>NC_140955.1:85280086-88167586 GCF_014529385.1 Adiantum capillus-veneris
CAAAAGATGACCTCCTTCACTTGAGTTTTGACCTCCTTTGTGAGGGTGGTCTACACTTCCACCTTTGTTTTAGTGAACTTGACTTCCATCTCTTCCATCTCTTCTTTCTTGCAGTTTTCCATTGTGGCAAGCCATGCCACAATGGAAACAAGTCTTTGCTTCAACTCATCCGTGCCTCGATAGAAACAAGTCTTTGCTTCAACTCATCCTTCTTCTTGTGAAGTTTTTTGACTTTGTTTTGAAGGCGGACAATGTTGTTCTACTTCAGGGGTGTTTCTACAACCCCTACGAAGGTGAGCTTGCCATAGGATGAAGCCCGAGTGGCCATGGCTACTGCTCAGAAGATGCACCCAAGGATGGGCTACCAGTAATCTTGGTGTGGGAAAGGCCTCTTAGTATTTATATTGTGTGTGAGTAGGAGCTTGGAGGTCGGGGAAATAAAACTAAAAAGAGTGAGCATGTGACAAGAACGAAGATGGGACGGCACTGGCTGATGCAAAGTGGTGGCAATGGCTGATGCAGGGCAAGAATGAGGATGTTGCGATGTTGGCGAATGTAGGGTCATGGTGCTGGCTGATGCGCGGTGGCATTCGCTGGAGCTAGACCCCCCCCCCCCCCCCCCCCCTTATAGGGCATCCCCTCGCCCAGGGGGAGGTCGGTGAAGCAAGAGAAGGAGAGACTTCTACTAGGTATATATATATATATATATATATATATATATATATATATATATATATATATATATATAGAGAGAGAGAGAGAGAGAGAGAGAGAGAGAGAGAGGTATATATATATATATATATATATATATATATATATATATATATATATATATATATATATATATATATATATATATATATATAGAGAGAGAGAGAGAGAGAGAGAGAGAGAGAGAGAGAGAGATTCTTATATTGAAGGATCCAAATGCTCAAATAATTGATTCAATTTTCTATATGTGCCTAAAGTAAGATGCTTTCACTAGCTTCGACATACTTTTATTTAGTCATTAGATTAGAGAATAACTTCCAGTAACTGTCTTGTAGTTTGATCAAGAGCCAGCTACCTGCACAAAGAGAACCAAAAATATATATAATGGATCCTCAACTCTTTCTTAGAATGAAAAACATTGCCATTGGTTTGCATCAAGCTTGACAAGCCAACTGTCTGGATTCTAAACTCAATTCAAAAAACGCATCCAAAATCAAGACTGTGAGTATTCAAAATTAGAATTTGGATTTATGTGGAATAAGGAATGCATATAGCGATTGTGTTGAAATCATAACAAACTTGTCTACTTGCAGCTGCATAAAAAGATTGTTCCTCATATACGGCAAGTTGTGCGAAAGTTATGAGCTAATTATTCAACTATGGACCACTCTACACTAGAAACATAAGAGTCTCATAAACAAAAGAAAAAGGCCCTCTAAAAGACCTTCAAATTTTCCTAATGATCCTTTTACGAGTTTCCCCAATCAGTTTGATTTGTACAATACAATTTTTATAGACGATACCCTGGAGAAATTTGTAGATAACCCACGTGGCTTGTGTATATGTGTTTAACCTTTTGGTGGAGATCCAAATGATGATAACCTAGAAAGTTGGTTAATACCATACCTGCATGGTTTTTCTATGAAAGAGACAAGGAGAGTTGATTATGTAAAAAATACCCCATTTTTGTGATCATCTGTTTGCAAGCTAAAAGTGTTCTAACTTACATTCAAAGGCACTTTATTTTTTGTAAGACATTAATCATGGCACATATTGAAACCCCAAAAAATTATGAATTCATGAGACAAATGGTCCAAAGATAAATCACTTAGTAAATCACCTCAAGTATGTTCATTACAAAGAATTATTCAAACCCTACAACTGCACTATCTTCACTTTGCCTAAGATCACCTTCTCCCTTCTTTGGAGCAACTTACATCCATTCTGAATGAAAAAGAAATTTGGCTCTATCTCTGCCAGGCTCTCCTGCAAACCCAAATGGTTATAGCTGTTAATAGGTTCTCATCACTGTCAATGACCTCTATGTGTATCACACTATTGCCTTCAAGGCTAGCTGCCGCTTGATCTATCGGCACAAGCACGCCATTGATAAGTCAAGATCATTTATACCAGAATGATAATATTAAGGATTGTGTGGCAATCATGTACTTGACTATTAAGCTGTCAAGTGCAATCTCATTGAAAATACCTGTTGACTCCTTTGTATGCCAACCATTGTCAAGAAGGCCACTGCAAAACACAACATCAAGACCATTGCACAACAACATTATCCTAGTATTCCTAATGGGATGTGAACCAAACAACTCAATGAACACCGTAATAGGGATGAATAGAACTATCTTGATGAGCTTTGTTGGCACAATAGGCCTTAGTGAATGTCGAACATCCTTGAAAAGCTTTCTTTTAACCGATTCAAGAGCAAAATACTCTAGAAATTTCCAATCTATATAGTTCTAGTCCTCCTCCAAAGGTAAGTAAATCAAGGAACCTGCTCCATGGTTTGTTTGAAGTTGATAGAAATGGTCATAGAAGAAAATACCAGCACCAGCTAGAATCCTATGGCTTCTACTCTCATACTAAATCTATCCAATGTGAGCACGTACAACATAAATGAGGCCAATGATGCACTCCATAGGCTCCCACTCTTGATAGGAAGAGGGGTACAAGACTGCAACAATGTTATAAAGAAATTTAAAAACAATTATTAAATAAAGAGGATTTTAAATGAGGAAGAACCTGCATAACTTACAATTGATTCCAGGAGTTTTGACTGAGGAACAATTACCACCACGCTGCATAATATCACCATGAGTCTAGACATGTTGCACAAGGATATCTTTGATAGTCTTTCTCCCAACCTCAATTTTGAAATCCATTACTTGACCCTTCTAGGAAGACCTGTACATATTAGAGTGTTGAGGTCTCTTCCTTATACAAGGTTACATAAGCACCCAAGATCCCTTTCTTATCTGTATTTATGTCCATTTATTAGCAACATTGATTGAGTTGCAGATGAGGATTGAGAATACAGAAGACTTTAACCTCCTCAGAGTTGGACATGTACTATTGGTGGAGCTGAGAGTCGTGAAGCATCAACTAGTACTATACCTACGAGGTTCATCCATAATAGAGAAGGATTAAGGAGAAAGGAGAAAATCTGTTGATAGTCAAATTGGAGATGTTGATAGAGATGAAGATGAAGATTTAGGAGGGAAGGAAAGGGCTTCTTCAAAAGTAAGGACAAGTTTTCCTGCTAAGGAGAGATCCCTACTGTCATCCGGGTCCCCAAAATGTATTAGTTTCCAAGAACGCCAAGAACATTAATGGTGGAAGGTGGATTTTGACTATGGTGAAAAGGCCATTCTTATTGTCAAATGGCTTGTTCCAGTCCCAAATTTCAATGAAATAGCCATTTTAAAGCTCATTTTTGGAATTTTTGAATGTCCTGAATAAAGTGTTCTCATTGGATGCACGTTTTTTTCTCTCTCCACTTAATGGACATCCAAAAGACCTCAAAAATTTTCTAATTGACAAAAGTATTGCACCTCCTAAGCCAACATCAACTTTATGTCAAGCTGAGAAAATGTCTTTCTTTACTCCCAAAATTAGTTACCTTGTATTTATCATATCTATTGAGGGAATTTGAATGGATCATGCAAAGGTTAAGGATATAGTAGAATGGTCACAACCCAAAATTCTCACTTTGTATGTATTACAAGATGGTACATAATATTGGTCAAAAAATTTGTACTCACCGCCGCTACACTCTTGACCCGGTTACTCAAGAAATAATCCAAGCTTACACGGCAAGCAAAGCATGAAGATTGTTTTCTTCAATTGAAACAATACTTCACATCAAGTCTCATACTCAAACTTCCTATTTTCACACAAGAGTTTGAGTTAGTGACCAATGCAAGCAACCTTGCTATAGGAGGAGTCCTAATGCAAGAAGACTGACTAGTCGCGTTTACCTCTCAAAAATTTATCATTCACCTAGCTGAATTATCCAACTCATGACCTAAATTTTTGGTTTCCATTCATGCTCTTAAGATATGGAGACATTACCTTCTAGGATCCAAGTTTTAGTTATTCACCAACCATGAAAGTCTAAAGTGGATCTTCACTCAACCAACTCTCAACATGAGGCATCAAAGAGATGGATAGAACTTTTACAAGAATATGATTTTGAAATTGAGTATATACCAGGTAAGGAAAACATGGTTACTAACTCCCTTAGGAAGAAAGAATTCTTTGGGGCCATCTCCATGGTTAACAATTGAATTTTGGATAAGGTTAAGAAAGCCTCCCTAAAAGACAAGACTTATATTCAACTCCTACAAATCCTTGGTTAAGAGGAATAGAGGCAAAGGAGAATCCATGATCGAGGACTATTCCATTGAATATGAGCATCTATACTACAATCATCACCTTTACATCACTAAGAATTCAATATTGAAGCAGTTAATTCTATAGGAAGGTAACAATGCCCCAGTATAGCAGGACACCCTAGTTATGCAAAGAATCTTACTGCTATGAGGAAGAGTTATTTTTCCCTAGGAATGAAAGGAGATCTACGTTGCTACATCAAGCAATGAATTTCATGCAAAGAGTTATTTTTCCCTAGGAATGAAAGGAGATCTACGTTGCTACATCAAGCAATGAATTTCATGCAAAGGACTAAAGTTGAGCGAGGAATGATGCTAGGAATACTATATACATTGGACATTCCTCACCAGCATGGACTTTCTAACATGCCTTCCCACTATTCAAGGAGGCTACACCGCCATCATGATAGTTGTAGACATTCTCACCAAAGTAACTCACTTGATGTTGGTAAACTTGACTTATACATTAGCATCATATATCAATCGCCTCTTTGCTAAAGAAATATTTAGACTTCATGGGATACCTAGAAGAATAATCACCGATAGGGATGCAAAGTTTGATTCTAAGTTCTGGAAGGCCTTATTTGAAGCCCTAGGAACTACTATGTTTTAGTTCGTCTTATTATACTCAGACTCATGGCCAAATTAAATGAATATATCAAGTAATTCTATCCGTAGGAAAATTCAAAGAGTTTAGTCCCCACATATTGTGGTCCTTATGAAGTGGTCAACATACTCAGTGATCAGGCTTATAGGCTAAAGCTACTTGAACACCTCAAGGTTCATGATGGGCTCCATATTAGTCTTTTGAAGCCTTATACCGAATCCCAATCATGCCTAAATGATGAGCAGATTGTAATGAAAATCACGGAGTGCTTGAACTTTAACCTGATTGTATTCTTGAAACCAGAGGAAGAACCCTTAAAAAGAGAGTGATCATGGAGCATCTTGTCAAATGGAATGCTTACCCCACTACGTGGGAGGATGAAGTCTCCCTTTGTAAAGATTCCCTAATTTCAATTGAGAAGAGGAAATCTCAAATTCTTAGGTTGCCATGAATGTAAGGTTTTTGCATTTATAAAATAAAGAAAATGTGTCATATTTTAATTGAGAATATTGGGTATGAAAATTGGTAAACCCTTATCACAAAAGTAGTCGCATTTGGTATTTTTTGAACTTTAAGCACAACATTCTTTTTGAAAAAAATTTGGATGTTGACCTCAAAATCACCTTTAGAAGGTTATATGATAAGTTTAAATTAATAAATATTTGGAAACCCTAGTAACTATTATATAACATGTCCTAAAAATTTTCTTTCACATGGGTTGACCACATGGGCAAGTATTTCTAGTTAAAGCAAGGAAGGCAACCAAGTTAGCAGTGCTTCAATTTCATGCTAGAAAAGTATCGGGAGAAAATGTCTAGCCATGCCTTGGATAGTTTTAGTAGTAGGGGGCACCTGAGAAAGTCGGGGGGCTCTTTGGGAAGCTACAAGGGTGCACAACCACAACTTGCCAACAAAGTTTATAAAATACCAAATGCTTCTCACAGTTCCTCTTAGGTTCACCCTATTGAAATCGTCTCTAGATCTAGAGAGTCTTTGCAAACTCATTACCATACAAAAAATCTAGTGAGGTAAGCAAGATGATTAACTGTAAACCACTTAGATTATCTATAGGTATTCAGTTAATGTTTATTTCTATACTTTTGTATTATAAATCAAGAAGGATTACACCTTTCTACATCATAAATTAATTTTATTTTATATACTTAAAATTGTTGAAATATCAATTCTCTAGCTAGGAACAATAATTATATGATTATTACATTATTAGAGGTAAAATTGCTTGATTTTAGCTTAACTAAAGAGGAAATACAATTAAATAATTTAAGTCAATATGAGATAATTTTAAGATTTTCCATCACCATTAATAAACTATGAAAATTATATCAAAGTTGTACTGATAATTTTGATAATTATTAGAGCTATAACTATCTATTTTTAGACTTAAAATAAAAGAAAAATATAGCAAAATAACTAAAAAGATCATTAGATAATTTTTAGAGTTTTCATACACTATTAAGAAGCCCTAGTAATTACATCAAAGTTATATCTATAATTTGAATAGTTATTAGGACTAAATATTTTGGTTTTTGATGAAAAAATAAAGGAAAAATTAGCAAGACAAACTCATGAGATAACTTTAAAGTTGAAACACACAGTGTACAAATTGAGATAAAAATATCTTAATGAGATTAATAGTTTAAATAACTACTAGGGCCGAAAATCTTTATTTTTTTATAGTAAATTTAAAAAATAAATTAGCAAAGTAAATTAGAAACTCATGAGGTAATCTTTGAAGTTGAAACACACTAGTACAAATATTTCGATCATATAAAGAATCTATATAATTATAAGGTCAAAATTCTCTGTCTTTAATGGTAACTTAAAAGGAAAAATTAGCAAAACAACCTAGAAACTCATGAGATAATTTTTAGAGTTGAAACACACTATAAGAAAGTTGAGATAAAAAAATTTGTTAGATAATTATTATGTATAATCTATAATAATAAAAAACTCATAGTAAATTTAAAAAAACTTGCAAAACTACTTACAAACTCATGAGATATTTGTCATTATTGAAACTCACTATTAGAAAGCTAAAATAAAAAATATTAGTCAAATAATTATTTTATATACTTATTAGCATTGAAATCTCTATTTGTCACAGTAAATAAAAAAGAGAAATTAGCAAAATGACTTAGAAACTCATGAGATAATTTTTAGAATTGAAAAACATGGTTATAAATCCAAGATAGAAATCTATCTTAGATTATAAATTAAATAATTATTTGGGTAAAAAATTTCTAATTTTGATAGTAAATCAAGGGTGAAATTTTGTTTAATAGGTTAGAAAATTATACAATAAGTATCATAACTGAAATAGATTATTAGTAAAGCATGATAAAATGATCATAGCTAGAATTATTATGTATAGAACTATATAAAAGACTAGATTCCTAAAAAAATGGATAAATAAAAGGTTATACAAAATGGAAAAATAAGCCATGGAAATTTCCATAAGTTTCATAATTTACCTAATGGTTTAGTAAAAAGACTCATTCAAGCTACTAGTTGGAGGAGGAGGTCACTCCAAAAGGGCCATGGACACACACAATCATGAGGCTGGTCCAAATGACATTCGTAGTGAGACGAGAGTATTTGTGCACCTAAGTTGTAGCAACCCTCATCTCTAGATTAGTCCCAAGTGGATCATTATTGTTTAGAATTCCTCATTTTAGTGTAAATCCTTTAAAGTTATAATAGTTTATCCAATATGTAAGTGTTAAGTGGCTAAAAATAGAAGGATTTCTTTCAAGAAACACCATAAATGTGATTGAAAAATTGGAAAGGAATTGCTTTGGTCAGTTCAATTGAGCTAGGAAGGAATTCTTTTAACATCCTTAAGATAACTTGTCCCAAGAGAGTGATGAAGGCTCTGTGGCCACTATTAAGTCGACCACACCCATGGAAAATAATTATTTATTCCATTCATGTTTATGTCTCTAAATATGTTAGAATACCATTTTTTCAAAGAAATCCTACGAGAGTTGTCCGGTTGTGTGGGCAATTGATTATGGTATATGGATGCTTGTAATTTTTAAGTGATGTCTTCTTTCGATGCAATTTTTGAATAAAGGAATGGGTGCCATTTTTCACCCCTGTATAGCTGATCTTAAGATAGGTTGAGTATTGGTCATAGTTATTTTATTGATGATACCTTGTCTCATTGTAAATATATATGTTTGATAAAGAATGTCTGCGATACTATTTTCAAGGATTGTTTTAAAGAAACTCTATTATAGAAGTATGAAACAAACCATTATAATAAGTTTCAAAATAATGTAGTAATAATTGGAAAATTGAAAGATAATGTGTGAGTGTGGGGTGGTAAGTGAGGATTGATTAAGGTTTTCAATCATAGACGAGCAGACCCAATTAGTTGGGTAGTTATACAATGCAGAGGTCACACAACCAAAAAGAGCTTTAATTCTTGAGGTTTTTGTTTTGTTAGATAGGATAAGGTTTTTTTTCTAGGGCTTTACACTAGATCCGTTGCTAATGGTGAGGGTTTTCTCTCTACATTAACCTTTTTAGGGAATTTATTTTTCATTAGGCCTAGAGACTTGTCAATGATCCCATCATCACTTTTGAATTGGTGGGTTGGGTACCTCACAACATTAATTCTCCTAAAGTGATCGTAGAGGGTTTGTTTGGTTTGACTAGTGAACTATCCTTTTCCTTGTGTTGTTTCAGTTGTTCTCAAGCTTGCGATGCTCTACTACCATAACCAAGTCTTACTCATGCTTTTTCCGTTCTTTTGATTTATCTCTTTTAGCTTTCCAAGATTTAGGTCGAGTTCTCATTGAGTTCTAGTGGAATTTCCCTCTATTTTAGTTTGGTTTAGGTCATGGTCTTTTTTCTTATCACTCTTTTCATTCATAGCTTCCCTAGATTGATCTCTTGTTACCACATCTATTGGAGTAATTCTCTCATATTCTAATTCACTAAATGAAGTAAGTAGAATTTCTATCATGTTTGTAAGTGTTTTCCTTGCTCTGTCACAATGTTTTGGCAATCCTGAATGAAATGCATCTTGCCCCAATGTGAACAAAACCCAAATATCCCGATCATTTTGCCTTTATGCAAACAATTTCTAGTCCAATAATCACCTTCACACACATAGCATGGTCTTGTTTTGATGAGGTTTCTATGGTGGTGGAAATTGTTATCCTTGTCTTTGTAGGCATTTCTTTGGTTTGTAGTTCTAGTTTGTTATGAGCATCAAAGTGTTCTCATTCATCAAGTAGTCGTCTCTTGAGGGTTGAGGCACATATGATGACTGACTATTTTGCTCCAATTTTCTTCATGGAGAGTAGGGTTCATTGGGATGTGCTAGTCTTTTGAGTTGTGGTTTCACTCACATTGGAGCTGGCATAATTTATTAAGGAAACTATGCAAAAATTGGGAATCATCCCTTAGAGAGATTCCTCACATTGATCCTCTTTAAAGACTACAGGTTGAGAATTTCTAGACTCCAAAGTCACCACCAACAGTGGATGCCACCAACATAGAGGCACAGAGGAGCATCTCCATACTGTACAATTGTATATTGAATTTATAACCCAGTTCCAACACCTATAAATAGGACCCATCAATTGTTACCATATGCATGTGGTAGTGATGTGTGTTGAACACACTAGGACCGCCGGGGCACTTTTCCCCTCTTTAGAAGGTTTTTTTCCCCCGAGCTAGTATATACGCCCATCACTCTAGGGCTATCTATCTTTCTATTGTACACTAAGTAACACACTCTCTACTGTGTGCCTTGAGCTTCCTTCGTCTTCTCCAAGCTGTGTGCGTTTCTCTGCTTCAAACAATTTCTGGCTATGGCTGAAAATGTATCAAAATGTACTACGGGCACCCTCCATTTCGATCGAGGGGAGGAGTATATGTCTCATGAATTTAATGAATTTCTGGCTAGTCATGGGATAAAACACCAATGTACAGTGCCTTATACACCTCAGCAAAATGGTGTTGCTGAGAGGAAAAACATGTCACTTATGAAAATGGCACAATGTATGGTCAAAAGTCAAGATTTGCCGCATTCTTTTTGGCTTGAGGACATCATGTGTGCCACTTATGTACTAAACAGGTATCCTATGAAAGATTTGCAGTCTATTACCCCATATAAAGCATGGCATGATAGAAAGCCTTCTATTGAGCACATGCATGTTACTGATTGTTTGGCATCTGCTTTGGTGCCAAAAACGCAGCGCAAAATATTGGATGATAAGGCTGTCAGATGTATTTTTGTTGGTATAGTGCTGAAAGCAAAGGTTATAGGTTGTATCATCCGCAAAGAAAACGTATTCTGGTTTCATGGGATGTAGTGTTTGTGGAAGATTCTGTTCAGCCCTTGTTGTCATGTACTAGAGACAATAATGTAAGCTCATAGGACATTTATGACACTTTGTTGCCTCTTTTCAGTGGTGGAAATACAAATGTAAGTTCCAATGAGGCAAATGTACAGCCTATGGGGGTTTCTGAAAATGTTACAGATCAGCCTATTACTGATGCAGATGTACATGACGTACTTGATGAGGAAAGGGCTGAAAATGAGCAGGCTAGAGGTATGCCAAAATGGCTGGTGCACACTTTGCGTGACAATAAATTGGATGCACCTTTGTCTAGGCGTACTCGTTCAGGCTCTCGCCATGCATCTTATGCATCAGATTGTTTTGCTTTGGCCGTGTCTAGCTTACATGATGTTGAGGAGCCTCTGCCTTTTGATGAAGCACAGAATTCAAGAAATTGGATGGCTTCCATGCAATCAGAATATGATGCACTTATAGAAAATGACACATGGAATTTATGTGATTGCCTCCTGGAAAAAAGGCCATTAGTACAAAGTGGGTTTACAAGTTGAAATGCAAGCCGGATGGTGAGATCGATCGCCATAAGGCTTGACTTGTTGCAAAGGGTTATTCACTGAAAAAAGGCATGGATTATGAAGAGACTTTGGTTCCCACTTGTCGTATGACTAGTGTGCATTTTTTATGTGCATTGGCAGCTCATTCTGGTTGGGATGTACATCAATCAGACACTGTTACTGCTTTCTTGAATGGTGATATATTTGAGAAGGTTTATGAAACGCAACCTCGTGGATTTGTCATAAAAGGACAAGAGGACAAAGTGTGCAAATGTATAAGGCTTTTTATGGGCTGAATAAATCTCCTCGTTCTTGGTATGAGAAACCTGACACTCATTTAGTCAAACGAGGCTTTCCTAATATTCCAACAGAAAGCACATTGTATGTTAAGCGTGAGGGTGATGTACTTCTCATTGTGGTTCTTTATGTCGATGATTTGCTGATCATTGGACCAAATGAGTGACATATTGCTGATTTTAAGGCTGATTTGAATGCTACTTTTAAGATGAAAGATTTGGGGTTGTTGCATCATTACTTGGGTATATAGTTTAAGCAGTGTGATGGTGGTATTGCCTTGTGTCAAAAAGGTTACATAGAGACATTGCTATGTAAGTTGGGAATTGAGGATTGCAAACCTATTGCCACTCCTATGGAAACAGGTTTGAAGTTGAGTCTACATGATGCTGGCGATCTTGCTGATGTCACTCTTTATGAAACTGCTATTGGCTGCCTCATTTATGTATGCAACACAAGGCCATATATTCAGTTTGCAGTCTCACAAGTCAATAGATTTATGCATAGCCCAAGGTCTAAGCATTGGCAGGCTGTCAAGAGGATTTCCCACTACCCTAGTGGCACTTTACATCTTGGCTTGTTTTATCCCAAGAGGGGATCATTACCACCAGACTTACATGCTTTTTCGGACTCAAATTGGGCTGGTTGTTTTGACATGTGAGTGTCCACAAGTGGTTTTTGTTTCATGCTTAGCAGTTCATGTATATCATGGTTGAGCAAGAAGCAACCTACTGTGGCCACTTTGAGTTGTGAGGCTGAGTATAGGGCAGTCTTCAAAGTTACGGTTGAGTGTGTATGGCTCAGACTCCTTATGGATGATTTGGGTGTTGGACATGATACTGCCAACACTATCTAGACTAATAGTCAGAGTGCATTGGTAGTTGCGTGGAGCCCAGTTTTTTAAGCTGGCACAAATCACATTGAGGTGCATTACCACTATGTCAGGGAGAGGCTCTCATCCGGAGAGATCAACTTGGCTTATATGCCAACACAGGACAACCTTGCAAATCTTTTCACAAGGGCATTGTCTCGAGAGAATCTTGAAGCTTTCCACAAAGATTTGGGTTTACTACCTTTGTGGACTAATCATGTCCTTAGGGCATGGCACTTCCCTTTACTCATGTGCCAGCTCTCATTCACCGCATCACTCCAGGAGGGATTTGTTACCATATACATGTGGTAGTGATGTGTGTGAACACACTAGGACCACCGGGGCAATTTTTCCCTCTTTAGGAGATTTCCCCCCCCGAGCATAGTATATACAACCATCACTCTAGGGCTATCTATCTTTCTATTGTACACTAAGTAACACAGTCTCTATTGTGTACCTTGAGCTTCCTTTGTCTTCTCCAAGCTGTGTGCGTTTCTTTGCAACCCTAATTCCAACATTAATCCCATTTAGCTCTCTGGAATCCCTTGAATCACTCTTAGATCTCTTGCTACTAGTCAATTGTGAGCATTTGTAATCCATTGTACTTTGTAAACTAGAACCAAACTTCCTATCTTTGGTCCATTTTGTCCATAGTCTTGTACCAATTTAATTAAATTCTAACTTGAATCTAAACCATATTTTGAGTTGGTCTTATTCAGTGTCTTCTGAACTAAACTTTATGCATTTAAGCCGAGTGGTTAATCGAAAGTCTAGTTATTTTGAAGTTTGTCATCCATCTATTTATTAAGCCATTGGAAGTGTGTTCATCCGGTCATTTCAAATTCGTGTTGTACATCTAAACTTCCTTTGAACCTAACTCTAGAATAGCTATTAAGTCCCCAATTCATTCCATTTTGGTGATCATGGTGGTTGAGCTAAAGCGAACCATTTTCCCAAGTTGGGATTCAAAGTTAGTCATCTATTTACCATGCTTGTCAGACACCCAACACAAGGAAGGAGATCCACCAAACCGGCTACTAAAGAACAAGATTATATCACTACTGTTAACAAATCATCATTGCAGTAGTCTGATGAGGTTCAACCATGCTCTCCCCAAGCATTAGAGACTGTGATGTGCCTCAAGTTTCTAAACAGTCAGAACATTCACAAAGAAGACATTCATAGAACTCCTAGTCACGTGGTTCTTGCCATCCTAATCTTAAGGGAAAAGCTAAAGTCAATAATGAGGCCAGTGAGTCACACAAGCATAAGAAAAGGCACTCAAAATCAATGACAAAAATACATGGATGAAAAGATTCTAAAATAGTCACAAAATTGATGATCACTACAACATTAATCCTTAGAGATGGGAGGTTGGAACTGACTAGGTGGACAAGGCCAAACATCAAGAGAGAGAAACAGATCACAAGAACAAGTACAAAAATTGGGAGAGGAAATTTGATCATCTTGAAAATCCCAGACACTAAAAAAAATCCAATGATCTAAAGATAGCTTTTTTCACATTCAAAGACAATGAAAGGGATGATATTGATGTCCATATCCAAGCTTTTGAATAGCATGATGACCTCAAAGAAATTGATGAATATGATTTGGATGATTATTTCCCTTTAAATCTAAAGAATGCAGCTCAAAAATGGTACTACAGTTATCTATCATGTAGTCCAGGAAGGTTCAATAAGATAAAATAGATCATAGGTTAGGTGACTGATAGAAGGATGATGGAGCTGGATATCCTCCTGAGGGAAACAATGGTCGTGACAACGTTGGACGTTTGGAAGCTACATCTACGGTTAAGAAATCTCCAACAAATGGGATAGTGGCCACCCCGAAAGCAATAAGAGGGGCATCAAATGGAGGAGGAACTACTCTTTATAGGTGAGGGTATGAACCAAATGTCTCAAGGCCTACGGGGAATGTGAGGGTAATCACATCAAGTCCAAGGGGACCCTTGGGGGCTACATTGATTGTAGAGGACCCTGTAGGGGCTGTGCAAGAACTTGGGGGGGGAGGGGGGGGGGGGGGGGGGGGAGGATTTTCACTGCAGTGGTTGTAGTGACACCCGCTTCAAATCCTGGGGGCACTCGCGTTCTTCAAAGAATGTGGTGGGGGCTGCTCCATATGCGGGCCACGCTAGGACCGGGGCTGAGAAAGAGCTTAGTGGAGCTGATGTCGTGCCGCCTTGACTACTATGAGATGTACACAAAGGTGGATCCAGTGTACAGATTTGTTCTCCATCACACTGCGGATGCTTAGACCCTTGTGTGCTAGAAACCCTTCCAAACATCAATGTCATGCTAAATCTACACGGAGGCACTGAGTTGGTGCAAGACACGCACTAAAAACTATAAAGTCCATCTTACAACTGATGCAATGTATGTGTAGTGCTAGACACTTTGAGGCTATGTCCCCACTCTAGAAAAAAAATCCAACACAGCATCTCCTATGTTGGTAAACTTGGTACCTAGTAGCCACCTGCAAGCCCACACAAGTCTTAAGCATCTTTGTGTAGAGTTATGAAGTCATGCCTAAGAATAGGTTTGAAGTACTTGACAAATGGTGGGCTTCTCTCAACACCTCTAGAAAATGTCCTCCCACTACGATCAAGCGTCCACTCTGAGAGGTACACGTATGGTAGCTTCTCCCAAAATATGTCATCATTTGCAAAGAAACACATACATTTGCTACAATCTCTCCATCTGCCCGATCATATCTAGGAAGTCAATTCCCAGCACCTCTCGAGGGATGCAAATATGGCTAACAACAAAGTACCAAACTACAAATTACGTTAACATCTTAACTTTTTGTAAAGTAGAACCAATTGATGTGCCTTAGCACAATTATATAGGCAAACATACCCCCTCTACATAGTCCTCAATATTCGTGAAGCTAGACTCGGGAGCGATAACCAGATCCATCTGTCACATCAAAGTAATAATGGGCACATGCTCTGCAAAACATGTTGCCACAATCATGCCATCTATCAAAATGAACTTGGTCATAATTTAAAATGCTGCTTCCACAAGCTCACTTCCCCACTGGTTCCATAAAGGAAATTCACCTATCCTAGCCATATTTGGCCTAGTTTGTGTGTGAAAGGTCATATATACCAAACAAACGCCACCCAAGCTACTCCTTGGGTTGAACTGTCCAATCTCTAAAAGAGAGCCCAAGAATCTGCATATTGAATGGAGGGACCTACACACTGTCTTGCTTAGCACTAGACTTGCACTATCACTGTGAACATGACAATAAATTAATACACAAAATCTCATGACTTACCTATCATTGCATAGCACATCAGGAATATCGTTTTCCAACCTTGTGAGACTAGCATGCATTGCAAGGTGGCATGGTGCTACATACATTTTTGTATGGTCAACAGAACATCAATTTCATTTTGCATGCAACGATAATGAGAAGACCATGATAGCATGAGTTTTAGCACACCTCAAGCGTTCTCCATGACCACTCTGTCCATATTCAAGAGCTCCTGCCAAGGTATATCCTATGATGGTGAAGATTGAGGTCACTCATGGGTGGCCTCCATGTTCGAGGGGTGAAGGAGAGCGATAGTGATCTCCATTCACTCTAAGAACTATGGATGATCTTTGCAGAATTCTCCTCCTCGCCATGATTTCTCTCCTCCTCAATCACTACTTTCTTCTTGCTCTTTCCTTGCCCATCTATCAAGGGTGCTTTCTTGTCCATCATGGAGCGTTTCTTAGTGTCTTTCTTTGAAGCTGGGAGCTTTCTTGTGTTGGGAAAGAGCACATCCTCTCACTCAATGGCCTTCTTCCATGGACCTCTATGGTCCACTATTGAAAAAGGAAAGAGATTTAACATACCCATACCCATACCCATTACCCATTACCCATTACCCATGGCATGACGAAGCCCAAAAATATATAGTACAATACCTTCAAAAAGATCTTCCTCCTTGGGTGGGTACTCCTTGTCGGGGTAATCCAACCACCAGAGCACTTTTACCAAACTTCCATTGGTCACTGATTATCTATCCATGCATCTGGATATAAGCTTGTCTCCTTTCTCTCGGACTTGCACGATGCATCACTAGGGTGCTCGGGAGTGGGGTAGACTAGATCGTCTCTCTACCATTTGCAATATGATAAACAATGTGAGATGCTAATTCACCTATGAGAAAAATGCTACATGGCACAAAAGTCCAACTTATAAAACATGCATAAAGAGTTGAGCACTAAAGTCCAACCTATAAAACATGCATCATGCCATGCAAGCAAAGTGGGGCTACTCTTTGGGCTTGTGTGTGGACTTGATCCGTGCATTCCACTTCCTAAAATCTTTGTGAAAGTGATTTCTTCAATATGCCTTCAATGTATGTGCAAGTGCACAACCATGCGTTTCTTCAGCCTTCAAGTGTAGGTCGACAACATGTTGGTCTTTTTTCTCCATTTTCTGCACCATCTCAAGCACCCACATGCACAAAATAGCAATGCATGAGGCTAAGACTATTGGCAAGCTAATTAACAAAACATAATCACTACTCCCACCTTTCTAGTTTCCACCAATACACGTTATAGCGAAGCCATTGGATCCAACCCTTCTCCGTCAACCCTATACCATTCTCCTTTAAGGTTGACTCACCACCTTGGACCATGTCAATTAAACGGCACTTTATGGAAAAATGAATCAATATTATATGTTTATTACAACATAATTTAAATAACTCCACAAATGACCAATGAAAAAATCTTTGATTACTCTTATGTGTGTTGAATCATGTTCGTGTGCCCTCGGGCACTCTAAATGGTGTCATTTTTGTACTCTTCTCGCTCCGACCGGTATATGAGAGGAATCACACCTTCCAAGTGAAAAATCTCGAGCAAATAGAAAGTCAAGCAAGTAATGTTAAAAGAACGGTCGTAACCAATGAAAAACTATAAGGACGTACAATAAAACTCATGAAATTTATTTCCCATGCTCTATTCATAAAAGACATAAAGAGACAGGAAAATAATTAGTAGTACTAAGCATTATACCAATTCATAAGCAAGTATTGTTACACAAAGAAGGGTTGTAACCTATGAAAAATTATGTGGACTTGCAAACAACCTCATGAAATTGATTTTCCATGCCCCATTCATAGAATACCCAAAGACAAAGGAGAAATAGTAGTAGCTCTAAACATTAGACATACGCATAAACTCAAAAGAACCACTGTAAGGTTGTATGGATTTGATGGCATTCCACGCAAGACAATAAGAAAAATCCAAGAATAAGTAGCTGTAGAACAAAAACTTTGAGCATGACATGTTACGCATAGTATAAATGTCACTCTAGTTGAAAGACAACCATGTTTCTAAGGATGCATGTGGAATCTCAATTGCAAATGCATGACTAGCTTTCAAGATATCCCTTAACTCGCACTTGCAACATGTTTTGATGGAGAGTCTCTCCATTTGTAACATAGAATCTTGTGATGTTCTTGATAAGGTGGTTGGATGCATATAGTGGTATATGTACCATGTTGTGCTCTCAATGAAAGATACATGACCTTTTTCTATCAGGTACAATATTTTATGCCCCTCCAAAATACACAATACACACTGCAATCCAGTTTGCAATGGCTTTGGCGGTCACATACAGGCCTTATATCATTCTTCCAAAACAACCATGTTTAGCGTGTTCCACAATTCAATTTTTGCATGCTTGAACCCTTTTATTATAATAATAAAAAGAAATTATAAATCAATCTTAAAAATAGCGATCCAAACCAAAAATATTATAGAACACATAAATAACATACTTGGCCATATTTTTGTGGATTTCTCTATTTTGATCACTTTTTGGTTCAAAAACACAAAAAGACTGAAAATTGCAAAAGTTTTGACTTTTTTGATGATATTTATTTAACACAATATGGTGGAGGGGAGTGCCCTGGACCTCCCAGTTGCACAACGTGCAACAGTGTGAGTGAGAGAGAGAAGCTACTCGCTTGGCCTGCTACAGTAAGATGAGGCCCAAGGGCCACTTCCACCACCAGCCGCCGGTAGAATGAATCATAAGGCTAGAAGATCTCGATATCTTCCTCCTCGAACAGTGGACATGCCCTCCCGCACCATCTTCCTTGAATAGAAGGTGCCAATGCAAACGTCACTAGGCTATCCTCCCCTCTACCATCTTGAGTGGCACATGCACTATGCTGTCCCCCTCTCTACCACCTCAAGCTCGGTAGCTCTTTTCGTATACCCAACTCTGTGCCTCTCTCTCTCTCTCTCTCTCTCTCTCTCTCTCTCTCTACTACAGACTCGAGTCAACCCACCAAGCTCCCCCATCTTCACATCGCTATGTTGGGCAATGGCACGCTCTCGGCACCCTGCCATTGATTAGCTTGTGCACACACCTGCCACCACCTAAACGGCCCATCCGTATTCTCAAACAACCTCAACCTCAACCTTCTCTACCTCAAGTGATTGCACCTCCACCCCTTCAAATCTCATATGGTAGGCTCCCTCAGTGAGTCTAAAACAACGCACTGCACATAGCTAGCAGCTCCTAATTACGCCAATAGCTTCACTGCATGGTAAAATGAGACGAATTTGTTTTTTTAATCTTTTCCATAGGTCTCCTATTAATTCCACCGTGATTTCCACAAATTCATTTTAAGTTATATAATCAATCTAGGAGCCAACAAGCTTGAGACTTCAAGGGCTGTAAATCAAGATTGCGCTTTATAATATAATGTCATATGCAAATGCAAGAATCTGGAAAGTAATTTTCTAGCTGACATGGATGGTTTTATGCTTATCCACTATGTGAGAACTCTTCATTCAAAATGGAGATTCAAAATTTTGTAAAGAAGTTAAATTATGAAAAAAGGTGGGGATGAAGAATCTTATATCTTTCTTATATATCTATACTATTATAAAACACGGCAGCAACAGCTTCACCCGCCGATCTCTCTCCTCTAAACCCAGCGCACTCAGCGACAGAAAGAAAAGAGGCCTACACAAAGAGAGAGAAAGAGAGGCGGCTTGAGCTTCATCCAGTAGATTTTGAACCAGTGCACCGTGCAAGGTGAAACCAGGAACACTACGCCAGGCGAGGGTTGCGCGTAAGCTGACATAGGTGCACACACACACACACACACACACACACACACACACACACACACACACACACACAGAGAGAGAGAGAGGTGCCATCTGTCTCAGCTGAAGATCATGCCGGCTTCAATTTCCAATGCCGGTTGAGGGCAAGGGGAAAAGTAGAAATTCCAAGGTTCCACCCCAACACACACACACACACACACACACACGCACGCACGCACGCACGCACACACACACACACACACACACACACACACACACACACACACACACACACACACATAGAGCATTGTTGTGAGCACCAAATCATTGGCCTTGCATCCACGTTGGTGCAGCCAAAGTGTGTCGACTCTAGAAGATGGAATGGACAGATGTGTGTAGGCAAGCAGAAGCATGGCAAAGGACTGAAGCAGCTAGGAAATTCATGGGATGGCAGGTAGTAGCGGAAGTATATGCATGATGCGGCTAATTGGGGTAGTAGGTGAAGGAGATGCAAAGTGCATCTTTTGGGTCCAGAAATGAAGAGCTTGAAGTGCTGAAGGAACAGGTCCAGACGGCTCATCAAACCGAGCTACAGAGCCCATGTTATTGAAGTTTAAAGTTTTGGTGGTTTGCAGATTTTTGCCAGACAGGGCAGCTGGGTACAGGTGGTCCAAGTGGAACTTGAGGTATAGATGTGCAGAGCTCAATTCATGGAGCCTACTCGTCTTTTCCGATTGTGGATCGGAGCCACGGTTTGCAAGATATGGTCATTTGAAGTTTTTTCAAGGGCCGGGTCTGAGCCCACTTGGCCACGCTGGAGAATGTGCCATCTGGCATCTTCTGAGCCTCGACAAAGTTCTAGAGCGGAGCGTACATCACACAAAGCCAGTAGGAAATGACTGCATGCCAAACGGAGTCCGGAGCAAAGAGTTGCAGCAGTCGGAAGCTAGGTACCTGTCTTTGTCCAAAATTGTTTGCAGATGATTTTTCCCATTTTTGGAAGCCTTGGTTCGAGGATGCCAAGGGGTCTAAATGAAGAGACAGAGGGTTTGGACGGAGCTGAGAAAGTGGCATTTCAGGTGGTGGTTATAGCTTGGTAGTAGGACCTAGGAGCAGAGAATGGAAGCGAGATGAAGGAAGGCAAAAAAAAAAGGCTTGTGTTAAAAATGTAATGGGGTTTTTTTTGAAGTTCAAAAGGCCATGGCCTCTCGGGCCGCCACGTGGCAGCCTGGATACCCCACATACGCAGTAAGCATGGCGAGTGTCACGGTATATGAGTTGGGGCGTGGCCCTTACATAAGCATCCAAGTGAGGAGTGGAGAGCTCTTGGAGCTCCTGGCTATGGCGAGCGTATGCGCAGGCGCTGCTACGGCAGCCGATGGCGGGTCGGCGGTGGTTTTGGGCAAGGCTGGGAAGTGGTGGCGCCCGCGGTGGCCGCAGGGCGGTTGTATGGGATGAAATTGCGGCCCCTGTGGGGGGTGCTCCCGCGGCCCTCAAAGGCCAAAAGTTTTGAGGAAAAAGGAGGGGGCAATAGCGACATCGCTATTGCCTCCCCCCTTCAAGTAAGGGATGAGCCCCACGACAGAGAGTGAGAGAGAGAATCCGGAGGCCTCCAAATGGTATAAAGCAAAGCTAAAGCCAGCCAAGTTGAGGGCCAAGTGGACAAAGCCAGATGCAATACCAAAAGGAGGGAGATCCGGCTGGCCAAGATGGAAGGACCAAAGCCCAATGTGCACACCATGTAAATGTTTCCAAAAGCAAACTAGGCCAAGTGTTAGAAATGCCATAAAATACTAAAAGAAGCTTTAAGTGAAGGCCACGGCAAGAGAAACTCACCCTTTTTTTTTTTTTTTGGGCCTCTTAGAGGTACCCCTATAAAAGGTTGTAAATGTGAAAATTAATGGGCTTTTTTTTGCTGTGTGAGTACGTGAAAGCTTGAAGCTTGTGTGATGTCAAGCCTTCCATTGAAGCTGCATACATCGATTGTGCTACTCTCTATGCAATAATACCACTCACTTGCCCCAATCTCGTGTGTTGCTTCTCCCCATCCCCCTCCTCTTCTCTCGCTCTTCGTGTATTGGTCATAGCTTGCAGAGGGTTTGCCTGTAGCTCGAGAGGTGCTACCGAGAGGGCAGATTAAGAGTGTCTTGTGATTCGGAAGGGTGAGTTGAGCAGTGTGGGTGCATTTGTGTTGTGGGTGTTTTTTGCAAGGTGTGAGGTAGTTGTTTTGTATGCTAAAGCGGAGTTGTTAGTGCAAATAAGCCAATTTGAAGGTGTTTTTTGAGAGGTTAGGGGTGCTGTGGAATCCCTGGGCTATAGAGAGGCAAGTAGTTTGTGTGCTGGGTGTGTTCCTTATTCCCCCTCTCCATCTTCTGGTGCCCCCACAGAAGCGAGCAAGAAAGATGCTCAATTCCTCATTCACGTCCTGCTTCAAATTCTTCAACCTTGCATCCAAGTTGATAGGAGAAACCTCTTTTCAAAAGTCTTGCAGGAAACGAGTCCGCAACGCCGGCCACATAATTATTGGCTCTCCCTCCAACGCATAGAACCATGTCTTTGCTTTTCCTTGCATCAAGAACGGGATCCTTTGCATCTTGCTAGCTTCATCCGGCATATGCAGTTGGTCAATGGTGGTGAGTACTTTAAATTGGAAAAGTTTATGTCTTGTTTACACCCCAAAGTTCGTGAAAAGGTGGATTTCGAGGGCCCGGAGAATTACAACGGGGCAGTTGCTATTGCGCGGTCTAAAAGCCGTAAAATCAAGAAGAAGATCGAGCAAGGTGCATTGGGATATGCGGCAATGGTTCCCAATCCGACTTCGAGCCCGAGAGAAGAAGTTCAAGCGGAGAATTAGCCCAATCGAGGGGCTGCAGCCGTTCCTCAAAAATGGGTACGTACAGTTCAAGATTTGTCTGAAAAAATGCAAGAGTGACGTTTAAGTGTTATGGACAGAGGTCAAGCAAGGGCTGGAAGAGGCAGAGCTAGGCAATTGCCTGGCAGGTGCTACAATTGTGGTGAGGAGGGTCACTATGCTCCAAATTGCCCTCATCCGCCAAGGGAAAGGGGCGGCATGTATCCTCTTTTTGGACGAGGTCGTGGTCAACAAGCACAGTTTAATGGCCAAAGAGGTCAACAAGAGGTTGAAAATCAAGCACATGCGGCTCCATCAGGTAACGATGAAATACCCAGGGTTAACATTATTGGTGTTGGCAGGCAGGAGGTTGACATTATGGACAACAAAAGAGCACGAGGTGAAAGAGAGACTGAGACGGAGCGTGAACTAGAGCAAAGAAGGGGAAAGAGAAGGTAAATGAAGGAAGAGAGCAGCCCGAGCCAAGCAGAGGGAGGCAAAGACGGAGAATTACCCAAAGGTATTTTCAATTGGGACGCGAAAATCCGGAGTATGATTTGGTAAGAGATGTTCAAAACAAGAAGGCTAACATCACTTTTGGGCAGCTTCTTGCTTTGAACCCTAAGTTAAGAAGGCAATGGTCAACCAGTGTCAGCACAAGGCTTCCTCGAGTGGGAGGAGAGGTACATACGGTGCAGAATCTAGCTGTGAAGGTGGGAAGTCCAACCGATATGGTGGTGCCCAAGTCTGTGTTATTACGGAGTCGGCTATGAGGGATATTGGCATTAAAGCTGTTGTCAGGTCCAATGTGCGAATGAGGATGGCTAATCATGCCAAGGCTCGTTGTTTGGGAGTGGCACAAGATGTGAAGGTAAAGGTTATGGGAATTGAATGATTAATTGATTTTTTTGTTATGAAAGCAGGGGAGAATGCCTATCCAATTATATTGGGGAGGCCATGGCTGTTGGCAATTGGGGCCAAACAAGATTGGGGGACCGGGGTGTTTACCTTGCCGGATCGGGAAAATGGCGGACAGATTGTGTTGGATCTAAAGACCAAGGAAAGTCATTTTCATCCCTCAGCAGGTAGAGATAATCAAGATTTCAATACCAGCTATGAGTACGAGACGGAGTCTACTTATGATGAAGGGTCTACCAATGTCGAAGAGGAGGAGAGTGATGAGGATTTATTAAAGCTAGATACAGATTTGTTCGGGGTCACAGTAGACTCTACCACTGCAAGGAGAGGTATGGAAGTTACTGTTTGTAGTTTGCAAGCTAAAGAGATGGAAGATATGCTAGGTTCCGATTTAACAAAGCAAGAGAAAGAAGGCTACATGGGCCTGTGTGCATCTTACCCTAACTTATTTGCGATGGAGTATAAGGATCTGAGGGGAGCTAGAGGAGTGGAGCATCAAATTCTGCTTAAAGAAGGATACAGGCCGAAAGCACAGAAGCTCAGAAGGTTGGGGGATATTCAAAAGGAAGCCCTATGGCAGGAGATCAACAAGTTGCTCGAGGCAGGTATTATTTATCCGGTAAAGGAGTCTAAGTGGGTTTCTTCTGTTGTCATTACCACAAAGAAGAATGGAAAGTGGCGGGTATGTGTAGATTATAAGCCTTTGAATGCTGCAACCAAGCGGAACCATTACCCTTTTCCTTTTCAAGATGAGATTTTAAAACAGGTTACCGGGCATGAGCGCTATTCTGTCATGGATGGGTTTTCAGGGTATTTTCAGATCGGTATTGCTTTGGAGGACAAGCTAAAGACTACCTTCATTTCTCCATGGGGTTGCTTTGCCTATCGCGTAGGATGCCTTTTGGACTGGTGAATGCATATGCAACTTTTCAAGATTGGATGAACAAGGTGTTCGGGCCTTACTTGGGTAAGTTCATCAGAGTGTTTATGGATGATATTGATTGCTATAGTTCCAGGGCAGAGCATTTGTCCAAGTTAAGGCTGTGTTTTCAAAGGCTAGATGAAGAAGGAGGTCAGTTGAATCCAAAGAAGTGCAAGCTAGCACAACCAAGGGTTCAGTTGCTAGGCCATGTGGTGTCACAGAACGGGATTGAAACAGATCCAGAGAAGGTGAAAGCATTGGTTCTTATGGATCCTCCAACCAGTGCAACAAAATTGGCTTCTTTCGTGCATAAGTTAAAGTATTTATCCCGCTTTTTTTGGATGCTGTCTCAATATGTCTACCCTCTTCAGAAAAGGGCACAACAAGTGCATGGATTTCAATGGGATGAGGAAGCTCAAGAGGCTTTTGATAGAGTGAAAGGTATTTCTATGTCAGTTGCCTATGGTGTGTCCTCCTAATCATGAGGATTATTTTTATATTGCTATGACGGTGGGATCGGTGGCTATTGGAGTAGTATTACTACAAAAGGTAGGCAGAAGCTATAAGCCCATTTATTTCGAAAGCAGGGTCATTAGTCCAGGTGAAGCTACTTATACGGAGGCAGAGCAGTGGTTTATGGCTTTGGTCTTTGCATGCAGGAAGTTTAAAGTATATTTGGTCGTTCGGAAGTTTTATGTATTGACTGCTAACAATGTTTTGCCTGAAGTGGTGTTGCACTTGAAGCTAAGAAAGCGAATCATGAAGTGGGTCATCTAACTTCAAGAGTTTGAGTTTGAGTACAAAGTGGATCACACTCGGCGGTCTCATTTGGCGGACATTTTGGTCAACAAGGAGGTTGAGTTGCCAATTTATCCAAGGGTGGTACAAGAGGAGGATAAGGAAGAACCTGATTTGGAAGAGGCCTTTACGATGTGGTTTGATGGTGCTTACAGACGAGTAACACAGAAAGAAGGTGGGGGGGTGGTTATTTAGGATCCGCAAGGCACAGTCATTTTTTCCAAAGCTTATGACTTGGAGGAGGTGCATACCAACAATGAAGCAGAATATCTTACCTTACACCTGGGGCTCAAGCAATGCATTGACTTTGGCATTTCGAGGTTAGTCATAAAGGGTGATGCTCTACTGGTTATCAAACAACTTTTGGGCCAATGGTAGGTAAAGAGGGATTCTCTCAAGAATTGGTTTTTTTCCATAAAGAAGCTGTTGAAGTTTTTTGAAGTAGTGCAGTTCAAACATGTGAGAAGAGAACAAAACTAGGAAGCAGATCGTTTGGCTAGCAGTCGTGTTCAGACTCAAATGTCGAGTTTGTATGTGGGGCCAGCCACTTATGCAGGTAGAGAGACTTTGAAGGATATTGATGATTTCTTGAATACAAGTCAATGTTCCGACGGGCTTTCCAAGCTACAAAAGAGGAGGGTTGTTCAAAAAGATAAAAGGTTCACTCTGGTTGGTGAAGATCTTATGGTGCACGGTCGGGATGGGGTGCTATGTCGTGTCCTCTACAAAGAGGAGATTTGCATGGTCTTGGAGCAGTGCCATGAGGAAAGTGGTCATCAGGGTAAGAGTCAAGTTTTGTTTCGTATCTTAAGAAGTGGGTTCTAGTGGCCTTCTGTGGTGTGAGATGTGCATTATTGGTGCAAGACGTGCCATCAATGCCAAGTGATGGGTGAAAGACGACTGGTAGCTGAGCAATAGGGGGCTATCATCGCACATGATGCCTTTGAAAAATGGGGTTTGGATGTAATTGGTCCATTGCCCAAGTCAGCGAGTGGTAAGAAATATGTGGTAGTGGCAATAGACTACCTTACACGATGGGTCAAGGCTAAAGCAGTCAAAGAGGTAAATGCGCATATTGTTGCTCAGTTTGTATTTGATTGCATATGTTGTCGTTTTGGAGTACCTTGGGTGCTTATATCAGATCATGGACAGGGATTCAGAAGTAAGTTGGTGCGTGCTCTGGTGGAAAAATATGGGGATTCAACACCGATTTTCATCTCCATACCACCCGCAGTGCAATGGTTTGGTGGAGAGTGCAAGTGGGCAGATAGTCAAGATGCTTACAAAGTATATATACCAGCAGGTTGAAGAGTGGGAGTCTAACCTTGATAAATGTTTGTGGGCTTACAGGACTTCTTACAAGGTGGCAACCAACTTCACTCCATACGAGTTGGTGTATGGCAAGGAAGCGGTTCTGCCTGTGCATGTGCAGCTAGGGGTTCTCAAAGGTTTATGGCGAATTGATAAAACTCATCAAGATATTTTGCATGATAGAATTACAAGTCTCGAAACCTTGAAGATGGATCATGAGGCAGCGGTGGATTTTTATGTGAAGCAACGAGAAAGAAGGGTAGCAAAGTTCAACCGACATTTGCCAGCTAAGCAGATTGAGAAAGGCGATCTAGTTCAAGAAAAAGTGGACGGGGCCTTACAAGGTTCATCAGGTTTTTCCCAATGGTACATATGCACTAGTCAGGTTGGATGGTCGGTTTTTTAAACACAGAATAAATGGTCTTCGTCTCAAACTCTACTTTGACAGGGAGTTAGTGCCAGTGGTGCATCAGATTCTTATGCACGGGGTGGGGCAACCCACTTGAAGGTTTTGCAATAGGGTGCAATAAAACTATGTAAATATGGTTTTAGTTTTCTCATAGTGTGTGCCAGGTTTTACAGTTTATAGTGGAATAAAGCTCTTTTGTGGTTGAGCATAAATGCTCAACAGGGGGGTGCGCAATGATGGTGCAGACAAAGTGTGTCGACTCTAGAAGATGGCATGGACAGATGTGTGCAGGCAAGCAGAAGCATGGCAAAGGACTAGAGCAGCTGGGAAATTCATGAGATGGCAGGTAGCAGCGGAAGTGTATGCATGATGCGGCTTATACGCCAAGGAAGGCTCCATAATGGGCTAATTGGGGTAGCAGGTGAAGGAGATGCAAAGTGTAGATTTTGGGTCCAGAAATGAAGAGCTTGAAGTGCTGAAGGAACAGGTCCAGACGGCTCATCAAACCGAGCTACGGAGCCCAAGTTATTGAAGGTTAAAGTTTTAGTGTAGTGGTTTGCAGATTTTTGCCGGACAGGGCAGCTGGGTACAGGTGGTCCAAGTGGAACTTGACTTATAGATGTGTAGAGCTCAATTCATGGAGCCTACTCGTCTTTTCGGACTGTGGATCGGAGCCACGATTTGCAAGATATGGTCATTTGAAGTTTTTCTGGGGGCCGGGTCTGAGCCCACTTGGCCATGCTGGAGAATGTGCCATCTGGCATCTTCTGAGGCTCGACAAAGTTCTAGAGCGGAGCGTATAACACACAAAGCCAGCGGGAAATGACTGCATGCCAAACGGAGTCCGGAGCAAAGAGTTGCAACAGTCGAAAGCTAGGTGTCTTTGTCCAAAATTGTTTGCAGATGATTTTTCCCATTTTTGGAAGCCTTGATTCGAGGATGCCGAGGGGTCTAAATGCAGAGATAGAGGGTGTGGGCGGAGCCGAGAAAGTGGCATTTCAGGTGGTGGTTACAGCTTGGTAGTAGGACTTGGGAGCAGAGAATGGAAGCCAGATGAAGGCACGCCAAAAAAAAAGGCTTGTGTTAAAAATGTAATGGGGTTTTTTTTGAAGTTCAAAAGGCCATGGCCTCTCGGGCCGCCACATGGCAACCTAGATACCCCACATACGCAGTAAGCATGGTGAGTGTCATGGTATATGAGCTGGGGCGTGGCCATTGCATAAGCATCCAAGTGAGGAGTGGAGAGCTCTTGGAGCTCGTGGCTATGGCTCACGTATGAGCAGGCGTTGCTATGGCGGCCGATGGCGGGTCGGCGGTGGTTTTGGGCGAGGCTGGGAAGTGGTGGTGTCCGTGGGCAGCCGCAGGGCGGTTGTGTGTGATGACATTGCGGCCCTAGTGGGGGGTGGTCCCGCGGCCCTCAAAGACCGAAAGTTTTGAGGAAAAAGGAGGGGGCAATAGCGACATCGCTATTGCCTCCCCCCTTCAAGTAAGGGATGAGCCCCATGACAGAGAATGAGAGAGAGAATCCGGAGTCCTCCAAATAGTATAAAGCAAAGCTAAAGCCGGCCAAGTTGAGGGCCAAGTGGACAAAGCCAGATGCAAGACCAAAAGGAGGGAGATCCGGCCGGCCAAGATGGAAGGACCAAAGCCCAATGTGCACACCATGTAAATGTTTCCAACACCAAACTAGGCCAAGTGTTAGCAATGCCATAAAATACTAAAAGAAGCTTTAAGTGAAGGCCACGCGAAGAGAAACTCACTCTTTTTCTTTTTCTTTTTTGGGCCTCTTAGAGGTGCCCCTATAAAAGGTTGTAAATGTGAAAATTAATGGGCTTTTTTGCCTGTGTGAGTAAGTGAAAGCTTGAAGCTTGTGTGATTCCAAGCCTTCCATTGAAGCTGCATACATTGGTTGTGCTACTCTCTATGCAATAATACCACTCACTTGCCCCAATCTCGTGTGTTGCTTCTCCCCATCCCCCTCCTCTTCTCTGGCTCTTCGTGTATTGGTCATAGCTTGCAGAGGGTTTGCCTACAGCTCGAGAGGTGCTACCGAGAGGGCAGATTAGGAGTTTCTTGTGATTCAGAAGGTTGAGTTGAGCAGTGTGGGTGCATTTGTGTTGTGGGTGTTTTTTGCAAGGTGTGCGCTCCTTGCCGCACTGTCGAAGCAAGGGACTTGCCAATACACCGTATGCGAGCCACAAACGGCTCCAAGCACACAACAAGCCTAAACTAGCAAGCTCAAGAAAACAAAGGGTGTGTCACTCACCGCTCTACGCTCGCCTTTGTGGTGGATTCCTCGCCGCGATGAAGAAGAAGCTGCAGTCGTGCCGCGCTCAACCGCTTCGCCGCCGTCGTGCCTTCGTAATGCTCGATCGCACACACACTCTCCCTCTCTCTCTCTCTCTCTCACACACACACAAGGAGGTGAAGAAGAAGAAGATGGAGATGGAGCAAGAGCACTCTTCAATTGCACAAATGAGAGAATGAGTAAAAATTAGGTTTAGTTGGCTTTTATAGGAGCTCACCCCATTCACACTTGGGCGCCCATGCTTAACCAACTAATCCCTTGAATGTCCAAGTTAAAGTGCGCCTCTCATCGGCGATCACTCTACCTTTCCCTATTGGTCCGACAAGCCCGGTACCTGACTCTAAATCATACATAATACGCGTCCATCGTAGGTGATGGGTGTCCGTGTGCCGTGAGGGTTAACATGCCCCCCTTCCTGATGTAGATTCCGTCCTCGGAAGCTATTGAGTTGAAGCTGGGTCGTCGAGGTGGAAGAGCATTTGAGATGAATGTCCTTAGCCTTCTTCAGTCACTGCAAAATCAAATAACATTGGCACAGTAACTGCATTCTCTTAAAAAGCATATGCAGTTTTAGGTAGACACATTGATTGGTAAAAGAATTTCAAACAATTTGTTAGCAATGAACATTAAATTGCAATGTAATCAAATGCATAAACAGATGTAAAGGCAAAAAATTAAACAAGTCTGGGGTCGCTAATTTGACGGTCGAAAGGCACTAGAGATCGAATATTAATACCATGGGTAAGCTTCTTAATTTTCTGTGGTCAATTAAGTTGTTTAATCGCGAGAGCCAAGTATTCATGTTCAAGGGCTAACTAGAGGCTATATCTAGAAAACCTTGTAGTTAAGCTACCATAAAATGAATTTCTCATGAAATCATCGCCTGACTGATTACTTTTTCTTTGACCCCCCAAAGTCTTTTCACATTGATTCAATTTGATGTGTGTGCTTATTTTGTATGCCTTGGGTTTTTTGCTTTTCAAGGAAAAGCGCCCACACTGGGAACCTCTAGGGCTCTAGTACCATAGGCTATACATGTGAGTGAAGTACCAAATCAAACCGAGATTTCTTTTCCAGCTTAAAATTTTACATTGTGGCACTTTGATTTTTTGTTTGTTCATTTTCATCATTTTAATTTTGTAACTTTGGGGGGTCATATAACACTGTTACACTCCCAGGCTCATCACATTAGTAAACTCCCTTTATAATACTTAAGCTAAAGGTCGATAGGGTTAAGCCCACTAGAAAGCCCTAGTACATTTCACACAATGCTGCCTAAATCGGATTAAGAACCTAAGTAACCATTGCTTATTAGGAAGGCATTCCCCATGGTATTAAGAGAAGATTTCTAATACCTAGCTTGGTCAAACTAACTTAGTCGGACTGCTTGATTTTTAAACCTAGACAAGTGACTATGACAAAAGATTACATTGAATTAAATGTTTGATAATAAGCCAATGCGCTGAATAGTATGCTACCAATCACAATCAAAGCAGACAAACATGGATGCAAAAAAGATAAGGGCAATGCTAATGGACAAGAAACACCTGTTTGTGTTGATGGTCGCGCTTGATTTGAAGGTTCCATGAAGGTCCAAATCCTATCAATAGCAACACGCTCCTGTACACACTATGAAACAAAAGGAATACCTCCAGGAGGCACATCAGTGGGAAAAGAGAACTTTTCTAATCACTCAACTCTAAAACAGAAACACTCCTATCGTACTAATCTTACCTACCCTCCATCACTCAAGTGATGAGGATCAAAGGTGTTTCATGGCATAGGTTTCTGTTTCACTGTACCAGATGTGACATGTGTAGGTCTGAGTCAATGTTTTGACTTTAATGTGCATACTCGTTTGCTAATTGCTCTTGCTCTTTTTCTTTTTTTTTTTTGTGAGTATAAAGCTATATATATACATTCCCTAAGATCGGAATTGAGAGGTCAGGGAAAAAGGTTGAGAGGGAAACAAATGAATGATGACTGTCAGCAAACACTCCCCCCTTGCTTGGGTAGATCATACCGTTTGAAATGAGCTTGTCACCCTTTGAAACCAATTGTTCCAGTTGGTAATAGGTGAGGATTTTTGCCAGTAGTTTGTTATTACCCTTGGTGCCTTGTCAAGTTGCAAGGGTGGTAAGGTACTCTCCCAGGATTGAACTTGAAGTGGTTCATCAGGTGATTCTTGAACACTGGGAGGTGTGGATTCTTTTGTAGCTTCATTGAGGTCCACTACTATAGATGGAGGCTGTGTAGAAGCTTTTACCTCTATGGATGTATTACATGATGAGCTAGAATCTTCATGGGACTCCCCCCTTCCTGAGCTAGGTGGAACAAATCGTTCTTTCTTTGGTACCCAAACTAGCTCGGGAGCGGGTGTGTAGCATTCTGTGATTTTTTTCTTTCCACGATCATTGATTCGTTTTGGAGCTACGGCATTGGGCTCACTTGGGTCAGGTGATAGGTAAGAGTACAATCTACATTTTGGCACCCAGATTTGATCATTTCCTTGATAGTAGCCTTGGGCTTCCAATAGTCGTTTAGGGATCCATCGCAACATTTTCTTAATTTTCTTGGAGTGAGTGGTACGGTTCTTACTAGGTTTCCATTTTTTTGCATCAACCATGCTCACTACAGAGGTTTTAGGGACCCACTTGTATGTTTTCTCTGTTATATTAGGATGGTTCTTGTGTGTCTCAAGCTTTCTTTCAACTACATTAGTTGAAGCTCTAGAGAGTTGGGCTATGGGGACGTATGGTTCAACCTCCTGGACATGCAATGTCTTGGGTTTTATTTCCTTGGGAAATATCTCAGGGACTATGGCTTGAGTGGTAGGGCTAAGAGTTGGTTTTTGCGTTGTAACACCCCCAGTCCCCCAATCAATAGTGCATTTGGTGGCTATCATCCACGTGCGGCCTAGGTTTATATTACCCTCCATAGTTCCAGTAGGCATGACCAAAAAGTCTTGAGCTACCACCCCATTGTCATAACTGACAGAAGTGTGCCAGATTCCAAAAACCGCAGTTTTTTTCTTGTTGACACCCTTGACTTGGATAATACTCTCAGATAGAGGTGGCTTCCCTAACTGACACCACACCCCATAGGATAGCAGATTGTATTTAGCACCTGTGTCCAATAAGGCGTTATATAGCACTTTTCCATAGGCACTATTTAACTCAATGGGGTATCGTAGAGGTGTGTCAGAGTCCAACCCATCCTCTTCGTGTGCTTCATTTGCATCAGGTTCCGAGCGAGTAGCTCTACCTAATGTTTCCATGAAACGGCTAAACATACTAGTACTAGGCTGTGGAGCTTCGGGAGGTGCATGGCCTTCTCTCTCAGTGTTTTGGGTAGGGTATGCTTCCATGATTTCTGAGTCGGAGGAGGAATCACTAGCGGCTATTTTAGGGTCTTGGGTGGTGCTACCTTGTGTCCCCGCTGAGGGTCTAGAGCTTATCGTGGATGGGTAATGGGTGTCCGTATGAACAGAGGCACCCTCAATATGCTCGTGTTCTAGCACCCGCCCAGAGCGTAAGTGCATGTGCTTTTGATACCCTAAGGTGTCAAAAAGCTGCTCTAGGAGGCCTTGTGACTAGTTTTTAGCGTGTTTTTTGTTTGTTTTTTTTTGCTAGATTTTTTAGAGCGTGTCGTGGAATGGGCCGTGTGATAGCTCGAAACGAGCGTATCGGTCAGAGGGTCGTGCCGTGCTTTACAGCCCTCCGTTTGGTCACTCTATGCCCTCAGAATCCCTAAAACTGTCAATTTTCAGTAGGGAACTAAGCCCAAACTAGAAAGTCTAAGGGTGCAAGTGGGAAGAGAAAGGAGGAGAGTGGAGGACTTGTCCCACATGCTCTCATTCTCTCTTGAGGGAGTAGGGTATATATATAAGAGTGAGTCTAGTATATATCATAAGACTGAGGACTGAGGCTTGGGCTTGGGCTAGGGCTAGGGCTTGGGCTTAGCCCAGGCTTGGGCTTGGGCTTGGGAAAATGATCCCGATCCCGATCTATCTTTTATACAAACCAACCCGTACGTTTTAAGAGTCACGTTTTTTATTTTCGAAAAATATCGCCGCCCACTCGCTCGCGTTTTTAATTTCCGATTTTTTTCAAATAAAAATATTTTTTTTTTCAAAAAATTTTTTTTTTTCTCAAAAACTTTTTTTTTTCCCAATTTTTTTTTTTTAATTTTTTTTTGTTGATGCAGAAAATACAGAAATTGAAAACGCAGGTATGCAGAAAATGCAGAAAACGCAGATATGCAGAAAATGCAGGAAAAACGCAGAAATTGCAGCAAATTGGCAGAAATGCAGAAAATTGCAGAAATTGAAAACGCCGAACTTGAAAATGCAGAAATTGCAGAAATTGAAAAAACGCAGACAATAGCAGAAATTGAAACTTGACAGCAATTGCAGAAAACGCAAAAAACAGAAATCTTCCACACACTCCTTCCCTGCCTTTCCTATGATAGAAATTGCACCACAAGGAAGCGTAAAGTGCTAACCGAGCTTACTGTAGGGCATATCCCCGGCAGCGGCGCCAAAAATGTGCGCTCCTTGCCGCACTGTCGAAGCAAGGGACTTGCCAATACACCGTATGCGAGCCACAAACGGCTCCAAGCACACAACAAGCCTAAACTAGCAAGCTCAAGAAAACAAAGGGTGTGTCACTCACCGCTCTACGCTCGCCTTCGTGGTGGATTCCTCGCCGCGATGAAGAAGAAGCTGCAGTCGTGCCGCGCTCAACCGCTTCGCCGCCGTCGTGCCTTCGTAATGCTCGATCGCACACACACTCTCCCTCTCTCTCTCTCTCTCACACACACACACAAGGAGGTGAAGAAGAAGAAGATGGAGATGGAGCAAGAGCACTCTTCAATTGCACAAATGAGAGAATGAGTAAAAATTAGGTTTAGTTGGCTTTTATAGGAGCTCACCCCATTCACACTTGGGCGCCCATGCTTAACCAACTAATCCCTTGAATGTCCAAGTTAAAGTGCGCCTCTCATCGGCGATCACTCTACCTTTCCCTATTGGTCCGACAAGCCCGGTACCTGACTCTACCAAATACATAATACGCGTCCATCGTAGGTGATGGGTGTCCGTGTGCCGTGAGGGTTAACACAAGGTGTGAGGTAGTTGTTTTGTATGCTAAAGCGGAGTTGTTAGTGCAAATAAGCCAATTTGAAGGTGTTTTTTGAGAGGTTAGGGGTGTTGTGGAATCCGTGGGCTATAGAGAGGCAAGTAGTTTGTGTGCTGGGTGTGTTCCTTATTCCCCCTCTCCAACGTAGAGAGAAAGAGGATTTGCGTGTAGGAGTGTGAAGGATAGGAGGGGAGAGAAAGAGAGATGCACTACTATGAGTCCCAAAGCTCAAAATAAGGGCTAAGTCACACCGATGCAATACTTTCCTTATCCTTGCTAGCTATCTCAGACTAATATCGTGTTGTTTTCAATTTCCAATGTCGGTTGAGGGCAAGGGGAAAAGTAAAAATTCCATGGTTCCAAGGTTCCACCCCGAGAGAGAGAGAGAGAGAGAGAGAGAGAGATAGAGAGGTGCCGCTACCGCAAAAGGAGTGAAGGGACCATGTGTCAACAAATGCAACCTCCACTATTTTTTCAACGGTCACTACTTATTTGATGCTAGCGGCTATGTGCATTGTGCACTCTACATTGCTCTCAATTACCTGTCACAACCTTTAGGCCTTGCTATTCAAGAAAAGGCCGACTTCTATTCATCTCATCATCTGCAATGGCCGAGAGCTTTCAAAGCATGTGTATGCAAGTGTGTATGCCTTCATACACATAGCACCACGAGAGGCGGTGCCGCTGCCGAAGGCGGCGTCGTTGTACTAGTATACACTATGTAAACACACCTAGCGGTTATCACATTGCATTTTTTTCATTCTTTGTAATTAGAAGGGCATTTTCAATGGACTCTATAGAAAAAAACACATGTTAACATATAAACACTTCAAACATTGTCCTTTTTATGACAATTTTCATTTATTTGGGTTCGTATTCAAAATGCCTTCCTCCTTCCTAGTTGGAGTCCTTTGGCACTAATTTAAAAGTGTTCTTGGGTGGTTTCTTTGCTTGATGCCTGTTCTTTGGCATCCATACCCATTTGGTCTTAGGTGGTTGCACTTTCTTCTTGTTCGTGGATTTCCTAGTTGGTTCCTGAGTCTTGCAGGTGCTCTGTTTGTTTTTTGATTGCTCCTTGGACATCCAAATCTTCTTAGGATTTTCTTGGAGCTAAGCCTTTGGTACTCAATATTTCTTGTTTCCTTGCATGCATGTGTGGATCTTATTGACATAGGTGTTGTACTAGGACATGGCGTTGCCAACTTTGAAGCTCATAGGTCATCTTTCCATTCTTCCTTGCTATAAGCAACTGGCACTTTCAAATGTTCACATTTTAATGTGAGTTCAAGGACATTGGTGTCCTAATCCTAAATAGCTTTATACATTCTAATCCATGGAGCTCCTAGTACCATGTCTTCATTCATGTGTTCATCTAGTATATAGATAAATGTGTGTGGGTAGGGAAATTCATGCACAAAGATACTAAGATTGATCATTCCCAAAGTTGGAGTAAATTCCTTGTGACGTGACTTCACTTTAGCTTTGAAAAACTCCAAGGATTGGATAGTTTCCTTCTTGTAAGTGAATAACTCACTACATTGATATTAGCACATGTATCTGCTAATTTATTGACTTTAGCTCCATCCTTTAAGGTCACCGTAATCCTCATGTCAAGACCATCCAGCCATTCATCATCTATTTTGACCTCATATTTTGCTAAGACCTGAGTGAAATGGAGGAATTAAACCTATATCATGCTAACTGAGATGATTTTTGGGATTTTTTGCATTGCTAGTTTTCTCTTCAATACTTGAATGTAAGCCTCCTTTTGAGACTCTTCAATGAACTATTGACATGTGATCTTGTGTACTTTAATTGCATGCATTCTTTTTAAAAGCTCATTGGTTAGTGGCAAATTACATTTTTTTAAACGACATTCGCTTATCCAATTTTCCATTATTTCTCTATCTAAGGTGGCTAATTGAACAGATCTGGTGGGTGAGACACTCTCAATCACAAATAGACCATGCCCCTTTTTCTTGAATTTTGAAATGTGCTATTTCAAGGAATAGACCAATACGAGATCTCCTTGTTTGAAAATTTTAGTCAATAGATGAGAGTCAAAGAAGTGTTTTTGTTTCCTCTTTTGAGCATAGATGCATGCAATGGCAAAAATTCTGTGTTCGTCTATGTGTTCAAGACTCTCTAGTCATCTAGACAATTCATGACCCATCCATTCTAGAGAGTGTTGGAAGTAGAAACTCCATTGGGAGTATCACATCAAGTCCGTAGACTATATTAAAAGGAGTTGCATTTAGAGATATTTTGTAGGAAACCCAATAAGCCCAAAGAGATAAATGGAGATTCATCTCTAACTCAATACGTCCAAAGCTTACAATTTTTGTAACCACAAAGCTAAGGATTTTGTTTGTGTGCTCTTCTTGGACATTTTATTGAGGATGATAAGGTGCAAATTTATTATGGATAACCATAAACTCATTCAAATTTATTATGGATAAGCATAAACTCATTCAAAAAAATTCTATCACTTTGTTGAGGAAATGTGTCCCTAAATCACTCACAAGCTCAATAGCATCCCGCATCTTGTGAATATAGCAATCCCTGCATAGAGGGCATTGAGCGCTGCCTGTTCGTCTTGTGTGTCCTCACCTCCCAACTGTCGCAGGACTGTCTGCAACAACTCAAATATAGTTGTAGTTCATGCATTGTTCTTCCTAATGGCTCTTGCCTCATCCCACTTGGCCATATAATCTATGTCTAAAATGATATGTTGTGCCTAAATTTTATAAGCATGTGGTTGTATAGAACCAACAAAGTCAATACCCCACTTAGCAAATGCTCTTGTTCCCATCATTGGTCACAATGGCATGTTGTCCATTCTGGTTGGCAATATAGCTCTTTCGGAAAGAATCACAGTGTGATACAAATCCTTTGGAATCGGCAAACAAAGTTGGCTAGCATATGATAGCCATCATAATTTCTCTAGCCATGGTCTCATAAGAGAATTGACCCTTTACTAAGCCCACATGTGCATGTTCCAAGGTAGAAGTATACTCATCTTTGTTAGCACGTAGTCTTATGTTGGTCATTTCCTTGTCGATACATTTATTGGTCAATCATGGTGTAGTTTGTAGCCTTTTCTTTGATTGCACTTTGGCGGCATTAATTTAATCATATCTTCGAGATTTTCAATTTGTCAAGTAGTCCATAAAATATTTTCTCCATTTAGGCACAACAAATATCTAGAATAAAGTAGTGTGTGGTATGGCTGTTCTCTTTTTGCTTTTAAAATTGTCTACATAGGCATGAACACTTTCTTTTATGTTTGGCTAGTAAACCCCTAGCCATGTAAGTCTTTTCAAGGTTTGGTCTACCACAAAATGGATCCGCACTACTATTATTTGAGCTTGATTCAATTAGTATGCATGTTCCTCTAGGCTTATGCAAAAAAATTCCATCTTTGTTCCTTCAATACACTCTTGCCAGTAACAACTACGTAGCTAATTGGTCAATCATCCATGGTGTTATAGGAAGTGGAATTTGAAAATCTACTTGTGCTATGGTCATCAAAGCAACGAGATTCTTTGACCATCTAGGTATCATCTCAGCTGAGAATATATATGTATCTAGAAAATCATCATCAACTCCCTTGGGAGGTTCCCCTAATTTGATCGTCACAATAAGTGATCAACTCTCTAATGTGTAGTGCCCTTTTTTAAAACCACCATAAATTCAAACTCTAGTAAGATGATAAATTATCTTATAATTTGTCATGTATTACATGGTTTGTTGATGAGATAAAATAGTGCTTGGTGGTGTATAAAGAAGGAAAACTTATTTTCCACCAATAAGTAATGCCAAAACTTTTTGACGACATAAATCATTCCAAGTCTTTCTCTCTCTATTGTGGTGTAATTCTTTTCTATTGTGTTCAGTTTCCTACTAGCATAGGAGATGGGAAAGTCCATGGTTCCCTCTTGTGGTTGTGCCAAACTGCTACCAAAAGCAAAATTTGGAGCATCAACCTACACATAGAAAATATTATTCCATTATGGAGTTTCCAAAATAGGTCTTGAAGACAAGGCTTTCTTAAGCTTTTGAAATGACTCTTTGCACTCTTTAGTTCATACAAATTCAGTAATCAGGCAATACATGGGATTAAGAATTACAACATACATGTAGATAAATATTCATTAATATCCACAATGTCCCATGAATATTAGAACTTCCTTGATATTGGTTGGTCTAGGTAACTAAACAATTAATGCTAATTTCTTTAAATCAATAGCAATTCCATTCTTGGAAACAATGTGCCCGATAATTTTTCCTTGTCTAACCATGAGTGCAACTTTTTCAAGATTAAAACAAATCTTATATACACGACAACATTTATCAAAGACACTCTTGAGGTGCTCAAAATGGTCTGCTTGTTTGGATGAGTGCACACACAAGTCATCCTTATAAACCTCTAGTAAGAATTTTCCCAAGTATTCCTTGAAAGCATGGCTCATTAACCTTAGAATATTGTTGGAGAATTTGTCAGCCCAAAAGGCATGAATCTGTATGCAAATATTCCCCATTCCATGGCAAAATCCATTTCATGTTGGTCCTTTGGGTCAATGATTAGTTGGATGTAGCCAGAGAATCCATCTAAGAAATTATACGCCTCTTTTCTAGCCACTCTCTCTAGGACGTGATCAATGATAGGAAGAGGATAATTATCTCTTATAGTTATAGCATTCGCCTTCTAGAAATTACCACACAGTCTTAGCTTACCGTTTTTCCTTGGTACCACCACAATTGGGGATAGCCAGTTAATGTGCTCAATATCATAGATGAATTTTGTGTCCTTGAGATTTTCAATCTCTTCCTTGATCTTTTTTGCAAAGGTCTCATTATAAGTATAGGGTCTTTATCTGCTTGGCTTGGCATCATCTTGCATGGGTATAGTATGTTGAAAAATGTCTAGATCCACACCTTTGAGATCTTTATAAGACCATGCAAAGACATCCCTATATTCTTTAGGTTTCTCATAATGAGGATCTCTTCTTCTTCTTGAGACATGTCAGTTGCTATGTATGCAGGTTTTGGTTCTTCCCTTAGTTCCACTAGATCAATCTTTTTGTCAAATTTGGACCCTTCTTAATATTTTCTCCGTTCCCTAACTGTCTCGTGGGCTGCTCTATAATGATTCTTCATTCCTACAAAGTGTATTTCTTTTAATATGATGGAGCACTTATAGCCTCTTGTTTATTTATTTTTTATCCATTTCAATGGTCGAAACCTCTTTTAGGGTAAACTTTAGTTCCTTGTATTTGGCTCTTCATTTTTATTTAATCAAAGAAGGTTCTTTTTCTTTGGCTTGGTCTATTTTTTTAGCTTCTTGTTTCGTTTGTTATTTCATCTTTTTCTCTTTTTTGAGACAAGGTATCTATTGATGATTTTTCCTTTGCTACAATCTTTTGTATCAACCATCATTAGAAACTACACCTTGCCCTCGATTTTTGGCACAAATTGGTTTCTTTTCTATTTTCTCTCTTGTTTTATTTTTCATATATCTCTTGTTATCTTTGATGATGATTGTGTTACCATATACATGTGGTAGTGATGTGTGTGAACACACTAGGACCGCCGGGGCATTTTTTCCCTCTTTAGGAGGTTTTTTCCCCCGAGCATTGTATATACGCCCATCACTCTAGGGCTATCCATCTTTCCATTGCACACTAAGTAATACACTCTCTATTGTGTGCCTTGAGCTTCCTTCATCTTCTCCAAGATGTGTGTGTCTCTCTACAACCCGAATTCCAACAATTAGTATCAGAGCAGGTTGCATCCTCTCGGGCTTAGTCGCCAGCTTCTCCAGCACACGCGTCCCAACTTTCTCCGATTTCAGTGAGCTTTGGTGAGCGTTCGCAGGTCGACAAATACTTCAGGAAAGCTCAAAGAGCTGGTCTGCTCAGATTTTTGATTCAAGCTCATTTCGGTCTCTGTTTCCACTACAGGCAGTACTGCACAGGCTATTTTGTCATTTTGTGCAGAATTTCTATTAGTGCCGTTTTCTGCATAACATGTGCCTTATAGTCTTCTAAGGTTTTTGCTATATAGCACGTGTTGTTCCCGCTCCATTTCTCCTATTTTTGGGCAGTTTTCACATCAGGTGCATCATTTACCATGGCTGACAACAACAACACAGATGTGTTCAAGATGTTTGTTGCTGAGGACAGGTTGGATGGGGACAATTACCCTATGTGGGCTTATATGATGCAACACGTTCTTGTGTCAAAGGGCGTCTGGAATATTGTGCAGGGCATTGATGTACGTCTTGGTTCTGAGGATCTAGGCAATGTTGAGGATGTTGCAGGTCTTGCTGCAAGGATTTCTACTGTTAGAGTTGTTTTGCCTACGGAAGAACAAGCTCATTGGGATGTTAAGGATGCGCAGGCTCATGCATTGATTGCGTTTTCTATGAAGTGCACCATTGTTCCTCACATCTGCTCAACGAAATTTGCAAAACAGGCTTGGGATATTCTAGCAGGTCTTTATGCAAGCCGCAATGAGGCTAAAATTGCTTTGCTGTGTAAAGAGATGGAGTCGAAGATTATGCATGAGGAAGATGATATGGAAACTTTCCTTGCTAGTGTCAAGGATATCAATGAGCAACTTATTTCTGCAGATGAAGTCATTTCTCACAGTTCCCTTGTGTAGACTGTTCTTGATGCCTTACCAGATTCCTACCAGACTTTTGCTAGTACTTGGAGACTGATGACCCAAGGAAATCCTGAATTTGTCAAGTTTGATGCATTATGCACATTGCTGTTGCAAGAGTCACTTTCTAAAAAAAATAGGACTAGGCAGCGTGCAATTGAACAGGCTTTTATTGCTTCTCAAAGAAAGGGTGGTAACAGTAATGCAGCCACTTCTTATAGTTCTGCTGCGAGTGGCAAAAATTTTGTTCCTAATGCTTTTGCTGGCATCACTTCATCTGGCAATTCTGGTGATAAGGGCAAAAAGAAGATGCGTTGTCATTATTGTAAAGCCAATGATCACTTGATCAAGTCGTGTTCTAAGTTGAAGGCCAAAGAGGCTAAGAAGAAAGAGGGTGGTTCCACTACAAATGCAGCCATTGTTGAGTCTTTTGTGAAAGGAGATTGTGTTGCTGATGTTGATGCAGAATGGGCTTTTAGCACAGAGTGCACTTACAATCTTGCTGTCCATGATGCATGCTTGTCAGTTGGAGCAGATTCACATATGTGGTATTTCGACAGGGGTGCTACAAAGCACATTACCTCACATCGTGAATTGTTTACCTCTGTCGAGTCTGTCCCTCATGGGAATTCTGTCATTTGTGCCAACAATGCCTCTTATCTATTTCAGGGAGCTGGAAAGATTGTGCTTATTGCTGCTAATGGCAGTTCCTTCACACTTGCTGATTCACTTTATGTACCTGGGATCAAGAAGAATCTCTTGTCTATATCCGCACTTGCTAGACTTGGACTTGTAGTCAAATTTGTGGATGACAGATGTACAGTTCATGATCTCAGTTTATGTGATGAAATTGTTGCATCTGGCCTTTTGTGCGGTGGGCTGTATAATCTTATTTTGTATGACAAGTGTGGACAAAATTTTGCAAATGCTGTTGCAGATTCAAGGGCTATTTCAGATGCAAAACTTTGGCATGCACGTTTTGGTCATCTGAATTTTGCCAGTTTGCTGCGTTTGCAGAAATCTGATATGGTTGCTTCTTTGCCGCCTCTTGAAGCACCTATCAAACATGTTTGTGAAGGATTTATTTTGGGTAAGATGCAGCGTTCTATGTTTCCAAAGTACGGTTCAGTTCGGGCCACATGCAGGTTGCAGCTTGTACATAGTGATGTTTGTGGGCCCATGCAAACTCCGTCCTTGGGCAATTACCTGTACTTCGTGACTTTCATTGATGATTACTCCAGGCATGCATGGGTATTTCCGCTTAAAGCGAAGTCCGAAGTTTTTATGTGCTTCAAACAATTTCTGGCTATGGATGAAAATGTCTCAAAATGTACTATGGGCACCCTCCGTTCCGATCGAGGGGGGGAGTATATGTCTCATGAATTTAATGCATTTCTGGCTAGTCGTGGGATAAAACACCAATGTACAGTGCCTTATACACCTCAGCAAAATGGTGTTGCTGAGAGGAAAAAACAGGTCACTGACGAAAATGGTACGATGTATGGTCAAAAGTCAAGCTTTGCCGCATTCTTTTTGGCTTGAGGCCATCATGTGTGCCACTTATGTACTTAATAGGTATCCTACGAAAGCCTTGCAGTCTATTACTCCATATGAAGCATGGCATGATAGAAAGCCTTCTATTCAGAACATGCATGTTTTTGGTTGTTTGGCATATACTTTGGTGCCACAAGTGCAGCACAGAAAATTGGATGATAAGGCTATCAAATGTATTTTTGTTGGTTATAGTGCTGAAAGCAAAGGTTATAGGTTATATCATCCACAAACAAAGCGTATTATGGTTTTACGGGATGTAGTGTTTGTGGAAGATTCTGTTCAGCCCTTGCTGTCATGTACTAGAGACAGTAATGTAAGCTCACAGGACATTTATGACACTTTGTTGCCTCTTTTCAGTGGTGGAAATACGAATGTAAGTTCCAATAAGGCAAATGTACAGCCTATGGGGGTTTCTAAAAATGTTCTAGATCAGCCTATTACTGATGCAGATGTACATGATGTACTTGATGAGGAAAGGGCTGAAAACGAGCAAGCTAGAGGTATGCCAAAATGGCTGGTGCACACTTTGCGTGATAGTAAATTGGATGCACCTTTGTCTACTCATACTCATTCAGGCTCTCTCCATGCATCTTATGCATGAGATTGTTATGCTTTGGCTGTGTCTAGCTTACATGATGTTGAGGAGCCTCTGTCTTTTGATGAAGCACAAAATTCATAAAATTGGATGGCTGCCATGCAAAATCAGAATATGATGCACTTATAGAAAATGACACATGGACTTTATGTGATTTTCCTCCTGGAAAAAAGGCCATTGGTATGAAGTGGGTTTACAAGTTGAAACGCAAGCCGGATGGTGAGATTGATCGCCATAAGGCTCGACTTGTTGCAAAGGGTTATGCACAGCAAAAATTCATTGATTATGAAGAGACTTTTTCTCCCACTTGTCGTATGACTACTGTGCATTTTCTATGTGCATTGGCAGCTCATTTTGGTTGGGATGTACATCAATCATACATTGTTACTACTTTCTTGAATGGTGACATATTTGAGGAAGTTTATGTAACGCAGCCTCGCGGTTTTGTCATAAAAGGACAAGAGGACAAAGTGTGCAAATGTAACAAGGCTTTGTATGGGTTGAAGCAATCTCCTCGTGCTTGGTATGAGAAAGCTAATACTCATTTGGTCAAACAAGGCTTTCGTAACAGTCCAACAGAAAGCACATTGTATGTAAAGCGTGAGGATGATGCATTTCTCATTGTGGTTCTTTATGTCGATGATTTGCTGATTACTGGACCAAACGAGAGACATATTGTTGAATTTAAGACTGATTTGAATGCTACTTTCAAGATGAAAGATTTGGGGTTGTTGCATCATTACTTGGGTATACAGTTTAAGCAGTGTGATGGTGGTATTGCCTTATGTCAGAAAAGTTACATAGAGACATTGCTATGTAAGTTTGGACTTGAGGATTGCAAACCTATTTCCACTCCCATGGAAACAGGTTTGAAGTTGAGTCTACATGATGCTAGCGATCCTACTGATGTCACTCTTTATCAAACTATTGTTGGCTGCCTCATTTATGTATGCAACACGAGGCCAGGAGGATTTTCCGCTACCTTAGTGGCACTTTACATCTTGGATTTTTTTATCCCAAGGGGGGATCATTGCCGCCAGACTTACATGCTTTCTCGGACTCAGATTGGGCTGGTTGTTTTGACACGTGAGTGTCCACAAGTGGTTTTTGTTTCATGCTTGGCAGTTCATGCATATCATGGTTGAGCAAGAAGCAACCTACTGTGGCCACTTCGAGTTGTGAGGCTGAGTACAGGGAAGTCTTCACAGCTACGGTTGAGTGTGTATGGCTCAGACGCCTTATGGCTGATTTGGGTGTTGGACAGGACACTGCCAACACTATCTACACTGACAGTCAGAGCGCATTGGCACTTGCGAGGAACCCAGTTTTTCATGCTCGCACAAAGCAGATCGAGGTGCACTACCATTATGTCAGGGAGAGGCTCTTAGTAGGAGAGATCAACTTGGCTTATGTGCCAGCACAGGACAACCTTGCAGATCTTTTCACAAAGCCATTTTCTCGTGAGAAGCTTGAAGCTTTCTGGAAAGCTTTGGGCTTACTCCCCTTTGTGGATTGATCATGTCCTCAGGGCATGGCACTTCCCTTCACTTAGGTGCTAGCCCTCGTTCACTGCATCACTCCAGGGGGGATTTGTTACCATATACATGTGGTAGTGATGTGTGTGAACACACTAGGACCGTCGGGGCATTTTTTCCCTCTTTAGGAGGTTTTTTCCCCCAAGCATTGTATATACGCCCATCACTCTAGGGATATCCATCTTTCCATTGCACACTAAGTAATACACTCTCTATTGTGTGCCTTGAGCTTCCTTCGTCTTATCCAAGCTATGTGTGTCTCTTTGCAACCCTAATTCCAACAGATTGGGAATTTTTCCTCTCCACCATATAGTAGTAGTTTTTCTCCTATGTGCTTCTTGTTAGATCGTTGTTCTCCTATGGCATATCGAAGGTTTTTTAGGTAGAGTAAGTTTTATGCTTTTTTCCTAAAATCAAGCCCAAGAACCTCATGAACATTATCCCTACAAAGAGTTTGAAAAGCTCACCCAAGAATGCCTTCACCCTGCACTAGGTCCATCTTTCTATTTTTGAAGCTATGGTGAGCCCTTAAATTAAGACCAGTTAAGCCACTATTCCCACATGGAATTAGACAACTTTCACACCTAGTGGTTACACACCCTATCCACACACCTTGCAAGTAGCAATCAACAAGCATTCAAAAACCTTTCATGTCTTCAGAAGGAAGCAACCACCATTGGCCTCAAATCATCTCCTTGGATTTGTCTACTAGATCAATCATTTCATCGGAAAATCCCAAAGCAAACAAATAACAAGTTGAAGTCAGATCTCCATTAGTTTGTCAAGGCATCTGTTTCAAGAGGATGAGAAGGAAGTGCATCTTACCCAACAAGTGGTGGTGGATCATTGAGAAACCAATCCATTAAGTGATGGATTGAAATATAAATGTATGCCAAATCTAATTATCAAAATTTCACTTTTGTCAAATCTTGAATTCATTTGCTTAATTTTAATTGAAAACACCACCTATAAGACAGTAGAAACTGCTCTAGCAAGAGTAAGACCCTGTCATGTCACCTTTAGAAAAAAAGGAAAAGTTTGAAGGACTAATTTTCACACATGGAAAACAAATATTAGGTTTCAATTAATGAAGGAAGTATTATGGAACAATGTAAAAGGGACAAAGACACACACAATCACTAGAGAGGGTAGTGTAAAATGGGAAATTAAAAGCAATAAGGCCTTGGGAATTATAGGTGAGAATGTTGATGACACCTTAGTGCACCATATTGGGACCTGCACCATGGCAAAGGATGCTTGGGATATATTAGATGGCTCTTTTGGAGCAGGATGTAAGCACTCAAAGCTCAACATACTTATTGGTTCTTTTGCACTAATTAAACAATTGTACAAAACTCAATGGCCTATCACCTAAGCAATTTCAAAAGCTTACTTTCACAGCTAGCAAGAATCCTAGCTATAACTAAAGACAATGTGATTACGATAGTAGATTTCACAAAAACATCACTGAAGATTATAATTCTAGCCTCATCACACTTTAAAAAACCTACCAACACCAAAACTCTCGGATATCAAAGTTTGAATGCTTGAAGAAGAGTGTAGCCTCAACAAGAAGATCAAAAAAATTATTGAAGGAGCTCTTTATACCAAGGGATGACCAACTACTTCCTTGAAGACAAAGAAAAACTTCAAGTGCACCTTTTGCGGCAAGGAGAGACACTTAGAAGAATAATGTTTTGCAAAGAAAAAGGCACAAATCACTTGTTTAGTTGAATCAAACACTGAAGACCAAAACACTTTACAAGAAGCTGCAAACTTTTGTGAAGTAGACAAAGATTGGGCCTTTTAAGTCCACACTTTTCCTTGTAGTTTTTTTCTCTCTCCAAATATTCTTCTTATCCTAGGCAGCATACCTATTACTTTGATGGGCATTGTAAATAGAGATTGGTAAGATTTTTTTGGGGGCCATCCAATTTTTGATTTCATACTCTTGATGATCTATGTTTTATAGACATCTCTTTTTGTAATGATTCACTCTCTATCATCATAACCCAAAGCTCCTAGCATTGCCTGCCCTAGTTTGGATCAAAGGAGGGTTTGCTAGATTGTTGTCTTCCTAGGGCATATCAAAGGCTAATTGGTAGAGTAAAGTTAATGGATTTTTTTCCTAAAATAAAACTACCTTTTGTAGGTCGGCCAAAATTCCTCTATTGAGGCCATATTTACCGTTTGTAATAAAGCTTATATATGGGCTCTTTCCTTTCAAGAATGCAAGTAGTTAGTTTTCCTTCTTATTAGTGTACTACAGCTTCCATGGAAATTACATAATTTCTCGGTAGCCTTACTATAATCCTTCTTCCATCACTCCTTTTATGAGTTAGATTTCTCTGTGATAAGAGTGGCCTCCTCTAAGTTATCAGTAGCATCATATAAATGATTCAAGAAAGCTTAATAATTGTCCAATTGCACAATACTCACCATTTGGATTAGAACAACGGCATAGTCTTCTTCGTCACAAAATAAGGTTGGTGTGGAATCATCGACACAAACTTCCATGATAGCCAATATTTGAGTCCACTCAAATGGATCAAACAAATATTAAGTGTGTAATTAGCATCGTCCACCTCTCGATCCAAGATACAATTCTCTCGCTTTAAACTATCATTCTTTGTTCAAATAAGAGTGCCTTTATTCAACCATGATGGAAATTTAGTTTGAGAGCTGATGTTTTCTAATCAAATTCTTAGATAGGTTTTTAGGACATTTGTGTAAGAGTGTTCTTTTAGGTTTACCAAGTTGATTGATCCAACTTGTTTCAAATATAGGTAATCATTTTCAGTCTTGAATCAATTGTATTTGTCTCATGAAAGGTTGTCCTAAGATTATCTCATAGTTCAGTCTCTTCCCAAAATCTACAATGGAAAATTTACACTAATAATCAATGCCACATGAGCTCAATATCACATTTTCTAGTAATCCTGTTGGAATGTGACCATATGCTATTTGCAATTTCACTTTCATTTGTCTGATTCTAGGCTTCTTTTTGTGGATATGGATATCCAAGTCCCACTATCCAATACATCCATGGTTTTTACATGCAGAACGTATGAATAGGACCATACAAGAGAAGGTCAGAAGCATGTTGTCAAATGCTCCATAGGAACAGTTTTGTTTTCCTTGGTTTCCTCGCAACAATCTCCTACTTTATTCATAGAAACAATTTTGACAAGCTTGCTTTGAGATTCATCTAAGCGCAACTCTTTATCTTTCTCTTGTGATTCCCAATGTTATGGTGCTTGAATAGGCATTGACATGATTAGACCACTTTGAAACCTGCTCGGAAGGCTTCCAAGGGTTCATAAATTTAACACTAGTGTTGAGCCTCCTAATTTTGGCCTTAGTTCCTTGAACTTAGTCAACATGGACTAGTTCACCTCTGAGATTTCTCTTTGATTTATTTTTATTGTTTTTCATTACGGGAAGTTTGAGGTCTCAAATTTTCCCCGTGAGAAATGATTTCTATTTTTGAAAATGTGAACGAGAAATTTTAAAACCCATTGTTAGGGGGAAAATCCGCCTTTTTATTGGGTGCATGGGATGTCACTTTTTGGGGGGTTTCCAATCAACGAGCAAAAAAAACCAAGCAAAGCCAATTTCCGAGCAAATATGAGCAACAACAAAGAGATTAGCGCGCACGCGCACGCACACAGAACTACATCACTCTACACAACCAAAAACCAGCAAGCAATTTACAAAAGTGGAATGCTTGTGACACCATTATCGTATCCAATTATACATACTTAATCTCCCTACCCGGACAATAAAGAGGAATCTCATTGTTTTGGGTTACTGAGTAGCAAACCTTTACTTTAAAACTTGTCATAAGGAAAAGAAACCACTTCATGTTCAAACATGAATTGCACCTTGCAAAGCCATGCAAATCAAAAGTGCCTAAGGTGGCAGTGTTGGCGGGATGCCATGCTCTCATTTTACTCCTCAGATAGACTTAGGATGATTTGTTTGGCCCTATCTTTGTAAAGAAGTCGGGATGCCTCTCTTCCCTCCTTTGAGGCACTATTGTAAAGCTCCACCCCTTTTTTAATACAATTTCATGTTTTCTAAAATATATATATATATATATATAAACTCCAGGAGACAATAGTGTAATGCATATCATGAGAAAGCTCATCCCATCGTGAAGTGGCACATGCAATTCTTTAAGTTTTTAACTGTGAGTAATTCCCAGAGGTTCAATCAATTTGCACAATACTTGTGAAGGCATCTCTGCAAAGTTGAGAGAATCTTGAACTCTGTTTATAAAGTAGAATAAAGCAAGCTCTCTAAGATTCTTGTAGAAGTTGAGCTCCTGGTCAGATGCAGAGAAGAGTTCCACAATGTTGCAACCCGCAATGTGCACCTTTGCAATGGTGGCAAAAGTGTAAAGAAATTGGTATGGATATCATTGCATGTCTTGTGGTTTCATTGAGTGACTCTAGATTAGCTCAACACCAAGATTGTAAGAGCTAACCAGGCTTCCACACCATGTCGCATCTTCCTTGCACTCATACCACACGGTGTGTGCCATCTACTCCAAGGCAAGAATTTGGAGGTGTTTGATGAGGTAGAACATAAGGGCCTTGAGAACAAGGATGACCATCAACTAGGAGAGGACTCATATTGACTAGCAAGTCGGATGCAATACTTGTTTTTTCCATGATGTGCATAGAAGTAGGATGATGGTTGAGGAGCGAGATATATTGCATGCATTGCAATTCTACCATGCCAGCGATAAGGAGAATGCTCTCCAAAACAGGGACCTAGCCACGCGGACAGGTTCTAGCAAGTTCAACATATTTTACGAAGCTCATGAGCATGCTATACAAATCATTTTTTTTTATATAGTCAACTCACTTAGAGTCGCAGACCATGGCCGTCCTAGTAAAACAAAACAAAAAAGGTCCAAAAAAAGTTATCCAATGCTCGAAAAAACTTTCTTTCTTGCACAGACCATTGCCGCCTTTGTAAACCAAACAAAAATTTAAGGCATGTTGAAACTTGTCTGAACCAGTCCGCGCTGGCACAGATAGGTTCCAGCAGGTTTCAACATGCCTTACTAAGCTCATGGGCATTCTCTAAATAGAATTTTTTTGATATAATGAAGTCACACAGCATGGCCGCCTTGGTATTAGAGGTGGCAAAAAAAATTCATTGAAACCTGTCAGAACCAGTCCGCGCCGGCGCGGACAGGTTCCAGCACGTTTCAACATGCCTTACTAAGCTCATGGGCATTCTCTAAAGAGCATTTCTTTTATATAATGAAGTCGCGCAGCATGGCCGCCTTGATATTAGGAAAAGCAAAAGAAAAATCATTGAAACCTGTCGGAACCAGTCCGCGCCGGTGCGAACAGGTTCCAGCAGGTTCAGAATGCATAAATAATTAGGTCTTTTTATATTATCAACTCGCGTAGTCGCAAACAATCATGACCGCCCTGGCCCCTTACTACTTAGTAAACCAACCTCATAGTTTGGCAGAGATATTGGACAACAAGAAACTCTTTGCGCAATGTCCTAATCGAGCGGAAGCACAAGCTAGGTCCCCATGCCATTCGCACCAAACCAGACAACCTGCCATAACAGAGATCAAAACAGAGAGGCGACGTGCATGGAACAAATTATTATTGATTCTTATTCTAACAAGAGAAGAGTAGTCTGTGCGTGCGTGAGAGCTGTGCGCTGGCTCTAGGATAGCAATTAGTGGCGGTCTACTACATATTACATGAATGTCTTGGCACCTGGCACGCACTCATCACCCGCAACTGCTTGCTAACTGCTAGGTGGTGAAGTGGACAGAGAGGTGGACAGTGGCATCATCTGCATCTACATCGACGAAGTTAACGTCAGAGAAGTAGTAGAAGGCCTCGGGCTTGTCGGAGCTCTACCAAATGACGTAGATGAGGTGGCGGCCAAATTTTCCGACAGGCGTGGTGCCGGGGAATTGGTAGGAGCCGCTGAGAAGCGTGGGGTCAGTGATGTTGATGAAGTGGGGGTCCTCCAAGTTTGATCATTGCAGCCTAGCCTAAATTTCGAACTCTCAGAGGTATGTCAAGGAGACGTGGGAGGACAAGTTGGTGGGTCAAGGCCCTTATACTTCTCCTGCCCGCCGCTGCACTGCTCGCCATTCGGAATGATCTCGGAGTTATGGCCATTAGTGTTTGCCTGGTTCACCTCGTTCCAATCATAGAACCCTTGCGTCCCACTCACTGCATCCCAAACCGTCTCCTTCGTCGCCGCTCACGATAGCGGGCTAGGTTCCAGTCCATCGATCTCTCTCTCTCTCTCTCTCTCTCTCTCTCTCTCTCTCTCTCTCTCTCTCTCTCTCTCTCTCTCTCTCTCAACCAAAAACTGGAAAAAAACTGCTGGAAGCAGTCCAGCAGTTTTTTTCCAGTTTTTGGTTGAGAGAGAGAGAGAGAGAGAGAACTCTCTTGCAATTTCAAAACCCTAAGATGTCTTGCAAAACCTCTATGGTATATTCAAATAGATTTTTTCCTCAAATACCATACTTTTTTTCAATTTAACTATTTTCATGAATTTTCCAAGCGGACTTTCTCCTTCTCCCCCTTCCTCTAACTAGCTATTTTGAATTTTTAAGATCCACTGCTCACTTAAAAACTAAAAAATAAACCTATTAGAAATAGTTTGTGCCGACGCGGATTGCTTTGACGCGGTGTGAATTTTTTCTAGTAGGTTTGCATACTTTTTTTCAATTTAACTATTTTCATGAATTTTCCAAGCGGATTTTTTCCTTCTCCCCCTTCCTCTAACTAGCTATTTTGAATTTTCAAGATCCACTGCTCACTTAAAAACTAAAAAATAAACCTATTAGAAATAGTTCGTGCCGACACGGACTGCTTTGACGCGGTGTGAATTTTTTCTAGTAGGTTTGTTTGTTAGTTTTTGCTAGAGGAGAGAGAGATGTTTCTCAACTCATTTGCAGAGTCCAGAGACACGAGAGAGAGAGAGAGAGAGAGAGAGAGAGAGAGAGAGAGAGAGAGAGAGAGAGAGAGAGAGAGAGAGAGAGAGAGAGAGAGAGAGAGAGAGAGAGAGAGAGTTCCACATGAGATACTGCTAATAACAAAGCTCAATGTTTGTGAAAAAGTCGCTCGGTTTTTTCTTTGCTCGAGAATGTTCGCTCGCTGTTTAGTAAGACTCACTTTTCGGGGGGCCACATGTAGTTTTGTTTTCAAATCTCTTGGGAATGTGCCCTTTCCCACAAATTCTCCCTCCCAGTGCACCATTTTTCTCTTTTGGTTCAAATTTAAATTTTCCCTTTGCTCATTCCCCCTTTCTCTGCACCATATTCAACTCATCATCTTCCCCATATCCAAGCTTTGACCATGAATCCTGCTAAAAGATGTATCTATCATCTCCATGTTGAGTTGGAAGGTGAATATTCCCCTCTCCAAATAAAGGAATAGTCAGTATGAAAATCCTCCTTCTGCCATAGAAGCATTGAGATTAGAACAAAGAAGCTATTGACCTATGGATGGATGGTAGACTGTATCCATAGATCCCATTAGAAAATGCAACCCACCATTTTTTAGTTGTTCTTGATCTATAATATTTGTAAGAGATGGTATGAAAGGGCTATTAGGCTATATAAAAAACCTTGTAGCAGAGAGGGACATTCTTAAGTTGGAAAACCATTTGTTACTATAGCTGAAAGATTCTATTAATCATTAGCTTCAAGAAAGAAAGGAGAAGGTAAAGCACCTCCAATTATTGATGAATACAGTCAGAAGAAGGAGGACAGATCAGAATCAAAGCAATGAGGTAAAATTGAAATTTGTTTTCAAGTTGTTATCTTTGTCTTGTAAGTTGGTACCTTTGGGTGCTATAGTCTTTATTTATGTTTATCGTAGGTTCTTAGTTCAACTAGATTGTTCACAACAAAACATGAGAGGTCCATCACAATCATTTTGTGAAGTGATTCCACTTGTTGTTGCTGGCAACATATGAAATAAGATCAAGGTTGCTAGGTGAAAATGCATCAATGGATTTTTGTAAAGCTATACTTTGGGACAAGGATGAAATTCAAGTCACTATGGGCAAAGTTGAAATCAGTAGGGTAGGCTACCAAAAGCTATTCAAGCTCATCAATAAAAACCTGAAGCAGTCAATAGTAAGGGGTCCTTGCTACCAAAGCCAATAGTTGTTCAACATGCCAAGCTCAAAATTAATTCCAAGGTCATGGAGATGCTTGGAGAGCCTTTCCACATCAATGACATATATCCTAGTAAAAAGAAAGACCTCAAGTTTAACCCTTTTAACATCTGTTCTTTTAATTGAGAACTTTGCAGAGGGCAATGATAAAATTCTATGATCTTCGACATAATGAGGTGAATGGGAAAGCCATTTTTGTGATCAAATTATGTGAGAGTGACATTGTGAAGGATAGAAATCTTGAGAGAGTATCAATAATCCTCATGAATAGAGCTCTTCATACCACAGGGAGAAAAAAACCCTTAAAAATTTGATTGTGCAGTCAGAGAATAACATTTGGTGATTGGATGCTTTTGAGGTTGATAGTGAGTATTTCAATGTTTTGAATTGGGTGTTTCACCACACTAGTATCCATGCAATAATCAAAGCTCAATAGGCTAGAGAGGAGCCAGATGATGGGGGTTTTGGTAGGTACAAGGTGGAATGGCACATGGGGGGAGACCTAAAGACACTAAAGTGTATGTACAATGTGACAAGGGGTGCCAATGCCAAAATCCCTTGTATCTACTACATGGGTACAACAAAGGAGTTGAATCCTACTAATTGGAACAAAGCCCCAGTAGACACTAAAGATCCAAAGTTTCTAGCTATTTTAGATATTCCCCTTTCAAATGTCTCCCTCTTCACATTGCATGCATTTTGTAGAATCATTGAGAATATTGTGCACCTCTACACATGTTTACATAAAAAGTGCAACCTTTATCAGCCTAAGAAGTTTCCATAAAAAGTATTGAGAGGGTATTGTCTAATATTCAACTTCATGGGGGGAATGTGGTGATTGACTTAGATCCCAAGAGGTCATCTGGTGAAATAATGTTCCTAGGAAAGCTTCTATTGGTGGGATGAAGGTAAAAACATTCCTCAGGTGGGGAGGGGGTTCGCTTAATAATTATGTAACTATCACATTGCTAGCATGCAAATGACAAGGAAAACGAGTGCCTCTATAGCCTTGCACGAGTCACACCATCGAAAGGAAGAACTATTGCACCGCTGAAACCACCTATAAAGATTTACAAAGAACCCTTCTAGCATGGAACACACTTGGAATTAGGAGAAACCAAGGACATCATGACGTATCTCGTCTTGAGTAGAGTATCCAGAGGAAAAATGAGAGAGATATGGCCATCCGAAGTTGGGGTGGTACTCTCTCTTGCTAAAAATGAGCTATCTGGAAAGTTTGAAGGTGTTGCAGCTATAATAATGGGGGATTTTCTTATCTTTTATCCCCAAATATTTCTTCTCTCTCCTCAGCCAACAAGGCGTTCTTGCAAGACTTCATTTTATTGGTCCTTTTTTAGGCTCAATTTGGGTATAAAATGGGCAGCTGGTGACTTTTTAACCAAGGGAAGGGTTGGAGGCAAGTGTTGAGAGGACCAAAATGAGGGCTAGGCGCCTGGGTAGCTGAGTGGGAATCCAAAATGGCCTCCCTTCTCCCCCAAATGTGCATGAGCCCCAAGAGCCAAGCTTTGAGAGAGATCCTCTCACCTTTGATACACCCTTAATGGGCACCCATCCTCCCCTTATACCTCCCACTTTCCCCTTTCCTCTTCTCATGTGGGATAATCTCATTGCCACATGGCACATTCCTCCCACTCTTCCCCAAGTCCCTTCTCGCCCCACAGAAAGTTTCTAGCTTGACCCTGCCAACTTCCCTGGAGCATAGTGTCCCGCTCCTGGCATCAAATGCGACGCAATAAAGCACGGCTTGGAGCCCATTACTTTGGCTATCTCCAAAAATTTAAATTCTCAACATTTCTAATTTCAAATCATCAAGTTGGTCTAGTTGCCTTTGTCACATGTATCTACAACCACTTTCTAAGTCAAGACCGCCCTCTTCGGACGCACATAACTCATTATGTACAAGTCTAATTCACAAGCTATAAAGCACGACTAAAAATATGTATTGAAAAACATGTTTTGGGGACTCAAACAACCCAAAAAATCAGTACCCAATCCCAAAAAAACCATACCTTTGTACATGAATTTTTACATGGTCACTTCCAAGACTCGAAGCACTATGTACATATATATACATGAGGCTAGTTAGCAAGCTTTTTGGAATGATCTAATGACTTTATGCTCAGTATAAAATGCTTGAAATAGCTTGACAACCCCCCTTGGTCTTCTTGATCATTCATGACAAGCAAAGGTTTCTAGGGTGAACAAATGATGTAGCTCATCTCCCAAAAACCTCATTCACATTTTCACATGTCTTTACATTGTCTTCCTCCATTAATAGCATCTCATCTATCACAATTCTCATCAACTGTGCTAGATATTTCTTCAATCTATAGCCATTAACACAGTATTTATGTTGTGCACCACCCGAATCCGCCAACAAATATGTGCCATTGTCAAAATTGTTCACAACAGTAAAAGCACCTTCCCACTTGATTTGAAACTTTTTCTGGAAAGTATTGTCCAACTTACTATTGTATCACAATACAAGATCACCTTTTTCAATTCCCTTATCTTTCACACATTCATTAGCCTTTATCAAAGGAGATGGAGCTCTTGCACTTTGCACCTCACACAATGAGTGTGTGTGTGTGTGTGTGTGTGTGTGTGTGGGAAAGTATACCCCCCACGCTAGCCCTCTACTTACATGGTCAACCCCCTCTTCTAGCTCATGCTTGTGGCTCATTGGCTCTCTCAAGCCTATCCAATCACAAGCCCTAGTCACAACTAGAAATAGAGGTAGCCTTTGAACAAGTGTCCTCCTTTCCCCTTTGAGAGAGTGGACTTGATCAATGCTTGAACAATCAATTTAACTTACTAAATTATCATTGGACCCCTATAGGGATCAACCAATAGGCTTTAGGCACCTTATGAGGGAAACATGGGGAGGAACTTGACATGTGTCCTTGTTGCTTCTTTAGACTTGTCTTGCATGGAGGGAGTGTGTGTGTTTTCTCTCTAATGCCTCTACTTGTAGGGCTCGCTCCCCCTTGTGTAGGGATGTGCTTTGACTTTTTGAGACACCTTAACTCTCAAGAACCTTAGTCATGGAACACCTTAGCACCTTAGTCATTAAGCATGTGAAGCACCTTAGTCAGCAAGCATGACAAGCACCTCAAGCACCTTAGTCAGCAAGAATGACAAGCACCTCAAGCACCTTAGTCAGCAAGAATGGCAAGCACCTCAAGCACCTTAGTCACCAAGCATGACAAGCACCTTAGTCAACAAGCATGACGAGCACCTCAAGCTTGGGTTGGCTTCCCACCTCAAGCACAACCCTAGCTTGCCTAAGGTCAAAGGACTTTTAACACTAAACTTTGGAGGTATTTAATGAAGCTAACCCTAAGGTATTTAAGCTCCATTAGCTAGCCTTGCTCTTTGAAAGACCATCTCTCATTTCAACCCCTTTAACCTTGGCCCCGTGTGAGATAGATCCATAAGCACATGTCTATATTCTAACCCTTGTTCCTGTTTATTATCCCACATTAAATGATTAGTTTAATATGAGAAAATCATTTGGGTTGGTTAGATATTAAATTTTATGACATTACCTCTCTCTTGAAATCATAGTCATCCTCGACTATGAGGTAGAAGAGATGAAGCCTTAGTCATTAGTTAATGTTTCTTAGTGGGTAGAGGATCCCTTTTTACCCTACGACATCATTCCAAGATGGATGATTAATTGATTTGGGGCTTGGGAGACTTAACTGCCGCAAGCACGTCTGCTCTTTAGTCCATTTCATTCTCCCAAAGTAGAGTGACAAATTCTACTTGATGTTTGAGAGACGTTGTCATCACAAACATGATTCTAAGCATGCACATACTACTTGAATTTGTACACAATAAAAGGAGAATTAATCTTATAAGACAAAAACATTAATCATTTAAAAGAAACATTAACATTTTCTTATTCTAATGTAGCATTGTCATACTATCCTTAAGATGTATTCCTTGCATCCATCTAGTATCTTCAAAAGGATAATTTTTGAACTTAATAAGATACCGTCGGATAATCTTACCATTTTGTAGTACCTTGTCTTCATGCCGAAGGATAGCTTCGGGTTGTAGCACCTCTTCTTGGACTTCAATTTTTGGAGGTTCTTCAATAATTTGTTCTCTTGGTGGCTCTCCTGTGTAGGGTTTAAGTAGGCTTACATGTAAAGCATTGTGTATGAGCCAATGGTTGGGAAACCTAAGTTGATAATCCATCTCATTAATTGGCTTCAAGATTTGAAAAGGATCATAGTATCTTTTTTTCTAGTTTAGCATAATACTTTTGATGGCTCGTCTGATTTTTGCCCGTTGTTTGTCTCAATCGAGCCTTGGGAAACTTGAGTAAGACCCAATCATTTTCTTTGAATGTTAAGGCCCCTTTGTGCTTATCAACAACAACCTTTTGCCTTTGTTGAGAGATATATATAGCCTCCTTGATCTTTTGTAAAGATTCTTGTAGGTCATGGCTATACTCATCAGCAGTAGCAAAATCTTCTCGTGTACTTTAAGTCAATGGGCAAGTACTTCTCCCATTGTGAGCTTTGATCTACTTCTATAACGTAAGTCTTTAGTAGATCGAGAATCATAGGATTGGCTATCTCACTTTGGTCATCCATTTGTGGGTGATAGTCCAAAGCGAAATTCAATCTTGTACCTAGATTTTCAAAGAGACCCTTCTAGAAATTACTGGTTATTCTAGGATCTCTATCTGAGATGATGGTGTTGGTAATCCATGGTGTTTGAAAATCTGTGATATGAAGAGAGTTGCCATTTGGTGTGCCTTGATAGTCTTTTTGACAGGAATAAAGTGTGATTGCTTGCTAAACCTATCGAATATTGTCCATATTCCCGTATTCCCACGGATAGACTTAGGTAATCCAAAGATAAAATCCTTGGATATACTCTCCCATGGTGAATTAGGGATTGGCAAGGATTGGAGTAACCCAGGTTGCTTCCCTCTATCATACTTGGTCTTTTGGCATACCACACATTTTGAAACATACCCTTGTATGTCTACTTTCATGATAGGCCAATAGAAGTACGTTTCTACTCCTTGAAGAGTAGGTTGACTACCTCTATGCCCCACATAGGGAGGAATATGGGATTCATACATAACTTTCTCATGAAGGGAGTGAGTAACACATAGCCTATTTCCATGGAGAAGATAACCATCATGCAAGGTGAATGGTTCCTCTTTCTTCCCTAAGGTAAGGGCTGACATTATGTCTTCAAAGTCAGGGTCATTAGCATACTCATCTATCATAGAAGATAGATCATTTGTGAGTTGCTATAGACATTGCATTGACTCTTGGTCATGTGAAAGTGCATCATCCACTTGATTATGCGTCCCAGCAATGTGAGCAATATGGAAATAAAATTACAAAAGAAAATTTTTCCATCTCATTTGTTTGTTGGAAAGCTTGGTTTGCGTCATAAAGTACTTGAGACTTTGGTGGTCTGTTTGCAAAATAAATGGAGTCTCAAGTAGATAGTTCTTCCATGTGTCTAGGGCATGTAGAATAGCTAAAAGCTCTTTTTTGTATATGTCCAAGACCCGTTCATTGGCATCGAGCCTGCAGCTCTCATATGCTATGGCATGCCCTTCTAGAAGCAAAACTTCTCCAAGGCAATCACCATAAGCATCATTGGACCTCAAATGGCTTTAAGAGATCCGAAAGCATAAGCACTTGTTGGGAGGTAAGCTTCTTTGATCTTGTCAAAAGAATTTTTCTCTTTAGCAATCCGTGAGTACTTAATGTTCTTCTTTGTTAAGTCATGTAATGGTCCTGCTATTTGAGAGGATTTTGCTATGAAGCGTCTATAGTATGCACACATACCAATAAAAAGTTGTAGCTCATGTAGATTCTTGGATTAGGCCATGCCTTTATTACCTCTAACTTAGATGGATCCATACGGATACCATCGTGAGAGATAATATGACCTAAATATTGAATCTCTTGAAGGAAAATTTTTCTTTTCTTTTGGTTGAGAAAAAGCTTGTTCTCCCTTGAAGCTTGAAAAATCACCTGGAGATGTTTCTTGTGCTCCTCCAAGGACTTGGAATAGATGATGATATCATCAAGGAACACTCCAATGAATAAGGACTAGAGAACAAAAGGGAGAGGATCTAGGCCTCACAATACCTTTGTCTACCAATTCTTGTACTTGCCTCATGATATCCTCTTGTTGAGCATGGGAAACTCCATAAGGAGGTTTGTTAGGCGGCGAGTTTCCTAGTAGGAGCTCAATCTGATGATCGTCATCCCCTCATTTTGGGGGTAAGTCCATATGGATATCATCGATGAACACATCTTGGAATCCATTTAGAAAATTAGACAAGTCTAATTCTTCTTGATTCCTAACACTTTGATTTGTTAAACATTAGCATCATTTAGAGACACTTTGACAAAAATCATGTATGCAAAAATTGAGCTTTTCATTGGCTTATCAAAAGCATGTGAATCTACAAGTGGTATAGTACGACCGGACCCACTAGCATCTATATACATGCTCTTTTCCCTGTAGGTGAAGTAGATTCTCCTTTAAAGGAACTTCATGTTGGCAGCCATGCGGTTGAACCATGGTGCCCCTACGATTACATCCTCATGTTGGAGAGGAGAGATAAAAAAGTCTTCTTTGTCGACGTAGCTTTGGACATGAAGCCTCAACTTCCCAATCGAGGGAGTAATGGAGGCTTGATGTTCCTTGAAAGATCCGTCGGCAGTTTCGTTGATATGAAGTTGTGAGTAGAGCCAGAGTCAAACAAGATGAATACATCATGCTCCCTTACCTTTTTGCAAGAATAGGAGAGAGGTGATCCTTTGCAATCAGCATCCTCTTTTGGAGCTTTGATCGTGGAAGCTCTAGGAGTCTCATTGCGGGTATTTATTTTGGGGCAAGAACGGTAGCCATGTCCTTGCTCCCCACACTTGAATCATTTGCGGTCCTTATTACAAAAAGCTTCTAGCTCTTCAGGAGAGAGTTTATTTTTTCCTTTGTAAACTTCCTACTCCTTGGACCAATTCTCGAGGGGTCCAATGTTCAGTAACCCCCTATATAACGTGCATTCATGGGGTATTTAAAAAACCCCTCTTTTAATATGTATGAGTGAATAAAATGATCCCTTATTTTAGGATTTTTTTTTCAAAGTTGAATATAAAAACCCCTCCTTTTAATTATCTTATGTTAAATTGCCTAAAAATTTTGCATTTTAAAACCCTCCTTTCAAACTGTTGATTGCAAATACCAGTGGAAAGTGTTTAACATTGCTCGGTTGATTATGATTCCTGTTGAGCTTGCTCCTAGCTCAATAATGGTTAAGCCAAAGGCAAGCCCCAAAAGACTCCATTATTGAGACTATAGTTCCCAACAGTGTATCTCAAACTAATTCCTTCTCAACCAAGATAATAGATCCCTGTTCCACTTACCCTATTGCAGTGAACAGGTCCAACCTTTCATGGACAGTTTAAGGACCTCTCTTCTTAAGCAAGAGAAGAAAAACCAATAGCTCTGATACCAATTAATAAAAATGTCCTATTAACTATGAGGATAATTTAAATAAGAGAATTAGAGTGAGCATTTTTATGAGACTACTTTGAGAACATAGAGGGTAACTTAGTTAGCAGTAGTAGCATAACCATTATACTTAATTAAGTTGGCATGAACAATACTATTGCAAGAGAGAGTTAGAGAACTTGACAACATTTGAACCGGATTTATGTGGAGCCGGTTCCTCCTCCAATAGGCTTTTGTATTATAGATTCCTCCATCAAGAGAGACTTGGTACAGGACAATCTTTGTGCTCCTTGTGACCTAGGTGATGCAATGAAGATGGAAATATTCATGCATCACGAGCATAACATAATCTTGTAAAAGCATTAACCATACCCGGCCTCACTCTCAAGGCCTCAAACACCTTCAAAGGTGGAGAGAGCTAGCGGGGAATGAGGGTAGGGAAGAGGAAGAACAAACATTCATAGGAGAAATAAATAGTTCCTCACTTATCATCACTCTTCTTTCTTAGAATAGCATAATAGCATAGTAATGAAGATGGAGAAGATGGCAAGCTTAAGCATTGAAGCATGGCACTTGGTTGGATTTACATTCCATAGCCAAGAGTGTTGGTGTAGGCTCTCAACTTCTCAACAAGCTTGGAGAAGGAGATGGAACTCTTGCACTTTGTACCTCACACAATCAAAAAGAGAGAGAGAGAGAGAGAGAGAGAGAGAGAGAGAGAGAGAGAGAGAGTGGGAGAGTATACACCCCAAGATAGCACTCTACTTGCATAGTCCACCCCCTATTCTAGCTCATGCTTGTGGCTCATTGGCTCTCTCAAGCCTAGCCAGTCATATGCCCTGGTCACAACTACCAATAGAGGTAGCCTTTGGACAAGTGTCCTCCTTTCCCCTTTGAAAGAGAGGACTTGATAAATGATTAAGAAGCTAATTTAATTAACTAAATTATCATTGGACCCCTCTACGGATCAACCAATAGGCTCTAGGAACCTTATGAGGGCAACATGGGGAGGAACTTGACATGTGTCCCTAATCACAACAAAAAGCTATTACAATTCCATGGAATCCATACTATTGCACGGCGTAGTCATCTCCCATACAACAAACAAAAAGGGGTTGGGAAGGTCTTTGATGCCACATCAAAATCATTCCCCTCTTGAGAACGCAAGCAAGAGAATCTTTGTTGGCTTGGAAAGGCCCCAAGATCCTCTCTGCACATCCCTTGGATGCTTTCTTCACAATCCCTTTGCACAAAAGATTTTGTCTTCAATCCTCTCTCCTCGTGAATTTTTTTTTGCCCCCTTTGGTGTGTGTGAGTCCCGGCATTATTCTTGCCCTCCTTTCTATTTTTAGCGTGCCTTTACCGCATGTGAAAGCACCCTTTTGTGGCGGCCCCACCTTGAGCCCCAAGTTTACCCAGTCGCAACAGCCTGCCACTGTGGGCACCACCTCTTATCAAAAAGGTGTTTTCCACCTCTATAGCACGCGGACATGGACCGATGCAAACCACCACATCATCACCTGTATCACAGACTGCACCGCTGACAGACGCCCAATGCGCCACCGCGTAGAGCCCGCAGCTCAACCACCACAGCCACGCTCCATACGAGTTGTCTCATCCAACTTGATGCCTACAATAGGTGCTTCATGCAGCATATATACACCCCCATGCTAGCATCTACGTGTGCATGCGGGATAGGCTCCCTCCACGTGTCGACATGTGGTGAGGCCATCCCCCCAAGCTCTTTTTTTTAACAAACTCATTTGAACAAAAAAAAACCTATAGGGTGCCTTCCAATTTCCAAGCTTGGCCAATTGTGTCTCCAATGCCAGATTGCCAAATCGTAAGGCCTTGCCAAAACATCATCCTATTGACTTGAAAACCCCGCCTCATGCTGCATTTCTAGATTCCCCAAGACCTCGAACTGAGGCTGCAAAAACGGGAACTTTCACCTACAACCAATCCCAGGCAAATGCACCTAGACTTCCAATTACTATATCTTTTCGCTGCGGGCTTCGTTTGACGAGCAGTCAACTCTTGCTTCTTCCATACACTGCATAGCACCTTTTCAAACTCTGTCAAGGCCCAAAAAACATCAAATGGCACAAATCCCTAGGTGGTCAGGTTGGCACCAACAACCTAGCCCCCAACAAAACTTCAAATGGCCATATCCAACAATTTGTAGCTCTGATCTGCAATCTAAAAAGATGGGTATGCTCCATAAACTTGTGCATTATGCGTCCTACACTAACATCCACTCGGGCCACATGTCCCTAGCTGCCTTATCTGACAAGAATCTGCAATGCACTGCACCTTCAAACCCCAATATCTTGGGCTCCGTAGCTCTGTTTGATGAGCTGTCTGGACTTGCTCCTTTAGCAACTCAAGCTCTATACATCTTGGCCAAAAAGCGGCACTTTGATCACCCTTCATCTGCCACCATATCATGCCCTACCTGGAGCCTTTTTGGTCTAGAAAACGACATAAAGCATACATCTCCGATGTCACTTGCTTGCGCAAGCTCTTCCCATCTGCTCTAGCCCTCTTCCAACATTTAGAGTTGCTAAAATGAAAAACGTTTGTGAAGCTTGTTAATTTGGAAAACAGACAAAAGCATCCTTTCCTCATGATAAGAACGTAAGCAAGAATGCATCGAATTTAGTGCATACAAATTTATGGGGTCCGACAAGACTGTATCTATGGGTAGATGTAGATACTATGTGAGCTTCATTGATGACCATACAAGGAAGGTATGTGTCTATTTGATGAAGCAAAATAGTGAGGTGTTCATGTACTTTTAGAATTTCAAAATTATGGTTGAGAAATAGGTTGAAAAACATGTAAAGTGCATGAGATTAGATGGAGGGGGAGAATACTTCTTCAATGAATTCAATGGTTTTATGAAAAATCATGGAATTTAGAGGCAATTTTCATGCAGGTGTACTCTGCAACAAAATGGTGTTGCTGAGTAGAAGAAAAATCACATTCCAGAAGTTGTTAGAGCACTGATGAATGAGAATAACATGCCTCATTTTATCAGGCTGAGCCTGTTGCTATAGGTGTTTACAATATGAATAGGACCCCTACTGATGCAGTACATGATATGACACCTGAAGAGAAGTTCACTGGTGAAAAACCCGATGTGTCGAATTTTAAAGTGTTCGGATGTATTTCTTCTATGCATGTTTTGGATGAGCAAATAAGTAAGCTTAATCCAAAAGAAAAAAAAATGTGTGTCCATTGGCGATTCCCTTGAGCATAAAGGGTACAAGTGTTCCAATCCTGTCATGGATAGAGTGAGAGTGAGCAAGGATTTTTTTTTTAATGAAATGGCAAGTTGGTATGATGTAAATAAAAGATGATTTGGGGTCTGATGTAAGAGATAATGTGGTTGCAAAAAATACAGGTGCACAATCACAAAGTTTGAGTGGGGTCGCAAGGGCCACCTAGTGCAGGTCATAGTGAGAATCCATGAAGGGCATGTTAGGTGAAAGAGTGAGTCCTACTTACTCATTAAATGTATCAAGGAAAGGGAAGGAAAAAGTGGATGGTGCATCTAAGCTGCCAAATTTGAGTGCTAGTCATGATGATGGCAATAGTAGTGGTGGATCTGAGCAGAGTTTGGATAAAGAATTTGGCATACCCTCTGTGAAAACTCCAGGTGCAATAAGGATGCAAGAAAGCAACAAGGCACCAAGAAGTGATCCTGAACAATGCAAGTTAGAAATAACAAGAAATCCTATGTAGAGATTGACTTATGACGGTTATGTGTCTTGTCATTGTGCATATATGGCAAAGATTACCAAGGGGTTAAAAACCACATGTTTTGAGGATGTTTTCAAAGATGAAAAATGGTGGCAAGCTATGGATGAAGAGATGGCTACACTTGATGAAAATGGAACATGGGAATTGGTGTTGTTACCAAAAGGTCAAAAGGAAATTGGATGCAAGTAGGTTTACAAAATAAACCATAATGTTGTTGGTAGTGTGAGCAGGTACAATGTAAGACTTGTAGCCAAAGGTTATGCACAGACTTATGGGATTGATATGAGGAGACATTCAGCCCCATAGCCAAGATGGCTACTGATCGCATGTTTATTGCAGTGACTGCCGCATTAAAATGGGTGTTGAAGCAAATGGATGTAAAGAATACATTTTTGAATGGAGACTTGGAGGAAGTTGTGTATATGGAGAAGCCACATGGCTATGCAAATATGAGGCTATGTGACATTTTATGCAGGTTAAAGAAAGCATTGTATGGGCTGAAGCAATCACCTAGAGCTTAATATGAGAGGATTGTGGCATTCCTCATTTCATTGGGGTTTGAGATGTCTGATGCAGATCATTCATTGCATGTGTGGAAGAATGAGGCAAGAATTGTGGTGATATGTATTTATGTGGATGATTTGATTGTTGGAGCTGATAATGTGGTTGAAGTAGAGGGTCTATAAGCTCTACTTATGCAGGAGTTTGAGATGAAAGACTTGGGAGACTTGCGGTATTTCTTGGGCATTCAAATTATTCTCACAGAAGAGGGTGTATGGCTATTACAAAGGAAATATGCAAGTAGAGACACCCCCCCCCCGCCCGCCCGCTCACACACACACTTGTTAAGTTCACACAAAGCAAGTGTGTTACTTTGGATATGTGGCCTAGCCAAGCTTATAAAGAAAGACTAGAGTGAACTTACTAAATGAGGAAGGACTAATCCAACCTTAGTATTTATATTTTCCCTTTTATTTAATAAAAACCATAAACTTATCCTTTTATTTATTATCTTGGGTGCAAGACCTTTGCATAAAACTTGGAGGCTTATGAAGTTGACCCAAGGCTACAACCTACCTACTAATTTAGGACCTGCTAAATTAGGATAAAATTTGGTAAAAATAAAACTCACCCTTTGGGCTTCAACACTTTCACATCCTATGCCAAACCTTAGCATAGTGCTTTGGAGGTGCCACCAAGCTGCTCGCAAAACCTCCTAAATTTAGGCTTGCTAAATGGACAATTTGTTGCAAGTTAGAATTTCATTCTAAGGCTTTCCAGACTTCGTACTTGGAGTTGAAAGAGTTATTCTAGTGACTCAAGCTTAGCACAATTGCTTTTTATTTTTATACTCCTATAATTGCTCTCAATCATCTCCTTTGTCTTGTACCTTTGATCAAGGCTACCTGAGATACATTTAACCTGTACCTATGACTAAGATAATTACCCTTGCAATTTTTATAAACTTTTTTCCTTTTGGTCCCACGCCTTGACCTATTGGTCCATTAGCTCTTAATCAATTTCACTTGTTCTCTTTCTATTTTCCCTAGACTTGAGTGGCCAATTTAAGTTGGAAAATACTTTTAGAAGGTTAGAAATTAATAATTCATGACATAGTTAGTAATCTCTTATTGGATGAGGCACATATAATGGTTGGCTATCTCGATCAGTGTTTTGCCACGAGGAATACGACTCTTTCCTATGTGGAATAGTCTGTGTGGCTACTCCATAAACCTCAATGGTATCTTCATAATACACTAAAACTGGCATTAATGCTTACCTCTCCTACAATTTTGTAGGTTGAGTGAATGTAGAAACTCTATTTTCATTAGATAGTGGAGGCTATTTTCCTAGCCCTAGCTATGGCTTTTCTCCCCCTAGTGCAACATTGTTTGGTTCCACTGTATATCTACTTAGCACTAAGTGCTACCAAGAGATCTAAGAGCAACTCGAGGGATTTAAGAGAGCTAGAATGGGATTAATTAGTAATAATTGTAGGTGTCAACATTGAGCTCTGATTTTGATATACAATGGTAAACTATGGAGTTGCTCCTCTATGCCTCCACGTGGCACCCACTGCTAGAGGTAACTTTGGAGTGCCTCAACTCATAGTCTTCATAGAGGACTAATGTGAGGCATCTCTCTAAGGGATGGTTTCCACGTTCCACATTCCTTCTCTCCTTTCTTGAAATTTTCCATAATAAAATTATATATTTAAGGGCTTCATATTTTGTGGTTGCTCTTCCTCTTATCTGGTCCCTTTTTCACTACGTAAGTTGCATTTATACGCCCCTATATCATAAATTGTACGTAAATTATGGAATTACATGTTGTATACCCGTATTGTACGTGAATATCTGAATAAATAGTATTTCAATCAAAATACTGTTTGCCTTATAAAAAAAGGCACCGAGATAGTTCGAACGAACTACCGTGATTGTGATTGCTAGAGAGAGAGTTTTTATAGAAAGAGAGAGAGAGAGAGAGAGAGAGAGAGAGAGAGAGAGAGAGAGAGAGAGAGAGAGAGAGAGAGAGAGAGAGAGAGAGAGAGAGAGAGAGCAAAGCAGTAGAGAGAGAGCAGAGCAGACTAGGGTCGAGCCGTGTTAGATCTTGATCTGTCACGACATCCAGGGCATTATCTTTTTGAACTGCAATTAAGATCTTGACTTTGAAACCTTAGGGACATCTTTACACAAGTACTTATATTTTGGGTAGTTATATGAATACTGGGAATGTCTCATGGCGTGAGGCAGTTTTTGGGATGTACATGTCGATGCAGTTCGCTATCTCTTGACTCTCTATTACTATTTTGTTTGGATGTTTGATGATGATTATGAATACACAGTGATGTCAGTACCTTTTCCTCTCTATTATGGTGTTTCCTGTTAATTTACTTTGTAGTTCTGTGTGTCAATGATTAGTTTATTGTACTTGCTTCCCTGTAAACTGCATGTTTCTACATTTACCTGTTAGGGCAGTATGCCCCTAACATTTGGCGATCCTGCTATTGGTTTGAATTCAGCCTGAACCATATGGTACTCAAGAATGTAGCAGGGAAATGGCTTGTTGGTTGACATTGACCACTTGCGGGAATTTTTGAATTGGACAACCTCGCAGGAAGAGTCTGATGATTATGCAGTACAATTCTTGGAAGATTTCTTTTCGAAACTGTCAGGGGAAATCAGAATTTCAATTGCTGACAAGGTAGTTAGATCATGGTTACCTTTTGGGGCATGCAATTTACCTTCATGTTACAGTTTGTATAAAAGGAGAGGATTAGCACAATATTTAACACAGAGAAGCAGAAGCAATGCATGAGTGGATCAGGGCAAGGGTCCAACGTACCACAACACTCATATGGCACAAGGTTTAGATTGAGGAGAGCTACAAGGGGAAAGCATCAAGAAGAGTTTGGTAGTGAGGACCAAAAAGAACCTGTAAGGGGGGTTGCTACCATAGCAGATACTGTTGGGGTAGGGCCTGAACTGCAAGAACCTAAACACAGGCTATAGGAGACCCCACCTGAAAACCAAGAAGGCCAACAAACAACTCATCCCACAACAAAACTCACTTTTGGGACCATTGGTCAATGTATTGTTAGCGCAAACAGTTTTGAAGTCTCTGTGCAGTTTTTGTGAAAATTATGTGCAGTTTGTTGCAGAATCAGTTTCAGTTCAATCCACGTGATTACAGTTTGCTACTGCAGACAATTTTCAGTTTCTGAGAGTATGCGTTTATGCAGTACACAGTTTTATGCAGTTTTTTGAAGGTTATTTCAGTATGAAATTATCATTGTTCTCTATTGCTCTAACACTAGTTCTGTAATCGGTCACTCAAATGTCCTGAGACACTAAAGTGTCCTGTTTTTCTATCAACTTGTCATAATTATTTGGTGAATCTAGAAAAACAATTCATAGGTCATGTTCACATCTTAGGTCAGCTATGAGGTGAATAACATAACCAAATTTTACTTTTGCCAAAATTAATATCAAATTAAGATTATAATGATAAGTTTTAAGATGAAAAATTCATAGAAATTTAGTGCACTTTTAACAAAATTTTCATAAATTGAATATAACTTCTCATCAAAATAAGATTTTGCATAGATTTCAAGGTGTATGGATAGGAAAAAACTTATTATAGCAAGAAATTGAGCTTCATAACCTAGTTATGCGACTAGATTTTCTTTATAATCAAAAGATCAAAATCTTGAAAATGCTGACAAAGAGAAAAAAATTGGTCTTTCAAGGCCTCTTTCATTAACATGACGATGTTATGGGACAAAACCTAAGGTGTATAATGTATCTATAGGTCAATACCCATCAACTAAGAATTTTTCAAGGGTTAAAACTCACAAAGAGCTTGTGATTTAATCTCATTTTAAAAACTTTGTAGTGCGTAATTTCTTGCAAAAAAAACATTCTCATGAAAAACTAGTGAAAGTGTGTATATAAATCTCCCAATTGTGTCAATATGAGGCATTTGTATACAAGTAAGTGAGATGAATGAAAAAATCCAAAACCAGACTTTATTTTAAGGTTTATCTTTAATAAATAAAAAATCATAATTACAACATGCGCAGTTTTTTAGATATGCTGTAAATCACCAAATGTGGCTTGCATAACCATTAAAAAGTATCACCTGATGTAATGGAGTCATAGATCTAGTATATATTCATCATAAGAAATTGTAATTTAGATGAACTAAATGTTTTTTGTGATCACTAATTGAATTTGTGAACGTTGCATATTTGACCCACACAACTTTCTATATTTAATTCTAGTCACAAAGGATTTTTTTTCACATGACAATTGCAAAAATATCAAACACATATATAAGTAGTTACCACGGATTATTGACCCTACTTATTTTTTTCTTAGCCTAGAGTACGAGTTTTAATTAAACATTCAATGTTGTTTTGCGTAGGTTCTTTTCATGAGTGTGGTTACTATTGAGGTTATGATCAAAGGTGAGGGATTATAATTTCTATGAATACTTTGAATAACATTTTATAAGTTTGCAAAAGAATTTCTTGCAATGTATTCTAGATTTCATGTATCATTTTATTTAAATTCACAAGAAAAGGACACTAAAGTGTCCTTTTTGGTACCAAACTAGTCTTAATGATTGCTTTATGGCAGCAAAAAAGAAGAAGAAAGAGTGTGCTATTCGTCAAAAATATGGCACTGTGCATAGCAATGTCCTTATATTTCTAAGCCTTGTCAGAAAGAAGATGTTTGTGTCAAGTATTGCATGTCGAAATTGTGCAGGGAGTTGTATCAAATTATAGAAAGTTTTCAGGATGCATCATGTTCATGAGGATATGTGTGATGCTCAAGAGGATCTAGATTGGTTTTCTGATTTTCTTGATGATGCACATGAGTGGCATACTAGTTGAATTGGTAAGAAGAGAAAGTCATGCTCAATCGTAAGGTGGATAACCACGTTGCAAGAAGCAGTTGAAGGTCTTTCAGAGAAGTATAAAGATGAGTTTGACGATAACCTTAGTCATGATGATGTTGAATTTTCTTTTTATCAACCTATTAGTGGTTTTAACGTAAAACAACCTCAAGTTGTTGGTTTCCAATTACCAACAGTTTTTCAGGCACCTGCAGTTTCAAAACTTGACATTTCAAAGCCTGAACCTAGTTTTTTAGCACCTGAAGTTTTTCAGCCTGATTTTGATGTTTTTGAATATGGGATCAAAGCTGTAGATACTCAGATTTTTGAAGAGAAGAAGTTGATTCAAGAAGGGGAGTTTGTTCAATGCAAGGGAGCTGAAGTCCAAAAGATGATGAAGGGAGAAGGAGGAAGCCAGGAGAAACTCATGAGCCAAAGGAGCCAAGAGGATTGCCAGTTATCCCCAAACCTCACATCAAAGAAACTCACCTCTTTGTAGGAAGAGAAGGCGAGTTTCCCAAAAGAAAAATTACTGATTGAGAAGAAGGGAATACAAGTGTGAGTGAGCGAGAGAAGCCACAAATATCCCCTACAAACCCATATACCAACATTTGACATCAATCTTGAAGAGGTTGAAATTCAGGGAGACATCAAATTTCAGTGTAATGAAGTGGAAGAGCTGAAGATAGATCTGCTACTAATGAGGATGATGTGATGAACCCGTTTTTGATGAATCTTGATGAGGAATATTCCACAGGTGACAGTCCGGGAGGTGTTTGTGTTTTGAAGACTAAAAGCGAATTTCTAGGAGTGGATATGAGTTATTCAGATTGTGAAGACAAGGATCTTGACTTTTAGATCCCTGAATTACCAGTTTTGATACCAAAGGTCCCTAATTTTCAAGGTTTCAGAACTTAGTTCCCTGATCCGCAGATTACTGATTTGCAAAAAGTTATGTACCTGAACTTGTTGAACTTCAAAGTATTGTTCTTTCTCAAGCGAAGATGATCAATAATCTTTCATTCGAGGTAGAGAATGAGAGTCATTCAAGTATGATTGCAGAAAATGAAGCACTTTCCAAAATCAGTCAACTTCAAGAAGAGAAGGTATCATTGATGGTGGAGATTTCTCAGGTTCAAACTGAAGCCGACTTGCATATTTCTTACTGTTATGAAGTTTATGATGCTCTTAAGCAAGTTGTTTTGGATAAGGATAATCAAATTGAGGATTTGAAGTTTCAACTAACTCAAATCAAGAATATGGAGTCTTCTTCAAATCTTGATGTTACAGAAGGTTTCTTGAATGATGATGTTGTTATCAATGATCTTTATGATGTTGGTGCTTTTACAAATACAGTCATGGATATTGGAAGTCCATATTTTTTCAATGAAGTTCATTTTACTGATAATATTCTTGATGATTTATACCAAGTTTCTGATGTCAATGGTTTTGTTGATGCTGAGGAGATGGTTTTGAATGATGATTATGCAAGTATTTTGCAAGTTCCTGATGATGGTGAAGTGGGTTTTCTTGAAGATGGTTCTACATTTCTATGTGATGTTGTTGATGGAGGAGATGATGTTGATATTCTTATATCTCATTGATTTTATGTCTTCATGCTTGATGACATAAGGGAAGTTTTTCAAGGAGCAGAAGTCAAAAGTTTTCACTTCCAGGGAGATATCACTGATTGGACAGTTTTGCAGCACAAAGTGAATTTCTTTCTATTTTCAAGGAGAAATGTGAGCAAGCCATCTTGATGGTGTTTTTTATGTGTAAAGGAGAGTTCAATCTATTATTTTTAAGCCTTGAATCAAATCAGTTTGATGAAAAAGTAGATCATTTTGATGAAGAAGCAAATCAGTTTTGGTTTTTCCTGAATCAAGATTTTCAGGGAAATCAATTGTTTTGGCATGCGGAGTCTAAATCAGGTCTTCAAGTGTTACATCTACATGTAGAGATATTGGATGTGTCAAGAGGTAGTGTCTAATGGTTGCAAAGTTTGCATCCTACCTTGAATCTTTCTTCATTCTTCTTGAAGGGAAAACTGAACCTGAATCTGACCCTGAACCTGAATCTGGACCTGCTACTGAATTTGGATATGTACTTGAATATGAAAATGGGCCTAAAGACCTGAAATCACTTGAAGAAGAGGAAAGTTTTCTACTTTGTAGAAGGTATCTCAATTCAAGAGATGTGGAGAAAATGAAGACTAAAATGATGGAGTACATGAAGGTAGTTTGGGAAAAAATCAAAGTCATGGTGTATGATGTGGTTAGTAAGCCATATTAGATCTTTGCAGAAGAAGAAGAAGCCAAAGAGGAGAGTTTGTTATTGCAGAGGCAGTATGATGAGTTGAAACAGCACTTTGAGCAATTGCAAAAGCAAGAGGATCAGCACAAACATGATGAACCTAAACAACAGAGTGCTCAAGGTGATACTGCAATAATGGAGCAAATTGATATTGAAGTTCAGGTACAGCTAGCTCAAGCTACAGTCATAGTTTCAGTTGTTGTAGTTGCAACTGAAGAAGCAGATGTTGTAGGTGGACCACAATAGCTTAAAGCTCCAATATTATCTATTGTTGATAAGATACCCAATGTAGAGGATGTTGAGAGTCTAATGCAAGCAACTAAAGACGAGGTGTCTGTAGGAATTACTGCTATTGAAGTTCAGTCTGCAGTTCAGGATGCAGTTGCAGTTACAATTCCAGTTATATAAGTTGATGATACAGAGGATCAGCAGAACCTAGAAGACCTTTTATTGAAGAGTGCTGAAGCAATGTCTAAAGATCCAGGTATTGATGCTACACTCCTTCAAGCTACTCAGGATATGGAGGAATAGTCAGGCGATCCTGTTGAAACTGAAGATTCGGGTCTTTAGGGGCAGTAGCCATAAGAACTTTATTTTGATTTTCAAGCTTGTTTTGTCAAGGGATGTTGTGGGTCCTCACAATTTTTGAGAAACATTGCCCACCAAGTGTGCCAGGTGTTAGAGCATGATCTGTCAAGACATTCAGGGCATTATCTTTTTGAACTGTAATTATGATCTTGACTTTTAAATCTTAGGGACATCTTTACACAAGTACTTATATTTTGGGTAGTTATATGAATACTGGGAATGTCTCATGGCGTGAGGCAGTTTTTGGGATATACCTGTTGATGCAATTCGCTATCTCCTAGCTCTGTATTGGTATTCGGATGTTTGATGATGATTATGAATACACAGTGATGGCAGTACCTTTTCCTCTCTATTATGGTGTTTTCTATTAATTTACTTTGTAGTTCTGTGTGTCAACGATCAATTTATTGTACTTGCTTCCATGTAAGCTGCATGTTTCTGCATTGAATACCTGTTAGAGTTGTATGCCCCTAACAAGCCGAGCCAAGGTGAACAAAGCAGGTAATTTTTCTTGTACTTTTTTATGTTTTTTTTTAAATTTATTTGCTAACGTTGTTGTTGTGGAGCTTTGCTTGCACCTGAGTGTTAGTTTGTTTTTTTGTTTTTTGCTAGTGCTGTTTTTGTGGAGCTTTCTCACACCGCAGTGTTAGTCTGTAAGTTTAGACACCCGCCCTTGACTGTGTTGATCCTCGTGACACACTGCAAGGGAAATTAGACTTTAGACGCTTTATTCTTGACTGTTTTGCTGACCTCTGTGTCGCACTATAGGGAGTAGCTTAGGTTATACAATTAGACTTTTCATCACTGGTTGTTGCTGACCACCAAGTCGCACTACAGGGAGGAGCTACTATCTTACATCTTTTCTTCCTAGATGTTTTTGACCATTGCATCGCACTATTGGAAGATCGGATTTAAAAAAATAGATTCCCCATCTCGGGTTGCTATTGACCACTGTGTCACACTGCAGGGAGGGGTTTAGGGTTGTCAAATCCATCGTCCTTGGATGTTGCTGACCATCGCATCACACTGCAAGGAGATTGGATTCAATAGATTCCTCGTCTTTGATTGTTGTCGGCCACCGTGTAGCACTACAGACAGGGAGGGGTTTAGTATTTTTAAATCCATTGTTCTAGTTGTTGTTGACCATCGCGTTGCACTGCAAAGAAGATTGGATTTAATAGATTCCTCGTCTCTAATTGTTGATGACCACTGTGTTGCATTGCAGAGAGGGGTTTAGGATTTTTAAATCCATTGTTCTTGGTTGTTGCTCACCATCACGTCGCACTGCTTTGGATTTAATAGATTCCTCGTCTTTGGTTTTTGTTGACCATCGTGCCGCACTGCAAGGAGGGGTTTAGAGTTGTTAAATCCATCGTTCTTGGTTGTTGTTGACCATCGTAATGCACTGCAAGGGGATTGGATTTAATGGATTCTTCATCTCTAGTTGTTGCCGACCACCGGTCGCACTGTAGAGAGAGGTTTGGTAGTATTAATCCTTCGTCCCTAATAGCTGTTGACTTCCACGTCGCACTGCAAGGCGATTTTTATTACATGTGTTTTTGTCTTTGATTGTTGCTGACCACTGTGTCGCACTACAGGGAGAAATTATATATGTTTTAAAGTCTTTCATTACTAGTTATTATTGTGCATGAAATGTATAGATCTTTCATTACTGGAAGTTCTTACTGTCCATGAAATGTTTTTGTTTAGAATTATTTACAATCATATATGCCAAATTTTTATCCATTCTAGATTTACCTTGCTTATATTTGCTTCATGTATTTTTAGGCTTCAGTCATGGTAGAGACAAAGTTAACACGTTAGCATCGCAAAATCATTAGTGATGCTCAAGTTTTGTCTCTCTATGGAGCTTCAAACGATCATTTGCGACGAGCATTTGATCCACTGCAGGAAAAGTTCAATGATTTTGTGATTGAACTTGTGGAACAATGTTGGCGGAAGCGTGCAATGCATTCCCAGTTTCATTTGACCCAGCTATGCGCACTAATGGAGTGATGCATAACACAATAGAGCAATGATTAGTCCAGGTCACCGAAGCTATGAGAGTATGGTTCATCCCGAAATCAAAACCAAACCTGGAATCAAAGAGCAAATGCAGCTTGTAGCACAACTACATTCAGATTTGAAGAGCAAGGATAAGATTGAAGGCTCTTCAAAACGTCCTAGGACAGAAGAGAATGTACCTCCTCCGTCAGGTGCTCAGCCCTTAGCTGTACACCTGGATGATACGGCATATCCTCTTGTCCTACACTTACTTGGGGAGCATTCCATCTTTCACTTGCAAGCACCCCAATTAGGTGAGGGATGTTGGTGCAACCAAAGTTGGGTCCGAGCTGGAAGGTGGTCTATGCCAAGCAAAGGTTGTTGGTGGCAGGTGCAGTGCAGAAGGCTAGGGCAAGTACCAAGGTCCTGGGCAGCCAAAGGGTAGTGGGAATGTATGTCTTAAGTGGGTTTTTAGGCCAAAAGAACTAAGGTATGGTCGAGATGGGATGAGAGATCAAGGGGCTCGAAGTGCCGAGTCAGTGTTTCCAAATGTAGTGTTCAATGTGCTCTAGAAGCCGGTCCAAACGGCTCTCAAACGGAGCCCCGATGCTCAAGATATTGAAGCTCAAAGTTAGAAGGTGTTGCAGATCCCCACGAGAAAGGCATCTAGGGACAAGTGGCCCAGGCGTATGTTAGCAAGATAGATGCGTAGAGCTCGAATTATGGAGTATGCTTGTCTTCTCAGATTGCGAATCAAAGCTTTGGATAGCAAGTTATGGCTATTTGAAGATTTTTTGGGGGTCGGGTCTGTGCCCACTTGCCCGCATCGGTGGACGCACCATCTGGCATCTTTTTGGCCTTGCCAAGGTTCTTGGTGATAGTGTGCATCATGTGAAGGTAGCACAAATTGACGGTTCATCCATCGGATGCTCGGTCAGAAGGATACAATAGGATGAAGTCGGGAGCTAATGTTAAGGAGGGGATTGGCAGATGTTTTTTACCTCTTTTCCAGCCTCGGATAGCGAGCTCAAAGGATACCAAAGGCAATGAAGCTTGCCCGTGTTGGAGTCGGCACAGCAGAGTCTCGTCTGGGGGCTTTGCGGCTTGTAAATCTGACCCGGACTGGAATGTGACAGGCATTAAAAAGGTGGGAAAAAGTGATTTCAAATGGGTTTTTTTGGGGTGGAGTTTAAGGACCCCTAAGGGTGCATTGATCCGAAAGCACCACATGGTAGATTTTAGCCCCACATGCCCAAGGCAAGCCCAGTGGCATGGGGTATATATCAAAGATTGCATACCTCTTGTAGGCATCAAGGAGTCTGGAGCTCATGGCTATGGAGTTTGGTGATGGATCCGCTTGCATCTCTGTGCGGCGGCGCACGGGGGGGTTTTGGACGGCGGAGACTATGTGTGGCAATAGCCGGTGGCCACTGGCGAAGGAGGATGGTGCTAGCTGGTGGCGGCGACTAATGATGTGGCCGAGTGATGGGGGTCCCTTTCACACACGCGGCCCTTGGTAGGTTTTTTTTTTAAGGCAAGGGAGGATGCAATAGAGACATCGCTAATGCCCCCTCCCCGATGCATAGTAAGGGGGTAGTCCTACGAGAGAGAGAGAGAGAGAGAGAGAGAGAGAGAGAGAGAGAGAGAGAGAGAGAGAGAGAGAGAGAGAGAGAGAGAGAGAGAGAGAGAGAGAGAGAGAGAGTTCAAAGCTCGCCTTGCCTAAAAGGGCCGCCATGTGAACAAGGGGTGGGCAGGCCCATTTCAAGCAAGGGCAAGGAGGAGATAGCCGGGCACGGTGGGGCTAAGGTGAAGGGTGAGGAAAAAAGAGAGAGAAAATTGGTAGGATCCGCCGGACAGAGGTGGTCAAGGGAAAAGTCAAAGGAGCAATGCAAGGTTGGGTAGCTCAAATGATAAAAGATAAGAGAAAAGGAAAAAAACAACAATAATAAATAAAATAAAATGCCTAGGGACAGTAGCGACATCACTAATGCACACCCCCCCCCCAAGTGCAAAGAGAGTAAAAGAGAGCAGATGAAGTGAAGCGGCTCCTTCCTTCCAAAAGATGCCAAAATAGGAATGCCAGATGGGCCAATGAGAGAGCAGTTTCTAAAATTGAAGCCCCCCACTATAAAGGTCCTTTTTTAATCAAATTAGGGGCTTTTTTTGTGCCGTTTGAGCCTGCAAAGTGGAGCTCTCTAACAGAATAATCCCTTTGTACTTTTTTCTTAAAGATGGCCATGGTGATGGCAGTGCAAGCCTTTGTACATGCCTTTTGAAGCGTAATCAAGCCATTGTTGCCCCATTTTGCTGCCGTTTTCCCTCCCCCCCTTCTCTTTCAGGCTGCTTTGGTGTTTCCCCTCGGTGCCGGCAGTGTGGATGTGTGTGCCCCCTTGGACCGACTGTGTTTTGTGTGAGAGAGTGATATTGGGAAGCTATGAGTGTGTGCAAGGGTGGAGACAGACCATGGCAGTATGTGTGCATTGTGTGGTGAATTAGTGGAGTGTGTGAGCAGGTGGTGGTCTGCTAGTGTAAAGTGTGTTTTGAAGGTGTTTTCTGAGAGGATAGGGGTACTGTGGATACCTTGAGCTATAGACAAGCCCTTGTGTTTGTGCCAGGCGTGTTCCCCCATTCCCCCTCTCCAACATTTTGCAAATGTGAAACAAGTTTCAGTGGCACATCCTCTCTTCAAAGATCTTGTCTATACGGCAAAGATCTACAAAGACCAAATAGGAAGCAAGCTAACATTACAGATTGTGCTAGAGGAGGCAACTTCTACAACTGTTCAGCATTGTGGCATGATATTGCCCCCGTGCTCTTGTTCAGTATAGAAAAAGGCCTATGTTGATCTTCAAGCTTTGGAATGGAGGTCACCTTGAGCAGTGTATTCAAGCATGTCATCATGATGGAAGCAAGCCTGCAATCAGAGAGCTCCAACACACGTCTGGGATTGTATAGCAATTCACAGACAACATTTTGATGATGTGCAATGCTCTTCTATAGACGATTCAATTCGTGCATAGTCATGACTTCATTCACAATTATCTACACACTAGAAATATTCTACTCCATTTTCACGAGCGAGGAGTGTATGCTGGCATTGCGGATTGGGGACAAAGTACACCATCAAGCACTTTGGCAACATTTCCCAAGCTTCCAAATTTCACCCCTCAATGTGGAGCTCAATTTGAGCGAGATTATCCATGGACTTACCGTGAAAATATCAGCACCAATTCTCCTCCTTTCACTAAAGCATCTAATATATATAGTCTCTCATATATTCTTAGATGCTTGATTGCGTGTATTCCAAAGCCCTCCAAGGTTCTCAAGCGCAAGTTTTTGCGAACTGTAAATAAAAATCTTGCCACTGGAAAATCCCCCAAACCCTTAGATAGACCTAAGATATGGGATTTAAGCCTTTGTTTGAATGGATGCCATAATGTTGGCTCTCATATTGTAACCAAATCTGGCTTGAGGCATGTTGATGATTAGACTAGTAATCAACTTTTTTGGCATTAATGGTGTGCAATGTGTGGTGATATTTCAAACTACATCTTTAATCATATTTTCAGTTACGTCTTTAAAGTTCTTCAAGTTATGGTTTTAAAGTATTTCAAGTTGAATCACTGAATTCTCTAAACCATGTCTCCTTTCCAAGTGCTAAGGCCTATCTCATTAAAGTTTATTATTTTGCATTTCAGTTATGGAGAAGATATTACTCCCGACCAGAATGCACAACAGCATAATGATCCTTTGCTTTTATGTCCTTAGACATTTTTGTGTCCTGTTAAGTGACCATTTTGCTTGAATTATTTGAAGAGTATGAAAATGAATTTCTAGGTTCTATATATCCACAAAGTTGCCTTATGAGCTGAAAAAAACTTAGCATTTTTTTTTTAGTATCGATCTCACCATTAACCTTACTCTTGCACAACATTTTTGAACCTAAACTGTGCAAAAAAACGGGTCCTGTTTTTGGCCTTTTTTCAATTTTTGGCAACTATACCACTCTAAACTTCATATTTGTGAGGTTTAGATGGTTAGAGGTTAGGCCTTCATAGTATTCAACATGTTTTGATGCTTGTAGGGAGAGCTAAGTGTTAAAATTGAAAGTTATGACCAATTTATAAGAATTGCATAATCCTGTTTTATGGCCAAAATTAGCACTTTTATGATTTTTTTGGTGGCTTTCTTGATATCCAGATTCAATTTTGATTGTGTAAGTGTAATGTAGAACATAAAGCTAATCTTCCTTGAGTTTTGGGGAACCTAATATGCTATATAGCATAGTATATGATGATGGTTGATTTTTTTGATTGCTGGAGAATACGATACATTTTAGAGTAGCAAGTATAACTTCCTCAATATTGCTAGTTTCTTAGGCCAATTATGTGTATTTTGTAGGTAGTAACCATATCTAATCATAGATTACAAACTTGGCTAGGTATTGAGTAGTTTTTATGGGTTTCTAGAGGTCATAATACTGAACCCAATTTTTTCATGTTTGCTGTATTTAACACTTTATCATTGCCCCCAAGGTCCAATTGTAAGAGATCCATTATCCTTTTGACATGCTCCATGGCTCCTTTTGAATCCAAAGGCCCAAAGGAAACTAAGAAAACATGTATATAGTATCTGTATTGAGCGTGACTATAGAAACTTTGATGATAGGTCCGCAGAATGGCAAAAATGCAAATTTTTTGTACCTTTTTTGTTTTACAAAAAAAAAAATTAGTGAGGTAAAAGCAACCATATGTTTTGGTCACCAACCCATTGAAGTTAACGGGGCATTTTATCTGATGTCCTACAAAAATCCCCAGTCTTATTTATATGCAATCAACCATAAGAAATTGTTGTTTTGGGCAAAATGCATTGGTCCATCAACTTTGGAGGCTTGTAGTGACCAAGGGATGATAAAAATTACAAGTTTCTAATTTTTCCCATATGTAGTAGTTATTGAACTATAAGCTCATGAAAGGATTTTTCAAAATGAGTGGATCTACTATGGTTTTGGAATTTTTTCCCAAAACCCTAAAAGGACACTTTTATGTCTTGTTAGGTTACCATTCTAGTGTTAATCATGCATTGGCTCAACAAATTTACAAAGAGGAAGAGATTCGGTTGGCTCAAGGAGATCTCAGCGCTTTGGATGCATCCCAACAAGACAAATCAGAACTTGAAGGGGAGCCACTGAATTATAGGCAATGCAGAAAGATATGCCCAAATCACTTTGTATATAACACATTATTTCGAGTCAGTGGAAATGCTAAGGCTTTTGCTCCCTTGAAGGTTTCATATTTGCAACACTGTTTCACAAGAAACATCCTTGCAAGATTTATCCAAGTGTACAAATCGCCAAGAAATAATAATCAAGTGGAAATTTACTTTGTGCAAAAATTTTGCTATTGTTACTATGTATTACAGCTCAAAGTTGATTGGAATGATCATCCCACTACAGGAGACGTTGGCAAAGGACGCCCGTCCAAGAAGATTCATGCACGGAAAGCCAATCAAGAAGACCCTCCTTGTAAGAGAGGTTACACATACTTGCCCGAAGAAATTGTAGTCATTGAGCAGCTTGGAACCCAAGGTGTGGATTTGGCAAGTCAAGGAGAGACCCCAGCCATGCTGCGTGCTCATATAGCAATGCTAAAAATAAAGTTGGCATGGTACAAGGCAAAGTATGGGCCTGTTATAGAAGAAGAGATAGGTAATGTGGTTGCAAGTGATTCATTTGGCCAATCAAAATTTTGTGTATTTGATCTTTTAGAAGATGCAGCCCACAATTTAAATTAAATCTTCCTAACAATACTAAGCTCTTTTTGTATTTTAAATCTCAAGATTTGTAACTAAAACCTCTCTTTGGTATGCAAATCTCTATTTATTGCAACAAATAAACATGTCAATGTTGTTGCAATTGTGTAAGTTATATTCTCTCCCTCCCTCTTTTTGACAATGAGATAAAGAGCAGATGGAGAAAAAGGGAGACAATGAAAGAGGAAGAGAGAGAGAGAGAGAGAGAGAGAGAGAGAGAGAGATTGTGAAGCTTAACTCTATATAACTTTCATATTGCAAAATTAATAGAGAATATAGTACAAAATTTATAGCTCATCCGTCCCCTCAATCACAAGCATTATGTCATCAATTTCTTCAACATCTAAACATTCTGGAGCAATATCTTCCGGTTTCCATTCCATTTCATCATCGGAGTTGAGCTCATTTGTAATTTCTTCGTGTGTTTGAAGGTGCCCAAAGATTTCTTCTATGGCACGTGTGGCTAACTTTGCTGGCTAATGCATAAGTCACATGTTACAAAATACATACACCAAGTCCACAGCTCGTTTAGGTCTTAATCAATTTTGTCTTTTAGTATGCACGAAAGCAAACGAAGATCAATTTCTTTCATAGCTACCACTTGAGGTGGCAATATAATAGACAATACTCTCAGAGCCACATGTTCAAGTTTCCCTTTTTCTCCACCGTACTCTTTTCACCAAACTGGTGTGCTCATCGTCTTGATAGCATCTATATGCCAAGGATCCCCAAACATTCCTTCTCTGCTAGTATATGTCGTCTTTCGTGTGTATGATACCTGTCCATCCACATTGCCTAATAGTTGAGCACACACTTTCTTGAAATCACTGATCACTTCATTGTTTGAAGATTGCTCGTGCATCTGGAACTTAGGATCTAAGAAAAAACATGCTCCATGTAGAGGAGTATGCAGCTACTCCCATCATTTTTTGACAAACGACATCATCATGGCTTTCTCTTTTCCTACATAAGATGTACAGTCTTTTAACTTGCGAGTGGCTTCATGCATGTACGAGTAAACCCATCCAAAGATAGAGGCTTCTTTGTCCACCAATCGCATCAGATGAGTGAAGGGGTCTGTGACAGAAACAATTTTGTCTACATTTCTCCAAAAGACAGGAGATTTTAAAAGCTAATAGCATTTGGAAGCAGCAGGTTCATACTTGGGATATTTATCAAGACAAATCTCCTGTCTTCTATCTGCCACTATTTCAACAAAAGGCTGCTTTAACCTGCTGCAGCATAGAGAGAATGTAATATGCTGTGGCAAAATGGGTCACACAAAAATTCTGTAAATTTTTTGTTGGATACTTTGTTCTAAACAAAGCATAAGAAAATGATTGCTCTCTTATAAACTTCACCAAGTGGTTTGCATCTAGAAGAGTTTTCTTAATAGAATGAACTTTCCGAAAGTCCTTTAAGAGCGGATTCAAAGTGTGAGCATCACATGGAACATATGTTATCTCTGGATCTTTGCTTCAATTGCTTTTCTAGCTGCTTTGTAGTTAGATGCATTATTTGTCACAATGGCTGTCACATTTTTAGGTCCTTCTGCTCTTCTAATGGAATGGTCATATACACCAGCAAGATATCCACTAGTTTTCTCTTTCAGAGATGTGTCAATCGCCTAAAGAAAGATGGAACCTCTTGGACAAATCAATGTCACATTAATCAATGGTTTCTTCTGACAATTTTTCCAACCATCTAGAGCAATTGTGCATCCATATTGTGGCACATGATCAAGAGTTGTGCGCTTTAAAATATTTTCTATGTAGCTTTCACTTTATCTAAGTATTCTATATGCATCTTATTATAATCAGGTACCACAAAATACTTCGTTACCGTGCTCATTAAAGCATCTTTGAAGATAGGATTTCAAATGACATTAAAAGGAATTCCATATGCAACAAATGCTTGCGTCCACTTAAAATGGAGTTGAAGCAGCCATTGTTTATCAAATGCCTGATGCAAAGTAGAACCACTTGGTGCAGGTTCTTCTCTAGTCCATGCTTCACTTTGGCTTAGGTTAGTAGAGCTTCCGGTAGGATTAGAGCTACAATCCCTGGCAAAGGATGAATGACACCCCCCTTGACCTGAAGCAAGAGTCGAGGGAGGGTTTTGATCATTCTCAAGTGTCATCTCAATGTTCCTAGCCATAGATGGAGCCATCATTTTGGAACCTCCCTTTTTTCGTCCTCAAGATGTGATTTCTTTGCCCTGAGCGCCCACTCAGGAAAAAGTTTTCTTCAATACCTCTTGGGGGTATTTGCAAGCTAAAACATTTCCAGGAATTTTGAACACATGTTCTTTTATCCTGTGAGCATTTCCACTAAAATTATGGCCGCAGTTCTTATACCTTAACTTTGATGTAGTCTTTCCATCGACCAATTCATCTACGTAGTTTCACTCATATCCTTTCACCATCTTCTTAAGATCTGCAAACTCAAACAGAACTAATTACTAAATACACATCTAAAATCAAACTCTAATACCATTTACATTACTTTATTCGTCAACGTTTTCAACCTCTATAATTAATAAATACCAAAAATAAATTTTTTCCAAGTGTGAGATCTCACTTTACACCTGAATCATGATAAATAAATTGCTTAATTTATCTCAATAACTTCCAAGTGTGAGTAAACTCTACACATGGAAAGATATTTTAAAAAACCTATCTAAAGTACCTCCAAGTGTTAGTGTAACTCTACACATGGCAAGCAATCAATTATTTCTCTAAATGTGTTCTAGATGTGAGAATACCTCTACACAAAGAGAGAGATTATTATTTAATCTACCTATATTGTTTGTAGTGTGAGTACTACTCTACACATGACAGACAATCATTAGACAAAGCTAACTTAAGTAACTTCCAGGTGTGAACATAGTTCAACACACAACAAGTAACTCTTAACTTTAACTATCTAACTTAAGTTACTTCTAAGTGTGAACATAGTTCAACACAAAGCAAATAACTGCTAGATTTCACTTTATTAAATCACTTCCAAGTGTGAGTTTCCTCTACACAATGCAAGTAATCATTACTACCATACTTAATTTACCTCCCAATGTAAGATATACTTCACACAAAGCAGATAAAGACTAAACTCAAAACTCAAAACTCAAAACTGCAAACCCTATAAAACACATTTGTCAAAAGCTCTAAATTTTTATTAAATTTTATATAACAATTTTAAAGTGATTTTTTTAAATATTTTTCTTGATGATGAAACTCACTTATATATGAGAAAAGGGGAAGAGAGATAATGGGAATGAGGAAAACAGTCCGTCTTCACGGTATATAAAGAGCTATATTTTGATCAAAATAATATTTCAATCAAAATATTATTTTGATCAAAATGTTATTCAATCAAAATTCCAAGAAATTATAAGATACGGTGGTTTTGCTGATGTGGCACCGTATAATACGGTCAAATAAAAATAGATATCATATAATACATCCGTTTAAATGATTTATATGTACGCCATATAATGTACAATGCAACTTAGTTCACTGCACATTTTGAGAACTACATCAGCTGTTTTTGAGCAAATGAAGTTTGTGGCCCATAAATGTTAAATTTATAGCATCTCTAGTGAATATCCCAATATTTATTTTGGATTAGTTATTTATTTTACTTATTTGTCAAAGTCTTGGGGTGGGAAATTTGCTTAGGGGGGTGCTTAAGGCCCCCAAGGCTAGTATATAAGCACACCCTAGGACCCCATTGTAATTCACTAATTCATTGCCCAGGTGGGTTGATTCTGAATTCTCTCTCTCTCTCTCTCTCTCTCTCTCTCTCTCTCTCTCTCTCTCTCTCTCTCTCTCTCTCTCTCTCTCTCTCTCTCTCTCTCTCTCTTGCATTCTCTACTTGGTTCATCACTTTCGCATCCTCAACTTTGACATGGTATCAACACCTTGGGCAAGGACAAGCACATGGTGAAGAAGATTGTCTCGCCCATGGAGGATTGGATCAACGGTGTTTGCTTCTCTAAACGCAACATTTTCGGTGCCTTGACAAAGGCAATATTTTGACACTCAAGCAATGGCGACTTCCCCTTTGTAGTTGTGTTTTGAGTTGCTGACACATAAGCCAACACCACTGCATTTTTGTTAGCGTTTTGATAAGCTCTGCATTGTGTCCCTTGGTGATGACTACGGCCCTCCCCCATCTTGTTGGATGTGTTTTGAGACACACTTCATTGGTGAACCAGCGTTCCAAGATGCCCGAGAAGGCACCACCCTTGCTTGCACTTCCCTTAGCATTGTGAAACATGAACTCTGGTGGGCCTATCTAGGTGCACTCCAACGATAAAAGTGACATCATGAATAATGGATTAGTTCCTACCTAGGGAAATTTAGATCTCTTTTATGGGGTGTTTTTATTCAAATTTGCGTCGGAGAACCCTTTTTTGTGGAGCATCTTGGGAGATTCTTTGAAGCCTTTTGGAGTGCGAGAAGCAAGATAGCCTTTTTCAGATCTTGTACTGGGAACATGGCCTCCTTTTTTCCCAACTTGTACCTGCAACATGGCCATCCTTGCTCAAGCACTAGCAACAAGCTAAATGATGATAATTATGCTCATTGTGACTCTGGTTTACATGAAAAATCTTATAGGATATTTTTTATGGCTCAAAGATGCAACCTTTAAGAGATAGCAACAACAAATACACTCGCCTTTACGATGAGGTCCACCTAGAGTCATATATTGATTAGGATACTATGTGTTCCAAGCTTGTCGTTGGAATGTTTGATCAACATTCTATGATGCAAGCGGTCACCCTTCTTAGATAATTATTTACCTTCAAGTTTCCTACCAAGATTCCATGCAATCTTTTCTTATGAAGGCAAAATTTGTTCATGATCAATTATCATCTATGAAAAGTGCATTGTCTAGTACTCAGCTAGTTGCTTTGGTACTAACAAAATTGCTTAGGGAGTACAAAACGGTGTCTAGGATGCTACGCTTACAAATCATGAAGGAAAAGATGAAATTTGATGATCTTAGCTCTATTTTCATTGAGGGGGAAGCCGTGTTAATCACTCAAGACAAAATTCAAGTTTTTGACAAAGGTGGTGAAGCACTTGCTGCTTTATATTCCAAAAACAAGTCCACTAGCCATTGTTACAATTGTGGAAAGCATGGTCATTTTTCTAGAGATTGCAAATCCAAAGGCAAATAAAAAATCTTGACAAAGGAGAAAGAAAAATGGAAGCATGATGAGGAAAGCAGTGACAATGACTTAGGGAAGGACATGAGGGGGTCTACCGGTGTGGTAGAGACTACACTAGCATGGGCTCTAGCCTTCTAGTCAAGCAGCCATTGACACGACTAGCATCAACCACGAAGTTTGAGGTATGCGGCTTCTTTGAAGCCTCCAACGACATGTGGAAAAAGACAATGTGGAGTTGTCATTTTTTGGGAGTAGTCACTCTCTTGCTCCATATAACTTCTATGAACGGATAGTAGCTGAAGGCAGCACTGACATTAAAGACTCTTGATTTGTCTCGCTCTTTGGAGTTCACGAGCATCATTGTCGTAGACTTCTTGAGGAATATTTCATCCTCAATTTGTGGCCGCTTCAAAATTTGTAGTGTGCTGCAAATATTTTTGATGAGCATGTCTGAACATGGCGCTAGTGCCTTGTGGGTTTGAAAATCCTTTAATAATGGATGTTGAATTAGATTATTGAAGATGTATTTCTTACTATCCATGTCCATTCCATTTGTTTGTTGAAGAATATATTACACACTCACTTTGGTTACCTTTTCTCTTGTGACATCATCAACGATATCTACATAGCCCCATGCTATGGCTTCCTCTGTTTTTTTTTTGGCTTTGGCTCTTTGCCCTCTCTTGCATTGAGCTTCATATTCCCTAATGAGTTTTGTGCTTCCGGGATGAGATTCCTTTAACCTGTCACATACAAGTGTGATCAACCTATTTAGACCAACAACATACAACTAAAGACCTAATCTTCAATACCTAAAAGTAGAGGGAGAGAGACCAGGACCTGCACATTATCTCCCTCTTTGAAACATGCAATTTCTACCCTTTCTTCTTTTCAGTTGGAAAGAGGAAGATGAAAAATGATTTAGATAAACATACAAACCATGATGAATAGTCTATCATCTCAATACATATGTCCTCAAGAGAACGCTTAGGATAATCAAAGAGCCATTTAAAAAGTATTTATCATACTACTTTGCTGTAGAATTCATATTTGTGTAATGAAGCTTACCAAGAAGATAGGCAAACTCTATGAGTGTGAGAGGAGAGCCACCTTTAGGCCCTTGTGTTGTGCCATGCTCTCTATGTTGAAGTCAATGTGGAAAATTGGGGAGTTGGAAAAGAAGGCACATATATATACACATGAGTGAGTGAGAGTCAAAGCATTGTGTCCCAAGACACTTCTTTGTGTTCCAAGCCTCAAGGAACAAGGCTCAAGGCACTTCATTTGCTGCAGCACACGAGATAGATGGAGAAGGAGAAGAACAAAGCTCTCAATTCTTGCACGCGTGCGCGCGCGCGCGCGCGAGAGAGAGAGAGAGAGAGAGAGAGAGAGAGAGAGAGAGAGAGAGAGAGAGAGAGAGAGAGAGAGAGAGAGAGAGGGAAATTGGGGTTGTTACCATTCAAAAAGAATGTTTTTTAAAAATAATTGACTTCTCAAGTGTTTGTTTTTTATATTTGACTTCTCAAGTGTTTACATAGCTTCTTCACTCTCCAAATAGCTATGGCTCGGACACAACCTTTCTGTCCACCCACTCATGCTTCCACCCAAGCAGAAAACTAGCAAGTGAATCTCCAAATAGAGGATGAATCTTTGAGTAGATAATCAATTAGAGATAGTTTGTGTGCACTTTGATGCATATGTTCATGTATTTGTGCAAGTTTAGCTTCATGAGTTCTTCCAAGTAAGTAGCATGTGAAAGGCCTCTTCTCAGATAGCCATGTGTGCATGTGCATATGGAGAGAGCATGATATTGGTATAGTTGATTTTAGATTGATAAAGTCTAATACATTGTTTCAAGCAAAAGAACTTGTGTAGGGTGTATGGGCGTGTATGAATGGCTATGGGCAACTATGGGCTCAAGGTCCATACTTTTCAAGGTATAAGCCACTCAAACTCGTTTCTACCTTTCCTAACCACTATTCACGACCTCAAATCATGCATGAGTGTGTGAGAGTGAAGGGAAAGTAATCTTGGATATAAAAAGTTCAAGGTATGCATGTGTGTGTGGGACAATAGGAGATTTCGGAGGTCATTTGGAGAGCCTTGGGAGAAATTCTATTCTCTCTCTGGAAAAAATTCTTAAATGCACTAACACCTATTGAGTGCATCCAAAACGACAACTAAACACTTTGAAAAGTGAACCTAACTTTCTAGAGATCCTTGAAAATGATCACCTTTTCATTCAATGCAACCGTCTTTTTCATGAGGTAGGTGTCGCTCATTCAATGTGGCTTTCGTCATCACTTAAATGAAAAAATTCACAAAAATGTCAACTAGTGGTATAATTTGAAGCTTTTGACACCAACAATGCGTTTGGAACGCCCAAAAATCTAAAAATTGGACATCTTTTTTCCTTGGCCTGACACTCAAAAAAGGAGAAAATGCCCAAAAACCCTAAAAATGGGCTTTTGTCAAATAGTGTGTGAGGGACATTCAAAAGCCCCTTTTAGGGTTTTTTTGGTATTTTCTCCCTCTTCGGGTGTGAGAACAAGGCAAGTAGACATATGTTCTTTAGGTTTTTGGGTGTTCCAAACACATTGGTAGTGTCAAAAGCTTCAAATTCTATCATTAATTGATAGTTTTATGATTTCTTTTCATTTAAGTGATGACAAAAGCTACATTGAGAGAATGGTGCCTACCTCATGAAAAAGATGTTTGCATTAAATGAAAAGGTGACCAATTTCAAAGATCACTAGATAGTTAAATGAGTGGGTGGTACCTTTTTCATATTTTTGTTAATATCAACCTTTTTTTAATGTAACATTGGCTCTTCTCTCATTGGAGGAGCTCTTTTCCCTCTCTTTTTTATGTAACATTTCCTCCTCTCATTGGAGGAGCTCTTTTCCCTCTCTTTTTTACGTAACATTTCCTCCTCTCATTGGAGGATCTCTTTCCCTCTCTTTTCTAAAAGGCCCTCTCTGCAACTTATAGTAGAGATATGTAGGAAGTTCAAGTCGATGAAGAAGCTACCATGGACACCTCACTAGAGGTACGTTCCATAGGAAGATTTGCAACCACTAACTAGTCCTTGAATACAATTCCACCTTGAGCATTAGTTTCCTCATAGAAAGTTGAGTTGTAGACCACACTACTTTCAAGAATCAACATTCATGATTCAACCAACACCAATGGATTGTCTATACCCTGTCTATAGCACATCCATAATGTTTATATATGTCACATTGGTTCCTTGCTAGACGTAATGTGCCTTGAACTTTGACTCAGGGCTCAAACATCGATGAAGTGAAATTCAATGCACAAGTAAAAACAAGTATAGGGAGCTTCAATTGCCCCTCTATGCCACTCGCACTCAAGCACTCACGTATCTCTCTAGTTGAAGCATGTTTCAACAACCTCCACCAAGCTATGAGTTTGGAATTGAAGTCACTATGGTAGTTTCCATGTGTTTCATGCCAATTTGTTGGGTGGAATCGTTGTCACTATTTTCCTCATACCTTTGCCTTTATTCCTTCTCAAAACTCAAACCTTTCCCTTGGAGACAAGACGGGTTCCTCCTCATAAGAAATTAGTTGATATCATAGAGATCTAAATTTTCTTGCATAATTTGCAAGTGTAGTGCCGTGGCCACCATCTCATACTCCATAGGCAGCTTCACAACTACCAAAGCTGCTAATTGAGTACTAGTCAATGAATTTTTCATAGCCAAGAGTTGATCAAGCTTTGTTACTAATTGAGTACTAGTCAATGCATTTTCCATAGCCAAGAGTTCATCAAGCTTTGTTACTAATTGAGTACTAGTCAATGCATTTTCCATAGCCAAGAGTTCATCAAGCTTTGTTGCCTAATATGTCAATTTCATTAGCATTTAAAAATGCTCACATTGGGACAAGAAGAATCGGCCATCACAAAGCCCTACATTCCAAGGCACCCTCCAAATACGTAGCATTGAATTCCACCAAAAGAGTCCCTCTTAGTGGCATCTCAAAATTCTCATTTTGGAGCCTTCTTATTGGCATTTCAAAATGTTGTGAAAGAACTAGCCTCAAGCCTACTGAACTAAGTCTCCGTCGAATGTATTTCAACATGCTACATAAGAACAACTCTTGGGGACCCCCTTGGCATTTCTAGACATTTTTTCATCTTTTCAAGATGCTTCTTTGCAATGAACTCCCCGACTTGCTTCATTTCAAAATGATCCCTAGAAAAACTCGTTGATGAAAACTTTCCTTCTAGGTTTTCAAAATGCTACTAAAATCCACCATCAATCCACTAAGTGTTTTTAACACTAGGTTGGTAACCTAACAGGACATAAAAGTGTCCTTTCAGGGTTTTAAAAAAAACCTCCAAAACCATAGTAGATCCACTCATTTTGTAAAATCCTTTCATGAGGTTATAATTCAAGGCCTACTACACATGGAAAAAATAAGAAACTTGTAAAATTTCTCATCTTTTGGTCACACCAAGCCTCCAAAGTTGATGGACCAGTACATTTTCATCAAAACAGTCATTTCTTACGCTTTGCTGCATAAAAATAAGATTAGGGATTTTTGTAGGACTTGAGATAAATTCCCTAGTTAACTTCAATGGGTTGGTGATCATAATATATGATTGCTTCTCACTCACTATTTTTTGTTTTGCCAAAAGAAATAGGTACAAAAAAGCTGAATTTTTACCATTCTGCAAACCTATCATCAAAGTTTCTATAGCCACGCTCAATACAAATAATATATGCGTGTTTTCTTAGTTCCTTATTGTCCTTTAGGTTCATAAGGAGCCATGGAGCATGTCAAAAGAATAATACATCTCTTACCAAGGGGAATCTTGGGGACAAAGATGAAGTGCTAAATACAGCAAACATGAAAAAACTGGGTTCAACATTATGAGTTGTAGAATCCCATAGAAACTATTCAATATCTAGCCAAATTTGATCCTTATGACTAGATATGGTTACTACCTACAAAATGCATGTAGTTGTCACAAGAAACTAACAATATTGAAAAAGCTATACTTGATATACTAGAATGTTCCGTTTTCTTCCATAATTGAAAAAATCAACCATCGTTGTCTACTATGCAAAATAGGGTATTAGGTGCCCCAAAACTCAAGGAATATTAGCTTTATGTTACAATATGCGACATAGAAAATCAAAACTGCATTTGGATATCATGAAAGCCACCAAAAAAATCATAGAAGAGCTAAAATTGGCTAAAAAACAGGATTTGACAATTTTTGTAATTTGGTAATAACTTACAACTTTAACATTTATTTCTTCCTAGAAGCATCAGGACATGTTGAGGACTCCTAAAGATAGTTCTCTAGCATTATAGACCTCACAAACATGAATTCTAGAGTGGTATAGTTGCAAAAAGTTGAAAAAAGCCAAAAACAGGACCCGTTTTTTCACACAGTTTAGGTTGTGAAATGTTGTGCAAGGACAAGTTTAAAGATGGAATTGATATTCCAAAAAAATGTCGACTTTTTTTCAGCTCATGAGACAACTTTCTAGACAGATAGCACCTCAAAATCCATTTTGAAACTCTTGACATAATTCAAGGAAAATGGTCACTTAACAGGACATAAAAGTGTCCCAGGACATAAAAGTGTCCCATTACCAACCTAGTGTTAAAACACCATCTCATGAGCTTCTCTTCTTTGTGCACTCTCCCTTGATCAAGGAGCACAAAGCTTTAATACCATGTGAAAATGGATAGTGCAGAAGAGTTTTTTGAACACCATCTCATGAGCTTCTCTTCTTAGTGGGGTCTCCCTTGATCAAGGGTCACAAAGCTTTAATACCATGTGAAAATGGATAGTGCAGAAGAGTAAAGTTAGGGAGAGAAAATGCGAGAGAGAGAGAGAGAGAGAGAGAGAGAAAAAGAGAATTATTTTGATGAACCAACCAACTTGGCAATAGATTAGATTATACAATGGGGGTTTGGGTGCACTTATATGCCACCCATTAAAAATTTCTTGCATAGAATCTACATGTCAAATTTAAAAAAATAGATACTAAAAGAAAAAACAATAACTAGGATCACATTGGGCGTTCACTTGAGATGCATAAACTATGACAATTCTCTCATTGAGAGGCAAAACATATCCAATTAAGTCCTCAAGTTCTACTGAATTAGTGGCTGGAAGTGAATCCATCATTGATTGGACTACTACAAGCTTCTATCTCAATCTCTATATGCTATGTATTATGCTATCTATGGCACAAAGCAATATCAAAGTGAATATTTCTTTCCTGTAGATACTTCTATTAAGAAATTATCTACCGTACTCTCTTCTTGACCCTGGCAATATATCTTGGATGTTCACCATGTATGGTCCATGGATAATGGTCAACACATGAGATTGTTGTATGCAAATAGGGAATAGTTGAACTTGTGTGATGGTACTTGATTGGTATCCTACATTAGTGATTTAACTAACTATGTGTTTTAATTGAAGATTGAAGCATGGACATTGGATGGATGCTTGCAGTAAGAACTAATTCATTTCCTCGGGGGGTGCACTATGTAATCATGTTAATGTATAATGTGAGTTCAAAAGGAGGGGTTTTAAAATGCAAAAATTTTAGGCAATTTAACAGAGATACATTAAAATAAGGGGTTTTTATACTCAATTTTGGGAAAAAATCTTAAAATAAGGGGTCATTTTATTCATTGAAACATGTTAAAAGAGGGGTTTTTTTAATACCCCGCAAACGCACGTTATATAGGGGGGGTACTGAACGGTGAATTCCATGAGTTCATTTCTATGTCATCAATATGCTTTTTACACTATGGCTTTTACAATTTAGGCATGTTTTCATGAGAGTTAGTATTAGAATGTATTTTAGGAGTCATTTTCATTATAAAAACAAAAATTATTTCTAGAATCAAAAGTGCTCTCCCAAAAGTAAGTGGACATTCTAACATTTCTTGAAGAGGACAACTTCACAATCAAGAATCTATCATTGGATGTGAAATTTTGTGAAGGTTTAACGCTCTCTTTTTAAGGTTAAATATTTTGCATGATTTTCAGCTAATTATAGCATGTAGACTATGCTTGATAAAAAAAGATGAGAGGTGGCTATTAAAAGAAGTCAAAATCTCTAAAACGAGGAGGCAATGACATTTTTGCATGCAAGGGACTCTGAAGGGACTCTCTAGATCAAATAAGCACATTGCAACATCTCTTCTTCATTCTGTAGAAGCATCAGAAAAACATACTCTCTTGTACAAGCGTTATTCATGAACTCTCTCTCCCTCTCTATGGTATAAGTTCTAGAAGTTATAGATAGTCTCACAGGGGTTTGTTGAGGGATCCATGTGGGGGAGTAGCACTTGCCCCAGTGCTTGTATCACTCTTTTCCTCTGCTCTCTTTATATTTTGATTCGATTATATTTTTTAAACATGATGTTATGAGTCTCTTATTCAATTATCTTAGTGATGAGTCTCAATAATAAAAAGATGCCTTAATATCATTGAGTAATTAACATTTGTAAAAAGAAATTTTAAAGAAGATGATGGAATTTGTTTTGTCCCTTGATAACACAATCCACACATTGGAAGGTGCACCATTTCTCTATTTGCATCTTTTGAATCTATTCGTCAAGAGATAAAGCCACTAGTAGATAAGGAAGAGATTGGACACATGGAATGCCTAGTGTGTGCATATGCATATGATTATGATGACTAGTAAAAGTCACTAGATTTATCTCTTTAGGAAAAAAAATCACATGTTCTTCAATTATCTAGTTATCTAGTTATCTCTTCTCTTCATGGAAATTAACAAGTTAATTGTAGCAATCACTCTATTGTAATTCCTTGACTAGGTTAATGGTAGCATTCATTATGTGTCATCATTTATGGCTAATCACTTGTCAATTCTGGTTTTATCTCTTCTTTATGTAGATGAGCAACAAATTTCAATCCATGATGATTTATTTGATTAAAAAATTTACACACAGCGCACGATTGTTGCAACTTTCACAATTGAGGACAATGGTTTTCCTTAGCATGAGGGATGTTAAGAAATTTTCCATACTCCCTTTGTGACCTTAGCAGTATTGCCTAGATGGTCACCATGTATGGTCCATGGATAATGGTCAACATGTGGCATTTCTTGTATGCAATTAAGGAATAGCTGTACTTGTAAAATCATTCATTGAAACATGGAGATTAAATCGATGGTTGTAGTAAGAAATAATTTATTTGTATGTCATTGATTATGCTTTTTACAGTGTGATTTTTATGATTTATAAATGTTTTTTATGAGAATAATGACTAGAATGTATTCTAAAAGTCCTTTTCATCAAAAAGCAAAAATTCTTTATAAAAAGAAAAAAGTTTTTTTGAAAAAGCAAGTGTATGTTTTCACGTTTTCTTGAGAAGGACAACTTCACAATGAAGAGTCTATCATTGAATGTGAAATATGTCAATATTTATTGCTTTTTTTTAATATTAAATACTTGGCATGCTTTTGAATTAATATACTATGTAGGCTAAGTTTGGTTAAAAAGATAAGAGGGTGTTTTTGCATGTAAAGGATTCTCTGGATTAGAGAGGTAGGTTGTTGCACACGCAAAACGTCCATTCACAAAAATGGTCGTAACTTAAGCTTCAATTGTTAGAATTGTACAGCCTGGGACTCAAACAAAATCTCTCTTCAATCTATACACATATATTGTATTATGTTTCTGAATGCCTAGCATTATTCACAATAGCATCTTTTCTCACCAATTATTCCATCCACCTTTGGAGAAGACGATGGCGAAGTTATTTATCATGCTTGAACCGTGCATGGAACTTTGTAAGTAAAACTCTTCTAAAGAGAAGCATGCACACGTTTTTAAGAGACTTGAACATTTTTGTGATGCTTCTAAATTATGAGCAAGAAATGTTAAAGGAAGAAGAAGATGATGCTTCTTCAATGAGATGACTCTATTTTTCTCCATGTTAAATTGTTGACGACACTCTCTCCCACCACTTTTTACAACTTCTCACGCATAAAATCTATATTCATAAACTTTCTCTCCCTCTCTATTATTGAACAATTTTTTAATTTATAAATAGACTCACATGGGTTTGTTGAGGGTCCCTCACATGGGTTTGTTGAGGGACCCATGTGGGGGGGAGTAGCATTTGCCCCAGTATTTGTGTCACTCTTCTTCTCTAGTCTCTCCCTATCTGGGTTTGAATATAATTTAATACTAGAATGGTAACCTAACAGGACAAAAAAGTGTCCTTTCAGGGTTTTGGGAAAAAATTCCAAAACCATAGTAGATCCACTCATTTTGAAAAATCCTTTCATGAGCTTGTAGTTCAATAACTACTACACATGGAAAAAATGAGAAACTTGTAATTTTTCTCATCCCTTGGTCACTACAAGCCTCCAAAGTTGATGGACCAATGCATTTTGCCCAAAACAACAATTTCTTGCGGTTGATTGCATATAAATAAGAGTGGGGATTTTTGTAGGAAATGAGATAAAATGCCTCGTTAACTTCAATGGGTTGGTGACCAAAACATATGGTTGCTTTTCCCTCTATATTTTTTTTTTTGGCAAAAAAAATAGTTACAAAAAAGTTGCATTTTCGCCATTCTACGGACCTATCATCAAAGTTTCTATAGCCACGCTCAATACAGATACTATATATATGTTTTCTTAGTTCCCTTTCGGCCTTTGGATTCAAAAGGAGCCATGGAGCATGTCAAAAGGATAATGGATCTCTTACAATTGGAACCTTGGGGGCAAAGATAAAGTGCTAAATATAGCAAACATGAAAAAACTGGGTTTAGCATTATGACCTCTAGAAACCCATAGAAACTACTCAATATCTAGCCAAGTTTGTAGTCTATGATTAGATATGGTTACTACCTACAAAATACACACAATTGGCCTAAGAAACTAGCAGTATTGAGAAAGTTATACTTGCTAATCTGAAATGTATCGTATTCTTTAGCAAAAAAACTCAACCATCATCATATACTATGCTATATATCATATAAAGTCCCCCAAAACTCAAGGAAGATTAGCTTTATGTTATACATTATACTTACACAATTAAAATTGAATTTGGATATCAAGAAAGTAACAAAAAAAATCATAAAAGTGTTAATTTTGGCCAAAAAACAAAATTATGCAATTCTTGTAAATTGGTCATTACTTTCAATTTTAACACTTAGCTCTCCCTAAAAGCATCAAAACATGTTGAGAACTATGAAGGCCTAACCTCTAGCCATCTAAACCTCACAAACATGAAGTTTAGAGTGGTATAGTTGCCAAAAATTGAAAAAAAACCAAAAATAGGACCTGTTTTTTCACACAGTTTAGGTTCAAAAATGTTGTGCAAGAGTAAGGTTAATGGTGAGATTGATACTCAAAAAAAAATGCTAAGTTTTTTTCAGCTCATAAGGCAACTTTGTGGATATATAGCACCTCAAAATTCATTTTCATACTCTTCAAATAATTCGAGCAAAATGGTCACTTAACAGGACACAAAAGTGTCCAAGGACATAAAAGTGTCCTGTTACCATTCTAGTGTTAAACATGATATTCTGAGGCTCTTATTCAATTATGTGACTAATGAGTCACTCATTTAGTTTGTCTCTTCCAAATTTTGCTACAACTTCTCATTTTCATCCAATCTACTTAGGGCAGTCACCTATAAAAATATAAGTATACCACATGAGTTTAAAATAGGGAGTTTTTAATTGGGGTTTTTTAATAGAATTATATTTACAAAGGGGGGGTTTCATTAAATTTTGGGACAAAAATTGTAAGTTTCTACAAGATTAGGGTTCTTTTATTACCTTATATAATCCACTAAATTTTTTTTTAACACCCTTTGAATGCACATGATATAGATGACTTCTTATAGGTGACCATCTCCCCCTCCCCCCCGAGCCTCTATCTTCTTTGAACCCCATAGGTCTATTGCCTTGAAAGAGTGGCTCAGGTTTTGGGTTTGACTGTAATGAAATCAATAATTCTGATCAAAAAGCTTTAGGTCAAGGAGATCTTGTACTCCTCCTAAGAGAAAGACGACACCTAGTCCTCTCTAGAAGAGAGGAAACATAAGAAGGAAAGGCCTATGAAGACAAGAAGGAGGAGATCACAATATTTACATTTTCTTCATGTTTTTCTAGCTTATTAACAAAATTAGTGATAATGATTCTTGTCCTCAAAGGGAGAGCACAAGAGGAGACATCACAAGACCCAATCTGCTTGGAAAAGAGCCCAAAATTTTCATATCCTTTCCAACATTTGATGGTAGTTTGGAAACATGGATATAGTTGTCAACTTTATCAAAAATTCAACGCTTCCTTTGGAGATGAAGGTTTTATAAATCCATCAAATCTAAGGCTTATTTCTATGCATCTCCTAATTTAGCACGTCAATGGTGGGCTAGTCTTCGTGCTAAAGAAGAATCTCAAAGGACATGGATGACATTTTGATGACATTATAAAGCAATTCCTTGAAGATGAATAATAGGATGAGGTATTAACTACTTGGGCAAAGCCTAAAGCTGTAATCTCACAGACCTATCCAAAAGTATGTTTGGGGATTTCAATCTCAAAGCCACTACCCATAGATGTATAGATTTTATGGAAGAAAAGTAACATAAAAATTATTTAAAAATATATTATGGCTCATTTGTGTATAAGTATTTCATTGTATATAGGGCCTAGATATAGGAACTTTTCTATTTTTTGAATTTATTTAAATATTTATACCTAGGTGTGCATTATATTCCTAAGTTTTTCACTTACATTGGCTGACCTCTGGCATAATTTCCCTTACCATTGTGCATATCCCCTATTTTATGAATAGACCTATTCATGCAAGCCTCTTAAAGATTTGTGTGAACCCACTCTAAGAAAAATACACACAAAATACTTTTTACTTAGTAATTCCTTTTTGCTATTGAAAGTACTTTCTACATGTTTTTTTATTACTTCAAGTAAATAAATTGCATCAATAAAAACAAATGATGGTCCTTAATTTGATTTTATATTTTTATGTGTTTGATTTTCCATTTTATATTTATATAGAGGTGCCATTGTTTGAGAATAATCCACCTCCATGCATGTGTTCAAGCCCTTAAGAATCTATTAGGTCATGCTTCATGCAAAGAGGGGTTCACTGTTGGATCCTTATGCAAATTCAACAAAAAGGGGGGCACTAAAATACTTTTAGTGAGAAAAATAGATAATTTGGTGGAATTTTTGGCATCCACTTGCACTCTGATTTTGAAGAACTGATCAACATAAAAAATGTAGCCCACAAGCAGCAATTTTCCCTTAAACATTTTCATGATTTTTGGAGCTCATGGTTCTAAGATATGATTTTTTTGGTGGATCTCATTATGCCCACACCCTCACACAAGGAGTCATCCTAGTCTCTTTAACTCCTTACAAACTTACACATAAACACAACCACTTATTTGTTAGGAAACAGGACATAGCTAAATGGATATTTGAGTAGCTTACTTAATGGAGAGAGACAAATTTTCACACATGAGAGATTATAGAAGAGAGAGAGAGAGAGAGAGAGAGAGAGAGAGAGAGAGAGAGAGAGAGAGAGAGAGAGAGAGCACATGATATACGTGGTTCACCCAATGTGGGCTACATCCATGAAAAAGCAGTCAGTCAATGGCTTTAGTACTTCAAACAAGAAGTAGGTTACAAAGGGATTATACCCTTAATAGAGATCCCGCCTTGCTTCACTCTCACCACCTCAGACCCACCCTATAGCATCAGCTTCACACACCAAAATGTGTGTAGAAAAGGACCCCTTCTATAGGCCAAAAGGGCAACCCTCTCTTATGAGAGACAGCCGTGTGTAGTCTCCCTTGTGTAGACAAGCCCGAGTTGAATTCTCCCATGGACCCATATGTGGCCTCCCTTGAGAAGACAAGTCCGATTTGAATTTGGCAATCGGACATTGACTACGAGCCACCGGCAAGTGAAAATTTTGGTTTTTGGCGCGACGAGTGATTTTTCTTTACGCAGGATGGCTTCTCCTCATAACGGGGCCTTACAAATGTGCGTTTTAAACACAAAAAATTACAAGGGGTAAATTAGGCTCCATACTTAACAATCTCCCACATGGAGCTTGATCTCCAAAGGAGACCTGTGACTGCTTTCCATTTTGGCTTCTTATCCTTGATTGCCAATTGAAGATGAGAAAAAGCACAAATTCTCCTTGTTGAACACTTTTGTAACTTATATCTTCAGGATTTTCACTTGTATGTACCTTTCCTAGCTTTAGATGTCCCTCTCCCAAAAGAGTGAGTATGAAGTGATATCTCACCTCAATGTGCTTTGTCTTTGAATGAAAGGCTGAATTCTTTGCAAGATGAATGGTGCTTTGATTGTCACTGTACAAGACACAATTGTCTTGCTTGCATCCAAGCTCCTCCAAGAATCTGTGAAGCCATAGAATCTCTTTGATTGCCTCTGTCATTGCTATATATTGTGCTTCCGTGGTAGAAAGTGAGACACTTTTTGTAGCTTGAAGCCCAACTTACTGTTGTGCCTCCAATTGTGAAGACATAGCCAATAGTGCTCCTACAAGTGTCTTTGTCACCTGCCATATCTGCATTAGCATACCCTTGTAACAAAATGTCAGTGCCTCCAAAATACAAAGCATTCGTGGTTGTCTCCTTTAGATACCTAAGTATCCACTTCACAGCTTGCCAGTGCTCTTTACCTGGATTATCCATGTACCTACTCAAAACTCCCACTGAATGTGCAATATATAGCATTGTCCATACCATAGCATACATAAGAGAACCTACCACTGCAGCATATGGAGCGTAAGACATATAGGCTATCTCCTCTTGTGTCTTTGGACACATGGATCCTTAGTTAGTTTAAAGTGACTAGCCAAAGCTGTAGAAACCGATTTTGCATCTTGCATTGCAAACCTTTCTAATACCTTCTTGATGTAATCCTCTTGAAATAACATTATTGTCTTCTTCATCATGTCCCTTGATAACTTCATACCAAGTATCCGTTTTGCAGCACCTAAATCTTTCATTGAAATATATTTAGGCAGCTCCTCTTTTAGGTCTTTGATGTCCTGCATGTTAGCACTTGCAATCAGCATGTCATCAACATACAACATTAGGATGATAAACTTCCCATCTCCCAAATTCTTTATGTAGATGCGGTGATCTAAGTTGCATCTTCTGAATCGGTGATCCAACCTCCATCAGTCAAACTTCAAGTATCACTGTCTTGATGCTTGCTTTAAACCATACAAGCTCTTCTTTAATGTGCAAACCATTTTCTCCTTACCTTTTGCTTCATACCCCTTTGGTTGAAGCATGTAGATTTCTTCCTCTAAGTCACCGTAAGGGAATGCCGTATTTACATCCACTTGCTCAAGATTTAAATCATGAGCAACCACAAGGCTTAAGACAAGCCTAATTGAGTTCATTTTTACAACAGGAGAAAATATTCATTGAAGTCAGTACCTTTCTTATGAGAAAACCCTTTTATCACAAGCCTCGACTTGTACCTTTTCTTCCCACCTTCTTCTTCCTTCAGCTTATACACTCATTTGTTCTTCAATGCCTACTTACCTTTAGAAAACTCAATCAACTCCCATGTTTGGTTGTGATGTAATGAGTCCATCTCCACTTGCATGCTTTTCATCCATTCTTCTTTGGATTCTTGATGCAAAGCTTCTTTGTATAATTCTAGCTCTCCAGAATCTAAGATCAGGAGATGGTTGAAGGAAGGAACGAACCTTTCTAGAGGTCTACTTGCTCTTGTGGATCTTCAAGGAATATGTAAGACCTAGGAGACTGAGATGTAGGATCCTCCTCCCTATCGCCCTATATATAGGCCTAGCTCCTAGCTCTCGCCCTAAGCGGATCCCCAGTCCACACTGGTCCAGTCTAGGCCCTTGGCCTAGGTCCCTGACCCCCTAGGTTGTGCCTTGCCCCGTAGGACCCTTTTCCTGACATTACTCCCCCCTTAAGGAAGAGTTTCATCCTCGAAAACTAGAGTGAAAAGAATAAGTTTTCACAAAAGTCGTAAAGTATTAGACTTGACTGTAGACTAGTCAAATCATCTTAAAACCGTACCATAAGAATCATATCAAGAGTTGTAATGTGCATATGCTATTGAGCATATCCTAAATGTATGCTCTTAGCGCCTCTGAATGGTGTAGCCACCTATAGTTTATGCTCATAGCACAACACTTAGGTTTTGTACATGGCACTACTCATACACTTTATGGATTTCTTCTAGCTTACCGCATTAAACACTCTTTAGCTGATCCATTCATTGGCTATGCCTTGTAGCATGTCTATGCTCCTTGTATGTCTATGCTCGTAGCAAGTTTATGCTCTTAGCATGTCTATTGTCCTTTCTTAAGTTGCAGAATATAAACCTTTGTTTATAACATGCTCATAACATAAGTCACACGAATGATTGATGATTTACTCCCTCCATTTGAAAGAGAGGTTTCATCCTTGAAACAACTGGAGATGTAGTCTCATGCCGCCTCAGACAAAAGAGTGTTAAACACTAGGGCCCATAACACCTAGTCTGCATGTAATAACAAACTTTTATCCTAGCCTGTAGAATACAAGAATGCATGAATCAACATAGATTGATAGCATTCATTTATTAGGTAACACATTAGATCATAACAGAAAACACATGTTCCAGTCTAAAGTGTGTAACTATGATGCACTTGTGCATCCATAGAAATTTGTTGTTAAGAAACTATCCATTAAAGTTGCATCTGGTAGTCATAACTTGCTACCGTAAGCAAGCCCTACCTAGTACCGACAATTTCTGGCCACTGAAATTGTTCCCAGTACTTGTGCTAGAATGGTCTTGGAAAATGGAATTGACCAGCGCCTTGGGACTCTTTCACGACACATAAGTAAGGAATGGCGTCAGTGTCAGTCCTTGAGAACGCATATTCTCCTCATGCGGAATATGTCTCACATAGGGATGTTAGACATGTAACATCCGTCAAGTACGAAATGTACTTGTGTGTGGAGAAAATGTAAAACACTCAGCGATATGAGTGAGAGGGACCCTCATTAAACTTGCTCCACACCGTGGCTAAACTGAACTTCGTAAGGTCCTAGACCATGTTGAACGTCCACATAACGTAAAACATGTGCCAAAAGAACGATCTCTACCGTTGTAGTCATGTGATCGTCTTAAACATGTTGACCCAAAAGACATGTAATGTCTGTGGGGCAACTTCTTGTCCATCATATGGAAAGCTGATATGTGGAAAGGAAGGTAGGTATTGCGTACACAACCTCTAATCCTAACCAAAAAACATGACCGTGTCATGTGCATCAGAAAATCACTAACTAACATATAGTTCACATATAAAGCATAGCGTAAAAGAAACGCTTACCATGAAGAGGAAAAGCACCTCATACTTACCTTGACAAAATAGGCCATAGAAGTAAAGGGTGTTACCTGAACCAATGCCTGAACCTGTGAACTAAGCACTAAAAACAAACATTAGTTAGAAATATAGACTACTAAAAACCATGATTTAGCTGAGAAACTATATCTCTAAAGCCAAGAATTTTGATGCGCTTCGACTTAACAACTAAGGACTTCTCTCTAGAGATGTTATGCCTACTTAGGTGAGAATCATATTCTCAACATAGCACTTAAGCTGGAATCGTATTTCCAACATGTTAGGAAATAAGACGTAGCTAAATAGATAATTGAGTAGATTACTTAATGGAGAGAGACAGATTTACATACACGAGATTATAGAGTAGAGAGAGAGAGAGAGAGAGAGAGTACACACGATATACGTGGTTCACCCAATGTGGGCTACGTCCACGGGAAAGCAGCCACTCAATGGCTTTAGTACTTCAAAACAAGAAGTAATTTACAAAGGGATTATACCCTTAATGGAGCTCCCGCCTTGCTTCACTCTCACCACCTCACACTCACCTTGTTGCATCAACTTCACACTATGAAATGTGTGTAGAAATGGCCTCCTTTTATAGGCCAAAAGAGCTGCCCTCTCTTATGAGAGACACCCATGTGTAGCCGCCCTTGTGCGAATAAGTCCAAATCGGACCCTCCAATCCGCCCATGTGTGGCCGCCCTTGAGAAGACAAGTCCGCTTTTGAATTCGGCCACCGGCCATTGAATTCGGCCACCGGCCACCGGCCATTGACTTCCGACCACCGGCCACCGGCCATTGACTTCCGACCACCGGCCATCGGCCATTGACTACCGGCCACTGGCCAACCGACCGGTTGTTTTCCGACCACTTTCCGGCCGCCGTCCGACCATAATATTTTGGCGAAAAAAAAAGTCTCGGGGGCCTCCGCCCCCGAGGCCTCTAAAGTTGCCCCTGATTCTTGTCCGTGAAAATTTTGGTTTCCGGTGAGTGATTTTCCTTCACGCACGATGGCTTCTCCTCATAATGGGGGCTTTACAAATGTGCGCTTTTACCACAGAAAATTACAAGGGTAAATCAGGCTCCATACTTAACAATCTCCCACTTGGAGACTGATCTCCAAACCAAACCTGTGACTGCTTTCCATTCTGGCTTTTTATCCTTGAATGTTGATTGAAGATGAGCAAAATCTCAACTTCTCCTTGTTGACCACCTTTGTAAACATGTCTGCAGGATTTTCACTTGTATGCACCTTTCCTAGCTTTAGCTGTCCCTCTTCCAAAAGAGTGCGTATGAAGTGATATCTCACCTCAATGTGCTTTGTCCTTGAATGAAAGGCTGAGTTCTTCGTAAGATGGATAGCGCTTTGGCTATCACTGTACAAGACACAATTGTCTTGTTTGAATCCAAGCTCTTCTAAGAATCTATGAAGCCACAGAATTTCTTTGCTTGCCTCTGTCATTGCTACATACTCTGCTTCCGTCGTAGAAAGTGAAACCACTTTCTGTAGCTTTGAAGCCCAGCTTACTGCTGTGCCTCCAACCGTGAACACATAGCCAGTAGTGCTCCTTCGAGTATCTTTGTCACCTGTCATATCTGCATCAGCATACCCTTCTAGAAAAATATCAGTTCCTCCAAAATACAAAGCATTTGTTGTTGTCCCTTTTAGATACCTAAGTATCCACTTCACAGCTTGCCAATGCTCTTTACCTGGGTTGTCCATGAACCTACTCACAACTCCCACTGCATGTGCAATGTCTCGCCTTGTCCAAACCATAGCATGCATTAGAGAACCTACCGCTGCAGCATATGGAACTTTAGACATATAGGCTATCTCCTCTTGTGTCTTTGGACACATATCCTTCGTTAGTTTAAAATGACCAGCCAAAGGTGTAGAAACTGGTTTTGCATTTTGCATTGCAAACCTTTCTAGTACCTTCTTGATGTAATCTTCTTGAGATAGCTTTATTGTCTTCTTCGTCCTGTCCCTTGATATTTTCATACCAAGTATCCTCTTTGCAGCACCTAAATCTTTCATTGAAAAAGATTTGGACAGCTCCTCTTTTAGGTCTTTGATGTCCTGCATGTTGGCACTTGCAATCAACATATCATCAACATACAACATTAGGATGATGAATTTCCCATCTCTCAAATTCTTCGTGTAGACGCAGTGATCCGAGTTGCATCTTGTGAATCCATGATCCAACATCCATCGATCAAACTTCAAGTACCATTGTCTTGATGCTTGCTTTAAACCATACAAGCTCTTCTTTAATCTGCAAACCATTTTCTCCTTACCTTTTACTTCATACCCCTTTGGTTGAAGCATGTAGATTTCCTCCTCTAAGTCACTGTGAGGGAATGCCGTATTTACATCCATTTGCTCGAGATTTAGATCATGAGCAGTCACAAGGCTTAAGACAAGCCTAATTGAGTTCATTTTTACAACAAGAGAAAATATTTCATTGAAGTCGATACCTTTCTTTTGAGAAAAACCTTTTACCACAAGCCTAGACTTGTACCTTTTCTTCCCACCTTCTTCTTCCTTTAGCTTGTACACCCATTTGTTTTGAAGTGCCCCCTTACCTTTAGGCAACTCAACCAACTCCCATGTTTGGTTGCGATGTAGTGAGTCCATTTCCACTTGCATGCTCTTCGTCCATTCTTCTTTGGATTCATGTTGCATAGCTTCTTCGTATGATTCCGGCTCTCCAGAATCTAAGATCAAGAGATGGTTGAAGGAAGGAACAAACCTTTCTGGAGGTCTACTTGCTCTTGTAGATCTTCGGGGAATAGGTTGAGGCTCCTCATTTGGTTGACGTTGTTGCACATTGTCACCGTTTGCAGTCCTTGAGTCTTCACCGTCCTCAAGCTCCATGTACTCATCACCTGTTTCTTTTGTTTGTTTTCTTTCCAAGTAATCTTTGTACATATTTTGTTCGTTAAAAATTACATCCCTACTCCTTAAGATTTTACCATCTTCAGGATTCCATAGGCGATACCCAAAGTCTCCTTCTCCATAGCCAATGAAGAAACACTTTTTGGACTTTGCATCTAGCTTTGATCTTAGGCTTCTATCTATGTGCATGAAAGCCTCACACCCAAACACTTTGACAAATTCATAATTCACCGGTTTACCTGTCCATGCCTCTTCTGGAACTCCCCCATCCAATGCCGTTGAGGGTGACCGATTGATTAAGTACATAGACATACTTACAGCTTCCGCCCAAAGCTCAAGCGGTAGGCCTGCATGTAGCCGCATGCTTCGTGCTCGTTCCATGATTGTCCTGTTCATCCTTTCTGAAATCCCATTTTGTTGAGGTGTCCTTGGGTTGTCCTTTGCCTCCGAATGCCATTGCTAGCACAAAAGCTTTCAAAAGCTTGGCTGCAATATTCGCCTCCATTATCGGATCTGAGGCATTTAACCTTGGTACCTGTTTCATTCTCCACAAAGGCTTTCCACCTTTGAAATATGGAAAATACATCGGATTTATTCTTCATGACATAAACCCATGTTTTTCTAGTCGCATCGTCTATGAATGTTACATAGTACAATGAGCCACCAAGTGATGGTGTACTTGCAGGACCCCAAACATCAGAATGAGCCAACTCAAGTTTTTTATTTTTTCTTTCATTTCCTGATTTTTGAAATTTTACCCTCTTTTGTTTACCATAAACACAATCTTCACAGAACTCTAAGTCCACTTCTTTCAAACCTGGTAGAAGCTTCTTTGTTTGAAGGATTTGCATTCCTTTGGCACTCATATGCCCAAGTCGGTAGTGCCACATCGCACTGTCAACTTCTGTAGTTGCTGCACAAGCTAAAGGTTGCGTGCTAACAGTAAACAAGTAAAGTGTACCGACTTTTTCTCTCTTGGCAACCACCAAAGATCCCTTTGAGATTTTCCACCGTTTGTTTCCAAATGCAATGTGTTGACCTTCATCGTCCAATTGTCCTGTAGAGATCAAATTTTTGCGAAGAGAAGGAACATGCCTAACATCTTTAAGCTTCCATTCATATCCGTTAGAAGTTTTGACAGAAACTGTATCTTTGCCGACAATCTCACAAGCTTCATCATCTCCCAAGTATACATACCCAAAATTACCTTTGGTGTAGTCTTGGAAATGTTGCTTGTGTGGTGTCGCATGGAATGAAGCCCCAAAATCTACTATCCAGGAATTAGACACATTGTCTAATGAGAGAATTAGAGCATCTTGCTCTACTTTACCTGCCACATTGGCCTCCGATGTTGGCTTGTTGTCTTGAGACTCTGTCTCCTTCTTCTTCTTGGACCAGCAATCCTTCTTGACGTGGCCCTTCTTGCCGCAGTTCCAACATTCAAGAACTGACTTTGTGCGTGACTTGCTCCGCCTTGAGCGATCACGACCCTTTTGGTTTTTGAACCTCTCCTGAAGCGTTCCTCTTGTTTCCACTGATAGTGCAGCACTTGATGATTCTCCTGTGCTTCTCCTTCGCATTTCCTCGCTTAGGAGAACACCCACAACATCATCAAACTTAAGAGTATTTGTGCCAGAGATAGAATTACTTACAGCCATCACAAGGCTGTCCCAACTATCCGGTAGAGATGATAGTATAAGGAGAGCTCGCACTTCGTCATCGAAATTGATTTTCACTGATCGAAGTTGACTTATGTTTGTGTTAAAGTCATTTATGTGTTCTGCAACTGAACCATTCTCTGCCATCTTTAGATTGAACAAGCGCTTCATAAGAAATACCTTATTGGATGCCGATGGTTTCTCGTAGAAGTCGTCAAGTGACTTCATCAAGTCCTCCGTGGTCTTCATCTCCGAAACATTGAAGGCCACCGTTGACGCTAAGCTTAACCGGATTGTTCCCAGTGCCTTTCGATCAAGGACAATCCATGCTTCATCTGCCATTGTTGCGGGCTTCTTTGCAAGACCGCCTAGTGGCAAATAAAGGTCCTTCTGGTAGAGATAGTCTTCAATCTGCATCTTCCAATGTTGGTAGTTTTTGCCGTTGAACTTCTCAATCTTGAGCTTCCCTTCCTCCGCCATAACTCCCACTCAATTCAAGGAATTCTTTCCTTGAGATAATTTAGCTACGAGCAAACCTTGCTCTGATACCAGTTGTTAGGAAATAAGACGTAGCTAAATAGATAATTGAGTAGATTACTTAATGGAGAGAGACAGATTTACATACACGAGATTATAGAGTAGAGAGAGAGAGAGAGAGAGTACACACGATATACGTGGTTCACCCAATGTGGGCTACGTCCACGGGAAAGCAGCCACTCAATGGCTTTAGTACTTCAAAACAAGAAGTAATTTACAAAGGGATTATACCCTTAATGGAGCTCCCGCCTTGCTTCACTCTCACCACCTCACACTCACCTTGTTGCATCAACTTCACACTATGAAATGTGTGTAGAAATGGCCTCCTTTTATAGGCCAAAAGGGCTGCCCTCTCTTATGAGAGACAGCCATGTGTAGCCGCCCTTGTGCGAATAAGTCCAAATCGGACCCTCCAATCCGCCCATGTGTGGCCGCCCTTGAGAAGACAAGTCCGCTTTTGAATTCGGCCACCGGCCACCGGCCATTGACTTCCAACCACCGGCCACCGGCCATTGACTTCCGACCACCGACCATCGGCCATTGACTACCGGCCACCGGCAAACCGACCGGTTGTTTTCCGACCACTTTCCGGCCGCCGTACGGCCATAATATTCCGGCGAAAAAAAAGTCTCAGGGGCCTCCGTCCCCGAGGCCTCTAAAGTTGCCCCTGATTCTTGTCCGTGAAAATTTTGGTTTCCGGTGAGTGATTTTCCTTCACGCACGATGGCTTCTCCTCATAATGGGGGCCTTACAAATGTGCGCTTTTACCACAGAAAATTACAAGGGTAAATCAGGCTCCATACTTAACACAGCATAGCGCATAGGATAGTCGTACTATCCAGGTACGTTAACTAGGAATGGTATATAGCATCCTGAGTTTGGATACAATATCCTTTGCCCCTTATGAAGGTAATATTACCTGGGGTAAAAGTGAAGAATAAACTGTATACTAACCATCGTAGGTTAACACATTGGAAGAATATGGTTCCAAAAGTTGCTTAATTGATGAACACAATAATCTTCTGTTAGTGCATGATTGCACATTATGAAAACAACCATGTGTACTTTTCCAGAATATTAGCTTATGGCAAACCCAAATTTACCCCACCATGACAAAAAAATAGGAAAGCAAGAAAATCCTTCTAAGAACGTAGGTAGTACCGTGACCACAAAGCATCATAACCACCTGAGGCTATACAATGCTATAGACAAGATGTAGTGACCTTGATCTACAAACTAGGACTACCTACAAGAGAGTGGTAACTCGTATAGATTGTTTACACATAAAAACAATCTTAATAAAGAGACGTACTCGCCTTGAACTATCGTATCAAAAAAGGACACTATCACTGAGGCATTTGAGAAGAGAAACACCTCACAAGAAAATAGGAATGACTCATATTCATGAGACTCGTATCCAAGTGACGTACAACAGTGTCACTCGTAGTCAAAACTATGGTAAAAGAACCACCAAGGCAAGGTTACATCCATCTGCTGAAACTGACCTCAAGTGTATACTACACTTGCAACATTGTGCATAATGAGTGTAGACATTCTTTAAATCCCAACACTGTAGTGAAACAACTAGATGTTCACAAGAGAAGTTCATGTCTCCTAGCCTAGCTTGAAGTCAGACAAGCCTTGCTTACCAAATCCTAGTTGTGTCTTGCACAAGTCAAGAAATAACAACAACTCAAGCAGCTCTAGTGTTGCATCTTACAACTCCCCACATGCCTTATATGTGGTGCATACATAGCATACAAAATTTGCTTGATGAGAGGTTATGTCAAAGACAAGAGAGTTGAACACAACTCTTTTTTCCCACAGAAAGGAGAAACCGTGTCTCACCAAAGTATTAAAAAGTCTCAACTGGACAACCACTGGAATTATGCCTTGCATATTACCTGTTGAAATCTCTAACACATGCTCGTAGCAGTGTGTCATGTAGCTCTGGAGCAAGTAAACCATAATAGATGTAATCACAGGCAAGCTAGCATCTTCATGCATCAAAAAAGATGTACCCTTACTCAACATACGAGGTCATGCCCAATTCATAGAGTATGCCTTGTCATGCGAGTAGGAGGAATACCAATTCATGCAAGCAAGAAAGTCCCAAGCAACATGTTACATACGATGGTCTACTAGTACTCCAGTAGAGCATACACCTTGTGTGACCACTCTACCCACCTTGTGACGAAGAGTATGTATGCTTTTATTCATAGGTTATGTCTCTTAGATACAAACGGAACATACTTTACATGCCAGAAACTACTTGTAGTCTTCATAAGAGCTCGCAATTGGGAGTGTGCATATGTGCACAAATACATGGCATCCATGGCAGTAGGTTCAAAGTACTCTGCATCGATAAAATAATGTAAGCTACTCACAAACTTCGTAGGATGTGCAATCAGCTCATACACCTCTTGTGTATGACTCCGATTTGATAACTGAGAAGCATACCACGACATGAAAGCCACTGCTTCCTAACCATCATATACATATAGAATAAATATGGATAGGTGCGAGTAGGATAGTCTCAAGCACTAGGTGACTTGACCATGAGCAACAACCATCATTGCACCGTAAGTCACTATAAGTGCTTCAAAATAACATGCCATGTATTCTTGAATCTCCTTGAGAGAGCTTGTCATATCAACTCAAGCAACGCAAAAATATGTTTGTAATCCTTGTAGGATAATGTAATCCGTAGATGTGATGCAGTATTAAAGTTGTAGACATAGACTCATAGCCTAGTGGCATGTAGACAAGCTATTGTTACATGTCTTACATGTTGCCCGACGTGCTCACCGTCTAGGTCGCATCATCGTAAAATAGTGGCATGTACTCCAAGATCAAAGTAAGTGCATAACATCTCGTACATGTCAGCAACTATACCATGAAAGGTTATGTCGTACAGACTATTGTTTATATATCTTGAAAAACATGATTTACTGAAACAAGAAGGCATACCTTGTCTTTGAAGAAAAATTGAACCATTGATGGGCGTGCTCTATCCATGCACTCAGTAGAAACCATGCTTCTGATGGAGACTGTGTATTCAATCCGTGCTTGATGTGGGCTTGCAACTAATAATTGGCCCTTGCCAATAATGTAGGGCAACAATATTTGAATTCTTCAAATAACTGTCACAAGACGTGCTTGCTTGGAGTGCTTGATGTGTGCTCACTTCTGTTGCATGATATAGCTATGCAGCATTTGAAACATTGACCAATCAAATTGAAAATCTATGCATACCTTGTTAATCATGTGACTCGACTTGACGTGCCGTCTAAGTTTTGCATGATGCATGAGCATGCATGCTAAACTTTTCATGTCCGTGCAGATGTTCCCGGTTGCCGAGTCTGAAGCGGTACTCAGGGGTTGTGGAAGTGGAGGGAGATGGTAAACTTGCCGCCAAAAACCCCAAACCAAGTCGTTCACCCGCTGTGTATGGCCCTGCCATGGGCTTTGACCCTTAACTAGGTGTGGGTACCCCAAAATTAGGGTGCCCAATTAAAAAAATAAAATAAAATTTCCTTCTACAGCCATGGTGGCCGTTGTCACTACTCCACAGGAAAGAACCGCCCAGAGCACGCTGCCGAGGCCAATTTAGGCGCCGTCCATGTGATGAGAAACCGGCAGCAGGCCAAGGCGAAACCAAAGAGGGTAAGAATTCCTTGTTTCATGCATGTCAAAAACGCAACCTCCCTGCCTGGTAGGGTTTTTTTCCGCGCGGTTGTTGCTAGCCTCCTTCCCGTGTGATCTCCTCCTCGGTTCTGCAGGTGCAGTTTCCTGTGGCCGAGCTAGAGAGTCACAACTTCCATGCCCTGCTGTCCTTTGGAGATAACCATGCACGCCTTGCTCCCATGGACCTCGACAAGAGAGACAAGCTGAGAAAGAGACCACCTTGCTTGCCTCCTTCGCCATGCGAATCATCCCGAGAGAGAGAGAGAGAGAGAGAGAGAGAGAGAGAGAGAGAGAGAGAGAGAGAGAGAGAGAGAGAGAGAGAGAGAGAGAGAATAGATCTCCATCTCCCCTCTTCCATAGATCCCTTCTTCCTCCTCCCACCTTGCTCTGAAACCAGTGTAAGACCTAGGAGACTAAGACGTAGGATCTTCCTCCCTACCGCCCTATATATAGGCCTAGCTCCTAGCTCTTGTTCTAAGCGGGTCCCTAGTCCACACTAGTCTAGTCTAGGCCCTTGGCCTAGGTCCCTAACCCCCTAGGTTGGGCCTTGCCCCGTAGGACCCTTGTCCTGAAAGAATAGGTTGAGGCTCCTCATTTGGTTGACGTTGTTGCACGTTGTCACCGTTTGCACTCCTTGAGTCTTCACCATCCTCAAGCTCCATGTACTAATCACCTTTTTTTTTTTTTTTTTTTTCTTTCCAAGTAATCTTTGTACAAATTTTTCTGATTGAAAATTACATCCCTACTTCTAAAGATTTTACCATCTTCAGGACTCCATAGGCTATACCCAAAGTCAGCTTCTCCATAACCAATGAAGAAACACTTTTTGTACTTTGCATCTAGCTTTGACCTTGGGCTTCTATCTATGTGCATAAAAGCCTTGCACCCAAACACTTTGAGAAATGCATAATTCCTTGGTTTACCTGTCCATTCCTCTTCTGGAACTTCCCCATCCAATGTCGTTGAGGGTGACTAGTTGATTAAGTACACATATGTACTTATTGCTTTCGCCCAAAGCTCAAGCGGTAAGCTTGCATGTATAAGTCACATGTTTCGTGCTCACTCCATGATTGTTCTGTTCATCCTTTCAAAAATGCCATTTTGTTGAGGTGTCCTTGGGATTGTCCTTTGCCTGCAAATGTCATTGCTAGCACAAAAGCTTTCAAAAGCTTGAATGTAATATTCCTCTCCATTGTTGGATCTGAGGCATTTAACCTTGGTACCAGCTTCATTCTCCACAAAGGATTTCCACCTTTGGAATATGGAAAACACATTGAATTTATTCTTCATTACATAAACCCATGGTTTCCTAGTCGCATCATCTATGAATGTTACATAGTACTTACAGGACCCCAAACATCAGAATGAACCAACTCAAATTTTTTATTTTTTCTTTCATTTCCTGATTTTTGAAATTTTACCCTCTTCTATTTACCACCATAAACACAATCTTCACAGAACTTTAAGTCCACTTATTTCAAACTTGGTAGAAGCTTCTTCGTTTGAAGGATTTGCATTCTTTTGACACTCATATGCCCAAGCCGATAGTGCCACATCGCAATGTAGGCTTCTGTAGCTATTGCACAAGTTAAAGATTGTGTGCTGACAGTACACAAGTAAAGTGTACCAACCTTTTCTCCTTTAGCAACCACCAAAGATCCCTTTGAGATCTTCCACCATTTGTTTTCGATTGCAATGTTGTGACCTTCATCGTCCATTTGTCCTCTAGAGGTCAAATTTTTGCAAAGAGAAGGAGCATGCCTAACATCTTTAAGTTTCCATTCATTTCCATTAGCATTTTTGACACAAACTGTACCTTTGCCGACAATTTCACAAGCTTCATCATCTCTCAAGTATACATACCCAAAATTGCCTTTGGTGTAAAATCTTGGAAATGTTGCTCGATGTGGCATGAAGCCCCTAAATCTACTATCCAAAAATTAGACACATTGTCTAATGAGATACTTAGAGCATCTTGCTCTACTTTACCTGCTATATTCGCCTCCGATGTTGGCTTGTTTTCTTGAGACTCCGAATCCTTCTTCTTCTTAGACCAACAATCCTTCTTGATATGGCCCTTCTTGTCGCAGTTCCAACATTCAAGAACTGACTTTATGCATGACTTGCTTCGCCTTGAGCGATCACAAGTATTTTGGTTTTTGAACCTCTCCTTAGGCCTTCCTCTTGTTTCCACTGATAGTGCAACACTTGATGATTCACATGGGCTTCTCCTTTGCATTTCCTTGCTTCGGAGAATGCCCACAACATCATCAAACTTAAGAGCATTTGTGCTAAAGATAGAGTTACTTACAGCCATCACAAGGCTATCCCAACTATCCGATAGAGACATTAGTATAGGAGAGCTCATACTTCGTCATCAAAATTGATTTTCACTGATCAAAGTTGACTTATGTTGGTGTTAAAGTCATTTAGGTGTTCTGCAACTGAACCATTCTCTGCCATCTTTAGATTGAACAAGCGCTTCATGAGAAATACCTTATTGGATGTTGATGGTTTCTTGTAGAGGCCGTCAAGTGACTTCATCAAGTCCTCCGTGGTCTTCATCTCTGAAACATTGAAGGCCACCGTTGACGCCAAGCTTAGACGGATTGTTCCTGATGCCTTTCGGTCAAGGACAATCCATACTTCATCTACCATACAGGGTTCACCCAATGTGGGCTACATCCACGGGAAAGCAGCCACTCAATGGCTTTAGTACTTCAAGCAAGAAGTAGGTTACAAAGGGATTATACCCTTATTAGAGCTCCCGCCTTGCTTCACTCTCACCACCTCACACCCACCTTATTGCATCAACTTCACACACCAAAATGTGTGTAAAAAAGGACTCCTTTTATAGCACAAAAGCGTTTCGCTCTCTTATGAGAGGCAGTCATGTGTAGCCGCCCTTGTGTAGGCAAGTCGAAGTTGAATTCTCCTCATAACGGAGGCCTTATAAATGTGCATTTTTAACACAAAAAATTACAAGGGGTAAATTAGGCTCCATACTTAGCATTATCCTCTACAACCCTTCCTCAAACCTGCAAATTCTGTCGTAATAATCAATATCTAATTCTCCTAAATGATTTTATCATGTTAAACTGATCATTTAATATGGGGAAGTGCTAAGGGAGAAAAAACATAATATTGGTTAAGCTAGCAAACCGGCCACACTAGGGATCCAAAGGTGGGAAAATAGGGATCCAAAGGGGGGGCCATCTGCAAAAGAGCTATGTGCAACAATGGACTCCAAAGACCTTAGGGTTCAGCCCATTAGGACTTTTAAAATGCTAAGGTTCCAAAATTCAAAGGTTGTGTCCAAAGGTCAAAAGCCTAGCCTAAATTGGATGCTTGGTGTGTGTCCCAAAAGTCTTCAACCATCCCTACATAAGAGGGGGCGAGCCCTAGAAGTAGGAGATGAGAGAGAAACTCACACACACACACACACACACACACACACACACACACAAGCTCCCTTTACACAAAGGGAATGAGGGACACATGTCAGCTCCCTAGCCTAGATGCCCACAAGGTGTACTCAATTCCTATTGGATGGCCTTGGAGGTGGACCAATGAGAATTAGGCTAGAGTAAATCTAGTTTAATTAATTTAAAAACACTTAATAAAAGAACCAATAATAATTAAGCTCTCTAGAAGACTATTGGCTAGTCTCCCAAGGGGTCCAATGAGCATTCAGTAGCCCAATGGCTTGCTTGATTCCTATTGGCCAGGAGGCAAAGGGGTCCAATGAGAGTTTAGTTGAATTAAGTAATTACCTAAAGCTCTCACGAAAGGGGAAAGGGGTCCACATATCAGAAGACTATCACTTATGTTGCTTAATTTCCATTGTCTAGGCCTGGGGAGGTCAAATGAGATGTGCGGATGAGCAAATAGCAAGAGGGGTCGACCAAGAGAGAGAGAGAGAGGGGGCTGATTTTTTCAAGGCATTATCACACACACACTCACACAAATGCATGTGTGAAGCAAGAAGACTCTCTCTCTCTCCTTCTCAAGCTTTAATGGAAAGCTTACCACCTGCTCCAAGCTTGTGAGAAGGGAGGCCTACACTAACAACTCTTGGCTTTGTGATGCAAATCCAACCAAGAGCCAAGCTTCAATGCATGCTCATCTCCTCTACCATGCTAATTACTAAGCTAAGCTATGCTAATATGAGTGATTATGTGAGGAGATGTATATCTTTCTCGTAATACTACTCCTCCTTCCTCTCAATCTACTCTCATACCCCACTAGCTCTCACCATCTTCAAACGTGTGTGAGATCTTGGGTCTAAGACCCTGAGGGAATTGATATTGTGTTTGATAAGTGTTTTGCTTAGTACTTGAAGCTTCCATATTCATTGCACTAGCTAGTAGTGAAGGAAAACAAAGCATTGTATTGTAAAATGTCTCTCTTGATGAGAGAAACCATAGTACAAAGCCTTTTGGAGGGGGGACCGGCTCCATGCAAATCCGGTCCTCAACTGTTGTCAATTGCTTAATTTCTCTCTCTTTTGAGGTACTGTTCATGCTATCTAGCTAGGTGTTATACTTTTTGTTGCTCTCTCCACCCAAGCACTCTTGTTATTCTCATTAGGAATCTATTCTAAAGAAATGCTCACTATGTTCATGCTATTTTCCGCTACACACAAGTTACTAGACCATTGAATGTTACATTGGTATCAGAGCACAAGGTTTCTCTTTTCTTGCTCAAGAAGGGAGGTCCTCAAGCTAGCTATAAATGGTTGGTATTATTAATTGCATGTGAGTAAGTAAAATAGGGATTTTTCAGCCTTGCAGTGTGCCTGCCTTTGTGTAGTTAACGTGGCATCACCGTCAAGAGCTATGGTCTTAATAGTGGAGTCCTACGGGGCTTGCCTATGGCTTAACCACTATTGAGCTATTCGAAGCTTGATAGAGACGGTGTTGTTTAGGTGTTGAACATCCCTCTCTTCTATTCCTTGCAATTAATGGTATTCGAGCCACGGGTACATGAGCTTGAGTGCTTTTTCTAAAGGGGTAAAGAGGAGTAGCAACTAGGGCTTGAAGTGCCAAAGTACACCTAAAAAGTTTATGCCTAAAAGTTGTTAGAATGGCTAACAATAGTAAAGAGAGTGAAATTAATGTTCATAACTGTGATTTTGCTAATGAGCAGGCTACTAATGATGCCATGTGCTTGTTAACTATCTTGTTTCTAGGCTTCAACAAGCCATGGGCAATCCATCCCTCCAAAGTGAAGTGCAACAGTAGCTTCGTGCTCATGGGATTCTCCAAGCTCCCCACCATGATGAGAGAGCACCTAAGAAGCCTCCTTGCGAGACTTCCAAAAGAGGCCTCTCTCCGATTCGGGAAGAAGAAGAGGATCCATATGAAGGGCTCAGAAATTTGCTCCTTGATGACGCATCTCCTTCTCAAAGGAGGATTCAAGAGCCTCCACCAAAGGAACGAGAAAGAAGTAAGTCTCCTGCCACCTCGGTGGAGCTGGCTCCACGAAGACGGTGGGCTAAACGCTCTCCATCACCTCCAAAACGGAGAAAGCCATCGCATACTTCTCCACACCATACTTCAAAGAGGGATGACAAAAAGCAAGAGAAGAAAAAGGCGAGAAAGAGGACATCCTCTTCTCCCTTCTTCATCCACTTCCTCTTATGAAAGTAATGGTGAAGACAAAGAAGATCAAGGAAAGAAAAAGGCAAGAAAGAGGTCACTCTCTTCTCCATCTTCCTCAAATTCTTCATCTTCTGAAGAAAGTGATGGTGCAACCTTTGAACCATCAAAAAGAAGAGGCCATAGGAAATCGTATGCCGCGTGGAAGAGGCCGTCCAAGCTCAAAAAGTTCAAAGAGGGAGGGAAGAGTATCTCTTTCCTTGCCTAGGATGGCACATTTGGTGCTACGGACAAAGTCTTGGCCTTTATCCAACAATTTGATGCGACGTTTGGAGATGAGTCCTTCATGGAGTCCTCTAAGCTACACCATGTAGCTATGCACTTTCAAAATTTTGCCAAGCAATGGTGGTCTAGCCTATGGGCCAATTGAAGAAGTACGAGCGGAAGTGCGACGCGAGAGAGAGTGCGAGAAGAAGAGCACGACGATATGGTGAACTCGCTCTACTGTAATGTGTAGAGCATAGTGAGTTCTTATTAGGTTTTTACAAAATAATATGTGTACATACCTGGCGGCCCGCCCACTTAACTGGGCGACCACATTGGGCTTTATACCCCAACAACCTCCCACTTAAAGTCCAATGTGGTACTTTAAGTGTGAGAGAAGCTACTATACAAGCTAATATACAAGAGATTTAGAGAAGTGATGTACTACCCTACACCTAACTGCTTGCGAAAATGCGCAAAGCTCTCTGAGGGAAGTCATTTTGTAAGTAGATCAGCAGGATTTTCTGTGGTGTGAACTTTGACAAGCTGAAGTTGCTTATCCTCGAGCATTTCCCTGATGAAATGATACTTCACATCCACATGCTTTGTCTTTGAGTGATAAACTGGATTGCGAGCCAATTGTATAGCACTTTGACTATCACAATATGACACAGGCATCTCTTCTTTGATACCCAAATCTGTTACTAGTCGATTAATCCAAATTGATTCTTTGCATGCCTCTGATGCTGCAACATATTCAACCTCTGTAGTAGACTGAGTAACACAATCTTGTAATCTAGAAAGCCATGATACTGCTCCACCAGCCAATGTAAAGACATACCCTGACGTAGACCTTCGGTTGTCTAAGTCAACTGCATAATCTGAGTCTGTAAAATCCTTTACACTTAGCTCCTGAATCCCATAGCATATACGCATACTCTTTGTAGCTTTCAGGTATCTCAATATTCCTTTCACTGCCTCCCAATGTTTCTTGCCTGGGTTTGACATGTATCGACTTACTACTCCCATTGCAAATGCAATGTCTGGGCGAGTAGCAATCATTGCATACATCAAACTACCCACTGCACACGCATATGGAATCTTATCCATTTCAGCCTGTTCTTCCTCAAACACAGGACAATCTTGTTTGCTAAGTTTCACATATGGTGGCAATGGAACACTCAATGCCTTTCCCTTCTCCATATTGAAACGTTGCAAAACCTTGTCAATATACTCTGTTTGAGATAACCAAATCAACTTCTTTGATCTGTCTCTCTCAATGCGCATACCAAGTATATGACTTGCCTCACCCATGTCTTTCATGTCAAACGATTTTGCCATCTTTGACTTCAAAGCTGAAATTTCTTCCAAGTGCTTACCAACAATCAACATGTCATCCACATACAAAATAAGGATCAGCCAACTGCCATCCTTAGCCTTCTTTGTATATAGACAGTGATCGAACTCACTACGTTTGTAGCCTTGAGAAAGCATAAACTTGTGGAATTTATGGTACCATGCCCTCGGTGATTGTTTTAAGCCATAAAGACTCTTTAACAATTGGCATACCCAATCTTCCTTGCATTTCTCAACAAACCCTTCTGGCTGCTGCATGTAAATTTCCACATCTAAATCACCATGCAAGAACGTTGTCTTGACATTCATTTGGTGCAACACCAAATCTAATATGTCAACCAATGCAAGAAAGCATCTCAATGTAGTCATCTTGACCACTGGAGAGAAGACTTCATCAAAGTTAATGCCTTGTTCTTGCTTAAAGCCCTTGGCAACAAGCCTTGCTTTGTACTTTGGCTGACTATCATGAGCGGTGATCTTATACCTGTAAACCCATTTACAAGGTCGAGCCTTTTTGCCCTATGGTAATTTAACTAGCTTCCATGTCTTGTTTTTATGCAGAGCTGTCATCTCTGACTGCATGGCCAATTGCCAATTCCCGGAGTCCTTCATTTGCACTACTTCCTTGTAACATGAAGGCTCATTGCAATCAGTCAACATGACATAGTTCATAGATGGAACAAACCTATCAGGAGGTCGCGTGGCACGTCCAGATCTATGCACAATAGGTGGCTCAGGCTCAGCCACAACCTGTGGTTCCACTCTATCCTGTCCTTGCTCCTCTTGAGCCCTGACATTTTGTCTTGCACGTGTAGGTCCATCTTCTTGGAAGACAACTCTTCTAATCTCCTCAACCCTCTCTGGTTTAGAATGATATTTGGATTCAATAAAGTGAACATCATTGCTGCGGACAACCTTTCTGGATTCGGGATCCCAAAGTCTGTACCCCATCTCACCAGAATTACCATAGCCTAGAAAGATGCACTTTCTACTCTTTGGCTCAAGTTTTTGTTCCTAAATACCATTGGAACGTGAGTATATGCCTCACAGCCAAAGACTCTGAGATGCTTGTATGAGGGCATTTTTCCTGACCATACCATCTCTGGCACTGAATCCTTCTGCAAAACCTTGCTAGGAGATCTATTTACAAGATGAACAGATGTTGATACAGCTTCAGCCCAAAACCCATTTGGCAGCTGTGCATTAGACAACATACTTCTGACCTTCTCTTGTATGGTCCTATTCATCCTCTCAGCAACACCATTTTGAGGAGGATTGTAAGGAGCAGTAAGTTCACGTTTTATACCTTTTGACTCACAAAAGTCCTGAAAGGCCTTTGAAACATACTCTCCACCATTGTCAGTGCGTAAGCATTTAAGCTTCTTGCCACTCTGATTCTCCACAAGTGTCACAAACGTTTTGAAAACACTAAACGCTTCATCCTTGTGCTTGAGAAAGTAAACTCATACTTTCTTCGAGCAATCATCTATAAATGTCATAAAGTAGGAAGCTCCCCCTACAGATAGGTTAGGAATAGGTCCACACAAATCACTATGAACAAGTGCCAACTGTGTATCTCTTCTACTGCTTCTATGCTTATGTGGCTGCTGTGTTTTCTTACCATACAGACAATGTTCACAGAATTCAAAATCATTAAATTAAAAGCTAGGCAAATAACCAGAACGAGACAAGATTTCCATCCCTTCTTGGACATATGTCCTAACCGGCTATGCCACAAAGAAACGTTCGGCTGCTCGGTTACATTGATTACATTTTTAGAGACATTTGATACATAAATCATGTAAAGTCCTCCGGACTTTACTCCATGTGCTACTGTCATAGAACCCTTGGATATCTTCCACATGTTCTGTCCAAAAGTGGTGACGTAGCCAGCATCATCAAGTAAACCTGTGCTGATCAAGCTCTTTGTAATTGCGGGAACATGTCTCACATTCTTCAGCGTGAAAGAAGAGCCATTCTGAAACTTCAATTAAACATCTCCAGCACCTAAGATCTCACATGTATGCCCATTGCCTAGCCGAACATGATCTTTAGTGGTCACATAAGAGGTAAACCACTCCTTCTTTGGAGACACATGAAGTGATGCCCCTCAGTCTATAATCCAATCACTCAGTGCATTTCCATCAGATGCTGTAAGAAGAGTTGAGTCCATTGTAATCTTCAAGAAGTAGATGTCTCCTGACACTAGACTGTCATCCTCTGCAACAGTGTTTGTCACATTTATTTCTTGAATCTTCACTAAGGACTTGTTCTTCTCACCATGGTCTTCAGCTTTCTCTTTGTCTTTTTCTGCTTTCCATTCTCTGCAGTCTCTTTTCATGTGACCCTTCTTGCCACAATGGTAGCATTCTATGACACTCTTTCCTTTAGCACTGCGGGACTTGCTACGAGACTGATTCCTCTTTCCACCTTTGTACTTTTCTTTGGTCCTTCCCCTGACAACTAAGGCTGTTCCTTTGCCTTTGTCCATTGTCTTTCTGTTGGTTTCTTCAGTAAGCAGACTTCCTTCTACACCTGCTACGGTCAAACCATCTGGAGGTGCAGAATTACTCAAAGCTGTGCGAAAAGTGTCCCAACTTTCCGGCAATGTGATCAACAGGAACATATCTCTAACAGGTTCATCAAACTTGACACCTTGAGCTGACAATTGACTATAGATTGTGTTGAATTCATTTAGATGATTGGACATAGGTGTCCCTTCTTTCATCTTCAAGTCAACAAGCTTCTTAAGCCAGTATACCTGTGAAGCTGCACTCTGCGTCTCATAAAGATCACTCAGCTTTAACCATGCTTGATAAGCCGACATCTCGTCTGCTACATTGAAGTAAACGCTTTCTGCCAAAGTCAGCATAATGGTAGAAAGTGCCAATTCATCCATTTCGCTCCATTCATCTTCGTCCATATCTTGTGGTTTTATCCCCTTGAGCTTTATAGGTTTTATCTGCTTCTTTTGTACCAACACGTGCCAAATCTGTTGCTTCCACAATGGGAAATTGGTTCCATCCAGCTTCTTGATATTGTAAAGAGTAGTGTCCTGTGATCTAGCCATAGCTACGCTTCACAGTAGTTTACTTTCCTTGGAAAAATTCGGCAGAGTTTCCCCTGTAAACTGACCTCTGAACCAATATCAACCTGTCAAATGAACCAAGAAAGCTTCAGATTCTGCAGAAACTTTTGCAGAGTCTCCTTTGTAAAATGGCTCTGGTGTACTAAAAACAGACCAAAAAACAGCTGAAAAAACCACTGTCTCTCTAACACTGTAAGCTGTGGGTAAACCTGTCCTGCACCTGTACTGTCTCTGACTGTCCTGTCACTGTCGTGTAAGCATAGACTACGACAATGCCTCAACGGCAGTAAAGCAAAGATGCAATCCCAACTATCTAACTCACAGTCAATACATCCTAGCTGCCTATCTAAGGGTGCTCGAGGGATCGCTTCAAGACCTGTATCACCGAAAGGATCTCAACATTCGAGAATCCCCCAGCTCAATAAAACCTCACTCGACCCTCAACAAAGGCTGCAGTAAATCTGACAATACATAGACTTCCCACAAAGTCATACATCCACAAATTTCCCACTGTATGTTGTAACCGCTACGGCGGTTGTTTGCTGTGTGACTCACAGCCAGCAAACCCTCAACAGACATACATCATCTCTGACAATACATCCCATGTGGAAGTACCTGCAATGTCAGGATGAAATCTGGAATATCAAGCAGCAAACACAAGCTACCTGATGAACTAGTGGATGTCGCCTACAGACTGTGTGTAGATGCACCCGTGTCGTATGTGACACGCCTCCAAGAACTGTGAGCCGTCCTTCGATGCGTAGACAGCCACAAATGAACACTCTGGGAGTGTCGATATCCTCAGCACCTGCAGTCGTAGGCCGAAAACCCCACATTTGCAGAGTCGGATCTGCACCCGTCGAGACCACGTAGTCGAAAATGGCCTCCGCAGACCTTTGTCGAAGCCGAACGGTGGCCGAGATGACCTCAGAATGAAATTCTGACAACACCGAGGCCTTCGGGCTCTCCCACGAGATTTTGGGGCCGTGTCTTCGCCTGTCGAATTTCACTCCAATCTGAGTTGGTGACTCTAGCCTCTTGCAGTGCTGCCCCGAGCCTCGATCTCAGCTCTGATACCAGTTGAAGGAGTACGAGCGGAAGTGCGACACGAGAGAGAGTGTGAGAAGAAGATCACGATGATATGGTGAACTCGCTCTACTGTAATGTGTAGAGCATAGTGAGTTCTTATTAGGTTTTTATAAAAGAATATGTGTACATACCTGGCGGCCCGCCCACTTACCTGGGCGACCACATTGGGCTTTATACCCCAACACCAACGGTGAAGCTCCACGAACATGGAAATCTTTAAGAGCTTCCATTATGCTGCAGTTTTTGGCCATCGATGCCAAAGACAAAGTACTCACCGCATGGCGAAGTTTGAAGCTCTCTCCCTACGAATCCATTCACAAATACGTAGACAAGTTTTGGGACTTACAACTCAAAGCCACTGTCTTCAAGAAATTGGATTTTGGAGAGAAAAAGCAACAATTTTGTGTGAGCTTAACTGAAGAAATGGTGGAGTATGTCAACTCCCAAAGGCCACGCACCATATCCGTGGTTATACACCATACTATGGTGTCTTCTCAAATCAATTTCCAAACCGGGTCTAAAAGAAATTCTAAGCCCACGGAAAACAAGGGTTCCAATGAGCCTAAGGGGAAGGACAATGTCCAAAAGTCTCCTAAAAGCAACTCCAACAAAGCTAAAGAGAAGGGAGTTTACAAAGGCAAAAATAAACTCTCTCCTGAAGAGCTTCAACATTATCGCAAGGATAACCCCTGTTTCAAGTGCGGCGAGCAAGGGCATGCGTACCATGCTTGTCCCCAAAACAACACCCGCCATGAACCTCCTAGAGCTACCTTGGTCAAAATCCAAGAGGAGGAAATTCACCACAAAGGATCTCCTCTATCATCCATGCTTGCAAAAAGGTAAGAGAACATGATGCTTTTATTATCTTTGGCCCTGGTTCTACTCACAATTTTATATCTATAGAGTTGGCCACCAAGCTAGGCATACAAGCCTACGAGATGGGAGATGTCCTACCCACAAATGGTGCTTTCAAGGGGCAAGAAGCTTCAGTCACTCCCTTAATTGGGAAATTGAGGCTCCATGTCCAAAGCTATGTGGACTTCTTTATCTCTCCTCTCAAGCATGAGGATGTAATCCTAGGGGCACCATGCTTCAATTGCATGGCTGCCAATGTTAAATTCCATGAAAGAAGAATCTCCTTTAAGTTCAGGGAGAAAGATATGTATCTAGATGCTAAGGAAATGGGTAACACTATACCCATTGTACATACACAAGCTTTCAACAAGTCAATAAAGAGCTCTATTTCTGTGTACATGATTTTTGTTAAAGATTCTCAAAATGAACCTAATGTTTTAGCAAAAGAAAATATACACAATCAAAAGGACTTAGAGTTATCCAATTTTCTCAAGGGGTTTCAGGATGTCTTATTGACGACATCCCTTGTGAGCTACTTCCTAAACTAGGTAATGATGACCATGCAATTGAACTTCTTCCAGGAAGTTCACCGCCTAACAAACCTCCTTATAGAGTTTCTCAAGCTCAACAAGAGGAGATTATACGGCAAGTGCATGAGTTAGTCGAGAAGGGCATGGTTAGGCCTAGCTCATCTCCATTTTGTTCTCATGTGCTACTAGTGCAAAAGAAAGACGACACATATCGTATGTGTGTCGACTATAGAGCACTAAATAGGATCACTATCAAAAATAGGTTCCTTGTTCCACGGGTAGAAGACCTATTTGATAAGCTACAAGGGTCCACCTACTTCACTAGGATTGACCTAAAATGTGGCTATCATCAAATAAGGATAGTTGATCAAGACATTGTGAAGACCGCATTTCGCACTACGTTTGGTCTTTACAAATACATTGGCATGCCTTTTGGCTTGACCAATGCACCAGCCACATTCAACCGCTTGATGGAGAAGCTATTCAAGCCTCACCGAACCTTTATTGGAGTGTTCTTTGATGATATCATCATGTTTTCAATCCATCAAGATATAGATGATGTACTACTGTAATTCATTAGACGAACACAAGAAACACCTCCAAGTAATATTGCAAGTTTTCAGAGAGAATAAACTTTATGTTAATCAACAGAAAAGTGAATTTTTCTTACAAGAGATTCAGTATTTAGGTCACATTATCTCTCAAGATGGCATCCAAATGGATCCATCAAAGTTGGAGGTAATAAAAGGATGGCCTAAACCAAGGAATCTTCATGAGCTAAGAAGCTTTATGGTACACATGGTCTGCCAAGCAGAACAATGCTTTCGAAAAGCTTAAAGAAAAGCTTATCTCTCAACCTATGCTTACACTAACGGATCTGTCAAAGCCATTTGAGGTCCAATGTGATGCTTGTGGTGATTGCCTTGGAGTTGTTTTTCTCCAAGAAGGGCACGCCATAGGCTATGAAAGTCGAAGGCTCGACCCTGTTGAGCATGCTCTAGGCAACTGTTCAGCATGCTCTAGGCATACTGTTGAGAATTCTCTAGGCATATATGAAAAGGAACTCCTCGCAGTTCTACATGCCTTAGACTCATGGAAGCACTATTTATTGGGGACTCCTTTCATTCTGCAAACGGATCACCAAAGTCTTAAGTACTTCATGACGTAGACCAAGCTCTCTGACAAACAAATGAGGTGGGAAAATTTTCTTTTCAATTTTCATTTTCATATTTCTCACATTGGTGGCAAGCATAATCAAGAAGCCGATGCACTCTCAAGACAGCGAAGAGTGAATGCGGTTTCCATAGCAACTCACAATGATCTATCTTCTATGATAGATGAGTATTCTATTGATCCCAGTTTTAGAGATGTGATTTTAGCCCTTGCACTAGGAAAGAAAGAGGAACCATTTACTTTACAAGATGGTTATCTTCTCTATGGCAATAGACTATGTGTTACTAGCTCACTACGTGAGAAAGTAATATATGAATCTCATGCTCCTCCTTATGCGGGGCATAGAGGGATTCAGTCTACCCTAAAGGGGATTGAAACATATTTATATTGGCCTAACATGAAAGAAAACATACAAGAGTATGTTTCTAAATGTGTGGTATGCCAAAAGACAAAGTTTGATAGAGGGGAGCAACCTGAATTTCTTCAACCTTTTCCAATCCCTAATTCACCATGGAAGAGCATATCCATGGACTTCATCTTTGGATTGCCTAAGTCTATCCATGGGAATACAGGAATATGGACGATAGTAGACAGGTTTAGTAAACAAACTCATTTTATACCTATCAAAAATACTATCAAATCCCATCAAATGGCAACCCTCTTCATTTCACAAAATCTTCAAGTACCATGGCTTGCCAATGTCCATAGTGTCGGATAGAGATCCTAGAGTGACCGGTAATTTTTGGAAGGGTCTCTTTGAGAAGTTAGGAACAAGGCTAAATTTATCTTTGGCCTATCACCCGCAAACGGGATGGCCAAAGTGAAATAGCTAACCTAACAATTCTCGATCTACTAAAAGCCTATTTAACGGAAGTAGATCAAAGATCCCAATGGGAGAAGTACTAACCCTTAGTGGAGTATGCTTACAATAACACTCTACATACTTCCACGAAAAAGGAACCTTTCTAGGTAATTGAGGGAAGATCAAAAGGTCCCTTGCTACTTAAGGTACATAACAAGATCTTCGCTATGCAGATGAGTATAGTCGAGACCTACAAGAATATTTCCAAAAGATTAAGGATGCTATCTCTATCTCACAGCAAAGGCAAAAGGCTATTGCTGACAAGCACAGAAGAGCCCAAGCCTTTAAAGAAAATGATTGGGTCTTACTCAAATTTCCCAAGGCTCAATTAAGTCACACGACGGACAAGAATCCTACAGGACACCAAAAGTACTATGCTAAGTTAGCAAAAAGGTACTATGGTCCTTTCCAGATTCTTAGGCCAATCAATGAGATTGCCTATCAACTCAAGTTTCCTAGTCATTGGCTCATACACAATGCTTTTCATGTGAGCCTATTAAAGCCTTACAAAGGAGATCCACCTCAAGAACCAACTATTGAAGACCCACCGGAGATTGAGGACCAAGAAGAGATGCTGCAGCCCGAGTCCATTCTCCGACATGAAGACAAGGTACTAAGAGGCGGTAAGACTATCCGAAAATATCTTATTAAGTTTAAGAATCATCCTTTTGAAGATGCTAGATGGATGCAAGGCATACAATTCAAGGATAACCTAAACCTTGTCAATGCTTACAATGTAAGCAAATGTACAAATGTTAACAATGAACAAAATTTTTGTCTTATAAGACTCTCTTTTTCTTTTTTGTGCACAAAATAAATAGTATGCATGCTTAGATCCAGTTTGCGGAGACGACGTCTCCCAAATACCAAGTAGAGCTTGTCACTCTACTATGGAATATTGATAGGAATAATGTGTATACATGCTTGCGGTAGCTTAGGCTCTCAAGCGCCAAATGGACTAGTCATCCATTCTGGAACGATGTCATACGGTAAAATAAGGATCCTCTACCCACTAGGAAAAGGACTAATGAATATGCTTTATCTTTTATACCCCATAGTCGAGGACGACCATGATTTCAAGAGAGAGGTAATGTCATAATAATCAAAATCTAATTCTCCTAAATGATTTTCTCATGTTAAACTGATCATTTAATATGGGGAAGTGCCAGGGGAGAAAAAGCTAGAATATTGCTTAAGTTAGCAGACCGGCCACAGTAGGGATCCAAAGGAGGGAAAATATGGACCCAAAGGGGGGGCGATCTGCAAAAGAGCTATGTGCAACAATGGACTCCAAATACCTTAGGGTTCAGCCCATTAAGACTTCCAAAATGCTAAGGTTCCAAAATTAAAAGGTTGTGTCCAAAGGTCAAAAGCCTAGGGGAATTGAATGCTTGGTGTGTGTCCCAAAAGTCTTCAACCATCCCTACATAGGAGGGGGCGAGCCCTAGAAGAAGGAGATGAGAGAGAAACTCACATACACACACAAGATCCCTTTACACAAAGGGAATGAGGGACACATGTCAGCTCCCTAGCCTAGATGCCCACAAGGTGTACTCAATTCCTATTGGATGGCCTTGGAGGTGGACCAATGAGAATTAGGCTAGAGTAAATCTAGTTTAATTAATTTAAAAACACTTAATAAAAGAACCAATAAGAATTAAGCTCTCTAGAACACTATTGGCTAGTCTCCCAAGGGGTCCACAACAACCCAATGGCTTGCCTGATTCCTATTGGCCAGGAGGCAAAGGGTTCCAATGAGAGTTTAGTTGAATTAAGTAATCACCTAAAGCTCTCACAAAACGGGAAAGGGGGACACATGTGAGAAGACTATCATTTATGCTGCTTAATTTCCATTGGCTAGGCCTGGGGAGGTCCAATGAGGTATGAGGATGAGCAAATAGCAAGAGGGGTCGACCAAGAGAGACAGGGGGCTGATTTTTGCAAGGCATTATCACACACACACTCACACAAATGCATCTGTGAAGCAAGAAGACTCTCTCTCTCTCCTTCTCAAGCTTTAATGGAAAGCTTACCACCTGCTCCAAGCTTGTGAGAAGGGAGGCCTACACTAACAACTCTTAGCTTTGTGATGCAAATCCAACCAAGATCCAAGCTTCAATGCATGCTCATCTCCTCTACCATGCTAATTACTAAGCTAAGCTATGCTAATATGAGTGATTATGTGAGGAGATGTATATCTTTCTCGTAATACTACTCCTCCTTCCTCTCAATCTACTCTCATACCCCACTAGCTCTCACCATCTTCAAACGTGTGTGAGATCTTGGGTCTGAGACCCTGAGGGAATTGATATTGTGTTTGATAAGTGTTTTGCTTAGTACTTGAAGCTTCCATATTCATTGCACTAGCTAGTAGTGAAGGAAAACAAAGAATTGTATTGTAAAATGTCTCTCTTGATGAGAGAAACCATAGTACAAAGCCTTTTGGAGGGGGGACCGGCTCCATGCAAATCCGGTCCTCAACTGTTGTCAATTGCTTGATTTCTCTCTCTTTTGAAGTACTGTTCATGCTATCTAGCTAGGTGTTATACTTTTTGTTGCTCTCTCCACCCAATCACTCTTGTTATTCTCATTAGGAATCTATTCTAATGAAATGCTCACTATGTTCATGCTATTTTCCGCTACACACAAGTTACTAGACCATTGAATGTTACAAATTCTATCTTCTCTCTCACCTTCCTCACAATTCTCCTTCCTCTTTACTTCCATAGCTTCAAAACCATGTTTCTACAGACATATACACTCCTATATATCTCTATAATCACTTCCTCTTTGCAACTTATACTAGAGATATGTAGGAAGACCAAGTCGACAAAGAAGCTACCTTGGACACCTCACTAGAGGTACCTTCCACATGCATATTTGCAAACACCAACCAGTTCTTGAATAGAATGCCACCTTGAGAATTATTTGCCTTATAGAAAGTTGAGTTGTAGACCACACTACTTTCAAGAATCCCCATTCATGAACTACAAACACATCACGTCCAATATTTTACAAGATAATGAAATTTGAAACACATCTTGTCCATAATCCAACCAACACCAATGGATTGTTTATAACATCTCCATAATGTTTATACATGTCACATTGGTTCCTTGCTAGATGTAATGTGCCTTGAACTTTGACACATGGGCTCAAACACGGATGAAGTGAATTTTAATGCACAGGTAAAAAGAAGTATAGGGAGCTTCAATTGCCCCTCTATGCCACACACTCAAGCATTCACATATTTCTCTGGTTAAAGCATTTTTCAACAACCTCCACCAAGCTAGGAGTTTAGAACTGAAGCTACTATGGTACTTTCCATGTGTGCCATGCCAATTTGTTGGGTGGAATCCTTGTTACTATTTTCCTCATAAATCTTTCCTTTGCCTTTATTCCTTCTCAAAACTCAAACCTTTCCCTTGGGAACAAAGATAGGCTCCTCCTCATAAGAAAATAGTTAATACCAATGAGATCTATCTTTTCTTGTGTAAATTGCAAGTGTAATGGCTTGGCCACCATCTCATACTCCGTAGGCAACTTCACAAGTACCAAGGCTGCTAATTGAGTACTAGTTAATGAATTTTTCATAGCCAACAGTTGGTCAAGCCCCAATCCAATTGATTACCCGCTCAAGGAAGGAAGTTCATCTGAGTTAGAAGATGGTTTTGAAACCTGCTATTAAGGGACAGAAAGTTTTCTTACAAAATACGTTCAAATGGGAGGAGCAAGAATCTGTACTATCACCTCAAGTTTTTATGGAGGGAAATCCACAAGGAATCTTGGATAGGTAGACACAACCACCACTGAACCAGTTGTTGGTAGGAATCCGGTTGCAACCATGACAAAAGAGACCGGATGTTGGAGTAAATTGTGATGTTCTAGCTTAAGAATCAATTAATATTGACCTTGAGAAGGACCTGGTAGAGGGAATTTTCCAGTCCGATATTTGAGATGTTAGGATCTAGCTACCCATTTAGATTAAGATGGGAGATATGATCCAATTGATACCTGCTTTCAAGGAACAGTTAATGAATCCACTGGACGAACCAGCAATTAATAAATTGTACCAGAAGAGATGAGTTCCCTGGAAGATGATCAAGCCCCACTAATCATAGTGTAGCATCGAGGTAGCAATATTAAAAATGTATTGGTTGATGGAGATTTTGGATTCAATATCATTACCATGAAAACATGTAAGAAGTATGGATGGCGTGAATTGGGACCGGTTCCGTTTTTTGTCTGGATAGATGGCAGAGGGAGAAGAAGATGAATAAGATTTCATGGGTCAAGGACGATGCAATCCAAGAAGTCAACTTGGGGACACCAGACAAACCTAAACCTATTAAGATTTGTGCGGATCTGGATGAATATTTTTGAACTGATTTAATCAAGCTATTGACAAAGTTTATGGATGTGTTCACATGGGATTATTTGGATATGAAGGGTCTTGATCCCAGATTTTACAACCATTGCATCAATTTGAACAAGGATGCGGTTACCACCGGCATGCTAGGTACCGCATGAATTCGAGTTATGTCAAGCAAGTTAAAGAGGAACTGCATAGGTTGTTGAAGGTTTGATTCATTGTCCCAATTGATGATATGGAATGGATCTCACTGATTGTGGTGGTGCTGAAAAAAACAAGAAGTTACAAATTTGTGTTGACTATCGAAAGTTGGAATGCAGCTATAGTACCGTATCCTTTTTCACTTTCATTGACATGGTCGGTGAGCAAGTATACTCTTTTACAAATGGTTATAGTGGGTATAATCGGGTCAGAATGGCAGTTGTAGATCAACCAAATATTGCATTCATAATAGCATAGGGAATCTTTGCCTGCACAGGGTGATGTGGTTTAAATTGAGAAATGCACCCATTACTTTCCAAAGGGATATGCAACAAATATTTGGTCCGTAACTCATTGATTTTATGCATATTTTTAAGGATAATTTCTCCATTTTTGGGGATAAATTAAGGCATTTACTCATCATTTGCGACTTTGTTTCAAAAAACATCGGGAAACAAGACTAAGCCTTCCGATAAAAAGTGTGTTTGCGGTGGCCAACAGAATGTTGTTGGGCCATATCATCTCCAAGGATGGCATTACAGTAGAGCCTAGCAAGATTGCAGCCATTATTAAGGCACCCCCACCTGATTCATTAAAGGTAACCTTAAGATTTCTTGGTCAGGTTTGATGATGTGGCGGCCATCTACAATTTTTGACGCATATTGTGGTTTCGTTGAATGCCATGGCACATGTGGACAAGAAACAATTTAAGTGGACTGTTGAATATGATTTGGCTTTTTGCCGCCTTAAAGTGATGGTAACCAGAGCACTAGTTCTATTATCTCGAGATTGGGGTAAGGATGCATATGATATTGCAATCAAAAGTATATTGATGCAAGAGACAGTTAATGGTTGGTTTAGACCGGTTTATTATGCCAGTAGATGACTTTCCATAGCGAGAGAATGTTCAAAAAGGGTTTACTTGATGAGGAAGTTCAGACATTATTTGCTTGCCAAATTGTTTTATTTTCATGATGATCACTCCACACTGCTGCTTTTGGTACAACAACTAAATTTGGTTGTGAGATTGGCTAGATGGATGATTCTATTACATGAATTTGAATTTGAAGTGGTGCATTGACGTGGTGTGTAACATGTTGTGGCGGACTATTTGTTTCAATTGAATTCAGGAGAAGCACCCGTTGGTGTGAAGGATGAGTTGTTGAAGACATATTTGTTTAGAGCAGAAGCAGAAGAGGAAGTTGTTCCATCTTTGGAACCTCTTCCTTGGACATGATATGAGGAGATGCTGATTTTTCTATAGGAAGGGGTTATGCCGGCCTATTTAATAATTGATCGATGAAAGACAGTAGCACTAAAGAATATCAGATTCAAAATCTTATTGGGTTAGCTTTATTGCAAAGATCTTTGTCATGTATTTTTTCAATATGTTCCTAAATCCCAACAACGATCAATTTTGAAAGAGGCCCATGAAGGCATTTTTGGGGGACATTATATTATTGGGTTTGCTAACTGCAAGGAAGGTATTTCAAGTAGGACTTTGGTGGCCAACAGTTCATGCAAATGCAATGCCAGTTCATAGCTCAATGTGACATATGCCAACGGATTAGGTAGCTGATTAACAAGGACAAATTACCACTGATTTGATCTTACCACTTAAACCATTTCAAAAATGGGGTTTGGAATTTATATGTCTAATCAAACCAGAAGTAAAACAATCTCAATGCATATATATTTTGACATGCACGGATTACTATACAAAGTGGTTGAAGCCTGGGCATTAAAGGAGGATGATACGCTTTTAGTTGTTGCATGTCTCTGTTGGGATGTGTTTCCACGGTTTGGTTTACAAGTGGAATTGGTTAGCAATCCGAATATATATTTCCCGAAGAAGGTGAAAAGGGAATTGTTGCGGACTTTTGAATCATGCATAAGAAGAGTACTCCCTATCATCCGCATGCAAATGGGTTGGTTGAAAGCAGCAATAAGGTCATTATGAAGATGTTGACCAAGTTAATGGCTGTGAAACGTGATGATTGGGATCTTAAACTCTCCACGACACTATGGGCATATCGCACCTCATTTAAAGTGTCTATGAGGTTTACTTTGTTCAAATTAGAGTTCAAAAGCCATTTCTCAGTTGGAATTTGTAGTACCCAGCATGCATATCGCAATGACAGAGAAGCTATAACCTGAATACTTGGTGGTCTACCATATGGACAGTCAATTGCTCCAACTGAAAGAGGATAGATATACCAATTTTATGATGATGCGGGAATTTCAAAACACGAAGAAGAAATAAGTGGATTGGGGAATCCAATTCAAGATATTCAAACCAAGAGATTTGGTGATCACGTTTGATTCAAGGCAAGGGAAACATAAAGGAAACCTTAAGTTGCAATGGCTAGGCTCGTATCGTGTTTGTGAAAGTGCAAGTGACAATGCGTTCTTTTTGTGAAACTTGGATGGAACTTTGATTCCAAGTCTGATGAATGGATTCAAACTACGATATTACATTGGGATGGTGCCTACTAATCATGAGCAGAAGATCACAGTGGATGATCTGACGGTCCCTGTAATTATGATGGTGAGCAACTTTGAGAGCAGACTCTATTCCTTAGGGGGATATTTGAGCTATCATGAGATGGACAATGGAATGAGTAGTGTAATTGTGACATGGGATGGCAGTCCATTAACTGATATATGTGTGAATTCATGGATCGAGGCCTACTTTAATCTCACTTTTACATGTTGAGTTTTTTTCTGCTAACCTTCTTGAGCAACTCTGCTCCTTGCATGCTCTTGCGAAGTCCATCATCTCTCTCCTATAGCTTCTCAAGCTCCCTGTAGATAAAGCCATGGCACCAGTACTGGGGTCAGCCAGTATGAAGGCCCTTTCCCCTATCAACAACCAGATGATGGAGCGGATGAACATATGGCTAGAGCCCATGATGTTTGGAATACACTCTCATTGATTGGGCATGAAGGAGTACGAGCGGAAGTGCAACACGAGAGAGAGTGCGAGAAGAAGAGCACGACGATATGGTGAACTCTCTCTACTATAATGTGTAGAGCATAGTGGATTTATTAGGTTTTTACAAAATATATGTGTACATACCTGGCGGCCCCCGCCCACTTACCTGGGCAACACATTGGGATTTATACCCCAAAAATCCTCCCACTTAAAGTCCAATGTGGTACTTTAAGTGTGAGAGAAGCTACTATACAAGAAATTACAAGAGATGTAGAGAAGTGATGTACTACCCTACACCTAACTGCTTGCGAAAAATGCGCAAAGCTCTTAAGGGAAGTCCTTTTGTAAATAGATCAGCAGGATTTTCTGTGGTGTGAACTTTGACAAGCTGAAGTTGCTTATCCTCGAGCATTTCCCTGATGAAATGATACTTCACATCCACATGCTTTGTCTTTGAGTGATAAACTGGATTGCGAGCCAATTTATAGCACTTTGACTATCACAATATAACACAGGGATCTCTTCTTTGATTCCCAAATCTGTTACTAGTCGATTAAGCCAAATTGATTCTTTGCATGCCTCTGATGTTGCAACATATTCAGCCTCTGTAGTAGATGAGTAACAAATCTTGTAATCTAGAACACCATGATACTGCTCCACCAGCCAATGTAAAGACATACCCTGACGTAGACCTTCGGTTGTCTAAGTCACTTGCATAATCTGAGTCTGTAAAACCCTTTACACTTAGCTCCTGACTCCCATAGCATATACGCATACTCTTTGTAGCTTTCAGGTATCTCAAATTCCTTCACTGCCTCCCAATGTTTCTTGCATGGGTTTGACATGTATCGACTTACTACTCCCACTGCAAATGCATTGTCTGGGTGAGTAGCAATCATTGCATACATCAAACTACCCATGCACACGCATATGGAATCTTATCCATTTCAGCCTGTTCTTCCTCAGACACAGGACAATCTTGTTTGCTAAGTTTCACATATGGTGGCAATGGAACTCAATGCCTTTCCCTTTCATATTGAAACGTTGCAAAACCTTGTCAATATACTATGTTTGAAATAACAAATCAACTTTTTGATCTGTCTCTCTCAATGCGCATTACCAAGTATATGACTTGCCTCCCATGTCTTTCATGTCAAACGATTTTGCCATCTTTGACTTCAAAGCTGAAAAATTTCTTCCAAGTGCTTGCCAGCAATCAACATGTCATCCACATACAAAATAAGGATCAGGCCAACTACATCCTTAGCCTTCTTTGTATATAGACAGTGATCGAACTCACTACGTTTGTAGCCTTGACAAAGCATAAACTTGTGGAATTTATGGTACCATGCCCTCGGTGATTGTTTTAAGCCATAAAGACTCTTTAACAACTGGCATACCCATCTTCCTTGCCTTTCTCAACAAACCTTCTGGCTGCTGCATGTAATTTCCACATCTAAATCACCATGCAAGAACGTTGTCTTGACATCATTTGGTGCAACACCAAATCTAATATGGAAACCAATGAGAAAGCATCTCAATGTAGTCATTTGACCACCGGGAGAGACTTCATCAAAGTCAATGCCTTGTTCTTGCTTAAAGCCTTGGCAACAAGCCTTGCTTTGTACTTTGGCTGACTATCATGAGCGGTGATCTTATACTGTAAACCCATTTACAAGGTAGAGCCTTTTTGCCTGTGGTAATTTAACTAGCTTCCATGACTTGTTTTTTATGCAGAGCTTTAATCTCTGACTGCATGGCCAATTGCCAATCCCGGAGTCCTTCATTTGCACTTCTTCTTGTAACCATGAAGGTCATTGCAATCAGTCACCATGACATAGTTCATAGATGGAACAAACCTATCAGAGGTGGCGTGACACGTCCAGATCTATGCACAATAGGTGGCTCGGGCTCAGCCACAACTCTGGTTCCACTCTATCCTGTCTTGCTCCTCTTGAGCCTTGACATTTTGTCTTGCACGTGTAGGTCCATCTTTGGAAGACAACTCTTCTAATCTCTCAACCCTCTCTGGTTTAGAATGATATTTGGATTCATTAAAGTGAACATCATTGCTGCGGACAAACCCTTTCTGGATTCGGGATCCCAAAGTCTGTACCCCATCTCACCAGAATTACCATAGCCTGAAAGATGCACTTTCTACTCTTTGGCTCAAGTTTGTTCCTAAATTCCCTTGGAACGTTCTTCTAATCTCCTCAACCCTCTCTGGTTTAGAATGATATTTGGATTCATTAAAGTGAACATCATTGCTGCGGACAACCTTTCTGGATTCGGGATCCCAAAGTCTGTACCCCATCTCACCAGAATTACCATAGCCTAGAAAGATGCACTTTCTACTCTTTGGCTCAAGTTTGTTCCTAAATTCCCTTGGAACGTGAGTATATGCCTCACAACCAAAGACTCTGAGATGCTTGTCTGAGGGCATTTTGCCTGACCATATAATGTCTGGCACTGAATCCTTCTGCAAAACCTTCCTAGGAGATCTATTTACAAGATGAACAGCTGCTGATACAGCTTCAGCCCAAAACCCATTTGGCAGCTGTGCATTAGACAACATACTTCTGACCTTCTCTTGTATGGTCCTATTCATCCTCTCAGCAACACCATTTTGAGGAGGATTGTAAGGAGCAGTAAGTTCACGTTTTATACCTTTTGACTCACAAAAGTCCTGAAAGGCCTTTGAAACATACTCTCCACCATTGTCAGTGCGTAAGCATTTAAGCTTCTTGCCACTCTGATTCTCCACAAGTGTCACAAACGTTTTGAAAACACTAAACGCTTCATCCTTGTGCTTGAGAAAGTAAACCCATACTGTCCTCGAGTAATCATCTATAAATGTCATAAAGTAAGAAGCTCCCCCTAGAGATAGGCTAGGCATAGGTCCACACAAATCACTATGAACAAGTGCCAACTGTGTATCTCTTCTACTGCTTCTATGCTTATGTGGCTGCTGTGTTTTCTTACCATACAGACAATGTTCACAGAATTCAAAATCATTAAATGAAAAGCCAGGCAAATAACCAGAACGAGACAAGATTTCCATTCCCTTCTTGGACATATGTCCTAACCAGCTATGCCACAAAGAAACGTTCGGCTGCTCGGTTACATTGATTACATTTTTAGAGACATTTGATACATAAATCATGTAAAGTCCTCCAGACTTTACTCCATGTGCTATTGTCATAAAACCCTTGGATATCTTCCATATCTCCTATCCAAAAGTGGTGATGTAGCCAGCATCATCAAGTAAACCTGTGCTGATCAAGCTCTTTGTAATTGCGGGAACATGTCTCACATTCTTCAGCGTGAAAGAAGAGCCATTCTGAAACTTCAATTAAACATCTCCAACACCTAAGATCTCACATGTCTGCCCATTGCCTAGCCGAACATGATCTTTAGTGGTCACATAAGAGGTAAACCACTCCTTCTTTGGAGACACATGAAGTGATGCCCCTCAGTCTATAATCCAATCACTCAGTGCATTTCCATCAGATGCTGTAAGAAGAGCTGAGTCCATTGTAATCTTCAAGAAGTAGATGTCTCCTGACACTAGACTGTCATCCTCTGCAACAGTGTTTGTCACATTTATTTCTTGAATCTTCACTGAGGACTTGTTCTTCTCACCATGGTCTTCAGCTTTCTCTTTGCCTTTTTCTGCTTTCCATTCTCTGCAGTCTCTTTTCATGTGACCCTTCTTGCCACAATGGTAGCATTCTATGTCACTCTTTCCTTTAGCACTGCGGGACTTGCTACGAGACTGATTCCTCTTTCCACCTTTGTAATTTTCTTTGGTCCTTCCCCTGACAACTAAGGCTGTTCCTTTTCCTTTGTCCATTGTCTTTCTGTTGGTTTCTTCAGTAAGAAGACTTCCTTCTACACCTGCTATGTTCAAACCATCTGGAGGTGCAAAATTACTCAAAGCTGTGAAAAAAGTGTCCCAACTTTTTGGCAATGTGATCAACAGGAACATAGCTCTAACAGGTTCATCAAACTTGACACCTTGAGCTGACAACTGACTATAGATTGTGTTGAATGCATTCAGATGATTGGACATAGGTGTCCCTTCTTTCATCTTCAAGTCAACAAGCTTCTTAAGCTAGTATACAAGTGAAGCTGCACTCTGCTTCTCATAAAGATCACTCAGCTTTAACCATGCTTGATAAGCCGACATCTCGTCTGCTACATTGAAGTAAACGCTTTCTGCCAAAGTCAGCATAATGGTAGAAAGTGCCAATTCATCCATTTCGCTCCATTCATCTTCGTCCATATCTTTCTGTTTTATCCCCTTGAGCTTTATAGGTTTTATCTACCTCTTTTGTACCAACACATGCCAAATCTGCTGCTTCCACAATGGGAAATTGGTTCCATCCAGCTTCTTGATATTGTAAAGAGCAGTGTCCTGTTATCTAGCCATAGCTACGCTTCACAGTAGTTTACTTTCCTGGGAAAAATTCGGCAGAGTTTCCCCTGTAAACTGACCTCTGAACCAATATCAACGTATCAAATGAACCAAGAAAGCTTCAGATTCTGTAGAAATTTTTGGCTGAGTCTCCTTTGTAAAAGGGCTCTGGTGTACTCAAAAAACATACCAAAAAACAGCTCAAAAACACTGTCTCTCTGACACTGTAAGCTGCGGGTAAATCTGTCCTGCACCTGTACTGTCCTGTCACTGTCCTGTAAGCATAGACTGCGATAATGCCTCAACGGCAGTAAAGCAAAGATGCAATCCCAACTGTCTAACTCACAGTCGATACATCCTAGCTACCTATCTAAGGGTGCTCGAGGGATCACTCCAAGACCTGTATCACCGAAAGGATCTCAACATTCGAGAATTCCCCAGCTCAATAAAACCTCACTCGACCCTCAACAAAGGCTGCAGTAAATCTGACAATACATAGACTTCCCACAAAGTCATACATCCACAAATTTCCCACTGTATGTTGTAACCGCTACGGCGGTTGTTTGCTGCGTGACTCACACCCAACAAACCCTCAACAGACATACATCATCTCTGACAATACATCCCATGTGGAGGTACCTGCAATGTCAGGATGAAATCTGGAATATCAAGCAGCAAACACAAGCTACCTGATGAACTAGTGGATGTCGCCTACAGTCTGTGTCTAGATGCGCCCGTGTCGTATGTGACACGCCTCCAAGAACTGTGAGCCGTCCTTCGATGTGTAGACAACCACAAATCAGCACTCTCGGAGTGTCGATATCCTCAGCACCTGCAGTCGTAGGCCGAAAACCCCAAATTTGCAGAGTCGGATCTGCACCCGCTGAGACCACGTAGTCAAAAATGGCCTGCGCAGACCTTTGTCGAAGCCGAACGGTGGCCGAGATGACCTCAGAATGAAATTCTGACAACACCAAGCCCTTTGGGCTTGCCCACGAGATTTGGGGCCGTGTCTTCGCCTGTCAAATTTCACTCCAATCTGAGTTGGTGACTCTAGCCTCCTGCAGTGCTGCCCCGAGCCTCGATCTGAGCTCTGATACCAGTTGAAGGAGTACGCGTGGAAGTGCGACGCGAGAGAGAGTGCGAGAAGAAGAGCACGATGATATGGTGAACTCACTCTACTGTAATATGTAGAGCATAGTGAGTTCTTATTAGGTTTTTACAAAAGAATATGTGTACATACGTGGCGGCCCGCCCACTTACGTGGGCGACCACATTGGGCTTTATACCCCAACAGGGCACATGTACAACCTCACCCACATACGCTCTTGTGTTGCAAAGGATAGCCAAGGTGTACTACATCTTCATGGCAAGCCACACTAGCTTTCTGCGTAATTAGTTGCAAAGAAGTGTCGCTTACCTGCCACAAGGGTGATATCACTAGCAAAAAAGACGTCAATGTAAGATATGGACGTGGCATATGGGAATCTGACATGTAACAAATTTTGGTTGCATGATTGTCAAGACCTAAAAGTGCAAGAATGTCTTCGATGGGTTCTAGAAGGAGTCTGGCTAATGGCTAATACTATTAGGAAGAGGATGGGGTCTAGGAGTGCCTCTTTATTTTCCATGACATTTTGGAGGTGATTAACATTTTGACAAAGAGATGCACACCATGTGTGCAAGAATGGTGGGCATGTAAGACATGTAGAGTGGTCAAAGTATGCACTTTCTCCCCCAGAAAAGGGGGTGGACAACTTTATGATATTCAATCTTCCATAACACTTACATATGATCTTGGACTTGAGTGGAGATTATAGATCTCTAATCTACGAGTCGAGATATTTTTGTAGATATGTTACATGATATGGTTTTGCCTGCTAGGTTTAAATTTTATTTTTGGGGGAAATTTTGAATTCAAATGAGGTAGCCATTTTGCCTATTTATTTGAATTTAATTTTTCCCTTCGAAATAAAATTTTAAATCTAGAAGCAAAACCATATCATGTAGCATATCTACAAAAAGAGCTCGAGTAGATGACAAATCTATAATCTCCACTCAAATCAGAGATCATATGTAGGAGTTATGGAAGGCCAAAAATCATAAAGTTGTCCACCCCCTTTTGTGGGGAGAAAAGTGCATCCTTTGACCACTCTTACACCTCTCTTACACACCCACCACTGTTTCACACATGGCATGCATTTATTTGTCAAAATGTTATCACCTCCATAACTCATGGCAAATATAGGGGCCCTCATAGGGCCCATCCTATTCTTAATGTGGTGAAATATAAAGCTCTTTTTCAACGCAATGCTTTCTGTCTCAATCACTGTGCTAATTCTTTGAGTCTTTATAATCCTCTGGCTCCGCCTTGGTGGAATGAAGCTTCTAACATGTTAAGGCGGAACTATTCCAATTATCAACCCTTTGCTACCTTGCGGTCGTATGTCAACTCTAACCCACCTCCCCCTTTACCTTCGCATCCTGATTCTTTTAACAAGGAGTAGTTTCTTTGTATATGGGATCAGGTCCTCCATGCATACCAAATTTTAGGTCACGGAACCTTAATCAACGTATGAATTGGTAGGAGCGCTGATTGGAAATGATGTGTAGCATTATGTCCATGTAAATTTATAAAGCTAGACATGCTTTGCATTCCATGTAAGTGTATCTAATGATGATGATGATGATGTATTCCGATGAGAATGATACAATTATGTTCGGTCTCTTGTACCTTATATGTGTGTAATGGCATCGGCTTAAATGCTTTCTGTATTCATTGTTATACACTGATAACACCAAGGTAAAGAGAAAGCAGTGCACATAATGCAATTGCTTTCCCTAGAATCCTCTTCTCATTTTTTTGGTGTGGAAGTAACACATACCAGAGTGATGCATGAGTGTTGTATTGCAATCTCCATGTGGCAACCGACCTTTGCTCCACACGAGCTAGTGCCACGTGCATGGGTTTATCCAAGGTCACAAGGTGAGAATCTTGGTAGATGATGGTAATTCGCAAAATTTCATTAGCTATAAGTTATGGAAATGGCTCAATTTGCCCTAGACCCCTAGTTCTGATTGCTACAAGGTAGCTATGATTAATGACAATCATGATGTCAAGGTGTGGAATACACAAGTAAAAGGTGTACCATTGGAGATTCTAGAGTATCATAATTCCTTGAATTTCCAAGTCATGAATATGGATCAAGCAGATTGTGGTTCTAAGTCGGGAGTGGTTATACCAATTAGGGTCCTCATTAAAGTGTAGCTATGAGCATTATAGATTGATGTTTAATTCAATGGTGTGCACGTTCTGCTATTGGAGAGAAAGGATGTTTCTCCCTCACCATTTACTTGTAGAGCTGAGCTTATGAAGCTCTCTCTCAAGATGAAATAAAAGAACTCTTTTTGTGTTACTCGTTGTGTTAGTTTTTGTCAAAAGTTGATAATGGTTTAACAAATGACGATTCCTTATCACCGCATTCTTCTCTCTCTTCTCTTCCACCTCTGGCTACTTCTCTATTACTAGAACAAGCATATGTTGCTATTAAATTAAAAGAACTATGAATGGAATATAAGGATGTGTTCCCATATGATTTACCACCAAGGTTATCAATGACACATTCTCTGCAACACGACATAGACGTGGTTGCAGGTAGTAAGACGGTTAGTAAACCACCCTACAGAATGAATCAATCTGAGGCTATTGAGGTGGGGCGTCATCTTACTGACTACCTCAATAGATAGTTCATAACCTCATTCTTCACCAAGGGCCTCTCCCATTTTTTGGTTAAGAAAAAGGACGATAGTATATGCATGTGCGTAGATTATCTTGGCCTAAACATGGTTACTCAATAAGAACAAGTATTTTTTGCCAAAAGTGGATGAGTTATTAGATAAACTCACCCATTCTCTTATCTTTACAAAGATAGATTTGCGGTCAGGGTATCATCAAGTATGCATTAGGCTTGTTGATATACCCAAAACTACTTTCCAAACAAGATTTGGACACTATGAGTTTTGGTTATGCCCTTGGGGTTGACCAATGCTCGAGCTACTTTCATGACGCTTATTGACAGTGTCTTAAAGTCATATCTTGGCAAGTTTGTTATCATTTTCCTTGATGACATCCTAGTGTAAAGTGCCTTTGAGAAAGAGCACTTAGCAGGTGTTTGAATTACTACGGTAAAACAAATTATATACCAAGGAATCCAAGTGTGATTTTCTCAAAGATGAGATTCACTATTTGGCGCATGTATTTTTGGATGTCAATCTTCATATGGATAAATCCAAAGTGGATGCCATTCATTGATTTCCTTCTTCCAAAATGTGAAAGAGCTTCACGTTTTCTTGGGATTTGCAAATTTTTTCCCACGGTTTGTTAAAAACTATGCTCGTATTGTTGTTTTTATGATGGACCAATTGAAAGACAAGGGAAAAACCTTTCAATGGGGTAAACCTCAACATCAAAGTTTTGATAATCTTAAGGTTGCATTATCTATAGCTATTATTTTAGCTATTGTAGACCCTATGAAACCATTTGTGCTAGAAACGTATGCTAGTTATCGTGCTATTGAAGCAATCCTTCTGTAAGAGGAAGGCCAATTGCAATTGAAAGCAAAAAACTTGATTTTGCACAACAAAACTTCTCTGCTTATGAAAGAAAACTCAATGTGATAGTGTCTATTTGAAAATGTGGCAACATTATATGTTTGGGACTCAATTTGAGATTGTGTTAGACCACCTGAAAGAATAAAATGGATTATACAACAAATCGATTTGAAGGGTCGAAAGGCCAAGTGGGATGAGATTATTCAAGAGTATGATGCAAAGCTTTGTTATTGTTGTAAACGAAAATAGAAAAGTTATTTGTTGACAATTTGTATAGACTAAATTTCTAGAGGGATGTGTTTAAATGATTGGGCACACAACTCAACATCAAACTATAGATCATCCAAAAAGAGATGGTCAAATTGAACATGTTAATCATGTGCTAGAGGATATGCTAAGAGCGTACATTAGAAAAAAAAAATGTGATTGGGAATATTATCTCCCTATTCTAGAGCTTGCTTATAATAATGCGAAGCATGTGATGACTAGTTTTAGTCCTTTCATGATATTGTATGGTTTTCAACCTAGATCACTAGTCACGATGGGATTTGCAACTGAGAAACTTCAATAGGTTAAGGAGTTTCTCCAAGATCATATGGAAATGCTGCAACTTGCTCGTCAAAATGTTTGATAAACACATGATAGATACAAAAAGTACGATGATACAAAATGTCAACAAGTAACCTTCATTGAAGGGAAGATGTATTTTAATGTGTGCCAAGACATTTAGAAAGTCTTAAAATTGGGCCAACACCTAAATTATCTTCGAGATATTGTAGGCCTATTAAAATACTCAAGAAAGTTGGAGATATGGCTTATAAACTCTCATTACCCGCACACTCTCGTATTCATTCGTTTTTCATGTAAGTCATTTACATAAGCGCTTGCATACGGACGACTATGTCATTGACCAACAAATTTTGGTTGATTTCATTGAGCCTACAACCCAACTGCAATTGTCATCATCTACATCATCAAGCATTAGTCAAGTGAAAAGATCGATCTAAAGAAGATGCCACTTGGGAAAACATTAGTGTTTTAGACTATCATGACTTACATGCTCATTATCATCTATGTCATCAAGCATTAGTCAAGTGGAAAGATCAATCTGAAGAAGATGCCACTCAGGAAAACATTAGTGTTCTTAAGAAGAAAATTCCCACTTTTGTTTTCGAGGACAAAAACACTTCTCCAAGGGGGGAGTAATGTAAGGTCAAGGTTCAAGTCTGAAACCGAACTCGAGGGTTGTCTTAAAGAGGTATGAGGTTGGGAGGAAAGGAGGTTTTTAGAGCAAGGCCTTACAAAAATTCCATTTGTGTGTCCATTTGGACAAATTCCATGTCCTCAGAGGCTAGTAGTCCAAGCACAAGATTGATGTACTCATCTTGACTATTGGAGAAAAAATCTCATCAAAATCTATGCCTTTCTTCTGCTTGAATCATTAGCAACCAATCTAGCCTTATACTTAGACTTGGGATTGTCTGCAATGTACTTCTTCTTGTACACCCATTTACAAGGCAAGGCTTGTTTTCCTCTGCCAATTATGTAAGTTCTTGTCTCATTTTTCAAAATCAGATAGTGTTCATCTATGAATGCTAGGAAATATCGTGTCCCCCAGAGACTTATGTGTCATAGGCCCACATAGATCACTATGTACCAAGGCCAGAGGGTTCTCTAACTCTTCAGTCGTAAGCCAAGAAGTGTTAAGAGTTGAATTTGATGTTGAAAACTCCGTTGAAAACCACCTTTTTCTATGTTGCTCAAATGGAGATTTTCAGGGCATAAATGGCTTCAAAAGGGCAGTAAAACCTCAAGCACCCATTGGGCATACTCTTGGTACGATGAGGAAGTTATATCAATAATCAAAACCAAAATTTAGTCTGATTCTGCACATGCAATGCACATGATGCAGTCTCTCTCTCTCTCTCTCTCTCTCTCTCTCTCTCTCTCTCTCTCTCTCTCTCTCTCTCTCTCTCTCTCTCTCTCTCTCTCTCTCTCTCTCTCTCTCTCTCTCTAATGAGCCCTTTTCTCTGAGCTCTGATATCACATGTCAGTGCATAGAGTGACTGCAAGAAAGATAAGACACACACAACAAGTGGTGGAGCACAGGATGAGAAGAATACTCAAGAGAAGAATACTCATCCACTCCTTATTGTTCTATCAAGTCAGTAAGTGAATTATGTTAGTGTTGGGCTAGTGGGTGTCCGGCAAAGTTGGCCTAAAACCCCAACACTTTGCAGTTGCAAGATGTTGTTAGCGGGTCACCGCGGCGGGCGTTTGTAGCATAGTTATCTGGCACTAACGTAATATGTCAATACTTAGGCAAGTGACTCATGAAGGAGTAAAAGCGAAAGTGTGACGTGAGAGAGAGTGCAAAAAGAAGAGCACGACGATATGGTGAACTTGCTCTATTGTAATGTGTAAACATAGTGAGTTCTTATTAGGTTTTTACAAAAGAATATGTGTACATACCTGGCAGCCCGCCCACTTACCTGGGCGACCACATTGGGCTTTATACCCCAACAACCTCCCACTTAAAGTCCAATGTGGTACTTTAAGTGTGAGAGAAGCTACTATACAAGCTAATATACAAGAGATGTAGAGAAGTGATGTACTAACCTACACCTAACTGCTTGCAAAAATGCGCAAAGCTCTCTGAGGGAAGTCCTTTTGTAAGTAGATCAGCATTATTTTATGTAGTGTGAACTTTGACAAGCTGAATTTGCTTATCCTCGAGCATTTCCCTGATGAAATGATACTTCACATCCACATGCTTTGTCTTTGAGTGATAAACTAGATTGCGAGGCAATTGTATAGCACTCTAACAATCACAATATAACACAGGCATCTCTTCTTTGATTCCAAAATCTGTTACTAGTCGATTAAGCCAAATTGATTCTTTGCATGCCTCTAATGCTGCAACATATTCAGCCTCTGTAGTAGATTGAGTAACACAATCTTGTAATCTAGAACGCCATGATACTGCTCCACCAGCCAATGTAAAGATATACCCCGACGTAGACCTTCGCTTGTCTAAGTCACCTGCATAATCTGAGTCTATAAAACCCTTTACACTTAGCTCCTGACTCCCATAGCATATACGCATACTCTTTGTAGCTTTCAGGTATCTCAATATTCCTTTCACTGCCTCCCAATGTTTCTTGCCTGGGTTTGACATGTATCGACTTACTACTCCCACTGCAAATGCAATGTCTGGGCGAGTAGCAATCATTGCATACATCAAACTACCCACTGCAGACGCATATGGAATCTTATCCATTCCAGCCTGTTCTACCTCAAACACAGGACAATCTTGTTTGCTAAGTTTCACATATGGTGGCAATGGAACCCTCAATGCCTTTCCCTTCTCCATATTGAAACGTTGCAAAACCTTGTCAATATACTCTATTTGAGATAACCAAATCAACACTTTGATCTGTCTCTCTCAATGCGCATACCAAGTATATGACTTGCCTCACCCATGTCTTTCATGTCAAACGATTTTGCCATCTTTGACTTCAAAGCTGAAATTTTTTCCAAGTGCTTGCCAGCAATCAACATGTCATCCACATACAAAATAAGGATCAGCCAACTGCCATCCTTAGCCTTCTTTGTATATAGACAGTGATCCAACTCACTACGTTTGTAGCATTGAGAAAGCATAAACTTGTTGAACTTATGGTACCATGCCGTCGGTGATTGTTTTAAGCCATAAAGACTCTTTAACAACTGGCATACCCAGTCTTCCTTGCCTTTTTCAACAAACCCTTCTGGCTGCTGCATGTAAATTTCCACATCTAAATCACCATGCAAGAACGCTGTCTTGACATCCATTTGGTGCAACACCAAATCTAATATGGCAACCAATGCAAGAAAGCATCTCAATGTAGTCATCTTGACCACCGGAGAGAAGACTTCATCAAAGTCAATGCCTTGTTCTTGCTTAAAGCCCTTGGCAAGAAGCCTTGCTTTGTACTTTGGCTGACTATCACGAGCGGTGATCTTATACCTGTAAACCCATTTACAAGGTAGAGACTTTTTGCCATGTGGTAATTTAACTAGCTTCCATGTCTTGTTTTTATGCAGAGCTGTCATCTCTGACTGCATGGCCAATTGCCAATTCCTGGAGTCCTTCATTTGCACTGCTTCCTTGTAACATGAAGGCTCATTGCAATCAGTCAACATGACATAGTTCATAAATGGAACAAACCGATCAGGAGGTCGTGTGATACGTCTAGATTTATGCAAAATAGGTGGCTCAGGCTCAGGCTCAGCCACAACCTGTGGTTCCACTCTATCCTGTCCTTGCTCCTCTTGAGCCCTGACATTTTGTCTTGCACGTGCAGGTCCATCTTCTTGGAAGACAACTCTTCTAATCTCCTCAACCCTCTCTGGTTTAGAATGATATTTGGCTTCATTAAAGTGAACATCATTGCTGCGGATAACCTTTCTGGATTCGGGATCCCAAATTCTGTACCCCATCTCACCAGAATTACCATAGCCTAGAAAGATGCACTTTCTACTCTTTGGTTCAAGTTTGTTCCTAAATTCCTTTGGAACGTGAGTATATGCCTCACAGCCAAAGACTCTGAGATGCTTGTATGAGGGCACCTTGCCTGACCATACCATCTCTGCCACTGAATCCTTCTGCATAACCTTGCTAGGAGATCTATTTATCATATGAACTGTTGTTGATACAGCTTCAGCCCAAAACCCATATCGCAGATGTGCATTAGACAACATACTTCTGACCTTCTCTTGTATGGTCCTATTCATCCTCTCAGCAACACCATTTTGAGGAGGATTGTAAGGAGCAGTAAGTTCACGTTTTATACCTTTTGACTCACAAAAGTCCTGAAAGGACTTTGAAACATACTCTCCACCATTGTCAGTGCGTAAGCATTTAAGCTTCTTGCCACTCTGATTCTCCACAAGTGTCACAAACGTTTTGAAAACACTAAACGCTTCATCCTTGTGCTTGAGAAAGTAAACCCATACTTTCCTCGAGTAATCATCTATAAATGTCATAAAGTAAGAAGCTCCCCCTAGAGATAGGCTAGGCATAGGTCCACACAAATCACTATGAACAAGTGCCAGATGTGTATCTCTTCTACTGCTTCTATGCTTATGTGGCTGTTGTGTTTGCTTACCATACAGACAATGTTCACAAAATTCAAAATCATTAAATGAAAAGCCAGGCAAATAACCAAAACAAGATAAGATTTCCATTCCCTTCTGGAACATATGTCCTAGCCGGCTATGCCACACAGAAACGTTCGGCTGCTCGGTTACATTGATTACATTTTTAGAGACATTTGATACCTAAATCATGTAAAGTCCTCCAGACTTTACTCCATGTGCTACTGTCATAAAACCCTTGGATATCTTCCACATGTTCTGTCCAAAAGTGGTGACGTAGCCAGCATCATCAACTAAACCTGTGCTGATCAAGCTCTTTGTAATTGCGAGAACATGTCTCACATTCTTCAGCGTGAAAGAAGATCCATTCTGAAACTTCAATTGAACATCTCCAACACCTAAGATTTCACATGTCTGCCCATTGCCTAGCCGAACATGATCTTTAGTTGTCACATAAGAGGTAAACCACTCCTTGTTTGGAGACACATGAAGTGATGCCCCTGAGTCTATAATCGAGTCACTCAGTGCATGCCCATCAAATGCTGTAAGAAGATCTGAGTCCATTGTATTCTTCAAGAAGTAGATGTCTCCTGACACTAGACTGTCATCCTCTGCAACAGTGTTTGTCACATTTATTTCTTGAATCTTCACTGAGGACTTATTCTTCTCACCATGGTCTTCAGCTTTCTCTTTGTCTTTTTCTGCTTTCCATTCTCTGCAGTCTCTTTTCATGTGACCCTTCTTGCCACAATGGTAGCATTCTATGTCACTCTTGCCTTTAGCACTGCGGGACTTGCTACGAGACTGATTCCTCTTTCCACCTTTGTACTTTTCTTTGGTCCTTCCCCTAACAACTAAGGTTGTTCCTTTGCCTTTGTCCATTGTCTTTCTGTTGGTTTTTTCAGTAAGCAGACTGCCTTCTACACCTGCTATGGTCAAACCATCTGGAGGTGCAGAATTACTCAAAGCTGTGCGAAAAGTGTCCCAACATTCCGGCAATGTGATCAACAGGAACATATCTCTAATAGGTTCATCAAACTTGACACCTTGAGCTGACAACTGACTGAAGATGGTGTTGAATTCATTCAGATGATTGGACATAGGTGTCCCTTCTTTCATCTTCAAGTCAACAAGCTTCTTAAGGCAGTATACCTGTGAAGCTGCACTCTGCTTCTCATAAAGATCACTCAGCTTTGTCCATGCTTCATAAGCCGACATCTCGTCTGCTACATTGAAGTAAACGTTTTCTGCCAAAGTCAGTATAATGGTAGAAAGTGCCAATTCATCCATTTCGCTCCATTCATCTTCGTCCATATCTTCTGGTTTTATCCCCTTGAGCTTTATGGGTTTTATCTGCTTCTTTTGTACCAACACGTGCCGAATCTGCTTCTTCCACAATGGGAAATTGGTTCCATCCAGCTTCTTGATATTGTAAAGAGCAGTGTCCTGTGATCCAGCCATAGCTACGCTTCTCAGTAGTTTACTTTCCTGGGAAAAATTCGGCAGAGTTTCCCCTGTAAACTGACCTCTGAACCAATATCAACGTTTCAAATGAACGAATAAAGGTTCAGATTCTGCAGAAATTTCGACAGAGTCTCCTTTGTAAAATGGCTCTGGTGTACTCAAAAACAGACCAAAAAAATCTCAAAAAACACTGTCTCTCTAACACTGTAAGTTGCGGTTAAACCTGTCCTGCACCTATACTGTCTCTCACTGTCCTGTCACTACCCTGTAAGCATAGACTGTGACAATGCCTCAACGGCAATAAAGCAAAGATGCAATCCCAACTGTCTATCTCACATTCAATACATCCTAGCTGCCTATCTAAGGGTGCTCGAGGGATCGCTCCAAGACCTGTATCACCGAAAGGATCTCAACATTCGAGAATCCCCCAGCTCAATAAAACCTCACTCGACCCTCAACAAAGGTTGCAGTAAATTTGACAATACATAGACTTCCCTCAAAGTCATACATCCACAAATTTCCCACTGTATGCTGTAACCGCTGCGGTGGTTGTTTGTTGCGTGACTCACAGCCAGCAAACCCTCAACATACATACATCATCTCTGACAATACATCCCATGTGGAAGTACCTGCAATGTTAGGATGAAATCTGGAATATCAAGCAACAAATACAAGCTACCTAATGAACTAGTGGATGTCGCCTACAGTCTCTGTGTAGATGCGCCCGTGTCGTATGTGACACGCCTCCAAGAATTGTAAGCCGTCTTTCGATGTGTAGATAGCCACAAATTAGCACTCTGGGAGTGCCGATATCCTCAGCGCCTGCAGTCGTAGGCCGAAGCCCCAAATTTGTAGAGTCAGATCCACACCCGCCTAGACCACGTAGTCGAAAATGGCCTGCGCAGAACCTTGTCGAAGCCGAACGGTGGCCGAGATGACCTCAGAATGAAATTCACTCCAATCTGTCGAATCTCACTCCAATTTGAGCAGGTGACTCTAGCTTCGTGCAATGCTGCCTCGAGCCTCGATGTGAGCTCTGATACCAGTTGAAGGAGTACAAGCGGAAGTGGGACGCGAGAGAGAGTGCGAGAAGAAGAGCACGACGATATGGTGAACTCGCTCTATTGTAATGTGTAGAGCATAGTGAGTTCTTATTAGGTTTTTACAAAAGAATATGTGTACATACCTGGCGGCCCGCCCACTTACCTGGGCGACCACATTGGGCTTTATACCCCAACAACTCAGATGGGGCACGAAGACTCTTTGAGGTTGTCAGTCCTCAAAGAAGTTAATCTAATAAGAAAACTCATAAACTCAAGAAGCAAATCACCACTCAATGATTGAAAAACCTACTGTTGTCCTTTCTCACCGGTCTAGGTCATCACGCCATTTTGTCGACTAAACGAGCTGAATTTTCATGAAACTTTAAGGGAAGCTATCTTAGATCTATAATGGCTTCAAAAAAATTAAAAGGTACTCCTAATTCAAATATTCCCTCAAAACCAACAAAAATGTTACACTAGTCTACAGCACTTAGCAATGGACAATGATAAAGCACATAGATTTGTTTCAGTATTGGCTAGGAAGGATGGATACAACATTGCATGCACGCATGCGGGGGGGGAGAGAGAGAGAGAAAGAGAGAGAGAGAGAGAGACAGAGAGAGAGAGAGATTCATAAAATATAATATCCAACTTTACCAATTGATTTTCTCATATTAAACTGATCATTTAATGTGGGAGAATAAACAGGAACAAGAGTTAAAATAGAGACATGTGCTTCTAGACCTATCTGAACACGTGACCAAAAGGAGAGATCATCTCAATAGGGGTCCAAAAGGAGATGGTCTATCAAAGAGCAATGTGCAATAAGTGCTTCAAGACTTACCTCAGTAGGAGACCAAGAGGAGAGATGGTTACATCTCAATAAGGGTCCAAAAGGAGGTAGTCTATCAAAGAGCAATGTGCACCTAATGGAGCTTAAAATACCTTAGGGTTAGCTTCATTAAAGACCTCCAATGTTTAGTGTTAAAAGTTCTTTGACCATACACAAGCTAAGGTTGAGCTTGAGGTGGGAACCCAACCTAAACTTACCTTTGGCCTTAGGTAAGCTAGGGTTGAGCTCGAGGTGGAACCCGACCAAAACTTGCCTTAGACCTTAGGCAAGCTAGGGTTGAGCTTGAGGTGGGAACTCCACCTACGGTGCTTGTCATGTTTAATGACTAAGGTACTTGAGGTACTTGTCATACTTAATGAGGAAGGTGCTTGAGAAGCTTCCTATGTATGGAGGGGTAAGGTGCTTGAGTCAAAAAGAGACCCTACAAACTTAATGACGAATTTTTTTGAGAAGCTTCCTATGCATGGGGGGGGTAAGGTGATTGAGTCAAAAAGAGACCCTACAAACTTAATGAGGAAGTTTCTTGAGAAGCTTCCTATGCATAGGGGGTAAGGTGCTTGAGTCAAAAAGAGACCCTACAAACTATGCATGGGGGCGGGGGGTAAGGTGATTGAGTCAAAAAGAGACTCTACAAACTTAATGAGGAAGTTTCTTGAGAAGCTTCCTATGCATGGGGGGTAAGGTGCTTGAGTCAAAAAGAGACCCTACAAACTTAATAAGCAAGTTTCTTGAGAAGCTTCCTATGCATGAACGTCCCAAAGTTAGGGGAATCTTTGATCTAAGCTTCCACTCACCCAAAGGGCACCCCTTTTCTAAAAGGGCACATGGGACACATGTCAGACTCTCACTAAGCTTAACCACATGGTGTGCTTGAATGCTATTGGTTGGGCTAAAGAGAGATCCAATGAGCTTCTAGCTCCATCACAAATATCTAGATATTTTCAAGCTCTCTCTCTCTCTCTCTCTCTCTCTCTCTCTAAGGGGTAAGGAGGACACTCTACCCATGTACTTGAATGCATGCTGCATGTGATTGGCTAGGGGGGAGAGGGGTCCAATGAGCTTGAAACATGTGTAAAAGCTACAACTTGCCCCAAGCAAGGAAGGGGGGTGTTCGGGGGTATACACCACACACACACACACTCATTTGGTGGATTCATTCTCACTTTGTGAAAGTTGAGGAACTCCACCTCCTTCTCCAAGCTTGTGAGAAGTGAGAGCCTACACCAACACTCTTGGCTATGGAATGCAAATCCAACCAAGATCCATGCTTTAATGCTCACGCTTGCCATCTTCTCCATCTTCATTACTATGCTATTATGTATGCTAGCAAAAAGAGTGATGATAAGTGAGGAACTATTTCTTTCTCCTATGGAATGTTTCTTCTTCCTCTTCCCTATCCTCATTCCCCGCTATCTCTCTCCACCTTCGAAGGTGTTTGAGGCCTTGGGACTGAGGCTTGGGATAGTTAATGCGTTCTACAAAGTTTATGTTATGCTTGTGATGCATGAAGCTTTCCATCTTCATTGCATCACCTAGGTCACAAGGAACCCAAAGATTGTATTGTACCAAGTCTCTCTTGATGGGAGAAACTATAATACAAATGCCTATTGGAGGGGGGACCGGCTCCATATGAATCCGGTCCTCAACTATTGTCATGTTTTCTAGAATCTCTCCTCTTGCAAAAGATGATTTTTCATGCCATGCTAACTAAGTACCATGTTTATGTTGCTACCATCAATTAAGTTCACCCGCTATGCTCACAAAGTAATCTCACAAAAGTGCTTCATTTAATTTCCTAATTTCGCTACTCTCAAAGTTCATAGGCCATTTCTATTACATTGGTATCAGAGCATTTGGTTTCTGTTTTTTGCTTAAGAAGAGGGGTCCTTAAGTAGCCTATTAATGGTTGTTTTTGTTAATTATATTAAGGTAAGTGTGACTAGGATATATTATCAGTTTTGTTGAGCCCACTATGTGGGATATGGTGCACACCTCGGGAGCTTTGGTCTTAATAATGGAGTCTTCTTAGACTTGCCTATGGCTTTACCATTATTGAGCCATAAGAAGTCCAAAAGGAGCTATCCCTTGGCAACTTCGCTATGTTAGACCCACTCCACTACTCTCTATAATTAATCAATTCGAGCCGTGGGTGTAGATACTTAAGTGCCTATTTTCAAAGTGTCAGGACATCGGCAAGGCCGGACAAGGGCAAGTCCGGGCTAGGCAGTGTGGAAAGGGAGTCCAACTAGGGCAAAGGGCGAGGGGCCATGCTATATAGTGGGTGGTTGGGTGGTGGACTCCTAGGTTCTAGTTCCCCTTATCTAACATTGGTATCATGAGCTTGGTTCTTTTTTTGGGAAAGGCACAGCCGTGGAGGAGGGGAGCCACACAAAACTTGCATGAGCAAGTTGCATGTCGGGGTCAAGGGACCGTGGACCACCTCTCTTGTGAGGAGGACAACAAGCCGAAATCCGTGGGCAGCCCCCCTTGCAAGGAGAAGCTGTCGAGGTGGGACCTGCACCAAACCCAACCCTTGCGGGCTCTACAGCATCTCGTTGGGCAGGGGAGTATTTCTCGACCCAAGGCCGAAGCCCCTTGCGCACCACAGTGAACGCCATGGCCTCATCTCCTCTCTTGCACGCTACTATAAGCGGCCATAGCCGCTAAGCTTGGTCTTTACACATTAAACAGGCACCCAACCCCTTGGGGGTTACTCGCCAAACCTTTTTTTTCAAGTACAAGGGGCGGTACCCACAGTGGGGTACCCCCCCTCCCTCGTGTGCAGATTCGGCAAGGCTCGGCAAGGCACGGCATCGCGACACAGCTGGCAAAAAAAACTTTGACACACCAATTCTCTGTGTATTACCGGCAGAAACTTGGAAATTTAAGCAAAGAATTTCAATGGGAGTTCAAAGTACCATAATCTTTCAAAATCAATTAACAGTTGCAAGCATAATTGATTCGGATACCAAGGAATTGAGGAATTCCTTATACTGCAGACATTTCGGATCAATTTCCACCGCGATACTATCGATTTTGATGGAATTAGCAAGGCTAATTACACTTTGCAAGTGCTCTCGATCTCATGTATTTTTCTGACTATTCCTTGCACCGCATTGTGTCGCCATGGATTCAGATATCAATATGACTTTTGATTTTGAGCAAAGTACGCCTGATCCTGCCCATGATGGCCTGCGGAAGGATCCTCTCAAGGAGAGTACCCGCGATGCTATGACAGGTGATGACACTTATGAATTGCTCGATATTCAAGAATTTCGTGCACTTCGGACACGCATGTCAGTCATGGATGAAAATTTTAAAGCTTTAAATGCACATGTTACTAAATCATCCACATTAGTGATGCAATTAATGCAACACCAGTCCAAGGGTCCTGCTGACACGCACATGCATGAGCATGTTGTTGCACAAGGGCAAGGCCCTTCTAATCCAGGGCAAGGCCCAACTGGTGATACTTTGCACACTCTCACTGCAAAAGAGGTGGATGAATTGTTGAAAAACACCAAACCACAGATTTTTAAGGGAGAAGACTGAGACCGCAATAAAGATGTAGTGAATATCTTTGTCAGCAAGTGGGATGGAATTCACGCCTTATGGCGTACTCCGGATGCAATTAGAGCTCTGCAAACGAGCTTAACTCTGGAAGGCAAGGCCTACAAATGGTGGATGTCTCTCAAGGAGAAGAATATCATACCACAGAGTTGGGTAGCTTTTGAAGCTATGTTTAGCAAAGAATTTTTGCCTACAAATGAGGAAGATCAGAATCAGACGGCTTGGGACACATGTTCCATGCGCCAATACCCATCATTGCTTGAATATATATCTCACTATCGGGATGTTATTCCCAAGTTGGAAGGCTTAGATAACTTTCAACAAGTACGGGGGTTTATACGTGGTCTAACACTAGAAAGAAGTATGTCAAGACCCAAGACCCTAAAGCACTTGAGGAAGCCATAGTGAAAGCACATATTCATGATGATCCATATGAAAAGAAAGCATATAATATTCACGTGCCTGCTAATACACATGGTAATACACACATTCAGTATGGGCACAATAAAAGGAAATTTATAGTTGCCAATTCAGATGCATCTAAAAAACCCAAGGGGTCCAGGGGTCCTCTCTCTCCTAAGGCCATTGATAAAGCTAAGAAAGAGAAATTACGTTTTCAATGTTTAGGAAGCGGTCATGGAAAAAAGGATTTTCCCAAGGGGAAATATGCTGCTAATGGCAAGGAGAAAGCAGTTCACACAATACAACTGCTACCTCTTGAGTCTTCCTCACGATTCTCTATAGTGGAAGTAACACACACAGAGGTGGTACATGAATGCTGTCTCACAGCTTCCATGTGGCAACAAACCTTTGGACCACATGAGCTAGTACGTATGCACGGATCTTTGCAAGGCCACAAGGTGCGCATCTTGGTAGATGACGGTGCTACTCACAATTTCATCAATTATGGATTGGTGAAAAAACTCAAATCGCCTCAAACTCCGAGTACCCACCACTACAAGGTAGCAATGATGAATGGACATGATACCGAAATCTGGGATACTCAATGCCTAGCTGTTCCATTGGAAGTACAAGGTTACTCCACATGCTTGGATTTTCAGGTTATGAACATGGAAAGGGCATACGTGATCCTTGGTAGGGAGTGGTTGCATAGCCTAGGACCATCACTGAAGCATAGCTATGAGCACAACAGCTTGATGTTTGAATCCCATGGCGCACATGTGTTGTTGTTAGGAGAGAAGGATGTACCTTCTTCACCATTGATTTGTACCACTGAGCTTATGCAACTTGTTTCTGATAATGAAATAGATCAAGTTTTCTAGTGTTACTCACTGTCTCATTTTCTTTCTAACATTGAATCTGTTGAACATTCCTCAACGCCCCATGCTTCTCTCTCATCTCTTCCACCAATGGCTAATTCCAAACAAGCAAACATTGCTAGTGAGTTACAAAAATTATTTAAGGAATTTCAAGATGTTTTTCCTAATGATTTTCCATCAAGATTACCACCGACATGATCGGTGCAACATAGCATTGATGTGGCTGCAGGCTGTAAACCTGTCATCATTAAACCACCCTACCGTATGAGTTATTATGAAGCTGCTGAGGTGGAACGTCAACTTGTTGACTACCTTAGCAGAGGGTATATACAACCCAGTTCTTCACCATGGGCCTCTTCTATCTTATTAGTAAAGGCAAAAGACGGCAGTATGCGCATGTGCGTAGACTACCGTGGCTTAAATGCGGTTACGGTTAAGAACAAATACCCATTGCCTCGAGTAGATGAGTTGTTTGACAAACTCACTCATTCTTGCATTTTTACAAAAATAGACTTGCGGTCAGGATATCACCAAGTCCGTATTCTCCTTGCTGATATACCCAAAACTGCATTCCGAACATGGTTTGGACACTACGAGTTCTTGGTGATGCCGTTTGGGTTAACCAATGCGCCCGCAACATTCATGACACTTATGGATAGTGTCTTGAAGCCGTACTTGGGAAAATTTGTCATTGTTTTCCTCGATGACATTCTAGTGTACAGTGCTTCTAAAGAAGAACACTTACAACATCTCAGGCAGGTGTTCGAGTTGTTATGAACAAACAAATTATATGCCAAGGAATATAAGTGTGATTTTCTGAAAGAAGAAATTCACTATCTAGGGCATGTTATTTCAGCTAATGGGCTATATATGGATCAATCCAAACTGGATACCATCCGGAAATGGCCTTCTCCTAAAAATCTGGAAGAGTTACAGATTTTTTTGGGATTTGCAGGTTTTTACCGAAGGTTCGTTAAAAACTATGCTAATATTGTTGTTCCCATGACGGATCAACTAAAAGGCAAAGGCAAAGCTTTTCAGTGGGCATCCGCTCAACATCACAGTTTCGATATGCTCAAGGATGCATTAGCTATAGCTCCCATACTAGCTATTGTAGATCCTCTGAAACCATTCGTTTTGGAAACGGATGCTAGTGATCGTGCTATTGGAGAAGTCCTGTTTTTACAAGACGGACGGCCAATTGCATTTGAAAGACGGAAGCTTGGTGCAGCTCACCAGAACTACTCTGCTTATGATCGCAAACTCTATGCAATAGTGTCTGCCTTAAAAACATGGCGACATTATCTGTATGGTGCTCAGTTTGAAATTGTGTTTGACCATGAAAGCATCAAATGGTTTACACAACAAACGGGTTTGAAGGGTCGGAGAGCTCAGTGGGCCGAGATTCTTCAAGAATATGATGCCAAGCTCAGGTATCGTAAAGGTCGATACAATGTGGTGGCTGACGCTCTAAGTCGTATGCCGGAGATCAATTCTCTCTTGTTCACGGAACTTCGTAGTGAATTTTTGGATTCTCTCAAAGGAAAATATGAGCATGATGAAGCATATTCCAAAGTGTGGAGCCATGTACAAATGAGCGATCCTTATCACTCCAATGATGGTAGTGTAACATTAACCTCCACACCTAGTTCTCCTCTATCGAGTGATGAACTGCAACGATGGAAGCATTTCACCATCGACAATGGGTACCTACTCCATAAGGGGAGAGTTTGGTACCAATGGACACAGACATTCGGTGCCAAATTCTTTATGAATGTCATGATAGTCCAAGTGCAGGACACCCGGGTATTAGAAAAACGTATGCTCTTGTACGACGACAGTTTTACTGGCCAAGTATACATGGATTTGTTCAATCTTATGTCTTGCATTGCCAAAAATGTCAAGTTAACAAAGCAGAGCACCTGAAAGCAGGAGGATTCTTACATCCTTTGGAGATTCCCAATGGAAAATGGGTAAGCATCTCTATGGACTTTATTGTGGGTTTACCAACCATTGTACGAGGTCATGACTCGGTATGGGTGCTCGTAGACCGGTTGACTAAACTATGTAAGTTTATTCCAACCAAATCAACGGTTAAGACACCAGAACTAGTCAAGTTATTTGTGGACAACCTATACAAATTGTATGTTTTGCCAAGTAACATTGTCAGTGACCGTGATCCCAAGTTTAACAGTCACTTCTGGAGGGTTGTGTTTAAACTATTGGGGACACAAATGAACCTCAGTATAACCGATCATCCAGAAATAGATGGTCAGACTAAACGAGTTAACCAAGTGCTAGAGGATATGCTAAGAGCATACGTCAGCAAAAAACAGTCAGACTGGGAAGAATACTTACCTATTCTTGAGTTTGCCTACAACAGTGCTAAGCATGTCACAACTGGATTTAGTCCTTTCATGCTCATATATGGGTTTCAACCTAGGTCACCTTACGGTGGGGTTGGCAACCGAAAAGATCCAAGAGGTTAAGGATTTTCTCCAAGAACACATGGATCTACTGAAACTCGATCGTCAAAATGTCCGACAAGCATAGGACCGGTTAAGAAGTATGCTGATGAGAAACATCGGCAAGTTACCTTCGAGGAAGGGGAGGAAGTATTTTTACGTGTGCCAGAACATTATTGTTACCTGCACATTCTCATATTCATCCGGTGTTTCATGTAAGCCATTTACGTGAGTAGTTACATGGGGAGGACAATGTCATTGACCAACAGATTGTGGTTGATTTCATTGAACCTTCTACCTTACCGCATGAACCTGAACGTGTTCTCAATTATCATGAGTTGCTTACACGTCATCATGTACATCAACAAGCCTTAATCAAGTGGAAAGACCGACCTGAGGAAGGTGTCACTTGGTAAAACATTAGTGTTATTAAGAAGAAGTTTCCCACTTTTGTTTTCAAGGACGAAAACTCTTCTTAAGGGGAGAGTAATGTCAGGACACCGGCAAGGCCGGACTAGACAAGGGCAAGGCCGGGCTAGGCAGTGTGGAAAGGGAGTCCAACTAGGGCAAAGGGCCGGGGTCCATGCTATATAATGGGTGGTTGGGTGGTGGACTCCTAGGTTCTTTTCCCCTTGTCTAACACAAAGGCGAAAAGGAGTAGCACAACTAAGGTTTTGAATTGCCAAAGCATACACTAAGTAAACACATAAGTTTAATTAACATGGCTGACAATAACCAAGAAAGTAGAATGAAAATTGATGACTTTGATTTTTCACATGAAGGTGCTAATGATGATGCCTCCATGTTTGTTAATTATCTTGTTACTAGGTTGCAACAAGCTATGGCAACCCCGCTTTGCAAGCTGAAGTTACTCAACAACTTCGTGCTTATGGGATTTCCTTTTCTCTCCAAGAGGAGAGAGAGCTTAGGAGGCCTCTTGATGAGACCCCCAAAATAAGACTTTCTCCCATACAAGAGGAGGAATCCAAAGATCAAGAAAGTAATGAATCCCTAAGTGCCTCCGAAGATGTGGCTCCATGAAGAAGACGAACTAAACGATCGCCAACTCCTCCCAAGAGGAAACAGTTAACCCATAGTCCTTCTCCTCGTCACTCCAAAAGGGAAGAGAATAAACCAAGGAAGAAAAGGACAAGAAAGAGGTCACCCTCTTCTCCTTCTTCTTCACCTTCCTCCTCTACCGATGAAATCTATGGCTATTCTCCTAGAAAATACAAGACGGGAGGACATTGTAAATCTTACCCTGCATGGCGAAGGTCACAAAAGCTAAAGAAGTTCAAAGAGGGAGGAAAGAGTATCTCTTTTCTCACCTATGATGGAACCTTTTGTGCTACCGACAAAGAATTGGCCTTCATCCAACAATCTGATGCAGCCTTTGGAGACGAGGGCTTCACGGAGTCCTCAAAGCTACACCATGTAGCTATGCACTTCCAAAAATTGGCTCGTCAATGGTGGGCTAGCCTTCATGGCAACGGCAAAGCCCCAAAGACATGGAAAACTCTACAAGTTTCCATCATGAAGCAATTCCTTGCAAGTGATGCAAAGGACAAAGTGCTTACCAAGTGGTGAAGTTTAAAGCTTCTCTCTCATGAGGCTATCCACAAATATGTGGACAAGTTTTGAGATTTACATCTCAAGACTACTATCTTTCAAAAGATAGACTTTGCCGTGCAAAAGAAACAATTCTGTGCAGGAGATGGCCGAGTATGTCAAATCTCAATGGCCTGGTTCTATCACCGAAGTAATCCACCACACCATGGTTGCTTCGCGCATCAATTTCCAACAAGGGGCTACACGAAATGTCAAGCCCATGGAAAATGAAGACAAAAGTGATGCCAAGAGAAAAACCAATGCCCAAAATCTCTCCTAAAGAGCTAGAAGTTTTCTTTTAAAGGACCACAAATGTTTTAAGTGTGGGAAGCAAGGTCATGGTTATCGTCCTTGCCCCAAGAGAATTGCCCGCAAGGAGACTTCTAGAGCCTCTATGTTTGAAGCTCCAAAAGAGGATGCTCATTGCCAAGGATTTCTCCTTTCCTATGCTTGGGGAAAGATGCAAGAGCATGATGCCTTTATTTTGTTTGACCCTGGTTCAACTCACAACTTCATATCCATGGAGTTGACCAGTAAGCTAGGCATACAAGCCCATGAGATAGGAGATGCATTGAAAGCCAATGGAGCTATCAAGGGACAAGAAGTCTCAATTAATTCCTTAATTGGAAAATTAAGGCTTCATGTCCAAAGCTATGTGGACAAAAAGGATTTCTTCATCTCCCCTCTCAAACATGAAAATGTTATCGTTGGGGCACCATGGTTTAACTGCATGGCTTTCAACATGAAGCTCCCAAAAGGAGAATCTACTTCACCTATAGGGAAAAGAGCATATATATAGATGCTAATGAGTTGGGGAACACCATATCCTTGCAATAAAGGGAATCAAGAGGAATTAGAGTTGTCTAATTTCCTAAATGGGGATGTTTCCATTGATGACATCCCTAGTGAGTTACCTTTAAAATGAGGGATGATTACCATGCAATCGAGCTCCTACCAAGAAGCTCACCGCCTAACAAGCCTCCTTATCAAGTTTCACAAGCTCAACAAGAGGAGATCATGAGGCAAGTGCATGAATTGGTGAAAAAGGGGATGGTGAAGTCTAGCTCCTCTCCATTTTGTTCACCATTGTTTTTAGTGCAAAAGAAAGACGACACATATCACATGTGTGTCGACTATAGAGCGCTAAATAAGATCACTTGCAGGTCTATTACATGACTTAACAAAAAAGAACATTAAGTATTCATGGACTGCAAAAGTGCAAGAAGCTTTTGAGAAGCTTAAGGAGAATCTTATCTCTCAATGTGTGCTCACACTATTAGATCTCTCAACGACATTTGAGGTCCACTGTGATGCTTGTGGTGATTGCCTTCGAGCTATTTTGCTTCAAGAAGGACGTGCCATAGAATATGAGAGTCAAAGACTCGACTTCGATAAGTGAGTATTGGGCAAATACAAAACAGAGCTACTAGCTATTCTATATGCCCTAAACACGTGGAAACACTATCTCTTGGGACTCCATTCAACCTACGAATGGCTCACAAAGCCTCAAGAACTTCATGACGCAAACCAAGATCTTCGACAAACAAATGAGGTGGGAAAATTTTCTTTTTCAATTTAAATTTCATATTGCTCACATTGCTAACAAGCACAATCAAGAGGTCGATGCACTTTCACAACGACCAAGGGTAAATGTGGTATCTATAGCAACTCACAATGATCTATCTTTTATAATAGATGAGTATGCTTGACCAAGAATTTAAGTACGTAAGTACAACCTTTGCATTAGGGAAGAAAAAAGAACCATTCACCTTGAAGGATGGTTATCTTCCAAACGGCAATAGGCTATGTGTTACTCACCCATATAATTAGGAAGTAATGTATGAATACCATACTTCTCCTTACGCAGGGCAAAGAGGGAATCCATAATCTACTCTTCAAGGAGTAGAATGAATTTTTGTTGGTCTACCATGAAAAGCAAACATACAAGAGTATGTTTCAAAGTGCGTGGTATACCAAAAGTTGAAATTTGATCGAGGGAAGCAACTTGGATTGTTTTAGGCGACAGGCTTAACAAGAAAACACACTCTATGCCAGTCAAAAAGACTATTACGGCACATCAAATGGCAACCCTCTTCAGATCTCAAATTTTCAAGCATCATGGCTTTCCAACACCCATAGTGTCTGACAAAGATCCTAGAATGACCAGTAAGTTCTAGAAGGGTCTCTTTGAGAATCGAGGAAGTAGATTAAATTTCTCTTTCGACCTATCATCCACAAACGGATGACCAAAGTGAAATAATTATCTAACAATCTTGATATACTAAAAGCCTATGTCATGAAAATAGATCAATGGTCTCAATGATAGAAGTACCTACCTCTTATATAGTATGCGTAATATGATATTGTACATACTTCTATGGGGAAAGTACCTTTTGAGGTTAAATAAGGAAGAACCAAAAGTCCCTTACTACTTTAAGTACATGGGAAGATCTTTGCTGCTGATGAATATAGACGAGACCTACAAGAATCTTTTCCAAAGATTAAAGGGGTTATATCCATCTCACAGGAAAGGAAAAAAGGGTTGCTACTAATAAGCACAGAAGAGCCTTAGCCTTTAAGGAAAATGATTGGGTCTTGCTAAAGTTCCTCAAGGCTCATCTGAGGCATACTACGGGCAAGAGTCCTATGGACCACCAAGAGTATGATGCTAAACTAGCAAAAAGATACTATGGTCCTTAATATTCTTAAGCCAGTCAATGAGATGGCTTATCAATTGAAGTTTCCCATCCATTGGCTCATGCACAATGTTGTCCATGAGAACCTACATAAGCCTTACAAAGGAGCGTCATCAAAAGAAGCAATAGTTGTAGACCCTCCAAAAATCGAAGATCAAGAAGAAGTACTTCAATCTAAGTCCATCCTATGACATGAAGACAAGGTATTAAGAAATGGTAAGATTATCTGACGATATCTTATTAAGTTAAAAAAATATTCTTTTAAAGATGCTAAATGGATGCAAGGAACCTAACTTAAGGATAATATGAACCTTGTCAATGCTTATATGAAAATGCATTTTAAATGATTTTTTTTTTGTCTTATAAGACTAGTTCTCTTTTTATTATGCACAAATTTAAAAATATGCATGCTCAGAATCATGTTTGTGGTGACGAGGCCTCCCAAACACCAAGTAGAACTTGTCACTCTACTTTGGAAGTATGATATGGACTAAAGAGCAGACATGCTTGCGGCAGCTTCGTCTCCCAAGCACCAAATGGACTTGTTATCCATCTTGGAATGATGTCGTGGGTTAAAAAGGGATCCTCTACCCGCTAAGAAACATGGACTAATGACTAGGCTTTATCTTCTCTACCTCATAGTTGAGGACGACTATGATTTCAAGAGAGAGGTAATGTCATAAAATATAATATCTAACTTTACCAAATGATTTTCGCATATTAAACTAATCATTTAATCTGGGAGAATACACGGGAACAAGAGTTAGAATAGAGACATGTGCTTCTAGACCTATCTCAACACGTGACCAAAAGGAGAGATGGTTGCATCTCAATAGGGGTCCAAAAGGAGATGGTCTATCAAAGAGCAATGTGCAATAAGTGCTTCTAGACTTACCTCAGCAGGGGACCAAGAGGAGAGATGGTTACATCTCAATAAGGGTCCAAAAGGAGGTAGTCTATCAAAGCGAAATGTGCACCTAATGAAGCTTAAAAGACCTAGCTTCATTAAATACCTCCAATGCTTAGTGTTAAAAGTCCTTTGACCTTAGGCAAGCTAAGGCTAAGCTTGAGGTGGGAACCCAACCTAAACTTACCTTTGACCTTAGGCAAGTTAGGGCTGAGCTTGAGGTGGGAACCCGACCTAAACTTTCCTTTGACCTTAGGCAAGCTAGGGTTAAGCTTGAGGTGGGAACTCCACCTAAGGTGCTTGTCATGTTTGATGACTAAGGTACTTGAGTTACTTGTCATACTTAATGAGGAATGTGCTCGAGAAGCTTCCTATGCATGGGGGGTAAGGTGCTTGAGTCAAAAAGAGACCCTACAAACTTAATGACGAAGTTTCTTGAGAAGCTTCCTATGCATGGGGGGGTAAGGTGATTGAGTCAAAAAGAGACCCTACAAACTTAATGAGGAAGTTTCTTGAGAAGTTTCCTATGCATGGGGGGTAAGGTGCTTGAGTCAAAAAGAGACCCTACAAAATTAATAAGGAAGTTTCTTGAGAAGCTTCCTATGCATGAAAGTCCCAAAGTTAGGGGAATCTTTGACCTAACTTTCCACTCACCCAAAAGGCACCCCTTTTCTAAAAGGGCACATGGGACACATGACAGACTCTCACTAAGCTTAACCACATGGTGTGCTTGAATGCTATTGGTTGAGCTAAAGAGGGATCCAATGAGCTTCTAGCTCCATCCAACAAATATCTAGATATTTTCACGCTCCCTCTCTCTAAGGGGTAAGGAGGACACTTGTCCAAAGACTACCCATGTACTTGAATGCATGCTGCATGTGATTGGCTAGGGGGGAGAGGGGTCCAATGAGCTTGAAACATGTGTAAAAGCTACAACTCGCCCCAAGCAAGGAAGGGGGGTGTTGGGGGGATATACACCACACACACACTCATTTGGTGGATTCATTCTCACTTGGTGAAAGTTGAGGAACTCCACCTCCTTCTCCAAGCTTGTGAGAATTGAGAGCCTACACCAACACTCTTGGCTATGGAATGCAAATCCAACCAAGAGCCATGCTTCAATGCTTAAGCTTGTCATCTTCTCCATCTTCATTACTATGCTATTATGCATGCTAGCAAGAAGAGTGATGATAATTGAGGAACTATTTCTTTCTCCTATGGAATGTTTCTTCTTCCTCTTCCCTATCCTCATTCCCCGTGAGCTCTCTCCACCTTCGAAGGTGTTTGAGGACTCGGCACTGAGGCTTGGGATAGTTAATACTTTCTACAAAGTTTATGTTATGCTTGTGATGCATGAAGCTTTCCATCTTCATTGCATCACCTAGGTCACAAGGAACACAAAGATTATGTTGTACCAAGTCTCTCTTGATGGGAGAAACTATAGTACAAATGCCTATTGGAGGGGGGACTGGCTCCATATGAACCCGGTCATCAACTATTGTCATGTTCTCTAAACTATCTCTCTTGCAAAAGTATTGTTCATGCCAAGTTAACTAAGTACCATGTTTATCTTGCTACCATCAATTAAGTTCACCCGCTATGCTGACAAAGTAATCTCACAAAAGTGCTTCATCTAATTTCCTAATTCCTCTTTTCTCAAAGTTCATAGGCCATTTCCATTAGAGAGAGAGAGAGAGAGAGGAACATTTAAAGAGAAGAAAACTCTAAAGGAAAAATAAAGGAGAAGAGAAACACCTCTTATATGGACACACAAGGTCTTTTGACTTTTCACCTTCATATGTCTTTTGACTTTCCACCTTCATATGTCTTTTGACTTTCCCCCTTCATCTGTCTTTTCATTTACTAAACTCACCCTTCACTTATTGTCAGGACAAGGGTCCTACGGGGCAAGGCCCAACCTAGGGGGTCAGGGACCTAGGCCGAAGGCCAGGACTGGACCAGTGTGGACTAGGATCCGCTTAGGGCAAGAGCTAGGAGCTAGGCCTATATAAAGGGTGGAAGAGAGGAGGATCCTATGTCTCAGTTCCCTAGGTCTTACATTGGTATCAGAGCTAGGGGAGATGAAAGACATGGAGGAGGGAAGGAGAAAGGTCGGCTTGCTTTGCATGGTAGCTGCATGAGATCTCTCTCTCTCTCTCTCTCTCTCTCTCTCTCTCTCTCTCTCTCTCTCTCTCTCTCTCTCTCTCTCTCTCTCTCTCTCTCTCTCTCTCTCTCTCTCTCTCTCGTTCCAACTTGAGGGCGTGCATGGAGGGGCCAGCCGAGGGTGGAGCCACAGGAGTCACCCCTTCTATGGGGAGTTTCATGGAGAGCTCAAGAAACTTAAACAGGGTGAGAACCACCCCTTGGTCAGGGCTTGGGCCGGCAGTCGACCAACACGAGATTGAGCACAGAAGGGCTCGTTAGCATGGCGCTGAGCAAGGCTACAATTTTCGTCACTGCTCGACCATGAATCAAGGAAGGGACGACGCTCTGTCTCTTTCGCTCTCATGTATTTTTTGATTCTTTAAGGTGGGTGCCCTACCCAATTAAGGGTTGAAGCCCACGACTAGGGTCGGCAAGGCATGGTCTACGACAAGCATGGCTAATAGCAAGGACTATGCGGAGTATCCACATCCAGGAACGACATGCAAAGCACAACTTGCAAGGCGTGTCAGATTGCCCACCAACTCAAGGACATCCGACAACCTGTCGATGATAAAGCCATATCTTTTTGTATGCAGCACTTTCCGTATGCAGGTAGAAGCATGTCAAATTTGGACGCTTTGCTTGACACTAGAAAGTGGAACTCTCTCTGCGGCAAGGCTCTCGACGCCATGAAGTAGGACATCTCTTGACAAACAATAGATGTATTGGTACGACGACAAGGCTAGTCAGAGAAACTTTGGAAAAGTTGGGGCAAGAACCAAGCTCCAACAAGAACGGAATCCAGGTAACTTCTTTTATTTTTCCATCTGTTGCTTTCAATCATTGTTAATATAGATTGACAGTAAAGGCCAGATACGGGTGGCATGTGCCTTGTATTCTAAGGGAGCAAGGCTCCGTACAGGGCTGCTAATGAGCAAGGCTTGTGTAGTCCAATGTTGTGTTACTGCTTTCATAATATTTGCACTATGGAATTTTCTCTCACTCGCCAAAGACGCTCGGTGGCTACGAACCGCACTCGCGATAGGGAAATTATCATGCCAAGACCAAGATCTCACGGAGAAAAGAAACACTTACTTGAGGATGTTTAAGGATTCTCTTACGATCTTGGTCTTTCGTATTGGCCAAGGGTTTCTTGCATTTTAGAATATGCTCTCACTTGCTAGTAAATATGGCTAGGAGCCAATTTCGGGCAAACTTTTCCTTTGGAATTTCAAGACAACTGATCTCAGTAAGGCGACCAACAACATTATCTGCTAGTTGAGCAGTTTCTACAAAGAGTCTTATAAAGGGGTTTGACTACGTATATTCTAATCCAAGGGTTTGGATTGCAAAGGCAACACCCAGGGTTCCCAGTGCAATGTTGTTTGTTTTTTCAAGTAGGGGACGTGCTCCTCTCCATTTGAATACAGGTAAGTGTACATTATGTTCAAATCTCCAGGTACGCATCTATTAATTTGGTGTTATTCCATTTTCAGTATGCTTTGCTTGGTTTTTCAAGACGTCTAAGTACGCTTGAATGTTACAGAACCATGCCAAGGGCATGTTGGCACAAAGTATTTTGGGCCAAGTGTCCAATCTATCTTTCTGTCTTATGTTGTTACGAACCTACTTGTAGGATTCAATTTGGCACATGTTGTCACATGGGATACAACATGGTCTAGGAACTCAAGGAGTTCGGTTTAGCCAGTGTGGAGCAAGATAATGAGGGTCCCTCTCACTCTTGTTGTGGAGTGTTTTGCAGTTCCTCCACACACAAGTACATCTTGTACTTGATTGATGTCGCTTTTTCGACCATCCTTCTTTGAGACATATTCCACATGTGGTGAATATGAGTCTCTAGGACTGACATTGGCGCCTAATTCTTAATGATGTGTCACGACGAAGTCCCTACGTGATGGTCGCATCCGTTTATTAGACCATTTGGAGCACACCATATCAAGAACAATTTCAGTGGCCAGAAATTGTCGGGTACTCAGTACAGATTTGTTGCAATGACAAGTGCTGTGAAAACACCTTAACGGAGGGTCGTTTCTACATATAGCCAAGTATGCTAAATTATTGAGAATGTCTCATGGTTGGTACCTAGGTGTGACTGATCTTTCACATTCTGTTATGGTCCAACTCTTGTTGAAAGGCTTTCATTTACGTACCGTGGAAAGTCTCGTCATGGAATTGCGGTTTGGATAAATTTGTGTTAAATGCATGCACACTAGGTGTTATGAGCCCTAGTGTTTAACACTGATTTATTTGGAGCGGCATGCCAATTCATGGACTTTTATTCTCTCTGCACCTTTTTGCACTGCATGTGCAATCTCTCTTGCAGATTTATTATGAGTTTACACCCTGCCATACAAGGCACTGGCTCAGGATGGGTGTCTATGGGTTGGATGGTCTAAACTCTAGGAGCTTACTCCAGTCCACCCGCTTTCAACCTAGTTGGTTGTCTTCACTCCATATAAAATATATGGCTGGATACTCAATGATTGAGTCCTAGTTTATCGACAGTCAGAGAAGATTGTCTGTAAGTGGTTGGGGAACAACACCTCACTCTTACTGCTGCTATTTCATCTCGTGTTGGATGGGCAACTTACAAATATTTCTTTTGCTAAAGAATCTGCTAAGAGCATACATTAGCACAACGTATTTCTGAATAGATGATTTTCTCCCTATTCTAGAATTTGCTTCAGTACGGATTTCAACTTTGAACACCTGCTGTGGTGGGGTTGGAGATTGTTTCAATAGTTTCATACGTCAAGGACTTACCAGGTGTGTTGACAAAGTATGTTGGCAAGTAACCTTCATTAGGGATGAACATGTAGTTCTTTGTGTTCCAAACTATTCTGAATTCTAACAAGAGGACACTCCCTATCTATGAACATTTCAAGATACTCACGTGAGTAGGAAATCTGGCTCACAACTACATGGAAAGTTACGCCAAGGTTTCCTTGCATTATTCCAGTACCTTCAAAAGCTCTGAAAGCTGGTTATGCCTTTGGACAACTCTTAGTTGTGGTTACTCCTTTAAAGTACTCAAGTGAGTTATAAAGGGAGTTACCATTTAGACCCAAGTGGTTCCAAAAGGACAACAATGTTGAAAATCAAGATGTTTCTCTTGGTTTCATTGAACCTCCTCACTGCACCAATTATCGGTCATACAGACAACTGGCTCACGTATGGGACGTCAATAAAGAAAACATCAGTATGCTTAAGAAGATATTACTACTTGTGTTTTCGAGGAAGAAAACTCTTCCTTAAGGGGGGAGTAATGTTAGGACAAGGGTCCTATGGGGCAAGGCCCAACCTAGGGGGTCAGGGACCTAGGCCAAAGGCCTGGACTGGACCAGTGTGGACTGGGGATCCGGCTAGGGCAAGAGCTAGGAGCTAGGCCTATATAAAGGGCGGTAGGGAGGAGGATCCTATGTCTCAGTTCCCTAGTTCTTACACTCATGCACTTAATATGTTTTGTAAAATTTTTTACTTTTCTAAGATTGGGGAGACCTAATAGGTCTAAGGGGACAAGTCTACCAAGTCTCATTGCATTCTGACAAGGTACATGGATTGCGATCCATCATGATCCAAGTCACAAAAACTACAACAGAACATCCCAAACAAGTCGCCATAAGGTCTAATAACACTCTCATATGGTCAAAACATAAAAAAACAATGATTTGTGCACTCAAATCTGAAGATTAGGCTCGTAGACACTGTTGGACAAAAGAAAAAGTGGGACACCTCTATAGATTTATAGCCCAAGAGCGTTCAAACTTAAACCTCATCAACAAAAAGTATACCAAAATATTCTTAGTAAACCCCAACCAAAGGCTTCTCCCTTGGGAATTTACAAGCACACGTCCACCCAAAGGATCATAGCACATATGAGCAAAACCCTGTCAAAGTACGGATTGATAGCACATGACAACCAATGCATATGACGACAAGGGCCTCCCCTTTCACAATTTAATATCACAAACCTACAATTTCAACATCAACTTCATAATTTATAGATACATGCCCTCCCAATCTGTCTACACACAATTTGCCCATAGGCTGCCATAGCCATAACACTGCAGAGAACTAGTCGTAACTTGAAGATCACAACTCTAATTGGGTCACTTTAAAGCTCGGAAGAAAGCTTGAAAAAATGACTAGCAAGAAAGTTGAAGATGATTAAAATCGATTCTACATGCCCCTACATGAAAAATTGATGCGAACAAAGAGTTTTCCCGGCGCGACTACACACAGAGAAGACAAGGCGAGGGCAAAAACTACATCCAAAAGCACCAAGAACTCACAACAAGCTAAAACCTGAAAATTTTTGAACTTTTTTAAGTTTTTACATGAGTTTTAGTTATATACAAGTCTCACTTTAAAAAAACTCACTAACGGACAATCATGGTAACCGGACAGCTAGCGCTACCCTAACGACTTGCCCTACATATACAAGTGCTTGCTAAAGCAATCATAAAACCCAAAAGAACATGTCCAAACACTCTAATGAAAGTCTGTCTCAAAAACTGGGGTTCTCAAAATGTGTGCAACAACGTGTAGTCACAAACCACAACGAAATTTGAAATGCTTACACTTCATTAAAAGAGCAAAGAAAGAGGAGCACAATGCAATTTGATTACCCCATCACAAGATATGTTTTAGAATTGAAATCTGATTACCCCATCACAAGATATGTTGATTACACATTGGAGCAGCTTGCCCGCTTGCGCGTACGTACATAGAGCTCCCTTCTTCTCAAAAGATAAACCTTCTTTTCACATTAAGGTTATTATCTTTTATACCTAGGGATCTCTAAATGGCAGTGGCCGGCTCACATGGGCCTTTACAATTATCATGAAAGAACAACAATAGGAAATGGGCGGGAGTTTAGAGCTCCCAATTCTCAACGTAAAAAAAAAAACGTTTACACACACACACACACACGTGTGTGTGTGTGTCTGTAGCTACACTAGCTCGGACAAATAGTAGAGTACAAATTATATCAAAATGTGGTGTTCGACTAGGTGGGCCCTTGTAGACTATATCAGCCAAACATTCTTCCCTTCCTAGTTCGTATCACCCCTTGACATGACCATGTGAAATCTGGTCGTTAGGGTTGTCTTTAGCTTTGAAATTTCTTTGTAGTTTATGAAGCTCCCCTCTTCCTCGAGTAAGTTATATATACTATGTTCTGGTTGATACATGAGTTGGGCTTCTATTGTTGAGGCAATTTTGCAGTTTGTTACGCATTCTCCTTTTTGTTGCCACGTTTGGTAGGGAAGATGATTTGTGATGTTGCGTGCATTTTTGGAAACGGAGCGTCTTAGGTTGACTTTATGATGGACTCCACTTGAATGCGAGTCCTGTGCAAGATTTCACAAACTTTGAAGCTGTGTCTAAGCGCATTATGAGTGTTTTTGATAGCTCTCTTGCTGAATTTGTAATTGCTTGTCATTGTATGCCATTTTTGACTTTACATTTTTTGAAGGAGTTTTTGTTGCCCATGAGGGTAAGAGTTGCTCTACACAAGCATGGTTGAGATCTGTAGCTATTACTCTGATTCTTTGACAATTGATATAAGTAGCAATTTCCTTATTGCAGATGTAGAGGGAATATATACAAGATGATAGTGATCACTGTTTCTAGACTAGGGTCTGAAACTTGGATGACCAAAGGGAAACAAGCCGGTGGGGAAAAAGTGCCTTTGGTATACGCTCTTATTGGGGTTGAGCAGGTGCACTTCAAGTACCTATTCATGCAAGGTGAGTGCTTGGGAGAAACAAAGGAAGAGTGTCGAATACAAGTGTCAATCATGGGACACTCTATATGCATACAAGAAAGCTGTGAAACAAAAGCATGCAATGCAAAAGATGGAGTTCAGGGTGCTTCAAGGAACAAATGTAGCACATGTAACACTAAAGGATGTCACAATAGCTTCCATGTTTCCAGGAAGGGTTTTTGATATAGAAGCTTCTCCACTCATACCTCACTGTGCTCAGTGCTTGAGTGTCTTTTGGACTTCCTCCTTCCCTTCACCAGACTTAAAATACAGCGACTTCAGCTCTTATGCTCACCTATATCACCATGAGCAACACAACATAAATATGATCAACTCTTCCAGGTTGAGCAATACCTAGAATAGCTAATACTTTTAGACCATAGAGAATATAACTTGAAGCTTTGGGGTTAACGCCTTGCGCATTTAGTGGCTTAGCTACCCGACTCTGACTTTTATGCCATGTATTTTTAATGGCAACTTGGACGTACCTGTTCAAGGCCAGAAATCCAATTCCATAGGTTCTTGAGATTTAGGCCTCTTTCATTGTTTTGGTTGTTGGATGCCACCATTTTGTTGACATCCCTTTTATGCCATCCCCTACAAACCTAATCAATGACGAGTAGTTGAATAGTAGGCTAAGGTGCTTTTGGTGATGGGATCTATGAGATATACTCTACCATTTATCCATAAGTCAATGTGATTCTTTCCCCCTGATTGCATTGTTTCAATTGCAGAATGAGGAGTTTCAAAATTCCTATGTCTTTTTTTAAGGAAAATATTCATCTTCCAACTCAACATGGAGGTGATAAATACCTCTCTTAACTAGATTCGTGGCTACAATACCAAAGTCAAAGCTTCGATATGGGGAAGAAGATGATGGGACTGGATATGGTAAAAAGGAAATGTACCTTATAGAACTAATTTAAAACTTTGAGGAAAAAAAATTCCATGCTTTGAGAGGGGATTTTTTTCAAAAAGGGATACATTCACAAGAGATTTGAAAGCAACTCTTCATGTGGGCTCCTGTAAAGTGACATCCCGTGCAAATGGTAGAGTTTTTTTCAACTTTTGAGAATATATATTTTTTAAAACATTTTCAAAAATGAAAAGCATTTTATCTCTCTATCATTGCTTACATAGCAAAAAAAATTAACCTCAAACTTCCCCTAATGTTTTCTCTTGCTTTCTTTTTACTTAAATTCAACATTGTTAAAATCACCAGAAATGCATGAAGTTCTATAAGAAAACCTAGGTTTATAAATTTGAAAAGATACCTTTATATTTAAAAGCAAGCTTGTGAGAAAACCTAAAGCTTGAGGAATATAGTGTAACAAATGTTGGCTATCTAGTCACATTGGCCTATTGAAGATGATGCGTAGTTGATGCTACCCTTGAAAGAAATAGGAAGATAAAAGGTTTGCCATCATTAACATTACATCCATCATTAGCTTTGTGATGGCGCACTAATTGACAAGCTTTATCCAATGTTCCACAATTGCTCTTAAAAGCTATAAAGCTTTATGCAAGCGAAAAATTGCCAGATGTAAGCAATGCAAGCTACCTTTAAAATTTCCCACATGAAGGATTTACAGGCGCGGGATACTATTCTAGTACTTCTAGAAAGGTGAAAAACATGTGTCTCCTTTAGAAGTTTCTATGGTTTTTGACTTGTTACTCCCTTGAGTACAAAAGTGAGCAGAGAAGTTCAAGATGGTGCACTAGTGGCTTTGGAGAGAAAGTGCTTGGAACATGAGATACAAGGAAGGGGGAACTTAGTCATGTGTTAAGTAGGCTACATGCAAAGATGGGGCAATAAGGTTTACCTATGGGACATGATTGAAAAGGTGGAAAGATTTCCACTCTCAGCTTTAGAATCCCACAGATAATAAATTATATTATGAACCATGTGGCAATTTAAAGGACAGGATGGGTTCCTCACTCGATATTTTAGTATATACTTATTAGTTCAAGCCTGTAGATTCATGCTAAAACAACGTGCATTACAAGTGGTGGGAGCCCGCCTTCCTTTTTGTTGACATTGTAAAATTTGCCATCTAGGCTATGTAGGCTATACACCTGGTCTCTCGCTCTCTCGCATTGCCTCCTTCCCTGCATTAGCCAGCTTCTCCACGCAAATATAGCGCATGAGGCCATAACTGCACAGTGTTGTGAGCTTGAGCTTTCTCTCAGTTGCGTTGTAGTTTCATCAGCAACCGCCCAAATCTATATTATAAAAAATAGTCATTGCTCATGCAGTTGGTCATGGTCTCTCTCTCCCCCCCCCCCCCCCAACCCAAAAATACGCAGTCGGCATCGACGCACCTGTCTCGACTTCCTTGTTTGGGCTCTTTCATATACTATCAGTCGGCATAGAAAGGAGGGTTTCTATTCCCCGCAAATTCTCTCTCTCTCTCTCTCTCTCTCTCTCTCTCTCCATATTCTCTCTCTCACGCACACACACACCACACACAATCGGCATCGACCCACATTTCGGCTCTCAATTACCTCATTTGGGCAGCGGGTTTTTCCTTTCCCCCTGAAAACTCACCCTACCTACCAGCTACCAGGCCGGGGCATTCCGTTTCCTCTCTGCGAGTCAACGAGCACGTGTGCTAAATCGAACTACAAAACCCTTCTACGGGACTGCAACAGCAGCAAACCCCACCCCACATCGACGCCTTGTCAAATTATTGCAACATGGGCTCATCCGCTCTGTTCTTGATTCCCTTGCTTCTTGTCATGGTGCCTCTTTTCCTGCCTCAGAGTACTTTCTCCATGTACACAGACAACGGCCTTTTCAGCTACTCTTTCAATGAGCTCGATTCTCTGCCTCTTCGAGAGTTGGGATCCCACACATTCTCTTTCTGGGCTGCCGGAGCGCACGGAGGAGCTCAAAATTCTACTGAGGAGATAATGGTTATGGCCAAGCAGTCCTCTTTTGCAGACTGGCTGAAGAATGTGAGAAGGTCTGTGCATGAAAACCCAGAACTGGCTTTTGAGGAATTTGAAACAAGTGCCCTAATCAGATTGGAATTGGATAAGCTGGGAGTGAGCTATCGCTGGCCTGTTGCTGGGACTGGTGTAGTTGCCTCTATCGGCTCCGGAAAGCCACCGTTTGTCGCACTTCGAGCAGACATGGATGCCCTTCCAATTCAGGTACATGTCCATCATGATTGCTTGCTTTGACTTGGGGTAGGGACATATGTGCATGTGCATGCTGGAAATTTTGAGAGGAGTGCGTCTAGCACCACCCAATGGACAAGAATTTGCGTATGCATGTGCTTTGTGTGTGTGTGTGTGTGTGTGTGTGTGTGTGAGAGAGAGAGAGAGAGAGAGAGAGAGAGAGAGAGAATGCTTGCACAGGAAGCAGTTGAATGGGAGCATAAGAGCAAAAGGTCAGGCAAAATGCATGCTTGTGGGCATGATGCGCATGTGGCAATGCTGCTCGGAGCTGCGAAATTGCTACAGAGTCGTGCAGAGAAGCTGCAAGTATGTGTCTTCTATTTGGGAAGTTCCTATCTGAAGCCCTGAATTTGTCTAACTTTCTTTCTTATGAAACTTCCACAGGGCACAGTTCTCTTACTTTTTCAGCCAGCTGAAGAGGGTGGTGCGGGGGCCAAGCGCATGCTCGAAGAAAATGCGCTTGGACGAGCAGAAGCCATTTTTGCATTACATGTGACAGATACACAGCCCACAGGTTTTGTGGGTGTTCGGCCCGGCCCTATTCTAGCAGGCTGCGGTTTTTTCAGAGCAGTCATTACTGGAAGAGGGGGTCATGCTGCGATTCCGCAACATTCTGTGGATCCAATTGTTGCAGCATCTTCAATTGTTCTGAGTTTGCAACATGTTATTTCACGAGAGTCGAACCCTTTGGATGCGCAGGTGGGTGGTTATCGAGTTTGTGAGTAGTCATAGGAAGGTGTCGGTACATCAAGTCTATGTGTAATAACTTTGGTGTCATTAGTGAACTTATTTAAGTTGACTCTTGGGATGTTCACTATCTGTTATCACGTGCATCCAAGGGGTACTATGAAAATCCCTTGTTTGTGAATTTTTTAAGATTATAACAACCTGATTTTTTTTTCCTTTTGGAGTTCCTTAATGATACCAATCTGTAAATTTTTATATTTTCTTGGAGTTCCTTAATGTTAAAAAAATGCGTCAATGTTTGAAATTAAAAATACCTTTCTGTTGAACCTCTGTGATAGGGGCTTGTAATATCAGGTGACCTTCCCATGAATTGAATTGGAAGTTTCTTTGTATCTTTCTTTATAGGTTGTGGTGCTGTTTTGCAGGTGGTGTCTGTCACGATGTTTGAGGGTGGCAGTGCTTTCAATGTGATCCCTGATTCGGTAGTGATTGGTGGGACATTTAGAGCTTTCACAGCCAAAAGCTTCGAAATGCTGAGGACGAGAATTGAAGAGGTATACCGGCATATATGGCCTACTATGGTGCTGTATGGAAAAATTAAGTATATGCTTGTTAAGGTGCGAAGTTGATAGTAGAAGCATAGGCAGTTAATTTGCTTCTAGTGAGTAAGCATGAGAACTATGTGTATTGCTATGGGAAGCTTTGCGTAGTGATCTATTGGACACTCTACTCCTCTCATGGCCATGTATTTGTTATATTGCTAGAAGTATTAATGCTTCGCACTTTAAAGCTTGGCCTCGTGGATAGTGTTGTATCTAATGGGTTCTGTTAGATGCCTCCTTTGAAAGTGTTTTTGCCCTGCGAGTGGCAAAGGCCTTAGTGTTTGGTTGGTTGTTTAGGGTTTGGAAATAAGACAGTCTTGGCTTACAATTATTGATGCTAAATCTTGAGATTTGAAAATGGAAGACAATTCTCTTTATTTTTGCACTCATTTCTTGAAACCCCCCTCACACAAACACTCACATTCACTTACACATCCTTTATAATACTATTTTTTAGTTGTCGCGGGCCATCTTAAATTCTTCCAACATTTCTTATGCTTGTTTCTCTTCCAGGTCATAGTGAAGCAGGCAGAAGTTCAAAGATGTAGCGCAAAGGTCGACTTTTTGGAAGAAAGCTTCCCCTTCTATCCGCCGACTGTTAACGATGCAAATCTTATTGAGCATATACAGAACGTAGCAGCCGAAGTTGTGGGCAATCACCATGTAGTGAAGGTGACACCTGTCATGGGTGCAGAGGATTTCTCCTTCTACACACAGACCATACCGGGAGGCTTTTACTTCATTGGAATTCGGAACGAAACATGCGGATCGGTACATTCTGGGCATTCACCCCATTTCTTCATAGATGAAAATGTCCTTCCTATTGGTGCCACTTTGCACACAGCCATTGCAGAGAGATATATTGAGCAGGTCTCGAGATTTGCTAGCTCTTGAGGTATGTAGTTAAGCATCATCATACTGATGTGTGTGCATTTTAAAATACTCTTAAACTCATTATACTGATTTCTGTTACATGATTTTGGTGGGCAGATTTTTGATGCGCAAGCTATCTGTAAGCCAGCAGATATGTGGAGGCTCTCTCTCTCACATTGAAGCCCATGCCTCCCTAGAGTAGAGAAAGCAAGCATGCCTAATGAAAGAGCAATGCCAAAACTGATTTTTTAATGCATCGACAAGAGGATGGGGTGTACATTGCCATTCACCTGACAAAATAATTTCTGTCGAAAACATGCACAATGTGAAACACGTGTAAATGCGATCTCAAAACATCAGCATGATGACCCTGTTGTCAAATTCTGATGCCACCCAAATTGGGGGCACATTGATTGTTATCCTCAAATCACTAAAAATCTCTTGTATGGTGGTCAAAGAGGAGAACTTTGTTCACTATGATTTTTGCATCTACTTCGTTGACTCCTTTTGTTCAATGTTAATGGGTTGCTGTTCTAAAAGCCTAAAACTTGCAAAAATTAGATTGGATAATATCAAAAGACTAGGTTATCTTCTTTTAAAGAACTATTAGAAAGGCATAATAATTGAGAGTCACCTTCGATACGGTTAGTGTCCAACTAGTACTTGGAAAGCTACGTACCAGAGAAGGAGCACATGGCATCCATCTTAGCAATCTCTTAATTCCTGGTGAACTTTGAAGTAACAGCACAAGACAAGAACACCATGTTCCATTCTGTCCTACTCAATGACCTTATGAACAAAACTCTTTTGGCAAAACACAAATGCTCAATGGAATTTGCTTTGTAGATGAGACGAATATAGATATACTATCTAAATCTCCTGACTCCTAACGGCTCGAATAAAATAACTTCGGTGCATACATAGTTCAAGGAAACTCTAAAGAGAACCAAACGCTAGAGGGAAGGTAAAGAAAACAATGATACAATTGTACATTGTGGATGGTGATAACCCCCTCTCAGGTCTCCACAATAAGCCTTTGCATGCCTATATAGCATTCATATCCTGGAGTAAAGGGATTCAAAGAATCTCCCATTACCTAGCACAGGTACGAATTCACCGTGGCATTAAAGAGGTGGTTGAGCATGCATGCAATGTGTGTCATTTTGCAAGATGATGCTCAATAGATTACAAACACACAAGTGTCCCATCTTGTGATAACAAACTCTGGGTTTGGGTGGCTACTTAAGACCAAAAATTAACTTCAACTAGTAGACATGATCCTCATAACCTGTCGAATTCATGGGTTTGTTTCTGTATAAACTTCCACCTTCTAAACCGCCTGTCGAAAAAGTGAAGTTTGCATCCTTATGGTAGTTTACCTACAGGCCATGAATAATAAGCAACAAGGGCAAGCACAAAGTGCTAAAGCAACTAGTGGGAGCAAAAGTCTCATCAAAGCCTTGAGCTTCTTCATAATCATGAAGCACAATAATGTGTGATTCATTTCAATGACTTCATGATCCAACTAGACTCCTAAACCTCATGGAAGCTACTTTGGAGATGGATAAGACATTCTAGGTCCATGCACCATAACCTATAAGGTGTAAGAGCACGTTACTAGATCACTAGTTAAGATCACCTCTTTATAAGTATGCATGAATAGACCTAGAAATAGTTCAAGTTTATCACCCAATAGATATACCAAAGAATGAAAGAAGAGCATGATTGTATTCCAAGTTGTGGGAGTTATGACATATGTAAAAATGCCCCACTATATCCTATCCACTCCCTTGCAGTGCCTCAAGTTCTTGTGGAGTCGGACGGCAGTTACTAAGGAAAAGTCTTTAGAATAGAAGGGAGACATAATTAGTAAGAAATTCTACCTAGGAGATGATGAGCTTGAATCCTATTTTGGATAGGTTTTAAAGGGGTCCAATAAGGATTTAGATGCATAAAAATAAATAATTAAGTTCTTCTTTGTTCTTGTCTTTGCTTATGGTTCTCTCTTGGAATTTGCCCTTGTCTTTTAGTTTGAGTTTCCTTAACATGTCATCAAATAATCTCATAGAGGTGACTAGTATGACAACAAGTTGTATGCTCTTTGATCTTTGGAATTTTTCCCATAGGATTTAAAGGCTTGGTTACATTCGGTAACATTTCCTTTCCGTTTTTCTTCAACAAGAAAATCTAGACTAGATAAAGCAAAACCAAACGTGCTTAAATTTGGTGCTCACAGCCTGAGGCTTAAGGGAGGGTTCTTTGGAAAACCTTAGGCTATGCCTGGACTATATCACCAAAAGAAACAAGTTAATGCATGTATTACAAAAAGAATAATTGTTTCCTCGATTGATTTTGAGCTATGGGATGCTAGGTTTAGACATAGGAAAGATACAGGCAAAATTTTCAGTTCTATAAAAGCATCATCAAACGTTACACAAGGAAGCAGAATGATTTTCTAGTCCTACATCAATACCATATGTTGGTTACCAATGGAAGTCCTCAAAGGAGATGGACATACTTATGATTTAGGATTGGGAGTTGCACAAGTGTTCTCGTCAATAGAGGCACAAATTCACAAGAAGTTTTGGACAAATTCTCACAATACTTCCCACATTGTCACTTATCTCAACATCATGAGCTTCTATGAGGGAGGCACGGCATACCTAGCTAGGTACGATTGGGGGCAAGGGAACGCCGGTCCCAGTGAGGGGGCTGGCGGTTCCCTGCCCCCAATCGTACCTAGCTCAACATCATGAGCTTCTGCTTGGGAGGCGCGGTATACCTAGCTAGGTACGATTGGGGGCAAGGGACCGCCGGCCCGATGGGGGGGCCAGCGGTTCCCTGCCCCCAATTGTACCTAGCTCAACATCATGAGCTTCTACTCGGGAGGCACGGCATACCTAGCTAGGTACGATTGGGGGCAGGGAACCTCCGGCCACGCCGACTGGCCGGAGGTTCCCTGCCCCCAATCGTACTTAGCTAGGTATGCCGTGCCTCCCGAGCAGAAGCTAAAATTTGTTACATGAGAAAATTTATAAATCTTCTTGTGAAACATGTAACACGAACTTTGTTTTTTGGAGATTTGAAAGTTATGGTAGTGTGAATTAATGGGATACCATTTTCAGGAGCGCTCACAAAAAAAAATAAAAAAAATCAGGGTTTATTGCATATTGTGAAAGCTAAAATGAAAATGAAATTCAGAAGGATATGACACAATTTTAAGTAGACTAAAGTATTTCACAAGTTTGAGGATAATCGCCAACAAGTTTGAAGTTCAGAATCATCATAGCAAAAACTCTCACAAGAAGATTTACAAAACTTTTCATGTAGGAAAACGGAGTCTTTTCCATGTTTTTAATACAATGAATTACATCATGAATTTCTACTCGAGAGGCACCGCATACCTAACTAGGTACGATTGGGGGCAAGGGACCCCAGCCCCCCCCACCCGACCGACGGTCCCCTGCCCCCAATCGTACCTAGCTACCTCACAGAAGCTCATGATGTTCAGGTAAGTCAGAATGTGGGAATGATTGCGAGAATTTGTCCAAAACTTCTTGTGTCTCTAGTTTGTATCAACGTCCTTCATTGTAGGGCATTACTTATCTTTGTATTGAAGGATTTTGTTGAGAAAGGAAAAATGAAATTGTGTGTAAGCATAAGAGAACCATAGATGGTTTGACGTAGAGGCACCAAGGGAATAATATCGCAAGCTGATGCATTAGGTTAGAGAAGGAGCAAAACTGTTTAATGTCTCTATACAAAGAAAACTATAGATGCTATTCTTTTGATCCTAAGTTTTTATGTGGATGATATACTTATAATTTAAAAAAATGTCTTTTAAAATCTTTGACACGAAGGATTTGCATGAACTGGCTCATATTCTTGGTGTGCAGGTTTTGCGAGACATGAGCAAGAAAATTATTTACTTGTCTCCAAATGGTGGTATATAAAGTGCTCAAACTTTCTAATATGGAAGGGATAAAGAGGATTGGTGCTCCATTGCCTCCATATGTGAATCTTAGTGAAACGGATGGTCCCAAATCAAATGAGGAAATTGCAGAGAAAGCCAAGGTTTTTTAAGTATTTGCTATTGGCTCCTTGACGTGCATTGTGATTGGGACTTGTGCAATTAAAATGGGAGTTGCTACCCTATCTATGGAAAATCTTGGCAAGAAGTATTGGAAGAAATTGAAAGGTATGAAGATATATGCAAAGGAACACTGCATTTGCTTTGGAAGCAAAACATCAAGTGTTGTTTGTTACATGAATGTTGATATGCAGGGAATACAAACATCAAAAGGTCTAAGTGAAGCTATGACTTTACATTTTTTGTGTGGTAAAGCTTCAATCGGTGATTTTATCTGTAAGATTGTATGTTTCGATCTACCCTAGAAGTGGAGTGCATTGTTTCATTCAAGACTAGAAATGAAGCTATATGCTTACACATCTAGTGGGAGACTTGGGTGCTACTACAAGGGTTTAATTTTTCATTGAATAGTCAAAGTGCTACATGCAAAAAAAAAAAGCACAATAATGTGAATTTACCCTTTCCTTTGTGAGATGCTTTAGGCAAGTGCATTGAGCTTGTTAAGAACCACACAGATAACCTACAAATTTTCTTACAAACTGTATACACTCCAAGAAGTTTTCAAACTATTGAGTGCTTGCGAACTCTGGGTATAGATATGGACTCTAGAAATCTTTTAGATATGTCCATAGCTTGCTTAATAAAGGCGCATTGGCCTTTAAGTGGGAGTTTTTTTATATATAAAGACCAAGACCTTTTCAAGGTTGCCGCATTGTTGTTGAGCTCCTCCCCCATCCTCTATGTGTCTCTGCTACCCTCACTGTTGCTTCTACCTCCACTTTTACTCATTGTTACTTCAAGGATACAAATGAAGCTTGGGATAGTTATCCAAAGACAGAGGCAAGGCACATGTTTATATCAATAGATGAAGAAGTTTTTTCTTGTCCGTCACGACTTTAAATCAAAAGTGCTTGTAGACTCTTTGTGTGAGATAGTCTACTTTTTCCCCTACGCTTGTAAGGGAGTAGAGCACAATTTGACATTTGAGATGCGCTTTGGTCCTCTACATTTTGACACTTACATTGTTATTTTGGTGTCTATTCTTTGAGGGGAGCATTTTGTGTGAGGACCCTCTCTGAGCTCTCTTTTGCAAGTGTCTTGCGGAATTGTTTTTTAAAATTAGAATTTTTGGATAATCCTTGTGATTTTTTATCATCTTTTCAAATAATAACTTACAAAAAATCATCTTCCACTTCTAGCAAGTGCCCAAGCATCCTCAAACTAGACTCATCGTGGCAAACTAGACTCGTCCACGATGAGTCTACATACATGTTTTTTTTTTTTTTTCTCTATGTATCATTCATGAATATAGTTTATTAGCTTCACGTTGATTGTACAACTTGAAGTGTTGCTCATGATGGAGAACACGAGTTGCATCTCATGAGACATAAAGAGATCCATGTCCAAATGTCTCAGTTTCATCTCACGAGACAGTCGGAGAGACATCTACCAGCTACAAAAGCTGCCTCATCTTTGTGTCGATTGGCAATGGTCTGGGCTCACTAGCACATTTGGGGTTCTTGATCCTGATATTGATATGAAGAGCTTAATCCAACTATGAGTCTTCCTTGCAAGCATATGTACCACTTTTTTAATTTTGTTATAGCATATTATCTTGGTCATCAATATAGTGCTCCAAATCATTGAGCAAAGTTACGTAGAAACTAGTCTAGTATTCTTTATGGACAAGAATTTCTAGTCACATCAAATTCATCAATTTGGTTGTCATGCTTTAATTAGTTTCCAATACTGGGTCATCTGGGCCTTCTGCACATTCGTTAATTAATTTCTGCCCAAGATTCCTTGGACTTCTTAAGTTTAAGCATTGGAGCCGTTGCACAGGCCGCCCTTGTCGTGCTCCGCAAGGAAGCTCCCCACCACCCTCAAGCTCCCCACGCTTGCATTGCATGCATCAGCCCTCGGTGCTACTCAACCATGCGCCGAGCATCCCTTTTCTGCCGCCTTTCAGACAATGGCAGAACTTGCGTTCCGAAGTGCTTCCCCTGCCCCGTACCGGCTCTGCTGCTCCACGTCCATCTCCCCCAACCATTCCTAACACACACGTTCTGAAAAATACGTACAACACCACGAATCAGTTCCAGGATCACTATCTTACTGATTACACTGATCACTGTCTTACTGCACTCCAGTACATTCTCGACTTCATTAAAAGAGCGCAAAACTCTTTCAATCACTTGCAGGAGCGCGCAAAACTCATCCATTAATCACTTGCAGCAGTACAAATCCCGTGGTGCTGATCTAGCCTCACAGAGAGAGAGATAGAGAGAGACTTCCGCCTCTATTGCCTCAGAGAGACCTACGCCTCCATTGCTTCAGAGACAGGTATGCGCATCCATTGCCTCAGAGAGAGAGAGAGAGAGGGAGAGAGAGAAAAAAATATCAAGGCCCGCTTGCACATGGCATATTCAGCGCATTACTTTTTCTCTGTCCTCCACACGGCAGCTCCCTGCTTTTTCACTCCCAAGCAATCCAAGGGATCTCCAAAGATGCCCCTTAATTCACCTGCTTACCAAAATTGAGCAGACATACTACATTAGTTGTGTTCAATAAAAAGAATAATGCTAGCTAAAAGCATCTTATAAGCTAACTAGCATCATTTTGTATGTTAAGTTTATATATGCTAAAATCTCGGGGGTTGCACCTTCTAAAAACTGTTCATATAACGTGCGTTCAAAGGGTATTAAAAAAAACACGTTTACTCACATGATTAAGGTAATAAAATGACCCCTTTTTTTCAAAAACTTATGTTTATTTCTCTCAAATCATTAAAAAAAACTTCTTCTGTTAATATAATTCTGTTAAAATTTTAAAATTTTGGTAATTAAAAAACCCATTTATTTGAACTCACGTGGTAGCTTACATGTCTAAGAGGTGAACCCCCCGAGGCTAAAAGGCATGTAAGCCATGCTTACTACCATATTTGTTATACAATTTAGTATAGCGGTTTGTTTCTATCACCATACTAAAGGATGCTAAAATTAGATATGCTAGTAAACATATCTAGTAGGAAATTTGGCATAATGCTAGAAGGCTTCATAGACAACATACAAGGTAATCTAGATGGTAATTAGTGTGCAAAGATGCTAATTAGAAGATTAAGCATGCTAGGAGATACATTAGTATGCAAAAATGCTAATTAGTATTTAAATATTCTAGCTAGAAGATTAAGCATGGAAAAAAACAAATGTGGAATTCTAACTTTGAAACTAGCATGCCCGCTAGCATATAAATTAGTTATCTAGCTGCTACATCACTACTTGTGCAAGTGCTAATGCTAAGCTTTTCCTCTTGAAAGTAGAATTGGGTAGACACTAGTGCAAAACCCTTACCTTTACTTGCCAGATTGAAGTTTCCTTAAGCTATAGAGGGTGGTTTGGTGAAATTATAGAAGACACAATTTCAGGTTTATCATTTGGTATATAATTCATTGAGTGGCATATTTTATATATAATGCAAATTATGATGACAATGGAAGAGCTGGTAATTTTTCCACTATAGAAAAAATTTGCTACATAAGGCTGGTCTTTGAGCTTGATCCTCATGTGTTCAAGCCTTGCACACTTCTATGGGTTCTTGTACCCCTCAAAAATTAGACATAGATATTGAGGTGTACATGGGATTCGGCCCAAACTGAGCATTCCCTCCACATCGATAGGCATCTCCTTATATTAAAGGTATTGAGTACATGCCAAGATAGGCTTATGCCAAGAACACAACTAGACAACTAGTGTCCTCCCACACTGGTCAGACACCCACACACCACACCTCCCCCCTTAGGGAGAAAAAAATGGACATCTTTTTAGAATTTTGTGGGCTAGGAATGGACTCGCCTAGAAGGGATCAACTCCAATGACTCATCTGGGGGGAGTGATCGTACAATGGCTTAGGGGCTAAGGGAATGAACTTGGGGGCTAGACTTGTCATCATGTTGATCATCATCAAGGCATGTAACTCGTACATCTCGCTTATGCAAACATTAGGTCTCTATCCCAATGTAATGAACAAGACGAGGAAAGATTAATTAAGGACTGGGCACAATATTATTTTTTGGGACATACATCCATCTTTGTAAGGGCTCAATGTGATGATAATGATTATTCAACAAAATTTAAATTGCAAAATGAGATAAAGGTGAAAAGATTATCACTAAACACATAAAAGGATAAATTGTGGGGTTGAGGCTCTGTAGCACAACTATGAAAGCGTAGGGATCGGGTACCTCTGCACAAAGCTACAGTAACTCCCGTCTCTTTGAACGTACTCAAAACAAGAACATTTGAAAACTATTTGCAAACCAGGGCAACATAATATTCCCAGACAATGGGTTGCGTGGAGCACGTTGAATGTCGATTGCTGCAGGAAACACTCTGAGAAATCGAGATGTGATAACCAAGTAGCTATTTCTTTGGAGTGGGAATCAATAATCATTGCCTTTGTGATGAGATGGGATCTCCCCTCATCCAGAAGAAAATGACCAGGAGAGCCTTCGACCATCGAGATCTTTGGTCCCATTTGTTCAACTTGCACAAAGGAAAAGAGATCTCTCAATACCTGTGTGCACAAAGTTCATGAGGGCGTGAGGGTTGATTATGGGATTAAGGACATCAAGAAGAGTACTCCCCTTCTTCAAGACATCTTCCTTCACAGATTGAATTTTTACAATGGAACTAATGACTACCATCGCTACTGCTTGAGAAACCCTGCATGGGTGAAGTTGAGGCAGGGAGTGAGATTCAAACACCTAAAGAACTAACCCGAATGAATTGGTCAACAAGAAATGCTTGAGCAGGGATGCGAGGGTTGATGGTTTGTTTTTCTAGAATACCCTTTGAGTTTCACAACAACAGCCTTGGATAAAATTTCACCAAGGATAAGATATTAAGCCTAGAGGTGGGTTCGGGTTATGCTTGATGAATTTACAAAATTATAGAAAACTTAGATAACTTAGAAATGATTTGAGCTAAGATTGTTTCTAAAAGGAGTAGAGTTTTGATCCACAATTGGTTCTAGAGTAGCCTTAGGGGCCTCAAGGTAAAAAATGGCAAAAAAATTTAGGACTTTGCTCTTAAAATCTGAACATGTCATTTTTGAACCTACAGTCAATCTTTACTTTGGGGAATCTATGGGTCTCAAGTTCTAAGAGAGACTCTGAGCCTATATTAGAAACATTCTAATCTCAAATCACTTTCAATTCAGTAACCGTTTTGAGAATTTAGGGTTACTTGTGTGTCCCCTGGCCCTCTAGGTGTCCGCAGCCCACCTTGTATCCAAAATGTATCCTCTTTGGTAGAAACAATCTAGGCAATAGAAAACTAAATTTTGGTACTTTAAACTGCTCAAAGCTACCAAGAAATATTATCAATTAACCCAAAAGTATATAGGGCCATTATCCCACCTAAAATTCACAAGGAAGTCCAAAATAAAAAATACCATGTTGAGCAAGACTTTCTTTTTGTGTCTTCATGTGTTGAGAAAAGGCCAAATTGCATAATTTTAAGATCTTTCACTCTCTTTTTACTCAAATGTGCTAGAAAACATAAAATCCTGATCTAAATTGATTGATTATTAGCTACCTAAGCATAATCTAATGAGTAATCATGTAGGATCTCTAGCTTCTGTTTGTTAGCATTCCTAGTCAATGGTACTAATAATTGTGTGACCATTGTGCCAAGTCTAGAAGCTCTTCACCTGGCTAGCATTTGTTGGCTACCGTACTTGTGTATGGGATGGTATACATGTCATGGAACATGCTCAACCTACCTCATCGAGCTAGACAACTCACGATGATTTGGTGAAAATGTCCTTTCTCAATCCACTTACTCGATGGAATACTCAATCTTCAAACTACATTCAACAAAGCAACTACACTGACACATCAATCAAACATGGAATGTGTATGAAGCACTCAAGAAAGCACACATGTGGGCAAGAAAGAGAACACACGCTCAATGAGAATAGAAGAGATTGAGAGACGTAGATAAGCTCTTCTCAACTTCTCTCAATCATACAAGCAATGGAGAGATTAATTCTCTATAAACACTCAAAAGCATGTAGAAAGTGTCACAAGCACGCTTTCCATGTGGGCAAGAAAGAGAACACACGCTTATAGAAGCTATCTAGAAGTGATCAAAGCTTGAGCTTGTTGCCATGGAGAGGAGAGCTCTTGCTAGTCAACAGAGGGCAAGATGGAGAGGGTGAACATGGAGGTGACCACGCGAGCAGATAAAGAAAGAGCTAACAAATATTTGTACAAAAACTAAACTCTCTATTAAAAAAAATATGTATACAATGTCTTTTTAAAGTCTTCTAAGCTTGTGTAACTATCAACCACTCTAACCTATGGTGCATAACATGCATCATTTAAGAGATCCATCACAAAGAGGAACATTTTATTCCTAACAATCCCCCTTCAAGCCTATCTACCAGGTAAGGCTTGATAACTAAAATGAGAATTTAGAGTAATTTTGATCCATCTAATTACATAGACTTCAGCCCCCCTAGACCATAACATAGTTTGTGTGTTCTTATCCAACAAGAATCAGGATTGATGGACAACACAAGCTCAATAAACAAGGCATTAAAATCAACCAAGACAAACTTGATGGTCTTACCACTAACTAAACATAATATCAGGGCACTATATGAAACTCTTACAAATTTACTTAGTATATAATTGCTAATGCATAGCTCAAAACCACCACATGAATGTTTGAAAAAAGATTTAGAATACACCCCAAATAATTTGATCGAATAGTTTTCATATGCCGGTTTGCAAAATTTCATCACCATAGAGTATGAAGTTATTGGAGAGCTTCATTGTCATAAAACTCATCCTCGTTCTTGTCTTTAGCTTTGTAGCAAAAGCACAAGCGGTTTGTATGTCAAAAAAGAAGTTTGCAACATTAAAAAAGGAACAATTTTACATACAAGACAACTCTATCTACTTTGATCAGATAAAAAACTTCGTGAAGCTCCGTAGAAGTTTGAATTTGTGATGCCGATGAATCAAGTACTTTTGACACTTGGAAAAGAAGAAACAAAACTCTCAAATACCTCTCAAAAGGTGCAATATTGGACTCTACACATGAGACAAAAAAGTGCCAAGCACTATTTTGCTTCCTATTTATGGAACATTTTTTGAGAACCGATCTCTATAGAATTTTTCATGATCAACACCTTGCTTTGATACCATATTGGTGAATAGAGGGGAGGATGGAGATTAGTGAAGAGAGGGTGGAGATGGAGGAGACCATGAGAGCATGCGCGCGCACACACACAGAGATTCAAAAACTAAGTTCTCTATTAAAAAAAGATGCATACAATGTCTTTTTGAAGCCTTGTAAGATCATGCAACAACCAAAATTAACCATACAAACTAGCAAACACTCAACATGTGGTGCATAACCTGTATGGTTTAAAACATCCATCAGATGGGGAAGGTTTTATTCCTAATAGCTCTTTCTTAGAGATTAGGTCTTACATTCTAAAAGTTGACTTTTATACCTAGGGCTTCAAACGAGTTGTCCATCTAGAAAATATTCAAAATAATTAGTCTAAACATAAATTAAGGATTGTTCAAGAATATCTTTTTTATTAAGGGACTGAGTTTCCTCCTTGCAAAGAAGGCAACCGAAAATAATAGTTGAATTTTTGAATTTGCAAGATTTTGTGTGTGTGTGTGTGTGTGTGTGTGTGTGTATGTGTATGTGTAAAATAAATAAATACATGTATTTATGTATGTATATATACGTATAAAATTTACTAAAATTATGCAAGTGAAGTCAAGCCGTGTCAAAATATGAAATAGAAAGATTCATTTAATATTTTAAAATAAAAATAACATAAAAAATAAGTCTCCATCACGAAAATGAAAACAATGAAAGTATGCTAACCATCTCAACACGAAGGCTTCTTTTTAGAAAGCCAAAAAAGATACATCATACAAGATACAATGGGTTGCTTTTAGAAAGCCAAAAACAATGTGCAACAAGGATAAAGTGGGTAAATTGATTTACTTTGGAAAGACTTTATTGGATCACAAAAATTAAAGTGTTTATTGGGACATTAAATCTAGGATCATAAAGTAAATATTATTTAAACTAAAGTATAAGGGTTCCTTTCAGTTCAACTTTGATCAAGGCTTTCAAGGTCTTCTTCCATCATCTTTTGACGAGGGAGGTGAATGTAACAATAGGTGTGACCTTTCAAAAGGATGGGAGGTTGGGAACTTTTACACGAATCTTGCATTCTCTGAGCTTTCATGCTAAAAGTATGAGTACACCTTTTTGGACTTCAAATGTACTTTTAGATGGAAGGTTACATTCGATCATCTTTGGCCATACCTAACATGTACTTTTACTTGAAAGCTTACACTTGTACTTTTAAGATTGTTTGGAGCATGGTCCCACCTAATGCATACCATATTGGAAACAATACTTTTAAAAGAGCGTCAGTCGTCGTTATGCTCAAAACCTACCATTTTCCAAAAAATTGGAAAACCTACATATGATTAATTTTAGAGGTAAATTGGCTATATTTGAAGAGTAAATTTCTCTAATTTTTTGTTCTCACCTTCAAATTCAAACACTAAAGGTACATCTACTAATTTGTAGGTGGGGTTAACATTGAATTTAGGTAGACTTTATTAAATTTATTCCACGCAAGGGAAAATAACAAGGAGATGGGGATTAAAATAGAGAAATCGATTGAGGGAAAGAGAGATTGTATTATTAAGGGCCTTTGCTCAATTATTGAAAAAGCCTGAGGCGGTTATTTTCACGAGAACAACAACGTATGAAACGATGATCTTTCCAACATCAAGCATTTATCACAATGGGAGTGTTGAAATGTTCAAAGAAAGTTTTGAACTTTCTGACTGATGGGCAAGTTGGAAAGCTTTATAGAGCTTTGAAAAAGCCTAATGTTGGTGTAAATATTGATTAATAGTCTGAATTTTCCTTGTGTATTTGTAGGTATAGGAGAACAATATGCATATTTTCTGAGGATTGGCTCTATAATTTTCCAATATTGAGAACCAAGATGTTACTCTATAGGTGATATTTATAGAAACTTATTGGAGGTGCATGGGTTTGTGACTATCACCTAGTATAGTAGTTCCTTACTCATGTTATAGTACTTGTCTCCAAAAACATATCCATATTCAATGGCCTTCTAACTTTTGTTGGATTGCCGATGTGTCAAGGCTCGCCAAAAACTTGTTTCTAGTCAGAGGAAAAAAAGGGCACACTTAACATTCTCCCAAATTTTAGGCAAAATTTGAAGGATTTGTAGGTTTTTATATCAAATTTTGTAAAATTTTACGTGTTTTCTTCTCAAAGCAAGCTCAATATATAGCCAAGATTTTGCAATTTTAGTTGTTAAGGATACAATAAAGGCCGTGCTTTTTTTCTCCAGAGATTGCTATGCATATTGGCTAAGATTTTTAATTTTCATAGTGGATAAACCAGTTTTGTGAAAATCATTCACCCAAATATATACAATTCCTTTCTATGTTTTTCCAAAGACAAAATCGTAAAAAGTTGAGCTATTTTCTTTCTTTAACAATTTAGGTGGACCATCTCCTTTTACCCTTGCTCCCAAGAAGAATTAGTAAGATTTTAAGCGGCACGATTGCAAGCAGAGAGACACTTTTCTCAAAACTTGGGATAAACATACCTGACACTTATCAACAACGTTTTTCCTTTTCTTAAACAAGAGTACCCCACTTGTTATCAATTTGTGTGTGTGTGTGTGTGTGTGTGTGTGTGTGTGTGTGTGTGTGTGCAGGTGTTGTTTTGAGAGAGAGAGAGAGAGAGAGAGAGAGAGGAGAAGAGACTTGTTTAACATTGTAGGAACAATCCCAAGAGAACTCAAAAATCTAACCCACAAGTCCCAAACACAAGGCCTATACTCAAGATGGAAACATGATCACCAATCTACCACACTAGGGAAATTTCCTCTTCTTACTAGAGTGCACAAACACAAACACACACATCACCAAACTACCACACTAGGAGTTTTCCTCTTGAGAGAATGAGTAAGAGTGTCAGCGACCAATACTCAATGCCCCTCTTTATAGAAATAGGAGAACATATGTCACCTTGTCTTACATTGGTCTACATATACAAAAAGCCAATGGTAAGTTAATGCTTCTCTTGCAAGAATCGTTAACTTACCGTGTGATGCTAATCGAGGAACTAATGACAAGGTTTATCCAATGGTCCACAATTGCTCCCAAGAGTTGGATGCTTGGTTGACTAAGGCCAACAATCAAGACCTAATGGACGTCCCAACTTGTAGGAATGAGTGCTTAAACAGCGTCATTGCATGCATGAGTGCTTGCGGTGACTCACTAGGCAAATCTTGCATGAGTGCTTAATGCAAGATTTGTGTACTGATTGTTGCACATTATACTCACTTCTCTTCATGATACAATTGCCATTAACTCGAGGCTTGGTTGTAAACTTTTTTTGGTGCCACCTTTAGGATTGGTACATTCCTTGTCTTCGACACCGTTTTTGTACATTTTGCATTTTTTTAAATTTAAACCCATTTTTCTCAAAAGAAGATCTATATAATGCATTTTGAGGTGTGTGTGTGTGTGTGTGTGTGTGTGTGTGTGTGTGTGTGTGAGAGAGAGAGAGAGAGAGAGAGAGAGAGAGACTTCTCTCTATATGACACACCACCATGATTGAGTGGATCATGGTGCATTCGACAATCGCGAGCAAAATTGAAGTTGTGGATCTTGAGACTCGAAATTACAAATGCTACCTGAGCACGCGAATTTACATTTTGTCTGCATTTACAAAACCATTCGGACTTCCATTATATTCAAGAATTACGCATGGGTGAGTGGTTAGGGCTTTGAGATGCCAAGCAAGGTGTCATGGGTTCAAGGCTTAGGGTGAAGGAGGAGGGACTCACACCCGAATTTACATTTTGCCTACCCCAAATTTACCAAATATTTTGAATTTACTACACATGCATGCGACGGCCTGATTTCGTCCATCAGAGGATGCATCCCCACTCTCATCCCTTCAATATTGGGGCGTGTCAAATAGAGAGGAGGGAAAGAGAGAAAGGGAGGCTAAAACACCCTTGGTAGGCTAAAAGATTCACGAGTCCTCTTCAAGATTACGTCACTAAAATGAACCCTTTTCTTTTGGTTGGCACATGCACATCCTCAAATGAGGAGTCGTGGTAGGCTAAGGGTGCTACAATAGCCAATAAGCTTTTGCCACTTGCCACGTAAGCAAGAGGTTTCATATAACATATAAGTTAGCCGACCACTTTTTGCGAATTATTGTTGATGTTGCTATCTTGTACTTCGAAATTTGACGCAACTTTGAAGGCAAGATGGTGAAATGACAAATGAGTGTCCTTGGGGCTGCCAAACTATTATTGAAGGTGCTTTCGTCCTTGCTGCCTAGCTCAAAAGTGCAAAATCTAAATAAGGTTGAGCCCAGTGTTCGGGAAATATCATTTTCAGAAACATACAAAAATCCCTCCAAGACAAATCTGAACCGGAAATTTTATAATAGTGTAGTGTGCTCACTACAAGACACTTGAGAGAGAGACTGGACCAAACTAAGCTTGCCCTCAACGAGTGAGGCAGCTCCTTATATTGACTTGAGAGGTAGTTACAACCATAACATGTCCGACCACACTAGGTGGCCGGACTCTACTTGCACGATCACACACCACACCTCCCCCCTTAGGGAGAAAAAAGATGGACATCTTTTTTACAATTTGGGCTGAGAATGGACTCGACAGGAAGGGATCAACTCCAACGCCTCATCTGGGGGGAGTGATCATACAACAGCTTAGGGGCTAGAAACTGAACTTGGGGGCTAGACTTATCATCATGCCGACATCAAGGCATGGATTTCATACATCTCGCTCATGCAAACATTAGGTCGCTATCTCAATGAAATGGACAAGACGAGGAAGGACTGACTGAAGATTGGGTGCGAAATTTTTGCAACATGCATCCCTTCCCGTAGGAGCTTAGTGTGATGGTAACGGTTATTCAACAAAAACTAGATTGCGAAAGGAACCAAAGATTAAAAGACTACCACTAAACACAATGAAAAGTTGAGCTTCACGATTGTAGCACTGCTTGATGTCCAGCAAGACTAGAAGGTTGGGCACCTCTTCAACAAAGCTGCAGCAACTCCCGACGATTCGAGCATGTTGAAAACAAGAACAATTGAAAACCATCCGCAAACCAAGACATCATAATATCCCAAGAGAGTGGGATGCATAGCGGACTTTGACAGTACATTGTTGTACAAAACATTGACGAAATTCAAGGCATGATAACCAGTTAGCCACTCCTTTGCAGACGGAAGCAGTAGGAAGAATTAGTCCAGCTTTAAGATTGAATTTCTCCTCATCCACTTCTTCGACTTTCTCAACTTCTTCATCAACATCTCTTGTTTCGTCTCCTTCCAAATCGTCTGCAGCAGCCTCCTCCTGATCAGGTTTGGCTTCTTCCACAATAGCCACCTGGTCCTCAGCCTTAGAGGTGTCGAGCTCGACTGAGGGGGTTTCCTCGTCCTTCGACGCTGCTTCTGCAACTACATATTTGCCCGCATCATCGGGGGCGAAAGCAGCAACATCAGATGCTTCTTGAGTAGCAGCAGCATCGTCTGGCTTTTGCTCTTCTGCCTCTTTCATGACGACTTCCTCTTGCTCGACCTGCGGCTGCTTCTTAGGAGCAGGGGAATCCTTCTTGACAGCAGCGGCGGCAGGCTTCTTTCCTTTCTTCTGTGATACTGAAGGGTGCAACTCTACGCAGGCATGCAAGGCTCGTAGGCGGCTCGAAATAGATAGGCAAAAACCTGTGCAGTGGCTGCAGGGGAAGGGCCCATGTGGGGCGAAGAGTCCACAAGTCGCGAATGCTCCTGATGGAGAGAAGCGATGTTGGTAGGCTCGATAGTACGAGAGCCCTACTATGGACCAGAGCTGAAGTGACGGCAATATTGCTGCAATGGGTTGCAGCTAGGGTCTCTTGCGTCGGCAATCAGCAATATTGAAGGGATCCATAGAAAAGGAATGACCCGCTGGCTAAAAGAAAGGGCTACACTGCTGTTGTTGAAGGAAGCAGGAAGTCCCACTGAACTTCTTGATCTGCTAGAATCTAGCAGGGATGGCTTGGACGCCTCCTTTGTTTCTGATGCTTAGCGAGCTGAGGGACGGCTTCCCGATTGTTGCAGAATTTCGAGAGACTCCAGTAGCTACTAATCGGGCTCTATGGGGTACTCCATAATTGAATGAACCAAGAAGCTCCAAGATCAAGAAGACTCTAACTACCTATGCATATGCCTATGCCCGTCAACTCCACCAATGTAGTGTGCTCACTACAAGACACTTGAGAGAGAGACTGGACCAAACTAAGCTTGCCCTCAACGAGTGAGGCAGCTCCTTATATTGACTTGAGAGGTAGTTACAACCATAACATGTCCGACCACACTAGGTGGCCGGACTCTACTTGCACGACCACACACCACAATACTACCCAGTATTTTTGCAAAATTACACTATTTTCCATGTATTTTAAACAGAATATTCTCCTTCTTGCCCTCCCCTCAACCAGCTACTTTGATTTTGCAACCGGCTCAAGGCTAAGCTGAGGCACACTTTTCCCGAACACTGGTTGAGCCTTGAGGGATTGGCCACAGCCCACATGACTCAGTAACACTCGGCATTTAATGAAAGGGGGTCGCGGGATCCACAACTTGGAGGTCCACGCATGAAAGTCGGGGCAATCACAAATGTAAATGTCATGTCAAAATTGAACACGGACACAAATCAAGTCCGAAAACCCCGGGCAGTGCATGTTGGCCCACAATATAAGATTATAAAGACGGGTTAGGGTACACAACAAGTGCGTAGATGGAGTGATTATCCCACATGATTTGCAACCTGAACTGTGGGGTTGTGGCTTTGGAACCCAAGTCGCAGGGGTTGAAGGCGCCTTCATACACCCTCGTTTTTAGCATAGATCAAGTTTACCACACCTAGAGATTCTACCCGCTCGTCCTTGTTGTCAATCCCTCCTCCCCCTCATTTAATGCAGGGTGTTGGTGTCAAGGAGGGATTGGGAAAAATCATTTTCATATCCAAACACAATGCTTTTGAATGAAGGTGATAATCCAAAATTTCATGTGAAATTTCTCTACTTCTACTACTCGCTCTTTTTGGCTTTCTAAAAAAAGCATTAGTGTTGAATTGGGTTAGGCATACTTTCATTGTTTTCAGTGCCATGATGGAGACTTACGTTAAATGTTATTTCCATTTTAAAATATTAAATGAATCTTTCTATTTCACCTTTCATTTCACATCCTTACACGGTTTGACTTCACTTGCATTCTATTCTTTTAGAATGCGAAAGCGAAGCTTCACCTTGCATAATTCTAGTAAATTCTATGCATATACGTGCATACATATATTTATTTATTTTACACATACACACATATACATATATACACACACACACACACACACACATATATATATATATATATATATATATATATATATATAGTAAATGAAAAATCATGATAAAGGGAAGAAAAAATGGTGAAATATGTGAGAACTTAGTTCAAAAATCGTGCAAATTCAAAAAATCGACTATTATTTCTGGTTTGCTTCTTTGCAAGGAGAAAACTCAGTCCCTTAATAAAAGAGATATGCTTGAACAATGCTTTACCTTATATTAATTCTAGTTAAACTCAACCTAATGATTTTATCATTTTCTTATTGTTTTAGAAAGCCACTAGGACCCTTTCATTTGTTTTTTTAGGAGAACTCACAATTGTGAGTGGTAGATGGATTATCATAACCAAAAAGAATACATCATCAACCATGCTCACACCTCAGTTGCCACCAGATGGCAAGCATCTACCACATGCTTGAAATCCACCAAGGGGAAATCACCCGAGCTTGAACATAGAGCCAAAAGACGGGTTGACCAATAGTCTCCATCACCGAAGCCGAAAGAAGAAGAACATACGACAAGATCTCACCAAGCCGGGCCACCAACAAAACAAGCTTGTGTAGAAAGAGCCAAGCACCTTCGAAGAAACACCGCCATTGCCACCAAGGGGAAATAACATGAGCTTGAACATAGAGCCAAAACACGGGTTGCCCGATAGTCTCCATCACCGAAGCCGAAAGAACAGGAACATACGACAAGATCTCACCAACCCAGGCCACCAACAAAAAAATCTTATGCAAAAAGAGCCAAGCACCTTCGAAGAAACACCGCCGACCGTTGCCACCATGTCAGACCAAGCATGCCACCCTTTGCCAGACATGCCGGAGAGCATCCTAAACCATCCCACAAAGGCAGTGGAACCGCTCAACTATACGCATGCAGAAATACATCCGGCACCGAACCAAACCCTCACAGAAGTTTCTACAACTCAGCGAACCGTTCCCGTGCTCTGCATATTAGTAATGAGCCGGCCCGGCACTTGGAGGCCATTGAGAATGGACCCCGTGCTCTGCATCCCAGAAATGAGCCCGCACCACACTTGGAGGCCATTCCCCTCCCTAAGACGAGGTGGGAGGACATTCGTCCCCTGGAGCTCCAAAAATATGGGCTGCTTGTGGCTTAAAACCCCGGGCCTCGCCCTATCTTAGCGTCCTCAATGGGCCCCCCAACCCTAGGATCGACCTCGCAGGCCCAACCCGCAGCAAGCCCTTGCTAGAGAATAGCACTTTTGTTCGCTCTTAACAAGCCTTATTATTAAAACTGTATTAAAGAAAGAAGCTTTTACCAGGAAATGCTAGCAGCCTTGGATATAACAAAAGTTTGGATGGAAAACGGGTGAAGAAAACCTACATATTAGGTTTATGCTTAGCGGATTTCTTCGATTTCGCTTCGTGGCCCTTGGGTTGAGAACACTCCTTGCTCAAGAATCAGAATGTAATCACCATCTGTGGCATTGTCTGCAACTAATTGTCCTTTCCTCTCTTGTAGGGGGAACCTTAATCAACACATAACTTTTTTCTTGATCTGAATGGATTTTATCCTAGCTTTGCTCAACCCCTCTAGTAAGGTTCCTTTCGTCAGGTAATCCATAAGGTATGAGCTCCACTTAGGTGCAACCATGACTATGAACATTGTCACATGTTCTACCGGTGCCTTAATTACACAAATGTCACATGAACTAATGTAGTCATGAACACTTTGCTTCACATGATCAGTAATTGGGCGAGGATAGTTATCTTAAATAGTAGCCGTGCTTACCTGTTTGAGGTTTACACATATATTTTTCTAGTGACAAAACGAAGAAAGAAATTCTTGTTCCATGAATTTGGTGGTCAACTTTGTTCATGGATGTTGAAGCATATGTGAAGAGATGTGACAAATCAAAGTACCTATGGGAAGAGACAAAATGCCTTTACGACGAATGATAGAGGCAAGGGCCTTTGACAATCGGGGTATAGACTTTATAGGACTGATAGCACCTCCCACGTATCGTACGCATGCTCAGAATATTATAGTGGCCATAGACTATCTGACCAAATGTGTTGAAGCCAAAGCTACACAGAAAAATGATGCAAAAACAACCGAGCAATCCTTGTATGAGAATATCTTTTACAAGCTATGGGCTATCATATGTTTGTAAACTTTTATAGCTTGTAATGAACAAAAGGATTTCAAAAAGGGTGATTATGTATTATTAGTCTACACCTTAAAACAACACTCCAAATAGTTTAAAAAATGAGAAAATGGCCCATTCATAATTCATGACATATCATCAAACGGAGCCATAAAACTTGCAACATTAGAGGAAGGAGAGATGCCCAACCAGATTAGTGGCCACAGATTGAAGAAGTATCATTTGCCACTAACCACATTGATGCTGGAGAAGATCCATGATGTAGCAGAATGAAGAAAGCAAGATAAAGCTAATCAAGCTCAGGATCAAGAGGAAGCTAAGTTGCAGATTTTAAATCGAAAAGAATGCAACAACAATTTGCAAGTTATGCCACAAATTACAACAACATCTCCTCCAATAGAAGTAATTCAAACAGAGCACAATTCACTTGGAGGTATGGATGTACACATTTGAAAACGGCTTCCAAATGGAGAGATCATTTGTAGACACTAGAGCGCGAGCCAATGCCATCAAGTACTCTAGATATGTGAAGATATAAGATATACTTGTAACAAAAAATCAAATATCTCAAAGCAACAAAATTGCGGCAAGATGATCAGCTTAGGTCAAGCCAATTTGTCAATCAACATTGACAACCATCGATGCCCACATCAATTTCATGTCATGGTAGATACAAATCTTATTGAAGCAATCATCCTAGGTGTTCCTTGGATGCGGACTTACAAAGCAGTTTTAGATTAATAGGAGGATATTTTAAAGTTTAACCTTAACAACACCTTTTATGTCACTCCATTGGCACAAAGTGATCACATGTGGGAGTACAGCCTATTGTTCTTGAACCACAACCAGTGATGAAGCATGCATCTGCACGACAATTTCACAGAAAAACCATAAGGCATGTATGGGTGAACAAATCCATCATGGAAAACCTACCTAAGAAATTATGGATTCAAAGCCAAAATTTCCACAAGTAACTACCAAACAAAAGCAATCGCATCCACCAACAAAATTTCGACAACCGCCACGTAGTTATACTTGGCAGTGGCAACCAATATAGTGTAGCCAAAACCTACAGCTAGTCAACCCAAGTATCAAGGAATTTTGAAGAACAAACAATCCAATCAACCCCGACCAACCAAGACAACCTCGAAATGGAGACTGAAGCAACCAACTCAAACCAGCTCAACAATCTCCACCAACAAAATATAAGTGCACCACCAACATGGAAATCAATGCAATGGTAATCTAAACACCAATAATCAAACAAAGAGCGCGCCATCTTCAAAACCTTTTATTTGGACCACGCATATTGATGGAGCCTTGCTAGCAAAAACCACTAAACAATCCATTCAGTAACCACATCTTTCACATCATGTTGTTACTCCATGCTTCTCTTCAGTTGGCATAATAGGGCCACATTACATGGCCTTGCATAGATATGGTGTTCGTGTCCACACACATTGCACAAACCTTCATCCGGGATGACTCAGACTGGGAAGGCAAGAGTAACAACCAATTGCAAGAGCATGAGCTACAAGATGATGAGAATTCATGTGTATAGTGTATAAAGTATATTTTTTTGCTTAAATTTTTCTTTTTATGTCCTTTTAATTTAGTTTTACCTCTTATCAGGCATAATAATGACCCATATTGACAGATTATTGACAAGCATGATGACTCAAGAGAGAGCATGTATATATGAGTGTGCAAGATAATTTTAACTAATTTTTGGCCAAATAATAATAACTTTTTGTAAAATTCTTTAATTGTTTCTAACAAGGATTAAAAAATTAATAAAATTAACCAAGAGAGCCAAAATTGATTTCTAAATTTAGGCCAACTTACGACGGATCAAATTTGCAAAATCGAGGGCAATCAACAATCAAATGTCCAAATGACGAACTGTTTGAGCCGTGGGAGATATGCCATGAGAAATCAACGCAAGGAAGGTAAGTGTGCACTTGAGGCTCCGAGTAAGTGGGGCATTTATAGGCAAAATAGAGCAAATTAGACCTCCTTTGCACTTGCTCGAGCTGGGGGGGGGGGGGGGGGGGAGAGAGCTTTGTTGTCATGACCTAAGGCATATAAGCACGTTTTTGCTTGCTATAGGCACTCAAAGTCACCACAAGGCACTAGATTTCATAGGTATGATCTACTAACCTCTCTGAAGAAGTGTATGTGCGCCACATAGCACAAAAAGCACCATATTAGACACACCAATTGAATTAAAAACGAGATTTGTGCAAACTATCAAAGGTTGGCAAAGGGGGTAAACCTAGTCCAAATTCAAAAAACTTTGGCCCAAGGACTCCTCAAACTAGGATCTTTTCATACATGAAAACACAGTCAAGTTTGGTGCTAAAACATGGATCGTGATCCATGTTTCTCAACCTCAAAATTCAAAAAGTTTTCTCATGGAGCTTGCCCAACATAGCGCCTATTCAATTTTGCAAAAACAGTTCAAAAATCTTGTCAAACATGGATCGTGATCCATGTCCCTCAATATGCTAGAATCGGACTAGGAGTTGCCCTTAGCTAGATCAAGGTTTATGGAAGTCAACCCTCAAGTTTGGACCAAAATGGATATCATTAGATCCAAAAACCATGAATTCTTAGTATTTTGTTGGGCATATCATTTTGACACATGATATGAAAACTTGATACAAACCCCAAATGTTGATGACCAAAGGCTTAGGAAACATGTCTAGATGCTTCCCCACAAGTTGATAAAAATTGGGCTCCAAACATGTATCACGATCCATGACCTTAGGACCCAAAATCATCAAGTGTCGAGGGAAATGGTGCAAAATTGTTTAACTTCCAAGAGATTTGCAACTTCAAAGTGTTAAAGGGCTTTGGGAAAGAAAAGTCTTAAATTGGAGATTAAACATATGGTATTCTTTAAAGGTCGGACTCTAACTAAACATTGTCTGGAAAAAGTGTAAAATTTGATAGCAAGCCCAAGAAGGTCAATCAGAGTTATATGGCAGTTAACAGGTAGTCATGAAGGTGTTAATCAGTATCCAAGCACCATAATCACAAAAACCAATACTTATTAGCCACAAGAATCAATCAAAGTGGGATCCAAATAAAAGATATGGTCAATGTCAAGAAAATAGGGTCATAAATTGAAAAATTGGGTAGATTTAGTGAATATAGATTTGAATTTGAAAAGATTCCACCAATGTGCTAGGATAAGCTATAGGGACATGCCCACAAAGTCTTAACCCAAACTGTGACCCAACATGGATCGCAATCCATGTACCTTTTTTAGAATTCAAGACCAGGACCAAGCCATCATGACCCACATGTTGTTTAAAGCCTACCCAAAGTTTTCAAGCCATTCAAACATCAAAACCATTGTGAAAATTCCAAAATTCTTTAAGTCAAAATTTGGCTCAAAATCCCAATCAATGATCCAAATCACAAAAGTTTTCACCTGTAACATCCCTTGATCATGCTAAACTAGATGGTGCAAGGATCACTCCAAAATGTGTTTCAACATGGATCATGATCCATGTACCTTTGACCCAAAATTGACTTGAACCACTTTGACCTAGTGCCTGTAGTTGCCCTAAATACACTAGTGAAGTTTTTCCAAATTTGGAACTATTTTGCTCAGTTATGCTCATTTTTCATTTTATGGTCAAATTTGCGTTATATCAATTTTTTTGACAACATTTTGATCAAATTCTAGACCTAAAAATTTTAAAAAGCAAACCCCTACGAGATTATCTACATCTTAGCAAACGAGAAGGCTCATGTCATGGATGAGGACCTGGAGAAAATTTTGGCCAACATCTTCATCAACAAATTCTAAGCGGTTGATGGCACTAAAATAAAAGACACCATTTTTCCAAAAGAACTTTGGACAATGCACCAAAAAGTAGAGGTGCTAGATACTTCAAGATGTCTACAATTAGAGAGTTTTTTTGAACTCTCACCATGAGGGATAGACGTTCAAGAGCCCATGATCTAATTAGCACCATCCAATATAATATAGAATCCACATTGATCGATAAAGATAGAGCCTTGTTTGGGTCAAAGTCACCAGTGACCTCATCTATCAAGCACTCCATCTACCTGTAGGCAACCACAACCTGCTGCTGTTGAAGACCAAAGACATTTAGATAATGATAAAGATTTTATCAAGCAGCAAGGGCACAAGTTAACCTATATGGATTTGATATATTCGAAGACAGAGTTCCCATTAAGGTTGATCTCCCATCACCTAAAAGTACAAAAGCCACTTGCTACATAGAGCCCTTACTACATGTAGTTGTGGTCATGGCTATTGGGTTAGCAGAGAGAAGGCTCATCAAGTGAAACCTTGGTGGATAAATACTTGACAATAGAAGCTAATACAAAGAGCAATGACATGAAAAAAGGCTACATGAATGCCAGGCCAATTCTCACACACATTGCCTACAGGTCCTGGGCACGATAGAGGATTTACTAGAGGCAGAATCTCAATTGAACATCCTAAACAAAGCAAAGCATGCAGTCAAGGCTGTGGGAAGCTCTTTGACAAAACCAACAAAGAGAAGAACACGCAGCCAAAGCTCCTGAGAACTGACTACTAATAGTGAAGCTACAGAGTCTAATTTTGAGCTTCAGAGAGAAATAAAGAAGAAAGAGGATGCTCCATCAGAGTATCATTCATGAGAATAGGAGGAAATAGAAGCTCCTTTGATCAAAAAGAGACCACAAGAGATTGAACAAATCCCCAAGTCTCAAGCACAATGATCAATGGAGGAAGCTCAATGGCTCAGAGAGGAGCTAAAAGCAAAGAAAGTGGAGGAGAAGAAGAAAATGGAAGAAACACAACACGACTCACCTTTCTCCAATGCCGATGATGATGAGTTGGATGCAAGGCTCAAGAAAATGAAGGAAGAAAGGAGACAAAAAGCCCATGTAGAAGTCTGATTGGCCGGCTTTGCACTACAAAAAGTCCATGCAGTATTGAAGAGGAAAGCTGAAGTGAAAGCAGATGAAGAGTCTAAAAGACAAAGAACAATAAACTTGGATCCATCGATGGGATCTGCTCGAAGTCATAAATCTCATCACATGAGGAGACTGTTAAAGACGTGACAACAACAAAATATGTTGAAGAAATAGAGCAAATCATCTCTCCAAAGCAACAATCTCCACCTCCTACTAATACAAACAAAACAAAAACTTAGGCTAAAAGAGAAGAACAAGACTACTTGAGGGAAGAACAACAAGATTGTGAAGAGCAACACACAACACAAACACAAGTGGAGACCTCCAAGAAAAGAGAGAACCAAGCAAAGATGGATGTTCCACCTCTAAACCAAGAAAATGTGGAAACAATAAAGAGGATTTTAGAAGAATTTGATCTAAAATAGCATCTTGAGATGATTGAACTACAATTCACATGTCAGAAGGTGATCACACAACTATGGATCCAAGATGTAGAGATGCTAAAGGAGACACTCAAAAAGGACAACAAGAGATAGATCAGCTAAAACAATAAGTCAATAGTTTACAGAAAGAGTAAGAATATCTCCAAACGACCCTTGCAAAAGAGAAATAAGACACTACAAGTATCTAACAAGTCAACAGCTTAAAGAACAAGGAAGAGCACCTCCATATGGCCCTCACAAAAAAGAAAGAATATGCTGCAAGTATCCATCAAGATCTAGAGAAACAAATTGATGCAAACACAAACATCCATGTGGAGAAGCAAGATCTAGAGAGGCTCTAGAGGGGGAAAGAAATGATACTCCAAGCTGTGCAAATCATACGATGTCGCAGCAAGCACATCTTCTCCACCCTCTAGAAAATTAGGAGATAAGTGTACTTGCCTCTACATCACAATCGTCTACAACCAATTTTGAAGAGATTAAAGCTTCAAAGGCGTAGTTAGAACAAGAGAAATTGTAGAGGCAACTTCTGATGGCCAGAATGCTCACAAAATGAATTCACAAATAGAGAAACATATTAAAGAGTTACAAGAGTAGCTAGAAAAGGCTAAAGTGGACCTGACTGCCCAAGCAGAGATACATGTCAAGGATTTACAAGCTAAAGCTGAAGAATTCACTTCTCTATGAACACAAACTCAAGCTTTGATCACCCAAAGCCAACTTATAGAGTTTCAAAGTACCAATCCACCCCCACTGGACCTACCAAGCACATCATCTAGGGGAGGAATGCAAGATCTTGAAGAGGAAAAGGAATCATAATGGATGCAAGAGATGAGCTCAAGAAATGGATTGAAGATATGCTCGAAGGTACACACAAAGAATACATGTTGTATGAGCTCAAGGTCCTAGAGTCAAATGCTCTTTTAATAGTTAAACCAGATAAATCTGTTAAGAATTTTGGCCACAAGATGATCGCACTATCGTTGATGAAGCAAGATGCCATTTTGTGGAAGAAAAAGCCACTTTCACACTAGAACCAAATGCTAAAGGAGACTATCAAGGATTCCCAATAACCACAAAGCAAGTATTTCTCATCCTAGAAAGCCAACCTCTATGGCACAAAAAATGGTTTGAAAAGGGGCGCTAGGATGAGACAACCTACAGGAATGCTCCCTATAAACAAATTCACCCAACATACTGCCCAATACCAAGAAGGCACTCCTCGGAGACCTACGCAATATGGAACAGCAAGAGACCATCAGTGCTTGATTACCCAATCATTGCAAAGCCTGCACACAACCATAAGCCAACAAAAGGTTATATGATACATACACTCAAGGCTGTCATCACATTGATGAGAGATGTTCCCAATTTAAGCAGCCAAAAGACATGCAAGATTGCCAAGATGATACTCACCTGTATCAAGGCATTTAAAGACATCAACAAAGTAGAACACCCTTGGAAGGTGTTTCTGGAAGGACAAACAAGATCATCTAGAGTCTTGAGACCAAATATTCCTCAAAGAACATCATCATGGGCATATATGGGTGCTTAATGTTTCTACCTTCACACTATATGTAGACGTTTGAAGAAGCTTTCATGACTAGATTCTTTGAAATGGACTCCATAATCTTCAACATGCTCATGAAAGATCTACAACTCAAGCATGTGTCTTAATAAAGCACGATATTCCACAACCCTCTAAGAGACCTATCCATCAAGGTAGACATCATTTCTTGAACCACCAAGTTTAAGAAATTTTTCAAAAAACTGGAGAACTGGCAATTTCACTACTAAGAACCTTCCACAACTTGCACAAGGATGTGCAATAGCTAAGAAGAGGAAGTGTTTGGCTGGTGCAGTTGATGGACACCCTCCTTGTCGGTCACACCTTATCCAAGCTCCATTTTGTATGTAATTTAGTTCCAAGAATTGCATTGTGTTCCTTGTCTCTTGCACTTTCAATTAATTGTAAGCATTTCAAGTTTTGATGTGGTTTGCGACTACACATCTATGAGTCTTATCTACAAATTTGAGTGCTTAAATCACCATTTTTTGACATTTTGACCACAAGAGAGTGTTATTAGACCTTAGGGTGACCTATTTTGTTGTAGGTTTTATGACCTAGTACATGATGGATCTTGATTTTGGTACCTTGTCGAATGGACGCAAGACTTTGTAGACTTGTCTCTTAGACACGATATAGCTTCTTTTACAATTTTGTGATGATCCAAGTTCGTTTAGAGTAGAGATAGAACATAAGTTTTCAAAGTGAAATAATAAGAAAGGTAAAGCTAATTATATATTTAGAGATGGTTTCATTTACAAGGTGGAAAACCATGTGGAGCCCCTTGTGCTTTACAAGCTCTCATGAGATAAGGTCGGAGACGAGTTTTATGAGGTAATTTATCCTCAAAGTGGACCACATATTCCTGTTTCTTGACTTTACAGAGTTTGGCATTAATTGCCGCTATTTTTTATGGGTCAGTGACAGTACTCATACGTACAGTCAATCTATACTTTGGAGTCACCTGTAACATAAAAAGACATTAGTAAATAAGCCCTACGTCCATTTAGTCGGAGTCAAAGACCATATGTAAAGTAGTAAGTATAAGTATTAAACCCCATATAGATGGGGTATTCCATATTTCATTATTTGTTCAAAAATCCGGGGACGTGTGCCACAATTGCCCATAACATCAATCATGTAATAAGTGACCACATATGGCCTTATGAGCAACCCAATTTACAACCATAAAACACCATATTAGTGAATTTGGAAATTTTCCCATTCCCACAAGTTCAAAATGAGCCTAATCTTTGATCGCATGGCCAAATCTTAGCCAAATTTTTGAGATTATGGCTTGAAAGATATTTTCAAGTACTACCTTGGGAATTGGCCTTAAAAAATCGTTTGAGATTTGTCAATATTGCCAAATCTTTAAGACACTGGTGATTCCCAAATTTTCTCTAAAGTCTCAAAATCTCTAATATGGTGTTATCATTCATAACCCATCATAACCATATGTGGCCACCAACCATTCATTCGGCTCATTTAAGCAATTTTGCCCAAGATCCATAAACACAACAACATGGACCGTATCTGAACAAGAGTAGTACGCTCGATAACCAACCAGAGTCACATCAACCGTAGTATATCCACCACGGCAACTTACCAAACCATACAGGCCGCTATCTTACATCCCACAAGTGGGTCAACCCCACTATATAGGGTCATACACCAATCAACCCCACTATATAGGATCAATAGAATAACCATTGTGGCCACAATCAATCATAACCGTGTACACAACCATCCATTCATGACTAAGTGAGCAAATGTGAAAGCTCTATAACTCTAAAGCAGTATAGACCAAAATCGAGCAGTAATGGTAAGCTCGATAACAAACTCAGAGGCACACCATCAGTATCATACCAGCCGCACCAGCCATAACAGAGTATACCAGGTCATATGTTTACCCCCAAAAAAGGCAACCCTATTATATAGGGCCATTCAGGAAGAGCTTCTATCATTATATTTTAGCTACAATAGCAAATCAAGGAAACATTTATCCAATGTATGCGAGAGGATACCACCTTTTAAAGTTATTATAAGACCATTCCTATGAAAAGGCCCGTAGATATGCATTACAAGGTATCCCTAACCTCAAAAGGAATTTCAAAGTCGAAGACAAAAGGATGCACATATATATGCCAATGATAAGTTAATCATAAATTGAAAGCCTTTCTTAAACCCGTAAGGTGAAAAAAACCAGTGCCGTAAATGTTACAGTAGAAGTTGCCATTCATGTATATTCCGGCATATGCATGAAGAATATAACCATAACAACAAGTGAATCATATCACATCCAACCAGTTTGGACAGTAGTCCATATCAATGCCATAGGTCACCTAAGATTGAGTCGGAGCAGCCAGCTCCACAATAGCCTACTTATCCTTGCCTTTTTCCATAGAGCCGACAACTTTAACACTACACTTCTTGCGGGAAACACCCTCACAATCCCAATGTACAGACAACAACTCTCAAGTACACATATACACCACAAAAGCATACAGTACCAATGCTAAGTGAGCAAGGGAGCTCACCTTTTATAGTGTTTGGAGCTAGTGGCCACATTCCTCCAGCGCAATATGGTGGGCCCATCATCAAGAGGTAAAGGTATATAGCAGTGCCGCCTACTACAGAGAGAGAGAGAGAGAGAGAGAGAGAGAGAGAGAGAGAGAGAGAGAGAGAGAGAGAGAGAGAGAGAGAGAGAGAGAGAGAGCACTTAGTGGTGTTGTAGCTCAGACCCATCAGGAGGGAGCCACCATGAAGTTAAGCAAAAAAATACAGGGTTTACAGAGTAGGAAACCCACCAAATAATCATAACCCCTTTTAACTACAAGGGTTAGGTACCATTAAGGTACCACCCTCTAGTATCCTTTTAGATTTATTCAGTGAATTCAAGCCATTATTCACCCAAGGTTTCCAAACGTAGCCAATTATACCGAGGATATAGCAAGGTAATGCGCCCACCCCACTTAACCCAATTAACAACCAAGGGTTAGATACCATTAAGGTACCACTTACTAAAAAGAAGTTACCTAGTGAATTCAAGCCGGTTATACACCAAGGACATCCTCGGCCAACACTCCTAGCAAATTATACCAATGAAATAGCAACATGCCAGAACTAGCCATATGTGTGCACGTGTGTGTGTGTGTGTGTGTGTGTGTGTGTGTGTGTGTGTGTGTGTGTGTGTGTGTGTGTGTGTGTGTGTGTGTGTGTGTGTGTGTGTGTTTGTAGCTTCTAAGTCACTCTCTACTTCTTTCTCTCCCTCTACTATGCTCTACAGTGCCTGCAAGACAACTGAAGGTTTGTAAACCCATTGATGCGTGCCATGACAAGAAAAAAAGAACTTCCTCTATCTCTCAATATTTTGTCCCATGATGCGTGCAGTAGAATATAGCAACACTTTGTGCGTCCACATGCACCATGGGACAAAATATAAAGCTCATATACATATATTTATATATATATATAAAAGCAATAATACTCATGCAAAATTGTGCAGCAGAAGATACATTTTTGTTACCTTTTCCTGGTCCTGGCAAGGCTATCTTGCAAAGATGACCACTTCAATGGTACATGGAGCATACTTCTAGACTGGTATTTAAATATCTTCCCTGCAGGAAGTACCACCAATCAAGCATCTCTCTCTTTCTCCCTTGAATACATTTTTCACACGTGTGAAGAGTCTAATTATATATAGTGGGCATTTAATGTGTCGTACGATTTTAATAGATAAATTATTTTTTTACTTTAATGCATGTACTATATTTGGGTGGCATGCTTAGTGTACCACAACAGAGAGGGAGACCCAGACTATCGTTCACCATGAGAGAGAGAGAGAGAGAGAGAGAGAGAGAGAGAGAGAGAGAGAGAGAGAGAGAGATGTGGATATTCTAGGGGAGGAGAATCAAAGTCTGGAAGGGGGAGGGTGGGAAGTAGCACTATGGTGCACAAGGAAAACTCCATCTATGGTAGGAAGCCGCCCGCGCGCCATAGTGCTACTTCTCAAGAAAACCTCGGGGGGGGGGGGGGGGGGGGAGAGGAGAGAGAGAGAGAGAGAGAGAGAGAGAGAGAGAGAGAGAGAGAGAGAGAGAGACGTGTAAATAATCTAGGGGAGGAGATGCAGAGTTTGCAAGGGGGAGGCGGGGAAGTAGAACTATGGCACGGGGGGAAAACTCTATCGATGGCAAGAAGCCACCCACGTGCCATAGTGCTATTTATTAAGAAAGTATGTGGGGGGGGGAGAGAGAGAGAGAGAGAGAGAGAGAGAGAGAGAGAGAGAGAGAGAGAGAGAGAGAGAGAGAGAGAGAGAGAGAGAGAGATGCTGCATAACATCACCATGAGTCTAGACATGTTGGAGAAGGACCTCTTTGATAATATTTCTCCCAACATCAATTTTGAAATCCATTACTCAACCCTTTCAAGAAGACTTGTACGCATTGGACTGCTAAGGTCTCTTCCTTCTACGAGGCTGCATAAGCACCCAAGATCACTTACATATCTATATCTCTATCCATTTATTAGCATCATTGATTGAGTTGCAGATGAGGATTGAGAAAACAAAAGACTTTAACCTCCTCGGAGTTAGACATGTACTATTGGTGGAGCTGAGAGTTGTGAAGCATCGACTAGTACTTTACATATGAGGTTCATCCATAATAGAGAAGGATGAAGGAGAAAGTAGTAACTCTGCATTTTTGGAATTTTTGAACATCCTGTTTGAAGTGTTCTCATTGGATGTGTGTTTTTTCTCTCTCCACTTAATGGCCCTCCAAAAGACCTCAAAAATATTCTAATGCCACAAGGATGCATGAAACTGCCAATCAGAACCTCGTGTTTGGTAGTTTCGTGCGCCCTTGTGGACACTCTTTTTGAGGGGCCCTAGGGCCCTAGCATGGTCCTAGGTCTCTTTTTTTAAATCCATAGAATTGGCTCCCATATCTATCATGAATTTATTGTGTGAAAGAATGTTTTCTTTTTATTTCTATACTATAATCTCTTACAAGTTGGTAAATGAATTGGTCCATGGTGGTTAAAGAAGAATCCTTCTTGTTAAAAAAGAAAGCTATGTTTATGGAGAAATCTTGCTAAAGTAGAGTGCTTATTTTTTACCACACAGACTCAATGTGTGTGAATCCTTCATACAAAAGTGAGTATCACGACATTCCTAATCATACGGTGAATATCATCCAATTTGACTAAAACTACATACAAAACCATATCCCAAAATGCATCTATTTCCATCCTTTGGGGGTGCTACCCCCGAACTCCCCCGCCAAGGGGGGCCTAGATAGCTATCGTTGCCCCCCCTTGGATTCCCATGGCGACAGTAGTCAAGATATGGGATCCAAGGTAAACATGTGATAGAAAAGGAACCATGTTCCATCTCCTACCATAATGGTATAGTTTGCTATACCCAACTATTGAGCACTAATGAGCTTAATGAAGATACTATAGTATTAAGTAAAATTATCCAAGATAGTGCTGATTATTGTAATGTCTCTAATTTGTCTACCAAAATTCTATTGTTGAAAGTTGAAGCAAGGGAGAATTTTGTATTTGAAAAGATCTACACCAATAGTGTGCATACCTTGTTACAAACCAAAGTGTCAAACATAGAAATGATCTTCACAATAAAGACAAGATGGGCTTAGAAATAAGAAATTGATTATAGTGCTACACATTTTACATAGCATCATCATCAACATGATGTAAATTCTTCAATTGAATGGGTTGGGGGACATTAGGAATAACAAGGCATTCTTCAGAGGCATGTGGTACTTGTGTGATAGCAAGATAAGGATAGTTATACAAGGAAATGATATTCTTGGCAAGTTTTGCTCATCCTCCAACTTGAAAACTGAAGCACCTTTAAGGTACTCTTGTGGTAACCACTCACTATCTACGCCTTTACTATTGTGGCATAAGGGGATGTGGCTACTTGGTATTGCAATGGAGATGGAATAAGGGGATGTGGCTCCTTAGTATTGCAATGGAGGGATTGTAAGGTTCCTCACAAACCAAGATTAGAGTGTTTTCCATCTTTGCACATGGTTGCTTTCATCTCTAAACTCAAAACAAGTTGACTCTATATTAAACACCAAATTTTGTGAGTACAAAGGGATAAAGTATAAAACGATATCGTTCTAATAATCTAGTGACAATTATACAAAGAAGAGACTAGAAGGAGAAGCTTGGACAACTCTCCATACATAATGAGTCTTACTTGCACTGTAAGACTCAATCGCATGCTATGTGACCCTAGATAGTGCACCAAAGCCACCAACAAAATATCACACTCTAATGGTATGATGAACTTTGCTTACCTTTGTTGATAGAGGTGCGAAGCCCCAGATTCAAAGCCATAAAGAGGTTGTTCGTCTCCCCTTTGTCTCTAGCATGATAAAGTTAGAGATGGAGATGTTATCAAGCTCTGAATGTAAGCTACAAGGACAGTTTCATTTCCATTTTATTCTTATGTTGGAGGTGAACCCTTGCAACACCCACTCACCACTTACACCTCCTGTTGTTGTGGCGTACATGTCCTTTGAGCCCATTCTTTTGTTGCCTTCAAGAGTAGAGGTTTGCATGTAGTGTGAGTCAATGAAAGTAGGAGGAGGATCTTGTTTCATGTTGCAATGGAGGTGGGAGAAGAGGGAGGAACTAGCTTGGTGTGAAAAAATGTGGTGGATAGGGGGAAGAGAAGGGGGAGGAGCTTACTTGGTGCTACAATGGAGGTGGAAGAAAGCTAGTAGAGAGAGAATGTGTGACAATAGGGTGCATGTGGTTGTTGCAACAATGGAGAGCTTGGAAAAAGTTTTGTAGAGAGAGAAAATCGCTTTTTAGCTATAGGACAGGTTTGGGGGGGATTTGGAGGGTGGAAAGTAATGTTTTATTTTTTTTATTTTTAAGTGCACGTTTTTACTTTTAAAGGTCAAAAATGCTTTTTTGACCATAAAATAGGTTTGGGAGGCTTTTAAGGAGGGAAAATACGAGCTTTCAATTTTTTTTGAGAATTTCAAAATTTTAGTATATTTTTTAATTCGAGCCAAAAAATGAGGGAAAACAAGTCAAAGTGCTTCCCCCCCTTTCCCCTAGCTACCTCCCTTACCTTCTCAAGTGCTAGGTAAGAGGCAATTAAGAGGCGTAAGACTACCTTGTCCCCCTACTTTTTGAGGATATAGAGTGTTTCCACCACCCTCTTCGTATTGGATGTGCTCTAATTAACCTTAATCCCAAAGGGTCCCTAGAGGGTTCATATTTTTCTCAATGTGTTGACATGTTTGTTTGCTAGGTTCACTGCTTGAGTGCTAACAACCTCAAAGAGTCTCTTGCCCCATCCGAGTCACTTCCCTGAGTATTGATATATTATATTAGTGCCAAATAGCTATGCTACAAATGTCCGTTGCGGTGACCCACTAATACTTATGCTCAAACTTGATAGCTATGCTATATAAAGATGTGTCCATACAATAGTTGGCATGGAGACTATAGAGAGCACAGACAGGGAAAACTGAGAAACATTGTGAGGCATTTCATTTTGTATAGAGTGTTGTTAGCTAAGAAAACACACTCATTATACTTGGGACTATAGCCTCTCGCTTAGGTTTGGGGATCAAACATTGAATCTCTCAAAAATACTTGTGATGTGTATCATAGGTACTTTCATAGTACCTATGATACATAGAAGGTACTCTAGAGTACTAGTCAAGCTACCTAGAGTACCTTTTGTAGATAGTAAGAGTACTTTGAAGTACGTTGTCGTGCTGTGACACGTACATAGTAGGAACGCATCCTACAAGAGTTATCTTGTAACTTTTTAGATACATAATTATCTTTCCTATAATGTACATATGCATATTTAAGTAATAAGCCTTCTATCTCATCCTATTATTTATCTCAAGGGTAACCTATTCTTACTTTACTTTCAGAAAATACTATGGAAAAAGCCTCAATAGCTCCGCCTCTTTAACTTGGGGCAAAAATCATTGATTCTTTATTTCTACTATCTCATTATCATCTCACACCCTAGCTAGATCCTATATCTAAGGTAAACTCCAATATATATATATATATTATATGTATTTTTCTTATATTTCTTTTTAAATAGCTACTAGGAGGGAATCAAATCCTAGTGGGACACTAGGTGGCATGATTTCAAAGATACACTTATTTTAATGCATTATTGCAAGCATGATTACAAAACTTTGTCAATGAGCAATGTCACGCTTTCATATGGCATGAGGTATCCTTTGGAATCAAATGAAAGTCTAGGCTAACGGGACCACAGGAAGACTTTTGCTGCCAGAACTGGACCCTATTTTGATGAATTTTTTACACAAGGTTCCAATCCGAATTGGAAAACAATTTTAAAATGAAATCGTAGCTAATGAGCTGAAGTTTCTGCCCATATTTTTACTTTTTTATTTGGAGCCATCGTTGAGGAGATATGATCAAAATACTGGACCCCACTCTGTCCGCATCCTGCAGGGACAGCTCATTTCCAACTTTTCCAGTTTCTATTCACACTGGCTCCTCTCTCCTTGTGTAAACCCTTGGGGGTTCCCTTCACCTATAAAAGGGGACCTCTTCTTCCTTGAAAAGGATCTCAAGCATTCAAGCCATTGATGAGCGGAATTCATGAGGGAGAGAGTAGTAATGCCAAATTGTACTTAGTCATTAACATAAGCCTAAGCCTACACTTTCTCCTAGAAGAAGACTAGCCATTCTTGCAACAAGCTAACCTTGGAAGATCAACTCTAATCAAAGAAGGTCTTGCACTTGGTGTATCAATCAAAGTGGTATTATCCACTCTTCTTCTCTCTCCATCAATAATGGTGCCAAAGGGTTTGTCAAGTAAGATGTGTTCTACATTGATGTTTTCTTGATTTCCTGTTGTTTTCTTTTTCATCTCTAATCCTACATATATATATATATATATATGTATCTAATCTCATCTCCTTAACCAAAACTATCTCTCTCATTCTTAGTAATTCATCCTCTCTACAAATTCTAGGTTCTCTTTGCTACAAGTACATCTCTCCCCGCAGTATCCTTATTGCCTACAGGCAAGAATAGGGCTTGGGAGGGAAACTTCTCATCTCTTCTCTTCTCTTCTCTTCTCTCATATCTACATTTTACACATACTAGAGTTATCCTAGATGAATAATCCACATGATGATAATTTCTATCGCTTTCACTCTGTACGATCTATTAGAATTAACGTATGGATTGGCCGTAAAATACACTTTCAACAACGTATAGTGTTTCTCTTTGGCCCAGAAAGGCTCAATGAAATACTTCTATCACCGGATCCCATTATACTACCTCTCATAGACTATAACTTTTCTTTTGACGTAAGCGTAGTTATCTTGCTATGAACCAAGAGGATTTGTATACACAATTAATCCCAATCACTAGACAAAATATATATATTATGGTAAGCACAAAACTACAATTCCAAAGAACAATTCTTAGCCTATTTGGTCAGCCAAGATTGAATGCCTATAACTCATCTATTAACCCTTTCATACTACCCATGATACGATATGACCATAGCCTTGATATTTTCATCTTTGTGTTGTTTTGACACTCTCTGTTGTGTTCTTTATTTGTGTGTGTGAGTGCAAGAGAGAAAGAGTGGGGCTTCTTTGATTGCACTTCCTTCCAAACCCTAGTCTTCATGGCATCTATGGTTTAACTCCTTCATATAGTTTTTTTTGAGTTCTCTCACAAACTCTCACAGCCATAAGCCCAGTGCTTTCCCAGTAAGACCGCAAATTTCTCGACATATTTTTTGTGAACCCGACGCGAACAAGCCGGGGTGACAGTACATAAAGATGGCTAGCAAAGTGGAGCAGCTATAGACTGAAATGAAAGAGCTTGCAGACAGATGCAAATGGCTTGAAGAAGAAGACCGGATTCAAAAAGCGATTGAAAGCGCTAGGCAATACGTATATAATGAGCATAATATATTCGAAGGCTATGATCCAGAAGGATATCTTGAGTGCTATGTGACAGAGATGAGACTTCAAGCAATTCCAAAAGCTCGGATGATTGCAGCATTTGTTGAACTTGTGAGTGATGATTTCAAGCACCAAGTTCAAGACTATGCAAGTGTATATGCAAGCAATTGCGGTGAGTTTTCTACAGCTATAACACAAGTATGCTTGGAACATCAAGACCAAGAGATGGAGCAGAGTGGAAGTGGATGTGACCAGCTAGAGTTGGTGTCTCCTGTACGCCATGCAAGTGTCAACACATTCATACAGGCTAATTTAGAAGCAGTAATAGATGCATATCTTTTGCAAGATGCAAATTTATTGTATGCAGATGAAGCAGACATAGTGGAAGCTATTTATGCAGGTTTGGGTCTTGTAACCTTTGTATCTCAAGATAATGACTCTCATGATGCTATCCAAGCGCCTGAAACGGCTCAAAGCGACTTAGAGGATGATGCAAACTCGTCGGCTATGATAGATGATTTGGACACTCCTTTTGATTCGTTTGAAGATGCACATGAGTGTATATACAAGGATGAGGATGCTATGGTTTTGACAGAGGATGTGAAGGGAAAACAGGTGGAAGACGGCTATATTAGTGATGTGCTACAATCTACTTTTGAGCAGATCCAGGAACTTTTACCAAGTTTAGAAGAGCCGGACGCCTATCCTGAAGACATATACCAGGATGAAGAATTCATTATCAATGCTTTCCTATGCGAGTTTGATGCATGTGGTACTACCCAAATGGATATACCTAGCTGCAAAAGTGCTAATTTAAAGGGGGTGACTGAAAATCTCTTCCTTTGTGAGTATAGCTCTGCTAGTAGCATTGCGGATTGTGAAGTACCTCAGCTAGACGAGGTGGAAGAAGATGAGTGCATTGACTGAGTAATATGTATGTCTTGTATATATGGGGTAGCAGATGTGATGTAGATGACTCATGAAATTGTGCCTTATTTAGAGCTAGATGCAGCAAGCTTTCACAATTCCATGGTAGAGGAAGGAATGACAGATGCAGATTCTCTGCATGAGGATTGGGGTTCTGCGGATGAAGCTATGAATCTTGAAGATTCACAAATCAAAGATAGAGAAGTGTTTGGTTATGCTATACAGGTTGAAGTGACATCAAAGGATAGAGTAGAAGAGCAAGAAACCTCTTCGGATATGGTCTGTAATTGGGGTGATATTTCTTATCTGTGTGAAGATGCAAATAAAGATGCTTGCCATAAAGTGCCTACTATACAGGGTTCTAAGAATTTCGGTTGCCTGCAGGTATGCAAACAATATCTGAGGCATAAAAGGGATTTAGGTATTGTGTCACAGGGTATAAATTGCAAGCAAGTTTGTGAGCATCTATCTGCTATGGATAGGAAGGGTATACATGGTGATGCCTTGAAGCAAGAAGAGGATGCTAGCTCTATGCTGACACCAGAGTCATGTAATGAAGAAGGGTTCTCCCTAGATGAGTGGAGACATGATTCAGTTGAAGATAATTTAGAGATGGGTCAAAAAGGAAGAAGGGGTGAAGATATTGTGTCAGAGACTAACTCCAAAGAGGTTTTTGAGCAGTCAGTTACAAGTGACCAGGAGCATACCTACCAAGATGATTTGGGAAGGGAATTAGACACCATATTTGAGAGGTATGCAAAGTTTTATGATGTATAGCTGGAGAGGTATTTGGTAAAAGGTGAGAGAATTGATGAGAGATTTACCATGCATATTTCTGAGGTTTCTCTCGATGTTGAGAAAGGCTATCTAGAGGATTCTTTTGAGAATGAAGATGCAGATTCAGACTTCTATGCGAAAGAGGTACATATGGATTTAGAGGTTGATGAGAAGGTTGAAGTGCAGTTTCAAAAATCTTTCAAGTATATTACAGGAAGCCTGGAAGTGTTTTTTGAAGAGGAGGATGAGGAACTTATGTCTCTACGTCATAGAGATTTTGCGCATAATGGAGATTTGTTAGAGATGTTTTGGAGACAGATGTATATAACAATTCCTTTTGATCCGAGACGAATTAAAAGATGCGGAGAATCTCAATGATTAGTACATACAAGTTCTTCAGTTACCCATATGATCCTGGAGGAGGTCATGGGATGACAGGGGATACAATTGCTTTCACAAGTTACCATGAGGTTGGCACATGCCGGAGGATATGCAGGTTTAGAGGGGGTGGATGTCGTGATGTGACACGTACATAGTGGGAACGCATCCTACAAGAGTTATCTTGTAACTTTTTAGATACATAATTATCTTTCCTATAATTTCATATGCATATTTAAGTAATAAGCCTTCTATCTCATCCTATTATTTATCTCAAGGGTAACCTATTCTTACTTTACTTTCAGAAAATACTATGGAAAAAGCGTCAATAGCTCCGTCTCTTTAACTTGGGGCAAAAAGCATTGATTCTTTATTTCTACTATCTCATTATCATCTCATACCCTAGCTAGATCTTATATCTAGGGTAAACTCCAATATATATATATATATATATATATATATATATTCTATGTATTTTTCTTATATTTCTTTTTAAATAGCTACTAGGAGGGAATATAATCCTAGTGGGACACTAGGTGGCATGATTTCAAAGATACACTTATTTTAATGCATTAGTGCAAGCATGATTACAAAACTTTGTCAAGGAGCAATGTCATGCTTTCATATGGCATGAGGTGTCCTTTGGAATCAAATGAAAGTCTAGGCTAAGGGGACCACAGGAAGACTTTTGCTGCCAGAAATGGACCCTATTTTGATGAATTTTTTACACAAGGTTCCAATCCGAATTGGAAAACAATTTTAAAATAGAAATCGTAGCTAATGAGCTGAAGTTTCTGCCCATATTTTTACTTTTTTATTTGGAGCCATCGTTGAGGAGATATGATCAAAATACTGGACCCCACTCTGCCCGCATCCTGCAGGGACAGCTCATTTCCAACTTTTCCAGTTTCTATTCACACTGGCTCCTCTCTTCTTGTGTAAACCCTTGGGGGTTCCCTTCACCTATAAAAGGGGACCTCTTCTTCCTTGAAAAGGATCTCAAGCATTCAAGCCATTGATGAGCGGAATTCATGAGGGAGAGAGTAGTAATGCCAAATTGTACTTAGTCATTAACATAAGCCTAAGCCTACACTTTCTCCTAGAAGAAGACTAGCCATTCTTGCAACAAGCTAACCTTGGAAGATCAACTCTAATCAAAGAAGGTCTTGCACTTGGTGTATCAATCAAAGTGGTATTATCCACTCTTCTTCTCTCTCCATCAATAATGGTGCCAAAGGGTTTGTCAAGTAAGATGTGTTCTACATTGATGTTTTCTTGATTTCCTGTTGTTTTCTTTTTCATCTCTAATCCTACATATATATATATATATATATGTATCTAATCTCATCTCCTTAACCAAAACTATCTCTCTCATTCTTAGTAATTCATCCTCTCTACAAATTCTAGGTTCTCTTTGCTACAAGTACATCTCTCCCCGCAGTATCCTTATTGCCTACAGGCAAGAATAGGGCTTGGGAGGGAAACTTCTCATCTCTTCTCTTCTCTTCTCTTCTCTCATATCTACATTTTACACATACTAGAGTTATCCTAGATGAATAATCCACATGATGATAATTTCTATCGCTTTCACTCTGTACGATCTATTAGAATTAACGTATGGATTAGCTGTAAAATACGCTTTCAACAACGTATAGTGTTTCTCTTTGGCCCAGAAAGGCTCAATGAAATACTTCTATCACCGGATCCCATTATACTACCTCTCATATACTATAACTTTTCTTTTGACGTAATCGTAGTTATCTTGCTCTGAACCAAGAGGATTTGTATACACAATTAATCCCAATCACTAGACAAAATATATATATTATGGTGAGCACAAAACTACAATTCCAAAGAACAATTCGTAGCCTATTTGGTCAGCCAAGATTGAATGCCATTAACTCATCTATTAACCCTTTCATACTACCCATGATACGATATGACCATAGCCTTGATGTTTTCATCTTTGTGTTGTTTTGACACTCTCTTTTGTGTTCTTTCTTTGTGTGTGTGAGTGCAAGAGAGAAAGAGTGGGGCTTCTTTGATTGCACTTCCTTCCAAACCCTAGTCTTCATGGCATCTATGGTTTAACTCCTTCATATAGTTTTTTTTTTAGTTCTCTCACAAACTCTCACAGCCATAAGCCCGGTTCTTTCCCGGCAAGACCGCAGATTTCTCGACAACGTGTTTGTGTAGTTTAAGTACTCATATTGTATCTCATAGTATCTCATTGATGAATAAATCTTTTCATTACATTATATCATTGTCTTTGTCATATTTGACTAGTATTCTTCTCCTCCCTCTTTCACATATATCTTGGCACAAAGATCCCTCTCTTCTCCCTCATATATTTTCACACAAGGAGTCTCATTGACTATGCATTTTTTGCCTTTAGCAAGTTTTCAAGTCTCAATATCACCCCCTACTTGAGTGCTCACATTTTGATCACTGTAGAGCTTCTTACCCCACATTTTCAGCCATGATCTCTCCTGACACACAGTCCTCTTGTGGAATCTCAATTTCCACCCTCAGTTCCATAATTGTTGAACATGTAGAGTCACTTATCAATCCACCACATGTACCCCATGATATGTTTCTTTTGGTCCCATAGGTCATATTTGACCTTTGAGGATTATAATGGGATCTCTCTCTCTCTCTCTCTCTCTCTCTCTCTCTCTCTCTCTCTCTCTCTCTCTCTCTCTCTCTCTCTCTCTCTCTCTCTCTCTCTCTCGTGTGTGTGTGTGTGTGTGTGTGTGTGTGTGTGTGTGTGTGTGTGTGTGTGTGTGTGTGTGTGTGTGTGTACATTCATATGTAGGATCCATAGAAGAGAGCATACACCTTGCATGCATACAACCACAACCTTGAGATCCAAAAGAAGATTGATGGCTCATACACTCCTCCCAATCAACTCCTTCATATAGGCCTCCTATACATAGGGCTCCCATGCATGCCATCAAGACTCTTAGTCTTAGAGTCATAATCTCTAGGGCCCCTATCTTGGCATTACTCCCCCCAATTTGAAGAGTTTTCATCCATTAGAAAAAAGTAGAAAATCTCTTCCTAAGAACGCTGGGATGAGCTAAATGTGTTCAGACAACTATTCTAGGTGGGTAGTTAGAGTTCAATTCAAATTCAGACTTTATATTAGACTTTAGTGCACTGGAAGACAAGACTGTAACTAAAATGACAAAATACTGGAAAAGATAACTGGAACTGGAATTATAAAGACGTTGGAAATGACACTAGAATTGGAGTTGTATTATTCAGATGATACAAGAGTACAACTGAGGATTAGTACTGAATGAAAATACACAGTACATTAGCCTAAGACTCAAGATACAAGTATTGGGCTTTGGATTACAACTCAGAGTAAGCGGGAAGGAAGATTCAGTGACTCAAAATGAAATAGTGGGTCTCATATATAGCCTCCGATTGGCGTCTGACTGACTATGTATTGTCGGTTACCATGGTAATTCTCTGTGGATTAGTGCTTCTAGAAGCCTTTGGTGTTGTCACCCGCCAGCCATCTACTAAGGGATGTTCCCACCTTTTACATTTCTCCTCTCCTTTCTTGAATTTTGGTATAAATACCAAAATTTCTAGTAGCACTCTGATTTTACCCAGTTTCTATCCATCTAACTTTCTTCTTGTCAGGTGCCTTCTTTTTCGGGGGTTTGTGAAGCACTTTGAAGGGTTTAGGAGCACTTGGAGCCGTGTTGTCCTTCTGAATCAGCCTGAATAGGGCCTCTTACTCCAGCTTCTCTTTTCGTTTTGTCTTCATTTCCAGTTCATATGGCATTTGTGGATTCCACGTCTTGGTATCGGGGTTGTACATGTTGTGTTTCCTCTTGTTAGCTCGACCCTTGATAGCATATGGCAATATGATGCAGTGTACATCCACCGTTGAGGCAATGACTAGTTGCATTTGATACGAGCCTCAAATAAAATCTCAGCCATTTCTTTGAACTGGGATTCAAAGCTTGCCTTATTAGCTAATTCTTTTTTTGCAATTTAGGAATCTTTGATCGTTAGCTGAAGAAGCTAGTTTGTGATCTTAATGAGCCTTCTGATTTGAACTTTCCATTGACTCATTGAGAGTTGAAACTTTTGTAAATTGGCAATAAGCTCAAAAGACATTGTCTTCTTCAACACCCCTTGCAACACTTGATTCTATGAGAGCGTCTCCGTGGAAGCTTCCTCATACCAGACCCTGAGCCCATCTGCTATCTGACTATATCGTTGTTGATCTACAGGCTCAGTGTGAGGCAAATATAGTTCTCAAAAGAAGCGAGGTAACTCTGCTTCTTTGGCTGGAATGGCATAGAGAATTTTCGAGGAATTATGTACAAACTCTAAAAAATTCATGATCATCTGGTTCTCCTGCTACAACCTCTTTTTGGAGATCCAAACCAGATGAAATAAACTTTTCAAGTGCTTCTCCTGATCACTGAGAGTCATTCTGGCCTTGGGTCCTTGACTGCTAGTCGCATTGTTCTCTAGTAAGCTTTTGACCCTTATATCTAGAACTCCCATGGCACTTTGCATATGTATCATCATTTCTTTGATCTGCAGATGAATATCTTTCATACAATAGTAGATCGGTTTGGTGCCCGATAACAACTCTACATGTATCCCACAGACTTGAGATCCATAGTGTTAATTCCTTTACAGTTGGGTTATAGTTTTGTCATCATTCACCAGGCACCATTCCGAGACCTTGTCCAGTACTTGGATGTAGCTCGGATGTGGTGGAAGCTGGTAGACAGTCTAATTATGATAGCTAACCAATTTCCAATCTATCTCGCCCCCACATACAACATCTTAAACCTCTCCTGATCTCAATAAACTAAGTCATCCTCTAAATACTTCTAGATCTATAGGTATATTTGCATTCGTAGGCTCTTGTTTAGTGTTAGTAGCTCATTAGAATGATTATGGTGATATGCATAGTCGCATTCCAGTAGAATGGTCTTGCCCATTAGGAAAAATGTGGACTTTCCTTGGGTCATATAGGATTAAGGTTAATTAGGCTCCAGCCAATAGGAAGAGAGCAATGTATATAAGTTTAGAACCTAAGAAAGTAGAGAGAATAATAGGGTTGTCCACTCATTTATTGCTTTGTATCCTAGAGGGAGGTGGATGGGTAAAAGAGGGAGGGGGAAAAAGGGGGGGGGGGGGAGTGGTGGGTCCACAGATACGTTTTTGCAAAAACCCTAAAATTTTCAAAAAAAAAATCAAAATATTCTATCCAAAACTCCCCCCAAACCTACCCTATGATCAAAAAGTCATTTTCTCACTCTAGAACATTTTTCCCAAGACTCCCTTCCTCCATAGCCCCTTTCCATAACACAAAGCTCTCACTCTCTCTCTAAACTCTTACACCTTCCTCCTTCTTCAAGCTCTCCATTGCAACTTTAAGCTCCCACTCTCTCTCTAAACTCTGTCTCCCTCCTCCTTCCTCAAGCTCTCCATTGAAACTTTAAGCTCCCACTCTCTCTTTAAACTCTGTCTCCCTCCTCCTTCCTCAAGCTCTCCATTGCAACTTTAAGCTCCCACTTTCTCTCTAAACTCTGTCTTCCTCCTCCTTCCCCAAGCTCTCTATTGCAATTTCAAGCTCCCACTTAAGCATCCATGGCAAGCAATGGTCAAAATAGACGCCCCAAACCCATCATTCAAAGTATGGTTCTCCACAACTCGAAGAATGAGGAACAGCAATGGGAACCTCAGGTTTTTCAAGAAGGTGCATGGGTCTACATGCAACCTTCCGCAATCGGTCCCCATCGTGTTCGTGAAAGAACAAACGTTGATCTCCATTGGAAGGGAAGACTAATAGGCTTCAAGAAAGTAAGACACAAGGGTACGGTGGCAATCGTTCAACATGTCTTCATGTTTGGACACATGCGTCTACGAGGGATCACCAACCCAAGGGATTTTCCTTGTAATTGTATGTCCCTTGCACTTCAATGGTTTTGGTGGTAACAAAAAAATGGACTTTTTACATCTCACGGACTGTTTTGTTTCTATGTAGATGTTTTCCCTTCTAGCCTTGTGGAGGAGCAACCACTCTCGTGCCTTTCAGGCACATTTACGGCCATGCATGCAAGTCTTGGGGATATGCTCTTCTCCAACACAACTTCATCAAACCTTGCACGACAAAGGGTGTTCATCTACACCCACAAGTACATTGTACCTACAGATGAGGAAGGCTACGAAGAGCTACAACCTTTGGAGGCTACAACCTTACGTAGCATGGAATGGCCAAAGCCAGATGCATTCACTGTAATGTCTTTGAAAGCCAAGATTGTAGCTGATGTGAGAGCATCATTAAAATTTGAAAAAGCCTCGCGTTCCATTGGGCTTGGATGGTGTTGTCCTGCTCATGTCTTCGCTAGCATCTTTGGATCTTTGCCTTTCCATCATACAAATACTATGTATGTTTGCAAAGATCTACAGTATGATACATTGGAAGCCATCCTTGGCGAGAAGTGGTGGTATCTTGAAGGACTTCACAACATAGATTGCTTTCGGTGTCAGGTTGGAAGTTTTGGCATTGCTATCCGTTTCATCAAGGTGCGCTCCACCCTTTACATGCGGTACTTCTATGAAAGATGGATGTGCAAGCTTGGTGAATGGATTCCATTGCAATCCACCGATGCTACAATTGAGGTATTTGATATTGCAATCAAATTGTCGAGTGGTGTCGTTGAGACCGTCCAAGTGAACATGCATTGGACATTGGCCAATGTGCGGGAGCACTTAGTGATAATGGGTTTAGAGCATGGAGAAGATACAAAATTTTGCATCGGACGACGTAAGGTGAATGATTTTTCTCTCTTAATTATGTTATATTTATGTTCTTTGGATTATTCCCTGCTCTAAGGTAGGTATGCTATTTCTTTTTTTTTTGCTAGATTGGTAGCCGCATGGAGAGCACGATTCAAATTGAAAAGGCATGGACGATGGAAGAGAGTTTGATTTTATCATTAGAGTAGTTATGTTTTGTACTTAAATTTCTTATAATATCACAATTGTAAGTTCAAGCAGATGGTTGTATCAAATTTTGGCAATGCACATTATCTTAAAGTCGTAGTGATGTGTTTTTAGAGTTAAATGATTGTAATTTAATTTGAAAGTTTTTTATAACCTCTTGTTATTTGTGTTACTTTATGAAAATTGTTTAATATTTTAATTATTGTTATTATTTTATTTTATTTCTTTTTTTGGGGGGGGGGGGGGGGGGGGGGGGGGGCTATATAAAGCCTCCTAAACCCTACCATTTTCACAATTCACCTACATAGCATGTTCACACTCTCATTTGAGCTCTAGCACTCTTTGCATTCCTACCTTAAGAGCTAGCATTATGGCATCCTCCTCCACCCCTCCAAAAGTCACGGCGTTACAACGCTTCCAAGCGTTTTTACAAAAAACCGAGTGGCAAGATCGTGATGATCTTCACAATTTCTTCACCCAATTCCCTGATGTGAACGCAACTATTCACCTAAACAGCCAATCTTGGAATTTTTTGAATTCTACATCGACAAGTATGTTGTACCAATTGTCGGACAAGGGGAATTGTGGATTCCATGCGATTTGCTTCGCTACATACACAAAGGCGATCGGCCTTTCACCCAGCGGCTTCAACGATTTTGTGTAATTGCGGGTGAGGCAGGTCAGTACATTGAAGATTCACGTTTGGAAAGAAGAAGGTCGGCACCCAGTTTCTAAGTCGCTTGGCGACTTTTGAGTTTCTTTTTGCGGAGGAGCCTGAAAGATCTGAGGTGAGTTTGCCTCATTTGCGCCTTGGGGGTGTCGTCAAGGACACAAAGGATCCCATTACAGGGCCCTGGGATGCAAGCAAAGAGGGCAATATTCTTGCCCTAACCTACCCAGGAGGTGTCATGGATGCCGCCAAATCCATGGGTGATGAGGGTGCAGAAGCATCCTTTAAGCCCGCTACAGATGCGCCGGAGAAGACATTAACTCCGGAGATTTTTTTTGAACACCTCTCCCCAATTGTCATAAATGGGGGGGAATATTTGTTTTTACATGATCTTGAAAAGACTTTTGACATCCGCATGGATGAGTGTCTGCCCATCCTCTGTGCCACTGTAGAGTCCTCTGCCATTGACCCCTCCTCCGATCCTTTGGATCGAAGCCTCCTTCCCCTTGGAGAGAGTGTGGTAGATACAGTGGAGTTGGCAATGGTGGCGGTGACAGATGCACCGCACTCATCTGTGTCGGAGGATGAGTTTGTAGCTACACGCGCATTGCTTGAAGCCCAACGCACTCCTATGCCTGTTCATATAGATGAACTTGAGAGTGTCGCTATGGCTCCCAATTCATCTATTTCTCTTGACAGCAAAGGCATAAACGATGAGGATGATGAAAAACAAGAGGTATTAATTATATTTTGTTTTGTGATTACGTTAATTTTCATTGTTGCATTCTGAAATCTTATTTACCTATTGATTTCTTTGTAGAATGTTGTGGAGCTGGATGAGCATGCAGGTCGGGGAGGAGATGGTAGGCGCCAAGCTTTTGGATGGCAGTCGTCTCTTGCGCATTACCTTGGCAAGCTCCCCCAGGACGGCTTTGCGATAATCCACAAGGAGTACACCCCTTGTGGTCAATTTTGGGTGTCAATGATGAAAGCAATGAGCCGCATCCTATGCCTGTCAACCATATCTCAAGCCTCCCAAGTTATATATCTTGTAAATAAATCTCTGGCTAGTGCTGCATTTGCGACACACATTCATGGTCATGTGCTTTGTAACGTGGCCTTAAGCCAAGCTGTAGGTCTAAGCAATGTGGAACAAATTGCTTGGGATGTGCTGCACAAACAGCTTCCATGCGCCCAAGAGCGCCGAGAAAACATTGCTCGCCATATCTTAGATGGCTCAAGCACTCAATAGCTGCATAAATCTTGTAATTAACTCCTTCAAATTTGTGATGAGATATATCACATCTTTGTACTTTGTTATTTCAAATTTCAAATGGGAATTGATTTTAACTGGTACTTTACATCTTCTGTATTGAGTTTATGGTACGATAAATAGTACGTGATTGGTTCTATCTTGTGATACGATTGTGCAATTCTCTGAATCAAAATAAAGAGTTTTTTTCATATAAATAACACCAAAAAGAACATAATATCATTATATTATTGTAAACTTAACCTAAAGAAAGTTTAAAAAGGCTGTCTAGGGGCCTGCCGCGCGAGAAGGCAAAAGTAACATTTACTTTTGCCTTCTCGCGCGCCTTTGCGGCAAGCCCCTAGACAGCCTTTTTAAACCTTCTTTAGGCTAAATTATAAGAATACAATGATATTATGCCTTTTTTGGTTATTCAATCAACCACACTTGGTTGACAGCTCTTCTATCCACATCTCTCTCTCTCTCTCTCTCTCTCTCTCTCTCTCTCTCTCTCTCTCTCTCTCTCTCTCTCTCTCTCTCTCTCTCTCTCTCTCTACTTAGTTTTACTTATATCAATTAAAACACAAATATACACGACTCGTTATATTTGAAAAAGCCATGACTCGTTATATTTCAAAAAGATATCGTTACATTGCCATAGCAAAAAGTTTATTGAAAATCCTTACGTTACAACTTAAAAACTAAAGGGCATGCTATTATAGATTTTCTTCATGGATTTTTGGGGTGATTGTGTACAATTGCCTTCTTTTTGGGATGTGTTGCATAGGTATTTTGATACATCATACTAGGTGTGAAAGTAGGTGGAGATGGGCTGTTGTGGTCTAGATTGAATGTGTATGCATCCAATTGCTTGTAATACAATCCTTGCACAACATACAAGCCTCTGTCAATTACTTTCCTCCATTCATCGTTGTACCCCTTCTCCACCTTCTCCCTTGATTTAATGCACTGGACTAAGTAGAAATCCACATCCTCAGCATTGGTTGAAGAATCTAGATTTATCGCAAATGTGTCACCAACACATAGAGCACTACTTAACGAATCATGGTGGCCTTTGTTTGTGAAGTCATCATAGCCAATGAATTCAACTACTCGAATGTCATCTGTAGGCTCAGAATCAGCCTCAACCTCATTAGGTAATGCTGTCAAAAGGTGATACTCTCAAGGTTTCACGTGAGGTATGTTTATGCAGCAATTCCAACTTGAGTGCATGCATGCATCACAGAAGCATGCCAATGGTCTTGTTGCAAGGGCAGTTGGATCTTGCAAGTTGTGACCATGGAAGGCATGCAAAGAGAGAGTTTCTTTAACATTGGCACAATTCCACTTGACTTCCCTATTCACATCCCCTAATTTGACCTCCCAGAACACACGGACACATTCCCTATCTTTTGTAGGATATGATGCAGATGGTGCTCCCTTTGATAGATTTACTTGGCAATAAGAAACCATGCACACTTTAGAATAGCTCCATTAGGCTTTAGCTCTTCATGGGTCAGAGTTCTTTTCACAACTGCTCTTGCACAATCATTCTCTCCCTTGCCATTCCTTGATCCAAAGAAGAACCAGCTCATCCCGATCCCTGTCAGTCCACCATATCTTGCAACAAAATAGAAAGACCTGGCGCCCTTGATCTGCTAGGCCGCACCATAAGACCACACGCAGTGCTGTTTGGGAGTCACACCCTCTTGTTGTAACCAATAACGGTGTAGCATAAAGCAATGTTGCACAAACAATGTGTCATGCACCTTGTCATCCGATATGAAAAAGTGGATTGTTTTGACTACCTCCCTTTCCTTGCGGTAGTATGTTATGTGTACAAAAATGGTTACGTGACTAGAGTGCCAATGCATTGACCGAATCTCATTTTGCTCCTTGAAAGCATAATTCTCTGCAAGAGTCAACAACTGAAACAACCACAACATTCGAAAAATCTGAGTAGACTATCCTTGAATTTTTGTGCTTGCCATCAAGCTATATAGTTATGAGTGATAAAGGTCTTCAACTTGGTCTTCAAGAGTTGATGGAACTCCCTGCAGTACATTTATTTATGCAAAAGATCTTTTCTTGTTTTTATTGTTTCCATGCTTGTCTTTTGCTTCTATATATAAAAATACTTTCACAATAATACTCTTACCTAGCTTTGCTATCTCCAAGATCATAATTTCATCCTCTTCACTCCACATATCTTACAATCTCGCATCAGACATTCCCTTCTATGGAAACCTGTATCTGGTTGCTTTGGACATAGAATTGACTCCCACAGCTGTGTGACACCTTTGAATTGAGATGTGATGCCTCGCAACCCATGCTAATGTTGTCACCAATTGCATATGAATTGCATACACGGTTGCAACCTACTTCATGCATCCCAAAAGAAGGAGAGAGTTTGTGGTTCAATACGTCCCTTAGTAAGGACATATGCACGTGGTATTCGCAATAGCATGTGTATCAATCCTTCAGCCACCTACAAAAGAATGGCTTCAACATCTCAAACATTCTTGTGCCAATCTTGCAATGTGGATGCTTCTCTTTGAACCTGTAAAACAACTCAACTTGCAATATCCATAAATGGTCAACTTATGCTCCCAGAATGCTAGCTGCAATATACAAGATGTGTTAGCTTGCATACCCAATATGCTAACTAGCATACTGAGTATGCTAACTAGCATAGATAGTGTGCTAACCACCATACCCAAAATGCTAACTAGCATACAAGGTATGTTAACAAGCATACCCAGTATGCTAGTGAGCATCTTTGAATGATCACTAGCATACAAAGTGTGTTAGCTTGCATACCCAATATGCTAAGTAGCATACAGGGTATGCTAACTAGCATACTCAGTATGCTAACTAACATAGATAGTGCTCTGACCAGCATACCCAGAATGCTAGCTAGCATACCAAGTATGTTAACAAGCATACCCAGTATGCTAGTGAGCATTTTTGAATGATCACTAGCACTCAAAGTGTGTTAGCTTGCATACCCAATATGTTAACAAGCATATCCAATATGCTAGTGAGCATCTTTGAATGATCACTAGCACAAAAAGTGTATTAGCTTGCATACCCAATATGCTAACTAGCATAGTAGGTATGCTAGCTAGCATACTCAGTATGCTAATTAGCATAGATAGTGTTCCAACTAGCATACCCAGAATGCTAATTAGAATACCAGGTATGTTAACAAGCATACCCAATATGCTAGCTAGCATCTCTGAATAATCACAAAGTGTGTTAGCTTGTTTTTGAAGATTTCTTTCCCAATGTTCAAAGGTGGGAAAAGAGATGATCTCAATGTGCATATTTAGGCCTTTGAACAATATGCAAAAATTAAAGACATTGATGAAGATGAATGGGGGGAGTATTTTCCACAAACATTGAGGGAGGCAGCACGAAAATGGTACTACCAGTACCCAGCTTGCCGATCCAAATCATAGAGTAAGCTTATTAAGGCCTTCAAGCTGGAACATTCATATAATAGGTGTGATGACGACATCTTGGGCGAACTAGACAAGGTTAAGCAAGGGAAGTTATCGATCAAAAGCTATGCTGAGAAAGTCAAAGCACTGACCAAACAATTGTAAGAACCTCATTTGAAAAAAAGGATGAGAGCCTGGTTTTTGAATGGGTTCAAAAGCAAGAAACTACGAGAACAAGAGGTTCCAACATCGACAAAAAAAGTTCAATGATTTGGTGGAAAGAGCTCTGAAATTAGAGCAACTGGAAAAGAAGGAGAAGGGGTATAAGAAGAAACAATCGAGTGGGTCTTCCACTGAAGAGAGTTCCAGTTCTAGTTCTAGCTCCAATTCATCTAAAAGTGAGTCAGATTATAAGGGTAAGGGGAAGAAAAAGGGGTCCTGGACCAAAAAGATAGAGGAGATGTCCAAATAGATAGTTCAAATTGCGAGGATGAGACCCTCAATCAAGAAGACAAAGATCTGGTGTTCCAAATGTAGATCAAAGGACCATATGTCTAATGAATGTTCTCAATGCACTTGCTATAAATCCTTTGGTCATGTTTGGAACATTTGTGGAACTAGAATTCACCACTTCAAGAAGGATAAAGCCTTATTGATGATTGTGTTCACCAACCCTAAAACACCCAAGGCAAATGGTACCAGTGGGTCCAAGGATAATGAAGCTAGTACAAGCACTAGTGCTGGTAGAGGGAGATGTCAGGGAGGCAGTGGTAGGGGTAGGGGATGGATAAATTATGGAAAAAAACCTAGATTGCTATGGTTTCGACAAGTATGGACACTTGGTTGCCCAATGCTCAAAAGGTTCGAAGCCAAGAACCACTAACGAGAAGCACTAGAACCAATGTCAGTCAGGGTCATAACCAGAAGTAGAGGGGTAATCATTGAATATATCCTAGAGGAGGAGAACAAATAGACTGCTAAGACCAAGAAGTGGGAGCCAGAGAGTAGTCTGGAAGGCTAAGGGCAAGGAGAAGGTAGTAGATGAATGGCACGAGCAAAGGGAGCTCGTAGCAAAAATCATTGAAAACCTGGCTAAGAAGCTGTCAGAATAGCCAGACTGTTTTGAAGTGCACATGATTCAAAAACTACCACCCAAGTCTTCAAAGGTCTAGAAGGAGAAGCTAGAAACTAGAGTAGACGATGGTGTAGCCAAAGTGTCTCGACCATAGCAAAGGGCACAAGCAAGTATGTATGGGCTAGTAGGTGCATGCATGGGAAATGAAGCAGGTATGAAGTGAAAGCTTAGCAAAGAATATTTTAAAGTGTATGGCCAAAGTGCTTGAAGAGTGGTGCATGTTGGTCTTTACAGATCTATAATCAGAGTCCTGGTTGCCAAGATATTGCCAGTTCAAGTTTTCAGGGGGCTAGTTCTATGCCCAATTTTGTTGCCTTGGCTGGTGTGCCATCTAAGGTATTTATAGCCTTGCCAAGATTCGTATGTGAAGTATGCAATAGATGAAGCCCACAGGAGTTGACGACATGTCAATCGAAGTCCAGATCAACAAGATACTGAAGTCCAGATCGAAGTCCAGATCAACAAGATACTGAAGTTCAAAGTTGACGGCACCAGTCGGGAGTGCCAGATGAATTTTCTCAATTTTGGCCAGCTTGGTCGGAGGGCTTTCCAAAGTTGGGATGCACCGGGATTCTAAAATTTTGAAGTTGAAGACTTGGTTCGTAGGTTGGAATTTGTAGCTCGGCAATTGGATTACCAGGTAGAGAATGGCACGGAACTGAAACAAAGGAGAAAAGCAAAATTTTTATGATTCTTTTGGGAGTATTTTTGGTGGTTTAAGGGAGCCCTTGAGGGCCAGTGCATCACGGCCTAGCACATGGGGTCGAACAATCCCACATGCACAGGTGCAAAGAAAGAAGGAAGGGTAAATGGGGTGCACCATTGGAGCCACTTGAAGCAATGAAGTGGAGAGAGAGGGATCCCTGGGAGCTCTCCAGTGGTGAGCCGTGGTGTAGCCTCCTGAAGCGTTGCGTTGGCGGTGGTTTGGCGCACTTGGGTGCTTCCGAGTGTAGTAGACAATGATTTTGGGTGATCGTGTTTCGTTGGCAGCATCGTGAGATAGTGATGATGTGGCATGCCCGCAAGGGACTGGTTAAAGGCCCTAAGGGCCAAACGTTTTTGAAGGGAAACTTGGGAGTACTGACAACGCCATTAGGGATCCAACTAAGAGATGGTGAATATGGAGGGAAAGGAAAGCTGAGATTAGCAAGAGGTGCTCCACATGCAAAAGTAAAAGAAAAAAAAAAGGTGACAAAAATAGAACGGTGGCTCACACACCCATGTAGGGGCCAATTTTTTGAAATTTTAGGGTTCTTTTCAAAGGGAGCTCTTAGGGAGGAACTCTTGGACAAATTTGGGGCCAACAAGGATACCAACAGGAAGAGGATTTCTCACACTCTAAAAATGAGAGGTGAAGCTCAGGGCTTACAAAGTGTTTTTGTGCTCATCAAGGTCGTGTCAATGGAGCCAATAGTAGCAGGTTTTCATGGTTGTTGTAGATGGTGTATTCGTCTCATAACAGGAACAACAAATCTTGTGCCATTCCTTCCCTTTTCCCTCTTTCTCGTCTTTGCTCTGCTCTAAGTGCTTGGTACCAATTGTGTGAATTGTGTGTCCGTTCCGGGCTATCTGTGTGTGTGAGAGAGAAAGAGAGAGAGAGAGGTGTGTGTTGTTTGATTGTTGTAAACGGGAAAAATTGGTGTGGATTTTGTCTACTGATGGTGGGAAGCATGCATGCATTGATATGCATGCAAACAATGGTGTTCTTGCCAATATGTGTGGTTTTGATGGCAATTTCTAGTGGACAAGGGTGTCGTGAGTACCTTGGGCTATAGAGAGGCATCTGTGCTGTGTTTCTGGATGTGTTCCCATTCCCCCTCTCCAACGAGTCCATGATAGCTACAATGCAAAGCCTGGACAATGAGGTACATGAAGTCAAAACAAATTTGACTAAAGCTGGGTCAATTGAACTGAAGGAGGGCCAATTAGAGGGTTTGTCTTAGGTTCAACCATCCAACCACTAGCAAAGAAGCATAATGGAATTGTGAAGATTCTAAAGACAAATCTTATAGTTTAGACAACATTTTTGGTAATGATCAAGACCATATTTATCAACTACGAAAGAATACAGATGTTGACAGTCGAGTTAAATGATATCAGACAAACATTACCAGTGGCTGCAAAATTCATCAAACAAAAGAGAAAAGCTGAAGTTGAATCCAGAACAGTGGACTTGGTAGCCATTTGGGATGACAAGGTTCTAGTGATTTAGATACACTACAAGCTCAAGAAGAAATGGGTACCATTGTCTGGAGTAATCCTGGATGGGGAAGATGGAGTACATCATTGGTAAGAATCTGAGGCAGAAGCTAGGGATAACTCAGATGAAACTAGCCCCATTTAATGTAAGGTGAATGACCATAGAGTAGTCCAAGCTATTGGACTCATTGAGAACATGCAGATTAGGGTAGGAAAGGAGAATTTCAAAACTAGTTTTTTGGTATTAGATGTGCAAGGAGCTTATGGAATATTTTTAGGAAGACCATGGCTCAGAACTATTGGACCCATCCATGATTATGCAAACCAGACTTTAACCATTCAAGGCTCTAGCAAAATAATTCAAATCAAAGCTCATAATACAAGAAGTTGGAAGAAGGCTCTAAGGCTTGAGGAGTTGTGTAAGAAGTATGAGACCAAAAAGATTCAAATAATGGAAGGGACAACTTCTGGGACATATAGTGTCCAAGAATGGGATGGAAATGGCAAATGAGAAGTGCATTATGTATGGTAGATCACCAACCACGGTGCTAAGTTGAGTTTGCTTTTGGGATACATGAACTTCTATACGAGGTTTGTTCATATGTTTGTAGCCAAGGCATTACCTTTATATGAACTACCCAAGAAAGAGAATAAATTCATTTGGACTGAAGAATGTGAACAAAGTTTCCAATACTTAAATTATATGATCATGTAGAATGCTTCTAGCATGGCTATGGGAGCCAAACTGGCCAACCTGATGAGAAGACATACTACCCGGTCTACTTTGCCAGTCGTCGCAGGTTCAACACAACTGAACAGGGGTACTCAGCTATTGGAAGAGAAGTATTGGGGATGGTATTCAACCCCTATTCAACACAGTTGAACATGGGTACTTGGCTATTAAAGAGAAGTACTGAAGATGGTATTCGATGCTACCAAATTTAAACATTATCTACTAGGCAAGCTATTTCACTTCTATGTAGATCATCAAATCTTTTGTTTCTAATCAACAAGGTTATTATACAAGGACAACTAATCAGGTGGTTGATGTCTCTAATGGAGTTTAAATTTAAGATCTTCCATAAGCCAGGGAAAACACATTGTGTTGCAGACTTCCTTTCCAGAAGCACAAAAGGCTGTTTAGAAATTTCATTAAGGGATGAGCTAGTAGATGTTGAATTATTCTAGACAACAACAGCTGAAGAAGATCCACACCCAGAATGGTAGGAAGTTTATGGTTTTCTTTAGCTGGGGAAGTTTCCAGATGACTCGTCCTAGAATAAAAGGAAAGCACTAATCATAAAAAGATTGAAATTCACTATCATTGTTGGAGCATTCTACAAACTATGCATTGACGGTGTGCTTTGGAGATGTGTACCAATGAAAGGAAGAATATGAGATCTCAATGAAGCTCATAATGGAGATGCTGGAGGGAACTTTCTAATTGATATCACAAACAAGAAGATCCTTTAGGTAGATTTATGGTGGAAAACTATGATGGTTGATGTCATAGCTTTCTGCAAAACATGTGATATTTACCAAAGGTTGGGAAGGCCAATGACAACCGATGTGACACCACTAACTCCAATATATCCACTAGGAATTTTCATGAAATGGGGTCTGGATTTTATGGGGCCATTCAAGAAAGTAACCCCAAGAAAGAATAAATATATTGTTATGGCCATCTGTTATGTCAGCAAGTGGATCGAAGCAAAGGCCTTGTTGGCGGACAACAATGCTAAATCAACAGCTACATTTTTGTATGAAAAAATCATATGCAGATATGGATGTCCAGTAGAAATAATTTTAGATCAAGGAACGCACTTTATCAATGAAACTATTTAGATACTGACTGAGATGTTTTTAATAAAGCACCAAAAATCCACATCGTATTATCCGAGGTGCAATGGCCAAGCAAAAAGAAGTAATAAAACCATTAAGAGTATCCTTGCCAAGATAGTTTAGAAGGAATCGCATAAGTGGGACACTAAGTTTCACTTAGCATTATGGGCCTATAGAACTGCCTACAAGGTCACTACTGGCATGGAAGCTTTTAGGATGGTGTGTGGCACAAAGGCAATAGTACCAATGGTATTTTCTATTCCCAATTTAAGAATTGCAGTTGAATATGGAATGGACTTTAATCAAAATCTAAAGCAGAGACTAGAAAAGCTTTTATGAGTGGATGAAATTAGATAGAGGGCCATGTTAGAACAAGAAGTAGTCCAGCAAAGGAGGAAGCACTGGCATGACAATAAGATTGAGTTCAAAGGATTCAAGAAAGGTGATCTAGTACTGCTTTATTAGTCCAAGTTGGAACCTAAGAAATCAAATTTGAAAATAGCTTGGCCAAGACCCTGTGAGGTGGATTGCATGTTCTCCAATGGTACTGTAAGACTTAGAGATTTCCCAGGGCTACTGCTACCAAGAGTATACAATGGGGCCAAGATCAAGCTATACTATGCGAGAACATTGAAAATTCCATTAGAACCATTACCAGAGGTATCACGTGAATCAAATGATGAACCTTTGAATTTGTTTCATATCAGGATAGTGGGGACAATTAAAGAGCCAATGAAAACTCAACCTTAGACCAGTCCCAGAATTGATAAGCCACTTCAGGACCAGTGGGACATGCAATCTTGTCACATCACCTAACGGTCACCAACAAAAAATAAATGCCACCATCATCAAAAGGATCTTGTCAGTAATAACAATTATAATGGATCAATGCATGTGTGACACATCATAAACAGTGCGCATCATTTCGAGAAGGCCAAGGAGTGGTGCATTCATGGTACATCTGCATATGACTATGTGAAGGGTTTGCCCATCTTCACTTTATTCACACCCTCTTGTTCCATTTGCGTCACGAGCTGAAGCAACCTCTTCAAGCTCACAATAATAGTAGCAAACACCCTCAATAATTGTAGTTATGTTATTTGAGACCCCACAATACTCTCTCTACGGACCTTTCACCACAGAAAGTAAGTCTTCTTCTACCCAAACCTGTTTGTTTGAGTTGTGCATTGGCAAAAACACAACCTCAAAGAAAATGCAAGAAATGCTAGACAACATGATAGCAAAAGCCGAGAGATTGAAAGCATTTATAACAAAAGACATAGGAGTAGTAGCCCACAACAAGATAGCCAAATATGTTTTTTAAGAGAAAGAGAAAAATATGTTAATGTTATGGCACCTAGAAGTGGTGGTAGAGGCTACAACATTGCCCTTTGATGCAGGGATTACCCAGCACGTACTTTCCACATACTAGGTAGAGAAGAGCACAACACTAGCCAGCACTGGTCAATGGCAGATTACTAGATCTCACACCTGGTGAGTTAGCCCATGTATTCAAAATACCAGATGCACCCTAACCCACACCAGCCATAGCTAAGAAAGTAAAAAAATTTCCTAAAGAAGATGACCAGGCTAGAAAGAAAAGGAAAGAGGGTGTCCAGGGCATTCCAGCAGCAACACTAGAATGCACTGCTATATACAGGTTCATTGCAAAAACCATCAGCCTAAAAAATAACCCAACTTACCTCTCTAAAAGGCTATTTGCCAATGTTCCTGACTCAAATCCAAAATTCAAAGGCTACTATCAATATAAGCCACTTTTGTATACTAGCGTAGTGCAGCAAACTGCCAAGGCCAAATCCTTAATCTGTTTTAGGCCTAGTACTTTTGGAAATTCCTCTACTGCGCAGATATGATGCCAGTACACATCAATGTTCAAAAAATCTAGGATAAGGTGACAAAGGAGAGGGCAGAATAAATCTTAGTCGCCTCATTTGAAGAAATGGCCACCGGGGAGTTTGACAAGACTAGCACATCACAGACCAAGGACACCGCAACAAAGCAAGCAAAAGGATAGGGAAAAGAGATTGTGCAAATTGGAGTAAAATAGACATCAGCCTAGATAGCAATTGGGTCAGACAGCAACAAGAAGCAAAAAACCAGTGATCTGCTAAAAGGATTTGAGGCCAGAGTTCAACAAACATCACACACTCAGAAGTCCCTAGAACACGCGACGTAAGGACAGACATGTGAGCTGCCAACTACACAAGACACTAGCAAAGAGGCAAACACTAAACAAACTCAGACTAGCACCAGGACTGAGGAGAAGCTGACCTTGTGCAGTGCTCAAAGCCAAACCAAACCCAAATTCCCATCATAAAGCTGGACACGCTGCAGTGCTTGTAGGAGCAACCTTTTCGCTCTTCCTCAGCCACAGGAAAATCTTGTTTGCTAAGTTTCACATATGGTGGCAATGGAACACTCAATTCCTTTCCCTTCTCCATATTGAAACGTTGCAAAACCTTGTCAATATACTCTGTTTGAGATAACCAAATCAGCTTCTTTGATCTGTCTCTCTCAATGCGCATACCAAGTATATGACTTGCCTCACCCATGTCTTTCATGTCAAACGATTTTGCCATCTTTGACTTCAAAGCTGAAATTTCTTCCAAGTGTTTGCCAGCAATCAACATGTCATCCACATACAAAATAAGGATAATCCAACTGCCATCCTTAGTCTTCTTTGTATATAGACAGTGATCGTACTCACTATGTTTGTAGCCTTGAGAAAGCATAAACTGGTGGAACTTATGGTACCATGCCCTCGGTGATTGCCATCCTTAGTCTTCTTTGTATATAGACAGTGATCGTACTCACTATGTTTGTAGCCTTGAGAAAGCATAAACTGGTGGAACTTATGGTATCATGCCCTCGGTGATTGTTTTAAGCCATAAATACTCTTTAACAACTGGCATACCAAATCTTCCTTGCCTTTCTCAACAAACCGTTCTGGCTACTGCATGTAAATTTCCACATCTAAATCACCATGCAAGAACGCTGTCTTGACATCCATTTGGTGCAACACCAAATCCAATATGGCAACCAATGCAAGAAAGCATCTCAATGTAGTCATCTTGACCACTGGAGAGAAGACTTCATCAAAGTCAATGCCTTGTTCTTGCTTAAAGCCTTGGCAATAAGCCTTGCTTTGTACTTTGGCTGACTATCATGAGCGGTGATCTTATACCTGTAAACCCATTTACAAGGTAGAGCCTTTTTTCCCTATGGTAATTTAACTAGCTTCCATGTCTAGTTTTTATGCAGAGCTGTCATCTCTGACTGCATGGCCAACTGCCATTGTTTCGAGTCAACCACTTGTAATGCTTCCTTGTAACAAGATAGTTCTCCGCAATCTGTGAGCATGACATAATTTAGAGATGGCACATAACGATCAGGTGGTTTGGAGACACGCTCAGAACGTCTCACCACAACTGATTCTGCCTCTCTAGCCACTATAGGCTGTTCCTGAGCGTGACCATGCTGTCTTGATGTGCTAGCACTAGGTCCATCTTCCTTGAAGACAACTCTTCTGATCTCCTCTGTCTTCTCTGGCTTAGCGTGAAACTTGGCTTCATTGAAATGCACATCATTTCTACGAATAAGCTTTCTGGACTCAGGATCCCAAAGCCGGTAACCCATCTCGCCCGATTCTCCGTAGCCAAGAAATATACACTTCTTGCTCTTTGGTTCTAACTTATTCCTGAACTCCTTAGGAATATGGCTATAAGCTTCACAACCAAAGACTCTGAAATGCTTATACGAAGGTGCCTTGCCTGTCCATAGCATTTCGTCCACTGCACTCTTATCCAGAACCCTAGTAGGAGACCTGTTGATCAAATGGACTGTTGTAGCCACTACTTCCACCAAAAATCCATCAGGCAACTCAGCATTTGACAACATGCTTCTGACCTTCTCTTGTATGGTCCTATTCATACGTTCTGCATTGTATGGTGCAGTAAGTTCCCGATTTATCCCTTTTGCTTCACAAAAGTCTTGAAAATCTTTGGAAACGTACTCTCCACCATTGTCAGTTCTCAAGCACTTCAGCTTCTGACCACTCTCATTCTCCACAAGCTGCAAGAATGTCTTAAAGACCTTGAGCACCTCATCCTTGTGCTTCAAGAATTAAACCCATACTTTGCGAGAATAGTCATCTATGAATGTACAAAAGTACGTTGCTCCCCCTAGTGACAAACTAGGCATTGGTCCGCATAGATCACTGTGCACAAGAGCTAACCATTCGTCCCAACGATTCCTCTTTGATTTGTGGGGTTCCTGTGTTTTCTTACCATAAACACAATGCTCACAAAACTTGAAATCTTGAAATGAAAAGCCAGGCAAATAACCATAATGAGAAAGTATTTCCATTCCTCTTTTTGACATATGTCCCAGCCTACAATGCCACAGTGACACACTTGGCTGCTCAATCACATTAATTACATGGTTTTTAACCTCTGAAACATGTAAAGTGTACAGAGTTCCTGACTTGCTGCCATGTGCTACAGTCATCGAACCTTTGGAGATCTTCCAAGCGCTGTTTCCAAAAACTGTCACATAACCCGCATCATCCAACTTCCCTGTACTGATCAAGCTCTTTCGGATTGCTGGAACATGTCTGACATTCTTGAGCCATAAAGAAGAGCCATTTTGAAACTTCAACTGCACATCTCCCACTCCAAGTATGTCACAAACCTGATCATTGCCAAGTCTGACATTATCTTTAGTAGTCACATATGATGTAAACCACTCTTTGTACGAAGAAACATGTAAAGATGCCCCCGGGTCGATAATCCAATCACTCATAGCATGTCCATCCTCTGCAGTCAAGAAAACAGAATCAAGATTACTTGTGAGGAAGATGTCACCAGCTGCTATACCAGAATCAATGTCTGAACCAGATCCTGTGCCATTCACCTTTGCAATCTTCACTGAACTCTTCTTTTCGTCTTGCTCAGAACTCTTTGTTTTGCCTTTTTCTTGTTTCCACTTCGTACAGTCTCTCTTCATGTGACCCTTCTTTCCACAATGGTAGCATTCTATGTCATCCTTTGACTTCGAGTCACGAGACATACTTCTCTTTTGTGCCTTCTTACCCTTCTTCTCTTTAGACTGTTGTCTCCCTCGAACGACCAAAGCACTATTGCCTTTGCCTTTGTCAATGTTCTTCCTGTTCACTTCCTCTGTGAGCAAGCTGCCTTCTACATTGGCACTTGTAAGACCTTCTGGTGCAACAGAATTACTTAACGCTGTACGAAAAGTATCCCAACTGTCTGGCAAAGTGACTAAGAGAGACATAGCCTTCACTGAATCTGGAAAGACTATCTCCTGTGCTGTTAAAACTGGTTGAAAATTGTGTGAAATTCATTGAGATTATTTGACATGGCTGTCCCTTCCTTCATCTTCAAATCCACCAATTTCTTGAGCCAGTAAATCTGAGAAGCAACACTTTGTTTCTCGTACATACCACATAGCTTTTGCCATACGCCATACGCTGTAGTCTCTTCTGCTATGTTGAAGTAAACATTTTCTGCCACTGTCAGCATGATTGTGGAACAAGCTAATTCGTCAAGCTCTTCCCACTCATCTTCAGCCATACCTTCTGGTCTCTCCCCTTTGAGCTTCAATGGCTTCACTTGTTTTTTTTGCACCAAAACCTACCAAATCTGCTTCTTCCAAAATGGAAAGTTTGTGCCATCCATCTTCTTTATGTTGTAAAGAGTCTCACTCTGAGAAGATGCCATATCTGCCAAACTGTTTACTTCTGGGAAAAATCCGGCAGAGTTTCCCCTGTAAATTGGCCTCTGTACACAGTAAACAAGTTGTAAACAACAAGCTGAACACCTCTCCTCAAGAACTGTCAGTATTTTGAAAATTTTTGACAGAGTCTCCCCTGTAAACTGAGATCTGGAAACCAAAAGATAGCTCAAAAAACAACCATAAATAGCTAACTTGTGACAAATCTGAAAATCTCTGTAATATGTTGTCATGTAAGCATACACTGTCTCCTGTCTGGGCGATCACAGAACCTGTATCTGTCTCAAGACTAAACCCTGAACAATGCCTCAACGGCCTGACGCATAAGATGCAATCCAGTGTCTACACAAAGTCATACATCTTATGGGATAAAATTCACCGAAGAGGATGCGTGTAGAGAGGAACTCCAGCAACCTAATCCACCTCACACTGGGTAACCCAGCCCCCAGTGCTCGTCTTCAAAAAACCTCACACACGACCCTCACAGATGGCTTAGCAAACTGTCCAGAACTAGCATACATCCTACAATAGACCAATCACTGTCCTATGACCGTTGCAGCGGTCTGTCTGCTAGCGTGACTCACAACTAGCAGACCCACAATCACAATACATCAATATGCAATACATGCTAGTGTTGTCAAGCCGTCGTATGGCCACACCTCCCCTATAACTTGGCAAGCACAAGAAGTAGCAATGCAGACTGCAATATATATATCTGATGATATATATGTGTACCTAGTCTATAGATGATGCTTTGAAGACGAATGAGTGATGTATATCGATGCCGATATCGATGCCGACCACCTCCTGCTTGCCAATCTACACAAGACGGATTTCTTTGCTGTTGAAATCTATCTTCTGCTGTAGTGCTCAGGACGAAATTCTGAGGGCATAAATGGCTTTGAAAGGGAGGTAAAACCGTAGGTCACCTGATGGAAATGCTCCCGGAACGCCGAGCGTGAATTTCAAGCTTCGGATCCAGAATTTGCCTAAAAAGTGTGTGCGCGCACGATTACGCAAATACGCACTAAACTTGGCTCTAATACCAATTGAAGTCGCGGAGCGGAGAGTGGATCGACTCTCACACACACACACAGATACACAAAGATCTTACACAGTACGCAGAGAATTCTGTTTGAAGGGTTATCTCCCAAAACCTTATTATCCACAAAAGTATAAGTGAGTATATACAAAGAGTTAGTAATAAGTGAGTTAGGCGAGCGGCCGGCCATATCCGTATAAGAGGCCACTTGGGCTTTAATCCCAACATGATTTGGGGTCTAGCTTTTGGCTAAGTGCTTTTGGCACATGTTAGAATGGCTCACACCCAAATACACATAATCTATCATAGTTGGGCTCTTTGCCCGTCCACATCTCCTATGGAACCTTGTACTTTAGCGGTGTACTAGGTGACCCATTGATCAAGTAAGCAACCATCATGACAGCTTCTCCCCACAAATCTTGAGGTAAGCTGGTTGTAGACAACATAGAAGTGACCCGTTCCTGAATGGTTCTATTCATCCTCTCAACCACACCATTTTGGGTGGGTGTGTAAGGCGTGGTAAACTATCTTCTAATGCCTCTTTTACTGCAAAATTCCTTGAACTTGGAAGAGATGTACTCGCCTCCATTGTCACTGTGCAAAGCTTTAAGCTTTCTACCCGATTGGTTCTTGACCAATGCTAAGAACTTTTGAAAGACACTAAAGACGTCTCTTTTTTGCTTCAAGAGATAAACCCACACCTTTCTAGTAGAGTCGTCTATGAATGTTAGGAAGTATAATGCTCCCCCTAGAGACTTGATTGGCATAGGTCCGCACAAGTTGCTACGAACGAGATCGAGAGGACTCCCTAACTCCTTGTCCAAAGGTGTTGATGTCAACCTAGTCTGTTTGCCATAGATACAATGCTCACATAAAGAAAAGCTAGAGTAATCTAACACATGGATATAACCAGAAACGCTGCAAGACTTTCATTTCCTTTTCACTCATATGTCCTAGCCGGCTATGCCACAACTCTGTAGATGGCAGCTCAGCTACACAAATAGAATTGTCTTTCACAGAGAAACAGAAAGTGAGTGCAATGAGCCAGACTTCTAGCCTTAAAGCATGACCACATTTCCCTTCTTCAAATATGGTAGTGTAACTCAAATCATCCAGCTATCTAGCTGACATCAAACTCTTTGTCAATTTGGGTACATGTCTGACATTATGCAGCATAAACTCAATGCCATTAAGAATAGAAAACTTGATGCTTCCCACACTGCATATATCAAGATCATAGGAATTTCCTAGCTTCACTGTGCCGTGCGTGGCAATGTCACATGAAAGCTAGCACTTGAGTCGAAAATACAATTCTGCGTATAACACTCATCATGAGCTAACAATGCATTAGAACTCAAATCCGATGTGAAAATCAACACATCATTTGGAACATCAGAAACTAACTCAATGGCTGGATATTCAACCACATTAAGCTCTTCAATTTTCACGCTGCTTTTAGGTTTGTCAGAATTCACTGTCTCCTTGCCCTTATCACGCTGCATTGTGTGAAAATATTTCTTTAGTTTTCCCTTTTTATGGCAGTAGTAACACTCTACATTTTGCATGTCTTTGCCACGAATATTGCTACGACCTTGCATGTGATTCTATGAACAATCGGGGCTATGACCACACTGCTTTTGCTTGTCATGATTGCCACTAGCCACATATGCATCGCCATGCCCACTCGCATCAAAAAAATTGACGTCAAATCTCCTCAGTGAGCAACGCACCAGCAACACTACTGAAATCTAGCTTGCCATTGGGTGTAGAATTTCTTATGGCTGTGTTGAAAGTATCCCATGACGATGGTAGAAAGCATAGAAAGAAAATGGCCTTCATTTCATCATCAAAGTTGAGACCTTTTAAAGTAAGCTGTGAAAACACATTCAAATGAGAACTAACATTACTGCCTTCTTTCATGTTCATACGCATCAATTTCTTCATCAAGAAAACCTCATTTGAGGCATTGTTGCCATCTCAAGCCTGACATAGAGCATCCCATAAATCTTTGGCATTGGTCTTATAGGATTCACCAAGATGCAAGTGAATGGTCACCATAACATGCTCATTCAAGTCATCTCACTCATCATTAGTGTACGTATTCTTTCTTCTTGCACGCAAGGGTGCTATCAAGCCTTTGTCGATCAAAACATCTTGCATACGCTGCCACCAAATGATAAAGTTTGAGCCAGATTCAAACTTTTTGATGTAGTACTCTTCTCTTTCAGAAGCACTACTCGCAGCCATGATTAAGAGAATGTAGCCAAAAAACTTGATGGCAAGTAGGTCAACCCTTGTAGCTTACCAAATAGGTCTTCTACCCATGGAATGGGAAACCTATGCTTGATAGTGATCCTATTTAGTGCTCTATAGTCAACACACATACGATATGTGCCATCTTTCTTTTAACAGTGGTGAACAAAATGGAGATGAGCTAGGCCTTTCTCAACCAACTCATGCACTTGCCACATAATCTCCTCTTGTTGAGCTTGAGAAACTCAATAAGGAGGTTTATTAGGCGGTGTGACATTAAATTGCATGGTCGTCATCCCCTCATTTGGGAGGTATCTCACAAGGGATGTCATCAATAAAAACATCTTGGAATCCCTTGAGGAAAATGAATAACTCTAATTCCTTTTGATTGCTTATATCTTCAATTTTGATAGAGTTTCCCCTAGAACATGAGCAAAAAAGCAAGCCAAAATGTAGTACAATCACTGTGTAAGAACAGCTAGAAGTGCCAAGAACGCATAAAATGGACTCACAAAAAAAACCCGACAAAGTCTCCTTTGTATGAGGAGTCAAAACTCAACTCAAAAATGCGTAAACTGCTCAAAAAGAACAATCACTCAGCATATACTGTGCAAAACCACTATTGTGTAACTGCCAACTTGGTGTGTCAAAAGCATAAAAAACCATCCAAATACCTGTCCTATGGCAAGGGTACCGTAAAGGGGAACTCCAGCTACCTGTATCACCGAAGGTATCTCAACATTCAAGAATACCCCAGCTCTAAGAAAACCTCACGTTATCAACCCTCCAAAGGCTAATGTAGACACAAAAGGACTAGCCATAGTCTCAAAAAGGGCTCATCCGGTCCGAGTCTCAGAAACGGTCGGGAAAAACTGCCAAAGTAGCCAAAAAATGGCTCCACATGTACTACAATAGGTAGTGTTCGCAACTCAATGTACATGAGTGACTGCACTCAAAGAGGAGCCAAGAACTGCTGCATACAGTAAAAGTGAACCATGCACTAGGTGTGCTTAGTAGCACAAGGTGTGCTCACACAAAAATGCATCTGTCAATGCATCTGTCCACAGAGAAACTGATGTCAAAATGACTACTAAATTGCCTATGAAAAAGAATTGTGTTTGTATTGTCTAGAAACCTGGAGAATCTGTGTGTGAACATGCTCAAAAGACCCCTGTAACCTATAACCTGCGTGTCAGTGTCAGTATGTGCCAATTTTCACCACCCACCGGACGGAAATGCGCTAGCCAAATAGCCACCGAAGGTGCTCAGAGTCGAAAACGATGCCATAGAGCACGATCGGTGCGCTCGGTGCCGATGTTGGGTGTCACTCCTCTATGGTAGAGGCACCTCACCCGTGCGTATGGCAAGCACGACCATCCATGGGAAATCGCTCGACCGTGGGAATGCTCAGTGTCGGTGTCGGATGTCGAAAATCGGCCCGTGTAAAGAGTGTCGCCAAAAGCAGTGTCGATGTCAAGTAGTAGAGGAAAGTGCTTGTCGGACCGAGAAGCCTAAAGCCAATCTCAAAAATTGCGAACCAGAGAGATATTGAATCTCTCTCTCCTGCTCTCTCACCCTCTAGCCGAGGCCGAGGATCACTGGACGTCGCCGATGAGGTGTTGATGTAGAAATGGCAAGAGCGGTGTCATGTCGTGAAATACGGTGTCAAACCGTCGAAAACATGTGCGCTCTCTTTCTCACTCGCTCGCTCTCTCTCTCTCACTCTTAGCTATCTCTCTGAGCTAATCTCACCATATCAATATGCAATCTCTCACAACTCGGTCGGATGGTTGAGAGCAGGTGTGTGTGAGCGGTCCAGGAGTTGAGGTTTGGAGGATTATGGTGGGATCAATTGCTTGCACACACTAAGTGTGTAATTTTATTTTTTTTTAAATGACTTTACTGTCAAAATGACACTCGATATATTGTGTCGACTGACGACAGGGTGTGCTTCTCCTTGCTCGGGTCTGCTTTCTCGCTACACTCTACATGCTCACATTGCAGCCCAATTCCCTGGGAGAACGGAAGTTTTCACCTACTTCCAAGCTCCTCAGCAAGCTCAATTCTTGAAATCCCTTGAGAAAATTGGATAACTCTAATTCCTTGTGATTGTTTATATTTTCTTTTGCTAAAGCATTAGGTTCATTTTAAGAATCTTTAACAAAAATCATGTACACGAAAATAGAGCTCTTTATTGACTTATTGAAATCTTGCATATGTACAATGGGTATGGTGTTACCCAACTCCTTAGCATCTATGTACATATCTTTTTCCCTGAACCTAAAATAGATTTGCCTCTCAGGGAATTTAACATTGGTAGCCAAGTGATCAAACCATGGTGCCCCTAGGATTACATCCTCGTGCTTGAGAGCAGAGATAAAGAAGTCCTCTTTGTCCACATAGCTTTGGACATGGAGCCTCAATTTCCCAATTAAGGGAGTGACTGAGGCTTCTTGCCCCTTGAAAGGACCATTGGCAGGTAGGACATCTCCCATCTCATAGGCTTGGATGCCTAGCTTGGTGGCCAACTCTGTGGATATGAAATTGTGAGTAGAACCAGGATCAAAGAAAATAAAAGCATCATGCTCTCTTACCTTTCCCCAAGCATGGCAATAGAGGAGATCCTTTGTGGTGAGAATCCTCTTCTTGGATTTTGACAAAGGCAGCTCTAGGAGGCTCATTTCGTGTATTCTTGTGGGGACAAGCACGATACGCATGCCCTTGTTCCCCGCACTTGAAACAACGGTGATCTTTACGATAACGATGTAGCTCTTCAGGAGAGAGTTTATTTTTGCCTTTATAGACTCCCTTCTCCTTAGCTTTGTTGTTGTTGGCATTGCCTTTAGGAGACTTTTGGACATTGTCCTTCCCCTTGGGCTCGCTATTACGGTCCTTGTTCTCTGTGGGCTTAAGATTTCTCTTAGCCCCTTGTTGGAAATTGATTCGTGAAACCACCATGGTATGGTGTATGATCGCAGATATGGTGCGTGGCCTTTGGGAGTTAACATACTCCGCCATATCTTCAGTTAGTAGACCCATAAAAAATTGTTGTTTTTTCTCTCCAAAATCCATCTTTTTGAATACAGTGGCTTTGAGATGTAAGTCCCAAAACTTGTCTACATATTTGTGAATAGATTTGTAGGGAGAGAGCTTCAAGCTTTGCCATTCGGCGAGTACTTTGTCTTTGGCATCAGTAGCCAAATACTACTTCATGATGGAAGCTCTTAAAGCTTTCTATGTTTGTGGAACTTCACCATTTGCCTATAGCTAGACCACCATTGCCTGGAGGACTTTTGAAAATGCATAGCTATATGGCGTAGCTTAGAGGACTCTGTGAAGCCCTCATCTCCAAATTCCACATTGAATTGTTGGATGAAGGCCAAGATTTTGTCCGTAGCACCAAAGGTGCCATCGTAGGTAAGGAAAGAGATGTTCTTTCCTCCCTCTTTGAACTTTTTGAGCTTGGACGACCTCTTCCACGCGGCATAGGATTTCCTATAGACTCTTCTTTTTGGTGGTTCAAAAGCTGCACCATCCCTTTCTTCAGAAGAGGCAGAGTTCGAGGAGGATGGAGAAGAGGGTGACCTCTTTCTTGCCTTTTTCTTCCCTTGTTCCTCCTTGTCTGCACCATCACTTTCTTCATAAGAGGAAGAGGATGAAGAGGACGGAGAAGAGGGTGACCTCTTTCTCGCCTTTTTCTTCTCTTGTTTTCTCTCGTCCCTCTTTGAATTATGGTGTGGAGAAGTGTGGGATGGTCTTCTTCGTTTAGGGGGTGATGGAGAGCGTTTTGCCCGCCGTCTTTGTGGAGCCATCTCCACCGAGGTGGCAGGAGACTCACTTCTTTCTCGTTCTTTCGGTGGGGGCTCTACCATTGAAACTTGAGTTCTCCTTTGAGAAGGAGATGCATCGTCAAGTAGTAGTTTTTTGAGCCCTTGATACGGATCCTCTTCTTCTTCCCTTATCGGAGAGAGGCCATTTTGGAAGTCTCACAAGGAGGCTTTCTACGTACTCTTTCTTCTTGGTGGGGAGTTTGGAGAATCCCGTAGCTACCATTGCACTTCACTTTGGGGGGATGGATTGCCCATGGCTTGTTGAAGCCTAGAAACAAGGTAATTAACAAGCATAGGGGCATCATTAGTAGCCTGTTCATTAGCAAAATCAAAGCTATCAACATTAATTTCACTCTCTTTACTATTTTCAGTCATTCTAACAACTTTTAGGTGTAAAATTTTTAAGTGTACTTTGGCACTTCAAGCCCTAGTTGCTACTCCCCTTAACCCTGAAGAAAAGCACTCAAGCTCCTGTACCCATGGCTCGAATATCATTAATTGCACGGAATAGAAGAGAGGGTCTTTCACCACCAAAAGAGTACCAACTCCAGTCAAGCTTCTAATAGCTCAATAGTGGTTAAGCCCTAGGCAAGCCCCATAGGACTCCACTATTAAGACCATAGCTCTCGACGGTGATGCCCTGTTATCTGCACGAAGCAGGCGCACTGCAAGGCTAAAAAATCCCTATTCTACTTACTCAATTGCAATTAATAATACCAACCATTTATAGTTAGCTTGAGGACCTCTCCTCTTGAGCAAGAAAAAAGAAGCCTTGTGCTCTGATACCAGTGTGACATTTAATGGTCTAGTAACTTGTGTGTAGCGGATAATAACATAAACATAATGAACATTTCATTAAAACTAGATTCCTAATGAGCATAGCAAGAGTGCTTGGATGGAGAGAGCAACAAAAGCATAACACCTATTTAGATAGGCATGAACAATACTCAAATAGAGAGAGAAATTAAGCTATTGAGGACCGGATTTACATGGAGTCGGTCCCCCCTCCAAAAAGGCTTTGTATTATAGGTTTCCCCCATCAAGGGAGACATTTTACAATACAATACTTGTGTTCCTTCAATAACTTGCTGGTGCAATGTAGATGGAATCTTCAAGCAACAAGTTTACACTTGAAAACACAACATCAATTCACTCACGGTCTCAGACCCAAGACCTCACACACCTTCGAAGATGGTGAGAGCTAGCGGGGTATGAGAGTAGATCAAGAGGAAGAAGGAGTATTATTACGAGAAAGAAGTATGTATCCTCACATAATCACTAATAATAGCTTAGCATAGCTTAGTATTTAGCATGGTAGAGGAGATGAGCATGCGTTGGAGCTTGGCTCATGGTTGGATTTGCATCACAAATCCAAGAGTTGTTCATGTCGGCCTCCCTTCTCACAAGCTTGGAGTAGATGATGAGCTTTCCATTAAAGCTTGATAGTCTTCTTTACACATGAGCTTGTGTGAGTGTGTAAGTGACAATGCCTTCCAAAAATCATCCCCCTCTCTCTCTCTTGGTCAACCCCTCTTGCTAATTGCACATCTTAGCATCCTATTGGACCCTGCAAAGCTTAGTCAATGATAATTAAGAAGCATAAGTGATAGCCTTCTGACATGTGTCCCCCTTTCCTGTTTTGTGAGAGCTTTAGGTATTTAAATAATGCAATAAACTCTCATTGGACCCCTTAGTCTTCTAGCCAATAGGAATCAGGCAAGCCATTGGGTTGTTGAATGCTCATTGGACCCCTTGGGAGACTATCCAACAGTCTTCTAGAGAGCTTAACTTCTAATGGTTCTTTTATCATATGTTTTTAAATCAATTAAACTAAATTTACTCTAGCCTAATTTTCATTGGTCCACCTCTATGGCCATCCAATAGGATTTGAATGTACCTTGGGGGCAACAGGGCTAGGGAGCTAACATGTGTCCACTATGCCCTTTGTGTAAAGGGAGTTTGCAAGTGTGTGTGTGTGTGTGTGTGTTTCTTTCTCATCCCCTACTAAAAGGGCTCGCCCCCTCAAGGATAGGGATGTGGGAAGACTTTTGAGTCTTCCCACAAGCATCCAATTTACCCTAAGCTTGACCATTGGACATAACCTTTGAATTTTGGAACCTTGGCATTTTGGAAGTCTTAATGGGTTGAACCTTAGGGTCTTTGAAGCCCATTGATGCACATTGCTCTTTTGCAGATGGCCCCCCCTTTGGATCCCTACCTATGACCGGTCTTCCAGCCTAACCAATATTCTAGCTTTTTCTCCCCTGGTACTTCCCCATATTAAATGATCATTTTAACATGAGAAAATCATTAGGAGTATTAGATGTTAGTTATTATGACACGTGCTCTGATACCAATTGAAGTTGTGCGATGAGCAAGAGAAGGGATGGAGAGAAGGGGAAGGGGATGCAGGAGGCAGACCTTTGGTGGAGATGAGAGAGTTAATCACTCTCTCCTCCTTATTTGCTTTATAAACAAATAATGTAAGAGGGCGGGCGCTCGGCCACAATCCAACCATGAGGCCTGAAACCAAAAAATTTAAATCAAAATTGGATTATATTTACCATGTGATAAGGAGTGTTTCAATACCCTTTTGTATGAGGGATTGACACACAAGAAATTCATCGTAGATATGGGAACCAAGTCCATGGCTTTAAAAAAGGAGTCCTAAGGCCATGCTAGGGTCCTAGGGCCCTCAACAAGAGGGGCCACAAGGGTGCGTAAATTTGCCAAACAGGAAACCCTGTATGGCCAATGGAACTCCCGTGTGGCCCATGTTATTAAGGACCGTAGAGACTTAGCATGGCCTTGGGGCCCGTTTTTCCTCTAAACTCATGGAAAACATAAATGAGAACTTGAAGTCTAATCCAAAGAGAAACATGAAGAGTTTAGAGCGCAAGGGCATAATATAGATACTTATAGCCAAAATAATAGTAGCATTGAGTGGATTGTGACAAGATAGAAATTTCTTAACCCACAAACGAAAATAAATACTCAAGTAGAATTAGAAAATTTCAAACATGTACCCAATGATCATAAGAAGTGTTTATTGGCTGTCTTTCACGATGGGTTTAACCAATTTTTGGGCAAAAGTGCGAGTAAAATCATATCCCAAAATGCATTCTTTTCTGGTCTTTGGTGGTGTTGCCCCCAAACTCCCCCACCAAGGGGGCCTAAGGGGCTGTTCCGTGTGGCCCCCCTTGGATACTCGACGACATTATTATTTCATTGCCTCAGCAACATATGAACCACATTAGAGAGATACATATCAACTTCATCACATAAGAAAAGCTATACACATCTTATAACAATTAATATGTTGCCTTTTTGTAGCATAGATATGCCGACATAATGTTGGAATTATGCTTCCTTGTGCCTTTAAAAAAATCCTAGACTTAGTTGATAGACACAATAGGATACTAAGCTATGTACTAGCACTACGAACAAATAAGGATGTCAACACCGTAGTGCTAGAATTTACTCTCTTTACATTAAAACTAATTGAAATATTAAATGAGAGCTAGATTGTGTTGACATAAGGCAATTCACATTTGCAAAGGAATTGATTTTTTATCAATTGATAGATTGTACAAGGGGCATTTTGCATCTAGGCACGAAACCATTGGCTATGGTAGCCATGGAATTTGACATTAAAAAGCTTGCAATTGCAAAATGTGACATAGATTAACATTCTCATAGCTTCCTAACTTCCTCTCTTGCACAATACCCTCTACCTTGGGGCAGCTTTGATGTCTCCTTGTATCATGCCCTTGCCCTTTGTGGTACCTTTGATGTCACATTCCATCATGTCTTCTACCTTTACAATCCTTGCAATTTTTATAAAGAGATTCATCACCATCTACTGCAAACCACCTCTTGCAATCATGTAGTATTCCTCTTGCGCACACCTTTGTTTATGGTGTGATGTCCATATGAAAGCAAGAACTTTGCATCTTTGTCTTTCGGACCTTGTTTGCAACCACATGGGAGTCATATTCTTAAATGATACAAATACCAATAGCCCCTTGTTGTTGATACCTACAAGAAGATATTCAAGAGTTAAAAAGTAGACATGGAAAGATAATATTTAAAGATTTGGTGAATTAGAGAACTATTTTTAATGTCATACCTTGACTCTTGAGCATTTTCTTGCAATCAAAGATATTATCATTCTAAATAGCTATTTATACCTTCAAAAGAGAGAGATAAGCTTAGCTCTTCATCTATAAGAACCATCAACATAGCAAACCATACATGCACATGTAGTAGGAACCATGTGAAATTTTAGTGGGCTACTGCCATTGACACCATGTGAGTATTTGATGTGCTATATACTCATTAACAATGATGCAACTTGAGAATACTTAATACACTTTAACCATGTGATGCATAATCTTACTTTCATACAATGCATTTCATCCTCGCTTATTGAACAACGCATGGGAGATTAGTAAGTTGAGGATGCACTTGAATAGGTGGATGTTGTGGGTACAAGCACCATTATGCCCATATTTCCACATTTGATGTCCCTTGAGCGCAATGTGGACTAGCTAAGAGTAATGTGCCTAAGCATGTCCTCTTTGCAAGAGCATATTCTTGTGGAAGACCCAAAGCTCCTTGAGACAGGCGTGAAGAAGGAGGTGTTGAGATATTAGTGACATCCTCTACCTCTGGCACTTTTTAGAGATCTTAAACTCCAAAAGGCAAGGATTTGTTGCAATAGAATCCATTCAAGAGAGGGATTATGGCATAAATGTTGATAAAAAAGTTTATCCCTCACGATCATAGATTATGTAAAGAAAGGATTAGAGGAGTGAGGAAGGGAGAGGAGAGATGGAAGCATGAACTATGGAGGGCTAGAGATTGTTGCATGGAAGGAGAGAGGGAGGAAGAAGTGAAGAAGGAGAGGGAAGGGTGTACAATCCTTTGGTGCAAGTTTTTAGGATGATTCAACTTTTGGAGGGAATCCCGAAAAAGTTTTAGAAGTCAAAATAGTGCTGATTTTTAAGAAGTACATTTTTAAAAAGGGCTTTTTGATATGTAAATATGTTGGAAAAACTTTTAGAGGGAAATGGTGATTTAGATAAATATTTGATTAGATGTGTGCTTATCAATCTTATGTGCTTGATTTTTATGAAATGGAAGCCACATGGGATTTGTTGATGGTGTGTGTAAGTCAAAGCGGTCTTGGAAGTGCAATTTTGGAGCGCATGCACGCACACACACACACATTGGTGAAAGCATCAATTGGAGTGGAAAATCAACACCATTTTTGGTACAATTGCGATAGCATTAACCCACTCATTTGTTGATTTATGTGCACGTTTTGATTGAAAATTTATCGCATAGAATTTGGTGCAATTTTTAAGTGCACTGGTGTGTACATATGTGCATGCAATGTGCACAGATTTGGTTGCAAATGTATGGCAATTTGGGTGCCAATGGATTCATGTAAAGCAATCCAAAGTTTGTGATTGTTGATTTGCTTATGGTTCATGGTTTTGAGCATTCACATCAAAATGCCATCAAAAATTGTGCTAGAACTATATGTGTGTATGTTTGTTAAGCGATTGTGTTTAATGTGCAAGTTTACACACTTGAAAATTGATTTGATGTGTGAATTTTATGACTATGTTAAAAAAATTCTAATTAAATCCCATATTAGACTAATTTTTGGGTCAGATGGTTCATGGTTTTGAACATTCACATCAAAATGCCATCAAAAATTGTGCTAGAACTATATGTGTGTATGTTTGTTAAGCGATTGTGTTTAATGTGCAAGTTTACACACTTGAAAATTGATTTGATGTGTGAATTTTACGAATATGTAAAAAAAAATCTAATTAAATCGCATATTAGACTAATTTTCGGGTCAGATTTGGGTTGCAAAATGAAAAAAAATGGTTCAAAATGAATCAATTCTAATTATGATTGATTTAAATGCTTAATTGCATTTCTAAGGGCTATATTTTAAGTTTAATTGGCTGCATAAAGTTTTTCCAAAGATAAATTTTTTGCTATTTTTTGTATCTTTTAGCATATTTTTGCAAATTTACTACGTAAAATTGCTAATTTTCATCAAAAATTATGACATGGAAAAAACCTTGATACAAATAGCCAATCTGAACCATGCAATGCATAGTGATGAATTTTCATGATTTTTTAATCAATTTTGGTAATTTCAGAGTCCCAAACAAATTTTTTGGGTTTTTTGCATGTCTGCATATTTCCCAAAAAAATTCCACCTCCGACAACATCCACTTCTCTATTTTATTAGCTAATTTGTGCATTTTTCTCTATTTTTATTTTATTTTTAATCATTAAGAAACTCCCCCTCTAAATAAGGCTTTAAAAGAAAAACTTTATTTTTTATTTTTTTATAATAATAAAGGAAAAAGGTTTTTTTTTAAAGGGGTTTTCAAAAAACAATAACTTTAAAACTTTAAAAAAAAGCTCACACAATGCACACACTCACACTCACACACACACACACACACGACATGCGTGCACGTCCTCTCACACACACACACACACATATATACAAAACAAAACACACACTCGTTTGTACAGACACATAGAGGATATACACATGCGCACATCTCTCTCTCTCTCTCTCTCTCTCTCTCTCTCTCTCTCTCTCTCTGTGTGTGTGTGTGTGTGTGTGTGTGTGTGTGTGTGTGTGCGCGCGCGCGCGCGTCAGTCTTCTCTCCCTCTTTCATGTTGGCAACCACCCCATTGTCTCCTTCTTTTTCGCTACCCGCACCTGCACGCCATGAATTAATTTGACTTTTTTATGTTGCTTGAATTCAATTTCAATTTTTTGTTTCATTTTATTTTATTTTCAATTTGGTTTAAGTTTCATTTTAGATTGTTTTCATTTTATTTAAACTAGAATTTTATTTTGCATCTATTTATTGAATAAAAATCCTCAAAAAAACATTAAAAAAGAAGCAAAAAAAACAAGAACAAAAAATAATCAAATCTAAATAAAAATTTAAAAAATTCACATAAAAACTACAATTTTAAAATTTCACGTTAAAATGACCCAAATATTTGAAAAAATAAAAACCAAATCTTGAAAAAAAATTGCTACGAGGTCAGCACCAAGTCCCTTGACTAAGACTAAGTCCCTTGATCACTTTTTTCTTAAAGCGTGGTTTTTTGTCCTTTGAAAAGGTAAATTTTGTTTTTCCCTTCAGGAATGGCCGTGACGTTCTTACTTGTACAAGTATGGAACTCCCACACCAAATTGCATTCAAATTAACAAACAAGCCAAACTCAAGTTATCATGAAGTCAGTCTAAAAGCAGGAAAGTGGATAGCATAACTCCCACATATAAGCTCCAAACTTCACACAATTTTTCTACAGCATCAAGGCAGGTAACATTGATGATATGCACTTGTTTCAAGTTCATATGCACAACTTGCGATCTAATTATATCTTTGTAAATTTTTCAACTTGATGTTCGAACTAACAAATTTCTCATGTGGATCCACCTGGTTGGAGAGGCCCATTCACTGTGCATGATATAGTACACATTATTGAAAGCTTTGAAGTTGTTAGGTAAGGAATATCAATGAAACACAATTTCTTTTTATACTTTGTTTTGTTATTGAACTTATTGTTCTTAACCAATTGGCTTGCACGAATCACTATTATTGTGATAATATTTTAATGGAAGTGCATGAGTTTTTTGGAGGATAGTGAACATTTGTCAAAAAAATTGAAAAGGATTTCTTGAAATGGTTTTTCTATTGCACATAGCATTTTTTTCTTTTTATTTTTGGCAAAACTCACAATTGTGAGTAGTTTATATTATCATAATCTAATTTACAACTTCATGCCATGCTCCTGCCGAGCCATCAAGTGGCCCTAGTTACGTCGTTATATTGGGGAGCCACTCTATGACAAGAGATGAGCCCACACCTTTACCCAAACAAGCCAGTCAATGTTGAGCTACCCAATGACCAGGGATGAGTCCACTCCTTTATTCCGGTTAGTCATTCATCATTGCACATTGAATTTTTATTGAAAATATTAAAAGAGGCACTTAAGAGTCTTGTTTTGGTACCAAATTAATGTTAAATATTTAAAAGAGACACTCAAGAGTCTTGTTTTGGCACCAAATTAATGTTAATATTGTTTCATTTGTCCAAAGCTTTTTTGGTTGCCCATGTTGTCAATATCTATAAATCCCCCCTCCCCCCCGCCCCCCCCCCCCCAAAAACACACACACGCTCGCATGCATGCACGCGCTATTAAATACAAGTTTTAGATAAGAAGATTATATTATTGTGTTGATCATTGAATTAATGTTTGTGGAGTAAAATTGTAGAAGCGATTGTCATTGGGATTAATTTTTTATGGGTAACGGTGGCCTTCAAAATTTTGGATCTAAAATCACAAAGAAAACAAAAAAAATAAAAAACTAAATAAAAATTAAAAAAATATTGTGCGCTCCTTGCCGCACTGTCGAAGCAAGGGAGTTGCCAATACACCGTGTTCGAGCCACAAACGACTCCAAGCACACAACAAGCCTAAACTAGCAAGCTCAAGAAAACAAAGGGTGTGTCACTCACCGCTCTACGCTCGCCTTTGTGGTGGATTCCTCGCCGCGATGAAGAAGAAGCTGCAGTCGTGCCGCGCTCAACCGCTTCGCCGCCGTCGTGCCTTCGTAATGCTCGATTGCACACACACTCTCCCTCTCTCTCTCTCTCTCTCTCTCTCTCTCTCTCACACACACACACACACAAGGAGGTGAAGAAGAAGAAGATGGAGATGGAGATGGAGCAAGAGCACTCTTCAATTGCACAAATGAGAGAATGAGTAAAAATTAGGTTTAGTTGGCTTTTATAGGAGCTCACCCCATTCACACTTGGGCGCCCATGCTTAGCCAACTAATCCCTTGAATGTTCCAGTTAAAGTGCGCCTCTCATCGACGATCACTCTACCTTTCCCTATTGGACCGACAAGCCCGGTACCTAACTCTAAATAATACAACGTTTATAGATCATAGGGTGTCCGTGTGCCGTGAGAGTTAACATGTCCCCCTTCTTGATGTAGATTCCGTCCTCGGAAGCTATTGAGTTGAAGCTGGTTCGTCGAGGTGGAAGAGCAATTCAGATGAATGTCCTTAGCCTTCTTCAGTCACTGCAAAATCAAACAACATTGGCACAGTAATTGCATTCTCTTAAAAACCATATGCAGTTTTAGGTAGACACATTGATTGGTAAAAGAATTTCAAACAATTTGGTAGCAATGAACATTAAATTGCAATGTAATCAAATGCATAAACAGATGTAAAGGTAGAAAATTAAACAAGTCTGGGGTCGCTAATTTGACGGTCGAAAAGCACTAGAGATCGAATATTAATACCATGGGTAAGCTTCTTAATTTTCTGTGGTCAATTAAGTTGTTTAATCGCGAGAGCCAAGTATTCATGTTCGAGGGCTGACTAGAGGCTATATCTAGAAAACCTTGTAGTTAAGCTACCATAAAAGGAATTTCTCATGAAATCATCGCCTGACTGATTACTTTTTCTTTGACCCCCCAAAGTCTTTTCACATTGATTCAATCATGATGTGTGTGCTTATTTTGTATGCCCTGGGTTTTTTGCTTTTCAAGGAAAAGCGCCCACACTGGGAACCTCTAGGGCTCTAGTACCATAGGCGATACATGTGAGTGAAGTACCAAATCAAGCTGAGATTTCTCTTCCAGCTTAAAATTTTACATTGTGGCACTTTGATTTTTTGTTTGTTCATTTTCAGCATTTTAATTTTGTAACTTTGGGGGGTCATAAAACATTGTTACCCTCCCGAGGCTCATCACATTAGTAAACTCCCTTTATAATACTTAAGCTAAAGGTCACTAGTGTTAAGCCCACTAGAAAGCCCTAGTACATTTCATACAATGCTGCCTAAATCGGATTAAGAACCTAAGTAACCATTGCTTATTAGGAAGGCATTCCCCATGGTATTAAGAGAAGATTTCTAATACCTAGCTTGGTCAAACTAGCTTAGTCGGACTGCTTGATTTTTACACCTAAACAAGTGATTATGACAAAACATTACATTGAATTAAATGTTTGATACCAAGCAAATGCACTGAATATTATGCTACCAATCACAATCAAAGCGGACAATCATAGATGCAAAAAGATAACGGCAATGCTAATGGACAAGAAACACCTGTTTGTGTCGATGGTCGCGCTTGATTTGAAGAGTGAGTCGAGATAAAGATTCCATGAAGGTCCAAATCCTATCAATAGCAACACGCTCCTGTACACACTAGGAAACAAAAGGAATACCTCCAGGAGGCACATTAGTAGAAAAAGAGAACTTCGCTAATCACGCAACTCTAAAACAGAAACACTCCTATCGTACTAATCTTACCTACCCTCCATCACTCAAGTGATGAGGATCGAAGGTGTTTCATGGCATAGGTTTCTGTTTCGTTGTACCAGATGTGACATGTGTAGGTCTGAGTCAATGTTTTGACTTTAATGTGCATACTCGTTTGCTAATTGCTCTTGCTCTTTATTTTTTGTTTTTTTGTGAGTATAAGGCTATATATATACATTCCCTAAGATCGGAGATTAAGAGGTCAGGGAAAAAGGTTGAGAGGGAAGCAAGTGAATGATGACTGTCAGCAAACACTCCCCCCTTCCTTGGGTAGATCATACCGTTTGAAATGAGCTTGTCACCCTTTGAAACCAATTGTTCCAGTTGGTAATAGGTGAGGATTTTTGCCAGTAGTTTTCTATTACCCTAGGTGCCTCGTCAAGTTGCAACAGTGGTAAGGTACTCTCCCAGGATCGAACTTGAAGTGGTTCATTAGGTGATTCTTGAACACTGGGAGGTGTGGATTCTTTTGTAGCTTCATGGAGGTCCACTACTATAGATGGAGGCGGTGTAGAAGCTTTTACCTCTATGGATGTATTACATGATGAGCTAGAATCTTCATGGGACTCCCCCCTTCCTGAGCTAGGTGGAACAAATCGTTCTTTCTTTGGTACCCAAACTAGCTCGGGAGCGGGTGTGTAGCATTTTGTGATTTTTTTCTTTCCACGATCATTGATTCGTTTTGGAGCTACGGGATTGGGCTCACTTGGGTCAGGTGATAGGTAAGAGCACAATCTACGTTTCGGCACCCAGATTTGATCATTTCCTTGATAGTAGCCTTGGGCTTCCAATAGTCGTTTAGGGATCCATCGCAACATTTTCTTACTTTTCTTGGAGCGAGTGGTACGTTTCTTACAAGGCTTCTGTTTTTTAGCACTAGCTATGGTCACTAAAGAAGCTTTAGGGACCCACTTGTATGTTTTCTTCGTTACATTAGGATGAGTCTTGTCGGAAGCGATATGCATTGCTTGTAGCATATTTAAGGGTACATGCATTTCATCCCCCTCAGGTGTTACCCAGGTCGTCCCCCTATTTCCCCAAGTGTCTATGGTTGATGCTAGGTGGACCCAATCCACATTGTCTGATTCCGTCATACCCGGTAACACATCCATGTAAGGAGAATCTTGGCCAATGTCTGTATCCTTCTTACAAGTGTAGCAATATTGTAGTGGGGCCGAGTGAACTGTGGTGTCAGAGCGATGATCAATAATGGTTTTACTCCCTAAGGGGTGTACCTTACCAGTCACCAAATCCACTCTAAGGACACAGTCTTGGAATTGCAAATAGACATGATTTTTAGACCAATCATGAACCATTTGTGCTTCCCTCATGAATGGTCGTCCTAAAATCATTTCATATGACATAAGGTGTTTAGAGAAATCCATTACAATGAACGTATGTCGTACCTTGTGTCCTAGAACTTTGATCTTAAGATCCTTGAGCATCCCCATAGGTTTGGCTATGGTACCATTTGCCATCTTTACCACAATGTTAGTAACACTGAGGCGGGGTTTTCCCATGGATTCCCAACAATCTTTTGTAACGATGCTAACTCCCGCACCACCATCAAGAATTCCCCTTATAGTTAATCCCTTGGCAGTGATGGGTAGGGTCACATTAGACTCATCGCCTTCAAAATACTGCCCTAATTCGTTAATGGGTACCGATCACAGACTCGTGTCCATCTAAGTCAAGTGATTGCACATGATTTTCCTCATCAATCATAATCGAGTCAGGCCTATTTGGTTGCGCAAACTGCGGTAATCCCGTTCGTAACTCTCCGTTAAGGAATGCTCGAAGTGCAAGGAATAACTCAGGATCTCCATACAGCTTTGCTATGATCGTGGTTCGGACCTCAGAAGACATGAAGTCCACTAGTTTGGCAACATTCATTGGCGTTTTGCAGGGTGTAGGTCCTTGACTAGGAACTGGTGAGGATGGAATCTCATATTCCTCAATGGGATCAGGTATTCCTTCGTTAAACATCCTTTCCAACAAGAAAGGTGTATGCTCACTTTCTGATGTCCCGTCCTCACTCCCTTCTTGGATGATACTAGATATGGCTAACGGTCTATGGTTCATGTGGGGTGGATGAACTTGCGTGGGAAACACTGTGTCATGAATTTTGATATGCATGGGTTCTGGTTCTAGTTTCCTTTGAGTCTCCTCCACTAAACCTCTTAGATGTTTCACCTGCTCGATCTCGTCTACTGGGTTTGGGTACGTCCCAATCTTCTTTTTACGATTCTTCCCTTTTTGCCCCTGCGGTTTATCTTGGGGGTCTTGGATTGGATTTGGAAACACTTGTGGTGTTTTCAGAGGCTCTTTATGGTTTTCTCTTATTCGGTTTTCATTTGGTTCCATGTTACGGTTTTCTTTGTCGGTCTTTCCCTTTGTGGTATTGGTTCTAGTCTCCATTGTCTCGACTGAATCTGAATCATCCTCGAGGTCATTCATATACACGGGGTCATCTCCTGTTCCTATGTTTGTTTTGGAACTTGGCTTTGAATTTTCCGTATTCTGCGACTTCTTCCTTCGTGTCTTCTTTTTCTTTGCTTGGATAACTGACGCGGTATCTCTCTCTTCGAGGATATGGCCTGGCCCTTGAAGCATGGACCGTGTAATCGCATAAGCGGGTGCGACGGGTGGTATTGGCGATGTCACACTAGCAATTTCGACCAAATTTAGGGGTGTGATTTTAGGCGCATTTGGGTTATAGGGGCATTGGGCAATCAAGTGATCTATGCCACAACGATTACATGTGAGTATTGGCATTGCAGACGTGCTCCCTTGATTCACTTGCATCTGTGCAGCATTCTTTTGCAGCCTAATAGGGCACTCCGCTACTCGATGTGGTCCACCACACTCGTAGCATTGAAGAGGTGGCCTCCTAGCCTGGGTGTTGATATTTTGACCTCTGGATATGAGAGCAGCAGCTTGATAAACCGGCTTGACTTGCCCCCAACAATCTTCCATGTAGTATATAGGACACTCTTCCAATGTATCAAGTCTGTAGGCAATACTAGTGTCTATTTCCTCCTCACAGCCATCTGCATAAGCATTTGATGGCTCGCAACCCACTTGGTTCATAGGGGCGACTCTTGGATGCGGGGGCTGCGGTCCTAGCACAGGAGGTGGTAGCGGTGTAGCTTGTACAACATTTTGAGATCTAGGGACCATGTGTTGCGGTAGTTGCTCAACAGGTGGAGTAGGCATCAATACAGGAGCTCGAGGCGCATCCGTCCAGGCTACAGGTGGTCTATTTGCCATCATACGTTTGATCATTAAACAATCCTTAGCTTGGTGACCATACCTACCACATGCGTTGCAAGTTCCATTAAATTTTACTCTAAACGTAGGGCACTCACTAGTGCTATGTGGACCTAAGCAAATGGAACACCATTGTTGCTCCCTTCTTGGATACATGTGACTATTTTGAGGGGTGCGATTATCCTTAAGAGACTCTTGGATTGCCTTGGTGAGGTCTGTCAAGAATGTCTCAAATACCTTTGGCTCATTGGCAATGGGCTTTGCAGTCATGGGTTCATACTCAATGGCTTGTGAGCTAGTGGATCTCGTGTCAGTAGACACCCTCATGCCTGCTATCATCAAGTTGTCCTCTAGTTGGATTGCATTGGCAGTGACATCTTCCCAGGTTGTGATACCTCTAATCACTAGTCCATTATAGATTCCTTCATTCCTCAACCCTCGAATGAATCGATCAAGCAGTTGGTTATTGTTGAAGCGCTCATTTACAGGGCAGCGAGAGTTTAAGTGCTTTAGACGACTAATGAAGTCCCTTACTGACTCTCCTTCCTTACGTTCGGCCTTCTGTAGCTGAGATGCTACACCCCAAAGCACACCTTCTCGTATGTACTCCTTTAGAAACAACCTTCGAAGGGTAGGGTAGATTGTTTTCTCGTCCACCCTTAGGGTCCTATACCAATCTCCAGCCTTCCCACTTAATGTCAAGCTTAAGGCATTGCACTTATGTAGTTCGTTGCGTTCCCCTAAGGAATCACATACTTGTTCAAACACTTCAATGTGTTTTCTAGCATCTTCGTCCCCATTGAATTTTTGCGTGAGTTTGGCAATTTGTACTGCCTTACTTCTAGGCTCTCTATCAGATGCGTGACGCATATTTTCCGCGATAGATCGACCTATGGTTTGAGCAAACGCTGCCAAGTCACCTATGTGAGGAGGCAGGGCCGGTGGAGGTACTCTTGGAATCATATGTGGGAGAGGAACGGGTACCGGTCTTGGCATATGTGTGGATGATGCAGGATATGGAACATAACCGGGCATAGGTCCACTCGGATAAGAGCTAGGGAGCGGCACTCGAGGAGCATAAGCAAGTGGTACAATTGGAGGTGTGGGGGCCATGTGTGAATAAGGGGCTAGAGGCACATATGGCCGAGGCCCCATATTAGGTACTACGACACTAGGTAGTGGCACTGCGCTAACCGTAGATGTCATCGGTACATTCTCTGTCAGGCTTATCCCTGGAGTGAGCACTGTGTTTTCCTTGATAGAGGGTTGAGCCAAGTTAGGGAAGCTAAAGTTGTCGCTCGGAGGCTCAGATTGCATAGAGACCCCAGGTGAAATGACGTAAGATGGGTCCATGGGGCTCATTAGAGGAGTCTCCATTTGTGATAGAGTAGGCTGTTGAGCCTTACTCGTATCCAAAAATCTCATGGGGCCAGTTGAGAGTATATTTACCCCTCGGTTTTGCCTTTCTGATTGAATAATGCCATGGATAACATTACAGATCATTTTCTGTTGATCTTCGATGCTCGTGGCACTAGAGGTGGATTGTACAATCTCTATCCATCCTACATGGTAGGCGTGGCCAGAGTGTAGATCCGTCAACACCTCAGTGTGGAGGTCGTATGTCCAATGATCATTAATGAACAATCCTTCTAGAGTCGACGTGTTAACGGTTTCTTGTGAGGTAGAAGCAATGTGGCTCCCCGTGGTTTTACTTGTCACCTACGGTACTCTAGAGGGAACTTCTGAAGGAGGCAGCTCAACAGGGCCTTCTTGGTAAGAAGTTGGTAGGATATCCACATGGACACTCTTTGGGGGTGTGGGGTCCACGTGCGATGTGAAAGGAGATTCCACTTCCCCACCCCCTTCGTGTGCTTCATTTGCATCAGGTTCCGAGCGAGTAGCTCTACCTAATGTTTCCATGAAACGGCTAAACATACTAGTACTAGGCTGTGGAGCTTCGGGAGGTGCATGGCCTTCTCTCTCAGTGTTTTGGGTAGGGTATGCTTCCATGATTTCTGAGTCGGAGGAGGAATCACTAGCGGCTATTTTAGGGTCTTGGGTGGTGCTACCTTGTGTCCCCGCTGAGGGTCTAGAGCTTATCGTGGATGGGTAATGGGTGTCCGTATGAACAGAGGCACCCTCAATATGCTCGTGTTCTAGCACCCGCCCAGAGCGTAAGTGCATGTGCTTTTGATACCCTAAGGTGTCAAAAAGCTGCTCTAGGAGGCCTTATGACTAGTTTTTAGCGTGTTTTTTGTTTGTTTTTTTGCCAGATTTTTTAGAGCGTGTCGTGGAATGGGCCGTGTGATAGCTCGAAACGAGCGTATCGGTCAGAGGGTCGTGCCGTGCTTTACAGCCCTCCGTTTGGTCACTCTATGCCCTCGGAATCCCTAAAACTGTCAATTTCCAGTAGGGAACTAGGCCCAAACTAGAAAGTCTAAGGGTGCAAGTGGGAAGAGAAAGGAGGAGAGTGGAGGACTTGTCCCACATGCTCTCATTCTCTCTTGAGGGAGTAGGGTATATATATAAGAGTGAGTCTAGTATATATCATAAGACTGAGGACTGAGGCCTGGGCTTGGGCCTGGGAAAACGATCCCGACCTATCTTTTATGCAAACCAACCCGTCTGTTTTAAGAGTCACGTTTTTTATTTTTGAAAAATTTAGCCGCCCGCTCGCTCGCGTTTTTTATTTCCGATTTATTTTTTATTTTTTATTTTTTTCAGAAGAAAAAAAAAATTGGGATAAAAATTAAAATTATTTTAAAATTTTTTTTTTTTTTGGGTGCAGAAAATACAGAAATTGAAAACGCAGATATGCAGAAATTTCAGAAAACGCAGATATGTAGAAATTTCAGAAAACGCAGAAATTGAAAAAAAAAACGCAAGAAATGCAGAAATTGCAGAAATTGAAAAAACGCAGACAATAGCAGAAATTGAAACTTGACAGCAAATGCAGAAAACGCAAAAAACAGAAATCTCCACACACTCCTTCCCTGCCTTTCCCATGATAGAAATTGCACCACAAGGAAGCGTAAAGTGCTAACCGAGCTTAGTGTAGGGCATATCCCTGGCAACGGCGCCAAAAAATGTGCGCTCCTTGCCGCACTGTCGAAGCAAGGGACTTGCCAATACACCGTGTGCGAGCCACAAACGGCTCCAAGCACACAACAAGCCTAAACTAGCAAGCTCAAGAAAACAAAGGGTGTGTCACTCACCGCTCTACGCTCGCCTTTGTGGTGGATTCCTCGCCGCGATGAAGAAGAAGCTGCAGTCGTGCCGCGCTCAACCGCTTCGCCGCCGTCGTGCCTTCGTAATGCTCGATTGCACACACACTCTCCCTCTCTCTCTCTCTCTCTCTCTCTCTCACACACACACACACAAGGAGGTGAAGAAGAAGAAGATGGAGATGGAGATGGAGCAAGAGCACTCTTCAATTGCACAAATGAGAGAATGAGTAAAAATTAGGTTTAGTTGGCTTTTATAGGAGCTCACCCCATTCACACTTGGGCGCCCATGCTTAGCCAACTAATCCCTTGAATGTTCCAGTTAAAGTGCGCCTCTCATCGACGATCACTCTACCTTTCCCTATTGGACCGACAAGCCCGGTACCTGACTCTAAATAATACAACGTTTATAGATCATAGGGTGTCCGTGTGCCGTGAGGGTTAACAAATATTAAGAAATTATATAAGGAAAAAAATCATCAAAAAACCTTGTAAAAATAAAAAGACTTCATTTTTCTACAATATATATTTTATTTTATTTTATTTTTAATTATTATTATCTTTGCGTTTATTTGTTTGTTTTTATTTGTGTTTTTTTACCAAAATAAAAAACTAAAAAAAAAACTATATTTCTCTCTCCCGATTCTTTTCCTTGTTTCACACACACATCACACACCTCGTATACACCCGCTCACGCGTATTTACACATGAATATGCACATGTAGACTAGATATGCCCAAAGAGTTCAATTTTGCCAGATTACGCCCAACGTGACCAAATTTGATACAAACGCCTAGGCTGCCAGACTGCATGACGAGTCAGACAAATTACTTGCATAGCACACTCGACATTGTCAGATCACCTTCTTGATGGTTTTGGTACATCATATAGACACATGACAGAGGATAGTTTAGAGACTATTACGTTAGCCGTTCCTGAGGATTATACAAACACCCATGAGCTGCCACAAACTGTATCTTTGCACCTGTTTGGACATTGGACCTTTGTATGCTAATGAGGATCAAAGAATGTACATGAGAGAGATAACCAGACCTAGAGAGTATCCTTCCTATGACATAGTCAATGCTATCCCACCAGGTTTCTTACAATGTACTTATAGAAGCATTCATGATGAGGCTACCTATACGTTGTTGTATGAACTAGGGATGTTGAGGCTATGACCATACCATCTACACAGCCAACGCGACTTCAATCACCTCCAGGATGCACATCATCTAGACCATCTAGGAGACAAACCTTCATTGACATCATAGTAGAGACGAGGGTTGATGAGTGGTTGATATGGAGCGCACGAGCCAAAGCTTAGAGAAGTAGTTATTTAAGACCAACAAAAATGTCAATCCAAGAGACTGTAACCTAGCTAGGGCTGGGAGACAAGAGTGTCATGAGATGCATATAATAAGAGGATTCAAGGGATTACTATAACATCATAGAAAGAATCCATGGAATGTGCTTCCACTAATCAAGGTCGCAAATATACTTATCAACATTCATTGTAGACATTAAGTTAACCTCTACCTTAATCCCCCTGTCACTACTCTCAATCCTACACACACAAGCAATGCGATTAACATGCCTACTTCACATTGTTGTTGGCACGCTAGTCCAACCACTCAATGCTAATTGCATGCACATACACTAATGCACACACTTTGTGGAAAGAGAGAGAGTAGGATAGAATAGCCCTCACACATCATGGCCAATGATAAGGCTAGGAAAGATTATTTTAAGAGATATTAGAGATCTAGAGTAAAACTAATATAATTTCACTTGCACATAATCAAAACAATGTAAATTAATAAGAAAGAAAGAGAATTTTATTGAGAGAATCAAAAGTTACAAGGGCATACTCCAAGTCTCTTTAAAATACATTCAAATTAAGCCATTAGCCTATAATGTAGTACAAATTGGAACTCAAGACCCTATACAGTAAACATAGAAAATGTCGTGCACATCGTGAACACATCCCTTGCTTAGTGTATAATTGGTGTAGGTGTTAGTCACTGCTAACAAAAACCAAAAGTTAAAATCTACCGAGATGACTTTTAAAAACCACACAAACTAGAATTAAATATATAACTTTGATGAGTACGCCACTAGGTCAAGCAAAGATAAGTTGCTTGAGCAACAACCTGTCGACTATTGGCTTTCCAAAATTGTGAAAGTATAGTGGGATGAACTGATTGATACAAATTGATAGGTGCTTCTCAACATTGTCAAAAGTAGATGCGAGAGCAGTTTTTCTAGTGCAAATTTTGATAGATCCCAATAGTGTGGCAACTTGAGGCTGAGGCTTGCCATGTTGCTAGCACAAGATGCCAAATTGATATTTTAGAAAACTTGTATGTGAAGGTTTCAAAATTGCTGACATATTTGCAAGTGTTGTGTTTTGCACTTTGGTATTTCATCTCTATTTCATTGAGTTTGCTATTCTCCAAAGGGTAGCATGCCTAGTCAATTTGGATGTACATCAAAGGTTATGACTCATGTTTCAAAAACAAATGTAGTAAAAGCTGACATGGGGCTCATCATGCCGTGATTGGAGCCGTATGAGGCTCTAACACTACCTTGGGGAGGGTTGAATTCCACAGGCTTGAGTTTATTGCTCGACCATTCAAGATACAAGGGGTGCTAGCCAAGAAGGCATTGCCACAAAGGAATTTTTGTGGTTGTTGCCAAACTTTCTTATTACAAAAAAATGAAAAACAAAGTGTGTTATTGACCGTTGAAAGCACTCATAGAGTCAAGTCCTTAATTGAAAGGTCTTAATGTTACCTATGATTACACACAAAACGCAATGAGTAAAAGCAATCAATGACGATCCTTTTCCAAAAAGTGTGCACAAGTGAATGAATAAGGTTATTAATGCTTCATTCGCACAATTAAGGGCCCTGTGAAATGGGTCTCAATTTGACTAGGTGTAGGCTTAATTGAAAGCCTTTGGAAAGAATTTCTTTCACACGTACACAAAACCTTGCAATGATAAAATGGGGAGATGTAATTAGATTAGAAATTAGTGCAAAATTGGAAATTCAAACACACAAAATCAATAGAGCTCCCACATGACCACGATCAAGTGCTCTTGTGAAAAGCAACACACACACACACACACACTTGTAACTGTTGTAGTGGCTTACTCCAGATCAATGTCCCCAACTATTCATATATATAACACACACACACACACACACTTTGTCACTTCAATCTGGCTAGAATTACCTCATCTAAGCTTATGCTGTTGATGTACATGTCAGTTGCCTTAGCCTCAATTGCTTCATCCTGGACTCACACACACTTTTCTGACTCACCCTGTTTAACTATGATTCACTTATAGGTTAATACTTAAATCTATACATGGCTTAACCCAAGGCTTGCCTATACCATGTTGTTAATATTACTATCTTGTGGGTGATTGCCTTGCAGTAGTTCCCCAGATGGAATGAACTTATGTTGTTGCTAACTTGATATCCATGAATATCCATTAAGACCCATGAATATCCTATTTTCTTGTGGGTAATATCAATTAATCTGAACCTGATACTTTCCTCAATAGGAAAATATAGCTTTTCATGGGTATAATGAGAGTATTAGTTTTTTATCCTCATTTTGAGAATTTGTACCTTTCCTCTCTTCTCTCTGCCCTGATATAATGGAACTGATATCTAGTGTCGGGTTGCTACTTGTTCTAATCATGTGCCTTGATGGTTGGAACTCGCCTTATTTAGAATTTTGGCTGGTTGACTAGATAAATTCCTTTTCTTGGGCTCATTTGTCTGGTTACCATGGGTCCTCTAATTTCTACACTTCCCTTGAAGTGGAAATCCTGATGTTTGCTATGGATTAATGAGCTGATGAAAATTATGTGTGGTGGAGTGCCTTTTTCTCTCCTCTATACCATGATATGATCAGAGATTCTTTGGTTTGGGTGTCATGTGGGATGGAGTGCCTGGTTCTCCTCTCTATACCATGATCTCATATCTTTTAACTGACTGTGCTAATTATGTGGGAATCTCCCCCATGGGGTATGAATTGGTTGCTTGGAAAATAAGTATTTGCTCTAAATCCTCCCCCAATGCCGGGTTTGTCCTTACTACCACTTGAGTCATGTTTGCCCTATTCACTCTTTATTGGGTTACCAAGATGTTTCCCCCCTCTCTCTGATCTTTCGATGCACTCGACTCGGACCTAGCATGTGATTTTTCCTCTCGCCATCTCATGGTGTAAATGGAAGCCCTATATGCTTCTCAGATGTATGTACCTGCCCCTCGGATAGGCCGACTAGCTGCCTCTCGGGTAACTACAAATCATGTGACTCCCTCACTTATCTACTCTCCTCTCCTCTTTCTCCCTTTCTCCCTATGCCAACCTAGTGCTTGCTACCTTTTGAAGTTTGTACAACTCTGCTCTTTTAAGGCCTCCAAGGTGGCTGGATTCATGGATATGGACCATTTTCCAAGGAGTGCCCTATCTCCCAACTGGATTCCATCAAGATGAAGCTCCCATTTAAATAGGTGAGGGTTTTACAATCGCTCACTTAGCCTTGATTTACGATTGCTATAGAGAGAGAGCGTCGAATCTGTGTATGTGTCTTGACTACTTCAATATGGAGCTTACTAAGCTAAATACTGTCTCTCAGGTGTGTACCAAACCGTCTTTTGAGGAGGCTTGATTTGTTGTCTTTTAATTGATTTTGCACTTGCATGCTTAGCCCTGAGCTTAATTAAACCCTTTTGTGCTGCATGGCTTTCTCTTTATAATAGATGTACATTGTAATGTTTGGCATATTTAGAATGCAACAAGGATGGATAAGGGTTGTTTACGTGGCTTAAAATTAGACCCCAAACATATATAAGACTTTCCCATTAATGATATTACCTAACCTTTCTAGTTAAAAATTTGGTTTTTTGATAATTATGCTACTCAATGCATTATTTATATGGCCTTGAAACCACTAGAAGTTTGATTTCTGTGATATTTGCATATTTTGCCATTGCAGGGATTTGCCTAATAATGTTTACCTACATAAGTTGTAACTCTCTAAGGAACTCTACGTGTTATTGGATGATGCATCTACTTAAAGTTTTATTGAATATCTCGCAGTAATCTCGTACATCATTGACTATTTGGTATAAAAGTGATGATATCTCATTGGGAATCTGTAACATGCATTAAGACTTCGGAATAAACTGAACTAGGGTTTTAATTTTTTTGTTGGCTGCCATGGTGGGCCCCTTGGTACGGTTTGTTTGTGGTTTTATGCTTTTGTATCTTTTACAAAAAACTATGCAGCACCTTCCATATTGGAGTGTACTGGCTTGAATTTAGATCTTAGACTTCCTTGAGAAGCTTGATAATTATGACCTAGTGATTATAGTTGCACTATCAAACCTAGTTGATACAATGACTTGGTGTGTGGCTGCCTGGCCTGAACTGATGCATATTGTTACTGAATGCCTACTGGCTACTAGCATACAATTTTACTGGCTTTAATGGGAAATTTCTGCCTCAGATATGGGTGTTGCTTTGCCTAAACTGCTGCCTAAACTTGTGTGTAGTGGTTGGCATACCATTTGGTTGATAGGGCTGAATTTTCTATACTTATCTAAAAAAATGAGACTTTCTTAAGACTATTAAAATACCTTGGTGTTGCATGAGGAGCCTAGCATTAATTTGAATCCCAATGATGGCCGGCTTTCTCTCTCTCTCTCTCTCTCTCTCTCTCTCTCTCTCTCTCTCTCTCTCTCTCTCTCTCTCTCTCTCTCTCTCTCTCTCTCTCTCTGTTGTTATCATTCGAACCGTTGTTGTCCGCATCCTAGCCGCTCAAAGCTAGGTGGTGCCCCCTGTTCACTCCCTGTGATGAGTTCTGCATGCACGGGCCTAGCATAGAGGCTACTGAGGTTCGTTTTGTGATTGTGCTTGTCATTTGATGCCCCCACGGAGAAGGGCTTCTCGAAATACTTCAGTTTACAATGCTGAAAATAATGCAGGTCGTCAACCATGGACGAGTGGTTGAGAATTCTCCCATTAAAGAACGGAGGAGGAAGAAATTGAAGAAGCACCAAAAGCCTTCATCAAAGTGCTGCTATCGGAATACATCGTCTTCAACATCCAAGAAGTAAGTTCTCCATCTTGCATCTCTCATTCTAATCGTGAATCAAGAGGCACCCGAGGGAGGGCAGCGGGCTGCTCTCATTGCCATCACCCACCACACTCTATCAATGAGTGCCATCAACGAAAGTAAAGGAGAAGCAAAATCCTCTACATTGACGTCCACCACCATTAAATCATCCATATTAAGGAAGGAAAGAGGTTAGTAAAGCCTCTCTTTCCTAAGGAATCTAAAAATAGAAGTGTAGCCTCTGCTCCTAAGTGGCTCAAAGGGGCTTCTCGTGCCAAGGGAAAAGGAGGGCTAGGCCAATCCTAAATCACATGACCCCCAACGAAGAAGAAACACATGGCCATGTGAGTGCTTTGAGTTCGGCTCTGGAAAGTAGAATCGTGCCTACGCTGCCAGAAAGAAGTCCATCCAAATTAAAGCGGCGAAAGATCTCCTATCGATTCGCGGCACAAATGCGAGTGCTGCCAATTCACTTCGACACCCCCCCGAAGGTGATAAGGAGGTTCCCATGCCCTAGAGAGCAGTGGTTTTGGAAGGCGGGTAGAGGGCCTTCCTCCTCTCCCCGTACAACTCATCCTGAAGAAACTCTCCACCACAGGTGATGTTAGGAAATATGACGTAGCCAAATAGATAATTGAGTAGATTACTTAATGGAGAGAGACAAATTTACATATGCGAGATTATAGAGTAGAGAGAGAGAGAGAGAGAGAGAGAGAGAGTACACACGATATACGTGGTTCACCCAATGTGGGCTACGTTCACGGGAAAGCAGCCACTCAATGGCTTTAGTACTTCAAAACAAGAAGTAGTTTACAAAGGGATTATACCCTTTTGGAGCTCCCACCTTGCTTCACTCTCACCACCTCACACCCACCTTGTTGCATCTACTTCACACTTTGAAATGTGTTGAGGCGGTCCGGGGCGGGCAACAAGAGAGGCGACCTCTAAACACCCCTCAAGGCTCCCGTGCTGCTCAATTGGGGCTGGGGCAAGCACAAGCACAACACAACAACAAACCCACAGCCAAACCCAAACAAGATAGGGGCACCACCTAGTTATGGTATGCGAACTAGGACGCAAGAGAGATTTTGTCACAACCAAGAAGATACACCACAAAAAACACACACAAGCGACCTCACACCAAGACACACAGAATGGACTAGAGAGAGCTAGAGCAAAGGGAAGAGAGAGAGAAATGGATATTGCATGATACCTTATTTGTGACTTGCAAATGGAGATGGTTCGTTATGTTGCTATCATAGAGCTTGTACAAAAACTCACTCAATGCTTAGTGAATGCTAAACATTGTCAACACACACACACTGTCTTAGGGTGTGGGAGACCTCTCACCACAATACCCTCTTACAATGGACACAAAATTGGCGATGAAAACACACTAAAACACTTTCTAAAGCAAGATCAAACGATAGAACTCAAAATACACAAGTCACGTTGAATTCACTAAACCGTATCGCACAAGTGGAAGGACGAAGATTTGAACGTTGAAGCACGCCTTTGATGCACCAAACCTCAATTTATTGATGATGGAGGAACATATACAATAGTGGTTTTGAGATTTTGAACTCACGCTCTCTCACTTGCAATGTGTAGCTTGAAAGCTTCTCTCACACCAAGAGGGAAGCTCACAAAGTGGTTGCTACACCTAAGTCTCTCCTCACGCATAGAGTGTTGGAGTGCTATGTGAGATATTGGAGGTTGTTTTACAAGAAGGAGAGGGGCCTATTTATAGGTTGGAGACCCATCATTAAGATTATTTGGAAATCCTAATTTACAAGCTAACAAGTCAGGATTATGATTTTTCTGAATATCAAAACATTGCGGGCCTTCTTTGTCTGCTTGAGTCATGGATGTGGGCTCAAAAAGAGCATTATTGATGGTAGATAAGGTGAAAGTAGAGTTTTAAGGAAGGGGAGAGAGAGAGAGAGAGAGAGAGAGAGTTATTATGCACATGTCTTGAGGTGAGGTGTCTTTTATGGTTAGGTCAATGACTATTTTGTGTTAATATGTTAGTGGTTAGTGTTAGTAATCTCTAGAAAGTTAATGATGAATTTACAATGGGTAGAATGAGGTGGATGGTTGAAGTAAGATGGTTGAATGAAGTGAGGAAATCCTTGTGATGGTGAAGCTTGAAGAAGTTTTTGACTTACTTGTGTAGGTTCTCAAAATGACTATCGATCTTCTTCTTCGTCTTCTCTTCTTTATGCCACCGCCGCCAAGGTTGATTATCGGGATGAAAATGGTAATTCCATTGATGAGATCTCTTGATTTGAAGAGGTTAAGCATGGTACACATGCTGAATTTATGTATATATATAAGGGGTAAGATGGAATTGTACTTTGGAGATAATAGAGAGAGGCATAGAGATGGTGTATGTACATGGAGAGCTCATATGAGAGTTATGGGAGTAAGTGGGGAGGTTAATGGTGAAGAAGGTGAGAGAAACCATTGAAGGTGCAGGTTTGAGTGAGGGATTGAGAGGAATGTGTGTTTGTGTGTGTGTGTGTGTGTGTAGAAGTGTGGAAAGAGGTGAGAGAAGACTATGGGCTACTTGTGAGAAAAGTGGACAGACTGGGATCCACTCAAAAAATCATAGCTCACCGGTGGTTGCTCCAAAAATCACCAAAATTTTTGAGGTGATTATTCAGCTTTTGTTCCACATTTTCTCTTTTGACCACCGCTCCAAATTTGGAGTGGAGATGGGTGCCAAAATTCTCACCAAAAAGCATGTTTTTTATGCCTGCTAAAGTCTTTTAGTGGCCCCCTCCTTTGTTGAATTTGTACAATGCATCCAAGAGTGAGCCCCTCCTTTGTCATATCATAATACAAAGCATCCAAGTTACCCTTGACACATGCATGGAGAAGGAATATTGGTGAATAAAGCAATATATACATGGTGGGACTAGTGTATGGACTATTCATGGATTTTAGCTCAATGAGCACATGGTGTTAGAATAATGAGTAAAAATAATAATAAAAATATGGAGGAATTATGGATATGGAAAGATATTGGAATCATATGATATGATTCAAATGGTATGAACTCCGTTGCTTCCCTATTATATGTGGTTCGATATGCCCACAAGGCACCATCCAAGAAGTCATCCCATAATTTTGTCTTGTTTTGCACCATCTTTCTAATGATTCCTGCAATGACACCATTAGCCTTCTCCACCAAACCATTTGACTGTGGGTAGTATGGTGTGCTATGACGATGTAGAATGTGAAGCTCTTCACAAACATCTGTGAGTAAACCCTTCTTGAACCCCGGACCATTATCCGAAACAATCTCTAGAGGTGTGCCAAATCTACAACAAATATTAGTGTAGACAAACCTGCTCACTGTTTTCCCATTTACCCTTGCCACACTTTGAGCCTCTACCTACCTAGTCATGTAGTCCACAGCCACTAGAATGTAGAGTTTACCATTTTCTGTCCTAGGCAGAGGACCCATAGCATCAATGCCCCATTTTTCTAAGGGTCCATTTGCAAGCACTATTTGCCTCGGGCCATGCACTGAGGCGGTCTGGGGCGGGCAACAAGAAGAGTGGCCTCCAAGCACTCTTCTAGGCTCCCATGCTGCTCAATTGGGTTGGGGTTGGAAAAAACAACAAACACACACACAAACCCGCAACCTAACCCTACACAAATTTGGGGCACCACCTAGTTTTGGATGCGAACTAGGACGCGTAGAGAGAGAGAGAGAGAGAGATAGTGCTCGGGCTGCTTTGAAACGTATCGGCAATGATCAAGCAAACACAACTATATATTTAAGAAAGAGAGAGAAAGGGGGAGGGGGTGCTTGTTGCATTAATACCTCCTTACAAATCTGTCATGACAAATCAAAGTGAGATTAGTATTTGTTCAACATAGCTTGCGTAAATTTCACCACAACACATCACAAGAAAAGCCACCCCAATCACTGTCTTAAGGCCAGGGGAGTCCTCTCCACCCTGTCGCCCTCTTACAGTATGTGGGATTTATGGCTAGATTGATGACAACACCAGAGACAAGCTATCAAGAACTTAACAAAAAACACAAAGACACTTACGCATCATTGTTTTCCATTACTTCACGTTGGAAGGGAGACAAAGTATCCAAGCTTAGTCCAAATCCACTCTCCTTGATTCAGCAAATGTTGGGCTTACACTAGTAAGAGAAATGATAGATTTCGTACTCTCAATTGAATGATCACTCTCTCTCTTACAATGGCATAGAGTTCCCTTGCTAATCCCCTATTACAACACATGCACATGCATAAGACAATGAGCTTCCACTCAAGAGCTCCTTCTAGAGAGGTTGAGCTTGGCTTCTCAAGCTATAGCATAGTGCTCTTGCTTATGGCTCCCCCTTTTGTGCTAGCTACACCCTCCTTTTATAGCAATTTTGAAGGCTAGGGTTACTCCTCTAACCATGGTTGGGTTAGATTTTCAGCAATTTATCTAATTTCTTTTTCTTGGAATTATCAAGAAGTTGGTGGGGAAAGAGAGAGGAGAGAAATGGAGGTGATAGGACTTTTCATAGTGGGTTTGTGTTAGTAGAGTTAGTATTAATTTACAAATGGAATTGGATATTTACAATGGGAGTATCCATGTAGGATACAAATAAGGAAGAAAAACTCTTAGGAGGTAAGAAAAGGTGGATTTCTTACAAGGTTGATGCTCCAAGTGTCTTGAGTAGGGCCAATTTTGACGCTTATTGACGGTCCACTAGCTTTGACGGTACATTTTTTCTCCACTCTTGACCTTCCTTGAGAGACAAGGTAATTGAAGCTGAGTAATCAACCACCATGATGCTGTCTTTTAAGAGAAGAGGCTGAATTTTGTGGTTTTTTTTATAGATATGGGTAAATTGGAGGAGGAAAAATGAGACTAGGTGGTCAATTTTGGAATGGAATTGTGTGTGGGAGGTATGAGTTCACCATGGTTTCTCTTATTCTTCAAGGTTGAGGAGAAGGTGAGTAGGGTGCAGAGAGGAGTGGTGAGAGAGGTGGGGATGATGAGTGGAGAAGTGTGTGTGAAAGAGGAAAATGATGAAGTGGAAGAGAGAGTGTGGCTGCATAGCATGGGAAAACTGGGGTCCACTAATAAAATCATAGCTCACAGCTCATAGCTCAAAAAAATATGAAAAAATTTGAGGCAAAATTTCAGCCCACGAGCTACAACTTTTGTTTGTATCACCTTTTCAAATTCGGAGAGTAAGTGAACTTTAAAAATTCAGCAAAACTGACCGTTTTTTTCCACTGCACAAGGTCCTTGTGGGGTCCTTCTTTGGATGATTCTTTTGAATACCTCCAAGAGTGAGCCCTCCATAGTGCATGTATACATGCCACCTACCCTTGACCTTATTTGGTAGGTCTATAATTGAAGATATTGTTGAGATTATGATATAAGTGAATAGTACAACTAAGAAAATCAAATATTGAGGGGTCTAAAAAATATGTACATGTCAAATATAAATAATATAAGTGAAAAAAATATAAAGGGGTCAAAAGAAATCTCTCATTATGAGGCTACCATAAAAAGATAAATATTTTTGGTGTTCTAATTTTTTAGAAAAAAAAAACAAAATAGATGTAGGAAGGGAAAAATCACAATAGTGAAAAAATATACACATAAATAAAACTAGTTTTTTTGGATTTTTGTTGGGGTGGAGTTACACCAAATATAAGAGAAGCTTACATGAAAATATTTCTATATGGAATAAAGAATATGAAAAATGGTAAGAAAAATTGTGGTAATGGTGAGGCAATGTACAGAGCATAAATAACACACACCTAGGTAGAAATATTTAAATAAATACCAAAATAATTATGAAAAAATCTTTTATTTAGGCCCTATATACAAAAAAATATTTACATACGCATGGGCCATAATATACTTATATTTTTTTTTATTTTTTATTTTTTTGCTCAACTAGCCCAATGACTAGCTAATTGAGGGTTTTTTAAGAAGATATGGGAAAAGTCCCGTGACTCACGCACGCCTATGTACAGTGAAATGGTAGGGATAGACACAGTGTTTGGGTGATTTTGGTAGGGTGAGGTAACTCACTATGGCAATTACAAAGAGCCGAAAAACGGCTATCATTAGCCCTCCCCCTAGATGATGGTATATTCATGTACCATCATAGAGCATCTTTTTCGAAGAGAGTGCTTCAGAGTCCTTGACGAGGTCTTTATTGTTTGGCCCCTCAGAATTTTGGCTAGAGTTACACTCATGCCTCTTGTAACAATACTTACATGAGACAGTGGCCTTTTGACAGATGTTTGGTAGATCCTTTGGTAGAAGGCGACTCAAATAGGGCTTCAAGCGATACCCGTTTACTTTCCTGGAGTGCGCTTTACCATTCAAGTCCATAAGCTGATAGTAACTTGAATTGAAAGCCTTCTTGACTATGTATGGCCCTTGCCATCTAGTTTCAAACTTGGCATCAAAACGATTATCGAGTCGATTGTCATACCTTAGCACCAGATCTCCTTCATTGATGCCTTTGTCCTTTAGTTTCTTGTCAAGCTTCTCCTTCGCCTGAGTAGCTTTCCTCTTGTAGCACTCGTATGCTGCTTCTCTTTTCCACCCAAGCTCAGCTAAGGTAAGAAGTCGATCCATCCATGCTTCTTGATCATCTTGTGCTGCTTTGTCATGAAGTCGCATTGTTGGAATGTTGAGCTCAATTGGTTGTAAAGCCTCTTGACCATAGACCAAGTGAAATGGTGTAAACTCCGTGGCTTTCCTATATGTGGTTCGATACGCCCACAAGGCACCATCCAAGAAGTCATCCCACAACTTTGTCTTGTTTATCACCATCTTTCTAATGATGCCTGCAATGACACCATTAGCTTTTTCTACCAAACCATTTGATTGGGGATAGTAGGGTGTACTGTGACGATGTAGAATGTGAAGTTCTTCACAGACTTCTGTGAGCAATCCCTTTCTAAACCCTGGACCATTATCAGAAACAATCTCCAAAGGTGTGCCAAATCTACAACAAATGTGAGTGTAGACGAATTTGCTCACTGTCCTCTCATTTACCTTTGCCACACTTTGTGCTTCCACCCACCTAGTCATATAGTCTACAGCCACTAGAATGTAGAGTTTACCATTTTTTGTCCTAGGCAGAGGACCCATAGCATCAATGCCCCACTTTTCAAAGGGTCCATTTGCAAGCACGATTTGCCTTGGACCATAAATCAATCTTCTATTCCCATTTACCTGACAATTGTGACAACTTTTACACCAATGTTGGACATCCACATGCAGACTTGGCCAAATATACCCCGCAAGCAAAATCTTCTTCACAGTTAATTCTTGGGAAAAATGACCACCACATGCCTCTTCATGCAACCCTTTTAGAATGGCTGGAATTTCCGCGATAGTTGGTACTCTTCTGCACACTTTATCTTTCCCTCTTTGATAGAGGGAGCCTTCTAGGAAGAGATATGCGCTTGCCTTCTTCATGAGTCTCCTCTTCTGAGCCTTCGTGAAGTCTTGTGGAAACTCACCCTCCAAAATGTAGCTAATAATGGGAGTCGATGACTCCAATCCCTGGTATCTCGGTTGCTTGACAGTTGCTGCCACCATGATGACCTGCACTTCTTTCTCAACACATGTAACTACTTGCTGTGCAAGTATATCGGCATCTTCATTCTGTTTCCTAGGAATATGATATAGTTGCACTTCTTCAAATTGATTAAACAATCTACGAATGGCATGAACTTTTGTCCGTAAGCTTTCATTCTTGCATGCCCAAATGCCTAAAATCTGTTTAACAATGAGAAGTGCATCTCCCTTTACCATGAGGCGTTGTATCCCTTGGCCAATGCACATCTTCAAACCATGAAGTAGTGTGTCGTATTCTGCTTCATTGTTGCTAGTTGAACCTGGTAGATTGACCTTCTCTTTCATGACCACCTCTCCACTTGGGTTGAGCAACACTAGCCCTCCCCCTGCTTTCCCTGTGGCTCATCGAAAAGCTCCATCAAAGAACAAGGAAAAAGCACTGGGAATACTTTTTGGTGGTGGCAATGGTAGGTTCTTTACTTGAGGCACCTTAATTTCCTTCTCATGTACCCTATAAGTGAGAATCCCTGCCAATTGTGCACGCACACTATCTTCTACCTTGAAAGAGTATTGAAACTCTTGCAACTCCATAATCCACTTTGAGATCCTAGTACTAAGATTCATTTGAGATGACACCCAAGGGAACAAATTCTCTGCGGTGAGGATTACAAAAGGTTTTGGGAGCAAGTAGGATCTAAACTTTCTCACCGCAAACATGAGAGAAAGCATCATGAGTTCTGCTTCTGTGTAGTCTCTCTCAAAAGCATTCATGACCCTACTAGCAAAGTAGATGGGTCGCATCCTTGTACTGTGGGGATCTTGTTGTAGCAACACGGCACCAATTGTTTCCCTTCCAACACTAGAGCTAACAAAGAATGTGTACTCCCAACAAGGAGGCATGAGTGTTGGTAGCTCTGACAAAATGACTTTAATGTTACAAAAATACTCTTCAAGCTCATCAGACCATGCAAATTCTACTTGTTGTGTCAACTTTTGCAAAGGATGAAGCAACTCCGAGGCTAAGTGAATGAAGCGTGACATATACTTCACCTTCTAAATGAAAGAGATGACCTCCTTAAGACTCTTCGGTGATGGGAGCTCAATAAGAGCCTTTGCCTTTGAAGGATCCACCTCAATGCCTTTATAGGAAACCTTGTGACCGAGCAATATCACTTCATCCTCACCTATGTGGCACTTGTCGGGGTTGAGTTGACCTCCCATGTCGTAGAGCTTCTTTAAACCTTCTTCTACCCTTTGTAGATGCAATGATTTTGAGCTATAAATGCAGAAATCATCAATGAACACCCTAATTGACTTTCCAAAGAATGCTTGAAACACCATGTTCATGAAACGTTGGAATGTTGCAGGAGCATTTGTCAGTCCAAATGGCATGACTCTAAAAGCATAACAACCCCAAGGAGTGATAAAGGTTGTTTTCAATTGATCTTCCAATGCAATACCTATTTGAAAGTAGCCTTAGTATCCATCACACACATTGTACTTCTCATGACCAGCTACCTCATTTAGTATCTCATCCTGAAATGGGAGGGGAAAGTGATCTCTTTTTGTTGCCTCATTGAGTGGACGGTAATCCACACACACCCTCCACTTTCCGTTTTTCTTAGGAGTGACAACAACGGGAGAGACCCACTCTGAATTCTCCACTGGATAAATGAAACCTGCTGCTAGAAGCTTTCTTACCTCCTTGAGTAAAGCCTGCTCCTTGATGACTCCTAGCCTTCGTAGCTTCTGAGCCTTAGGTGTGGCCTCTGGCTTCAACTCAATTTTGTGTTGAACAGCATCTACTCCACGCACATCGGTGTAGTCTTTAGCAAAAATCCTAGGAAATTTCCTTAGCACACATTTGAACTCCTCTCTTTCATCCTTTGTAAGTGTTGTTGATAGCATACCTTCCAGCATCCCTTCATCTTGAACACCTTCGTTCTCTTGAGGACCTACCTCCTCCAAGCCTTGACAAGAGGTCTCTTGGTTGCTTGGCTTAAACCTTACCCCCATGACTTCGATGGAAGACTCCTCTTCAGTAATGCTGCCGCTACTTTCTTCTTCTGAAGTGCTATCGGTCCAACCTTCTTCCGTCTCACTTTGAGATGATTCTTCATGGAGCTCCTCTTGGCGTTGCTCCTTCATGTCAAAGACAACCTTCTTATGATTGTCATTCCTGCAAATTAATTTCCCACTCTCCCAATCCTGCAAAGCTCGCATTTTCATTAGCCATGGTCTTCCTAGGATAAATGGATAACCACTTCCCTTGGTCGACATAACATAAAAATCCACCCTTTCTTAATGCCAAAGGCCTCTACAAAGACATTTTTACAAATGCCTACACACCTAGCCTTGCTATTGTTTGCCATCTTGACTTTGATTTCAGGTGTCTCATGGATGTGCATGCCTAGTCTTTGCATGAGTCCCTCTGTCATGATGCAAATTTGTGCACCCCCATCCACTAGACCTTTCCTAACCAATCTTCCTTTGATGTAACAGTCTAGCACCGGTGTAATGTCCTCATTCATTTCAGCTTGTGCAATTTTTACAACAGGCACACTCTCTTTTACCTTTCTCCTAGTGCTAACTGCCCTTGTTAAATCCCTCCTAACTTGTGGACATAATGCAAGAAATTGAGGCCATGAGATATCAGGACCCTTACCTCTCATGTCTTCCAACAGGTTGTATGGAGCCATACCATGTCCAAGAGGGAAGTCTTGGAGGTTGATACGACGTCGAGTCCTCTTGGTTTCCTTGGTCTCCTTTGCCTTCTTGCCTTGTCCATGGTCACTCTGTGATGTGACTCCTTCTTTCTCTTTACCTTTCCCTCGGCCACGCTTAATGCCATTGGCTTCCATGTCAACCTCATTTGAATTTGTCACCTCTACCACATGCACATTTGGATCTGGCAAAGGTGGAACTCCTTCTACCCCTTGTGGAGGTGGTCTTGGTCCATTTGGCCTTTGTAGAAGCCTTGGTTGTTGACCAGCTCCTTCTCCTGCATTCATCACTGGGTAATTCAAGTTAGGTCTCCCTGGCTCTCCACGGGGCCAAGGACAATTATACATCCCATGTCCAGACTCTCCGCAATTCCAACATTGCAAGACTCTCCTAGTTCGTGGCTCTCTCTCTTCTGACTTCTTTGCTTGTCCCTTTGGACCTACAGCTTGTGCAAGGTGAATTGACAGGCTGCTTAAAGATTCATTTAACTTCTCAATCACTTCAGCCGTTACCTCAGGAAGCTCCCTAGATGTTGATGCTTGTGACTTACCTTTGGGTCTAAGACTTCTATTGGAACCTCTCCCCTTAAGCACTTGAGTTTCCTATACTTCTCAGCAGCCCTAGTTTCAGCTGCATCAAAAGTAGCAGGTGCACCCGCCTCAACTTTTACCTTAAGGTCAGGAAAGAGTCCGGCTATGAACCTCTCCTTCTTTAAAAATTCTGCACCATCACCAGGGTTAGCAACATTTCGTATCCATAGAGCCCAAAGACGTAGAAACTCTTGCTTGTACAAGTAGTAGTCATTTAAGTCTTTTTGCTTATGAGAAACAATGTCTTGCCATAGTTTTTGAGTGTTTTGGGGATCAAAGAAGTATCTCTTAAAACGATTCAAAACTTCTGTGTAATTCCCCTTAACTTTCTCAGGCAAAGAGTCAAACCAAGTACTAGCATCTTTCCTAAGGACCACCTCAAACATTTCTACACGTTCTTGATCGGTTACTATCCTCTTGATACGGCAAGACATCTTGAAATTTGCTAAAAATAATTCTGCATCCTCTCCAGGCTCTCCAAAGAAAAGAGGGTATCCAGACATTTGGCGTTGGCTCTCCATTATTATGAAAGATTACAACACACGTTACAATAAGGGATACAATAGAGATTTAGAACCACTCGCCTGCAAATGAAGAAGTAAGAAAATACCACTCTAGGTTTTCTTCTTCAGCTATCCAAGCTTCAATGAGGTCTCGATTTGTTTGATCAAAACAAAAAGGTAGACTATTGATGAGCTCTAAGAAGGGTTGAAATTCTTCAAAGCTAAGGCGATGAACTTCATTTTCTGGATCCAAAAGAGCAACCACGTCCCAAGTGATAAATTGCACTTGCTCTACAATTCCCAACGTGCAAGCGGTTTGTATAAAAACTAGATCTTCATGCTCGTCGAACGCCGTGAGAAAGTAGCAATTGACTAGGAGCTCCTTTCCTTCGAGTTCCACACAGTCGGAGTGAGGCAACCTTCTCACAATTTCATAAAGAACATCCTCATCAAGTCCAATCAAGTTTGCAAGATTTAAAGACTCCACTTGTGCTACAAAATTCCTGGACAAAAACTCCTTAGGATTATGGTTAAATCATTCAAAAGCATAAAGAGATTTACAATGTCTCTATGAACAAAGTGTCATAGAAAGTAGAGAAGGATGAGAATTTATACAAATTTGCAATCTTCTCTATGCTCTCTTTATTAAGACAAGCTCTGAATAGCTCCCTATCTCCTTTGTTGAAAGCGAAAGGAAGACTATTAATAAGACGCAAATGAGGGAAAAATTCACCAAATGTGAGTCTATGAAGCATGAACTCTGGCCGCAAGTTTCCTGAAGAGTCTTCCTCAATGGTGAAATGCACTCGCCAAACGCCAAATTTCACTCTATTTACCAATCTTAGGGCACACACTAGTTGGATGAATGCGCGGTCTTCCTTAGTGCCCAACAACAAGAGGAAAATGGAATCCACGCGTAGGACCTTCCGTCTTAACTTCACCACCCTCTTGTTATGAGGGAGACGCCTTACTACTTGCTCCTGCAACTCAATTGGTAATAGAGCTAGATCTCTAAGGATTGAACTTTCACTGCACACACATTCCCAGTTAGAACAAATGATCGTTTTTTTGTTTCTTGTAACAACTTGGACAAAGAAAAAACAAACATACACACTATTTTGCCGGGCTGCACTTCATTTTAAAATAAAATGAACACATGTACATCAAAAGAAGTGTGGTAGTTGATGAGAGGTAGAATGACAGGGTTTGGTGATGCAAGAATTTCTCCTACTCTTTGGGCACCAAACATGAACACCATTCGTTGTTGAAAATGGATCTTTCTACTAATTGCAACGTTTATTCTAATGTGTGGAGTAAAATGAAAGGGAAAAAACTCTATTCCTGGGCCATTATCCATGGCCTATGCATGTCCTAATGCTTAAAATAACACAAAAATATAGACGTCCAAGCTAATATCGTACCTAATGAGAGGCAAAATAAAAGGATTTACTGAAGTGTTTATCTCTGCTAACCTAAGAGGACCTAAAATTCTACGAATTACACGCTGAAATTGCAACTTAGTACTAACAATTATGTGTACCTTTTGCCTTGCAATGGGAATGAAGGGATCATACAAATCTCGTGATTCATGCAAGCTACTTGATTATGCTAAAGGTTGAGCCTTCACAAAAATACACAAGCCTGTCCTCCGTGGGGGCACCAATTTGAGGCGGTCCGGGGCGGGCAACAAGAAGAGTGGCCTCCAAGCACCTTCAAGGCTCCCATGCTGCTCAATTGGGTTGGGGTTGGAAACAAACAACAAACACACACACAAACCCGCAACCTAACCCTACACAAATTTGGGGCAACCACCTAGTTTTGGATGCGAACTAGGAGCGTAGAGAGAGAGAGAGAGATAGTGCTCGGGCTGCTTTGAAACGTATCGGCAATGATCAAGCAAACACAACTATATATTTAAGAAAGAGAGAGAAAGGGGGAGGGGGTGCTTGTTGCATTAATACCTTCTTACAAATCTGTCATGACAAATCAAAGTGAGATTAGTATTTGTTCAACATAGCTTGCGTAAATTTCACCACAACACATCACAAGAAAAGCCACCCCAATCACTGTCTTAAGGCCATGGGAGTCCTCTCCACCCTGTCGCCCTCTTACAGTATGTGGGATTTATGGCTAGATTGATGACAACACCAGAGACAAGCTATCAAGAACTTAACAAAAAACACCAAGACACTTACGCATCATTGTTTTCCATTACTTCACGTTGGAAGGGAGACAAAGTATCCAAGATTAGTCCAAATCCACCCTCCTTGATTCAGCAAATGTTGGGCTTACACTAGTAAGAGAAATGATAGATTTCGTACTCTCAATTGAATGATCACTCTCTCTCTTACAATGGCATAGAGTTTCCTTGCTAATCCCCTATTACAACACATGCACATGCATAAGACAATGAGCTTCCACTCAAGAGCTCCTTCTAGAGAGGTTGAGCTTGGCTTCTCAAGATATAGCATAGTGCTCTTGCTTATGGCTCCCCCTTTTGTGCTAGCTACACCCTCCTTTTATAGCAATTTTGAAGGCTAGGGTTACTCCTCTAACCATGGTTGGGTTAGATTTTTAGCAATTTATCTAATTTCTTTTGCTTGGAATTATCAAGAAGTTGGTGGGGAAAGAGAGAGGAGAGAAATGGAGGTGATAGGACTTTTCATAGTGGGTTTGTGTTAGTAGAGTTAGTATTAATTTACAAATGGAATTGGATATTTACAATGGGAGTATCCATGTAGGATACAAATAAGGAAGAAAAACTCTTAGGAGGTAAGAAAAGGTGGATTTCTTACAAGGTTGATGCTCCAAGTGTCTTGAGTAGGGCCAATTTTGACGCTTATTGACGGTCCACTAGCTTTGACGGTACATTTTTTCTCCACTCTTGACCTTCCTTGAGAGACAAGGTAATTGAAGCTGAGTAATCAACCACCATGATGCTGTCTTTTAAGAGAAGAGGCTGAATTTTGTGGTTTTTTTGATAGATATGGGTAAATTGGAGGAGGAAAAATGAGACTAGGTGGTCAATTTTGGAATGGAATTGTGTGTGGGAGGTATGAGTTCACCATGGTTTCTCTTATTCTTCAAGGTTGAGGAGAAGGTGAGTAGGGTGCAGAGAGGAGTGGTGATAGAGGTGGGGATGATGAGTGGAGAAGTGTGTGTGAAAGAGGAAAATGATAAAGTGGAAGAGAGAGTGTGGCTGCATAGCATGGGAAAACTGGGGTCCACTAATAAAATCATAGCTCACAGCTCGTAGCTCAAAAAAATATGAAAAAATTTGAGGCAAAATTTCAGCCCACGAGCTACAACTTTTGTTTGTATCACCTTTTCAAATTCAGAGAGCAAGTGAACTTTAAAAATTCAACAAAACTGGCCGTTTTTTTCCACTACACAAGGTCCTTGTGGGGTCCTTCTTTGGATGATTCTTTTGAATACCTCCAAGAGTGAGCCCTCCATAGTGCATGTATGCATGCCACCTACCCTTGACCTTATTTGGTAGGTCTATAATTGAAGATATTGTTGAGATTATGATATAAGTGAATAGTACAACTAAGAAAATCAAATATTGAGGGGTCTAAAAAATATGTACATGTCAAATATAAATAATATCAGTGAAAAAAATATAAAGGGGTCAAAAGAAATATCTCTCATTATGAGGCTACCATAAAAAGATAAATATTTTTGGTGTTCTAATTTTTTAGAAAAAAAAAACAAAATAGATGTAGGAAGGGAAAAATCACAATAGTGAAAAAATATACACATAAATAAAACTAGTTTTTTTGGATTTTTGTTGGGGTGGAGTTACACCAAATATAAGAGAAGCTTACATGAAAATATTTCTATATGGAATAAAGAATATGAAAAATGGTAAGAAAAATTGTGGTAATGGTGAGACAATGTACAGAGCATAAATAACACACACCTAGGTAGAAATATTTAAATAAATACCAAAATAATTATGAAAAAATCTTTTATTTAGGCCTTATATACAAAAAAATATTTACATACGCATGGGCCATAATATACTTATATTTTTTATTTTTTTTTATTTTTTTGGCTCAACTAGCCCAATGACTAGCTAATTGAGGGTTTTTTAAGAAGATATGGGAAAAGTCCCGTGACTCCGCACGCCTATGTACAGTGAAATGGTAGGGATAGCCACAGTGTTTGGGTGATTTGGGTAGGGTGAGGTAACTCACTGTGGCAATTACAAAGAGCCGAAAAACGGCTATCAGCACCAACCTTCTATTTCCATTTATCTGACAATTTTGACAGCTTTTACACCAATGTTGAATATCCACATGCAAACTTGGCAAAACATACCCCGCAAGCAAAATCTTCTTCACAGTTAATTCTTGGGCAAAATGACCACCACATGCCTCTTCATGCAAACCTTTTAGAATGGATGGAATTTCCTCGATAGTTGGAACTTTTCTGCACACTTGATCCTTACCTCTTTGATAGAGCGAGCCTTCTAGGAAGAGATAGAAACTTGCCTTCTTCATTAGTCTCATTTTTTGAGTTTTAGTGAAGTTCTGTGGAAACTCGCCCTCCAAAATGTAGCCAATAATGGGAGCCAATGACTCCAATCCCTGGTATCTCGGTTGCTTGACAGCTGCTGCCACCATGATGACCTGCACTTCTTTCTCAACACATGTAACTGCTTGTTGTGCAAGTAAATCGACATCTTCATTTTGTTTCCTAGGAATATGATATAGTTGCACTTCTTCAAACTCATTAAACATCCTATGAATGGCATGAACTTTTGTCCTTAAGCTTTCATTCTTGCATGCCCAAATGCCCAAGATTTGCTTCACAATGAGAAGTGCATCCCCCTTTACCATAAGACGTTGTATACCTTGGCCAAGGCATATCTTTAAACCATGAAGTAGTGTGTCGTATTCTGCTATATTGTTGCTAGTTGAACCTGGTAGATTGACCTACTCTTTCATGACCACCTCTCCACTAGGGTTGAACAATACTAGCCCTCCCCGTGCATTTCCTGTGACTCGTCGAAAAGCTACATCAAAGAACAAGGTAAAAGCATTAGGAATACTTTTAGGTGGTGGCAATGGTAGGGTTTTTACTTCAGGCACCTTAATGTCCTTCTCATGTACCCTATAAGTGAGAATCCCTGTCAATTTTGCACGCACACTATCTTCTACCTTGAAAGAGTATTGGAACTCTTGCAACTCCATAATCCACTTAGAGATCCTAGTACTAAGATTCATTTGAGATGACACCCAAGGGAACAAATTTTCTGCAGTGATAATTACAAAAGGTTTTGGTAGCAAGTAGGATCTAAACTTTCTCACCGCAAACATGAGAGAAAGCATCATGAATTCTGCCTCCGTGTAGCCTCTCTCTAAAGCATTCATGACCCTACTAGCAAAGTAGATGGGTTGCATCCTGGTACTGTGGGGATCTTGTTGTAATAAAACTGCACCAATCGTTTCCTTTCCAACACTAGAGCTAACAAAGAATGTGTACTCCCAACAAGGAGGCATGAGTGTTGGTAGCTTTGACAAAATGACTTTAATATTACAAAAATACTCTTCAAGATCATCAGACCATGCAAAATCTACTTGTTGTGTCAACTTTTGCAAAGGGTGAAGTAACTCAGAAGCTAAGTGAATAAAGCGTGACATATACTTCACCTTTTGGATGAATGAGATGACCTCTTTGAGATTCTTGGGTGATGGGAGCTCAATAAGAGCCTTTGCCTTTGAAGGAGTCACATCAATGCCTTTATAGGAAACCTTGTGACCAAGCAAGATCACTTCATCCTCACCTATGTGACACTTGTCGGGGTTGAGTTGACCTCCCATGTCGTAGAGCTTCTTTAAACCTTCTTCTACCCTTTGTAGATGCAATGATTTTGAGCTATAAATGCAAAAATCATCAATAAAAACCCTAATGGACTTTCCAAAGAATGCTTGAAACACCATGTTCATGAAGCATTGGAAAGTTGCAAGAGCATTTGTCAGACCAAATGGCATGACTCTAAAAGCATAACAACCCCAAGGAGTGATAAAGGTTGTTTTCAATTAATCTTCCAATGCGATACCTATTTGAAAGTAACCTGAGTAGCCATCACACACAGTGTACTTCTCATGACCAGCTACCTCATTTAGTATTTCATCCTGAAATGGGAGGGGAAAGTGATCTCTTTTTGTTGCCTCATTGAGTGGACGGTAATCCACACACACCCTCCACTTGCCGTTCTTCTTGGGAGTGACAGCAACGGGAGAGACCCACTATGAATTCTCCACTGAATAAATGAAACCTGCTGCTAGAAGCTTTCTTACCTCCTTGAGTAAAGCCTGCTCCTTGATGACTCCTAGCCTTCTTAGCTTCTGAGCCTTAGGTGTGGCCGTTGGCTTCAACTCAATTTTGTGTTGAACAACATCTACTCCATGCACATCGGTGTAGTCTTTAGCAAAAAGCCTAGGAAATTTCCTTAGCACACATTTGAACTCCTCTCTTTCATCCTTTGTAAGTGTTGTAGACAACATACCTTCTAACATTCCTTCATCTTGCACATTTTGGTTCTCTTGGGAACCTACTTCTTCCAAACCTGGGCAAGAGGTCTCTTGGTTGTTTGGCTTAAACCTTACCCCCATGACTTCGATGGAAGACTCCTCTTCAGTAATGTTGCCGCTACTTTCTCCTTCTGAAGTGCTATCGGTCCCGCCTTCCTGCGTCTCACTTTGAGATGATTCTTCATGGAGCTCCTCTTGGCGTTGCTCCTTCATGTCAAAGACAACCTTCTTATGATTGTCATTCCTGCAAATTAGCTTTCCACTCTCCCAATCCTGCAAAGCTCGCATTTTCATTAGCCATGGTCTCCCTAGGATAAATGGGTAACCATTTCCTTTGGTAGACATGACATAGAAATCCACTACCTTCTTAATGCAAAAGGCCTCCACAAAAACATTTTTACAAATGCCTACGCACCTAGCCTTGCTATTGTTTGCCATCTTGACTTTAATTTCAGGTGTCTCATGGATGTGCATGCCTAGTCTTTGCATGAGTCCCTCCGTCATGATGCAAATTTGTGCACCCCCATCCACTAGACCTTTCCTAACCAATCTCCCTTTTATGTAACAATCTAGCACAGGTGTAATGTCCTCATTCATTTCAGCATGTGCAATTTTTACAATAGGAACACTCTCTTTTATCTTTGTCCTAGTGCTAACTGCCTTCGTTAAATCCCTCCTAACTTGTGGACATAATGCAAGAAATTAAGGCCATGAGATATCAGGACCCTTACCTCTCATGTCTTCCAATAGGTTGTATGGAGCCATACCATGTCCAAGAGGGAAGTCTTGGAGGTTGATACGACGTCGAGTCCTCTTAGCTTCCTTGGTCTCCTTTGCCTTCTTTTCTCGTCCATGGTCACTTTGTGATGTAACCCCTTCTTTCTCCTTACCTTTTCCTCGGCCACGCTTAATGCCATTTGCTTCCATGTCAACCTCTCTTGAATTTGTCAGCTCTACCACATGCACATTTGGGTCTGGCAAAGGTGGAACTCCTCCTACCCCTTGTGGAGGCGGTATGACCTAATGCGTAAAACCTACTGACCTATGCATGACCTAATGCTACCCCTTGTCTATGCATGACCTAATGCTTACATCAAAACACAAATATAGACATCCAAACTAAGGTCGTATGTAATGAGAGGCAAAATAAAAGGATTTACTGAAGCGTTTATCTCGGCCAACCTAAGAGGGTCCAAAATTCTACGAATTACTCACTGAAATTGCAACTTAGTACTAAAAATTATGTGTACCTTTTGCCTTGCAATAGGAATGAAAGGATCATACAAATTTTCGTGATTCATGCAAACTACTTGACTATGCTAAAGGTTGATCCTACACAAAAATACACAAGCCCTCCTCAGTGGGGGCACCAAAATTGAGGCGGTCCGGGGCGGGCAACAAGAGAGGCGACCTCTAAACACCCCTCAAGGCTCCCGTGCTGCTCAATTAGGGCTGAGGCAACCACAAGCACAACACAACAACAAACCCACAACCAAACCCAAACAAGATAGGTGCACCACCTAGTTATGGTATGCGAACTAGGACGCAAGAGAGATTTTGTCACAACCAAGAAGATACACCACAAAAAACACACACAAGCAACCTGACACCAAGACACACAAAATGGACTAGAGAGAGCTAGAGCAAAGGGAAGAGAGAGAGGAATGGATCTTGCATGATACCTTATTTGTGACTTGCAAATGGAGATGGTTCGTTATGTTGCTATCTTAGAGCTTGTACAAAAACTCACTCAATGCTTAGTGAATGCTAAACATTGCCAACACACACACACACACACACACTGTCTTAGGGTGTGGGAGACCTCTCACCACAATACCCTCTTACAATGGACACAAAATTGGCGATGAAAACACACTAAAACACTTTCTAACGCAAGATCAAACGATAGAACTCAAAATACACAAATCATCTTGAATTCACTAAACCGTATCACACAAGTGGAAGGACGAAGATTTGAACGTTGAAGCACGCCTTTGATGCACCAAACCTCAATTTATTGATGATGGAGGAACATATACAATAGTGGTTTTGAGATTTTGAACTCACGCTCTCTCACTTGCAATGTGTAGCTTGAAAGCTTCTCTCACACCAAGAGTGTAGCTCACAAAGTGGTTGCTACACCTAAGTCTCTCCTCACGCATAGAGTGTTGGAGTGCTATGTGAGATATTGGAGGTTGTTTTACAAGAAGGAGAGGGGCTTATTTATAGGTTGGAGATCCATCATTAAGATTATTTGGAAATCCTAATTTACAAGCTAACAAGTCAGGATTATGATTTTTCTGAATATCAAAACATTGCGGGCCTTCTTTGTCTGCTTGAGTCATGGATGTGGGCTCAAAAAGAGCATTATTGATGGTAGATAAGGTGAAAGTAGAGTTTTAAGGAAGGGGAGAGAGAGAGAGAGAGAGAGAGAGAGAGAGAGAGAGAGAGAGAGAGTTATTATGCACATGTCTTGAGGTGAGGTGTCTTTTATGGTTAGGTCAATGACTATTTTGTGTTAGTATGTTAATGGTTAATGTTAGTAATCACTAGAAAGTTAATGATGAATTTACAATGGGTAGAATGAGGTGGATGGTTGAAGTAAGATGGTTGAATGAAGTGAGGAAATCCTTGTGATGGTGAAGCTTGAAAAAGTTTTTGACTTACTTGTGTAGGTTCTCAAAATGACTATCGATCTTCTTCTTCGTCTTCTCTTCTTTACGCCACCGCCACCAAGGTTGATTATCGCGATGAAAATGGTAATTCCGTGGAAGAGATCTCTTGATTTGCAGAGGTTAAGCATGGTACACATGCTGAATTTATGTATATATAAGAGGTAAGATGGAATTGTACTTTGGAGATAATAGAGAGAGGCATAGAGATGGTGTATGTACATGGAGAGCTCATATGCGAGCTATGGGAGTAAGTGGGGAGGTTAATGGTGAAGAAGGTGAGAGAAACCATTGAAGGGGCAGGTTTGAGTGAGGGATTGAGAGGAATGTGTGTTTGTGTGTGTGTGTGTGTGTGTGTGTGTGTGTGTGTGTGTGTGTGTGTGTAGAAGTGTGGAAAGAGGTGAGAGAAGACTATGGGCTACTTGTGAGAAAAGTGGGCAGACTGGGGTCCATTCAAAAAATCATATCTCACCGGTGGTTGCTCCAAAAATCACCAAAATTTTTGAGGTGATTATTCAGCTTTTGTTCCACATTTTCTCTTTTGACCACCACTCCAAATTTGGAGTGGAGATGGGTGCCAAAATTCTCACCAAAAAGCATGTTTTTTAGCCTGCTAAAGTCTTTTAGTGGCCCCCTCCTTTGTTGAATTTGTACAATGCATCCAAGAGTGAGCCCCTCCTTTGTCATATCATAATACAAAGCATCCAAGTTACCCTTGACACATGCATGGAGGAGGATTGTTGGTGAATAAAGCAATATATACATGGTGGGACTAGTGTATGGACTATTCATGAATTTTAGCTCAATGAGCACATGGTGTTAGAATAATGAGTAAAAATTATTAAAAAAATATGGAGGAATTATGGATATGGAAAAATATTGGAATCATCTGATATGGTCCCTCTTTGTATTATTTTGGGTGAAAGAGGAAATGGTATGCAAGTAAATGACAATAATATAATAAACATGACTAAGAAAGTAGAAATCAATTTTTTTGTTTTCACGAGGGTGAGGGTAAAAATGTGGGGGTGGTTTGTATAAAAGAAAAATATGAGGTTAGAGTATGTACACATTGGCAAAAAATACACTTATGGTGCAAGAGGATGAAAGAAGGCATACATAAGTTTAATAAAACACACACTTAGGTATAAATATTTAAATAAAATATCAAAATAATTATAAAAATCTCTATATTTAGGCCATATATACAATGCAATATTTACACACAAATGGGCCATAATATATTTTATTTATTTTATTTATTTTTTTGGCTCAACTAGCCCAGTGACTAGCTAGCTGAGGGTTTTAAGAAGATATGGGAAAAGCCCCCTAACTCGCACACACCTATGTACAGTGAAATGGTAGGGATAGCCATAGTGTTTGAGTGAATTTGGTAGTGTGAGGTAGCTCACTATGACAATTTTGAATAGCCGAAAAAAAACTATCAATGTGTAGAAATAGCCTCCTTTTATAGGCCAAAAGGGCTCCCTTCTCTTATGAGAGGCAGCCATGTGTAGCCACCCTTGTGTGAATAAGTCCAAATCGGACCCTCCAATCCGCCCATGTGTGGCTGCCCTTGTGTAGACAAATCCGCTTTTGAATTCGGCTACCGGCCATTGAATTCGACCACCGGCCATTGACTTCCGACCACCTACCACCGGCCAACCAACCGATCGTTGTCCGACCACTTTTTGGCCGCCGTCGGCCATAATATTCCGGCGAAAAGAAATATTCCGGTGAAGGAAAAAATGTGGCCTTGAAAATTTTGGTTTTCGGCGAGTGATTTTCCTTCACGCACAATGGCTTCTCTTCATAATGGGGGCCTTACAAATGTGCGCTTTTACCACAAAAAAATTACAAGGGGTAAATCAGGCTCCATACTTAACAGGTGAAACCCAGTGGGCCGAAGATGAGCTACAATTAAATGGTGTGGAATTCATGCAACGAGCTGATTACAATAACTACTTGCAACTGCTGCTAGCTACATCACCATCACTCCATACGTGCTGAGCAATGAAGGGAAGGTGGAGCCTATGAAGGGCGATGACCTCCTGTGGATGTGCCGACTTGTCAACACCAGCATGGTAAGGGTATAAGTGAGTACGCTACACTCTGTGCATCATGGATAACGAACCAATCGCTTTTTCGTTTAGGTTTCTGCAACACATGCACATACATATATATGTGAATAGGAAAATTTTCTATCTGTAGAAGATTGTGTTCTTGTTTGGTGTTGTGGTGCTAGGAGAGATCCTTAGCTCCCCAAATCCCATCATCCTCCCCGTGTTGGATTACCATCACTCCTTTAATGTTTCATTTTTCATCCTGTTTTGATCTATCCACCCAACCTTGTAAGAAGCCGCTAAGCTACTTGTGTTTAAGTTTTAAAAAAATCTTGTTTTGCAATGGCAAACGTTTCCTTCCCAACCTTCACAGGTAAGGTGGGGAAAGATGCTTCGGATTTCCTAGATAATCTTGAAATAGCATGTCTCGTCTCTGGAAGGGATGACGATGCTTCACGTCTGCGTATTTTTTCCACTGTTAATGAAAATGGAAGCAAGATTATGGTACAATGCCTTGGTGCAAGCCACCAAGGAGAGGCAGGACCTGCTAAGAGTAGCATTTCTATAGCGCTTTGAAGAAGGCACCACATCAGAAAAATTGTGTCAATTGCTGATGGGGTTGAAGCAAGGAAGTATGGTTGAATATGCACCATACAAATCAAAGTTCGTGGATCTATGGGTACGATGGGTTACATCATTGAGGAAGGGCGAAGGGGCACCCAATTTCCTAAAGAAAGACTGGTTTGTGGTTGGTTTATGGCCAATTCTTAAAGAGAAGGTGAAGGAAAGGTTTCCTGCTATGTATGAGGTAGTAGTTGAAGTAGCCTGCCTTAAAGATAAGAAATTGTGTCTACAAGCCATAACTACCAAGGAAGAGGAATCGGGTAGATCCCCGACCACACCTAGCCACACCTGTAGCAGCAGTCCAGAGGAATCAGCTAGGAATCGGCTGAAGATCAACAAGACCTACTCAACCGAATCACCAACCAGTTAGAGAATCTTTCAGTACATTTGGTGCAGCAAGTGCATGCACCTGCCAAAAATCTAGAGTAAGGAAGAGGGTGGCAAAGACAGAATCAGGACTACCATTGTTACAAATGTGGAGAGGACGGCCATGGCATGTACTATTGTCCTCATCCAAGAAGGCAGAACTTCAACAGAGGAGTAAGGTAGAATCAGATTTCTCCACCAAGGGTGAGGCCACCACTACCCAGGCAACCAGAGCTAATTCCACTGGTCCAAATCCTTCGACAGCCCGTACAACCACCACCACCACCACAACCTCTAATTCCACCTCTACCCCCACCACCTGCTGGAAACCAAGCAGTGAGTGTCATCAGTCTTGAAGCTAAGGGAAAGGCAAAGGTAGAAGAGTGTGTCAAAGAGAAGGACAAAGGAAAAGGAAAAATAGAAGAAGTAGATGCCATGGGAGTGAAGCATGCTAGGCACAAAGAGGCTTCTCAAAGGGAGGAAAAGATGAAAGGAAAAGGAGAGTCTAGCAAGCATGCGTCTAAGCCTTGGTGGAAGATCGACATCGTGGATTTTTTGTTGGGCGAGTATGCTAAACCATGTGACCTAGTTCAAGATGTTTTGATGCAGGGTCCGAAAAGAACCTGGCCCCATTTACTCCATCTTGCACCAAGGATGAGGAAACAATGGACGAAGATGGTAAGTACCAGAAATCAAGACCAAGGATAGCTAGGGCTATCTCTAGGAGGAATCTAGATGACATCCTAGCTATCATGGATGCCCACATCAAGGGTCAACGTATCTCAAACATCTACATAGATGGTGGCGCATAGATATGCATCATGAGTGAGAAAATGTTGCACCATCTAGGCCTAGAGGTAAGTAGGCCGGCACCCGACCGAGATAAAATGGCAAATAACGTCAAGTGAAGTGCGTAGGCATTGTGAATGCAGTCAAGGTGAAGGCATTGAACACAGAAGTGGAGGTAGACTTTTTTTCATGCCACAAAGGGGAGGGCTACCCTATCATTCTCGAAAGACCATGGCTCATGGCTATGGAGGCTAAGTAGGACTGGAGTACCGGAATGATCCAGATGAAGGATGCTAAGGGAAAGCCCATATTCTATGACATGAAGAGTGGTAAACAATGCAACATGATCTTGGAGGCATCGGAAGATGAATTTACCAATGAGTCTTCGACCACCTCGGGAGAAGAGACGACAACAATTGAAGAGAGCGACAATAGCATTGAAGTGATGGGAGTCATCCTCAGAGATCCAAAGAGATTGACAAAGTCTGAAGCACCACCAGGGAACCAAGAAGGACCATCAGGTACGCAACCCTTGGTGGATACAAGTAGGTTACATTGGAGGCTCTTTAATGAGCTAGCTAGTGAAGAGAAAGAAGAGTACATCTCTATGCTGGGTAACTTCACCACACTTTTCATTGATGGTTATGACAAGATCACAAGCATTACAGTGGTGCAGCACCCCATAAGACTAAAGGAAGGAAGTAAGCCCCTGTAGTGCAAAAGCTCAGAAGGCTTGGGGTAGTTCAGCAAGAGGCATTTCTCAAAGAGGTAAGGAATTTGCTACAGGTAGGTTTCATTTACCCCGTCAAAGACTCAGAGTGGGTCTCTCCAGTAGTGGCCAAAGAAGAACGGTAAGTGGAGAGTTTGTGTAGACTACAAACCTCTCAATGCAGCAACAAAGAGGGATCATTTTTCCCTCCCATTCCAAGATGAGATTCTCAACGAGGTAGCAGGTCATGAGCGCTACACAGTATGTGATGGCTACTCAAGCTACTTCCAGATCAGCATTGCAGAAGAAGACCAAAAAAAATACAATCTTCATAACGCCATGGGGATGTTTTGCTTACAAAGTGATGCCTTTTGGCCTAACCAATGCTTGGCCACATTCCAATGCTATGTAACTTTTGTCTTCCAACCATACTTTGGTAAGTCAATAGGGGTTTTCATAGATGATTTCTGCATCTACAGCTCTCACTCCCTCCATTTGAGCAAGGTCTATTTTGGCCTGGCTAGGCTGCAAACATTTGGGTGGCCAACTTAACATAGATCAGTGTCACATTGGTGAAAGCAAGGTCACTCTTCTCGGCCATGTAATTTCAGCCAAAGGAATTGAGGCTGACCCAAGCAAGGTTCAAGCTTTAGTATCTTTGTCATCACCCACAACAGCTAAGCAATTGGTCTCTTTCCTTTAGAAGGTAAGGTATTTGAGCAGGTTCATTCACTTGCTCTCTCAAGTTGTTCTCCCTTTACAACAAGTCACCCATAGAGATGTCTTCCTATGGAGTGAAGAAAATGAGCAACAGTTTGGCGAAGTGAAACAGATCCTGGCTTCACTTCCCACCATTGCACCCCCTAGATGGGACAAGCCATTTTATGTTAACCCCAGTGTAGGAAGTGATACACTTGGGGCCGTACTAATGTCGAAGGACGCCCAAACCTCTTTCATGCATCCTATCTACTTCTCTAGTCGTGTCATGACCCCATCAGAAAAAGGATTCACCACGGTAGAGCACATGGTGCTGGCATTAATGTTTGCCAGTACAAAGTTCCGCTCTTATCTATTGCCTAGACCCTTTGTAATTCTAACAATGAAAGAAGTCTTTCCGTATGTGATGCAACACATGGATGTCTCATCTAGAATATAGTGGCTCGTTAGATTACAAGAGTTCGATTACACTATGCAAGTGGAGAACTCTACCAGTCTAGCAGGCATTCTTACTTATCGTCACTATGAGAAGAAGCTAAAGGTCAACACAGAAGGCAAAAGAGTGACACCAATGGTAGAAGTTCCTAAGCTAGAAGGAGCTCGCTCTCTTTTCTTTAATGGAGCTTACAGAAGGACAGTAGACCAGGCTGCTGGCATCGTCATTTTCAATGAGCAAAAGGAAAAGGTCTTCTCTATTGGGCAGTTACTACACTCCCACTCCAAAAATGAAGCAAAGTATGCGGCCCTAATTCTTGGATTAGAACAATGTGTTTTACAAGGGGTTCAGTGCCTAAATGTGTTTGGCGATGCCATCGTCTTAATAAAGCAGATAAATGGCACTTGGGTTTGTAAAAATCAGGTTTTTCTTGGCCAACTACGCCAAGTTAAGGATCTTTTAAGAAAGTTTGAAGCAGTGCAGCTATTTCATATCCCTAGGACAGAAAATCAAGAAGCAGATGCTCTAGCCAAGGAAAGAATACAAGACGTTCCCATAGGAGCAATCAAATTGAAGCTGCCCCTCTTTCAGGGTAGTGATGCTATGCCGGATATCATCAACTTCTTAGATACAGGAGAATTTCTTGAAGGGTATACCAAGGGTCAGAAACAATGGCCTGTCCGACAGGCAACAAGATACCGACTTATAAACAGCACCTTGTACTGTAAGGGCAAAGACCAGATTCTCAGACGAGTACCAATCTCCAATGAAATCCCGAAGGTGATCTCAAGTTGCCATGATGGTGTTTGCGGCGGCCACTTTGCTCTAGATTTTACTAGTAGGAAGATTCTACAGGCAGGATTCTCTTGGCCTAGTCTAAACAGGGATGTGCATCATTGGTGTAAAAACATGCAGAGCTTGTCAAGTATCCAATGATCGAACACTAACCTATGAGCCACAGACTCCTATCATCTCATATGGCCCGTTTGAGAATTCGAGAATAGATGCAATTGGTCCTTTACCAAGGGCCCAGTCGGGTAAACTGTACATTCTAGTTGGTGTAGACTACATGACCCGATGGGTGGAAGCAGCCAGCCACCACATGCAATACAGCCCAAGAAGTGGTGAAGTTCATATTTGAGCACATATGTTGCCGCTTTGGCACACCTCTGGAGATAATATCTGATAGAGGGCCAGGTTATAGAGGCGATTTGGTGGGATAACTGATGAAAAAGCTAGGCATCACACGCTAACACTAAACTCCGTACTATCCACATTGCAATGGTCTAGTGGAAAAGGTAAACTGCATGATCTGTAAGATTATCACAAAGCAAGTGAATAACCACACAAGTGATTGGGATAAGCATCTCGTGGCCACTGTTTGGGCCTACCGCACGACATTCCAAACATCACTAGGTTTCACCCCTTTCCATCTGGTATACGAAAAAGAGGCCATTCTACCCATCGAGGTGCAGATAGCCAGCTTGTGAGTCATGTCTAGCCAGTTACAATGCCCAATTGTCCATCTTCGCAACCACATCTTGGATCTAGAAAGGCTTCAACTAGACAAGGAAGATGCGATCAACTACTATATGACGCAAGCAGAACGATGCCTACTCACATTCAATCAAGGGCTTAAGGAAAAGGATATGAAGAAAGGCATGTTAATATTGAGATACGACAACAGATTCGACACTAGGAAAGATAAGAAGTTTCAGCCCAGATTGGGAGGGTCATTCATCATCAAAAGGCGATACGCCAATGGTAGCTACAAACTAATGGAGACAGATGGTCAAATTCACAAGACCAGAGTCAATGGATGGAGGCTCAAAAGGTACTTCTTAAGGTTTGATCCAGAGTTTATGATAGATATTCCAGAGGAGGGAGAACCCTCCAACTCCGCCACGAGAAAATCAGAAGCACAGCTAGAGGCATTCTCCCTCCAACTCCACCACTAGAAAATCAGAAGCAGAGCTAGAGGCATGAATGCCTCTAGCCAGAAGGGGAGGGCTAATGATGGTCGGCTTTTGAAAATCTTGGCCGTGGGAACTAACCCTAAGAGGGGAGCTTAATATGAATTTTTTTAAAATGTTTTTTTCATGTTGTAGGCCCCCCCCCCCCCCCCCCCCCCCCCCCTTGTCCTTGCACTCACAGAGGGGCCGCCACCCTTGGCACCACCCTCTCCCTCTCCTTGAAGCTTGGCACCACCCTCTCTCTCTCTCTCTCTCTCTCTCTCTCTCTCTCTCTCTCTCTCTCTCTCACCCACCCATTATCATAAACACCAACTCTCTCTCTATCTATGTGTGTGTGTGTGTGTGTGTGTGTGTGCGCGCACGCGCGCGTGTGTGTGTGTGTGGGCAGCAAGCAAGGCGAAATTCAGCCCTCTCTCTCTCTCTCTCTTTCCATACACTCACACTCACGATCTCTAGCTCTCTCTCCATCTGTGTGTGTGTGTGTGTGTGTCAAAGAAGGCGAAATTCAGCCCTCTCTCTCTCTTTCCATACACACACACACACACACACACCTCTCTCACCATCTCTAGCTCTCTCTCCATTTCTCTCTCTCGTTCATCTCTCATCTCTCTCTCTCTCTCTCTCTCTCTCTCTCTCTCTCTCTCTCTCTCTCTCTCTCTCTCTCTCTCTCTCTCTCTCTCCATACACACACATACACACTCACATACATACCCTACACGCATAAGCACACACACACAATCACATACACACCAACAACACGCACACACGGCACACACAAGAAGGAAAAGAAGCAACGAAAATGGACATCGACGCATCGACAAACGACACCAAAAATCCGCAATGGCGATAACAATTCAAAGAAAGACGCCGAAGGCATGCCTGAGACAGCATCGAAATTAATGAGCACGCTACACCAATGCGCCAGTAAAGCATGCAATTCGTCGGCATCTCATCCACGGCGCATTTCCTCAGTAAACATCCGTAGGGTAATTCATTTTCCGTTTTCCAAAACCAACCTTTGTAAAAAAACCATTTGTATATTCCACCTCTCTCTAGGTGATGGTCACCAAGGCCCCCCTAGGAGAATATTATTTTCTTATTTCTCCCAAAACAAAGCACCAGTCAACCATCCGGGACCCGGCTGCCTGCTTTGTCTCTCCGACTTAGGGCCCTAAACCTAATTAGTTTGTACTAAACAAGCAAACTGCACCTATAAAAGAGCACTGAGAGGTCACTATTGGGGGAGTCAGCACTTGAAGGAGAAGCATGCACATGCACTGACTCCAAGGGTCACTATGAACAAGAGTAGGTGTTACCATATACATGTGGTAGTGATGTGTGTGAACACACTACGACCGTCGGGGCATTTTTTCCCTCTTTAGGAGGTTTTTTCCCTCGAGCATTGTATATACGCCCATCACTCTAGGGCTATCTATCTTTCCATTTCACACTAACACACTCTCTATTGTGTGCCTTGAGCTTCCTTCATCTTCTCCAAGCTGTGTGCGTTTCTTTGCAACCCTAATTCCAACAATTGGTATCAGAGCAGGTTACGTCCTCCCGGGCTTAGTCGCAAGCTCCTCCAGCACATGCCTGCTCACTTTCTCCGATTATAGTGAGGTTTGGCGAGCATTCGCAGGTCGACAAATATTTTGGATAAGCTCGTAGAGCTTTGTCTGCTCAGATTTTTAATTCGGGCTCATTTCGGCCTCCGTTTCCACTACAGGCAGTACTGCACATACTATTTCGTCATTTTGTGCAAAACATTTGTCAGTGCCGTTTTCTGCATAACAGGTGCTTACAGTCTTCTACGGTTTGTGCTATATAGCACGTGTTGTTCCCTCTTTGTTTCTCCTCTTTTTGGACAGTTTTCACATTAGGTGCAGCATTTACGATGGCTGACAACAACACAGATGTGTTCAAGATGTTTGCTACTGAGGACAGGTTGGATGGGGACAATTACCATATGTGGGCTTACATGATGCAACATGTTCTTGTGTCAAAGGGCGTCTAGAATATTGTGCAGGGCATTGATGTACGTCCTGGTTCTGAGGATGCAGGCGATGTTGAGGATGTTGCAGGTCTTGCTGCAAGGATTGCTGCTATTAGAGTTGTTTTGCCTACGGCAGAACAATCTTGTTGGGATGTAAAGGATGCGCAGGCTCATGCATTGATTGCGTTATCTGTGAAGCACACCATTGTTCCTCACATTCGTTCATCAAAATCTGCAAAACAGGCTTGGGATATATTGGCTGTCTTTATGCAAGTCGTAATGAGGCTAAAATTGCTTTGCTGCGTAAAGAGCTGGAGTCGAAGATTATGCATGAGGAAGATGATATGGACACTTTCCTTGCTGGTGTCAAGGATATCAATGAGCAACTTATTTCTGCAGGTGAAGTCATTTCAGACAGTTCCCTTGTGCAGACTGTTCTTGATGCCTTACCAGATTCCTACCAGACTTTTGCTAGTACTTGGAGATTGATGACCCAAGGAAATCCTGAAGTTTTCAAGTTTGATGCATTATGAACATTTCTGTTGCAAGAGTCACTTTCCAGAAAAAACAGGACTAGACAGCGTGCAGTTGAACAGGCTTTTATTGCTTCTCAAAGAAAGGGTTGTAATAGCAATGTAGCCACTTCTTATGGTTCTGCTGCGAGTGGCAACACTTCGGTTTCCAATGCTTTTGCTGGCAGCAATTCGTCTAGCAATTCCGGTGATAAGGGCAAAAAGAAGATGCGTTGCCATTATTGTAAAGCTAATGATCACTTGATCAAGCAGTGTCCTAAGTTGAAGGCAAAAGAGGCTAAACGAAACAGGGTGGTTCCACTGCAAATGCTGGTTCCACTACAAATGCAGCCATTGTTGAGTCTTCTGTGAAAGGAGACTGTGTTGTTGATGTTGATGCAGAATGGGCTTTTAGTGTAGAGTGCACTTACAATCCTGTTGTCCATGATGTATGCTTGTCATTTGTTGCAGATTCATGTGTGTATTTTGACAGTGGTGCTACAAAGCACATTACCTCACATCACCTCTCTTGAGTCTGTCCCTCATGGGAATTCAGTCACTTGTGCCAACAATGCCTCTTATTCGGTTCAGGGAGTTGGAAAGATTGTGCTTACTGCTGCAAATGGCAGTTCTTTCACACTTGTTGATGCACTTTATGTACCTGGGATCAAGAGGAATCTTTTGTCTATATCTGCACTTGCTAGACTTAGACTTGTAGTCAAATTTGTGGATGATAGATGTATAGTTCATGATCTCAGTTTTGGTGATGAAATTGTTGCATATGGGCTTTTGTGCTGTGGGTTGTATAAGCTCACTTTGTATGACAAGTGTGGACAAAATTTTGCAAATGATGTTGCAGATTCAAGGGCTATTTCAAATGCAAAACTTTGGCATGCACGCTTTGGTCATTTGAATTTTGCCAGTTTGTTGCGTTTGCAAAAATTTGATATGGTTGCTTCTTTGCCGCCTCTTGAAGCACCTGTCAAACATGTTTGTGAAGGCTGTATTTTGGGTAAGATGCAGCGTTCTAAGTTTCCAAAGGATGGTTCAGTTCGGGCCACATGCAGGTTGCAGCTTGTGCATAGTGATGTTTGTGGGCCCATGCAAACTCCGTCCTTGGGCAATTACCTTTACTTCGTGACTTTCATTGATGATTACTCCAGGCATGCATGGGTATTTCCGCTTAAAGCGAAGTCCGAAGTTTTTATGTGCTTCAAACAATTTCTGGCTATGGCTGAAAATGTCTCGAAATGTACTATGGGCACTCTCCATTCCGATCGAGGGGGGGAGTATATGTCTCATGAATTCAATGCATTTCTGGCTAGTCGTGGGATAAAACACCAATCTAGAGTGCCTTATACACCTCAACAAAATGGTATTGCTGAGAGAAAAAACGGGTCAGTTACGGAAATGGCACGATGTATGGTCAAAATTCAAGCTTTGCCGCATTCTTTTTGGCTTGAGGCCATCATGTGTGCCACTTATGTACTAAACATGTGTCCTACAAAAGATTTGCAGTCTATTACTCCATATGAAGCATGGCATGATAGAAAGCCTTCTATTGAGCACATGCGTGTTTTTGGCTGTTTGGCATATGCTTTGGTGCCACAAACACAACGCAGAAAATTGGATGATAAGGCTGTCAAATGTATTTTTGTTGGTTATAGTGCTGAAAGCAAAGGTTACAGGTTATATCATCCGCAAACAAAACGTATTCTGGTTTCACGAGATGTAGTGTTTGTGGAAGATTCTGTTCAGCCCTTGCTCTCATGTACTAGAGACAGTAATGTAAGCTCACATGACATATATGACACTTTGTTGCCTCTTTTCGGTGGTGGAAATACGAATGTAAGTTCCAATGAGGCAAATGTACAGCCTATGGGGGTTTCTGAAAATGTTACAGATCAGCCTATTACTGATGCAGATGTACATGATGTACTTGATGAGGAAAGGGCTGAAAATGAGTAGGCTAGAGGTATGCCAAAATGGCTGGTGTACACTTTGCGTTACAGTAAATTGGATGCACCTTTGTCTAGTCGTACTCGTTCAGGCTCTTGCCATGCACCTTATGCATTAGATTGTTATGCTTTGGCTGTGTCTAGCTTACATGATTTTGAGGAGCCTTTGTCTTTTGATGAAGCACAGAATTCAAAAAATTGGATGGCTGCCATGCAATCAGAATATGATGCACTTATAGAAAATGACACATGGACTTTATGTGATTTGCCTCCTGGCAAAAGGGTCATTGGTACGAAGTGGGTTTACAAGTTGAAACGGAAGCCGGATGGTGAGATCGATTGCCATAAGGCTCGACTTGTTGCAAAGGGTTATGCACAGCAAAAAGGCATAGATTATGAAGAGACTTTTGCTCTCACTTGTCGAATGACTACTGTGCATTTTCTATGTGCATTGGCAGCTCATTTTGGTTGGGATGTACATCAATCAGACATTGATACAGCTTTCTTGAATGGTGACATATTTGAGGTAGTTTATGTAACGCAGCCTCACGGTTTTGTCATAAAAGGACAAGAGGACAAAGTGTGCGGATGTAAGAAGGCTTTTTATGGGTTGAAGCAATCTCCTTGTGCTTGGTATAGCTGACACTCATTTGGTCAAACGAGGCTTTTGTAACAGTCCAACAGAAAGCACATTGTATGTAAAGCGTGAGGGTGATGTACTTCTCATTGTGGTTCTTTATGTCGATGATTTGCTGATCACTGGACCAAATGAGAGACATATTGCTGAATTTAAGGCTGATTTGAATGCTACTTTCAAGATGAAAGATTTGGAGCTGTTGCATCATTACTTGGGTATACACTTTAAGCAGTGTGATGGTGGTATTGTCTTGTGTCAGAGAAATTACATAGAGACATTGCTATGTAAGTTTGGACTTGAGGATTGCAAACCTATTGCCACTCCCATGGAAACACGTTTAAAGTTGAGTCTACATGATGCTGGCGATCCTGCTAATGTCACTCTTTATCAAACTGTTGCGGGCTGCCTCATTTATGTATGTGACACGAGGCCGGATATTCAGTTTGCAGTCTCATAGGTCAACGCATTTATGCATAGCCCAGGGTCTAAGCATTGGCAAGCTGTCAAGAGGATTTTCCGCTACCTTAGTGTCGCTTTACATCTTGGCTTGTTTTATCCCAAGGGGGGATCATTGCCGCCAGACTTACATGCTTTTTCGGACTCATATTGGGTCGGTTGTTTTGACACATGAGTGTCCACAAGTGGTTTTGGTTTCATGCTTGGTAGTTCATGTATATCATGGTTGAGCAAGAGCAACCTACTGTGGCCACTTCGAGTTGTGAGGCTGAGTACAGGACAGTCTTCATCACAGATACGATTGAGTGTGTATGGCTCAGACGCCTTATGGCTGATTTGGGTGTTGGACAGGACACTGCCAACACTATCTACACTGACAGTCAGAGCGCATTGGCAGTTGCGAGGAACCCAATTTTTCATGCTCGCACAAAGCACATTGAGGTGCATTACCACTATGTTAGGGGGAGGTTCTCAGCAGGAGAGATCAGCTTGGCTTATGTGCCAACACAGGACAACCTTGCAGATCTTTTCACAAAGGCATTGTCTCGTGAGAAGCTTGAAGCTTTCCACAAAGCTTTGGGCTTACTCCCCTTTGTGGATTGATCATGTCCTCAGGGCATGGCACTTCCCTTTACTCATGTGCCAGCTCTCGTTCACCGCATCACTCCAGGGGGGATTTGTTACCATATACATGTGGTAGTGATGTGTGTGAACACACTAGGACCACTGGGGCATTTTTTCCCTCTTTAGGAGGTTTTTTCCCCTGACCATTGGATATACGCCCATCACTCTAGGGCTATCTATCTTTCCATTGCACACTAAGTAACACACTCTCTATTGTGTGCCTTGAGCTTGAAGTCGCGGAGCGGAGCGTGGGTCGACTCTCACACACACACACACACAGTGAGCTTACACAGTACAGTACGCAGAGAACTGTTAGAAGGGTTATCTCCCAATAATCTTAGTATTCACAAAGTATAAGTTAGTATATACAAAGAGTTAGAGGGACGTGAGTTAGGCGGGCGGCCAGCCATATCCGCATAAGAGGCCACTTGGGCTTTAATCCCAACAACCTCCCACTTAAAGTCCAATGTGGCACTTTAAGTAACTGTAAATCTATGAACATAAATGTACAAAGATTTACATGGCTGCCATCTATCCAATTCCCAATAACTCACGACAATGCACAAAGCCCTCTCCTGGAAGTCCCTTTGTGAGTAGATCAGCAGGATTGTCCTTGGTGTGGATCTTCAGCAGTTGTATCTGCTTGTCTTCAAGTACTTCCCTAATGAAGTGATATTTGACATCAATATGCTTAGTCTTCGAATGGAACACTGGATTCTTTGCCAATTGTATAGCACTTTGACTATCACAATATAACTCTGGCATATCTACTTTGATTCCCAAGTCTGCAACCAATCTACCAAGCCAAATAGCTTCTTTGCATGCCTCATTTGCTGCAACATACTCAGCTTCTGTAGTAGACTGCGTACCACAATCTTGTAATCGAGATCGCCATGATATGGCACCTCCAGCCAATGTAAAGACATAGCCTGATGTAGATCTCCTCTTATCCAAGTCTCCTGCATAATCTGAGTCAGTGTATCCTTTGACACTCAAATCCTGACTACCATAGCATATGCGCATACTCTTTGTATGTTTTAAGTATTTCATGATACCTTTCACTGCCTCCCAATGTTTCTTGCCGGGATTTGACATATATCTGCTAACCACTCCCACTGCAAATGCAATATCCGGACGTGTAGCAATCATTGCATACATCAAACTACCCACTGCAGACGCATATGGAATCTTATCCATTTCAGCCTTTTCTTCCTCAGACACAGGACAATCTTGTTTGCTAAGTTTCACATATGGTGGCAATGGAACACTCAATGCCTTTCCCTTCTCCATATTGAAACGTTGCAAAACCTTGTCAATATACTCTGTTTGAGATAACCAAATCAACTTCTTTGATCTGTCTCTCTCAATGCGCATACCAAGTATATGACTTGCCTCAGCCATGTCTTTCATGTCAAACGATTTTGCCATCTTTGACTTCAAAGCTGAAATTTCTTCCAAGTGTTTGCGAGCAATCAACATGTCATCCACATACAAAATAAGGATCAGCCAACTGCCATCCTTAGCCTTCTTTGTATATAGACAGTGATCGAACTCACTACGTTTGTAGCCTTGAGAAAGCATAAACTGGTGGAACTTATGGTACCATGCCCTCGGTGATTGTTTTAAGCCATAAAGACTCTTTAACAACTGGCATACCAAATGTTCCATGCCTTTCTCAACAAACCCTTCTGGCTACTGCATGTAAATTTCCACATCTAAATCACCATGCAAGAACGCTGTCTTGACATCCATTTGGTGCAACACCAAATCCAATATAGCAACCAATGCAAGAAAGCATCTCAATGTAGTCATCTTGACCACTGGAGAGAAGACTTCATCAAAGTCAATGCCTTGTTCTTGCTTAAAGCCCTTGGCAACAAGCCTTGCTTTGTACTTTGGCTGACTATCATGAGCGGTGATCTTATACCTGTAAACCCATTTACAAGGTAGAGCCTTTTTGCCCTGTGGTAATTTAACCAACTTCCATGTCTGGTTTTTATGCAGAGCTGTCATCTCTGACTGCATGGCCAACTGCCATTTTTTCGAGTCAACCACTTGTAATGCTTCCTTGTAACAAGATGGTTCTCCGCAATCTGTGAGCATGACATAATTTAGAGATTGCACATAACGATCAAGTGGTTTGGAGACACGCTCAGAACGTCTCACCACAACTGATTCTGCCTCTCTAGCCACTATAGGCTGTTCCTGAGCCTGACCATGCTGTCTTGATGTGCTAGCACTAGGTCCATCTTCCCTGAAGACAACTCTTCTGATCTCCTCTGTCTTCTCTGGCTTAGCGTGAAACTTGGCTTCATTGAAATGCACATCATTGCTACGAATAAGCTTTCTGGACTCAGGATCCCAAAGCCGGTAACCCATCTCGCCCGATTCTCCGTAGCCAAGAAATATACACTTCTTGCTCTTTGGTTCTAACTTATTTCTGAACTCCTTAGGAATATGGCTATAAGCTTCACAACCAAAGACTCTGAGATGCTTATACGAAGGTGCCTTGCCTGTCCATAGCATCTTGGCCACTGCACTCTTATCCAGAACCCTACTAGGAGACCTGTTGATCAAATGGACTGCTGTAGCCACTGCTTCCGCCCAAAATCCATCAGGCAACTCAGCATTTGACAACATGCTTCTGACCTTCTCTTGTATGGTCCTATTCATACGTTCTGCAACCCCATTCTGTGAAGGATTATATGGTGCACTAAGTTCCCGCTTAATCCCTTTTGCTTCACAAAAGTCTTGAAAAGCTTTGGAAACGTACTCTCCACCATTGTCAGTTCTCAAGCACTTCAGCTTCTGACCACTCTGATTCTCCACCAGCTGCAAGAATGTCTTAAAGACCTTGAGCACCTCATCCTTGTGCTTCAAGAAGTAAACCCATACTTTGCGAGAATAGTCATCTATGAATGTACAAAAGTACGCTGCTCCCCCTAGTGACAAACTAGGCATTGGTCCGCATAGATCACTGTGTACAAGAGCTAACCGTTCGTCCCTACAATTCCTCTTTGATCTGTGCGGTTCCTGTGTTTGCTTACCATAAACACAATGCTCACAAAACTCGAAATCTTGAAATGAAAAGCCAGGCAAATAACCATAATGAGAAAGTATTTCCATTCCTCTTTTTGACATATGTCCCAACCTACGATGCCACAGTGACACACTTGGCTGCTCAATCACATTAATTACATGGTTTTTAACCTCTGAAACATGTAAAGTGTACAGAGTTCCTGACTTGCTGCCATGTGCTACAGTCATCGAAACTTTGGAGATCTTCCAAGCGCTGTTCCCAAAAACTGTCACATAACCCGCATCATCCAACTTCCCTGTACTAATCAAGCTCTTTCGGATCGCTGGAACATGTCTGACATTCTTGAGCCATAAAGAAGAGCCATTCTGAAACTTCAACTGCACATCTCCCACTCCAAGTATGTCACAAACCTGCTCATTGCCAAGTCTGACATAATCTTTAGTAGCCACATATGATGTAAACCACTCTTTGTGCAGAGAAACATGTAAAGATGCCCCTGAGTCGATAATCCAATCACTCATAGCATGTCCATCCTCTGCAGTCAAGAAAACAGAATCAAGATTGCTTGTAAGGAAGATGTCACCAGCTGCTATACCAGAATCACTGTCTGAACCAGATCCTGTGACATTCACCTCTTCAATCTTCACTGAACTCTTCTTTTCATCTTGCTCAGAACTCTTTGTTTTTCCTTTTTCTTGTTTCCACTTCGTACAGTCTCGCTTCATGTGACCCTTCTTGCCACAATGGTAGCATTCTATGTCATCCTTTGACTTCGAATCACGAGACTTACTTCGGTTTTGTGCCTTCTTACCCTTCTTCTCTTTAAACTGTTGTCTCCCTCGAACGACCAAAGCACTATTGTCTTTGCCTTTGTCAATGTTCTTCCTGTTCACTTCCTCTGTGAGCAAGCTGCCTTCTACATTGGCACTTGTAAGACCTTCTGGCGCGACAGAATTACTTAACGCTGTATGAAAAGTATCCCAATTGTCTGGCAAAGTGATTAAGAGAAACATAGCCTTCACTGAATCTGGAAAGACTATCTCCTGTGCTGTTAACTGGCTGAAAATTGTGTGAAATTCATTCAGATGATTTGACATGGCTGTCCCTTCCTTCATCTTCAAATCCACCAATTTCTTGAGCCAGTAAATCTGAGAAGCAGCACTTTGTTTCTCGTACATACCACATAGCTTTTGCCATACGCCATACGCTGTAGTCTCTTCTGCTACGTTGAAGTAAACATTTTCTGCCAGTGTCAGCATGATTGTGGAACAAGCTAACTCGTCAAGCTCTTCCCACTCATCTTCAGCCATACCTTCTGGTCTCTCCCCTTTGAGCTTCAGTGGCTTCACTTGTTTTTTCTGCACCAAAACCTGCCAAATTTGCTTCTTCCAGAATGGAAAGTTTGTGCCATCCAGCTTCTTTATGTTGTAAAGAGTCTCACTTTGAGAAGATGCCATATGTGCCAAACTGTTTACACCTGAGAAAAATCCGGCAGAGTTTCCCCTGTAAACTGGCCTCTATACACAGTAAACAAGCTGTAATCAACAAGCTGAACACCTCTCCTCAGGAACTGTCAGTATTTTGAAATTTTTTGACAGAGTCTCCCTTGTAAACTGAGCTCTGGGAACCAAAAGATAGCTCAAAAAACAATCATAAATAGCTGACCAGTGACAAATCTAACAAATCTCTGTAATATGCTGTCCTGTAAGCATACACTGTCTCCTCTCTGGGCGATGACAGAACCTGTATCTGTCTCAAGACTGAACCCTGAACAATGCCTCAACGGCCTGACGCATAAGATGCAATCCAGTGTCTACACAAAGTCATACATCCTAAGGGATAAAAGTCACCGAAGAGGATGCGTGTAGAGGGGAACTCCAGCAACCTAATCCACCTCACACTGGGTAACCCAGCCCCCAGTGCTTGGCTTAAAAAAACCTCACACACGACCCTCTCAGATGGCTCAGCAAACTGCCCAGAACTAGCATACATCCTATAATAGACCAATCACTGTCCTATGACCGCTGCGGCGGTCTGTCTGCTAGCGTGACTCACAACTAGCAGACCCACAATCACAGTACATCAATCTGCAATACATGCCAGTGGTGTCAAGCCGTCGTATGGCCACACCTCCCCTGGAACCTGGCAAGCACAAGAAGTAACAATGCAGACTGCAATATATATATCTGATGATATATATGTGTACCTGGTCTATAGATGATGCTCTGAAGACTAATAAGTGATGTATGTCGATGCCGATATTGATGTCGACCACCTCCTGCTTGCCAATCTACACAAGATGGATTTCTTTGCGGCTGAAATCTATCTTCTACTGTAGTGCTCAGAACGAAATTCTGAGGGCATAAACGGCTTCGAAAGGGGGGTCAAACCGCAAGTCGCCTGCTGGAAACGCTCCCGGAACGTCGAGTGTGAATTTTCGAAGTCCGGATCCAGAATCTGCCGGAAAAGTGCGCGCGCGCGATTGCGCAAAACCGCACTGAACCAAGGCTCTGATACCAATTGAAGTCGCGGAGCGGAGCGTGGGTCGACTCTCTCTCACACACACACATAGTGAGCTTACACAGTACAGTACGCAGAGAACTGTTAGAAGGGTTATCTCCCAATAATCTTAGTATTCACAAAGTATAAGTTAGTATATACAAAGAGTTAGAGGGAAGTGAGTTAGGCGGGCGGCCAGCCATATCCGCATAAGAGGCCACTTGGGCTTTAATCCCAACAGAGCTTCCTTCGTCTTCTCCAAGCTGTGTGCTTTTCTCTGCAACCCTAATTCCAATAGTAGGATCTCTGTACACATGAAATTTCCCTAGAGAACGCTCTATAGTCTCTCTCTCTCTCTCTCTCTCTCTCTCTCTCTCTCTCTCTCTCTCTCTCTCTCTCACCATGGTCTCCATCTCGCCGAAATGAGGGGTTTTGTAAATACCATCTTGAATCAAGTTTGCCCGCACATTCCGAAGGGTCTTCATCTCCTCCGTCTACGTCTTCATCTCTTTCTGTGTTTCTCTCTCTCTCTCTCTCTCTCTCTCTCTCTCTCTCTCTCTCTCTCTCTCTCTCTCTCTCTCTCTCTCTCTCTCTCTCTCTCTCTCTCCGGTGCGCTGTGTTGTTGTCATTCGAATCGCTGCCGTCTGCATCCTAGCCGCTCAAAGCTAGGTGGTGCCCCCTGTTCACTCCCCATGATGAGTTCTGCGTGCACGGGCATGGCGGAGGCCGCTAGGGTCCGTTTTGCGCTTGCGCTTGTCACCGACTTGAAAATAGTTAGAGTGCACAAGCACTTACATCCAGCTTTATGCTTAGTACAATATGGTGTAGTACTAATACTGATTCTAGCTACCTGATTTAATATATGGTTTGCATAAAGTAATTGACTTTATAAGGTAGATCACATTTGTGTTGGTTATGGTCTAGAAATGTGAAATGTTGCCGATTCCTACTGTCCTTTCGAAGTCTTTTTACTGGGAGCCTTTCTTATGGATAGAGACCATATTTGGGAAAATCTGCTGTTATTTGTTGATAATGGCTACTAATAGTTTCTTTGTACTATTATGTTCCAAGCGTAGGAACTCCCAAATAGTAGGTTGCTGATTTACAAAAATAGTCTACAAAACTGGTAGATTTGAATAAAATGCATCTCAATTTGAGTGGGTTTAGGCTTAATTGAAAGACTTTGGAAAGAATTTCTTGCACACAGAAACAAAACCTTGCGATGATAAAATGGGGAGATGTAATTATTGTAGAAAGTAGTGCAAAATCGGCCAAAATCAATAGATCTCACACATGACCGTGATCAAGTGCTCTTGTAAAAAGCAACACACACACACACACACACACACACACACACACACACACACAAAAGCAAGTATGCCACAAGTAATTAACCATACAATAAAAGGAAATGAAGGGACTAAATCTAATTAACCATACAATAAAAGGAAATGCTCAATTAGAGAGCTTATTAGAGAAGACATACAGAAATCAATTTCATTTTAGAAAGTAGTGGCTTAGGGCAGAAGCGCATGAACATATCTCACACAAATCGAGTGATTGTACAAGCAATAAGTATGTAGATTAGGGCAATGTAGAGAGGAGTGATTAGGATCTAGTGGGTGATTAGAAAATGCTAATCATGCTTACAAGTCTGATACCAATTGATATGGGTTAAGATGAATAAGCCAATCGATATGTGCTAAGGTGAATAAGCCAATGATGCATTCATGGCTAATATATGTAATTATAGAGCTTAGACAGGTAGTTAATTAAGACTCATATCAATAGAGTGTGGATGCAAAATAGCTTGATTGATGTGGATAAAAGTTGTACCGCACAAGCTCGTTTATATAGTTGTCCCACATGCAAACACTATAGGTGACTTATTCTATGCCTTTCATGTCATAGTTGACTAGACTTTCCAACTCACCTTCCACATAGAATGAATCACATGGCTTTTATTGACTAGGCATTATATGTGGGCACGTGGGATGGAGAGGGCATATACACTAGATGCAACAAAACTCGCATCCAACAGTCTTATATGAGAAAGGAGAAAATTATTACTATGTGTCATGCAATCTCATTCTCTCCCTCATAACTCTCTCACCTCTCTCTCTCTCTCTCTCTCTCTCTCTCTCTCTCTTAGTCCATCCTTCTCTTATTGTTCCAATCCCACTAAAGAGAGACACAAGTCAATAGGTGTCCTTGAGTCAACAAAGCTCCTAGTAATGTAGCCACACTGATGTGGGCATCGAAATCCTTTCCCTTGCAGTCATTGTTTTAAAGAGCATGTCTAGTTCTAAATGAAAGAGGGACAAAAAGTTACAGTATTATCAATTGCGAAGGTCCTCAAGAAGGAGATCTCTCAAAAGGGTTGGATGGCTAGATGACCATCAAGACTTACTTGTTAACTTTTCACAAAGTATTGATATACAAATGAATTGAACTTCTCAAAGATTTTGCGCTAATCAGTGGGAGAAATCAATGCTAAGGTGTGAAGTATGGTCACAAGGAGAAACTCCTTGTAGCTGATAACGAAATATAAAGATCTCCCCTCATGCTCACCTTGTGCATCATGTTAGTTGCTTACATGCCAACATGGTGCACGTAGGTGTGCTTGTAACTACACACGTTTGAGACTTTGGTTACTGATCATATGGGGGGAGAGAGAGAGAGAGAGAGAGAGAGAGAGAGAGAGAGAGAGAGAGAGAGAGAGAGAGAGAGAGAGAGAGAGAGAGAATCCAATGATAATGCGAGCCACCAATTGAGCCAAAAGAATGGAGCAATGGTGTGAAATGTTTAGCAGAGACTTAGCCCATTGGTAGAGATACGTTCTCCAATCCCAACATGCGTTTTTTGTTAACACTTGTTGTTCTTCATTGTACAACAATGCCTATCATTGGTAATCCTATGCTTAAAACTACATCAAAACATTAAGCTCTCTCAATTTACATCGGGGTTTTACCAAAACCGGATCATAAGTGAGCAAAACACCCCCCCCCCCCCCCCCCCCCCCCCCCCCCCCCCCCCCCCCTTCACCCCACGGAAGAAAAGGGAGGCCTCAAAGATCTAGCCGACGAGTTTTGAACACAGGACAAACAGACACAGAGAGAGAGAGAGAGAGAGAGAGAGAACGCAATGGAGAACTCTCTTGCATTCGGCATTTTGGTTGCCGCATTTGCTGGCCTGGTTATCGCGTGGCTCTTCACAGCAAGGCGCAAAGCGCACTCCCAGCAACTGCCTCATGACACTCCTGTTGTTGCTGGCAAGCTCCAACAAACTCCTTCAAAAAAGCCATCTTCTCACTCTAATAAACCGCGTGCTGCTGACAAGGTAACATGGGCAGATCTGAAATTTTCTTTTGTCTTCTTCCTCTTCACCCATCAATCGTAAGCATAGTTTTTCTTTAGTTTAAGGACTTCATCTTGCAGTGTAATTCTCTATGGAAAGAGCTATCCAATTTTGATTGAATTCAGCACATGCTCAACTGACGGTCTTGACAGTGGAGATGGATTTTTTCTTGGTTTCAATAACGGGACATAGGATTTTTTTTCTTGAACATTTTGAATTTTTATTTTTGTTTGAATGGTGAGGAAAGATTATGACATTGTGGATTTAAAGACAAATCATGCCTACCCCTTCCTAGAAAATTATATTTTGTAAAAAATATCACGTATTATACATGAAGTCGTTTTAGTATACATATTATATATCTGCCGTACTTGACGTACCGAATCATACTTGGCTGCTATGGTAACAACCATAAATAATGTAGAACAAATAAGTTTCATGCATCTGTAGCATCTGCCATACAATATCCTTGGACAACTTAAAATTTGGATGCACAGGACGAGATGTTGGAGCCATTTTTTGTATAAAAATTGTGCAACAAACCAAGATCGACCATAGCATAAGTAGACATTAATTGAGTTTTTAGTAAACCAACAAGCTTCTCATTTGAGCATTTGTAACAATGCTATCATGCCCAGGTTAAAGATGCAAAATTTTACCATTTTTGAGAAGGAAAGAGAGTTTAGTAGATGCTTTCTTCACATGATAATCACAAGCATCCATGATAAAAATCAACAAGTAGGCGTGATCCTCACAATCATCCATGACAAACTGGGGGTTCTTCCACATACACTGCCGCCTCTAAATCTCCATTCAAGAAAGAAGACTTGACATCTATCATTGCTCTATATGTCATGTGGACACGCTACTACTATGTCTTTGGAGCCAAGGTTTGTTTATTGAGCCTAACGGATTTTGTATTGACAACTTTGTGAGTGCAGTGAGCCTGTTTCGAGGACTTGCATGTCCGAACAAGTCCACTATATAAGTTTTGGCGGCCAAAACCCTCTTGCAAAAATGATTTGCACATGTGTCTTGTCGGTTTTGTTATTTGGGGGGACATCCCGCAACACAAATGTGTAGCTTAGGATAAAGCATTTATTGGCTCTTGACACACACGGTTCAGGACAGACAGATGCTTTTGATATGCATGCGATATGTGATGGACATGAGGATGGATTCCAGGGATCGGAGTTGAGGTGTCGGGATGATTGCCATGAGTGGAGTTCTGAGCCAGTTTTGATTGAGATGGTTAGATTGGCAGTGATTGCCAGGATTGCATCAACATTCGAGAGTCTCATGTATGAGATATTGATCTCGAGATCCGAGATTGCATTTGTGGTAGGTGCATTTGCAGTGGGAGCAATGAGCCATGCAGTCGTTGATATTGGCTTTGAGCATAGAGGCATTTTGTAGCGTGAGAAACCTGCGGGATGTGTGCAGCTTTGCTGAGGAGTATGTGGTCGATTGCTCTATACTTCCTCTACAGTTAGGCCAGGCGATCAAGCCTCATCCACTTCACTTATTCTTTCATATACATAATAGAATAAGCTCACATATACAAGGTGAGTTTTTGCCCTTGCAAACACAGGTCTCCTCTTCTTCATTGCTGCGCGTACGCACACACACACATGCTCTCGCTCGCGGACTTGAAGTACCATGTATTGGTGCCCTTCTTGTCACCATTCAAGGGTACCACGGCAAGGCAGACTTGCACATCTTGAAGTTAGGGCACTGTGATGCTCTTTTAGGCATGCCTTGGCACAACAAAAGCGATGCTACCATTCAGACCCATAACAAAACCATCACCTTGATTCAGGATGGCAAGCTGATGGTCTTTCGAGTTCAATTGATAGATACCAACCGTGAACGATTTTAGTTTTGCTTTGTATTTAAATACTTTTTGGAACACATGTTTGAAATTGTTTGGAATAGATTTTATCTGTTTTAAACTTGTTTTGGTGCCGATTGAATTTGGGTTTCAATGTCCTTTTATCACCTTTGGGTGACGCGGAATGCAATCTGGGGAGCGTTTAGGACCTCTAATCGACTCAAACTATGGTGTGGGGAGCGTTTAGTTGTAGATGGAAACCTCTGAACGACGTAGACTTCGGTCTAGGGAGTGTTTAGTTGTACCTAGAACTCTTTATGTTAAGTGTTTGCACATGTAAATTATGTGTCATCTGTAGAGCATTTTGGAAGCATATGAATCTGGTGCATCAATAGCTTCAACTTGGATGAGATTGTGTGGGTATGTGATCTAAGTTCATCGAGACACCCCTTTGAAAGGATTAGGGTGTAATGGCTAATATCGCTACGCCGGACATCAAGACCTCCAATGCAAATGTGTCACGTGACACATCCAACCCTATGTGTCCGTGGACAAGCTACAGCATGACTAGGGTTCAGTTCAATCAAGTCAGTCTAGAATAGGAAGTGATCTGGCACTTCTGTGAGTCTGTTCGCAGACTGTGCATGACCAGACACGTAGAGTAGATGCATATCCTCCGGTTGCACAGAGCATGATCATTAGCATTCTCATCAGAATCCATCAAGGGAATTTTCCAGTGCATTAAACCTATTTTCCCTATTTTTGACATTTTTCACTTATTTATTAAGTGACTTTTGTTGGGAAATAGGTAGGGCAATTTTGCTAATGAAATATATAAGCAAACGAGCTAGCACTTTCTGGCAGAAGAGGAAGGAGAGCAACAGGCACCCAATGCAGCAGGCCCTTGGAGAACCTTCTCAAGCAAGAACCACCCCTTCAACCTGACGTTTTTCAGCATTGGTGCATCAACGTTTTCAGCCTTGGACAACGCCATTGTAGCTCCTGTACCAACGTTATCAAGCAGGCCAATTCAACGATTCCAAAGACCAGCAACTTCAGCGATTTTGAACCAGCAACTTCATCGTTTTTGAACCAGCAACTTCAGCGTTTTTTAACCAGCAACTTCAGCGTTTTGGACCATTAGAGATAGCGTTTCTGGAGTTAGCAAAGATAGCATATTGTGGACAGCCATTCAGCATTTATGACAATGAGAGGGACAGCGTTTTCAGCATACGAGGTCACATCAGCAGATAGCGTCGTCGTCATCTTCACCGTCGTCCTCGCAGCATACAGTTTTCAGCCAAAGCATCATTTAGACTTGCATCAGCACTTGTACGAGATTGTGCAATCAATAGTAGACCACTCTCACCATCGAGAGTGGGGCCCTTGGAGGAGGGTTTGACAACATCTCTGGTGTCGTATTCTCTTCTCTTTCTATCTCTCAGTCTCAGCACCTTCACTCACAATGTCCATTCACTTTGTTTGTGTCCATTGCACTCTCTCATGAAAGAACGGAAGGCTCTCCCTTCCCTAAGTAAAAGGAACCTTGAGCACAGTTCGGAGCACTCATCTTGAGCAAAGTTCAACTTTCACTTCCGCTGCACCTTACAAAATGAGATGACTGGATGATTATTTGATTGTGAAATTGTAGTGTGTAATGCATGCTAGAGAATGTGCTATCTGGCAATGATTAGCATTGGCATGTATGCATAAAGGCAGTGTTTGCTAAAGAATTGGATTGAGTTTTGCAAGTCCAATCACAGACGATTACTTTTCTTTCAAGAGGGGGGTATGTGGAAACAACCTGCAAATCATGGAAAGCCATGCTGACGTGGTATTGATGATTGTGCAGACCTCCATCACAAAACGCGGAAGCATCTGTGGGTGCTAGCTTTTGAGCCTGATAGTATAGCTTTTCATAGCAGTAGCTTTTTGGGCCAAGGGCCTTCATATATGAGCCTTGGAGGCTCACTCTGGCATTCACTTGTGTGCGGAAGCAAAGACCGAATCCCCACAACAATTGTACCTTTGTGAAGCAATAGAAAAGAAATACTGAAAGGGGTGCCATGCTTTTGGGGCAGTGCTCTGGGAGTGGAACTCCGCCACTCCGTGTCCATCGTGTGGATCTTCTCTGTGTCTCTTTCTCTATTCAGTTGTTTTGAAGTGCTAAAAGTCCGTTCTAGTCTGTTCTTTTGCAGTTAGCACGTGGTGCCCTTCCTGTTATAGTACTTTGTCTCATTAGGTTGCTTGTGACCAACGGATCTCTAGTTGGACTCTACCCATATAAAAGAAGCCGCTTCGGCCTTGCCCATTCTCTTGCTAAGATTTGCAAGAGCAAAAGCTAGCGGTTTTGCTACCCATTTTCGGCGTCATATGGCAGCCCATTGCCCTCCACATTGAACTCACACAATGGAGGTGCATCCTTTGTTGTAGATTCAGCCCATTGTCGTGTTAGTTTGGCATCTCTCGAGATTTGTCTAGTTGGTCCCAATATCTCCTAGGGACAAGTGATATAGGGAGTGGGGGCTGTTTTGTGGCTGTCCTCGGCCTGAGAGATTTTTCTCATGTTGAGATTTGTTCTAGCCAGGTATATCCTTGGGTTTTGGCTCTCTTTGGCCATTCATGCTCTTGCAGGCTGGTAGTATTTTTCCCCAGCCGTAGAGATTTTTTTCTAGGCCCCTAGGCCTCTGGTGCCTCAGTTTCCTTTATTTCTCCCCACTTTACCCTATTTATCCATGTCGTGGGCTGGCTATGTGGGTCGGGCAGCTCTTGGTGGGAGTATATTGTGGGGGGGGGGGGGGGGGGGGGGCGGGGCGCTCTTAAGCATATAGTGAGACCCAGCTGGTGGGCGCCCTCTGGGCACCCCTTCAAGGAGCCAGCAGGCGGTGGGCAGCTTTATCTGTGTTCTAGTTCATTCCCTTGTCGTTTTCTTGCTGGTCAATAGAGGCAGTTGCGTGGTCCTCTCTTCGGTGCAATTTCCTCCTCAGGTTAGTCTTTCATAGGCTTTGTGATCATGCAGCGGTAGAGCTTCTCATCCAAGATGTGGGCTATGAAGTGGAGCGATCCATTGACATCTAGAGGGCACCCTCATTCTGTGAGCATCACCAAGGAGTTGCTTCGTAAGCTCGGTGGGGGAGAGCGAGTAATGGATATTCTTGATGAGTCACAAGATGGGTGATGGGAGCATCGGTTAGGGAATATTCCATGGTTTTGAGGAGGAAATCTGAACTGAGTGTGAGTTACACGTAAGATGCAAGCACATAATGAAGGTGGGTTCTAAGAAGCTTTGAGGAAATGTAGATGCTTTCTAAAAGCAGGCTGCTTTTTGAGTTCTTTCGCGTAAAGAGGTCTCCGTTTGCATGGCATCTGTGCTTGAGACTACATCCAAGGACGCCTCGAGTGTATTTGTGTAAGCATTGTTTTCAGCTCATAAGTTTTTATTGAGTTTTGAATAGGTTCATACCTTTTTTTCAAGAGTGGTAAGCCGTCCACTTAATAAGTGGGCAGCAATTCGGTTAAAAAAAGAGCCAAAATCAGGGCTCCTCTTCTTCTAGCTATTTATGGCAGCAGGCGACCACTCTCTCCTCTCTTTTGGCGTGGGCAGCAAGCCAGGCGATCCTCCCTCTCTTTAGTGCCCTTGCTTTTCCCTAGTGCTGGCGGACCAAGCTCCTCTATTCCCGTAGGTCTCTTGTGCCTATAAAAATAACTCATGGCGTCCCAGTTTGAGAGATCTGGCTGTACATGTATAAGGCGCCCCTACTGTGAGAAGAGACCGAGGAGGATGATTCTACCGCGACGACAGGCAAGTTCACACGACAAGTTTGTGTTTTGCAAGTACTCTATGTCACGAGGACATGGCAACTGCTAACCTTAGTTGTTGGTTTCTTTCCAATGATTTTGTTTAATTTTTGAGACCCTCTTTTTGAAGTTGCAAATGGTCACACACTGTATGGCCAATGTGAACGGTAGTTTCGTCCGTAGCCGGGAAGTTGGTCGGCACTGGAACTCGTATAGTAAAAGGATGTCTAGGCTCAATTCAAGATCATGTAGGTTCCCCCGTCGCACTTAGCAAGTTGGTGGATACTAGGAAGTGAACTCAATAAAGGCACAATGCTAAGGTGGGGCTACCAAAGGAAAGTACCCAACAACTGGGCTACATTGCATTTTTGAATGCGGTCCGAGTGGGGATCGATGGTCAGATGACCAGTGGGAGTCCAACGAAAGCATCCCCTAAAATTTAGGGGACTGCTATTTTGGACCATAAAATCTTTTCGCGTCATTACCTTTGGAATGACAAGGGGAACATTTTAGAAGTCTGCTGCAAAGTCAACAGGGCAACCAATTGGGAGATTTTTAAGCGGCAAGCCCGAAATGGGAAATTGTGTAAATGTGCCAAGTGGCACATTTTGGTGCACTTTCCTCTTGCAGCAAAAGGGGCGCTCGATTTCTAGCTAGGAGAGCCTCATTTGCAAGCTTGTCACAAGTTAAGAGCTATTGACTGCAAGCTTTCCCTCTCATGTACAGTGTAGTGCAAGAAGTCATGTCCTTCACACCTTACACTGCTCTCTCTCTCTCTCTCTCTCTCTCTCTCTCTCTCTCCCCTACGCGCAGTAATGTGATTCCCCACAAGAGGGCTCTTCATTTGACTCATGTATAGTCGTGTGGTCATATGCGTTTTTGTTGAGGCAAGAGCCTCTTTGAGCAGGAACAGGAGTAGCTAATTGCTGCTCCAAAAGCAGGCACCGGTGAGGGAGATAACTTCACCGTACAGGTGCGTTTTCAGCGCTGGTTATGCGATGAATTTGGACTGTTTTTCAGCCATACGGATGCCAGAACCATGGGGAAGCGCCCCACTGCTAGAGGACAGTTCGGGGACTGTTTAGGGCTGTTTTCTGCCCAAAAACCAGTAAATACAGCGTGCTGAATTTACTGTTTTTGGGCAGAAAACAGAGGATTTATGTCAGTGGAAGTGAGTTCCAGCTCGGGAATTGGTTTCGGGCAAGTTTTGGGGCTGTTATGCAGCTGAAATTTTGCCAGAACAGGTGGTATCTAGCTAGATACAGGTAAAGAATTTTCGGGACTCTTCTTTGTAATTTACCCTGTTAAAGAATAAAGAAATTCCGAAAGGGGCGCCAATTTTGGGGCCTATAGGTTGTCGGTGTCTGCTCGGAGCATTCTAGCTTCCGAGCCGTGTGTGTGCTTTAAGTGTTAATTCCCGTCGCAGGTTACCTTTGCAAAGTTCTCTCTGTGTGTGAAAATCTAAAGTAAAGAATTTCGGGTGAAAGCCAAAGTCTACCGCCCTACGGGCCGGTTTCACTCTACCTCCGAGAAGTGAAAGAGGAGGCTTCGGCCTATGCTTAAGGTATTCTAGAAATTATTCCGAGACGCTTTGCAGAGCCATGGTGCTTTGAGAGCAAATTGGAGGAACATTGAGCAAAGAGCTTGTCTTTCAAGCTGCCAAATGAAAGGAAACTACCATCGAGTCTAAGATCTAGAATGGAGGGGTTTTCTCTGGTTCTTGTGCTAGTAAAAGATTCTCCCTGTTAATAAAGATTCCCATTAAGGGGGGGACCAGCCCATCTTCTGGTCCCTAATATTTTGTCGTTCTTCTCCCTTTCTCTCTGTCAAATTCTACTTATTTTTTGAGCTTATTAATTGTTTGTGTGGGCTCCCATTTGTGACAGAAAGAACAATGAAAATAATGTTGAATGTGTCAAAGTTGACGATGCAGAAGCATAGAGACCAAGAAGAGAGAGAGAGAGAGAGAGAGAGAGAGAGAGAGAGAGAGAGAGAAAAGCAATTAACCTTGGCAATGAATAACTGAGTTGTATAATACATTGGAGGCAACGGGTTGTATATATAGCAACCTCAGTAAATTGCCCTACCCAAACTTTGACAAATAGTAAAATAAATACGTGAAAGCCAAAATAAATAATGGGATCACATTGGGTAGCTCACTTGAGATGCCAAAACTCTTAACACCCTCTCTTTAGCTCATAGTGGACATCAGTAGTGAGACCAACTCGATGAAGAAGCTACTAGTAGAAGGCCTTGGACTACTAGATACACCTCGGTTTTGCTACCCTCAACTTTGTACCTTAGAAGAATGCCATCTTGAGCATCGGTTGCCTTTTTAGAAAATTTGAATTGTAGACCACACTAAGTCCAAGAATCCCCATTCGTGAACTTTGAACACATCACGTCCAAAATATAATACTCCAAGATAATGAACTGTGGAACAAATCCTGTCCATGATCCGACCAACGACAATGGATTGATGCACTCATCTATAGTGTTTTAGATACGTGTGATTGGCTCCTTGCGAGATGCATGTGTCTTGAACTCCGACCTACGGGTTTAAACAGCGATAACTTGAACTCCAACACAAGGGTCCAAATTAATTATTCGGAGCACTTCTTGCCCCTCTTTGCCACTCAAGCCTCTTTCTGGCTGAAGTTGGTGGCGGCATCAATTTCCATGTGACTAGAAGGCGGGAGTCCGTGCCAGTGTAGTCACGACCACACAAGCAGCCTCTTTGCTGTTCACTTAGTCACTATCACTGCTTTTCTCCTAAGTCCGTGCCAGTGTAGTCAAGACCACACAACAACCTCTTTGCTGTTCACTTAGTCACGATCAGTGCTTTCCTCCCGATGCTTGCTTTTACCTTTGTCCTTTGTAGAATCTCTGTCTTTGCCTTCGGATCTACAATCCTTGGCGAAATGACCACGCTTTCCACAAGTGTAACAATGGTTCTTGGTTCTCTTTTTGGAATTTAAAGCAGCAAGTGCTTCCCACCTGTCTCAGAAATCTGAATCTGCCTTGAGTTATCAACACGGATTCCTCCTCAATGAGAAAAGAGCTGAGATCATCAAATTCCAGCTTTTCCTTCTGACTTGTAGCCGAAGTGTTCTAGCCACCGTTTCATATGCCTTGGGCAACTTCGTGAGAGCCAAAGCAGCTAACTGAGTACTCGTCAATGCACTTTTCATAGCCGATAGTTGATCATGAATAACTTTAGCCTTCATAAGAAATGATTGCATGGAACTTCCTCGTGGAAATTGGATGGCAAATAACTGTCCAAGAAGGGTGACTGCTCGCATCGTAGAATTCCGATCAGACATTCCAACGAGCTTGAACCGCATATCGTTGGCAGTCTTCAAAGTTTGAATGGCTGGAGAAAAAGGTCCTTTGTAAGAGATTCCGCAATGGCCGACATTGCCTTCCCATTAGCCGCATCCCAATCGACACACGATTAGAGATATTCGTCATCTTGAAGGTAGGTGTACTTGTTCTTGGGATCCCTCGTGGGACGGGGCTCCGACACGTGACAATATCCCATAAGCCTTTTCGTGAGAACCAGAGTCGTAGGATCAAATTCCAATGAGCATAGTTATTGTCGTTCAATTTGTCGTTGGCGCTCAAGCAAGGGGGGGCCATGTTGAAGTTGTAAGATTTGGTAATCTGGGAAGCCTTCTTGCACTCCAAGGGATCCCAAGCCGCAAAAATGTCCAAGCCGTTCCACTCCTCTGCTACTTCCAAACGGATTTGGAAAATCTACTGTCCCTCTCTTCATCTTCAATCTTCTTGCCTCTAAATCTCCACTTGAAGCGCGTGAACCCTTGACACTTCTCCCAAAGCAAAAAAAAGGCTTTCTCCAATGCCCTTAGCTTGGGCGAACTACACCCTCAACAAGCAGTTAAATTGTTGAGAACGCAGCACGAAAAAAAGGGGGGGGGGGGGGTTAATGCCATGGGCAGAGAGTGGACTCTGTCGTTGGCGGCCGCCAGCACGTGAGCGTTTTGAAACGTTGGGGACAACACACCTCGACGCCGCACAACGCTGCCCAGGCAGCTTTCTGAAACGCCCGGCGTTGGAGAGCAAGATGGCGTCGCCAATGGGCTGCGTTCTGGAACGTACGCAGGAGCAGTGTGAAAGGATGTCCGATAGACAACGTTCTGAAACGCTATCGCAAGGGGAGAGTGGGGCAGCGGCAGGAGAGGGTAGAGCCCGAACAATGCCGGCAAAGGGTAGCGTTTTAGAACGCTAGGGGCAAAGATTCACCGGCAAGGAGGGCCTTCTCTTCTCTACGGTGCAGCTCCACCTCACCAAGGTTCTTCACGAGCACAGCCCTGATACCATGTCAAAGTCGACGATGCAAAAGTGTAGAGACCAAGGAGAGAGAGAGAGAGAGAGAGAGAGAGAGAGAGAGAGAGAGAGAGAGAGAGAGAGAGAGAGAGAGAGAGAGAGAGAGAGAGAGAGAGAGAGAGAGAGAGAGAGAAGAAGAAGAAGAAGAAGAAGAAGAGAGTTTTAACGTCGTAGGAAACTATCCCAAGAGACCTTAAAGATCTAGCCGATGAGGAGTTGAACTCAAGACCTGTTATTCAAGAGGGAAATGGCATAACCAATCTACCACACTTGGGTGATAGGAAGGTTATACCATTTTCCTCTTTTTATTGGAGCACACACATACACATACACCCACACACACACACACCCGAGAAGAAGAGAGTTTTAACGTCGTAGGAAACTATCCCAAGAGACCTTAAAGATCTAGCCGACGAGGAGTTGAACTCAAGACCTGTTATTCAAGAGGGAAATGGCATAACCAATCTACCACACTTGGGTGATAGAAAGGTTATACCATTTTCCTCTTTTTATTGGAGCACACACACACACACACCCACACACACACACACACCCGAGAAGAAGAGAGTTTTAACGTCGTAGGAAACTATCCCAAGAGACCTTAAAGATCTAGCCGACGAGGAGTTGAACTCAAGACCTGTTATTCAAGAGGGAAATGGCATAACCAATCTACCACACTTGGGTGATAGAAAGGTTATACCATTTTCCTCTTTTTATTGGAGCACACACCCACACCCACACACACACACACCCCCGAGAAGAAGAGAGTTTTAGCGTCGTAGGAAACTATCCCAAGAGACCTTAAAGATCTAGCAGATGAGGAGTTGAACTCATGGAAGCACTATTTATTGGGGACTCCTTTCATTCTGCGAACGGATCACCAAAGTCTTAAGTACTTCATGACGTAGACCAAGCTCTCCGACAAACAAATGAGGTGGGCAAATTTCCTTTCGCAATTTCATTTTCATATTGCTCACATTGCTGGCAAGCATAATCAAGTAGCTAATGTACTCTCAAGACGGCCGAGAGTGAATGCGGTTTCCATAGCAACTCACAGTGATCTATCTTCAATGATAGATGAGTATGCTATTGATCCCGATTTTAGAGATGTGATATCAGCCCTTGCATTAGGGAAGAAAGAAGAACCATTTATTTTACAAGATGGTTATCTTCTCTACGGCAATAGACTATGTGTTACTAACTCACTACGTGAGAAAGTAATGTATGAATCTCATGCTCCACCTTATGCGGGGCATAGAGGGATTCAATCTACCTTAAAGGGAATTGAAACATATTTCTATTGGCCTACCATGAAAGCGAACATACAAGAGTATGTTCCTAAGTGTGTGGTATGCCAAAAGACAAAATTTGATAGAGGGAAGCAACTTGGATTGCTTCAACCCTTGCCAATCTCTAATTCACCATGGGAGAGCATATCCATGGATTTTATCTTTGGATTGCCTAAGTCTATCCATGGGAATTCGGGAATATGGACGATAGTAGACAGGTTCAGTAAACAAGCTCATTTTATACCTGTCAAAAAGACTATCAAAGCCCATCAAATGGCAACCCTCTTCATTTCACAAATTTTCAAGTACCATGGCTTGCCAATGTCCATAGTGTCGGATAGAGATCCTAGAATGACCAGTAATTTCTGGAAGGGTCTCTTTGAGAATTTAGGGACAAGGCTAAACTTCTCTTCGGCCTATCATCCACAAACGGATGGCCAAAGTGAAATAGCTAACCTAACAATTCTCAATCTACTAAAAGCCTATGTAACGGAAGTAGATCAAAGATCCCAATGGGAGAAGTACTTACCCTTAGTGGAGTATGCTTACAATAACACTGTACATACTTCCACGGGAAAAGCACCTTTCGAGGTAATTGAGGGAAGATAAAAAAGTCCCTTGCTACTTAAGGTACATGGAAAGATGTTTGCTGCAGATGAGTATAGCCGAGACCTACAAGAATCTTTTCAAAAGATTAAGGATGCTATCTCTATCTCACAACAAAGGCAAAAGGTTGCTGCTGACAAGCACAGAAGAGCCCAAGCCTTTAAAGAAAATGATTGGGTGATTAAGGCACACGACGGGCAAGAATCCTACGGGACACCAAAAGTACTATGCCAAACTAGCAAAAAGGTACTATGGTCCCTCCCAGATTCTTAGGCCAATCAATGAGATGGCCTATCAACTCAAGTTGCCCAATCATTGGCTCATACACAATGCTTTCCATGTGAGCCTATTAAAGCCTTACAAAGGAGAGCCACCTCAAGAACGAGCTACTAAAGACCTACCGGAGATCGAGGACCAAGAGGAGGTGCTGTAGCCCGAGTCCATTCTCCGACATGAAGACAAGGTACTAAGAGGCGGTAAGAGTATCCGACGATATTTTATTAAGTTTAAGAATTATCCTTTTGAAGATGCTAGATGGATGCAAGGCATACAATTAAAGGATAACCTAAACCTTGTCAATGCTTACAATGCTTCCCAAGAGTAAGCAAATGTACAAAATGTTAAAAATGAACAAAGTTTTTGTCTTATAAGACTCTCTTTTTCTTTATTGTGCACAAAAATGAAGTAGTATGCATGCTTAGATCAAGTTTGCGGAGACGACGTCTCCCAAACACCAAGTAGAGCTTGCCACTCTACCATGGAAGATTGATAGGACTAATGTGCAAACATGCTTGCGGCAGCCTCAGGCTCTCAAGCGCCAAATGGACTAGTCATCCATTGTGGAATGATGTCGTAGGGTAACATAGGGATCCTCTACCCGCTAAGAACAGGACTCATGAATATGCTTTATCTTCTCTACACCATAGTCGAGGACGACTATGATTTCAAGAGAGAGGTAATGTCATAATAATCAATATCGAATTCTCCTAAATGATTTTCTTATGTTAAACTGATCATTTAATATGGGGAAGTGCCAGGGGAGAAAAAGCTAGAATATTGGTTAAGCTAGCAGACCGGCCACAGTAGGGATCCAAAGGAGGGAAAATAGGGAGGGGGGGCCATCTGCAAAAGAGCCATGTGCAACAATGGGCTAAAAAGACCCTAAGGTTCAGCCCATTAAGACTTCCAAAATGCTAAGGTTCCAAAATTCAAAGGTTGTGTCCAAAGGTCAACCATGGGGGAATTGGATGCTTTGTGTGTGTCAAAAAAGTCTTTACAAATCCCTACTTAGGAGGGGGCGAGCCTTGCTAGTAGGGGATGAGAGAGAGAGAGTCACACACACACACACACACAAGCTCCCTTTACACAAAGGGAATGAGGGACACATGTTAGCTCCCTAGCCCAGATGCCCACAAGGTGTACCAATGGGCTTGGAGGTGGACCAATGAGAATTAGGCTAGAGTAAATCTAGTTTAATTAATTTAAAAACACTTACTAAAAGAACCAATGAGAATTAAGCCCTCTAGAAGACTATTGGACAGTTTCCCAAGGGGTCCAATGAGCATTCAACAGCCCAATGGCTTGCCTAATTCCTATTGGCCAAGAGGCAAAGGGGTCCAATGAGAGTTTAGTTGAATTATTAAATTACCTAAAGCTCTCACAAAAGGGGAAGGGGGACACATGTCAGAAGGCTATCACTTATGTTGCTTAATTGTCATACCCAGGGAGGTGGACCAATGAGAATTAGGCTAGAGTAAATCTAGTTTAATTAATTTAAAAACACTTACTAAAAGAACCAATGAGAATTAAGCCCTCTAGAAGACTATTGGACAGTTTCCCAAGGGGTCCAATGAGCATTCAGCAGCCCAATGGCTTGCCTAATTCCTATTGGCCAGGAGGCAAAGGGGTCCAATGAGAGTTTAGTTGAATTATTAAATTACCTAAAGCTCTCACAAAAGGGGAAGGGGGACACATGTCAGAAGGCTATCACTTATGTTGCTGAATTGTCATACCCAGGGAGGTCCAATGAGAGGGTAGCATGAGCAAATAGCAAGAGGGGTCGACCAAGAGAGAGAGGGGGCTGATTTTTGCAAGGCATTATCACACACACACTCACATAATCTCATGTGTGAAGTAAAAAAGACTCTCTCTCCTTCTCAAGCTTTAATGGAAAGCTTATCACGTACTCCAAGCTTGTGAGAAGGGAGGCCTACACCAACAACTCTTGGCTTTGTGATGCAAATCCAACCAAGAGCCAAGCTTCAATGCATGCTCATCTCCTCTACCATGCTAATTACTAAGCTAAGCTGTGCTAATATGAGTGATTATGTGAGGAGATGTACATCTTTCTTAGGATTCCCTACTTGCAGACTGTTTTGGGCAGAGTTCTGCGTCGTTATGTTGCCCAAATTCCTCCAAACAGGATAGAAACTGCGGGATACAGGTTTAGTGCTATAAGCACTCTTTGTACTTCCTCTTAACTGTAAAAGAATAAAGAAATACCGAAAGGGGCGCCTATTCAGGGGCCAATCTAGTGTCTGACTCGCATACAGATGCATTCTAGCATCTGTACCCATTCCCCTCTCTTGTGTCATTATAGCACAGGTAGAATAGACGACTAATAATGGGTGAAAGCTAAATCCACGTTTGAAGTAAAGTCTACTGTCCTTTTTGAAGTTAACAGGCCGGTTTCATGGTTCCATCGATTGGATTAAATCACTTTTTCCTCAAAAAGTGAGCCTTGGTTAGTTTGGGTTAAAGACACAGAGAGAGTTTGGGATGACCTTGAAAACACAGAGTTTGAAAGTAGATCGAGTGGATTTACAGGTGAGAGGCTACAAGAGTCTTTCTTTGGATATAGGTGAGAAAGGCTACGACTCTTTCTTTGGATACAGGATGGATGGCAACAAGGAAGAGGGTTCCTCTTCAGAGGATAGATAGCCTATTCCAACTGCACATGAAATTGGCGAGAGTTCACGCCAAGCAGAGAAAGCTTTGCAGGTTGTTACTGCTGTGGCCATGTTCAAGCAATTGATGGAGAATCCAAGATTTATGGAGTTCATACAATCTTCATCAATAGCACATCAAGTGCAAGGCAGTTTTGGCATGCCAGGAACAATGTTTAGGGGTATGCAAGGCATGGTGCCCAACCCCATGTATGCAAACATTGGTTTGCACCGAGGATTTCAGGGCACACAAGGTCAGTTTGGGGTGTCACAAGGCAACTTGGGTATGGCTGGTTTTTCAATCCCATCAGTGAATATGACACCTGGACATCAACATGTTACTGTCCAGGGAGTACAGATGGCTCCCACAGGAGTACCCATTATGCAAACTGTCTCTTTTGACAATTTGGAGTCAATGGATAAGCTAAAGCCATACAAAGAAGATGATCAGTGAGTCCATTGACACATTCAATGGCTTTGATGAGAGGACAAAGGTTTTCTCTTTCCTCGAACAGTTTGACAAAGCATTTGTTGGAAGGAGCATTTAAAGTCAAGAAAGTTGCCACTTTTCTATAAAAAAAAAATGCAAGTCAGTGGTGGAATACACTGTTGTTACAAAGACAGACTCCTTCCACTTGGAATGATTTCATACAGGTACCGAATTAGCTAAAGGTTAATTCAAAACAGGTGTAGGATGATTTAACAAGATTTCTTGCGAGAAATCTCATGTAAATCAAAGGGCAAGTAGTCCTATTGATGCAGAAGATCAAAGGCTACGAATTGGTGCGATTGGCACGCAAAACAGAGCCCGAAAGAAGAAAATACAGCTTGCTGTATTTTTTTTGCAGATTTAGGGTTTGACCCTATTTGATGCCTTTTTGTCCCAAGAGCTTCGGGGAAGTGTCACAAAACGGGAGCGTACACACGAGCACTTAGAAAATCTGAAAATTATAATTCTTTGAAAACATGAGAGAAGGGAGAAGATCGACACAGTATTCGGGACCAGAAGATGGGCTGGTCCCCCCCCCCCCCCCCCCCCCGTTAAGAGTATTCTTTTATTCAGGGAGAATTCTTATACAAGCACGAGAACCCGAGGAAACCCCTCCGTTCTGTAGTCTTAGACCCGAAGATCGTGCTTTCTCGTAAAGGTCTTGGGCACAAGGCCGTTCCTTCCCGTGAGGGACTTAGGCGCGAAGCCGTACTTTCCCGTAGATTCAGAGCTACATGGATTGTCAGTGTGACAATGGCTTCTGAAAGAAATGATGTACATGTTACTTACAGTGAGCTCAAATGAAGTGCATGTTACATGAATGTTAGAGCTGTACAGATTGTCAGTTTGGCAATTGCTCTTATGGAATGTCCAAAAGTTTGTTTAGTGCTATAGAAGTGAGTATTTCTTGTCAGTTTGTCAAGGGTACAACAATTATTTCTATTGAAGAGTACATGTGTAACTGCATTCTTAAACTGTCGGTTTGGGTATGCTCGAAAGGTTACTGGATCCAACGTGTACTAAAAGATAGCGGCAAAATGTGACGCTTCCATTTTGTCATTGGAAAGTTATGGACTCAAAGCAATGGCAGAGTGTGACGCTTCCACTATGTCATTGGGACAGGGTTCACAAGCAGGCAATACATGTGTCAACGAGGTGTTGACTGTGAGCATGTATGTGTCGTACATGTGTCAACATGGTGTCCGGACACCCGAGTGTTGACTGTAAGCATGTACGACATAGGTGCAAACGAGGACGTTTGAGATTTCAAGAGGGGGTATGTCACCAGCCAGTGGCAATTCCATTTTTGTTTATTTTCTCTTTCTTTGGGGAATTTGGTTTGTTTTACCTTTTGGAAACACCCCTTTGGAAATCTAACTGCCCTGCATTGCATAGCCAGTGTGGAACTGTTCAGAGAGAGTCCAGGCGTGAGGGTTAAAGAGCACTAAGGTTGGACAAGGACTATGGTTAGCCAAAGTGGGGTCATTGGCAAGCCAAAGCGGAACCCTTTGCTACATAGGCTACATTTCAATTCTGGGTGTGGCTGTAGTGTACCAAGAGGGTCAGATGACCTAGAAGAATGTAATGGCAGAAACTCCTAAATTTTAGGGACTGCTATTTTTGGACGGCAAAATGTCTTCGCGTCATTACGTGCAGTTTGACATGGGGATCATTTTGTTACTCTGTGGCCAAGTCAACAGAGGCTGCAGGTGAGATATTTTTAGACCCGAGGGTCTAAAGCGGGAAAATGCACAAATGAGTGACACTTGGCACTCTTAGGCCAATTTACTACTTAAAGAGAAGGCAAAAACGTGATTTTCAGCTGTGAGCTTGTTTTTGAGTGCTGTCACAGGTGGGAGAGCTTCAATGGAGTGCTGGCTTACCCTCTTTGTACAGTGACGTGCAGGATGTCATGACCTGCACACCTCTCAGTGCTCTCTCTCTCCCCTATTCTTTATGGTTATGCCCCTCTAGTGGGCTCATCAGATTGACCATGTACAATTGTGTGGGTTCATGCGCGATTGCCGAGGCTAGAGCCTCTTGCACAGGTACTGGATTAGCTAGCGGCTAATCCCCCACAGGTACAGGTGATTCGGAGAGGTTTCACGTGCGAAATCTCGCCCAATTCAAAGGGCAAGTAGCCCTACAGGTGCGGAAGCTCGAGGACTTGCTACGGATGCGACCGGCACGCGAAACGGAGCCCGAAACAGTGAATTAGAGCCTGCTGTGTATTTTTGCAGGTTTAGGGTTTTGGCCCTAAACGACCGTAATACCCCTAGGAGGTTCGGGGATGCAAGGGGACCGCTGTACAGGTGATCTGGCGCATTTTCGGGGCAGAAAACAGAGAATTCAGCGTGCTGCAGATTCTTGCCAGGTTTTGCAAAGTGTCCGTATGCGTCGGGAAAGTCATCCAATGGGTGGGAATACTGACTGTGAGGGGTCCTAGTATAGTTATGCTGCTGAAATCAGGCCAGAATAGTCGAAATTCAGCCAAGATTGTGCGGGGCAGCTTGTAGGGAACCACAACTTTTATTCCCTCTGTTAAAGAATAAAGAAATACTGAAAGGGGCGCCTAATTTAGGGGCCAGTCTGGTGTCGGTCTTCTCATACAGGTGCAATCTAGCATCTGTATCGCATTCCCTTCTCTTGTGTCATTATAGCAGAGGTAGAATAGACGACTAATAATGGGTGAAAGCTAAATCAAGGTTTGAAGTAAAGTCTACCGCCCTTTTTGAAGTTAACAAGATGTCGGGGATAATGTGTTCGAAACGTGAGCCGGGCAGGCGCCGGGCCTCTGGCTGTGGGAGGTCCGAGAGACTAGATGCCAAACACAAAGCGAAAGAGTCTGAAAACACCTTAAATGCTTAAAATTTGACAACCGGAATGTTTTAAGGTGCTAATGATCAGCCGAAGTGAAATTCGATTACAAAAGTTTGCCCTTAACGACACTGATGGTGTTAGGAGAGTTTAATGCTCTCAAATTAGATCACGACTATAAATATCGCACTTATGCCTACCATTAGAGCCATTTGAAGCTGATTAGGACGTACATAACCGGTAAAATTCCTTGCTTAATGTCCTTGTAATTCCCAATTATGGTAGAGCGATGTTTTCCTCTCTCCTGGTTACCTTACCGCTCCCTTATCTTGCTACTTAACCCCAGACTCCCTGAATGCTTGTCGAGCTCCGTCCTTGCTCTTGTCGAATTTCCTTTCCGTTATTAAGCTAAGTCAAGGTCGAGGATGAGAGACACTTCGTTCTTGCTTCCTGTAATCCTCACAACCCTTCTTACTGGTCTCCCTTGAGCCTTCTTGTTTGTTTCAGCTCCTTGGTTCCCAAGCTTCAAGATCCTTCTTTTCGACCTTGCTTGACTGCCTTGACACCCTCCTTCTCAAGCTAGCTTCCTCGCCTCCCTTAGCAACGACTCGAGCTTCTCTTCTTACTTCGTCTCAAGCTTCCTCTTGCCTTGACCAAGCTTTCCCTCCTTGCTTGTAAACTCTCAAGCTTCCTCTCGCCTTGACCAAACTCCTTCTCAATCTAGCTTCCTTGCCTCCACAAGCGAAAGAAGCTCGTAATCCCCGCCTTCCGTTAGCCGAGGACAAGGGAGAGGATAGCGAGCTTTTCCTTTCCTTGCTTCTCCGAGCCGAGGACGAGAGAGATTTCCTTTGATTCTCCCCACTCTTCCTTCGTTGATGGCTCGCTATATTTGCCTAAGCCCATCCTGAGCATATGCACCAATAAGTTCATTCCATGTGACAGCATTCCTTGCTGGGAGCTCATCAAACAGTTTTCTGGCTTTTGTGAGTGCACCACATTTTGCACACATGGTAAGTAATGCATTTCCAAGTGAAATTTCCTCATGTCGCTTCATCTGCTTCGATTGCCCCGTGAATTTCGCAGGCTTCAATTTAGTTCACTGCCTCGTTCATCAATGCTTTGGACCGGCTTAATTGCCATTCTCTAGTTGTAACTTCCTTCTGCTTCTCACCTTGCTTTGTTTACCGTGCATGCCTTCTCCTGCTTTCTTCTCTTGCTTTGGTTCAAGGCCAAGAGTGCTTCTTCTGCTTCGATCGAGCTCCTTCTCAAGCTTCGACCAAGCTCCTCCTGTGAATCTCCTTTATCCCCTTTGCCAAGCTTGCTCTTGCTTACTTCAAGCTTTCCGTTTGCTTGTAAATCTCCTTCTCGCCTTGGCTTGCTCAAGCCTCGACCTTGATCTGCCTTTCTTGCCTTGGCTTGCTCAAGCCTCGCTTGGAATCCCCTTCAAAGTACCTTCCTCGCATGCAATTGCCTTGACCAAGCTCTGAGCCTTGGCTTCTTCTTTAGCTCAAGAACGAGAGAGAGGTTCCCTTGTCCGAGAGAGAGAGAGAGAGAGAGAGAGAGAGAGAGAGAGAGAGAGAGAGAGAGAGAGAGAGAGAGAGAGAGAGAGAGAGGCATCGAAGTCCTTGGTTGGCAAGGAGGAACGGGTTTTCTCTGGCTCGCAGAGACAAGGAAAAAGCACTCTCTCTCGTCCTCCGGGAGCATAGAAGCAAGGGCTCTTCCTCTCGCTCTTGGCTCATCGTCGACTACTACAAGGCAAGCAAGGCGAGGAGCTTGAACAAGAGCAAAAGAGAGAGAGAGAGAGAGAGAGAGAGAGAGAGAGAGAGAGAGAGAGAGAGAGTCTCCTGAACCAATCAACCTTGGCAATGAATAACTAAGGGGTTGCATATATAGCAACTTCAGTAAATTGCCCTACCCAGACTTTGACAAATAAGTAAAAGAAATACCTAAAAGCCAAAATAAATAATGGGATCACATTGTGAGTTCACTTGAGATGCCAAAACTCAGAATGGACTGATTTGGAATGTCTGTTCACGAGTTGATGCAGATGACCTCTGTGAAAATTACCCTAGTAGAGGAGTTGCCACTAAATGGAGAGGCTGAATCTACTAATTTTACTGCATGAACATCGCCAACGTCATGAATCACATCTCCTACTTTGTTCACAATTGATTTGTAGTTTCACGAACATTATATTGTTTACAATCCATTTGTAGTTTTGAACCACATTGTTGAAACTTTACATTTTGGTTGCACCCATAGTAGTTGCTATCTCATCAACGTGATAAATGGTAAGAAACCTTTCTTTAAAGTTTAAGTTGTTTATATGATTTTGCGACGCTGATTCATGCATTTGTGTTGGTTTTCTTGATTGTATACGAGTTTTCTTTAAAGAACTCTTTGTAATTGTTGCTTTAATTTGTAAACCCAAACTTCAGACTTATCTGGTTTTAAACAGAAACAGCTAATTTGTAGTAACAAGTCTAATACAGAGCACTCTGAACAGTTTTCTTAATGTTTTAGATACATTTTTATAATTTGAAGACGACCTAAAACAAATTTGTGTTTGATCTCTTTGTGATGCCCCGTTTAATTGAGACTCCCTCAGCCATTAGGCTTTTTTTAGAGTGTTATTCGTTGAGCATCAGTGTACACAACATGTCTATTGCCAAATTTGCATCAGTTGTCACTTGATATTACACTAATTTACCTTAGTTGAGGGGATCATGCACTTGGGACATTAACGTGATGTTGAGTAGAGTCACCAAAGTGGAAGTGATGAGAAATGACGCCTTACAAACAGTGCTTGTCATGACGAGGAGTTTGCTAGATGATCTTTGCAGGGTATTAGTCAGTTCCAGGGTGAAAGTGATGAGAACTTTTGTATGCACGATGTAGTTGATGATTCGATGATTGACTTTTCTCTGCTGCAAACCTGATTAGCTGAACTGTTTTCCTGTAAAAGTCCGTGACTTGCTTGGGTTCGTAGAGGAATAGTAACTATCGAACATAACCCTCCTTATTTTGTTAATTACGAGAGTTGCCTTCGATATCCACTTACGTCCTTTTGTTGACTTAGTGACAACTGCCTGATCTCAATCTACTCTTGAATTTGCTACAGGGACATTCGCTGCAACACCATCGGCTTCTGCTAAACACTTTGAAGGGCCACACTGATGCAATCAATGGATTTTGTTTCACATCAAATGGTCGAGGCTTAGCAACAGGCATGCCACTTGAAAATTAGGAATTACAAGCAAACCATGCTGGATTCTAAAAGAAACTGTTTGATGCTCTAATTGAAAAGTGTTGACCTAGTTGTGTATGTTATAGCAAGTGGAGATGGTGTAGCCCGGGTTTTTAAACTAGAGGATGCAACCAGTAAAAACATCAAGTAAGTACTTTTTTCTTTCCTCTCCCGTTTGAAATTTGTTTCATGGGTAAGCATTATTCTAGTCTTCACATATATAGGGATAGAGAAGTTCCACGTAAGAAGGGTAAGTAAGTTCGGGTAAAAGGGAAAATCGCATGGTGAAGCTCTCTTTGGTTGGGGCCAAAACACATCTTGAAACTGGTTGGCACTCCAAAAAACAACTGGTGGATAAGTAGACATACTTGGAACACAACCAAAGGGTACAAAAGAGCACCTGCAGGGACAAGGGAGAGGCAAAGTTCCTTTTGGAGATGCATTGGAAGGTGGGCGCCCCTAGCGGTATTTCTTGTATTTTATTGATGTCCAGCGAACACAGTTTAACTGCTCTCTACCCATTAATCCTTGACCACATGAAAAGGACCATAATACATGGTCGCAAGCTTAGGATACATTACTTTTTTTTTTTTGCAAGAAAGAGATCCTTTCATTAGTTAAGAAAAAATGCCCAATGGGCTACAACCTTCCCCTGCTTGAGAGGGCTGCATTAAAATGTGGGGAGACTCTCCCAATGAGAAGGTAGGATATGTACAGTTTTGGCTAAATCAGGATATGGGAGGAGGAAACAAGCGCACTGGTGGACTGTGCTGCCATCTAGGCGCGCCATGAAGCACGGTGAAGAAGGGCCCCAGGTGCCATGGTCGCAAGAAGGCCTCGCGGCGCTCCGACCCTGAAGTCTCTCAAACTGGCCCTTGAGTGTATGGATCAGCTCCAACCAAATGTCATGATAGTGTCTCTGCTGGTGGGACGGGTCGAGCCTCGAATATGCAAAAGCAGTAGGCTGTCACAAACTGTTGACGTGTCAGAGCCCTAAAGAATGTAGCCAACTTATAGATGCGGGCCGAGGGGCCTAAACCCTAAGAAGAACAAGTAACAAAAGAAAAGTCCTACCAACTTATGGGGACCCCGTCCGATGGGGCCTCAAGTGACATAAAGGATTAGAATAAAGCAGGACCCACACACACACAAATCCGGAAATTGCGCTGACATGATGACGTGGCAGAATTGTACGGATTTCCACGTTTCATGCTGACAATGTTGACGTGGCAGTTGTACGGAATTCCGTGATTTACGCTGGCAGCTTTTTGGCATTGCTTTTGGACCACTAGCTTTTGAGTTTGAAGGCTTTTCATGTAAACTGCCTTTCAGGACCTTTAAATATGTGCTAAGGGCTCATTCTTTGGCATGCTTCTTGAAGAAGGTGCAGAGTGTGGAGTACCGGCTTGTATTGTGTTGCTGAAATATAAAGAAATACCGAAAGGGGTGCGAAGGTTTGGGGCCAATACTCTCTGGGGTGGAATTCCATCACTCCGTGTCGTGTGTCGTCTCTCTTTTAGTTCAGTTGTTATTGAAGTGCTAAAAGTCTGTTTAGTCTGTTCTTTTCTATTGGCACGTGGTGCTCGTCTTGTGACAATGGTATCAGAGTATCAAACGTGTGCTTTTTTGAAAGCATACCTGTCCTACCAAAGAGCAGACAGAGCAAGATCGCACTTCCAAAGTTCATTGGAAATTTTAGCTTTGTGCTCCGACTCCGGACTTATTAGCCACTCCCACTCTTACTTCATCGCGCATCGGGCGCGCTCCCGTCTTCATCGCTCATGTCTTACAGGGCATAAGCCATAAAGATCACTTGCAAGAGAAGGATCCAAGATTTGTTTCGAGTCACTGTTTTTCTCAAAAGTAGTGCCATGCAGATGTTGATGTCTATAGCTACCAAGCCGCACACTTCCAAGGACTTGGCAAGCTTTCAAGAAAATTTTTGCCCGAAGTTACATGGTTTCTGACATCTTCCTTCGGAGTGCAACTTTTGGCAGAGTGGGGTATCCTGAAATGCTTGCCATGGAAACCCTAGCAGATTACAACTTGAAGTTTATCATTATCATGATTCATCATGCTTATCATCATGCAAATCCTGTGCGTCATGCTTGGGAGAAGAAGAGACTGAAAGAGTCTCCTTTTCCCGAATCTCTTGCATCTGTGCCTATACTTGAGAGAAAAGAGTCGCAACATCTCTTTCATGTGTCGGTCGTTCATTGATTTTCTTGCTTTGGTCTCTTGATCAAATTCTGCTTTTCTTTCTTCGGCTTCCAAGCGCGCTTGCTCGTGCTCACGCTCTATGGCTGGCATTCTTTCTTTGTGTTCTGCCTTTCTTTCTGCTTTTCGTGCTTCGCGTTCTAACTTCATGTCCATCACCATCTTGTCAAAAGCCTCCATAGGAGTTAGTGCAATCCTTGTCGTAGATGGGGAAGGGTCGGAAAAACCTCCTGGTGAGGAAAATTCTTCTTTGCCACTCCCATGCTCACCACCTCCAAGCGAAGTATCCATTCTGCTTCGAGTGATAACCAGGGGGTCTTGAGGTTCTTGGGGTTCTTGAGTGCTTGAGGTTCTTGTGGGTCTTGAGGTTCTTCTTTCGCTTGCAATCTGTGTTAGAGAAGGATCTTCTCTACACCTGATATTTGCTCTTTTCCGCGGGCGCACCCCTTGGCGGCCTTGCGCTCACACCAAGGTTGCTTTTTCCCACCTCATGTCGAGTGGCCGGCCGCTAAGTGCACGGTCCGCTCTTAATGAGTGAAAAGAGGCTCAAGGGGAGGCTGGACAAGCCCTTCTTTCTTGGGTTTCCTGTCACTCTTCAAAAACACGATTAGGAATCGACACGCCCAAGTGAACTTGGGTTTGTGCGACCTCAACAAGCAAAAAAATTTATGTGGTTCTTGTGGTTCTTTCCTTGAGTGATACAGAACACTGCCAAAGCTCTGATATCAATGTCGAGTGCAACAGAAGTGAATGTTGAACTTTGCTCAAGATGAGTGCTCCGAACTGTGCTCAAGGATCCTTTTATTTACGGAAGGGAGAGCCTTCCGTTCCTTTAGTGAGAGAGTGCAATGGACACAAACAAAGTGGTGAACACTGTGAATGAAGGTGTTGAGACTGAGAGATAGAGAGAGAGAAATACGACACCAGAATTTTGCCAAACCCTCCTTCGAAGGCCCCACTCTCTATGGCGAGAGCGGTCTACTTATGATTGCACAAATATCTACAATGCTTGGACTTGCCGACGACTTCGACGACGATGAGGACGACGACGAGACGGTCTAAAATCTGAGAATGTTAAGGGCTGAAATCTGCAAATCTTTATTTGCTCAATTCCGACCCTATGTCGGTGACGAGGTCGATGACGACGGTACGACGACGACGCGCTGAAAATGCAGATGCTGAAATCTGCGTTTTCTGGGCTGAAACTGTAAACCTTGATGAATCTCACCATGCGGCGAGGATCTGCTGAAAACTGAAAACGCTGGTGCTTGTGGAAATTCCGTCGTGAAGATCTGCAAAAACGCTGAAAGGCCTTGCAGATGCAAAAACGCTAGGGCTGAAAATCCTCCTACTGTTGCCGGATGTCTTGCAAATGCAAAATGCTAGGCTTCTTGTTCTGTCTTGCTGTTGTCGGGGCTGATCTGCTGTGCAAAAAACGCCAGGCTGCCTGTGGATGAAAACACTAGGTCCTTGCAGATGCAAAAACGCTAGCCCTGCTGATATGGGGGGTCTTGTTGAGAAGGTGCCTGTTGAACACACTGGTTCCTGCTGCCTCTTCTACCAGAAAGTGCTAGCGCTAGGTTTGCTTATATACAAACTTAGCAAAATTGCCCTACCTACTTTCTAACAAAAGTCACTTAAAAACAATAAGTGAAAAATGTCAAAAATAGGGAAAATAGGTCTATGCGCTGTAAAAATGCTACTAATGAGATCTGACTAGAATCTGATGGTCATGCTCTGTGCAACCAAAGGATATGCATTTAATTTAAGTGTCTGGACATGCACGGTCTGCGAACAGACTCACAAAAGTGCCAGATCACTTCCTATTCTAGACTGATTTGACTGAACTGAACCCTTGTCATGCTGTAGCTTGTCCACGGACACAGAGGGTTGGATGTCTCACGTGACAATGACGGGGATGAAGTTATGTGTGATGATGAGTATGCTTATGATGATGAGAAGGGGTTTGGCATATATGAGTCCAACGACAAGGAACTCAGAGATATGGATGCCTATGCTAGGGATATGTGTGCCTTGGGGATACTTTTGTGCTTTGGATGTCAACAACTTTACCTTCACACAATGCTTTTAGCTACTTGGGTGCATGATTTGCATGTTGTTGCTATGGCTGGTGAAGCCAAGATGCCAGGTGATGAGTCACTTGAGTTGTCTCAATCAATTGGGTTGAATGTGGTATGCAATATTTATACTTTTGGAGCTCCAGACAGGGTGGATGTGTTAGTTGGATATGCCTATGGTGCATTTTGGTTGATTGGTGACAAATATATGTGTCGTGCTATGATGCTTCTTGTGATTCATGCGATATGCCTTTGGCCTTTTGATCCAGGTGGAATGAGCATCTACTAGTGTTGCTGCTGAGCATGAATGCTCTAGCAGGCTAGGGGATGGGAAAATTATGTTAGGAGTTTTTTGGAAGAAGTGATTGCGCATATGTACATACACATGCATGGTGCATCGAATAAAGAATTGCCCATTTTTCAGAGCCAGGTGGTTACGTGGGGCCCACATGTTTCAGGTAGGACAGCGTGTACATAGTACATCGATTTTCATCGTCACCAGTATCAGTGTGCTTTTCTATAATAATGAGGAGTTGGTAGAGCGTAAAACTTCTCGAGGAAGCTATCAGCGGGCGCACGCCATGAGGTAAGCCGGTGCGTCAGATGATATCCAGTGGCATCAGGAGTCGAATGGGATCAAGACTTGCATGTGGATAAGTGAGGACACAACGGGAGTGTTTTCTTGTGATCAATTATGCAAAAAGGTCATCATGAGAACTATATTTGGGGGCCACTTCACGTGATTGTGGGATGCATTATTGGGAAAAGTTGAGTGTCAGGTGTGCGGATGGATGTAGAAGGGTAGCAAAAATGCACTGCGTGGCCATTTTTTGGCCCGTTCGGGGTCTGTTTGAGATCAATCAAAAGGCCAAAGGTGCGCAAGGGATAAAGTGAAGTGTGGACATTGAAAAACCAGAGAAAAAAGTGGAGAGAAGAGGAGGAACAGCCGCAACTCAATTTTTGCTATTTTTGGAGCCTGTTTTGGCCATAAACTGCTCATCCGAGCTCAGATTTGAGCACTTGTATATTGTAGACTAGGGTTTTTGGCCGTTCCGGACGCAATGGCGCAATTCATTTTGCCAAATTCCTCACTGTTTTCTACTGTTTTGGCTGTGTAAGTTTCTCTTGTGAGTGAAGCCTCTGCTTAAATTCGTGAATGTGTCTGGCATATTTTATCCATATGGTGTGAGCTATTTGCCCCATTGGTGTTGGCCCAAGCTCAATTGTATCTAAGCATCAGAAATCTTCCTCATTTAAGCTACTTTGTGTGTGTGTGTGTGTTGAGTGGGCAAATGAGTAGTCTCTCTCCTCTCACTCCATCGGTGTGTTCCCTGTCTCGGCCAGGTGGATTGTGTAAGCTGAGTGGTGCCCAATAGTGTGTGTGTGTATTATCCCAAGAGTGTGTGTTGGGTGATTATAGAGGCGTGTGTGTTTCCATCCTGCTCACACCGGTATTAAAACCAGAGTAAAACAAGTCAAATCGGCATCAAGACAGATTTAGAATAGATTCAATCCATTTCAAAACACTTTCAAACAGTACTTTCTCAGACAAAATTGAAAATCATTTAAATACAAAACAACTAGAAAATTCCTTCAGGTGTTTGTTTGGACAGTCGAACTTCGAGGATGACTAGCTTATCCTTCTGCATCAGGGTAATGGTACGGAGAGGGTCGCGACATTCTTGTCGTGCCAAGGCATGCCCAAGGGAACGTCGCAATTGCCTAACTTCATGATGTGGAAATTGACTTTTCCATGGTACCCTTGTACGTTCAGCCGTTGAGTTTGCCATACACTCTGTACAATTCATTTGAACCCTCCAGATTTTATGCTATAAATATGAGGTACTAGTACAATAACAGGTCTTAGCCGGAGGTGGCCCTAGGGAGCTTTCTGTTGTTGGAGCAGAAGGTTGCTCTGAAGAAGTCGAGGCTCTTTAAGTACATGAATTGAACCTTTGTTGCAGGAAACGTTTCCTCTTAAGGAAACGTCATGTCACGTGACATATTCCAACCCTATGTGTCCGTGGACAAGCTACACCACAACAAGGTTCAATCAGTCCCGTCAAGTTAGATTAGCAGTGATCTGGCACTTTTGTGAGTCTATTCGTAGACCGTGCATGCACAGTCACTTAGCATAGATGCATATCCTCCGGTTGCACACAGCATGATCATCGGAATTTCCATCAGAATCCATTAGCATCAGTTAGGGGAATTTTCCAGTGCATTTAGCCTATTTTCCTATTTATTGGTATTTTCACTTATTATTTTTAAGTGACTTTCCAACAAAAGTAGGTAGGGCAATTTTGCTAAGTTAATATATAAGCAAACCCAAGTTAGCACTTTCTGGCAGAAGAGGCAGCAAGAGCACCTTGCTCAACAGGCAACTTCTCAGCAAGACCAACCCCCGCGACTACTCTGGCGTTTTCTCCACAGAAGACCTAGCGTTTTTGCATCAGATCAGCCTTGGCGATTTGTGCACAGCAGATCAGCCCCGGTGTCATCACGACACAGCAGATCAGCCTAGCGTTTTTGCATTTGCAGAACCCCGGCGACAGAAGGACCAATTTCAGCCCCTGGCGTTTTTGGATTTCAGCAGCAAATTAAGACCGGCATCATTCACCTAAAGTGTAGCAGATTCAGCCCGTAAAGACCATCAGTTTTCAGCCCTAAGAAACCTCATTTTTCAGCCAAGAAAACGCAGTCAAAACAATCATTTGCAGCCACCGAAACAGTCCCGAAATTCAGCGATTAGAAGATCTCAGATTTCAGCCATCGTCGTCGTCGTGTCGTCATCGGCATAGACCAAGTTGCATAGTCCATTGCATACGCATTGTACACCTTTGTGCAATCAAAGAATAGACCACTCTCGCCGATGAGAGTGGGGCCTTCGGAGGAGGGTTTTACAACCTCTCGGTGTCGTATCTCTTCTCTCTCCTTCTCTGAGTCTCATTCACTTGCACGTACAATATCCACTCACTTTGTTCGTGATCATAGCACTCTCCATAAGACGGAAAGCTCTCTCTTTCCCTAAGAACTAAAAGGAACCTTGAGCAAATAAAGATCACTAATCTTGAGAAAAAACAACATTCATTCCGCTGCACCTTACATTGGTATCAGAGCTTTGGCAGTGTTCTGCATTACCCAAGGAAAGAACCACAAGAACCACAAGTTTTTTTTTGCTTGTTGCGATCGCACGAACCCAAGTTTTCTTGGGCGTGGCGATTCCTAATCGTGTTTTGTTGAAGAGTGACAGGAATCCCAAGAAAGAAGGGCTTGTCCAGCCTCCCCTTGTGTCTCTTTTCACTCATTGAGAGCGGACCGTGCGGCCAATCGACGTGAAGTGGGAAGAAGCAACCTTGGTGTGAGCGCAAGGCCGCGAAGGGGTGCGCCCGTAGAAAGGAGTAGAACTCGGGTGAAGAGAAGATTCTTCTCCAACGCGATTTGCAAGCGAAAGAACACCTCAAGAATCCGAAGTTCCTCGTGAACTTCAGAACCCAAGACCCTTAAGAACCCAAGTTCCTCGTGAACTTAAGAACCCAAGACCCCCAAGAACCCACAAGAACCACGATTGCAGAATGATCATCACTCGAAGCGGAATGGATACTTCTCTTGGAAGTGATGAGCATGAGAGAGGTGAAGAAGAATTTTCCCCACCAGGAGGTTTTTCCGACCCTCCCCCTTTCTCATCTACGACAAAGATTGCACTAACTCCTATGGAGGCTTTGCAGCAATTTTTTTTGAAATGGAAGTTAGAACGAGAAGCAAGAAATGCAGAAAGAAAGCGTGACCACGAAGAAAGAATGGCAGCCATAAAGCATGAGTACAAAGAAAGGAAAGCCGCCTTGTTGCAACTCTTTTCTCAAGTGCCGGCACCGATGCACGAAATTCGGGAAAAGGAGACTCTCTCCGTTTCTTCTTCTCCAAAGCATGACACAGGATTTGCATGATTGTGTGAAGCATGATGATGATGATTTGATTGATAATGATTTGCATGATGATGAGAAGCATGATGAATTGAATGACAATGATTTGCATGATGATTTGAATGACAAGCATGATGATTTGGATGACAAAGATAAGCATGATGATTTGAAGCACAATGATAAGCATGATGATTTGGATGCCAATGATTTGCATAATGATTTGGATGACAATGACAAGCATGATTATTTGCATGATCAAGATGTGATTTCTCACAAGCATGATGATTTGTATGATCAAGATGTGATTTCTCACAAGCATGATGAGTTGCATGAAGACGATGTGATTGTTCACAAGGATGATGTGTTAGTGGATGCTTTTCCTAGCGAAACTAACCTCGTTGTAGATTCGATCAATCACGAAGATCCGATCTTGGCTTTCGAGTCGAGGTCTAATGAACTCCCACAGGATGATTCGATCATTCAGGAAGAATTGATCTTGGCTTTCGTGTCAAGGTCCACAGATCCCCCACAAGAAGATTCGATAGATCCCGAAGAAGCGATCTTGGCTCTCGAGCCTTGGTCCAAAGAACCCTCACAGGAAGTATTGTGTGTTCGCATGATTGATACGCACGCATTGTTCGAGTGTTTCATTCGTGAAGGTTTCCTATATTTTAGTCAGCATCGTTATGTGATCCCTTTTCCTAGGCATGACATATTGTATGTTGAGCACGTTTCTCTCATGGATGAGCACGAATGTATGCGGATTGTTCATGAAAAGTTGACAAGTTTGTATGTCAGGAAGTCACATTCCATGTCTCTTCCTTGGCATGACACAATTCCCGAAAGAGCACATGATTGTATGAGCACCAAGCATGGGCATTTCCATTGTGATTTGCCACAGTTGATTGGTTTCGATCAAACAGAAAAGATTCGACCTCATTGTTTGCATGTGTTTGATGAACGGATTGTCACTCCGTCTATTTGTTCATCTACATTGCATACACAGTCTTTAGAGAAGACAAGATTTTTTTCCTTCACTATACATGGAATGGGTATGTTCATGGTTTTGTGTTGGAGATGGTTTCAGGAATTTTCAGCCATGGAGATTCTTGAAGACGAAAGAAGCACGACTCTAGACGAAGTTGAAGCAAGAAAGGAGCTTCTGAAGACTTTGAGTCGCTTTCGGCGCGGCCCTAAGAAGCAAGCATTGCAGACCTTAACAAGCAAAATGCACACGCACATGCTTGCTGTAATTTTCTGCACATAACCTGAAATTCTTACCTATGCACACCCCTACGCCGAAACAGAGGTCTTCTTCGCGTTGGAATCACGCCAAACTTGATGTAGACTTAGGATAAGGAGAGAGAAGAGAATTTCTATGGCTGATCTGCTGAAAACAGCCCTAATCGAGGTGATTAGGGGCTGAAAACAGAGAATTTCAGCAGCCGCACTCTGCTAAGAGAGCATCTACGGCAGCTTCTCGCGATGAAACTTCACCAGAAGGTGTCTATGACTGTGAGATCCCTTGTTCTTGACAATGGGAGCACAAGGCTACCACATATGTCGCAAGGGGCTGCTCTCAAGCTTGAATGGAGGGCTCCACCGCGTAGAGCACGCTCACATTAGGGGGGGTAGGTGCACTGCCAGCCCTGAAAATGGGGGAGGGGGGCTCCTAAATAGCCATCAGGGAGAGGGGGCGCTAGGAAGAGAGAGAGGGTGAGAGTGAGAGTGAGAGAGAGTTAGTTTGCATTGGTAAGTGTGCCACTTGACACACTTACTTTAAAAACTTAAAAACCATTCAACTTTTGACTTTAAAAACTTCTAACTCATTAATTAAAAAAATGTGCAACTAACTAACAACTGCTACCAATGATTCTTTTATGAGAACACCAAAGGTCTGTCGGCGCAATGCCGCACGGGCACTGCACCGCCTTTACCTGTTCACACTTGTCCAGCCGCCCGCCCGGGCATGGACCGTTAAATTTAATTTAACGAAACTTACCCTAAGGCTTTATTAGCTTTATTGGCCTTAGGGTCACTGTTCTAAGGACCCCATCTCATTCATGTGCTTGTACTGACGCGCGTATTTTTCCTGAGCCTAAAATCTGAGGCTATTGCTTACCCCTTTCTGAAGACCCGATTTTCCAATCACTAGGGCTTCAGGGTAATTTCTGCTAAGGTCCCTCTGAGGTGTTCTAGCCCGCATTTAGGCTCACTTGAGGCCTTAGAACTGCTAGGTCTATTCTGGTGTGCACACAACTAATTAGATAATTCTTTTCTCGTAAATAAATTAATTATTTACAAAGTCTGACTTAGTTACATCCCTCTTGGTTCTAAATAGTTGACCTCAACTGTAGAGCGTCAACATAACTGTGCAAGATGTCAGGGTAGTCCTTGAGATCGGACTCAGTCATCCACTTTGCATCTAAAGGAGTGTAATTCTTGAACTTGACTAAATACTTTCGATGTAGACTCCCCGACGTGAGTTGTCTCTCCGAGTGGTGTATTATCTGTTCAGGTTGAAGGATTTCCTCAGTCTCTTCGACTTCTGGAGGATCTTCTTGTACGGGCGCCACTGGAGGAGGTCCAACATAGGGTCGGAGGAGACTGACATGAAAAGCATTATGGATTCGCCAATTATAAGGTAAATCCAATTTGAAAGTCACATCATTGACTTTATCTGTAATTTTGAAAGGGCCGTAGAATCTATGGGAAAGTTTGACAACTTTCCCTTTGCCGACCCGCTTTTTCAATCTAGCTTTCTCAAACCGAAGCAGGACATATTGTCCTTTTTCAAGATTGAGATTCCTTCCGTGCTTGTCTGCTTTTCTCTTCTGTTGCTCTTGAGTACGAAGAATCGCTTGCTTTACTTGTTGATGGGCAATATCAATATTGCGCACAAATTCATCTGCGGCGAAGATGTTTTCTTTGGTCACCATAATAGGAAGTAAGAGTGGCTTCCCATAAATAATTTCGAAGGGGGCTTTACCAGTTGAGGAATGTATGGTATTATTATACGCAAACTCAACTATTGGTAAGTACTGTTCCCATTCGGATTGTCGTTCCGAAACATAGCACTTGAGGAGATCTAAAACAGTGGCATTAGCGATTTCGCTTTGACCATCTGTTTGAGGGTGATAAGCTGATGAAAAATCAAGCTTAGTTCCCAAGTTTTCAAACAATGCCTGCCAAAATAGACTAGTCATGCGGGGATCTCTATCGCTGACAATAGTCTTTGGCAATCCATGGTGTTTAAAAATCTGAGCTAGAAATATTCTAGCCATGTGATCAGCTTTGATCGTCTTTTTTACTGGAAGAAAATGTGCTTGCTTACTGAACCTGTCTACTATAGTCCAGATTGCATCATTTCCATTCTTGGATCTAGGATCTTTCTTGGATCTAGGAAGATCCGTAATAAAATCCATGGCAATACTTTCCCATGGCGTGTTAGGCAGAGGGAGCGGCTGAAGCTTGCCATAAACTTTATGTCTGTCATATTTCACTTTTTGGCATACTAAACACTCACGTACATGTTTTTCAATGTCCGCACGGAGTGTTGGCCAAAAGAAATACCTTTCGAGGGCACTAGTGGTGGAAGCAATTCCCCGATGCCCAGCATAAGGAGAATTATGTGCTTCATGCATCACCTTTTGTCGTAAGGGCTGAGCTATGCATATTGCTTGTTGACGATAGAGTGTATTATCCCTGATAGAATAAGGTGGCTTTGAGTGACCAGCTTGAAGATCTGCCCAAATTGTGGCGAAGTCTGGATCTTGAGGATACATCTCGCTGAGAGATTCTAGTTCCTCATGATAAATTGTTGTTAGTGCATTGATCTTTGGACGCCTGGAGAGAGCATCTGCAACTGCATTCTTTGTTCCAGAAGTGTGTAAAATCTGAAAATGAAACATTGAAAGAAAGTTGGCCCATCTCATCTGCTTTTCTGATAACTTTCTCTGTGTGAGAAAGTAGCGAAGACTTTGATGATCTGTCTTGATAATAAAATCAGCTCCTAATAGATAGTGTTTCCAAATGGAAAGAGCATGAATTACCGCCATTAGCTCTTTTTCGTATATGGAGACATGCAACTCGGCATCTTTAAGGCGCCGACTTTCATAGGCTATCGCGTGACCCTCTTGGTTCAAAACTGCTCCTACACAATCTCCAGATGCATCGCAGTATACCTCGAAAGGTTTGCGAAGATCAGGGACGGTGAGAACAGGTCCGTGACTGAGTAGATACTTAAGCTTTTCGAAAGCTTGTTTTTGTCCAGACCCCCAATGGAATGGAATCCGCTTCTTTGTCAGGTCATGGAGGGGACCTGCTATCGCGGCAAAAGCTCGAATGAAACGTCGATAATAAGAACAGAGGCCAAGGAAACTTCGTACATCATGTACTGTAGTTGGCGTAGGCCATTCTACAACTGCTTGAATCTTATCAGAGTCCATTCTCACTTGGTTGTGAGATACTATATGGCCCAAATAGTGGATTTCTTTTAGAAAGAACTCACTCTTCTTAGCATTCACAAATAATTTGTGTTTGCGTAATTCTTCAAACACTAAGGCGAGATGCTTATAGTGTTCGTCTTCCGTCTCTGAGAAGATTAAGACGTCATCAAAGAAAACGCCTGTAAAGCTTCTGTATGAGTGGAAGATTCTATCCATCATTCTGTTGAATGTAGCTGGTGCATTAGTGAGCCCATAAGGCATCACTAGAAATTCATACAACCCGAAGGTTGTTCTAAATGAAGTCTTATGCACATCCTGAGGAGCTATGCGGATTTGATGATAACCGCTCTTCAAGTCTATACGACTAAAGACACTGGCTCCTTGTAACTTATCAAGAATGTCATCAATCCGAGGAATTGGAAATCGATTCTTGATTGTGATCTTGTTTAGAGATCTATAGTCTATGCACATGCGGAATGTGCCATCCTTTTTCTGTACTAGCAAGACAGGTGAACAATATGGAGAAGTACTAGGCCTTATTAAGCCCTTCTCCAAAAGTTCGTTAACCTGCTTGAGAATTTCCTCTTGTTGCATTAGACTAACTCGATAAGGGGGCTGATTTGGAGGAGAACTTCCTGGGATCAAATCAATGGTATGATCCTCAAGTCGCGAAGGTGGGAGTTCATTTGGAAGTTCATCTGCAAAACAATCTTTATATCTTTCTATTAACTTAAGTCTTTTTTGCTCTAAAGAGGAAGAAAGTTGTGAAACAGACACATCTCTCTCTCTTGCAAAAATCAAGTACGCTGAAACACACTTGTTCATTTCTTTCTTGATGGCAATGTGGTTGGCGATAGGAATACGCCAATCACCTGCATCTGCAAGTACAAGATACTCCTTTCCTTTATGAGCAAAAGATAAGGTTTTCTGAACATAGTCAGGAATGGGATGCATCTTGTAGTGCCAAGGCATTCCCAAGATAACATCGCATCCTTCAAGTGAAGCTAGTAAGAAAGACTCTTGATCCTTGTAGTCGTCGACCTTTAGATTCAACTTCCCTATGATTGGAGTAGAGTTTGAGTTCTGCCCTTTGAAAGCAGATTGCGCTTGAATAGAGACTCCAAAACGATTGGGCTGCAAGTTCAGGTCGTCAGCTAGCTTGGTAGAGATGAAGTTGTCTGTACTACCAGGGTCAAACAAAATAAGAGCCCGCTGGTTGTTGATACTACCCCATGCTTTGAGAAGAGCTCTTTCTTTTCTATCCTTGGTTGTATTTCCCTGTACATCTGGGACTGCATTGGAAGAGGGTGGTTGTGGAGGTTTGGTTGGACAGTCACCCTTCATATGACCAACTTGTCCGCACTTAAAGCATCTTCCTTCACTAATGTAGGTTCGCAACTTAGCAGGAGAGAGATATCTCCCTTTCTTGGGCTGATTTGGCTTTGCTTCTGCTTCGGAGGCGGTTCTTTTCTTCTTTTGAGAAGAAGTAGAAGAAGTAGGCTGCTCATGGAGAGCCTTCTGCTTGGCATGGTAAGTGCTTTGCTCCATCTTCCTGGGAGTACCCTTGTCATGTATTCCATCAGCTATGCGGGCTGATTCCATAAGTATCTGCAAGTTACCTCGAGGGTAAAGCTTCATAGCCTTTTGCAAGGCTTCATGCAAACCTGCTTCAAACTTGCGCATCTTCTCCGAATCGTCAATCTTCTTGAATGGAGTGACTTTCAAGAGAACGTCCCAAAACCTATCCACATAGCGTGGAACAGTTTCGTTCTCTGACTGTGAAAGTCGATCCCATTCTTTCTTTACCTCTTCCTCATAGTCTGGAGAAAGGAACTGTGCGTAGAACTCCTTCTTGAAAGCGGTCCAATCTTGGGGTTTGCGATCTTCCAGGATAAGGGTTAACCACCAATTGCTGGCGGTGCCTTTCAGGTACAAACTAACATGGCGAAGCTTGGATCTTTCTTTAAAATTCCCTTCTGCAAATGCAACTTCAAATTGGCGGATGAAAGCCAAAGCTTTGTCATTATCACGCCGTCCATTGTAGGTGTCAAATTTCACATCTTTATCTCCCGACTTGAATGTTTTCTGCCTGTGGTGCTTCTTATGGTGCTCCTTCTTTCGATGCTTAGACTCCTTGGGGACAGGAGTCCTTTCCCTTGAATGTACTTCTTGCTGCGACGGATCGTCGAGAAACATGTCTTCCGGAGAAACTATGTCATCCAGATCCTTCATGAAAGAGAACTGAGGGGAATCAGGGGGATCGTGCTCTTGAACTTTTGGATTAAACCGCACATGACGTTCTGGAGATTTCTTCTGCCTCTCGTGCATGCGGGAAGTTCCAATCAAAGGATCTTTTCTTGGTTGTGGCGCCTTTGGGTTCTGCGGAATTTCTCCCGACCCCATCGGCATTTTCTCCTTCCCTTTTTCAAGATTATGGAGAATCTTTTGGACTTTTGGATGGGAGAGAGCTTTCTGCAACTCTTCCACCTGCTGTTGAAGGAGAGAGAACTCTATCTTGCGTCCTCCCATTTCTGCAGTCTGCCAAGAGTCGTCAATCCCTTCAGGAAGAGAGAGAGGACCTTGCTCTGATACCACTGTCACAAAAATACGGAAGCGTAAACTGACGTTTAATTGCACTTCAAATACTCAAGAGAATTAGAGGGAGCGAGAAAACTTGACACTTCATTGGGGACCAGAAGATCGGCTGGTCCCCCCCCATAAAGAGAATATCTTTATTACTAAGGGAGAATCTTTACAAGCACAGGAACGGGGCATACGCCCGTCCTCTATTCTTTCTTCTGTTCTGTTCAGACTACTGACTGAGAAAGTGTTTCCACTTTCTTACTGCTTAGGGGATTTCCCCTCTTCTGCGAGACTGGTTGGAAGCTCTGGAAAAGAGAGTCTATCTTCCGAAACAGCTCATCGGAAGCTCTCACAGAGGAGAGTCCATCTTCCATTATGTGTTTCCTTCATGCTCATTCATTCATGCATCGAACACAAAAGAGAAACAAGCAAAATGCACACGCACATGCTTGCTGTAATTTTCTGCACATAACCTGAAATTCTTACCTGTGCACACCCCTACGCCGAAACAGAGGTCTTCTTCGCGATGGAATCGCGCCAAACTTGATGTAGACTTAGGATAAGGAGAGAGAAGAGAATTTCTATGGCTGATCTGCTGAAAACAGCCCTAATCGAGGTGATTAGGGGCTGAAAACAGAGAATTACAGCAGCCGCACTCTGCTAAGAGAGCGTCTACGGCAGCTTCTCGCGATGAAACTTCACCAGAAGGTGTCTATGACTGTGAGATCCCTTGTTCTTGACAATGGGAGCACAAGGCTACCACATATGTCGCAAGGGGCTGCTCTCAAGCTTGAATGGAGGGCTCCACCGCGTAGAGCACGCTCACATTAGGGGGGGTAGGTGCACTGCCAGCCCTGAAAATGGGGGAGCGGGGCTCTTAAATAGCCATCAGGGAGAGCGGGCGCTAGGAAGAGAGAGAGGGTGAGAGTGAAAGTGAGAGAGTTAGTTTGCATTGGTAAGTGTGCCAAGTGGCACACTTACTTTAAAAACTTAAAAACCATTCAACTTTTGACTTTAAAAACTTCTAGCTCATTAATTAAAAAAATGTGCAACTAACTAATAACTGCTACCAATGATTCTTTTATGAGAACACCAAAGGTCTGCCGGCGCAATGCCGCACGGACACTGCACCGCCTTTACCTGTTCACACTTGTCCAGCCGTCCGCCCGGGCACGGACCGTTAAATTTAATTTAACGAAACTTATCCTAAGGCTTTATTAGCTTTATTGGCCTTAGGGTCACTGTTCTAAGGACCCCAACTCATTCATGTGCTTGTACTGACGCGCGTATTTTTCCTAAGCCTAAAATCTGAGGCTACTGCTTACCCCTTTCTGAAGACCCGATTTCCCAATCACTAGGGCTTTAGGGTAATTTCTGCTAAGGTCTCTCTGAGGTGTTCTAGCCCGCATTTAGGCTCACCTGAGGGCTTAGAACTGCTAGGTCTATTCTGGTGTGCACACAACTAATTAGATAATTCTTTTCTCGTAAATAAATTAATTATTTACAAAGTCTGACTTAGTTACACCTATATGAAGTTCAAGTACCGCACGACCCACACATCAGAGTGGGCCGACGAAGAGTCCCTTCTAGGATTCCCGATGTTGTTGGCGATCTCCCTCGATGCCATACAGTTCGGTACCAGTACCTCACTTTGAAAAGGAGGGGATGTCACGTGACACATCCCAACCCTATGTGTCCGTGGACAAGCTACACCACAGCAAGGTTCAGTCAGTCCCGTCAAGTTAGATTAGCAGTGATCTGGCACTTTTGTGAGTCTATTCGTAGACCGTGCATGCACAGTCACTTAGCATAGATGCATATCCTCCGGTTGCACATAGCATGATCATCGGAATTCCCATCAGAATCCATTAGCATCAGTTAGGGGAATTTTCCAGTGCATTTAGCCTATTTTCCTATTTATTGGTATTTTCACTTATTATTTTAAAGTGACTTTCCAACAAAAGTAGGTAGGGCAATTTTGCTAAGTTAATATATAAGCAAACCCAAGTTAGCACTAAATGGCAGAAGAGGGAGCAGGAGCACCTTGCTCAACAGTCAACTTCTCAGCAAGACCAACCCCCGCGACTACTCTGGCGTTTTCTCCACGGAAGACCTAGCGTTTTTGCATCAGATCAGCCTTGGCGATTTGTGCACAGCAGATCAGCCCCGGTGTCATCACGACACAGCAGATCAGCCTAGCGTTTTTGCATTTGCAGAATCCCGGCGACAGAAGGACCAATTTCAGCCCTTGGCGTTTTTGGATTTCAGCAGCAAATTAAGACCGGCATCATTCACCTAAAGTGTAGCAGATTCAGCCCGTAAAGACCATCAGTTTTCAGCCCTAAGAAACCTCATTTTTTAGCCAAGAAAACGCAGCCAAAACGGTCATTTTCAGCCACCGAAACAGTCCCGAAATTCAGTGATTAGAAGATCTCAGATTTCAGCCATCGTCGTCGTCGTGTCGTCATCGGCATAGACCAAGTTGCATAGTCCATTGCATACGCATTGTACACCTTTGTGCAATCAAAGAATAGACCACTCTCGCCGACGAGAGTGGGGCCTTCGGAGGAGGGTTTTACAACCTCTCGGTGTCGTATCTCTTCTCTCTCCTTCTCTCAGTCTCATTCACTTGCACGTACAATATCCACTCACTTTGTTCGTGATCATAGCACTCTCCATAAGACGGAAAGCTCTCTCTTTCCCTAAGAACTAAAAGGAACCTTGAGCAAATAAAGATCACTAATCTTGAGAAAAAACAACATTCATTCCGCTGCACCTAACACGTCAATAGTTAGAAACATGAGGAAACGGCTACACCAAATCCAAGGAAACATTGGGGTTAGAATGAGTTTCTATTAATGCATATTTTCTAACTGAAATGTAAATTATTCAGATCACTTAAATAACTTACTAATTTTTTGAATGAATATGACAAATTGGACTATTTGAAGACCAGCATGGTTGAGGTTTTGAACAAATAGAAAGCAACAACACCCAACCTTTACAGGCTAGTAGGACGAAGTGTACACTTGTGTCTCTGGGCAGGCTCTCTCTCTCTCTCTCTCTCTCTCTCTCTCTCTCTCTCTCTCTCTCTCTCTCTCCAATTCTTGACGCTCAGCCCGTATGTGGTGTCGCCAAGGCCACGCACGTAGATTCAGCCCGCTTGTGATATCAAGGGAGCCACGCATGTAGAGGTTGTCCAGCCAGGAACATGTCCTGGCCACGCTAACAACTCGCAGCTTAATTTGACCCATGTTAAAGCCACGTGGCTTAAAAAAATTGCCTTGAAATTGGAGGCCGTTTCCTGAGCGTTTCCTAAGGTGGGAAACGTTCGAATTGCAAGGAAACGTGGAAACGGCGTTTCCTCTTCCTCTTCTCACGTTTCTTGCAACACAAAATTGAACGTATGCGAAGTTTGAAAGCCGCTCTTGAGGTCTATGGAGCTGAAAATTCGTGCCTCCTGTAGCTTATTCAAAATATCACCAATTTTAGGAATTTTGAAATCTGTTCTTGATCGTAATCTTGTTTAGAGAACGATAATCGATGCACATTCAAAACGTGCCGTCTTTCTTTTGAACAAGCAAAATTGGTGAACAGTATGGAGAAGTACTAGGTCGAACAAGGCCCTTTTCCAAAAGTTCATTCTTGTTTAAGAGGTTTTTCCTATTGAAATAAACTAACTCTAATAGGTGGTTGATTTGGAGGTGAGTTGCCTCGATATGATGTTCTTCCGGTCTTTTAGGACGTAATTCATTGGGGAGTGGAGTAAGTTTGGTACTGACTAAGAAAAGTTAAACGATCTTTATCTAAATTCACAAGACATTTTCACCACTCATTTCTCTCTCTTGGCAAAAATCAAGTGAGCAAAAAGACTTCTTTATTTCTCTCTAAACAGTTATGTTACTGACCATGGGTATGGGCCAATCACTTACACTAGCATCTACCAATCATACTGCTGCCAAGGCATTCCTAAAATAACATCACATCGATTAGAGTACTTGCCGCTCTTCAAATTTAGATGTCCTTGAACAGGAGTAGAGTTCGTGGTCAACCCCTCAAAGTCTGAGCCAGAGCTAATCAGGGTTCCCAACCTCTCTGGAGTAAGACCAAGAGATTCTGAAGTGTCCAACAAAAAAAAGTTGTCTGGTGAGCTTGGATCAAATAAAATCAAGACTCTCTGCCCATTCAAGCTGCCGCATCCCTTTAAGAGCTGTCGGTTACCTTTCTCCTTCCTAGTGTTGGCTTGCACAACTCGGACCGAATTTGAGGTAGGAGGCGGAGAGTCTTTCTTGAGACGTGGGCAGTCTAGTTGCCTGTGGCTGTAACAAACTGCTGACGTGTCAAAGCCTAAAGAATGGAGCCAACTTACAGATGTGGCCGAGGGGCCTCAACCCTAAGAAGAACAAGTCCTACCAACTTATGGGGACCCCGTTCGATGGGGCCCCAAGTGACATAAAGGAAGAAAATAAAGCAAGATCCGGACACACGCAAAAAAACTGATGACGTGGTAGATTTCCGAAAATTGCGCTGGTATGATGACGTGGCAGGCTGTACGGATTTCCTCGTTTTGCGCTGGCTGATATGTGGCAGGCTGTACGGATTTTCGTAAATTACGTTGGCAGCTTTTGGCATTGCTTTTTGGACCAGAAGCTTTTGAGTTTTAAAGGCTTTTTACTGTAACTGCTTTTCAAGTGAAGGGCCTTTAAATATGAGGCTAGGGCTCATTCCTGGCATGCTTTCAGGTGCAGAGAGTACCGGCTTGTACTGTGTTGATGCAATATAAAGAAATACCGAAAGGGGCGTCAAGGTTTGGGGCCAATACTCTCTAGGGTGGAATTCCGCCACTCCATGTCGCGTGTCGTCTCTCTCTCTCTCTCTCTCTCTCTCTCTCTCTCAATTCAGTTGTTATTGAAGTGCTAAAAGTCTGCTCAAGTCTGTTCTTTTCTATTGGCACGTGGTGCCCGTCTTGTGACAGTGGTATCAGAGCATCAGGCGTGTGCTTTTCTGAAAGCATACCGGTCCTACAAAAGAGCAGTCAGAGCTATTGAAATTTTATTTGAGGTATTTTTGCCCTCCAACCTGGACTTATTAGCCACTCCCACCCTTACTTCATCGCGCATCGGGCGCGCTCCCGTCTTCACCGCTCATGTGTTACAGGGCATAAGCCAATTAAGATCACTTGCACGAGAAGGATCGAGATTTGTTTCAAGTCACTGTTTTTCTCAGAAGCAGTGCCATGCAGATATTGATGTCTACAGCTACCAAGCAGCATACTCCAAGTACTTGGCAAGCTTTCAAGAAAAAAAATAAATTTGCCTGAAGTTATATGGTTTCTGACATCTTCCTTCGCAATGTAACTTCGGGCAGAGTGGGATATCCTGAAATGCTTGCCATGGAAACCCTAGCAGATTATAGCTTGAAATTTCTCGATATCTCCCAGTAGATGTCTCTTCACGAGCATGAGATCCAGTGTGATTGCTATCTTGGAACTACCATCGCCGCCAAAGGAACACTGTTTGTCCAAGAGCTGATGGACCATGCTGTGCTCGGCTACGACCTCATGGAAGGAACCTAACCCTAATTTTTGGTGCAAGTTTCCAGATGGAAAGTCAGTCGACTTTTCAAGCTTGATTGATGTCGAGATTGCTTTTTAAGTTTGAGTTCTATTTGATCTTGTTTGGTGATCCTGTTTGGAATTTGTTTGAAATGGATGAAATCTGTTTTGAACCTGTTTTGGTGCCGATTTGAATTGTTTGACTCTAGTTTGATACTGGTTTCAATGATTGGTGATTTTACTCCCGGGTGGAGAAGTGAGAAATACTGTTTTGGTATTGTTTGAACCTCGGAACGACGCAGGCCGATGCCTGGGGAGCGTTTCGTTGTATGCTTGAAAACCTCGGAACGATGCAGGCCGATGCCTGGGGAGCGTTTGGTTGTATGCTTGAACCTCCAAGCGATGTAGACTGCGGTCTGGGGAGCGTTTGGTTGTACAGTCTTTTGAGCTCATGACCCGGACCTTTTTAGGTTATTTACGGGAGGAGTGACGAGGTAGTCGTTGAGTAGCTTCATACCGCAGACCGTTTGTATCAGGGGAGTGCTCAGCGGCGTTGTTTGTTGTGTCTTGTAACATGCATATGTAAGCATGTGTGTTGCATTGTGATGTGCCAATTACTGAATATTTCTAATTGGATGAGATTTCCTGGGTATGTAATTTTTTTTAGTGCATCAAGACTCGCGAGGATGATGAGTACGGTCTGGGTGTGATGGCTAATTTTACTACGCCGGAATATCAAGAGTTCCAATCTGGACGAAAGGAGAAGCTAACTCCTTGATCAAAAGAGCAGAAAGGAGAAGCTAACTCCTTGATCAAAACAGCGGAAAGGAGAAGCTAACTCCTTAATAAAAAGAGCAAATTGATTGTCCCTCGAAATGACCCTCGGAAATTTTTGAGCTAACTTGAGTTGTTTTGCAGATATGCTGTAATCGCGGACGATTACTCTCTTTCAAGAAGGGGAGATGTAACAAACTGCTGACGTGTCAAAGCCTAAAGAATGGAGCCAACTTACAGATGTGGCCGAGGGGCCTAAACCCTAAGAAGAACAAGTAACAGAAGAAGTCCTACCAACTTATGGGGACCCCGTTCGATGGGGCCCCAAGTGACATAAAGGAAGAAAATAAAGCAGGATCCGGACACACGCAAAAAAACTGATGACGTGGCAGATTTCCGAAAATTGCGTTGGCATGATGACGTGGCAGGCTGTACGGATTTTTGTAAATTACGCTGGCAGCTTTTGTCATTGCTTTTTGAACCAGAAGCTTTTGAGTTTTAAAGGCTTTTTACTGTAACAGCTTTTCAGGCCAAGGGCCTTTAAATATGAGGCTAGGGCTCTTTCTCTGGCATGCGTCTTGGAGAAGGTGCAGAGTCTGGAGTATCGGCCTGTATGGTGTTGATGCAATATAAAGAAATACCGAAAGGGGCGCTAAGGTTTGGAGCCAATACTCTCTGGGGTGGAATTCCGGCACTCCATGTCGCATGTCATCTCTCTCTCTCTCTCTCAGTTCAGTTGTTATTGAAGTGCTAAAAGTTTGTTCAAGTCTGTTCTTTTCTATTGGCATGTGGTGCCCGTCTTGTGACAGTGGCCTTTTTTACCACAAAAAAGCATTTGTTCTCTTCCATGTAAGCCTTTAGCTGAGATGGAGTAAGGTATTTCCTTTTCTTAGCTCGCTGTGGCTTCTTGTCTTCACCTTTGGGCTGATCTAAAGACCGCGTTCAAGAGGAGGTATCTGTCTCAGTAGAGAGAGTCTGCTACTTTGCATGAAAGATGCTAAACTCCTGATTGCAAGGAGTTCCTTTCGAATGCAAGTTCCCAGCAACCAAAGCAGATTGCTTCATAACATGAAGGGTGTTTTGAGGATAAGTTCATGCTTTTCTGGAGTGTCGGCTGGAATCCAGCTTCAAACTTATGCATCTTCTCTTTGTCTGAGACGTTCATGAATGGAGTGACCTTAAGAAGTGTCTCCTAGAACTTTTCGATGTAGTCGGAAATTGCTTCATGCTCTTTTTGGGAGAGCAAATCTCACTCTTTCTAGAAAATGCGAATGCAGAAGAGGGTTAGGGATCCTTTCTCCAACTCCTTCCATATCCGCATAGGAGGCAAAACGATCTTGGTACTCAAGATCTGGATTTTCGTGTATCCAATGTTGATCTTCGTTCAAAGACATAGCGATAAAGACGGGAGTGTGCCCTATGTGCGATGGACTAAGTGGCTAATCAGTCAGGGATCGGGACACGAAGATTCTTTGAGGAAAAAAGTTGGGAGAGGTTCTGTCACCAGCGTGTGACTACTATCTATCCTTTTTGTTGATTTCTTTCTTATTATCTATTTACTTTCACTTTTTGGAAACACCCCTCGGGAAATCTAACTGCCCTGCATTGCATAGCTAGTGTGGAACTGTCCAGAGGGAGTCCAGGCCTGAGGGCAAGAGAGCACTAAGGTTGGACAAGGACTATGGTTAGCCAAGTGGGGTCATTGACTAGCCAAAGTGGAATCCTTTGCTATAGAGGCTACATTTCAGTTCTGGATGTGGCCGCAGTGTACAAAGAGGGTCGGATGACCTAGAAAGATACAATGGCAGCATCTCCTAAAATTTAGGGAACTGCTATTTTGGGACCTGAAAATGTCTTCGCGTCATTACGTGCAGTTTGACATGGGGATCATTTTGTTACTCTGTGGCCAAGTCAACAGAGGCTGCAGGTGAGATATTTTTAGACCCGAGGGTCTAAAGCGGGAAAATGCACAAATGAGTGACACTTGGCACTCTGAGGCCAGTTTACTACTTATAGAGAAGGCAAAAACGTGATTTATAGCTGGGAGGCTCATTTTGCAAGTCTGTCACAGGTTAAGAGCTATGGAGTGCTTGCTTTCCCTCTTATGCACAGTGCGGTGCCAGGAGTGATGCCCTGCACGCTACGCACTGCCCTCTCTCTCCCCTTTGGCAGTATGTTATGCCCCTCTAGTGGGCTCTTCATTTGACCAATGTACAGTTGTGTGGGTTCATGCGCGATTGCCGAGGCAAGAGCCTCTTGCACAGGTATTGGATTAGCTAGCGGCTAATCCCCCCGCAGGTACAGGTGAATTCGGAGAGGTTTCACGCCAGAAATCTCGTCCGATTCAAAGGGCAAGTAGCCCTACAGGTGCGGGAGCTCGAGGACTTGCTAAGGATGCGACCGGCACGCGAAACGGAGCCCGAAACAGTAAATTACAGCCTGCTGTGTATTTTTGCAGGTTTAGGGTTTTGGCCCTAAACGGACCCTAATACCCCCAGGAGGTTCGGGGACGCAAGGGGACCGCTGTACAGGTGATCTGGCGCATTTTCAGGGCTGAAAACAGAGAATTCAGCGTGCTGCAGATTCTCGCCAAGTTTTGCAAAGTGCCCGTATGCGTCGGGAAAGTCGATCAATGCGTGGGAATATTGATTGTGAAGGGTTCTAGTACAGTTATGCTACCGAAATCGAGCTGGAACAGTGGAAATTCAGCCGAGTTTGTGCGGGGCAGCTTGTAGGAACCACAGCGTTTATTCCCTCTTTTGAACAATAAAGAAATACCGAAAGGGGCGCCTAAGTTAGGGGCCAATCTGGTGTCCGTCTACTCATACAGGTTCAATCTAGCAGCCTGTATCCCTCTCCCCTTTGTTGTGTCTTGAAAGTACAGGTAAAATAGACGACTAATAATGGGTGAAAGCTAAATCAAGGTTTAAAGTAAAGTCTACCGCCCTTTTTGGATTGAACAGGCCGGTTTCATGGTTCCATCAACGGGATTAAATCACTTTTTCCCATAGAAGTGAGCCTTGGTCAGTTTTGGGCTTGAAGACACAGGGGATCATAGACCAGACACAGGGAATTGCAATTATGGCTGACAGACCAGATGATGTGACTGAAGAGGTTTCCTCTTCACAGGGTCAACAGACACATGAAGTGGGTGAGTCCTCAAGACCACCACAGACGGATGATGATATATTCAGGACCCAGTTGGCTACTGCTGTGGCTATGTTCACACAAGTAATGCAGAACCCGAGGTTTTTAGCCTTTCTACAACCTCCTGTTCCGTCTCAGCAAGTTGGGTCACTGGATCATATTCAAAAGCCTGTTAAGGCTCGAGTACAAGTGATTCATACCGCACAGTCAATGGAAACACCTGTACACTTGACGGAGAACATGCAGTCTCCACAACCTATGCCTAAAGTGCAAGAACAAGTGGCTGAGATGCCAGTTTTTCAAGCTGTACCAATTCAGCCCGCCACCTTTCAGCAGCCTATAGCTGGTTCTAATGGGCAGGGAAGCAACCTACAGGCTATGCAACAGGTCTTCCCACCATCTTCAGTACACCCTGGCTATTTTGGAGGTGGATCGGTATTCCAGAGCATGGCTGGTCATGCACCTGGAAATCAGTTTTATACGCCAGGAACAGTGTTTGGGGGTGCTCAAACGATGATGCCTAACCCCATGTACAGTGTCATGGGTATGCAACCAGGGTTTCAGAGCACTCAGGGCCAATTTGGGATGCCACAAGCAAATTTTGGTATGGCTGGAATTACAAATCAGCAGCCAAATATGGCATTTCCAGGTCAAGTTAATAGCGGCCAAGGAACACAGATGAACCCTAATAGTGTTCCCATGTTTCAGTCACTTCCATATGACAATCTAACGCCGCTGGAGAGGCCAACTCCGTACAAAGAAGGTGGCAAAGGTGTGACTTTCACGACCTTTACAGGGTTTGATGACAGGAAGAAGGCTCTCTCTTCCTCGAGCAGTTTGACAAGGCCTATGCAGGGGGAAACTTTACAGAGGCTTCAAAGGTCTGCAAGGCAGCCACTTTCTTGACAGGGAATGCGGGACAATGGTGGACAACTTTATTGCTTCAAGGGCAAGCTTCGTCCACATGGATTTACTTCAAACAGATTTTTGCAGCAGCATGGTTATCTGATGATTTCGAAGCAGATGTCATGACAAAATGGCACCAGCTAAATGCTGCCACTTGCAGAAATCTGGATGATTACAATCGGAAGTTTTGGAAAGCTCTACTTCCAGTAACTTCCTATAGGTTTGTGCCATTGACAGAACAGATTGAAAAATACTGTTGTGGCCTACCCAAAGGATTGAGAAAATACTGCACGAAGACAAAAGTCACTACTTTGACGCAGCTCATCGAGGTAGCAAACACTGGCAATGGTTTGCTCAAGGGAGAAGATTGTGAATTTAACACTGGCGTCAAGGTAGGATCAGGCAAGAAAAATTCAGCCAAGAAGCACGTTCCCAATGAGGCTCCTAAAGGGACTCAGGAGTCGGCCAACGCAGGGAAAGACAAAGCTACAACTAAATCAGAAAAAGGACCAGCAAAGAAATGGAAAAGACGTTTTCCTCGCAAGTCAGAAGAGCAAAAGAAGGTCCTGAGGACAGAGAACAAATGCTTTATATGTGAGCAGCCTGGCCACATTGCTTACAATTGTCCTACAAAGAAAAGGCCAACTGATTCTGATGACAAGGAAGACAAGAAAGGAAAGAAGCCCATGGCTGGTCTAGTGCCAGATATGGTGGGCGACAAGCCAAATTCAGATGCAAGTGAGCTTTGCAGAGCATGGGGAAAGGTCAGGGATCAAACAGTGCTTATCTTCTTTGATCCAGGTGCCAAAGCCAACTTCATTTCCCCAGAATTGGCTTCAAAGTTGGGAATCAGACCTGAAGAGATGGGGTATACAGCAGAGGCAGGTTTGGCATGTCCTGGCCATACAGAGGCTGTGACACCCATCATTGGAAAGTTGCGTCTACATATCCAGTCCTATGTAGATGCTGAAGAATTTTACATCATGCCACTGGACGGATGTGATGTGTTGTTAGGTATTCCTTGGTTGTTTCGTGTACAGGGAATCATGGATGCCTACAACAAAAAGATCACTGTACAGAGCAGGGGAAAGACTCATATTCTGGATGTAAAGCTTAAAGGGGAGTCTATTCCTACTGTATCAGCTTCTGCTATTACTTCTGTAATGAAAAAGCATCTTTCTGCGTACTTGGTTTTTGCACGTGAAGTGTCAGATTGTGATGAATCAAATTTATCTGTGCTAGATAAAGAAAGGTCAATGTTTTTACAACAGTATAGTGACTGCTTTTCCGATTCATTACCGTCTCAATTACCGCCAGAGAGACCTGAGGACCATGCGATAGATTTGGTGCCAGGCAGTAGCCCACCAAATAAGCCTCTGAAACCGGCCTGTTCAATCCAAAAAGGGCGGTAGACTTTACTTTAAACCTTGATTTAGCTTTCACCCATTATTAGTCGTCTATTTTACCTGTACTTTCAAGACACATCAAAGGGGAGAGGGATACAGGCTGCTAGATTGCACCTGTATGAGTAGACGGACACCAGATTGGCCCCTAACTTAGGCGCCCCTTTCGGTATTTCTTTATTGTTCAAAAGAGGGAATAAACGCTGTGGTTCCTACAAGCTGCCCCGCACAAACTCGGCTGAATTTCCACTGTTCCAGCCCGATTTCGGCAGCATAACTGTACTAGAACCCTTCACGGTCAGTATTCCCACGCATTGACTGACTTTCCCGACGCATACGGGCACTTTACAAAACCTGGCGAGAATCTGCAGCACGCTGGATTCTCTGTTTTCAGCCCTGAAAATGCGCCAGATCGCCTGTACAGCGGTCCCCTTGCGTCCCCGAACCTCCTGGGGGTATTAGGGTCCGTTTAGGGCCAAAACCCTAAACCTGCAAAAATACACAGCAGGCTGTAATTCACTGTTTCGGGCTCCGTTTCGCGTGCCGGTCGCATCCCTAGCAAGTCCTCGAGCTCCCGCACCTGTAGGGCTACTTGCCCTTTGAATCGGACGAGATTTCTGGCGGGAAACCTCTCCGAATTCACCTGTACCTGCGGGGGGATTAGCCGCTAGCTAATCCAGTACCTGTGCAAGAGGCTCTTGCCTCGGCAATCGCGCATGAACCCACACAACTGTACATTGGTCAAATGAAGAGCCCACTAGAGGGGCATAACATACTGCCAAAGGGGAGAGAGAGGGCAGTGCGTAGCGTGCAGGGCATCACTCCTGGCACCGCACTGTGCATAAGAGGGAAAGCAAGCACTCCATAGCTCTCAACCTGTGACAGAGACTTGCAAAATGAGCCTCCCAGCTATAAATCACGTTTTTGCCTTCTCTATAAGTAGTAAACTGGCCTCAGAGTGCCAAGTGTCACTCATTTGTGCATTTTCCCGCTTTAGACCCTCGGGTCTAAAAATATCTCACCTGCAGCCTCTGTTGACTTGGCCACAGAGTAACAAAATGATCCCCATGTCAAACTGCACGTAATGACGCGAAGACATTTTCAGGTCCCAAAATAGCAGTTCCCTAAATTTTAGGAGATGCTGCCATTATATCTTTCTAGGTCATCCGACCCTCTTTGTACACTGTGGCCACATCCAAAACTGAAATGTAGCCTCTGTAGCAAAGGATTCCACTTTGGCTAGTCAATGACCCCACTTGGCTAACCATAGTCCTTGTCCAACCTTAGTGCTCTCTTGCCCTCAGGCCTGGACTCCCTCTGGACAGTTCCACACTAGCTATGCAATGCAGGGCAGTTAGATTTCCCGAGGGGTGTTTCCAAAAAGTGAAAGTAAATAGATAATAAGAAAGAAATCAACAAAAAGGATAGATAGTAGTCACACGCTGGTGACATACCCCCCTCCTGAAATCTCAAACGTCCTCGTTTGCATCTATGTCGTACATGCTTACTGTCAACACTGATGTATTCAACACCTGTCGACACATATACGACACATACATGCTCATTGTCAACCCTGGTGTATTCAACACCTCGTCGACTCATGTATTGCCTGCGTGTGAACCCTGTCCCAATGACATAGTGGTAGCTTCGCACTCTGCCATTGCTTTGAGTCACTAACTTTCCAATGACAAAATGGTAGCTGCACATTTTGCCACTGTCTTATAGTACACGTTGGATCCCGTAACACTTTCGAGCATACCCAAACCGACAGTTTAAGAATGCAGTTACACATGTACTCTTCAATAGAAGCAATCACTGTATCCTTGACAAACTGACAAGAAATACTCACTTCTATAGCACTAACCAAACTTTTGGACATTCCATAAGAGCAATTGCCAAACTGACAATCTGTACAGCTCTAACATTCATGTAACAGGTATTTGATTTGAGCTCACTTTAAATACCATGTACATCATTTGTTTCAGAAGCCATTGTCACACTGACAATCCATTTAGCTTTGAAACTCAAGGGGTCAAGGTAGGTTGCAAATCGAAGGCTTCCAGGTAGAGTGATAACACAGTTGGTGACTCTGCAAGTTCACCTTCTTCCATCCACTTAGCATCCATTGGTGGATAGTTTTTAAACTTTACCAAGTAACGCCTAGCAACCTTGCCTTTCACTTTCCTTTCTTTGTGTGCCAAAATCTGTTCAGGGAGCAAGATCTCGTCAAGTTCCTCGACTTCCGGCTGATCTTCAGCTGGCATATCTTCTGGCACATCACCCACATAGGGTCTGAGAAGACTCACATGAAACGCATTGTGAATCTTCCAACTGTCAGGCAATTTCAGCCTATATGCAACATCACTGATTATGTCGCACACTTGAAAAGGCCCATAGTAACGCATGCTGAGCTTTGGAAACACTCTTTCCTTGCCCTTCATCTTCTTTAACCTTGCCTTTTCAAAGCGTAGAAGCACCCAATCACCAAGTGAATATACCACTTCACGACGGTGACGATCAGCTGCTTTCTTTTGCTTTGCCTGAGTCCTTTCTAAGGCCACTTTGACCTTCTTGTACATTTCATCCATGTCCTGAACATACTTATCTGCTTCAAATATCTTGTCCTTTGTATGCAGTATGGGAGGAACTTTCTTGCCACCTTCAACTATCTCAAAAGGTGCCTTGCCAGTTGATGAATGCACTGTATTATTGTATGCATACTCCACCAATGGCAAATACTGCTCCCACTTTCCTTTATGCTCTGACACATAGCACTTCAGCAGATCTAGGACAGTAGAATTTGCCTCTTCTGACTGCCCATCTGTTTGAGGATGAAATGACGAAGAGAATTTGAGCGTGGTGCCCATATTCTCAAACAAGCCTCTCTAGAACAAACTTGTCATGCGTGGATCACGGTCGCTAACAATCGACTGTGGCATGCCATGATACTTGAAAATATTGCTCATAAACAAGCGTGCCATCTGATCTGGCTTTATCTTCTTCCTGACAGGAATAAAATGAGCCTGTTTGCTGAATCTGCAAATAATGGTCCAAATACCATCATTTCTTGTCTGCGTTCTTGGAAGATCAAAGATAAAATCCATAGCAATACTTTCCCATGGTTTATCTGGAATAGGTAGTGGTTGCAATAACCCTGGTGCCTTTTGCCTGTCAAACTTGACCTTTTGGCATATTAGGCATTCTCGCACAAAGGCATCCACATCCCTTCTCAATGTAGGCCAATAGAAGAATGTCTCTACCGCTTTAACTGTAGCATCAATACCACGATGCCCTGCATACGGTGGGACATGACTCTCTTCCATAACTTTGCGTCGCAATGGCTTTGTGACACACAATCTGCCATGCATCATCATGAACCCGTCTTTAAGAAGATAGTGTTCATGACGTTGTCCTTGCATTAGCTGCTCGAAGACCCTTGCAAAATCTTCATCATTTTCATACTGTTCTCTCATATCATCAAGTTCATGATGATAAGGAATCGACACAGCTGAAATTTGTGGCTTCCTTGACAAGGCATCAGCCACAACGTTCTTCTTGCCTTCCACATGCACAATCTGAAAATGGAACATGGACAAGATATTTGCCCATCGCATATGCTTCTCAGATAACTTTGTCTGTGTCAAGAAGTATCGCAAGGTCTGATGGTCCGTTTGGACAACAAAGTCTGCACCTAGCAGGTAGTGTTTCCAACTTAAGAGCGCATGAATCACAGCCAGTAACTCTTTCTCATAGACCTGCATGGTCATCTCTGGCCCTTGCAAAATTCTGCTCTCATAGGCTACTACCCTGCCATCTTGCATTAGCACAGCACCAATGCTACTACCGCAGGCATCACACTGGACCACAAATGACTTCCTAAGATCTGGCAACACAATGACTGGATCCGAAGTCATCTTTTCCTTTAAGAGATTAAAAGCTGAAATCTCTTTTTGTGTCCATCTAAAGGTGACTGCCTTCTTTTGAAGAGCATGTAAAGGTGAAGCAATCTCAGCGAAATTTCGAATAAACCTTCTGTAATAGGAGCATAGTCCCAAAAAGCTTCGGACATCATGCACCGTCTTCAAATTTGGCCATGACTTGATCGCTTCAACTTTTGCAGGATCCATTCTGACACCGTCCTTTGAGACAATGTGTCCCAGAAAGTGAATCTCTTCCAGAAAAAACTCACTTTTCTTTGCATTGATGAGCAACCTATGACTGCGTAGCTCTTTGAACACAATGGCCAAGTGATGCCTATGCTCCTCTTCATTCTTTGAATAGACTATCATGTCATCAAAGAACGTACCAACAAACTGCTGGTGTGGACGGAAAATTCTGTCCATCATCCTATTGAACGTAGCAGGAGCATTTGTGAGACCAAAGGGCATCACTAAAAATTCGTAAAGGCCAAACGTCGTTCTAAAAGCAGTCTTGTGCACATCCTCTGATCTAATGCGGATCTGATGGTACCCACTCTTTAGATCTATCCTGCTAAACATAGCTGCTCCTTCTAATTTGTCCATAATATCATCAATTCTAGGTATAGGGAACCTATTCTTGATGGTATTCTTGTTCAGTGCACGGTAGTCGATGCACATACGCCATGAGCCATCTTTTTTCTGCACCAACAATACTGGAGAACAGAATGGAGATGAACTGGGCTGAATCAGCCCTTTTTCTAACAGCTCCTGTACTTGGCCCATTATCTCTTTCTGCTGAGCCGCACTAACCCTGTACGGAGGCTTATTTGGTGGGCTACAGCCTGGCACCAAATCTATCGCATGGTCCTCGGGTCTCTCTGGCGGTAATTGAGACGGTAATGAATCGGAAAAACAGTCACTATACTGTTGTAAAAACATTGACCTTTCTTTATCTAGCACAGATAAATTTGATTCATCACAATCTGACACTTCACGTGCAAAAACCAAGTACGCAAAAAGATGCTTTTTCATTACAGAAGTAATAGCAGAAGCTGATACAGTAGGAATAGACTCCCCTTTAAGCTTTACATCCAGAATATGAGTCTTTCCCCTGCTCTGTACAGTGATCTTTTTGTTGTAGGCATCCAGGATTCCCTGTACACGAAACAACCAAGGAATACCTAACAACACATCACATCCGTCCAGTGGCATGATGTAAAATTCTTCAGCATCTACATAGGACTGGATATGTAGACGCAACTTTCCAATGATGGGTGTCACAGCCTCTGTATGGCCAGGACATGCCAAACCTGCCTCTGCTGTATACCCCATCTCTTCAGGTCTGATTCCCAACTTTGAAGCCAATTCTGGGGAAATAAAGTTGGCTTTGGCACCTGGATCAAAGAAGATAAGCACTGTTTGATCCCTAACCTTTCCCCATGCTCTGCAAAGCTCACTTGCATCTGAATTTGGCTTGTCGCCCACCATATCTGGCACTAGACCAGCCATGGGCTTCTTTCCTTTCTTGTCTTCCTTGTCTTCAGAATCAGCTGGCCTTTTCTTTGTAGGACAGTTGTAAGCAATGTGGCCAGGCTGCTCACATATAAAGCATTTGTTCTCTGTCCTCAGGACCTTCTTTTGCTCTTCTGACTTGCGAGGAAAACGTCTTTTCCATTTCTTTGCTGGTCCTTTTTCTGATTCAGCCGTAGCTTTGTCTTTCCCTGCGTTGGCTGACTCCTGAGTCCCTTTAGGAGCCTCATTGGGAACGTGCTTCTTGGCTGAATTTTTCTTGCCTGATCCTGCCTTGACGCCAGTGTTAAATTCACAATCTTCTCCCTTGAGCAAACCATTGCCAGTGTTTGCTACCTCGATGAGCTGCGTCAAAGTAGTGACTTTGGTCTTTGTGCAGTATTTTCTCAATCCTTTGGGTAGGCCACAACAGTATTTTTCAATCTGTTCTGTCAATGGCACAAACCTATAGGAAGTTACTGGAAGTAGAGCTTTCCAAAACTTCCGATTGTAATCATCCAGATTTCTGCAAGTGGCAGCATTAAGCTGGTGCCATTCTGTCATGACATCTGCTTCGAAATCATCAGATAACCATGCTGCTGCAAAAATCTGCTTGAAGTAAATCCATGTGGACGGAGCTTGCCCTTGAAGCAATAAAGTTGTCCACCATTGTCCCGCATTCCCTGTCAAGAAAGTGGCTGCCTTGCGGACCTTTGAAGCCTCTGTAAAGTTTCCCCCTGCATAGGCCTTGTCAAACTGTTGGAGGAATGAAAGAGCCTTCTTCCTGTCATCAAACCCTGTAAAGGTCGTGAATGACACTCCTTTGCCACCTTCTTTGTACGGAGTTGGCCTCTCCAGCGGCGTTAAATTGTCATATGGAAGTGACTGAAACATGGGAACACTAATAGGGTTCATCTGTGTTCCTTGGCCGCTATTAACTTGACCTGGAAATGCCATATTTGGCTGCTGATTTGTAATTCCAGCCATACCAAAATTTGCTTGTGGCATCCCAAATTGTCCCTGAGTGCTTTGAAACCCTGGTTGCATACCCATGACACTGTACATGGGGTTAGGCATCATCGTTTGAGCACCCGCAAACACTGTTCCTGGCGTGTAAAACCGATTTCCAGGTGCATGACCAGCCATGCTTTGGAATACGGATCCACCTCCAAAATAGCCAGGGTGTACTGAAGGTGGTGGGAAGACCTGTTGCATAGCCTGTAAGTTGCTTCCCTGCCCATTAGAACCAGCTATAGGCTGCTGAAAGGTGGCGGGCTGAACTGGTACAGCTTGAAAAACTGGCATCTCAGCCACCTGTTCTTGCACCTTAGGGATAGGTTGTGGAGACTGCATGTTCTCCGTCAAGTGTACAGGTGTTTCCATTGACTGTGCGGTATGAATCACCTGTGCTCGAGCCTTAACAGGCTTTTGAATATGATCCAGTGACCCAACTTGCTGAGACGGAACAGGAGGTTGCAGAAAGGCTAAAAACCTCGGATTCTGCATTACTTGTGTGAACATAGCCACAGCAGTAACCAACTGGGTCCTGAATATATCATCATCAGTCTGTGGTGGTCTTGAGGACTCACCCACTTCATGTGTCTGTTGACCCTGTGAAGAGGAAACCTCTTCAGTCACATCATCTGGTCTGTCAGCCATAATTACAATTCCCTGTGTCTCGTCTATGATCCCCTGTGTCTTCAAGCCCAAAACTGCCCAAGGCTCACTTCTATGGAAAAAAGTGATTTAATCCCGTCGATGGAACCATGAAACCGGCCTGTTCGATCCAAAAAGGGCGGTAGACTTTACTTTAAACCTTGATTTAGCTTTCACCCATTATTAGTCGTCTATTTTACCTGTACTTTCAAGACACATCAAAGGGGAGAGGGATACAGGCTGCTAGATTGCACCTGTATGAGTAGACGGACACCAGATTGGCCCCTAACTTAGGCGCCCCTTTCGGTATTTCTTTATTGTTCAAAAGAGGGAATAAACGCTGTGGTTCCTACAAGCTGCCCCGCACAAACTCGGCTGAATTTCCACTGTTCCAGCCCGATTTCGGCAGCATAACTGTACTAGAACCCTTCACGGTCAGTATTCCCACGCATTGACTGACTTTCCCGACGCATACGGGCACTTTACAAAACCTGGCGAGAATCTGCAGCACGCTGGATTCTCTGTTTTCAGCCCTGAAAATGCGCCAGATCGCCTGTACAGCGGTCCCCTTGCGTCCCCGAACCTCCTGGGGGTATTAGGGTCCGTTTAGGGCCAAAACCCTAAACCTGCAAAAATACACAGCAGGCTGTAATTCACTGTTTCGGGCTCCGTTTCGCGTGCCGGTCGCATCCCTAGCAAGTCCTCGAGCTCCCGCACCTGTAGGGCTACTTGCCCTTTGAATCGGACGAGATTTCTGGCGGGAAACCTCTCCGAATTCACCTGTACCTGCGGGGGGATTAGCCGCTAGCTAATCCAGTACCTGTGCAAGAGGCTCTTGCCTCGGCAATCGCGCATGAACCCACACAACTGTACATTGGTCAAATGAAGAGCCCACTAGAGGGGCATAACATACTGCCAAAGGGGAGAGAGAGGGCAGTGCGTAGCGTGCAGGGCATCACTCCTGGCACCGCACTGTGCATAAGAGGGAAAGCAAGCACTCCATAGCTCTCAACCTGTGACAGAGACTTGCAAAATGAGCCTCCCAGCTATAAATCACGTTTTTGCCTTCTCTATAAGTAGTAAACTGGCCTCAGAGTGCCAAGTGTCACTCATTTGTGCATTTTCCCGCTTTAGACCCTCGGGTCTAAAAATATCTCACCTGCAGCCTCTGTTGACTTGGCCACAGAGTAACAAAATGATCCCATGTCAAACTGCACGTAATGACGCGAAGACATTTTCAGGTCCCAAAATAGCAGTTCCCTAAATTTTAGGAGATGCTGCCATTATATCTTTCTAGGTCATCCGACCCTCTTTGTACACTGTGGCCACATCCAAAACTGAAATGTAGCCTCTGTAGCAAAGGATTCCACTTTGGCTAGTCAATGACCCCACTTGGCTAACCATAGTCCTTGTCCAACCTTAGTGCTCTCTTGCCCTCAGGCCTGGACTCCCTCTGGACAGTTCCACACTAGCTATGCAATGCAGGGCAGTTAGATTTCCCGAGGGGTGTTTCCAAAAAGTGAAAGTAAATAGATAATAAGAAAGAAATCAACAAAAAGGATAGATAGTAGTCACACGCTGGTGACAGCCTCCGTACAGGGTTAGTGCGGCTCAGCAGAAAGAGATAATGGGCCAAGTACAGGAGTTGTTAGAAAAGGGGCTGATTCAGCCCAGTTCATCTCCATTCTGTTCTCCAGTGTTGCTGGTGCAAAAAAAGGATGGCTCATGGCGTATGTGCATCGACTACCGTGCACTGAACAAGAATACCATCAAGAATAGGTTCCCTATACCTAGAATTGATGATATTATGGACAAATTAGAAGGAGCAGCTCTGTTTAGCAGGATAGATCTAAAGAGTGGGTACCATCAGATCCGCATTAGATCAGAGGATGTGCACAAGACTGCTTTTAGAACGACGTTTGGCCTTTACGAATTTTTAGTGATGCCCTTTGGTCTCACAAATGCTCCTGCTACGTTCAATAGGATGATGGACAGAATTTTCCGTCCACACCAGCAGTTTGTTGGTACATTCTTTGATGACATGATAGTCTACTCAAAGAATGAAGAGGAGCATAGGCATCACTTGGCCATTGTGTTCAAAGAGCTACGCAGTCATAGGTTGCTCATCAATGCAAAGAAAAGTAAGTTTTTTCTGGAAGAGATTCACTTTCTGGGACACATTGTCTCAAAGGATGGTGTCAGAATGGATCCTGCAAAAGTTGAAGCGATCAAGTCATGGCCAAATTTGAAGACGGTGCATGATATCCGAAGCTTTTTGGGACTATGCTCCTATTACAGAAGGTTTATCCGAAATTTCGCTGAGATTGCTTCACCTTTACATGCTCTTCAAAAGAAGGCAGTCACCTTTAGATGGACACAGAAAGAGATTTCAGCTTTTAATCTCTTAAAGGAAAAGATGACTTCAGATCCAGTCATTGTGTTGCCAGATCTTAGGAAGTCATTTGTGGTCCAGTGTGACGCCTGCGGTAGTAGCATTGGTGCAGTGCTAATGCAAGATAGCAGGGTAGTAGCCTATGAGAGCAGAATTTTGCAAGGGCCAGAGATGACCATGCAGGTCTATGAGAAAGAGTTACTGGCTGTGATTCATGCGCTCTTAAGTTGGAAACACTACCTGCTAGGTGCAGATTTTGTTGTCCAAACGGACCATCAGACCTTGCGATACTTCTTGACACAGACAAAGTTATCTGAGAAGCATATGCGATGGGCAAATATCTTGTCCATGTTTCATTTTCAGATTGTGCATGTGGAAGGCAAGAAGAACGTTGTGGCTGATGCCTTGTCAAGGAAGCCACAAATTTCAGCTGTGTCGATTCCTTATGATCATGAACTTGATGATATGAGAGAACAGTATGCAAATGATGAAGATTTTGCAAAGGTCTTCGAGCAGCTAATGGATGGACAACGTCATGAACACTATCTTCTCAAAGAGGGGTTCATGATGATGCATGGCAGATTGTGTGTCACAAAGCCATTGCGACGCAAAGTTATGGAAGAGAGTCATGTCCCACCGTATGCAGGGCATCGTGGTATCGATGCTACAGTTAAAGCGGTTGAGACATTCTTCTACTGGCCTACATTGAGAAGAGATGTGGATGCCTTTGTGCGAGAATGCCTAATATGCCAAAAGGTCAAGTTTGACAGGCAAAAGGCACCAGGGTTATTGCAACCACTACCTATTCCAGATAAACCATGGGAAAGTATTGCTATGGATTTTATCTTTGATCTTCCGAGAACGCAGACAGGAAACGATGGTATTTGGACCATTATTTGCAGATTCAGCAAACAGGCTCATTTTATTCCTGTCAGGAAGAAGATAAAGCCAGATCAGATGGCACGCTTGTTTATGAGCAATATTTTCAAGTATCATGGCATGCCACAGTCGATTGTTAGCGACCGTGATCCACGCATGACAAGTTTGTTCTGGAGAGGCTTGTTTGAGAATATGGGCACCACGCTCAAATTCTCTTCGTCATTTCATCCTCAAACAGATGGGCAGTCAGAAGAGGCAAATTCTACTGTCCTAGATCTGCTGAAGTGTTATGTGTCAGAGCATAAAGGAAAGTGGGAGCAGTATTTGCCATTGGTGGAGTATGCATACAATAATACAGTGCATTCATCGACTGGCAAGGCACCCTTTGAGATAGTTGAAGGTGGCAAGAAAGTTCCTCCCATACTGCATACAAAGGACAAGATATTTGAAGCAGATAAGTATGTTCAGGACATGGATGAAATGTACAAGAAGGTCAAAGTGGCCTTAGAAAGGACTCAGGCAAAGCAAAAGAAAGCAGCTGATCGTCACCGTCGTGAAGTGGTATATTCACTTGGTGATTGGGTGCTTTTACGCTTTGAAAAGGCAAGGTTAAAGAAGATGAAGGGCAAGGAAAGACTATTTCCAAAGCTCAGCATGCGTTACTATGGGCCTTTTCAAGTGTGCGACATAATCAGTGATGTTGCATATAGGCTGAAATTGCCTGACAGTTGGAAGATTCACAATGCGTTTCATGTGAGTCTTCTCAGACCCTATGTGGGTGATGTGCCAGAAGATATGCCAGCTGAAGATCAGCCGGAAGTCGAGGAACTTGACGAGATCTTGGTCCCGGAACAAATTTTGGCACACAAAGAAAGGAAAGTGAAAGGCAAGGTTGCTAGGCGTTACTTGGTAAAGTTCAGAAACTATCCACCAATCGATGCGAAGTGGATGGAAGAAGGTGCACTTGCAGAGTCACCAACTGTGTTATCACTTTACCTGGAAGCCTTCGGTTTGCAACCTACCTTGACCCCTTGAGTTTCAAAGCTAAATGGATTGTCAGTGTGACAATGGCTTCTGAAACAAATGATGTACATGGTATTTAAAGTGAGCTCAAATCAAATACCTGTTACATGAATGTTAGAGCTGTACAGATTGTCAGTTTGGCAATTGCTCTTATGGAATGTCCAAAAGTTTGGTTAGTGCTATAGAAGTGAGTATTTCTTGTCAATTTGTCAAGGATACAGTGATTGCTTCTATTAAAGAGTACATGTGTAACTGCATTCTTAAACTGTCGGTTTGGGTATGCTCGAAAGTGTTACGGGATCCAACGTGTACTATAAGACAATGGCAACATGTGCAGCTACCATTTTGTCATTGGAACGTTAGTGACTCAAAGCAATGGCAGAGTGCGAAGCTACCACTATGTCATTGGGACAGGGTTCACACGCAAGCAATACATGAGTCGACGAGGTGTTGAATACACCAGGGTTGACAATGAGCATGTATGTGTCGTATATGTGTTGACAGGTGTTGAATACATCAGTGTTGACAGTAAGCATGTACGACATAGATGCAAACGAGGACGTTTGAGATTTCAAGAGGGGAGTATGTCACCAGCGTGTGACTACTATCTATCCTTTTTGTTGATTTCTTTCTTATTATCTATTTACTTTCACTTTTTGGAAACACCCTCGGGAAATCTAACTGCCCTGCATTGCATAGCTAGTGTGGAACTATCCAGAGGGAGTCCAGGCCTGAGGGCAAGAGAGCACTAAGGTTGGACAAGGACTATGGTTAGCCAAGTGGGGTCATTGACTAGCCAAAGTGGAATCCTTTGCTACAGAGGCTACATTTCAGTTCTGGATGTGGCCGCAGTGTACAAAGAGGGTCGGATGACCTAGAAAGATACAATGGCAGCATCTCCTAAAATTTAGGGAACTGCTATTTTGGGACCTGAAAATGTCTTCGCGTCATTACGTACAGTTTGACATGGGGATCATTTTGCTACTCTGTGGCCAAGTCAACAGAGGCTGCAGGTGAGATATTTTTAGACCCGAGGGTTTAAAGCGGGAAAATGCACAAATGAGTGACACTTGGCACTCTGAGGCCAGTTTACTACTTATAGAGAAGGCAAAAACGTGATTTATAGCTGGGAGGCTCATTTTGCAAGTCTTTGTCACAAGTTAAGAGCTATGGAGTGCTTGCTTTCCCTCTTATGCACAGTGCGGTGCCAGGAGTGATGCCCTGCACGCTACGCACTGCCCTCTCTCTCCCCTTTGGCAGTATGTTATGCCCCTCTAGTGGGCTCTTCATTTGACCAATGTACAGTTGTGTGGGTTCATGCGCGATTGCCGAGGCAAGAGCCTCTTGCACAGGTATTGGATTAGCTAGCGGCTAATCCCCCCGCAGGTACAGGTGAATTCGGAGAGGTTTCACGCCAGAAATCTCGTCCGATTCAAAGGGCAAGTAGCCCTACAGGTGCGGGAGCTCGAGGACTTGCTAAGGATGCGACCGGCACGCGAAACGGAGCCCGAAACAGTAAATTACAGCCTGCTGTGTATTTTTGCAGGTTTAGGGTTTTGGCCCTAAACGGACCCTAATACCCCCAGGAGGTTCGGGGACACAAGGGGACCGCTGTACAAGTGATCTGGCGCATTTTCAGGGCTGAAAACAGAGAATTCAGCGTGCTGCAGATTCTCGCCAGGTTTTGCAAAGTGCCCGTATGCGTCGGGAAAGTCGATCAATGCGTGGGAATACTGATTGTGAAGGGTTCTAGTACAGTTATGCTGCCGAAATCGAGCTGGAAGAGTGGAAATTCAGCCGAGTTTGTGCGGGGCAGCTTGTAGGAACCACAGCGTTTATACCCTCTTTTGAACAATAAAGAAATACCGAAAGGGGCGCCTAAGTTAGGGGCCAATCTGGTGTCCGTCTACTCATACAGGTGCAATCTAGCAGCCTGTATCCCTCTCCCCTTTGTTGTGTCTTGAAAGTACAGGTAAAATAGACGACTAATAATGGGTGAAAGCTAAATCAAGGTTTAAAGTAAAGTCTACCGCCCTTTTTGGATTGAACAGGCCGGTTTCAGGTTCTTTGGGTTCTTGGTTCCTCTTGGGTTCTTAATGGTTCTTGGGTACTTGGGTACTTGGTTCTTCCCTTGAGTTCGCGAAGCAGAAGAACGCACAGAGATCTGATACCAATGTCAGGTGTAGCGGAAATGTTTTACCAAAAATGAGGGTTAGATTCCTTCCATAAGGTCATAGCCGACCACAGCATGGTCCATAAGCTCTTGGACAGACAGCGTTCCTCTGGCGGCGATGGTAGTCCCAAGACATAGCAATCACACCAGACCTCCAAGGTTATCAGCTCAAGAAGAGACACCTACTGACAGATGTCGAGAAATTTCAAGTTGTAATCTGCTACGGTTTCCATGGCAAGCATTTTAGGATACCCCATTCTGCCAGAAGTGCACTTCGAAGAAAGGTATCAGAAACGATATAACTTTGGGCAAAAAAATTCTTGAAAGCTTGCTAAGTCCTTGGAGCATGCGGCTTGGTAGCTATAGACTTCCACCACTGCATGGCAGTGCATCTGAGAAAAACAACAGCTCGAAACAAATCTTGGATCCTTCTCTCGCAAGTGATCTTTATGGCTTATGCCCTGTAAGACAAAGCGATGAAGACGGGAGTGCGCCCGATGCGCGATGAAGTAAGGGTGGGAGTGGCTAATAAGCTTGAGGTCGGAGCACGAAGATTCTTCAAATTCAATTCCAGTAGACTTTGGAAGCACCGGTTTGCTCTGTCTGCTCTTTGGTGGGACCGGTATGCTTTCCGAAAAGCACACGCCTGAAGCCCTGATACTATTGTCACGAGACGGGCACCACGTGCCAACGGAAAAGAATAGAGTGAACAGACTTTTAGCACTTGAAATAACAACTGAACTGAAAAAGAGAGAGCACACGCGACACGGAGTGGCGGGATTCCACCCCAGAGAGTATTGGCCCCAAACCCTGGCGCCCCTTTCGGTATTACTTTATATTACTTGAACTCAGTACAATACCGGTACTCCACCCTCTGCACCTTCGTACTGAAGCATGCCAGAGAATGAGCCCTTGGCTCATATTAAAAGGCCCTTGGCTATAAAAAGCAGTTACATAAAAATCTTTCAAACTCAAAAGCAATTGGCCCAAAAAGCTAATGTAAAAAGCTACCAGCACAAATTACGCAAATCCGTACAGTGCCACAACAGCACATGCCAACGCAAAACGTGGAAATCCGTACACTGTCACGTTAGCACCTATCAACGCGAAATCCGGGCGTCCGTACAGTTGCCACGTCAGCACGTCAGCGTAAAATGCGGGATTTCGTACAGCTCTACCACGTCATCAGTCTTTACGCAATTCTTCTTCTGTTGCTTCTGCTTCCTCTAGATCTATCCGGTGAGAGTTGACTCAATACTTGTTATTCAAGAGGGAAATGGCATAACCAATCTACCACACTTGGGAATGTGTGGGTGTGGGTGTGGGTGTGGGCGTGTGAATGAAAAGAGGAAAATGGTATAACCTTTCTATCACCAAGTGTGGTAGATTGGTTATGCCATTTCCCTCTTGACTAACGAGTCTCGAGTTCAACTCTCGTCAGATAGATCTTTGAGGTCTCTTGGGATAGTTTCCCACGACGTTAAAAATTCTCTTCTTCTCGGGGGTGTGTGAGTGTGTTAATAAAAAGAGGAAAATGGTATAACCTTGCTATCACCCAAGTGTGGTAGATTGGTTATGCCATTTCCCTCTTGAATAACAAGTCTTGAGTTCAAATCTCGTCGGATAGATCTTTGATTTCTCTTGGGATAGTTTCCCATGACATTAAAAATTCTCTTCTTGGGGGTGTGTGATTGTGTTAATAAAAAGAGGATAATGTTATAACCTTTCTATCACCAAGAGGATAATGTTATAACCTTTCTATCACCCAAGTGGTGTAGATTGGTTATGCCATTTCCCGCTTGAATAACAAGTCGGATAGATCTTTGAGGTCTCGTCGGATAGATCTTTGAGGTCTCTTGGGATAGTTTCCCACGACGTTAAAAATTCTCTTCTTCTTGGGTGGGTGTGTGATGTGTTAATAAAAAGAGGAAAATGGTATAACCTTTCTATCACCCAAGTGTGGTAGATTGGTTATGCCATCTCCCTCTTGAATAACGAGTCTTGAGTTCAACTCTCGTCGGATAGATCTTTGAGGTCTCTTGGGATAGTTTCCCACGACGTTAAAAATTCTCTTCTTCTTCTCTTCTAGGGTTTAGGCCCCTCGGCTGGGATCTGCAGGTTGGCTCCGTTCGGCAGTGGCTTGACACGTCAGCAGTTTGTGACAGCTCCTGCTTCAGCCTCAGCACTTACTTCAGGGAGGCCTCCAGACCCCATAAATGCTACGTTAAGGAGCCTCCAATTCCTTCAAAGTAACATTCTTTGTTGTTATGGTCTGCGAGGATGGCGTGTCGATTCACCAGAGGTTTCGATAATCTTTGAGCAAGTGTTCAATGTTGTATAAGTGAAGTTTGTTCTACTCTGTGTGCCCCTTATGTAACAACGCTGCAGTGAAGAGATAAATTGATTCTAGAGTAAGTTGAAGGTGCTTTTCAGATTCATTGCTGAGCCATGCTGATAGACTTGTGTCCTTTGTCAATATCGTAATCCAAGTCTGGCTTGACCATAGCTAGGTTTCAGTTTGATTTACTGTTTTTATAAACATAAAGTCTTTGTTTTCGGGGTTTTGAATTGCAGGTTCTTACACTTGAATTTACCTAGTGGCAATACTCCTACGGCGGTTGCATTTGGAGAAGGTGCATCTCAACTTGTCATTGCAACAGAAAACATATCTGGAGCCTCACTGTTCATGTACGCTGCTGCTGGAGGAAAGGCAGCAGCTGATGCAAAGGGACAAGGCAAGCTTCCACCTCCTGATATTAAATGGGAGAAACATCAAGTGCATGACCGCAAAAACATTATCAGTCTTGCGGCTGCCTCTGCAAGCTATGGTAGTGGTGATGGAAGCATCGTAATTGCTTCCTGCTCTGAAGGTAATGAATCCACGTGCCCTCTCTATGCTAATCTTAGGGATTAACTGAAAAAGTATTACAATCCCTGTAGTAAGCCTTCTTCCTTCGGTAGTAGTGGATGCGAGTAGAGAATATCTGCTGATGATTGCATTCATGCATAATGCAATTTTGATCACAGGTAGCTCTAAAAATGAACAGTGGCAATTTTACTGGCATTTGTAATTTAGAATACATCTTACTAGTTTACAAGTTACATATTAAATGTATGCACTTTCTTGCAGGTACGGACATAAAACTCTGGCTAGCAGCAGATGGGAAGTGTGTTGGAACAGCTGATACGAACCAGCTGAAGAACAATATGGCGACACTCTCTCCAGATGGGCGTTTTCTTGCTGCAGCTGCTTTCACTGCTGATGTCAAAGTATCACTTCTTTGTGAGCTATCTCGGTTGGATTTTTTTTGCTTCTTTTTCAAAATTTAACATCATCCGGTTGCCTTGAACTTGATGACCAGATCTGGGAGCTGGTTTATGGGAAAGATGGATCTATACGTGAGGTTCGCAAGGTCATGCAGCTTAAAGGGCACAAGGTATTTCTTTTCCTGTTATGAATGTTTTTAAATGGCCCTTTTGTCAGCATATCAAGGAGACGAACTCCTTGAAACACTATGATGTGGTGATGTCTTAAGCAGGGCATGTTCTAAGAACTCTGTCGCCCCCCCTTCACCCAGTCAGTCTTGAGTGGTGCTAATCTGCTAGAGATTCTGGCAACAGCCTGCAATCACATGTTACTTTGGCTAGATTCTTCCTCTCTTCCCTTATCATGAGCAGGTCTATAACAGGTGTGTTTGTAAGGCAAAGTCAAATTGAATGTCCAGACAAAGCCATGCACTGAGTGCTGCAGGCTGGTACATTCCTGAAGGTTGAGCTTCTCTTTAGACATTTTCAGGCGGCTATTTTTTTATTTTCTATTTTTGTGTTGGGGCTGGAGCAAGAAGGAGAAGAGAAGAAGAGGAAAAAGAAAAGGGGGCATTTACATTGATATTGCCGAAAGGTTGAAGGCCTATCAGACTAAATAATAACCACAGCCTGTCAGGTGAGTGGTGTTCGCTTAGTTAGTGGTAGTGAATTACTGCAAAAAATTGTGTTTTCACGGACCAAGTTTTGGGAACCTAGAAAATACTTGTGCTTGTTTGTGAACTCTCCCATTTTGTTACCGGAGCAGAGCATCAGCCTTCTTGGTAAATGCGGCAGGTGAATGCAATTTGTCTAATCAAGCATTATAAAGGGCTTGAGAGTAGCCTCAGTAATTAGTGGGTGCAGTGGACATTTGAGCATATGCAGGGTTAGCGGGAAAACAAGAAAATTGTGTTGTGCAGTCTTTGCCTGGCCGCGGGGGTGGTGGGGGGTTGTCCTTTAGAAAAAGGAGTTGTCTGGGCTCTCAAAATTTAAGACATCGTTGGTCCTTAAGGCTCACTACGTAACCAAAGAGCCAATGACCTCTCTGAATGTACGATGGTCCCCACTTTTTCCTTAGTACTTGGGGAAACTACGTCTATGTGCTCATCTTTCCTTCACTCCAAAAGGGCTGCTTTGCAAAGAGGTGTTAAACTCACTGGCTCTGTGTGCGATGCCACTCTTGAGAGTCTAGGTAAGTGTAGGAAAGCCTAGGGACGTGCCGGTATAAGATCTCTCGGGCTTTCCTTGACTAGCTGTATAATATTCTAGGCCCTCCCTGGAACCATCTAGGTATATATATAGAATTTGTGTGTGTGTGTGTGTGTGTTTTTTTTGGGGGGGGGGGATTTGCACTGCAGCCTTTTAAATGGCATTATGATGTGTGGTTACTCTTATCTGTTGTCATAGGAAGAGAGCCATACTAGCTATGTTCTGGAGGCAGTTGTTAACTATCATAACTGGTCAATTTTTTTTAATGACTGTATAGAGAGGCTTGCAGCTTTGATTTTGAAATTTAGGCTTGGCTAACTATTCAACATTGTAACTGAGAAAACTATTACTTAATTGACAGAGTGCTGTTACTTGGCTAAATTTCACATGGGATTCTTCTGGAGTCATCACTGCATCAAAGGATGGCACAATAAGAGTTTGGAATATAAATGGTATGATTTTCTTTGTAGCTTTAAACCGTATGTGCATCCTCTTTGGAACGTCTGGATGTTTCATTTATATCCTCGTTATGTCATTTAGTTTGGTAGGTAGCATGCTTTTATCAGTATGTGGCGGTGGACAGCATGGGTCACTGATGTGGGTCTTCCCACCTCCCTTTGTATGATATGGTCCTCTGAACTCATTGTTGTATCTCACTGTTGGAGTATAAGGGAGTCGCATAGTATACTCCCTTGTTGGTTGTTTTATTAGCTAATGGAAGGAAAATGTTAACATGAGCAAAGTCTGAAGTAGTCACTTTTCTGGGAAGGGTTGCTAGGCTTCATGAGCTGTCCTGTGAAACACGTTTAACGGAGTTTTCGATTTGTTGCACATTGATGAAGTGTTTCAACTCAACCTACCATGGGTAGTTTTTTCTAATTGGAGTTTTTTATGGAAAAAACCAGCTTAATGTATTATGGTAAACTGCCTGCTTTTTGGCTTTCTAAAACAAGCCTTAGTGAAAGAGTGCTTTCATTTAAGAGCCTCATGTGGGTGAATTTCATTAGATTGTTGTTGAATGTCTGAGTGACCCTTCACCTAAACCCTTTTGTTTTCAGGACTCTTACTTGTAACTCTTTCCCTGCTTTATTGCAGTCAGATATCACCTAGATGAGGACCCCAAGTGTTTAAAAGTGCTCACCATACCATTGCAAAATTCGAAGGGAGTTGCTCTGCATTATGATAGGCTTGCCGTTTCTCCTGATAACAAGACTCTAGCAGTGACACATGGCTCAATTCTGCAATGGCTTGATCTGGATTCAGGCGAAGTGAATGAATCAATTGACAATGCACATGACGGTGAGCTGAAATTTATAATGCATTGTTAGAAGTTTAGATGTATTTTAGAATACGCATGCATGTTTCATGCGTTTGTTGCATCGCATTCAATCGGTGATAATAGCAACTATTGATTAGTGTGCACTTTATGAGCTATGTTTTTAAATGCTATATCTGCAATTCAAATGTAGGCTTTATCACTGGCATTGCGTGGTCACCACAACCACTTCCTACAGGTAAGGCAGGTGCCACGGTTCATTACGCTTCCTTTTCATACTGCAACTGACTCTAACATTGGGCGCATGAATGTGGCAGAAAAAGGGCGGACCATCATTCTTGCAACTGCAGGTGTAGATAAAAAGATCAAGCTTTGGTTCCCTCCTTGTTGAAGTTTTATGTTGAAATCTTTAAAGAGAGCAACCATCCAACAGAGCTATATAGTGGAAGAGACCAGTTTTTAGGACTGGTAATCACACAAGGGAGTCTCAATCCAAATGTGCGATTGTGAGACCATGCCAAGTTGCTGCTATTCAAAATTTTCAGCTTTGGCATCAAGAAAAGGAAGCATCCAGGCCATCGGCACATTGCGCATCTTCCACAAGGATGATCAGACCAAGGAACCACAGGTGGAGGTGCTTAACAAGAAAGCCAGTGTGCCTTGCTACAAAGAAAGGAAGTTCCTTCGTCTTTAGATTTCCAACAAATTTTGTGCAGATCTATATATGCATCCTCAATTGCAACTAGGGGGGCTGTTGTTGACAATTTTTGTATAGCATGTCAAGTTTCCATTAATTGTGTCAGAGAAGTGAACTTCACTTCAATATGACTGATTATCTTTTTTGATGTTTTTTTGTTTCTTTTTTTTTTTGGGGGGGGGGGGGGGAGATGAAATGAAATGTTATATTAAACGTCTTCAAGAGGCCAAAATGACCTATGAGACCAAACTGATACAATCTTGGTGGATCTAATACAATGTCTGGGTACAAAAGTACAATGAAGTAAAGTGAAAACTAAATCTTAACTGCTAGGTGTGAACTAAGCAGCTAGGTGCGGTGAAAGTAGTGACTGGGGGACTAATACAATTCAATGTGGGTGTGCGTGTGGGAATATAATGGGTGAGCTGATACAAGGTGAGTACTATGTACAATCCTCAAAAGAGTTAAATCACATGAGATCCATCGTCGGTCGTTGGCGGATCTCATCAATCTCCTCCATGGTAAGTAGTCTGATAGGGCGTTGTGCATGTCGGGCCAAAGTGCTCCAAATCCTCTGATGTAGTTTCCATTGATGTTGTGTAGTCCTTCGCAGTCATGGGCGTCTGGATCTCCCTAGTTCGGTTGCTCGATCGATCAACGTGCCTCTGGTGTGAGGAGAATGTGAGCTCTGCTCCTTCGACTGCCTAGTGTCTGCTCTAAAGAAGTCTCTGATCCGACTCTCATTAGGCTCTCTCCGTGTCTGCGGAGCTCCAACAAAAACAGACCCAGACATCTCTGGTCCTCATACCCCATGACTCTAGAGAGTGGTCCAAAGCCCTCTTTGAATAGGCAATGAAAGCAGCCTCGTAACTCATAGCAAATTGGGCAATGGCTTGTGTAGTGCAACTCTATCTCAGGCTCCATGTGACATAGGGGACATGTCCTAGCCTTTGCTGGTACTCCGGTGTATCTACCAGTCTCGATCTAAAGCTGATGTGAAGATGTGCGTATCTGGCAATAGCACATCGTATCCCATGAGATAAGTGGGTGTCCATGTATCTGGGCTTCGTCACAAAACCATCCTCAATAAGTTGGAGAAGATGCTCTCTATAGAAATCCATGTTTGTGTCCAACTCCTGTGCCGGCTGTATCCAAGTCCTCCTAGTATCTATCTGAGTCTGTGCTTCGAGGATGAGCTTGGTGATCGCGGATTGTGTAAGAGTCAGAGAGGGTGCATTCAAAAGGGGGGCAATCTATCCATGCGGAACTGATGTACCTAAAATCATGATGTCATCTCCTCACAGCAGCATGTTGTATCTCCTTTCATAGCTAACTGTCGAGGGGACTCAATTGCTAGACATGCATATCTGTCTCTGGGGAGGTCCCACAACGGTGTATAAAGGAGACTTGATTTGGTAAGCAATGTCATGTGGTACTGAAGCCTTGGCTCTAATAAGCCGCTAGATGCTTCTTCATGTCTCTCCATCCATTAGTGCGACCCAACCTTCCGTGATGGTCCAATGAAGGCCCCCATATCTGAACTCCATAGAGCAATGCAGAAGCCACCAAAGTCTTAAAAAGCTAGAGTGTTGTCCGAGGCCCCTGAAATTGAATTCTTCTCCAATCCACCCAATGCTACATGTGCTCTGGTCAGTCTTGTGTCTGTTGCTCTCCTCAACGAAAATGATGGTCCAGTAAAGACCACCCCAAGATAAGTGTAAGCATGTGTATACTCCATTGTCTCATGGTTGTATGTGAATGCGGGTGCTGATCCACTGTGGGGTGGCTAAACACCATAACCTTGGTTTTGCCAAGGTTGACAGACAAACCATTGTCGTAGGCAAACCTATGCAAAGCATCCAAGTGATGTTGCATCCCCTCCACAAAGTTGGAGGTCAACACAATATCATCAACATATAACAATAGTGGAATTCATGTCCCTGCTAGTTGTGAACCTCTATCACCCTCTCTCTCTCTCTCTCTCTCTCTCTCTCTCTATAATTAGAAACCTCATCCACATACACACCAAATAGAGTAGGAGAGAGCGGGCAATCTTGCTTCATCGTGATAGTGGAGTGAACTAATGTAGATAACCCCCCTGGAGTGTGTACATGCCCCATTTTTTACCTGTATAATGCCATAATCCCCCAAATTAGCTCTATGGGTACTCCCATGTCCTGTCATCAATCTAGCTTTGGGCATTGTGTCAAATGCTTTGCGGAAGTCCACAAAACTACAATAGATCGGTCTCCCATGTGATCTACCCTCCTCAATAATGTCTTTGAGTGTCAGAATGTGGTCAAGAGTAGAAAAACCTCTCCTGAACCCTCCTTGCCCGGATGCGCATATGCCCACCCTCTCTACCCATTTGCTCAACTGCTGCTCAAGAGTTGACATGTACAATCGTGCCAATGTGTCCAATCATGATAGTGCGATAATTGCCAAGCTCCATATAGTCTCCTAACTTGAAGATACGTACAATAGTAGATAAAGTCCAAGTATCACGTAAACCCTCACACTTGGCATGATTGAACATCACTGTTAGAAGCTATGCGATCCCTGGCATGTATAAAATGCTCAGCCACTAAACCATCATGATTATATGCTTTCCCAGTCCCATCCTATCAATGGACTTCTTCACCATCTCAGCAGTGAAAAAAGCACATGTGTGTTTGCATGGCTTGGGGGGGTCGCGAAGAGACGGTTGTCCAGGAACTGTGTATAGAGACGACGCATATTGGTTGAGGCCTTTGTAGAAGTAATGACATGAGGGGGGGAGTGCTCATGAACGAGTTGCCATGCCGTCTTGACTCAAGAAGAGCTGATATAGATCTTGCTCTAGTTGAACCAAAAATGCCCGCCTCTTTCGCCGCACTAGGCGTCGGAAGACGATCTGTGACTGTCTATGAGTGATGTCCCCCAAAAGCACCTCCCTCTGAAGCCTCGCTCTCATCTCGTAACACTCCTCATCATACAAACCGTTTCAGGGCATGCTCCTAGAACGTCGTCTCTGCTCAAGCTGGGTGTGTGGGTATGCCTCTACTGTTGCATCATGCAATGTTTGTGTCAGTATAGTAGTAAGCTCCTCTAGAGGTCGCCCTGGCTCCTCAGCGTATAGGCGTTTGTAGATCCCATCTATGTAGACAGAGTCAAGTCTCCCATGTAAAGGTGTAGTGAGTAGAGGCTGCTATCCATGGTATGTGTGCTACGCTAAACTGGAAAGAGTGGTAATTGACATAAGGGCATGATCTATCGCTACACCAACAGGTCTAGGTCTAGCTGTGAGGTCTTGGATACTAGAGATAAAGCTCGGTTGTGCCATGACATAATCCACTGTGCTGGCTCCAGGTCTGTGTGGAAAGCATGTAAAACCTCCCACAACAAGAAATCTCTTAGGCCGTTCAAAATGGCCAATCCATGTGCTGTCCCCATGTCTATCAAGTGTTGTCCATACTCAGTATGCTCCACATCCTTTGATATTCTAGATAGGCCCATCTCTGCGACATCCAGCTCCCTCAACATCTCCTCTGAAGTATCATAGAATATTGTCTGGTGATGGGTAGTCCTAGCATTGAAGTCCCCCAGGATGATAATGTCACCATCCCTAGAGAACTCCCATGTGCCATCATCCAAAATAGAAAAGGGGGAATGTCTTGTAGTAGGTGGTGCATATATTGACGTACTCGGAGGAAAGTAGCAAATAGCAATGTAGAGGTATGTGTCTGTCTTTGCCCTCAGTCTCACCCATATGTACCTAGACTGCTCATCCCTGTGGGCTATATGTATCAATGGCTGCAACTCCTCCCCGAATAAGATTGCCACTCCCCTTGAGCCTCGTCCTCTATGCTTTGCTCAAGTTTCTTGTCTGCAAGTTGTCTCCCATTTGTATCTGTTGACATGTGGCATAGCTTGCCCAGGGGCTTGATGTGTCTCAGAATTGAAGATGATGTCCCTCCCAGTGAAACTATCCTTGAAAGTACCCACATCAAGGCGTAGAGATCCATTACAATTCCAAGTAGCAACTTTGAGTGTGGTCCCGTAGGTCTCACGCCATCATGCAGAGCGCCTCTCCATGATAACCACTCGTCCATCGAGAGAGAGAGAGAGAGAGAGATTTGGGAATAATTCATAATTTGTTGAAGAGATTATCTTCTTACATGCATATTGAGAGGCTGAGCAAGTACATGATTGAAAGAAAACATCCAAACCGTAGAGAAGAGAAATATATAAGATGAGCATGAGATCTTATGATTGGAGTAGTTATAGGGAATGTCATAGCGATAGGGATGAAACATCATTAAAGTCCGTCAGCACCAAAAAGCTTCAAAAATCAGTGGACTCCTTGCATCCATCTAGACAAGCAAAACATTTGGCTAGAGTTGACGGGTATTGCAGATGCTATATAGATCCACCCACTTGTTGATATCAAAATTTAAAAGGCAATTAATGTCTTTTGCCAGTCTTTTTCATTTCATTGTCAATTTTAAATGAGGTATTTTTTTATTATAAAAAACTTACTTGCTTATCTTCGAAGAAGTAAAGAATACTTACCATCTTTTAAAAACATTCATTGATTTTAGTCTTTTACAGTTTTACACCAAGTCATGGCATTTCTTGTTTTCCTCTATCAATCAAGGCCTAATGGTACATCCAAACCATAATATAAAGATAAAACAGGCTCAAAGACAACAAAAATCATCTCTCAGAATAGGCTTAAAGCCTACAAACCCAAACAACATTGGATGTGGACAAAAAATTATCGACTAGAATTTAAGTTAAAAGTGTATAAGAAGCATGGAGACACGGCTTCTCCATCCTACCCTACAGAGTAAACGGATTGAGTAAATATGCAGTGCAGAGATGAGAAGGTGCTTCTTTCCCTAGCAGCCCCCAAGAAAGTTCGTGCGCGTGCGCACACACGATAGGGAGCAAGTGGGTAGTAGAACTTGATCAAGCGAGCAAAGGATCCCTAACAGGTGCTATGAGCATGAGAGAGAGAGAGAGAGAGAGAGAGAGAGAGAGAGAGAGAGAGAGAAAAGAAGAAGAAGAAGAGAGTTTTAACGTCGTAGGAAACTATCCCAAGAGACCTTAAAGATCCAGCCGACGAGGAGTTGAACGAGAGAGAGAGAGAGAGAGAGAGAGAGAGAGAGAGAGAGAGAGAGAGAGAGAGAGAGAGAGCACTCTCATAAGGTCACAGATAGAGAAAAAGTCAACTTGATAAAGGGATGAGAGAGAATGTAGGTTGGCTGCGGTATAATCTTTGACAAAAAGCTGGTATAATTGACCCTTGCATGTGCTCATTGTTAAGAGGAAACATGTAACCTAACACCCATGTTATACATGTCAATGAAGAATATCTCTCTTACTTCTACCTCTTAAGGAGGTGCATAATCATGAGGGCTCATAATTGTGAATGGGTACGTGTGAGCATTATGCAAGTACAAGTAAGTGTAATTTCCACATTGGATGCATTGGACCCATCTTTTCCAATTGGAGGTGATGGCATGCACTTAGCATGCCAAATATGACGAGGGATAAACCATGACCAAGCCCAAAAATAGGAAAGTTGATGTATGCAAATACGTGAGTGTCTATATGTCTATATGAGTGCATGTGTTTGTGTATGTTTAAAGAGATCGCACTAAAGAGAGAGATACTATGGCTATATTGAACAAGTATTTATTTGTTCGTGTGTGTGTGTTTTGCTCTTGTAAATAGACTCTATGCTCAAAAGAAACCTTGCTCCATAAAACATAAAAGTATTTGTATAAAAACATTTCTCTGTTTGAAGCATTTTTTTACAAATTTACAATTAGCTCAGAATGAAGATTCATTCCAATTATCCTATACATCCGGATACCTTTCAAGGTTGAGGTCTGCTTACTAATTTAAACATTTCAAGCAAAGATAAGACTCTCTCACTTGCATTCAAATAAACAAAACAATAGATTTTGTTAGACTTGGACACGTATCATAGGTGTCAAAGAGCCTGTCAATTGCTATCCATGTCCAAACTTAGAACTAATTAGATGTACTAGATTCCTACTAAGTTCATGATTCAAAAGTTTGATATATTTTTGTCAAAGCAATGGTTTTGATCAGTGAGTGTAGGAACTAGAAAATAGTAACATCCTCGAAGGTTCCATTCAAAGTTCCTTTTCTAAGATAAAATATTAATATTTTAAACTTCTTTTTAATTTATTTATCTGGGTTTTCATAAAACAACAATCACTCCTTTTGATGGGCATTGCAATAATTGATTTTTTCATGATTAGATTTTTTTAAAGTTATTTTGACCAATGTCTATCTTTCTTGAAATAAGAGAAGACCATCCTTCTCTAAACTTAAAACTTTTATTACAACTATATCAAATCAATATTTTGATACTCGCCAATGTGCTCATCCTCATCAAAGTATGCCATCAAGAGGATCATTTGAGGACACAAATAGTCTTGGTTTATGCACTCTCAATATATGCCACCATTTCCAACCATGAATGTTTGTCTTTAAAATATGTCATGAACCAAAGACCATGCTATCAATAACATCACAACCTACTTTGCATTTGTTGCACATCGTACCGATCTCTAGATATGTAACAACAACCTTACCACTTCCAACTTGTCCTTGAAATTCACCTCTTCTCATACTGTATACATTTGCAGAAAAAAAATATGGGCTTCTTGTCCATCCATTTAACTACCCACCAAAAGTGCTAACTTTGCATCATATGCAAAGTGTGATGAACCTCTTTCACATATGTCAATGTGCAACAATCGCACCTCAAGAAAGTTTTTTTGATTTGTCATGCAATGCTTTGGAGGTCGGCCTCCTCTACTTACAGTGCATGAGATGCTCCCAAAAGAGGCATTTCAACACTAGAAGCAATTGTAGACACGCACGAAGTTTTGGCACATAACAACATTTCAACTTTTGAGCCTCTCTTTTTGACATGCCAAAAATCGGCCAAAGAGAGCTCATCACACACAGTAGATAAATTTTGCATATGCATATCATGGACGTTCTCAATCATCGCAACAAAATGTGTTTGCAATGATTTTCACAAAAGCATGTACGTAGTGGCATCCCCATCAAGCATACATTTGAATAGCCTTTTGCGAGTATTGTAGCTGAGATTCTGCCCCTTGTAGTGCTTGGCATCCTAATCCATAGAATGAGCATGTTTTGCTCAATCTATACTGAATCGGATGATTGAGTAAAACACATCACGATCTTCGAAACTCTGCTAAATTAGCTTATTGCTGCTATCAAATACTCGGACTTTATTTGAGAGCTAATAGATGGCTACTTTGTGTACTTGGATAGATTTCTTAAACCCATATCAGCTTTCTAGCTTGCAATTGCACCCTATTTTGTATAAGGTTTTATGATTAGAATCTCTAATATGGAGTGCTTTAGCTCGATAAGCTACCTCATACCCTAGTTACGTAAAAGGGGTTACCTCATAGTACTACTTGCAATTTGCTACTTCCTTACTTTGATAAATTAGGGCATCTAGTGGATGGAAAGACTCTATTTCTCTTTGAAAAGCTTGACAATTGTAGAAGTAGCAGATTGTTGCTCTCTCGCTATGGATTAATACCCCATTTAGAGACCTTCTAATTTTTTTGATCTTTATTGACTACCCTTTTTTTTTGTCTAGCTGCCCTCTTCATTAGCATGTTGGAATAGTTGGCTGCCATATTTGGCATGCTCAATCTTGATAAACTACCTCCAACTTTGGCTACTTAATGAGGATAATGACAGTAGCAGCAAAAAATTATTGCTCTCAGATTTTGATGTACTATGGCATCTAATGAATGAGTACTCTTGCTTATGGCTGTTGCCGCTTCAACGTTTAGGCAGCTAGTGATACTATTATTTGATAAACAATTAAAATTAAAAGTATTCACACTAATCTTTGTATATGGCATGATATTCTATGTCATTATCAAATTGCTTGTTGGACTCCAAAAGAACTTAGAAAAACTGATGATAACTTTTCCACGTGGTATTTTTGGTAGACTTAATGGTATGGTATTTCCTTTGCAAACATTTTGCTTAGTTAGCCATGGGTTAAAGATTTTTTGGCAATGGTATATATGCGGTATTAGCCCTTGTGGCCTCTAAAGATTACATCTTTAAAATTTATTTTTAACAGCAAACTATGCAGAACTCTTATAGGTGATACAATTGAACACTTTCATTACATTACTTTGTACAAGTAATATATCTTTTGGTGTAAAAAGTGACATGGATAACAACTAGAGTGGGTCCATTGAGACCTGTCATACACTTCCAAGCTTAATTTGATCTTCAGTCTCATTGTCTAGATGTAGGTGAGCATTCTCCTTATTTTCAATCCAAATTGGTTGCTTTTGATTGGGTGAACACAAATCCACCCCTTATACTAGGAATGAAGCTTCATTCTCTCCCTAACATTGTACGAGACTTTTGATACTAAATGGTATTGTTCAGTCACTATTACTATCCCTTGTTTCTTGGAACTATTATTGTTATTTTGTGTTTTTTTAAGGTTTTTAAAACATCTACACACACACATGCAAGGCAGAAAGGATCTCTTGTCATCCCAGAGACCTAGACCTTATGAACTCTCTCTAGGTTAGATTAAAAATCTCACAATCTTAGTGCCCTTTTGGTTGATCGCTTATTATAAGGTAGGTTTTAGCTAGTTTAGAGAAAGTGTTCCACACACAACATCATTCTAGGATCAACCGGTTTTGTCAAAATGTTGCAACACTTATAATATTTCCCTGTTGAGGATTGACATATGTGCTTTTCTCGAGGATTCTACTCCCTACAAATTGACTACTAAGATGAGAGTCATTACAAAAGAGACTGAGCAAAAGAAGATCTCTCAAAAAATAACTCTTGCAAGACCACATCTTCTTTACTTTAAAAACCTATAAAACTAGGAAGTATCTTCCTAGAAAATGTAAATCACTTCCTTGACTCATTTGATGTTTATTTTCCAGATTATCTCTCTTGTCCAAGGACTTGACCTGCACTCCTACTTGTTGACTGCCTTTTGATTTTGCTGCAAGACCTCAAGTTCTTGTTTTGTTAGCAATCCAATTATTTGGCATGGAAGGGTCCCCTCTCTCTCTCTCTCTCTCTCTCTCTCTCTCTCTCTCTCTCTGACACACACACACACACACACACGTCTACATGCGTGTTCCTCCTTTTCTAACAATTTGGCTATACTAGAGCCCTTATCTCCAAGAAACAAAACTTGAGCACCAAGCTTGTTGTCAAGAAAAGGCACTTGTGAAAGCAATGTGCCATGCTTTAACTCTCTCCACATGAATTATAGGGTGCTAGCCCCCTTGTTTCTAACTATCTTCTTGCAAGGAAAAATGATATGTAGTTATTATAAAGTTGGCCACAACTTTGGCTTACTTGCTAGCTTAGGCAATGGTCACATGATGCATAGTTAGTAGTTACTTTTTGACATAAATGTGTCTTCGACATGATCACACATACACTCATTGTTTGTCTTACATGCAACTACACAAGCCTTCTTATAACTATGCTAATTTTGGCCCAGTTGCACCAGTTACATGTTATTGATAACCGGTGCACGCATGACCACGTCCTTATCAAACAAAAAAGGGAGTTAGAAATATGAATGAGTGCATGAGAGAGAGAGAGAGAGAGAGAGAGAGAGAGAGAGAGAGGGGGGAGGGGGTACGCGGGGGCGTTGAACTAACTGTCATGGCCTCATATGTAACCTCAAAAGGGAAAAGTGGCTAAGATATAGGCCTCTAGTGCCTCTTTTGTAAAGGTTTGCTCACATATGCTTTCCCTTATACCTAAATTCCCACCAAAAAATGTCCAACAAGACTTGGGGGTTTCCCCTTGTTACATTATTTATGGTGTCTACGCTCAACATTTTTCACAGATAATAGACACCTTCAACCTCTATCACACTCCCTTGTTATAAGAGCTAGAGTTATGATTGTTTTAAGTTCCTACTTGTGACTCCTTTACCATGAGATTTATAAGCTTTAATAAGTTTTCTTAAGGATTTGCACCTCTTATCCTTTAATGAGTAGTAATCAAAGGTACTCTGACATTTTCAAGGATCATATAAATCACAAAAAAATCAATCTACACCAAAGCTAGTCTCTTGTTCTTTGTGAGAGAAATCATCTTAACAATTTCATGGATCCTTCATAGGCAAAAATTGAGAGACAAAAAAGGCAGCTTAAAAATGAAAACAAGATATGCAAAAAACAAAATCAATGCAAGACAAGATTATCCAACAGCGCTAGTGCCGCCTTTCAAGGTGCAAAAATTACGTCCATCAGATGTGCAATTTGTATAAAGACATTGAAATGTCAAATATGACTTAATAGTGAGGTTTATAACTTGTAAGAACTAAATATGTAAAATCCCAAATTACTCGCCTATAAATCTCAATTATGATTTTTGGCATGGCATGATTCTATGACTATCTAGAGAATGTGAAAGAAGGGGAATAATTGAAGTTTAATGCAATTCATTAGGCATTTGCTAGCCTTGTATAGTTGGCTTTTCTTTTCTTCGCCAAAAACAAAAAGTGCTTGCTACAAGAGAAACTTTACCAAAGAATTGAATAAGATGTTTTAATAATTGTATTTAAAGCATAGCCCATTTATTGCCATAATTTAGACTTTTCATGTTTTCAAGCAAAGCTCCAACCCAGCTCCAACCATCACTAAACTCAAAATAAGGGGGCCAAAAAATAACATCCGTTCAACTCTACACTTTTTTTGTTTTCCGAGTCGGGTAGGGCACACCCGGCCGCTCCCCTCATACACCAAAAAAATATACAAGAAGAACGACCAGGACTATGCACCCAGAAACCGAAGGAAGACGCTATACTATGCATGTGACTCGACACCACTGGATAATTTGTACACCATCAATGGGTAATTTTGCATTAACTGAAAAAATCATGTACAGAACTGCCCCACTCATAATTTTTCCTTTTTTGGTTGATATGATTGACCTATTCGGCTGATCAATTTGTCTCTTGGTTTGGCATTCCTTTATACTTGAAGTTGTCAGCATAAGCCTTTGGCTGCATTTAAACAATACCATGTCAGAAAAAGGAACCGGATGTAGGAAAACCCAAGAACCTAGCAAAGAACAAAGACCAAGGAGGGACTGTGTGCACGCCGCATCACTTGCACTTGCACTTTCCTGCGTGAGCAGGCGCATCTATGTGCAGCACACAGAGAGAGAGAGAGAGAGAGAGAGAGAGAGAGAGAGAGAGGAATACAGGTAAAGATACTCCTGACATAACTCTTAGGACTCCTAAGAGTTATCATTACAATGGATGTCATTACTACATCTATGGGTGTGGTCACTCCTTCAGGAATGGGGTATGGAACTCTCCAGTGATTCCTATCCCTCCTCTGTATACTGCCCACTTGCCTTGTTTCCTTGCCTCCTCCATTTTGGCCAATTCTGTTGGTCTGTTCTTAAGTTGTAGTGGTGTCAACTATCAGCTATCAAACCCTTGGTCCCCGAGAGAGAGAGAGAGAGAGAGAGAGAGAGAGAGAGAGAGAGAGAGAGCTGCAGCCGTATGAACCATGATCTCCGCTTCAGCCCTCCCTCTTTTTCCTTTTGCCCTGTTTTCACACTACCCCTACTGCTTGCCATAGCCTCACGTTGTTGGTGTATGGCCCCTGCGCTGCCGCTCAGTCAGCTGCCTTGCCATCGCCTCCAGCTCTCCACCATCACCAGCAGCTATCTGCTCCGGCTGACTGCGCCCACTCGCATTACCAACCCCCTCCCACTGCCCACCCTGTTAATTCCCAACCCTGTAGTATACCCTGTGGCGTACCACCTTATTCATTTAGTGTGTCATTAGCTCAATCTAACCTTGAATTGGCGAGCCTGTTATGCAGTGCAGCCTTGCCCCCCAACCTGCTGCGTTGACCCGCCTTCGCAGCTGAAGGCTTGGGAGAGTCTCATCGCGGAGCTTTTCTCCTATTTGCAGAGCTTTGTGCAGCGCTCTGGACTCTAAAAGAGAAGTTGACAACTGCCCAGTGTTGTACCAGATTTGCAAAAGCCATTTGAGGTCTACTGTGATGCGTGTGGTCGCAGTCTGGGAGCGGTCTTGATGCAGGAAGGCCATGTTGTAGCTAATGAGAGCAGAATGTTTTCGCGCCCAAAGCGCATTGCACAAATTTATGAGAAAGAGCTATTGGCAGTCATCCATGCTCTTACTCAATGGCGTCATTTTCTACTCGGAGCCGATTTTACAGTGGTCACCGACCACCAGAGTTTGCTATACTTGTTGTCCCAGAAACAACTATCGGACAAACAAATGAGATGGGCAAATATTTTGTCTCAATTTCACTTTCAGATCGTTCATGTGAAGGGAAAGAAGAACTTGGTGGCAGATGTGTTGTCTCGAAAGGCACAGATTTTGGCTGTTTCGGCGATTCATCATCAAAGCTTCGAGGTTATGGTAGATCAATACGCCACATATCTAGATTTTGGAGACATCTTTGACCAGTTACACATTGAGGAGACAGTCCAGGCTATTCTCTAAAGGAAGGCTACTTGATACGGAAAACTATGTTGTGTGTTACTCCAACGTTGAGATACAAGGTTTTGACAAAGTGCCATTGTCCACCTTTTTTGGGCCATCATGGCATAGACACCACCTTGAAAGGTGTGGAGAAGTAGTTCTACTCGCCGAGGATCAAAAAGGATGTGGATGAGTTTGTTAGCAGTTGCTTAGTATGCCAGGTCTTCTACAACCTCTACCTATTCCTAGCCGACCTTGGCAAAGTATAGCAATGGACTTCATTTTTTATCTTCCCAAGACTCAGTGTGGGCATGATGGTATTTGGATAGTCATCGACCAATTCAGCAAGCAAGCTCACTTCATTTCAGTAAAGAAGACACTTAAAGCCGAGCATTTGGCTAAGTTGTTGTCTCGTAGATTTTTTGATTACATGGTATGCCTAAGTCTATAGTTTCAGATAGAGATCCCCGTTTTACAAGTTTCTTTTGGAGGGCAATTTGGGAGAATATTGGCACATGACTACAATTCTCGTCCTCGTTCCACCCCCAAACAGATGGACAATCGGAGATAGCCAATTCAATGGTATTGGACTAGCTAAAGTCGTACATCTCTGATTAGAAGACTCAAATGGGAGAAGTATTTGCCCTTGGTGGAGTTTGCCTACAACAACACGGTTCATACGTCTACAGGGAAGGCACCATTTGAGATTATCGAGGGTGTCAAGTGGGTGCTATTCCGGTTTGAGAAGGCATGCCTACGGAAACCTAAGGGTAAGAAGCGGCTTTTCCCAAAGCTAAGTATGCGATGCTATGGCCCTTTCTAGATTCAACAGAAGATCAATGATATATCCTTCAGGCTCCAGTTACCAGATACTTGGAAGAGTCACAAAGCATTTCATGTGAGTCTATTGAGACCTTTCAAAGGTGCAATGCCAATGGCTAGGGAGCGGAGCCAGAGGAGTAGCCCGAAGTGGAAAAGACAGAGGAGATTCTCATTCCAACACAGGTCCTCACTCACAAGGAAAGGAAAGTGAAACGTAAGCTAACACGTCGGTATTTAGTCAAGTTCAAGAACTACTCGGCTTTGGATGCCAAGTGATGGAGGAGGAGGACCTAGCAGATACTCCTTAGATTAGAGCCGTACCTTGAAGCTTTGGGTTTAGCATCGACTATTCCAAGAGTTACCGATGAATCAACAGGTTGAATCAAGTGCGATGCGGACTGCACAAGAGGGAAGTTACTCCGCTCCTTTGTCACAGGTTACCTCGATGGACTGATACCTTTTTGAGATTTTAGAGATACCGACGGGCTGACAGTATTCTACTGAATGACTTTATGTAAAGAAGTACTTTTGAAATGGGAATTCCTAAAATGATCTATTACATGTGCTCTCTCTTGTGTGTATGGTCTGAGTGCATGTTTGAAAGACATAATGATTGCAACATTTCTGTCTTGTTCACCTGAGGGGTGATGTGGATATGATAGTAACGTGTCAGAGATTAGCGCAGTATGGATGTGATTGCTAAATAAGTTACAATGATCATGATTCTCATCTAGGATCTCAACGGGGATAGTGATGTGTATATGATGTGAATGTTCAGTTACCGTGGTCTTCGTGCAAGTACTAGATATATGTGGTCTAGTACGTCGGTACTTAGAGTCGGTGTCTGTTGAACTAGTTTTTGTCCTATTTGTGTTTTGTAGGTGTAATCGAGGGCGATTACAATTCTTTCAAGAGGGGGGTATGTCAAAAGTGATGACATGGCATAGCCTAAGGACGGAAGGAGGGGCCAAAATCCTAGCAAAGAGGGAGAAGATGTTTTACCAACTTGAAGAACTCTTTCGATGGCCCAGAAGTGGTTAGGTTTGAAAACCTAACCCAAGAGACTTCCCAACCTATGGCACCCCCAATCGAGGGGCCTATGTTACCATATATGTGGTAGTGATGTGTGTGAATACGCTTAGGACCACTAGGGCATTTCTTTCCTCACTAGGAGGTTTTTTCCCACGTGCATTGTATATACGCCCATCATTCTAGGGCTAACTTATCTTTCTATTGTGCACTAAGCAATACACTCTCCGTTGTGTGCCTTGAGCTTCTTCATCTTCTCCAAGCTGTGTGTGTTTCCCTACAACCCTAATTCCAACAATTGGTATCAGAGCATGTTGCGTCCTTCCAGGCATAGTCGCCAGTGTCGCCAGCACCAGCCTGCTCACTTTTTCCCATTTGGGTGAGCTTTGGTGAGCGCCAACAGGTTGACTAATACTTTGGGAGGACTTGAAGAGCTTAGTGTGCTCAAAATTTTAATTCGAGCTCATTTTGGCCTCCGTTTTCACTACAGGCAATACTACACCGGCAATTTCGTCCTTTTGTGCAGAATTTATGTCAGTGCAATTATCTATAGAACAGGTCCCTTACAGTCCTCTTTGGGTTGTGCTACATAGCACGTGCTAGTCCTACTTCGTTTTTCCTCCTTCCGGGCAGTTTTCATATCAGGTACAGTCAATCGCTATGGTTGACAACAACACAGATGTTCTCAAGATGTTCGCTGCTGAGGATAAACTGGATGGGCCCTGGGGACAACTACCCAGTGTGGGCATACATGATGACACGTTCTTGAATCAAAGGGCGTTTGGAATGTTATGCAGGGCATTGATGTACGTCGGCCTTTTATGGATACACGCTCTATTGAGGATGTTGCAGGTTTTGAAAGGTCTGTTGCTGCTAGAGTTGTTTTGCCTACGGCTAAGCAATCTCATTGGAATGTTAGAGATGCGCAAGCTCATGCTTTGATTGCATTATCTGTGAAGCGTACTATTACTCCTCACATTCGCTCGACAAAATCAGCAAAACAGGCTTGGATACTCTGGCTGATCTTTATGCAAGTCGCAATGAGGCTAAAATTGCATTGTTGCGTAAAGAGGTAGAGGCGAAGATTATGCAAGAAGAAGATAACATGGAACACTTTCCTTGCTCGTATCAAGGATATTAATGAGCAACTCATTTCTGCAGACAAAGTCATTTCTGACATTTCACTTGTGCAGATTGTTCTCGATGCATTGCCAAACTCTTACCAGACTTTTGCTAGTACTTAGAGACTTATGACCCAAGGAAAACCTAGTGTTGTCAAGTTTGATGCATTATGCACATTGTTGTTGCAAGAGTCACTTTCAAGAAAGAACAGGGGTTCAAGTCAACTTCGCTTCGGTGCACACTTTTGACCAATCTATCATGGTGAATGATTAACCTTTAATTTAGGAAAAAGTTGCATAAAACGTCTGGTTTAAATGTATTTAGCCAATGCTAAACGTTAATCTATTTTCTCTGCACGCATGCGTACATATGCAGTTGACCAGACTTGCTAATCACAAGTTTTTTCTTTTTTCCCAAAAGAGAAAATCTTTCTATTAAAATCACCTCAAGGGCACAGACCCCAAGGTAGAATTACATCAGAATAATACAGAGAGAACACCATAAATGGTATCACCAAAAAATAAAAACCTAGGGCAATCTAAGATACAAGATTGCCTCAAATCAAGGCTAGATATGGGGGTTAAGTCTTGAAGACCTCCTAGGCGTCTTCAAAGACTCAGCAGACTTCTTAGTGCTTTCTACCAAAGAAGGAAAATACCGCTCATAAGCTGAATTTATGCCTTCGGAACTGCTGCTTATATCCAAATCAATGCCCTGAGAATCAACTGGCGGATCGTGAAGAGCTGGTGAAGAAGTAGTATCCGAGGAGAGAGGAGAAACATTTTCTCTTCTTCTATACGCAAGCTTTGGAGCCTTTGTTCTCCTAGCTCGTCGTCTTCTTTTCTTCCCTTCCTTCCTCCTAGCTTTCTCTGCTTCACTTCTTCTCCTTACCAAGTGATCTTCCAATCCCCCATTCGCATGAAGTGCCTCTTGTTTTGAAGCTTGTTGCCTTTGATCAGGAGAAATCCTGCGTCGAGTACAATCTGCAGCAACATGGCCTTTTCTGCCACAAACAAAGCAGTGACCAAGAAGACCAATGAAGAAAACCCTCTGTAAAATTTCTCCCCCATGAATGGTCGGGAGCGAAATAAATTGCGGAGGGTTCTTCGCCAAGGATTGTGCGATCCTCATCATCAGGAATTGCAGCATCTCCAACCACAAAACCCATACATCTCCCAGTTTCATTAACATGCGGAGCAAATTCTGGAATAAGTCCTGGGAATCTAGCTGTAACTGCAGTTCCACCTACAAGTCCATTTAGATCCATTCCCTGTGTCCATTTGGCAAGAAAGCCTATGGCAAAATGAAAGTCCACAGGGCCCTGTGCTAAGACCTCCATGGCTTGACTTTCAGACTCAAACTGCAACCTGAAGAAGCCTCTCCCGAGAGGGGAGACATTCACAATCTTAAAATTGACGTGAAGAAGTGAGGCTTGAAAATAGTCCTTCAATAGCCTTGCTGAGCATAGACTTCCCACCACTTTACAGGCCAAAGAACAGGACTCCAAGCTTACGGTAGATTCGTGAATGGCGCGCAAGGTGTCAGAAGAAAGATGAATACCTATTGCAGAAGCGGAAGGGGGGGGTTGGAGGGCCTCATAAGGGTCTCTTGAAAAGGTTCCTCGAAGAGGAACGTCCGCCCCTGCAGCATCCATCTCCTTCCTGACATAGCTCTCCATATCAATCCTTTTGTAGCTGGGGGGGTGGGGGGGGGGATAGGCGACTAGGAGGGGAGGGCAAGGGTAATGAGGCGAGCAACTAGGGATGGACGAGGTAGGGATGGGAGGCGAGCTGGGAGAGGGGGGGGGGGGGGGGGGGGGGGGGAGAGGAGGGGATAGGCGACTAGGAGGGAAGGGCAAGGGTAAGGAGGCGAGCAACTAGGGATGGGCGAGGTAGGGATGGGAGGCGAGCTGGGAGGGGGGGGGGGGGGGGGGGGGGGGGGTGTATATGGCGAGGGCAGCAGGCAGGGTAGGCGAGGGTCTTAAGCTATGGTGAGGGCAACAGGCAGGGTAGGCGATTAGGTAGGGAGGGCCAAGGCAGGGGGGGGGGGGGGGCGAGCGGGGGGGGTGAGGTGAGGGAGCAGGTGGGGATGGCGATGGAAGCTACAGGATATCAGTGCGCGGCAATAAAAGTATGCTAATCACAAGTTAAGTGTTGCGTAATAAAAAACAAAGCTCAGTAGGCGTTTAATAAACCAACCTCCAGCCTCAATGTTAAGATAGTAAAAAGGAAACGTTCTTACCATACCAAATGTCACCAGCGTGTGACTACTATCTATCCTTTTTGTTGATTTCTTTCTTATTATCTATTTACTTTCACTTTTTGGAAACACCCCTCGGGAAATCTAACTGCCCTGCATTGCATAGCTAGTGTGGAACTGTCCAGAGGGAGTCCAGGCCTGAGGGCAAGAGAGCACTAAGGTTGGACAAGGACTATGGTTAGCCAAGTGGGGTCATTGACTAGCCAAAGTGGAATCCTTTGCTACAGAGGCTACATTTCAGTTCTGGATGTGGCCGCAGTGTACAAAGAGGGTCGGATGACCTAGAAAGATACAATGGCAGTATCTCCTAAAATTTAGGGAACTGCTATTTTGGGACCTGAAAATGTGTTGACGTCATTACCTCCGGAATGACAAGGGGAACATTTTCTTACTCTGCCGTGAAGTCAACTGGGCAACCGGTTGGGATATTTTTAGACGGCAACCCCGAAACGGGAAAATGCTTATAAATGTGCCAAGTGGCACCTTCTGGTGCACTTGCCTCATGCAACAAGAAGTGGCGCTGAATTTAGGAGGGGGAGAGCCTCATTTTCAGTTTTTGTCACAGGTTAAGAGCTATGGAGTGCTTGCTTTCCCTCTTATGCACAGTGCGGTGCCAGGAGTGATGCCCTGCACGCTACGCACTGCCCTCTCTCTCCCCTTTGGCAGTATGTTATGCCCCTCTAGTGGGCTCTTCATTTGACCAATGTACAGTTGTGTGGGTTCATGCGCGATTGCCGAGGCAAGAGCCTCTTGCACAGGTACTGGATTACCTAGCGGCTAATCCCCCCGCAGGTACAGGTGAATTCGGAGAGGTTTCACGCCAGAAATCTCGTCCGATTCAAAGGGCAAGTAGCCCTACAGGTGCGGGAGCTCGAGGACTTGCTACGGATGCGACCGGCACGCGAAACGGAACCCGAAGCAGTAAATTACAGCCTGCTGTGTATTTTTGCAGGTTTAGGGTTTTGGCCCTAAACGGACCCTAATACCCCCAGGAGGTTCGGGGACGCGAGGGGACCGCTGTACAGGTGATCTGGCGCATTTTCGGGGCTGAAAACAGAGAATTCAGTGTGCTGCAGATTCTCGCCAGGTTTTGCAAAGTGCCCGTATGCGTCGTGAAAGTCATTTAATGCGTGGGAATACTGACCGTGAAGGGTTCTAGTACAGCTATGCTGCCGAAATCGGGCTGGAACAGTGGAAATTCAGCCGAGTTTGTGCGGGGCAGCGTGTAGGGATCCACAACGTTTATTCCCTCTTTTGAACAATAAAGAAATACCGAGAGGGGCGCCTAAGTTAGGGGCCAATCTGGTGTCGGTCTACTCATACAGGTGCAATCTAGCAGCCTGTATCCCTCTCCCCTTTGTTGTGTCTTGAAAGTACAGGTAAAATAGACGACTAATAATGGGTGAAAGCTAAATCAAGGTTTAAAGTAAAGTCTACCGCCCTTTTTAGAAACCGGCCTGTTCAATCCAAAAAGGGCGGTAGACTTTACTTCAAACCTTGATTTAGCTTTCACCCATTATTAGTCGTCTATTTTACCTGTAATTTCAAGACACAACAAAGGGGAGAGGGATACAGGCTGCTAGATTGCACCTGTATGAGTAGACCGACACCAGATTGGCCCCTAACTTAGGCGCCCCTTTCGGTATTTCTTTATTGTTCAAAAGAGGGAATAAACGTTGTGGTTCCCTACAAGCTGCCCCGCACAAACTCGGCTGAATTTCCACTGTTCCAGCCCGATTTCGGCAGCATAGCTGTACTAGAACCCTTCACGGTCAGTATTCCCACGCATTAAATGACTTTCCCGACGCATACGGACACTTTGCAAAACCTGGTGAGAATCTGCAGCACACTGAATTCTCTGTTTTCAGCCCCGAAAATGCGCCAGATCACCTGTACAGCGGTCCCCTTGCGTCCCCAAACCTCCTGGGGGTATTAGGGTCCGTTTAGGGCCAAAACCCTAAACCTGCAAACATACACAGCAGGCTGTAATTTACTGCTTCGGGCTCCGTTTCGCGTGCCGGTCGCATCCGTAGCAAGTCCTTGAGCTCCCGCACCTGTAGGGCTACTTGCCCTTTGAATCGGACGAGATTTCTGGCGTGAAACCTCTCCGAATTCACCTGTACCTGCGGGGGGATTAGCCGCTAGCTAATCCAGTACTTGTGCAAGAGGCTCTTGCCTTGGCAATCGCACATGAACCCACACAACTGTACATTGCTCAAATGAAGAGCCCACTAGAGGGGCATAACATACTGCCAAAGGGGAGAGAGAGGGCAGTGCGTAGCGTGCAGGGCATCACTCCTGGCACCGCACTGTGCATAAGAGGGAAAGCAAGCACTCCATAGCTCTTAACCTGTGACAAAAACTGAAAATGAGGCTCTCCCCCTCCTAAATTCAGCGCCACTTCTTGTTGCATGAGGCAAGTGCACCAGAAGGTGCCACTTGGCACATTTATAAGCATTTTCCCGTTTCGGGGTTGCCGTCTAAAAATATCCCAACCGGTTGCCCAGTTGACTTCACGGCAGAGTAAGAAAATGTTCCCCTTGTCATTCCGGAGGTAATGACGTCAACACATTTTCAGGTCCCAAAATAGCAGTTCCCTAAATTTTAGGAGATACTGCCATTGTATCTTTCTAGGTCATCCGACCCTCTTTGTACACTGCGGCCACATCCAGAACTGAAATGTAGCCTCTGTAGCAAAGGATTCCACTTTGGCTAGTCAATGACCCCACTTGGCTAACCATAGTCCTTGTACAACCTTAGTGTTCTCTTGCCCTCAGGCTTGGACTCCCTCTGGACAGCTCCACACTAGCTATGCAATGCAGGGCAGTTAGATTTCCCGAGGGGTGTTTCCAAAAAGTGAAAGTAAATAGATAATAAGAAAGAAATCAACAAAAAGGATAGATAGTAGTCACACGCTGGTGACATACCCCCCTCTTGAAATCTCAAACGTCCTCGTTTGCATCTATGTCGTACATGCTTACTGTCAACACTGATGTATTCAACACCTGTCGACACATATACGACACATACATGCTCATTGTCAACCCTGGTGTATTCAACACCTCGTCGACTCATGTATTGCCTGCGTGTGAACCCTGTCTCAATGACATAGTGGTAGCTGCGCACTGTGCCATTGCTTTGAGTCACTAACTTTCCAATGACAAAATGGTAGCTGCACATTTTGCCACTGTCTTATAGTACACGTTGGATCCCGTAACACTTTCGAGCATACCCAAACCGACAGTTTAAGAATGCAGTTACACATGTACTCTTCAATAGAAGCAATCACTGTATCCTTGACAAACTGACAAGAATTACTCACTTCTATAGCACTAACCAAACTTTTGGACATTCCATAAGAGCAATTGCCAAACTGACAATCTGTACAGCTCTAACATTCATGTAACAGGTATTTGATTTGAGCTCACTTTAAATACCATGTACATCATTTGTTTCAGAAGCCATTGTCACACTAACAATCCATTTAGCTTTGAAACTCAAGGGGTCAAGGTAGGTTGCAAATCCAAAGCTTCCAGGTAAAGTGATAACACAGTTGGTGACTCTGCAAGTTCACCTTCTTCCATCCACTTAGCATCCATTGGTGGATAGTTTCTGAACTTTACCAAGTAATGCCTAGCAACCTTGCCTTTCACTTTCCTTTCTTTGTGTGCCAAAATCTGTTCAGGGACCAAGATCTCGTCAAGTTCCTCAACTTCCGGCTAATCTTCAGCTGGCATATCTTCTGGCACATCACCCACATAGGGTCTTAGAAGACTCACATGAAACGCATTGTGAATCTTCCAACTGTCAAGCAATTTCAGCCTATATGCAACATCACTGATTATGTCGCATACTTGAAAACGCCCATAGTAACGCATGCTGAGCTTTGGAAACAGTCTTTCCTTGCCCTTCATCTTCTTTAACCTTTCCTTTTCAAAGCGTAAAACCACCCAATCACCAAGTGAATATACCACTTCACGACGGTGACGATCAGCTGCTTTCTTTTGCTTTGCCTGAGTCCTTTCTAAGGCCACTTTGACCTTCTTGTACATTTCATCCATGTCCTGAACATACTTATCTGCTTCAAATATCTTGTCCTTTGTATGCAGTATGGGAGGAACTTTCTTGCCACCTTCAACTATCTCAAAAGGTGCCTTGCAATTATGGCTGACAGACCAGATGATGTGACTGAAGAGGTTTCCTCTTCACAGGGTCAACAGACACATGAAGTGGGTGAGTCCTCAAGACCTCCACAAACAGATGACGATATATTCAGGACCCAGTTGGCTACTGCTGTGGCTATGTTCACACAAGTAATGCAGAATCCAAGGTTTTTAGCTTTTCTGCAACCTCCTGTTCCGTCTCAGCAAGTTGGGTCACTGGATCATATTCAAAAGCCTGTTAAGGCTCGAGCACAGGTGATTCATACCGCACAGTCAATGGAAACACCTGTACACTTGACGGAGAACATGCAGTCTCCACAACCTATGCCTAAGGTGCAAGAACAGGTGGCTGAGATGCCAGTCTTTCAAGCTGTACCAGTTCAGCCCGCCACCTTTCAGCAGCCTATAGCTGGTTCTAATGGGCAGGGAAGCAACCTACAGGCTATGCAACAGGTCTTCCCACCACTTTCAGTACACCCTGGCTATTTTGGAGGTGGATCGGTATTCCAGAGCATGGCTGGTCATGCACCTGGAAATCAGTTTTACACGCCAGGAACAGTGTTCGGGGGTGCTCAAACGATGATGCCTAACCCCATGTATGGTGTCACGGGCATGCTACCAGGGTTTCAGAGCACTCACGGCCAATTTGGGATGTCACAGGCAAATTTTGGTATGGCTGGAATTACAAATCAGCAGCCAAATATGGCATTTCCAGGTCAAGTTAATAGCGGCCAAGGAGCACAGATGAACCCTAATAGTGTTCCCATGTTTCAGTCACTTCCATATGACAATTTAACGCCGCTGGAGAGGCCAACTCCGTACAAAGAAGGTGGCAAAGGTGTGTCATTCACGACCTTTACAGGGTTTGATGACAGGAAGAAGGCTCTCTCATTCCTCCAGCAGTTTGATAAGGCCTATGCAAGGGGAAACTTTACAGAGGCTTCAAAGGTCCGCAAGGCAGCCACTTTCTTGACAGGGAATGCGGGACAATGGTGGACAACTTTATTGCTTCAAGGGCAAGCTCCGTCCACATGGATTTACTTCAAGCAGATTTTTGCAGCAGCATGGTTATCTGATGACTTTGAAGCAGATGTCATGACAGAATGGCACCAGCTTAATGCTGCCACTTGCAGAAATCTGGATGATTACAATCGGAAGTTTTGGAAAGCACTACTTCCAGTAACTTCCTATAGGTTTGTGCCATTGACAGAACAGATTGAAAAATACTGCTGTGGCCTACCCAAAGGATTGAGAAAATACTGCACGAAGACAAAAGTCACTACTTTGACGCAGCTCATCGAGGTAGCAAACACTGGCAATGGTTTGCTCAAGGGAGAAGATTGTGAATGTAACACTGGCGTCAAGGCAGGATCAGGCAAAAAAAATTCAGCCAAGAAGCACGTTCTCAATGAGGCTCTTAAAGGGACTCAGGAGTCGGCCAACGCAGGGAAAGACAAAGCTACAGCTAAATCAGAAAAAGGACCAGCAAAGAAATGGAAAAGACGTTTTCCTCGCAAGTCAAAAGAGCAAAAGAAGGTCCTGAGGACAGAGAACAAATGCTTTATATGTGAGCAGCCTGGCCACATTGCTTACAATTGTCCTACAAAGAAAAGGCCAGCTGATTCTGATGACAAGGAAGACAAGAAAGGAAAGAAGCCCATGGCTGGTCTAGTGCCAGATATGGTGGGCGACAAGCCAAATTCAAATGCAAGTGAGCTTTGCAGAGCATGGGGAAAGGTTAGGGATCAAACAGTGCTTATTTTCTTTGATCCAGGTGCCAAAGCAAACTTCATTTCCCCAGAATTGGCTTCAAAGTTGGGAATCAGACCTGAAGAGATGGGGTATATGTCACAAAGTGATGACGTGGCGGACAGCAGAAACCCTAATTTCTGCCAGAAACCCTAAAATTCCTGCAAACCCTAATTTTTGCCAAAAACCCTAAATTCCGGAAATCGATGGAGGCGGATTATTATAAATTTTTTTATTTTTTTTTATTTTTTTTTGGAAAACGATGAGCGACGCGAATTTTGCTTTTGCTTTTTTTTTTATTAAAAAAAGAGAAAAGACTCTCTAAGAGAGAGAGAACTGATACTTTTGATTTTAAAAGCTTTTGGGGCTCTGCTTTTGGGCATCCCTTGTAACCTTTAAATTAGTGGTGAGGGCCTCACTTCTCGGAGCATCTGGACGCAGAGTCTGAGAGTGAAAACCTACCGCTCTCTTGTACTTTGATGATTGATTAATATAAAAAGAAATACCGAAAGGGGCGCCAGTCTTTGGGGCCAATATCTCTAGGCACGGAACTCCGCCGGGCCAGTGCAAATCTATTGTGATCTGTGAATTGTTTTGAAGTGGTTATTTGGTGCTGTCGCGGTTGATTCTTGACTTGGAGTGTCCAAGTTTGTTACAGTGGTATCAGAGCACGGCCGATTTCTCTTCTACGGGAAATCCGATCCCCGAATTTTTTTTCCGCGGCACCTATGGCTTCAGGCAATGATCAGTCGACTCCCTCTGCATCTGGAGATGCGGGCTGGGATCACAACGAAGATTCAGGCAGAGAGTATGGCCCGCCTTGGCCTACTTAGGCGGAGCGGCGAGAGATAGAGCGTCGCCAGTTGATCAGCGAGGCAACAATGATGATGCTCAATTTTGCCAAGGACCCGAAGATGGCAAAATATATGAACCAGACCTCTTTGGAAGAGGTACAGATGGAGTGGCAGAGAACCACAACACCACTCCCGAAACCCGCTCTCAAGAAACCTTCTGCCTCCAAGAAATCTACGAAGAAGGAGCTGGAGAATGTGGTTGATGCACGGATTGCTCAGCTTTTCGACGTGCAAAAGAAAGGCAAAAAGCACGGCAAAAAGCAGAACAAAGGTACTGACTTCCCGGGATATTAGGGTCGTCAATCGACATTCGACAAAGCAAAGAAACGGAAGAAGCGTATTCGATTTGAAGGAGTACCCAGTTCTTCTTCTTCTTCTTCTAACAGTTCTTCTAGCTCCTCGGATTAGAGCGAAGAAGACAGAAAAAAAGCAAAAAGTGAAGCAAGACACAAAGCTTCGGAAAGGGCAAGAAAAAGGCAAAGAAGGCTACATCTCGCCCACAGATTGACAGTTCTACTGAGGACTCGTCTACTTACAGCTCAGACTCCGATGACGGAAAGTTTTATGCGAACAAGAAGAATTTTTTTTTTACAAAGCCAACCAGTATGACTTTCTCGAAGATAAAAGCAAGAAAGTCCGAGAGTTTAAGGAAGGTGGCCACTCGATCAAGTTTGATACTTTTCAGGATACTCAGATGCTTCGAAGGCTTTGTCTTTTATACAGCAGTTTGACATCGCTTTCGCGGGAGGACGCTATTCAGAGCACTCCAAGATTCGGAGAGCTGCCTCTTACTCTGAGGGGAATGCTCGTACTTGGTGGTCCACGCTTCTATTAAGCAAGACTGTGCCAGTTACATGGCTGAAATTCAAGAGGCTTTTTATTTCTTCTTGGTTGACTCAAGAGTTTGAGCGAGATATACGAGCTGCTTGGAACCATCTTCGGATGATCAAGAAAGATGCAATCAATGCTTATTGTGAGAGATTCTGGAGCTCTTTTCTACCCGCCTCTTCATTCAAGAAGATCTCGTTCAGAGAACAGATTGAGCGGTTTACCTTGGGTCTACCTACAGAGATCCGAGATCACTGCTTGGAACAGAAGTCAGCTTCTATTCAGGAGTTGATGAGTCATGCGAAGCGGGGCTTTGCCATTCACTCTGGCAGTCTGACCTACCCCACAGATGAGGCCATGACACAACGAGCCGAACAGATTTCTGGGAATGAAAGTAGAATGAAAAAGAGCAACCTAGAGAAAAAAAAAGGATGCACGACCCAAGCTTACTCCTGAGGAGAGAGCTCGCTTCATCAGAGAGGGGAAGTGCTTTGGATGCAGGAAACATGGACATATTTCCGCAAAGTGCCCTGATAAGGCACAGAAAGAACAGAATGATAAAGACGACGACAGGTCTGAGAGTTCGAGAGCAGCTGAGGAATGTGGCAGAAAAGGCAGATAGAAAAGCAGAACTGGTACCACATGGCGTGGGACTTGCACCGAATCAAATGAATGAAAGTACAAACTTTGCCGTTTTTTTTTGGGGCAAAGTGAAGGATCAGGAAGCTCTTTTGAAGGAGCAAAGGCCAACTTCTTTTCACTTGGAATTGGCGGCTCGATTTGGAACTACGCCTGACAAACTGACGCCACAGGCGGAGGTAGTTCGACTGGCACCCGGATGGGATGTTGCCATTACACCGAGCATTGGCAAACTTTGTTTGCAATGACAGGGGTGTTCAGGGCACGCGAGTGACGTTCTACTCGGGATCCCTTGGTACCACAAGAACTACGCCGTGGTTGACTAGCGGGCCGAGAAAGCGACTTTGATAAATGAAGAGCTTAGAGATTGTACTTGATGAACTTCAGTTTTCTTACTCATTCTTTTGGGAGAACTTAATGATGGATAAAAGGTTGAATATGTTTTGACCTGAAGAAAAGAACGCCAAGATTTTATTTTATTTTTTTCTCCACGCTCATGCCGATTGCTTTTGAGAGGGCTTGAAGATCATACCATTGATCTGATATCTGGAAGCACGCCACCGAATCGGCCACCTTACCGTGTGAGCCGAGCACAGAATGAAGAGATTATGAACCAAGTGAAAGACCTCTTGGAAAAGGGTCTTGTCCAGCCTAGTACTTCACCGTATTGCTCTCCAGTATTGTTGGTTTTGAAGAAAGACGGATCTTGGAGAATGTGCATCGATTATAGAGCTCTCAACAAAATCACCATCAAGAACAGATTTCCGATTCCTAGGATCGATGATATACTCGACAAGTTACAGGGATCCTCGTGCTTTAGCAGGATTAACTTGAAGAGTGGATATCATCAGATCAGGATAGCACCAGGAGATGTCTACAAGACAGCTTTTCGGACGACTTTTGGGTTATTTGAGTTTTTGGTGATGCCTTTTGGCTTAACCAATGCTCCTGCGACATTTAACCGGATGATGGACAGGATTTTTCAAGAGTACAGACTATTTGTTGGCACTTTCTATGACGACATCATTGTTTTCTCCAAGAATGAGGCAGAACACAGAGATCATCTGCTTCAAGTCTTTCAGGCAATTACGAGATCACACGTTAGTGATTAATGCTAAGAAAAGTGAATTTTTCCTACTAGAGATACACTTTTTGGGACACATTGTGTCAGCAGCAGGAGTGCGAATGGACCCGGCCAAGATAGAGAATATCCGTGATTGGCCCGATTTGAGGAATGTCCATGAAGTTAGAAGCTTCTTGGGACTGTGTTCGTACTACAGGCGGTTCATACGAAAGTTTGCAGAGGTTGCTTCCCCTTTGCATATCTTGACACAGAAAGGAGTACCTTTTTCGTGGGGACCCACAGAGGTGACTGCCTTTCAGACATTGAAAGAGAAATTGACTACGGGACCTATTTTGACTTGCCGGACTTGCAGAAGTCATTCGAAGTATATTGTGATGCTTGTGGTCGTAGTCTGGGTGCGGTCTTGATGCAAGAAGGCCATGTCATAGCTTACGAGAGCCGTTTGTTCTCTAGGCCGGAGATGACAGCACAGATCTATGGGAAAGAGCTTTTGGCGGTTATCCATGCTCTTACTCAGTGGCGGCATTACCTACTTGGAGCGGATTTTACTGTCTTTACAAACCATCAGAGTTTGCGCTACTTCTTGTCACAGAAGCAGCTTTCGGAAAAGCAGATGCAGTGGGTGAACATCTTGTCACAGTTTCACTTCCAGATTGTCCATGTGCAGGGACAGAAGAATGTGGTGGCAGATGCTTTGTCTCGGAAATCGTTGGTTCTCGCTATTTCCGCAATACATCATAGGAGCTTCGAGGATATGGTCGATCAGTATGCCACAGATACAGGTTTTGCAGATATTTTCACACGGATATGGGATGGGGAGACAGTAGCTGGATACACCCTTCGGGAAGGCTACTTGATGAAAAAGACTATGTTGTGCGTTACACAGCCGTTGAGGGAAAAGGTTATGACTGATTGCCACTGTCCACCTTTTACGGGTCACCGCGGCATTGCTACCACCATGAAAGGGGTAGAGAGAGATTTCTTTTGGCGGAGACTGAAGAAGGATGTGGAAGAGTTTGTGCGCAGTTGCTTGGTATGCCAGAAGGTCAAGTTTGACAGGCATAAGGCACAAGGATTGTTACAGCCTTTACCCATACCCACCCGCCCCTGGGAAAATATTGAAATGGATTTCATTTTTTTTTATCTCCCGAGAATACAGAATGATCACGATGATTTTCCGATTACATGGCACGTCTGAGACGATTGTCTTCGACAGAGACCCCAGATTTATGAGTTTGTTTTGGAAGGCAATTTGGGAGAACATTGGCACGCGGTTGCAGTTCTCGTCATCGTTCCACTTGCAGACTGACGGGCAATCTGAGATTGCCAATTCAGTGATTTTAGATTTATTGAAGTCTTGTATCTCGCATCAGAAGACTCAATGGGAAAAGAACTTACCTTTGGTGGAATTTGCCTACAATAACACGATACACTCTTCGACGGGGAAGACGCCATGAGAGATTGTTGAAACTGCTACGAAGGTTCCATCCTTCTTGAGCACGAAAGATTAGAAATTTGAAGCGGATGAATATTCGCGAGATTTGGATACGACTTTTGCCAAGGTTCGCGAGACTTTACAGAAGTCTTAAGAACGACAGAAAAAGGCAGCGGATCGCCATCGTCGCGACTTGAAACTGAAGGAGGATGATTGGGTGCTCTTACTTTTGAGAAGGCACGCCTAAGAAAGAAGAAGGGAAAGGAGAGGCTTTTTCCAAAGCTTAGTATGTGATACTACGGACCTTTCCAGATTACTGACAAGATAAATGATGTCTCCTTCCGATTGGAACTGCCAGATACTTGGAGGATTCATAATGCATTGCATGTGAGTCTCTTGAAACCTGTTAAGGGTGATGTGCCTGATGATGGGGAGCCTGATGAGCAACCCGAAGTGGAAGAAAACGAGGAGATCCTTGTTCCTGAACAGATTTTGGCACATAAGGATACGAAGAAAAAGGGTAAAGTCCGAAGGCGGTTCTTGGTTAAGTTCAAGAATTATCCTGCACTTGATGCGAAGTGGATGGAGGAGGAGGACCTAGCAGATACTCCTCAGATTGTGAAACTTTACCTCGATGCTTTTGGTTTAGCATAGTCTACTCCAAATGGAACCCAGAATTCAGCTTGGCCGAAGATCTGGTGAAGTGGGATGCACAAGAGGGGAGTTACTCCACTCCTTTGTCAACAGATGCCTCGATTTTGATACTAAAGTCACTGATGTCTCTTTGAGCTTCAGGGATACTGAGAGCTGACAGTATTCTGCTGGATGACTTTATGAAATGGAATTCCTGATTATGATACTGATTGGTTCTTGACTTCTTGTGAGTGCAGGAACTGATAGACGAAATGACTGCAGCATTTTGGTCTACTTGATCTCGAATAGACATGGTTGCAATAGGGGTTAGTCAATCGGACATCGATGAGGTCCCGATTGGACCTAGATGTGATTGCTAGCTACATTGCCGATAAATCATGGTCTAAGATCCGAATGAATGTTGAATGTCATGTGATGTCTGGTGATGTCCTGTGATGTCGTGTGATGTGACTGTCGATTTTGTACATGTGCTAGATGTGCGTTCCTAGTACGTAGGTACTAACAGTCAGTGTCTGCTAAGACGGTTTATGGCTTTTGTCGGTTTTGCAGGCGTAATCGCGGTCGATTACAATGCTTTCAAGAGGGGGGTATGTCACAAAGTGATGACGTGGCGGACAGCAGAAACCCTAATTTCTGCTAGAAACCCTAAAATTCCTGCAAACCCTAATTTTTGCCAAAAACCCTAAATTCCGGAAATCGCGGAGGCGTATTATTAAAAAAAGAATTTTTTTTTTTTTTTTTTTTTTGGAAAACGATGAGCGACGCGAATTTTGCTTTTGCTTTTTTTTATTAAAAAAAGAGAAAAGACTCTCTAAGAGAGAGAGAGAACTGATGCTTTTGATTTTAAAAGCTTTTGGGGCTCTGCTTTTGGGCATCCCTTGTAACCTTTAAATTAGTGGTGAGGGCCTCACTTCTCGGAGCATCTGGACGCAGAGTCTGAGAGTGAAAACCTACCGCTCTCTTGTACTTTGATGATTGATTAATATAAAAAGAAATACCGAAAGGGGCGCCAGTCTTTGGCACGGAACTCCGCCGGGCCAGTGCAAATCTATTGTGATCTGTGAATTGTTTTGAAGTGGTTATTTGGTGCTGTCGCGGTTGATTCTTGACTTGGAGTGTCCAAGTTTGTTACAATATACAGCAGAGGCAGGTTTGGCATGTCCTGGCCATACAGAGGCTGTGACACCCATCATTGGAAAGTTGCGTCTACATATCCAGTCCTATGTAGATGCTGAAGAATTTTACATCATGCCACTGAACGGATGTGATGTGTTGTTAGGTATTCCTTGGTTGTTTCGTGTACAGGGAATCATGGATGCCTACAACAAAAAGATCACTGTACAGAGCAGGGGAAAGACTCATATTCTGGATGTAAAGCTTAAAGGGGAGTCTATTCCTACTGTATCAGCTTCTGCTATTACTTCTGTAATGAAAAAGCATCTTTCTGCGTACTTGGTTTTTGCACGTGAAGTGTCAGATTGTGATGAATCAAATTTATCTGTGCTAGATAAAGAAAGGTCAATGTTTTTACAACAGTATAGTGACTGCTTTTCCGATTCATTACCGTCTCAATTACCGCCAGAGAGACCCGAGGACCATGCGATAGATTTGGTGCCAGGCAATAGCCCACCAAATAAGCCTCCGTACAGGGTTAGTGCGGCTCAGCAGAAAGAGATAATGGGCCAAGTACAGGAGTTGTTAGAAAAGGGGCTGATTCAGCCCAGTTCATCTCCATTCTGTTCTCCAGTGTTGCTGGTGCAAAAAAAGGATGGCTCATGGCGTATGTGCATCGACTACCGTGCACTGAACAAGAATACCATCAAGAATAGGTTCCCTATACCTAGAATTGATGATATTATGGACAAATTAGAAGGAGCAGCTCTGTTTAGCAGGATAGATCTAAAGAGTGGGTACCATCAGATCCGCATTAGATCAGAGGATGTGCACAAGACTGCTTTTAGAACGACGTTTGGCCTTTACGAATTTTTAGTGATGCCCTTTGGTCTCACAAATGCTCCTGCTACGTTCAATAGGATGATGGACAGAATTTTCCGTCCACACCAGCAGTTTGTTGGTACATTCTTTGATGACATGATAGTCTACTCAAAGAATGAACAGGAGCATAGGCGTCACTTGGCCATTGTGTTCAAAGAGTTACGCAGTCATAGGTTGCTCATCAATGCAAAGAAAAGTGAGTTTTTTCTGGAAGAGATTCACTTTCTGGGACACATTGTCTCAAAGGATGGTGTCAGAATGGATCCTGCAAAAGTTGAAGCGATCAAGTCATGGCCAAATTTGAAGACGGTGCATGATGTCCGAAGCTTTTTGGGACTATGCTCCTATTACAGAAGGTTTATCCGAAATTTCGCTGAGATTGCTTCACCTTTACATGCTCTTCAAAAGAAGGCAGTCACCTTTAGATGGACACAAAAAGAGATTTCAGCTTTTAATCTCTTAAAGGAAAAGATGACTTCAGATCCAGTCATTGTGTTGTCAGATCTTAGGAAGTCATTTGTGGTCCAGTGTGATGCCTGCGGTAGTAGCATTGGTGTAGTGCTAATGCAAGATGGCAGGGTAGTAGCCTATGAGAGCAGAATTTTGCAAGGGCCAGAGATGACCATGCAGGTCTATGAGAAAGAGTTACTGGCTGTGATTCATGCGCTCTTAAGTTGGAAACACTACCTGCTAGGCGCAGACTTTGTTGTCCAAACGGACCATCAGACCTTGCGATACTTCTTGACACAGACAAAGTTATCTGAGAAGCATATGCGATGGGCAAATATTTTGTCCATGTTCCATTTTCAGATTGTGCATGTGGAAGGCAAGAAGAACGTTGTGGCTGATGCCTTGTCAAGGAAGCCACAAATTTCAGCTGTGTCGATTCCTTATCATCATGAACTTGATGATATGAGAGAACAACAGTATGTAAATGATGAAGATTTTGCAAAGGTCTTCGAGCAGCTAATGGATGGACAACGTCATGAACACTATCTTCTCAAAGATGGGTTCATGATGATGCATGGCAGATTGTGTGTCACAAAGCCATTGCGACGCAAAGTTATGGAAGAGAGTCATGTCCCACCGTATGCAGGGCATCGTGGTATCGATGCTACAGTTAAAGCGGTTGAGACATTCTTCTATTGGCCTACATTGAGAAGAGATGTGGATGCCTTTGTGCGAGAATGCCTAATATGCCAAAAGGTCAAGTTTGACAGGCAAAAGGCACCAGGGTTATTGCAACCACTACCTATTCCAGATAAACCATGGGAAAGTATTGCTATGGATTTTATCTTTGATCTTCCGAGAACGTAGACAGGAAACGATGGTATTTGGACCATTATCTGCAGATTCAGCAAACAGGCTCATTTTATTCCTGTCAGGAAGAAGATAAAGCCAGATCAGATGGCACGCTTGTTTATGAGCAATATTTTCAAGTATCATGGCATGCCACAGTCGATTGTTAGCCACCGTGATCCACGCATGACAAGTTTGTTCTGGAGAGGCTTGTTTGAGAATATGGGCACCACGCTCAAATTCTCTTCATCATTTCATCCTCAAACAGATGGGCACTCAGAAGAGGCAAATTCTATTGTCCTAGATCTACTGAAGTGTTATGTGTCAGAGCATAAAGGAAAGTGGGAGCAGTATTTGCCATTGGTGGAGTATGCATACAATAATACAGTGCATTCATCAACTGGCAAGGCACCTTTTGAGATAGTTGAAGGTGGCAAGAAAGTTCCTCCCATACTGCATACAAAGGACAAGATATTTGAAGCAGATAAGTATGTTCAGGACATGGATGAAATGTACAAGAAGGTCAAAGTGGCCTTAGAAAGGACTCAGGCAAAGCAAAAGAAAGCAGCTGATCGTCACCGTCGTGAAGTGGTATATTCACTTGGTGATTGGGTGCTTTTACGCTTTGAAAAGGCAAGGTTAAAGAAGATGAAGGGCAAGGAAAGACTGTTTCCAAAGCTCAGCATGCGTTACTATGGGCGTTTTCAAGTATGCGACATAATCAGTGATGTTGCATATAGGCTGAAATTGCCTGACAGTTGGAAGATTCACAATGCGTTTCATGTGAGTCTTCTCAGACCCTATGTGGGTGATGTGCCAGAAGATATGCCAGCTGAAGATCAGCCGGAAGTCGAGGAACTTGACGAGATCTTGGTCCCTGAACAGATTTTGGCACACAAAGAAAGGAAAGTGAAAGGCAAGGTTGCTAGGCGTTACTTGGTAAAGTTCAGAAACTATCCACCAATGGATGCTAAGTGGATGGAAGAAGGTGAACTTGCAGAGTCACCAACTGTGTTATCACTTTACCTGGAAGCCTTCGATTTGCAACCTACCTTGACCCCTTGTGTTTCAAAGCTAAATGGATTGTCAGTGTGACAATGGCCTCTGAAACAAATGATGTACATGGTATTTAAAGTGAGCTCAAATCAAATACCTGTTACATGAATGTTAGAGCTGTACAGATTGTCAGTTTGGCAATTGCTCTTATGGAATGTCCAAAAGTTTGGTTAGTGCTATAGAAGTGAGTATTTCTTGTCAGTTTGTCAAGGATACAGTGATTGCTTCTATTGAAGAGTACATGTGTAACTGCATTCTTAAACCAAAAGATGATAATTCTATCACAAGAGTCAATTTTATGCCATCAAACCTTGCATTTCATGCAATTATTTCACTATACCATTACAATGCGCTTTTTAGGCTTGTGATATGCGTAGCTAAGCAGCGTGCAGTTGAAGAGGCTTTTGTTGCTACTCAAAGAAAAGGTGGTAATAGCAATGTAGCCACTTCTCATTGTTCTTCAATGAGCGGCAAATCACCTGTTCCTAATGCATCTGCTGGGAGCACCTCGTCTGGAAATTTTGGTGAAAAGGGCAAGAAGAAGATGCGTTGCCATTATTGCAAGGCTAATGATCACTTGATAAAGCAATGTCCTAAGTTGAAGGCAAAAGAGGCCAAGAAGAAAGAGGCTTGATCCACTACAAGTGTAGCTATTGTAGAATCTTCTGGAAAAGGAGATTGTGACGTTGATGTAGATGCAAAGTAGGCATTTAGTGGAGAGTGTACTTATGATCCTTCTGTTCATGATGCATGTATGTCAATCGCTCCAGATTCACATATGTGGTACTCTGATAGTGGTGCTACAAAGCAAATTACTTCACATCGTGACTTGTTTACCTCTCTTGAGTTTGTTCCTCATGGAAATACACTCACCTGTGCCAACAATGCCTCTTATCCGATCAAGGGAGTTGGAAAGATTGTGTTGACTACTTCACACTTGTTGATGCACTTTATGTACCAGGGATAAAAAAGAACCTTGTCTGTATCTACACTTGCAAGACTCGGTCTTGTTGTCAAATTTGTGGATGACAGATGTACAATTCATGATATCACTTTTGGTGATAAAATAGTTACATCTTGCATTTTGTGTCGTGATTGTATAAGCTCACTTTGTGTGACAAGTGTGGGCAAAATTTTGCAAATGCAGTTATGGATCAAAGGCTGTTTCATATGCAAAACTTTGGCATGCATGTTTTGGACACTTGAATTTTGCCAGCTTGGTGCGTTTATAGAAATCTGATGTTTGCTTCTTTGCTGCCTCTTGAAGCACCTTCTAAGCATGTTTACCTTCTAAGCATGTTTGTGAAGGCTGTATTTCGGGTAAAGTAGAGTGATCCAAGTTTTCAAAGGATGGTTCCGTAAGGGCTACATGCAGGTTGCAACTTGCGCATAGTGGTGTTTGTGGGCCTATGCAAACTCCGTCTTTAGGCAATTACCTATACTTCATGATTGTCATTAGTGATTACTCTAGGCATGCATGGGTGTATCCGCTTAAAGCTAAGTCCAAAGTGTTCATGTGCTTCAAGCAATTTGTGCTATGGCTGACAATGTCTCTAAATGTACTATGCGTACCCTCCATTCATATCGAGGGGGGGAGTATATGTTTCATGAGTTTAATGCATTTCTGGCTAATTGTGGGATAAAACACCAATATAGAGTGCCATATACACCTTAGCAAAATGGTGTTGCTAAAAGAAAAAACAGGTTGCTTACAGAGATGGCACGATGTATGGTCAAGAGTCAAGCTTTGCCACACTCGTTTTGGCTTGAGGCTATTATGTTACTCCCAATTATCGTGTGGCTACTGTTTGGTTTCAATGTGCATTGGCACTTCATTTTGGATGGAATGTACATCAATAAGATATTCTTACTGCTTTCTTGAATGGTGATATATTGAGGAAGTTTATGTAGCACAGCCACGCGGTTTTGTCAACAAAGGGCAAGAAAATAAAGTGTGCAACTGTAAGAAATCTTTGTATGGGTTGAAGCAATCTCCTCGTGCTTGGTATGAGAAAGCCAATACTCATTTGGCTAAACGAGGCTTTCATAACAGTCCAACAGAAAGCACTTTGTATGTCAAGCGTGAGGGTGATCTACTTCTCATCGTCGTTCTATATGTAGATGATTTGCAAATTACTTGTTTAAATCAGAGTTACCCGGAACGCGGAACGGGAACGGCGACGGGGACCCTCGCGGAACGGGGGAACGGCCAGGGGTCCGGAACGGGAACGGCGCGGAACGGGAGGCATAAAAAACACCCAAATAATGCTTGAGAAGGGAATGGGTGTGAGGGGGTGCATTTTAATTTTTGAGTCCTTGCACACTAAAAAAACACCTAATCTTCACTACAAATTTGCAAAAAACTGCCTATTTCTTCCCATTTTTGAGAGTTGGCCGTTCCGGGCCGTTCCAAGGCCGTTCCGGAGCCGTTCCGGCCGGCCGTTCCGGTATCAGGTGGTCACCCGGAACGGCAAAACGTTTCGGGGCGTTCCAGCTTAGCAGAGGGGGAGGGAACGGCGTTCCGGCCTTCTAGGGCCTACAAAACGCGTTCCCCGGTAACTATGGTTTAAATGAGACATGCATTGCTAAATTCAAGGCTGATTTGAATGTTGCTTTCAAGATGAAAGACTTGGGGCTTTTGCATCGTCACTTGGGCATATTGTTTAAGCAGTGTAATGGAGGTATTGCCTTGTGTCAAACAAGTTACATAGAGACATTACTATGTAAAGTGCCTTGAGGACTGCAAACCTATGCTACTCCAATGGAAACAGGTTTGAAATTAAGTCTTCATGATGTTGGTGATCTTGGTGATATCACTCTTTATCAATGGATGCCTTATTTATATATGCAATAAGAGGCGAGATATTCAGTTTGCAATCTCACAAGTTGGCAGATTTATGCATATCCCAAGGTCTAAGCATTGGTAGGTTGCCAAGAGGATCTTTCGCTACTTGAGTGGCACTTTACATCTTGGATTGTTTTATCTCAAGGAGGGATCATTGCCGCCAGATCTACATGCTTTTTTAGACTCAGATTGGGCTGGTTGTTATGACACGTGAGTGTCCACAAGTGGTTTTTGTTTCATGCTCGGCATTTCATGCATATCATGGTTGAGCAAAAAGCAACCTATGGTGGCCACTTTGAGTTGTTAAGTTGAGTACAGGGTACTCTTCATGTCACGTGACACATCCCAACCCTATGTGTCCATGGACAAGCTACACCACAGCAGTGTTCAGTCAGTTCAGTCAAGTCTAGATTAGCAGTGATCTGGCACTTTTGTGAGTCTATTCGTAGACCGTGCATACCCAGCCACTTAGCTTAGATGCATATCCTCCGGTTGCACACATCATGATCATCGGAATTCCCATAAGAATCCATTAGCATCAGTTAGGGGAATTTTCCAGTGCATTTAGCCTATTTTCCTATTTATTAGTATTTTCACTTATTATTTTTAAGTGACTTTCCAACAAAAGTAGGTAGGGCAATTTTGCTAAGTTAATATATAAGCAAACCCAAGTTAGCACTTTCTGGCAGAAGAGGCAGCAGGAGCTCCCCGCTCAACAGGCAACTTCTCAGCAGTACCCCCCAGCAGTAGACCCTCGCCATACCTTCATCCCATCCTTGGCGTTTCCCCACAGCATTCAACATCGCCATCCCATTGCTTGCCTGGCGTTTTCCCTACAGTAGCCCTTCAGCCCAACGTTTCCATTGCAAAAACGCTACCTCTGCAGCAGCGTTTTTCATGCAAAAACGCCAGCCCAACCCTCAGCTTCTCCAGCGTTTTCAGCCCCATCACTAACGCTAGCCTTCATGCAGTTTCAGCAGGGATAAAAACACAGAATTCAGCATATAGAAAGGTAGCAGATTCAGTCCCTCTTGGTTGTAGAAGATCCCCAAGTTAAGCCCCGGAAAACGCAGCCAAAAACAGTCATTTTCAGCCACCAAACAGTCCCGAAATTCAGCGATTAGAAGATCACAGATTTCAGCCGTCAAGTCGTCGTCGTCACCACCATTGTCGTCATCGGCACAGTCCCATTGCATCAATCCATGCATTCGCATTGTACACCTTTGTGCAATCAAAGTAGACCACTCTCGCCGACGAGAGTGGGGCCTTCGGAGGAGGGTTTTACAACCTCTCGGGTGTCGTATCTCTTCTCTTTCCTTCTCTCAGTCTCATTCACTTGCACGCACAATATCCACTCACTTTGTTCGTGATCATAGCACTCTACATAAGACGGAAAGCTCTCTCTTTCCCTAAGAACTAAAAGGAACCTTGAGCAATAAAGATCACTAATCTTGAGAAAATACAACATTCATTCCACTGCATCTAACATTGGTATCAGAGCTTTGGAAGTGTTCTGCATTACTCAAGGAAAGAACCACAAGAACCACAAGATTTTTTTTGCTTGTTGCAATCGCACGAACCCAAGTTTACTTGGGCGTGACGATTCCTAATCGTGTTTTGTTGAAGAGTGACAGGAATCCCAAGAAAGAAGGGCTTGTCCAGCCTCCCCTTGTGTCTCTTTTCACTCATTGAGAGCGGACCGTGCACTTAGCGGCCGGCCAATCGACGTGGGGTGGGAAATAGCAACCTTGGTGTGAGTGCAAGGCCGCCAAGGTGTGCGCCCGCAAAAAAGGGTAGAACTCAGGTGAAGAGAAGATCCTTCTCCAACGCAATTTGCAAGCGAAAGAAAACCTCAAGAACCCAAGAACCAAGACCCTCAAGAACCCAAGATTCTCGCGAATCAAGGACCTCAAGAACCTCAAGACCCTCAAGTACCCAAGTTCCTCGCGAGCTTAAGACCCCAAGATCATAGTGCATGGTCGTCACCCGAAGCGGAATGGATACTTCGCATACAGGTGATGAGCATGAGAGAGGCGACGAAGACTCGTCCCCACCCGGAGATGATTTCTTCAACCCTCCCCCTTCGCCATCTACGCCACCAAGTGCAATAGACCCTATGGAGGCAATGGTCAAGGAGATGATGGCCATGATGGATAGACAGGAAGCCAAGCGCCTTGCTTTAGAACGCGAGCGCCTTGCTCAGGAACGTGAGCGCGACGACAGAATTGCAAGAACGGCCGCAGACCAAGCAGCCAAGGACCGCGAGCGCGACGAAAGAAACGCGAGATTTGCCGCACAACAAGAAGAAAATCGACTTGCTCTCGAACGCGAGCGCGATGAACGAAATAAACGCAAAGCAGAAAGGGACGCCGAGCGAGAAGCTCAAAGGGAGATTCACAAAAAGAATTTATTTACCACTTGCTAGCCTCGAAGACCAAACCACCCAAAGATCGTGGAAGTTCGTCAAGTGGCGCAAGCCACGACGCGGATTCCAACCATCCACTTACAAAAAAGTTGACTTTTAGTAAGTATGACGGTAAGATGGATGCTACAGTTATTCATTCTTGGTTGCATCAATTTAATGCTTATTTTGCGACGACTAAGAAGATAGGAAATAGCAAAGTTTTGACGACAGCTATGTACCTTGCCGGTGATGCCATAAATTGGTACCACGCATGGCAAGAGGCACGACTAGCCGCACACCTAGAGGCAGCCGACGATTTCACATCCCTCTCTTTTAGTTGGGCTGATTTCCAAGACAAGCTCAAGGCGCGGTTTATGCCACCTCAGTACCTCGCACGATTGAAGGACGATTGGCGCGCTCTCAAGCAAAATGGTATGCCGGTTATGTCTTTTTCTAATCGTGTTTTGCAACTAGGTACCCAATTACGCATGACGGATGATAAGCGCAAAGAGGCTTTTCTCTTTGGATTGGACGAGTATATCAAGTACGATGTCGAGGTATTCGATCCAATTGATCTTAACAAGGCGGTAGCGATTGCTCTCGCACAAGAGATGAAGCACAACAAGGGAAAGCCTAAGGAGAACAAGACTTCCACAAGTACCTCGCAGACTTCTCAGAACCCACCAGAACAGTAAGAACGGTAAGAATGATAACTCTTCTAGCCAATCTTCCAAAAGTCTCTCATCAAAGAATTCTTCCAATGAATCTAAGGATAAGGCTAACACAACTGATAAACCTAAGCTTACTCCAGATGAAATGGTAGCACAAGGAATTGTAGGAGGATACATCACAAAGCACTTATTCTAAGGAAGGTCGTTGTTTTCATTGTCACATTAAGGTCACATAAAAAGAACATGTCCTAAGCTTGAATCGAATGAATCTAAAGAACCCACAGCACCCACTACATCTGTCAATGCAATGAATGATAACACGATTGTGCCCAAAGTTTCTCAGGACCCTCCCATTGATGATTCTCTCATTAAATGTTATGGTCATACCTCGGGGCACCGTTTTGTTGTAACAGACTTGGACACTCCAAGTCAAGAATCAACCGCGACAGCACCAAATAACCACTTCAAAACAATTCACAGATCACAATAGATTTGCACTGGCCCAACGGAGTTCCGTGCCTAGAGATATTGGCCCCAAAGACTGGCGCCCCTTTCGCTATTTCTTTTTGTATTAATCAATCATCAAAGTACAAGAGAGCGGTTAGGGTTTCACTCTCAGACTCTGCGTCCAGATGCTCTGAGAAGTGAGGCCCTCACCACTAATTTAAAGGTTACAAGGGATGCCCAAAAGCAGAGCCCCAAAAGCTTTTAAAATCAAAAGCAGTAGTCCTCTCTCTCTCTTTAGAGAGTCTTTTCTTTTTTTATATAAAAAAAAGCAAAATTCGGGTCGCTCATCATTTCAAAAAAAAAAAAAAAAGCCTCCGCGATTTCCGGAAATTAGGGTTTTTGGCAGAAATTAGGGTTTGCAGGAATTTTAGGATTTCTGGCAGAAATTAGGGTTTCTGTTGTCCGCCATGTCATCACTTTGTGACATACCCCCCACTTGAAAACATTGTAATCGACCGCGATTACGCCTGTAAAACCGACAAAAGCCATAAACCGTCTTAGCAGACACTAACTGTTAGTACCTACGTACTACGTACTAGGAACACACATCTAGCACATGTACAACATCGACAGTCACATCACACGACATCACAGGACATCACATGACATTCAACATTCATTCGGATCTTAGACCATGATTTATCGGCAATGTAGCTAGCAATCACATCTAGGTCCAATCAGGACCTCATCGATGTCCGATTGACTAACCCCTATTGCAACCATGTCTATTCGAGATCAATCAGACCAAAATGCTGCAGTCATTTCGTCTATCAGTTCCTGCACTCACAAGAAGTCAAGAACAAATCAGTATCATAATCAAGAATTCCATTTCATAAAGTCATCCAGCAGAATACTGCCAGCTCTCAGTATCCCTGAAGCTCAAAGAGAAATCAGTGACTTTAGTATCAAAATCGAGGCATCTGTTGACAAAGGAGCGGAGTAACTCCCCTCTTGTGCATCCCACTGCACCAGATCTTCGGCCAAGCTGAGTTTCTGGGTTCCGTTTGAAGTAGACTATGCTAAACCAAAACATCGAGGTAAAGTTTCAAAATCCGAGGAGTATCTGCTAGGTCCTCTTCCATCCACTTCGCATCAAATGCAGGAAAGTTCTTGAACTAAACCAAGAACCGCCTTCGGACTTTACCTTTCTTCGTATCGTGATGTGCCAAAATCTGTTCAGGAACAAGGATCTCCTCGTTTTCTTCCACTTCGGGTTGCTCATCAGGCTCCCCATCATCAGGCACATCACCCTTAACAGGGTTCAAGAGACTCAAATGCAATGCATTGTGAATCCTCCAAGTATCTGGCAGTTTCAATTGGAAGGAGACATCATTCATCTTTTCAGTAATCTGGAAAGGTCCGAAGTATCACATACTAAGCTTTGGAAAAAGCCTCTCCTTTCCCTTCTTCTTTCTTAGGCGTGCCTTCTCAAAAGTAAGAGCACCCAATCATCCTCCTTCAGTTTCAAGTCGCGACGATGGCGATCCGCTGCCTTTTTCTGTCGTTCTTGAGACTCCTGCAAAGTCTCGCGAACCTTGGCAAAAGCCGTATTCAAATCTCGCGAATATTCATCCGCTTCAAATATCTAATCTTTCGTGCTCAGGAAGGATGAAACCTTCGCAGCACTTTCAACAATCTCACATGGCGTCTTCCCCATCGAAGAGTGTATCGTGTTATTGTAGGCAAATTCCACCAAAGGTAAGTTCGTTTCCCATTGACTCTTTTGATCCGAGATACAAGACTTCAATAAATCTAAAATCACCGAATTGGCAATCTCAAATTGCCCATTAGTCTCCAAGTGGAACGATGACGAGAACTGCAACTACGTGCCAATGTTCTCCCAAATTGCCTTCCAAAACAAACTCATAAATCTGGGGTTTCTGTCGGAGACAATCATCTAAGACGTGCCATGTAATCGGAAAATCATCATGATCATTCTGTGTTCTCGGGAGATCAAAAATGAAATCCATTTCAATATTTTCCGAGGGGCGGGTGGGTATGGGTAAAGGCTGTAACAATCCCTATGCCTTATGGCTGTCAAACATGACCTTCTGGCATACCAAGCAACTGCGCACAAACTCTTCCACATCCTCCTAAGTCTCCGCCAAAAGAAATATCTCTCTACCCCTTTCAGGGTGATAGCAATGCCGCGGTGACCCGTAAAAGGTGGACAGTGGCATTCAGTCATAACCTTATCCCTCAACGGCTGTGTAACGCACAACATAGTCTTTCTCATCAAGTAGGCTTCCCGAAGGGAGTATCCCGCTATTGTCTCCCCATCCCGTATCCGTGTGAAAATATCTGCAAAATCTGTATCTGTGGCATACTGATCGACCATATCCTCGAAGCTCCTATGATGTATCGCGGAAATAGCAAGAACCAACGGTTTCCGAGACAAAGCATCTGCCACCACATTCTTCTGTCTCTCACATGGACAATCTGGAAGTGGCACTGTGACAAGATGTTCGCCCACCGCATTTGCTTTTCCGAAAGCTTCTGTGACAAGAAGTAGCGCAAACTCTGATGGTCTGTAAAGACAGTAAAATCCGCTCCGAGTAGGTAATGCCGCCACTGAGTAAGAGCATGGATAACCACCAAAAGCTCTTTCTCATAAGTCTGTGTTGTCATCTCCGGCCTAGAGAACAAACGGCTCTCGTAAGCTATGACATGGCCTTCTTGCATCTAGACCGCACCCAGACTACGACCACAAGCATCACAATATACTTCAAATGACTTCTGCAAGTCCGGCAAAGTCAAAATAGGTCCCGTAGTCAATTTCTCTTTCAATGTCCGAAAGGCAGTCACCTCTGTGGGTCCCCACGAAAAAGGTACTCCTTTCTGTGTCAAGGTATGCAAAGGGGAAGCAACCTCTGCAAACTTTCGTATGAACCGCCTGTAGTACGAACATAGTCCCACGAAGCTTCTAACTTCATGGACATTCCTCAAATCGGGCCAATCACGGATAGTCTCTATCTTGGCCGGGTCCATTTGCACTCCTGCTCTGCTGACACAATGTGTCCCAAAAAATGTATCTCTGGTAGGAAAAATTCACTTTTCTTTGCATTAATCACTAACGTGTGATCTCGTAATGCTTGAAAGATTTGAAGCAGATGATCTCTGTGTTTTGCCTCATTCTTGGAGAAAACAATGATGTCATCAAAGAAAGTGCCAACAAATAGCCTGTACTCTCGAAAAATCATGTCCATCATCCGGTTAAATGTCGCAAGAGCATTGGTTAAGCCAAAAGGCTTACCAAAAACTCAAATAACCCAAAAGTCGTCCGAAAAGCTGTCTTGTAGACATCTCCTGGCGCTATCCTGATCTGATGATATCCACTCTTCAAGTCAATCCTGCTAAAGCACGAGGATCCCTGTAACCTGTCGAGTATATCATCGATCCTAGGAATCGGAAATCTGTTCTTGATGGTGATTTTGTTGAGAGTGCTATAATCGATGCACATTCTCCAAGATCCGTCTTTCTTCAAAACCAACAACACTGGAGAGCAATACGGTAAAGTACTAGGCTGGACAAGACCCTTTTCCAAGAGGTCTCACTGGGTTCATAATCTTTTCATTCTGTACTCGGCTCACACGGTAAGGTGGCCGATTCGGTGGCGTGCTTCCAAGTATCAGATCAATGGTTTGATCTTCAGGCCCTCTGAAAAGCAATCGGCATGAGTGTGGAGAAAAAATCTTGGCGTTCTTTTGATCAGGTCAAAACATATTCAACCTTTATCCAGCGTTCAGTTCTCTCCCAAAGAATGAGTAAGAAACTGAAGTTCATCAAGTACAATCTCTAAGCCCTTCATTTATCAAAGTCGCTTTCTCGGCCCGGTAGTCAACCATGGCGTAGTTCTTGTGGTACCAAGGGATCCTGAGTAGAACGTCACTCGCGTGCCCTGAACACCCTTGTCATTGCAAACGAAGTTTGCCAATGCTCGGTGTAATGGCAACATCCCATCCGGGTGCCAGTCGAACTACCTCTGCCTGTGGCGTCAGTCTCTCGGGTGTAATTCCAAATCAAGCCGCCAATTCCAAGTGAAAAGAAGTTGGCCTTTGCTCCTTCAAAAGAGCTTCCTGATCCTTCACTTTGCCCCAAAAGCAGCAAAGTTTGTACTTTCATTCATTAGATTCGGTGCAGGTCCCACGCCATGTGGTACCAGTTCTGCTTTTCTATCTGCCTTTTCTGCCACATTCCTCAGCTGCTCTCGAACTCTCACGCCTGTCGTCGTTCTTATCATTCTATTCTTTCTGTGCCTTATTAGGGCACTTCGCGGAGATATGTCCATGTTCACCGCATCCAAAGCACTTCCCCTCTCTGATGGAGCGAGCTCTCTCCTCAGGAGTAAGCTTGGGTCGTGCATCCTTTTTTTTCTTTGGGTTGCTCTTTTCTCTTTCTACTTTCATTCCCAGAAGTCTGTTAGGCTCGTTGTGTCATGGCCTCATCTGTGGGGTAGGTCAGACTGCCAGAGTGAATGGCAAAGCCCCGCGTCGCATGACTCATCAACTCCTGAATAGAAGCTGACTTCTGTTCCAAGCAGTGATCTCAGATCTCTGTAGGTAGACCGAAGGTAAACCGCTCAATCTGTTCTCTGAACGAGATCTTCTTGAATGAAGAGACGGGTGAATCTTTCACAATAAGCATTGATTGTATCTTTCTTGGTCATCCGAAGATGGTTCCAAGCAGCTCATATATCTCGCTCAAACTCTTGAGTCAACAAAGAAGAAATAAAAAGCCTCTTGAATTTCAGCCATGTAATTGGCACAGTCTTGCTTAATAGAAGCGTGGACCACCAAGTGCGAGCATTCCCCTTAAAATAAGAGGCAGCTCTCCGAATCTTGGAGTGCTCTGAATAGCGTCCTCCCGCGAAAGCGATGTCAAACTGCTGTATAAAAGACAAAGCCTTCGAAGCATCTGAGTATCCTGAAAAAGTATCAAACTTGATCGAGTGGCCACCTTCCTTAAACTCTCGGACTTTCTTGCTTTTATCTTCGAGAAAGTCATACTCGAAGATAAAAGTCATACTGGTTGGCTTTGTAAAAATTCTTCTTGTTCGCATAAAACTTTCCGTCATCGGAATCTGAGCTTTCTGTAGACGAGTTCTCAGTAGAACTGTCAGTCTCTGGGCGAGATGTAGCCTTCTTTGCCTTTTTCTTTCCCTTTCCGAAGCTTTGTGTCCAAGGGGCAGGAGGCAATGGGTAAAGGCTGTAGCAATCCCTGTGCTTTATGCCTGTCAAACTTGACCTTCTGGCATACCAAGCAACTGCGTACAAAATCGTCCACGTCCTTCTTGAGTCTCAGTCAAAAGAAGTCTCTCTCCACACCTGTCAAGGTGGTATCAATGCTGCGGTGATCCGTAAATGGTGGACAGTGTGGTAATACCCAAGAGCACTTCCCTCTGTAATTTCTACACTCCTCATCATACCAACTGTTCTGGGGCATGCTCCCAGATCGTCTCCGTGTGGGCTGGCTGTGGGGATATGCCTTTGATGCTGCATCATGGAGCGTCTCTGTCAGTATCTGAGTGAGTTCATCTAGTGGCCTTCCCGGGTCCTGGGTGCATAGTTGCATGTATATCTCATCCATATACACAGAATCCGTCTCCCTCATGAAGGTATACCGAGTGTGTGTGGGGACCTCTCCTAATGGAGCTCTGCTGAACTGAAAGGCCAGGGTGAAAGACAAGATAGCATGATCAATTGCTACTCCAACTGGCCTAGTACCCACCATGAAATCCTGAAAGAATGGAATGAGACCTGGCTGGGCCATAACATAATCCACTGTGCTGACACCATGTCGGTGTGGAAAGCAAGTAAAACCTCCGACTGTCGAAAATCTTTGTAGGCCATTCACAATGGCCATCTATGTGCGGTTCCCATATCTGTCAGGTATCTGCCATATTCAGTGTATTCCTCATCTTGTGATAGTCTGGATAGACCCATCTCTGTGACGTCCAGCTCCTTAAGCATCTCCTCGGAAGTATCATAAAATATTTTCTAGTGGTGGGTAATCCTAGCATTGAAATCCCCTAGTATGATAATGTCACCATCCTTGGAAAACTCCCATATGTCATTATCCAAAATAGCAAAGGGGGATTGTCCTCTAGGTGATGCATATACTGACGTACTAGGAGGAAAGTAACAAATAGCAATGTAGAGGTATCTACCCGTCTCTGCCCTGAGCCTCACCCACATATACCTAGCCTATTCATCCTTGCGTGCTATACGTATCAGTGGCTGCAACTCCTCCCTGAATAGAACTGCCACTCCCCTTGAGCCCCGTCCTCGATGCTCTGATCTGGGCTCCTGTTTGCTCACCTGTGGCATGGATTTCCCAGGTGCTTGATGCGTCTCAGAGTAGAAAATGATGTCTCTCCCCGTGAAGCTATCCTCAAAGGCCCCTACATCAAGACGGAGTGACCCATTACAATTCCAGGTTGCCATCTTTAGTGTGGTCCCATAGGTCTTGCACAGTCATGCGGGGCGTCTCTCCAATATCACCACCTTTCCATCCCTGTAAAAAGCAATCTTCCCCTTTTCCCTTACTGCACTATTTTCCGGCATTACTTCTTGCATATGAGAAATCTGCGAGACGGTGAGGTCATCTCCAAGAAAGATGCCAGTCTTCTTTAGAGTTTGTCTCTTCTTCAAGAAGTCCTTCGCTTCCATGGAGGGGAAGCGGAGAATGAATGCCCTTTCCTTCGAGGTTTCTCCATTGTTCCCACTTTTCTTAGTGCCCACTCTCCAAGCCCTCATATGCGTCTGCTCGTTGACCCCCACCAAAGTCATGAGTTCTTTCACCTCTTTATCCACATTATCTTGGTCTCCGAGGCCACAAATCCTTACATGTAAGGCCCGCACACGTCTCCTTTGCTCCTCTTCTAGTGTCAAGTTGATGATGGTTGTGTGGGGGTGGGGGTTACTTCCTTGCCTTTTCCTTTCTTGACAATCTCGATCCATTTTTCGGCCTTTTCTACTTTTTGTTGGGTTTTTGTGATGACATCTACCCACGAGGTCGTCATTTTCTTTTTGTTGCTCCCCACCTTCTTTGATGGCCTGTACTTGTTCCTTAATCGTGTTAAGCTCTTCAATGACAGAGGGTTGAAGGACATTCTGCGATCGCGATTCACACCTTTGCAAGCTCTTTCTTGAGTAGTGCGATTTCCTCATCTTGGGCTTTCACGCGATCCTTGAGTGTATGTATCGTGCTTTCCTGTGCTGCCACTCATGCATCGAGTCCGTTAATAGTACCTAAGAGGTGGCGGTTGATCTTGCTGATGGATCGCTCAATTCTTCTTTGCATTTTTGGATGGCATCCTCCACCGGGTCTGAGGGTCATCCTCGCCATTTTGCTTTCTCATGATTGAAAGGCCGCAACAGGAGAGGGAGAGGGGGTACAGGAGTGAAGAAGAGGTTCTCTCTCTCTCTCTCTCTCTCTCTCTCTCTCTCTCTCTCTCTCTCTCTCTCTCTCTCTCTGCTATTCATTTGTTCTTCTCTCTCTCTTCTTCGGACAGATCACAGACTTCGTTGGATCGAGGGAGCCAGGAGACCAACCACCAGCACAGGGTGGTACCCACATTCATACCAGAGACACCCTCATTGACAGGGCGACTGAGCTCGGGAGATCGAGACGACCACGACCGAGACACAGGAGCACACTCCATCGACGGAGACTCCAGCAGAGGATCAGAGGCATTCTAGTACGACACCCACAGTGTCATTGAGGGCCTATTCTACATTTCACATTTCACACTTCATTTTCAGTTTTCATTTTTACATTCAGTATTTTTTGTACTTGTACTTCAGACATTGTATTAGATTCACCACTTTGTATCTGATGGTCTCATAGGTCATTTTGGCCTTTTGAAGACGTTAATATATCATTTCATCTCATCTCTCTCTCTCTCTCTCTCTCTCTCTCTCTCTCTCTCTCTCTCTCTCTCTCTCTCTCTCTCTCTGCTATTCATTTGTTCTTCTCTCTCTCTTCTTCGGACAGATCACAGACTTCGTTGGATCGAGGGAGCCAGGAGACCAACCACCAGCACAGGGTGGTACCCACATTCATACCAGAGACACCCTCATTGACAGGGCGACTGAGCTCGGGAGATCGAGACGACCACGACCGAGACACAGGAGCACACTCCATCGACGGAGACTCCAGCAGAGGATCAGAGGCATTCTAGTACGACACCCACAGTGTCATTGAGGGCCTATTCTACATTTCACATTTCACACTTCATTTTCAGTTTTCATTTTTACATTCAGTATTTTTTGTACTTGTACTTCAGACATTGTATTAGATTCACCACTTTGTATCTGATGGTCTCATAGGTCATTTTGGCCTTTTGAAGACGTTAATATATCATTTCATCTCATCTCTCTCTCTCTCTCTCTCTCTCTCTCTCTCTCTCTCTCTCTCTCTCTCTCTCTCTCTCTCTCTCTCTCTCTCTCTCTCTGCCTAAAATCCCTCACCGCTCTCTCTCTACGCTCGGGCTGGGCAGGGGGGGTTTGGAACGCTTAGGGTTGGGGTTGCAAGAGCGCAAAGGGGGGCGGGGGGGCCCGGGGGGGGGGGGCGGTTGGGGTTGCAGGGGAGGCGAGGAGCAGGCAGCAGAGGGAGCAGAGAGAGAGAGAGAGAGAGAGAGAGAGAGAGAGAGAGAGAGAATAAGCCCTACAGGGGCAGCTTTGCTATAACAAAAGAGGTACAAGGCTCTGCACACACTGCTAGAATGAGGGCGCCTCCATCCCCTATATAGGAATCTACAGAAAATGCATGAACCACCTCCAAATACCCAACGACCCAAAAATGTGAAACAGGTACACAAGGGTTCTTCACAACGAAAAATGGGGCAGAAACCAAGCAACCCCCTCTTGATGCAGACACGTTGGTCCAAGGGTTGTCTTTATGACAAAATCACAGCCCTCCTGCTGGCTGAAAAATGCAGCCACAATCAGCCTTTTCCCATGTTCCGGATCCGCTAGGGCGGCGCGAAGCCTAGGCTCTAATACTGTCACGAGGACGTGGCAGTTATTAACCATGTCACAGAGATGTGGCAATTGCTAACCTTGGTTGTTGGTTTCTTTCCAATGGGGTTTATTTTATTTGTTTTGAGACCCTCTTTTTGAAGTAGCAAACGGTCGGACATTGTATGGCCAATGTGAACGGTAGATTCACCCGCAGACGGGAAGTGGTCGGCACTGGAATTCGTATGGTAAGAGGATGTCTAGGCTCAGAGCAAGATCATATAGGTCCCCCCGTCGCACTTAGCAAGTTGGTGGATACTAGGAAGTGAACTCAATTAAGGCGTAAAGTCAAGGTGGGACTACCAACAAAAAGTATCCGACAGTTGGGCCACATAGCATTTTTGGATGTGGTCCCAATGAGGATAGATGGTCAGAAGACCAGTGGGAGCCCAACGGAAGCATCTCCTAAAATTTAGGGAACTGCTATTTTGGGCCACGAAATGTGTTCGCGTCATTACCTTCGGTATGACTAGGGGAACACTTTACAACTCTGCCGCGAAGTCAACTGACGCACCAGTTGAGATATTTTTAGCAGGGAAAGCCCAAACTCGGAAACTGGGCGACGTGTCAGCTTGTGAGCGATTCTGCCACTCTGGGAGGCAAAAACGAGCTGCATATCATCAAAGGGGGCGCCATTTTCAGCGACAGGCGGATTGCAACAGGTACAGAAGCTATGGAATGCTTACCTTGCCCTCTATGCACAGTATGGTGACGGGAGTGATGCCCCGCACGCTACATACTGCTCTCTTTCTCCCCTACATGCAGTTATGTGATGCCCCACAAGAGGGCTACTCATTTGACTGATGTACAGTTGTGTGGGTTCATGCTTTTGTGCTGAGGCAAGAGCCTCCTTGAGTAGGAACAGGGGTAGCTAACTGCTGCTCCAAAGCAGGCACTGGTGAGGGTCATAACCTCACCGTACAGGTGCAAAATCAGTGCTGTGTATGCGCTGTAATTTGACTGTTTTTCAGCCATACGGATGCCAGGATCATTGGGAATCGTGCCCCACTGGCAAAGGACAGTTAGGGGACTGTTTGGGGCTGAAAACAGGGCAAAAACCAGTAAATACAGCGTGCTGAATTTACTGTTTTTGGACAGGAATCAGAGGGTATACGACAGTGCAAGCGAGTTCCAGCAGGGGAATTGGTTTCGCGCAAGTTTTGGGGTTGTTATGCTGCCGAAATTTGGCCAAATCAAATGGTATCTAGGTGGATACACGTGAAGGATTCCCAGGACCTTACCTTGTAATTTACCCTCCTAAAGAATAAAGAAATACCGAAAGGGGCGCCAATTTTGGGGCCTACAGGTTGTCGGCGTCTGCTCGGAGCATTCTAGCTTCCGAGCCGTGTGTGAGTTGTGAAGTGTTAACTCCCGTCGCAGGTTCTCTTTGCAAAGTGCTCTGTGTGTGTGTATAAAGTAAAGAATTTCGGGTGAAAGCCAACGCCTACCGCCCTACGGGCCGGTTTCATGGTTCCATTGCCGGGATATCAATCACTTTTTCCTCAAAGAGTGAGCCTGGATTGTTCAGGGTAAAGACACACAGTCCAAGAACGCGGGGATTACACTATGGCCGACAAGGGGAAGGGAATTATGGAAGAGGGTTCCTCTCCAAAGGACAGGCAGGAGATTCCTATGGTTTTTGAGATTGGCGAGAGCTCACGGCCACGTCAATCTGTACCTCCTGTCAACGTGAATGTCCCTCCAGTAGTACAGGGCTTTATGACAGGGCAACTTGAGGATGATGCGTTTAAGACTCAGTTAGTTGCCGCGGTGAATGTCTTTTTGCAGCTGGTGCAGAATCCGAGGTTTATGGAATTCTTGCAAGCGCCACCAGTGCAACAGCAAAATAGGCAACCTACGCCGCGTACGGAGCTTGTTGAAGCTCAAGACCAGGTACTTCATGAGGCGCAGGAGGAAAGGGAACACTCGCATGTTGCGGAGTCGGGGGCTCCAAAGCAGGTTCCTCCCGTGCTTGAACAGGTGGCTAGAACGCCTATTCCACAGGTTATGCCAGTTCAGCCCGCCACCTTTCAGAGCCAGCATGCTGTCTTGAATGGACAAGGAGCTGGATACCACGCTATGCACTCAGTTTTTCCACCACCCACGGTACATCCTGGGTATTTCGGGGGTGGATCAGTGTTCCAAAGTATGGCTGGTTATGCGTCTGGAAGTCAGCCGTACATGCCAGGAACAATGTGCGGGGGTATGCAAGGCATCATGCCAAACCCCATGTATGGTACTATCGGCATGCAGCAAGGTTTCCACGGCAACCAAGGCCAGTTTGGGGTGCCACAGGGTCATTTTGGCATGGCTGGTTTTTCTGGACAGCAGCCAGATATCGCACCTCTGACGCAAAATGTGAATGGCCAACACGTGCCGATCATGCCTAGTACAGTGCCCATGTTGCAGACCATTCCGTATGACAATTTGGGGGCACTAGAGAAGCCGAAGGCTTACAAAGAGGGTGGTGCAGCAGTAAAGTTCAGTACCTTCAGTGGTTTCGAGGACAAGACAAAGGCACTCACTTTCCTCCAGCAGTTTGATACAGCTTATGCGGGAGGGAATTTTACAGAGGCCTCGAAGGTCAGGAAAGCTGCCACTTTCTTAAAGGACAATGCGCTTACATGGTGGACGACATTGTTAATGCAAGGACAGGCACCCGCCACTTGGGTTTACTTCAAGCAAATGTTTGCATCTGCTTGGCTATCAAATGAATTTGAAGCCGATGTCTTGACAGATTGGCACCAGCTTACGGCAGCTTCGTGCAAGAGCTTGCTGGAGTACAATAGGAGGTTTTGTAAAGCATTACTCTCAGTGACCTCCTACAGATTTGTGCCATTGACAGAGCAGATAGAGAAGTATTGTTGTGGGCTGCCTAAAGGGCTTCGCGATTACTGTACAAAGAATAGAGTGGCTACCCTTACTCAGCTTATGGAAGTTGCGAACACTGGTCTTGCCCTGTTAAAAGGAGAGGACAGTGGATTTCCGAGCAGTGATAAAGGAGGGCAGCAAAAGAAAAATTCAGCGAAGAAGCCCTTTGTGAAAACGGCTCCTGATGCGTCACAGGGGTCTGAACAGGCCACCAAAGATAAGGATTCAGCTGGGACTTCTGGAGCGCAGGCAAAGAAACAGAAAAGGAAGCCTTTTGTGCGCAAGTCGCTCGAGGAAAAGAAGGTCCTAATGGCTGAGAACAAATGCTTTATATGCGAGCAGCCTGGTCATATTTCTATCAATTGTCCACAAAGAAAAAGGCCAGCTGACTCAGAGGATAAAGAAGACCAGAAAGGCAAGAAGCCTAAACCCACGGCAGGTTTAGTGCCAGACATGGTGGGTGACAGGCCCAGCACAGATGCCAGTGAGTTATGCAGGGCATGGGGTAAAGTTAGGGATCAGACGGCACTCATCTTCTTTGATCCAGGTGCCAAAGCCAACTTTATCTCACCAGAGTTAGCTATGAAGCTCGGCATCAAAGCTGAAGAGATGGGGTACACAGCAGAGGCAGGGTTGGCATGTCCTGGCCACTCAGAGTGTGTTACTCCCATCATTGGAAAACTGCGTCTGCATATTCAGTCGTATGTGGACACTGAAGAGTTTTACACCATGCCGCTGGAAGGTTGTGACGCCTTGTTGGGGATCCCGTGGATGTTCCGAGTGCATGGAGTCTTGGATGCCTACAACAAAAAGATCACTGTACAGCATAGGGGCAAAACTCACATCTTGGATGTAAAGCTTAAAGGAGAGTCAGTCCCTATTGTATCTGCTTCTGCTATCACTTCTGTAATAAAGAATCATCTTTCTGTGTACTTGATTTTTGCACGTGATGTCTCAGATAGGGATCAGTCAAATTTATCTGTGTTAGATAAAGAAAGGTCAGCATTTTTGCAAAAGTTTAGTGACTGTTTTTCTGATTCATTACCGTCGCAATTACCGCCAGAGAGACCTGAGGACCATCGGATAGATTTGGTGCCAGGGTGTAGCCCACCAAATAGACCTCCCTACAGGGTTAGTGCGGCGCAACAGAAAGAGATTATGGGCCAGGTTGAGGAGTTATTAGAGAAGGGGCTGATTCAGCCTAGTTCTTCACCCTTTTGCTCCCCAGTGCTCCTAGTGCAGAAGAAGGATGGCTCATGGCGCATGTGTATTGATTACCGTGCGTTGAATAAGAATACCATCAAGAATAGGTTTCCTATTCCTCGCATTGATGATATTCTCGATCGTTTAGAGGGTGCTGCAATTTTCAGCAGGATAGACCTGAAGAGTGGGTACCATCAGATTCGTATAAGCCCAGAGGATGTGCACAAGACTGCGTTTAGAACGACATTTGGTCTTTATGAGTTTCTAGTGATGCAGTTTGGGCTAACAAATGCTCCTGCCACGTTCAACAGAATGATGGACCGGATTTTCCGCTCGCATCAACAGTTTGTTGGAACATTCTTCGATGACATGATTGTGTATTCGAAGAATGAAGAGGAGCATAGGCGTCACTTGACCATTGTGTTCGAAGAGCTGCGCAGTCACAGGTTACTTGTCAATCCTAAGAAAAGTGAATTCTTCCTTGAAGAGATCCACTTTCTGGGCCACATAGTCTCAAAGGATGGTGTTAGAATGGATCCCGCAAAGGTCGAAGCTATCAAGACATGGCCAGACTTGAAGACTGTGCACGATGTCAGAAGCTTCTTGGGATTGTGTTCCTACTATAGAAGGTTTATCAGAAATTTTGCAGAGATAGCATCGCCTCTTCACGCATTGCAAAAGAAAGAGGTCACTTTCAGATGGACCCAAAAAGAGATTTCAGCTTTTAGTCTCTTAAAGGAAAAGTTGACTTCAGATCCAGTTATTGTTTTGCCAGATCTCAGGAAGTCATTTGTGGTCCAATGTGACGCGTGTGGCAGTAGCATCGGAGCAGTGCTAATGCAAGATGGACGGGTAGTAGCCTATGAAAGCCGAATTTTGCAAGGGCCAGAGAGGACTATGCAAGTCTATGAGAAAGAGCTCTTGGCCGTGATTCATGCGCTTTCTAGCTGGAAGCACTTCCTCTTAGGTGCTGATTTTGTTGTCCAAACAGATCATCAGACCTTGCGATACTTCTTGACACAGTCAAAGTTATCCGAAAAGCATATGCGATGGGCAAACATTCTTTCCATGTTCCACTTCCTGATTATGCATGTGGAAGGCAAGAAGAATGTTGTGGCTGATGCGTTATCAAGAAAGCCACAAATTTCAGCTGTGTCAATTCCTTATCATCATGAGTTAGATGACATGAAGGAACAGTATACTGCTGATGAAGATTTTGCAAGGATCTTTGAACAGTTACAAGAGGGGCAACATCACGAGCACTACCTCCTCAGAGACGGTTTTATGATGATGCATGGCAGACTTTGTGTCACTAGGCCACTGCGACATAAGGTCATGGAAGAGAGTCATGTCCCACCGTATGCAGGGCATCGTGGCATTGATGCGACAGTTAAGGCGGTAGAGACATTCTTCTATTGGCCTACCTTGAGGAGAGATGTGGATGCCTTTGTGCGAGCATGCATAGTTTGCCAAAAGGTCAAGTTTGACAGGCAAAAGGCACCAGGGTTGTTACAACCACTACCGATTCCGGATAAGCCATGGGAAAGCATTGCTATGGACTTTATCTTTGATCTTCCAAGAACGCCAACAGGGAATGATGGTATATGGACCATTATCTGCAGGTTCAGCAAGCAGGCCCATTTTATCCCTGTCAGGAAGAAGATAAAATCTGATCAGATGGCACGCTTGTTCATGTACAATGTGTTTAAGTACCATGGTATGCCACAATCGATTATCAGTGATCGTGATCCTCGCATGACCAGTTTGTTCTGGAGAGGATTGTTTGAGAACATGGGTACTACGCTCAAGTTCTCGTCTTCGTTTCATCCACAAACTGATGGACAGTCAGAAGAGGCCAATTCTACTGTCTTAGATCTGCTGAAATGCTATGTGTCAGATAATAAGGGCAAATGGGAACAGTATTTGCCTATGCTTGAGTATGCGTACAATAATACGGTGCATTCGTCTACTGGCAAAGCACCTTTTGAAGTTGTTGAAGGCGGCAAAAAGGTTCCTCCCATTTTGCATACAAAGGACAAGATCTTTGAGGCAGATCGATATGTTGAGAACATGGATGAGATGTATAAGAAGATTAAAGTTGCCTTGGAGAAGACTCAGGCAAAACAGAAAAAGGCTGCTGATCGTCACCGTCGTGAATTGCTACTATCACCTGGTGATTGGGTTCTTTTAAGGTTCGAAAAGGCAAGGTTAAAGAAGATGAAGGGTAAGGAACGGCTGTTTCCTAAGCTCAGCATGCGTTACTATGGGCCTTTTCAAGTGCTTGACAAGATCAGCGATGTGGCTTACAGGCTGAAATTGCCTGATGCGTGGAAGATTCATAATGCGTTTCACGTGAGTCTTCTAAGACCCTTCGTGGGTGATGTGCCAGAAGATATGTCAGTTGAGGATCAGCCAGAAGTTGAGGAACTTGATGAGATCCTGGTACCTGAGCAAGTTTTGGCACATAAGGACAGAAAAGTTAAAGGACCAGTTGCAAGACGCTATTTGGTGAAGTTCAAGAACTATCCGCCTATGGATGCAAAGTGGATGGAAGAGCATGAACTGTCAGAGTCACCAAATGTATTGCAGCTTTACCTTGAAGTCTTTGGGTTACATCCTACTTATGCCCCAACCCAACGTGTGCAAAGGAGGGGTAATGATAGAGCTAGTACATCAAATGTACATATGAATTCAGTGCCATAGATGGAAATGGCAAAAGTATGAAGGCCTCATTAAGTCATTTGTATCTATGTATGTTACGACCTTTCTTGCGGATACATGCGATGATAAAAGAGTGTTAATAGCACAAGATCATCAGTGGCGTGTATTTATGGTATGCAATCGAGGACGTTTGCGATTTCAAAAGGGGGGTATGTCACGAGGACGTGGCAGTTATTAACCATGTCACAGAGATGTGGCAACTACTAACCTTGGTTGTTGGTTTCTTTCCAATGGGGTTTATTTTATTTGTTTTGAGACCCTCTTTTTGAAGTAGCAAACGGTCGGACATTGTATGGCCAATGTGAACGGTAGATTCACCCGCAGACGAGAAGTGGTCGGCACTGGAATTCGTATGGTAAGAGGATGTCTAGGCTCAGAGCAAGATCATATAGGTCCCCCCGTCGCACTTAGCAAGTTGGTGGATACTAGGAAGTGAACTCAATTAAGGCGTAAAGTCAAGGTGGGACTACCAACAAAAAGTATCCGACAGTTGGGCCACATTGCATTTTTGGATGTGGTCCCAATGAGGATAGATGGTCAGAAGACCAGTGGGAGCCCAACGGAAGCATCTCCTAAAATTTAGGGAACTGCTATTTTGGGCCACGAAATGTGTTCGCGTCATTACCTTCGGTATGACTAGGGGAACACTTTACAACTCTGCCGCGAAGTCAACTGACGCACCAGTTGAGATATTTTTAGCAGGGAAAGCCCAAACTCGGAAACTGGGCGACGTGTCAGCTTGTGAGCGATTCTGCCACTCTGGGAGGCAAAAACGAGCTGCATATCATCAAAGGGGGCGCCATTTTCAGCGACAGGCGGATTGCAACAGGTACAGAAGCTATGGAATGCTTACCTTGCCCTCTATGCACAGTATGGTGACGGGAGTGATGCCCCGCACGCTACATACTGCTCTCTTTCTCCCCTACGTGCAGTTATGTGATGCCCCACAAGAGGGCTACTCATTTGACTGATGTACAGTTGTGTGGGTTCATGCTTTTGTGCTGAGGCAAGAGCCTCCTTGAGCAGGAACAGGGGTAGCTAACTGCTACTCCAAAGCAGGCACTGGTGAGGGTCATAACCTCACCGTACAAGTGCAAAATCAGCGCTGTGTATGCGCTGTAATTTGACTGTTTTTCAGCCATACGGACGCCAGGATCATTGGGAATCGTGCCCCACTGGCAAAGGACAGTTAGGGGACTGTTTGGGGCTGAAAACAGGGCAAAAACCAGTAAATACAGCGTGCTGAATTTACTGTTTTTGGACAGGAATCAGAGGGTATACGACAGTGCAAGCGAGTTCCAGCAGGGGAATTGGTTTCGCGTAAGTTTTGGGGCTGTTATGCTGCCGAAATTTGGCCAAATCAAATGGTATCTAGGTGGATACACGTGAAGGATTCCCAGGACCTTACCTTGTAATTTACCCTCCTAAAGAATAAAGAAATACCGAAAGGGGCGCCAATTTTGGGGCCTACAGGTTGTCGGCGTCTGCTCGGAGCATTCTAGCTTCCGAGCCGTGTGTGAGTTGAAGTGTTAACTCCCGTCGCAGGTTCTCTTTGCAAAGTGCTCTGTGTGTGTGTATAAAGTAAAGAATTTCGGGTGAAAGCCAACGCCTACCGCCCTACGGGCCGGTTTCAAATACCATATAAAGTGCAGCAGCAGGTGTGGTGACAAGGGAACAAGAGGACAAGCCCTGCAAGAGCAACTCTGTTATCACAAGAGAGGTAACTCGCTTTGCACACACTGCCAGAATGAGGGTGCCCCCCCACCCCTATATAGGGGGCTACAGGAAATGCCTGACCAACCTTCAAATACTACACAACCTACATAAAATAGGGTGTGCCCAGCGTAAAAGCCACCAAGCGGCCAACCAGGAAAATTCCTCCCCATAGGCCTAGAATCTGGAAAAGCCTCACAAGGCCAGGCACAGGCACAAAGAAGCCCTCACTCACTAGGGGATGCCGGGGGTGGTTAGAGTTTTGGAGGCCATCTCCTGGGTTTCCTCATCTAGATCCCCCCCGCCCCCTCCTCTCTCGCTTCCCCTTCGAAAAAATTTGACATGAAAGGGCTAAAAACGATATTTGTGAGCTAAGGAGGTCAAAGTAGATAAATATACTGCTTTGCTCTTCCAGTAAAAGATAACAATGTTTGTGACCTAAGGATGTCAAGCTAGATAAAAATACTGCTTGCCTTTTCAATCTAGCTCTGAACCAAAATTTTGATTATTTGCTTTCCTCTATTTAACCATTTTTGTTTACTATTTCATGATTTTTTCACCTCGTCACCAAAAGACACAAAAAGTTCCCCATTGAACTAAATAAAACAAGAAACATTGCAAAAATAAAAAATCAATAAGGCTTAAAAGAGGTCGTGCACACTTTCAGAGGGAGGCACCTTGGACTAGTCTTACTACATGCTCACTAGTGAGTATGCCCTTGTACAAGCCACAGGACTCTTTGCTGTTTGTATGTCCCTCTAGGTCTCCTATCCTTGCCTTTGACTTACTTTTGCCTTCAGCTTACTTTCAGCTTATAACTTGCTTTCAAGATCTAAGTTGCAAACTACTTTGAAAGCATATTTAAATAGATCCTGATGCTTATTGTTCAAAAACACACCTTGATAATAGGACGATGGGGTTCCTTGACCTGCAACAGACATCCAAAAGGATAGTTATGTCAATGAGAAACTTGCTTCATAGCATTGAGCAATGTTGCACCAACCACTGATAGATATACATAACATGCTGAGAAAAAAAACAAATAATCACACTACCGTGTATTCCCATCCGTATTTGTTAACAAAATCTATAGCATCTTCTTTAGTCTCAAACGTAAGGGCACCATCTCCCACATTTGCATAAGGGTCTCCGGTCGATGTCCAACCCATCAAGGGATTTTCCCATCTATAAAACACAAAAGTGGTATAAAAACTGCACACAAACAAAAATGTACATACAGAACTCGCTAACACACATACACACACACCCACCCACATGCACACACACACACACACACACACACCCACTCAAACACCCGCACACCCATGCACACATCCATAGAACCACTTACGAACGTAGAAGTTTGTGTGCAGATACATAAACATGACTGCGGCATACACAAGGATACTGTGCACCAGTCAAATAAATTGTGAAAAATTCAAGTGGAGACCAACGTTACGCACTTCTCCGTAGAGTTGAAGTTAATTTTCCATTTTCCAGTGGCTGCTGAACCTTGTTGTGAAGCTGTCCGAGCAGGAGAGTAGATAACCACCTGTTATAACAGAATTATCTTATGCATCAACTAGCTAGAGCTTTGACTAAAAAATAATAATTCGAGGACTACTTATTTGAAAACATTTACAGCATAATAGCTAGAGCAACTTATATCGTAGATATGCCTTAAGTCTTTCAAACTAGACACTACTAGCAAACTAAACCATATAGAACTTCATCCACAGATGACAATCACATTGAAGTTTCCCAAGAATACCCCTAACAACCAAAAACATGTGAGAAAAATAAGTGTCGAAGTGTGCATGAGAAGATGGATGAATGGGCCGCAAGAAGAGGATGACAGAGAGGGAGAGAAAACCAAACAGACGCGTGTGTGTGTTTGGGGGGGGGGGGGGGGGGGGGCGCTGCACTCATACGGAGTTGTGCTGGAGAACTTGTCTGCTAGGTGTAGGCACTGGGGAGTTTTCCCATAGTCTAGCATCAGTACTTACTCCATATGAAGCACCGCTTATACGTGAGTTATAAACTTATTAATAAGTGACCAGCCCAGCATAATAAAAGGCGTGAGGTTAATTTTGGCTTTGCCCTACCTCACCTGCAAGTTATATAAAGGGGGTCACCACATCAACCATAAGTCAGTATCTCATGGGCATCAACCTTCAGAAAACCCTAGCGTTTCCCGTTCCATCAGTAGCCCTGGCATTTTTTCACCATCACCTCCAGCACCCTAGCGTTTTTGCCCAGCATCAGCCTGCAGCACCAGATTAGCCCCGCGGTTAAAGATCAGCCCTAGCATTAGCAGTTTCCAGCCCTCAGACAGCAAATCAGCCAGCGTTTTCAGTTTTCAGCCGATCCTTGCCATCAGCCACACCCGACCAGCCCATAACCTAGTCGAGTTTGCAAATCCCCGTCAGCACCACTAGCGTTTTTCATTTTCAGCCTTGGCCTCGCAGATCCAAGCATCTCCAGCCAGATCCCATCAATATCTCAACATCTAGATCCATCGTATCGGCATTTGTGCAATTTAAGCAAATACCTCTCTAGCGAGAGGGGGGCCCTTGGAGGGGTGTTTGGAACCCCATCCAGTGTTAGTCTTCTTTCTCTCTGTCACAAGTTTGTGACATGGCATGCCCAACTTAAGAGATGGGCTGAGAGGACTAGTGCGTTAAGAGTTTAAAAACTCTAACCCTACCAACTTATGGACATCTACCAAGATCTGCTGCCTTCTTATGTCGTTCTTGAGATTTCGCTAAAGCCTCCCCGACCTTGGCAAAAGCAATGTCCAAGTCCCTCGTGTACTGGTGGGCTTCAAAAATCTTATCCTTAGTGCTAAGGAAGGGTGGAACCTTCGAAGCACCTTCAATGATCTCAAATGGCACATTCCCCGTCGCAGAGTGAAACGTGTTGTTGTAGGCAAATTCCACCAAAGGCAAATATCTTTCCCATTGAGTCTTCTAATCAGAGATATAAGACTTCAATAAATCCAGAACTACTGAGTTTGCAATCTCAGATTGTCCATCTATTTGCGGGTGGAATGATGACGAGAACTGCAACCGTGTGCCAATGTTCTCCCAAATAGCCCTCCAAAACAAACTCGTGAATCAGGGATCTCTGTCGGAGACTATTGTCTCAGGCATGCCATGTAGTCGAGAAATCTGTGCAATGAACAATTTCGCTAAATGATCAAGCTTGACTGTTTCTTCACTAGAATGAAGTGAGCTTGCTTGCTAAATATGTCGATGACAGTCCAAATGCCATCATGCCCACTTTGTGCCTTCGAGAGATCAAAAATGAAATCCATTGCAATACTTTCCTAGGGGCGGGTGAGAATGGGTAAAGGATGTAGTAATCCCTATGCCTCATCCTGTCAAACTTGACCTTCTGGCATACTAAACAACTACGAACAAAGTCGTCCACATCCTTCTTGAGTCTCAATCAAAAGAAGTAACGCTCCACACCTTTCAAGGTGGTGCCGATGCCGCGGTGACCCGTAAAAGGTGGACAATGGCACTCAGTCAAAACCTTTCCTCTCAACAGCTGTGTGACGCACAACATCGTTTTCTTCATCAAGTAGCCATCCCGTATGGAATATCCCGCTACTACCTCCCCATTCTGTATTCAAGTGAATACAATGGAAAAATCCGGATTTGTGGCATACTAAGCAACCATATCCTCGAAGCTTCTATGATGAATTGCAGAAATAGCCAAGACTAGGGGCTTCCGAGACAATGCATCTGCCACCAAGTTTTTATGTCCCTGTACATGGACAATCTGGAAGTGAAACTGTGACAAGATGTTATCCAAGAGCTGTTTCTGTGACAAGAAGTAGCGTAAACTCTGATGATCAATAAAGACCGTGAAATCGGCTCTGAGTAGGTAATGTCGCCACTGAGTAAGAGCATGGATCACTGTCAATAGCTCTTTCTCATAAATCTGTGCTGTCAATTCTGGCCTCGAAAACAATCGGCTTTCATAGGCAATCACATGGCCTTCCTGCATTAAGACCGCTCCCAAACTACGACCACAAGCATCACAATATACTTCGAATGACTTTTGCAAGTCCGGCAAAGTCAACACTGGTCTAATAGTCAGTTTTTCTTTAAGTGTTTGAAAGGCAGTCACCTATGTCGGTCCCCACGAGAAAGGGACTCCTTTCTGAGTCAATATGTGCAAAGGGGAAGCTACATCTGCAAACTTTCGAATGAACCGCTGGTAGTAGGAACACAAGCCCAAGAAGCTTCTAACTTTATAAACATTCTTCAAATATTGTCAGTCGCGTATAGTCTCAATCTTGGCCGGTCCATCTATACTCCAGACGATGTGTCCCAGAAAGTGTATCTCCGGCAAGAAAAATTCACTCTTTTTGGCATTGATAACTAATCTGTGATCACGCAATGTCTGAAAGACCTATAGCAGATGGTGTCGATGTTCTGCTTCATCCTTAGAGAAGACTATTCTCACGAGGACGTGGCAGCTGTTAACTATGTCACGAGAATGTGGCAACTGCTAACTTTAGTTGTTGGTTTCTTTCCAATGATTTTTGTTTTATTTTTGAGACCCTCTTTTTGAAGTAGCAAACGGTCGGACATTGTATGGCCAATGTGAACGGTAGTTTCACCCGCAGACGAGAAGTTGGTAGAAACTGGAATTCGTGGATGTCTAGTAGGTCCCCCCGTCGCACTTAGCAAGTTGGTGGATACTAGGATGTGAACTCAATAAAGGCATAAAGTCAAGGTGGGACTACCAACAGAAGGTATCCAACAATTGGGCCACATTGCACTTTTGGATGCAGTCCCAATGAGGATAGATGGTCAGATGACCAATGAGAGCCCAACGGAATCATTTCCTAAAATTTAGGGAACTGCTATTTTGGGCCATGAAATGTCTTTGCGTCATTACCTTCGGTATGGCAAGAGGAACATTCTACAGCTCTGCCGCGAAGTCAACTGGGCAATCAATCGGGAGATTTTTAGGTGGCAACCCCGAAACGGGCAAAAGCTTGTTATTGCACCAAGCGGCAGATTTTCATGCACTTGCCCCATTCAGAAAAATGGGCGCTGAATTTCTAGCTGAGGGAGGCCTCATTTTGGTTTTTGTCACAGGTTAAGAGCTATGGAGTGCTTTCGTTCCTTCCCATGTACAATGTGGTGCTAGGAGTGATGCCCTGCACGCTACACATTGCCCTCTCTCCCCTACGTGCAGTTATGTGATGCCCCACAAGAGGGCTCTTCATTTGACTGATGTACAGCTGTGTGGGTTCATGCTTTTGTGCTGAGGCAAGAGCCTCCTTGAGCAGGAACAGGGGTAGCTAACTCCTACTCCAAAGCAGGCACCGGTGAGGGTCGTAACCTCACCGTACAGGTGCGTTTTCAGCGCTGTGTATGCGCTGTAATTTGACTGTTTTTCAGCCATACGGACGTCAGAACCCTTGGGAATCGTGCCCCAATGGCAGAGGACAACTAGGGGACTGTTTGGGGCAACGGAGCAAACACCAGTAAATACAGCGTGCTGAATTTACTGTTTTTGGGCAGGAATCAGCCAGTAAATACAACGTGCTGAATTTACTGTTTTTGGGCAGGAATCAGAGGGTATACGTCAGTGGAAGTGAGTTCTAGCAGGGGAATTGTTTTCGCGCAAGTTTTGGGGCTGTTATGCTGCCGAAATTTGGTCAAAACAGATGGTATCTAGCAGGATACAGGTAAAGGGATTCCCAGGACTCTACTTTGTAATTTACCCTCCTAAAGAAAAAGAAATACCGAAAGGGGCGCCAATTTTGGGGCCTACAGGTTGTCGGCGTCTGCTCGAGCATTCTAGCTTCCGAGCCGTGTGTGTGCTTAAGTGTTAATTCCCGTTGCAGGTTTCCTTTCCACGTTCTCTCTGTGTGTGTCTAAAGTGAAGAATTTCGGGTGAAAGCCAAAGCCTACCGCCCCACGGGCCGGTTTCAACTATTATGTCATCAAAGAAAGTGTCTACAAAAGATGGATACTCTTGGAAAATCCTATCCATCATTCGATTGAAAGTCGCTGGAGCATTGGTAAGGCCAAAAGACATCACCAAAAATTCATACAAACCAAAACTTGTCCGAAAGGCTGTCTTGTAGACATCTCCCGGAGCAATTCTCATCTGATGACGTCCGCTTTTCAAATCAATCTTGCTGAAACAAGAGGATCCCTGAAGTCGGTCAAGAATATCATCGATCATTGGAATCGGAAATCTGTTCTTGATAGTGATTTTATTGAGAGCTCTGTAATCAATGCACATTCTCCAAGATCCGTCTTTCTTTGATACCAACAATACTAGAGAGCAATAGGGTGAAGTACTCGGCTGGATAAGACCCTTTTCAAGGTCTTTCACTTGGTTCATGATCTCTTCATTCTGGGCTCGGCTAACGCGGTAAGGTGGCTGGTTCGGAAGTGTGCTTCCAGGAATCAGATCAATAGTGTGATCCTCAAGACGAGATGGGGGTAGCCCGCCTGGTAGGCGCTCAGAGAAACAATCAGCATGTGTGTGGAGAAAATCTTGGCGTTCTTTGTCAAGTTCAGACATGTTCGTTCTGTGTTCATTATTCAACTCTTTCAAATAGATCGAGTAAACAAAAAGACTAGATTTCATTAATTTGGAAATGGCCGAAGCCGATACAATAGGGACGGACTCGCCCTTCAGTTTTACATCAAGTACAATTTTTCGGCCCTTTTTATTTGTCAAGGTTGCTTTCTTGGTCCAATAGTCGACCACGGCGTTGTTCTTAGGGTACCAAGGGACTCTTCGGAGGACGTCACACCCTTCCAAAGGCATGATGTAAAAGTCCTCGTGCCCTAAATACCTCTGACAATGCAAACGAAGTTTGCCAATGACAGGCGTAATGGCTATGTCCCGTCCGGGCACCATTAGAACTGCCTCTGCTGGTGGTCCCATCCTATCGGGTGTAATCTCAAGCCGCGCCGCCAATTCAGGTGAAATGAAGTTGGCCTTGGCTCCTCCATCGAAAAAGATAAGGGCTTCTTGATTTTTTACTTTGCCCTAAGCTCGGCAAAGTTCTGTACTTTCATTTATCTGGCTTGGGTCAATACCCATGCAATCTGGTATCAGTCCTACTTTCATCTTGCCTTTTCTACCACGTTCCCCTGTTACTCTAGAACTCTCTAGCCTGTCTTCAGTCTGTCCTTGTTGTGCCTTTTTGGGCACTTTGCGGAGATGTGCCCTTGTTCCCCGCAACCAAAACACTTCCTCTCTTTCAGATAGTTAGTCCTTTCACGAAGAATCAGTCGGGGTTGTGTATCCTTCTTTTCTTGGGAACTCTTTTTCTTTCTACTTTTCATTGTTGGAGGTCTGTTTGGTCCTCTGAGTCAAGATCTCATCAATGGGGTAAGTCAAATTCCCCGAATGTATCGAGAAACCCCGTTTCGCATGACCCATTAATTCTTGGATAGAACTCGACTTTTGTTAAGGCAGTAGTCTCGGATCTCTATAGAGAGTCCGCAACAAAACCGCTCAATCTGTTCCTTAAAGGTGACCTTCTTAAATGAAGAGGTTGGTAAAAGAGTCCCAAAATCTCTCACAATAAGCGTCCAAAGAATCTCCCTTGGTCATGCGAAGATGGTTCCAAGCGGTTCGTACATCCGTTCGTACTCCCGGGTCAGCCAGGAAGAAATAAAGAGCCTTTTAAATTTCAACCACTTGACTGGAGCTTCTTTCCTCAAAAGAAGAGTGGACCACCATGTTCGAGCATTTCCTTTGAGAAACGATGTAGCCCTCCTGATCTTGGAGTGCTCTGAGTAGAAGGCTATGTCAAACTGCTGGATGAAGGCCAAAGCCCTCGGAGCATCTCAAAATCCAGAAACGGATTCAAATTTTATCGAGTGTCCACCTTCTTTAAATTCTTTTGTTTTCTTGCTCTTGTCTTCGAGGAAGTCATATTGGTTGGCTCTGTAGAAGTGCTTCTGTGACAAACTTGAACACTCCAAGTCAAGATTCTACCGCGACACAGCAGAGATTCACTTCAAAACAGTTCACTGCAATTCACAATTGTTTCGACAAGACCCGACGGAGTTCCGTGCCTACAGATATTGGCCCCAAAGACTGGCGCCCCTTTCGGTATTTCTTTTTGTATTAATATGTGTTCAAAGTACAAGAGCGTGGGAGGGTTCTCACTCTCAAACTCTGCGTCCAGATGCTCTGAGAAGTGAGGGCCCTGCCCACCAATTTATAAGTTATAAGGGCCCAAAAGCAGACCCCCAAAATCAAAAGCCCTTAGGCTTCTTAAATAAAGGAATTGGCTCAAAAGCTGCCAAAATCAGCCCACGCAAATTCAGCCAGCGCTAAAGCAAAATTCCGTACAGTTGGCCGCTTTTCACGCCGCAAATCACGGAACCTCCGTACGGTACTGCCACGACAGCCTGCCGCCGCATTTTTCAGGTTTGTACCCTGCTGGGAATGTGTGCGGCAGAGTTACCCGGAACGCGGAACGGGAACGGGCCTCCCCGCCGAACGGGCGAACGGGAAGGGGTCCGAAACGGGAAGGGCGCAGAACAAGAGGCTAAAAAAACACCCAAATAATGTTATTTTTAGCGTTATGTGTTTGAATACAAGGAGTACTAGAGTCCTTTGACTCTATTACCCACAAGAAACACGATTCAAAGACCATTCAACCTTATTATGACTTGATTGGGATGTGAGGCGCCCAGAGTACATAGTACATACACAACATTGAACAAACACAATGCCCATACACAATTGTCAATAACATATGTAATTACATATTAGAGCTCTTAAATAATTGCAAGAGTAGAAGTCAGAGATAACAATTTTCGCTTAATTCTGGCTAACAAGGCCCGCCAAGGCGCTACAAAAAAACCAAAGGTGACATACCATAATGAGAGTCCAGACTACAAGGGGGCCAAACCAATGACCACAATACCAACAGATTGAAGTGACAAATACCATAAAGATGCTAGTAGCTACAAATGTCAAAGAGGGCAAGGCTCAACCAGCCATACAAAAAGGTAAGAATAATGGAAGTCCTAAAGTCGCAACTCTCGAGCCTCAAGATTCAAGACTCAAGAGCCACTAGCCTCAGAGGCCTCCCAATTCGTAGTAGCAGGCTATAAATCATGCACATCCTCCCATTCCTCATCATCGAGCTCTAGGCCGGCTCGATCTCAGCCACGGATGAAGTACCTGGTGTTGGTTGATGTGCATCTCTACCTGCCTGAGGAGCCTCTTGCTCCATCTCCCACTGTGTAAAAGGATCTGTCTGTTTGTCTGTACTCTTGCAAAGCATTTTCAAATTTGCGCTGACAAAGACAAGATCATTAGCCTTCTCCACTCCAAGCTGATTCCTCTTCTTGGAAGCAATGTGGCTAAAAGTACTCCACCACTGCTCCAAGCATGAGGTACTAACTGACTGGCTGAGAATACGAATCGCCAATCTCTGAAGCTCAGGGCCATCATAGCCATAGTCCTCCCACCATAGCATTGAACCTATCTTCCTGCGATCAATCTTGAGCATCTGGATTGCCAAATGACCCCCGCATCTCTCTGTACTGTCTCAACTGATCTCTGACAATGCGTCGCCCATCTCTGTCTAGAACCATCTTGTTTAAGATCTCTGTAAATTGATTCATGACTTCTCTGTCTGTCTCTTGCCCTGCACCTTGGAACTCTGAATCCATCATGTACGATGCCTTGGGTAAAGGAGAGGCATATGAATTCCACCTTGAGCTGCAAAGCGCATGGATCTCCTCATATCGCTCTACTTTCGGCTCAAGCTATGCAAGCTGCTCAATCATGCGGTCCATTGCCTCATAAATCTTGCCAATGCAAGGATCAATGCCATCCAGAACTTAAAGCAATTGAACCACCGGTTTTACCTGTGTGTCCAGACTTTTGAGCTCCTTCCAGAACTCAAGATCCTCTGCCTTATCCTTGCACAAAATCCCTGCAACTGTCTTTGCATAGGGGGCGGTGGCGAACTCATTGATGAAGACCTGTCGGACCGCATTTTGACATTCAGACAGCTTGCGCACAAGAAGAAAGTTGAATGCGAAGCGGGTGTGTGAATACTTTAGAAGCACTTTGCCGCCCGACCTCTTAAGGTACTCACTCCGAACCAAGTTGTGATTGTTGATGAAAGTAACAATCTTCACTGCATCAGCAATGACTGGAGCGCTCCAGTCTAGCTTGCCAATGTCTTTTAGAAGGTTGTTCAAGTAGTGCGCCATGCAAAAGCACACTGTCACATGCGGATAGTGGCCCTCTATAATAGTTGTTGCTGCCCTGTTTGATGCCTCCCCATTTGTGACAAAGGCCACCACGTGTTACTCACCGATCGTTTTTATGGCCGTTGTCCACTCTGTAGAGAGGACATCGGCGGACTTGCCACTCTCGGTGGCATCATGAGAGTGCACAAAGTACATCTCTCCACTCGAGTATGCGACGAGACCATGGATAGATCTCTTCCTTGTATCGCTCCACCTATCGGTAATGAGGGAAACGCATAGTTACAGGGGACGGGAAGGACGGGGCCTAGGGCCGCCTAACGGTCGAAACCGGGCCGGGGCAGAAGGGAACGGTCAAGAATTCATCTAACCGACGCGGTCGCAAGCTGCCGGAGTGGACCGGGGACGAACGCGGACGGACGGGAACGGCGGGCAGAATTTCAAATTTTGAAAAAATGGACCGTTTTTAACGGTCGCTTACAGCCAACGTTCACTTCTCTGGGGGGTTTGTCACAAGACGGGCACCACGTGCCAATAGAAAAGAGCAGACTGAACAGACTTTTAGCACTTCAATAACAACTGAACTGAGAGAGAGAGAGAGAGAGAGAGAGAGAGAGACGACACCCGACACGGAGTGGCGGAATTCCACCCCAGAGAGTATTGGCCCCAAACCTTGGCGCCCCTTTCGGTATTTCTTTATATTACTACTAATTCGCAAAGTACAACAGCCGAGGAGCATCTCCTCTGCAATCTGCGCGCTGAAGAGTGCCAGAGAGGACCCCCAAGGCTCATATTTAAAGTCCCAAAGCCTAAAAGCATCAAATATGAAAAGCTGACCCAAGAAAACACTTTCCTAAAATTTCGGGATTTACCTAAAAATCCGCCGCGAATTGCGGAACGTCCGTACAGGTGCCACGTCATCATATTTTGATGTACAAAGTCTTTTGAGTGTGTTCTGCTTTATTTTTAATGTCTTTATGTCACTTGGGGCCCCATCGGACGGGGTCCCCATAAGTTGGTAGGACTTCTTCTTCTGTTACTTGTTCTTCTTAGGGTTTCTAGAATTAGGGTTTGCAGGTTTTAGGGTTAGGGTTTCTAGAATTAGGGTTTACAGGTTTTAGGGTTAGGGTTTCCAAAATTAGGGTTTCAACAATTAGGGTTTCTAGCAGAAATTACGGTTTAGGCAATTAGGGTGTCTGGCAGAAATTAGGGTTTAGGCTCCTCGGCCACATCTGTAAGTTGGCTCCATTCTTTAGGCTTTGACACGTCAGCAGTTTGTTACAGGGTTTGGCCCTTGGGAGGCTATAAAAGCACTCACGCGCTCCTCTCTACGGTCTACCGTCTACTCTCTACACTCTACGCCGTCTACGGTCTACCTACAAGCGCTCAAGCTCTACCCTTGAATCTCTCTACCCACTCTCTCCCTCTTCTATCCTCTCAACTTTGAAGCTCTCCTCTACTCTCTCTCCACACAAGCTCTCCTAAGCTATTAGCTCTACTCTCTCTCCACCATCATGTCATCTCAAGCTAACTCCACTTCTCAAGCCGGCCCTTCTCGAAGGAGGCCCGCCGTGCAAACATGGTCGTGGTGGGATGAAGTTGACTCTACCACATGTGGTAAAGGTGGCGGTGCAAGACTGCTGTGGTGTAGCTTGTCCACGGACACATAGGGTTGGGATGTGTCACGTGACATCCCCTCCTTTCCAAAGTGAGGTACTGGTACCGCACTGTATGGCGTCGAGGGAGGTCGCCAATAGCATCCGGAATCCTAGAAGGGACTCTTCGCCAGCCCACTCTGATGTGTGGGTCGAGCGGTACTTGAACTTCATAAAGGTCTGCAACGCTTGCTTCTTTGGGCCGCGCCGAAAGCGACACAAAGTCTTCTGAATCTCCTTTCTTGCTTCAACTTCGTCTAGAGTCCTGCTTCTTTCGTCTTCAAGAATCTCCATGGCTGAAAATTCCTGATTCAATCTCCAACACAAAACCATGAAAATACCCATTCCATGTAAAGTGAAGGAAAAAAATCTTGTCTTCTCTAAAGACTGTGTATGCAATGTAGACGAACATAGAGACGAAGTGACAACCCGTTCATCAAACACATGCAAACAATGTGGTCGAATCTTTTCTATTTGATCGAAATCAATCAACTGTGGCAAATCACAATGGAGATGCCCATGCTTGGTGCTCATACAATCATGTGCTCTTTCGGAAACTGTTTCATGCCAAGGAAGAGACATGGAATGTGACTTCCTGACATACAAACTTTTCAGCTTTTCATGAACAATCCGCATACATTCGTGCTCATCCATGAGAGAAACGTGCTCAACATACAATATGTCATGCCTAGGAAAAGGGATCACATAACGATGCTGACTAAAATACAGGAAACCTTCACGAATGAAACACTCGAACAATGCGTGCGTATCAATCATGCGAACACATAATACTTCCTGTGAGGGTTCCTTGGACCAAGGCTCGAGAGCCAAGATCGGTTCTTCGGGATCTATCGAATCGTCTTGTGGGGGATCTGTGGACCTCGACTCGAAAGCCAAGATCGATTCTTGGTGATTGATCGATTCTACAACAAGGTTAGCTTCGCTAGAAAAAGCATCAACTAACACATCATCCTTGTGAACAATCACATCGTCTTCATGCAACTCATCATGCTTGTGAGAAATCACATCTTGATCATGCAAATCATCATGCTTGTCATTGGCATCCAAATCATTATGCAAATCATTGGCATCCAAATCATCATGCTTATCATTGTGCTTCAAATCATCATGCAAATCATTATCATTCAATTCATCATGCTTCTCCTCATGCAATACATGTGTGTCATGCTGTGGAGAAGAAGAGATTGAGAGTCTCCTTTTTCCGATTCTGTTGCATCTGTGTCTGAGCTTGAGAAAAGAGTCGCAATAACTCTTGCATTTGTGTTTTATTCTCGCGATAAAATTCTGCTTCTATGGCTGCCCTTCGTTCTTGGTACTTACGCTCGATGGCTGCCATATCTTCTTCGTAGGCTTTTCTTTCTGCTTCTCTTTCTTGGTCCAACTCCTCCATAGGAGTTAGTGCAATCTTTGTCGTAGATGGGGAAGGGTCGGAAAAACCTCCTGGTGGGAAAAATTCTTCTTCGCCTCTCTCATGCTCATCACCTCCAAGCGAAGTATCCATTCCGCTTCGAGTGATGATCATCCTGCAATCGTGGGTTCTTGTGGGTTCTTGGGTTCTTAAGTTCACGAGGAACTTGGGTTCTTGAGGGTCTTGGGTTCTGAAGTTCACGAGGAACTTGGGTTCTTGGGGGTCTTGAGGTTCTGAAGTTCACGAGGAACTTGGGTTCTTGGGGGTCTTGAGGTTCTTGAGGTTTTCTTTCGCTTGCAAATCGCGTTGGAGAAGGATCTTCTCTTGACCCGAGTTCTACCCTTTTCTGCTCTGATACCAATGTTAGGTGCAGCGGAATGAATGTTGTATTTTCTCAAGATTAGTGATCTTTATTGCTCAAGGTTCCTTTTAGTTCTTAGGGAAAGAGAGAGCTTTCCGTCTTATGGAGAGTGCTGTGATCACGAACAAAGTGAGTGGATGTTGTGCGTGCAAATGAATGAGACTGAGAGAAGGAGAGAAGAGATACGACACCGAGAGGTTGTAAAACCCTCCTCCGCAGGCCCCACTCTCGTCGGCGAGAGTGGTCTATTCTTTGATTGCACAAAGGTGTACAATGCGTATGCAATGGACTATGCAACTTGGTCTATGCCGATGACGACGACGGTGACGACGACGACGATGACGATGATGATGATGGCTGAAATCTGGGATCTTCTTGATGCTGAATTTTTGGGGCTGTCTCAAGGCTAAAAATGGATTGTTTTGCGCTGTGTTTTTATGGCTAAACTTGGGGGATCATCTGCAACTGAATGGAGAAAATCTGCTAATGTTCTGCTGCTGAAAACCTGCGCTTTTATCACTGCTGAAAACTGATGATCAAAACGCTGATTGCTGGGACTGAAAACGCTGAGATCTGCTGCAGGTTGCTGGCGTTTTTGGATGAAAAACGCTTGCTGAAGGGCTGGCATTTTTATGGCTGAAAACGTTGGACTTATAGGCTGCTTGAGCGACCATGCAAGGGAGGGGACGCGGGGGGACTTCTGTGGTAGGAATCGCCAAGGCAAGGGATGGAGATGGCGAGGATGTACTGCGCGAGGGAAGTTCTGCTGAGAAGTTGCCTGTTGAGCGGGAAGCTCTTGCTGCCTCTTCTGCTTAGTTTTCAGCCATGAAGAACCTCAGTTATCAGCCCTAAAACGCAGATCTGCAGCAGTCAGAAACGCAGATTTTTAGCCTATGGAATAGCAGCAAATCAGTCCCCCACAAAGGTTGCAGATGATCCCCCATTTTCAGCCATAAAAACGCAGCCAAAACAGTAATTTTCAGCCACCCAAACAGTCCCCGAAAATCAGCGATTAAAAGATCTCAGATTTCAGCCATCAAGTCGTCGTCCTCATCGGCATAGTCCCATTGCATCAGTCCATTGCATACGCATTGTACACCTTTGTGCAATCAAAGTAGACCACTCTCGCCGACGAGAGTGGGGCCTTCGGAGGAGGGTTTTACAACCTCTCGGTGTCGTATCTCTTCTCTCTCCTTCTCTCAATCTCATTCATTTGCACGCACAACATCCACCCACTTTGTTCGTGATCATAGCATTCTCCATAAGACGGAAAGCTCTCTCTTTCCCTAAGAACTAAAAGAAACCTTGAGCAGTAAAGATCACTAATCTTGAGAAAATTCAACATTCATTCCGCTGCACCTAACATATATATATATATATGTATATATATATATATATATATATATATATATATAGAGAGAGAGAGAGAGAGAGAGAGAGAGAGAGAGGATCGGCACCAGATGGGGTCCCAAACCCCCCTCCAAAGGCCCCCCTCTCTGTTACTAGAGAGGTATTTTCTCTAGATTGCACCTCAAGACCCCCAAGAACCCAAGTTCCTCGTGAACTTCAGAACCCAAGACCCTCAAGAACCCAAGTTCCTCGTGAACTTAAGAACCCAAGAACCCAAGAACCCACAAGAACCCACGATTGCACGATGATCATCACTCGAAGCGGAATGGATACTTCGCTTGGAGGTGATGAGCATGAGAGAGGCGAAGAAGAATTTTCCCCACCAGGAGGTTTTTCTGACCCTCCCCCTTTCCCATCTACGACGAAGATTGCACTAACTCCTATGGAGGCTTTGCAGCAATTTGTTCTGAAACAGAAGTTAGAACGAGAAGCAAGAAATTCAGAAAGAAAAGCAGAAAGAAAGCGTGAACACGAAGAAAGAATGGCAGCCATAAAGCATGAGTACAAAGAAAGGAAAGCCGCCTTGTTGCAACTCTTTTCTCAAGTGCCGGCACCGATGCACGAAATTCGAAAAAAGGAGACGCTCTCTATTTCTTCTCCTCCAAAGCATGACACACACGATTTGCATGATTGTGTGAAGCATGATGATGATGATTTGATTGATAATGATTTGCATGATGATGAGAAGCATGATGAATTGAATGACAATGATTTGTATGACAATGACAAGGATGATGATTTGCATGATCACGATGTGATTTCTCACAAGCATGATGATTTGCATGATCAAGATGTGATTTCTCACAAGCATGATGAGTTGCATGAAGATGATGTGATTGTTCACAAGGATAATGTGTTAGTGGATGCTTTTTCTAGCGAAGCTAACCTCGTTGTAGATTCGATCAATCACGAAGATCCGATCTTGGCTTTCAAGTCGAAGTCCAAAGAACCCCCACAAGGCGATTCGATCATTCAAGAAGAAGCGATCTTGGCTCTCGAGCCTTGGTCCAAAGAGCCCTCACAGGAAGTATTATGTGTTCGCATGATTGATACGCACGCATTGTTCGAATGTTTCATTCGTGACGGTTTCCTGTATTTTAGTCAGCATCGTTATGTGATCCCTTTTCCTAGGCATGACATATTGTATGTTGAGAACGTTTCTCTCATGGATGAGCACGCGTGTATGCGGATTTTTCGTGAAAAGTTGAAAAGTTTCTATGTCAGGAAGTCACATTCCATGTCTCTTCCTTGGCATGACACAGTTTCCGAAAGAGCACATGATAGTATGAGCACCAAGCATGGGCATTTCCATTATGATTTGCCACAGTTGATTAATTTCAATCAAACAGAAAAGATTCGACCTCATTGTTTGCATGTGTTTGATGAATGGGTTGTCACTCCATCTCTATGTACATCTCCATTGCATACACAGTCTTTAGAGAAGAAAAGATTTTTTTCCTTCACTTTACATGGAATGGATATGTTCATGGTTTTGTGTTGGAGATGGTTTCAGGAATTTTCAGCCATGGAGATTCTTGAAGACGAAAGAAGCAGGACTCTAGACCAAGTTGAAGCATCGAAGCAGCCACAGAAGACTTTGAGTCGCTTTCGGCGCGGCCCAAAGAAGCAAGCGTTGCAGACCTTTATGAAGTTCAAGTACCGCACGACCCACACATCAGAGTGGGCCGGCGAAGAGTCCCTTCCAGGATTCCGGATGTTGTTGGCGATCTCCCTCGACGCCATACAGTACGGTACCAGTACCTCACTTTGAAAAGGAGGGGATGTCACGTGACACATCCCAACCCTATGTGTCCGTGGACAAGCTACACCACGCAAGGTTCAGTCAGTTCAGTCAAGTCTAGATTAGCAGTGATCTGGCACTTTTGTGAGTCTATTCGTAGACCGTGCATGCCCAATCACTTAGCATAGATGCATATCCTCCGGTTGCACACAGCATGATCATTGGAATTCCCATCAGAATCCATTAGCATCAGTTAGGGGAATTTTCCAGTGCATTTAGCCTATTTTCCTATTTGTTGGGATTTTCACTTATTATTTTTAAGTGACTTTCCAACAAAAGTAGGTAGAGCAATTTCGCTAAGTTTCTATATAAGCAAACCCAAGTTAGCACTTTCTGGGAGAAGAGGTAGCAGGAGCACCTTGCTCAACGGGCAACTTCTCAACAAGACCAACCCCCGCGACTACTTTGGCGTTTTCTCCACAGAAGACCTAGAGATTTTGCATCGGATCAGCCTTGGCGATTTGTGCACAGCAGATCAGCCCCGGCGTCATCACGACACAGCAGATCAGCCTAGCGTTTTTGCATTTGCAGAACCCCGGCGACAAAAGGACCAATTTCAGCCCCTGGCGTTTTTGGATTTCAGCAGCAAATTAAGACCGGCATTATTCACCTAAAGTGTAGTAGATTCAGCCCGTAAAGACCATCAGTTTTCAGCCCTAAGAAACCTCATTTTTCAAGCAAGAAAACGCAGCCAAAACAGTCATTTTCAGCCACCGAAACAGTCCCGAAATTCAGCAATTAGAAGATCTCAGATTTCAGCCGTCGTCGTCGTCATCGCCATAGACCAAGTTGCATAGTCCATTGCATACGCATTGTACACCTTTGTGCAATCAAAGAATAGACCGCTCTCGCCGACGAGAGTGGGGCCTTCGGAGGAGGGTTTTACAACCTCTCGGTGTCGTATCTCTTCTCTCTCCTTCTCGCAGTCTCATTCACTTGCACGCACAATATCCACTCACTTTGTTCGTGATCATAGCACTCTCCATAAGACGGAAAGCTCTCTCTTTCCCTAAGAACTAAAAGGAACCTTGAGCAAATAAAGATCACTAATCTTAAGAAAAAACAACATTTATTCCGCTGCACCTAACATTCATTTCGCTGCACCTTACATTGGTATCAAAGCTTTGGAAGTGTTCTGCATTACTCAAGGAAAGAACCACAAGAATTTTTTTTTGCTTGTTGCAATCGCACGAACCCAAGTTTACTTGGACGTGGCGATTCCTAATCGTGTTTTGTTGAAGAGTGACAGGAATCCCAAGAAAGAAGGGCTTGTCCACCCTCCCCTTGTGTCTCTTTTCACTCATTGAGAGCGGACCGTGCACTTAGAGGCCGGCCAATCGACGCGAGGTGGGAAAAAGCAACCTTGGTGTGAGCGCAAGGCCTCTAAGGGGTGCGCCCGCAGAAAAGGGTAGAACTCGGGTGAAGAGAAGATCCTTCTCAAACACAGATTGCAAGCGAAAGAAGACCTCAAGAACCTCAAGAACCCAAGATTCTCACGAATCAAGGACCTCAAGAACCTCAAGACCCTCAAGAACCTCAAGACCCTCAAGAACCCAAGTTCCTCGTGAACTTAAGAACCCAAGACCCCCAAGAACCCACAAGAACCCACGACTTCCGAATGATATCACTCGAAGCGGAATGGATACTTCGCTTGGAGGTGATGAGCATGAGAGAGGCGAAGAAGAATTTTCCTCACCAGGAGGTTTTTCCGACCCTTCCCCATCTACGACAAAGATTGCACGAACTCCTATGGAAGAGTTGGAACAAGAAAGAGAATCAGACAAAAAAGCCTACGAAGAAGACATGGCAGCCATCGAGCTTAAGTACCAAGAAAGAATGGCAACCATAGCGCGCGAGAGCAAAGCAAGACAAGCAGATTTTGATCGCGAGATGAAAGCACAAAAAGAAAAGAGCGGCCAATACATGAAAGAGTTCTTGCGACTCTTTTCTATTGTGCAGGCGCAGTTCGCACAAGATCAGGAAAAGGAGACTCTCTCAGTATCTACTTCTCCACAACATGACACACAAGATTTGCATGATTGTGTGAAGCATGATGATGATTTGGATGACAATGACTTGCATGATGATTTGAAGCACAATGATAAGCATGATGATTTGGATGCCAATGATTTACATAATGATTTGGATGACAATGACAAGCATGATGATTTGCAAGATCAAGATGTGATTTCTCACAAGCATGATGATTTGCATGATCAAGATGTGATTTCTCACAAGCATGATGAGCTGCATGAAGACGAAGTGATTGTTCACAAGGATGATGTGTTAGTTGATGCTTTTTCTAGCGAGCTAACCTCGTTGTAGATTCGATCAATCACGAAGAACCGATCTTGGCTTTCGAGTCGAGGTCCAAATAACCCCCACAGGATGATTCGATCATTCAAGACGAACCGATCTTGGCTCTCGAGCCTTGGTCCAAAAAACCATCACAGGAAGTATTGTGTGTTCGCATGATTGATACGCACGCATTGTTCGAGTGTTTCATTCGTGAAGGTTTCCTGCATTTTAGTCAGCATCGTTATGTGATCCCTTTTACTAGGCATGACATATTGTATGTTGAGCACGTTTCTCTCATGGATGAGCACGGATGTATGCGGATTGTTCATGAAAAGCTGAAAAGTTTGTATGTCAGGAAGTCACATTCCATGTCTCTTCCTTGGCATGACACAGTTTCCGAAAGAGCACATGATTGTATGGACACCAAGCATGGGCATCTCCATTGTGATTTGCCACAGTTGATTGATTTCGATCAAATAGAAAAGATTCGACCACATTGTTTGCATGTGTTTGATGAACGGGTTGTCACTCCGTCTCTATGTTCGTCTACATTGCATACACAGTCTTTAGAGAAGACAAGATTTTTTTCCTTCACTTTACATGGAATGGGTATTTTCATGGTTTTGTGTTGGAGATTGAATCAGGAATTTTCAGCCATGGAGATTCTTGAAGACGAAAGAAGTAGGACTCTAGACGAAGTTGAAGCAAGAAAGGAGATTCAGAAGACTTTGTGTCGCTTTCGGCGCGGCCCAAAGAAGCAAGCGTTGCAGACCTTTATGAAGTTCAAGTACCGCTCAACCCACACATCAGAGTGGGCTGGCGAAGAGTCCCTTCTAGGATTCCGGATGCTATTGGCGACCTCCCTCAACGCCATACAGTGCGGTACCAGTACCTCACTTTGAAAAGGAGGGGATGTCACGTGACACATCCCAACCCTGTGTCCGTGGACAAGCTACACCACACCAAGGTTCAGTTAGTCCGATCAAGTTAGATTAGCAGTGATATGGCACTTTTGTGAGTCTATTCGTAGACCGTGCATGCCCAATCACTTAGCATAGATTCATATCCTCCGGTTGCACACAGCATGATCATCGGAATTCCCATCAGAATCCATTAGCATCAGTTAGGGGAATTTTCCAGTGCATTTAGCCTATTTTCCTATTTATTGGTTATTTTCACTTATTATATATAAGTGACTTTCCAACAAAAGTAGGTAGGGCAATTTTGCTAAGTTAATATATAAGCAAACCCAAGTTAGCACTAAATGGCAGAAGAGGCAGCAGGAGCACCTTGCTCAACAGGCAACTTCTCAGCAAAACCTTGGTGGATTCCCTCTGAGCAAGATCCCAAGCCTTGGCGTTTTCTCCAAGCAGCAGATTCCTATCCCTAGCGCTTTCAACAGCATTCATCGCCGGAAAGCCAAGCCCTTGGCGTTTTTGCATCAGATCGTCGCCGGAAAGACCATCACATGCCTTGCGTTTTTCACATGCCGAGCTTTTTTGGAAATGCAAGATCAGCTAGCATTTTTGGTCAACCCCAGTCTCTAGCGTTTTGGATTTCAGCAATAGAAAAAGTAGCAGATTCAGACCACAAGAAGTAGATGATTCAGCCCCGTAAAGATCATCAGTTTTCAGCCATGAAGAACCTCAGTTATCAGCCCTAAAACGCAGATCTGCAGCAGTCAGAAACGCAGATTTTCAGCCTATGGAATAGCAGCAGATCAGCCCCAGGTTGGTTGCAGGAGTTCCCCCAGTTTCAGCCATAAAAACGCAGCCAAAACAGTCATTTTCAGCCACCAAGAAGACCATGAAAACAGCAGATAAAAGATCTCAGATTTCAGCCATCAAGTCGCCGTCGTCATCACCGTCGTCGTCATCGGTATAGTCCCATTGCATCAGTCCATTGCATTTGCATTGTACGCATTTGTGCAATCAAGTAGACCACTTTCGCCAACGAGAGTGGGGCCTTCGGAGGAGGGTTTTACAACCTCTCCGGTGTCGTATCTCTTCTCTCTCCTTCTCTCAGTCTCATTCACTTGCACGCACAATCCACTCACTTTGTTCGTGATCATAGCACTCTCCATAAGACGGAAAGCCCTCTCTTTCCCTAAGAACTAAAAGGAACCTTGAACAAATAAACATAACTAATCTTGAGAAAATACAACATTCATTCCGCTGCACCTAACATTGGGATGTCACATGACACATCCAAACCCTATGTGTCCGTGGACAAGCTACACCACACCAAGGTTCAGTCAGTTCAATCAAGTCTAGATTAGCAGTGATCTGGCACTTTTGTGAGTCTATTCGTAGACCGTGCATGCCCAGTCACTTAGCATAGATGCATATCCTCCGGTTGCACACAGCATGATCATCGGAATTCCCATCAGAACCCGTTAGCATCAGTTAGGGGAATTTTCCAGTGCATTTAGCCTATTTTCCTATTTATTGGGATTTTCACTTATTATTTTTAAGTGACTTTCCTACAAAAGTAAGTAGCGCAATTTTGCTAAGTTTCTATATAAGCAAACCCAACTTAGCACTAAATGGCAGAAGAGGCAGCAAGAGCTTCCCGCTCAACAGGCCACTTCTCAGCAGAACCTCCCTCGCGCAATACATCCTCGCCATCTCCATCTCTTGCCTTGGCGATTGTCACCAGGAGGTGTATTTTTCCTGTTGCCTTCCATAAATAAGTATTAGATATATTTATTTTATTTTTACTTGTTTGTCCCAAAACCCTTGAAAAGGTGCAAGTGGACATTGCATGGCCAGTGTGAAACGGCTGCAGCCAAATGGGTTTCTCACATCGGGGATCTAGGTCGGTCAGACAGGGACTGCCCGGGCCAGTTAGCACTGAATTCTGATGAGTATGGAAGCTCGTGTGCGCCAAACTGGAATTTGGGCCACTCGTCAAGTCACTGCAACTTTATAAGTTGAAAGGGGCCAGTAAATTAACCCACATTGTAGATGTTGGTCAAATGGTAGTCTTCAATGATGGTCAGGAGACCGATAGGGACGCCATGGAAGCATCTCCTAAAATTTAGGGAACTGCTATTTTTGAACGGAAAATGTGTTCGCGTCATTAGCTCTGGAATGACAAGGGGAACATTTTATTGCTCTGCTGCCAAGTCAACTGACGCACCAGTTGAGATATTTTTAGCAGGGAAAGCCCAAACTCGGAAACTGGGCGACGTGTCAGCCTATGAGCGATTCTGCCACTCTGGGAGGCAAAAACGAGCTACATATCAACAAAGGGGGCGCCATTTTCAGCCTGAGGTGGATAGTAGCAGGTACAGAAGCTATGGAATGCTTACCTTGCCCTCTATGCACAGTATGGTGACGGGAGTGATGCCCCGCACGCTACATACTGCTCTCTTTCTACCCTACGTACAGTATGTTATGCCCCACTAGTGGGCTTCTCATTTGACCTATGTACAGTTCTGGGGGTTTATGCGCGTTTGCCAAGGCAAGAGCCTTTTGAACAGGAACCGGATTAGCTAATTGCTAATCCCAAACAGGTACGCACAGTTCCATCACGAAAGATTGCGAGTTTGGAGAGTTTTCTCGCATGAAAACTCGTCCAATTCACAGGGGAACTGTCCCATTGCGTGCGGGAGCCCTTGTGACACGCGTAGGCATGTTCGCTCCGCTAAAAACGATCCGAAACAGGGAATTACAGCCTGCTGTGTTTTTCTGCAGGTTTAGGGTTTCGCACCTAAACTGCAAGGGAACATCGGGGGAGCCTCGTGAGAGCCTTGGGATGCGTGTATAGGCTTTTGGGCTCCCGGCAGTGAAAAACAGAGAATTACAGCCCGCTGAATTTCTGTGACAGCTCACCAGAAAGCTTCCAGATAGCGAGGGAATCCGTCCTAGACAGGTGTTTTTGACCTACAGGGGTTTTTGCGCCGTTATGTTGCCAAAATCAGGTCGAAAACCTGCGTTTTCAGCCCTCGCCAGGTTTGGACAGCTTTGTGAAAGCTGGTGCAAAGTGGTCGGATCGTCTACTTTAATTTGAATAAAGAAATACCGAAAGGGGCGCCAGTCTTTGGGGCCTACAGGGTGTCGGTCTCGTGTGCGCAGTGACATTCTAGTCGCTGGACGCAACTGTGTTCTCTTCCCTTCTCAGTGCTCTGTGTAAAGTTAACAGGTAATTGAAATAGTACCGCCCTCTACGTTGTATAGGCCGGTTATATGGTTCCATCGACGGGATAGTCACTTTTTCTTCAAAAAGTGCAGCGTGGATTGTTGTGGGTAAAAGCAACACAGAGCTTGTCGATATGGCAGAGAAGAGAGACCAAATACCTGAAGAGGGATCTTCCTCACATGGCACAGAGAAAATTCCTTCAATTCTTCAAGAAGAGGACAGGTTGTTTAGAACTCAACTGCGTTGTTGCATGGACATGTTTCAGCAGTTGGCTAACAACCCAAGGAGGCAGGAATTCTTACAGGCTCCGACACAGGGTTTTCAGCCTCCTACACAGGGCATGACTGAGCCGTTGCAGGAAAAGGAGATTTCCAATGCGCAGAGGACTCATGATGCTCGAGGGAAAGCCCATGTGGTTGAGCAACTGGCGGTGTCCAATGATCCAAAGCAACTTGCTTTAGCTGGACAGGAACCGTTTGTGAATGGTCAAGGGAGCAATGAACAGGCTATGCGTCAGACCCTTCCATTACCTAATACTTACCCTGGTTATTTTGGAGGTGGTTCAGTGTTTCAAGCTATGGCTAGACCTTCCATAGGTTATATGCCAGGGAATGTGTTCGGGACAATGCAAACAGGCATGGGTAACCCTATGTACGCGAACATGGGTGTCCAACCAGGTTTTCAAGGTGCCTATGGCCAGTTTCGAGTGCCTGGAACACAATTTGGTATGGCTGGTTTTTCGCAGCCATACGTACAAAATGCAGATATGACAGGGAAAACAGTTGATGCGAGTGCTGGAATGAACACTCATGGAGCACCACTGTTACAGGCACCTGTTTATGATAATGTGGCTCCTTTGAGTCAGCCTAAGGATTACAAGGAAGGTGGGCAGGGAGTAAAGTTTGAAACTTTCAGAGGAACTGAGGACCAATTAAAGGCTTTGACCTTTATACAGCAGTTCGATGCAGCTTATGCTGGAGGCAACTTCACGGAATCTTCAAAGATACGCAAGGCTGCCACTTTCTTGAAAGGGAATGCGCTTCAATGGTGGACCGCATTGTTGAACCAGGGTCAAGCCCCAACAACGTGGGTCCAATTCAAACAACTTTTTGCGCCTGCATGGTTGACAAACACTTTTGAAGTGGATGTGATGACGGAATGGCACGAGTTGAATGCTAAACAGTGTGCGGATCTGGAAGAGTACAATAAACGGTTTTGGGCCGCACTGTTGCCAGTCACCTTTTACAGGTTTGTGCCTTTGTCAGAACAAATTGAGAAGTACTGTTGCGGATTGCCCAAGAAAATCAGGGACTACTGCACAAAGACTACTGTCATGAATATGTTTCAGTTGATAGAGAATGCAAGAGTGGCCAGCAATCTGTCGAAGGGAGATTCCGATGGATTTAATAGCCACAAGAAAGGGTCCCAGGGCAAACAGTTTTCAGCCAAGGGCAATGTTGCAGCAAAGCCTTCTGAGTCTCCTGCAAAGAAGCCCTCCACTCAAGAAGCTGATACGTCCAAGAAGCAGTCTAAATCTTCTTCGGAACGAGGACAAGGACAAAAAAGGCATTTTTCTGGCAAAACTTTTCAAGAAAGGAAAGCTCTTAGGGAGGCCCAGAAATGCTACATTTGTGAACAGGAAGGACACTTTGCAAATGAGTGCCCACAGAAGAAGTCACAGGATAAGGATGACAAGTCAGACCATAAAGAGAAGAAGCCAAAGCCTAGTGCAGGACTTGTTCCAGATTTGGTTGGAGATCAGCCAAACACAGATGCCACGGAGCTGTGCAGAGCTTGGGGCAAAGTTAGAGACCAGACAGTGCTGGTTTTCTTTGATCCAGGAGCCCGTGCAAATTTCATATCACCAGAATTGGCATCAAAGTTGGGCATTCGTGCAGAGGAGATGGGTATGACAGGCGAAGCAGGTTTGGCATGCCCAGAACATTCAGAGCCTATTACTCCCATTCTTGGAAAGCTTCGTCTGCACATTCAGAGCTATGTGGATGCGGAAGAATTTCATATTATGCCGCTTGAGGGCTGTGATGTGTTATTGGGTATCCCATGGTGTTACAGGTTGCATGCTATGGTGGATACTTACAACAAAAAGATTACCCTTGTACATAGAGGAAAGACTCATGTCCTTGATGTAAAGCTTAAAGGCGAATCTGTTCCAGTTGTTTCTGCTTCTGCTATTTCATCTGTAATAAAGAATCATCTTTCTGCGTACCTGATCTTTGCAAAAGAAGTACCTCAAGTTGTATCTAATTTGTCTACCTTAGATAAAGACAGGTCAACTTTTTTGAGTGGTTTCAGTGATTGTTTTTCGGACTCTTTGCCAGGGGAGTTACCTCCTGAGAGACCTGAGGATCATACTATAGATATTGTGCCAGGTTCTAGTCCACCGAATAGACCACCATACAGGGTTAGTGCAGCCCAGCAGAAAGACATTATCGGTCAGGTCAACGAGCTTTTAGAGAAGGGGCTGATTCAGCCCAGTTCATCCCCTTTTTGTTCGCCTGTACTCTTAGTGCAGAAGAAGGATGGTTCATGGCGCATGTGCATTGACTATCGTGCCTTGAATAAGAATACTATCAAGAACAGGTTCCCCACACCGAGGATAGATGACATTCTTGATCGGCTTGAGGGAGCGTCATTGTTTACAAGAATAGACCTAAAGAGCGGGTATCATCAGATACGCATTAGACCAGAAGATGTCCATAAGACTGCGTTCAGGACAACATTTGGTCTCTATGAGTTTCTTGTCATGCCATTTGGTCTCACAAATGCTCCTGCCACATTTAATAGAATGATGGATAGAATTTTTAGACCACATAGAAACTTCGTGGGTACCTTCTTTGATGACATGATTGTCTACTCAAAGTCTGAAGAGGAGCATAGGGATCACTTGACCGCAGTTTTCAATGAGCTACGCAAGAATAGGCTACTCATTAATGCGAAGAAAAGTGAGTTCTTTTTGCAAGAGATTCACTTCCTTGGGCACATTGTTTCAAAGGATGGGGTACGCATGGATCCCGCTAAAGTGGAAGCAATTAGGTCATGGCTAGACTTGAAGTCCGTACATGACATTCGAAGCTTTCTAGGCTTATGTTCCTACTACAAGAGGTTCATCCGAAATTTTGCTGAGATTACTTCTCCACTCCATGCACTGCAAGGAAAAGGAGTTACTTTCAAGTGGACAGCCAAGGAAATTTTAGCGTTCAAACACTTGAAAGAGAAGCTGACTTCATATCCGGTAATTATTTTGCCAGATCTTTCTAAACCTTTTGTGGTTCAATGTGATGCGTGTGGCCATAGTCTTGGTGCAGTTCTAATGCAGAATGGCCGAGTAGTCGCATATGAGAGCAGAATTCTTTTGAAGATTAAAAGGAACTTGCAAGTCTATGAGAAAGAATTGCTGGCAGTAATTCATGCTCTCACTAGTTGGAAACACTATTTGCTAGGGGCTGATTTTGTTGTCCAAACGGATCATCAAACCTTGCGATATTTTCTTACATAGACGAAGTTGTCTGAGAAGCACATGAGATGGGCAAACATCTTGTCAATGTTCCATTTTCAGATTGTGCATGTGCAAGGGAAAAAGAACGTGGTGGCTGATGCGTTGTCACGAAAGCCCCAAATTTCAGCAGTGTCAATTCCGTACCATTGTGAACTAGACGAAATGAAGACACAATATGTTGAAGATTCAGATTTTGCAAGGATCTATGACCAGCTTGTTGGATGGGCAACATCATGAGCACTATATGCTTAAGAATGATTTTCTCATGATGCATGGAAAGTTATGCGTTACTAAACAGTTACGGCCAAAGATTTTGATGGAAAGTCATGCTCCACCTTATGCTGGGCATCGTGGAATTGATGCGACAGTGAAAGGGGTTGAGGCATTCTTCTATTGGCCAGCTTTGCGTCAAGATGTTGACACATTTGTAAGATCATGCTTAGTATGCCAAAAAGTCAAATTTGACAGACAAAAGCAACCGGGATTGTTGCAACCATTGCCGATCCCTGATAGGCCATGGGAAAGTATAGCAATGGACTTTATCTTTGATCTTCCAAGGACGCAAACAGGAAATGATGGGATTTGGACTATCATTTGTAGGTTCAGTAAGCAGGCCCATTTCATTCCTGTTAGGAAGAAGATAAAGCCAGAACACATGGTCAAGATATTCATGAGCAATATCTTTAAATATCATGGGATGCCTCAGTCAATTGTGAGTCAGGGATCCACGTATGACGAGTCTTTTCTGGAAGGCATTGTTTGAGAATATGGGCACTACGCTCAAGTTCTCTTCTTCGTTTCATCCGCAAACTGATGGACAGTCAGAAGAGGCAAATTCTACTGTCTTGGACCTGCTCAAATGTTATGTCTCAGAGCACAAGGCAACTTGGGAACACCATCTCCCATTGGTTGAATATGTTTACAATAACACTGTGCATACATCAACAGGTAAGGCACCATTTGAGATAGTGGAAGGAGGAAAGAAAGTCCCACCCATTTTGCAGACTAAGGACAAGATATTTGAGGCAAACAAGTATGTGCAAGATATGGATGAAACATACAGGAAGATAAAGATTGCTCTTGAGAAAACTTAGGCTAAGCAAAAGAAAGCTGTTGATCGTCACCGTCGTGAACTTGTATTTTCACTTGGTGATTGGGTACTTTTGCGCTTTGAAAAGGCGAGGTTAAGGAAAAGGAAAGGCAAGGAACGCTTGTTTCCTAAGCTTAGTATGCGATATTATGGTCCTTTTCAAATTTCATAAAAGATCAACGATGTAGCTTACAGGTTAAAGCTACCAGAAGGCTGGAAAATACATAATGCTTTTCATGTCAGCCTTCTAAGGCCCTTTGTTGGTGATGTGCCAAAGAATATGCTTGATGAGGAACAACCCGAAGTGGAAGAATTGGATGAAATCCTTGTTCCTGAACAGATATTGGCACATAAAGAAAGAAAGGTTAGAGGAAAGGTTGCAAGACGCTATTTGGTGAAGTTCAAGAACTATCCATCATTAGATGCCAAATGGATGGAAGAGTCTGAATTGCTTGATTCACCTCAACTATTGCAATTGTATCTTGAAGCCTTTCAAATGGAACCCACAGTGACTTGATGCAGCCTTTTTGGAGCAAGGCAAGAGCATGGTTCATGATGCTCAAGAGAGTAGTTAAGCAATTGTATCTACTATTTCCATACAGAATTTAGCTAGAGAAGTTTGTGCTCAAGAGTACACTAGAAGACTTCTATGCTTGATATATGTGTCGTAGCCAGGTTGGTGGGATTGTTTAATCGTCCAACGCTACATTTCCGGAAGCATGTATATCTTAGATTCCCATCATAGAATATATGTGATATGAGGAGATATCTGCATGTATTATTGGCATGCAAGCGAGGTCGCTTGCAGTATTTCAAGGGTGGGGTGTGTCACCAAGAGGTGTATTTTTCCTGTTGCCTTCCGTAAATAAGTATTAGATATATTTATTTTATTTTTACTTGTTTGTCCCAAAACCCTTGAAAAGGTGCAAGTGGACATTGCATGGCCAGTGTGAAACGGCTGCAGCCAAATGGGTTTCTCACATCGGGGATCTAGGTCGGTCAGACAGGGACTGCCCGGGCCAGTTAGCACTGAATTCTGATGAGTATGGAAGCTTGTGTGCGCCAAACTGGAATTTGGGCCACTCGTCAAGTCACTGCAACTTTATAAGTTGAAAGGGGCCAGTAAATTAACCCACATTGTAGATGTTGGTCAAATGGTAGTCTTCAATGATGGTCAGGAGACCGATAGGGACGCCATGGAAGCATCTCCTAAAATTTAGGGAACTGCTATTTTTGAACGGAAAATGTGTTCGCGTCATTAGCTCTGGAATGACAAGGGGAACATTTTATTGCTCTGCTGCCAAGTCAACTGACGCACCAGTTGAGATATTTTTAGCAGGGAAAGCCCAAACTCGGAAACTGGGCGACGTGTCAGCCTGTGAGCGATTCTGCCACTCTGGGAGGCAAAAACGAGCTACATATCAACAAAGGGGGCGCCATTTTCAGCCTGAGGTGGATAGTAGTAGGTACAGAAGCTATGGAATGCTTACCTTGCCCTCTATGCACAGTATGGTGACGGGAGTGATGCCCCGCACGCTACATACTGCTCTCTTTCTCCCCTACGTACAGTATGTTATGCCCCACTAGTGGGCTTCTCATTTGACCTATGTACAGTTCTGGGGGTTTATGCGCGTTTGCCAAGGCAAGAGCCTTTTGAACAGGAACCGGATTAGCTAATTGCTAATCCCCCACAGGTACGCACAGTTCCATCACGAAAGATTGCGAGTTTGGAGAGTTTTCTCGCATGAAAACTCGTCCAATTCACAGGGGAACTGTCCCATTGCGTGCGGGAGCCCTTGTGACACGCGTAGGCATGTTTGCTCCGCTAAAAACGATCCGAAACAGGGAATTACAGCCTGCTGTGTTTTTCTGCAGGTTTAGGGTTTCGCACCTAAACTGCAAGGGAACATCGGGGGAGCCTCGTGAGAGCCTTGGGATGCGTGTATAGGCTTTTGGGCTCTCGGCAGTGAAAAACAGAGAATTACAGCCCGCTGAATTTCTGTGACAGCTCACCAGAAAGCTTCCAGATAGCGAGGGAATCCGTCCTAGACAGGTGTTTTTGACCTACAGGGGTTTTTGCGCCGTTATGCTGCCAAAATCAGGTCGAAAACCTGCGTTTTCAGCCCTCGCCAGGTTTGGACAGCTTTGTGAAAGCTGGTGCAAAGTGGTCGGATCGTCTACTTTAATTTGAATAAAGAAATACCGAAAGGGGCGCCAGTCTTTGGGGCCTACAGGGTGTCGGTCTCGTGTGCGCAGTGACATTCTAGTCGCTGGACGCAACTGTGTTCTCTTCCCTTCTCAGTGCTCTGTGTAAAGTTAACAGGTAATTAAAATAGTACCGCCCTCTACGTTGTATAGGCCGGTTATAGCGATTCCTACCACAGAAGTCCCCCCGCGTCCCTTCCCTTGCATGGTCGCCCAAGCAGCCCATAAGTCCAGCGTTTTCAGCCATAAAAACGCCAGCCCTTCAGCAAGCGTTTTTCATCCAAAAGCGCAAGCAACCTGCAGCAGATCTCAGCGTTTTCAGTCCCAGCAATCAGCGTTTTGATCATCAGTTTTCAGCAATGATAAACGCGCAGGTTTTCAGCAGCAGAACATTAGCAGATTTTCTCCATTCAGTTGCAGATGATCCCCCAAGTTTAGCCATAAAAACACAGCCCAAAACAGTCCATTTTTAGCCTTGAGACAGCCCCAGAAATTCAGCATCAAGAAGATCCCAGATTTCAGCCATCATCATCATCGTCGTCATCGTCATCGTCATCGTCGTCATCGGCATAGACCAAGTTGCATAGTCCATTGCATACGCATTGTACACCTTTGTGCAATCAAAGAATAGACCACTCTCGCCGACGAGAGTGGGGCCTTCGGAGGAGGGTTTTACAACCTCTCGGGTGTCGTATCTCTTCTCTCTCCTTCTCTCAGTCTCATTCACTTGCACGCACAAATCCACTCACTTTGTTCGTGATCATAGCATTCTCCATAAGACGGAAAGCTCTCTCTTTCCCTAAGAACTAAAAGGAACCTTGAGCAATAAAGATCACTAATCTTGAGAAAAACAACATTCATTCCGCTGCACCTAACATTGGTATCAGAGCTTTGGAAGTGTTCTGCATTACTCAAGGGAAGAACCACAAGAACCACAAGAATTTTTTTGCTTGTTGCGATCGCACGAACCCAAGTTAACTTGGGCGTGGCGATTCCTAATCGTGTTTTGTTGAAGAGTGACAGGAATCCCAAGAAAGAAGGGCTTGTCCAGCCTCCCCTTGTGTCTCTTTTCACTCATTGAGAGCGGACCGTGCACTTAGTGGCCGGCCAATCGACGTGAGGTGGGAAAAAGCAACCTTGGTGTGAGCGCAAGGCCGCCAAGGGGTGCACCCGCAGAAAAGGGTAGAACTCGGGTGAAGAGAAGATCCTTCTCCAACGCGATTTGCAAGCAAAAGAAACCCTCAGGAACCTCAAGAACCCAAGATTCTTACGAATCAAGGACCTCAAGAACCTCAAGAACCCAAGATTCTCACGAATCACGGACCTCAAGAACTTCAAGACCCTCAAGAACCAAGTTCCTCGCGAGCTTAAGACCCCAAGATCATAGTGCATGATCGTCACCCGAAGCGGCATGGATACTTTGCCTTCAGGTGAGGAGCATGAGAGAGGCGACGAAGAATTCTCCCTACCAGGAGGTTTTTCCAACCCTCCCCCTTCGCCATCTATGCCAGACCTTATGAAGGCAATGATGAAGCAAATGATGGCCATGATGGATCGACAGGACGACAAGCGCCTTGCTCAGGAGCGTGAGCGCATTGCTCTTGCCGCAAAACAAGAAGAAAATCGACTTGCTTTCGAACGCGAGGCTCAAAGGGAGATTCGTCATCAAGAGTTTATTTCCCACATCCTAGCCTCGAAGACCGAACCACCCAAAGATCGTGGAAGTTCGTCAAGTGGCGCAAGCCACGACGCGGATTCCAACCATCCAGTTACAGAAAAGTTGACTTTCAGTAAGTATGACGGTAAGATGGATGCTACAGTGATTCATTCTTGGTTGCATCAATTTAATGCTTATTTTGCGACAACTAAGAAGACAGGGAATAGCAAAGTATTGACGGCAGCTATGTACCTTGCCGGTGATGCCATCAATTGGTACCACGCATGGCAAGAGGCACAGCTAGCCGCGCACCTAGAGGCAGCCGACGATTTCAGGCCCCTCTCTTTTAGTTGGGCTGATTTCCAAGACAAGCTCAAGGCGCAGTTTATGCCATCTCAGTACCTCGCACGGTTGAAAGACGATTGACGCGCTCTCAAGCAAAATGGTATGCTGGTTATGTCTTTTTCTAATCGTGTTTTGCAGCTAGGTACCCAATTACGCATGTTGGATGATGAACGCAAAGAGGCTTTTCTCTTTGGATTGGACGAGTATATCAAGTACGATGTTGAGGTATTCGATCCAATCGATCTCAACAAGGCGGTAGCGATTGCTCTCGCATAGGAGATGAAGCACAACAAGGGAAAGCCTAAGGAGAACAAGACTTTCACAAGTACCTCGCAGACTCCTCCGAACGGTAAGAACGGTAAGAATGGTAAGAACGGTAAGAATGGTAAGAATGATAACTCTTCTAACCACTCTACCAACAGTATCTCATCAAAAAATTCTTCCAATGAATCTAAGGGTAAGGCTAACACAATTGCTAAACCTAAGCTTACTCCAGATGAAAAGGTAGCACAAGGAATTGTAGGAGGTTACATCACTTCGGAAGAACAAAGCACGTATTCTAAGGAAGGTCGTTGTTTTCATTGTCACATTAAGGGTCACATAAAAAGAACATGTCCTAAGCTTGAATCGAATGAATCTAAAGAACCCACAACACCCACTACATCTGTCAATGCAATGTATGATAACACGATTGTGCCCACAGTTTCTCAGGACCCTCCTATTGATGATTCTCTCATCAAATGTTATGGTCGTACGTCAGGGAACCGTTTTGTCATATTGTTTGACCCAGGTAGTATGCATGATGTGATCAGCCTCTCTCTTGTTGAGAGAGCCCGCCTTGAAGTTAGTCCAAGGTCTCCTATCGAGGTCTCTCGCTTTCGTCCTGGTATGGACGCTCTCATCACGAAGGAGTGCCTTGATGTGTTGTTTGCAATTCAACAGACTGCCTTCACTAGAAGATTTGTTGTTTCTCCTCTCTCAGGATGTGATAAGATTTTAGGAATGAAATGGTTTCGTGAAATCAACCCTCTCGTTGATTGGGAGGCTAGCACTTTAACTCTCAATGCCAAAAGTGATTCTCCTACTGTCTTTCATGGAGTGGATACTTCTCCTTCTCCATCTCTCATTGCTAATATGCAGGACAAGATTGAACGGATTCGGGATAAGGAGATTCTCTCAGTCTCTCTTTCTCCAAAGCAGGATACACAGGATTTGCATGATTGTTTGAAGCATGATGATGATTTGAATGACAATGATTTGCATGATGATTTGGATGCCAATGATTTGCATAATGATTTGGATGACAATGACAAGTATGATGATTTGCATAATCAAGATGTGATTGTTCACAAGGCTGATGTGTTAGTGGATGCTTTTCCTAGCGAAACTAACTTCACAAATTCGATCAATCACGAAGAGCCGATCTTGGCTTTCGAGTCAAGGTCTAAAGAACCCCCACAGGACGATTCGATCATTCAGGACGAACCGATCTTGGCTCTCGAGCCTTGGTCCAAAGAACCATCACAAGAAGTATTATGTGTTCGCATGATTGGTACACACGCATTGTTCGAGTGTTTCATTCGTGAAGGTTTTCTGTATTTTTAGTCAGCATCGTTATGTGATCCCTTTTCCTAGGCATGACATATTGTATGTTGAGCACGTTTCTCTCATGGATGAACACGAATGTATGCGGATTGTTCATGAAAAGCTGAAAAGTTTGTATGTTAGGAAGTCACATTCCATGTTTCGTCCTTGGCATGACACAGTTTCTGAACGAGCACATGATTGTATGAGTACCAAGCCTCGGCATTTCCATTGTGATTTGCCACAGTTGATTGATTTCGATCAAACAGAAAAGATTCGACCTCATTGTTTGCATGTGTTTGATGGACGGGTTGTCACTCCGTCTATTTTTTCATCTACATTGCAAGCACAGTCTTTAGAGAAGACAATATCTTTTTCCTTCACTTTACATGGAATGGGTATGTTCATGGTTTTGTGTTGAAATGGTTTCAAGAATTTTCAGCCATGGAAATTCTTGAAGACAAAGGAAGCAACTCTCTAGACGAAGTTGAAGCATCGAAGGAGCCACAGACGACTTTGAGTCGCTTTTGGCACGGCCCAAAGAAGCAAGCGTCGCAGACCTTTATGAAGTTGAAGTACCACACGACCCACACATCAAAGTGGGCCGGCGAAGAGTCCCTTCCAGGATTCCGGATGCTGTTGGCGATCTCCCTCGACGCCATACAGTTCGGTACCAGTACCTCACTTTGAAAAGGAGGGGATGTCACGTGACACATCCCAACCCTATGTGTCAGTGAAAAAGCTACACCACAGCAGGGTTCATTCAGTTCAATCAAGTCTAGATTAGCAGTGATCTAGAACTTTTGTGAGTCTATTCGTAGACCGTGCATGCCCAGTCACTTAGCATAGATGCATATCCTCCGGTTGCACACAGCATGATCATCGGAATTCCCATCAGAATCCATTAGCATCAGTTAGGAGAATTTTCCAGTGCATTTAGCCTATTTTCCTATTTATTGGGATTTTCACTTATTATTTTTAAGTGACTTTCCTACAAAAGTAAGTCGGGCAATTTTGCTAAGTTTCTATATAAGCAAACCCAAGTTAGCACTAAATGGCAGAAGAGGCAGCAAGAGCTTCCCGCTCAACAGGCAACTTCTCAGCAGAACCTCCCTCGCGCAATACATCCTCGCCATCTCCATCCCTTGCCTTGGCGATTCCTACCACAGAAGTCCCCCCGCGTCCCTTCCCTTGCATGGTCACCCAAGCAACCCATAAGTCCAGTGTTTTCAGCCATAAAAACGCCAGCCCTTCAGCCAACGTTTTTCATCCAAAAACGCCAGCAACCTGCAGCAGATCTCAACGTTTTCAGTCCCAGCAATCACCGTTTTCAGTCCAATGTTAGGTGCAGCGGAATGAATGTTGTATTTTCTCAAGATTAGTGATCTTTACTGCTCAAGGTTCCTTTTAGTTCTTAGGGAAAGAGAGAGCTTTCCGTCTTGTAGAGAGTGCTATGATCACAAACAAAGTGAATGGATATTGTGCGTGCAAGTGAATGAGACTGAGAGAAGGAGAGAGAAGAGATACGACACCCGAGTTCTACTCTTCCCTGCGGGCGCACCCCTTGGCGGCCTTGCGCTCACACCAAGGTTGCTTTTTCCCACCTCACGTCGATTGGCCGGCCACTAAGTGGACGGTCCGCTCTCAATGAGTGAAAAGAGACACAAGGGGAGGCTGGACAAGCCCTTCTTTCTTGGGATTCCTGTCACTCTTCAACAAAACACGATTAGGAATCGCCACGCCCAAGTAAACTTGGGTTCGTGCGATCGCAACAAGCAAAAAAATTATTGTGGTTCTTGTAGTTCTTGTGGTTCTTTCCTTGAGTTATGCAGAACACTTTCAAAGCTCTGATACCAATGTTAGGTGCAACGGAATGAATGTTGTATTTTCTCAAGATTAGTGATCTTTACTGCTCAAGGTTCCTTTTAGTTCTTAGGGAAAGAGAGAGCTTTCCGTCTTATGGAGAATGCTATGATCACGAACAAAGTGGGTGGATGTTGTGCGTGCAAATGAATGAGACTGAGAGAAGGAGAGAGAAGAGATACGACACCGAGAGGTTGTAAAACCCTTCTCCGAAGGCCCCACTCTCGTCGGCGAGAGTAGTCTACTTTGATTGCACAAAGCTGTACAATGCGTATGCAATGGATTGATGCAATGGGACTATGCCGATGACGACGACGGTGGTGACGACGACGACTTGATGGCTGAAATCTGAGATCTTCTAATCGCTGAATTCGGGGACTGTTTCGGTGGCTGAAAATGACTGTTTTGGCTGCGTTTTTATGGCTGAAAATGACTGTTTTGGCTGCGTTTTTATGGCTGAAAATGGGGGATCATCTGCAACCTTTTTGGGGGCTGATCTGCAGCTATTCCATAGGCTGAAAATCTGCGTTTCTGACTGCTGCAGATCTGCGTTTTAGGGCTGATAACTGAGGTTCTTCATGGCTGAAAACTGATGAGCTTTACAGGGCTGAATCTGCTACTTCTTGTGGGCTGAATCTGCTACTTTTTCTATTGCTGAAATCCAAAACGCTAGAGACTCAAGTTGACCAAAAACGCTAGCTGATCTTGCATTTCCAAAAACGTTGGGCATGTGAAAAACGCCAGGCATGTGATGGTCTTTCCGGCGACGATCTGATGCAAAAACGCCAAGGGCTTGGCTTTCCGGCGATGAATGCTGTTGAAAACGCTAGGGATAGGAATCTGCTGCTTGGAGAAAACGCCAAGGCTTGGGATCTTGCTTGGAGGGAATCCACCAATGTTCTGTTGAGAAGTTGCTTGTTGAGCAAGGTGCTCCTGCTGCCTCTTCTGCCATTTAGTGCTAACTTGGGTTTGCTTATATATTAATTTAGCAAAATTGCCCTGCCTACTTTTGTTGGAAAGTCACTTAAAAATAATAAGTGAAAATAACCAATAAATAGGAAAATAGGCTAAATGCACTGGAAAATTCCCCTAACTGATGCTAATGGATTCTGATGGGAATTCCGATGATCATGTTGTGTGCAACCGGAGGATATGCATCTATGCTAAGTGACTGGGCATGCATGGTCTACGAATAGACTCACAAAAGTGCCAGATCACTGCTAATCTAACTTGATCGGACTGACTGAACCTTGCTGTGGTGTAGCTTGTCCACGGACACATAGGGTTGGGATGTGTCACGTGACAATATATCTATATATAAATATAGATATATATATATATATATATATAGGTATAGATATAGATATATATATCCAAAGTGCAGATGAGGATGCATTCTAGTAGTAGTATCTAGTTCTTTTCTACCCAAACATGGTATTAGAATCACCATTTTGTAACAGATTGGTCTCATAGATCATTTTGGCCTTTTGAAGACATTAATATAACATTTCATCTCATCTCTCTCTCTCTCTCTCTCTCTCTCTCTCTCTCTCTCTCTCTCTCTCTCTCTCTCTCTCTCTCTCTCTCTCTCTCTCTCTCTCTCTCTCTCTACGCGCTGGTCTCCTACGCGAGCTGCACACCCTCTCCCCCCACTTGCTGTGACAGCACGCCCAGCCCCTGCGCATTCTCCTGTAGCTGCTGCCGCACTAAGAGAAGAAGCGAGGCCAGCAGAGGGGCAGAAATGGGTGGCCGGCTATTGTAATGGCACGCGCTAGAGCCAGGCAACTCAGACGCGACAAACAGCCGTTGGCGGCAACAAGGGAGGACGTGGACGTGGGCGTGCACTAGGGGACGAAGCAAAGGCAGCAGAGGGATGCGAGCCTGTATGTAGGCTAGGGTTGGTTGCAAGCTCCTCTACATGTAGAAAGACTTTCTACGCGTAGAAGGTCCTGTCCTATGCGCGCCCCTGCATTTATCTACGCGTAGTACCTCCTACGTTGAAGTTTAAAGACTTTTAAGTTTTAAGTTAAACTTTTAAGTTTTGCCCTATTCTCAGTCCCTCACCCTAGTACCCTAGTACCCTACCCCACATTTGTGGCTCGGGTTCGATGGATCCGCCTATCGAAGGGGAAGGGCCGGGTGTAGATAGCTACACCACCCCCAAAAAGAAAAACAACAGCTACATTTAAACGGAGAAACAAAGATACTGTACTATCACCGGGATCCTTACAAGTTGGGAAAACCTCCAGGATACATGATGAGCTAATGATGGAGAAGGTCAAGTGATGCTCAAATCAGAGCTAAACTATATGAGGGATGACATCAGGAAGGAAATGCACTCGAGCGCTGAGAGCTGCAGGAACTCCATGTATGGAGACATGATGAGAGAGCTAAGGAGAGAGATCCGGGGGATACAGAATGAGGAAATTCAGATCTTGAAAACGGAATTACGAAACCTAATCAAGGCCGAAGTAAATGTAACAGAATGTGTTATGCAAAAGAAACTCGATGAGGCACTGGGAAAAAGATGCAATGATCGAGGAGCTAAAAGGAGAACTTGCGGCTTGCAAATCTGCAACTAAGGAGAAGGGAGACGACCAACCTTCGGTGCTGAAGGAGCTCGAGGACATGAAGGATCATATGAAAGCTCTACGGGAAGGGGATGAACAGAAATCGAAAACGGCATCTTCATGGGCGGAACATCTTTTTGAGACACAAGAAAAGGTTGATGAAGCAGAGAAATGGATTGAGGATGCGAAGAAAGGGAAGGCTTAGATGCCCGAGACCACACCTACCTCCACCATTATTAATATGACCATTGAGGAAGAGCAGAAAAGGAAGAATCGGTCTCTGCATGTGCGGGTCAAAGGAGTCAAAGACAAAGAGAATGTAGATGAAGAAGTGAAGGAACTGCTACAACGCATGGGCATCACAAAGCCTACTCACACAAGTGCATGGAGAGTGGGCAAGAAAGGAATGAAGGGAAACGTAAAGGATAGGGCTCCGCTTCCCGAATATAGAAATAAGGAAAGAATTTCTAAAGAAGAGGCCAACTCTTAAGAAAACCAGTATTTTCCTCGGAGATGACCTTACATTGGCACAAGTGGCACACATGCAAGAGTTGATGCCAGAGATCAGGGCAGCAAGAGAAAAGGGGAAAATCGCCTTTTATAGAGAAGGGAAAGTAGTGGTTCTCGAAAAGCGCTCATCATGACGGTGCGAGACCTATGGGGCGACACTCCGGATAGCAGCATGGAATTGTAATGGATCATATAGGCTACATGTAGGTACCTTTGAAGACCGCTTTAGGGACAGAGACATAGTTTTCTACTCAGAGACACACCAGATATCCGGACAGCTTATGCCACATGTGAAGGGTTATTTATGGGAAACAGCTGGTCAACCAGACAAGAGATCTCTACGGGGTAGCCGGGGTTCAGGATGAGTAGCAGTCTTATTTAAAGAGGAGCTGAAACCACTACTACAGATTATCAGGAAAGATGAGCAAGCAAGGTATATGTGGGTGAGAATGAGAGCCGAGACAGGTAGATTTCTATATATCGCTATATGCTACTTCCCTCCAAGTACATCAGTCTACTCCTCACCTAAAGGACAGTCCCCTTTCTCCATATTGAATAATGACATATGGGAGTTCTCTAGAGATGGAGACATCGTTCTCTTAGGAGACTTTAATGCCAGAACGGCCAACTCTCAAGCAATATTCTATGATACTTCTGAGGAAATGCTCAGAGAAGTGGATTTATCACAGAGGGGGCTTACTAGAAACTCAGAGGATAAAGAACACACTGAATATGGGAGACATCTCATGGAGATGGCAACTATACATGGAGATGGCAACTATACATGGTTTGGCCATACTTAATGGTCTAGAGAATTTCCCTTTATCTGGGGATTCACATGCTTCCCGCACAGGCATGGGGCCAGTACAGTGGATTATGTCATGACTTCACCAAGCTTTATTTCTAGTATTGAGGACTTTAAGGTGGGACCCAGACCGGTTGGGATTGCAGTGGATCATGCTCTCTTGACCCTATCAATCTCCTTCCAATACAATGCCTCTCAAGCACAAAGGAAGAAGACACACACAAGATATACTTTCACGCCAGAGACTGATTCAGTCTATGTGGAAAAGATCTATAATAGGATGTGGGCAGCCGAGCCAGTATATACTGTAGAGGAGATTACTTCTCAGTTGACAGAGATACTACATGGAGCAGCACAAGAGGCATACCCACATACTCAACCTGATCAGAAGAGAGGATCTAGAAACATGCCTCAAAACAGTTGGTATGACGAGGAATGCAGAGAGACGAGAACCCAGGTCCAGAAAGAGCTTACACTTGGGATCATCACATATAAGCAATCTCGGATTGCTCTTCGGCGTATAGTACGTCGCAAGAAAAGGGCATTCTTAGCCAAACTAGAGAAGGATTTATATCAGCTCTTCTTGAGTCAGGACTCACATGAGGCCTGGCGTTTATTTCACAAGCACTCACCGCCTCCGACGATTACTTCTCCTGAGATTTGGGGTCAATATGACATCATTATATATGGTATATGGACAGCCTCCATTACCAGATCCGCTAGAGCCATGCCCTGCTACTAGTACTTTCTTTACTACGGAAATGGTGAAAAAAGCCATTGATAAGATGAAGACAAGAAGAGCATATGATCATAATGGTTTAGTAGCAGAACATCTGGTCCATGCCAGGGATCTACTTTCAGAAGTCCTTGCTCGTCTGTTTAATCGGGTCATGTGTGAAGGATTACCTGAATCTTGGAAATTATCTACTCTCGTACCTATTTTCAAATCAGGGGATCCTATGATACCCGGGAACTTCCGTACCATTATGGTAGGTCACACATTGACCCGACTGTACGCATCCATTCTTGAACAAAAATTGAGTAGATGGGCAGAGAATGAGTGCATAAGGGCAACGGGACAAGCTGGATTCAGGAGGGGTTATTCCACTTTAGATCATATTCTTACGCTCAGAGCCATTATTGAGGAAGGAAGAGCAAGCCGGAGAAGGATGTATTGTTGCTTTGTGGATTTTCGGAAAGCTTTTGATACAGTACCAAGGGCCAGATTGATGCGCAGGATGCAAGAGTTAGGGGTCCCCAAAGAGATTATTTGGGGGATCATGGCCTTATACGGGTCAGTAACTGGTTATGTACGTACTCCAGAAGGGGATTCCGACATTGTTCATTCCACCGTTGGAGTAAAGCAGGGATGCCCACTGTCCCCTACTTTATTTGGTATGTACATAGATGAGGTATCAGATTACATTGATACAGAGGGTGACAGAGGTGCTCAACTTGCAGGGTCATGGATCCCTTTGTTGTTGTATGCAGATGATATTGTATTGATAGCAGAATCACCAGATGGAATGCAGAGGCAGCTAGATGCATTACATAAATTCGCGGAGGACAGTGGACTGTCGGTAAACTTGGGTAAAACCAAAGTTATGGTGTTTAACACCACACCGCAGTGGGTTAGGAGATCAGCACCTACATTTGCATATGGCCAGGATACAGTAGAGTACACAGATGCATACACATACCTTGGTGTGGTATTTGCAGGACCGAAGTTTACTATTAAGAAAGCAGCGGATGCTAGATTGTCCAGAGCCTCTACGGCCTTGGGAGGGTTGGAGAGGATGTGTTCACAAGTGCAGTTTCAAGAACCACGAACAAAACTTTGGCTCTTTGATACTGTGGTGGCTTCGGCTATGCTTTATGGGGTCCAGATTTGGGGACCATCTGTGGATCAGGATAATTGGAAGTCAATGGAGAGACCTTTGGTATCTATGATTTCCCGAATGATTAAAGCCAAGGCCTCCGTACCACACGCGATTACCCGAGCGGAACTAGCTGCCCCTCCGATAGAAATTGAAGCTCTTACCAGATCAGTGTCCTTTATACATGGTTTGTGGGATACAAATAATTGCCGATATACTAGACTGGCCCTCGAATCCTCTCGACAATTAGCAACGAAAGGGGATACATCATGCTGGTATGCACAATTGTCCTCGTGGTTTCAGAGACACGGGTTCAGTATGGAAAGATTACGCCCCTTCCAATACTCTCTTGAGGCTCCATCACTGGCAATTACACGAACGGAGATTAATAAAATCATCCGTCAGGATCTTTTACAGTTGGATACTAAGAGGACATGGGTAGACCCTACACAAGAATTGGGCACGAAGATGGCCGACTACAAAGAAAACTTCCTACAACTATCTGAAGATGGATTTGTGATTATGGATACCCACCTGTCTCATGGTTTGAGATGTGCTATTGGTCAGATTCGTACATCCTCACACCAGCTGGAAATTGAATTTGGCAGATTTAGGGGAATCCCACCTGAGAGCAGAATTTGCAAGTTATGCGGAGTGGAGCCGGAGACAGAATTACACTACATATGCCATTGCACCGTATACTATGAGATACGTGGGCGTTTCCATTGCCTATTTAAAGAAGGCTTTGGACCTCTAGATAGAGTCATGCAATACCAAGATCAAAGATGCTTAGGCTTGTACCTACTGGAACTACATCGGCACAGGGATAATCTAATGAGAAGACAAAGAGCACTACAGCCTCAGAGGCAGATCACAGATTTCTTTGGATCGAGAGAAGCAGGAGTGGAAGGAGAAGCAAGAGGCCAGCAGCCAGCACAAAGGAGTACCCACATTCATACCAAAGGCACCCTCATTGACAGGGCGATTGAGCTTAGGAAATCGAGTCGACCACGACCGAGATGAAGAAGCACACTTCACCGGAGGAGACTACAACAAAGGATTATAAGCATTCTAGCCAAACACCCAAAATGCTCCTAAGAAGTTTATTTAATACTTTGTATTTAGTTTTTCACATTTATTTTCACACTTTCACACTTTTCACACTTAGTGCTTTAGTACTAAGGTACCCAGACATTGTAACAGATTCACCACTTTTGTATCAGTTTGGTCTCATAGGTCATTCTGGCCTTTTTGAAGACGTTAATATAACATTTCATTTCTCTCTCTCTATCTAATAACACGTCTTGAGTTCAACTCTGCTCGTCGGATAGATCTTTAAGGTCTCTTGGGATAGTTTCCTTCGACGTTAAAAATTCTCTTCTTCTCGGGGGTGTGTGTGAGTGTGCACTAATAAGAAGAGGAAAATGCTATAACCTTTCTATCACCATGTGTGGTAAATTGGTTATGCCATTTCCCTCTTGAATAAGAGGTCTTGAGTTCAACTCTCCTCGTCGGATAGATTTTTAAGGTCTCTTGGGATAGTTTCCTACGACGTTAAAATTCTCTTCTTGGGTGTGTGTATGTGCGTGCGCGCTAATAAGAAGAGGAAAATGGTATAACCTTTCTATCACCCAAGTGTGGTAAATTTCCCTCTTGAATAACACGTCTTGAGTTCAACTCTCCTCGTCGAATAGATCTTTAAGGTCTCTTGGGATAGTTTCCTACAACATTAAAATTCTCTTCTCCTGGGGTGGGTGGGTGTGTGTGCGTCCGCGCACTAATAAGAAGAGGAAAATCGTATAACCTTTCTATCACCCAAGTGTGGTAGATTGATTATGCCATTTCCCTCTTGAATAACACGTCTTGAGTTCAACTCTCCTCGTCGGATAGATCTTTAAGGTCTCTTGGGATAGTTTCCTACGACGTGAAATTTCTCTCTCTCTCTCTCTCTCTCTCTCTCTCTCTCTCTCTCTCTCTCTCTCTCTCTCTCTCTCTCTCTCTCTCTCTCTCTCTCAGCATCTTCTCTCACAATTTTCATTCTCTCTTGTTTTGGTCTATTGCACAATCTCTCATGAAGTAAAGGGGAGCTCTCTCTTCCCTTCAGTAAAAGGAACCTTGATGACGCACCGAGCACTCATCCTGAACATTCACCATCATTCTCTTCCACTGCCCATAAAACTCTCTCTCTCTCTCTCTCTCTCTCTCTCTCTCTCTCTCTCTCTCTCTCTCTCTCTCTCTCTCTCTCTATCAACATGAGCACGAGCTGAATTTTGAACTACAATTACTTGAGGCCCTCCACAGCAAATGGAAGAATGCAATGCACAGGTCCAAGTTTGAATACTATTGCAAGCACATAAACACGAGATACTGGGAAGAGTACAAGACCGGGGCAACCCAAATACATATCAGGACACCCATGTCTTACCGTGCGAGACGGGTCATCACCTTGATGCGGACAAGATCACACATGCTCAAAAGTGAAACGGGAGGATGGCTGAATATTGATGCAAACATGAGGAGATGCACTCAATGCAACTTGAACTCATTGGAAAATGAGGCACATGTAACCCTTGAATGTCCAGCATATGCACACATTCGGGTCGACTTTCCCCAACTTATTCAAGGATGTACTACATTTGAGGAGCTTCTCTCAAGAACACATCCCTCTCCAGTAGCACTAGGCATCTATCTTGCCAAAGTGCTAGAACATCACACCACACTCACAAACAAAATCACCACAGAATCATGACACGTCCCCTCCTTCACATGGGAAGGGGGGAGTCTCATATATGATATTTTGGGTCCCATGGGTCATTTTGGCCCCCCGAGGACAAAATACATCATCATCATCATCTCTCTCTCGTGGCTTGAAGTGCTAAATGTCCGTTAAAGTCTGTTCTTTCAATTAGCAAGTAGTGCCCATCCTGTCACACCGACACTGCATGCAAACCTACCATCCATAGGATCTCGAACCCGTCCCACAAATGATATTGGCAAGCTCACAAAAGGGCATAGGAGTGACCAAATTTGTAGGGCCACACTACCATTGGTGAAGAGAGAACATGGAGTTAGGAGCAGTCTCCACTCAAACAAAACCTCCTCTAATTGTTGTCATTGTCGGCTAAGCATTTGGCACCACATACTCCCCTATCTACCTACCTATCTCTGTCTCTGTCTTTGTCTCAGGTACACGTCACTATGTTGTTGCTGAACACTGGTGTTGCAGCCTGCTGGCTCTAATCCTTATGATCTCTATCATGTTGTCGTACAGGGTCCTACTGCTGTGCAAAACTGTGTTAGCTTTGCTATGGTTGTGGCTGTGAGGGCCGTCCCCTCTTGCAATCTCAATTGTCGTCTTGAAATGTAAAGCATTGGTTCAATATGCCCGTAGCCAAATCCTCTGTAAGCGGAGCACCCCTTTCCACAATCCCCCTCTCATGACATCTAAGGCACTAGTTCAATATGCCCGTAACCACAATTCTCTGTGAGTGGAGCACCCCTTTCCAGTCAAAAGTGATAGTATTTGCAGCAACATGAACGCAGCAGGAGTCCGCTCGTTCGACTCCAATGCACCACCTGCCTTAGGTAGCAGAAGGCAGCGTTGACTTTGTAAAATGCCACGTGAGTGACACTTTTATAAAGTTGCTACATTGTAATACTAACCTCATTGTCTGCCAGAAGACGTTATATAAACTCACCGTTCAATAAGCCAATGCAGACCATGAGGTTAGAGTGATCAGAGTCTTCCTCATGCTCAAAATCCGAAAACTACCAGTGTCACATACACCCACTCTCAGCACCTAAGGATGTATTCCAATGCTGTGATTTAGTAACAACTAGTGGGATGTATCCTTGCATCAAGGTCTCTCTTTCGAAGGCGTTGGTTTTAAAAAACGAACAGACACTTGCACCACCCACTATCTTCAAGTCGAAATGGCTCGTTGTATTTCTGTTGGCAGGTTTTTCTGATGCAGGTACGCTCACAAATATGATAACACACACATGATGAGTGAGTCACAAAGGAAGACATAATTACCCGTCGCTTGAGATGCTCTTGAGGGACGCCCGAAACCTCTCCAATCTCGCCACGATAAGTAGATGAGGGGACATCTGAAGAGAAGACGCGAAATTGCTGCGTACAAGTGCGCGATCTGCAAGCGCGCACCGCGTTTCGAATCGCACCCGCCATCTCCGACAGTAATTTAGAGAGAGAGAGAGAGAGAGAGAGAGAGAAATGTGGCGTAGGATAATAAATGTAAAGTCAAGCCTAAGTGAAGAAGTTTAAAATCAATAGCCAATGTGTGTGTCTGGTCAATTTTGAAAAAAATCAAGCCTAAGTGAAGAAGGAAGTTTAAAATCAAAAGCCAATGTGTGTGTCTGGTCAATTTTGAAAACATCCGAATTGAGGGGAATCAAGCTTAAGTGAAGAAGGAAGTTTAGAATCAAAAGCCAATGTGTATGTCTGGTATATTTTGAAAAAATCCGAATTGAGGGGAATCAAGCTTAAGTGAAGAAGGAAGTTTAAAATCAAAAGCTAATGTGTATGTCTGGTCAATTTTGAAAAAATCCGAATTGAGGGGAATCATTGGAGATCCACTAAAGAGGCGAAAGAAAGACGAAGAAAGGGGGGGACAAGAACAAGGCGGTTGGCAGTCAAAGTCTCTTTGTGCTTTTGGTTCTCTCGCTCTCTGGAAGTTTGTATGCGAGCGGCAGGGAGATGCTGGGCGGTTAAAGGAAGCCTTTTCTCTCTGTGTCTCTCCCCTATCTATAAAGAGCATTCTTGAGTCGGCGATCAACTCTCTCTCTCTCTCTCTCTCTCTCTCTCTCTCTCTCTCTCTCTCTCTCTCTCTCTCTCTCTCTCTCTCTCTCTCTCTCTCTCTCTCTCTCTCTCTCTCTCGGAGATGATGAGGGCAAACAGGGGATGCTTATGCAGCTGCACACGGAGATGATGAGTTTGTGACATCTCTCTTACTCTGTTGTGTTGGTTTTCAGGCCCTCTGACCCAGCTCAGCCTGGTTCCAAACAGCCTACAGGCTGAAGGGGACAAAGTTGCAAGTCACTTTTTTTGTGGTTGACGTAGGCGAGGAGAATAGCTGAACTGCCTCCAAGAGTTTTTGAGGCGGGGCTAGTGCGAGAGCAGGAGAGGTGGCGGCTGCAGCAGCTGACGGGTAAGGGCAAGCTGAGGGAACGGAAGGATTCTCTGTGCTCTCTCTCTCTCTCTCTCTCTCTCTCTCTCTCTCTCTCTCTCTCTCTCTCTCTCTCTCTCTCTCTCTCTCTCTCTCTCTTCTTCTCGGGTGTGTGTGTGGGTGGGTGTGTTTGTGTGTGCGAATAAAAAGAGGAAAATGGTATAACCTTTCTATCACCCAAGTGTGGTAGATTGGTTATGCCATTTCCCTCTTGAATAACAGGTCTTTAGTTCAACTCTCCTCGTCGGTTAGATCTTTAAGGTCTCTTGGGATAGTTTCCTACGACGTTAAAACTCCTTCTTCTTCTTCTTCTTCTTCTTCTTCTTCTTCTTCTTCTTCTTCTCTCTCTCTCTCTCTCTCTCTCTCTCTCTCTCTCTCTCTCTCTCTCTCTCTCTCTCTCTCTCTCTCTCTCTCTCTCTCTCTCTCTCTCTCTCTCTCTCTCTCTCTCTCTCTCTCTATGAGAGCGAAAGCTGACATGGAAAGGGGGAGGGGGACGAATATTCAAGTCAAGTCCCATTGACTAATGGGGTTTCTTTTAAATATGCCCAGTAAGTAAGTGTGAGTGTATGTGCTACACATTTTGAAAAAAAAAAGGAGGGGAGAATCTGTAGGCATTGCTAATGCTATAGAATGATGTTGGGAATGTTATGCTTGATACGATTCGAGAGATATGAAATCGAAAAGTATATACAATTTTGAAATAGACGATCACGTATGTTAGAGATACAAAGAATATAGAATCCTGAAGTATTTATGTGAGGACGCCAAGTTAAGTGCAGCATGTGAAAGAGAGTATAGTGATGATTTGGTACAGAGTCAGGTTAGTGGGAAGCAGTATTAGGTATAGTAGATAGAAGATGTAGTGAAGTTAAAGTAGAAATTATATTAATTATGAAGTATCAAATTAATTATGAATGTCACAATTTGTGTAGTTTGATCTCTATAGAGTGCAGTAATTTCAAACCATGACCTAGCATAGGGACAATTAGCTTGTTTTAATCTGATTGCAACTCAGTCCCTACCTTTTTTACGCTAGGACTTTAATCTGGTATATCTTGAGATCCTCATAACATAGGACAAACCAGGAGATACATAGATTGACATCAAGGATCTAGCAATAAAGTAAACATGTACACAATGCATTGACTACTGCAATATATGAGATAGATTGCCAAACTGTAAGGAAAGTATTAGAGCATGTGTATTTATTATCCACATATGATGATTGACATCGAGTGTTTATTATTGGTGAGGGGACCATGTAGCTAAACTAAACTACGAAAGTGTTGACAAACTCTAAAAATACAGAAAGCATTGATGAACTCTAAAATTGAAGTGCACTGCCAATTTGGTGGTCATCAGTACGGGTGTCATCCGAGTGTGCAAGGTAGAGGACGCTCTTTATGTCAAGCTACATGAAAACAATGTGAGTAGTTAAACATTTCCTCTTGCAATGAAGCATAGAGTGAAAAAGTAAACATATAGTGCACGTCTGAAAAGTGCCATATGAAAGTATAGTGGAGAGTTGGCATTGTGGTCTCCCCAGAATTTATAACGAACAAAAGTCGTGCCCTGCCCCGTAGTCTTTATGTTTTGTCCAAGCAAACACATAGGCATGGAGGTTTGGATACAAATAAATGAACCTTGCAATTTTGTTGAGGCCAAGTCATACTTATCAATTTAAAGCATCCACTACCATGAATATAGATGCTTCTTATGGCACACATTGCAAGAATTAAAGAAGATATAAAAGACCTAAATATGTAACTAATTTAATGAGAATGAGGATATTTTTAATATGAGTACATAAATAGTACATGTCTACAAAGTCACTGGGACTGCACTATCTTGCACATGTGACTCATTGCTCTCCTCTCTAACTGGCAGAGCGTCAAAATCCGTCACCACCACCGATGACTGCTCTAGTCGTGCACTCAAGGAGCTGTCATGCTCTACATGTCTATCCTCAGACCCTGCATGCACAATGAGCGAAGTGTCACGCTGATCATCAGCAAAGTATACTCACCTAGATTGTGAACATCTGCATGGCAATGGACTCACAGAGACTATGTCGTCTTTGACACCAAGAACATAGAGAAGAATCAAACGAGCACCACGATGGCCTCACGCTATCACAAGAGAACCTCTCCTCATCAAGTAAGACTCATCAATCAGATGAACATGAGACCCATGATCTCTAAGCTACGAGATGGAGATCAAACTCTTATGAGCATCAGGCACATACTAAACATCATGGAGCACAAGCATACTCCCACTGAAAAAACACAAATGAATGTCACCCACACCATGAACACCATCCTGTCTTAGAGCAAAAAAAGTGCTAAACCACTCCCTGTGAGGAGTAACATGGTGTAAAGCACTAATGTCCAGCTGCCAATCGTGAGACAAACTCCATGTATGTCTAAGTGAACGTGTGGAAGTAGGAGTGCCTACCACACTCGTACTCTCACCAACAACCAATGGAAACCTGCGTTGTCTCCAACGCCTGAAACAACGTCTCCTCATGTGTTTTGGTTTGCCACAATGTCAACAAACCACATGTCTGCGCCTCTGAGATCTTCTTGATACACCAACGTGTGTATCCAATGACAAACGGTCACTGCAAGATTCCATAAGTGAGCACAAAACGAGTCTATAGATCAGCCCACACAGTGTAAATGCACTGTCCACAAGAGCATAACTACTCAACACAATGCAAAAGAAAACTAGCTGATTAAACACTTGCCACCAAAACTACGGCATACATCGCATAAAGCGCATAACCCTCTGCCAAAACCAAGAACTAATCATGCATAAATGGTGACCATAAGCAAGGAGAGCGCAAGCAAAATGACCATCTGCATAGGCACAAGCCAAAATGTGGCTAAAACAGTTCTCTAGCACCTATCGCAAAACGCATAAAACCTAGCAAAAATTCAACAGTGTCTCCTTTGTAACTGGAGAAACATCTCACCCATAAAACCGCATCCAAGATGCCAAAGTGGGAGAAGCTCTCGACCACTACAAACTGACAAAAATCTATCAACCAAAAGTATGGCAAAGTGGGAGTAAACCTCGACCACTATAGTCTCCGAAAGAGGACATAAACCATAAGACTACTCAATGCCAATAAGTAGAAATGCCCAAAATGGCTCCACATTTTCACATACAATGGCAATCCACACTCAACATACATCAATGGAGTGACCGCGCATAAGCAAGTGCCAAAAGAGTTGCAATCCAGAATTGATCAATGCGAAAAACAATGCTCTCAAGATAGCTCACCGGCACTTGAAAGTGCTTGCCAAAATGCATGTACAATGGATATCAACCATGCACCATGATCATATGAAAATTGATTAGCAAAGACCATGAATCCAAGCACAAAATCACTGCCAAAGTATCATGTGAAAACCTGTGAAAGAATCTCACCTGTGTGCTCCAAAAAACCACATCTCTCAAGAGACCACTTCGATAGTGTGTAAACGCCTCCGTGACTCTTTGCCCGAATCTACCAAAAAACCTCAAACCACAAGCTCTACACAAGCTTAAATTTCATCTCCAGCTCAAAATATATGCACCCAACTTGGAGCACCTCCCGTACTTCCAAAAGTGCATCAAACTCGCACACCATGCGAAAACAGAAAACCTGCAACTTTTGTATACAGTCAGTCTGAGCTGAATATCAGGAATTTGCAAAAAGTTTGTTCTGCAAAGTTGTAGAGCACATCAATACGGCTGGGCATGACAGACAGAATACTCAGATCTGCATTACACAATCTTCCACACTCCTTTCTGAGCTTCCACAAGAGCATACATCACTCTCAGCTCAGCTCAGAAGCTCCCATTGCATTCTCGCAAAGCTTTCAAGGTTTCTTGATCTCTCCACCGCCAAGAGCGAGCGAGCTATCGCCTCAAAGCTCTCAAAGATGTTGTGCTCCCCGCCATCGCCAAGCCGTAGCTTTGATATCAATTGTGAGTGCGCAAATGCGGTGCGTATGCGGAGAGAGAGAGAGAGAGAGAGAGAGAGAGAGAGAGAGAGAGAGAGAGAGAGAGAGAGAGAGAGAGAGGGGTGGATCACTTCAACACTATGTGTGTGAGAGAGCCCCTTATACTTCTATCTAGTAAAGAATAAGGTGTGTATAAGTAATGGGTGGTCGGATGTCTCTGATGCGTCCGACAGAGGTAAGAGGCACACAGCCTTTACCCCCAAAAATTCTAAAGTCGAGCGTGAAGCGCGCATCAGTACAAGTGGTATCAAAGACAATAGTGTCTTGATCCTCAAAAAGAAAATAAAGGAAATTCAAAGAGCTAAGATAGAGCCTTTGCAGGTGATCCCCAATTGAAAGGTACTTTCTATATATGTAGGACTTGAAAAAGAATGGTGGTTTGGTGTCGTGTCCTTTCCGCCCATATTGGTAGTTATTTGCACGTAAGGACTTTTTTGGGTGGGAGAGAGCATCATAGTTTGCGAGAGAGAGAGGCTTACCTGATGCGAGTACAAGTGGAGTGCTGGTAGGAAGGATTTGAGCAGCCTCGTATGCAAAATTGCATTGATCTTGAGGAGGGGACATTGATTATTTATCATAAACATAAAGCAAAACAAATGAAAAGTATCCATGCATATGTTGTATGCTTGGCTTTTATTACTAGTGTTGAATAGTTGTTTTTTTAACGTTGTGTGCGTTTTTAATAAAACTCACGATAAGGAGGAACACATATTTTTTTGGCTTACAAAGTAAAAACAAAAAACGTTTGTTGTGGGTATTTGACGTGTATTTGATAGTGAACGTCGATCGTTGACAAGCTATCCTCCTCAACATGCTATCCTCCTTCCCTCCACAGCTTATAGAAATATGCATGGGGAGTGGGTTCAACCCCTTAGCTCGATGTTAGGAACCATGCAATCATAAACATTTGCAATTAAAAAATGAACAAATAAAGAAACCTTGCTCACTCAAGAGAAGAAGCAATATCAGCTTGAGTAGAATTTAACAGCCATATGACCATAGCCATTGCACAAAAAAGTTTCTCAAGAGCTCATATACTTTGTGTAAAATAAGAGCTCACTTGTGTGCAAGAGTTTGTCATTTTTGGAGAACCTTGCGTGCAACAAAGTTATATCATGAAGTACACACCCACTACAATTGACATAAGGGGGCATATTTATTGCAAACGAAAGGGCTCTATAATTGCGTTTATGACATCATGAACACAAAATGGCTCTTAATATACCATCTCACAATAGTGGTTAAGCTCTTGTTATATGGACGAAAATGGTAGGAGACTTTCCTTCTTGTCAGCTTTTCCAATTTGATCCATATTGATTTTTGCAGCACACATGTTGCTACTGCCAATCCATTGTGCATGAGAATCCAGCAAAGAGTTGGCACCAACTTTTGATTTCTTTGTCATTTTCCAAAAAACAAAGCGTCTCAATTTCCTCCATTGAATTCACTTTAATTTGCATCACATTCCTTTTGACAAAGAATATTGTTGGATTTCGCTTTAGTTTGCATCACATTTCTTTTGGCAAAGACTTCTGTTATAGCAAGTAGAGAAACACTAACGCAACTAGGCAATTGGTGTTCTACTACTAGGAATACAAATTTAGAAAGTGATAATTTGCAATTCCTATACGATGGTGGAGATGACTCCTGACATGGCTATCTCAAGGACAACGTCTCCAAATATGTGTATCAATTAGTCATGCAGAGTAGTTATTATGCCTTCTTTTGAAGCAATGTTTGCCAATAGTCCATGCTTGTTCACGTTTGCACTCACCTTGTCCATGTGTCATCAACATCCTCAACAAGGCCCAATTTTGAGCATGTTTTGAGTGTATACCTCATTGTCTTCAAAATACTGACCATGATCGAACCTATGATCACTACCCGACACGAGATGTGCAAAAAATCCAATGCCTAATGTCACCACATCACATTCACAACAGGCTCCAAAGCATTGCACTCTCCTTCCTTTACAAAGCTATGAATTTGGAGCTCGTCAAGGAGTCCTGTTGGTTGCAATAGGTATCCTTGTTGCAAGAGGCCCAAAACTATAGCTCTCAGATGTTTTCACTTACACTCTTCACATCAAGGCTTTGTCCTACCTTGCCTATCAATAAGACATGATGATGCAAGAGGCTAGATAAAGTCCATGAAGAATCTGATTCAAGATTACAGAGAGAAAATGTGTATTCAATATTAGCTTCTATAAAATGATAACACAACTCACCAAAGAGATTTGAAATGCCAATAGAAACACTAGTTGCTGGCATTGATGAGAAATAAAATATGACAGTGATCATCACTTGCCGATTTCTTGCGCTGATAAGCAAAATTATATTTACAAAGTAAAGATTGTGGTTTTGTTACTGACATGTATGAAGAAACACACCTCGCTTGAGCCACCCTACTACTTCCCCAACAATGTTGTGAAGTTCCACATAATTGATAGGTCATGCAACATGCATGCCTTGTGTGCTACCTTCTCATCTATCTTCTTGAAGCAACCATGTAAGTGGGTTGTTGACATGGCAGGCATTACAAGAGGTAAAATGCCATGTAATTCTACCTCTGCTAAGGCGGAGATGAGTTTTGGTATGGCTATCTCAAGGACAACCTCTCCAAATATGTGTATCAATGAGTCATGCACAATAGTTATCATGCCTTCTTTTGAAGTAATGTTTGGTGACAGTCCGTGCTTCTTCATATCCATGCTCGACTTGTCCATGCATCATCAATCAAGATCCTCAATGAGGTGCACTTCAGAGCATACTTTGAGTGTATGCCTCATTGTTTTCAAAATGATGACCATGACCTGACCTATGATCGATTCCCACCACAAGATGATGCAAAAATCCCAATGCCCGTTGTTGCCTCTTCACATTCACAAAAGGATCCTTGACAAAGCTATGAATTTGGAGCTCGTCAAGGAGTCCTCTTGACTATGATAGGTAGTCTTGCAAGAGGCCTATAAGTGTAGCTCTTGGATGTTTTCACTTATGCTTTGTAGATCAGCACTCAACATTGACTAACCTTCTAGAAATGAGAAAAGCACAATGAAGATCCTCACATTAAGGCTTTGAAGCAAGTTTTTCTTTCCCTGAAATGTGGTTCAAGTTGTGCGTCTAGATTAGATTATGACCACAAGAACCCTTGTAAGACCATAGAACTGAATAGCATAGTGAACACAAGCCAACCACATGATCATAAGAACATTGGATGGTGCTCAACTGAAAAGTATGGCATTGTCCAATGTTGTCTGCTACAATGCCCATTTAAAAAAGGTGTTGGGTTTCACAATACATTTTTGAAAGGCATCCACATTGTACATTTGGTTTTTAAAGATCACAACAAAGCCCACATAATAAGATGAATTACAAATTGTTTGTGATTCATTTGAGTGGTTCAAACAATTGCAAAAATCAAATGATTTCATAAAATTGCATTCGCATGTGCAAATAAAAATATACATATCTATTTATTTATGGTCTCTCTAGTCACATTTATAGACAAGGTTGCCATTTAGCTCCTCTCTTATTTACTATTGCTACCCATCTATTGTTTATTATTTTTGAAAAGATGGCTTTGATGGGCAAGATTCATGGTTGTGGATATTTTTTGTTATTAACCTTTGTTTGTCTATTAACACTAGATTGGTAACATGACACTTTTGTGACCTCTTAACACAACTTTTTAGAATTATTGCTTGAGATGCCAATGAGGTTCTAAAGTGCTCTATATCCACAAAGCTAGCTTATGACTTGAAAAAAACTTGGAATTTCTTTGGGGCAGTGATTCCACCTTTAGAGTTGGTTTTGACTAACATTTTTAAACCTAACTTAAGCCAAAAACAACGTGTGCTCTTTTTGGCTAATTTTCATGAAATTGGCATTAGATCACCCTAAAACACAACTTAGTGAATTCTAAAGTGATACATAGCTAACATGGGTAGTTCAAAAGGTGTTTTTATGCTTCTGCAAAATGGAAATCCTATGTATTGGAGGTTATGGCCCATTTATGAAAAATTCTTTCTCTTGATTTGCTAGTGAAATTCAAATTTTGATGAATATTTTGGAAGTGTCTTTGTAAGAAAAAGGTGATTTTGAGTGTGTTACAACACAAAAGTGGAAGTGATTTTCCGTCTTACCTGAATCACACTCATTTTGAGTAAATACTATGTTGTCTCCAAATTGCTAAATTTCACTAAACAAATTTGGTACTATTCAAACTTAGGTCTAAATATAGGTATACAATTCCAATTCGGTTCCAACTTGATAGGTTTATATGCCATATAGAAGGCTATATTGTGGAAGCTAGTTTTTTCATCCATGCAGTTTTTGTACTTCATAGGTGTGTTCCAAATTGTCTTAGAAAGACACTTTTTGATACTTTTTGTGCTTGAACATGAAAGTAAAGAACCAAAGTGTGTAAAGTGAAAGCATATATTAAGATATGGGTGTACACATGAAAATATTGATGATAGGTCATCAAAATGCAAAAAATGCACCTTTTTTGTACTTAATCCCATGTTCAAAAGAAATTTTTTGGGCCTAGAACAACCATATACTTTGGTCAAGAACTCATTGATTTTTACAAAAACAAGGTGGAATCACGAAGGCCTACTAAAGATAACACCCTTCATCAAGGGGAATGAGAGTTATGCGGAGCAAGTATGAATGAGTGTTTACAATCACATGTTATTTTTGGCCTGCTAAAGGCCTTAGTGCACTATGGATAAATGTCGTTCAATTTTCATTGCTTGACAAGTGTCCCAACGGACCTTGAAAGTCTTGTGAGTAAAAAGAACTAATAGTCTGTTAAATGTTATTTTTCAAAGTTGCATTTACCTTTTTGGATTAAAAAGTGTTTTCATAGGAGTTTGACCCCATGATATGAGGTATTGATAAAGGTCCTTTCATTAAAAAAAAATCATTTCACTATCTTGTTTTATTATGTTTATTAAATGTAATTTTCTTATTAAAAAAGCAGTAAAATACTTTTTGTGTTTTAACTTTAAATTTTATTGTTTTTATGTTACTTCTTTCTCATTTTATTTTATGTCAAAATATTGATATGCAATGTGCACCTTTCACATTATTTAAGTGGGGCTCTTTGTAATATATAAACTACTTGTGACTATATTTGTATAATAGATCATACAATTGTATATTTAAATGCAAAAAATTTTCCATGTGATTATGAGCACATATCTAAACTTACTCTCCCTCATCTCTCCTTAATTTAGCAAGCCTTCGTGCATTCTCACCTTTTTTGTATATTAATAAAAAAATTTATTGTCCATTATACACACACAATCACAAATGGTTTATATGTTACGGAGGACCCCACTTAAACAAAAAATTGAAAGGCTCACATTGGTTTTTCTAAAACAAAATAAGGGATAGCCCTTGTATAGACTTAGGATTCATGGAGCAGTCGTGCTTGGCTCCCTGCAGCCTGCGAGGTGCACATGAGCAAGAGGCCCGAGGGTGCTCTGCAGTAGGGCGGGGGATTTGCATGGTTGGATGGTCTTCTACTTGGGCAGAGAAGCGGATGCATTTTCCTCTGGGGTGAGGGGTTGGGCGGTCTCAACCCCTTTGTCGGTGGTTTTTCCTTGCCGTGCCCAACATTTTTGGCTATTGGGAGAGGCCGCTCCTCCCGCCTCCTCTTGAGGAGGGCAAGCAACGAAAAGACATGTTGGAGTCTTCATCTGTAGGCTACCATTCGAGTGGCAGGTGGGGGTGTCCCTGTGGTGGCAGGTGGAGGGTCCTGAAAGGGCGTGGCTCCTTTATAAAGGCTGGTGGTTGGGTGTTCACTTAGGCATCTTTGTTAGGTGGTTTTTGCACGTTCCTTGTGTGGATGGGGAGTTGGTGACGGGATCTGGCTTGTCGGAGGTGGAGGGGTCTTCTGCCTATGCTCCATGGCAACTCCTAGCACTTCTTGTGGAGTCTTTGGTACTTTGAAGGGTCTAGATCTGGTGATTGTTCTTTAGTTTGGTGAATGGTTCTTTGGTGAACTGCAAGAGGTTCAAATTTGATGGTTCGGTGGATGGTTCTTTTTGGTGAGTGGCCGGTGATGGAGCTTCGGGCTCCACCCTACTTGTGATATGCGGTTTTTCGGCACTGACGGCGGTCCTTTGTGGGTGGTGTCCTACCCGATGACACAGGATGGACTTCTAGTCACAACCACATAGGTTGTTGCTACTTCTATGAGGGTGGTTCCCTTTTTAGCCAATCTGCTTTACCTTTGTGTGGGAATCTGGTGGTCTATTTTGGGGTGGCTCCCCTCTCAGTTGATGTATCTGGAATATGGTCTTGGTATTTGGTGATTTGGTTGACGCCATGGCTCGGTGCGAGCATGGCTACATATGTAGATTTTTTGGTCTTAATTCATATAACACTCACAATTTGTGAGTTTTGCCAAAAAAGGAAATAAAATAAATAAAGGGACCCGTTGCCAAATTAAAACAAAGGGAAAAAAATTTGATGTTTTCATAGGAAAAGGAAGGTCTAATTTGCAAAAGATAAAAAATAAACAAATTTGATAATTCTTACATTTTGTGAAAATTTTGTACGTAATAAAAACATTAAAGGGACCCATTGCCAAATTAAAACAAAAGAAAATTTAATCGTTTTCATAGGAAAAGGTAGATCTAATAGGCATAGGATATAGTAAAATTAAGAATTTGATCATTCTCAAGTTTTGTGAAAAAATATGTAATAAAAATAATAAAATGAAAAGAGACATTAAAACTTAAAACAAAAGAATATTTTAATGCTTGTTTATAAGACAAGATAGATTTAATAAGCATAAAAATAATAAAACAATTTAGTGAGATGATTTTTTTTGAAGTCCTTCAATGAAAGGACCCTTTATCAATTCCTTACATCATGGAATCAAACTTGCTCTTTCTACTCACATTAGATTGAATCTTTGTAGATCCCACTTTAAGTTAGCAATTCAAGCTCAGCCTCAAATAAGCACCTAATAGTGAGCGACCTTGGCCTCATGACCTCATCAAGACAGATAGAAATCTTCGGGTTGAGCCACTCTACATGTGAGCTATTCGCTGTGTGCAATGCGAGCACAAACATATAAAAAAAAGGCAATATTCTTCTCCTAGCTATATGACGTAGCCTCTCGTGCCAAACCTCAGGTCACTCTCCCGCCTCCAATTGGCTAATTGCCCACCATTTTTGACCTCCCTCTAAATTTGATTGTTTCCTCCCTTCAACAAAGCAATATCTCACTTAGATTCTTACTACAAGACTGAACCCGAAATTGTATGCACATATTCCTATCCTTTATTAATCAAAGTCTTTTTTCAAACATGCCCAAAAGTGAATGTAGGTTGTAGACAATAGCATTCGAAAGGCTAAGACTTTTAAAGCTCGGGACACTTGTCTACCAAAGAAATTTAAACGACTTTCACCCTTGTGGTGCTAAGGCGTTTAGAAGGCCAAAAATAGGCTCTTTGTCTAGATATTTTTCTAGCTTGTTTAAAATGGGGTTCACCTAGCAATATGATGGTATTCCACATAAAGTGTGGTCTTAGCTTTGAGCTAAAGTAAGGCCTTCTAAAGATACATACATATGATAGGAGTATTTGATTTTTTTCCAAAACTCTGAAAGAACACTTTTATGTCCTGTTAGATTACCAAACTAGTGTTAATGTTTTAAAGCTTCTGCTCATAATTTGTGAAGTGTGCTTCACTAATTCATACTTTGTTTTGGTGTGATTTGGGCCTTGTAATGTAATCTTCTTAAACCCAACCTCGTTCAAATGAGGTTTTAAAAATGTTTTATATTCCAACAAAATTGTTTTGTTCCACTCATTTAAAGCATCTAGCTTATGTTTTCTTGAAAAATTTTGTGGCCTGATTATATATGGTTCTTTATATTACATTGGAATTTTTTATGTGATATACATATAGGCATGCCTTTGATCATTCATTATGGCGGGGGGTGTCGATCTATGGAATGGCATTTCTATAGGTTGAAAATCATGAGATGGTTTAAGCTCTAAAAGAATTTTATTATTTCCTTGACTATGTTGTTGATCTCGCTACGTGTTTCAAGAAATTGTGGCATCTTTATTGGTAACAAGCTTCTTGGTATGTAGTTGCATGCTCCATCAAATCTAAAGGATTGCCTTTTTATAAGAAATTATTTTTGGGAAAATGCTTCTTAATGTCTATTCCTTTTGGTCAAAAGTTGTTGTCTTGAAACTTTGCTTCTTATATGTTGGAAATGTCAATCAAGAATGGAAACTCTTCCTCAAATTTTTTAATTTTCCCTGAGTACACATCCTTTGAAATCAACTATTGCACATATCTTCCATCCAATTTCGAGTTAGTGATGTTTAAGATTTGGGTGTTACCAGCTTGTCTTTGGGGTTATAAACTTGAGTTAGCTATAACACTCTCAAAGTCTTGGAATTATTTCGTGAACTGCAATTTGAAAGCACAAAACATGCTCTTGTATGCTACTTTTCACCTTCTTGTTGATGTTTATTTGTGAGGTGTTGAGGTCTAGGAAAAAAAAACTTCTTATAGGGATGCCACCTATCTCACATAGGTTTTTGGAGTTGAAAGTCGTAGTTTTTGCATTCTCTCTTTGTACAACCATGTGTAGTCAGTGATTACTTTTTTATATGATTTCCATATTACCTCTTTTGATGTAAATATGACTTGTTGTGTTTAAGAGTGGGCATTCACTACTCCAAGTAGGAAAAAATTCCAGAAAACCCTCCAAATGCAACGATTCAATCATCTCAACTATTCAAGGATTCATATAAAATTGCATGACTGAAAGCATAAACAACAAATATAGCAAAGAGCTTTGTGCCTTAAAATGTTTGGAAATGTTTGATAATTATCCATAGCAATAATCCTCAAAAATAGTCACAAATAAGCATAGGAAGTATGCACAAATCATGAAAAATTTCTCAATGATATATAAATACATTATAAAATTGTAATGCTTCTCCTTCCACCCAGCCAAGGCTTGTCACCATGTCTTGAACCCCAAGCTCCATACCATCCATGGTCACAAATAAAGACCTCGTCAGTGTGCTCCCTAAAGCAATCCAATAAAGAGATATTGTTGTTGCAAAACATAACTCAAGTCATCAATCATGAACATAAAGAAGCAATGAGAGATAATAAGATCAACCCCATCTGATAGAGTGACAATCCTCTTGGCTTGATCCTTTTGGCTTTTGAGTTGCTCCAACTTCCTCTTTCTTCCACCATTGCCTTTTTAACTTCTTTTGGACTTCTATGAACAACATCTCATTCCTTCAAGACTTCTTTTCATCATAAATTGGAGTGTATAGATTTTAGTTTTGAAATCTAGGAAACAATAGAATAAATTTTCAAACATGTGAAGCTTGACTTCTTTAGGTTTCTTTAGGTAAGAAACATCAAAGGATTGTTGAAAACTCTCCAAAATCATCTCCATACCCCTCTAGTACATTGTTAATTGCTTCTTGCAACATTGACATGTGTAATGCATTTGAACATGACTTCCTTCTCTTTTCCACACAACCTTTATGCCATTTGTGTGCGTCATCATAAAATTTAAAAACTTCTTCCAAATCCTCTTTTGTTTTGTAAAATTCATCATCATAAAATGATGCATTTTGAAAACATTTAATCGAATATAGCTATCGCACAATTTTGGAATGCACTCTTCAACACATATATCCTCCTTCTTGCAAGGCTTGCACATGTAAGGGCACTCTTTTATGCAGTGACCATTATTTCCACAAATCACGTGCTTCTTCTTCTATATCATTGCTTGAATATCCAAGGAACAAGGCACAATATACATGATACTTCTTGAAAAAAATGAAGGCTCTCCATAAAATTTTTGTGAGTCATACCAATGCCATTCACAATATTGCAGGAACCTACAACTTGAAATTGCACATTGCTTGAACCTACATATTTCATTATCTCAAGAATGTATAGAATCACAACCTACATGCACCTGCACTACTGCATCAAACTATACATTGCATAAAACTAAAAATATGCATAAATTGCAAACTTGAAATGTTGCATAGATTGCAAACTGCAAACAATCAGGAACAAAAAATGCCTAAACTTTGTACAAATAGTAGCGAATCATTATGCCCCAAAACCCAAAAACCTCCTTTTAATTCATTCTTTATGTGGATTCATTCGATGTTATGGCTAAAACCATTCCATGCCTAAAAATCATTATCCTTGCCTTAGTGGTTTCATGCTGAGTCTCTAACAAAAGCAAGATCAACAAAATGTTTAGGGTGTGTATACAAGTATCCCCACTAGGATACATTACAACGATCCGTCGAGATAATATAGTGTAGCCCTTTCAAGAATTCAAGAATGCGTGTAAAATTGCATGACTTGCAACACAAAAGAGAAAATAACACAAAGAGATAGCACCCCAATGTGCTAAGAAATGTCTTATAATTACCACACCATTCTGGAAGCTAAACCCTAGAAACAATCACACAAAGGAAACCAAAATTTATATAGCAGGAATTAGTGAAGACCAAATAGTAAATGACAAAAACATATCTAAAAGGGTGAAGAGTATAATGATTCTCCTTTCATTGCTCATCCTCTCTTTTGTACAAAAAAATCACAAAGGTGGAAGCTATCTCCATCCCATTTTTAGAAAGAAGAACAAGTGATGATCTTTCGGGTATATAGGATGGAAAAGAGGAGTCATTAAATCACTCTTAGATCATAGGGGGTGAAGAAAGTTTGTTGCTGACCATTAAATTGTGATGATGCCATCTTACCCCTCGAGACTATAAAAGTAATATATAGCGTGCATTTATACGTGCACATAGTATTGTAGGTGTCATTTAGCCATGTGAACACATTTGTGTGTATGCCCACATAGTGTTGTATCTGAAAGTGTTCGCCTTGTGACCACATTTTCCACTTCGAAACAACCCAAGGCCCTAGCTTGCTATAATCTAACTTCCAAACATGGATGTTAATACATGGGTCTGACTAGGGTGGGTCATGCTCTCCCTGTGTGTGTGTGTGTGTGTGTGTGTGTGTGTGTGTGTGTGTGTGTGTGTGTGTGTGTGTGAGAGAGAGAGAGAGAGAGAGAGAGAGAGAGAGAGAGAGAGAGAAGGGGACCACTAGACGACGTAACCAAACCACAAGCTACATGTACTGGAATTGATATTTTTGATAAATTGTCATGGATTATTTGATTTATTTTTTGAGCACCGCAATGTTAAAATTGATATGTGGAAATATGATCACTTGTCGGGTGTTGTGCTAGTAGATCAACGAACTGGTACATGCAGGACAATAAAGCGATAGCAATTGATTGAAATAAAACTACCACCATTGGATTACGTGGCAACCCTTAGCATTTTATGGTTCATTCATAAGTTGAGATGTAGATAGTTGTTTATTATTGTATTGAGCTCTTTATGAGCAGTGACTAATTTTATGCTTGAGTGTGAACTGATGTAACCAATTTTGAGCACGACCTCTATCTATAAATTAAATATGTGTAAGAGGGACACGCTGACTCTTGCACGAGGAGACCAGTGCCCATGTCTATTCTTCTCTCCTCTCCTCTCTTCTCTCTCATCGTGCCAGCGTAGCACTTCACTCTAGGAGGTATATCTGCACGCACTCTCATGCTCTCTCACACTCTCTATCTCTCTCTCATCACGTATAACATTGATTAGGTGCTCGGGCGACTATTTAGATATGCAGATTGATGGATTATATCACCTATGGCATGCTATTTCTTTATTTTGGTTGGCTCTCTATGCTCCTGTTTGTAGCGATGGTATCAGAGCAATGGACATGCTCCTTGGCTTTGCATGTATGTATAGATACAGAGAACTTTAGAGTCAATCTATTAAAGCTAAGTGTGTTTTATGATTATGTTGTTAATTTTTGTTTTCTTCTACTTTTAATTTTTCATATTTACTTGGATGCAAGATGTTTATTCTTGAATAATTCATAGCTAGGTATGGCTCTCAATCTGAATGGCAATTGTACCAATGGTTGAACTGTATATCCATAAATGCAATTGAATGCTCATTGATGCATTGAGTCAAATACAAGTAGCTTTCACCTACCAAGCCCAAGCCCCATGCTGCCATATTCAACCATTGGTATGATTGCCATGCAGATTGAGAGTGGCTTCTTATGTAGCCTAAGAATCACCAAAAATCTCAGCCACTTAATCTTTTTTTTTTCTTTCTACACCCACCATTTTGTCTTCTTTTTCTTTGGGCAAAACTCACAATGGTGAGTAAACTATATTGACAACCACAAAAAATTTACATTTTTTTTTCTTTCTACACCCACCCTTTTTCCTAACCTCACAAAACCGTCGCTCGCCCTTAAAATCCACCACTATCTTGATAAGCTTTACCTCCACTCTCACAGGATTTATATTAAAAAAAAAGGAGACTCATCTCAGTTTTTTATTCTCGGATACCTGCTAAAGGAAACTACACACACTCACATTATGATGGCTAACCAATTGTGCACACACACATACACTCTTGCTATCCTCACACAAATTTTGCCTTGAGTCTTCATGAGCTACATCTCTCTCGCTTCCCATTTGCAAAAACTACACCTTAAATTGATTCACCTTGCCTGACACTGACACATGAGAGCGCCAATATGCAACATCCATAAGAAATCGGCAACCGATAGCCGACCCTGCACCAACAACGCCCTACACATCCGTTATGTTTTTACATCACAAGTGTCGCATCTGCCATCCAACATAGGGAGCTTTGTGGCACCTGGCAGTGGGCCTATGAACTATTTTACACCATCCACAAGCGTGGCAAGCAAATATGTGAATGTACTTGCCGCAAACCATATATTCCAAATTGTGATTTGTAGCAAAGCAGTGTAATCATTAACATCCCCCCTCGCAATGGAGTCTAACATCAATAATTCCTCTAATTGAGCCGAAGAGAAAGTATCTTTTGGTGTCTGGCACACACTTGAGAATTAGATAAGTAGAAGTGACATAGACTTGGGTTTTCTGAGAGATTTGCTATCTCTTGTAGCCTCCATGCACTAGTTGGGTTTGCTATGTCCCACAAATTGACATTTTATGTATGTGGTTCTCGCTTTGCTAGCATTGATATGGTGAGGCTTGGCAACCGACTGACATTTTGGAGCCATTGTCGGGGGCAAGGCAACTTAGACTAGAGAAGAACCCAAAACACTCACTTGAATTTCCATTACTTCCTCTACTTTCAGCTAGAGTAACACATTTTCTATCTTTATCATGGGTGAGAGGTGCTTGAGAGTAGAGACACTCGATAAGGACCTCGGGATCTTTAGATAGTAGAACGACTAGGTATAGGATCCTTGAGACTAGCTACTGGTCGGTAAGGGTGTTACCTAGACAGAAAGTAGGGATTTGAGACTGAAAGTTGCATTTCCACTTTTTGCACTCTTTTTTTATGTTCAGTAGGAGTAGGGTAAGTAGAAAACCATCAGGAGTGCATCTGGTAAAAGGTGCATTAAAGAAAACCAAAAAAATTGACAAAGTCTATCTTTGCGCACTAAAGATAGACAGGGGGTTTCTGAGACTAAAACTAAAAAATTGAACTTGCCAGGTGGTAGACCAACTTGTTTAGACTATCCTCATTGATTTTGAAAGCATTTGGATCAGTAAAACACTTAGCCAAGCCCAAACATTTTTAAAAAAATGTAGACTTGAGAGAAAATCAACAAGGAAAAGTCAAATCGGCCTAAAACTTGAAACCAGGGTGTGGATAATTCCTAAAACTCGTGGGAAAATCAATCTGTGAAGAAAACAATAAAAAATATTAAAATCTGAAAGAGATTTGATTTTGGTGCACTGAAGATAAAAATCTCACTAGAAGGGATATTTTACTCATTTTTCAATCCCTAGGGTCTATTAGGGTTATAGTACAACTTTTAAGCAAGTTCCATCAAAATTGGACCTGTGCAAAAATCAATACACGAAGGGAATTGGGAAACTCAGCATTTAGGATAAAAAAGAGCTAAAAACGTTGGTAAGTGGTCAAAACTTTGTGAAATTCATGGTACAAGCTTGAAATCACTTGAAGAAAACAGCTAATTGGAAGACCAGAAGACCCAGTTGATTTTAGTATACCAGCGGCTTCTGAACAAGAATATTCTATAGACGTCATAGAAATTCAAAATAGTGGTTCGGAGCTCAGAGGATTGTCTTGGAATTATGCTGAGGAGTCAACCAAACAAAAAGGTGGTGGGCCTAACTGGTTGCTTCCATATGATCTGGAAGTAGAGGAATGGAATCTGGGTTCGGAGGAAAATCCTAAAATGATCAAAGTCAACAAGCATTTGAATCCAGTAATGAAAGAAAAGGCCCAACACATGTTTCAACACTACAGAGATGTGTTCACATGGGAACATAATGATCTCAAGGGAGTAGATCCAGAGGTATGTCAACATCGAATACAATTGAAACCAGATGTTAGACCAGTACGGTTGCAAAGGTACAGAATGAATCCCAATTATGCTAAGAAGGTCAAGGAAGAGATAAGATTGATAACCTTCGGAAGGCTCGATTCATTACTGAAGTAGCCAATAGTGATTGGTTATTTCCCATTGTGGTGGTATCTAAGCAGAATGGAAAGCTTCAAGTCTGTGTGGATTATCGGAAGCTGAATGCTCAGACCATCAAGGATCCATTTCCCTTACCTTTTACAGACATGCTGCTTGACAAAATTATAGGTTATGAGATGTATAGCGTCATGGATGGTTACAGTGGTTATAACTAGTTACAGATTACTCCTAAGGATCGTAGTAAAACGACCTTCATTACTGAGTGGGGAGCATTCATGTATCCGGTGATGTCATTTGATCTTTGCAACACTCCAACGACTTTTCAATGATGTATGATGGAAATATTCAGTGAATTTCTCCACCGATTCCTTGCTATCTTCATGGATGACTTCACTGTATATTCAACAGAGGAGAAGCATTTACTTTTTCTAGGAATGGTTTTCCAGCACTGTCAAGAAAAGCGGATCTCTTTGAACCCATTCAAATCTGTTTTCTTGGTCTAGAAAGGACAGCTACTGGGACATGTAGTGTCCATGAATGGTATAGAAATGGCCAATGACAAGATTCAGTGTGTCCAATAGGCCAAGGCGCCTCACAATCCATCAGAATATTATTTCTTGGGATATATCAATTTTTATAGAAAATTTGTGCACAAGTTTGCTTCCCAGGCATTGCCTTTGTATGAACTCACAAAGAAGACCAACAAGTTCAGTTGGACTGCTGAATGTGAGGAAAGTTTTCAGAGTCTAAAGAATGCTATTATTAGTAAGCTAGTACTTTGACAACCGAATTGGGATGTCATTTTTCATGTACATGTTGATGCTTCAGGACTGGAGATGGGAAAAAAAATTGGCTCAGCCAAAAGGAAGAACTGATTATCCAGTATATTTTGCCAGTCGAAGATGCAGTCAGGCTGAACAAGGGTATACCAATAATGAAAGAGAAGTCTTAGGAATGGTTTTCGGTGCTACCAAATTTTGACACTATTTGTTGGGCAAGCTATTTCATTTTTATGTGGATCATCAGGCATTATTATTTTTTATCAACAAAGTCATTCTTCAAGGCAGATTGATAAGGTGGACGATGTTCCTGATGGAATTTGAGTTTTGCATTTTTTATAAGCCTAGTAAAACCCATTGTGGTGTTGATTTCTTGTCCAGAAGTACGGATGGCTACTCTGAAGCATCTTTTAGAGATGAGCCAGTGGATGCAAAACTAATTCAGATAACAGCTGAAGAAACACTTGATCCAGAGTTGTACGATGTATATCAATTTCTTTCTAAGGGGAGATTTCCAGACAACTGGACGCAGAATCAGAAGAAGGCACTGATTATTAAGAGTCTGAAGTGCATCATCATTGGCGGATCACTTTACAGACTAGGAGTAGATGGAGTTCTTCGAAGATGTGTACCTATGGAAGGTAGAATGCAAGTAATTTCAGAGGCGCATATGGGGATTCTGGAGGACATTTCTCTGCTGATATCACTTACAAGAAAATTTTGCAGGTAGGTTTGTGGTGGCAAACTTTAATAGCTCATGTCAGAAGCTTTTGTAAAACATGTGATATATGTTAGAGGATGGGCAAACCCACAGTAGCAGACATGACTCCTCTAACCCTAGTTTTAGCTATTGTGGCCAATGCGCAAGGGGTTTCAGTAGCAGGTCTGGACGTTCCAGTTGCTTACCGGTTTGTGTTGAAGCTTTTCTCTACTGAGCAACTTCCCCAGATGGCGTGGAGTCAGAAACCCATCCTAACAACTAACAAATGTTGACTTATCCTCTAATGAAGAAAACCCAGGCACTCAGTTGGCTCTTACTGGTCAAAAGAGAAAGGACACGCAGGAGGAAGCTGACAGCTCTAAGAGACCAAAAACTACATTAGCTAAGAGTAGTGCTCTCTTAAAGCAGCTAGAAAGTCAAGTCAAAAATGTGTCTATTGAAAAATCTCTAGCAAACTAGCCGGCTAGACACACCAACCTCCAGCAAAGACTACTATTGGGATTAGCCAACAAACTAAGTAGAGTTCAGCAGTCACCAATCCTGGAAAAGACCAGCCTGACAAGACCAGTGCTCAACAGTACACACTGATAAGGGAAAAGGTCTGATGTGCCTGCTAGCCCACTTGGTAATTCTACTATCCCTCTCAGTGAAATGGCTTTGGCCTTAACCAAAAGGGATAAATTACAACAACTGCAGACTCATCCTCTCAAAGAACGATTGATTCTGCACAAACTTGATTATACCACACTACCATATATGGCTCTTGTTATAGTTTATGAGCCAATTGCCTCTGACCCAGCAACGATCAATGATGGTTGCTCAATGCTAATCCAGTCATCCTGGAATACAATTATCCATGCATTGGGACAAATGATGGATGCCTCAGCATCCACTGCTGAAGTGACCAACTTACAACTTGAATTGAGGAACAGTGAGCAGCAAGTTGAAAAGTTAAAACAGGATATAGGGGCACAGTCCTTGAGGCATATTGTTCTTGAAAATCATTCAACCAGGACAATTCAGACGCTGGAAGGTAAGCTGACAAAGATTGAGTTTGAGATGAGGCAGTTGAGAGAAGAAAAGGCAGAGGCTAAGAGAGTTGTTGACAGATTTGAAACTATGCTAAGGATGAAGAGAATTGAATTCAACTCATTATTGACCAGCCACACTGCATTGAAATCCTATTTAATAGAAAGATATATATATATAATAATTTGGCTGATATTTTGAATCCAGAAGGCAACACCGTCTTTTATATGGATAATCTGAGGGTGCTCATGGAAACCATGCAAAGTGATTTGCAGGATAACTTTCTGAGTATAACAGTGCTTTGGCAAATCAAGCCATTATGGACTATATAGAGAACCAGAATGACCTTGATGAGGATTATGAGAAAGCAGAAGAGAAGGATGAAGAGGAGAAGGATGAGCCGGCAGACATGCACAATGATGATAATGACTCTCCTCCATCACCATCTCCAAGATCTGGTGCGGGTGGATCAGCTACCATAGGGGGCAGTCGACCCACTCGGACCAACCAGACCAGTATAAGGATCAGCAATCGGGAGATCAAGGGGCCAAAAATCAGCAAAGATGCAACACTGAAGACTCCCGAGTACACCAATCACAGCACTGTGCAGATGAGAAAGGGAAAGCTAAATCTTAGTAATTAGCATGGTAGAGGAGATGAGCATGCATTGAAGCTTGGCTCTTGGTTGGATTTGCATCACTAAGCCAAGAGTTGTTGGTGTAGGCCTCCCTTCTCACAAGCTTGGAGTAGGTGATAAGCTTTCCATTAAAGCTTGAGAATTTGAAAGGTGATGAGCAACATTCATTGCAGCTCATCACACTGAACAAAAGGCTAAGACATCAGCAAGCTCCAATAACCAGGGTGTATTTGGAGGATGATGTTCTTCTTTCTGATTTGGAACATTTTCAGAGGTTATATGTTGGCGCCAGAGAAATGGTCCAACATTGGAAATCAGCCGCTTTCCATGATCAAGAGGTGTGCCAACTGCCTGAGCATCCTAGCAGAATTCAGTTGCTAGAGAGAGTACCTGAATGGGCACTAACCTCTGATGGTAAGCTGGTCAATGCACAGTGGCAACAGTAGTCTACTGTAGATTGTCATTCCTTAGCCATTGAATTAGAGCTCATGCTTGGGAATAGGCCCACATCCAAGTGTATGAAAGAGGTCAGAAACCAACTGAAAGAAGTCCTACTACAAATGCAAATTGCCATAGGAGTTTTGGACCAGAGGGTACAAGCTATGATTGAAGATCAAGCTTCTAGCAATAAGGAACCACAAACTCAAATGGTAGTAGGGGCACATGCAACTGCTCTTCGAAGATTGTTCCAGCGGTTACAGTCACCAGGAAGATGATACAGCAGGAGAACCAGACTGTTCTAATTTTTTTAGAATTTGTACCTGATTCCCCAGTTCTCCTGTATGCCTTGTCTGGTAGGGAAACTGAGATGCCTAGATTTTTCCTAGTCTTGTATCCTCAACATCTGGAACCAGTGGACTGGCTCACATACTATAACATCACTGGTGATCTTCAAGATTGGTATGAGCGGGCCATTGTAGAATGGAAAACCTGGCAAATGCTGATCAATGATGCTCTTCAATTAGATGATGTCTAAGAGCTACAAGAAGAAATGTAGAGGATCAAGCTCTGTATGGGACAATGGAAAACCCAGCTCAAAGGTCTTACCAAGGTCACAAATCAACTGCTTCAACTCACTGTGGAGTCCTCTAAAATTCTTGAAAAGGGTATTACGGCTAAACCAGGTTTGGGGCCACAGTACAGAGAAATGGTTGAGATACTCTTTGAAGCTAGGATTAAAACAAATCAACCTCTCCCAGAAGGATGGATCCATACAACTTTGCATTGTCATAACTTGGCCCGATGCCGTCTGACAAAGGGTAGACGTACGATGTATGATCCCGACACCAAAACATATAATCCTCTCACACCTTATGAATTGGAAATGTCCACAGCAAGGCGGGATCAGCTTGAGTAGGAGGCCATTTATCGACTTCCAGAAGGACAATGCTGGCATTGGATCTTCTGAAGCACCAGCACAAAAGAAGGGCAAGAGGAAGCGGGTTCAGTGGAAGGATATTGGGTAGTTCCATCTCAGAATCAGACGGTGGATTTTTCCAGTGAGGCGCTAGAATTTCTTTGGGTGGACACCCTTGGAATTACAATTATAGGGGTGTTAAGAACTCAACAAGCATGAAATATGGCATAAAGCTAGCAATACCAGTAGAGCTAGTAGCTTCAGAGTGGTACTATCATGAGGAACATCGACTGACTTAGGAGGAACATCGGCCAACTCACCAAACAGACAAATGGGTTTAGGGTTTAGGGTTTAGGGTTTGGCACTCAACCAGAAACTCAGACGGATTCCTCAACATCGTTTTAGAATCAGGTAGTAGATTTTTCAGAAATTTTGGAGTTATACCAAAATTCAAGAGAGGAGGGAAGGATGTAGAAGGCGAAGACAGCTCCAACAGGCGAAAACTATCTCCTAGAAGCCGGACAGTGCATTTTTCACACAACAATAATTACCACGCCAATTACTACAGTAATTGCTAGAAGCTATAAATAGGACCCATTACATTGTAATCGGGTTGCTTGTCTTTTGGCTTTTCACTTAGTTTTCTTGGTTTTAGCTTCCTAAGCAGTTCCTGAGCTACAATCTCTTCGCCTGTAACTCCACTTTGTAATCATAACTAATGTAGTCAATTGAGCTTCAGTCTGATATACCCTGTACTAGTTATTCATGAACTATGAGTCTGAATCTAAAACTGTAAACACTTTTCCAGTCATCCAGTATATTTCTCATACTATTCTAGTTCAGTTAACTATTCTAGTCCAATTTTCACCTTCTATCCCAGTTTCTCTGACTGAACTGATGACTTACCACTAGCTGTAAATTCTAACACTGGAATCAGCTATCTGAAGAGATCAGCTCCAATTCCAGGCTACAAAGTTGATTAGCCTTGCTAATTTAATACTAACAAGTCATAGACAATCGTTGGAATGAGCTAATCACTTATGACAACTACTCTAGGTTGGTCACTTAGAGGTAGTTCAAGTCAGATCACGACTTTAGACATTCAATTAGACAAAGACTGAAATGAAATGTAAAGCTTGGAACTGAGATACAGATTGAAATTGAAAACTGATATTCGAAATTGGAATTGGAACATGTATTTAGATTAGTGTAAGCAAAGTACAACAGTGTGAGCCAAGTCTGCTCCGAGCTTAATGATGAGAGTTACAAAGGAACAAGAGCATGAAGAGCTTCAAGACATCAAGCAGTGATAGTGAGAAGTTCATAAAATTGAGTAGTTAGCCCTACTTATCGCCATCGGACTAGGCCTTTGAAATATTGTGTATTGTATCGGTTTATCAAAGTGGCCTTGGTAATTACCAACCCAACTGGCCAGCCGCCCATCTGAATCTTTGTTTGGATGCTGTTCACACCATTTACATCTCCTTCCCCCTTTTCTTTGAATTTTGGAACGTTTCCAAAATTTCAGCATACCCCTATGATCAATTGAGCCGTATCAATCTACCAAAATGTCTTCCATTTGTTGAGAGCCTTCTTCCTTGGAGGTCTATAAAGCACTCTCAATGGTGCACTAGAACCCCCTTGATTCTCTCTCTGGATCAGACGGTAGAGAGCCTCCTGCTCAAGTTGGTCCTTGCGTACCGTCTTCATTTCTACCTCATAAGGTGTTAAGGCATTCCAGGTTTTTGTATCAAGATCATGCAACTTTCTTCTTCCTCTAATGAGTCTAGCCCTAGCCAACTTGTGACAATAAGAAGATATGCGAATCCAACCTTTAGGAAGTGGCTAGTTGCATTTAATTCTAGCTTCAAAGAGAATTTTAGCCATCTCTCTGTGATGTGGTTTAAAGGATTCTTTGTTTGCCAAGTCCTTCAATGGGATTTTTGAGGCCTCAACTGTGAGTTGAAGAAGTTCATTAGTGATCTTTTGTCGGATCTGAATGCACCACTGCCCCATTTTTAGCTTGAACTTTTGTAGGGCGTGTAACAGGTCATTCGTTAAATCCTTCTTCAAGGGCTTCCTCCAAGACATTGTTCCAAGCCGTCCATTCAATGACAACTCTCTCATACAGTACCTTAAATCATCACTATCTTGATATACTTTTGCTGGTCGATTGGCTCCATATATTTGGGGTATAATGTTGGAAGAACCTAGGGAGTTTAGCCTCTTTAGCACATAGAGCATACATGAGCACTAGAGAATCTAGAACGAATTTGATGAGGTTTAGGACTATCTGATTCTCCTATTGCATCATCTTTCTGGTAATGCAAACTAAATGAAAGAGGCTTAAAAGATTCATCTCTTTCTCTCTAAGGGTCATTCTGGTTCATGGGCCTCTGCTATCGGTGGCATTGCATTCCAAGAGTATCTTGACTTTGTCATTGAGAACTCCCCTTGCAATTTGCAGCTTGACCAGCATTTCCTTAATTTGAGTTTTGATATCTTTCATGCATATGTAGGTTGGCTTATTGTCCAATAGCATCTCTGGTTGTAATCCAAGACTCTTGATATCAATAGTGGATGGGTCCTTGATGTGTGGGTTTATCATAACATTTTTAGTTGTGAGAAACCATGCAGGCACTTGATCCAAAACCTAGATACAACTGGGATGAGGTGGCAATTGACAGACCTACTGATGATGATAGCTTATCAACTTCTAATCCTACAAGCAACATCTAGAACGTCTCCAGATTAGTATACACTGTCTCATCATGGAGAAATTCTTGAATCTGAAGAGCCCTTTTCTTCCTAGCTTCTTGTTTAGTGTTAATAGAGTAGTAGTGTGATGTGGATCTGAATCAAAGTTAAAATCGACCCTAATGCCTTTACCTTTGTCATGGAGCTGATTTACTGGCCTGTACTAAACAATGGTGTGTTGTGTCTCTAGCTGAATGGAACTAGAATTCATATGCTCTTTATTTTGGGTTTTTCACTAGGTCTGTTGCTTTTGCTAGTGCTGATTTTGACCAGACTGGTTCTAATCCCTATGTTGATGTTGATTACTAGGTTGGCTATCTTGTTGGCTGTCTGGCTCAGCGTCAGTGTCTGTCTTGGTGTCCGCAAATTGCTAAGTTTGGAGGAGGTGGGAATTGGTCTGCATCATCATCATCATCATCATCGTGGTCATTGTCATGTCCCACATAGACACCATCCTCCTGCTTCCGGTCGTCATCATCCTCTTACTCATCCTCATCAACATCCTAGTCCTTGATGTATTCTTCCAGCACTTGGTTCACCAGATCTGTTGTGTACTGCTGCTTAGCTTTTTCTTCCAAGTCAAACTTCATGGACTTAACTAAATTTTGCAATTCCTCCATGTTGAGGGTAAGGTTGCCCTCAGTGTCAGCTATATCAAGCAAGGATTGATAAATATGTTTTTTCGTGATGGCCTGATTTAGAGTGTTATGATTTGCAAGTAGAAACTTCAAGGTTGTTTTCTTCTCATCCAACCTCCCTAGAGCTCTTCTTTTGTCTCAACTACTACTCGCTTCTCGTCCATTAGACATTTGTTGTCATTTTTGACTGTTCAATTTCTTTCTGATGTGAATCCATCATCCTTGCATCCTTATTGTGCTCCATATCATCGGATAGTGTAACATTTAATGGCCTAGTAACTTGTGTGTAGCGGAAAATAGCATGAACATAGTGAGCATTTCATTAGAATAGATTCCTAATGAGCATAACAAGAGTGATTGGATGGAGAGAGCAACAAAAAGCATAACACCTAGCTAGATAGGAAAAATACTTCAAAAGAGAGATAAATTAAGGTATTGACAACAATTAAGGACCTGATTTACATGGAGCCAGTCCCCCCACCAAAAGGCTTTGTATTATAGGTTTCCCCCATCAAGGGAGACATTTTACAATACAATTCTTTGTGTTCCTTCAATAACTACCTAGTGCAATGAAGATGGAAGCTTCAAGCACTAAGAAAACACTTATAAAACACAACATCAATTCCCTCATGGCCTCAGACCCAAGACCTCACACACCTTCGAAGATGGTGAGAGCTAGCGGGGTATGAGAGTAGATTGAGAGGAAGAAGGAGTAGTCTTACGAGAAAGAAGTATATCTCCTCACATAATCACTCATAAAAAGCTTAGCATATCTTAGTAATTAGCATGGTAGAGGAGATGCGCATGCATTGAAGCTTGGCTCTTGGTTGGATTCGCATCACAAAGCCAAGAATTGTTGGTGTAGGCGTCCCTTCTCACAAGCTTGGAGTAGATGATGAGCTTTCCATTAAAGCTTGAGAAGGAGAGAGAGAGAGTCTTCTTGCTTCACACGTAAGATTGTGATGTGCATTGGCAGCTCATTTTGGTTGGGATGTACATCAAACAGACATTGTTACTGCTTTCTTGAATGGTGACATATTTGAGGAAGTTTATGTAACGCAGCTTCGCGGTTTTGTCATAAAAGGACAAGAGGACAAAGTGTGCAGATGTAAGAAGGCTTTGTATGGGTTGAAGAAATCTCCTTGTGCTTGGTATGAGAATGTTGACACTCATTTGGTGAAACGAGGCTTTCGTAATAACAGTCCAACAGAAAGCACATTGTATGTAAAGCGTGAGGATGATGTACTTCTCATTGTGGTTCTTTATGTCGATGATTTGCTCATCACTGGACCAAATGAGAGACATATTGCTGAATTTAAGGCTGATTTGAATGCTACTTTCAAGATGAAAGATTGGGGGCTGTTGCATCATTACTTGGGTATACAGTTTAAGCAGTGTGATGGTGGTATTTCCTTGTGTCATAAAAGTTACATAGAGACATTGCTATGTAAGTTTGGACTTGAGGATTGTAAACCTACTGCCACTCCCATGGAAACAGGTTTGAAGTTGAGTCTACATGATGCTGGAGATCCTGCCGATGTCACTCTTTACCAAACTGCTATTGGATGCCTCATTTATGTATGCAACAAGAGGCCGGATATTCAGTTTGTAGTCTTACAGGTCAACAGATTTATGCATAGCGCAGGGTCTAAGCATTGGCAGGCTGTCAAGAGGATTTTCCGCTACCTTAGTGTCACTTTACATCTTGGCTTGTTTTATCCCAAGGGGGGATCATTGCCGCCAGACTTACATGCTTTTTTGGACTCAGATTGGGCTGGTTGTTTTGACACGCGAGTGTCCACAAGTGGTTTTTGTTCATGTATATCATGGTTGAGCAAGAAGCAACCTACTGTGGCCACTTCGAGTTGTGAGGCTGAGTACAGGGCAGTCTTCACAGCTACGGTTGAGTGTGTATGGCTCAGATGCCTTATGGCTGATTTGGGTGTTGTACAGGACACTGCCAACACTATCGACACTGACAGTCAGAGCGCATTGGCAGTTGCGAGGAACCCAGTTTTTAATGCTCGCACAAAGCACATTGAGGTGCATTACCATTATGTCAGGGAGAGGCTCTCAGCAGGAGAGATCAGCTTGGCTTATGTGCCAACACAGGACAACCTTGCAGATCTTTTCACAAAGGCATTGTCTCGTGAGAAGCTTGAAGCTTTCCGCAAAGCTTTGGGCTTACTCCCCTTTGTGGACTGATCATGTCCTTAGGGCATGGCACTTCCCTTTACTCATGTGCCAGCTCTCGTTCACCGCATCACTCCAGGGGGGATTTGTTACCATATACATGTGGTAGTGATGTGTGTGAACACACTAGGACCACCGGGGCATTTTTTCCCTCTTTAGGAGGTTTTTTCCCCCGTGCATTGTATATACGCCCATCAGTCTAGGGCTATCAATCTTTCCATTGCACACTAAGTAATATACTCTCCATTGTGTGCCTTGAGCTTCCTTCGTCTTCTCCAAGCTGTGTGCGTTTCTCTGCAACCCTAATTCCAACAGTCTTATAGTTGGTTCTTGAGGTGGCTCTCCTTTGTAAGGCTTTAGTGGGCTCACATGGAAAGCATTGTGTATGAGCCAATGACTGGGCAACTTGAGTTGATAGGCCATCTCATTGATTGGACTAAGAATCTGGAAGGGACCATAATACCTTTTTGCTAACTTAGCATAATACTTTTGGTATCCTGTAGGATTCTTTCCCGTTGTGTGCCTTAATCGAGCCTTGGGAAATTTAAGTAAGACCCAATCATTTTCTTCAAAGTCTTGGGCTCTTCTGTGCTTATCAGTAGCAGCCTTTTGCCTTTGTTGTGAGATAGAGATAGCATCCTTAATCTTTTGGAAAGATTCGTGGAAGTATGTACAGTGTTATTGTAAGCATACTCCACTAAGGGTAAGTACTTCTCCCATTGGGACCTTTGATCTACTTCAAATTTCATAGGCTTTTAGTAGATCAAGAATTGTTAGGTTAGTTATTTCACTTTGGCCATCCGTTTGGGGGTGATAGGCCGAAGAAAAGTTTAGCCTTGTCCCTAAATTCTCAAAGAGACCCTTCCAAAAATTATTGGTCATTCTAGGATCTCTATCCGACACTATGGACATTGGCAATCCATGGTACTTAAAGATTTGTGAGATGAAGAGGGTTGCCATTTGATGGGCTTTGATAGTCTTTTTGACAGGTATAAATTGAGCTTGTTTGCTGAACCTGTCTACTATCGTCCATATTCCCGTATTCCCATGGATAGACTTAGGAAATCCAAAAATAAAATCCATGGATATGCTCTCCCATGGTGAATTTGGGATTGGCAAAGGTTGAAGCAATCCAGGTTGCTTCCCTCTATCAAACTTCATCTTTTGGCATCCCACACATTTAGAAATATACTCTTGTCTGTTTGCTTTCATGGCAAGGCAATAGAAATATGTTTCACTCCCTTTTAGGGCAGACTGAATCCCTCTATGCCCCGCATAAGGAGGATCATGAGATTCATACATTACTTTCTCATGTAGAGAGTCAGTAACGCATAGTCTATTGCCATAGAGAAGATAACCATCTTGTAAAGTAAATGGTTCCTCTTTCTTCCCTAATGCGAGGGCTGAAATCACATCTCTAAAATCGAGATCAATAGCATACTCATCTATCATAGAATATAGATCATTGTGAGTTGCTATGGAAACTGCATTCACTCTCGTCTCTCTTGAGAGTGCATCGGCTACTTGATTATGCTTGCCAGCAATGTGAGCAATATGAAAATGAAATTGCGAAAGGAAATTTGCACACCTCATTTGTTTTTCGGAGAGCTTGGTCTGCGTCATGAAGTACTTAAGGCTTTGGTGATCCATCCTCAGAATGAAAGGAGTCCCCAATAAATAGTGCTTCCATGAGTCTAAGGCATGTAGAACTACGAGGAGTTCCTTTTCATATATGCCTAGAGCTTGCTCAACAGGGTCGAGCCTTCGACTTTCATAGGCTATGGCGTGCCCTTCTTGGAGTGGCTTGGAGCAAAACTGGTCCAAGACAATCACCACAAGCGTCACATTGGACCTCAAATGGCTTTTAGAGATCCGATAGTGTAAGCACAGGTTGAGAGATAAGCTTTTCTTTAAGCTTTTCCAAAGGATTGTTCTCCTTGGCAGACCATGTATATCTAGCATTTTTCTTTGTTAGGTCATGTAATGGTCCTGCTACTATTAGTGAGAACTTTTCTATGAAGCGTCTATAGTATGCACACATACCTATAAAGCTTCTTGGTTCATGAAGATTCCTTGGATTAGGCCATCCTTTTATTACCTCTAACTTTGATGAATCCATTTGGATGCCATCTTGAGAGATAATGTGACCTAAATACTGAATCTCTTGCAAGAAAATTTCACTTTTCTTTCGATTAACATAAAGTTTATTCTTTCTTAAGACTTGAAATATTACCTGGAGGTATTGCTTGTGTTTGTCTAGTGAATTAGAGTAGATGATAATATCATCAAAGAACACTCCAGTAAAGATTCGGTGAGGCCTGAATAGCTTCTCCAAAAGGCAAGCTAGAAGGCATGGCAATGTATTTGTAAAGACCAAACGTAGTGCGAATGAGGTCTTTACAATATCTTGATCAACTATCCTTATTTGATGGTAGCCACTTTTTAGGTCAATTCTACTAAAGTAGGTCGACCCTTGTAGCTTATCAAATAGGTCTTCTACCCGTGGAATGGGAAACCTATTTTTGATAGTGACCCTATTTAGTGCTCTATAGTCGACACACATACGATATGTGCCGTCTTTCTTTTGCACTAATAACACGGGTGAGCAAAATGGAGATGAGCTAGGCCTAACCATGCCCTTCTCAACTAACTGATGCACTTGCTCTTCTTGTTGAGCTTGAGAAACTCTATAAGGAGGTTTATTAGGCGGTGAACTTCCTAGAAGAAGTTCAATTGCATGGTCATCATTGCCTTGTTTAGGAGGTAGTTCACAAGGGATGTCGTCAATAAAAACATCTTGAAATCCCTTGAGAAAATTGGATAACTCTAGTTCCTTGTGATTGTTTACATTTTCTTTTGCTGAAGCATTAGGTTCATTTGAGAATCTTTAACAAAAATCATGTACACGGAAATAGAGCTCTTCATTGACTTATTGAAAGCTTGCGTATGTATAATGGGTATGGTGTTGATACCAGATTAACCGCAATGCCCTCTAGTCACCGAGAGAAAGCTGAACTCAGTCGGCTTTCGGAGCCGTGACCGCGGAATCAACCCAGTGGGGGAGCATGAGGTAAAAACAAAAAAAAAAGTGTTTTCTTTTATTATGGCCGCCACCACTTCCCTCCTTGCTTGCACGCATGCAATAGGCTGCCGCGTTTCCCTTTGGCACTAGTCCCTCTCCTCCATTATCCCCTCTCTCCCCTCCATGATCACCACTCTCTCTCCCTCACACACTCTCTCTCCACCACACCCTCACTCGCTCTCTATGTAGGCAAGCCATAGGACACATTAATATATATATATATATATATATATCTATAGTTCATCAACCCAGCGGGCTGCCATGCATGGGACAAGAGTCTCCCTCTATCTCTTTCATTACACACACACAAACACACAGACACACACACTCACACCTTCTTCAGTTCCTCCCTCTCTCGTTCTCAGCAAGATAATATCTCTCTCTCTCCCTCTCATTTGTCAACCACGGTGGCCCTCTATAGCCCCACTCTCTCCCTCACCCCCTCCCCCTCTCTCCCCCATCTCACACTCACCCCAAACCCTCTCTCTCCCTGGCCTGTTGACTCTCTCCCCCTCCCTCTCCCTGACCCATTGACTCTCTCTCCCTCTCTTATTTCTTGTCTCGCCAGGCAGCCCGCAAGGCGTAGAGTATTAATAACCTCTCTCTCTCTCTCTCATTCACACCCACACACACACGCCCATACACACACACACACATATCCCATCCCCCCATCCCCCCCTGCACCCCCTCAACCTCTCACTCCCACCCTCTCTCTCTCTCCCACTCACGCTCTCTGTGTACCAACATGTAAAATTATAAAAATACATAATAAATATATTTCTCTCTCTCGTTCCCACACAAACACACTCTTGTTACTCTCTCTCTCTCTCTCTCTCTCTCTCTCTCACACACACACACACACACACACACACACACTCTCGCACACACTCTCACTCATGCCTATCTCACCCATCTTGTGCTCTCTTCTCGTACACACATGCACACACACACACACACACACACACACACACACACACACACACACACACACACACACACACTCACATAATATGCCTACACACACACACACATTCAAAACGTACACTACACGCATATACGCACACACAAGAAGTAAAAAACCAAGAAGAACTTGACATCAACGAAGAAGAAACACCAAAAGAACGAGAAGGTGACAACAGATTAAGAAGTGATGCTGAAGGCATGCCCCGGCCAGCCTTGAAATGGACGAACACGTAGCATCATGCAACAAAACACCAATTCTGGCAGCATTAACCTCACACCAGCCACCCGAACCATCAACAAAACCCCTTGTAAATTCCCCGACCTCCACTCTTCTCTAATAACCTACCCAACGGCTAGTGGATTGTAAGAAAACTCCCCATCCCACTCTTACCTCCCTTCTCTCCCCCTCTATCTCTCTCACTAGAGAGGCATCTAGACTCTCTATAGCGACCAGTGGATATTTGCAAGGACCATTAGGTAAGGACCACCTCTCAGGCCTATATAAAGAGGCCTCCACTAAGCACAAAAGGAGAGAGACACAAGTGAAGGAAGAACACACTAGAGGCACCACCCAAGCTCCATGCACTCTACATTCCATGCACCACTAAACACATAATGCACCTCCCAAGATAGGGAGCTCATGGTATCATGTTTTGCTGTAAGCATGGGAATTTTAGCATTGGCCACATCACAACCACCACCAAATCTCCACCCACACCATGGTTGATCTACTAGTTCATGACCACCCCATGCACATAAGGCACTCAATATCACCCCGCAAGGCAACATGAGCATGCTAGGATTGAATGCACCGACACCATGCTACCCCGGGTCACTCTCGATGCTAGTGATCGGTGTTGCTGGTGGCTGCATTGTCTTGATGTCTTCCTCAACTAACCTCTCGCTAACATGCTAACCCCGCTATCTCCAAATGTTTGCCATGCACCATATGGTACTCGCACTCCATCATGCATCCCTAGTGCCAAGAGCACGGTTGGTAACAGACAAGGCCACTGTTTGTAAGTATCATCATCATCAAATAAAGTGTACAATGCTATCATGATCTTTGAGTCCATTCTATCTTCTCCTTAGCTTTGTTTTTCCCATATCTGTGGGATGATTCATCTCTTGTACATCACTCTACTTGTGCTTCATCACGTGTGCCACCATTAATTAATCATGCTCCATTCTGACCTTGTCACATACCTCTTTCGTACACACACTCCTGACTGTTGACTAAGCATTTTCTATAAATTGTATGTTTGCTACATCATCATTTCATGTTGGCTACCTAGATGGCATCTCACTTTGCTACCTTAGGTCATCTATGTCTGCGTCCTAGCGCACTTATGCTAGGTGGTGCCCTCTCTATAGTATAGGATAACTCCTACCTCGAGATGATGCTTGGGGATGTTTAGGCTATGTGTGGTGTAGAGGACACCCCATATGGTATGTCATTTTCGACTATTGTTTTCTTGGCGCCCCCACCGAGGATCCTTTCATGAAACCCTTCAATTTACAAGACTAAAAACCCTAACTTTTATGGATGGATGAATGGTTAGCAAGTTTTGCTAGCTGGATGACAAAAAAAGTGGAGCTCCAAGCACAACTAGACGAACTTCGCATCTCCATAGAAGCTCGAGTGCCAGGCGTAACGGTAATAAATTTGCGATGGAAAAGTCAACCAGCACGTCAGACTCAGTGGATATACATAGGCCGTGTGCCAAGGAGAAGAAGGAGGAAATCAAGACCATATCCGCAACCTATGACCAACCCGCAACAACAAGATGGCGGGAGCTCTGCACAATAGAGAATCAACACTATTCTACTTTGAGAATCGGGTAACTCAAGTCATTGAGGTAACTATCATAGTCATTTTCCAAGTCACATCTCATGCTGCAGCACAGATAACAAAAGCACATGCTCACGCTCTCACTAGAGAGACTAGGGATCTACTAAGCCTATTTCAGGAAAGGACACCACCCTCTCCCACAAGTTTGGACAGTGACTAAGCACCTCTAAACATCACATGAATCAGCACAACCTACCTCAAGGCAGATCACACATTCCAATACGAGTACGCTCAATCAAGGCAATACTGGACTGGAAGGCTCACTATCAGCACGTCATCAACACCATGCTGGGTGGGGGGCGCTTCTTTGAGGTTCTGGTGTCAGATCAGCCATTTGTCCTACCTTCGATACAAGGCAATGTACCGTTTGAGATTTTAATCTATCTTCTAGTATAAAAAGGGTATAGATGCCTCCTTGTAAAGAAAAAAAAATCTTTTGATTGCAAGCTAACCAGTGTGTCTTTCTAGCTCTCTCTCTTAATAGTCATGGAAAGTGTAGCATTTCCAACAAATAAGGAAAAAAGGGGAGGATTTACTAACATATTTCTTAGATGATTTTGAAGTTGCATGTGTAGTAAGCAATAAAGATACATATGAATCCGAATCTTTAAGCATCTCATGAAGCTAGAAGCTAGGTCATGGTACAACGCACTTCCAAAAGCAACTAAGGATGACTAGGAGCCCTTAAAAATTGCTTTAAGGATGCACTTTGGGAGAGGTACCACTTCAGAGAAGCTGTGGGACAAGTTGAGAGACTTGAAGCAAGAGGGTCTATAAGAGTATGCCCCACCTATGAGTCCAAGTTTCTGGATTTGTGGGAGTGGTGGGTTGAGTCAATGGCAAGAGGGAAAGTTGCACCCGATTTCCTCAAAAAGGACCGGTTCACGCATGGCTTGTGGTGGCTGCTCAAAGAGAAGGTGAAGGGTAGATTCCTGGCTACGTATGAGCTAGACGTGGAGATTTCTCGCCTTAAGAACAAGAAGCTGCGGATGAGAGCCAAAGAAACCGAGTCAATAAAAGCAGGAACGTCGTGCCGACAAACAACCACGACAACCACCATTCCTCCACCACCACCGGCTCTTCGGTTAAGAAATGACCAACAAGATATGTTGGCCCATATTACCGACCAACTACAAAATTTGTCTGTCCACTTGATACAGCAAGGAAGGAATCAAGAGAGAGATCAAGACCCACCCGGGGAGAGCACGACGACAAAACAGGGAGTATCACTACTACAATTGCGGAGAAGATGGCCACAGTATGTACTACTGCCCCAAACTTATAATAGAAGAGGTAGGAGAAACCAGCTGTCACCCCCTAGAGAGAGAACATCTCCACCCCGAGCACCAGCCCCACCAACACAAATTCTACATCCACCCCATGCACCACCACAAGCACCCATTCCAACTCTTCCACCGACACCACCATCTGATCGCCCTGTAAACATCATGAGGAGAAAGGAAAGGCTGTAGTAGTGGATCCACTCAGAGTAAATGAGAGAGATAAGGGTAAGGAGAAGGTAACCTTTTTAGAACCACTTGAAGCCATGACTGTAAAGAGAACTAGGAGGGAAACTACACAAATTGATGATGAGAGAAGCATGAAAGGAGAGACTAGCAAGAGGCCATCAAGGCCGCGACGAAAAATAGGCATCATCGACTTTCAATTAGGGGAGAGTTTTAGGCGCTATGATCTAACATTGGATGTGGCAGACCAAGGACCAAAGATAACATGGCCACAACTGCTACATCTCACACCAAAGGTAAGGCAACAATGGTCCAAAATGGTAAGTACAAGGCACTCAAAAGCAAAGGTAGCCAGAGCAATTTCGGGTTGCATCATGGATGACATCCTTCCAATTGTCGACGTCAACATAAAGGGTAAGAGGGTTGGAAATACTTACATTGATGGTGGTGCACAAATTTGTGTGATGAGCGAGGCTATGATGCTTCGTCTAGGGCTCGAGATTCACAGACCTTCTCCATGCAAGGCAAACAACGCAAAAGTAAAATGTATGGGTGTGGTAAGTGCTGTGAAGGTAAAAGCCTTCAATACTGAGGTAGAAGTAGATGTTTTTGTGATGCCAACTAAGGGGGAGGGCTATCCATTAATCTTGGGAAGGCCATGGTTGATGGCCATGAAGGCAAAACAGGAATGGGGCATTGGTCTTCTACGCATGATTGGTAAGAAAGGGGAAGCAATCCACTACAACATGAGGACCGACAAGCAAAAACAAATGGACCTAGAGACATCAGTAGATGAGACCACTAGTGAGTCTTCCACTTATGAGGAGGACACCACTTCCATCGATGAAAGCGGTAGTTCCACCGATGTGATGGGTATCATCATGAAGGATCTACAAAAGGTAAGCACAACTGGTGATCCATCACCAGAAGGGCAAAACAAGGAAGAGGAAAGTAAATCACCTGGCCCAGGAGAAATCAGGTTGAAGAGTATGTTGTCTATGGAGCTAACAATTGAAGAGAAAGATAAATTTTTGCAAATGTTGATGGGATTTCCTGACCTTTTCATCGACAATTATGAAAGATTCACAGCTATTACAGTAGTGGAGCACCATATTAAGCTGAAGGAAGGAATAAAACCAATTTGCAAAAGCTATGACGGCTAGGGGTCATACAAGAAAAGGCACTCCTAGCTGAGGTAAGGAAGCTACTGGAAGCAGGGTTCATCTATCCTGTGGAAAACTCAGAGTGGGTGTCACCCGTAGTAGTGATGCCGAAGAAGAATGGTAAGTGGAGGGTCTACGTCGAGTACAAAACCACTAAATGTAGCCATAAAGAGAGACCACTTCCCTCTCCCTTTCTTGGATGATATTTTGAATGAAGTAGTTGGTTTTGAATGCTGCACCGTGTGTGATGGGTATTCCGGGTATTTTCAAATACGCATAGCCTTGGAAGATCAGCTAAAAACCACTTTCATTACAGCATGGGGTTGTTTTGTGTACAGAGTTATGCCATTTGGTCTCATAAATGCACCTACCACATTCCAGAGATATGTCACATATGTCTTTCAACCGTTCTTTGGAACATCCATAAGAGTGTTCATTGATGACTTTTGTATATATAGCCCTCGCATTTTAGTTTTAGAAAAGGTAACTGAGGGTTTGGCAAGGCTGCAAAGCCTAGGTGGGCAACTAAACGTAGACAAGTGCCACATTGGGGAGAGGAGAGTCATTCTTTTAGGCCATGAAATTTCAGTGGAAGGTATCAATGCCGATCCAAGTAAGGTGTTCGTACTCATAGCATTACCTTCACCAACAACCGCATGCCAACTGGTCTCTTTTCTACAAAAGGTGAGGTACCTGAGTAGATTCATACATCTACTATCACAACTTGTTCTACCACTGCAACAGCTCACACAATGATCAATTTTCACATGGAACGATGAGAGCAAATATCATTACAACAAGGTAAAGGAGGTCTTAGCCACCCTACCAACTATCTCACTGCCTAAGTGGGACAAAACGTTCTATGTCACCTCAAGCGTGGGTGATGACTCCTTGGGGGCTGTGCTACTCTAGAAGGATGCAACGACATCTTTCATGAGGCCAATCTACTTCTCCAGTCAAATGATGACAGCATCAGAGAAAGGTTTCACCCATGTGGAACACCTAGTCCTAGCTCTTAGATTTGTAACTACAAAGTTTTGATCATATTTGCTGCCTAGGAAATTTGTAATCTTAACCATGGATGAAATGCTTCCCTATGTGGTACAACACATGGATGTTTCTGCTAGGATTACCAAATGGCTAGTTCGTCTACAAGAGTTTGACTACATGGTACAGGTGGAAAGCACGACAAGGGCAAGCTTGGGGGGACTCATGACCTACCAAAACTTTGAGAAGAAGGTAAAGAAATCTAAAGAGGAAGGAATTCAATCACTTCCAGAGCCATCGGTGGTAGAAAGAGCACACTCTCTCTACTTTGATGGAGCCTAACAAGCGAGAATCTGACAAAGCAACTGCAACCATAGTGGTCTTTGATGACAAAGGTATCAAGGTATTTTTGCTTGGCCATTTGTTAGAATCACATTCTAACAATGAAGCTGAGTATGCAACACTGACCAAGGGGTTACAATGGTGCGTCTCACAAGGGGTAAAGCGCCTTAATGTATTTGGGATGCTCTATTTTTGGTAAGGCAAGTAACTGGAGTATGGAAATGTAAGAATCCTAGCTTAAGGACTCACTTAAGCTGTGTAAAAACTTTGTTGGGTAAGTTTGAAGCAGTTCAACTACACCACATCCCAAGGGCTCAAAACCATGAAGCCAATGCCTTAGCACGCGAAAGACTACAGGAAGTGGTGGTCAGGGCTATAAAGCTAACGCTCCCTCTATATCAAGGTAGTGACGCCTTACCCAACATCATGCATTTTTTAGAAACAGGGGAATGTCCACCAGATCTAACAAAAGGGCAGAAGCAATGGCTTACCAGGAAGGCCACAAGGTATTGGCTTATCAATGACGGTTTGTATTATAAGGGTAAAGACCAAATACTCAGGAAGGTCCCTCTCTCTAATGAAAGTAATTGCCAGTTGTCATGGGGGTGTTTGTGGTGGTCACTTTGCCCTAGATATAACAAAGTAGAAAAATCTTGCAGGCTGGTTCTATATGGCCTAGCCTCAATCGTGATGTACACCACTGGTGTAAGACATGTAACTTGTGTCAAAAGGCCAGTACCAGGTCACTCATGCCTGAACCACAGACACCTATCCTTTCATATGGACCATTTGAAAAATGGAGTATAGATATTATAGGACCATTGCCTAGGGCCAACATCATCATGGGAGTATACTATATGACAAGGTGGGCGGAAGCTACAGCCACAACTAGGATCACAGCCATGGAGGTAGCTAAATTTGTCTATGAGCACATATGTTGCAGGTTTGGCACACCATTAGAAATCATCTCTGATAGAGGGCCAGGTTTCAGAGCAGACTTGGTAGGAGAATTAATGCAAAAACTAGGCATTACAAGAAGGCACTCCTCACAATATTACCCTCATTGTAATGACCTAGTTCAAAAAGTGAATGGGATGGTTTGTAAAATTATCACCAAGCAGGTTAACAATCATCCTGGGGATTGGGATAACTATCTACTCCCAGCTTTGTGGGCCTCATTCCACACATCTTTGGGGTTCACCCCATATCATTTGGTATTTGGTAAGAAGGCAATCTTACCTATTGAGGTGCAACTAGCAAGTCTCAGAGTGATGGCAAGCTAGTGTCAATGACCCAACATGCATTTGAGGGATCACATCCTTGACTTGGAACAACTACAACTAGACAGAGAAGAAGCAATCAATTATTATGCCAATGGGAGTTACCAGCTCATGGAAGCTGATGGTAAGATTCATAAAACCAAAGTCAATGGCTGGCGGCTTAAACCTTATTTTCTACGTTTTAATCAAACTCCACCTATCAACATTCCTCATCAGGATACATCATCAACCTCCACCTCCGATGACAATGATCAAACAAATGAGTTAGAGGCATAAATGCCCTTAACCTTAGGGGGAGGGCTAATGATATCGGATTAACCACACCACCCTCTAGCCACCGGGAGAAAACTGAACTCGGCCAGCTTTCGGAGCCACGGCCGCGGGAATCAACCCATTCGGGGGGCATGAGGTAAAAACAACAAAAAAAAACGTGTTTTCTTTTATTATGGCCGCCACCACTTCTCTTCCTTGCTTGCGCGCGTGCAATAGGCCTCCATGTTTCCCTTTGGCACCAGTCCCTCTCCTCCATTATCCCCTCTCTCCCCTCCATTATCTCTACTCTCTCTCCCTCACACACTCTCTCCCCCACCACACCCTCACTTTCTCTTTGTGTAGGCAAGCCATAGGACACATTAAAATATATCTATCTCTCTATAGTTCATCAACCCAGTGGGCCGCCATGCATGGGACAAGAGTCTCCCTCTCTCTCTCTTTCATTATTCACACACACACACACACACACACTCTCTCTCACACCTTCCCCACTTCCTCCTTCTCTCGTCCTCAACAAGATAATATATCTCTCTCTCTCTCTCCATCTTCTTTGTCAACCAAGGTGGCCTGCTACAGCCCCACTCTCTCCCTCACCCACTCCCCCTCTCTCCCCCATCACACACTCACCCCAACCCCTCTCTCTCCCTGGCCCGTTGACTCTCTCTCCCTCTCTTGTTTCTTGTCTCGCCAGGCAGCTCGCAAGGCACAAGTGGATAACCTCTCTCTCTCTCTCTCTCTCTCTCTCTCTCTCTCTCTCTCTCTCTCTCTCTCTCTCTCTCTCTCTCTCTCTCTCTCTCTCTCTCTCGTTCACACCTGCACACACACGCCCATACACACACGCACACTTACCCCATCCCCCCCCCTCACCCCCTCAGCGTCTTGCTCTCTCCCCATCTCTCACTCTTGCCCTCTCTCTCTCTCTTCCACTCACGCTCTCGTGTAGCAGCACACGTAAAATTATAAAACTATATAACAAATATATTTATCTCTCTCGTTCCCACACACACGCACTCTCGTACACACTCTCACTCACGCCTATCTCACCCATCTCGCGCTCTCTTCTCGTACACACACACACACACACACACACACACACACACACACACACACACACACACACACACTCACATAACATGCCTACGTGTATGCACACATTCAAAACGTACACTGCATGCATATACGCACACACAAGAAGTAAAAAAACAAGAAGAACTCGACATCAACAAATAAGAAACACCAAAAGCACGAGAAGGTGACACCGGATTAAGAAGTGACACTAAAGGCATGCCCCGACCAGGCGGTTCCAAATCGGACGAACACGTAGCATCTCTGCATCACGCAATAAAACACCGATTCTGCTAGCATTAACCTCACACCGACCACCCGAACCATCAACAAAACCCTTTGTAAATTCCCCAACCTCCATTCTTCTTAATAACCTACCCAACGGCTAGTGGATTGTAAGAAAACTCCCCATCCCACTCTTACCTCTCTTCTCTCCCTCTCTATCTCTCTCACTAGAGAGGCATCTAGACTCTTTACAGTGACCAGTGGATATTTTCAAGGACCATTAGGCAAGGAACACCTCTCAGGCCTATATAAAGAGGCCTCCACTAAGCACAAAAGGACACAAGTGACGGAAGAACACACTAGAGGCACCACCCAAGCTCCATGCACTCTACATTCCATGCACCACTAAACACATAATGCACCTCCCAAGCTAGGGAGCTCATGGTATCATGTTTTGTTGTAAGCATGGGCATTTTAGCATTGGCCACATCACCACCACCACCAAATCTCCACCCACACCATGGTTGATTTACTAGTTCATGACCACCCCGTGCACATAAGGCACTCACTATCACCCCACAAGGCAACATGAGCATGCTAGGATTGAATGCACCGACACCATGCTACCCTAGGCCACTCACAATGCTAGTGATCGACGTTGCTGGCGGCTGCATCATTTTTATGTCTTCCTCAACTAACCTCCCACCAACGTGCTAACCCCGCTATCTCCAAATGTTCGCCATGCGCCATATGGTGCTCACATTCCATCATGCATCCCCAGTGCCAAGAGCAAGGTTCGTAATAGCCAAGACCACCGTTTGTAAGTATAATCATCATCAAATAAAGTGTGCAATGCTATCATGATCTTTGAGTCCATTCTCTCTTCTCCTTAGCTTTGTTTTCCCCATATCTATGGGATGATTCATCTCTTGTACGTCACTCTGCTTGTGCTTCATCATGTGCACCACCACCAGTCAGTCATGCTCCATTCCGAACTTGTCACATACCTCTCTCGTACAAACACTCCTAACTGTTGACTAGGCATTTTCTACATATCTGGATGTTTGCTACATCATCATTTCATGTTGGCTACCTAGATGGCATCTCACTTTTGCTACCCTAGGTCATCTATGTTTGCGTCCTAGCCGCACTTATGCTAGGTGGTACCCCCTCTATAGTATAGGATAACTCCTACCTTGAGATGATGCTTGGGGATGTTCAGGCTATGTGTGGTGTAGAGGCCACCCCATATGGCTTGTCATTTCCGACTATCAGTGTTACCCATCTCTTTGGCATCTATGTGCATATCTTTTTCCCTATACTTAAAGTAGATTTTCCTTTCACGGAATTTAACATTGGCAGCCATGTGATCAAACCATGGTGCCCCTAGGATTATATCCTTGTGCTTGAGAGGAGAGATAAAGAAGTCCTCTTTGTCCACATAGCTTTGGACATGGAGCCTCAATTTCCCAATTAAGGGAGTGAATTAAGCTTCTTTCCCCTTGAAAGCACCATCGGTGGGTAGGACATCTTCCATCTCATAGGCTTGGATGCCTAGCTTGGTGGCCAACTCTATGGATCTGAAATTGTGAGTAGAACCAGGGTCAAAGAGAATAAAAGCATCATGTTCTCTTACCTTTCCCCAAGCATGGCATAGAGGAGATTCTTTGTGGTGAGCTTCCTTTTCTTGGATTTCAACCAAGGTAGCTCTAGGAGGCTCATGGTGGGTGTTCTTTTGGGGGAAAGCACGATATGCATGCCCTTGCTTTCCGCAATTGAAACAACGGTTATCCTTGTGATAACACTCAAGCTCTTCAGGAGAGAGTTTGTTTTTGCCTTTGTAAACTCCCTTCTCCTTAGCTTTGTTGTTATTGGAATTACCCTTAGGAGACTTTTGGACATTGTCCTTCCCCTTAGGCTCATTAGAACCCTTGTTTTCCGTGGGCTTAAGATTTCTCTTAGCCCCTGTTTGGAAATTGATTTGTGAAGACACCATGGTATGGTGTATGACCGCATATATGGTGCGTGGCTTTTGGGAGTTGACATACTCTGCCATTTCTTCAGTTAAGCCCGCACAAAATTGTTGTTTTTGCTCTCCAAAATCCATGTTTTTGAAGACAATGGCTTTGAGATGTAAGTCCCAAAACTTGTCTACATAATTATGAATGGATTCGTAGGGAGAGAGCTTCAAGCTTCGCCATTCGGTGAGTACTTTGTCTTTCGCATTGGTGGCCAAAAAATGCTTCATAATGGAATCTCTTAAAGCTTTCCATGTTTGTGGAGCTTCACCATTTGCCCGTAGGCTAGACCATCATTGCGTGGCGGACTTTTGAAAATGCATACCTACATGGTGTAGCTTAGAGGACTCCGTGAAGCCCTTATCTCCAAACGCCACATTGAATTGCTGGATGAAAGCCAAGACTTTGTCCATAGCACCAAAGGTGCCATCATAGGTAAGGAAAGAGAGTCTCTTTTCTCCCTCTTTGAACTTCTTGAGCTTGGACGATCTCTTCCACACAGCATAGGATTTCCTATGGCCTCTTCTTTTTGATGGTTCAAAAGTTGCACGATCGCTTTCTTCAGAAGATGAAGAATTTGAGGAAGATGGAGAAGAGGGTGACCTCTTTCTCGCATTTTTCTTGCCTTGGTCTTCCTTGTCGGCACCATCACTTTCTTCATAAGAAGAAGAGGATGAAGAAGATGGAGAAGAGGGTGACCTCTTTCTTCTCTTGTTTTCTGTCATCCCTCTTTGAATTATGATGTGGAGAAGTGTGTGATGGTCTTCTCTGTTTAGGAGGTGATGGAGAGTGTTTTGCCCGCCGTCTTCATGGAACCATCTCCACTGAGGTGGCAGGAGACTCACTTCTTTCCCGTTATTTTGGTGGGGCTCTTGAGTTCTCCTTTGGGAAGGAGATGCGTCATCAAGAAGTAGATTTTTGAGCCCTTCGTACGGATCCTCTTTTTCTTCCCGAATCGGAGAGAGGCCTCTTTTGGAAGTCTCGGAAGGAGGCTTCCTAGGTACTCTCTCGTCATGGTGGGGAGTTTGGAGAATCCCATGAGCACAAAGCTGCCATTGCACTTCACTTTGGATGGATGGATTGCCCATGGCTTGTTGAAGCCTAGAGACAAGGTAGTTAACAAGCATAGGGGCATCATTAGTAGCCTTCTCATTAGCAAAATCAAAGCTATCAACATTAATTTCACTCTCTTTACTATTGTTAGCCATTCTAACAATTTTTAGGTGTACTTTGGCACTTCAAGCCCTAGTTGCTACTCCTCTTTACCCCTTTAGAAAAGCACTCAAGGTACTGTAATCGTGGCTTGAATATCATTAATTGCAAGGAATAGAAGAGAGGGTCTTTCAACACCAAAAGAGTACCGGCTCCTGTCAAGCTTCTAATAGCTCAATAGTGGTTAAAAGCTGTAGGCAAGCCCCGTAGGACTCTACTATTAAGACCATAGCTCTCGATGGTGATGCCCCGTTATCTGCACGAAGGCAGGCGCACTGCAAGGATGAAAAATCCCTATTTTCCTTACTCAATTTCAATTAATAATACCAACCATTTAGAGCTAGCTTGAGGACCTCCCTTCTTGAGTAAGAAAAGAGAAACCTTGTGCTATGATACTGATAGCCGTTTTTCGGCTCTTTGTAATTGCCAGAGTGAGTTACCTCACCCTCCCAAAATCACCCAAACACTGTGGCTATCCCTACCATTTCACTGTACATAGGCGTGCGTGAGTCACGGGACTTTTCCCATATCTTCTTAAAAAACCCTCAATTAGCTAGTCATTGGGCTAGTTGAGCCAAAAAAATAAAAAAATAAATAAAAAAATAAGTATATTATGGCCCATGCATATGTAAATATTTCTTTGTATATAGGGCCTAAATAAAAGATTTTTTTCATAATTATTTTGATATTTATTTAAATATTTCTACTGAGGTGTGTGTTATTTATGCTCTGTACATTGCCTCACCATTACCACAATTTTTCTTACCATTTTTCATACTCTTTATTCCATATAGAAATATTTTCATGTAAGCTTCTCTTATTTTTGGTGTAACTCCATCCCAACAAAAATCCAAAAAAACTAGTTCTATTTATGTGTATATTTTTTTCACTATTGTGATTTTTTCCTTCCTACATATATTCTCTATTACTCTCATAAATTAGACCACCAAAAATATTCATTTTTTTATGGTAGACTTATAATGAGAGAGATTTATTTTGACCCCTTTATATTTTTCCACCTATATTATTTATATTTGACATGTACATATTTTTTAGACCCCTCAATATTTGATTTTCTTAGTTGTACTATTCACTTATATCATGATCTCAACAATATCTTCAATTATAGACCTACCAAATAAGGTCAAGGGTAGGTGGCATGCATACATGCACTATGGAGGGCTCACTCTTGGAGGTATTCAAAAGAATCATCCAAAGAAGGACCCCACAAGGACCTTGTGCAGTGGAAAAAAACGATCGGTTTTGCTGAATTTTTAAAGTTCACTTGCTCTCCGAATTTGAAAAGGTGATACAAACAAAAGTTGTAGCTCGTGGGCTGAACTTTTGCCTCAAATTTTTTCATATTTTTTTGAGCTAAGAGCTGTGAGCTATGATTTTATTAGTGGACCCCAGTTTTCCTATGTTATGCAGCCACACTCTCTCTTCCACTTTATCATTTTCCTCTTTCACACACACTTCTCCACTCATCATCCCCACCTCTCTCACCCCTCCTCTCTGCACCCTACTCACCTTCTCCTCAACCTTTAAGAATAAGAGAAACCATGGTGAACTCATACCTCCCACACACAATTCCATTCCAAAATTGACCACCTAGTCTCATTTTTCCTCCTCCAAATTACCCATATCTTCCAAAAAAACCACAAAATTCAGCCTCTTCTCTTAAAAGACAGCATCATGGTGGTTGATTACTCAGCTTCAATTACCTTGTCTCTCAAGGAAGGTCAAGAGTGGAGAAAAAATGTACCGTCAAAGCTAGTGGACCGTCAACAAGCGTCAAAATCGGCCCTACTCAAGACACTTGGAGCATCAACCTTGTAAGACATCCACCTTTTCTTACCTCTTAAGAGTTTTTCTTCCTTATTTGTATCCTACATGGATACTCCCATTGTAAATATCCAAGTCCATTTGTAAATTAATACTAACTCTACTAACACTAACCCACTATGAAAAGTCCTATCACCTCCATTTCTCTCCTCTCTCTTTCCCCACCAACTTCTTGATAATTCCAAGCAAAAGAAATTAGATAAATTGCTGAAAATCTAACCCAACCATGGTTAGAGGAGTAACCCTAGCCTTCAAAATTGCTATAAAAGGAGGGTGTAGCTAGCACAAAAAGGGGGGCCATAAGCAAGAGCACTATGCTATAGCTTGAGAAGCCAAGCTCAACCTCTCTAGAAGGAGCTCTTGAGTGGAAGCTCATTGTCTTATGCATGTGCATGTGTTGTAATAGGGGATTAGCAAGGGAACTCTATACCATTGTAAGAGAGAGAGCGATCATTCAATTGAGAGTAGGAAATCTATCATTTCTCCTACTAGTGTAAGCCCAACATTTGCTGAATCAAGGAGGGTGGATTTGGACTAAGCTTGGATACTTTGTCTCCCTTCCAACGTGAAGTAATGGACAACAATGATGCGTAAGTGTCTTGGTGTTTTTTGTTAAGTTCTTGATAGCTTGTCTCTGGTGTTGTCATCAATCTAGCCATAAGTCCCACATACTGTAAGAGGGCGACAGGGTGGAGAGGACTCCCCTAGCCTTAAGACAGTGATTGGGGTGGCTTTTCTTGTGATGTGTTGTGGTGAAATTTACGCAAGCTATGTTGAACAAATACTAATCTCACTTTGATTTGTCATGACAGATTTGTAAGAAGGTATTAATGCAACAAGCACCCCCTCCCCCTTTCTCTCTCTTTCTTAAATATATATTTGTGTTTGCTTGATCATTAACGATACACTTCAAAGCAGCCCGAGCACCAACTCTCTCTCTCTCTCTCTCTCTCTCTCTCTCTCTCTCTCTCTCTCGTGTTTTAGTGTGTGAGAGTGTTCCATTGGTGTTAGGGTTAGTGTAAATTCCTTGCTTGTTTGTGGGTTGCTCTAACGATTCTCCTCTTTTGCGTCCTAGTTCGCTCTTAAACTAGGTGGTGCCCCTTGTGTAGTTGGGATTTGGCTGGGGGTTTGTTGTTTTGGTTTGTGTTGTGTTGTGCCCCAGCCCCATTGAGCAGCACGGGAGCCTTGAAGGGTGTCTAGAGGCCACTCTTCTTGTTGCCCGCCCCGGACCATCAAGGGAGACATTTTACAATACAATTCTTTGTGTTCCTTCAATAACTAGCTAGTGCAATGAAGATGGAAGCTTCAAGCACTAAGCAAACACTTATAAAACACAACATCAATTCCCTCATGGCCTTAGACCCAAGCCCCACACACCTTCGAAGATGGTGTGAGCTAACGGGGTATGAGAGTAGATTGAGAGGAAGAAGGAGCAGTCTTACGAGAAAGAAGTATATCTCCTCACATAATCACTCATAAAAAGCTTAGTCATTAGCATGGTAGAGGAGATGAGCATGGATTGAAGCTTGGCTCTTGGTTGGATTTACATCACAAAGCCAAGAGTTGTTGGTGTAGGCCTCTCTTCTCACAAGCTTGGAGTAGATGATGAGCTTTCCATTAAAGCTTGAGAAGGAGAGAGAGAGTCTTCTTGCTTCACAGATAAGATTGTGTGAGTGTGTGAGTGATAATGCCTTTCAAATCAGCCCCCAATCTCATCTTGGTCGACCGCTCTTGCTAATTCATCTTGCTGTCTTCCCATTGGACCTCTCCAAGCTTAGCCAATCATAATTGAGAAGCGTAAGTGATAGCCTTGTGACATGTGTCCCCCTTTCCCCTTTTGTGAGAACTTTAGTTAATAAATAGCCAATAGGAAGCAGGCAAGCCATTGGGCTGCTGAATACTCATTGGACCCCTTGGGAGATTGTCTAATAGTCTTCTAGAGAGCTTAGTTCTTTTTGGTTCTTTTATCAAGTGTGTTAAAATGGATTAAACTAGATTTACTCTAGCCTAATTCTCATTGGTCCACTTCTATGGCCATCCAATAGGTTTGAGTACACCTTGGGGGCAGCTGGGCTAGGGAGGTGACATGTGTCCACTATGCCCTTTGTGTAAAGGGACTTACATGTGTGTGTGTGTGTGTGTGTGTGTGTGTGTTTCTCTCTCATACCGTACTAAAAGGGATCGCCCCCTCCTATGTAGGGATCTAGGAAGACTTTTTGTACACTCACAAAGCATCCAATTTCACTAAGCTTGACCATTTGGACTTACCTTTGAATTTTGGAACCTTAGCATTTTGGAAGTCTTAGTGGGCTGAACCTTAGGGTCTTTGAAGCCCATTGTTGCACATTGCTATTTTGCAGATGCCCCCCCCCCCCCTTTGGATCCCTATTTTCCCTCCTTTGGATCCCTATTGTGGCCGGTCTGCCAGCTTAACCAATATTCTAGCCTTTTCTCCCCTGGTACTTCCCCATATTAAATGATCAGTTTAACATGAGAAAATCATTTAGGAGAATTAGATACTAGTTATTATGTCAAATAGTGTAGTCGATTATTACATGTGAAACCTTTAAGTCTTGTCTCCCACAGACAGTGACTCCATGATCTATGATCTATGATTGTACCTTGTAATATTGCATCGACGGATAATTGAGAGATTTTACTTTGGTTCATTGTCATTATGTGTCGATGTTGAATTAACTTTGCTTCAATGCATTGTCATGATGCTTCACCTGGTTCCATTGATGCTTACATTTATGTATAGTCATTGGGGTCTTCTTTAAGGAGTATGACTTTTAGTAAATATGTGATGATAGAGAGAGGAAGAGATAGAGAGAGATAGAAAGAGACATTGCAAGAGATAGACAGGAGAGAGGAAGACAAAAAGAAAGGGAAGAAGATATGAGGAAAGGGGGATGGATGGCGAGTCTTAAGTGACACAGGTTGAGATAGAGAGATAGATAGGAGAGAGGAAGACAAAAAGAGAGGGAAGAAGATATGAGAAAAGGGGGATGGATGGCTAGTCTTAAGTGACACAGGTTGAGATAGAGAGATAGAGTGGTTGCGAGAAACTATATGGCTTCTTCCACGCTAAATGTAACTTCCACTAAGAGATGGTTGAGAGAGACAAAGCAAAAGAGAACAAAGAGAGAAAGATAGGGAGGGAGGCGTGAGGAGAGAGGAGAGAGAGATAGAGTGCTGAACTTGAGAGACAAGACTAGATGATTGCCCTCTCCTGAAAACTCGCTCCAATTGTCTTGAGAGTGAGTATTGTTTGATTATTTTGGTGTGTAGGAAAAAAATAGAAAAGATTTCTCAGTAGCTCGCTCAAAAAACTCGCTTAATATCAATCCTCTTCTCATAGGGTAGACCTTTGGTTAGTGGATAATCAGAGTTATCGTCTGTGTGAATCTTAACAAGCTCTATGCGCTTGTCCTCAAGCACCTCAAGAATAAAGTGATGCCTCACATTTATGTGCTTTGTGTTTTCATGAAACATGGGGTTTTTTGTTAGTTGGATGGCACATAAATTATACATTCATGCCCACATCTTCCGCTAGACAAGTCCTTTATAGACGGAGTCATACAATCTTGTAAACAAGATTGCCATAAGACTGCACCACTAGTGAATGTGAGGACACAACCTATCATAGTCATTGTATTGTCCATGCTCCCTACATAAGATGCATTTGTGTAGCTAACTAGTTACACATGTGTCTTTGTCTCCAAAGAAAATGCACGTCCTTTCTACCATTCAAATATGTCATCACTCCTTTCATTGTTTCTGTAAGGCTAAGGGCCAACCTAGGGGGTCACAGACCTAGGCCAACAAGGGCATGGACTGCTTAAATGTGGACCAAGGATCCTTAACTATGCTAGGGATAAGAGCCAAAGAGCCTATATATAGGGTGGTAGGGAGGTGGATCTCTCAAGTCAGTCCTCTGGGTCTCTCAGTGGTATCATAGCTTCAAGATTTTTCACGGGGGAAAGGGGCATGGTCCCTCTGATCTTGCATGATTTGCATGCCCATGCAAATCGTGGAGGGCAAGTCAAACAAAAGCCATGTGCAAGGTGGCTAAGCAAAGTGTACTATGTGTGAGTCGTCCCCCTACACACAGAAGGAGGGATGATGACCTACACCGAATGGGTGGATTTTAGTCTTTGTGGATTTTCCCTGACCTGTGCTCACCTTTTGCTTCTTGAGCTTGGCTTGATTTGGCCTCCATGGATCCTTGTGATCAAATTCAAAGGCAATCTCTCCCTCTGCTCGCTATTGTGCACCATGAGAACTCCATAGTTCCCATTATAAGGTTACTTTTTAACTCTATTGTGCGCCAAAAGTTCCCAAGCCCCCCTTCCCACACAAGGGTCCAACATCTCTTTTGAGATCATTATGGCAAAACAAAGCTTGCAAAGATTTTCTTGAAGATATGCATGAAAGCATGCACAGCTCATTGAGGTGGTTAAAGAGATTGCTTTTTGAAGACAAGGCCAAATCCACCAACAAAGTTTCCATGACACATGGCATGGAAAAAAGACAGGGAGAAATCTTCTATTCTTTTTTGGCAAAACTCACAACATGTGAGCGAGAAATGTATTAAATCCAAAAAAATTACAAGAGAAGCCATGCTCAAAATGAGCCATGGAATCCAACAACTAAGAAAGTCCTCATGATCATCACAAAAGGATACATTGTTTGATGAGGAGAGTCACCCACATAACTACCAACAAACACCTCAATCAGGGAGCCACCAAGCCTATCCAGCTGTCACCCAGACAAGACTTGCCCAAAGAGGGGAGAAAAGAAAAGAATATTAAATCCGTGTAGCCTACCTCAGAAGAGAGCACCACCAGGAAGCCACCATCCAAAGCAAAACCATAGATCAACATTCCGTAAACCACCAACCCAAATGGGCCCCAAGGTAAACACATGTGAGCCACTGGATGGCCCACGACCAAAGCTCCTCAACCAACATTCTAGGCTACAAGGGGATCCTTGCCCCTTCCAAAGTTTTCCTCCATTGCCACGACATAGAGAGGGACCTGCCACGAGCCTCCTGACATCCCAAAGAACCCGCAAAGAACCGGCCACCCTACTCCTCTTGATGAAGATTTGGGAGGGGTGGCCTTTCCCAAAGCTCTAAATTGAGGGAGGAAAGGAGATTGTGGGAGAGAAAGTCACGAGCCTCCAAAACCCCCTTCTACTTGGACACCACTATCTGCTCCGCAGATGCACCACCAACACACGTTGTTGCAACCATTCAACCTAGAGCAATATGACATTATAAAAATGGGTCTATGAAGAACATGGTTCTTTCATTTTAAAACATGAGCTGCAAAAAATGAAAAGAAGTGCACACAGCGTAGCTCCTTTCTTTGGGCTCTTTCTCTAAGCATGTTAATGTGGATGCCTCACACATGGAAGAGGTTCATGAATGCTTGTTGACTTTGTTTATGTGATAGCCATGTAAAAGTGCATGACACTATCAAGTGGCACAAGTTGCATATCTCGGTTAATAGTGGTGACTCAAGGGTAATTCTCACAACTTCCTTAAGTATAAGCTTGTTAAGAAGTCAAATTTGCCACAAAATCCCGTAGTTCACATAACTACAAGGTCACATTGATGAATGAGAATGTCACTAAGATGTGGGATACTCAAGCTAAAAATGTTTCCCTTTAAGTTAAAGGCACATATTTCCAAGTTACAAACATGAACATGGCAAATGTGGTCCCAACCCTGAGTGGTTTCTTGGGTTGGGTCCTACATTAGATCGTAGCTAATGTTCGGATCTAGTGGCTTGCGCATGTTGTTATTAGTAGAAGAGAGTCATCCTTCTCTCTGAGACCAGAGAGAGCCTGAACAATCACTCTGTACCCAACCAATACCCTTTACATAGGAATCCCGAGCTTCGTTCAGACTGGCCCTTGGCTTGACATTTATTCCCCCCTTGGAGAAGCGTTTTCATCCTCAAAAACCAAAGTGGGAAATATCTACTTCAGAACATTAATGTTTTCCCAAGTGGCACCTTCCTCGGGTCTATCTTTCCACTTGACTAATGCTTGTTGACATACATGATGACACTTACGTAGATCATGATAGTCAAGAATATGCTCAAGTTCATACGATTGGGTTGGAGGTTCAATGAAATCAACCAAAATTTAATGGTCAATAATATTGACATCCTTATGTAGGTGTTTATGTAAATGACTTACATGAAATATTGAATGAATGCAAGAGTGCAAAAGTAATGAGAGTTTGTAGGCCATATCACCAACTTGCTTGAGTATTTTAAATGGCCTACGATACCTCAGATATAAATTAGGTGTTGGCCCAGTCTTTAGACTTTTTGAATGGTTTGGCACACGCAAAAATACATTTTTCCCTTTTATGAAGGTAACTTGCCATCGTGAAGGTAACTTGCCATATCACCAACTTGCTTGAGAAAGGCCTACAATAGCTCGGATATAAATTAGGTGTTTGCCCAGTTTTCAAACTTTTTAAATGCTTTGGCACACTCAAAAATACAATTTTCCCTTTCGTGAAGGTAACTTGCCATCATTTTTCATCAGCATACTTTTATAATGATCTTGTGCTTGTCGAACATTTTGACGAGCCAGCCTTAGCACTTCCATGGGGTCTTGGAGGAAATCCTTGACCTGCTGAAGCTTCTTAGTTTCCAATCCCACTATAATTGGTGACCTACATTGAAACCCATACATAAGCATAAAAGGACTAAAACCCATCTTTACATGCTTAGCACTATTGTAAGAAAACTTGGGAATAGGGAGATAATATTCCTGATCGGATTTCTTTTTGCTAATGTACGCTCGTAGCATATCACTTGGTTAACACATTTAGTCTAGCCATCCGTTTCAAGATGATCTGTAGTACTGAGGTTAAGTTGTGTACCCAATCATTAAAACACATCCCTCCATAAATGATTGTTAAACTTGGGATCACAATCACTCACAATATTACTTGGCAACCCATAAAATATGTACAAATTGTCAGCAAATAACTTATATAACTCTAGAGATTTAATTGTGTATTTGTTTGGAATAAACTTGAGACTTTAGTCAACTGATCTACGACCACCTATATCGAGTCATGACCTTGTATAGTGGTTGGATGAAATCCATAGAGATACTTTCACATTTACCATTAGTAATCTCCAACGGATGCAAAGACCTCTTGATTTTAGGTGCTCCACTTAATTTAATTGACATTTTTGGCAATGCAAGACATAGTCGTGAACCTATACGTGTAAACTTAGCTAGTAAAATTGTCATCGTACAAATGCAAAAGTCTTCTTTATACATGGGTGTCCTACATTAGGATTGTTGTGACACTCATAAAGAATTTGGCACCCGAATGTCTACAGCCATTGGTACACAAACTCTCCCCTTGTGGAGTAGGTACCTATCATCTGTGGAAAATTTCTTGCATCTTTGCATCTCATCACTCAAAAGAGGAGAAGCGGGTGTGGAGGTTAAAGACACACTACCAACATTGGAGCGAGAAGTATCCCTCATTTTCAAATGGCTCCACACTTTGGAGTATGCATCATCATGATCATATTTGCCCTTGAGTGTAAGGTCTCCACTTTTCTAGCTGCAAAGGGATGAACTCAAAGTTTTAGGAAAAAGCATTGGACAATACAAATAGGTAAAGCACTATTTCAAAAGCAATTAAAAATGGTATTTTTGGAATCTTAAGCATAGCAAACCCCGGGCTAGAAATTTTCAAATTTAAATTCGGACAAAAACTGACCCCGCTAGTCCTTCCGAAGATTCAATGTAAATTAAATTATTAAGAAAAATTGAATGGTTGCAGTAATCATTTAAGCATAGACTTTACTAAAGGCCTCCAAGATATTTACAAGATATTTACCAATTAAGCAAAAATAGGTCAAAATATAACAGAATTGATATTTTAAAGCTGGCTAGTAATGGGAGGGGTCATCATTGACTTGCCAGGGACACAATTAGTAGCAGGGGGTGTCATCTTGAGCTGTAGGGCTGCTTGAGCTGCAAGCAACTGCCTTTTTCAATCTGTGAGAGCTTATGAGTGCCAAAAATCTATAAATAGGACCCCTTGCTTCACAATTTCGAACAGACTCGGAGTCCTGGCCATTTCTCTCTCACCTAGAGAGATCTCTACTCAAAAATCACTAGAGAGCAAAACTTTAGTCGATTAATCCACGGAATAAGAAGTTATGGCACCTAGAAGGACCCGAGCCAATCCTACATCTGATGATGAGGACAGAGCTCTAAAAGAAACTAGAGCATCGCACAACGGTTAAGCTTGGCCTAGTAGTAGGATTACGGAGGAGAATCTTCAGGTGCCAGTACAATAGCAGATAGCCGATCAGTCCTAGGTGGATTTCCCATTATTCAATTAAGTCTTCAAATATATTAAGTTCTTTTATAAGTTAGCATTGCATACGTAAGGAGTGAGTAGGAATCAAAAACGGAATAATTGACCAAAAGCGGAAGGTAACTTCCAACGTGCATTTGTTTATAATATAGAAAAGAATTGTTTGGGATAAAACTTGTTGAATCAGGAAAGATATGATTGATCATCCTTAAGACAATTTGTCTCAAGACACCTCCGCCTCCTTGGTATAAATTGATGATAATGATGGCTTTCTAGCCACGGATAAGTCGGTTACCCCCATGAACGATGAGTTTCTATTCTGTGTCATGTCTTAATGTTTCTACATAAGGTAGGATACCGTTTTTATCCTAGGGGAGCCGCCCGGTTGTATGGGCAATTGGTTTGGTGTATGGGTGTGCGCGTCTGTCGCACGTGTCGGAGCTAGGGAGTTGCCGAGCACCGTGTGCGAGCCACGAAGGCTGCAAGCACACAACTAGCAGGCGTAGCAATCTCACAGAGAGTAGGGGTGTGTCACTCACCTCCCTGCGCTTGTCATTGTGAAGGATTCCTCGCCGCGAAGAAGAGGGAGCCACCACCGTACTGCGCTCAACCGCCTCGCCACCGTAGGTGCCGTCGCAATGCTCGATCACACACACACTCTCTCCCTCTCTCCCTCAATCACACACACACACACACACACACACACACACACACACACACACACACACACACACACACACACACACACACACACCACACACACACACACACACACACACACACACACACACACACACACACACACACACACACACACACCGGTGAGCACACAATGGAGATGGGGATGGAGATAAGGCAAGAGCACTTCTTCTATTGCACACTGAGAGAATAGGTCAATTTTAGGTTTAGGTGACTTTTATATGAGCTCGCCCCATTCACATTTGGGCGCCCATGCTTAGCCAACTAACCCTTGCATGTTCCAGTTAGAGTGCGCCTCTCATAGGCGATCACTCTACCCTTTTCCTATTGGATCGACAAGACCGGTGCCTGACTCTACTAAATAAATAATACGACGTCCGTCATAGGCGATAGGGTGTCCGTGAGCCACGAGGGTTAACATGCCCCCCTTCCTGATGTAGATTCCGTCCTCGGAAGCTATTGAGTTGAAGCTTGTTATGTCCATGTTGTAGAGCATCTGGATTTGAATCTGCAAGGCAAAGCCACTGTTTCAGCAAGCGGAATTATATGGCCATAAATCATGAGGGGAATGTAAAGTACATGTGGAAATGAGTAAATGCAAGATTTATGAAATGTTAGACTGCCATTAAGGACAAATAAATCGCACTTTGAGTAAAAATTAATTAATCAAGAGTTTTGGGCTTATGGGTGAGTCTATCAATTAGTTAGCTATGACTAAGGTTAAAACAACTACTCTAGTACTAGCTAAGCTAAGAAGATTATCTAAATGCAAGATTCCCTAATTGTGCTTTTCAGCTTTGATTAGCCAACTAGCTCTCACAACTGCAAACAAAAGCTTGAAATGTTAACTGTGAGCTCGATGGAAGTCTTTTAAATGTCATTCATTTTTTTCTTTTTTTCTTTTTTACTTTGGTTCACAATCATTTGACGTGTGTGCTTATTTTGTATGTCTGGGGCTTTTTTCTTCTCAAAGAAAAGCGCCCACACTGGGAACCTCTAGCACTCTAGTACCATAGACAATACATGTTAGTGAAGTACCAAATCAAGCCAGGATTTCTCTTCTAGCATTAGATTTTTCATTTGTGGCACTTATGGTTTTTGCTTCCATTTCCTTTGTATTCTCACTAGTGTTTTTGTTGTTTAAGTGAGCAAGCTTCTCTATGCCTTAAACATTCCTAAGGTCTCAAATACTCAGATAATTTTATCAGCTAGGCCTAGTGGTCAAGTAAATGAGTTAACCTAAAGTCACGGTCTCCTAATCTCAAGGGTCATTCATAAGATTAAACTGTAGTTCCATCAACTTAAGCAAATACAAATTTATACATCTATAATGGCAGATAACAAACATAACTATTGCACTCAAACAAACCATGAAAAATAATTATTAGCAATTATACATATCCACCAGCATGAATCATGGAAAGTAGTACACCTGGAGGTATGGAGTTGCTCATTTTGTCGAAGCAGATGTCCTCAGCCATGTGGATGGAAATCCATATAAGTCCTACCTAACACATCCAAAAAACAAGCACTATACCTCTAGGAGGCATGTCAGTGTGAAAAAATTAAAACTCCTAGAAAACAAACTCAAAACACAATCCAGACCCCTAACCTACCTATCTGTCATCCCTTTTAGAATCAAGGAAAGAGGATATTATATAAACCGGGTGGCCACCCTAAGGCTAGGCCTCTATCCTCATCATCTAGATAAACGAAATCATTTTCCGTGAGGCCATAGTCTTCCTCGGTCTCTATTATTTCTTCTTCATCATCCTCTTACGCAAGCGTGTTAATCAAGAACCTCGTGATGCGTGGATACTCATCTTGTGCAAAAGAATAAGCATGTGCCACCGGAGAAACATTCGCTATTGGGTAGGGATCACTAGTTATCCATAGACGTATCAGCCATTCTACCTCCTCAAAATTTCGCTCACGCGCAAGTCTCTCTACCAAATCCCATTTGCAAGAAAGTACAGGGTAGAAGATATGAAACACTTGAGAAAAAGAAAAAGGGTACCTTTCATAAAAAATAGAAGCGCATGCCTCTGGTGAACTAGCCATCTCTGAGAATACAGATAGATTTGGTTAGGTCTTTAAAACATGAGTTGTTTTTGTGTGCTGCTTGATGTGACATGGTGAATTTAGACTTATGTGTAGGATCTGATAGGGTGATCTCTCGTTGCTATTCGCTCTTGCTCTTTTACTTTTTATTAAAAAAAAATAAAAAAAAATCTTTTTTTTGTTTGTTTGCTAGAACTAGTATAAGGCTATATATATACATTCCCTAGGATTGGAGATTGAGAGGTCAGGGAGGAAGGTTGAGAGGGAAGCAAGTGAATGATGGATGTCAGCAAACACTCCCCCCTTCCTTGGGTAGATCATACCTTTTGGAATGATGTCGTCACCTTTTGAAACCAATTGTTCCAAGTTGTTATGGGGGAAGGCTTTAACCAATAGTTTTCGATCGCCCTATGTGTTTCATCTAGTTGCAAGGGTGGTAAGGTACTCTCCCATGATTTTATTTGCAACATTGTTGTAGGTGGTGAACCTACAACGGGAGGTGCAAACTCTTTCTTGCTTGTATGGATATGTACAATGGTAGGTGGAGGTTGTGTCGAAGCTTCTATTTGTGTATAGGAACTACACGAAGAGCAAGAAGCTTCATTTGATTTCCCTGTTCCTGAGCTAGGTGGAACAAATCGTTCTTTCTTTGGTACCCAAACTAGCTCTAGAGCGGGTGTGTAACATTCCGTGATTTTTTCCTTTCCACGATTTTCAATTTGTTTTGGAGCCACAGGATTGGGTTTACATGGGCCAGATGATAGGTAAGAGTACAATTTACGTCTGGGCACCCATATTTGATCATTTCCTTCATAGTATCCTTGGGATTCCAATAGTCGTTTAGGAATCCAACGCAATGTTTCTTTACATTTCTTGGAGTGAGTGGGACATTTCTTATGAGGCTTCCGTTTTTTAGCATCAGCCATGGTCACTAAAGAAGCTTTAGGGACCCACTTGTATGTTTTCTTTGTTATATTAGGATGGTTCTTGTGTGTCTCAAGCTTTCTTTCAACTACATCAGTTGAAGCTCTAGAGAGTTGGGCTATGGGGACGTGTGGTTCAACCTCCTTGACATGCAATGTCTTGGGTTTTATTTCCCTAGGCAATATCTCAGGGACTATGGCTTGAGTGGTTATCATCCACGTGCGTCCTAGGTTTATATTACCCTCCATAGTTCCAGTAGGCATGACCAAAAAGTCTTGAGCTACAACCCCATTGTCATAACTGACAAAAGTGTGCCAGATTCCAAAAACCGTAGTTTTTTTCTTGTTGACACCCTTGACTTGGATAATACTCTTAGATAGAGGTGGCTTCCCTAACTGACACCACACCCCATATGATAGAAGATTATATTTAGCACCCGTGTCCAATAAGGCGTTATATAGCACTTTTTCATAGGCACTATTTAACTCAATAGGGTATCGTAGAGGCGTGTCAGAGTCCAACCAATCGTCCTCTGTTTCAACATGGAATGCATGTGTAACTCCAAGGTTAGCCTCTCGCTAGCGTCTTATGCATTGTTGGCGCTCTTTCGCCTCAGCTTGAGCTTGTATCTTTTTCAATTCTGTTTGAGCCTTGGCTGTCTTTTTCGTATGGATGGCATGTAGCTCCTCTTGGCTTAAAGGATCATTGTATCTTTTAAATTTTTTCCCATTGAGGAATCCAATGGTTTCAACTCCATCAAGAGTCTCCACACGAATGGTTCCTTGTGGGGTGATCTCACATACTCTATATGGTCCTTTTCCCAAATATTTCAACTTTTTCTTTTCGTTACGCACTCCATACATAAGGACTTTATCACCAACATTGATATCTTTGTTCTTTAGATGATGGTCAAACCATTTCTTCCTCCTATCTTTCTCCACAAGTGCATTTTGCACAGCTAATTGCCTCTCTTCATCTAGCCTTTCAAGGATATATAATCGCTCAACTAAAGGGTTACCATCCCAACCTTTTTGAGAAGCTAATCGAAGACTAGGAACGACAAACTCCCATGGCATAACCGCTTCTTGGCCATACACCATCTTAAACGGTGTGCAATTAATGGAAACTTTGTACGCAGTACGATAAGCCCATAAAGCTGAAGTTAACTTTAAATCCTAATCTGTGCGATGAGCTTCCACCGTTTTGGTCAAGATAGAGATTAAGCTTTTATTGGTGCTCAACTTGGCCATTTGCTTGCGGATAATAAGGTGTGGACTTATGGTGAGCTATCATGAAGTTAGTAGTGAGTTCTTTGATTACTCCATTTATAAAATGAGTACCATTGTCACTCACAATCTCAAAGGGACAACCAAATCTTGTAATAATGTTCTCAAAGAGAAACTTGGCAGTTGACCTCGCATCAGCCTTTCGTGTCGCCCTGGCTTCCGCCCACTTTGTTATGTAGTCAGTGGCAACGATAATATATCGAGATTGAGTGCTACGAGCTGCCGGACTAATTGGGCCTACAAAGTCCAAACCCCATTTTTCAAATGGTTGTCACTTTAACAGGATGTAAGGGCATCCTATCCTTTCGTTGAGTGATCTTGTAACGTTGGCATTCATCACATCCTTTTGCAAAAAGTGATGCATCCTTAAATAAGGTTGGCCACCAATAGCCTGATTGCAACACCTTCCTAGCTGTTAGTCCCCCTGAGAAATGTCCTCCGGCTGTATCCATGTGGGCTTCTTGAAGTATGTACAAATACTCATCCTCACGGGCACAACATCTCAGAATATCATCCTTCCCTAGCATGTAGAGAGTCCCTGCAATGAGAGAGTAAGGTTCACATTCTTTTAACAGTTTTTGAGCTATGTCCTTATGAAGCTCTTTGGGTGGAAAACCATTAATTAGAAAGTTCACAATCTTCTCACTCCATTCAGGTATGGTTTTGACTAGGAATAGAGAAGTATCGGGTAATTCATCATCGAATCCAGTAGGGGCTTCACCATTGGGTATGAGAGACAAATGATCCGCCATGACATGTCTTTTACCAGGTCTCACCACAATGGTAAAATCAAACTCAAGGAGAATTAGCAACCATCGTGTAATTCTTCCTGTGGAACAAGGTTTATTTACGAGATACAACAAGGCTTGATGATCAACATAGAAAACAAACTTGGTGGCCAGAAGGTAGTAGCGAAATTTCTTCACTGCATAAATCATACCTAAACCTTCTCGCTCTGTAGTGGTGTAGTTTCTCTCGGCATCATTCAATTGACGACTTGCAAAGCTCATGGGGTAGTCCAATTTATGTTCTCCTGGTTGAGCTAGAACACACCCAATAGCAAAGTTTGATGCATCAATATGCACATGGAAAATTACATTCCAGTCGGGCATTCGTAGAATAGGAGTGCTAGTCAAGCTCTTTTTCAATGACTCACAAGCATAGTCACACTCTGCAGTGCAGTGGAACTCAATAAGAAGCTTGTACAAAGGACGAGCTATCTCGACAAAGTTTAAAATAAACTGTCGGTAATAACCAACATGGCCCATGAATCCTTGAACTCCCTTATAGTTTCTAGGTGGTGGAAATTCAACAATGGCTTGAATTTTGCTCTCATCTGTGGAACTCCCATTTTTGGACACTATATGCCCTAAAATGACTCCATGTTTAACCCAAAATTGGCATTTGAAAGGATTTAAGGAGATGTGATACAATCTGCACTTCTCAAACAATTTTCGTAAGCATGATAGATGTTCTTTCCAAGAGGAATAAACACAAAGGTCATCTAAGAAAGCTTCGCAAAACTCCCTCAAATATTCTCTAAAAGCAGTGTTTATTAATCTTTGAAAGGTAGCAGGGGCATTGGTTAAGCCAAAGGCCATAACATGGAATGCAAACACTCCAAATTCGGTTATAAAGGCTGTTTTAGCTTGGTCCTCTAGCGCAATTGTGATTTGATTGTAGCCAGAGTACCCATCTAAAAAGCTATAAGCTTCCTTCCCTGCAACTCTTTCAAGCACATGTTCTGAATATGGCAAGGGGTAATGGTCCCTCCTAGTGGCGGCATTGACCTTCTTGAGATCTACGCACACTTTGAGTTTCCCATTCTTTTTTGGCACAGTCACTATTGAAGACACCCATTCTCAGTGCTCAATAGGGTATATGAATCCGCATTCCACAAGCTTTTCAATCTCTTCTTGAACGATCTTTGCATGTTTAGGATTCATTGGGTAGGGTCGTTGCTGAATTGGTTTAGCCATGCTATTCATGGGGATTGTGTGCTGCACCACGGAAGGTGGAACACCTTTCATATCATGATATGTCCAAGCAAATATATCCCTGAATTCCTTGAGAAGTTCTTTAAGTACACACTCCTCAGTCGCTGTCAGATCTTGGGCAATGAAGACAGGTTTAGACTCTTAACTCTATTTCCTTAACTATCGCTGGACCATCATAGACTCCATTGCTCCCATCGATAGGTTTTCTTTGGGCCTTTGTATACACAACCTTACGTTCCTCTGTGGTATAGGATTTGAAATGTTCAGGTGTAGGGTGTAAATCTGTGGGGTCCTGTTGTTCTGTGGACTGTGATTTAACTTCTGATTGCTTTTGTTGTTGAGCTAACTCTCGATTTTGTCGTCTCCTTATGGTACGGCTCAACCTTGGCTTCTCTGTAGCCTCTAGTTGTGCGATGCCAATGGGTTGTGGACTACACCACATAACGCTTTGAAGGTATTCACCCCAGTTATCTACCAACTTTTGATGAGCATCACATGCCCCTATATAATTAAGCCATTCTGCGGTAGATTTCTTTTTATTTATTCTAGCACGCACATTTGCTCGATATCGTCGCGTCTTATATCTCTTACTCTTCTTGTTTAATTCTTGATTACGGTCGATTTCTAGTGAAGACTCACTAGATGAATCACTACTTGTGTCTTCTGCTCCCTTGGATAGATTATCATCTAGGTTACCACTGGGCCTTGAATGGGTTTGTCCCCACATTTACACTAAGATTTAACTCAGATTCTTCGTCCTCAGAGTCAATTTCAACTAATGATTCTGACCCCAAATCGTGTGGGCTATAGTCTTGTGAGACACTACTGGTTTCAATGCCAGTCAAAATTTCATCTTGTAGATCATCAGAAGCTATATGCATTGCTTCTAGCATGTTTAAGGGTACAAGTGGTGGTATTTCATCCCCCTCAGGTGTTACCCAGGTCGTCCCCCTATTTCCCCAAGTGTCTATGGTTGCTGCTAGGTGGACCCAATCCACATTGTCCGACTCAGTCATCCCAGGTAGTACATCCATATAAGGAGAATCTTCCCCAACATCAGTGTCCGCTTTACACGTGTAACAATACTGCAATCGGACCGAGTGAATTGTGGTGTTAGATCTATGATCAATTATAAACCTGTTTCCTAGAGGATGTGCTCGATCCTTCACAAGATCCACTCGAATGACAGAATCTTGGAACTGCAAGTAGACATGGTTTTTAGACAAGTCATGCACCATTTTTGCTTCCCTCATGAAAGGACGTCCTAAGATCATCTTTGGTGCCATAGTGTGTTTGGAGAAATCCATAACAATAAAGGTAATCCTTATTTTATGTCCAAAGACCTTGATCTTGAGATCTTCTAGCATCCCAATAGGTTTAACAATAGACCCATTGGCCATCTTCACTACTATGGTTGTGGTCGCAAGGTGAGGTCTTCCCATAGTTCCCCAACAATTTTTAGTCACAATGCTAACCCCAATGCCACCATCAAGGATTCCCTTCACAGTTAATCCCTTAGTAGTGATTGGTATGGTCGCATTGGATTCATCACCCTCAAAGTATTGTCCCAACTTGTTAACAGGTATTTCTATAACAAGGTTCTCATCTAGGTTGGGTTGTGGATCTAAGTGTTCCTCCTCTATTGGCATCTCCCCAGCTCCATCCATCTATGAAAATTGTGGTAGCCCAAACTTCAGTTCTCCATTGAGGAAGCCTCGAAGAGCTGAGACTAGCTTGGGGTGGATCTTTATATAGTTTGGACATGATGGTGGTTCTAACTTCTGAAGACATGAAATCCATCAATTTGGAAATGTTTAACGGCACCTTTTGGCCTTGAGTCCCTTGACGTGGGGAAGATAAGATCTCCATTTCTTTGATAGGATCAGGAAGTCCCTCTGTAAACATTCTTTCCATCAAGAAGTGAGCACGCCCACTTTCCCATGACTTTAAGTCACTTTCTTCTTGGATGACACTAAGTATGTCCAAAGGTCTATGGACTTGGTGAGGTTGTGTGCGTAGGGAACACGGTGTCTGTAATCTGGATCTTCCTAGGTGTTGGTTCTAGATCCCTTTGGGTATCTTCTACCAAACTCCTTAATTGCTTGAATCGCTCAATCTCCTCTGTAGGGTTTGGGTAAGTTCCTATCTTCTTTTTGGATCCTGGCCATTGTGGCTCATGAAGATCTTCCTTGTTGGTTTCTATGTTAGTGGTCGTTTTGGTCTCCATGGTTTCACCTGAATCAGAATCTTCTTCAGCGTCGTTCATATATACGGGGTCATCACCAGTCCCTATGTTGGTCTTTGAACTGGGGTCTGACTTCGTTGCTTTTTGCGATCTCTTTCTTTGTGTTTTCTTCTTTTTCTGAGATTGGGCAATTGATGCCGTGTCTCTTTCCTCAAGAATATAATTTTGTTTTTGGAGCATCGATCGTGTGAGTACGTTTACTGGTACCACGAGTGTACTTGGTGATGGCTCCTCGGTAACTTCAATCAAGTTTAATGGCGTGATCTTCGGTGCATTTGGATTATTTGGACATTGGGCGATCAAATGATCTATGCCACATAGATTACACATGAGTATCGGCATTGTAGACGTGCTCTCTTGATTGGTTTGCATTAGTGTGGCGTTCTTTTGTAGCCTAATAGGACACTCGGCTACACGATGTGGACCTCCACACTCATAGCATTGAAGAGGTGGTCTCTTAACAGTGTAGTTGATATTTTGGCCTCTTGCCGCAAGAGCAGCTACTTGATATACAGGTTTGACTTGTCCCCAATAGTCCTCCATGTAGTATTGTGGACTTTCTTCAAGCACATCTATCCCATAGGAGATATTAGGATCTATAACTGCCTCATAGCCTTCCAAACAAGAAATAGATGACTCACAACCCACTTGATTCACAGAAGTGATTCTCGGATGTGGTGGTTGCGGTCCTAGCAATGGAGGTGGTAAGGGTGTTTTTTGAACAACATTTTGGGCCCTAGGGACCATATGTTGTGATGTTTGTTCAAGAGGTGAGGCCGGCATCAATGCAGGCACTCGAGGTGTGTCTGTCCATGCTAAGGTTGTTCTATTGGCCATCGCACGCTTAAATACTATGCAATCCTTAGCTTGATGACCATACCTCCCACATGCATTGCAGTTCCCATTGAATTTTACTCTAAAAGTAGGGCATTCACTGGTACTATGTGGTCCATAGCATACTGAGCACCATTGTTTCTCCCTTCTTGGATACATATGAGTGTTTTGCGGAGCACGATTGTCTCTAAGACTCTCTTGAATAGCCTTGGTGAGATCTACAAAAGTCATCTCAGATATCTTTGGCTCCTCAGCAATAGGCTTTAGGATCATTGGCTGATGCCCTAATGCTTGCGAGCTAATAGATTTAGTCTCAACAGACACTCTTTCTCCTTGAATCATTAAATTATCCTCCAATTGGATCGCATTGGTGGTGACTGCTTCCCAAGTGGTGATACCTCTAATGACTAGACCATTGTAGATATCCTCATGTCGTAATCCCCTAATGAATCTATCAAGCAATTGGTTATTGTTGAAGCGCTCATTTGGATTACAACGAGAATTCAAATGCTTCAAGCGACTTATAAAGTCTCTCACCGACTCTCCTTCCTCTCGTTGGGCTTTCTGGAGCTGAGAGGCTACATCCCAAAGCACTCCCTCTCGTATGTATTCTTTTAAGAACAGTCTCCTAAGAGTAGGGTAAATCGTTTTTTCTTCCACCCTTAGGGTTCTATACCAATCCCCAGCCTTTCCACTTAAGGTTAGGCTTAAAGCATTGCTCTTATGTAGGTCATTGTGTTCTCCTAGAGAATTGCATATTTGTTCAAACACTTCGATATGCTTTCTCACATCCCCGTCTCCACTAAATTTTTGTGTGAGCTTGGCTATTTGTACTGCCTTACTTGTAGGCTCTCTATCAGGCGTGTTACGCATATTCTCAGCAATAGATCGACCAATAGCTTGAGCAAATGTTGCCAAGTCACCTAAGTGAGCAGGCACCGTGGGTGAAGGCGCGTCAGAGACTACATGTGGAGTAGGTATTGGCATTGGGCTTGGCGCATAGGAAGCCCTTGGGTTCCACGTTGGGTACGATGTTGTGCCATGTGGTGGTCCATAGTTCATATGAGTGGCCCTAGGCATAGCACACGTCGGATGTGACATGCTAATGCTAGCCGGTATAGTCCCATGGAAATAAGAACTTGTGTATTGTGGTCGTGGAACATAGGTAGTTGAAACAATGGGAGGGGTAGGGACTACATGAGTACATGGACCCATAGGTGCATACGATTGGTACACACTTGTAGGTACTATTGCAGGCATTGAGCTTCCATATAGCGGTGCTTTACTAACAAACGAGGTCCATGGTGTGTTTCTTGGCATGCCCATCATTGGGGTAGGCATGGTATCCGTGGTGTCATCTAGGGAAAGATGAGCTAGACTTGGAAAAGTAAAGCTATCACTTGTGGGCTCAGATTGCATTGAGACCCCTGGCGAAACAACATATAGGGGATCGATGGGACTCACTAGGGAAGTCTCCATTTGTGATAGAGTGGGTTGTTTCCCTTTGCCTGTGTCTAAAAATCGCATAGGACCCGTCGAAGGTATGTTCATTCCTCAATTTTGCCTCCCGGACTGGATAATGCTATGGATGACATTGCAGATCATGTGTTGTTGTTCCTCTAGACTAGTGGCACTAGATGTGGATTGTACAACTTCTAACCAACCCACATGGTATGTGTAGCCCATGTATAGGTTGGTCAAAGTCTCCGTGTGTAGGTCATATTCCCAATTTTCATTGAGAAATACCCCGTCCAAACTTGGTGTACTAGATGGTTGCCGTGAGGTGGATGCAATGTTGCTTCCCATGTTTTGACTTTTAGTCACCGCTACCTTAGAGGCGACTTTGGAAGGTGGTAGCTCGGTAGGGCCCTCATTAAATGAGGTAGGTAGAATGTCCACGTGGACACTCTGAAGGAGTGTGGGGTCTACAGGAGATGTGAATGGTGATTCTACTTCCCACCCCCTTCCTTTACTTCACTAGCCGTAGGTTCAGAGCGCGTAGCTCTACTAAAAGTTTCCATAAAACGGCTAAAAACACTAGTTCCAGGTTGTTGGGCCCAGCTAGGTACGGTTTCATTTGTTCCCCCGGGTCTTTGTTTAAGATGCTCTTCCATAATATCGTAGTCAGTTGAAGATCACTAGCCGCTATATTTGGGTCTTGGGTTGCACTACCTTGGGTCCCCGCCGAGGGCGTAGACCCTAGCGTGGAAGGATAGTGAGTACCCTCGTAAATCGAAGCACTAGCTAGTTGTTCGGACTCTAGCACACGACCAGAGCGTAGATACATGTGCTTTGGGCGCCCTACAAGTGTCGGCAAGTACCCTCAAAGGTTACTTGCTTTGTTTTGTGGGTGTTTTGCATCCCGTTTTCTACTTGATTTTTTCTTGTTTTTTATGTTTTTTGAGGTCCGAAAAACGGATTGGGACGTGTGATAGCTCAAAACAAGCGTATCGCTTAGGAGATCTAGGCGCACTTTACAGAATACTGTTTGACTATCGGAAGCTCCCAAAGTCCCTAAAACAGTCAATTTCTCTTAGTTTCTACTTGGGCACACGGCTTAAAATAGAAAGTTGAAGGGTGACTTGTGGAGGGAAAGGTGAAGGCTTTGCCCCACATGCTTTCTCCTTTCACTTGAGCACTAGCCTATATATAGTGAATAGCATTTACCTTATGTCATAAAACTAAGACCAAGCCCAAGCCCAAGATCAAGCTCAAGCTCATCAAACGATCCCGATCTACCTTTTTGGCCAAACTTAAAATATTCCCCCCCGCCAATAAATCAATTTTATTTTTTAGCCATTGCATTTTTTACGTTTTCCGTCATTTTTGTTTTTTATTTTCTGTTTTTTTGTGCAGAAACGAAATATTCTCTGTTTTTTGCAAAAATCGAAATGGTCTAGCTGTGCAGAGAACGAAATGAACTAGCTGTGCAGAAAACGAAATGAACAAATATTCTTTGTTTTTGTGCAGAAATCGAAATGAGCTAACTGTGCAAAAAACGAAATGAGCTAACCCACGACACAACACAACCTTCCTACTTAAGCTTGGTGTCTCCACAGGGCAGCACAGAGTGCTTCCCGGAGCTTGGTGCAGGGCAACTCCCCGGCAGCGGCGCCAAAAATGTGCGCGTCTGCCGCACGTGTCGGAGCTAGGGAGTTGCCGAGCATCGTGTGCGAGCCACGAAGGCTGCAAGCACACAACTAGCAGGCCTAGCAAGCTCACAGAGAGCAGGGGTGTGTCACTCACCTCCCTGCGCTTGTCGCCGTGAAGGATTCCTCGTTGCGAAGAAGAGGGAGTCGCCGTCGTATTGCGCTCAAACGCCTCGCTGCCCGCAGGTGCCATCGCAATGCTCGATCACACACACAGTCTCTCCCTCTCTCCCTCAAGCGCGCGCACACACACACACACACACACACACACACACACACACACACACACACACACACACACACACACACACACACACACACACACACACCTGTGAGCACACAATGGAGATGGAGATGGAGATAAGGCAAGAGCACTTCTTCTATTGCACACTGAGAGAATAGGTCAATTTTAGGTTTAGGTGACTTTTATATGAGCTCGCCCCATTCACATTTGGGCGCCCATGCTTAGCCAACTAACCCTTGCGTGTTCCAGTTAGAGTGCGTCTCTCATCGGCGATCAGTCTACCTTTTTTCTATTGGACCGACAAGCCCGGTGCCTGAATCTACTAAATAAATAATACGGCATCCGTCATAGGCGATAGGGTGTCCGTGAGCCACGAGGGTTAACAATGGGCACCCGAAACCTTGGGTGGGGGTTTATCCACTCTGGATTGTGAATAAGGAATGGGTGCCGTTTTTTCACCGTTAGGTGGTCTTGAGACAAGAAGAGTACTGGTCATGGTTATTATTTATGGACAATGTTTTGATTGACAGTACCCTGTCTTAAGTTTAAAGATGTTTGTTTTTCTAAAGAATGCTTTCAATGCTGTCTTTAATAATTGATTGAAGGAATTACTGTGAAAGGAAGTTAAAAGAAACTATTATTTTAAGTGTTAAAACAACGTAATAATAATTAGAAAACAATAGAATCATGTGTGAGTGCGGGGTGGTAAGTGGGGATTGACTAAGGTTGTCAATCATGGATGGGTGGACCTGATTAGTCAGGTAACTATCCATCTCTGCGCACTAATAAGGTTTAGAAAACTTCTTCACTTGGAAGAGGAGTCCACTAGCGGCTGTGCCCTCACATCTCTTAGGGGGAAAAAAAGTGCTGGTTGAGGATACCTTAGCTCAACTTGTGGAAGTTATAGGGCCGAAATAATTTTGGACTTTTAATATGTTGTCCCGTTTTTGCTGCGAGATAGGACTAGGTCTTCTTCTAAGGTTATAGACCCAAGCCATTGTCAATGGTAAAGGTCCATTCCTTGGATTTTTCTTGTTTCGAGACTCTGAAGTTTATTAAGCCTAGAGACCTGTCAAGGATCCCATCCCGCTTTTTGGTGTCGGCGGGTTTGGGAATCTCACAAGTGGTATCAGAGCGTGTGTTAATTAAACTCTTGGACCTAGGGAAAATTTGAGGTGTTAGGTTGAAAAATGTGATCTTGATGAATTCAATTATAGAGACATTTGATTAAAAAGAGGGAGAGAAAGAAAGAGAGAGAATTATCCCCGTCTTTGCAAGACGATTTCCATCAGGCCTACTGCAAATTCATGGATTTCAACAGTAGGTTTATGAGAGCTTGCCTATCCCGACACTATTCAATGCGAATAAGCGTGATGAAATGGCTAGATAAGAGATTTTCTCCTTCCACTTGGAGGATCAACTGGTCAGGATCTGGTGGAATTTTCTTCATTGATGCGGGAGATTTAGAAGGTTTAGAACTAAAAATGAAAAGACTCAAATGGGCCGAAGATCTTCAAGTGATTGAATACTTTTTCATTGGAACGGAGAATCGAGAGGAAACCCTTGTAATAGATAATGTCCAAGTATCACAAAATCAGTGGGTGTTTGATCATGTGTCTAAGTAATCTATCCAGGTAGAATTAAGCCCATAGGAGTAGGCCGTAGTTTAAATGGACCAAAATATGTTGTATATTTTGATCCTATATCTGATCCACCCAAAGTCCACAAGATTCTAGTATAGGATTGTCGTCACCCTTGTACATAGTAGGACCTTTGTAAATTGTATTAACTCTTGTATATATTATGGTTCTCATGGGAATGCTATAAGCAATTTTGTTTATGGCTTGGCAATTGTTTTCATCCTGTGTGCAAATAAGTTAAAAGCATAAGTAAGGGAGATTTCATTTGGTACTAAATTCCACTAAATTAATCTCAAGGAAATACTCGTGTAAATAGACTTTACACTATTGCTCAAGAGAAAATTACTATTAAAGCAAGTTAAGTTCAACTCCCTACTTTCAAGGGAGAGGGATCCAATTTAGAGCGAGATGCCGAAGCATGGTTAGATGCTATGGACGACTATTTTAAAACTACAGGAACTGTTCAAGAAAACCAAACAATGTTGGGTATGTTCCGTCTCAGCGGAGATGCCAAACTTTGGTGGAAGCAACACTGCAGAGATAATCCCACGAGTAGTCCATCCTGGGAGAAAATGAAGCAGGCAATCAAAGAGCGCTATCTCCCTCCTGCACATCAGGCTATCAAGACGAATGAATTCTTTGGTCTACGCCAACTAGGACTTTCATTAGAGGAGTACTACACCAAGTTTGTGTCTTTACGATGCTATGCTCCTCAGATGACCATGGAGTAACAAATTGCCCGTTTCTGTCAAGGCCTCAACAAACCTCTGAGTACACGTTTCGAAGCCATGAGGCCTACATCAATACAGGATGGCCTTCTCAGGGGTAGGCCTCTGGCAACGGAAGGAACTAACTCTACAAGGAACTATAATGGATTTAATAACTTTAGGGGAAGAGCCAGAGGAACTTTCTACCAAGGATATCAACAACGTGGAGTAACTGCAATAGCGAACTTGGAGCAGACCGTCGCAAATGTTAGGTGCTATGGATGCAATCAAATGGGGCACTATAGAAATAACTGTCCTGAAGAGCAAAACCGTTGAACTACTGCTAGAGCCATTCCTCAAAATCAAGGAGATAATCTAAGAGGAGGTAGAAATGGAGGACGAGGTAGAGGAAGAGCAAGATGAGCCAGAGCTTATGCAATCATGGGAGAATCAACTTTAATGAAGGAGGAAGATGAAAGAGCCACTTGCTTGGCTACAATTAGTAATCCTAGAACTCAACAACAATAGGCAGTTTTGTAAAACCACTATAAGTCGATAATGTAAAACTTTGAGTTACTTATATAATGGTATACATTATTTTATTTCCCAAATTACTTAAGGAATCTAAAGTTAGATTAGCATTCAATCAAGAAACTAAGGGTTGACCTAGCAAATGAGACAGAGGTTCTTGATAGTATGAAAAGATTTTGAATCTGGAGATTGAGATAGTTATTAAGAAACCAACTCACATTCTTTGTGCACACGATTGCCTTCCTTGAAAAATGACCTAGATATGAAAGTATTAATGTACGAGACTAATAGGAAGCCAAAAAGAACTCTTGGTATGATACTTCTTAAAACCCTTTACATATTGTTGGTTAACCAAGTTAGAGCACAGAGGGGGTACCTCTGGTGCAATAGTGGAAGCTTGTGCCGAATGCAGATTGCTCAAGATGGCAAGAACACGCCGCACGCATTCAGATTGGCAAAGCTCGAATACATGATACTTGTTGAGCGCTGATTTCTTTGAAAGGTTAGTTAGATCGAGCACGTTCGTGTTGAGAAGGTGGATAAATGGATCTTTTATAGAATGGATTTAATCTGGTTTTTGAGATGATACAATTGGTTTATAAAGGTTTTCAAGATGCGCTCAACACTGAGAGTTTCTTAGAATAAAATTGAGTAGCAAGTAATCAGTAAGGAAGTGTAGAAACTCTCACGAGAGTGTATCCTTGAAAAACTAGAAAGAACTTCTTAGAGTAATAAGTAACATTTGGTACAGTGGAAAGATTATCCCACCGAAGACGCCACTTGGGAGGATGAATTTCTCTTCTCAAAGACTTTCCCAGTTTGGTTGAGATGAGGACATCTCAAATTCTTAGGTTGGGGTGATTCTAAGGTCTCCACCTTTCTAGTTGTAGAGCGATGAACTCAAAGTTTTACGGAAAAGCATCGGACTTACAAACAGGTAAAGCACTATTTCAAAAGCAATTAAAAATGGTATTTTTGGAATCTTAAGCACAACAAACCCCGGGCTAGAAATTTCAGATTTAAATTCGGACAAAAACTGACCCACTAGTCCTTCCAAAAGATTCAATGTAAATTAAATTATTAAGAAAAATTGAATGGTTGCAGTAATCATTTAAGCATAGACTTTACTAAAGGCCTCCAAGATATTTACCACATATTTACCAATTAAGAAAAATATAGTAGAATTGATATTTTAAAGTTGGTAGGTAATGGGAGGGGTCATCACTGACGTGCCAGGGATACAATTAGCAGTAGAGGGTGCCATCTTGAGTTGTAGGGCTGCTTGAACTGCAAGCAACTACCTTTTTCAGCCTGTGAGAGATTATGAGTGCCATAAATTTTTAAATAGGACCCCTTACTTCACAATTTCGAACAGACTCGAAGTCCTGGCCATTTCTCTCTCACCTAGAGAGATCGCTACTCAGGCATCACTAGAGAGCAAAACTCTAGTTGGTTAATCCACGGAATAAGAAGTTATGGCACCTAAAAGGACCTGAGCCAATCCTACATCTGATGATGAGGGCAGAGCTCTAAAAATAACTAGAGCATCGCAGGACGATGAAGCTGGGCCTAGTAGTAGGATTACGGAGGAGAATGTTCAGGCGCCAGCGCAGTAGCAGATGGCCGATCAATCCCAAGTGGGTTTTCCATTATTCAATTAAGTCTTTAAATAGTTTAAGTTCTTTTATAAGTTAGCATTGCATACGTAAGAGGTGAGTAAGAATCAGAAAAGGAATAATTGACCAAAAACGGAAGGTAACTTCCAACGTGCATTTGTTTATAATGTAGGAAAGAATTGTTTGGGTTAAAACTGGTTGAATTAGGAAAGATATGATTGATCATCCGTAAGATAGTTTGTCTCAAGACGCCTCCGACTCCTTGGTATAAATTGATGATGATGATGGCTTTACAGCCCACGGATAAGTCAGTTATCCCCATGAACGATGAGTCTCTACTCCGTGTCATGTCTTGATGTTTCTACATAAGTTAGGATACCGTTTTTATCCTAGGGGAGCTGCCCGGTTGTATGGGCAACTGGTTTGGTGTATGGGCACCCGGAACCTTGGGTGGGGGTTTAGCCACTCCAGATTGTGAATAAGGAATGGGTGCCGTTTTTTCACCCTTAGGTGGTCTTGAGACAAGAAGAGTACTGGTCACGGTTATTATGGGTAATGTTTTGATTGACAGTACCCTGTCTTAAGTTTAAAGATGTCTGTTTTTCTAAAGAATGCTTTCAATGCTGTCTTCAATAAATGATTGAAGGAATTACTGTGATGGAAAGTTAAAAGAAACTATTATTTTAAGTGTTAAAACAACGTGATAACTAGTAATTAGAAAACAAAAGAATCATGTGTGAGTGCGGGGTGGTAAGTGGAGATTGACTAATATTGTCAATCATGGACGGGTGGACCTGATTATCTCCTTCCACTTGGAGGATCAGCTAGTCAGGATCTGGTGGAATTTTCTTCATTGATGCGAGAGATTTAGAAGGTTTAGAACTAAAAATGAAAAGACTCAAATGGGCCGAAGATCTTCAAGTGATTGAAGTATACTTTTTCATTGGAACGGAGAATCCAGAGGAAGCCCTTGTAATAGATGATGTCTAAGTATCACAAAATGAGTGGGTGTTTGATCAGGTGTCTAAAGTAAACTATCCAGGTAGAACTAAGCCCATAGGAGTAGGCCCTAGTTTTAATGGACCAAAAGATGTTGTATATTTTGATCCTATATCTGATCCACCCAAAGTCCACAAGATTCTAGTATAGGATTGTCGTCACCCTTGTACATAGTAGGACCTTCATGGATTGTATTAACTCTTGTACATATTATGGTTCTAATGGGTATGCTATAAGCAGTTTTGTTTATGGCTTGGCAATTGTATTCATTTTGTGTGCAAATAAGTTAAAAGCATAAGTAAGAGAGATTTCATTTGGTACTAAATTCCACTAATTTAATCTCAGGGAAATACTCGTGTAAATAGCCTTTACACTATTGCTCAAGAGAAAATTACTATTAAAGCAAGTTAAGTTTAACTCCCTACTTTCAAGGGAGAGGGACCCAATTTCGAGGGAGATGCCGAAGCATGGTTAGATGCTATGGACGACTATTTTAAAACTGCAGAAATTGTTCAGGAAAACCAAACAATTTTGGGTATGTTCCGTCTCAGCGGAGATGCCAAACTTTGGTGGAAGCAACACTGCAGAGATAATCCCACGAGTAGTCCATCTTGGGAGAAAATGAAGCAGGCAATCAAAGAACGCTATCTCCCTCCTGCACATCAGGCTATCAAGATGAATGAATTCTTTGGTCTATGGTAACTAGGACTTTCATTAGAGGAGTACTACACCAAGTTTGTGTCTTTACGACGCTATGCTCCTCAGATGACCATGGCGTAACAAATTGCCCGTTTCTGTCAAGGCCTCAACAAACCCCTGAGTACACGTCTCGAAGCCATGAGGCCTACATCAATACAGGATGCCCTTCTCAGGGCTAAGCCTCTTGCAGCGGAAGGAACCAACTCTACAAGGAACTATAATGGATTTAATAACTCTAGGGGAAGAGCTAGAGGAACTTTCATAACTTTAGGGGAAGAGCGAGAGGATTTAATAACTTTAGGGGAAGAGCCAGAGGAACTTTCAACCAAGGATATCAACAACGTGGAGTAGCTGCAACAATGAACTTGGAGCAGAACTTCCTAAACGTTAGGTGCTATGGATGCAATCAAATGGGGCACTATAGAAATAACTGTCCTGAAGAGCGAAACCCTCGAACTACTGCTAGAGCCATTCCTCAAAATCAAGGAGATAATCTAAGAGGAGGTAGAAATGAAGGACGAGGTAGAGGAAGAGCAAGAGGAGCCAGAGCTTATGCAATCATGGGAGAACCAACCTTAATGAACAAGGAAGATGAAAGAGCCACTTGCTTGGCTACAATTAGTAATCCTAGAACTCAACAACAATAGGCGGTTTTGTAAAACCACTATAAGTCCATAATGTAAAACTTTGAGTTACTTATATAATGGTATACATAATTTTCTTTCCCAAATTACTTAAGGAATCTAAAGTTAAATTAGCATTCAATCAAGAAATTAAGCGTTGATCTAGCAAATGAAACAGAGGAGAGGTTCTCGATAGTATGAAAAGAATTTGAATCTTGAGATTGAGATAGTTATTAAGAAACCAACTCACATTCTTTGTGGACACGATAGCCTTCCTTGAAAAATGAGGAATTCCAGACATCGAGCAAAAAAAACCGAGTGTGTTGTTTTTCGAGCAAAAGTAAAGAGAATTGTAACACAAATTGGATTTTTTATTAAGTCCCCCACCTTTTTTGGTTACCTCCTTTGCACGCCACCTTCCCAATTCTCCACGAGCTTCGTCCCTACCCACGCCTACCTCCTCTGTCCTCCTTTGTTCAAGTGCCCCACATCCATGCTCCTCCCACACCCCCATGCCTTTGTTGCCCTCCCTCACCCTGCTCATATGCTTCCCCCTGGCTGCCCTTGCCAAATATTTCCTCTTCTCTTCGCTAGCAAATAGGCATGCAGACACACTATGTCAAGCCCTATCACACAGCCGTGCCACATGTGCTCGTTGACCTGAGGTGAGAGAGAGAGAGAGAGAGAGAGAGAGAGAGAGAGAGAGAGAGAGAGAGAGAGAGAGAGAGAGAGAGAGAGAGAGAGAGAGAGAGAGAGAGAGATGTTCTACCCCCTCTCCTATAGTCTACTAGTCACGTGACACTGCCATAGAGAGAGAGAGAGAGAGAGAGAGAGAGAGAGAGAGAGAGAGAGAGAGAGAGAGAGAGAGAGAGAGAGAGAGAAAGATGTCTCCGACCTTGCCTCCACTTTAGACTCCAACAACACACACACACACACACACACACACACACACACACACACACACACACACACACACACACACACACACACACACACACACACACACACACACACACACACACACAATATTTCCCGGCAAACTCTGACTAGAAATCTTCGCGTGAGAGATTTGCCTCGTCCCCCTTCCACTAATGTTTTATTTTTCCCACCCTTCCCTTTTCCACTTGGAGCTAATGCATGATTTTTTGAATTTCTTCCATCCAATACCCCCTACTTGTAATATAGAACCTACTACTGCTATATTGAAGCGCAAGTACTCTGGAGGCAAAAATCAAGGACTCGTTCCTGAGTAAGCGAGCATCGATCACATAGCTAGAGTCTCCGAGTGATTATGGCTCATGGGAGGCTTAGTTATCTGTGATTTGAACTAACTAAACCCCATTCTCGATCACACGCACAAAAGAACATTAAATGAATAACTATGCCACCCTTTGTCACTATGCCGATTTTGGCATAGTTGTGAAGTTAAAGGCATAATTGGGAGGTTGAATGAATAACTAAGGGCAGGTCACATGAGGCTTAGTTAGAACTAAGCTGACATCACAATCCATGGGTGCAAGTAAACATTCTTAACTACTGAAAATTGTAATGCATGCAGAGCACTCAATATAAAAAAGGCACGCGAAATCTACCCTACGTCGATGCGAAAAAGGCCAGAACCGTACAGGGTTGTTCATTTAGTATAGATATAGAATAGGTCGATTTCCTCATGACTTAGCATCGTTCAAATCTCTGAAGACTCTTCTGTAATACATTCCGTGCCGACGCGGTATGTTGACGGGCCAAGAACCGGTAAACTCACAAGGTTTTCTTCATGATCTCACAGGGCTTTGGAATCTGTTGCTTGCCCTTCCGCGTCGGCGCGGCATGCTGAAGGGCCAAGAATGGGTAACTGATTTATGCCTTTTTTTTTTTAATGAGACATTATCTCACAAGGCTTCGGACTTTGCTGCTTGCCCTTCCTCGCCGGCGTGGCATGCTGAAGGGCCAAGAACGGGTAAGAGGCATTTTGCACGGGCTGCATTTACAGCTAGATGCTGACCCCCAATGGCCCTGATGCGCAATCCGTACCTCCTCAATCTTGTCTTTTGGAGGTGGTGAATTCTCCCCATTTGATTGCTTGCTTCAGGTCAAGCAACCTCCATGTGTACCTCCCCGCCTACACAGGATGCCACTGAGCTCTCTCTCTCTCTCTCTCTCTCACACACACACACACACACACACACACACACACACACACACACACACACACACACACACACACACACACACACACACACACACACACACACACACACACACACACACACACACACACACACACACACACACACTGAAGTGCTCTCTAATTCACGAACCTGAAGGTAGCTGGCTTCCCCTCTTGTGCGATGGTATTGAGCTGCTGCTAAAGTAGATGTTATTTATAAAGAAAACGGGGAAGTGAGTAGGCTAGGAAACAGAGAAGGTGGCGGGTTCCTTGTTGAAAGGTCTGGCCTGGATCGATGGCGCTCATGTGGTCCGTGATTGCTGGGCTCATATGCTAGCAAGCTCAATCGGTAAACTTTGCCAGAACTCTGTAGATATCACAAGGCTTCGGACTCTGCTGCTTGACCTTCCGCGCCGGCGTGGCATGCTGAAGGGCCAAGAACAGGTGAACCGATTTATGGTATTTTTTTTATGAGACATAATCTCACAAGGCTTCGGACTCTGCTGCTTGACCTTCCGCGCCGGCGTGGCATGCTGAAGGGCCAAGAACGGGTGAACTGATTTATGCTATTTTTTTAATGAGACATAGTCTCACAAGGCTTCGGACTCTGCTGCTTGCCCTTCCGCGCCGGCGCGGCATGCTGAAGGGCCAAGAACGGCTAAACAAATTTATGATTTTTTTAATGAGACATGATCTCACTGCAAGGCGTCGGACTCTATTGCTTGCCCTTCCATGCCGGCATGGCACGTTGAAGGGCCAAGAATAGGTGCAAACATTCAATGTGCATCATATGCTTTTTTGTTGATGCAGTTGCTCCACACAATGTGGGGAAAAGGTCTGAAAAGCAAGATACAGAGGTGGGCACATTAGTGGCTACTGTCATCTCCCTCTCTCTGAGTAAGACTTGGTCCTACTCATTAACTATCCCGCGTCGTTGCAAACTGTTGTGCTTGCAAAGCAAACCGAGCAGCAAGTGGGACATTTCCTCAATCAGCACCGCATCGGCACGGGAGCAAACAAGATATTTATACAAAATTTTTTTGGTACGTGTCGGCGTGGGATATGCAAGTTCAATGTCCCGTTCTATTATACAATATTTTTTTGGTACGTGTCGGCGTGGGATATGCAAGTTCAATGTCCCGTTCTATTAACCACCTCTTGAACTGCTCGACCTTTACTGCGTTTGTGGCCTTGTTTACATTTCAAGTGCCATAAAGTTTAGAGAGTAAGGCTCCGTTTTCAAGACGGGACATTGCTAAAAATGCCTTCTACATCATTAATCTAAAAGGGATATGGCCAAAGTTCATACCACGTTGACTTGGGACCCAGAGATAGTGTTGCAATGTCGAAGTGCTAGGTTTATCAAAATCAATAGTGTGTATTAAATAAATTAGTGGAAGCAATGAAAGACTGGGGAAGTGTAACCTTCATGCCACTCCTGGTTCTGTACAGAAAACATGTATTAGAACACAAACCCAACGTTCAAATTTAGAATAGAAGTGTATAGATGAACCAAAGTGGCTACATTGATGAAATCATCATTTAAATGAACAAAATTAGCAGTGACTTTTGACCAAAGAAAAAAAGTAAGCATCAAGTGATACGCATCGGCGAGGGAGGTATAAGGGTAAAAAATATGCAATCTCTTGAGATTACAAAGCAAAATTAGCATTACATGCGACATTGCGTCAATCAGCATCGCATCGGTGCGCGAGAGTTAATACAAAAAATTTGTTATCTTTGGAGTTGTAAAGTAAATAAAAGATTCACAGAATTGTTTTAGGATGTAGCTCTAATCCATACCATGTTGGTATAGGATAGGTAAGTTCAATGTCTCGTTGTATTAATGACCTCTTAAACTGCTTTACCTTTACTGCGTTTGTGACCTTGTTTACATTTCAAGTGCCATAAAGTTTCGAGAGTAAGGATCCATTTTCAAGATGAGATGTTGCCGTAAATGCTTCCGTGCCGATGCAATATGGTTAAGGGGGATGTAATGTAAGGGGGAGGCAAAAAGGATAGTGCGGGAGATATCAATCTCCAACATTAGCTATATAAAGCAATACAAACTCAAAAAAAAAGAAACTCCAAGACTAGAGGCACCTGATTAACATGAAAAGCAAAAAAGGCAAAATGAGTACCTTTTCATGGAAGTTTTCGCTTAAATTGACCTATACATATACATACATACATATATATATATATATATATATATATAGCTGACAAAGCGCTAAAATTATAGAGAGGGATCACTTTGATTGCATGCAATGCCTAACTTTTCTCTCTCTCATGTCGTTTATCTCCACCATGTGACAATTTGTCTCTCTCTCTCTCTCTCTCTCTCTCTCTCTCTCTCTCTCTCTCTCTCTCTCTCTCTCTCTCTCATGTTTTGCTTGGATTTCGCTCGGTTTTTGTGTTTTCTCGATAAAGTTTGCTCGGTGCTTGGTAAGACTCTTGAAAAAATGACCTAGATATGAAAGTATTAATGTACGAGACTAATAGGAAGCCAAAAAGAACTCTTGGTATGATACTTCTTAACACCCTTTACATATTGTTGGTTAACCAGGTTAGAGCACAGAGGGGGTACCTCTGGTGCAATAGTGGAAGCTTGTGCCAAATGCAGATTGCTCAAGATGGCAAGAACACGCCGAGCGCATTCAGATTGGCAAAGCTCGAATACATGATACTTGTCGAACGCTGATTGCTCTGAAAGGTTAGTTAGACCGAGCACGTTCATGTTGACAAGTTTGATAAATGGATCTTTTATAGAATGGATTTAATCTGGTTTTTGAGATGATACAATTGGTTTGTAAAGGTTTATAAGATGAGCTCAACACCGATAGTTTCTTAGGATAAAATTGAGTAGCAAGTAATCAGTAAAGAAGTGTAGAAACTCTCACGAGAGTGTATCCTTGAAAAACTAAAAAGAACTCTTAGAGTAATAAGTAACATTTGGTAAAGTGGAAAGATTATCCCACCAAAGATGCCACTTGGGAGGATGAATTTCTCTTCTCAAAGACTTTCCCAGTTCGGTTGAGATGAGGACATCTCAAATTCTTAGGTTGGGGTGATTGTAAGGTCTCCACCTTTCTAGCTGCAGAGGGATGAACTCAAAGTTTTAGGGAAAAAGCATTGGACTTACAAACAGGTAAAGAACTGTTTCAAAAGAAATTAAAAATGGTATTTTTGGAATCTTAAGCACAGCAAACCCCGGGCTAGAAATTTTCAGATTTAAGTCCGGACAAAAACTAACCCTAAAGCTGACAGCTAATGGGAGGGGTTATCACTGACCTGGCAGGAACACAATCAGAAGCAGGGGGTGCCATCTTGAACTGTAGGGCTACTTGAGCTGCAAGCAACTTCCTTTTTTAGCCTCTGAGAGCTTATGAGTACCAAAAATCTATAAATAGGACCCCTTGCTTCACAATTTCAAACAGACTCGGAGTCCATGCCATTTCTCTCTCACCTAGAGAGATCTCTACTCAGAACTCACTAGAGAGCAAAACTCTAGTTGGTTAATCCACGGAATAAGAAGTTATGGCACCTAAAAGGAGCCGAGCCAATCCTACGTCTGATGATGGAGGCAGAGCTCTAAAAAGAACTAGAGCATCGGACGACGATGAAGCTGAGCCTTGTAGTAGGATTACAGAGGAGAATCTTCAGGCGCCAGCGTAGCAGCACTCCCAGGTGGGTTTTCCATTATTCAATCAAGTCTTTAAATAGTTTAAGTTATTTTATAAGTTAGCATTGCATACGTAAGGAGTGAGTAAGAATCACAAAAGGAATAATTGACCAAAAACGGAATCTTCAGGCGCCAGTGCAGCAGCAGATGGCCGATCAGTCCCAGGTGGGTTTCCCATTATTCAATTAAGTCTTTAAATATTTTAAGTTCTTTTATAAGTTAGCATTGCATACATAAGGAGTGAGTAAGAATCACAAAAGGAATAATTGACCAAAAACGAAAGGTAACTTCCTATGTGCATTTGTTTATAATGTACGAAAAAATTGTTTGGGTTAAAACTGGTTGAATTAGGAAAGATAGGATTGATCATCCTTAAGACAGCTTGTCTCAAGACACCTCCAACTCCTTGGTATAAATTGATGATAATGATGTCTTTTCAGCCACGGATAAGTCAGTTATCCCCATGAACGATGAGTTTCTACTTCGTGTCATGTCTTGATGTTTCTACATAAGTTAGGATATCGTTTTATCATAGGGGAGCCGCCCGGTTGTATGGGCAACTGGTTTGGTGTATGGGCACCCAGAACCTTGGGTGGGGGTTTATCCACTCTGGATTGTGAATAAGGAATGGGTGCCTTTTGTGAATAAGGAATAGGTAGTCTTGAGACAAGAAGAGTATTGGTCATGGTTATTATGGACAATGTTTTGATTGACAGTACCCTGTCTTAAGTTTAAAGATGTCTGTCTTTCTAAAGAATGCTTTCAATGCTGTCTTTAATAATTGATTGAAGGAATTACTGCCTTTTTTCACCCTTACGTGGTCTTGAGACAAGAAGAGTACTGGTCATGGTTATTATGGACAATGTTTTGATTGACAGTACCCTGTCTTAAGTTTAAAGATGTCTATCTTTCTAAAGAATGCTTTCAATGCTGTCTTTAATAATTGATTGAAGGAATTACTGTGACGGAAAGTTAAAAGAAACTATTATTTTAAGTGTTAAAACAACGTGATAGTAATTAGAAAACAAAAGAATCATGTGTGAGTGTGGGATGGTAAGTGGGGATTGAGTAAGTTTGTCAATCATGGACGGGTGGACCTGATTAGTCAGGTAACTATCCATCTCTGCGTACTAAAAACATTTAGAAAACTTATTCACTTGGAAGAGGAGTCCACCAGCGGCTGTGCCCTCATATTTGTTAGGGGGGAAAAAGTGTTGTTTGAGGATACCTTAGCTCAACTTGTGGAAGTTATAGGGCCGAAATAGTTTTGGACTTTTAATATGTTGTCCCGTTTCCACTACGAGATAGGACTAGGTCTTCTTCTAAGGTTATAGACCCAAGCCATTGTCAACGATAAAGGTCTATTCCTTGGATTTTTCTTGTTTAAAGACTCTGAATTTTATTAGGCCTATTGACCTGTCAAGGATCCCATCCCGCTTTTTGGTCTCGGTGGGTTTGGGAATCTCACATTGAGAGATTCCGAAAACTCACTTCAAAGCTCAATGAAAAGAAGAGATCTGATTTCAAGCATATGACTAAGAGTATCAGCTACCACATTGTATCGACCTTTATGATACCGTACTTTGCATCATACTCCTAAATAATCTCAACCCAACTGGCCTTTCAACCCTTCAAGTCTATTTTTTGTGTAAACCATTTTATACGTTCAAGGTCAAACACATTCTCAAACTGAGCTCCATACAAATAATGTTGCCACATTTTCAAAGCAGACACTTTTGCATAGAGTTCTCTTTTGTAAGCAGAATAATCATGACATGCATAATCAAACTTCTTACTTGCAAATGCAATTGGCCTTCCCTCTTGCACAAGGACTACTCCAATAGCATAGTTAGTAGCATTTGTTTCTAATACAAATGGTTTCAAAGGATCCACAATAGCTAAAATAGAAGTATGTAGCCAATACATTCTTAAGAGCATCAAAACTTTGTTGCTTATTTATGTCGCATTGAAATGTTTTTCCCTTGGCTTTCAGTTGGTATGTCATCTGAACAGCAATATGGACATAGTTTTTAGTGAATTTTTGAAAAAAAAAAAACTGCAAACCCCAAGAAAATATATAACACTTCCACATTTTTGGGAGAAGGCCACTTTCTAATGGCATCCATTTTGGATTTATCCATATATAGCCCCATAGCTAAACTAACATGCATCATGGAAGTGGCGGGTACATTAATCAACCCAAAGGACATAAACCAAAACTCATAATGTCCCAAACCTTGTTCGAAATGTAGTTTTGGGTATATTAGCAAGCCTAATGCGTACTTGATGATACCATGACTGCCAGTCTATCTTTGTAAAGATACAAGTATGTGTGAGTTTATCAAGTAACTCATCCACTCTCAGCAATGGATACTTGTTCTTAACAGTAATTGCATTTAGTTCACAATAATCTATACACATGTGTATACTACCGTCTTTTTTCTTCACCAACAAGATGGAAGAGGCCCATGGTGAATAACTGGGTTGTATAAAGTCTCTATTGAGATAGCTAGCAAACTAACATTCCACCTCAATAGCCTCAGAATGACTCATTCTATAGGGTTGTTTACTTACAGGCTTACTCCCTACAACTAAGTCTATGCATGTTCACAACTTGTGTCGGCGATAACCCGAGTGGAAAATCATCTGGGAATACATCTTGTATTCCATTAATAAATATTTCAACTTATTAGCAGAACTTTCTTATTAGCAACACTTATTAGCAGCACTTTCTTATTGTCATGAGAGAGAAGCAGCCACCATAGTTGGAAGACAAGAGAGAGAAGCATGTGGCATTGAGGAATTATCATTCAAAACATTGTCAACATTTGAAGAAAAAATAACACAATGATTAACAAAAAAAGTGTTCTTCTATTTCATCTTGAAAAGATAGCTTCATAAGCTCAGCTGTGCAAATAAGTGACGAGGAAGGAATATCTTTCTCCCCCAATAGTAGCACGTCCATGCCATTGGATTTGACATCAAACTATTGTGCTCATAGATACATTTTAATGATGATCCTTAACTATAGAACCACTCTCGACTAAGGACCACATTTGTCTAATCCATATTAATGACTTGAAAATCCAAGCATGTGTGATACCTCTAAATATTCAACGATACATCTTTCACTTGAATGTCCCACACCTAAACGTCATGGCCATTAATCATCGCTACCTTGTAATGGTGAAAACTCAGAGTCTGGGGAAAATTGAGCTATTTCACTAACTTATAGTTGATGAAATTGTGTGAAGCACCATCGTCTACCAAGATTTGCACCTTGTGACCTTGGATAAACCCATGCACACGCACCAACTCATGTGGACCAAAGGTTGGTTGCCACATTAATATCATGATATAGCACGCATACACTGTTTTGATGTGTTTATTTCCACATTAGAGAAATGAGAGGAGGACTCACAGGCAACAAAGGCAACAATTTCACCATGTGCATTGCTTTATTCTTACCTTGGGCAAGAGATTTCCCTTTGGGACAATCCCTTTTGCCATGTCCACTCCCTAGACATGTAAAACTTTTCCTTCTTAGCCTTCTCAAACTCTTTGCTAGATAGATGGCCCACAGGCCCCTTGGACTTCTTGGACGCATCAAATGCAACTGCTATAACTTTTCTCTTATTATGCCCATGTTGTGTTCGTGCATTTCAGGTGTAGTGTCAGAGACGTTGGAAAGGGGGAAGGAGGTACACACCCTGAACATACAATGTGCACCTCTCTACAACCCAGGGTAAACACATCACCCCAATCCACTAGGATTCACGTTCAAAATCCACACAATTTCACCCACATACACTTGTTTTGCTGCACCAATTTGCACACACATGCTTCTCAAGATGCTCTAGCACATATCACACACCCAACACCCGTATTCCACACCGCAAACTCACAAAAATTCCCCTCCGTTGCATACACAGACCTTGGTTTGGGGTTGCACTCAACTACACCGCAGTCCTCAACACAAGCAAAGCATACGAGTAAAAGAGGGGAGGGGGAGCGGGGAATCTATAGAAAGAGGGGGGAAATGGTGGAATTCTCCTTGAAAAATCATACACAAAATTCATGGCTTACACGAAGTAAAGGCTCCACTCCACTTACTCCAAAACTCTCTTCGTAAAAAACCCGCTACAAATCTTTCAAAAGTCCACTTATAAGGAGGCATTTACAAAAAAAGAACAAAAAGTGGGTTCCTCTTGCCTGTTTAACTCAAGGGGGCCTCCTTTTTTAATGGGGCTCACTTGATCCACTTGGGGGTACACCCTTTTAGTATATTTGATGGATTGCCGACACCTCAGCATTTCTCTCTCTCTCTCTCTCTCTCTCTCTCTCTCTCTCTCTCTCTCTCTCTCTCTCTCTCTCTCTCTCTCTCCCACTTGATAGTTCTTCACTCGAGTCCATTTTGGTTGTCATGGCGCCATCTCAACCCTTTTGGGTACACTCCACTTCAATAAAATCTTTTGGCCAATTTGAAGGCCCGCGGGCATGGCCGCCAACCAAATTGCCATATGTCATCACCCGCTTTGTAGACCATCACATCCCGGAGGGCTGCCAACATTGCCACAAAGCACCACCAAACACCGGTGCACATGCATTTGTAGCGTCCACACAAGGCGCCCACGAATGCCATAGCCACGGGATAGCCACACGCTAGGGGATATCCCCTCTCCCAAGTGATACACCATAAGAAGGGTGTGCTCCAGCCCAAAGAGTCCAAACTCTCAGCCCTTCCACAGTGCACGCGGGATCTAACGGTGACACAAGGCAGTGCCAGGGAGCTCCCCCTTCAAGGCCCTCAAAACCACCCCATGGCCACCATATGAACTTCAGAAAAAACCTGTTTTTTCCCCACCCCAACTTCCACTCCTTGCCAGTGGTGGCTCAATTGCTAAGTATGGAGCCGGATTTACCCCTTGTAATTTTCTAGTGGTAAAAACTCACATTTGTAAGGCCCCCATTATGAGGAGAAGCTATCGTGCGTGAAGGAAAATCACTCGTCGGAAATAAAAATCACTTGCCAGAAACCAAAATTTTCACGGCCACTTCACCAGACTATTCCTTTTCACTGGAATATTATGGCCGGACGGCGATCGGAAAGTGGTCGGAAAACGACCGGTCGGTTGGCCGGTTGGCCGGTGGTTAGTAGTCAATGGCCGGTGGGTTGGTGGTCGGAAGTCAATGGCCGGTGGCCGAATTCAAAAGAGGACTTGTCTTCTCAAGGGCGGCCACACATGGGCGGATTGGAGGGTCCGATTTGGACTTATCTACACAAGGGCGGCTACACATGGCTGCCTCTCATGAGAGAGGGCAACCCTTTTGGCCTATAAAAGGAGGCCATTTCTACACACATTTCATATTGTGAAGTTGATGCAACAAGGTGGATGTGAGGTGGTGAGAGTGAAGCAAGGCGGGAGCTCTATTAAGGGTATAATCCCTTTGTAAACTACTTCTTGTTTTGAAGTACTAAAGCCATTGAGTGGCCGCTTTCCCGTGGACGTAGTCCACATTGGCTGAACCACGTATATCGTGTGTACTCTCTCTCTCTACTCTATAATCTCTTGTGTGTGAAATCTATCTCTCTTCATTAAGTAATCTACTCAAATATCTATTTAGCTACGTTTTATTTCCTAACATCAATAACCCAATGTCCATCTTGTAAAGTCGTACCAAAAGAGTTCTTGGCTACCGTGCACACGGTCCTTGCCACATTTTGATTTTCTTGGGCATGCCAACCAAGGCTGCCAAAATTGGAAAAAAACACATGGCATCTCCCCGCCATTCCTTGGCACAAACTTCCAACTATAATATCTCAGCCCTAATGATTCCTTTTGACAAGACGTCAATTTTGGCTAACCCCACATAGTGCACATGAAATTCTAGAACCAGGTTGAGGCCCAAAATATCCTAGGCCCATAGTTAGCCCCCGTCGACAAACATTCAACTGGTCATAAGTTTTCCTATGGAGCTTCAACTGACAATCCGAGAAGACTAACATGCTTCACAACTTAAGCTCTTCAATTCTATCTATTGACACCAGCTCTAGCCATGTGCCCTGCCCATCGAGGATCTACAAGGCCTTCTAACTTTGAAATTTAATATCTTTCACACCGAGGCTCCGTTTGAGTTAGCTACAAACATGAGGACAAACCTTCAATAGAAGCTCACATATCCCAAAAACGAGCTTAGTTCACATACACTAATCAGAGCTCTGGCTTGTTGAACACACTTAATCTTATCATTGGCCATCTCAATACCATTCCTAGAGACATTATTTCCCAAAAGTTGGCACTTCCATACCATGAATACTAATTTGAATTGGTTCAAACAAATCCTCTTCTCCTTGCATCTCTCAAATACCATTTCCAAGAAAAGCAGATGCATTTCCTCACAGGAGATGAGAGTGAAACCATCCATACAAATTGCTGCAAAAATTTACTGAATATCTCCATTATACACGTCTGAAACAAATCTAGAGCATTATAGAGTCCAACGGAATAACTAGGTACATCAATACTCCCCATGTAGTTATAAACATTGTCTTGGCTCTATTCTCATGTGCAATTTTCAGTTGATTGTAGCAATTGTAGCCATTTATAAAATATAAATCTCATGTCTTCCAATGTTTTCAAGTAGCATGTCTATAAATGGAAATGGAAAGGGATCCTAGCTTTCTATAAATCTACACAGGCCGCCCTTAACTTGCATTTTTTTTAGGAACCACTACAATTGGGAATAGACAGTCATTGCTTGCAACCTCAATGATGAATTCTACCTTCAAAAGGTTGTCAATCTCCTCCTTGACCTTCTTAGCATAGTTGGAATCCATTCTATATCTCTACAATTTGACTGGCTTGGCATCGGGCTTCATTGGTGTCCTATCCTGACATACTTCAGGATCAACTCCTTTTAGGTCAATATGCTCCCATGCGAATACATCCTCATACTTTTCAAATAGAGCTCCGGCCTTTTCCTTAATCTCTGGCTTTAGATTCTTATTGATCATGACCATCTTGAGGTTCTCATATGTGCCAAGATTACATTCCTCCACCTCTTGATTATCCGGAAGCAACCAATTTGGGCCTCCTCCCTTCCTCTTGGCCAATGATCTTGGCTCCTTTTTGTGCAAATGTATGCTATGTATTCATTGAATGGGTTTCCTAGCTATGCTAGTCCGGGCTCTATCTCAATTCTTTAGTAGATTGACTTGATCCTTCTCCATTCATCTAATTGGGTTCACTTATTGGGTTCACTTATTGGTCTAAAATCAAACTTACCATGCTCTATTTGGTTTGGCTATTCTGGTGTTTGTCTAGTTGAACTTTCCTCTCCCCAGTGTTCAACTTTGTGAATTGATCTGGGTATTGCTTTCTCAGTCTCTCAACCTGTTCTTTGTCTATTAGAACAACAAGTTGCATCTATTTCTATAAAAGGAAACATGTTCATTGAAGGGAACATCCTCTCAATTTTTTTTGATCCATATTTCTTGCAAAAATTCTTAGATCCTTTTTCCAACTTCTTGTATTATCTATCTTGATTTGAATTCTTTTGTTGGACCCCTGAATTGTCAGTATCTAGCTAGCATAATCATGCACTGCACCAGTTGTTCAAAGCTACGAATTGGCTAGAAACATCCCATATGCTCCTTGTACACTAGAACTAAGAAGCTGGTCTTGAATTTCTCCTCTACTCCGATTTTCATGTTCTCAATTAGTCTTGTGGCATGGACTACCCTATGGTCAACCATTCTCACTCTGAATGGTAAATCATAAATCCCCTATTTCTGCCTGAGATGCTCTATGAGGATGTTAACTCCAAGTCCCCCATCCAATATTACTCCAGATAATGGTTCTCACTGCTTCCTTGGCTTGTCATCTTAAATAACTGGAACCTTATCATCCATAATGGTTGTCAGGTCCACTGCTCTTGTTTCAACTTCTACCTTCCTAATGAACTTTGTAGCTTCTGGTAGCGTACATCTGGTATTATCCAACTCTAGTACCAGCTTCTGGATTCTTTCACAGAACTTCACATATTTTTGTCATGTTCATTACCAGAGCTACAATCTAAACTAGAAGTTTCTCATCCACTTGGCTATCTTTGTAGTCGCACTACATTGACTTTTCTTGTCTAGTAGCTGACGTTGACCCCGTGATGGACTCTCTAACCGGTCCTTCATTAGTACCTTAGCTTTGGCCAAGTATGATCTCACTTGCCGTACTTCTTCAAGCAAACTTTGAACTATAGCTATAATGGATTCATTCAATTTGAATATTGCCTTCTCACCTATTTGACGTAAGTGCTCTTCCTAAGCCCTTGAGGGCTGAGGCTGTAGTTTTTGAATTGTCCAAGTATTTGAACACTGGTTGTTCTGGAATCTTCTTTGCCAGATTCTCTGTAATCTTGGTTGTCAACTCTCTTTGTTCTTGCCATTCATCAACTACCATTTCTTTGCCTTTTGCCTTCCATATGGCTCTCTGGTGCTCCCACTTCTTGGTTTCATCAGTTTGCTTCTTCTCAAGTTCTTTTGGGATTTCTTTAATTATAACACCTTTACTTCTAGTCATGACTCTTACTGCCATTGGTTCAAGTGATTCTGTTCAGATTTACTCTGTTTTGGTAGCCTCCGGGAACTAAGATGCAAAGTGATCATATTTTCCACAAGTATAACCATTTAAGCTTCTTTTCCCAAAGTCACTTCTGCCTCTACCATGGCCCCTTGGTATCTGCCTCTACCACCATTGGTCTCATTTTCTTTGGAGCCACTTGTTCCATTTGCTTTCACTACTTCAAGGTTTGTTAGTGCAATCATTCATAAGTCTTTCCCCTTTTTCAAAGGATGAATCTTGATTCCATAATTATTCCATGTGTGCCCATAAGCCTTGCAATATGTGCACTATGAGCATTCATCAGATATGTGGTCTTTCAATCTGCATTTTGAACACCAGAGCTCCATCTTCTTGAGTAACAACCTTGTCTTAGCCATTTCAATGATTTGTTTTAACATTTCTTCCAACTTTTTGGTCCATGACCCCTTCTTCTTACCTTTGCCTTTTTCATAAGACTCACTCTCATATGAATTGGAAGTTGTATTGGAGTGTGACCCTTCAATTGATGTCTCACTACCACTGGAATCCCTCTTCTTATAACTCTTTTTATTTGTAGCTTGTTGTCCTAGTTTCAATGATCTTTCAACAAAGTTGTTGAACTTCTTTCTAAGGCTGGAACCTCTTGTTCTCTTAACTTTCTACTTTAAAGCCATTAAGAAACCAGGCTCTCATCCTCTTATGTCATGGAAGTTCCTGCAATTATCTTGTCAACTCCTTAATCTCCTCAAAATAGCTTCTGATTGACAACTTGCCTTGCTTTATCTTATTCAGCTTGCACAAGGGAGAAATTTTAGTCGCGCACTTTTTTGGAATCGAGCGAGAATATTCCAAAAAGATTCCCTCTCTATGTCTGTCTCAATGCTCAGTCACCCTTATGGAGGCTTCTTCTCTTGCTCTCTTTATATGGCATTCCATGTCTCATCCTTCGTTCAAATTTTCCGATCTCTTACTCACTTCTTCCCATCTACTAATGCAGTCGGAAAATGCATCATGCTGAGAGGAAACCTGGAAAACAAGATTTAGACTCCATAAGGATAAGTGAGCCTCCTATATTTCCCTTATGGGATCTCTCTCTCTCTCTCTCTCTCTCTCTCTCTCTCTCCCCCTCTCCCTCTCTCTGTCTTCTCTCTCTTTCACTCGATTTTGTTCAATGCTAACTCTATTCTTCCCATATACCAAAGCACAATTTTGCGCGGGTTGGCAAATGCACCATGCATCATGATAACCTGGACAACACAATTGAGCCTCCATAAGGGTAAGTGAGCCTCTCACCTTTAGCTTATGGAGGCATAATCTCTATGTGTGTGTGTGTGTGTGTGTGTGTGTGTTGGTAGATAGAAAGAAGAGAGAATTATATTGGTAGATAGGAAGAAGAGAGAAAGCATTCACAGAGAGAGAGAGAGAGAGAGAGAGAGAGAGAGAGAGAGAGAGGGGGGGGGGATGAGAGATAGAGAGAGAACATAGACGGTGAGACATAGGCAATGATATGCCAACTTTCAAAATGTTTCAAAGACAACAAAAACTAGGCTACTTAAAGGATGAACATTCATTAATAATAGAAAACATTACATTCCATATTACTTGCATTACATAAGGAAACACTTCATAAGTGCAGCCGCAATATTACATTTCAAATTACTTGCAGTACATAAGGCATCACTTTATATGGTGCAACTGCATTCATTTTTTGGAAGCTTGATGTTTGTAGGAGTGTTGTCCTCTATAGGCAAGAGAGAGTTCACCACGTGCCCCAGCTGTTCCTTGAGTCTCCCCTCATCTTTCTCTGTGATGATTCTAACTTTCTTCTAGCAGGTGAAAGCAAATTGCCCCCTTTTGTTCAAGCTTAGCAACCAGCACATGATGATTTTTGTGCGGCATTGATAAAGGTGATACACAACTATTGTTGCCTTGAGAGCCTCTCAAAACCATACGTTGCCCCTCCATTGGGGATGGCCTCCATTGCATCCCAAGCTGACTTGTTGCTATTCTCAAGATTTTCGAACATTGTGGGAGTAGTAGGCAAGTGCTCGATGATAGCTTTTGGGAGATTACACAAAAATTTGAAGTGAATTCCAATTTATTAGCATTTGGGAGACCATTAATTTAATATTCATTACTTTATTATTACTGATGTGACACCTCAAGAGCAAGTTACCCTTTCACACAATCAACAAACTAATTGCAAAGCAGTGCATCATAATGTGTTAGTTATATGGTCATATCCAAAACTAGTAGTAGGGTTAGCTTTCTAATCATGCGTACAAAAAAATGGAAACGAAAAATGATACGCATTGATTCTTAAATAGGTTTTGCCCCAGCAAAGTGCGTTAAATATATCAGCATTAGATAGAACAGGCAGATGGATAAACATGTTCTCATTTTGGTTGAGCCCTAGTACACACAAAAAAGTAGAATAAACATGTTTGCATGCAAGATATGGTTTTTTCTTTGTCACCCAATCCATGAAGTCTAGGAATGTGCACGATGGATCCTTGCAAATACAAACATTGTGGCTTGCACATTACCTTGAGGAGTGGTTGTATCATCTGACATGATAGGCGTGTTCCTTTGGTTTTGGAGTAGCAGCAATTGGTGTACGAGGAGAGTTTCCTTCATTGCTAAACTCCACTTGATAACCCCCTTCAAACAAAATTTGCACGTCATCACTGGTTAGGTTGGTGCCCACATGCATGTTACCATATACATGTGGTAGTGATGTGTGTGAACACACTAGGACTTCCGGGGCATTTTTTCCCTCTTTAGGAGGTTTTTTCCCCCATGCATTGTATATACGCCCATCGCTCTAGGGCTATCTATCTTTCCATTGCACACTAAGTAATACACTCTCTATCGTGTGCCTTGAGCTTCCTTCGTCTTCTCCAAGCTGTGTGTGTTTCTCTGCAACCCTAATTCCAACAATTGGTATCAGAGCGGGTCGCGTCCTCCTGGGCTTAGTTGCCAGCTGCTCCAGCACACGCCTGCTCACTTTCTCCAATTTCAGTGAGCTTAGAATTTTGATTTGGGCTCATTTCGGCCTCCGTTTCCACTACAGGTAGTACTGCACATGCTATTTCGTCATTTTGTGTAGAATTTCTGCCAGTGCCATTTTCTGCATAACAGGTGCCTTATAGTCTTCTACAGTTTGTTCCCGCTCCATTTATCCTATTTTCGGGCAGTTTTCACATCAGGTGCATCATTTACCATGGCTGACAACAACAACACAGATGTGTTCAAGATGTTTGCTGCTGAGGACAGGTTGGATGGGGACAACTACCCTATGTGGGCTTATATGATGCAACATGTTCTTGTGTCAAAGGGTGTCTGGAACATTGTGCAGGGCATTGATGTACGTCATGGTTCTGAGGATGTAGGCGATGTTGAGGATGTTGCAGGTCTTGCTGCAAGGATTGCAGTTGTTAGAGTTGTTTTGCCTACGACGGAACAAGCTCGTTGGGATGTTAAGGATGCGCAGGCTCATGCATTGATTGCGTTGTCTGTGAAGCGCACCATTGTTCCTCACATCCATTCTGCAAAATCTGCAAAACATGCTTGGGATATATTAGCAGGTCTTTATGCAAGCCGCAATGAGGCTAAAATTGCTTTGCTGCGTAAAGAGCTGGAGTCGAAGATTATGCATGAGGAAGATGATATGGACACTTTCCTTGCTAGTGTCAAGGACATCAATGAGCAACTCATTTCTGTAGGTGAAGTCATTTCAGACAGTTCCCTAGTGCAGACTGTTCTTGATGCCTTACCAGATTCTTACCACACTTTTGCTAGTACTTGGAGACTTATGACCCAAGGAAATCCTGAAGTTGTCAAGTTTGATGCATTATGCACATTGCTGTTGCAAGAGTCACTTTCCAAAAAAAACAGGACTAGGGAGCGTGCAGTTGAACAGGCTTTTATTGCTTCTCAAAGAAAGGGTGGTAACATCAATGCAACCACTTCTTATGGTTCTGCTGCGAGTGGCAAAAATACTGTTCCTATTTTTTTTGCTGGAAACACTTCGTCTGGCAATTCTGGTGATAAGGGCAAAAAGAAGATGCGTTGCCATTATTGTAAAGCTAATGATCACTTGATCAAGTCGTGTCCTAGGTTGAAGGCCAAAGAGGCTAAGAAGAAAGAGGGTGGTTCCACTGCAAATGCTGGTTCCACTACAAATGCAGCCATTGTTGAGTCTTCTGTGAAAGGAGACTCTGTTGCTGATGTTGATGCAGAATGGGCTTTTAGCACAGAGTGCAATTACAATCCTGCTGTCCATGATGCATGCTTGTCAGTTGCTGCAGATTCACATGTGTGGTATTTCGACAGTGGTGCTACAAAGCACATTACCTCACATTGTGAATTATTTACCTCTCTCGAGTCTGTCCCTCATGGGAATTCAGTCACTTGTGCCAACAATGCCTCTTATCCAGTTCAGGGAGTTGGAAAGATTGTGCTCACTGCTGCTAATGGCAGTTCCTTCACACTTGTTGATGCACTTTATGTACCTGGGATCAAGAAGAATCTCTTGTCTGTATCCGCACTTGCTAGGCTTGGACTTGTAGTCAAATTTGTGGATGATAGATGTACAGTTCATGATCTCAGTTTTGGTGATGAAATTGTTGCATTTGGCCTTTTGTGCCGTGGGCTGTATAAGCTCACTTTGAATGACAAGTGTGGACAAAATTTTGCAAATGCTGTTGCAGATTCAAGGGCTATTTCAGATGCAAAAGTTTGGCATGCACGTTTTGGTCATCTGAATTTTTCCAGTTTGCTGCGTTTACAGAAATCTGATATGGTTGCTTCTTTGCCGCCTCTTGAAACACCTGTCAAACATGTTTGTGAAGGCTGTATTTTGGGTAAGATGCAGCGTTCTAAATTTTCAAAGGATGGTTTAGTTCGGGCCACATGCAGGTTGCAGCTTGTGCATAGTGATGTTTGTGGGCCCATGCAAACTCCGTCCTTGGGCAATTACCTGTACTTTGTGACTTTCATTGATGATTACTCCAGGCATGCATGGGTATTTCCGCTTAAAGCGAAGTCCGAAGTTTTTATGTGCTTCAAACAATTTCTGGCTATGGCTGAAAATGTCTCGAAATGTACTATGGGCACCCTCTGTTTCGATCGAGGGGGAGAGTATATGTCTCATGAATTTAATGCATTTCTGGCTAGTCGTGGGATAAAACACCAATGTACAGTGCCTTATACACCTCAGCAAAATGGTGTTGCTGAGAGGAAAAACAGGTCACTGACGGAAATGGCACGATGTATGGTCAAAAGTCAAGCTTTGCCGCATTCTTTTTGGCTTGAGGCCATCATGTCTGGCACTTATGTACTTAACAGGTGTCCTACGAAAGCTTTGCAATCTATTACTCCATATGAAGCATGGCATGATAGAAAGCCTTCTATTGAGCACATGCGTGTTTTTGGCTGTTTGGCATATGCTTTGGTGCCACAAGTGCAGCGCAGAAAATTGGATGATAAGGCTGTCAAATGTATTTTTGTTGGTTATAGTGCTGAAAGCAAAGGTTACAGGTTGTATCATCCGCAAACAAAACGTATTCTGGTTTCTCGGGATGTAGTGTTTGTGGAAGATTTTGTTCAGCCCTTGCTGTCATGTACTAGAGACAGTAATGTAAGCTCACAGGACATTTATGACACTTTGTTGCCTCTTTTCAGTGGTGGAAATACGAATGTAAGTTCCAATGAGGCAAATGTACAACCTATGGGGGTTTCTGAAAATGTTATAGATCAGCCTACTACTGATGCAGATGTACATGATGTACTTGATGAGGAAAGGGATGAAAATGAGCAGGCTAGAGGTATGCCAAAATGGCTGGTGCACACTTTGCATGACAGTAAAATTGGATGCACCTTTGACTAGTCGTACTCGTTCAGGCTCTCGCCATGCATCTTATGCATCAGATTGTTATGCTTTGGCTGTGTCTAGCTTACATGATGTTGAGGAGCCTCTGTCTTTTGATGAAGCACGGATTTCAAAAAATTGGATGGCTGCCATGCAATCAGAATATGATGCACTTATAGAAAATGACACATGGACTTGATGTGATTTGCCTCCTGGCAAAAAGGCCATTGGTACGAAGTGGGTTTACAAGTTGAAACGCAAGCCGGATGGTGAGATTGTTCGCCATAAGGCTCGACTTGTTGCAAAGGGTTATGCACAACAAAAAGGCATAGATAATGAAGAGACTTTTGCTCCCACTTGTCGTATGGCTACTGTGCGTTTTCTATGTGCATTGGTAGCTCATTTTGGTTGGGATGTACATCAATTAGACATTGTTACTGCTTTCTTGAATGGTGACATATTTGAGGAAGTTTATGTAACGCAGCCTCGCGGTTTTGTCATAAAAGGACAAGAGGACAAAGTGTGCAAATGTAACAAGGCTTTGTATGGGTTGAAGCAATCTCCTCGTGCTTGGTATGAGAAAGCTGACACTCATTTGGTCAAACAAGGCTTTCGTAATAGTCCAACAGAAAGCACATTGTATGTAAAGCGTGAGGGTGATGTACTTCTCATTGTGGTTCTTTATGTTGATGATTGCTGATCACTGGACCAAATGAGAGACATATTGCTGAATTTAAGGCTGATTTGAATGCTAATTTCAAGATGAAAGATTTGGGGCTGTTGCATCATTACCTGGGTATACAGTTTAAGCAGTGTGATGGTGGTATTGCCTTGTGTCATAAAAGTTACATAGAGACATTGCTATGTAAGTTTGGACTTGAGGATTGCAAACCTATTGCCACTCCCATGGAAACACGTTTGAAGTTGAGTCTACATGATGCTGGTGATCCTGCTGATGTCACTCTTTACCAAAATGCTGTTGGTTGCCTCATTTATGTATGCAACACGAGGCCAGATATTCAGTTTGCAGTCTCATAGGTCAGCAGATTTATGCATAGCCCAGGGTCTAAGCATTGGCAGGCTGTCAAGAGGATTTTTCGCTACCTTAGTGGCACTTTATATCTTGGCTTGTTTTATCCCAAGGAGGGATCATTGCCGCCAGACTTACATGCTTTTTCGGACTCAGATTGGGTTGGTTGTTTTGACATGCGAGTATCCACAAGTGGTTTTTGTTTCATGCTTGGCAGTTCATGTATATCATGGTTGAGCAAGAAGCAACCTACAGTGGCCACTTCGAGTTGTGAGGCTGAGTACAGGGTAGTCTTCATAGCTACGGTTGAGTGTGTATGGCTCAGACGCCTTATGGATGATTTGGGTGTTGGACAGGACACTGCCAACACTATCTACAGTGATAGTCAAGCGCATTGGCAGTTGCGAGGAACCCACTTTTTCATGCTCGCACGAAGCACATTGAGGTGCATTACTACTATGTCAGGGAGAGGCTCTCAGCACGAGAGATCAGCTTGGCTTATGTGCCAACAAAGGACAACCTTGCAGATCTTTTCACAAAGGCATTGTCTCGTGAGAAGCTTGAAGCTTTCTGCAAAGCTTTGGGCTTACTCCCCTTTGTGGATTGATCCTGTCCTCAGGGCATGGCACTTCCCTCTACTCATGTGCTAGCTCTCGTTCACCGCATCACTCCAGGGGGGATTTGTTACCATATACATATGGTAGTGATGTGTGTGAACACACTAGGACTGCCGGGGCATTTTTTCCCTCTTTAGGAGGTTTTTCCCCTCGTGCATTGTATATACGCCCATCGCTCTAGGGCTATCTATCTTTCCATTGCACACTAAGTAATACACTCTCTATCGTGTGCCTTGAGCTTCCTTCGTCTTCTCCAAGCTGTGTGTGTTTCTCTGCAACCCTAATTCCAACAATGCACGGGCCAAATGTGTGGTGGCCATTGAGGTTGTGGCTCTGTGTTTTGGTCTACTACGTAGCAATGTAACACATGATCTCAACAAAACCGAAACCACTAGGACACCACACCTTTGGGATGCTTTTGGTATCCTTCAAATGATGGAGCCGGTACGCCAAGGCTTGAGCCTGCAATATTCTACCCACACCTTCATCCTCCTCTTGGTGTGCCACTCACGTGACTCTGCTACCTTGCAGCGTTCAGCGTATAGCCCACATTGTGTCATTTACCTTGCATTCCATTACACACTTTCCAGCTAAACTTTGACCTCTATTTTGGGTTTTGTGATGTGATTTCTTGCACAAAGTCAATCTTATGAGGCCTCCCGCACTTCTTACGATATTTGCTAACCAAGTTGTACTCAAGCCTGTGTGATGCATCATCTTCCACACTAATAACTTCACCTGGTCTTCGCTTCTGCTGTGAGGTCTCCTTATCCCCTATTAGTGGAGTGCTTGCTTTGTACATTGGAGTGCTCTCAATAGCTTTGTTCACCATCTTTATTACTTGGCTAGGATGACTCTCATGGAATTTGGCAAGATTTTCTGTAAATGGTCCCTTCCCAATGTGTTTTCCACGGCTATACAAAATGGCCTTGGTGCTTTGTAGAATAGAATTTTCAAGGTCATGTGCATGGAGTGTCTAGTCCATTGGAGCGTTTTTCTACACATGTCATAATGCCACCCCAATGTGCAATATAACCAACTGAGCCATGAATCCATGTATGGAATGTTGCGATCCATGCAGTGATCGTTGCTCCACCATTGGCATCAGACGAACTTCCGCTACTGCAGCCTCCTTTGTTGGTTCTTGCCTCCGCTTTTCACACATATCTTTGTGTATGTGTTGAGAAGATTGTGCCATATACTTTGTTGTATGTTGATTCAAGCTTTGCTTCCAATGGAAAAGGCAAGATCGCTCTCATCCAGTCATCACATTTTTCTTGACGCCACCATTGAAGATAATTCGGATTGCATTCCAATTTGCTTGAGCTTCGTCCGCCATGAATCCAAAAAAGTTAGCTCTTTCACATCCATGTGATATAATTAACTCATTGAGGCACTCCCAAAACAAACATTGAGACTCCATATCTTTTCACAAGTTGGAATATTGAGAAGGCATTGCATGCTTCAAACAAACTGTTAGAGGATGTGTCATGTGTGACCTACATATTTGCCAAAGTTGTCCACATACCTTGGATCATAGACATGATAGGCCATGGTGACCCAATTGTGAATGCGTCTAGTGTAATCAAATTGAATCCATGCACGTCAAAGATACTTGTCCCCATCTTGTCTCATTCGGCTCACCAGGTCCACATCGGATGTTGGACCTACTGTGGACATTTTGAAGCCAAAAAATTTCTCTCCTTCCTTTCCTTTACCAGGAAATTTAATACTATGGAAAATTTCATATGTGCAGTCTTGCTATAGTTTAAGGAGTGCATCAATGCCAAAAGAATCTTTTGCACCACCTCCCTGTGTAGCCTAACTAACCTTCAAAACCTGCCAAGCTCAAAGTGTTAGGACTAAAAATACTCAAGAGTTGAGTTTTGTATTGAAACTCAATAATGACAAATGCACATACCGATTCTCTTGCACCAAGGGTCCTAACTCTTATGTAATAGCAAATAGTTGTTGCTCAGCTAAGCTTTTGTCCTTAGTATTGCTACAAAGAAGAGTTGTACTAATAATTTCCTTTGCTAAGCACATATGAACCTTCATGGCTCCTCCATGTCGGTCCATGGTCAAAATCCTTTGCACCATCAATTTGGTGCTATCCGTTAGTGTCTTGGATGCACCACAACGCACATCATGTCTATGTGTGCCACAATGAATCATGAGTCGGGTGAGTGTCTCGTCCATTGGCATGACATAGTACACTACACACTCACATGATGCAATGCAAAAAGTAATTTCCTTAAAAATACAAAAGTGGCATGTAAGTCTCTTATGTGCCATCTCACAATATTGCCCAGGTGTCCTAGACTTTCGTAGGTGGTCATTGAAATGTCTTTTATTGACCAAGCGGGTACATTATTCATTCATGCACTTCAAAGACCTAGACAATGACTTAGACGTACCACTCCATGGAAAACTATATTGGATGTTTGAGGCTTTAACCACAAATGAGGATCATACTTATGCTCCATTGCATCCATAAGGTGCACCTTCCCCATGGTAGGAGGAAATTCTAAAAGAAAGTCTCCATTATAGGTTCTTGGAATCTCTGAAAGCTACTCCACCTGCTGTATTTGCATTAAAAGCTTTGTTCATGTGCTCGTTTTCTTGGCTTGGAGAAGCTTTTGCAAGGTACTCCTCTTGAAGCTACTAGATAGAAAAATTTGAGGTGGACTACTCAGAACTATGATCTCCTTTTGATCAGCTTGCCTGTTTGGAGGACTATCTATTATCGCAAGAGGAGTCGTAGCGAGTGAGCTTGCAGGGTGCTCAACATGGCTTACATTCACTTTGTAATTACATGAAAGCTACTCATCTAATACATTGGTCCCTTCACCCAAGTGATTCAATATCCTCTCAAGAGGCGCATGCATTTATATATCTCCTACTTCTATCACAGCATCTATAGCTATAGATTGCATTGGATGAACTTTTTCCATTAGGAAAGGTTCAGATATTATTAATTTACCATTGTTAAAAGGATAGGTGAGCTTTTTATCAACAAGCACCAAAGAGCAAGACATACAAATAAGTTAAACAAGAAGATTAAGAAAGATAAGGATTAATTAAGTAAAACAATGTATTATCATCACTTTAAATTTTTTTATATACCCACATGAAATAAACTAGATGTTGCCATTTTTAAATTGATATTTTTTCTTAAAAATTGACATAAATTTTATGTAGCAAATATATTTAAACAAAAAATAATCATTTTAAAAAATTGATAGAATTTTTCACAATATCTTAAAAAAAATTACGATAATCTTATCAATTTTTGCACACACAAATACACACACACAAGTCCACGTAAACACACACATGCATATACACACCATGACATGTGGCCAAAGGCCACATGGCACATGCCACATGTATCGTTGGTGGAGGCCAATGGTACACGTGGCATGTGCCATGTGGCATCTATTGGAATCAGGGTTGCAAGAAAACACATACAGCTTGGAGAAGACAAAGGAAGCTCAAGGCACACAATAGAGAGTGTATTACTTAGTGTGCAATGGAAATATAAGATAGTCCTAGCGTGATGGGTGTATATACAATGCACAGTGGAAAAACCCTCCTAGTGAGGGAAAAATGCCCCAATGTGTCCTAAGTGTATTCACATACATCACTACCACATGTATATGGTAACAAATTCCCCCTGGGAGTGATGCGATGAATGAGAGTTGGCACATAGAGTATAGGGAAGTGCCATGCCCTGAGGACATGATTAGGCCACAAAGGGGAGTAAGCCCAAAGCTTTGCAGAAAGCTTTGAACTTCTCATGAGAAAATGGCTTTGTGAAAAGATATGCAAGTTTGTCCTGTGTTGGCACATAAGCCAAGCTAATCTCTCCTATTGAGAGACTCTCCCTGACATAGTTGTAATGCTCCTCCATGAGAGCATGAAAAAATGCATTCCTCGCAACTATCAATGCAATCTGACTGTCATTGTAGATGATGTTGGCACAGCACCCAAACTAGCCATAAGACATCTGAGCCATACACACTCAATCATAGTTGTAAGGACTGCCCTGTACTCAGCCTCAAAACTAGAAGTGGCAATAGTAGGTTATTTCTTGCTCAGCCATCAGATACATGAATTACCAAGCATGAAACAAAAAACACTTGTGGACACTCATGTGTTAAAATAGCCAGCCCAATGTGAGTCTGAAAAGGCATGTAAATTTGGTAGCAATGATCCCCCCTTGGGATAACACAAGCCAAGATGTAAAGTGTCACTCAAGTAGCAAAAAATCCTCTTCAAAATCTACCAATGCTTGGACCCTGGGCTATGCATAAATCTACTAACCTATGAGAGTGCAAACTGAATCTCCGGCCTTGTGTTGCATATATAACTAAGGCAACCAATAGCAGTTTGGTAAAGAGTGACATCAACTAGATCACTTGCATCATGAAGACTCAAATTTCCATGGGAGTGGCAATATGTTTGCAATCTTCAAGTCCAAACTTACATAGCAATGTCTCTATGTAACTTGTCTAACACAAGGAAATACCACCATCACATTGCTTAAACTGTATACCCCAGTAATGATGGAGCAGCCCCAAATCTTTCATCTTGAAAATAGCATTCAAATCAGCCGTAAATTCAGCAATATGTCTCTTGTTTGGTCCAGTGATCAGCAAATCATCCACGTAAAGAACGCCAAAAAAAAGTACATCGATGCTTTACATACAATGTGCTTTCTGTTGGACTGTATGAAAGCCTCTTTTGACCAAATGAGTATCATCTATCTCATACCAAGCATGAGGAGATTTTTGCAACCCATACAAAGATTTCTTACATCTGCAGACTCTATCCTCTTGTCCTTTCTTGACAAAACTGTGAGGTTGCATTACATAAAATTCCTCAAATATGTCACCATTCAACAAAGCAGTAACAATATCTGACTGATGTACATCCCAACCAAAATGAGCTTCCAATGCACATAGAAAATGCACAGTAGTCATGCGGCAAGTGGGAGAAAAAGTCTCTTCATAATCTATCCCTTTTTGTTGTGCATAACCGTTTGCAACAAGTCAAGCCTTATAGAAAACAATCTCACCATCCGGCTTGCATTTCAAGTTGTAAACCCACTTTGTACCAATGGCCTTTTTTCCAAAAGGCAAATCACATAAAATCCTTATGTCATTTTCTATAAGTGCATCATATTCTAATTGCATGGCAGCCATTGAATTTTTAAATTTTGTGCCTCATCAAAAGACATAGGTTCCTCCACATCACATAAGCTAGACATAGCCAAAGCATAACAATATGATGCATAACAATTAAGATGCATGGCAAGAACTTGAACAAGTACGACTAGACAAAGGTGCATCCAATTTACTATCACGCAAAGTATGCACCAGCCATTTTGACATACCTCTATCCTACTCATTGTCATCCCTTTCCCCATCAAGTACATCATGTATATATGCATTAGTAATAGACTGATCTATAAAATTTTTAGAAACCCCCATAGGCTGTACATTTTCCTCATTGGAATTTACATTTGAACTTTCACCACTAAAAAGAGGCAATAAGGTTTCATAAATGTCATGTCATGACAACAAGGGTTGAACAAAATCTTCCACAAACACAACATCCCATGAGACCAACAGACGCTTTGTTTGCGAATGATACAACCTATACTTTGCTTTCATCGTTATAACCAAGAATAAGGCATTTGACAACCTTATCATCCTATTTTTTGCATTGCGTTTGTGGCACCAAAGCATAAGCCAAACAACCAAAAATGCGCATGTGCTCAATAGAAGGCTTTCTATCATGCCATGCTTCATAAGGAGTCATAGACTGTAAAGCTTTCATAGGACACATGTTAAGTACATAAATGGCACACATAATAGCCTCAAGCCAAAACAAATGTGGTAAAGCTTGACTTTTGACCATACATTGTGCCATTTCCATAAGAGACTTGTTTTTCCTCTCAGTAACACCATTTTTTAAAGGTGTATTTGTACATTGGTGTTTTATCACACGACTAGCTAGAAATGCATTAAATTCATGAGACATATACTCCCCCCCTCGATCAAAAAGGCGGATTCCCATAGTACATTTCAAGACATTTTTAGCCATAGCCAGAAATTGCTTGAAGCACAAAAACACTTTAGACTTTGCTTTAAGCGGATACACCCATGCATGTCTACATTTTTCCTCGACGAAAGTCACAAAGTAAAGGTAATTGTCAAAGGACGGAGTTTGCATGGGCCCACAAACATCACTTTGCACAAGTTGAAACCTGCATGTGGCCCTAACTGAACCATCCTTTGGAAACTTTGAATGCTGCATCTTACCCAAAATACAACCAAGTTCACAAACATGTTTGACAGGTGCTTCAAGAGGCGGCAAAGAAGCAACCATATCAAATTTCTACAAACGTAGCAAGGTGGAAAAATTCAGATGCCCAAAACGTGCGTGCCAAAGTTTTGCATTTGAAATAGCCTTAGAATCCACAACTGCATTTGCAAAAATCTACCCACAACGGTTTCATCACCAAAACCGAGATAATGTACTGTACATCTATCATCTACTAGTTTGACTACAAGTCCAAGTCTAGCAAGTGCAATACAGACCAAGGATTCTTCTTGATCCTAGGTACATATAATGCATCAACAAGTGTGAAAGAATTTCCATTTGCAGTAGTAAGCACAATCTTTCCAACTTCCTAAAGCGGATAAGTGGCATTGTTGGCACAAGTGACAGTATTCCCATGAGGGACAAACACAAGAGAGGTAAACAAATCACAATGTGAGGTAATGTGCTTTGTAGCACCACTATCAAAATACCACACATGTGAATCTGCAACAACTGACATGCATGCATCATGGACAGTAGGATCATAAGTACACTCTGCACTAAATTCCCACTTTGCATCTACATCAACATTGTAATCTCCTTTCACAGAAGACTCTACAATAGTTGCACTTGTATTAGACCATGTAGTTGATCAAACCACTTTCTTCTTAGACTCTTTTGCCTTCGATTTTGGGCATTTCTTGATCAAGTAATCATTAGTTTTACAATAATGGCAACGCATCTTCTTTTTGACCTTATCACCAGAATTCCTAGACTAGCAGAAGCATTAGGAACAAAATATTTTCCACTCACAGAAGAAACATGAGAAGTGGTTACATTGTTGCTACCACCAATTCTTTGAGCAACAATAAAATCTTGTTCAGTTGCACACTATTTAGCCCCCTTTTTTTTTTGGAAAGTGACTACAGCTGTTAGCCTTTTCTCATCAAGTTTTTCTAAATCTTCAAGTCTCTCTGACAATTCATGTCCGGTCCACTCAAGATCTTTAGCTACCCTTAGAGTTAGCAATAGAAAATCTATCGGTAGTATGTCATCAAGACCATAAACAAGATTAAAGGGTGTAGCATTCAAAGCTATCTTGAATGAAACTCTATAAGCCCATAGACCGGCATGTAGATTCATTTCCCAATTAGTTCGTCCTGAACTAACCACTTTGGTCAATACCGAGCTAAGAATTTGATTCGTGTGGTCAGCTTGTCCATTTGCTTGTGGTTGGATGATATGGAGCGGATTTGTTATGGATGACCATAAATTTATTCACAACAGATACTCAATTACCTCATTGAGGAAATAAGTTCCCCGATCACTGACAATTTCTATTAGAAGTTCATATCTTGTGAATATATTCTCATACAAGAATGCGATTGTGGTTCTAGCATCATTCTTCCTGGTTGATTTAGCCTCTGTCCACTTGGTCAAATAGTCTGTAGCTACAATGATATATTGAGCTTGAGTTCTATAAGCAAGTGGTTATATTGGCCCGACAAAATCTATGCCCCATTTTGCAAAAGCTTTAGCCCCCATCATTGGTCGTAAAGGCATATTATCTACCTTTGTTGGCAGTTTTTCTCGTTGGCATGCATCACATCTTCAAACATATTATTTGGCATTTTCAAAAAGTGTTGGCCACCATATGCTGACCATTAAAATTGCTCTAGCCCTGGTTTCACTAGAAAAGTGACCTCCTGCTAATCCAGCATGTGCTTGTTCTAGAGTGGGTATACATTCATCTTCATTTGCACAAAGGCGCAAATGTAGATCCTTTCCTCTTTGATACAATTGGTTTCCAATAAGAACATAGTCTCTTGTTTCAGTTTCAATAGCTCTTTGGTGGCATTTACTAATATCCTCCAAAAATGTTCTGCTTGATAAGTAAGTAACTAGATAGTTACTCCACTTAAGAACGAGTGATATTTGAAATAATGTCACATGAGGCATGGGTGTTCGTTTCTGGGATTGAGGACAATATTTCAAAAATGAGTGAATATCACTCCTCATGGTTGGCCAAAATACTCCAAGTCTCAAGATCCGTTGCATAGTTTAGTCTTCCGCAAAGTGAAGCCCTACTATGGTAATGTGTGCTTGACTTAGGTATTGGGTTTCTCCTCAGGATTAATACAAAAAAGCAATATTCCATCTCGATTTCTTTTTGGCCTTCCAACTAGTAATTGATGTTGGGGTGGTAAAGCCCAATGTGCCGTGCCTAAGTGTTGGGCGGCCGGAGACTATCGGGAACTAACACTGACCATTCATTCTACAAAAAAGAATAAGGACTCATAACCCTAACACTATTGTGTTTGGAGTCCACCCAAAACTTGTGTCTCCTCTCTTCTCCATTGTTGCACATACACACATACGCTCTCGCACGTGCTCTTCAACTGGTATCAGAGCTCAGGGATTGGGAGCACCATTGGAGCTCAGCGAGGAGGCAAGCGGAGAAGCAACAAAAACTGCAGCACATTTTTGCAGATCTATTTTGGCCTACCAAAACATCTTCATTTAAGCCAATTCCAACTAATTCTGATCGGTTTTTTGTCCTCTTCAACTTTGCAGAAGAAAGTTTTCTCAAAATCTTCACCAATTTTGAGATACGTCACTCAGACTACCTGTAGGTTGTGAAGTAGAAACTGCAGATTTTTACAGATCTGTTTTGATCTGTAAAAATAGCTTATTTTAAGTCCATTTCTACGATCCCCAACCATTTTCGCGTGGTCTACAACTTTGTAGAAGGAATTTCTGCAAATTTTGCACAGTTTGAGAGATATTCAGTTCAGACAGCAGGGTGGTCTACCCTCGTCGGTTCTTTTGCGTACAGGTTTTTGTTGCAGACTCTTTCTGCAATGTTTGTCACATGCATATTTGATGTAAGGTCTTGAGGGTCTGTTATATCAGACAAACCGCCGCAATGGTTACAGAAAAGGGTTTCTGTGGTTGATGTAAGATCTTATGCGGTTTATGTATTGTGATGGAAATATGCAAAGCCTATTGTTGAGGGTCGTGGTAAGGTTTTATTCTCAATTGTGGAGATCCTTTTGGTGATAGAGGTTTTGGAGCGAGTCCCCCGACATCCCCATAGTTTCAGCATCGACATAGGATGTATGCTTATGCGGTTAGTGCAGTATTGGTGTGCATCTGCTGACCCACCATTGTTGGCATTGCCGTCATCTTTATACGTATGCATTTGACAGTGTTCAGTTGGTCAGAGACACTCTTCTAGAGTTGGAGACATTGACAGTGACAGCTCTTTGAGATTTTATCTTGCCGGTTTAGCCACTTTGATCAGCATTTCAGTCATTGTACACATTTGTTTTGGGTTCAGAAGTCAGATTGCAGGGGAGACTTTGTCGAAATTTTTCAAGTTTTCTATCATCTTCTTTAGTGGAGGGGATCTATCACTTTTGTTCCTTGTCGAGTGATGGCTTCATCATTGGAGAACTCTTTGTTCAACATTGAGAAGTTAGATAGCACTAACTTCCCATTTTGGAAGGAACAAATTTACAATGTCTTAGTACAGAAGAAGCAGATCTGGCCAATAAAGATGAAAGGGATAAAGCCTAAGGATATGGATGAGTATGATTGGCAGGAGTTGGATGAGCTTGCCAGGTCCACCATCATGCTGACTTTGTCAAAGAATGTGTACTTCAATGTGAACATGGAAAAGACTAGTTATGAGCTGTGGAAGAAGTTATGTGACCTGTATGAGAAGCAAAGTGCAACATCATAGGTTTATTGGCTGAAAAAGTTAGTTGATTTGAAGATGGATGAGGGCACACCCATGTGCAACCATCTCCATGAGTTCAACACAATTTTCAGTCAGCTTTCTGTGTAGGGAGTCAATTTTGACAATTCGGTCAAAGCAATGCTGTTGCTAGTTATGCTACCAGAAAGTTGGAATACTTTTCGCACAGCCATAAGCAACTCAGCACCTCCTGATGGTTTAACATGTGCTAATGTTGAGGACAGTTTGCTTACTGAAGAGGTTAGTAGGAAGAATCTTGATACTTCTCGTGGTACTAGCAATGCTCTCGTTGTTCGTGGTTGATCACAATAAAAGGGAAAGTAGAATTAGAGAGGAAAATCTTGTAGCAAATCACGTGGCCAAAAAGACATTTTAGTGCTATCATTGTCACAAAAAGGGTCATATGAAGAAAGATTGTCGAAAGTGGAAACAAGAGAAAGGTAAAGACAAAAAGTCGGAAGAAGGCAAGACTAAGCAAAGCAGTATAAAGATTGAAGAGATCAACAATGTTTTTGTTGAAGATTCTGATGGAGATATCTATCTCACATTTGCCATGGATTCAGCATTTTTGGTTGCCACCGATGACTATGCTTTACATGATTGGGTTATTGACTCACGTGCATCGTTTCATGTGACTCCTCACATAGAGTGGTTCAGTATATATGATGCAGCCCGTAAAGGTTATGTTCGTCTTGGAAATGATTTTGCTTGCGATATAGTTGGTGTCGATGATGTGCAGCTGAAATTCAGAATGGTTCTTCATTCATGCTCAAGAATGTGAGACATGTGCCGAAGCTTACCAAAAGCTTGATTAGTATGGGACAATTGGATGACGCAGGATATTACTGCACATTTGGTGATAGTTCGTGGAAGATCACCAAAGGTTCTTTAGTGGTAGCACATGGTTCAAAGTCTGGGACTTTGTACATGCTACATGTATCCACTGTTAAAAACCATGTAATTTGTGTAACCGAGCAGCCAAGTGTTTCTTTGTGGCATCGCCGGTTAGGACATATGTCTCAAAAGGTAATGAAAATCTTATCTCGTTTTGGTTATGTTCCTGGCTTCAATTTCTCAGAATTTTCAGTTTGTGAGCATTGTCTTTATGGTAAACAAACACAGTCACCACACAAAAGGGGAAGCACTCAAAAAAGTGAGCGTTTAGAGTTAGTGCATAGTGATGTCTGTGGACCTATGCCTAACGTATCCATGGGAGGTTCATTGTACTTTGTTACATTCATTGATGACTTCTCAAGGAAAGTGTGGGTATATCCTCTCAGGAAGAAGGAAGAAGTTCTTTCAAAATTTCAAAGTTTTGTGGCATTAGTGGAACATCAGTCTAGCAAGAAAGTAAAGTGCTTGAGATCAGACAATGGTGGTGAGTACGTCATTAAAGCCTTTCAAAATTTTTGTGATTCCAAAGGCATCAAAAGAGAGTTGACTGCTCCATATAACCCTCTACAAAATGGTTTTGCTGAGAGGATGAACCGTACCATACAAGAGAAGTTACGTAGCATGTTGTCTAATACAGAGTTGCCTAATGGATTTTGGGCGAAAGTGTTAGCAACTGCTATCCATCTTATTAATGGATATCCTAACAAGGCTTTAGATGAGAAGGTACCTGAAGAGCTTTGGTCTGGGAAGCCACCTTCTTACAAGCATCTTAGAGTCTTTGGCTGTGAAGCGTATTGCCATGTTCCAAAGGAGTTTTGAAGCCAGTTGGCTCCTAAGTCAAATAAATGCATATTTCTTGGTTATGGCAATCCTGGCGAGATGGGATTTCGGTTATGGGATCCTGAAGCTAAAAAGATAGTTCGTAGTAATGACGTATACTTTAATGAAGAAAAGATGCATAAGAAACCTGTGCATACAGTGGAGGTCAGGAGAGTTATCTTCCAAGAAGATGGAATTGTCCACAATAGGGTTGAAGTGCCTAATGTCAGACAACAAGTACAAAATCCTCCTGTAGTACAAGATGTTGCTGAGGGACAACTGGCTCAAGTAGTTATTAGAAGGTCTACAAGAGTTTCAAGGCCTCCTAATAGATTTACTCCCTCATTGGACTACATCATGTTGACAGATTGCGGAGAGCCTTCCTGCTATAAGGAAGCCATGTCAATGGATGACAAGGCAAAGTGGGAGAAAGCTATGCAATCAAAAATGGACTCGTTGCATAAGAATCAAGCTTGGAAGTTGGTTCGGTTGCCTAAAGGTAACAAGGAATTACCATGCAAATGGGTGTACAAGCAAAAAATTACACCTCATGATAATAAACCCAAGTATAAGGCACGACTTGTTGCTAAAGGATTTAAGCAGCAGGCAGGGTATTGACTTTGATGAGATCTTTTCTCCGCTTGTCAAAATTACTACTCTGCGGTGTGTACCTGTGTTGGTTGCTAAAGAAGACATGGAACTTGACCAGATGGCTGTCAAGACAGAGTTCTTGCATGGTGATCTTCAAGAAGAAGTTTATATGGAGCAGCCAGAAGGTTTTGTTGAGAAGGGCAATGAAGACTTGGTGTGTCAGTTAGAAAAGACTCTTTATGGTCTAAAATAGTCATCAAGGGAGTGGTATCGTAAACTCTACTTGTTCATGCTCTCTCAAGGCTACAAATGTAGCAATATGGACCATTGCCTCTACACTAAGCGAGCTAACGATGGTAGTTTGCTGATTTTGGTCCTTTATGTGGATGATATGTTAATTGCCGGGAAATGTAGGGATGAGATTTCAGCGTTGAAGTTAGAGTTACATGCAAACTTTGAAATGAAAGACATGGGTGAAGCAAGCCATATCCTTGGCATGCGCATTAAGTGAGACAGATGCAAAAAATTGATTTATTTGTCTCAATCTGAGTACATTGCTACAGTGCTCAAGCGTTTCAATATGGATAAGGGGAAGGCATTGAGTACTCCATTGCCTCCATATGTGAAACTTTCTAAAAATGATTGTCCTAAGTCTGAACAGGAAAAGGCTGAAATGGCACAAGTGCCTTATTCATCTGCAGTTGGGAGTTTGATGTGTGCTATGATTGCTACATGTCCTGAAATTGCTTTTGCAGTGGGAGTTGTTAGCAGTGTATGTCAAATCCAGGCAAGAAACATTGGGAGATAGTGGAAGGGGTTATGCGATATTTGAATGGTACAAAAGACATGTGCATTTGCTTTGGAAGAAAGGAAGCATGTGTAATTGGTTACACGGATGCAGATTATGCAGAGACTTGGACAAGAGAAGGTCCACTTTAGTCTATGTTCTTGAATTCATTGGAGGTGCAATTTCATGGCGATCTTGTTTGATGCAAGATTGTGTTACCTTATCTACTACAAAGTCTGAATATGTTGCAGCTTCAGAAGCTTGCAAGGAAGCTATATGGCTTGGTCGGCTCGTGGGAGACTTGGAAATCAATGTTGAGATGCCTGTGTTACATTGTGATAGCCGAAGTTCTATACAATTGGCAAAGAATCCAGTGTTCCATGCAAAGACAAAGCATGTGGATGTGAAGTATCACTTCATCATGAGGTGCTTGAGGACAAGCGATTGCAGCTTGCCAAGATTCACACCACTGAAAACCCTCCCGATCTTCTACAAAAGGGCTTACCTTCAGAGGGTTTGCACACTATCGTGCACTCATGGGCATTGGGTAGATGATCATGGTCATTGTATATTTGTATTGTATATATATATATATACATTGTCACCCCAGCTTAAAGGCACATTGTCATTTAAGTGGGAGGTTGTTGGGGTGGTAAAGCCCAATGTGCCGCGCCTAAGTGTTGGGCAGACAGAGACTACCGGGAACTAACACTGACCATTCATTCTACATAAAAGAATAAGGACTCATAACCCTAACACTATTGTGTTTGGAGTCCACCCAAAACATGTGTCTCCTCTCTTCTCCATTGCTGCACGCACACACACACACACACACGCTCTCGCACGTGCTCTTTAATTGATACATAGCCGATTGCCCAATTAATCCTCATGTAATAGGAAGTGGTATTTGAGAATCCACTTGAGCTATGGTCATCAATGAAACCTGTTAACCACCGGCATCCACTTTCTAGTAGTCATGGGACGGGCTTGTTGATCCAATAGGAAAAGGGTAAGAGTGATCGTCGATGAGAGATGCACTCTAACTAGAACATTCAAGGGTTAGTTGGCTAAGCATGGGCACCCAGGTGTGAATGGGGGAGCTCATGTAAAAGTCACATAACCCTAAAAATCACTCATTCTCTCATTTGTGCAATTGAGGAGTGCTCTTGCTCCATCTCCATCTTCTTCTTCATCTCCTTGTGTGTGTGTGTGTGTGTGTGTGTGTGTGTGTGTGTGTGTGTGTGTGTGTGTGAGAGAGAGAGAGAGAGAGAGAGAGAGAGAGAGAGAGAGAGAGAGAGAGAGAGAGAGAGAGAGAGAGAGAGAGAGAGAGAGAGAGCATTGCTACGGCACGGTGGCGGCGGCGAGGCAGTTGAGGGTGGCACAGAAGTAGCCCCCTCTTCGCGGCGAGGAATCCTCCACGAAGGCGAGCGTAGGGCGGTAAGTGACACACCCTTGCTCTCTTGAGCTTGCTAGATTAATCTGGTTGTGTGATTGTAGCCATTTGTGGTTCGCACATAGTGTACGGCAAGTCCCTTGCTTTGACACGTGCGACAGATGCGCACAAAACCATATTTTTTGACCAACAGGGTATCATTTCCACAGAGAACAAATATGCATCTGGTAGATCATCATCTAACCCTTTGGTGGTTCTCTTGAAATAATCCTTGATAAATGATCGGCTCTTTGGTGTGTGGTGCCCTTTTTTACAACTACAGTGAAATCAAATTTCAAAAGAATGATAAACCATCTCACTATTCTCCCTGTGTTGCAAGGATTGTTGAACAAGTACAATAAAGCTTGGTGGTCCACGAAGAACACAAATTTGTTGGCTAATAGGTAATGTCTAGAAATTTTTACGGCATAGATAATCCCTAATCCTTCTCTTTTAGTGGTTGTATGATTCTTCTCTACCACATTCAGTTGTCTACTAGCATAAGAAATGGAAAAATGAATTTTTGCGTCTCTAGTTGAGCTAATATACACCAAATGGAAAAATTGGAAGCATCAACATGTATATGGAATATCGTATTCCAATCTGGTGCTTTCAATATTGAAGCTGAAGTGAGACCTTCTTTAAGCTTCATGAAGGATTATTCACACTCATCAGTCCATACAAAGAGTGTGATTAGGCCATACATGGGTTTTGCAATTATAGCATACATGTAAATGAATCGTCTATAATATCCACAATGTCCCATGAAAGCTTGAACCCCTTTGACTGTTATTGGTCTAGGCAGTTCATCATTAACATGGATTTTATCCATATCAATCGCTATGCCGTTTTTATACGCTATATATCCAAGAAATTTTCCTTGTCTGCCCATAAATGTGCACTTTTTAGGATTTAAGCAAATCCTATAAAGTCTACATTTTATGAATACCTTTTTGAGAAGTTCAAAATTATCAGCCCGGATTGATGAATGTACACATAAATCATCCATATATACTTCCAAGAAATTCCTGAGATATTCTTTGAAAGCATGGCTCATCAATATTTGAAAGGTGAAAGGAGCATTAGTTAACCCAAAAGGCATAGCCTTATAGGTAAAAATACCCCATTGAGTTGCAAAGGCAGTTTTATGATGATCTTTGGGATCGACCAAAAGTTAATTGTACCTCAAAAAGCCATCTAAAAAGCTGTAAGCTTCTTTTCTTGCAACTTGTAAAACATGCTCGGTGATTGGAAGAGGGTAGTTATCTCTAATGGTGGCTACATTCACTTGTTTGAGATTGACACACACTCTTAATTTTCCACTTTTCTTGAGTACCACCGCAATTGGAGACACCCAATGTGTGTGTTCAATTTCATAAATGAATTTGGCTTCCTTGAGCTTCTCTAACTCTTCTTTGATCTTTTGACAAATGTTTTGCTATAAATATATGGATGTTGTCTACTTGGCTTCGCACCATCTCTCATGGGTATGGTATGTTGACAAATTTCTGGATCAACACCCTTGAGATCTTTATAAGACCAAGCAAAGATATCTCGATATTCTTTCCATAAGCTTAGCAAAAGCTCTTCTTCGTCTTGAGTCAAGTCATTAACAATGTAGGTAGGTCTAGGCTCTTCTCCTGGTTCGGCTAGATATATTTTCTTTGCATTTTCAAGTCCTTCATATGACTCACCCAGTTTTCTTAATTCCCTTATAGGTTGTTCTACTATGATCTTTCGGTCTTAAAGAGTATATTTCTTGTAATGGGGGGGAACACTCATTACATCTTTACTCTCTTCCTTGGTTGTTTCCATTTCAGTGGTATACATCTCCTTTAGAGTTTTCTTCAACTCTTGATATTTTTTCTTTCGTTCAACTCGTGTCATGGATGATTCATCATCTTGATGCTGAGGTTTTGATTGAGTTTTTTTTCTTGTTTTCTTGGATGTTTTTGATGTTCCTTGTTTGTTATCTGAAGGATATCTACCTGTGAATTTGTCTTTGACACAATCATGTGCATCTACCTGCATCAAAAACTATGTTCTGCTAGAAATTGATGGCATAGGTCTAGATTTCAAGTTTTTTGTGTCTATTTGTCTTCTATACCATCTCTTTCTTTTTGTTTTTTGGTTTGGAAAGTCAAAAAACTTTTCCTCCCCTCCTTTTAGGAGTAGTTAGGCTCTCATATGTTCTTTTTCTGACCCAAAAGAATCAGATGTAGCTGAATGTTCTTCAAAATCATCAGTAGCATCATCATAGAGGTTTGAAAAGACTTGTTGAGCTTTTAGTAAGTCCTTGGGTTCCTGAACTTCATCTTCAATGTCAATGGTTGAGATCATTTGTATGGGAATTATGTCATAACCATCCTCATTGCAGAATTGAGTAGGCATAGACGTATTCACACACACATCCATTGTTGCCAAGATTTGAGTCCACTTAAATGGCTCAAACAAATACTCAGAAAGGGTTCACGTACATATGCTTCATTTGTGCAATCCCTTTCTAAGATACATTCTTCCCATTTTAAACTCCCGTTCTCTGAAGCCCCACACATCCAAATAGGTGTGTCTTTGTTTAACCAAGATGGAAACTTTGATTCAAATGAAGAGACTGAGTCAAATTCTTGAATGGGTGTTTTCATGACATCTCCATAAGTGTGATCTTTCATATTAACCCTTGTGATTGATCCCACTTGCTTCAAATACAGGTAATTGTTTCTCCAATCTTGAATGCGTTGTACTTGCCGCATGAATGGTCTTCCCAAGATGATTCCATAATTAAGTTTCTTTCCAAAGTCCACTATTGCAAAAGTGTGCTGATAATCAATTCCACAAGAACTAACTATCACTTTTTCAAGCCGTCCTAGGGGATTTTCTATACGGCCATCCACCAATTGTAATTTCATTTGAGTTTGTCTAATGGTTGGTTTTTCCCATGATTTTGATACTGCTTTTGTGGTTATGGTCGTGCTAGCCCACTGTCCAGTATTGCCATGGTCTCTATATCATTATATCTCAACGGAAGGGTTGTGTTTCCTTCTTCCCCTTTGTAGTATTATCCGACTTTGTTCATAGGGACGGATCTAATCTCCTTGTTATCCATTTCATGTTTCAATTTCCCCAAATTTTTTGCAATTAGCCTTGTTATCCCCACTTTCTCTAGAGTTTTTTGTAAATCATTCCATAAATATGGTCTCATTTTTAATAGTTCTCCCAAGGTAAGAGTACATTGAATGTTCGTTGACATGATAGAATGAATGTTCTCCACCTCTAGGGTCTGTTCCACTCTTTATACCTGAGTGGGTTTACACACTATGGACTCATCTTCATTGTCTCCTAGGTAAGAGAGTAGTGTTTTTAAAGTCAATCGCCCCCTTGAAAAGAAAGAGGAGAGAAGAGAGAGACCTTCTCCCAAGCTACACACATAGAAGAAGATACACACGGTAGAGGGATGAACTTTCTTCTTCATCTACTCCACAAAATGAGTGTGTATTTACATAATGAAAAACTGACTACATAAGTAGTACAACCAAAAGAGAGATGCAGTCCATAATGTGAACCCGCTAAGTAATTATGCTGGCTAGATAGATATGCCAGCTGTAGAGTCCCTGCCGAGGATACATGTCAGTCACCAACCGTGTCGGTGATGTAAATGTGGCCAACAGTCACCAAGGCCTACCAAGAGTGCCAGCTCATGGAGAGCTTGACATCTCAACACTCCCCCTCTAACTCGACGCCAACTAAAGGACTCCAAGCATAGTCCGAAAACGACGGAGCTTCTCAGCTCCCAGGGCCTGGGTGAAGATATCCGCTACCTGCTCCTCTGTACTGACGTAAACCAAGTTGATGTCGCCCGCCAGAACCTGATCTTGAACAAAATGGTAATGGACCTCTACATGCTTGGTCCGCGCATGAAATACTGGGTTCTTGGCTAGCTAAATACTGCTAGGTTGTCACAGTAAATGACAACCTCTCTGTCCACCTGCAGCCTCAAATTCATAAGTAGCTTGCGTAACCAAGCTACCTCACATGCTGCAACTGCAACACCTCTATACTCAGCCTCTGTACTAGACAAGGAAACTGTGGGCTTCTTCTTGGTGCTCCCAGTGATGGAAACACTCCCAAGTGTAAACATAAACCCGCTAGTAGACTGTCAATCAGTGGTGCTACTAGCCCAATCTGCATCTGTGTAACCATGCAACTCCACTGGAACATCTGCAACATAAAATAGTGCATGGTCCAATGTAGCCCTCACATAGCGTAATGTACCGTGCACTACATCCAAGTGCGGCTTCCGTGGAAACTGCATAAACTGACTCTGAAGTCCCACTGTATAACTCAAATTTGGCCGCGTGATAGTCAAGTAAATGAGACTGCCCACAAACCTGCGATACATAGTGAGATTCTCGAGTACATCACCATCATGTGCACTCAGCTTTGTATTGACATCCAAGGGCATAGAAATAGGCTTGCAATCAGCCATACCATATTTGGATAACATATCCAATGCATACTGTCTCTGAAACAGCCATATGCCCTTTGTCGTACGAATCACCTCAAGTCCAAGAAAGTAGCGCAACTCTCCCAAATCCTTCATCTCAAACTCCTTCTTGAGAAGACCCTTAACATGCTCAATCTCTATCTCATTGTCACCCACAATAATCAAGTCATCTACATAGATGGTAATAAGCACAAATCTAGCATCACTCTGACGTACATAGAGTGAGTGATCAGCATGTGACATACGAAATCCAATTCGCAAAAGAATTCTGTAATTCTATCATGCCACACTCTAGGTGCTTGCTTCAGCCCATACAAGGCCTTACAAAGACGACAAACATAATTTGGATGCTTACCATCTTCATAACCAGGTGGCTGCTCCACATACACTTCTTCTTGTAGCTCCCCCTACAAGAAGGCATTCTTGACATCCATTTGATGCATAAACCACCCTTTTGCTGCAGCCACCACAATGACAGTGCGTATTGTAGCCATCTTTGCTACTGGAGCAAAGGTTTCCTCATAATCTATACCATAAGTCTATGCATACCCTTTTGCGACCAGCCTTGAATTATATCTTTGAATTGTACCATCAGCCTTATCATGCTTTACATTATACACCCATTTGCACCCAATGGATTTCTTGCCCTTTGGTAATGGCACCAACTCCCAAGTTTGATTTACATCAAGCGCAAACATTTCTTCATCCATGGTATTTTCCCAATTCTCATTGCCAATTGCATACTCAAAACATGTGGGTTCTACATCTTGAACAACCTTTGCCATGTAAGCATAATGATGAGTAACATACCCATCATAAGTCAACCTGTCCATAGGAAATCTGACCCTATTAGACTTGCGTGGTCCTGAATCACTGCCAGGTGTCCTTGCAATCTGTTTTCTAACACCTAGGGTCCTGACTGCTAGTATACCAAGCTCCTCATCAAGACTTTGATCTGAACAATCAAAATCTGCATCAATGTGTGAGGAACCTGAAGATACACTAGTCATACATGGGGGCTCACCTACCTTCTCTTTTCCTTTGCGAGAGACCTGTGGTGCACTTTGTGGGGTAACTTGCGTGCGTAATCTGCCACCTGTCAATAGAACCACTAGAAGAGGACTCTCTTGGTCCACTTAAAGTATGTGACTCTTGATTCCCACTTGAAGCATCCACAGGCTCTTTTACATCAGCCCCAATATTGTCCTTTACATCATTGTACCAGCCCACCATCTCATTAAAGATAACATCCCTGCTTACACGCAATTCATGAGTACCTGGATTGTAACACCTGTACCCTTTTTGCTCATTTGAGTAACCCACAAAAATACATTTTTCAGCCTTGGGATCTAGCTTTGTGTGCAACTCATCTGGAATGTGCACATACGCAATGCACCCAAACACTTTTAAATGTGACAAATCTGGTTTCTTGCCACTGTACTTTTCCTCAAGAGTGACTCCGTGCACATCAGTAGTAGGAGTCCTATTCATAATGTAAAGACCTGTATTTACTATCTCAGCCCAAAAATAATGAGGCATATCCTTTTCAGCCATCAAGTCTCTTGCCACCTCTACAATATGTCTGTTCTTCCGCTCAGCAACTCCATTTTGCTGTGGAGTGTATCGACATGAGAACTACCTGTGTATACAATTTTTCTACAAAAAATCAAAAAGCTCTTTGGAGAAGTATTCTCCCCCTCCATCTAATCTTAGTGTCTTTACCTGTTCACCTATTTCCTTTTCAACAGAAGCTTTGAAGCTTTTGAAATGATCAAATACTTCGCTCTTCTACTTCATAAAATAGACCCACACTTTTCTAGTATGGTCATCAATGAACGACACATAATACCTGCTTCCATGAATGCTGGAAGTCTTTGTTGGGCCCCATATACCTGTATGTACCACCTCAAGTGGCCTCTTACATACATTACGTTCTTGTGGAAAGGAATTACATGACTGCTTACCAAATTGACATGCCTCACATACTTTATGCATGCCATCAACCTTAAACTTTGGCAAACCTGCAACAATTTGTTTTGATTGCATAGAGCTCAATCACTGCTCATTTACATGACCAATGCGTTTATGCCATATATCGACATCGGCCACAACACCTGCACCTCGTCCAAACATAGCAGCTTTTACTGCAGGCATATTCACATCCAAAGTAAACATCCTGCCAACACGTCTTCCTTCTGTAATCAACTTGTAGTCATTCTTGTAGTCTTCCACATAGCAACCATCTGGATTAAACTGGACCTGCAATCCCTGTTCTATCATTTACCCTACTGAAACAAATTTCTTTGTAATATTTGGAACATGAAGCACATCAGCCAAGTACTTCATTTTACCATCCTGCATTTGCAAGGGAACTTTTCCAACGTGTGCAATAGGATGAGATGAATCATCACCTGTTTCTACATAACCTGGTCCATCTAGTTGCTTCATCTCTTTGAATCACTCACCATGGGATGTCATGTGGTTAGAAGCACCTAAATCGACATACCATACACTGTCACTGACATGTACATCTGCAGTCATAGCATTTACCATATGCTCCATAACAAATAACTGCTCGGACCGATCATCATCATTGTTGTCCCTATTTGTTACAGCATAATTGTTTTGTTGCCTTCTCCCTCTACCTCTATTATGTGGCCTCCTTCGTGTTGTTGGACATTCATTTGAGTAGTGACCCCGCTCACCACATGTCCAACATTCAACATCAGATGCATTATTTTGATCTCTGTTTGCATTTTGATTTCCATCTCTCCCCCTGCCTCTATAATTTTTTCTTCGTCTTCCATGACCTTGACTTTGATGTTGCTACCAATTCTGATATTGACCACTGCGACCACCACCTGTGCCATGACCTCTGCCTCTGCCTCTATTTGAATGGAAGGCTTGCTGATCAGAACTGATATTGATCTGAGAAGAGGATGCACCAAGACCAAGACTCTTCTCTTCACGAATTAACATGGTTGTCAATTCTGTAAAGTCAGGAGCATCTCCTCTAGTATTCATAGAGGACTTGAAGTTTTTGTATTCTATTCCAAGACCTTCTAATGTTGCAGCAACAACATCATCATCATCAACTCACCAATAGATCCAAGAGAGTTTGTTATTGTCTTGATCTTTGAGGCATAGTCATTGATAGACATGCTGCCTCGCTTCATTGTACTTAGCTCTGTTTTGAGCTGCAACTTCCTGACTCTGGTATGGTCTTCATTGAGATTTTCTAAGCTCTTCCATGCTATGGCAGGAGAGGGTGCACTCTCTAAGTAACCCATCATACTATCTGAGACACTCATAGATAGCCAATACATGACTTTACTTTTTCCTTGCTTCCAATCTTTCAAGGCTTTCTTCTCTTCTGGAGTAGCGTTCTCTTTGGGACACCATGGAGCTTCATCATTCTCACCTTCAATGTAATCCCAATAGCCCTTTCCTTGTAGGAAGTTTGTCATCCAAAACCTCCATGTAGGGAAATTATTACTGTCCAACTTCTCACTAACGATTTGGTTGAACTTGTCTGCCATATTCCTACAGAGCTCCAAAAATCTACAACTTGCATAAAACCTGCAACCTTGCTGTACTGGTACCTGTGATCTACTAAACACTCAACAGGAGTGACCACATCTCATATACATGTATCCACAATCAGGCATACATGTACCAACTCTGTTTGCACCCAATTTTGCATGCAAATTGGCAACCTGCACAGAAGCCAAAAAACTGCAAATGTGGTCGTCCCTGTTTGATTACCTATACCAGAACTCTATCTCTTAGATAGAGCCTAAATTGAGCCTAGTACCAAACTTTGTGAGAATTAGCTGGAGATTAGTGTGTCAGTAGCTCTAACTTGGCTCTGATACCATGAAAAGAAAGAGGAGAGAAGAGAGAGACCTTCTCCCAAGCTACACACAGACACACACAGAGAAGAAGATACACACGATAGAGGGATGAACTTTCTTCTTCATCTACTTCACAAAATGAGTGTGTATTTACATAATGAAAATTTGACTACATAAGTAGTACAACCAAAAGAGAGATGCGGTCCATAATGTGAACCCGCTAAGTAACTATGGTGGCTAGATAGATATGCTAGCTGTAGAATCCCTGCCGAGGATATCCATGTTGGCCACCAACCGGGTCAGTGATGTAAATGTGGCCAACGTTCACCAAGGCCTACCAAGAGTGCCAGCTCATGGAGAGCTCTACATCTCAACACCCCTTCATTTCCTAGTTCACCATCCAAGCCAATTATTAAAAGGCAACAACTCATGTAATCAAGGCACCTATTAGCCGGCCAAATAGTTAGCAGCATAAAAGGCCATAGCCAAACAAGTTGTCTAGCCCCACTGATATGCAAAAAGAAAAACCATTTTAATACGTTATCATTAACAAAAAAACGCAGCACAGTAACCACCTTATGTAATAGGCAACCATAAATCATTTTAAACATTAACAGTATCCACGACATTACCATATTCATTATTCCATGTTATGATAAGCCATGTGTGCTGCTAATCAAAGAGTATCATGACCCGATTAACAAAGCAAGAGTAATCATAAAAAACCGTCCTCAACAATATTTTTTTTAAAAAAACTTGCAATCATAAAACATATGGCCGAGTAAGCAAACCTGTGTGTTAGATGAAGTGAGCTCCATGCTTCAGTAGCACGCAAAAATTTCAAGGCAAGGCAACAACAAAACAAAGCTAAGTGAGGGCCAAAGAGGTGCCCTCACCTCATTATATAGAGGAAGGAGGGAGAGACGCGGTCCGCTTAGATCAAAGCCATGAGTATAATTGCCATGAGTATACCGACAGTGTTACACGATAGTGAGTCCGCCTCTAGTTGCAGAGAGAGCCAGCCTTCACGGCAAATAATGGTAGTAGGATAGTAAACCATAAAGCAAAACCTACTTGTAGGTAATATATATGGGCCTAGTCCCATGGTGTGGGGTAAAAAATAAAACCAGAAACTATAGCTAATTACTACTGTGTGTGTGTGTGTGTGAGTGAGTGAGAGAGAGAGAGAGAGAGAGAGAGAGAGAGAGAGAGAGAGAGAGAGAGAGAGAGAGAGAGAGAGAGCATGAAGATGAGGAGAAAGAATAAATGGGCAAATTGCTTTGATGAACTTGGTGTATGATCTAAACTGACAGACTAGATAATGGTAGTACCAGTTCCTAGCTGCCTCCTTCAATGTTTGAGGAAAATATTCATATCCTTGAATGTTTGAGGAAAATATTCATATCCTTTAGCTCAGTGTTCTATTTGAAAGCCTAGATATGTACGTTTGGATCATCTTTCTTTCCCCCTTTGAAGACTATAAATGAGATGTTCAAGGCAATAGAACATTCATGGTGACTAGCTCTAGTTTTGTGAGCTCATTTTTTGTCTTTGGATCTTCTTTTACAATAGTGATTTGTATCAACTTCCCAATCATTATTATCTTCAATTTCGTCAATTTTTCTTCTTCAATCTTCTTTTTTGGTTTAAGTCTTGCTCATGGACAACTTTGCTTATTGTCCTCACTATCCTCAATAAGTTTCCTGCTTCGATGAGATCCATGAGATCGGGTTCGTCTTTCCTCTCTCTCTCTGCACTCCTAGAGCTCTCTTACAATAGTACAAAACATGTGGCTATATGCTTGTGCATGGTTTTCAACCTAGGTCACCATGTTTAGTGGGGTTACCCATATAAAAAATTCAACATGTCAAGGATTTTTTGCAAGACCCTATGGATATGCTCGCCATTGTGTTTGGCAAGCCCAAGAACGCTACACAAAATTTGCAAATGAAAAGCAACATTGTATCACTTTCAAGGTGGGTAAAAAGTCTAAAAACTAGACTCATACCTAAGTTATCTCTAGAATGTTGTGAACCATTTAAATATTGGTGTGAGTAGGACAAATGGATTAAAAATTAGCTCTTTTGCCACATTTCTTACATCCACCCGGTATTCTATGTGAGTTGTTTACTACGACACTTACATTGGGACCAAAGCCTTGTTAATCAAGATGCCTTGGCTGGTTTCAATTAACCTCTAAGTTTACAGCATGAACCCAAAAGAAATGTGAATTCTCATGAGCTAAAAACACGACATCATGTTCATCGCCAAGTACTAGTCAAACAGAAAGACATACTTAGAGGAGATGGCCCTTGGGAAAACATTCATGTTCTTAAGAAAGCATTTCCCATATTTGTTTTTGAAAACTAAAATTTTTCTCCAAGGGGGAGTAGTGTCAAGAAAAGGCCCCAAAATGGCATGCACTAGGGCAATATACATGGGGTTTACCTATATATAGGGGTGGATGAGAGGAATGAAAAGGACCATTGATCTCTGGTTCTAGTATGAACTAGGCATCTCTTACTATTGGTGACCCCTCCTCTAATTGCACCCTCATCACCAATGGTACTCTCAATTGCTCGCCAGTGTCTTTCATTACTGAGCTACACACCACATTCAATTGCTCTATGGTTGATGTCAAGCTTTTCTTTCCATGGTGTCTCCTTGCCAGCTACACTGTTGGTTTCCCTTTCTGCGGTGTTGGTTGTTGCCCCAATGTTTGTTGCATTGAATTTCTCATGGAATTTCTCATGATTTTTTTTTCTTATTGTTTCTTGTGTACATCATGACAATGCATTTTTTTTTCAATGGATTGCGCCAAGATCCATGTTCGTGCTTTCTTCCACTCATTGCCCGTGTTTTTGTCGATGTAGCCACCTTGTAACTTGCTTTAATCCAAGTAATTCTACAAATGGGAGCGTAGAGAGCCCTACAAAATAAAGAAATAGTATGTTATAGGTGATAAAATTGACCAGTCTACATATCTGTATAGCCGCACGAGCACATAATCAATGTTATTGTCGGCCGACTGCCAAGCCTCACCATATCAATGTTAGCAAAGCGAGAACCACACACATAAAATGGCAATCCGTGGGATGTAGCTGACCTGACTAGTGCATGGAGGCTACAAGAGATAGCCAATGTCTCAAAAAACCCAAGTCTATGTCTTCTACTTATCTAAGTTTCAAGTGTGTGTCAGACACCAAAGGCTACTTTCTCTACCGCAACCTTATCTAGACAAATTTGTGTAGCTACAGGTCTTCAAATAGAATGAAACTTAATACCTAGCATGGGTAGGGTATCATCTACACTCTCATATGCTCAAATGTTGTTTTTGACACCTGGACAAAATTGCACATAAGATAAACAACCTATTTTAGGGTTATTGATTTTGGTCCCAGAAGGGCTTTATGGCTTCCTCTAGACATGCTCTATCTATCCCTAATGTCAAAATCCACTTTAGATGCATGTATTGTGCATAGAGAATGAAAATAGCTCATAGAGGGCACACCTAAAAACACAAATTCATCGCGAGAAACTTCTATTAAAAGAGAGAGCTTTCACCTGCAAACGTATTGGTATGCTTAAAACAGCAATACAATACTGTACGCGAGAGAGACGAAAGATTGAGGTATCACTAGTTGAACTGTTGTCGCAACACTTACTCTTTATTATCCATAACTTAGGTCTAAAGTTAAAAAAATTGGCTTTTGTACCTTAGCCAAGGTGTAAAAATGGATTCCTAGCTAATGGAAGCTCAGTATAAGGTTAAGAGACTGCATAGAATTACAAACGTGGAAGCCATTGGCCCCTTTTAGACTCACTGATACTCAATAACATTACAACGGCTTTGGACCTGTAGGATTTTTTAATAATAAAATGGGTTTGATTACAATCATTAGACTTGAAAAATGTGTGGAGTCCTGCTTAATGCTCCTCTTTTGCTCTTGTTAGGTGAGAAACTAACATTCCCCCCCTCCTTGCCTGTGTCGTCCGCGACACAACTACTTAGGGTGCGAAGTAGTGGTCGGGCTTTCGCGTTTTTGTTCTCTTTGCGTGATGCTCACGACCTTGTTGGTACTTGAGATGTAGCTATTTGTCTTCAATGGACATGAATTGCATGTTGATGGCATTCTTCAGCTCCATTATTGAATAGCTGACAAACCAAGCCCGTAGGTTTGTGATGACAGGGCCGAAGATCTTTGATTTGTAAGTGAAAAAACCTATGTAAAATACTTCTTCAAATTTTTTCATATAATATGATGGGAGAAACATGGCCCTTGCATAGAGTCCATGAAGGATTTCTTCAGATGGTTGACTAGAGAGATCATAGCATAGACCTTGTGTGTACCTTTGAGGAAGGACATCCATGTGGCATCCATTTGTTCTTCCCTATGAAAGGTTTGCAAACAAGTGAGGAGCATCTTTTCAATCTTTACTAGCATAATGCATGCCATATCTAGGATGCCCCGAAATAGTTGTATAATTAAAGGGAGTATGTATGACTCTGTCGGAGGTGGTGGAAACCAAGGGTAGTTAAGCCAGGTTGGTCTTTTCTATTGGAGGATAAGGTGTTGTTGCCAATTTCTTACTTTTGGTACCCGGTACTATAGGATCCTGTTTGAGTAGTAACGGTGCATTTGTGAACAAAATTAGATACTTGGGATGCCGATTAAGCTAGATCTCGTGCCATTTGGGGTGCTATAGTGAAGGATTGGTGTGGAGATCCTTGAGCCGTCTTTCTCTGATTTGGAGGACTTTGAATTTAATGAGAGGATAAGGGAGAGCTTACTGATGCAACATTTCATTAATTGTGGAGGGCATGAGTAGATTGACATTGATTGAGTGTGATCCATCTCTATCCTTAACCTTCTATTCCACTACTTTGTATACCTAATTTGTGCCCTGTAATGTGGCTATTGTAGGGTTGTCCTTGAGTTGGTTGAGCAATGTATTTTTCTCTTGGCACCTGTCTTCTGATTGCGCCAAGTGAGTATTAGCAATGTTCAACTAGATTTTGAGTTTGTTGATTGTTGAAGTAGATTCCTGTAGAGCAAAATTAGCCTTTGTGACTTGGTGCTCGTGTTGCTGATTTCTTGTTTGAAGAGTTTCTAGATCTGCTGATTTCTTTGTAGTTAGTTCAACCAATTCCTGTTTTTGAATTCCTTGGCTTTTTGTATGAATCGACACATATATTGGCCAAGTCGAGCCTTTCCTCACAGAGCAATAGCGCATGTATACACTATGTATATTTTGGTAGCAAGCATAGATTTCTTCCTTCATTTTTTCTATCACATAATGTGCATAACGTGTATATTCATCTATGTCCTCTGGATTCTCCATTGTTCTTGGGTTGCTCGCTTTTGGCTAATTCGTTTTTGTGTCTTGAGCCTCAGTTATTGGCTCATCTAGTTGGTTGGCTTGGGTATTTGGTGTCTCCGTGGGACTAGTTGGTTCAGCATCTTTTTCTTTGATAGTCTCTTTGAGTGGTTGGTTGGCTTGGGTATTTGGTGTCTCCGTGGGACTAGTTGGTTCAACCTCTTCTTCCTTGATAGTCTCTTTGAGTGGTTCAATATCTAGTTCCATATTGTTAGCAATGGGAGTGGCCTCCTGTGGTTGTGGCTATGTTGTAGTCTCCGGCTATGTTGGTGCACTTGTGGAAGAGAGGTGTGGAACTTCTGCAGTAGGGTTGACTGGTTCTTTGGGCGAACTTTCCTAGGTTGTGTGCTGGCTTCTTCTTATGCATGGGCCTATTCTTGTTGTCGTTCTTATTTATGGTAGAGATGCTCTAGGCCAGCACGAGGATCATCCTTTTCATCAAACATTGGGTTTTTGGTTTGAATTTTGATTCTTCTTGGAGATGGTTTCCACTTGTCCTCAAAATCTCCTTTGAGCCCTCTTTCTAGCTCAAAAGCCACCTTCTCTCTTTTGGGTCATGCTTCCCTTTGTGCTGGTTCTTCAATAACTATTGTTGGCCTATGTTTCTTGGTCTGTTTTGCTTCATCCACCTTAGCTTTCCGTTTTTCTTTTCTTTCTCTTTCAAGAAGAGTGCCCTCCTCTTCCTGCACTTCCTCCTCTATGCCACATTCTTCTTTCGTTGCTGCGGATGTTGGTTTTTGAGATGATACATCAACTAATTGAGTCCGCAGTCTTGTTGCCATTGGTGGAGTGTGTGTTTGTACTTTTGGCTCCTTATCTGTTTTGTTGAGCAACCATAAATTTTGCTATGGGGAAGGCGGTAGATTCTCTACTTGGCCTATAGCACGATAGGTAATTCTTATGAGCACTTCCAAAGCTCCCAAGAATGTGATGTTCTCTAGCTTCTTCACATGAGTGAGGGTTGTATAGATGTATTATGCGTGGTTCACCTCTGTTATCCCCTCTTTCTCTGATGCTTGTGTGAAGGTGGAAGCTACGACATGATCGGGAATTGTATACCCGTGAAGTGAAAATGTTGGTGATAGAGCCATAGTGCCGGCTCTATTTTCCTTTGCTTAAATTCCAAAAAGGAGGATGATCGGCTGGTGAAAATACCGCTGGTTGGCAATTGTTTGTCCCTCATAGGTTTTCCTCCTTTCTGAAGCTTGAGTGCTTCTAGCACTTGGTCTTCTATTAATGTTAGCTTCAATTGGAGAGCCATTGAGCTCAGATATGGTGGCTCGTCCTTTCTCAAAGATGTTGTGCATATGCTCTTTTTAAATTGACACCGCAGGGGTCCATCTTGATATAGTCCTTAAGGTCAATCTTTTCCCAAAAGTGATCGGGCTGCCCACTCTTTGATGAGGTCCTAAGGTTCCCTTAGTAGCATATGTACTTTGACTTTGGTTCCATGAGAACTCTTGAATGATCTGCAGTAGACAGTGACATGTTGTTAGCAGGTCGCCGCGACGGACATCTGCAGCATAGCTTTTTGGCACTAACATAATGTCAATACTCAAGGAAAGTGACTCGAATGGGGCACAAAGACTCTATGAGATCGTCAATCTTACGAAGTGAACCTTAACAAGAAAACACAACAACTCTACAAGCAAACCAACACTCAATGATCAGGGAAATCTGCCTATGTCCTTTCTCACAGCTCTAGGTCATCACGCCATTTCGGCACTCGAATGGACTCGAAATGCAATGAAACTTTAGGAGGAGGTCTAGGAAACCTAGGGTCACTATCCTAGCAAGTCTGGTTGCAATCTGACAAGGTACCAAAATCACAATCCATCATGAAAAAGGTCCTGAAAACTGCAACAGATTAGTCCAGAAAGGTCATCCTATGGTCTAAGAACACTCTCCTATGGTCAAAACGACTAAAAATAATGATTTAAGCACTTAAATCTACAATTATAGCTCATAGACGTGTAGTCGCAAACCACAACAAAACTGACAATGCTTACACTTAATTTAAAGAGCAAAGAGAGAGGAACACAATGCAAGTTTCAGATATAAAAACTGATTACACATTCATTAATTGCGATGATTACAAGGTTGGAGCAGCTCGTAGCTTGAGCGTACGTTTTTTGAGCTCCCTTCTTCTTCTAAAGATAAGCCTTCCTTTCACATTAAAGTTATTGACCTTTATACCTAGGGCATTCTAAATGTCTAGTGGCTGACTCACACGGACCTTTCCATATATCATTATAGCATTACAACTCAGGGGATTGATCCACTACTCTGTAATTAGGATTTACACGGAGTATCACTACACTAGCTCGAAAAACTAATAGAGCACAAATGTGGTGTCGAGCTATGTGTCCGACCAATTGGGTGCCCGTTGATCTATCCTCAAACATTCCCCCCTTCCTAACTCGTGTCGTCCCTTGACATGACCTTGTGCATAGGGTTGTCTTTAGCTTTGTCTTCAAGGTTGGACTTCAGCTTGGGAAGTGCTTTGTTGTTTATGACGCTCCCCCTTTCCTTGAGTGATTCATATTTGCCATGAAGATACGTGATTTGATCTTTGATTTTTGAGAAAACTTTTCTTCTTGTTGTGTATTCGCCTCTTTGTAGCCAATCTTAGCCCTCGTAAAGGTGGATGTTGATGTGTTTGAATTTGTAGAACTGATCCTCTTTGGCACGTGGACTTTATGATGGATTTTCTTTCAAGGTCCACTGCAATTTGAGTTGTCTGCAGTAGGTCACCAATGTTGAAGCACTGTGTGAGATACTTTTGATTGTTGTGGATAGCTCGCTTGCTGAATTTTTCACTGCTTGTCGTTGTAGGCCATTCTTTGACTTGCCATTTTTTTATGGAGCTTTGTTGTCGCCCGTTTAGATAAAAGATGCTCTTGATAAGCATATGGAGACCTGCTATGTTTGCTCCAAGTCGTTGTCGGTTGATTTGGGAAGACATTTCCTTATTGCGGATGTAGAAGGAATATATACAAGAAGTCGATGATGAGGGTTTCTAGATTAGGGTCTTAAAACCTGGATGACCAAAGGGAAAAAAAACCCAGTGGGAAAAAAGTGCCTTTGGTATACTCTCTTATTGAAGTTGAGTATATCCACTTGAAGTACTTATCAGGCAAGGTGAGTGCTTAGGAGAAACAAAGGAAGAGTGTCTAATGCAAGTGCCAATTATGGGACACTCTATATGCATATGAAAATCTCTCGAAAAAAAGCATGCAGTGTAAGAGATGGAGATGATGGATGCTTCAAGGAACAGATGTAGCACATGTGACATCAAAGGATGTCTCAATAGCTTCCATGTTTCCAAGAAGGGTTTTTGATGTAGAAGTTCTCCACTCATACCTCACTGTGTTGAGTGCGTGAGTGTCTTTTGGACTTCCTCCTTCACTTACCACTATACTACAATGACTTCGACTCTTATGCTCACCTATACCAGCATGAGCGACACAATGTAATTATGCTCAACTCTTCCAACTTGAGCAGTACCTAGAATAACTAAGACTTAGACCACAGAGAATATTACATGAAGGTTTGGGACTAAAACCTCGCTCATTTAGTGGCTCAACTGCTCGACTCTGACTTTTATGTCATGTATTTTTAATGGCGACTTGGACTTACCTGTTCAAGGCCAGAAACCCAATTCCATAAGTTTTGGAAATTTAGGCCTCTTCCATTGTGTTGGTCTTTGGATGCCAACATTTTGTCGAGTAGATTGGTACTTTGGCTCCTCTTGACTTTCTTGTTGAGTGACTGATGTAGCCTTTGCTTTATCTCGTATGAGAAGTGGTTGTTGAAAGGTGTGGGTTCTTTGTGATTGAATATCCTTTAGCGATTTTGGAACACATCTTGTTTTTAGTTCGTGTGTGATCGTCTTTTGCATTTGCTCCTTTTGCTCGATGACTTGATGAACACTAGGCTTTGATAGCCAAATCTGATGATTTCCTTTGTAGAAGCCTTGCTTTTGTAATTGATGACAAGGTATCCATCTGGAGGTTGTAGCACCCTTAATGGTGACTTGTTGTTGGCTATGCCTATTGATTGTGTGCCTTTGGGTGGAGCCTTGTGGTGCTTCTTGATTGAGCGCCATTTTTCTAGGTTGAGCTACAATTTTGGTAACCATATTTGATTGTTACCTTCATAAATTCCTTGTGCTTCGAGTAGCTTAACTAGAATCATCCTCTGCCTCACATGTCTTTCTTGGGTACTTTGACTAGCGTCTGACTTTCGTACCCAAACTTGTCACATTTCTTACTTGAAAGGTCTTTTCTTCTGCCGTTTGTGGTTTTTCTTTCTCTTGTTTGAGTTGTTTGTCTTGCGTTTATAGAGCATCTTGTTCTTTGTAGAGCACGTTGGTTGAGGCGAGTAGATCCAGGCTGTTACTTTAGGCTTTTTGGCCCAAATATTAGTGTTTCCTTGGAAGTAGCCCTGAACAATGATTGACTCATTTGATGCTACCGACCCTGTCACCTTTTGTTGTTGAGGTTGAACTTGTGCTTCATGTATCCAAACTGGGTCTTTGACTTGGATGTGCTCTTTGGATACTAGCACTTGGTTGACATTCTTTGGTTTCTTCTATATTCTTTTTTGTGATGGAAACTTTGGTTGATAGATTTTTTTCTTTGGTTTCCATTGCATTGTTGATGGTTTGGCTCTTGATGTAGAAGCCTTGCAAGAAGTTTGATGTAGGCTCGTTGAAGGTAAAGTCATCTTGCGAGGTTGATATACTTCAATTTTTACATTAGCTTTACCTTTTTCTACAATGCTTGGTTGCTCCTTTTTTGCATTGACTTGAGGTGCTTTTGGGGTTTTTGATGGTGTTGTTGCTAAAGATTTTCCTTCTGGTTGAAAGAAGATGTTCCTCTAGCTTTCTGTCAGGATCAGACTCTCTTTGATGTGATGGGAGTCAATTCTGTGGAAAGTATCCTTATACTCCCCGGTACTCAACTTGAGTACGGCTTCTGCCACTCTGAAGCTAGGAATTAGCATTTTTGAACTTGTGTACATGATGTCCTCTAGCTCGATGATTGGTGGCTTTCCCATCATGATCCACGTTCCATAAGTCATTATAATCTTTGTTGCTTTTGGATCTATCAAAGCTGAACATGTGATTTTGAGTCCTGTTTCTCCGCATATGCTAAATTTGATCATCGTAGGAGACAATCGATCTTCTTCCTTGTCCTTGTTCTTCTTTTGATCTTGCATTTTTTGAACATTTGACGTTGAATTTGGAAACTTTTTTCCTTCATCTGCTTTCATTTGCACTTTTTCTGGAGTCAGCTTCTTTGAAACAGCTTTTGTCAATTCTTCAGGTATGTCACTGATGACATATTCTTGTGGTTACTCTGCTTCCTTTGTTTGCACCTTGGAACCATGATCCATGATGTAGCAATCTGTCTCAATTTTTCTGCTTTCACACTCACAAACTTCATTAGCTTCCTTCAACACCTTTATCGTAAATAAGGGAGTTATATCATACCCATCTTCATCGCAAAATTTAGTCAGGGTTGCCTCATTCACACACACATCAAGAGTCACCAGTATTTGATCCCATCCAAAGGGTTCAAATAACTCCTCTAGAAAAGGTTCTGGTACATATGCCTCATCTTCTACTGAATGCTCTAGGATGCAATCTTGCTTTCTAAGACTTTCACTCTCAGGAGCTTCATACATCCAAATATGCGCTTTGCTTTCCAAATCAGTTGTGGAGTTTAAGTCTTCCCCCGGGGTTCGCACTACATCTCTATAACTATGATCTTTGACACTGATTTTTGTTGTGACCTCTTTGTGTCTCAAGTAGACATAGTCATAGCCCCAATCTTGTACCATTTTGAGCTGACGCATGAATGGTTTGCCCAATATGATGTCAAAGTTGCTGCTCTTGTCAAAATTCATTATGGCAAAGGTGTGCTCATACTCTATGCCAGACGAGGATACAATGATTTGTTCTAATATTCCAATCGGTTTCTCCGTGTATCCATCTGCTAATTGCAGTTTCATTCGAGTTTTCCTAAGAGCAGGCTTTCCCCATTTTTTCCATATCTCTTTGGTTGAAATGGCAATTCCTGCCCCACTATCTAATATAGCAACCGTCTTTACTCCTTTGTACTCAAGTGGTAAGGTGGTGTTTCCTTCTTCTCCTTCACAATAGTCACCCACCTTATTTAATGGTACTGGATTTGTCTGTGGTTTCTTAGGCAAGGTGTCATCCATGTTTTCATATGCAAGTTGGTCATGTGAAGGGGTTTTCAGCCCCATGTTTTCCAGGTGTTTGCCCATTTGGCCCCATAGATGCAGTCTAATTTTTAGTAGCTTTGAGAGATAAAGTGTGCATTGTATAGGAGAAGACATCAATTCATGCAAGCTCTTGGTATCCATCATTTTTGGTGTGGATTTCCACTGAGAAGGTACCATTTTAACCTCCAGTTTTGTTTCAAGTTCTCCTATGAAAGATGGCAACGTCTTTAGGGAGCGTGGTTTACTCTCTTCAGATGTGACATACCCAACATCCCCATATAGAGATCTTATATCCCCCAGGAAAAATTTGTGATCCATGTTTATCTCAAGAATAGGTGCTGACTGTAAGGTAGCACTACCATCTTTTCGGTTTCTGATTGATTCCCACAAGGATTGTGGCCACGGTTTTTCTACCACCGGAATAGGTATCATTGCTTGTGATCCCAACCCATATGTGGTATTGGCTACTTCCCTTGTACCTAAAGGTTCCTCAACCCCTGGCTCTTCCTCTTTGTTTACAATACCATGGCTCTCCATTTCGTGGACTTTTTTGCGGATTAGCACCTCCATTTTGGGAGCATCTAGAACTGGTTCCATAAGAGCTTGGGCCTTTTGAATGAGCTCCTTGCACATTTGCAACCTCTCTTTTTCATACCCTAGATGAGGATATGTCATCCATCTATCCTCCTGGGTTTGGTTGGGTTTTAGCCTAGCTTCATAGGCCTTCAAAATTGCATCTAAAGGTTCAAAGAAATTTTCCACTAAGATTGAACCTCCCGAGTTAGTCTTTGACTCTTTAGGTCCCTTTGCGTTTTTGTTCCTTTCTTGCTCTTGTCTAAGCTGCTCTCTTGTTTGATTCAGTTTAGTTTCCAAAGCCGCTTTCTCCTTCAGCCTCTTCAATTTCATTTTGTCTCGTCTACCTTTCCATGATCTTCTTCCGAATGTTCTCACCGATTTGTTCTCAAATTTTGTTTGAACAGGCAATGTGGATTTTTCAGCTGGTTTGTTTTTGGCAGCTTCTTGAGCTTGAGTTTGAGCCATCACGTTTAAAGGAATGTTGGGTTCTACCTCGGATCCGCTTGAAGAAGGCGTCATGCCTACAGCATTCGTTGTTGCTTTCCCTTTGTAGTCTGGATTTTTAGCATAGTGTTGGCGTAGATGGTCTATACCACAACGTTCACAGAATACAAATAATTCAATTTGTTGACCCTTGTTTGGACAACTTTGTGCCCAATGATCACCTCCACACTCATAGCATGGACCTTCTTGTTTTACAGCTGGTGATCCACCTAATGGTTGTTCTTGCCTTGTGAGGATGTTCTTTGAACCATACTCGTGTGAATGATTGGCTATGAACATGAGCGTATTCGCATCCATGGAGTACTGGTTTCTCATGGGTTGTGGCATATGCATTGGTTGAGCGTAGTTGACTATCACTCTCCCATCATTCAAAAGTGGTGGTTGTTGCGCTAGCACACGTTGTGGCTTTGGCTGAGTGTTACACCATGGAGTGGGGTGATCCCCTCCGCAAGTATTGCATATCCTCAATTGAGGATGTCGTACATTTAGGTTTTGTTTGTAGCCTTGGTTTATTTTTCTAATCACCCCCTCGACCACTTGATCAATGATTGGTTCCTAAGGAGTTTGAACATCTTGCTTTGTGGTGGGTTCGCTCTTTGGAGAAGAGGCACTAATAGTCATGTTGTCTGTATCTTCAGTCACCTCTCCGTAGGCCTTGCAATTGTCAACTAGATATAGAGCTTCTCTAGTGACTTGGTTTAACGTTGTGCATCCTTTCAAATGTAGGTCCTTTTTTAGAGTTACATTTTTCAAGCCCTCTATGAAGATAAATGATAATCTCTCATCTTGTGGTAGCTCTTTCACAGGACATCTCTCAACGTATTGTTTGAAGCGAGCAGAGCTTCCTCCACTCTCTTGTTTGCTTTTTGTTTGAAATCGTAGATTTGGGACATCGTGTTGTGTTTGATTCCCCTTTTTGAGAACTCCTCTGTGAATTCTTGCAAGAGTTGTGCTATGTTTGGGAAATCATCCCTATTCAATGGTTGGAACTAAGTCAAGGCTATTCCTTCCAATGTTAACCCAAATCCCTCATATTGAGTATGGAAATTTGCAATCTGTTCAACTCTCAACACTTGTTTGAAAAGTGAAACATGAGCATATGGATCCCCTGACCCACTGTACTTTGTCTTGACACATTGAGCCACTTGATATGGTCTTAATTGTTGTGGTTCAGTCACCAGTCTAACCAATTCGTGGTCTCGTGGGAAGATGTCTCTCGTTCTCTCATCTCGTCTTGGAGAGAATCCTGGTGGAATCCTCTCTGATGTGTACTCTGGAATCGTTTTTGGCTAAAAGTAAGTAGAGATTAGAGTGTCCTTGTATGTATATCTCTCGAGGTCAATGGGATCAACAAGTTTGTACTCATGTCCATACTTATCTACCATCAAAACTTGCACTCCGTGGGCATCTGTATATGTGAATGCATAGAGGTTCCTATGGGTGGTCAACTCTCTAGCATAGGGCTCTACACATCTGTAGAAGATGTATGGATCCCCGTTTGTGAATCTGTATAACCCATCATGAGAAAAATCTGTTAGAACTTTCATGGCTTCATTGGTTCTATTGAATCTCACGTTTGGTTTGTTGATCAGAGGATGCCCCTCCTCTATGTATTTGCTCAATCCCTCTGTTGAAGGCATTGCAGTGTTTCTTGTGTTTTTCATGTCTCCAAGTGGAGTAGAGAACCCTGATGGTGGATGATTTTTCATGGTCAATACTCACTCAAATTTCTCAAGATAGTACTTGACAAGCCCAACTTGGCTTAGTGCAACTTATCTCTTTTTGCCCCTGGTAAGGTCTCTCAAAAGTCAGGAATTTGTGACTCTTTTGGTCTTTGAAAACTAGTTTTTTGGGTACCCTAAAAGTTTGGATCTAGGAAACCTAGTAAAATTCAGCTCTAAAAAGGATTGGTGTGTGCTATTGCCTGCAAGATTTCTTCCTAGCTATACCTGACTCAATTTGGAGTTGTCTATCAGAAGTTAGAGTAATTTTGGTGAACTGCACTTGAAACAACACTCAAAACAGTAACAAGAACTTTGGATTGTATCTTGGCCTCCTGAAGGTATTTTTAGCTCAAACTTGAGATTTGGGATGTCCTCAAGTATGTCTACAAGATCACCAAGTCAGATACCCCCACTATGCTGAGAGGTACATGGATCGCGATCCATGTTCCTGTCAAATTTTTTTCTCCAAATTTTTACTGTGTGTAGACAAGGTCATAAGCAGGCTATATACCGATTTTCAGCAAATTCTGAGGTTGAGGTACATGGTCGCGATCCATGTTCAACCACATCTAAAATTTTCCTCTTAGGAATTTGTTCCTAACTATGTCCACAAGCTAAATCTCAAATATTTTTGGATTTGGACTTGTTATGATAGGTCAAATACCCAATACTAGGTCTGCACTGCGGTTTTCTGTGTGTCACCTGTTTTGCTCCCTTTTGACCCAAATTTGCTCGATTTTTTTCAAAACTGGACTTGGGGATATGTTTTCTTGTGTAAGCACTACTGATCTAGAAAGTTTCAGGTCAAGCTGTCACTATTGGTACATGGATCGCGATCCATGTTTGGAGCCCAAATTGACTTTCTCTTGGTATCATCACATTCACCATGCTTAGGAGGTCCTATGGTATCAATTTTTTTGAGAATGGACCTCTGGATTGAAAGTGAGGTTATTTTTGGCACTTTGTCAGAGTACTTGGAAGTTCTGGGCTTTTGGTTTGGTTTTTGGTATCCAAATTCATTTATGAAAAGACCACTAGATTCCTTGTGATGGGCTCTAACTATGATACAAGTTTGGTATCAATCTGTGACAAAGGAACATGGATCGCAATCCATATACCTATGTGTCAGATGGTAATGAAACTTGGCACACAGCTTTCCCTTGGTCTCCTGATGCTAGCTATGTGGTTTTTGTGTGATTTGGACTTGTTTAGACCAGGCAAAAGTCAATCCCTAGGTATGTTTTAGAGTCTTCCTCTTTGAACAGTTTTTGGCTCTTTTCACCCATTTTTTGAACTTTTTTAGCAAAATTTCTTCGGGGACTTTTGTTCACAATGGTCTCTGCTACTACAGGCTTGAAAAGTTTTTTTCCAAACAATTCTCATAGGTACATGGATCGCGATCCATGTTCCTCCACTTTTGGATCTGAATTTTTGGTGTGCTGATAGCTTATGACGTTTGTAGCTTGCTCACCAAATCTTTTTGAATTTGGATCAGTTTTGCCCTACCAAATCTGACTTCTACAATCTGTTGTGGTAGTTTTGAGAATGTTCTGTTTTTGGCACTTTTGACCACTTTTTACTACTTTTTTGCATTTGGTTCTTTTGGGGAAAGTGTTTGTCTATGTCTCAGCTATCTATTGCTCAAATCTCAGTCAAAAAAATTTCCAAAAATTTTCATGAGGAACATGGATCGCGATCCATGTTTGACCACATTTTGACATGAAACTTGGTCAGGTTGTAGTCCATGTTATGGTGACACTATTTTCCAAATATTTTTGAATTTGGCCAACTTTTTCTTAATCAAAAGTGAGGTATTCTGCCTACCTTGCGGTTTTTGACTAGTTTTTGTATTTGGCTATTTTGACCAACTTTTTTCAAATTTTTGACATGGTCCCTTTTGGCAAAGTTGTTCCAAATGATATCAGGGATGTACTTGTCAAATATTAGCTTCAAATGTCAAAAAGGTACATGGATCGCGATCCATGTTTGGCATCATTTTTTAATTAATTTTGCTCTACAGTTTCTCTATGCCCTGTAGAAGACAAATCTCACCCCTTTTTGAATTTGGATCCCAAAATCTTAAGATTTGTCCAATTTTGTGTCTAAATCCCTATTTTGGATGTTTTTAACCTAACAGTCAATTCTGATGTGATTTTTGATTTTTTCTTTCAAGCAAACTTGATCAAAGCAGTTTCCCATTGATGATCACTGTAACTGGTCACTTTTCACCAAAAATGGTTTTTTGGGGTACATGGATCACGATCCACGTTCCTCCACAGATTCTTGCCAAACTTTTCGGATTGATTCTAGAGAGTATGTTGATGCCCTTGATCCAAATTTTTTTGAATTTGGATCACTTTTGAGGTCTCTACCATCAAATTTTCAGAATTTCAGAGTTATGGTCATTTTGGCCAAAATATGGTATTCACCCTTTTTACCCTCAATCTTTTAGCCCAAATTTGATGGTGGTAGTTTCTACTTACCCTACTCCTAAGTACTGAAATGAAACATGAATAAAAAACAAATAAAATGGTACAAAATAAAGTTGAAACGAAAAACGGTACAACACTCTGAAAGCATAGAGAAAATCGAAGAATGAAATGCTTTTGGCTATCTCACTCACAACCCTCTTTACTTCTCAAGAATAGATCTAGCAAGTCCTCGACTTCTAGACTCTATCAAGCACTAAACCCCATGTCTAGCTGCTTCACAGCTAAAGTGTAAATGGAATGGAGAGATAAATCTTTAGAAAAAGAACACTCTAAATACGCACTAGGTCACTCACCATCTAAGGATCATATCCCCGGCAATGGCGCCGATGTTAGCAAGTCGTCGTCGCGACGGACGTTTGCAGCATAGCTTTCTGGCACTAACATAATGTCAGTACTTAGGGAAGGTGACTCAGATGGGGCACGGAGACTCTATGATATCGTCAATCTCACGAAGTGAACCTTAACAAGCAAACACACTAGCTCAACAAGCAAACCAACGCTCAATGATCATGGAAATCTGCCTATGTTCTTTCTCACAGCTCTAGGTCATCACACCATTTTGGCACTCGAACGAACTCGAAATGCAACGAAACTTTAGGAGGAGGTCTAGGACACCTAGAGGCACTATCCTAGCAAGTCTGGTTGCAATCCGACAAGGTACCAAAATCACGATCCATCATGAAAAAGGTCCTAAAAATTGCAACAAATCTATCCAGAACTGTCATCCTATGGTCTAAGAACACTCTCCTATGGTCAAAACGACTAAAAACAACGATTTAAGCACTCAAATCTGCAATTATAGCTCACAGACGCGTAGTCGTGAACCACAACAAAACTGACAATGCTTACACAAAATTTAAAGAGAAAAGAAAGAGGAACATAATGCAAGTTTCAAAATCGAAAACGGATTACCCATTCATTAACTGCGATGATTACAAGGTGGAGCAGCTCGTAGCTTGAGCGTACATTTTTTGAGCTCCCTTCTTCTTCTCAAGATAAGCCTTGCTTTCACGTTAAAGTTATTGACCTTTATACCTAGGGAATTCTAAATGGCCAGTGGCCGGCTCACACGGACCTTTCCATATATCATTACAACATTACAACTCAGGGGATTGATCCACTACTCTGTAATCAAGATTTGCACGGATTATTACTACACTAGCTTGGAAAACTAATAGAGTACAAATGTGGTGTCTAGCTATGTGTTCGACCGATTGGGCGCCCGTTTGATCTATCCTCAAACACATGTTGACTATCCAATTGGTCTTTTTCCAACTAGGTGACATTTGCCTCTCTCAAGGAGTCTTCCTCCAGCTGATATGGTGGGAGTTCATCAAATTTTTGCTTCATGGTCTTTTTCTTCTGAGCTCTTGATGTAGCTGAGAGAGAACCTCACAGTGTATTGGCACATTCTAAGATTAGACCATGTTGGCAAGTTACAACCAAGTAGCACAACTAAATGAGCAAAAATTAGCCCTAAAAATTACAATCTCGGCAAAGTCTATCTTTGGCGTGCCTAAGATGCACATGGGTGTAGGTGCATGCAAAAATGGTGTTAGATGGACTATATAGAATATATAAGTGCTGGTGGTGATCTCCATGAATTTTGAGAGCTCTTGGACTTTTATGATGGGAGATGTGAGCAATTACATGTCCACTTGACTGCATTTTGTACTTTTGTTAATTGACCAAGTGAGGATATGTCAAACTTCATGAAACTTGGGCAAGTGTATAATGTGATGACTATGAACATATATGTGTATCACAGATGCAAGTTAGGCTCTTCCATTGCCATTTCTATCTTAGGTGCGCATAAGATAACAAGAGTGTAATTTAGGAACATTTCTTATTTTTGGTGCTCTGATGGGTCCTAGAGAAAATATTATTCTGATGATGGATGAAGTTGGATTGATTTGGCACGCTAAAAGTTTGCATGAAAAGAGTGTTACATTGTGATGTAGTGCTTGTGATGGGGAAGGGAAAAATGCTAGTGTAGAAGTTGGTGCCAAAAAATGGTGCCATGCTAGTGATTCATCTTCGGCGCACCAAAGATAGAAGTTACACTTTATTGCACGTTAGGCCTTGCTTTTGCCCTATCTAGCTTCTACTAGGTCAGTGATGGTGGTTGGAACCCGTGGTTTGTTTCTTGGTAGCTGATGTAGTTCTCGATGAGGTTGACCGTCTTTGTTGAGCAGGGTCTGGCTTGAAGTCCCCAATCACTAGTTACTTGCTTCCTGAGGTTGGTGGAGGTCCAATATTGTGTAGAGAGTGTCCCCCTTGATTTTGAGGTGAGTTGGGTCAAGATTTTACATTGGGTCGCTTTGCGGTGTGAATATGGTATTTTTGACCTATATTGATGACTGAGCCTCAGTTGCACCCCTAAATCTCCAACGTTCCTTAACATGATGGCCTCAAAACATTTGTAAATTTTGGTCCCCATATGACTCCTTTATCTTTGGTAGCACCGAAGATGCTAGGTTAGATTTTCTGAAGCTTTTTGCACTTTGGAGCTTAGCAAGGTGTTGCCCCCTAGTGATGAGCCTCTGGTTTATTTTTGGTGCAATTTGGGTATCAGGTGTAGCCGGTGTCATCATTTTTGCCCCTAATCATTCCCAGATTTCCATGTGTTTTCGTGCCCCTTATAGCTCCTATGGTTGACAATGTGGTGATCAAAACACTTCTAGGTGTAGTTAGGAACTTACCCCTCATGGCTGCAGTGAGTAAGCGTCAGCAGGTAGTGCGTAGGAGAGCATAGAAGGTCGCCGAAATCCACCACTTAGAGCTCTTTCTATAAAGTCTAGAATGCAAATGAGAGAAATATTGGCCTATCCTCCCTTTCGTCCACATGCCCCACAATAAGCCTCTATAGATCATGCATTCTTATCCGGTTCAAGATAGTCATTCTTCCAATGATTATCCAGTCCACAATTATGACAATTTTTAGTTTTTGGCTTGACCATTGGTGGTCTTGCCTCCTAATTTGCAATACAGTTAACATGTGTTGTTTTAGTAGGTTCTTGAAACATCGGCTCTATAGGGGCTGGATCAGGTTGTCTATACCACTCTTCTTCTATCCCCATTGTTACAGAGCTTGTTTGAGGGTATGGAGTAACAGGTACTAGAGTGTGCTCATCCCTCTGTCCCTCGGGTAGCATATACTTGATTGGTACAACGTTATTCCCAGGGAGTGGTAGCTGTTGGCCTAATATTGGATGTGGTTTCTCTATATTCATTGGTGATCTTTGCATGGGTGCCACATTTGGCGGGTGGCGATACATGTGTTGTCCTTGTGGACTCATTCGCACGTATTGAACATTCCCATCGTATTTAGACTTGTAGTAGCACTGGCTTGTCTCATGATTTGTCAATTTTCCTTCAATGGCATACCATTTTAATTTTCCTTTTTGGTTTTCCTTGATTTGGTCCGTGTGTGGGCCTCTCAACGGCATCCTTTGCATGTTATGATCATATCATTTATGCGCTTCATCATGTCCTCTATAGAACTCGCATAAGCCACAACAGTTGGTTCGACTTGTGCCGGTATATTGGTTGTTGTTCGTTCGCTTTGTACATCTTTAGCTTCACTTTTCTCATTATAAATCTTGCAGTTATCACTCAAGTCGATCGCGTCTAGACTACATGCTTCCCAAGTCATATGTTTTTTGTTGTACAAGATAGCATGTAATTCCTTGTTTAAAGTTCTTCTAAAAATAATGAGACGGGTCTTTCCTCGGTTGGAATTTACAACTCTGGACATCTATCTATATATTGCCTCATTCAACTCACACTATCCCTCATATCTCTCCCGGTTTTTACGTGAAACTATATATTTGTGCCATTGTAGTGTGCTTTATCCCCATTTTATAACAAGTAGCAACAAATCTCATTGCCAAGGTCTGCAAGTCGATTATCGATCTGGGCGGTATGGTTTGAAACCAAGTCAAATCTTTGCCTTCTTCCAAGATCATCTTGAACCCCTCGAACTGCGTATGGAAGTCGGTTTGCGCTCAGCCCTCAAAACCTGTCTGAAGCTGGCCAAATGATCTTAGGGATCCCCCGGTCCACTGTATTTTTTGACCCACTTTTGGAAATCTCCTGGTCTGACCCTACGATTGTGTTCTGCACCAGCTCTTTCCCTTCTAACCGGTATCTCTCCCATTAATCCCTCAAAACATCTATTTGGTAAGTATGACTCATCTGGAGCTCTTCTCGTCCTCATGTCACTCATTTCTCTCATGTTTTAGGTGGTTTCAACCTTTCTTTCTCTATTGGTACCATTGAGGTGACTACTCCTTGTTGTGCTTCCTTGTTGGTTGGCCATGCTATTGTAAGATCCAAATGCCTGGTACTTGGTTTGTTCAATCTCTTTTGGGGTCATCATAACAAAGTTGTTGTTGTAACAATCTCTAAAGAGACGAGCGGAAACTTTTTCTAGCCCTTTTTCCCTAATCTTGAAGATGTACACAATTTTCAAGGGAGTCAATTATCCTAGTTTGGCATGGGTTATCCATACCAAATCCTTGATATTGTTTTCTTCCCAGCAATAAACTCCAACTCTTGAGTTATTAGTGGGGATGTGTTTTAATGGTTTAGCATCTATTAACTCATACCCTTCTAATTATAACACTGGAGGTCCCTCCTTTACAACCTTATTTGGTATTAGAGTATCAACCTCTAATCCCCATTTATCCACTAAATCAAGGTCTTGTATCTTGCGATATTGTACTCCATTTTGGTCTATATACAGGTCATCATGTTTATTGGCCTTGACTTCCTCTTCAAAATCAATGGTATGATCGTCTATCCGCACCGCGAACTCCTCATTTGGGTCCAAGTAAATCTGGGCTTCGTATTTGTTGGTCTTGAAGAAAGTTAGGATATGCTTGAAATTGAGTGAGGTCCATGTTCCCAATTGAGTCGAAAAGGAAGACATGTCTGAGATTGAGTCAGAGTAAGTGTCTAATAACACTTCTTCCGCAATAGTTTCTAATGGTCTCCCTTCACACTCTCTTCTTTGGACGCTCTGCTCCTATTTCTCTCCTAAGTCAATCAAGTTTCCCAAAACTCTACCAGATCTTATGTTCATATATAGATTTATTCAGTCAAATGAACCGATACTTCTGGATCCAAGAGGAGAATGGTAAGCATTCCACCTTGACACACAATTCTTGATCTCCTCGTACCTACATAGTACATGGCACATGCACAAGGCTTGAATCAAGATTCAAAACAAACTCAAGAATAAACTTGTAAAGCATAGGGAAAAGTGACTACCTATTGGGGTCAGTCACAAGTTGTCACAAAGTGATGAAGTGGGTGCCAGAAACCCTAATTCTGCTGGAACCCTAACCCTAAAACCAAAAACCCTAATTTTTCTTGAAACCCTAACGCTAAAATCTAAAACCCTAATTTTTCTAAAACCCTAATCCTAAAATCAAAAACCCTAATTTTGCCCTAACCCTAACCTTGATTTGCTGACGTGGCGGGGGCTGACACGTGGCCTGTTGTACGCACATCAGCGTGATTTATAGAAAGCTGGGCAGCTTTTTGGCATTGCTTTTTCTACGCAAATTGATAAGAAAGTGCACACCAGCACTTAAACCCGCATGTGATTCCACAACTTAATGTCGATTTGGTCAATAAGGGATCAAAAAGATACAAAATTTCCTTTCTCTATCCCTTGATAAACTCGTTTTGTAAAAAAGGATGTGAATTTTCTCAGGATATCTTAGGCGCGTCGAAGATATCTGCACTCATAGGTAGGCTCAATTTCAACTTTCAACTAATAAATAGAGTCCTTATGGCTTGCCAAAGACAATCCTAATATCAAATTGGCAAAATTACTTTCTTTGTGTGAGATTTATCTTCAATGCGTCGAAGATAAATCTTCTTCTTTTTCACTTTTTTTGGCAATTTGTGGCTTGCGATCCTGCTAGAGTAGCGGAATCAAACTCTTCTACAAGGATTCTCATCACATCCTTGTAGCTATGGTCCTTCATATCTATTCTTGTCATGGTTTCCATATGTCTCAGGTAGATATGGTCATAATCCCAATCCTGAACCATTTTCAATTGTCTCATGAATGGTCTTCCTAGGATGATATCATAATTGTTCTTCTTGCCAAAGTCAACAATAGCAAAGGTTTCGTTTTCATTTTTTGATAGTTGGGGATCAAGTGAATGACGCCCACATGCAAGAAAATAGGCATTTACTTGTGTGATCTCCGTCTGAGGACGTTGTTTGACCAAGTGGTTGCCATGGATTTTGTGACAATCTATCTCTGGTTGAAGAGATTCTTCTTGCAATTCCTCTTGGCTGTAAACAGGCTTTGACCTAGCTAAGCCTCTATTCACAACAATGAACTGCAATGTCCTTTTGTCCATCTCATACCTTCTTTCTTTAGGTCGAAACGCAGGAGGTGGAGGTTGTACAGGCCTCACCACTCCATGTGTTTCTCTCATCTTCTGTCGCTTCAAAGGGCAGTACCCACTTTGGTTGTTACAATACATTGCAATTAGTACTAGCGCTTGTTTATTGGATGGTTCCATCATCTGCATATATCTCATGTCTATAGGAAATGTAGCACCTGGCAGCAGAGGTTGTTGTCCTAAGACACGGTGTGGCCTTGAAACTCCTATTGGTCTTGGCACATTCTCCATAACGTATCTAAGTGGAGGAGGTGCTACTGGAATAGGTTGTACATATCTCTCTCTAGTATATTCCATGCCATAGTAACACTCTTCTCTCGTATGGTTTGTCCATTTTCTCTCAATTTTGCACCACTTAAGCTCCTTAGGATCATCATTTACAAGAGGAGCCAACCTCTTGCTTTTCTTGATCGATAGGTGCTGTTGGTTTTGCAATGGACTCACTCATCTATGAATCACTGTGATGAGAGGATGTGTCGTCCTCTTGACTCTTACAATCGTTTTCTTTATATTTCTCATAGTTATCCACCAGATAAAGAGCTTCTTTGATCAATTTATTTAGTGTCTTGGTCCTTATCATATGCAGATCCTTTTGAAGACCTGCATGTCTCACCCATGGATAAAGATCCACTGGATAAAGATCATCATCAACCGTACTTGCGTAGGTAGTTCCGCTCTTGGACAAAACTTGATATATCTTTTGAGCCATAATGCCGCTGTGCGTACTGATTCACGCTCTTTCTATTTGAACCTGTGGATTTGTGAGACCATATTGTAAGCAATGCTTTTCTACGAGAATCCTTTGATGAATTCCTCAAACAACTCATCTAGAGTCTCAAAATCACGTCTTTCCACTGAGTCAAACCATGTAGCCGCGTCATCTTCCAAAGTCAATCCAAATCTTGCAAATTGTGTTGAAAAATCCAAAAGTTACTTTGCTCTAATTACTCTTCTGAAAGCCGCTAGGTCATGGTGGCCATTGGTCAATGGCCGGTTGGTGGATAGCTGGATGTCTATGGCTGGTGGATGAACTCAATGGCCGGTGGTCGACGTTCAATGGTAGGTGGACGAGTTTTAGGCGGCTTTTCTTCTGAAGGACGGTCACACATGGGTGCATGGGGGAGATCTACTTGAACTTTTCTACACAAGGATGGGTACACACGGGGCTATTTCTCATGAGAGAGGGCATCCCATTTTGGCCTATAAAAGAAGGCCTCTTCTACACACAAACATGATCAAAGTGGTGAAGGTTGTAAGAAGGTGTGATAGAGTGTGTGTAAGGGGGTGAAAGAGAGTGAAGCAAGGCGGGAGTTCCATTAAGGGTTGCTATTCCCTTTGTAATTACCCCAAGATTGAAGTGCAAATCCATTAAGTGACTGCTTTCCTGTGGATGTAGCCCACAATTTGGTGAACCACGTATATCGTGTGCTCTTTCTCTCTCTCTCTATTATCTCTCTTCTGTGTGAAAATTATCTCTCTCCATTAAGTAAACCACTCTAATCTCTACTTAGCTACACCTTAATTCCTAACAACAACTAGTATCAAAGCGAGATTTTCTCATAGCTAAAACATCTTTAAAAAAGGATTCTTTGAATTGAGTGGGAGTGATGGTAGAGGAAGGTAAACTCAAGATTGAGAAGTTCAACTACAAAAACTACCAACACTTGAAGATATAGATCAAAGACTATCCCTACCAAAAGGATCTCTATTAGCCACTAGGAGGTCTTGCAAAGAAGCCTGCAACAATGGTAGATGAAGCTTGGAATGTCCTTGATTAAAACGCATTGGGTACAATCTGGCTATGCTTGGCGTCAAAGGTGGCCTTCAACTTTTTGAAGATGAAGACCATGGAGAACTTGATGAAGTTTCTTGACAGCCTCTATAAGAAACCATCAGCATCAAATAAGATGTTTTGCATGAATCGATTGTTCAATCTAAAAATGGGGAGAGAGTGGTTCAATTGTAGAATACTTAAATAACTTCAACACCAACATAAGTTAGCTTCAATCGGTGAAGATCAACTTTGATAATGAAGTGAAAGCTCTCCTACTACTATCGTCATTGCCGGATATTTGGGACATCCTTGGGATGGTTATAAATAACTCAATCTCTAGTTCAAATACTCTCAAGTTTGATGGTGATATGGGTGATCTCTTAAGCGAGGAAATGCAAAGGAGAAGCACATGTGAATCGTCGAGTGCTGCACTGTTAGTGAAAATGAGAGAAAGGCCAAAGGAGAGGTTCAATAACCAAAGAGGTCGTGATCATTCAAGGCAAAGCAAGTTATGCATAAAGTCACTTTTTGAGTGGTAGAACTGAAAAGGTGCACTAAAAAGGGACACATTAATAGGGATTGTTGGTCTAAGAAGAGGAAGGAGTTGGAGTCTCAAGACAACAAGCCAAATTCAGAGGCCAATGTGGCAACATGTAAAGTGAAGCAAGACACTCTTATTCTTTCATTGGACAGTGTGCCCAATTCTTGGATAGTAGACTCTAGAGCTTCATTCCATGTGACACCCCACAAGCAATATTTCCAAGATTACACCAAATGTAATTTTGAGTATGTATACTTGGGATATGATGAAGCTTGTGAAATGTGGACAAAGGTACAATTTCTGTCAAAATTGCGAACCGAAATAAATCGAAGCTTAAAGATGTTAAGCATGTTCCCTCTCTTTGCAGAGACCTAATTTCTACAAGTCAATTGGACAATGAAGATCACAACGTTTCATTTGAAAACAAACACTGAAAGGGCTTGAACATATCTTTGGTGGTTGCAAAAAGAGATAAGGTGGGTACACTATACCTACGTATGGTTGGCACACAATCTTCAATTTGTGCAATAGCTACTGAAGTTGATAGTGCGGTATTTTACTATCGGCTTGAGCATATGAGTGCCAAAGGAATACAAATCCTTCAATCAAAGACGCTTTTACCAGGATTAAAGAAGTGAACTTGGAGTTCTGTGAGGACTGTGTTTACGGTAAACAAAAGAGGGTAAAATTCCTAAAAGTAGGACACGTTGATTGCAAGTGCTAACATGCAAAACATGAGAAACCTCAAAGAATTTTCATCTAAATATTTTTCAATGAAAGATTTAAATGCAGCAAAGCGGATACTTGGTATGAAAATATCAAGGGACGGGGAGAAGAAGACACTTAAGCTATCTCAAGAGGATTACATCAAGAAGGTACTAGAAAGGTTTGCAATGCAAAATGCAAAATTGATTTCTATACCTTTGGCTAGTCACTTTAAACTAACCAAGTATATGTGTCCAAAGACACAAGAGGAGATAGTTTATATGTCTAAAGTTCCATATGCTACAGTGGTAGGTTCTCTAATGTATGCAATGGTTTGGACAAGGCCAAATATTGCACATTCAGTGGGATTTGTGAGTAGATTCATGGATAGTCCAAGTAAAGAGCATTGGCAAGCTGTGAAATGGATACTTATGTATCTAAAAGGGACAAGCATGAATGCTTTATGTTTTGGAGGAACTGCCATTTTCTTGCAAGGGTATACTGATGCAGATATAATAGGTGACAAAGATACTCGAAGGATCACTACTGGCTACATCTTCACAATTGGAGGCACAACAATAAGTTGGGCAAAGTGACTTCACTTTCTACCATGGAAGCAAAATCGGCTAGCAAACAGACTTTGTGGCTTCACAGGTTCTTGGAGGAACTTGAATACAAGCAAGACAATTGTATCTTATATAGTGACAATCAAAGCACCATTCACCTTGCAAAGAATCCAACCTTTCACTCAAGGACAAAGCATATAGAGATGAGATATCACTTTATATGTACTCTTTTGGAAGAGGGATAGCAAAATCTTGGAAAGGTGCACACAAGCGAGAATCTTGCAGACATGTTAACAAATGTGGTTAACAAGGAGAAGCGACATTCAAGGATAAGAAGCCAGAATGGAAAGTAGGTATAGGTTTGGTGTGGAGATTAGTCTCCAAGTGGGAGATTGTTAATTATGGAGCTTGATTCACCCCTTGTAATTTTTAGTCATCAAAACACACATTTTTAAGGCCCCTGTTATGAGGAGGTGCGTGAGAAAAAATCACTCGCCAAAAAACCAAAAATTCTAACGAGAATATTATGATCGGACGATGACCAAAAAGTAATCAAAAAACGGCCGATCGGTGGCTGGTGGTCAATGGCTGGTAGCTAGAAGTCTATGGCCGATGATCGAATTCAATGGCTGATGGCCGACACTCAACTGCAAGTGGCCGAGTTTCAGACATACTTGTCTATCTAAGGACGACCACACATAGGCACAGGGGGAGTTCTACTTGAACTTTTCTACACAAGGACGCATACACACAGCCATCTCTCATGAGAGAGGGCATCTCATTTTGGCCTATAAAAGGAGGCCTCTTCTGCACACAAACATGATTAAAAGTGGTGAAGTGATAAAGTGTGTGTATGGTGGTGAAAAAGAATGGATCAAGGTAGGAGAAGTAATTTCCAAGGCTATATGTTCTATTTCCAAGGCTATATGCCGATCACCAACTTGTACAACTGCTTCTTCAAATTTTATCCAGTTATCTGTATACATACCCATAAGCTCTTGTATTTGATCACATAATTTTGGATCTACCAACTAGTCAAACTCCTTGATCATATGCTTAGTTGGAATACCCATAAGATCCATCTCTGACCTGTAGCATGCAAGATATCCATCACTATCATAACCGCCGAATGTACCTCTTTCAGCATAAACCTTATCCAATGCTTCTTCCACCGCTTCATCCACTTTTGCTTGCTTTATCTCAGCTTCATAAGTAACCTATGACTGTTGCTGCTGCTGCTGCTGCAAGAAAGCATCAAATAGTTGCATCATCTGCTGCATCATCTCCACTTGAGACGTTGTCAGCATCCTCTCTGCCAAAATTTTCCAACCCTAGCTTGCTTCGCGTCGGGTTCACCAAAGATGTCGGGGAAAAATATATTTACGAGTTGAGGCGGGTCAGCATCGGGCTGCTCGCTATGGGAAATGATGAGAGAAAGATGCACATCTCAAAGAATATAGCACAAAAGAACACCTTGTACACCTTGAACTGAAATACTTAAATGAACTAAAATCTGAATACAAAAAAAAACTTGATCACAATAGGCAACAAGTTCTCTTGAACCTGCCGCCGAGACTTTGAACGGAAGTGCAAATGCCAAATCTGTGTGGCCTCAATGCCCTTCCCTTGCTCTTCCCGACCACCTTCAAGAGCACTAACTTCACCGTCACTTGCTTTGGTCTTCGTTAAATTCAAGCAAACCTTTCAAAACTGCTAAAAAAAGTGAGTCTCCAACGTCATAACTTCGCCAAGGTATTCCCTTCTTCTTTTCATTTTGCAGTAACTCGCTCTCTACTTCATCGACCTTAGGAAATCAACCTTAGGAACCTCGAGCAAAAGAAATAAATAAATCATGCACACTTGTCTCTAAAGACGCCACCTTGCCCTTACAGCACCCTCCTTGCAACTGCTCGTAGCCTCAAAGCCCGTTCCCTTGCTCCTCCCAGTGTCGACCGCCGCTCATCGGCTTCACAACAACCGGCTAGGCTCCTTGAACTAATTCTGTTAAAGCCCTCGTCAAATTAAGCTTTCTCGACGGGTCGCCCTCAAATAGTGCGTGCTACTGCTCGGCCTTGCTTTGTTACTCTACTCGTCAGCTAGTTGCTAATACCTTTGTAATTACTTCAATATTGAAGTGCAAAGCCATTAAGTGGCTGCTTTCTCGTGGACGTAGCCCACACTTGGGTGAACCACGTATATCGTGTGCTCTCTCTCTCTCTTCTCTATTATCTCTGTTGTGTGTTAAAATTATCTCTCTTTATTCAATAAACCATTCTAATCTCTACTTAGCTACGCCTTAATTTCTAAAAAAATGCAAGGCATACACTCAAGCATGCACCAAGGCATACACTCCCATTATAACTGAAATACTTGTCACTGTCAAAGATGCTCGCAAAATTTGTTGTTTCCAAAGAGCCTATGTTTGGCCATATGCATCTAAAACTGGATCTATAAAATGTCTCTAAGAAGCCATCAATGGCTATGCATGAGCAATCACAGAAAAGGAACTTCTGAAACCACAAAGAACATACATCATGGCTAAGAACGCATGTGGCAATCCAAAACTACTCTCAAAATGCTTAGAGAGAACACTATCCTTGTGTATACAACAACTAGCTGTCTCTGAAAACTAAAGTCCACTTGTAAAGTCGTCGCAAAAATCTATGCCTCGACTTGAAATGGAGACCTCAGTCGAAACTCCAACGCTAACACTATCTGTGACGTCAATGTAGAAAACCCTGTCCCTGAGCATTGTGCTTGGGAAATAGTCTCTTGAGAGATTCTGTGAGAGAAAAAGGTACACTCCCACTACAAGACTACACCATGGTATCCCTAACCACACCCTCGCACTCCCTTGCCGATGTCAAAGCGTGTGTATGTATATCAAAATAGAGTATATGGGTGTTGATAGAAAGAATACTTGCAAGTGTGATGTTGATGTCGTATGATGATTGTCAAAGGTAGATAGGCAATGGCAAGGACACGAGGGAATTAGAAGATCCATGGGATGGAAGGAGATCGATTGTGATCAATGTTGAGCCAAGAAGTATCGAGAGCCGAATCCGATGCCGAAAACATCGGTTGAAAAGTACTTTCTAATGTGCTATTCAAATGGAGTTTTTGAGAGCATAATTTTTTTTGAAAGGGAGGTAAAACACCAAGACATCTAATGAAAATACTTCTGACACGGCGAAGTAGCTGCAACAGCGATCGGAATCGAAATCCAACCTAAAACTATGTGCACACGGACGCAAGTTTCAACTCTCTCTCTCTCTCTCTCTCTCTCTCTCTCTCTCTCTGACACACACACACACACACACCCACACACACACACATGCTTTAAGAACCCCACAAGACCTCTAAGCTGAGCTCTAATACCACTTGCAGAGTGCGTGGTGCGTGCAAAGTGAGAGGGAGAAGACGCGTAGACACACAAAGTGGGTGGAGCACAGAGTGAGGATAACGATCTCAAGCTTGTTATTCTTTTGTATGTGTAAAGAATAAGAGGGCTAATGATGGGTTAGTAATGGGTGTCTGGTCAGTTGGTTTGAGCCCCAATAGGAAGGGTATGCTCCCTATAGTTTATAAAATGTGGTGAGAATAGTGACAACCATACATATGCATGGTTTTTCCCAATTTTTTGGGGCACAAGCATCACATGCACTTAATGCATTTCTCGCAATATTTTGAGAACCATGATTGCAAATTTTTATTATTATCAATGTTTGCTAGCTCCCAATTCCTCCAATCTTAAGAGGTTCACACAATCAATGAACTCTATACAAGAGCTTGGGATCAACCTACAACACAAAGTCCATGTATACTACCACCCTTCCATTGGAAACTAGCTCAATGATGTTTAACAAGTGCTTCCTTACATATTTCCAGGCCGATGATGTGGAAACCTATTTACTAAAATACACTCTATTATCGACAAGCCAATCAAAGTATACTAGTTTTGAAGGGTTCCTTTAGTTTTTTAGTTTTAAGAAGAAGGTCTTGCTTGACCAGATATTCAAATATGCTATTAAAGGCCTAACTAGCATACATTTTGAAGGGCTAGACAGTACAAATCAGTAGACCTATGGAGGTCTATAGGTTTGCAGGCTGCTAGACAACATGAATCAGTAGCCCCATGGAGGTTTATGGATTGCTGCTCCGAGAATTTCGAAGGTGAGTTCACTATCATTGAGTTTGGAGGTGGTTTCACCACCCTCCAAAGAATCCTCTCGCCTTCAACACCATTTGTAGTTGATTAAAGCCCTTCTTCAATACAACTTCAAAAAAGAAACTTCCCGTCAAATAGAGGCTGTCGCAACATATAGCACAGAAGATTTCATGGGCTGTGTGTTAATTAGGGCCCCATAAATAAGCCTCCTCTCTAAGTGACACGGGCATAGTGAGAGGGGAAGGGCTGGGGTCCTTTTGAGTGCCACATGAGAAATTAAAGTAGTAGATTTGGTGCCACGAATCTAAACAATGCCACATTGAATTTTTGAATTTACATCATCAAGCCGATTCCCATATGGTGAGCATTGCTCGAAGTTACTTTTTCGTCTGAACGTACAGATATGCCCCAAATTTATACAAGAGCATCGGAGCCCTTGTGCTCCCAACCGTCTATCCACTCCCAACCTGCCCATGTGACTTAGGCACCTGTCATACTAGGGCAGGCAAGAGGCAAACATTCCGAGTTGGCAAGTAGTTATTAGCTAAAAGAAAAGGTGAAGTTGGCCTTGCACATTGTTTAGATGGGTGGGCATGCACCCCGACCAAGTTTCCAAGTTGGGTGTCCATCTCCAAAAAGCGTCGTGAAAAGCTTTAAGATGGGTTTTGAGCGTGTTGGTTTGCAATGTGAGATGTGGATAACCATCCACTTGGTCTATTTCTGAAGGAGTACGAGCGGAAGTGCGACGCGAGAGAGAGTGCGAGAAGAAGAGCACGACGATATGGTGAACTCGCTCTACTGTAATGTGTAGAGCATAGTGAGTTCTTATTAGGTTTTTTACAAAAGAATATGTGTACATACCTGGCGGCCCTCCCACTTACCTGGGCGACCACATTGGGCTTTATACCCCAACAACCTCCCACTTAAAGTCCAATGTGGTACTTTAAGTGTGAGAGAAGCTACTATACAAGCTAATATACAAGAGATGTAGAGAAGTGATGTACTACCCTACACCTAACTGCTTGCGAAAATGCGTAAAGCTCTCTGAGGGAAGTCCTTTTGTAAGTAGATCAGCAGGATTTTCTGTGGTGTGAACTTTGACAAGCTGAAGTTGCTTATCCTCGAGCATTTCCCTGATGAAATGATACTTCACATCCACATGCTTTGTCTTTGAGTGATAAACTGGATTGCGAGCCAATTGTATAGCACTTTGACTATCACAATATAACACAGGCATCTCTTCTTTGATTCCCAAATCTGTTACTAGTCGATTAAGCCAAATTGATTCTTTGCATGCCTCTGATGCTGCAACATATTCAGCCTCTGTAGTAGACTGAGTAACACAATCTTGTAATCTAGAACGCCATGATACTGCTCCACCAGCCAATGTAAAGACATACCCTGACGTAGACCTTCGGTTGTCTAAGTCACCTGCATAATTTGAGTCTGTAAAACCCTTTACACTTAGCTCCTGACTCCCATAGCATATACGCATACTCTTTGTAGCTTTCAGGTATCTCAATATTCCTTTCACTGCCTCCCAATGTTTCTTGCCTGGGTTTGACATGTATCGACTTACTACTCCCACTGCAAATGCAATGTCTGGGCGAGTAGCAATCATTGCATACATCAAACTACCCACTGCAGACGCATATGGAATCTTATCCATTTCAGCCTGTTCTTCCTTAGACACAGGACAATCTTGTTTGCTAAGTTTCACATATGGTGGCAATGGAACACTCAATGCCTTTCCCTTCTCCATATTGAAACGTTGCAAAACCTTGTCAATATACTCTGTTTGAGATAACCAAATCAACTTCTTTGATCTGTCTCTCTCAATGCGCATACCAAGTATATGCCTTGCCTCACCCATGTCTTTCATGTCAAACGATTTTGCCATCTTTGACTTCAAAGCTGAAATTTCTTCCAAGTGCTTGCCAGCAATCAACATGTCATCCACATACAAAATAAGGATCAGCCAACTGCCATCCTTAGCCTTCTTTGTATATAGACAGTGATCGAACTCACTACGTTTGTAGCCTTGAGAAAGCATAAACTTGTGGAATTTATGGTACCATGCCCTCGGTGATTGTTTTAAGCCATAAAGACTCTTTAACAACTGGCATACCCAATCTTCCTTGCCTTTCTCAACAAACCCTTGCATGTAAATTTCCACATCTAAATCACCATGCAAGAACGCTGTCTTGACAGCCATTTGGTGCAACACCAAATCTAATATGGCAACCAATGCAAGAAAGCATCTCAATGTAGTCATCTTGACCACCGGAGAGAAGACTTCATCAAAGTCAATGCCTTGTTCTTGCTTAAAGCCCTTGGCAACAAGCCTTGCTTTGTACTTTGGCTGACTATCATGAGTGGTGATCTTATACCTGTAAACCCATTTACAGGGTAGAGCCTTTTTGCCCCGTGGTAATTTAACTAGCTTCCATGTCTGGTTTTTATGTAGAGCTGTCATCTCTGACTGCATGGCCAATTGCCAATTCCCGGACTCCTTCATTTGCACTACTTCCTTGTAACATGAAGGCTCATTGCAATCAGTCAACATGACATAGTTCATAGATGGAACAAACCTATTAGGAGGTTGCGTGACACGTCCAGATCTACGCACAATAGGTGGCTCAGGCTCAGCCACAACTTGTGGTTCCACTCTATCCTGTCCTTGCTCCTCTTGAGCCCTGACATTATGTCTTGCACGTGCAGGTCCATCTTCTTGGAAGACAACTCTTCTAATCTCCTCAACCCTCTCTGGTTTAGAATGATATTTGGATTCATTAAAGTGAACATCATTGGTGGGGACAACCTTTCTGAATTCGGGATCCCAAAGTCTGTACCCCATCTCACCAGAATTACCATAGCCTAGAAAGATGCACTTTCTACTCTTTGGCTCAAGTTTGTTCCTAAATTCCTTTGGAACGTGAGTATATGCCTCACAGCCAAAGACTCTGAGATGCTTGTATGAGGGCATTTTGCCTGACCATACCATCTCTGGCATTGAATCCTTCTGCAAAACCTTGCTAGGAGATCTATTTACAAGATGAACAGCTGTTGATACAGCTTCAGCCCAAAACCCATTTGGCAGCTGTGCATTAGACAACATACTTTTGACCTTCTCTTGTATGGTCCTATTCATCCTCTCAGCAACACCATTTTGAGGAGGATTGTAAGGAGCAGTAAGTTCACGTTTTATACCTTTTGACTCACAAAAATCTTGAAAGGCCTTTGAAACATACTCTCCACCATTGTCAGTGCGTAAGCATTTAAGCTTCTTGCCACTCTGATTCTCCACAAGTGTCACAAACGTTTTGAAAACACTAAACGCTTCATCCTTGTGCTTGAGAAAGTAAACCCATACTTTCCTCGAGTAATCATCTATAAATGTCATAAAGTAAGAAGCTCCCCCTAGAGATAGGCTAGGCATAGGTCCACACAAATCACTATGAACAAGTGCCAACTGTGTATCTCTTCTACTGCTTCTATGCTTATGTGGCTGCTGTGTTTGCTTACCATACAGACAATGTTCACAGAATTCAAAATCATTAAATGAAAAGCCAGGCAAATAACTAGAACGAGACAAGATTTCCATTCCCTTCTTGGACATATGTCCTAACCGGCAATGCCACAAAGAAACGTTCGGCTGCTCGGTTACATTGATTACATTTTTAGAGACATTTGATACATAAATCATGTAAAGTCCTCCAGACTTTACTCCATGTGCTACTGTCATAGAACCCTTGGATATCTTCCACATGTTCTGTCCAAAAGTGGTGACGTAGCCAGCATCATCAAGTAAACCTGTGCTGATCAAGCTCTTTGTAATTGCGGGAACATGTCTCACATTCTTCAGCGTGAAAGAAGAGCCATTCTGAAACTTCAATTGAACATCTCCAACACCTAAGATCTCACATGTCTGCCCATTGCATAGCCGAACATGATCTTTAGTGGTCACATAAGAGGTAAACCACTCCTTGTTTGGAGACACATGAAGTGATGCCCCTGAGTCTATAATCCAGTCACTCAGTGCATTTCCATCAGATGCTGTAAGAAGAGTTGAGTCCATTGTATTCTTCAAGAAGTAGATGTCTCCTGACACTAGACTGTCATCCTCTGCAACAATGTTTGTCACATTTATTTCTTGAATCTTCACTGAGGACTTGTTCTTCTCACCATGGTCTTCAGCTTTCTCTTTGCCTTTTTCTGCTTTCCATTCTCTGCAGTCTCTTTTCATGTGACCCTTCTTGCCACAATGGTAGCATTCTATGTCACTCTTGCCTTTAGCACTGCGGGACTTGCTACGAGACTGATTCCTCTTTCCACCTTTGTACTTTTCTTTGGTCCTTCCCCTGACAACTAAAGCTGTTCCTTTGCCTTTGTCCATTGTCTTTCTATTGGTTTATTCAGTAAGCAGACTTCCTTCTACACCTGCTATGTTCAAACCATCTGGAGGTGCAAAATTACTCAAAGTTGTGCGAAAAGTGTCCCAAATTTCTGGCAATGTGATCAACAGGAACATAGCTCTAACAAGTTCATCAAACTTGACACCTTGAGCTGACAACTGACTATAGATTGTGTTGAATTCATTCAGATGATTGGACATAGGTGTCCCTTCTTTCATCTTCAAGTCAACAAGCTTCTTAAGCCAGTATACCTGTGAAGCTGCGCTCTGCTTCTCATAAAGATCACTCAGCTTTAACCATGCTTGATAAGCCGACATCTCGTTTGCTACATTGAAGTAAACGCTTTCTGCCAAAGTCAGCATAATGGTAGAAAGTGCCAATTCATCCATTTCTCTCCATTCATCTTCGTCCATATCTTCTGGTTTTATCCCCTTGAGCTTTATAGGTTTTATCTGCTTCTTTTGTACCAACACGTGCCAAATCTGCTGCTTCCACAATGGGAAATTGGTTCCATCCAGCTTCTTGATATTGTAAAGAGCAGTGTCCTGTGATCCAGCCATAGCTACGCTTCACAGTAGTTTACTTTCCTGGGAAAAATTCGGCAGAATTTCCCCTGTAAACTGACCTCTGAACCAATATCAACCTGTCAAATGAACCAAGAAAGCTTCAGATTCTGCATAAATTTCGGCAGTCTCCTTTGTAAAATGGCTCTGGTGTACTCAAAAACAGACCAAAAAACAGCTCAAAAACACTGTCTCTCTGACACTGTAAGCTGTGGGTAAACCTGTTCTGCACTTGTACTATCTCTGACTGTCCTGTCACTATCCTGTAAGCATAGACTGCGACAATGCCTCAACGGCAGTAAAGCAAAGATGCAATCCCAACTGTCTAACTCACAGTCAATACATCCTAGCTACCTATCTAAGGGTGCTCGAGGGATCGCTCCAAGACCTGTATCACCGAAAGGATCTCAACATTCGAGAATCCCCCAGCTCAATAAAACCTCACTCGACCCTCAACAAAGGCTGCAGTAAATTTGACAGTACATAGACTTCCCACAAAGTCATACATCCACAAATTTCCCACTGTATGCTGTAACCGCTGCGGCGGTTGTTTGCTGCGTGACTCACAGCCAGCAAACCCTCAACAGACATACATCATCTCTGACAATACATCCCATGTGGAAGTACCTGCAATGTCAGGATGAAATCTAGAATATCAAGCAACAAACACAAGCTACCTGATGAACTAGTGGATGTCGCCTACAGTCTATGTGTAGATGCGCCCGTGTCGTATGTGACACGCCTCCAAGAACTGTGAGCTGTCCTTCGATGTGTAGACAGCCACAAATCAACACTCTGGGAATGTCGATATCCTCAGTACCTGCAGTCGTAGGCCGAAAACCCCAAATTTGCAGAGTCTGATCTGCACCCGTCGAGACCACGTAGTCGAAAATGGCCTGCGCAGACCTTTATCGAAGCCGAACGGTGGCCGAGATGACCTCAGAATGAAATTCTGAGAACACCAAGGCCTTCGGGCTGTCCCACAGGACTTGGGGCCGTGTCTTCGTCTGTCGAATTTCACTCCAATCTGAGTTGGTGACTCTAGCCTCCTGTAGTGCTGCCCCGAGCCTCGATCTGAGCTCTGATACCAGTTGAACGAGTACGAGCGGAAGTGCGACGCGAGAGAGTGCGAGAAGAAGAGCACGACGATATGGTGAACTCGCTCTACTGTAATGTGTAGAGCATAGTGAGTTCTTATTAGGTTTTTTACAAAAGAATATGTGTACATACCTGGCGGCCCGCCCACTTACCTGGACGACCACATTGGGCTTTATACCCCAACAATTTCCACTTGTTATGGCGAGGAGAGCATCGTTCAAAAAAATCGTAGTGTGACAAGATTGCTAGTTGGTGAGACAGAAAAGGAGGGAGGCGTGGGTGCACCAAGGTGACATGGGCCGTAGAGAGGAGGGCAATGAACAAGCTGATTTAAGGCATTTTTTTTTGACAAATCACACAACTCCCCTGCGGGGTGACAAAGTACGTCAGTGAGACTGGGGACTATCTAACACGGGCATTGAGGGGGTGGGATCTATGGTGGGATGAAGGAGAGCTGTAGATCGTGGCAAAGTAATCTCGGGCGCGGCAAAGTAATCTCGGGTACCCGAGATTACAAAAACTCTCGGGTACGCACCCGAGATTACTTCGCGGCCGACCCTTGAACCCTTGACCTCACCTTTGCGACTCCCATGTCCTATCCATGAGCACCCGCGGGTTTTTTGTGATGGTATGGACCCGAGATTACTCTTATACCAAATGTGACAAAAAATAATGGCGGGTACAAAAAGTAATCTCGGGTACCATACCATCACAAAAAACCCGCGGGTGCCCGAGATTACTTTTTGTATCCGAGATTACTTTTTGCGATGCCGACAAGATCTACGGCGCTCGATGCTCTCTCCCATGCCCCCATGCCCGTGTCATATAGTCGTGAGGGTCTGTGAGCGCTTTCGGGTCACTTGGTCGCATTCGAACTCGGGTGGAGGGCACGTTTGGAGAGGGATGCTTTTGGGCAGGCGTTTTGTTTCATAAGGCGGGTTTTGTAACGTCGGTGCATAAGAAGCTCATTAAGAGAGGCTTTCAAGTTTCCATCTTCTGAGAGTGAGCGAGAGAGAGAGAGAGAGAGAGAGAGGGAAGGGAGTTAACATAAAGGCGGAGAGATACTGCAGAAGACATAGCCGCAGAGAAGACCGCCTACAGATCGCAGACTCTGCGAATGGCTTCCAAGAGGATTCTGAAAGAATTACAAGACATCCGCAAGGATCCCCCCGCTTCCGGCAGCGCAGGGCCTATCGACGAGAACCTCTTTCATTGGAATGCCACCATCATGGGCCCTAGCGACAGCCCTTTCTCCGGCGGTATCTTCTCTATCGATGTCCTCTTCCCCCCTGACTACCCCTTCAAGCCCCCCAAGGTCCATTTCACGACCAAGGTATAATCCTATCTGTGTATTGTTGTTCTGTGCTTTTCTTGTTTGAGAGGAGCCTTTGGTTAGCTCCTAAAGACTGTCTGACGTCGGAATACTTTAAAGCTTTGCCACACACATGCCCATGTGCATGCCCGCACAGGCACACATGCATATCATCATCCTCTGCGATCATCGACATCACAACCACCCATCTTTGTCTTTCAAGAAGGCCAGAACTTTGAAGTGTCATCTCTCAAATTGCAACAATTTCGTCGTTACAGACATGTATCAGCCACTGTTTGAGAAAAAAAAACCATTTTCTGGGCCTTCATTTTGAAGGGCATACTAATGACACAACTGTGATTTATGCCAAAATTCACCGGGATTTGTTACTAGCATGTTCAATTTCTGACCAAACTTAAGGCCCAAAGTTCTTTTTTTTTCCAATTTCAACCAAGACGTTTACACTAACAACTGGGATATGGCTATTCACCCAAGAGACCAACATAAGACAGCTTTTCCTACTGAGTGGGGCATTTTTACCCACCATGTCATGCTTGGAATTCCCTGCGCTACTCTTTTAAAGAAGGCAATCTAATGCACTGCTATGAATTTTTTCGCAGGTTTTTCATCCAAACATCAATGAAACTGGAAGTATATGCTTAGACATCCTAAAGGACCAATGGAGCCCAGCGCTAACTATATCAAAGGTCTTACTATCAATTACTTCTTTGCTGACCGACCCAAATCCTCACGATCCCTTGGTTCCGGAGATTGCACACATGTACAAGTATGCAAGAGCCGAGTATGAGGAGACGGCGAAAGCTTGGACTCAAAAACATGCCATGCATTGATTTGAGTGTGTGGAAGAAAAGCATAATAGCAAGTGTGCTGAACAAAGTAATTTGTGCATTTGGGTATTGCTTGCTTGTGATTTTGTCGGTGGTACATGCTGATCTTTTGTATCTCCGCATAGAGTTGTTTTCTTACTTGTATAGCCTACATGGGTTTACGGCTTGCCTTACAAGAAAAATCTAAGGCATCAGGCTGGTTCTTCAAATATGTGAATGAGTTTTGTGTGAATAAGTTTTAAGAGTCCTTGCTATTTGTCATGCCTTAATACGCGGTACACCTAAAATAGTATTCTTCAAGGAATATTGCAGTATTCTTGCAAAGCACTGTCAATCGAATAGTTTATGTGTGTTAGAGATGTTGGCGGGTCATCAAGTAGAACGTCTTTTTGTAAATCATCATTAATCTACCACAACACAGGGGAGAGAGAGAGAGAGAGAGAGAGAGAGAGAGAGAGAGAGAGAGAGAGGTTTATAGATTGGTGTACTGTGATGTACACCAATCTATAAACCTCTCTCTCTCTCTCTCTCTCTCTCTCTCTCTCTCTCTCTCTGTGTGTGTGCAACTCCTTATTTTTATGAACTACCACCAACTGACCTGATCTTCACACATACCACACCTTCATTGTAACTTATGTGGGAGAAGTGAGTTTAGAATGGCTGGAAGATTTTGAGAGTACTCGACTTCGCAAGAGAAGCTTTTTGACATAGGCAATGCACTAGGTTGCTATCCCAATGCAAGTGGCTACACGAGGAACGGCTATAGGGGATGCATCATAGCGGCTAAGATGCGAACTTTTTGTGAAATGCATCCCTTCCCTAAGGGGTTGGTTGGTGATGGTGCTTTATTGAAAAAGAGCACTTTTGCTATTCTAATGGGAACAAGAGCTTAAGAAAATAGCTTAAGAAAATAGCTTAAAGAAACTTTCTTGCAACCTTCACTGGTGTAACCCTCTCTAATATGCGTTGGTGATGTGCTTTTTATGGCTATAACTCCTTGATGTGGGCTACTAAAAGGTTACCAGCTTCACTTTGAGGATGGTGATGGCTAGACTTTATCACCAAGCAGGCCTCGGAGCAGAAGGTTCATCTTGGAGCATTAGTTGCACCACCAATGAAGATTGCGATTGACAACCAACAAGCATTCGGGAAAAATTGTGCAAAAAAATGTGATGCGTGTGACTATACCGGGTACCTAACCTATGTCAAATGGGAATGCCATTGGTGCCAAAAGAAAAGAAAATCTAAGAAAACTATCCCAATATGATGTACCCCAAAGAGTCTCTCTCTCTCTCTCTCTCTCTCTCTCTCTCTCTCTCTCTCTCTCTTTGAGTGCAACTTTCTATCTATCTATAATGTGATGCATGTGACTATAGAGGGTACATAACCTATGTCAAATGGGAATGCCATTGGTGCCAAAAGAAAATCTAAGAAAACTATGAAAACTATCCCAATATGATGTACCCCAAGAGAAACTCCAAAGAGTTCTGTGTGTGTGTGTGTGCATGCGCGCGCAACTTCCTATCTATCTATAATGTGATGCGTGTGACTATAGAGGGTACCTAACCTATGTATGGGAATGCCATTGGTGCCAAAAGAAAATCTAAGAAAGCTATGCCAATATGATGTACCCCACGAGAAACCCCAAAGAGCGCTCTCTCTCTCTCTCTCTCTCTCTCTCTCTCTCTCTCTCTCTCTCTCTCTCTGCACCTATCTATTTATCTACACTATTATAAAAGCTTGACATAAGCAAGCAGCCCAAGAATATCAAAGGCTAAAAAGAGTTTCACATGCAGCAAAGCAGGAGCGATTTGTATAGATCTTGACTACCTAAAAACACACAATTTATGCAAATAGCATTGCATATCAACATAGTTTTTCTCTTTTGAGAGACAAACCTTAGTGCACACAAAATAAATCAACCAAAACACGTTGGAAAGTCATTATATCCGATCCCACAAAAGAGTACTTTTTGTGTGTATATATGGGAAGGAGATGAGAAGAGTTAATGGTTAAACCATGTATAACTAGTCTTGCTTGGTGGGCCTTTCTATATAGCATCTATAGAATATAAAAGGACATGCAAATTGACATTTACTGAAGGGAACAAGAGAATGACTAATTTGGCAAGGGAAGCACTGCGTGAAAGGGATATACATTTGAAAAATTCTATAATGTTTATGGGGGGAGACAAAGTTAAGTGCATCAATTATTAGAGATTATAGGGATGGTTATAATTGAGATTATTTCCAAGCGAGGTTGTACTACTATGTCTACTAATGAATGTTTTTCCAGTATACGTGTTACCTATAAATTCTCGCAAACGGAAAGTATTTCAAAAGGAAAATTTTCATCGAATGGTTGGTAGCGTAGAACGTCGGCTCGTATTTTTGAAGGTGGATGTCGGGTGTATTTTGTCTTTCTTCTTTTGTAGTTATTTGTGTTTTACCTTTCTTATTTTGTAGTTATTCCTAGTACAATGAATGAGAATAGTGATACATGCAACTTCACCTTTTGTGTTGTGTGTTATGGCATAGTTGCACCGTTTTCCACACTGATTGTCAAGTCGATGTTTTTAGTGATTATGCAGTGCACGCCAATTGTGATCGAACCAAGCTCATTGAAATCAGGGTCTAGGAGCCACTACTAAAGGACATTTATGTTACCCGCATTTGTCTTCATTTCAACTTTTGTAATGTTAGTTTGATTGTACAACTTATTCAAGGCAAGGTTCTTGTAGTGTTGGACATCTGATCCGTGAGTGCATATTATCGTAGCAGAGTTGATGATGTAGTCATTCACATGCACTTCATCTATAAAACATGCACCCTAGGTAAATTGATCTCAAATACGGTTGGTTTTCTTTCACGAACAATGGTCAAGAACTCAAGAAATTTAGGGTCCGTTGCATGTCTTACAAAGCATGAAATCTTGTACAAAGTTGCAAGTAGCCAGTAAACCGAGCTTGTGATATGGCATGTGTTACAAAGCTCTCTTACGTGACTACAAACTGGTGATAACTGGGCAAGATCACCGAGCAAGAGAATAAGTTTTTTGTTGAAGGAATCTGCCAATGTACTTCTTGTTACATTGCCATTTTGTCTTACGATAAGGTCAAAAGTCGTTTGGGTTAACATGGATATATCTTCTATAATTATATTATCTGCCTCTTTAATGTCCAAATATTTCTCATCAGTCTCATGAATACAGAGGGGATACTATTGATTTGTGGTTGGTATCTTGAACTGGTAATGATTGTAGATGCAATGCTGCTAAGTCTTGTTGTTGCCGCTCCAATGGCAAAGCGCCCAACAATAATATAGAAGTGAGGATGGTAGGAGTGTCTATTTTATTTGTATATCGACCTCGTTTATTGCTATAGTGCATTAGGGTCATATTTCTAGATTGTGAGCAAAGATATCATATTGCATGCTCCAATCTTTATACAATGCGGTAATTCCAAACCATGATCTAGCATATGGACGATAAGCTAGTTTCAAGTTGGTTGTAGTTTTCTTCCTAGCTTATTGACGCTTGGACTGTAATCTTCCAGGTCTTGAGAGAACATCATACTGATACCTAGTACGGGAGAAATGAGGACATATATAATATGGCATTAATTATTTAGACACCTAGTATGGTATCAATTTTTAGAGCTAAAGTAAAGACGCACAAGGTGAATTCACTATTGCGATACACCATATGCATTCACTACTTGTGTATTCACTAGTGTAATACATCACATGCATTTGCTAGCAACCATCTGCAAAGAGTTTCATTTGTAACTAACATGTGTAAATTTTGATCAACATCGAGTGTATAGTTCTGAAAACAAGATCCAAACAAACCGAAGCAAAGGAAGTAATGCGGAAAGTCTAAAACAAGCAAATAGATAAAGCATGAATAACCTGCAACAATAAATGAGGTGCTTTACTGACTTGCAATGTTGTACTGATTCTTTTTTATTGTCCAATCTATAGGCCGATATTTGAGTCAACCTACAAGAAAGCAATGTGAATAGTTAAACATATTATCTTGCAATGAAACGTCACAGACTGAAAGCGCAAAGTATATAGTGCACGTCATACAGAGGTGCCATACAAAAGTATGGTGGAGAGCTGGCAGTGTAGTCTCTCCAAAAATTATAAGAAACGGAATCCGTGCCCTGTCCTGTAGCGTTTATGTGTTGCACCAAGCAAACGCATGCGCATGGAAAATTGGATGCAGATAAAGGACCTTGCAGTGTTGTCGAGCTGGAGTCATGCTTGTGCAATTGGAACTTTGCAGTGTTGTGAATATATGTCCTCCCTGCCATACACAAAACACACAGATGTAACTTTATGTTTTATGTCCTCTGATCAATATTATCCCCTGTGTGTGTGTGTGTGTGTGTGTGTGTGGGTGTGTGTGTGTGTTGTAAGCAGTTTTGAATCCCATACTACCTTGCATTCAGCTGCCTACTAGGCATTGTAGCAAGCTATGACCAAATAGAACTTGTAAATGCCCCATGTTATACTTCTCAACACGTCAACCTGTGATTGAACGCAACACAACGTCAAATTTGTCAGTCCGTTTGATGTATGTTATTTTCAAGGGGTTTTAGTCAAGGTCTCAATCAAGTAGCAATTCTCTTCAACATCGCCCGAAGGTAAGGATGTAATGAGTGTGTTTTTGTGGCCATAGAGGCGTATACGTCTCAAGCTTGTCACCAACAACAGCTGTAAAAGATCTATTGATGCCTTTGACAATGATCTCACTTTTAAGAGCAATTTAATATGTTTGTTTTCTGCATTGAGCGTCCACTTCTGAACGTCCGCGAGTCCCATGCTTTGAGCAGTAATGAGAAAAATAAACTCTAAAGATCCATGGATTTTGGGCCTCCAATAACCACTTTCTGCGTGCAAGAGGCGCAACAACCAACTATTAGAAACTAATATCTCTAGTGAAAATATGCAACTTGAAGGTTTTCGAGGTGCGCTCCCTACAAAAGATGCATAAGCCAGTGCTTACAACAAAGGTACTAGTTCAGTTAATGATGCAATTGAGGTGGCAACATGAAGCCTACAAGAAATCTAGCCCTTTTTTACATACAACCAGATTCCATATGTTTAGTCCAATTGATGTCGCCCTGGTAGCTATCCAATCTGCAGCACCCCAGCCAAGCTCTCTGTCCAGACAACCCTCCTTGATTTTTTGTTGATATAATGGATCTTATGTGCTAAGCCAATAAGAGATGCAAAGAAAGTTGGCTCATCTCTAGGAGAAAATCAAGATAAGATGCAGCATCATGAGGAACGTATTTGCACAAGCGGGTGCTTGGCACCCAACATATATGATATATTGAGTGTATAAGTAAGTAAAATAATTTTTGAATCTTGAGGTTGCAAAATGCATTCGACAATAGATCAAAAACTTTGTCCTCTTGACGCTAAAATTGGTTCCGCACTCATGCAATATATTAACAGCAGCATGCCTTGCACTATGGAATGTTAAGTCATTGTTGGCAATAATTGCACTCTGCTTGTTCGGCATACTATAGCTGCTATATGGAGTTTGTACCTCAACCACCTGCTGCACAAAAGACCTTTGAGAAGATGTGAATAGATTTTAACTGCCCGCCATGGAGTAGCTAATTTCCTTCAAGGGAAAATGAGGGTTTGTGTTGGCTACAATACCAAACTGATGTCTTCCATCTGCAACCATCTGAACTTGATCCGATAGCTGCTGTGTACATAGACCTTTGCTCATAGGATTCACCACCAAATCATGGTTATTGGCAAGAAGGGAGCTCCAAAGCAGTTATAAAAATTGGGCGTTCAAATCCACACCACCACCATTCCATGCTCCGTATGCAGCTACTGAAGAGCAACGTTGCAAAATACTGTTCTTGCTAATCTCAACTGCACCCACGTTGGCTGCCCCCTGCATGCGGTTTAGCAAGAGAAGCTCTTTATAGGCCGCAGTATTGGCCATATTGTATGTAAAGTTTTTGCTATCCCACCCAGTTGTTGAATGGCCATCAATGAACTACTGCTGGAGGCTAATAGGTGGTGACATATTGGTATGTTGTCTCCAGAAATGCCATTTCTCTGCAGTCTATGTTCATCGGCTTCTCCAACATCAAATCTCTTTGTGTGAAAAAAAGAATTAGCTTTTTCTTCTGTTCTTTGACTATTCTTTTGATCTTGGTCGGCAGTGTAGACACCTACATGATTGACTACTTGACCTTCGCTGCAATGCTGTTGCATCTCCTTAGAGCTACACATTAACCAACTCCTACGGACACCATATTTTGCGTTGAATTGGTAATTAGAGACGTTTCTATTTGTCTACAAATTTTTCCGAAATGCTTGCCTCGTAAAATTTTCAGATAGGATATTCACAGAGTTGGACGAGGAGTGTGACTGAAGCCAATGGCTCATCAAACCATGACTTGTACTAGTGGTTCCCCAATGCCTTTCCCTCGACATTGAGATGTCTGCCACTAATCCCCTCACACTCTCTGCTAAAAGTGTAAGCAGCAAGCACTAAAGCTGCTGGCTTAATTACTTGAGGATAACCATAATAAGCTTTGGTGTGATCAATCCTGCTAAGTTTTTCTGCAGTCATGTCCTCTTTGACGTTTACTCTTTCCATTTCCTCGGCCTCTGCCATCTACATCGCCAACAACATGATAGCATCAGTAGAAAAAGATGTTCACTGGGCCTGCAAAGGCAATGAGTTTTGGTGACTCGACTCCAGATTAGGCCAATTGATTATCGATTGAAATCTAATATCTTCTGTTTCAGTAGCACTAGAACAGACCTCTGCCATGGGTTAATCGCACGGAATATCTGATCTTTGAGAGTGCTCATCACGTCGCCAAGCATCAGAAGTACCTTCCAGCTTGATAATCTACGAAATATAACCAGGATTTGAAAGGTCTCTGGTACTCCTTTCCAATTGTGCCCATCTTGCTACTGCATGGGCAAACATCACAGAAAAGAATTGGTGTGAATCTTGAGAATTAGGCATGGGGACCTGCTGCATATCATTTCCATGAACATTGAAGGATGACAGAGGGCACAAGGTTGTTGAATTTGCATGAGATATACTTGGAGCGGTATAATGCTGGCCATAACTAGTTGCACCTGTAGAAACAAGCTGAGTAAGGTAGTTGAAGCTGGACATACTGTTTAACTGGCCACTAGGTCTTGTTGCACACAAAGCTGCTATGATCGCTACGTGGGGAAGGCACTGGTATGCTTATAATTAGGTATTGAGGCTTCACTGCAAAAGAAGGCCAATTCCAATATGTCGATGGGGCAAACAATGACATTGTCGACCTTGTATTGTTGGAATGAATAGGGAGGAACTTGGCCTACAGACTCTATATATGTTACTAAAGAATGCTCTCGTAATGTCGAGACGATGTAGGATTTTCTTCATGGCTCTTCACTTTCATGTGAAAGGTAGGTTCCGCATTTGATGGTTCCATTAAAGCTCATGCGCGAGCAAAACCATCATCACCTACTAGTGTCATAGCCTACTCTCTCTCTCTCTCTGTGTGTGTGTGTGTGTGTGTGTCTCTCTTGCAAAGAGTGGACAGAGACAAACCTGCATACAAAGCTTTGAGCTGCTTCTGAGAAACCTACAAACTGCTTGTGGAGAAGATCGAATTGCTTTGAGAGCAATTGAGCAACGTAGAGTGATTTTTTCACATGGTAGCTTTCACATGGAGTTTTTTTTATTTAGAGCTTTTCATGGTAGCGATGTTTTTTTTTAAAATTTAAATTCAATGCCACATGGTGGATTCTGTCTTCAGATATTGGAAAAAGAGCCTTGGGCTCACCAAGTAAAGAGTTAGTCAAGTGGGGCGGCCGTTGGCTCTTAAAGGCCAATGTGACCGTAAGTGGGTGCGTTCATCTTACACCTATTAACTCAATCTATTGTGCAGGTCGCTTAGTAGCTAGTAGGATGTTTGTAAGAGCATCCACTAGGTTATCATCAGTGTGGACCTTGATAAACTCCAACCGCTTATCCATCAACGCATCTCAAATGAGATGATACCTCACCTTATGTTTTGACTTGGAGTGAAACAAGGGATTTATTACCAAAGCGATGGCACTCTGACTATCACAATGCAAAACTGGAACGTATTGAATGTTTAAGTCTTCCACTAGATGTACCAACCATATAGATTTTTTGCTAGCATTTGATGCTACAACATATTCAACCTCCGTAGTAGTAGAAGAAGATGTACAATTTTGGAGAGATGGCCTCTAAGAAATGACTCCCCTTGCTACTATCTTTGTAGCCCGCATAATCAGCATCCGTGTAACCAACAACAGATGCATCATTATTACCGAAGTGTAAGCACTTGCTCGTTGTACGCGTCAAGTACATGAGGATATGTTTCATTGTTATCCAATGCTTCTTGCAAGGATCAACCCTATACTACGACTAACCACTCCCACTACAAATGCGATGTCTTGCCTCATAGCTACCATAACATATGTGAGACTGTTGACAATTGAAGAATATGGAACACTTTCTATTTTTCCTTTCTCAACATCTAGCTTAGGAGAATCTTCATGTCGCACGAATGCTTGAGAGAGTCAATCTACTTGAGTTTCCTACAAGAAAGTGCTAGAACATTCTAGAAGAATGGCGTGGAAGATTCTAATTTAAGATTGAGAAAAGTTCTAGAAGATAGCTTACATCACCACTCATATCATCACCTATATCATTGCATGTATCATCATCATCACTTAAAAGTTCTTGAAGAATCTAAAAGGTTCTAGAAGCTTGAAGAAGAATCTGGAAGGCCATAGAAAGTTCTAGAAGCTTGGAAGGTTCTTAACCTCTTTAAGCTCGAGGAAGAACCTAGAAGATTCTTAACCTGCTTAAACTTGAGGATGAATGTAGAAGGTTCTTAAACTCCTTAAGCTTGAGGAAGAACCTAGAAGGTTCTTAACCTCCTTAATATTTAGTATAAATAGAAGTCTTGGGCTATGAGCCCCTCAATCTTCTCAACACCAGTTGTGAGGCACCTGCAAGGTAAGTCCTCTTCCATTTCTTGTCTTGTTCTTGTATTTGAGTCTTGTTCTTGTAGTCAAAAATTGCATTGTAAGTCAAGCTTTGTAGTCCAAGTTTTGTAATCAACTATTAAGTCTTGTAATCAAGATTAAGTATTGAAATCAAGTTTCAAGCTTTTCTATATTGTGAGCACCTCCTCTTGATCTCTTCTAGCTTGAGACACGCTCATAATAGTTTCTCAACATCAGTTATGAGGCTCTTGCGAGGTAAGTCCTCATCTAGTTCTTGTCTTGTTATCGAATCTTGTTCTTGTAATCAAGTATGGTCTTGTAAGTCAAGCTTTGTGATCCAAGTTTTGTAATCAAGTTCTCTTAACCAAGTATTAAGAAGAATGCTTTGGAAGATTCTAAAAGATTGAGAAAAGCTTGAGAAGATTCTACAAGATAGCTTACATCATCTCTTATATCATCATCACCACCAGAAGTCCTAGAAGAATCCAGAAGGTTCTAGAATCTTGAAGAAGAATCTAGAAGGCCCTAGAAAGTTCTAGAAGTCTGGAAGGTTCTTAACCTCCTGAAGCTTGAGGAAGAACCTAGAAGATTCTTAACCTCCTTAAACTTGAGAAAGAACCTAGAAGGTTCTTACCCTCCTTAAGCTTGAGGAAGAATCTTAGTTAGTATAAATAGAAATCTTGGGATATGAGCCCTCAATCTTCTCAATACCAGCTGTGAGGCTCCTACAAGGTAAGTCCTCTTCTAGTTCTTGTCTTCTTGTATTCGAGTCTTGTTTGTAGTCAAGCCTTGCAATGTAAATGAAGCTATGTAATCCAAGATTTGCAATCAAGTTTGAAATATAAGTCTTTTAATCAAGATTAAGTGTTGCAATCAAGTTTCAAGCTATCAAGTTCTTTTAATCAAGTATTAAGAAGAATGCTGTGGAAGATTCTAAAAGATTGAGAAAAGTTTGAGAAGATTCTACAAGATAGCTTACATCATCGCTTGTATCATCATCATCACTAGAAGTCCTAGAAGAATCTAGAAGGTTCTAGCATTTTGAAGAAGAATCTAGAAGGCCCTAGAAAGTTCTAGAAATTTGGAAGGTTCTTAACCTCCTTAAGCTTGAGGAAGAACCTAGAAGATTCTTAACCTCCTTAAACTTGAAGAAGAATCTAGAAGGTTCTTAACCTCCTTAATCTTGAGGAAGAATCTTATTTAGTATAAATAGAAATCTTGGGCTACAAGCCCTCAGTCTTCTCAATACCAGTTGTGAGGCTCCTGCAAGGTAAGTCCTCTTCCAGTTCTTGTCTTGTATTCGAGTCTTGTTCTTGTAGTCAAGCCTTGCCATGTAAGTGAAGCTTTATAATCCAAGATTTGCAATCAAGTTTGAAATATTAAGTCTTGTTATCAAGATTAAGTCTTGCAATCAAATTTCAAGCTCTTGTATATTGTGAGTGCCTCCTGTCACGCTCTTCTAGGTTGAGGCACGCTCATAACAGTTTCTCAGCACCAGTTGTGAGGCTCCAGCGAGGTAAGTCCTCTTCTAGTTCTGGTCTTGTTACCGAGTCTTGTTCTTGTAATCAAATCTTGTCTTGTAAGTCAAGCTTTGTGATCTAAGTTTTGTAATCAAGTTCTCTTAATCAAGTATTAAGTCTTCTTTACAAGATTGGGCACCCTCCTGTTATATGTAATTAACTACAATTGGGATAGCTAGCGTGTAATGGTTAATTACTATGCTGTCTTTTTATTTTTACTAACAATGAGTTGAGGTTGTGGACTCTGGGATTTGAGGAGAAGATGTCGGCAATAAATTATTCTTGGCTATTTTTAGCTGCATAGTGTTATAGTTTATTTTTTCAATAAGACACTATAACTCGCTTGTAAATAATTAGTGAGAATTCAGCCTAAAGAGGGTCATGCAATAAGTGGTAGCCACCACACAAAGACTAAAGTGGAACTAAGTGTAAAGAGGAGCCTCCAATTTTTTATACCAGTAAACAATAACAAATATTAAACACCAAACTTCATAAGAAGTGCCGTGGAGTTTGGGGCTACAATCTTTAGCCCATTGATTTGCAAGATTCCTCTCTCTCTCTCTCATGCTATATTGTGTACTCTCTAATATTGTCTACATCATCTTCCCCTTACAATGTTTCACTGTTGATTCTATACTTTGTGCGTGTATGTGTGTATGGTGTCATAGTCTAGGTGTGTGTACTTGGGTTTTGGGAGAGATGGTGAGAGGTTGACAGGTAAGTATGTGAGAAAATTAGAATTGTGAAAGCAATTGTTCTCCCCTTATCCTCCCAGCACTCGTATCATAGCTTTTGGTTCAAGGGAAATCGACAATTGATTTTAAATTTTAAGGAGAAATTTACAAATCTGTAGCATTAAGTTCGCAAATCAAGGCTCATCGGCAATTAATTGACCATTAATAAAAACTAATTTGCATTTTTTTTGGCCTATCTATAGTCAAAATCAGGTATGTGCAGCATTTAATTCCAAGAAATGGCTAAATTCCCTTGGGTTTGTGAAGTTACGGACAAGGGAATGAAAGAAGAAGGAGATTTCAAACAGAAAGATGAACGAGGCGGTGAATCCGACTCGACATTGAAGAGCTTTGAAGGAGTTTTAGAAGGGATGTACTCAACACCATCAAAGAAAGGAAGAAGAAGTGGAATTGGAAGAAGAGAAGAGGCATCATAAGCATTAAATTTCTCCGAGAAAACGTCAATTGAAGCTATTCATAAGAGGTACGAGGTCAAGCTCTTTGGTTTGAAGAGGGGAAGAAGAGAATTGAGGGCCTTCTCAATATTACTCCAAGAATTGTGACCTTCGGCGGGTTCGAGCTTGCATATAAGCCTTCCTCAACACAAGGCACCATGGGAACCAACCCTTGCTTACAGAGGAACACCCCTGTCAACCACAAAAAGGGCCTACAAGGGTTTCCACAACAAAAGCCTGCAAGGGTTTATTTTTTGTGTCATAAGGATCAAGCCTTCTCTACTTTCTAGAAATTTGTAGCATTTGTAGAGGATTGGTCTAACATGAAGCTAAAGTGCTTGAGGACTGATCATGGTGGAGACCACATCTCCAAGGAGTTTGAGGATTTCTATAGTAAGAGAGGTATTAGAGGTATCTAGAAAGGATGAATCGAATGATTTAGGAGCGAGTCACAGCTATGCTTTCTATGGAAAATCACACTTTGGGGTTTTAGGAAGAGACTGCTACAAACGTATTCCACGGTGGCCCTACAAAATACAAGAAAGAAAGTGTCCTTAACCATAAAACTGATAAATATTCATACCTCGCAAATCTTGTAGCACATAATCGATGATGTACGCGAACATAGAGAGATAGCGAATGAGATAGAGTGAGAGAGCACACGTAGGTGCACCTCCTAGAGTGGAGTGCTACACCAACATGGCGAGGGAGAAGAGAAGAGAGGAGAGAAGAATAACATGAGCACTGGGTGCAATTTCCCCCCCGTGCAAGAGTGATCATTTCCCTCTTGCACGTATTTACTTATAGATTTCTTGAATGCTCAAAGTGAGTACAAACTGGCCGGCCGGTCATAAATGGCCAAAGCTCATAGAGAGCACTTGCATAAGAATTTGCAAATTATACTTGTCAATAAAAATAGGGAGTTAGTATTCTTTGTCAAAAATATTACATAGTAAAAGAGAAATTTATGAAACTAAACAACATTGCTTATGCCTACCGTCATCCACATACTACCTATTCTAGTATCCCATACCATCCGAATAAGCAGTATATGTCTTATCGATTAAACTCAATCTTGCTTGACAAACAACTAATTTTAATCTAACAATACTATATTAAACTTCTCTAATTAAGATCTCATTGGTCGATTATAAACTCACCTTTCGTCACCTCTCTTTCACTACAAAAAGAAGGGGAAAAGGGGAAAAAAAGGAAAAGAAAGACTTACCTGTATCTTTGTCGTACATAGTGATTGAGTAATCAGGAGCGTTGATCTAAGCTCTAATACCACTGCTACAAACGGATGCCATGGTGGCCTTGCAAAATAAAAAAAAGAACGTGTCCTAAACCACAAAACCAATAAATATGCATACCTTGCAAATCTCGTAGCACATAATCGACGATGTACGCGACCAGAGAGAGACAACGAACGAGATAGAGTGAGAGAGCACATGACGCACCTCGTAGAGTAGAGTGCTACACCTGCACGATAAGAGAGGAGTGAAGAATAACATGAGCACTGGGTGCAATCTCCCCCCGTGCAAAAGTGAGCATTTCCCTCTTGCACGTATTTACTTATAGATTTTTTGAATGCTCAAAGTGAGTACAAACTGGCCGACCGGTCATAAATGACCAAAGCTCATAAGGAGCACTCGAATAATAAAATGTACATAAAATATATATCTTGTGCCATAGTCCATAGCTCGGTTAGCTTTTCCACCTGTCAACTGCCTTAAATAATAAAATATCAATTCCATTACAAAGAGAATATCGACACATGTACAATAATAGATCACTTAGTGCCATATTTTAGAGTAGTTGTGGTCCACAAAGAAGCCACACTATGATCATTTGTGTGTCTTTGGATGTGAGACGTATGCACACGTGCCAAAGGAGCTTTGAAAAAATCTAGACCCAAATTCATACAAATGTATTTTCCTTCACTATGGTGTAGATAGGGAAATGTAATATTATGTTTGACACCCAAAATCTTGTAAAGTTATCCGTAGTTTGTGCGTTATCTTTCAAACGAGTCAAATATGCACAATAAGCTTATAGAAAAATCACATTTGAGAACATTACCTCAGATTCAGTGCGACCTCAAAAGACTAATAATGCACCTTCAACTAGCAGCACTTTACTTGACAAGGTAGAAAGCACAAGCTCGAGACGATCTAGTAGATCCTCACATCTACCTGAGCGGTTTGAACCAAGGTTGACTATGTCATGATGACTGACTGTGGTGAGTTATCTTGTTACAAAGAAGACATGTAGATGGATAAAAAAGTTAGGTGGGAGCAAGCCGTGTTATCAGAGTATGACTCAATTGTCAACAATGAGACATGTGACTTAGTTGAGTTTCTAGAAAGCAAGCAATAACTACCTTGCAATTGGGTTGACAAGCAGAAGTTTACATATGAGGATTCAAAGCCTAATTACAATCAAGATTGACTGCTAAGGGATTCAAGCAATAGAAAGGAGTTGATTTTGAAGAAATCTTCTCGCTCATGGTCAAGATAACTATATTATATACAATGTTTGGACTGATAGCCATTGAGGACATGGAGTTTGTCCAAATGGACATGAAGATTTCCTTTCTTCTCGGGGATCTTGATGAAGATATTTATATGAAGCAACCTGAAGGTTTTGAGTAGCCTAGCAGGAAAAAGCTTATGTAAACTCAAGAAAGAAATTTATGGCTTAAAGTAGGGTTCAAGGCAATAATATCAAAATTTTGATGCTTTTATGAGGTCTCAAGGGTTTAGGAGTCAAGAGAATCACTGTTTCTGTACACAAAAACTCAATGATGGTTCACTGTTCATTCTCATTTTATACATAGCTAACATGCTAATTGGAGGACATTCCACTAAATAGGTTGCCAAATTGAAGAAGAAACTTTGCTATAGATGATTTGGGAAAGCAAATAATTTTCTTGGTATGCCTATCAAGAGAGACAAGAAAAGGGTCTTATATCCACATGTTCTTGTAACATTTCAATATGTAGGGGGGAAGGCAATGAGTACCCTACTACCTCATCTTTGAAACTAATCAAGGAAGTGTTATGAGTGCGTCTCGAGCTAGAAGAGAGCGAGAGGAAGTGCTCAGAATATAAAAGAACTTGAAACTTAATTGAAACATTTCATCTTGATTACAAGACTGTTGGGAGGAGAAGGGGAGAATGATTGCTTCCATAATTTCAATTTGCTCACACACTTACTCTTCAACCTTTCACCATCTCTCCCAAAACCCAAGTGCACACACCTAGACTATGACACCACACACACATATACAAATTATAGAATCAATAGTGAAAGATTGTAAGGGAAAGATGATTTAAACAAGATTAGAGAGTACACAACATAGCATATCATAGCATATCATGTGTGTGAAAGAGTGGTGGTAATACGTGTGCTAGTCTCCACCCAATCGTGCTATCTTATAGCCTCCCCCTAGCGTACACATTGTCTGGCCGTGCCGGTGGCCTTGCCCGTAGGACCCATGTCCTTACATTACACCCCCCTTGGGAGAATTGTTTTCGTCCTCAAAATGAACGCAGGAAAATGTTTCTTAAGTGTGGAGACATACTCCCATGTAGTGAGGGCGAGCTTTTTGAAATGGGGCCTCTAAACCCAAACCAATGGGCCTACCCTCACAAAATGTTCATAAAGAGGTACGCACACTACTTGGGGCACCACCTTCTTTTTGGAGTGGAGAAGGAAACCAATCAAAATAACACTTGCACTCACCCACTCAAGCAACACACTTTGAGAACCCTTACTCTATGTACACTTTGGACACTTGACACCATCAACGATTATGCAACCCAATGCCGTGCATCAAATGTAAATATGCTATTTGTGGAATAGCATTCACCTTATCCCCATAAGAATACCCATGATACATCCAAACTCCTCCTCTCTCAAGCACTCATCAAAAAAATCATGCGCACAAGACCTGCCTCTCAAACACACAAGAGACTCACCTACATCGAACTAACACACTTTGCATAGAGAGCTCATCTCCATCTATGCAATGCCGTGACAAATAAAATCACCATGAGAGGTAGCCACATGCATATGTAATGAAGCAAAAGAGAGTTGGAGTGAGAATTTTCTTTAGACTAATTGAATAAGTGTGGAGAAACAAACCAATGGTAAATTGAGAGTAGAACACTTACTTGATTTCTTGCACACCTTTTAAGGGGTAGACAGACGCTGGCTAACCATCACAAATTGCGACACTTGATTGTTTGAAGATGATTTAATGATCATTAACAAAACCATGAGAGAGATCATGATGTATTTACAAGTTATTGAGGTGCTACAATGATTTATTGGGTTGATGGAGTAAGAGATTGTAGAATAGAAAGAGTGGAGGATAGAGTTGCACTTTCTCCAAAGAGAAGGGTTAGGAGGGAGGATGTGAAAGAGGGAGAGTTGGGGGTTTATCTACTATTGATCAAGAGCAACATGAAGTTGAAAATATAGGTGTGTGTCCTTGAGTCTCTCCAAGGGGGGCTATTTATAGTTGTGTAGGAGTGGGATTATGCTACACTTAATTAGGGTGAGTGATTAGCCTTAATTAAGTGTCCTTTGACCACTCATTGAATATTGGACATAAAAGGGACTATTTATTCACCAAAAATATCATTTTAGACCGTGAAGGCTCCATAGGGGTGCATAATGTAGGTGGGCCCCACCATGAGGCCCTACGGGTGGCTCCTGCGGGGTATCTCAACTTGTCTGTCTTGGCATTTAGAAAGCATATTTAGGTTGGTCCCATCACATGCAAGTGACCTTGAACACTCATTGCTCTTCTAGAAGATGAGTAGGAAAAAATAAGATCTCACCCTCTTGATTTACTTGATTTACAGTTCCTTTTTGCTGCGAATCTGACAGATTTACACTATTTTGACCATAACTTTTTACCTGTAGCTCGGAATGACATGCTTCAAAAGGCAAATTTGACCTTCTCAACATGTTTGATATGAATTTGGACTATTCTTCACACCCATGCACCAAGGAATTCAGTTTGTAAGGTCCACACTAGGCTAGGGAACCTTTTGCTTCCAAGTCTTCTTGTATGGGCCCTTTGTTTGTATGCATCCAAGGGGAATCATGATTTTTCAAAAGGGTATGATGCTTAAACAAATAGAGGAGGGCCCAATATTATTTGCTTGTGAAAAGAATATACAATTTGAGTCTTTTTCAAAGGAGAAAAACTATATGTATATTCTTAAGAGATATTGGGCCACCTATGTAGGGGGCATAGAAGACTTGTAGAGATGGACCATAATCTTTGGTAAAGACAAGTGGAGAGTTGATTTTCCATGGTAATTTATCTATATGGGATGGAAGATGGATATATTATTTTTCTACTACTAATTCACAAGAGGTAAGAAAGTTTGGGGGTAGATAGTTGGTTATTGTATGCTTAATTTTATTTACAAAGCAAAAAAGAAAAGGGTGGTAATATAAATATATGACTAAGGTGACATTTTTGGGAAGAGTACAATGTATGTGTCGCCGCAAAGGTTAAACGAAGAGGGGGAATTTACTCTAGATAACTTAATAGCGTAGAAAAATATATACACATATGAGAAAGAGGACGTTGAGTAGGTTGAAAAATGTTGCAAAAATATGGTTACCATTTTATGCCATTCAGTAGAACCTTCTTCAGGTCTATCTAGCCATTTTACCAACACATGTCGTCTGACATGATGTCTAGTGTGAAGCTCATGAGAATCCAAAATATTTTTGGACTCATGAGCAATGGTAGGTGGTTCAATAAGGTCAACTAACACACCTATGTGAATGACATGGTCAAAAACTACTTCAAACTCAGCACCATTATAAATAGTGCTGCCACTTTTGTAACCCGTAACTTATAGCATAAAGCTCTCTCTCATAGCATAATAATTCTATTGAGATCTATTTGACTTTTCTCTTTCAAAGGATATAGGTCTTCCCTCCCGGAGAAGTACCACACCAACTACTTTATCACTAGCATCAATCTCTACCACAAACGACTTAAGTGGTTCAACGGTTGCTAGGATAGGAGCAGTGGCTACAACTACCTTGAGCTGTTCAAAACTGCATTTTTGGGCTTCTTCCCAAGAAAAGGTCTTACCTTTTGCTTTAAGTTGATCCGCCATAGGAACAACAATTTTGGCATAATTACGGATATACTGTCGATAAGATCTATCCATGCCTAAGAAGATTTGAAGCTCCTCAACCGTGTTGGGATATGCCCATCGAAGAATGGCAATGACCTTGTTAGTGTCCTAAGTGTTCTATATGTTCATCTTCAGTCTTACTGTGAATGAGAATGTCATCAAGGAAAACCACAACAAATTTTCCAAGATAGGGACGTAAGACACTATCCATGAGTGTTATAAATGTACCTGGAGCATTGGTTAAACCAAAAGGCACATTGAAGTGGGCACACAACACCTATGATTTTCTTCAATACGAAGAACCTCTACAACACAATATTTAGGCGATGAATCTAGTGTGAGCCGTTGCACCGTGTGCATGACCTTTTCTTTGCCTTGCAAAAGAGGAAAATCCTTCTTGTTATGTTGGTTCGAAAGACATTTGAAACACAAAATGTGTTTCTTTGAACGCTCATAATTAATAGTGCTAAGAGGCTCACGTGGAGTATCTCATGATTGTTTAGGCTTATTAGCCTCTTGTGGGTGTGGAGAGGTGATTGTCTCTTATTCCTCTTGGAACGTGTGGGAGATCTACTTTGCCCTTGGCTCTTAGCCACATTTCTCTAAGCAAAATTATTCTTAGAGTAGGGAACATTTCCCTTCCTCTCTTGGTCGTCATCATATCTTTGGGCATGACCTATGGCTTCTTCCAAAGTTTTTGGATGTTGGGTCTTGACATGAAGACGATAGTCTTTGTCACGACCCCTATTAAAACCCCGTATCTTTTGGAATTCATCTAGACCTTCTAGTTTTATTACGATTTCCCAATACTTCGAAAGGTACTGTGTGAGAGAGAGGCCAGACATGTGGCATGCATCCCATGCTAACCAATTCTTATCTTCTTCAGTGGAGTCCAAAAACTCTTTGGAGAAAGAAGCTTGAAATGTAGCCAAAGACGGAGGACTAGCATCTATTGGAGATGTCATCCACCACTTATAGGCCACTCCTTTAAGAGATAGACTTGTTTTCACAACCGTTTTTATATCCGGGGTGTGTCTCAACCTATGAATATCACTCCATTTGTGTAAGAATGTATTGACCGCATCCTTGGTGCGATCACGCTCTTCCCCATGAAACTCAGGAATGGTGATATTCTTAAGCAATGCATTGCTACCTTCTGCATCTTCTAAAACATTTGTCTCTTGGACTCCTTGAGTCATGCGAGCTTGGTTTCCTTGAATCGTGCCACTTGTGGCTCCTTGAGCTATCTGTGAATTCATAAATTTCACAAGTAGCTCAGTAAGATTTGTAACATTTGCATTGAGTGCAAAGAGGTTGCGTTGAAGTACGCTTTGGTGATTTTCCAAAGTCTTGAAAGCAGCCATACCTACAATGCCATGATCTCCTAAATCATCATCGTCATGCATATTAGTGTTGGCAACACCCGTGGTGCCTTGATTTTGATGTACGTGATCAAAATCAAAAGTGTACGTAGGTGGGATATCCTCACTAGTTATGGTAAACACACACTAATGTAAAGAGAGAAAAAAATGTCAATTTGTACCTTGTAAAGCTTAAAGTCTTTGTGTTTTATATGCTCGGTAATTTGCATCGCATGTAAACCTCGCCTTGCAAAAATTGTAGTGCTTCACGTTGCGTTCATTGTAATAATATCTTCGTTGATTCTTCACAAAAACTCATCGTTTTTGTGAAGGCTATTCTTCGTGTGTGAAGTTTCCTCCTTGAAGAAAAAGAAATTTTGGAGAAAAACTTGCCTTTCTCCAAGAAGTGAAAAGGAAGGGTGAAGCTACTTCCTTGAAGTTTGAAGCTTTCCCTTTCCTTCTACCTTTCTTGTTAACACAAGTATGATATCTTTCCTTTTTATACAGAACAATGTTCAATAACTTGGATGGTAGAGTGTTGACATCTTACCCTCATGGGGTGGGTTCAACCCTCCTTCATGCAAGGGTTTAGAGGGGCTTCTTATGGGCGGCGCCAACGGTGCCACAGAGTTGTCAATTAGGAAAATTTTGAACTCATTTTTGGGCCTTTTAAGAGTGCCACATCATCAAAGTTGTACAAAAGAAAGAAACCCGGTAGACCCCTCTAAATATTTCTTAGAACCCCATGATATGACCTATCATTGGAAAGTTCTTGAAAAATGGATTCTAAAGAGCCAAGGTCCGAAAAGTTTGGATGACTTCTATGAAAGTTATGCCATTTTTTTTCAATCAGCCAGGTTTTGTTACCGTTATGGTAATCTAAACCTTTTTCTAGATCTACATGAAGGCAATGTCCGATACATGCATGCTATATATCAATAGATAGCATTTGAAGAGTAGATTCTAAATATCCAACCTCCGACAAGTTTGGATCTTATTTGCAAAAAAATTACCGATCCCCACTTTTTGAAAGCTATGCCACATCAACAATTCTTACAAGGCCCATTTTTGAGTCCAAACTTTTCCTAAAGTTGATTGAGTTTGCCTTGGTCGCCTGCCTTGGTCATGCATTGTGGATGGTGTAGGTGGGGTTGGAGCTAGCGGTTGTTGATGTCTGCTTTCGCGTGCTGGACACAAAACTCTACGCCTATCTTCTTTTTGCTGCACAGCGGAGACGTTGTTGTCCTTGCCTGCAAATCGTGGGAGAGAAGCAGTGCATCACATGTACATGCAACCCGCTTTTTTACTTCCCCAAAAATAGCTCGGATACCAGTGAAAGAGCAGTGGTAATGCGTGTGCTAGTCTCCACTCAACCATGCTATCTTATGTCCTCTCCCTAGCGTACACATTGTTTGGCCATGCTAGTGACCTTGCCCGTAGGACCCATGTCCTTATAGTGTGTGTGTGTGTGTGTGTGTGTGTGTGAGAGAGAGAGAGAGAGAGAGAGAGAGAGAGGAATCTTGCAAATCAATGGCCTAAAGATTGAAGCCCCAAACTCCACAAAACTTCTTGTGGATTTTGATATTTAATATTTGTCATTGCTTATTGGTGCCAAAAATTGGAGGCCCATCTTTGCACTTAGTTCCACATTAGTCTTTGTGTGGTAGCTACCACTTATTGCAGGACCCTCTTTAGGGTGAGTTCTCACTAATTATTTTGCAAGCGAGCCATAGTGGCTTATTGGAGAATTAAACTATAACACTATGCAACTAAAAATGGCTGAGAATAATTTATTTGCTGACGTCTTCTCCTCAACTCCCAAAGTCCCAATCTACACAGTATCAATTCACTGTTAGTAAAAATAAAAAAACAGTACAATAATTAACCATTACAATTGTAGCTAACCACATACAAAAGGAGGGTACCGAATCTTATAACAACCCTCCCTCCTTGGAATATCTTCTTGATATCTTCACCTTATTTGTGATTTTCACTTTGAGAAGAGTGTGTGGAGATATAAGAATACGAAGAGAAGGATTGTCATTGACAAATTGATGATCAATTGAGAAACTGGTCTGCGAGAAAATGGATTTTTTATCTAGTGTCCAAACTCCCTTGTTCCCAATGGCAATAGCAATCGAAAAAAACATGTGCTCACAATATATTTTGATTGAGAAATTTCAATCAACAAGATCCTCAATCAGTGGAAATTGTGAAGCTTGAGGAGTTTTTGATGATCCAATCTTGAAGGATTTTGAATGAAGCTTTTACAAGTATATTCTGGCAAAGGGCGTTTCTTGATGTTGTCCGGCCAAGAATAATGTATTACTCCTTGAATTGGGTAGCCAAGGTATTGTGGGCAGCTTCTTGAATTGGGCGGCCAAGAGTTGCTGATGATAGGTGGCTCTCAAGTCTAGTGACCAATCAAGGAATTGAAGCAATAAGAAGACGAGCGAGAATTGCCCCCAGGGGGTGTTTCCTTTTGCTTGGTTCTTGGGTGGCTGACCAAAAGTAAAATTATTATTATTATTAAGCCACATCTTTTATTGAAAAGGTGTGTACATGCATGAAGTAAAGCATGGTAGTGTGTAGAGAGGGAGAGAGGAAGCCCACGAGGAAAGAAGGGAGATGGCAACATCTGCAAGAACTTTCGGACCACAAGGCACAAGGGAAAAGTGCTCCCGGTGACAGGCAGACCAATTTGCCACCACTTTCACATCTTCCTAGTGGAATCATTTATAAAGGTCACAAAATAGCTAGCTCCCCCTAAATACTTGGTTGGTATATGACTTGGTCACTTCTTCTTCAATGGCGATAAAGTGTTCCTAGTATGTTTGCCATAGATGCAACCCTCACACATAACAAAGTTGGAAAAAATTAAAATGTAAGTAACCAAAACATTCCAATGTTTTCATTCCCTTTTGGCTTCTATGGCGTAGCCGGCTGTGTACCAAAACTTAGTAGACGAAAGCTCAACTATGGATACATACTACTCTTTTATACACAAGACAGACATAGAATAGAGTGTTTCATGCTTTTGGCCTTTGATAGTAACAAGGTTTTCCTTCCTAATTATCCATTAACCATTCCCAAAGGTTATTGTCGTGTAACGCAAGTCATCAAGCTAACCAAAAAATTTCATATTCTTTGCTAGCTTGGGGACATGTCTGACATTCTTTGTTATGAACTTTGTGACATTATGCAGAAGCTTAATGTCTCCAACATAATGTATTTCAAGTCATCAAGCTAACCAAAAAATTTCATATTCTGTGCTAGCTTGGGGACGTCTGACATTCTTTATTATGAACTTTGTGACATTATGCAGAAGCTTAATGTCTCCAACATCATGTATTTCAAGCTCATAATTAATACTGAGCTTCACTATGCCATGTGTATGTGCATAATAGAGAACCACTTTCTATGAGGTGTCACATGGAAATATCTGAGGTAGGTAGGATCTCAGGCACATCTATAGTCTTAGGAGAGTCTACCACATTGAGCTCCTCAACCTTAGCTTTGCCCTTTCCATCATTATATGCACTTCTATACATCCTTTGATTTATTCTTATCTCTCTGCAAAATCCTACAATCTCTCTTCATGTGAGATTTCTTGTGGTAAAGGTAACACTCAATGTTACACAAAGAATCTCTAGAATTATTATGAAAGTTCTCACGTTCCTTGATTTTAGCACAATTTTGACTGCAACTCTTCCGGCCTTTCCCACTAGCAACATACACATGGCCCACTTGGAAAGGTCCATAGATTTTCTATGAATCTCTTCACTGAGCAGACTAGAAACCATGTTGTTGTAGACAAATTTTCCCTTAGGGTCAGAGTTACTTATGGATGTACAAAAAATGTCCCATGAGGAAGGTAGAGAGAATATAAAGAGGATATACTACATCTCTTCATCAAAATTGAGTCCCTATGATGTCAACTGATTGAAAATTACATTGAACGCATTTCAGTATTCAAAAATTGTGTGGGCTTCTTTCATGAAAATTTCAAATAGCTTTGTCATTAAGTAAACCTTGTTACATGCGTTCTTGCTCTTGTATGAATTGCATAGATTTTTCCATAAGTCTTCAAAGTTAGCTTCAACAAGGATAGTGAAGTACACAAGGATATCTTCAACAAGGATAGTGAAGTACACAGACCTTGCAACAAGGTGTAGACGAATAGTGAATCTATCTTTGGCATTAAGAATATTCTATTGGCTTCTTGAAATATTTCCAAAACTTTCAACATAGCTTTGATTCATTAAATTTAAAAAATTTAGCAAAACAATTGATTGAATATTCACAACACACAAAGAAAGAAACACAAACAAGAACAAAACACAAGACACCATACTGGATACCAACCATCCCCTTCAAAAAATTTGAGTGAGTATTTGCCTTGTGCCTTTTTATTCATCTCATGGAGCATGAACTATAATAAGATAAATATATAAAAGATAAGAGAGCATAAGAAACATAATCAAGAGAGTGTATGCCATGATTAAGAGATAAAATTAACATAAAAGAGGGCAAACGTGTATCTTCCGTAGCCTTTTTTTTAATGAATATTTTGATGGCTCCATTGGCTTCAAAAGGGGGGTAAAATAGTAGGTCACCTAATGAGGATGCTCTCGGAGTGCTTGCCTTCCTTGTGAAGAGTCAAGAAACTAATTCCTGCTAAAATAGTACGGTGGGCACCAAGACGTGATTTTGGGATTCTCTTTCTCTCCTCATGCATATACCCAAATATAGAAGTGATTCTTTTCTCTTAAACTCTAAGAATACTAGATAAAGAAGCGTTCTATTTACATTGCTTATTTTGAATGATTTTTTAGAACAAAATTGATAAAATATCTAAAAGTAGTCATAGTAATAACAATCCTCACTAATACAAAAGAAAATGATGAACCATCTCACAATCTGGCATGTGTTACATTGGCTTATCTAAGTTGCATTTATGTGCTTGTATAATGATTTTTATATGTATAAAATGCAACTAAACATTGTGTTCTCGTATAACACGTGTTTATCCGTATAAAGTATAATTCGATGAAAATATATTTTGATAAAATATTTCAATCAAATTGCTGTTTTATATAAAAAACCCAGCATTGAAATTTCAAACAAACTCTCAAATTTCTTTTCTTGTTGTTAGTCAAAGCACTTGGAGAGCTGATTGAGATAATCATTTGCCATTTCCTAATTGTTTTTATTATTTATAATTAAATTTGTGTTTTTTTTTTACCCTATTGTTGTAGAGCATAGTCTCATACTTTGGGGTTAGTATGCAAGTTAGTACCATGTCCCTGGCCACTTAAACCAAAGCGTCACTTTGCAGAGATGGTTTAGCTTAGGTACCTTTTCCTGTTTGTGTAGAACTTTGTGTCACACTATAGAAGAGTTAGAAAATTACACACTTTCTTTCTGACTGTGAAGACCATCACGTTGCACTACAATGAGAGTACAAAGAGGGTTAGATTCCACATCTCTAGCTGTGCACACCATCGTGTTGCATTGTAGAGAGGGTTTATGGCTCAATAATCAAGTTGTGCAGATCACCACATCACACTGTAAAGATGGCGTAAAAATTGATACACTTATATACAATGAAGTAAATGATCACTTGTTTAGTACAAAGCACTATGAACTCAATAAGAAATAAGAGTGTTGCCCTATCATCACAACTACCATATTTATGTACACACATGTGCTAAAATGCTTGCATAGCAAGTTATGCCCTTTAAACATTTTTGCCTATGTAGGCCTTGTAATGTAGCCCTATTATGCATACACACTCAATGCATGAAAAAAAGTTTATGTTGCGCAAGATGTGGGTATAAGAAATTCGCTTATTAGCATTTGCTGACAAAGATTTCTATTCTAAGCAATGTGAAGTTCTTTGAAGCTCTTGTGTCGTTTGCTTGATTAAAGGATGTAGAGATTTTTTGAAGTCTTACTTATCTATTTGATGCTTCTTTGGAATCCATTTTAGCTTTGTGGTTGGTTGTCGTATTTGGCATTGTTCTGCAGTATTGGGTCTTGGCTTGAAGTGAGCTCTCTTATAATTGTACTATAATCGTAGGAATAATTGAAAGAATTCAAGCGGCGGTGTAGTGGCACTAGTTTTATTGGTTTCCTTTGGGACCCACTTCTTTGTGATTGCTCGCTTTTTTGTTGATGCTACTCATTTAGGAACCCATACTTGTCCCTGTTTCATTTGAAGAGACTTCTTTGGGATCCACCTTGTTGTTGTGTGAGTCAATAGCAGTCTTTGCTTCAACCCTTGTACTCTTGGTTGTGGACGAGATTCAGAATTTGGGAGTTCATGCTCTCTATTTTGGAATCCAAATGAATTCCTGACCTCTTTGTACTTGAATCAACTTCTTTGGAATCCAAATTTGATTTGTGAAAGCTTGAGACTTTGTGGTTTTCTTAGCCGCTCTTGCAGAATTTGATTGTTGTCCTTTTGGAATTGGATCTTGTGATTTTTCAATAGAGATCTTCATCTTCTTGATCCATACCTGCTTTTGGCCAAGCTGGTTCTTTGGTATCCAGATTTGTTGAGCTTTTTGGCTTTGACTTGTTGTTCTTTTCTTTTGGCCTTCTTTGGTTGTCACAGAAGTTGCTAGTGAAAGTGATGACCTGAGTTTCTGGTAGGGGATTTCATAAGAATTATCACTATCGTTGCTATCCTCAACAGGTTGCATTCTAGCACTTTCCCTTTGTGGTTTGGCTGGTTATGGAAAGTTACTATCGGTCTACACTTGGATTGTTGTTTTTGGGAAGTTTTTTCTAGCAAATTGATTAGAGCATTGTTAGCCCATTGACATGGCTGTGTTCTTCTCGACTGAGTCTTTTCTGCATGTATAGGAGCCACTTATTAGGATGCATGTTGCAGTTGTGTTTTCAATGAAGATTTTGGAATCCAATTTTGATGCACTTTATTCTTGTAGCGATGACATTGGTTCCTGGGTTTTTGATCTAAAAAATCATAAAACCATGCATTTGTTAAAGTGTTGTTCATGTCACCTGCTAGATTGTCTGGATTTTCATTGTCGGCATCTTCTTGAAGCTCCAAGTGTTCTACAGAATCGTAGAACTCGTCTTCTTCTTTGTCTTTGTTTTCTTGGATCACACTCACTACAAAGTAAGGAAAGACATCATAGCCATCTTCATCACAAAACTTTGTTGTGGGACAGTCTTGAATAGCACACACATCCATAGTAGCCAAGATGTGCTCCCATTCAAGTGGATCGAATGCTTCCTCAGGAAAGGGTTCTGGAATATAATCCTTATCTTCAATTTACATTTCTTAAATACACTCCTCTTGCTTTAAACTTCCGCATTGCGAAGCTCCACACATCTGCATTTCTTTAGGCTTACCCAACCATGCTGGAAGTTCTGATCCTTCTAGAGTAGCGGAATCAAACTCTTCTACAGGGATTCTCATCACATCCTTGTAGCTATGGCCCTTCATATCTATTATTGTCATGGTTTCCATATGTATCAGGTAGATATGGTCATAACACCAATCGTGAACCAATTTTAATTGTCTCATGAATGGTCCTTCTAGGATGATATCATAATTGTTCTTCTGGCCAAAGTCAACAATAGCAAAGGTTTCGTTTTCATTTTTCAACAGTTGGGGATTAAGTGAAATACACCACATGCAAGAAAATAGTCATTTACTTGTGTGATCTCCGTCTGAGGACGTTGTTTGATCAAGTGGTTGCCACGGATTTTGTGACAATCTATCTCTGGTTGAAGAGATTCTTCTTGCAATTCCTCTTGGCTGTAAACAGGCTGTGACCTAGCTAAGCCTCTATTCACAACAATGAACTACAATGTCCTTTTTTCCATCTCATACCTTCTTTCCTTAGGTCAAAATGCAGGAGGTGGAGGTTGTACAGGCCTCACCACTCCATGTGTTTCTCTCATTTTCTGTAGCTTCAAAGGGGAATACCCACTTTGGTTGCTATAATACATTGCAATTGGTACTAGCGCTTGTTTAGTGATGGTTCCATCATTTGCATATATCTTGTTGAGATGTCGAGCTCTACACCTTGAGCTGGCATCCACTACGGGTCTTGGCCGCTTACGGCATTTACTCACTGGCGCGTTAGGTGACCGACACGGAGGATCTCTGCCAGTGATTCTACAGCTGGACTACACTTATAGTGCCAGCCTAGTACGCTTCTAGCGAGTTCACACTTAGTGACCGCATGTACATATGTGCTACTTTTCAGCTTTAGCACTTAGTCATTTTGTACTCTCTTTTCTGTGAAGAAGAAGAAGAAGCTTTCCATCTCTACATGGAAGTTCAGAATAACAAATTTCCTAAAAGGAAAAGGTTATTGGGACTATGTAGAAGGAGACAATGAAAAGGAACCAGAGATTCCCGAGGCAAATGCTACAGCAGAACAAAGGAAAGCTTTGAGGGACTGGCAACAAGGCCAGAGCAAAGTGATGTATTGGCTGTCTATGAGCATCACAGATGGCATGATGGGCTATCTACAGGATGCTGAAACCCCCGCCATTGCATGGAGAAACTTAGGCAGAGTGTTCGAAGTGAACACCAAGGCCAGGAAGCTTCAACTAAAGTCGGAGCTAAATCAGGTTAAGAGGAACAACCTCTCAATCAATGATTATGCCTTGAAGATCAAGAGTATCATTGAGGCTCTTGGATCTATTAAAGTCTCAGTGGAAGACGATGACATTGTCCGCGCATGCTTGGATGGTCTAGGAGATGAGTATGTACATTTTAGGTCTTCCATGAATACAAGAGACGACATCCCCGTGTTCCAAGATTTGATTTCTATGCTTATTCTTGAGGAGAAGAACCTTGACACATCTTCTTCTCATGGCAGAAATAATTCTGAACAGGCCTTCTATTCTAACTCCAACAGAGGTAGAGGTAGAGGTCGTGGTCGAGGCCCAAGGGGTTGCAGGGGCCAATTTCTGGAAGGTCAATCAAATCAAAACAATACAGGTGGCAGGGGAAACCAGTCTCAAGGCAGGGGGAGTCAAAGAGGTCGTGGTGCAGGATCAAGCAGGCAGCAACATACTCCAGATAGTAGAGAATGTTGGACTTGTGGTGAAAGAGGTCACTTTTCACGTGACTGTCCAAAGGGAAAAGCAAGTAGAAAGAGAGAACAGGGCAACTATGCATCTACTAGCAGAGATGCAGATGACAACAAAAACGAGCGCATGTTTGTTATGCAGCATGTAATGAATACAATGACTGCAGAGAATTCCACCCAAGATGATGTTTGGTATGTGGATTCAGGTGCCTCTAATCACATGACGTCTCGTGGAGAGTGGTTTAGAGATATGCGCAAACCAGATGTGTCAGGCTATGTGCAGACAGGAGATGACACAGCTCACCCCATTGCTCATGTAGGGGACATACCTCTAAATACGAAGAGTGGGAAATCAAAGTACTTAGCAGATGTACTTCATGTCCCAAACATTACAAAGAATCTTGTTTCTGCTGGACAAATGGTTGAGCAGGGTTTGCAGGTTCGCTTCAATCCAAATGGCTGTTATGTAGAAGATTTCCAGAATGGCTGTAAGCTGATCACAGAGGGCAAATGTGTGGGCAGAATGTTTACGCTGAATGTAGACATGCCTGAGGTAAAAGCTGCATTATTTGCACAGGGCACATGTGTTGTGGCTGATGTTGACATTTGGCACAAACGCATTGGCCATGTCAATGAGCAGAGATTGTGCAGCATGCAATCAAAACAGATTGTAAAAGGTTTGCCCAAATTCAAGGTGGATGGTATGCATAAAGTGTGTGCAGCATGCCAGTTTGGAAAACAGTCAAAGGGCTCATTTCCACATGAGCGCAATGTATGTAAAAAGCCACTTGAGGTGGTGCACACAGATGTTTGGGGTCCAACCGATACTGCAAGTATACATGGTTGCAGGTATTATGTCTCTTTCATTGATGACCATACAAGGAAAGTATGGGTCTACTTCATGCGTAACAAAAGTGAAGTGTTTGGTCACTTTCAAGACTTCAAAGTCATGATTGAGAAGGAGACAGATATGCAAATCAAGACATTGAGGTCAGATGGAGGGGGAGAGTACTTCTCCAATGATTTTTCAGATTTTCTGCGAATGCATGGTATACACAGGCAGTTTACATGCAGATATACTCCACAGCAGAATGGGGTCGCAGAAAGGAAAAACAGGCACATTGCAGAGGTTGCACGTGCATTGATGAATGAGAAGAACATGCCTCATCATTTCTGGGCTGAAGCTGTAAATACAACTGTGTACATTATGAACAGGACACCTACAGCTGCGGTGCATGATGTAACACTTGAGGAAAAGTTTACAGGTACAAAGCCTGATTTGGCACACTTGAAAGTGTTTGGCTGCATAGCTTACGTGCATGTACCAGATGAGTTGCGTAGGAAATTGGATCCTAAAGCAGAGAAATGTATTCTTGTGGGATATTCCCTTGAACAAAAGGGGTACAGGTGCTACAATCCTACTATACGAGAATTACGAGTGAGCAGAGATGTAGTCTTTGATGAGATGAGCAGCTGGTACAGCAATGCACATGGCACTATTGGGGCTGATGTAAAAGATGATGTGGTTGTACAAAATGTGAGGCCACAGTCACAGGTTTTGAGTGGACCACAAGAGTCCTCTTCTCGTGGCTCTGTTGAGAAACCATGGAATGGTAGACTACGTACGCAGGTTACTCCACCAACAGGTACAGGGAATGTATCACGAAAAGGAAAGGAAAAGGTTGATGAACCTCCCTTTATGGTTGATGTATCATCAGGTTTTTCACATGTAGACATGGATTCAGATGGTTCTGAACAAAGTCTTGATAAGGAATTTGGAATTCCGGCTGTCAGGACACCTGGTGTAAGGAAAGTACAAGAAGATGCTAGAGGGCAAAGGAGTGACCCAGGACCGCGCAAATCTAATAGAGTCAGAAATCCAATTCAGAAATTGACTTATGATGGGTATCTAGCGCATCACCAAGCCTACATGGCTAAGGTGATACAGGATGTGGAGCCCACATGTTTTGAGGATGCAGTTGGAAATGTGCATTGGGATGATGCAATGAATGAAGAGATGGCTGCATTGGAAGCAAATGACACATGGGAGTTGGTGCCATTGCCAAGTGGCAAGAAAGCTATTGGTTGCAAATGGGTGTATAAAACCAAGCATAAGGCTGATGGTAACATTGAGCGTCACAAGGCAAGGCTGGTCGCAAAGGGTTATGCACAGACGTATGGCATAGACTATGAGGAGACCTTTGCTCCAGTGGCAAAGATGATGACAGTGAGAGCTGTCATAGCAGTGGCTGCATCTAGAGGATGGATTATGCATCAAATGGATGTAAAGAATGCCTTCTTGAATGGTGAGTTGCAAGAGGAAGTGTATATGGATCAGCCACCTGGTTATGTCGATCCAGGTTACCCAGATTATGTATGCAGACTTCTCAAAGCTTTGTATGGTTTGAAGCAGGGCTCTAGAGCATGGTATGATAGGATTGCCAAGTATCTTGTCAGTATTGGTTTTAGGAGAGCTTATGCTGATCATTCACTCTATGTACGTGAGAGTGATGTGGGGATTGTGGTCATTACCATATATGTAGATGACCTTATTATTGTTGGTGACAATGCTATGGAGATTGACCAAGTGAAGGGTCTTCTCAAACAGGAGTTTGAAATGAAAGATTTAGGCGAGTTGCGCTACTTTCTTGGCATTGAGGTGATCAGGACTCCAGAGGGTGTATGGCTATCACAGAGACAGTATGCTTTGGACATGTTGTCAAAGTATGGTATGGCTGATTGTAAGCCAATTTCTATTCCCTTGGATGTGAATGCAAAGCTGAGTGCAGAGAAGGGTGATGTTGTTGAGGATGTCAACATGTACAGGAAGATTGTGGGTAGTCTAATCTACTTGACTATCACGAGGCCAGACTTGAGCTACACAGTAGGCTTGGAGAGTCAGTTCATGCAACTTCCGAGGAAGCCACATTTGGATGGAGTACGACGCACACTTAGGTATGTGCAAGGTACTCTTGACTACGCATTGTTCTATGCAGCAGATGCACCATTAGCATTGTATGGGTATACAGATGCAGATTGGGCAGGTAGCATTGTTGATAGGAGATCTACGAGTGGCTTCCTGTTCTCTTTTGGGAGTGCTGCTGTTACTTGGAGCAGCAAAAAGCAGCCTACGGTTGCTTTATCGAGCACAGAGGCCGAGTACAGAGGTGCAGCAGTTGCGGCGTGCGAGGTAGCTTGGCTACGCACATTACTTGAGGACTTGGGAGTGCAGGTGGACCAGCAGATTTTCATCCATTGTGACAACCTCAGCAGCATGCAGTTGGCTAGGAACCCAGTGTTCCATGCCAGGACCAAACACATAGAGGTCCATTACCACTACGTTCGAGAGCGAGTGTTGGCGGGCGACATCGACTTGGTCTACGTCAGCACAGAGGAGCAGATAGCGGATATCTTTACCAAGGCCCTCGGAGCTGAGAAGCTTCGATGTTTCTGGACTATGCTTGGACTCTGCGACATGCAGAGCTCGAGGGGGAGTGTTGAGATGTCGAGCTCTACACCTTGAGCTGGCATCCACTACGGGTCTTGGCCGCTTACGGCATTTACTCACTGGCGCGTTAGGTGACCGACACGGAGGATCTCTGCCAGTGATTCTACAGCTGGACTACACTTATAGTGCCAGCCTAGTACGCTTCTAGCGAGTTCACACTTAGTGACCGCATGTACATATGTGCTACTTTTCAGCTTTAGCACTTAGTCATTTTGTACTCTCTTTTCTGTGAAGAAGAAGAAGAAGCTTTCCATCTCTGTCTGCTTTGTGCTTGTCTTGTGTAGCTCTCTTGCATCCTCATTCTTTACATATCTCATGTCTATAGGAAATCTAGCACCTGGCAGTAGAGGTTGTTGTCCTAAGATAGGGTGTGGCGTTGAAACTCCTACTGGTCTTGGCACATTCTCCATAATGTATCTAAGTGGAGGAGGTGCTACTAGAATAGGTTGTACATACCTCTCTATAGCATATTCCATGCCATAGTAACACTCTTCTCTCGTATGGTTTGTCCATTTTCTCTCAATTTTACACCACTTAAGCTCCCTAGGATCATCATTTACAAGAGGAGCTAACCTCTTGACCATTTTGTCGATAAACTTTTCTTGATCGATAGGTGTTGTTGGTTTTGCAATGGACTCACTCATCTGTGAGTCACTGTGCTGAGAGGATGTGTCATCCTCTTGACTCTTACAATCGTTTTCTTTATATTTCTCATAGTTATCCACTAGATAAAGAGCTTCTTTGATCAATTTATTTAGTGTCTTGCTCCTTATCATATGCAGATCCTTTTGAAGAACTGCATGTCTCATCCCCTGGATAAAGATCAGCATCAACCATACTTGCATAGGTAGTTTCGCTCTTGGACAAAATTTGATATATCTTTTGAGCCGTAATGCCGCTTTGCGTACTGATTCACCCTCTTTCTATTTGAACCTGTGGATTTGTGAGACCATATTGTAAGATATGCTTTTCTACAAGAATTCTTTGATGTATTCCTCAAACAGCTCATCTAGAGTCTCAAAATCCCGTCTTTCCACTGAGTCGAACCATGAAGCCGCGTCATCTTCCAAAGTCAGTTCAAATCTTACAAATTGTGTTGCAAAATCCAAAACTTCCTTTGCTCTAATTTCTCTTCTGAAAGTCGCTACATGATCTCTTAAATATTTATCTCCGGTGTATTTCCTATTTTTGGATCTCGGATTATCTAACTCGCCGATTTTCTACAAGTGTAACCATAGACTCTCCCAAGCCTTCTCTCGCTTTAGGTCTTTCTTCTTTGAAGAGATTAGTCGTTCTCTTGGAGATTGGTCTTTTAGGGAGATTCCCTTGAGGAGGCATGTCTGCCATCTCTGTGATCACTTCATCTCTCGTTATCACTCTAGAAGGGAATCCAGGTGGCTCCCCTTTTGGAATTCTTTAGGAATTCTCGTGTTTGGTGGAGGTATCTGTGGTCCTTCATTGATCAAATATCCACCTATATCTAATGCAATCCATGGATTTGTGTTTTCTAAATCTTTGTATTCTCGTCCATACTTGTCAACAACTATAGAATTCTATTGATAGTCGACTCCGTATGTATAGACATATAAGAGCTTGTAATCTGTTAACTCTTCTGGGTATGGCTCTGAGCACCTATAAAGGTTGGCCTCATTGCCGTTAATGTATCTATACAGTCCTTCACTCTCATGACCTATTATCCAAACTCTCTCAACAAATTTTGTCTTTATCAATTGCAAGTTTGGAAGAACTATTGTGGACAGATGCTCCTCTATCGCTTGGATTTCGAAGTTGTATAAGCTAAGTTTGACTCTAAAGAGAACATAATCTCTGGGCTTAACAGCTTCAGCTTGATGTAAGAAGGCTTATTCCAAAGTGTTCAAGTTCTTTGGTTAGGAAAAAGTCAAAAATATGTCCAAAATCGTGAACGTTTTCTTACAATTTTCTCAAACTGTCAGTTTTAGACATTCCTAACTTTCGAATGAATTTTGAGGCCTTAAACGACCGTTTTTTTGGAGTTGACCAAAAAAGAATGACCCTTAGGGTCTTTGATTGTTGTTCAAAGTTGACATTGAATCTTGTAGAGATACTTTGGAGTTCCTTTTTGATAAAAAAAGTTTCTGTATCCAATATCAGTAGCTCAAGTTATGGCCAAAATAGTCAATCTATGCCGAGAGACTTCATACGCTATTGGGAAACAAGCAAACTGGAACACCTCTAAAGCGATGTCACCCAAGAGCGTTGAAAGAGAACTACAAGACACCAAAAGCTTCGCAAAATCCTTTTGAAATACCACAAGTCCAATAGGAGTAGACCCTTGGGAATTTACTAGCCGTCGCCCACCCGAGAGACTATGTCACATAGGAGCAAAACCCTGCCAAAGCATGGATTTACAGCACACGCCGACCAATGCATATGAAGACAAGAGCCTCTCCTTTCAAAATAAAAAATCACAAACCCACAACTTCAACATCAATTCCACAATTCATAGATACATGCCCTCCGAATCTGTCTACACACAATTTGCCACTAGGCTACCATAGCCATAACCCTGTAGAGAACTAGTCGTAACCTGATGAGCACAACTCCAATTGGGGCACTTTAAAGCTTGAGAGAAAGCTTAAAAAATGACTGGCGAGAAAGCTGAAGATGACTAAAATTGATTCCATGTTCCCCCATGAGCAAAATTGACGTGAACAGAGAGCTGTCCCAGCACGACTACAAGTAGAGAAGGCTAGTCGGGGCAAAAAACTGCATCCAAGAGCACCAAGGAGACAGAACGAGCTAAAACCTGCAAATTTCTGATCTTTGGCTGAACGTTTTTTAGTTTTTACATGAGTTTAAGTTATATACAAGGCTCACTTCAAAAAACTCACTCACGGGCACTTACAGTAGCCCGACAGCTGTCACTAGACTAGCGACTTGCAGTGCATGTACATGTGCTTGCTAAAGAAAGCTAAAAAACCCACAAAAAGAAAGCCCACACGCCCTTTTGACATCAGGCGTCATGTCCGTATGTACAAATTTACAAAAAACGGGGTGTCAGAAATGCGCCCAACATAGTTTGCCACACCCCAGCCTGCTAGATCATTCATGATCAGCATCACGAAAGAGATCCTGTAAACCACATGAGGGAGTCTTCACCTCATATTCATCATTAACCACATGATCAACAAATTCTTCAAAAGAAGGCTCATCCTCAATCACAGTCATCAACCTTGCAATATACTTCTTCAACCTGTAGCCATTCACACGTGCTTTATGCGGGGTACCATCCAAGTCAGCAAGCTGATATGTGCCATTCGGAAACCTGTTTAAGACCAAGAAAGGACCTTGCCACTTGATTTGAAATTTCTTTTGAAAAGTTCTATCAAGATTACTATTGTAATGAAGCACCATGTCACCCTTCTTGATGTCCTTGTTCTTTACCTTCTCATTTGCCTTTGCTTGACTCTTCTTCAAGACCTACTCATATTGCTCAAAAGCTAACACCCTATCCAATTGTACACATTGCAAATATAAAAGTCTTTCCTTGAATGCATCCTTGTGCTCTTCTTCAAGCTTTAGCATCATCTTCAAGGATGGTATCTCCACCTCAATAGGAAGTAAAGCCTCTTTGCCAAAAACTAGATGGAAGGGAGAAAAACCAGTACCTGATTTGATGGCAGTCCTATAAGCCCATAGAGCACAAGGTAGCTCTAAATCCCAAGTCTTCACATTGTTTCTTTTCATCTTTGTAAGCATCCTTATGAGCTCTCCATTAAACCTTTCATTCATGCCATTGCATTGGGGATAATATAGAGTAGTAAACCTGCGATGCACATGAAGCTTTTCACATAGATAATCCACCAACTCTCCCCTGAAACCTGGACCCTTGTCAGAAAGTAACTCCAATGGCATGCCAAATTTGCAGCAAATATATTCATATATAAATAAGGAAACATCTTTACTCGTGATGTGCTTAATAGCTTTGGCTTCGGCCCACCTGGATAGATAGTCAACAGCAGTAAGTATGTAACATTTGCCTCTAGCTGTCATAGGTAGAGGACCTATTGCATCAATACCCCACTTCTCAAACACATCATAAGCCACAATGGTGCCTCTAATTTCTGATTTGAGAACCCTATTTACCATGCTTTGACACTCTTTACAAGACTTGCACCAATGATGAACATCACGTTGAACACTTGGCCACACATAACCCTCCTGCAAGACTTTATGCAAAGTGATCTTTGCAGCAAAGTGACCACCACAAAAACCCTCATGATTCTCCTCTAAAATTTTGTAAATTTCCTCTTTCCAAGGCACTTTTCTCATCACAAGATCAGCCCCCTTCATATACAAGGCATCACCAAGTAGCACATACCTTTTGGCACGACGTAGGAAAGCGTACTTTTTTGGCTTTTCCAACTCTGATGGAAGCATACCTGTTTGTAGAAACTCTTCCTCCCTCTCTAAATCTTCCCTTCCCAAATAAAGAGGAGAATCAGCCCTTATCACATACAATTGCCCAATTGAAGCTTACGCTGCACCATGTGCTTCTTCATTTTGAGACCTGTCCACATGCCTTAAACTCCAAGCTTCAAAATGCTTAAGCAGATTCTTCACTTGAAAACACATATTTTTCAGCCTTGGATTCTTACTTTGCCACACCCCAAGTACTTGCTTAACCACCAAAAGAGCATCACCTCTTACCCTCACACGACGGATGCCAAGCTCAAGGCAAAGGTTGAGACCTTTCTCCAAAGTAGCATACTCAGCTTCATTGTTGCTTTGTGCAGTAAGCTTCAAACTCCTTTTAGTTACCAAAGCACCTTGAGGATCATAAAATACCACACCTCGTGAAGCTTCACCATGCGATTTCCTGTAAGAGCCATCAAAAAATAATAGATAGGCATTGTCTATGTCAGGAGCTTCCATGTGTTGCTTCTTCACTGCATCCTCCTTAAGAAGAAGAGGGCTTTCCTTATAGGTAAGAAAATCAGCCAATGTAGCCCTTGTACTCTCCTCAAAAAGAAAAGAGAATTGGAATTCCTGTAGCTCCACAATCCACTTCATGAGCCTCTTTGACAAAGTAGGGCTATTCACCAATTGAGGTAGAAGAGTGTAGCTAGTGAGGAATGTGAATGGTTTAGGGAGAAGGTAGTGCCTAAACCTTCTACATGCATAAATCACACTCACCATAATGAGCTCCACCTTAGTATAGCCTCTCTCCACCTCTAGCTTCACCCTGCTAGCACAATAGATAGGCTTCATGTAGTGGGAATTGTTACCTCGTTGAAGAAGCATAGCTCCAACAGCATCCTCACCTACTGATGGATTCACATAAAACTCCTTATCCCAATTAGGAGCTTGCATAGCAGGAAGAGAACCAAGAACCTCTTTGATACCTTGAAAAACCTCTTCACATTCATTTGTCCATTGTAGAGGATCCAACCTTGCTACTTGTTGTAGAGGATAAAGAAGTTGAGAGGACAAAGGAATGAACCTTGCCATATACTTCACCTTTTGAATAAAAGTAGAAAGTTTCTTTGTATCTTTAGGTGATGGGAGGAGCACCAAAGCCTTCACTTTGTCAGGATCCGCTTCAATCCCATTCTCTGAGATCATATGCCCCAAAAACTTCACTCTTGGTTGAGCAAGATGACATTTCTTTGGATTGAGTTGACCTCCACTTTCATCATATTGCTTCAATGCCATCCCAAGCTTTGCACAATGATCCTTTCTAGAGCTATAAACACAAAAGTCATCAATAAGATCCTTCACAAACTTGCCAAGAAAGGGAGAGAACACCTTGTTGACGCGCTTTTGATACCACGCACAGCCATTCATAGGACCAAAAGGAAGTACACAATAACAAAAGCATCCCCATGGCGTGATAAATGTGGTCTTCTTTCAATCTTCCAAAGCCAAGGTGAGCTGAAAATATCCAGAGAATCCATCACATACGCTATACCTCTCATGCCCTCCAATAGAATCAAGTATGTCATCTATGAAAGGAAGAGGGTATGGATCCCTCTTCATGGCTGTGTTTAGAGGCTTAAAATCAACACATATCCTCCACTTTCCATCCTTCTTGGGTGTGACAACAACAAGACTCACCCATTCTGCAGTGCTCACAGGACATATGAAACCTGCTTCAAGAAGCTTGTCTACCTCTTCCTTTAAAGCATTAAGTTGTACCTGTCCTATTCTCCTTAGCTTTTGGCGTACGGGCTGAGCTCCTTCCTTGATTGGAATGTGGATTTCCTCTCCCTTAAAGCCTCTAATTTCCTCATAAGAAGTGATGAATAAATGGGGAAATTGTTGTATCATATGTAGGTACTCACCCTTCTCATGACTAGTCAAGTCGGAAGACAACATACCTTGTATCAGCTCCTGTTTGACATTAGGTTGAACTTTGGGTTGCATCAGCTCTTCAATTTGCTCATAAGGACCAGAGATATCCTCATTCTCCATAAGGCCAAGAAATCTTTGTTTCTCATCATGCTCTTCTTCAAGAAACAAGGAGGAAACATCTAGATCACTATCGCTGCTATCTTCCACTTTACTGCCCTCATCCCCATTGTCTTCTTCTTCACTTGAGTACTCTTCTTCATCACTTTTCTCATCAAAATCAGCATCCAAAGATTTCTTGCTAGCCATGTCAAACCTCTTCTTATCACCCCTTCTATTGTAGAGAGTGACGGTACCATGTCCCCAATCCTGTATAGCTTTGGTTGCCTGTAACCATGGTCTTCCAAGGATGAGAGGGAAAGCACCAATACCCGCGGGCATAACATGGCAATTGACCAGCACTTTAACATCAAATACATCCACCTCCAAGTTCATTACCACTCCCAAGCACCTCACCCTTGATTGGTTGGCAAGCTTTATGCGAAAACCTGAATTCTTCACCATGTTGAGTCCCAACTTTGATACACAAGCTTGAGTAATAACACATACCTGTGCACCTCCATCAATATAAGACTCTCCAATGCACTTCCTCTTATGCCATGCATCCATAGTAGGAAATATATCAGGTAGCTCATTCAAAGACAAGACTCTCATTGACCCCCTTGCAGGCTCCTTCTTCATGGGGTTGACTACGTGCTTCCATTGCCTCTTTAACTTGGGACACATCTCCATGAGTTGCCCAAAGGTAACATCAGCCTTTCTACCCACCAAATCAGCCCTCAAACTATAATTTGGTTGCCCTTCTCCCAAAGGAAAGTCGGATGCATTGTAATGTTTCCTGGGCTTTCTCTTCTTCTTCTCTTTACCTGTACCTGTTTCAACCTGTTTCCCTCTTTTATGGCTGGGACTTGCATCAGTCATGTCATGATCTCTTGTAACCCTCTTACCTACAGGCATGACCATAGCTCCCAAATCATCCTCTTTCTTCTCCAAACGGATTATGCTTACCACTTTTGTTTTGCCCTTCTCTTCTACTGTCAATCCACTTGGTCCTGCTTCCCCTTTAATCTCAATACCATAATCTTGAGCTCGAGAAGGAATTTGTGGAGGAAGAGGAAACATGTCGCCACCCATTCTCTTTGGCTTGTCACATTGAGGGCTTTTATGACCCCATTCACCACAGTTGTAGCATTGAAACATATCCCCTCTTCCAACCATGCCTCTTCCTCTACCACCTGTATAACCCTCATTGCTTCCATAACCACGTCCATATCCATAACTTTGACCTCTTCCACCTCCCATCATATGCACACTAAGATTCTTTATAAGACCTACAACCTCTTGCATCTCCTTGCGAAAGGCATTCACATCATGAGAAGCTTGTTGATCATAACCTGGCTCCCTGATGAGGACCCTTGGTTGCTCTACCGCTTTCACTTCAAGCTTTGGTTCCACATTGATTCCAAGTTGATGAAGACGCTCTGCTTTCCACTCTTTATTCTTTGCAATTTCAACTGCCTCCTCAAAGGTCCTTGGCTGCTTAAGCTCTACCTTCAAGCGTAGGTTACTCCTCAAGCTTGCAAGAAACCTGTCCTTCTTCAACATGGCTGGAGGAATTTCAGCCCCCAAAGATGTACACCACTTTTCCCATAACACATTGAATGCCTTGACAAAGTCTTCTATGGTTTGGCCTTCATCCTGTACCAAGCCTTGAATAGACTGCCATACCTTTTGTGGGTCTTCCACCTGTTGAAAGTGTGTAAGAAAAGCATGCCTTACCATTTCATAAGTCATGACTTGAGGAGTTTGGGCTGATTGTAGCTCCTTTTCGTAGCCTTCCAACCATTCCCTATCATCTCCCTTCAAACAGAAGTAGAATATTCGTAGCACCAACGCTGGGTCTTGCTTGTCAGCAAGAAGGCAAGCAAACTCCATTCTCTCAATGAAAGCTTTGGAACTTTCATTTAATTTCCCACTAAACTCTGGAAAATTAAACGCCATGTCTTCAAAACCTGTAAACTGAAGGTAACTTGAAGCGATTCCTCAGTGGCAGGCACCAAAACACTGTTGGGAAACAAGCAAACTGGAACACCTCTATAGCGATGTCACCCAAGAGCGTTGAAAGAGAACTACAAGACACCAAAAGCTTCGCAAAATCATTTTGAAACACCATAAGTCCAATAGGAGTAGACCCTTGGGAATTTACTAGCCGTCACCCACCCGAGAGACTATGTCACATAGGAGCAAAACCCTGCCAAAGCATGGATTTACAGCACACGCTGACCAATGCATATGAAGACAAGAGCCTCTCCTTTCAAAATCAAACATCACAAACCCACAACTTCAACATCAATTCCACAATTCATAGATACATGCCCTCCGAATCTGTCTACACACAATTTGCCACTAGGCTGCCATAGCCATAACCCTGCAGAGAACTAGTCGTAACCTGATGAGAACAACTCCAATTGGGGCACTTTAAAGCTTGAGAGAAAGCTTGAAAAATGACTGGCGAGAAAACTGAAGATGACTAAAATTGATTCCATACGCCCCCATGAGAAAAATTGACGCGAACAGAGAGCTATCCCAGCACGACTACACGTAGAGAAGGCTGTCGGGGCAAAAAACTGCATCCAAGAGCACCAAGGAGACAGAACGAGCTAAAACCTTCAAATTTCTGATCTTTGGCTGAACTTTTTTTAGTTTGTACATGAGTTCAAGTTATATACAAGGCTCACTTCAAAAAACTCACTCACGGGCACTTACAGTAGCCCGACAGCTGTCACTAGACTAGCGACTTGCAGTGCATGTACATGTGCTTGCTAAAGCAAGCTAAAAAACCCACAAAACGAAAGCCCACACGCCCTTTTGACATCGGGCGTCATGTCCGTATGTACAAATTTACAAAAAACGGGGTGTCAGAAATGCGCCCAACAACGCGTAAGATGTCTCATGACTCAGAATTGCTCCAAACTTCAACTGTTAATTCTCCTTGATGTACTCTAACCACTCCAAGTCTTAGTTTGTGATTCTGACACTTTTAGTCAGGTCTATCAATCCTTTTTCTGTTTGGTGGTCTGCAACTTCTCGGGAAGGTTACTAAGCCAAAAGTGATCCAAATTGAATGAAACTTGGTCTCTAGGCTATTTTATTCTAGCAAACACTTTTGTGAGCTCATATGCAAGTTTTGACTTCAAATTTGGCACTTGAGATATCATATGCGTATGATGTTGTTTGTGGCAAAATGAAGTGACTTTTGCCCCAATGACTCTTTATCACTCAAGCAACTCTCAACAACTTTCAAAATTCAATTTGAACTCTATTTGTGCAAATTATAATCAATACAAGCATGAACCTTGTCCAATTTCTGTCTTTTGGCAATTTTTTAGCCCAAATGTGCTCCAAATGCAATGAAATATTGGCTAGGGACTTCTTTTATGCTCTAGAATACTAGGGTATACTCATATGTCTAATTTGACCCAAATCTTTTTTCTAAGACATCATACGTGTATGATGTCTTTTTGCTCAGAGTTTCTTTATGCTTCTACCCAAGGGTCTCCTTGATGCATACATCTAGAATATGTGATCACATCAAATTTTGGATGTCAAAATTGCTCAAAATCATCGCTTTTTCACCTTTACCTTCTTGTATCTGCAAAAATATCCTTAAATGCAAAAGTAGGTGACCAAATGAGTTGAAATTTTGCAAGCAAGCTTAACATATCATTTACCAACCCTCTGTGTGGTCAAAAGTGCAATTGGACTGTCAGATCTGGCCTTGAGACATCATATGCGTATGATGTCTATGCGCTCAGAATTGGCCCAAACTTGGTCTATAAGCTTGTCTTGTGGTGCTAAATACCCTGGTAAGCTCAAATTTCAATTTTGGTCTCTAAAAGTTCGCTTTAGACATCATACATGTATGATGTCTAACTGGTCAGTTTGAAGTGAATTTCACTCCAGAGGTTCCTCACTACATTGGCAACTCACAACATCTTTCAAAATTATATGTGAACACTTTTTGTGCAAGTTATGATCAATTCAAGCAATCACTTTTCCTAGATCTCTTTGTGGTCTTTACAAGCCCAAAAATGCTTCAAATTTGATGAAATTTGGCCCATATGCTTCCTAAATGCTGTAGATCACAAGGATGCAATTAGTTGTAACTTTTGACCTTAGATCTGGTCTCTAAGACATCATACACGTATGATGTCCAAGTGGTCAGAATGGCCTTCTGTCTCTACCCAAGGTGCCCCTTGATGTGCTTAAGGAACACCATCCACTCACTAGGATACACCTGTCCCAAAGCCTCTATACTCAAAATCCTCAATCTATACCCATCTGCAAAAAAACACGTATGAAGACAGAGCCAGATTTTGAAAGTGTCCGAAACTGAAATATATGAATACCTATGCATAGCTTATGTCACCACGATTCTAATGACTACTTTCAAGCAAAAAACAAACATCATTTGATATATTTACAGCCGCAAATAGATCTTAGATTCACAAGCACGTTCGCTCTGTTCCATGAGGAATGCTTGGCGTTATTCCGTAGCTCTCATTGAGCCTATCATGATGGTGCAATCGGATCTCCAGTATGATGAACGAGCCGGAGTAGCACCAAGAAGAAGCTCACGTTCTCTCTCTTTCTCTCTCACACACAATTGATGGCGGCTTCAAAAACTTGATTATGATAAAAGTTCTCTTTAGAAAATGACCTAGGTACCTTATATACTAAGGCTACCATAGGTTAAACCTAAAATAGAGTTCAAAGGGTCAAATGGATTTGTATGTACAATGTGGAAGTGCCATTGTACCCCGGCTTCTGCAACTAGACTAGCTACTTATTACAAATGATGTTTTTAACCATAATCTGTAGCATTTCATAACTCTCAAAAAATAAGGCTTTGTTAAGTTATGTCGTGTTGTTGACCCATGGGTCAACAACAATTCTCTATTCATGAACTTGTGATCACGACACCTAGCAGTCAAGATCATGTTTATGAGTCCAAGTTAATTCATCTTGGAACCTAATTCTGTTGAGTCACATCGTCTAGGCAGGTGTTCTCTCTCTCTCATTTGGACACCATGATTGAATATCACCCACCCTAGCTCTTTTGGCTGCATGGATTTCTAGCAGTGCGCCCCTGTGTAACATTTTTGGGCCCCCCCGCTTTTTTGAATTGCACGCTCATCAATCGATGCTAGATTTTTTTTTTCTTGCAGGGATGTATGAATTGCTTCAATGAAAACAGATCCCCTAGGACAAATCAACATCACATTTGTAACATTTAATGGCCTAGTAACTTGTGTGTAGCAGTGTTGTGGTTCATCAACATAGAGAAAAACCGGTTCATCATAATGCTCTCAACCTCTTATAACTCAGATTTAACATTCAAAAACAGTAACATGACGCATAATATATGGAATGAGAGAAGAAGTAACTCAGAATAGAGAGTAAGAATGCTTCATTCATCAAGAAAGAGCTACAGAGATATCTCAGTACAATCAGATCCTTCACAGCGTACATAACCGACTTATATCAACTTTTCCAAGAAGTGATAACAACCTTAGTCTTGATATAGTATAACTGTAAAATATCCAATTGATCAACATCCGACTGACTACAATCCGACTTACTACATATCTGATGAAGCATATCCAATTGACTAACAAAACAGATCTGACTAACTACTAAACTGACATACTAATATGCCTGTCACCAACACATGGCATGTTCCGGTGGTGGATTTCCCAGAAATCTGACTTGAATCCACATATCTCTTGATCAGAAAGAGATAGACAAAATACTGAGTCTTTACCACCCTAAATTGCAGATCCTTCTTTGGCAACATCTTCAGTAAACACTTCATGAACTTGATCTCCAGCATATGCAACAACTGCAAAGTCGTACTGATGTGCACTCTCCATTAAAATATCTCCCACATTTGACTTCTAAACTTTATCATCAGCCTGCAAAGTTTGAACAGAAACATCCACTAACTTCTTCAATGTGGAACCTGATCCAAACATATGTTCTTCCTCTTTATGCAACTCTTTCCCCTTGTAATCCTGCAACTGCTCTAGATAAATCTGCTTCTCTTTCTTCAAGTGTTCCATTGTCTCCAACAAATCAGCTTCATAAGAACTGACAAATCCTGCTTTCAAATCTTCATAAGGATATTTGACAATTGAAGTCAATCTCTCTCGCATGGCCTTCCACACATCTTGCATCCCCTCTATTAACTGCTGCCTGACCAAATTCAGATCTCCTTCTTCCATAAGCACTCCAGTGACATTTACATCCTCTTGAGCCAACACCTGCTTCTCTAATTCCTGTAAAGGTTTCAACCTCTGTTGAAGCATTTTATTTTGTACCTGTAATTCTGTATTTTTGACAGAAATCTGATCCAATTCAGAATTAACTCTACTTTCCAGATCTTTTGTCCAATTTTGAAACATACCCAAGGACAATTTAACCTTGGCTACTTCCTGTTGATGTAGCTGTGACTGAAGCTGCATTTCCTGCTGATGTCTTTCTTTTATGTCCACTAGTTCCAATTTCAGAGCTTCCACTAATTCCGACTACTGCTGTAGCATGAGTTTTGAAACATCAGAATCTGCTACACTTTGTAATTGATCTTCCATTTGCTGCTGCTGATTAGTGACAAAGCCATGTAAAGCCTTAAGCATTTTAAGAGTTGTTGGTACCAATGGTAATATAGGATGATCCGTCATCCTGTCCCTAGAATCAGGTTGACCAAACTGTTGACATACCACACAACTTTTTGCATAGGAATGAGCATCCTTCAATACAGTAGGCCACCATAAACCAGCTTGTAATATCTTTTTTCCTGTGATATCCCCTGAGAAATGACCTCTTGCTACTCCAAAATGAGCTTCTTGCAACACAACTGATTGCTCAAAATCTGGTATACATCTCCTAGTTAGCTGATCAATCCCTTTTCTATATAAAGCTCCAACAATAACTAGAAAAGTTCTGCTAGTGAGAGAAAATTTCCTTCTTTGATCTGTTGTAAGCTCAGTTGGCATGATACCATCAGTTAAGAAAACAAGCATTTGATCATACCGTGAATCAGTAATGGACCTCTGAATTTCAAATAATTTTGCATTTGGTAACTGATCCTGAACTCCTGTCGGTTGTTCTCCTGTCTCAATCCGACTCAAATAATCAGCTATTGCATGCTCTTTTCCAGGTGTATGAACAATGATGAAGTCAAACTCCTGTAACAGCAACATCCACCTTGCTAACTTACCTGTAAGTAAGGGCTTTTTGATAAGGTAAAGCAAAGCTTGGTGATCAACATGGAATATGACCCTATTGCATAGGAGGTAATGCCTCAATATATTCAAATCTTAAACCACTTCTAAGGCTTCTCTCTCAGTTACTACATAATTCTTCGTAGAAGAGGTAAGTACGCTATTGGCATAGTACACAGGTCGGAACCACCCTTGGGTCTTATCTACATTAACACAGCTCCAATAGCCACATCTGAGGCATCAACAAATACATGGAATGGTAGTACCCAATCTGGAGGTTGTAATATAGGAGCAACTGACAACATTTTCTTTAAAAAATCTGAAATGATTTCTCTTGAGGTTCAGACCATACAAAGTCTACATGCTTTCTTGTTAAGTGGGTAAGAGGCATGCACACATTGACCAAATATCTGATGTACGTGCTATGCCATTTGACTTGTCTCACAAATCTACTCAATTCCTTGAAATTGGTAGATGCTTGTGCTGATTGAATTACTTCAATCTTCTTCACATCTATAGACATTCCTTCTTGAGATACCAAATGACCGAATAGCACACCACTTCTGACAGCCATTACACTTTTGTAAGGATTTAAGGATAATCTGAACATCTGACACCTTTCCAAACATAACTTCAGATGCTGAAGGTGTAAATCTCTTTGACCAAAAACTGAGAAGTCATCAACAAAAACCCTCATGAAACCCTGCAAATAAGGCTCAAATGTTTTAGCTGTAAAATTGAATGATGGTGGTCCATTCTTGAGACCAAAATTCATGACTGTAGATGCAAAAGCTCCCCAATCTATTATGAAGGCTGTTTTGTGTTGATCCTTCTCAACAACTTTAATTTGATTATACCCGAAAAACCATCAAGGAAACTATACATTTCTTTCCTTGCTACTGCATCCAATATAGCATCACAAAAAGGCATTGGGAAAGGATCTGTAATTGTGGCTGCATTTAACTTCCTGTAATCAACACATACTCTAATCTTCCCATTTTTCTTTGGTACCACAATGATTGGTGATAACAAAGTAACCTCATGAATAGGTTTGATAAATCCAACTGCCAATAACTTGTTAATTTCCTGCTTGACCTGCTGTGCAGAATTAGGGTTCATCCAATATCTTTGCTGCATAATCGGAATTGCATCTTCTCTCAGATTAATGTGATGCTGATGTAGTAGTGGATCAATACCTTTAACATATGAGTAATCCCAATCAGATACATCCTTATACTCCAACAAGAACTGCAACAAATCTTGTAAAAATTCTCCATCCACATAAATGCTGACTTTGACCTTCTTTGGGTCATCCTTAGTCCCTAAGTTTAACTCTTTGAGTTCATCCGGTTGTACTGTTTTAGAGCCACCAAACCTTTTATTATAGATCTTTTCGACCATGTCTCTGGCATCTCTTTCCTCTTGCTGAACTTTCTCTTTGGTACTGGAAGATACACTCTGCTCCATCAACTTTAGTATGTCGGATCCCTGAATTTCCTGACCCATAGTAGTTTCAACAACAATTTCTTTAGGTTCCTGTTCTTTCTACAAGATACCTTCAATGTCAACGTCAAACACTGAAACAACACTCAAATTAGCCTGCAATAAGGCTTCCTCCTCATCATCCTCTACTTCTTCATCAAGACTGATTGATTGAGCAAATAGTGGCCTTTCTTTGCCAGGAATGTGCTTTCTACCCAGCATAGGAATAGTGATAACCTGTTTACCCTTTGTAAGAACCACCTGATTCTCACCCCAATCCTATTTCACCTTGGCCAATCTGAACCAAGATCTACCCAACAACATCTCATAGGAAGCATCTCCTTCCTTCATTCTGAGTACAACAAAATTTACTTGAAAGTGCATACCTGCAATCTGAATGGAAGAGTTCCTTAAAATCACTATAGGCTGGACCCTTCTCTGATAAGCCATTTTAACCTGGAAATGTGTTGGTTTCAACTTTCCTAAGCCCATTGTGAGATAAACTGACTCAGGTAAAATATTGACTCCAGATCCTCCATCCAACAATACCTCTTAAAATATCCTATCTTGCAAAGTCACCTTAATAAATGGGACCATGAAATCCACATCATAAGGATGAATGGTATTCACACCTAGTTCCTCTTTCTGCTAAGTGGAAAATAGTGCTTTCCCAGCAACTTGTGCAACAACCTTTCCTTAAATGCTGGTACTATGGAAAGAATTTGATCCAAACATAAGTTCAAGGGAGAGTTAATAAGTACCTCAAACCAATCAGGTTTAGATACCTCCACCTTCTTTTGCTGATGCAGTGGTTCATTGGAATCATAATTCTTCTCCAAACCTTGATGCTGCTGCTCCTTCTGAGCATGTTTATGCACATGATCTCTTACTCCTCTTTGCTGCTCCCAGTCAATAGGACCTTTGGCCTTAGAACTTGTGATAGCCAATACATCAATCCCTGGCTCCAGATGCTCTGGATGGTTGCAATCAATCTCCACATATCATATTCCTCAAGCTGGTCTGTTGTTGCTAATCTAGTATTTGGCCCTTGATAGATTGGAATATCTAAAATGATGACATTAGCATGTGCCTGTGGTTGATTCTGAGGAGGTTGTGGAGGATCTGCTTGCTGGTTCTCTTGATTAAAAGGCACGACCGGAATACCCCTTTTATCTCTATGCTTTACCCACAATGCACATCTGAGACCTACCCAATGATTAGGGTCGCCAAAATAGACACAAGGCATTACCCCTTGGGGTCTTCTCTGATTATTATCTCGATTTCTACTAGGTCCTCTCTAATTTCCCTGTCCTAGTGGTCTTCCTCGAAATGGAGCCACCTGATTTGCCTCTGCTGAAGCATTACCCCGACCAGTGTTTGAAGATGGTTTATTCCTCTATTTAGGATTGTACCAGCACTGAGCAGTGGTATGCCCATCCTTATCATAGATTTTACAAAACCTCTTGTCCTTAGGATCTATAACTGAATATCCAATACTCTTCAATTGATGGATTAGATCAACCTCATCACCTGCCTTGTCCTTCTTTTTCTTAGCAGGACTCTTTTTCTTCTTTTTGTCCTCTTCATCAGAGGAACTTTCTGAATTCGATTCAGCAGAAGAAGATGTATCTGACTCAGAACCTGATTCAAAATTCTTGGCTCCTCTTTTGCTAGACTTAGTCATGCCGAGCCTCTTCTCAACTCTAGATGCAGCTTGTACAAGGTTATTAAATCCTCCTGCAATGTCAATGCTAGCTACTGCATTTTTAATTACACTTCTTAAACCTTTCAAGAAATAACCTGCCAACATTTCATCAGTCGGTCTCTCATTTCCCTACAGTCTTTCAACAAAGATTCTGAATTTTTGAGCAAAATCTTCTACTAGCATTGTACCCTGTTTGATATGACGCAGCTTTCTTAAAATATCAATAGGAGTTTTCTCCTTTATGAATCTTTGTAAAAAAGATAGACTAAGTGCATTTTAAGTAGGAAAGTGAGCCATACCATATTGGCAGAACCAACTCATGGCCTTTCCTTCCAATGTGGCTGCAAATTGCTGAACTTTGATAGGATCAGGGTACATAACTTGATATCCACTTGCGTGCCACCTTGTTTCAAATTGGGCTACATGACAATCCGCATCCTCTTTTGAATTCTCTCTGAACTTGGCTGATATAATCTGTGGGTTAGGAGGTTGTTGGGCCAAGGGGATAGGATTTGGGAGTCTTGCACGTCTTTGCCTGTTAGAAACCCTCACTGGGTCAAAGTGGAGTCGCCTTCTACTTCTTGCAAGGCCTCCTGTCAAGAGTAACGCTCCAACCAATTGCCTCACTGCCCTTCCCTCTGTTGCTCCAGAACCCTCGCCACTAGAATCTACCAATGGTTCTTCAAGTGATTGATCAGTCCCATCATCTTCACGTATATCATCATAATGGAAAGGATCTATATTGCCTGCCCTGGCCTAAGCCCTAGTGTAAATATACTCGAGAGTGTCTCCTACCCTCTCGAACATGTATTATTCCAAAAAATACCTTCATAAACAGAAATGGAATACTTGATAACTGCATACGTCCTCAGCAAAGAGAACATAACTCACAGGATCGCCAAATGTGTTGTGGTTCATCAACACAGAGAAAAACGTGTTCATCATAATGCTCTCATAACTCAGATTTAAAATTCAAAAATAGTAACATGACACAGAATATATGGAATGAGAGAAGAAGTAACTCAGAATACAGAGTAAGAATGCTTCATTCATCAAGAAAGATCTACAAAGATATCTCAGTACAATCAGATCCTTCACAGCGTACAAAACCGACTTATATCAACTTTTCCAAGAAGTGATAACAACCTCAGTCTTGATACAGTATAATTGTAAAATATCCGATTGCTCAACATCCGACTGACTACAATCCGACTTACTACATATCCGATGAAGCATATCCAACTGACTAACAAAATAGATCTGACTAACTACTAAATTGACATACTAATATGCCTGTCAAGAAGCAGAAAATAACATAGACATAGCGAGCATTTCATTAGAATAGATTCCTAATGAGAATAGCAAGAGTGCTTGGATAAAGAGAGCAACAAAAAGCATAACACCTAGCTAGAAAGGCATGAGCAATACTTCAAAAGAGAGAGAAATTAAGCTATTGACAATAGCTGAGGACCGGATTCACAAGGAGCCGGTCCCCCCTCCAAAAGGCTTAAATGTATTATAGGTTTCCCCCATCAAGGGAGACATTTTACAATATGATTCTTTGTGTTCCTTTAAATACTAGCTAGTACAATGAAGATGGAAACTTCAAGCACTAAGCAAACACTTATAAAACACAACATCAATTCCATCGCGGTCTCAAACCCAAGAACTCACACACCTTTGAAGATGGTGAGAGCTAGAGGGGTATGAGAGTAGATTGAGAGGAAGAAGGAGTAGTCTTACGAGAAAGAAGTATATCTCCTCACATAATCACTCATAATAGCTTAGCATAGCTTATTAACTAGCATGGTAGAGGAGATGAGCATGCATTGAATCTTGGCTCTTGGTTGGATTTGCATCACAAAGCCAAGAGTTGTTGGTGTAGGCCTCCCTTCTCACAAGCTTGGAGTAGATGATGAGCTTTCCATTAAATATTGAGAAGGAGAGAGAGAGAGAGTCTTCTTGCTTCACACATGAGATTGTGTGAGTGTGTGTGTGTGTTAATGCCTTTGAAAAATCAGCCCCCTCTCTCTCTTGGTCAACCCCTCTTGCTAAATCTTCTTGATGGCTTTGCATTGGACCTCTCCAAGCTTAGCCAATAGGGTTTAATAAGCATAAGTGACAGTCTTGTGACATGTGTCCCCCATTCCCCTTTTGTGAGAGATTTAGGTAATTAAATAATGCAACTAAACTCTCATTGGACCCCTTTGTCTTCTAGCCAATAGGAAGCAGGCAAGCCATTCGGTTGTTGAATACTCATTGGACCCCTTGGGAGACTGGCCAATAGTATTCTAGAAAGCTTAATTCTTACTGGTTCTTTTATTAAGTGTTTTTAAATGAATTAAACTAGATTTACTCTATCCTAATTCTCATTGGTCCACGTCTATGGCCATCCGATAGGATTTTAGTGCACCTTCTGCGCAACTGGACTAGGGAGCTGACATGTGTCCCATATTCCCTTTGTGTAAAGGGAGCCTCTGTGTGTGTGTGTGTTTCTCTCTCATCCCCTACTTACAGGGCTCGCCACCTCCTATGTAGGAGTCTTGAAGACTTTTGTGTACACTCACAAAGCATTCAATTTCACTAAGCTTGACCATTTGGACATAACCTTTGAATTTTGGAACCTTAGCATTTTGGAAGTCTTAATGGGCTGAACCTTAGGGTCTTTGAAGCCCATTGTTGCACATTGCCCTTTTGCAGATGGCCCCTCTTTGGCTCCCTAATTTCCTTCCTTTGGATCCCTACTGTGGCCGGTCTGCCACCTTAACCAATATTCTAGCTTTTTCTCCCTTGGCACTTCCCCATATTAAATGATCAGTTTAACATGAGAAAATCATTTAGGAGAATTAGATATTACTTATTATGACATTACCTCTCTCTTGAAATCATGGTTGTCCTCAACTATGGGGTAGAGAAGATAAAGCCTTATTCATTAGTCCTTTTTCCTAGCGAGTAGAGGATCCCTATCTTACCCTACAAAATCATTCTAGAATGGATGACTAATCCATTTGGCACTTGAGAGCCTAAGCTTCCGCAAGCATGTCTGCACATTAGTCCTATTAATCTTCCATAATAAAGTGACAAGCTCTACTAATGACAAGATCTACTTGGTGTTTGGAAGACGTCGTCTCCACAAACTTGATTCTTAGCATGCATACTATTTAACATTTTTGCACAAAAGAAAAAGAGAGTCTTATAAGACAAAAAAATTGTTCATTTTAAACATTTGTACATTTGCTTACTCTAGGGAATCATTGTAAGCATTGACAAGGTTTAGGTTATCCTTTAATTGTATGCCTTGCATCCATCTAGCATCTTCAAAAGGATAATTCTTAAACTTAATAAGATACCGTCGGATAGTCTTAGTGCCTCTTAATACCTTGTCTTCATGTCAAAGAATGGACTCGGGCTGCAACACCTCTTCTTGGTCCTTGATCTCCGGTGGGTCTTCAATAGTTGTTTCTTGAGGTGGCTCTCCTTTGTAAGGCTCACATGGAAAGCATTGTGTATGAGCCAATGACTGGGCAGATTAAGTTGATAGGACATCTCATTGATTGGTGTAAGAATCTAGAAGGGGCCATAGTACCTTTTTGCTAACTTAGCATAGCACTTTTGGTGTCTCGTAGGGTCGTGTGCCTTAATCGAGCCTTGGGAAATTTAAGCAAGACCCAATCATTTTCTATAAAGGCTTGGGCTCTTTTGCGCTTATCAGCAGCAGCCTTTTGCATTTGCTGTGAGATAGAGATAACATCCTTAATCTTTTGGAAAGACTCTTGTAGGTCTCGGAAATTCTCATCCGTAGCGAAGATCTTCCCGTGTACCTTAAGTAGCAGGGGACTTTTTGATCTTCCCTCAATTACCTCAAAAGGTGCTTTTTTAGTGGAGGTATGTATCGTATTATTGTAGACATACTCCACTAAGGGTAAGTACTTCTCCCATTGGGACCTTTTATCTACTTCCGCTACATAGGCTTTTAGTAGATCAAGAATTGTGAGGTTAGCTATTTCACTTTGGCCATCCGTTTGCCAAAGAGAAGTTTAGCCTTGTTCGTAAATTCTCAAAGATACCCTTCCAAAAATTACTAGTCATTCTAGGGTCTCTATCCGACACTATGGACATTGGCAAGCCATGGTAATTGAAGATTTGTGAAATGAAGAGGGTTGCCATTTGATGGGCTTTGATAGTCTTTTTGACAAGTATAAAATGAGCTTGTTTGTTGAACCTATCTACTATCTTCCATACTCCCATATTCCCATGGATAGACTTGGGCAATCCAAAGATAAAATCCATGGATATGCTCTCCCATGGTGAACTAGGGATTGGCAAAGGTTGAAGAAATCCATGTTGCTTCCCTCTATCAAACTTCGTCTTTTGGCATACCACACATGTAGAAACATACTCTTGTATGTTTGCTTTCATGGTAGGCCAATGGAAATATGTTTCAAGCCCTTTCAGGGTAGAGTGAATCCCTCTATGCACCACATAAGGAGGAGCATGAGATTCATACATTACTTTCTCACGTGGTGAGTTAGGAATGCATAGTCTATTGGCATAGAGAAGATAACCATCTTGTAAAGTGAATTATTCCTCTTTCTTCCCTAATGCAAGGGCTAAAATCACATCTCTAAATTTGGGATCAATAGCATAATCATCTATCATAGACGATATATCATTGTGAGTTGCTATGGAAACCGCGTTCACTCTTGCCCGTCTTGAGAGTGCATCGGCTAATTGATTATGCTTGCCAGCAATGTGAGCAATATGAAAATGAAATTGCAAAAGGAAATTTTCCCACCTCATTTGTTTGTCTGAGAGCTTGGTCTACATCATGAAGTACTTAAGGCTTTGGTGATCCATCCGTAGAATGAAAGGAGTCCCCAATAGATAGTGCTTCCATGAGTCTAAGGCATGTGGAACTGCAAGGAGTTCCTTTTCATATGTGCCTAGAGCTTGCTCAATAGGGTTGAGCCTTCAACTTTTGTAATCTATAGTGTGCCCTTCTTGGAGCAAAACAGCTCCAAGGAAATCACCACAAGTGTCACATTGGACCTCAAATGGCTTTGAGAGATCCAATAGTGTAAGCACATGATAAGCTTTTTGAAAGCATTGTTCTCCTTGGAAGACCATGTATACCTAGCATTTTTCTTTGTTACGACATGTAATGGTCCTGCTATTAGTGAGAACTTTTCTATGAAGCATCTATAGTATGCACACATACCTATAGAGCTTCTTAGTTCACGAAGACTCCTTGGATTAGGCCATCCTTTTATTACCTCTAACTTTGATGGATCCATTTGGATGCCATCTTGAGAGATAATGTGACCTAAATACTGAATCTCTTGTAAGAAAAACTCACTTTTCTTTCAATTAACATAAAGTTTATTCTCTCTTAAGACTTGAAATATTACGTGGAGGTGTTGTTTGTGTTTGCCTAGTGAATTAGAGTTGATGATAATATCATCAAAGAACACTCCAATAAAGGTTTGGTGAGGCCTGAATAGATTCTCCATCAAGCGGCTGAATGTGGCTGCTGCATTGGTCAAACCTTTTGGTCAAACCAAAAGGCATGACAATGTATTTGTAAAGACCAAATGTAGTGCAAAATGTGGTATTTACAATGTCTTGATCAACTATCCTTATTTGATGGTAGCCACTTTTTAGGTCAATTCTACTAAAGTATGTTGACCCTTGTAGCTTATCAAATAGTTCCTCTACCCGTGGAACGGGAACCCTATTTTTGATAGTGATCCTATTTAGTGCTCTATAGTCGACACACATACGATATGTGCCGTATTTCTTTTGCACTAATAGCACGGGTGAACAAAATGGAGATGAGCTAGGCCTAACCATGCTCTTCTCAAATAACTCATGCACTTGCTGCATAATCTCGTCTTGTTGAGCTTGAAAAACTATATAAGGAGGTTTATTAGGCAATGAACTTCCTGGAAGAAGTTCAATTGCATGGTCATCATTGCCTTATTTAGGTAGTTCACAAGGGATTTCGTCAATAAAAACATCTTGAAATCCCTTGAGAAAATTGGATAACTCTAATTCTTTGTGATTGTTTATATTTTCTTTTGCTAAAGCATTAGGTTCAGTTTGAGAATCTTTAACAAAAATCATGTACACAGAAATAGAGCTCTTTATTGACTTATTGAAAGCTTGCATATGTACAATGGGTATGGTGTTACCCATCTCCTTAGCGTCTATGTACATAACTTTTTCCTTGAACCTAAAGTAGATTTTCCTTTCAGGGAATTTAACATTGGCAGCCATGCGATCAAACCATGGTTCCCCTAGGATTACATCCTCGTGTTTGAGAGGAGAGATAAAGAATTCCTCTTTGTCCACATAGCTTTGGACATGGAGCCTCAATTTCCCAATTAATGGAGTGATTGAAGTTTCTTGCCCCTTGAAAGCATCATCTGCGGCGGGTAGGACATCTCCCATCTCATAGGCTTGGATGCCTAGGTTGGTGGCCAACTCCGTGGATATGAAATTGTAAGTAGAACCAAGGTCAAAGAGAATAAAAGCATCATGTTCTCTTACCTTTCCCCAAGCATGCATAGAGGAGATCCTTTGTGGTGAGATTTCTCTTCTTGGATTTTGACCAAGGTAGCTCTAGGAGGCTTATGGCGGGTGTTCTTTTGGGGGCAAGAACGATACGCATGCCCTTGCTTGCCACATTTGAAAAAATGTTTATCCTTGAGATAATACTAAAGATCTTCAGGAGAGAGTTTGATTTTACCTTTGTAAACTCCCTTCTCCTTAGCTTTGTTGTTATTGGAATTGCCCTTAGGAGACTTTTGGACATTGTCCTTCCCCTTAGGCTCATTGGAGCCCTTGGTTTCTGTGGGCTTAAGATTTCTCTTAGCCCCTGTTTGTAAATTGATTCGTGAATCCACCATGATATGGTGTATGACCACAGAAATTGTGCATGGCCTTTGGGAGTGACATACTCCGCAATATCTTGAGTTAAGCCCGCACAAAATTGTCATTTTTGCTCTCCAAAATCCATCTTTTTGAAGACATAGTTTTGAGATGTAAGTCCCAAAACTTGTCTACATATCTGTGAATGGATTGGTAGGGAGAGAGCTTCAAGCTTCTCCATTTGGTGAGTACTTTGTCTTTGGCATCGGTGGCCAAAAACTTCTTCATGATGGAAGCTCTTAAAGCTTTCCATGTTCGTGGGGCTTCACCGTTTGCCCGTAGGCTAGGCTAGGCCACCATTGCCTAGAAGACTTTTGAAAGTGCATAGCTACATGACCTAGCTTAGAGGACTCCGTGAAGCCCTCATCTCCAAACGCCACATCAAATTTTTGGATGAAAGCCAAGACTTTGTTCGTAGCACCAAAGGTGCAATCGTAGGTAAGGAAAGATATGCTCTTTGCCCCCTATTTGAACTTCTTGAGCTTGGGACAATCTCTTCCATGCGGCATAGGATTTATGGCCTCTTCTTTTTGATGGTTCAAAAGTTGCACCATCGCTTTATTCAAAAGATGAAGAATTTGAGGAAGATGGAGAAGAGGGTGACCTCTTTCTCACCTTTTTCTTGCCTTGGTCTTCCTTGTCTACACCATCCCTTTCATAAGAGGAAGAAGATGGAGAAGAGGCTGACCTCTTTCTTGCATTTTTTTCTCTTGTTTTCTGTCATCCCTCTTTGAATTATGGTGTGGAGAAGTGGGCAACGGTCTTCTCCATTTAGGAGGTGATGGGGAGCGTTTTACCCACCGTCTTCCTGGAGCCATCTCCACGAAGGCGGTAGGAGACTCACTTATTTCTCATTCTTTTGGTGGGGGCTCTTGAGTTCTCCTTTGAGAAAGAGATGCGTCATCAAGAAGTAAATTTTTGAGCCCTTCGTATGGATCCTCTTCTTCTTCCCAAATCAGAGAGAGGCCTCTTTTGGAAGTCTCACAAGGAGGCTTCCTAGGTACTCTCTCTTCATGGTGGGGAGCTTGGAGAATCCCATGAGCACAATGCTGCCGTTGCACTTCACTTTGGAGGGATGGATTGCCCATGTCTTGCTGAAGCCTAGAAACAAGGTAGCTAACAAGCATAGGGGCATCATTAGTAGCTTGCTCATTAGAAAAATCAAAGCTATCAACATTAATTTCACTCTCTTTACTATTGTCAGTCATTCTAACAATTTCTAGGTGTACTTTGGCACTTCAAGCCCTAGTTGATGATTCCTCTTTACCCCTTTAGAAAAGCACTCAAGCTATTGTACCCGTGGCTCAAAAATAATTAATTGCAAGGAATAGAAGAGATGGTCTTTCAACACCAATACAATACCGGCTCTTGTCAAGCTTCTAATAGCTCAATAGTGGTTAAGCCGTAGGCAATCCCCGTAGGACTCCACTATTAAGACCATATCTCTAAAAGGTGATTCCCCTTTATCTGCACGAAGGCAGGTGCATTGCAAGGCTGAAAAATCCCTATTCTACTTACTCAATTGCAATTAATAATACCAACCATTTATAGCTAGCTTGAGGGCCTCCCTTCTTCAGTAAGAAAAGAGAAACCTTGTGCTCTCATACCAATGTAACATTTAATGGCCTAGTAACTTGTGTGTAGCAAAAAATAAAATAGAAATAGTGAGCATTTCATTAGAATAGATTCCTAATGAGCATAGCAAGAGTGCTTGGATGGAGAGAGAAACAAAAAGCATAACACCTCGTTAGATAGGCATGAACAATACTTCAAAAGAGAGAGAAATTAATCTATTGACAACAGTTGAGGATCGGATTTACATGGAGCCCGTCCCCCCTCAAAAAGGCTTTGTATTATAGGTCTCCCCCATCAAGGCAGACATTTTACAATACAATTCTTTGTGTTCCTTCAATAACTAGCTAGTTCAATGAAGATGGAAACTTCAAGCACTAAGCAAACACTTATAAAACACAACCTCAATTCCTTCACAGTCTCAGACCCAAGACCTCACACACCTTCGAAGATGGTGAGAGCTAGCGGGGTATGAGAGTAGATTGAGAGGAAGAAGGAGTAGTCTTACGAGAAAGAAGTATATCTCCTCACATAATCACTCATAATAGCTTAGCATAGCTTAGTAATTAGCATGGTAGAGGATATGAGCATGCATTGAATCTTGGCTCTTGGTTCGATTTGCATCACAAAGCCAAGAGTTGTTGGTGTAGGCCTCCCTTCTCACAAGCTTGGAGTAGATGATGAGCTTTCCATTAAATCTTGAGAAGGAGAGAGAGAGTCTTCTTGCTTCACACATGAGATTGTGTGAGTGTGTGTGTGTGTTAATGCCTTTGAAAAATCAGCATCCTCTCTCTCTTGGTCGACCCTATTTCTAAATCCTCTTGCTAGCTTCCCATTGGACCTCTCCGAGCTTAGCCAATACGGTTTATGAAGCATAAGTTATAGTCTTGTGACATGCGTCCCCTTTCCCCTTTTGTGAGAGATTTAGGTAATTAAATAATGAAACTAAACTCTCATTGGACCCCTTGGGAGACTGGCCAATAGTCTTCTAGAGAGCTTAACTCTTATTAGTTCTTTTATTAAGTGTTTTTAAATGAATTAAACTAGATTTACTCTAGCGTAATTCTCATTGGTCCACCTCTATGGTCATCCAATAGGATTTTAGTGCACCTTGTGGGCAACTAGGCTAGGGAGCTGAAATGTGTACCCATTCCCTTTGTGTAAAGGGAGCCTGTGTGTGTGTGTGTGTGTGTGTGTGTGTGTTTCTCTCTCATCCCTTACTTACAGGGCTTGCCCCCTCCTATGTAGGTGTCTTGAAGACTTTTGTGTACACTCACAAAGCATCCAATTTCACTAAGCTTGACTATTTGGACATAAATTTTGAATTTTGGAACCTTAGCATTTTGGAAGTCTTAATGGGCTGAACCTTAGGGTATTTGAAGCCCGTTGTTGCACATTGCTCTTTTGCAGATGGCCCCCCCTTTGGATCCTTATTTGCCCTCCTTTGGATCCCTACTGTGGCCGGTCTGCCAGCTTAATAACCAATACTCTAGCTTTTTCTCCCCTAGCACTTCCCCATATTAAATGATCAGCTTAACATGAGAAACTCATTTAGGAGAATTATATTAGTTATTATGACAACATTTATCAAGGGTTTTGTTCACAATTTGTCCATCCATCAAGAGAAATTGTACATCTTGATGATTCGGAGAATACAAAAATTTCATCTCAAAAGACCAAAAGAAGAAGAAGCAAAAGGTACAAGATGAGAAAACAAAAACAACGGGCTGAAATTGAGAAAAAATCAAAAAAGATATTCTAGGAAAAGGTGAAAGAAACTGGGAGCGAAATCAAAGAAACCATCGTAAAATCTGGAGGATCAATTTTGGTTGATAAAATTTTTGAGGATATTAATGCTGCCTTGGAATCCTACCAAGCAGGTCAAAACATGAAAACAAATGGAAAAACTATCCTTCTCTAGACATGGAAGCAGCTAAGCTTGAAGCTTATCAAAATTTGGTAAGATTCACACAAGAAATGCTGGAAAAACAAAAACCCAAGCTCGACAGTATGGCAAAACCTGAGGAGCTTGTGGTAAGAGACAATCAAGAAAAATCTGACGTGGTGGTAGAACCCCAACTTGAAACAAAAGAGCCAAAACTTATAGTGCCGAACAACGAAGATGCCTTGGAAAGAATTCCATTTGTAGAAGAAGACTCGCTAGGACACTTATGGGAAAAAGTTAAAGCGATCAATGATGAGAGCCTAACTATAAAGTCAGCTCCTATAGAGGAAGTTTGGTTAGACAATCTACCTCCTGATATGGACATGGATGTACAATCCTTGAATGGGTATTGCGGATCTAAAGCTTCAGGAATGTCTAAACCGTTGACCTTGAAAACATTACCCTCATACTTGGGAGATAACGAAGATGAATCCATAGTGTGTAAGACCACTCATGTAAAAAGAGAATAATAGACCCTAGAAGTAGAAAACATTCATTCAATCATCTCTACACCCATCCAATGCACTCTTACCTTGGGAGAACTGTTAAAAACCAGACCATATTTATGGAATGATCTACAGGAAACTCTAGAGAAGGTGGGGATAACGGGGCTAATTGCAAAAAATTCGAAAAATTGAAAGAAAAAATGGATAACAAAGAGATTTGATCTATTCCAATGAATAAAGTCGGAGAATACTACGAAGGGGAAGAAGGAAATCCCATCCTCCCAGTGAAATATAATGACATAGAAACCATGGAAATATTGGATAGTGGGGCAGGCATAGCCATAGCCACAAAAGCGATATGGGAAGCTTGGGGACAACCAGTCATTAGAAAAACTTGAATGAAATTGCAATTGGCTGATGGACACATTGAAAGATACTTAGGACTGCTTGAAAAAGTGATAGTTAGTTCCCGTGGGATTGAATATCAACACACTTTTGCCATAGTAGACATTGGGAAGAAACTCAATTACAAAATCATATTGGGAAGACCTTTCATGCAACAGGTACAACTCATCTAAGTTTGGGGAAACAATTATCTGTACTTAAAGCAAGTGGGATCTTCAAACCTCTACTACAATGCAACAGATGAGTTAGAAGAACATTCAGGTACCTCAGATGATTCGGGGTCGGAAAAAGAACATGTGAGAGCTAAGATACTCATGAAAGGAGGGGAGGAAAAGTTTTTGACTTTCCTAACCAGAAATCAAGAAGACTAAAATGGTATAAACGAAAAAGAAACACCAGAAACATGAAAACTAGACCTATGCTATCAGTCTCTAGTAGAACACAATTCATGATGCAGATAGATGCACATGATTGTGTCAAGGACCAAATCACTGGTAGATATCCTTCAAACTAAAATCCAAAAATATCAAAAACATCAAAAAAAAGAGAAAGAATGCATGCAGCCAAGCAAAGAAAGATAAAACAACAGTAAGTTATTGATGAAGCCCAAGAGGAAGCTTGACTTCGGGTACTCAAAAGGAAAGCTGCTCTCAAGAATCAACAAATACCTATTCCCATCAACACTCTGGAAATAGATGACCGACAATGGGAATTGCAGAAAGATACAGTGTCAACGGAATGATGAATGGCTAGATGGAATGGACCTTCACATCAAAGTACAGCTCAACAATCATAGCACAAATGCTTTGGTCGATACAAGAGCTAGATTAAATGCAGTCAGTTATTCCACGTACAAGAAGGAAACAAGTCAGTCATTGACAGGAGGAATAGCGACTATCAAAGGATGCAACAAGAATCCAATACCAACATTGGGAGTAGTCAACTTGTATGTGATAGTACATGGATGCTCATGTCCTCATCAATTTGTATGCTCACTAGATGAACACATGAATGAGACAATGATTCTTGGAATTCCATGGATGCGGACATACAAGGTAGTACCAGATTGGGATACCAATCAGCTCAAGCTATCACCTAAAGGTGGACAACTCATTGTTCCAATTGCACCAAGCAAGAGGAATGGAAAGGATCCTACCAAAAAATCAAACCACGAAGCAATCAATTTTCTCCATCCTATCAATAAGAAAATGCTACAAGGAGCATGCAAGGAGTCAAGAAAATTTGGGTACCAAAAGCACAGCTTAAGGACAAGTCGATTCAAATCTGGGTGCCCAAAACATCATCGATACTACCTAAGATGGTTCCAAGGTTCAAGACACAGAGACGGGCATCTCCGAGCAAGGAACCTAACACAATATGGATTTGGAAGAAAAAGGAACACTTATCTTCTTCGCAAACTGGAAAACCAATCAAGCAACGGAGAGTGAAGTCTCAAAAACAGCAAACACATCATTCTGACCAAGACAAACCAAAATATCAATGGTGGGTAAAAGCTCGACAACAGTCATTATTGATACCAAGAGCTCAAGAAATTAGTGTGCTAAAGCGTCCTGAAGGTACAATCAAGCAAAGAGCACACAAGCTACAAGATTTTCTCTTTGGAAGACAGCATCAAAAAACCTCGACATCAGAAACCCTTGAGTTGATTTCTCAATACTCAACTCTTGTACAACATAATAGTTGAACTGCATTGGTCTCCAAAGCATGGTATAGCCAACCAAGGCTATGCATAGACATGATTGTTCAACCCGTGCACACAATCATCCCGGAGTACGCCATCTAGGAGGGGTGGAAGCGAACTAAGTAATTAAGGGCAATGTTTGAAGAGGGAGGAAAAAGTTTGATGTTAACGTGTGATTTTTTACAAAATTACCTATAATGCCCTTATAATTCATCAACACGGTAAATATAACTGATAATATCTCCCCCATGAGTGTAAACAGTGTATAAACTATCAGAAAATCATCAAAAAATAGTACTTTTTGGTTATTTTTCATCAATTTTCTTGATATTGAGACTTAAAAATGGAGAAATCCAACAAAAAACAATAAAGATGTGTTTTTCAATGGATTTTCTTAAGTATTGGATTTTCACTTTGCTTTTTTAGGGCATTTTGTTCTTTTCTTTGATCTTTCCAATAAACATGTCAAAAATAGCAAAGGAGCTCAGATGGAAAAACTGACGACACAGTGGTGATCAGAAAGACAAGGCGGACAGGCACAAAAAGTTTCAATCAAATTGGCAGATGAAAGCGGGAAGCCTAAATTAGGTGGCCAGACCTACTTTTGCAGAATTCTTGCAGAATGAGCTACAGGAATCCGATTGGGAAATTTTTTGAGTCTAACATAGATTTCACGGCCTAGTAGGACTAACAGAGGAATCTCGGGAAAAATGGTTTGGGAAGTCCGAGTATAGATACCCAAGGTAGGCTAAAATCACCTCATTTCCACTTGTTGCCTTTGGAGAGAGAGATTTTCGACCCTCTTCGCGTGTATTTTCTGGAGTCCACAGTCACTTGTTTTCAACACCGTCTCACACGAGACATGAGGGGTAAGTTCTATACTTATCAATGATCCATTTTGTATGGCCGGTAGCTAGTCTAAAACCCTGGAAAAAACCCTAGAATCCGAGTAGTGCACGAAGACCTACAACCAAAAATCGACCATAGCGGCCTGTCAGCTCAACCAAATCGGATGAGATTTGAATTGTAGCATGCCCCAACATAATAGAACACTTCTAAATCAACAGTTGACCATTCGGCAAGGGTCGAGGGGCTCCCAAGTAGAAAAGCTAGGTTTTTGGCAAATGCCAGCAAAACAAAAAGCAAAAAATGGCTCAAAGGCTACAAAGCATCAAATTCGATATACGAGGTCAAACTCACTCCAAATGGGCCAAAATTGGATGAGTTGCTTCACGACTATGTTGTGGACAAGTCCATAGCATCAAAAGTGACTAACCAACTCTATAGGCCATGTAGTCACAAAAATTGGTGATTTCAGAGTCGACAAAGCACGAATTGATGCCGGCAAGACCAAATTTTATCGAATTCAATTTAGGACTTGTTTTAGGTGTATAGAATGTGTTTAGGTCAAAATTTTCAAGTTTAACAAGAAAAAGTTGACTATTGTAAATAATCGCGATTATTTACTTTTGCAATATTTTGGCTTGAGAATTGTATCATGACCTCATCTATTACTTGTACACTATTACATGATGCCAAATTTCAAGTATGAGCCAGAATGATCAATTATAACTTGGAAAATTGCCATAAAATGCAACAAAGTGCTTGCAAGCCAAATTCTCAATTATGAGCCACATTTTTTGATCCAAATGACCTCATATCACATACACAAGGTCTACACCATGCCTAGAACTAAGTTGCACCAAAAAATGTACATTTGGATGAAAAAGTTAATAATCATGATTATTTATTTTTTAGCCAAGATGGGGAAAATTTGCAATTTTGCCATCATAAGACCAAAGTACATGATGTCCTAAGCCCACTAGCCATGTTTGAACAAATTTGGAGCTCAAAACTCCTTTGTATCTATTGTTTTAGAGCCCTAAAGCCTAAATCTGGCACCATTCTCATCCTGTGCACCCAAATGAGCCCATAATTCACTTAGAGTATGTAATTGGTATATACTTCAAGCCTATAATGTCAAACTTGCAAGAAGTTGAAAAAATTACTCAGTTGTAAATAATCATGATTATTTACTTTTGTTGCAATTTTTTGTTTTGACTTCATAATTTTGATCTTTACATGTTTTTATGCATCTATGCATGTTCAAAAATTGATTTGAAGCAAATTGGACTCAATTTATCATCATTTTAGACTAAAGGACACTTCAAGAAGAATCTGCCACATTTGCTAACTTTGACACTCTATTCACTCAACAAGACCCATGCAAGTTGCAGAGAAGGCCAAGAAGAAGTTCTTGCAAAAGGAGAAGCTGCAAGAGCTACCACCATACCAACTAGACCCAAGTTCAGTCAAAACTGCCAAAGCAACCTACCTCTCGAAAGAATAGCTTGAAGAGCATAACACAACAGTGTTCACAGGTAGATTCAAGAGCAAAGAAGGACATCAAGTAGAATTGCAACTTCCACCAAAAGAAGTCTATGATGTTGCCGCAAAGCCCAAGACAAAAGAATCCAATAGAAGGCTTGGTCTCAGAGAGTTTTACAAACAAGAGCCATGTGGAATGGATTTCCAAAAAGCTTATGATGAGCTCTTGTCCACAATCAAGGAAGATGGAACCGCCCAGATCTCTGACCAGCAAGGGAACAAGGTAGAAGTGGTCATCACAAAAGAGATAGTGGCTGAAGCTCTCAAGCTGTCAACAGAAGGAATGGCCATGAGGGCAAGAGACAAAAAGACAACAGGGATTTTCACCAAGGAAACCGCTACTACGATATTTGCCAATCTCATCCAGAAACAGGTGGAAGAACCTGCAAGATTATACCACCAACACTTCCACTTCCTCACCAAGAGACCGCCAAGGTACACGACACCTAATCATGCGATTGCGACCACTTTTACACAAGCTCTCAAGTCGACAACCAGGCAACCTATAGACCACATGCAGTATGTGTTGTCCACACTAAAAGGAACAAAGGAGGGTAAAATAACATATTTGGGAGCACCAGAGGTTCTCACAAGAACTGCCTACCATGCTATCAGCATGGCAGACAACTTGCCACCTGCCCTGGATCAGAACACTTGGATCATGTCTGCACAACCTTCCCCTCGAGCCACAAGATCTACCAAGAGAACATACAAGTTTGATGAAGAATCTGCTGAGAGCTTGCCAGAACGACATAGTAATGAAAGCTCTAATAATGAGTAAAGAAGAGCACGTATTGAGGAAATGAAAGAAAAGCCATGGCAGCACATCAGGAGGAGCCACAATAGAAACAGGCTACGTTTGAAAGAGAAACGTACTCTTATAAACCCTGCCACCAAGCTCAGGGCAAGGATCCTACAAAGTGGGTACCCATTTAACTGAAAGGACCAAGAAGAAAGCACCATGCTAGGAAACAGGCCGAAGACCCCACAGAGTTATTGGAAAGAATGTATCAGGAGGCAAAAGCATTGAAGCTGAAAGAAGCCCAAGAAGCGAAACAAAAAGCTAAAGAGGCAGCAGAGCAGCAAAAACAAGCATACGAAGCAACCGCACAAGGAGAAGCCCAGCATGAACAAGGTGACATGTCTCCCCGACCTTCTTCACCTGCTCCAGAATAGCATGATCACCCCATGCCAAGCCCAACACCATCACCAGTAGATAAAGCCATAGAAATAGAGCATGAACAAAAAGAAGCAGTAGAATCTGTACAACAGGCAGCCACTACACAAGAGTAGCACAAAGAACAAGAATCATAGCCGAAAAGGGCAGCGAGTCCTGCACTAAAGGAGACCACAAGGTTTGAGCAAATACAAGAACAACAAACAGACGAAACACCTTCTACCTTCACACAATACGAAACGGCCAAGGCATCCACAAAGCCTCAAGATGACAGAGCAGAAGAAGGCCAACCCCAACCTCAAGGGCAAGAACAACCAGCTTCCACAACGCCGCCAAGAGAGACACAAGAGATTGTCGAGACATCTAGGCTGCTTGCAAGAAATGAAGATTGGCAATCCAATGATGAGGTAATCTTGTAAGTCAACGAATATGCAAGGCAAATGTGGGATATGACGAAAACATCCAATCAACAGCACTTAGCCACATCACACAAAGGCTAAAGAACTGGAGATGGTGATTAATTCTCTCCAAGGAGAGTTAGAAGACAGATTGAATGTCATCACCGATCTACAAAATCAAGGGTAGTAAATGAAAGCTGAAGCTGAACAACACCAGCTAGCACGAGACAAACAGTAAAAGGAGATGGAGGAGATAGGTGAACTTCTTATGAAGCTCACAGATGCTTGCAAAGCCAAAGATGAATAGCTGATAGAGGTTACCAATGAACTTCTAACTACAACTTTGTCAGTTCAAAAGATTCAAGTGCAGTTAGATGTAGCGAACGCCTCCCTGCAATATTCAGAGCAGAGAATAAATGATCAGGAAATTTTTTTGCGACAAATATGAGAAAATCCCGCAGTAGCCTCCATCAAAGGAACATATGAAGTCTACAAAGCATTAGAGAAAAAGAACAAAGACCTCAAGCTGGAGCTAAAATTGGAGCAGTTTCAATGTAAAGACCTGGCATTGATGCGGGTGCAACAAGAAGAAGAGCTGCTAAAAGAAATAGCCGAGCTTAAAAGAGTCAACCAGTTGTGCTGAGAGATGGACAACCAAAAACGCAAGAAGAAGCAGGAAGTTTAGAACAACCACAGATAGATATTCCCTCAATTTCTTTTGCTAAGACGGAGACAAAGCCAGCAGAAGGGCTAGGTGGCGAAGAGGATTTCGAAGTACCATTAATCAAAGCAGATGAAGTGCCAATGGTCCAACTGTCAAAAGCTAAGAAAGATGTACTCAAAGAAAAGATTACACAAGAGACAGATGAGCAATGGAAAGCAGCGATGGATTGGGAGTTGAGAGTTCTTCACTCTGTCAATGTTACTCAACTCACTCCCAATCAAATCAATGCACAATGGCATTAGCAATCCCTACCCTCCTTTGATAAAGGTGGAGTTCCTCCAAGTCAAAGAGAGGCTTTACAAAGACATGCAAGTAGAAGGCACAGACGAAGACCTCCCCAAGTGGAGGATGAGCTGGTTGAACAAGAATCCAAGGTATCTGATTCTGTTCACAAGAGCACCTGTGGCACTTCAAAAGGATCCCACTTTTTGTCATGTACCAAGAGTAAGGACCTGACAAGCGCATGAGGCAATAACAAAGAGGCGACCAACCTAGTTGAACTACCCAAGATTGCCAGGTCCAGAAAAGGGACCGCCTACAAAAGAACATGGTGAAAACCCTAACGGGCACCATGTCATTCTTGAAAAGTCTACCTGATCTATCATGTGCAATTCTATATAAAATTTGCCGAATGCTACTCACCTGCCTCGAAGTATTTCATGAGCCAGAGCAAGCAGGAGCCCCACGGGTGTCATTCCTCAAGGGCAATAAAGGTTTATGCTACGATCTCAGTGGTCAACCTTCCAAAGAAGTCCTCTATGGCTTCTACGCCTGATGTATGTTCTTACCTTCTCACAATATGTTGGCGTTTGAGGAAGCATTCTACACAGAGTTCTTCACTGGCAAACGAAGATTTTTGGGCCAGTGATCAGTAACCTGACTTTGAGATTTGTAAGCTACTCCACTGTTGAGTTTAAAAACAGAGTCACTCTGCAATTTTTACAGGTGCCAGAGATTAGATACGAAAAGGCTTTAAATGCACTTAAAGACCGCCTCGCCAACCGTCAACCCAAAGACTATATCAGCCCATAAAGCTGTGTCAAGGGACGACACAGGCGAGGAGGGGGGGAATCTTAGCAGCAAGCTAACTCACATACCATTTTTCGGAGCTCTAATTGTAAAAACACTTATTATTTTGATAAATAGGGAGTTTTGTAACTCTTATTTTTTGGATAAACCTTGTAATTGATGAGCCGGGCTACAAGCTTCCAAATTCCATGTTTAGTTAGAGCTCCAGATTATTAGTTTTGACCACCAAAAACCTTGGCTAAGGTATAAAAGACAATTTTTATACGTTAATTTTAAGTTTTTGGATAATGAAATACACAGCGTGAGCTAACGACACTCACTTTTCTCCTTCTCGTGCTTCCTAATCCCTCCTCGGTTGTCACATTGCAGTCACGTTTGTTGCATTGCAACCGCAGGTAAGAGCTCTACGCATTGACATAAACACTTCACGATATTTTGTAGCTTTTGGTGTCGTCGACCCGCAGCCTAATTTTATCATAAGTAGGAATTTACACTTCAAAATCAAAATCTAAGCATAGGCAGGGTATTGGGGCATCATTGCTAAGCATTTAGGTGCATTCTGGGTCGAAACGACTAGGTCAAAAAATCCACTGCTGCTAATAATCACGATTTTTGAACTTGACCTAAAGTGGAATTTGAGACCATAAGCATGTGTGCTTAGGTCTTATAAACTTGTCCTAGAAGTTTCATTATGTTTGGATGTCATTTGATGTTATAACGGATGTGATTTGTTTGCCGATGAGCGATTGGCTTTTGATGATTTCAGACACTTGAGTGTAGCTTGAGCTAGATGCGAGTTGTTTGTTGTTTTCCGAGAGATTGACAACCTCTCATAGTCTCTATACACTAGTTGAGTCAGCTTCGTCCCATGGATTGACAATTTAATCATGGTTCTCGCTAAATTTGCAATAAGATAGGAGTGGGGTGGATGCATGCATAGGTGGCCTGGTTTTAACCGGTTGAAAGTTTCTTTTGGAGGCTTAAAATTTAGGGGGTATGAAACTGGTGTTATGGGCAAGAATTGTTTGAATTAAATAATCATGTGGAGGATACAAAATATTAAAAATCATGTAGAGGATTCAAAAACATGTGTGGAGCCCACGTCAGAACGAATGTTCAGTCGAATGTTTTCATGATTGTGACTTCTCTGTATCTTTGTGCCTTTCTCCTTCCGCGTCTTTCTCAGCTCACTCTACAGCCCCCTGTGCACGCTGCTTATCCTTCACTATGGATAGCAACCTAAGAAAGAGCCCAAGGAATACAGCCCGACAGGTCTCCCCCACAAAGACTCGACATTCTCCCACGAAAATATGTCACCTCTCTCTGTCTCTCTCTGTGTTGTGTACAATGGACCTGTATGTGTAGTAGAGTACTGAAGTATGGATACATTGAGTAATGAATATGGATTTATTCCTTTCAGAGACAGAAATTACAGCCTCCTCCCAAAATCAGCCGCTTTGTTCACCCCAAGGATGTGGAGGTGCCATTAAAGGCATTCTGCACGACAAAGGAGGATTTTCACAGAGAATATGGGTTAAGTCTTGAGGGGAAAGATGTTAGGAAGTTAACAGATGCAGATGTGCCTATATCCGACTGGATGAAAGTTTTCACGTATCTTCCAGTGAGGGAGAAAAACGTGCCGATAAAAACAGCAAGGCCGGATCACTACAAGGAACTCTACCAGCTCTACAAGCAGGTGTACCAATCCAAACCACCAAACTATCTACTGGGAGTCAAGTTTGCACGCGGATATGTTTATTTCGTATGCACAGGTCCGGTAAAGTGGGCTGAGTTTGCATTTGAGGTGGTGAAGAATGTGACCAATGAAGGTCACTTAGATAGGAAAAGAGAACAATGGAAGTTAGAGACTTCCCAAGTATCCACAGGAAACCCAAGTGGTTCTGCCATCTTCTTAGTAAATACCCCATCCGGAAGTACACAAGTCGGAAGTGGACTTTTTGCGACCACTCAGTCTGCGTTTAGTGTTGAAGTATCCACTTCCTTGCAAGAACTTCTTGTTGAGGTTAGAAAATCTCATGACAATGTATCAGCCGAGTGTTAGAAGGCTAAGGATTTAGTGGTCAAATCTGTTGCTGATGTGCACCGTTGCGAGGGTGCTCTTGACACCATTCGAATGCACTTCCCTGACGATTCCAATGTACCAACAGGCTTGCTTAACAGCCTGCAAGAAAAATTTGATCAAGCAAAAGCCACCCTACAGCAGGCACAGGTACGCTTTTAACTCCATCTGATTGTAATATAATACCTGCAAAGTACCATACGGTATGATTTTTCATACCGGTAGGATTATATCATATTCCGTAAGGGTAGATGACAATACCGGTAGGATGTTATCATACCGGTAGGATTATACCCTAACGGTATGATTACATCCTACCGGTAGGATGTTATCTTACCGATAGGATTTAGGATATAATCCTACCGGTGTGATAACATCCTACTGGTATGGTTACATCCGCCCGGTATGGTTAGATCCAATCGGTATGATAAAATCCAACCGGTTTGATGTTATCCTACCGATATGCTGTTACCGGATGTTATCCTACCGGTATGATGTTACCGGATGTTATCCCTACGGTATGATGTTATACTATCCAGTATAATAACATTATACCGGTGGGATAACATCATACCAGCAGGATGTAATCATACCGGTATGATAACATCATTATACCGATTTTCAAGCATTCATACCGATTTTATACCTATTTGACATTGTCTGATAACAGAGGTCTCTTGCCTACAGGAAGAATTATCCAAATGCTTGGACCGTGAGGAAACCTTTGGTCTCTATGTCACGTTTGTGACGGACATGATTAGTCAACCAATGCTACCTGAAACCATAGTCTTGCCTGCACGAGTTTCAGCTCCTGGACATGGTGTTGTTCTCATTGATGTGTCCAATGCTTGTGGTGTAAAAATTCATGATCACAATCGCTCAAGCCATGTTGTTCTATTGCCTTGTTCACATGCATACCATGCATTCTGATATGCTCACTTGGATGAGAAAGGAAAGCGCATGATTAAGGATTGCCCCGGAGTTATTTCTGCAGAAGACCAATACGTTCTAAAGTTGAACCATGCCCAAAAACAGGTGAGAAAATTGTTTCAATGGGTAATCAGGTGGTTGATTTTTGTCTTCTCTGATGTTTTTTCAGGTGGTTGATTTTTTTCTCCTTTGATGTTTTTTCAGAGTCAAGCTGCTTCAGAACTACTGCCGGTAAAGACAGAGGGAACGATGTAGTGACGCCTGCATACAAGACACCTGTGGAGGTATTGCTTGATGAAAATGCCCCTGGTAATGCTGAGAAACCTATTTCGGAAACAACAGAATAAGAACAAAACTTTGAGGTAAAGGAGCAGAGTACGACTGGTGCTGAAGGGAAAACCCAGAATGAGGAAGACGATGTGTTGCTAGACACTGGCGTGCGGGTGACAAGATCAAAGACCCCGAGAAAACGAGGCCAACGTGGCAAGAGTATGTTTTTTCATTGATTATGGCTCTAATAAGTGATCTTTTGCTGCATAGCTTTCTAAAGCTGATGGTCGTGTAGATGTCAGGTTGGAGGGAAGTCCCGAGGAGACTCTTGCTCAGCATATAAGATAGGCAAAAAGAAAAAAAATTGAGAAGACTAGAGATGAGAAGCCTGAAATGGAGCAAAAAAGCAAGGAAGAGGAAGAGACCCAGGGGCAGCCAGAAGAGGAGATGGACATAGAAGACACTAAGGAGATGCAGAATACCGGCACAAGTTCTGACCCTAAACCCAGAGCCTGCAAGAGATTATAGTTTGCCCCCCCTATGTTTCTTTTTATGTAACGACTTCTGAAATTAATATAACTTTCTTTCCCATTCGATGTCTCTTTCATCTTGTGCCTAATTTTTGAACATTGTGTGTTTTTATTGTATGATTTCAATCTATAAATATGTCCTAATTGCATATTTAAAATCGAGTCTTGTGTAATTTTGCATCTGTAGATATGTTTTTAGTTGAAGAATGGCGCCTTGCAGATAGGATCAGGGCTGACAAGCAGAATGGCAGGGCTGACATTCGTGCAATATGGAATTGCGTGTTGTCTCCTGCAGTGCTCTCTATGGTATAGACTAATTAAAAGAATACCATTGATATGGCCAAGGCCACCACCTCCGTTGAGCGTCCAGCGTAGGGTTCTCATTTTTGGACCTTAACGGATTACTGCTCAAGAAATTTGATGGAAAATATGGTGAAGAATTGCCCCACTGGCCAGAAATGCGGTATGTTGTTGAAGGGGATACACAGTTTTGGGTAAGGCCCGATGCAGAAGTGTTTCTGAATTTTTGTTTCAGATGGTTCGAAGTGTGGATATGGAGCTGCTGCGAGTTTGAGAAGCTCAAACGCACGCTAGGGACAGTGTTCCCTGACCACCACAAAAGATCCAATAGAGTGGTAAGTCAGGCGCAGTGCACAAGGGCCCCTTTTAAATTGGGCGCGACAGATAAACCGGTGTTTCACAAGAATCTCGGAAATTTTCCTGACCTACCACCTGGCACACTTATCTTTGATGATTCTGGATATAAGCTAATGTTTAATCCATTGGGGTCATTTCTTGTTTTTCCCAAGCTAGAAAAGCAGTCTAAAGAAGTGCGCGCCTGTTTTCTGTCAACCGCTATCATAAACTGGCTGGCACACAGGTTGTACTCTAAGGACATAATTGAGTATACAAAGAGGACTGTAATTTGTGCAGACGACACCTATGTGCGTCGTTTTTATTGGAAATGGCGGATTGACTTTTTCAAGAAGAAAGGAACTGATTTTTTATATAAAAAGAAAGCTTCATAAAGTCTGTGAAGTGGGTGACTTTTGTCAATGTATTTTTTTGTCGATGGATGTAAATGGAGAATTACTCAGCCTTCTTGTCAATCAATGTAACAGAATTCATGTATAATACATTTACAAGCAAGTTCCACGGAATTACGTTGTATTCTATATTTTAAGTATCTTGCAAATAAAAGGAGAGAGAGAGAGAGAGAGAGAGAGAGAGAGAGAGAGAGAGAGAGAGAGAGAGAGAGAGAGAGAGAGAGAGAGAGAGAGAGAGTTTGTTAATGATATTATACTGGGCAGTGACTAGTATGATACTAAGAAGTGAGAGAGAGAGAGAGAGACAAAGAGAGAGAGAGTCGGATACAAAGAAGTGACTTGTATGATACCGGTATGATTCTTTCAAGTGATTGGTATGATACCGGTATGATACTGAGAAGTGACCGGTATGATATTGAGAAGTGACACATAGAGAGAGAGAGAGAGAGAGAGAGAGAGAGAGAGAGAGAGAGAGAGAGAGAGAGAGAGAGAGAGAGAGAGAGAGAGAGAGAGAGAGAGAGAGAGAGAGAGAGAGAGAGTCATATACTGAGAAGTGACTGGTATGATACCGGTATGATACTGTGAAGTGACTAATATGATACCGGTATGATACTTAGAAGAGATAGAGAGAGAGAGAGAGGGAAAGGGACTGGTATGATAGCGGTATGATACTGTGGAGTGACCGGTATGATACTGAGAAGTGACAGAGAGAGAAAGAGAGAGAGACAAAGATAGGGACTGGTATGATACCGGTATGATACTGAGGAGTTACTTCTATGATACCGGTATGATACTGAGAAGTGACTGGTATGATACTGAGAAATGACACAGAGAGAGAGAGAGAGAGAGAGAGAGAGAGAGAGAGAGAGAGAGAGAGAGAGAGAGAGAGAGAGAGAGAGAGAGAGAGAGAGAGAGAGAGAGAGAGAGAGACTTTTATAATACCGGTATCATACTGAGGAGTGACAGGTATGATACCGGTATGATACTGAGAAGTGACTGGTATGATGTTTAGAAATGACACACACACACAGAGGGAGAGAGAGAGAGAGAGGGAATGTATGATATGGGTATGATACTGGGAAATGATTGATATGATACCGTATCATACCGGTATGATACTGGGAATTGACTGGTATGATACCGATATGATACTGAGAAGTGACTGGTATGATACAGAAATGATACTGAGAAGTGACAAAGAGAGAGAGAGAGAGAGAGAGAGAGAGAGAGAGAGAGAGAGAGGGAGAGGGAGCCAGTTTAGTTTACAGTTAAAGGCAGATATACACAAAATTATGTATTATGCATTTCTTAAGATGGTTACAGCTCAAAAGGCATACTATTGTAGATAGACTCACTAACATCAAGTGATATTGTATATAGTTTTGAGTTGCTGGGATGGGGTATCATGGGGATTTTGATTGCCCGAACAAGATGTGAATATATGAACACCTCTGGCTTTTTGTCCAAAATCTCGTAGGTATGCTCATTTATCATACGATAGTAAAATCCTTTGATAGCATAGGATACTCGCCCAATAATATTTCCCCAGTCATCTTCAGCGTCTGAATGAAACTCCTGAAAAGCTGCAGTGCATTTCACTATATAGAAATCCACTTTTTCTTCATTGTCATTTGGTGCGGGAATAGCAAAATTATCACCAACAATAAGAGCTTGACTAAGGGTGTCATAGTGTCCTTCATACGCTGCATCCTCATTTATTTCGTCGTCATCGTCCTCCCCTTCTTCTGTAGGCTCCAAAATAAGGTATGTCCAGAAAGGAACGTGTGACTTGCTCACACATCTCCTCCACTTTTCCTGTTTACATACACTACAGAAACAAGACAGTGAACGTGTTCTCAAAGCAGTTGTATCATGCTCTGAATATGTAGAAACAGAGTGCATTGAGCGGGTATTTTTTATAGCCTTCACATCCCAATTTTTTCCCCTTTCGACATCTCCCAATTCAATCACCCAAAAAATCTTGCTTACATAACGGGCCTGGGATGCATAGGTGGCTGTAGCACCATCTGACAAGGTCCGTCTCAATAATGCCACAACATCTGCAGCACAGTCTATCTTTGGGCAGTTTGGCTCCAACTGGTATTGAGTTAAAGACCTTTTTATCACTGCTCCCACACCGTCGTGTTCTCCCTTACCATGGCCGGATCCAAAAAAGTTCCAAGATATTTTCCATCCCGTAAAAACACTATATCTGCAATTTATTCGATGGATAGAAGAAGATTAATATACTCTTGGCACGATAAAATTACCAAAAAAAACACGTATTATAATATTACTGATGTTAGACAAGCATTTTATTACAGCTTTATTGCCAATATTATAGGTCTCTATATTAGAACCACCTTCAGATAATGTTTGTTAGAACATGGTATACCTGGCAAGGAAATAGAATGGTCTTCTTGCTTTGAATTGTGAAGCAGCTCCATCAGACCATACCCAATGACGCCTTATGTTTAGACCAAATTGCTTTAGCCATTCTGCATGTTTCAGAAAATAGTGTTGAACAAAATGTGTGTCATGTTGCTTGTCATCTGAAATGAAGAAGTGAATTGTCTTGTGGATGTCACCTGCATAATATAAAAATCAGAAATTATTGAAGGGTTAATACAAAAGAAATAATATTGATCTAGGGTGATGCCGTTACCTGCAATTCGGAAATATGTTATGTGCACAAAAATAGTTACTTGATTTGAATACCAGTGCATGGACTGAATCTCATTTTGTTCTTTGAAACTATAATTTTCAGCAAAGTCAACAACTGACACAACAACATCTTCTGGAAAGCTTTGTATACATTCCTTATATTGTTCTGCTTGCCATCTATACACAAAATTATGCATTATGTATTTCTTAAGATGGTCTTTGAACATGACTGAGAGATCCTAGCATGATATTTCCTTATGCGACAAGACTTTCCTTTTCTTCTTCAGACCGTCACGCGCAGTTCCTACTTCTAGGTCCTCAAAAATCTTCACCACAATCTTTTTAGCAATAAATGCAGCCTCTGCAGCACAAAAGTCTAACTTATCCGGGCCACACCTTTTACATTGACCACTCAAGCAGGCAAGGGCATGGAAGATGGACGTGTCTGATTTTGGACACAATATAGAGTCCAATAAGGCTGTTACACTCTTGATAGGGTTTTTTGGTGCCTTGCATCCACCATTGTCTTTGCATATGTTGCATTGACATTGGCAAGCTTTTCCATGCAAACCGAATACAGAACTTTGCATGTGATTTATGGAATCCTTTAGGGAGTACATTTGAACATGTGAAATGCTGCAGCAAGTATATCGGTCTCTCAATTTCCGCACAAAATATGGCTTCATGTACTCAAACGCCCGTTGCCTTATTACAATTTCAAGGTATTGTTCTTTGAAGTTGAGAAAGAGCTCCACCTACAATGAAAGATATATATGGTTAAAGAACATTGAAGAAAAATGCAGGTTTTTATTATCTTTGAGGAAAACTATTGGATTACTATAAACCAGTATTTTTATTTCAAACAGAACAAGTTCGGGCACCACGGGGAAGGTCACCTTTTCACTTGCTCCGTTTGTTGCAGAGGTGATGAGAGAGGAACGTGTTTTGCAAACCAAGCAGTGTGTCAGCACATCACCGTTATGTGGGAATCCATCATGTGCCCAAAGCCTCCAAATTGTGAATACCATGCAAAGAAATGCTTGATGGGGGACTGCTCACAATGTGGAGTACGGAGGTTGACATTTTGTCCCGATGAGATAGCAGAGGAGAGCAAGGAGGTGTCTGTGAAGGTTTTCATGGAGGTTGGAATAGGACAGGTTCACGAAGGTGGGAGTGAGAAGAAGAGAAAGGACTTGATTGTGCAATGGATGAAAAGTGGGACTTTTCTTAGCCTATTCAGCCCATCTGATAGGCTTCATCAGGCACAACTTTGTCTTCCGCTGGCAAGCCCAACAATTCAAGGACTGTTTGCAGAATTTTCCTAGCAACGTTGTAGTATCTGTTATTGACTTTGCGGAGAATTATTCCTTTAAATTTCATAATGAAATTCAGTCAATGCAGGTGGTCTACCCAAGTCACAATACTTGTGCACATCACTTATTTAAGAAATGCAGCAGGTGGTACATAGAAGACGCTACACTTCTACATATCGGATGACAAGCAGCATGACACATTGTTTGTACAACATTGTTTCTTGCTGCATGACAAGTGGATGAAAGAACGAGGACATTCTCTGCAACAACATTGGGTTTGGTTAGATGGTGCTGCTTCACAATTCAAGGCCCATAGACCTTACTATTTTGTGGCCAGGTACTATCAAATGACAACCTTGCACATGATGCATAACTTCTCTGCATCCGGCCATGGAAAAGGTGAACATGATGGGGCAGGGGCAGTCATCAAGAGAACTTTGATGCATGAGGAATTGAAACCAGATGGCTGGCGTATGAAGTGTGCAACCGATGTTGTCAACTTTTTGAAAGCAACTTTTCAGCCAAGAGAACAGTCTCAGAGGTGTAATACGCAAAGAGTCTTTTGGATTATTGGCGCGAATGAAGTGCAACGCAATCTGCAATGGGACTGTGAGCGCATCGTTGGATCCCACTCATTTCATTGTGCTGATGGCTATTCACAGGACAACCGAACCGCCATACGCTTTCGATCACTTTCGTGCTTTTGTGATCCGTGTATGCGTGGGTTGTTGAGAAGATGCAGGAACAGAATGCACATTGAAGAATGGAAATATGTTTGCATCAAACCATTGCCAGAGTCCGGGGATACAATTAGGGATGAAGAATCATATGACGAGGAGGAGGGTGGAGATTCAACATCGATTCCGATGAGCCAAGTGTCCAACCTGCCACTATATGAAGGATGCCCTGAAATGTTAAGTGGCATGTTGTCCATAGGGGATAATTTTGCAGTAAAAGTACCTGAGGCAAACAAAGACTTCTACATTATCAAATGCACAGATGTGTTGTACCAAATGGTGAAAGCACAAAAGGATAAGTGGCATAACAAAATTGTTAGAGGAGGGAAGGTTGTTGAAGGGCTTTTTTATGGCCAAGTTGAAGGAAAAGCTGATACATACCGGCTATTGGATCACACATCTCCGGTAATGATCTACTCACATCTTGTTAGGACCATACGTTTGCCGATGGAGCCTATTGCAGGATCCCTAGGTCAAATTTACAATACAAGTTGTCTACTGAAGTATATGAGAGGATATACAATAGCATGCCATATCATGATGATGAGAGCGACGAAGGTGCGTCCATGTTACTTGAGGGCAATGAGAAGCCCCGATTGAACAACTGAATCCGGTAGTCAATAGTACCAAATCTGGTAGTCAATAGTACCAACTATGTGCTTTTTAGTGACCGAGTCAACTTGATTTTTTGACCCTGAGCTTTATCTGTTCTCTCTATCTAGTTCTGTGTTGGTATGTTACCTTTCATTACATTACTGTTTCAGTTGTCCTCACTATATGTGCATTTGGTACATTTTGGTACTGTTGAACTTGGGATCTTCTCTGTCCACTATTACAGTACCAAATTTGGTACTTTTTGGTACTGTTGAACTTGGGTGCACGTCTGTCCACTATTACAGTACCAAATTGGAACTTCTTGAACTTGCTATATCACTTATGATTTACTTTATTGCTCTATTTGGTTCTGTGTTGGTATGTTACCTTTCATTACATTACTGTTTCAGTTGTCCTTACTATATCTCTACTTTCTGGTACTGTTGAACTTGGGTGCACGTTGGTCCACTATTACAGTACCAAATTTGGTACTTTTTGGTACTGTGTTGAACTTGGGTGCACTCCTGTCCACTATTACAGTACCAAATTTGGTACTCCTTGAACTTGCTGTATCACTTATGGTTTACTTTATTTCTTAGTATTTTTCAGTTTGTCTATTCGTATTTGATACGACCACCTTGAGCAATGTCTAGAACTACGTTGATAACATGAAAGGTATGCCAAACATAGATGCTATCTGCCTCAAAAATTAAAATGTTGGGCAACTTGGTTAGCTCCAAGAGGTTTCAACAGAATTAGTCAGAGGTTTCAACAGTAGAGATCAAGATACCAAGACAGTCTGAACAAGAGAAGTGGTTTTCCATTATGTATAGTATTGGGTTACAAAATTCCACTATTTACATGATTATGGCAATCTACTACCTCGGGGGATCAAATTTATAGGAGTACCCCTCCATCTGTATGAAGTAATCAGTAATGTACCCAGAAATATCGTCTTCAGTGTCAAAGACTGGGTTTTTGCGAGTGTACACTGTTGGGTACCGATCCCTTATCCACCCGAGCAACCAAGGCAAAACAAAATCCAGCAAGTAAAACGGGTAATCGGTTCCTACTACCATGGGATCGTATGATCGGATTGCCATACAGTTTTCATAGTCATTTTTAAGAGACTTGTATCTACAATCATCTACAAGAATAGTGTTGCTGGCATCGTACTTCGGGTGCCTTGCCCACAACGTCCGTAGCTTCTTCAGGAAAACGGGCTTATCGCCCATGTGTTTGGGCACAACCGGCACCTCCGACATACGGGGCCGCCATATTTCATAGTCCTCTTGGGAGAGAATATCTGCTAATGCCAAAAAACGAGGTTAGAGGTATGCGTAACTTATGTCCTGCAACATTCAAAGTGGGCATGCTTTACCTGCAAAATATTTTTTCCTTTTATGGTTGGGGAAGCACGCGTTCACCATGTGTAACAGTTTTTCCCTTCTACAGTAGGACCACAACACTAGGCTGGCTTTCTGTTTAAGCCGTAGGATGAACTGCTCCGCATCCGGCCTTACAAGACAAATTACATTCTTTTGGAGATAGACTATCCGTGGCGTGTGCTCCTTTGGCAGGCACTCGAGTTCCTCAGGGATTTCGCTGCAGTTGGTTAGTAGAACGCCATTAAGATCAAGCACAATCATCCGCCCGCGTCTAGCAGCCACATCAGGCTGCAACAATGTGGTTGCTGGTGTCTCGTCTAGCCACCAACTTATTACAACACCAACAAACATAATGAGTGGGGAAAAATACACAGTGCAAACATCATATCTAAAACAAAAAACTAGTCCAGAAACTACCAAATTTGGTACTATATTGCACAAGTGATAAGGACTATCCGAAATCGCAAGTTCAAGAAGTACCAAATTGGTACTGTAATAGTGGACAGACGTGCACCCAAGTTCAATAGTACCAAAAAGTACCAAATTTGGTACTGTAATGCACATATAGTGAGGACAACTGAAACAGTAATGTAACAAAAGGTAGCATACCAACACAGAACTAGATAGAGAGAACAGATAAAGCTCAGGGCCAAAAAATCAAGTTGACTCAGTCACTAAAAAGCACAAAGTGCGGAATACAATAGATTCTCACTGGCTACAGTTTGCATGCACGGGATAATTGATCACGGGCGCGATTGTGCTTCTTTCTCTGCAAACAAAAAAGTTCCTGCAGGGTCAGGGAATCAGGGGAATCACCTCTCCGCTTTGAAACAGCATCGACAACAGTAGAGTCAACGCCCCCGTCGGTGCTGTCCACAATAGTATCGTTCGCAAGTACTTTTTCCTGCTCATCCTCGGCCTCCCTCCGATCTTTGTTTCCTTCCGACCCCTCTTTGACCTCCCCTTCACTCCCCTTTGTGGTTTCCACCCCCTCCCCAACACCCGCCTTTGTGGGTTCTTCCTCTCCCTTCTTGGCCGTTGCTTCATCGAGCTTTGTGTTGGCAACATCCTGGCTTTCCTCCGCATCCAGCTCCACAACAACAGGGACTTTACCTTCCTCCTTGTCCTTAGTCTTTTTACCATCTCTGGCCTCCTCCTCACTTTTACTTTCGCTGTCACCTGTCTTTTTATCATCTCTGGCCTCCTCCTCACTTTTACTTTCGCTGTAACCTGTTGCCTCACATCTTTGCCCCGTCACATTGTCTTTCCCTACAGAATTACCTTGCTTCAGATCGTGGAGAACATCTGATATCTCCCTTGTCACCTCATCCACGTCCCATATTCGACTTGCAGCCGACTTTGTGATGTGCTGGTTAGCAACTGCAGCATCCTGCTCCTCTGCAAACACAAAGAAAGACAACACATAATAACTTGTATGAAAACCTCACTAAGTTGCAAGTGCGCATATGTATTAAAAAATGCACACATACTTACTCTTGACAACTTGAAGCCCACTGGCCCAGGACTTTGCCAAATCAGAGATTACCATATTACAACCCGGCTTGACACACTGATCCCTGCTTTGTAACAGAGCACTGAAGCACAAGAGATGATACTGGTGTCGGCACTCTAGCATGAAGGTTCCGACTACATGTGCGCACTCAAGGGCTCACCGCATGCAACACACATACCAAACACCGGGATCACATTTACCGAATCATTAACTTGGGGCCTAGGATATAGTAGGAACCTCTTCCCAAGCCTGATATCATACAACATCTCCTTCACAAATAGGGTATGCTCTTGACCTTCCTTCCATTTTTTCTCCAGAGTGTCATACTCAGCCTATTGAAAACCAGCGATCCCAATTAGTTTCAAAAACTACCAAGAAGTCATACCGAGACTGTTACTACCAAAAACTACGAAAACTACCAAACTTGTACTACGAAACAGAACCCAAACTACCAAAACTACCAAAAACTACCAAACTCGGGAATCATATAGTACCAAAAACATATAAATACCCTCAATGCATAACTAAACTACCCAAACCTTATCAAAACTACCAAAAGCCACTTTTTGCAGCACTTTCAAATAGTACCTAAAAGTACCAAAACTACCAAAATCAAACTACCAAAAGCCACTTTTTGAAGCACTTTCAAATAGTACCTAAAAGTACCAAAACTACCAAAATCAAACTACCAAACAAGCTTTTTGCATCACTTTCAAATAGTACCTAAAAGTACCCAAAACTACCAAAACTACCAAAATCAAACTACCAAACAAGCTTTTTGCATCACTTTCAAATAGTACCTAAAAGTACCAAAACTACCAAAACTACCAAAATCAAACTACCAAACCCACTTTTTGCAGCACTTTCAAATAGTACCTAAAAGTACCAAAACTACCAAAACTACCAAATCAAACTACAGAAGCCACTTTTTGCAGCACTTTCAAATAGTACCTAAAAGTACCAAAACTCCCAAAATCAAACTTTCAAATAGTACCAAAACTACCAAGACTACCAAAGAAACACTTTTTGCAGCACTTTTAAAAACTACCAAAACTACCAAAATCAAACTACCAATTACACTTTTGCAGCACTTTCAAATAGTACCTAAAAGTACCAAAACTAGCAAAACTACCAAAGCTATCAGAATAAAACTACCATAACACCTTTTGTAGCACTTTCAAAAAGTACCTTAAAGTACCAAAACTTCTTCATAGTACCAGAAATACCAAACCATAAGACAGAAGGAAACCATAAACTACCTAGAATAAAAACAATTCTACCATGAGTACCTAATACTACCAATCCCACCAAACCAAGCATAAACAGTTCTATCAAAGGTACCTAACACTAGCAATCCCACCAAACCAAGCATAAACAGGTCTACCAAAGGTACCTAACACTACCAATCCCACCAAACCAAGCATAAACAGTTCTACCAAAAACTCCCAAAACTACCAACACCTGTTGCTCTAGAATCTCCTTGTCGAGCAATGACATATCTTCACTGATTCCGTATCGACGTAGCATCCTTTGACTGGCAGCCAAATCAGCTTCTATCACATTGATTTCTGCGTCATCGCCAGTGTTGGCCTCTCTCAGTGTTTCCAGTTGGGTCTCATATTCCTTGATGTTGTCCATAATCTGCTTGACAAGTTTATTGGAACCCTCTGTCCTCAAGAGTGTTTCCTTCTTCTGCTTCAGAGACATTGTCAACTCTTTCAGCCTATCGGCTACCCTGACACATGTTCGAGGGACTCTCCCAACCGTAGCTTCAAGGTCCGCAATATAATCAGGTGTCTTCTCCTCATAACGCTGTGGGGGGACTTTCTGTGTAGGGGGCATACTACCGACTGGCGTAAGTCGGGGCTTCTTGGTATTTGACGGGCGGCCTCCTTGGGACGCACCGTTTGCCTTTCGCCAATTCTCAACCTTCTTTTCCAAGCCTCTTGGTCGGGAGGAGCACATGTTGAGTACACTCTCACCAAACCTGGCCCATGCAACCCTGTGGCCCGCAGGGTCCTTTGTGGCTGCATGACACTTCTCATATGCAAAACAGCGGGCAAATTTTGTAGTGATCTCCCCACATGATGGTGGGGCTTGGTACACCTTATGGAACAGGAACCTGTATTCATCCTGAAGCCGTGGCTGCACGTGATTTAAGTAAATCTTTGTCTTCTTCTGGCTGGAATGCCTGAATACAGTGAGCCACTGGTCATCGGGGATGTCATCTTCCATAAGATCCTTTGGCAGCACCCCCTCCATGCTCAATCCATACTCATCATGAAGCTCTTGTGCTGTATAACAGAACTTTGTCAAGATAGGGTACTCCTCCATCTTGTTTTTTCCTGCGATGTGGAAACAACACGCAAGTAAAGACATGCCCTCATTATATGCCTCATTTCAGTTGTGCAAAACAAAACACATGGAATGAAATGAACGTATCTCATTGAAGTGATAATTGCAAAATTCAGTTGTGTACAAAGCCAAATTTGGTACTCGTTAGTACCAAATTTGGTACTAACCAAATTTGGTTATGCTGACATCCCTACTGAGCTTCAACTTTGTGTTATGCTCATGCACAACATATACTGATTTTTGCACTTGCATGCATGCAAGTTAGCAATCTAAAGATCAGCTTATACATGTAACTTTGTAACTTTCCTAAACCCTAAATTCCTAAGAAGATTCCAAACATGCACATGTACTTGCTGCATGCAAAAAAAGCAAATTCAGACGTCATCAGATAAAAGACATGCAGAAGCTTGCATGCATGGAAAATAAAATGGTAAATCACTAGAAAACGCACAGCTCTCATAGCACCTACCTTTAGATGTTCTAGATGACCGTGGAGTCTCATCATCGGCAAAAAGAGGCCCAGGCTTAAATGAAGTCTCCATGGACACAACAGGTTTCTCCCTCTCCACAAAGGAGGCCCCCTTGCTAGCCCTCGTATTTGGGGTGTCGATGTTTCGAGGGGATTTTGCATCCATTGTCCTCTTCTTCTTTTTCCCATTGTCCGGTGACGCTTTTTGGCTGTTGATTCCCTTGCTGGATCTTCCTGATTGTGAGTAGCCAGGGAGCTTGTTACCTGCAACTGTAGTGGTTTGCAGAAGGCGATGTAGTAAGAGAGCAAGGCGGGAGTTGGAAAATGTGTTGAGCAACTGCGCCACTCACAAACGTAGTCTATGATAAGACTTTTGGCACGGTTTCAAAACACCACTCGCATTACTTATTTCCCCACCCACGTTTTCTTTCACGGAAAGTTTAAATCATACAAATTTCCCTCCTACCATTCTTTAACATAGATGAAAAAAAAGGTTCCCTCCAAAGTGTGGACATATGTAGAAGTACCAACCAGGTAGAAGCAAAATAGGTCCTTTTTTTGTACCACCAAACCATGCTTTCACCCAGAACATATATAATTAAAAAACATATGCAGTGAATAGGCACATAGATTGATTGGTAACAAAATATTAAATAATATTTCAAACATTAAACTATAATATAATCAAACGCATAAGCACTTGTAAAGGTCAAAAAATAAACAAGTCTAGTGTCGCTAATTTAACGATCAAGAGGCACTAGATGTCAACTACTAGTACCATGGGCAAGCTTCTCCATTCTCTCTAGTCAATTAAGCCGTTTGATCGTGAGAGCAAAGTACTTCATGTCTGAGGGCTGACTAGAGGCTATATCTAGAAGACCTTCTAGTTAAGCTATGATAAAAGGAATTGCATATGAAATCATCGCCTGAATTTTTTCCTTTTTTTGACCCCCCAATGTGTTTTCCACATTGATCAATTTTTTATGTGTGTGCTTATTTTGTATTCCTTGGGTGTTTTGCTTCTCAAGGAAAAGTGCCTACACTGGGAACCTCTAGGGCTCTAGTACCATAGGCAATACATGTGAGTGAAGTACCAAATCAAGGTGGGATTTCTATTCCAGCTTAAGATTTTCATTTTGGCACTTTTGGTTTTTCGTTTGTTTGTTTTCCACTGTAGTTCAATTTTGTAACTTTGGGGGGTCATATTGACACTATTACCCTCCCCATGCTCATCATAATAGTAAAATCCCTTTATAATACTTAAGCTAAAGGTCAAGAGGGATTAAGCCCACTAGAAATCACTAGTATATTGCACACAATGCTTCATAATACTGGATTAAGAACCTAAAGTAACCATTGACAATTAGGAAGGCATTTCCCATGGTATTAAGAGAGGAGCTCTAATGTCTATGCTTAGTTTGGTCAGACTTATTGATTCATAAACCTAGACAAGGGACTATGATATGATTTATTATATTGAATCTAATGTTTAATACTAAGAAAATGTATTGAATATTGTGCTACCAATCACAATTAAAGCAGACAAAAATGGATGCTGTAAAAGACAAGAGGCAATGATAATGGACAAGAAACACCTACTCGTGTTGATGATCACACTCGATTCAAAGAGTGAACTAGACAAAGATTGCATGAAGTTCAAAATTCCAACTACTACAATGTGTTCTTGTACACACTAGAAAACACAAGGAATACCTCTAGGAGGCACATCAGTGGGAAGAGGCACCAGCCTTTATTGAACACAATCAAAACAAGATAAAGAGCCCTAAAATAAGTATTTGCACCCCCCTAGAGGGTCAATGGAACAAGATATTGTATAGATGGGTGGATATCCCTAAGTCTAAACCTCTATCCTTGTCATCGTCAAGAAAAATGAAGTCATCATGAGTGAGACCATACGTGTCATCCGTGTAATGATGTAAATCTTCCTCGTCATTAGTTCCACACATGTTCACTAAGAATGTCACTAGGCATGTATAGTCATCTTGCTCAAAAGGGTAAGCTTGTGCAATTGGAGAGACGTTCTGTACTAAGTAGGGATCAATCGTGGTCAAGAGACGTATCAACCATTTTAATTCCTCAAAATGTTTATCACACGCTAGTGTATCTACCAAATCCCATTCACAAGAAAGCACCGATAGACTATATGAAACACTTGTGAAAAGTAAAGAGGGTACGTATCACTCAAGGTAGGAGTGGATGACTCTAGCATACTAGACATATCTGTACACACAAATAGATTTTGGCTAGTATGAAAATATTATAAGGGTCATGCCAAAAGGTCGTGTCCTTGTGCATAATGTGTTATTATGATTTTTGGGTCATGTACTAGAATTTGTAGGCCTCAAGCTTTTTGTTTGGTGGCTCTTTCTCTTTTACTTTTTTATTTTTATTTTCTTGAGTATAGGGCTATATATATATTCCCTAAGATTGGGAGATTGAGAGGTCAGGGAGGAAGGTTAAGAGGGGAGCAAGTGAATGATGGATGTCAGCAAACACTCCCCCCTTCCTTGGATAGATCATACCTTCTGGAACGATGTCGTCACCTTTTGAAACCAGTTGTTCCAAGTTGTAATGGGTGAAGAATTTGACCAATATTTTTCCACCACCTGAGGTATTTCATCTAGTTGCAAGGTACTATCCCATGATTTTACTTGAAACATTGTTTTAGGTGATGAATTTACAATGGGAGGTGCTATTCTTTCCTTGTTTTTTTGTACATTTTTGGTGGTAGGTGGAAGTTGCGAAGAAGTTTATGTTTCTATAGAAGAACTAATGAAGAGCAAGAAGCTTCATTTGTTTCTTTTATGTTTGAGCCAAGTGATACAAGTCGTTCCCGCTTGGATACCCAAACAAGCTCTGGATCAGGTGTATAGTTTTTTGTGATCTTTCTCTTCCCACTATATTCAATCGACTTTATTGTTACAGTATTTGAATCACATGGGTCTATAGGTGACAGGTAAGAACGCAACTTACATTTAGGCACCCAGATTTGATCATTCCCTTCATAGTAGCCTTGGGCTTCCAATAGTCGTTTAGGAATCCAACACAACATTTTCTTACATTTCTTGGAGCGAGTGGGGCATCTCTTTCAAAGCTTCTGTTTTTTAGCTTCAACAATGGTCGCTAAAGAAGCTCTAGGGACCCATTTGTATGTTTTCTTTGCTATATTACAATGAGTCTTGTGTGTCTCATGCTTTATTTTAGCTATATAAGTTGAAGATCTAGAGGGTTGGGATATAGGTATAGATGGTTCAATCTCTTGGACATGCAATGTTTTGGGTTGTATTTACTCAAGAGGTGATATCTCAAGGACTATTGCTTGAGTGGAAGGGATAAGAGTTGGTTTTCGTGTTTTGACACTCCCAGTCCCCCAATCAATAGTGCATTTGGTCGCTAACATCCACTTGCATCCTAGGTTTATATTACCTTCCATAGTTCCAACAAGCATGACCAAAAAGTCTTGAGCTACGACCCCGTTGTCATAATTATAAGTGTGCTAGGTTCCAAAAACAATAGTTTTTTTCTTGTTGGTATCCTTGACTTGGATGGCACTCTCAGATAGAGATGTCTTTCCTAACCCACATCATAGTCCATATGATAGCAGATTATATTTAGTACTTGTGTCTAATAAGGCGTTATATAGAACTTTCCCATAGGTGCTATTTAGCTCAATAGGGTATCGTACAGGTGTGTCAAGGATCAAGAAATCATCTTATGTTTCAACTGGAAATGCATGTGTAACTGCAAGGTTGGCATCTTGGTTGTGTCTAATATGTTGTTGTCACTTCTTAGCCTCAGCTTGAGCTTGTATCTTTTTCAATTCTGCTCTACCTTTTTTTTTTAATGGATGGCATGTAGCTCCTCTTGGCTTAAAGAATCATAGTATCTTTTAAATTTACACATATTGAGTAATGCAATGGTTTCAAATCCATCAAGAGTTTCCAAACAAATGGTACCTTGTGGGTTGATTTCGCGTACTCTATATGGTCCTTTTCCCACATATTTCAACTTTTTCTTCTCTTTACTCACTCCATACATAAGGAATTTATCCTCCCTAGCCTTGATATCCTTGTTCTTTAAATGACGGTCAAACCATTTCTTTCTCCTATCTTTCTCCACAAGTGCATTTTGCACAGCCAATTGTCTTTCTCCATCTAACCTTTCAAGAATATATAAACACTCAACTAAAGGGTTACCATCCCAACCTTCTTGTGAAGCTACCCCCAGACTAGGAATTACAAACTCCCATGGCATAACTGCTGCTTGGCCATATATCATCTTGAATGGTGTACAATTAATAGCCACTTTGTAAGCAGTATGATAAGCCCATAAAACTAATGTCAGCTTCAAATCCCAATCTGTGCGATGAGCTTTCACTATTTTGGTCAAGATAGACATTAAAGTCTTGTAGTGCTCTTAGCTTTGTCCATTTGCTTGTGGATAATAAGGTGTAGACTTATGGTTGGCTATCATGAAGTTTGTCGTGAGTTCCTTTATCACTCCATGTATAAAATGAGTATCATTTTCACTTACAATCTCAAGGGAACAACCAAATCGTGTAATAATGTTCTCAAAGAGAAACTTAGCAGTTGACCTTGCATCAACCTTGCGTGTCACCTTTGCTTCCACCCACTTTGTCACATAGTTAGTAGCAACAATAATATATCAAGATTGAGTGTTATGAGCTGCAGGACTAATTGGGTCTACAAAGTCTAAACCCCATTTTTTGAATGGTTGAGTCACTTTAATAGGATGTAAGGGAATTTTATCCTTTTGTTGTGTGATCTTGTAATGTTGGCATTCATCACACCCTTTTACAAAAAGTGATGCATCCTTGAATAAGATAGGCCACCAATAGCTTGATTGCAACACCTTTCCAGCAGTTAGTTCCCCTGAAAAATGTCCTCTGGCTATACCCATTTGGGGTTCTTGAAGTATGTATAAATACTCATGCTCACAAGCACAACGTCGAAGAATATTGTCCTTCCCTAGATTGTAGAGAGTTCCTGCAATTAGAGAATAAGGTTCACATTCCTTCAATAGTTTTTGAGCTATATTCTTGCAAATCGCTTTGGGTGGAAAACCATTAACTAAAAAGTTTACAATCTTCTCACTCCATTCAGGCATGGTTTCGACTAGGAACATGGAAGTATCGGGCAATTCATCAAGCAATTCATCATTGATTCCAGTTCACCATTGGGTATGCAAAACAAATGATCCACCATGAGATATCTTTTATTGGGTCTCAACACAAGGGTAAAATCAAACTCAAGAAGAATTAACAACCATCGTGTAATTCATCCCATGGAACAAGGTTTATTCACTAGATACAACAATGCTTGATGATCCACATAGAAAACAAAGTTGTTGGCAAGAAGGTAGTAGCAAAATTTCTTTACTGCATAAATCATAGCTAAACCTTCCCGCTCTGTAGTGGTGTAGTTCCTCTCAACATCATTTACTTGATGACTTGCAAAGCTAATGGGGTAGTCCAATTCATGTTCTCCTGGTTGAGCTAGAACACACCCAATAGCAAATTTTTGATGCATCAATATACACATGGAAAATTACATTCCAATTGGGCACTAGTATGATGGGAGCACTTCTCAAGCCCCTTTTTAATAACTCAGAAGCATGGGCACACTCCACGGTCTAGTTGAACTCAATAAGAAGCTTGTAGAATGGGAGAGCTATCTCGGAAAAGTTTAAAATAAACCGTCAACGGTAAGAACTAACATGGCCCATGAACCTTTGAACTCTTGTATAGTTTGTAGGTGGTGGACTTATCTGTGGAAATCCCATGTTTGGACACTATATTCCCTAAAATGACTCCATGTTTAACCCAAAATTGGGATTTGAAAGGGTTTAATGAGACGCAGTACAATCTGCACTTTTCATACACTTTTTGAAAACATGATAGATGTTCTTTCCAAGAAGAATAAACACAAAGGTCATCGAAGAAAGCTTCACAAAACTCCCTCAAATATTGCCTAAAAGCAGTGTTTATCAATCTCTTGAAGGTACCTGGGGCATTGGTTAAGCCAAAAGCCATAACACAAAATGCAAACACCCCAGATTTGGTTATAAAAGCAGTCTTAGCTTGGTCCTCTAGTGCAATTGTGATTTGACTTTAGCCAGAGTACCCATCTAAAAAGCTATAAGATTTCTTCCCTGCAACTCTTTCAAGCACATGTTCTGAATATGGCAAGGGGTAATGGTCTCTCCTCGTGGTGGCATTGAATTTCTTGAGATCTCTACACACTGTGAGTTTCCCATTCTTTTTTGGCACAATAACTATTGGAGACAACCATTTTGAGTGCTCAATAGGGTATATGAATTCGCATTTGACAAGATTTTCAATGTCTTCTTGAACAATCTTTGCATACATATGATTCATTGTGTTACGAGACTAAGCACCCTTCTGTTGTAGTGGTTAGCTGCAATTGGGATAGTTGGCGTAATGGTTAATTATGTACTGTCTATTTATTTTCTAATTGAGTTGATGATGATGATTTTGTAGAGTGGAATGTGGGGAGTTGATGAAGAAGCACCGGCAATTACTCTTGGCCATTTTATATTTGCACAGTATTTTAAAATTTCATTTCAATAAGCCATCATGGCTCTATAAATAATTGTAGTGGGAACTCCCCTTATGGGTCATGCAATAACTAATGAGCTTCACTCATTTACAAAAGTGAAGTGGTTGTAAAAAGAGGTGCCTCAATTTTTGGCACCTTAAAGTCAAAAATAATATATTAAATACCATCTCCACAAGAGAGGTGGCATGGAGTTTGGGGCTAGATTTAGGCCTTTCTCTTGCAGATTCTCTTCTCTACTCTCTTATGCTATGGTTATTTTGCTGTGTACTCTCTAATCTAGTCTCCATCCCTTACACATCTCTTACACTCTCTTACAAGCATGTCTATGTCAATTCTATGTTTATTGTGTGTGTGTGTGTGTGTGTGTGTGATAGTCTAGGTGTGAGTGTGTGTGCTTGGAAATTGGAAGAAGAGGTGGACAGGTTGATGGTGATGCTTGGGAGCTTGTGTTGAATAGTTTAAGCGGTCGATCTCTCCCTCTTCTCCCAACAGTGGTATCAGAGCGAGGTGATGCTCTTGGAAACACGCCAACCATGGGGATGAAGATTTGAATTGGAAATTGGAGCTTTTGAAATCCTCTTGGTGGAACAACAATTCACAACCACGAAGATCCTGTTGATCAATCATTATAGCTAAGTTTAATTTTGTTTATATCTTCATGTAATTTATTCTTAAGATTAGTTTTAAGGATGTGTCTTATGCATCTAAATGGAGGACACCAATCAATAATTAGTCCCTCGTGCCAGTCTTGGTACCAAAGGGAGGAGCTCTCCAATAAGTCTATGCAAGAGGCTGACTCTATAATAGTAGGAATTAGGAATCAAAGCAGTGGTTGATGTCAAAGAAGACTCTAACTGTCAATTAAATGATATTAGTATATAGGGAATATTCATAAAGCAGTAGGTGGATTAAATTGGCGAACACAGTAATAGAGAGGCAAAGTGGTAGAGAGAAACATAGGTGCCGCTGTAATTAAAGAAAAAGGGGGAGAGGAATTTGGAAAGGTTGCCGAGACAAGAACAAGTTTGTGCTGTCAATAAATTTATTATTTAAAAAAAATCTTATGAGGTACTTCATACACTATTGCACCGTTGTTTTATTCCTCTGCAATTGAGACCAAACTGGGCAACCAACGAGGACCTCCAAGCTTCGATTTGATACACACTGCTGGCCTCAGCTACCCTCTTGCTAACTTTTGGCATCACCAAACTCATTGGGCCTGTTGAGATTTGAGAACAAGGTCGCCTAAGCCTCAAAAGGCTTTTTGTCTTCGATGCTATCATCAAATTCATCTACTGCTGCAGGTACAATCAGAAGTTAATTACCAAATTTTCTCATCCCCTCCCAGCTTCTAAAGGCCGCCACTGCTAGCTCAAGCTCCGATTCAGGTATAACGCTATACGGTTGTGGCGAACCATCTGTAGATGCCATGTGGGCCCACCAGTCTCGCAATTCTTACATCAGTGACTCGTGAGTTAAGGTGAGCCATTGGGAAGGCAAATCTACCCGCTCCGTGAAACAGCATGAGCCGGTAACACCTTCTCCTTGCATTGTCGTCCTCAGACCCATGCATTCACATACCACTTAACTTTTAGTGCTTACTTAAGCATTAGCCTGGCCGCCCACTGTATGTTTACCATCTAACCTAGCGGCCATTCACTCAAGACTAAAAATGGCCATTCACTCAAGACTTTTAGTCTGCACAGTCACCCCACCCCCCTCGAATACTTGGCTGACCACCCATATTCGTGAAAAATGTGTCTCAGCTTAATATCGTGCTGTCTTCAATTTCAAAAATAAAAAAATCCGGTTGAGGGAAAAACGAGAAATTCCACCCCAAAATAGAGAATAAATAGTGTAAAAACTCGAGAAAAAAAAAACCCTAATTTCCTAACATTTCCTCCTAGCAAATTCAAGAAAAAGACTTTTGTATGTTTAAAAGAATGATATTTCTCGAACAGTGTTGACCACCCACTTGGTACTCAGGGAACAAATCCTCAAGGGCGTATCCACCCTATTATACCCTTGACTGGCCATCCCAATTAAAATCTTTCTAGGTCGATTACCCAACCAGAATTGTTGACCAAACTTCAAAGCTAGTCACTTAAAATTCTTTCGGCCACCCAACTTACACCTTATTTTGACCGCCTAACCTTGGTTATTTTGTCCTCCCTTATCCCTTTTTGCTACCCATTGCATGTCTAGTCTTTTAAGAGGCAATCCTTTGCCATCTAACTCTTGTTTACTAGTCTTCCATGATAATCTTGCACTATTTTATTAAAAAAATGACTTTGTGACCTTAAATTTTGACCTTTGAAAGTCGACTTTATGAGAAGCCGGCCCTATTCCCACCAAGGCCTTTGAAGCAGGCCTTCCAGATCGATGCCTCCCGATTCATAAGAGCTCGGACCCAATTTCAAATTCCAATTTCATTGGACAACCAAACAGGATAGCTAACTTGCAAATCATTTGCGACATTGACATTATCATTCCAAAAGAACTTGGAAATAGTGGCTTGTGTTCTGACGATTACCTAGGGCCACTACCATTGTCGACCTCATTGTACAAATTGAATACCGCTAATGCTGATGATGTTGAAAAGCTCTTGAAGCGAATAGAAACTATCAAAAGGGCTACTAGATTTGACGCCCAGGTAAATTAATTTAAATTTATTATATTTTCTTGAATTTTCTGGAAACATGTGTTTAAACGAGTTTTATCAGATGAACTTTGTACTATTAACTCTCCATGGAGTTTTCTGTATTTGTAAGTTACAAAGATGGCACCAACAAGACAGTGGGAAAAACCACTAACTTCATGTCTGTATTTGAAATCATTTGGACAACTTGACCGCCAACAGTCAAATCTCTGTATTGAAGTCAAAGAGCTTGAGATAACATGAATTATTTTATTTTTAGTTTTGATGCCAATTTTATCTATACTTGTTCGTATCTCATGCATTTATAAGCTGATGCAATCTATTCATTGATTCCTATATTCACGATTTTATGAGTTTTCTCTTCCCATGTATTTGGAAGCTATCAAAGACAAGGGATATGACACTTCATTGTGGTGAAACTAATCACGTTCCATGACGGATGTATTTCGGTGAATATAATTTGTAAGTTCTCTCCCTTTATGGAAAATTTATGTGATCCTTGTAGTTAATCATTGATGATTGCATGCTACATATTTTTCAATCTTGAGCTACTAATCATGGCACAAAGGCCACTTTTACTTCTAATGTTGATAGATCACAAATACAATCACTTGTAAGTACAAAATTCTCTCGAGAATTGTGAGCTTCAAACATCAGATTTACTATGGTTTACATTCTTTTCAAAAAGCTGAATGCCAACTCATTAAGTTACTAAAATGACGTCATTACTTTATTTACTACTAGCATGCTAACTCTATTTCTACATAGAACCATGTCTATATAACAAAATACACCAATTTCTTCATAATAACATTTACTTATTTGATAGGGAAGTGAAGTTTAACAAGTTGCATGGTATTGCATATCTTGTACCTTTGGGCTTACTGGCCCTAGCAGGTACTAAATTCTTGTAAAGTTTTATTTTCAGATAATCACACTTGTGGCCACTTTATGTGCCAATTTATATGGTTTAATGCAAGATATGTTGGGCATGCGGACTCTTAAGATCTTGTGCATTCTCCGTGTCCTCAGCTCATGCTTGGATACTCACTATATTTTGGATCATGGTGTTTATTTCAACGAGAAGCCTAACCTTGTAATGTATTTTAATAGTTAATTATCTTCACACAGGCACATTCACAATGCATTTCACATTAGTCTCTTACGACCATTTCAGAGGACCCCTGCCTACACACCACATTTATGAAGACCCACCTTCACTTGTAGACCAAGAAGAGCAACTCATCCCTGACAAAATAGTTGATCATGAGACCATCACTACATGCACTGGCATGGTTTATAACCGTTACCTTTTGACTTTCAAGAGCCACCCTAGAGAGGATGCTAAATGGATGCCTGAAAAGTTTTTTCGCAACCCGACCTTCTCCACACTTTCCATCACTCACGGTCCAGTTGATTTCTCTATTGAGCAACTGAGAACAGTTGCTATCCCTGGTGGGAGGGATGTTACGAGACTGGGCACCCTCCTGTTGTAGTGGTTAGCTGCAATTGGGATAGCTGGCGTAATGGTTAATTATGTACTGTCTATTTATTTTCTAATTGAGTTGCTGATGATGATTTTGTAGAGTGGAATGTGGGGAGTTGATGAAGAGGCACCGGCAATTACTCTTGTCCATTTTATATTTGCACAGTATTTTACAATTTCATTTCAATAAGCCATCATGGCTCTATAAATAATTGTAGTGGGAACTCCCCTTATGGGTCATGCAAGAACTAATGAGCTTCACTCATTTACAAAAGTGAAGTGGTTGTAAAAAGAGGGGCCCCAATTTTTGGCACCTTAAAGTCAAAAATAATATATTAAATACCAACTCCACAAGAGAGGTGCCGTGGAGTTTGGGGCTAGATTTAGGCCTTTCTCTTGCAGATTCTCTTCTCTACTAGGCTTATGCTATGTACTCTCTAATCTAGTCTCCATCCCTTACACATCTCTTACAAGCATGTCTATGTCAATTCTATGTTTACTGTGTGTGTGTGTGTGTGTGTGTGTGTGTGTGTGTGTGTGTGTGTGTGTGTGTGTGTGTGTGTGTGTGTGTGTGTGTGTGTGTGTGTGTGTGTGTGTGTGTGTCATAGTCTAGGTGTGAGTGTGTGTGATTGGAAATTGGAAGAAGAGGTGGACAGGTTGATGGTGATGCTTGGGAGCTTGTGTTGAATAGTTTAAGCGGTCAATCTCTCCCTCTTCTCCCAACACATTGGGTAGGGTCGTTGCTAGACTGGTTTAGCCATGCTATTCATGACAATTGTGTGTTGCACCACGAAAGGTGAACATATTTCATATCATGATATGTCCAAGAAAATGTATCCTTGAATACCTTGAGAAGATCCTTAAGTATGTATTCCTCACTCTTTATCAGATCTTGGGTAATGAAAACAGCTTTGGACTCCTCACCTAGGTATGCTAACTCTATTTCATAAACTATCAACGGATCATCATTAATTCCATGTATAGGTGTTCTCTAGGCCTTTGTATACATAACCTTACGCTCCTCCGTGGTGTAGGATTTGAAATGCTCAGGTGGTGCAGGATGTAAATCTATGGGGTTTTGCTGGTTTGTGCACTGTGATTTCTCTTCCGCTTCTTTTTGTTGTTGACCTAGCTCTTGATTCTTTCATCTCCTTTTAGTATGGCTAGACTTTGGCTTCTTTGTAGCTTCTAGATGTGTGATGTCAATGGGTTGCGGACTACACCACCACATGATGCTTTGAAGGTATTCACCCCAATTATTTACCAACTTTCGATCACCATCACATACCCCCATATAATTGAGCCATTCAGCGATAGATTTCTTTTCATTTATCCTAGCATGCATATTTGCTCGATATTGTTGCCTCTTATATCTCTTTCTTCTCTTATTTAATTTTTGATTACGACCTTCCTCCAATGAAGAGTCACTAGATGAATCGCTACTCGTGTCTTCTCCTCTCTTGGATAGATTGTCAATTGGGGCATTGTTGGGCTCTGTATGATTTGTTTCCATATTTGCACCAATATTCAATTCAAATTCTTTGTCCTTAGAGTCAATTTCAACTCATGATCCAAAATCTAAATCATGTGAGCTATAGTCTTTTAAAACGCTACTGGTTTCAGTGTCTTCAAGCCTTCACCTTGTAGGTATCTATAAGCTATATGCATTGCTCCTTCCATATTTAAAGGAACGAGTTGTGGCATTTCATCCCCCTCAGGTGTTACCCAGGTTGTTCCCCTATTTTGCCAAGTGTCTATGGTTGATTCTACCAAACTCATTAATTGCTTGACTCGCTCAATCTCCTCTATAGGGTTTGGGCAAGTTCCTATCTTCTTCTTGGGTTCCTTAGGTCCTGACCATTGTGGCTCATGAGATATTCCTTGTTTCTTTCTTTCTTTTAGTCTCCATGGTCTCATTCAAATCAGAATCCTCTTCATCATTGTTCATATACATGGGCTTGTCACCAGTTCGAGGGTTGGTCTTTGAACTGGGGTCTCACTTTGCTGCTTTTTTCGATATCTTCCTTCGTGTTTTCTTCTTCTTTTGAGATTGGGAAATTGATGTTGTGTCTCTTTCTTCAAGAATATAATTTTGGTTTTGGAGCATCGATCATGTGAGTATATTTACTGGTACCACATGTGTACTTTGTGATGGCTCCTCGGTAACCTCAATTAAGTTCAGGGTGGATGTATGAATAGGTGGCCCAGTTTTAACCGGTTGAAAGTTTCTTTTGGAGGCTTAAAATTTAGGGGGTATGAAACTAGTGTTATGGGCAAGAATTGATTGAATTAAATAATCGTGTGGAGGATACAAAATCTTAAAAATCATGTGGAGGATTCAAAAACACGTGTGGAGCCCACGTCAGAACGAATGTTCAATCGAATGTTTTCATGATTGTGACTTCTCTGTATCTTTGTGCCTTTCTCCTTCTGCACCTTTCTCAGCTCACTCTATAGCCCCCTGTGCACGCTGCTTATCCTTCGCTATGAATAGCAACCTAAGAAAGAGCCCAAGGAATGCAGCCCGACAGGTCTCCCCCACAAAGACTCGACATTCTCCCACGAAGGTATGTCACCTCTCTTTGTCTCTCTCTGTGTTGTGTACAGCGGACCTGTATGTGTAGTAGAAAACTGAGGTGTGGATACATTGAGTAATGAATATGGATTTATTCCTTTCAGAGACAGAAGTTACAGCCTCCTCCCAAAATCAGCCACTTTGTTCACCCCAAGGATGTGGAGTGCCATTAAAGGCATTCTGTACGACAAAGGAGGATTTTCACAGAGAATATGGGTTAAGTCTTGAGGGGAAAGATGTTAGGAAGTTGACAGATGCAGATGTGCCCATATCCGACTGGATGAAAGTTTTCACGCATCTTCCAGTGAAGGAGAAAAAAGTGCCGATAAAAACAGCAAGGCCGGATCACTACAAGGCACTCTACCAGCTCTACAAGCAGGTGTACCAATCCAAACCACCAAACTATCTGCTAGGAGTCAAGTTTTCACGCGGATATGTTTATTTCGTACGCACAGGTCCGGTAAAGTGGGCTAAGTTTGCATCTGAGGTGGTGAAGAATGTGACCAATGAAGGTCACTTAGATAGGAAAAGAGAACAATGGAAGTTAGAGACTTCCCAAGTATCCACAGAAACCCCAAGTGGTTCTGCCATCTTCTTAGTAAATACCCCATCCGGAAGTACACCAGTCGGAAGTGGACTTTTTGCGACCACTCAGTCTGCGTTTAGTGTTGAAGTATCCACTTCCTTGCAAGAACTTCTTGTTGAGGTTAGAAAATCTCATGACAATGTATCAGCCGAGTGTCAGAAGGCTAAGGATTCAGTGGTCAAATCTGTTGCTGATGTGCACCGTTGCGAGGGTGCCCTTGAAACCATCCGAATGCACTTCCCTGACGATGCCAATGTACCAACAAGCTTGCTTGACAGCCTCCAAGAAAAATTTGACCAAGCAAAAGCCACCCTACATCAGGCACAGGTATGCTGTTAACTCCATCTGATTGTAGTATAATACCTGCAAAGTACCATATGGTATGATTTTTCATACCGATAGGATTATATCATATTCGGTAAGGGTAGATGACAATACCGGTAGGATGTTATCATACCAGTAGGATTATACCCTAAAGATATGATTACATCCTACTGGTATGATTATATCCTACCGGTAGGATTTAGGATATAATCCTACCGGTATGATAACATCCTACTGGTATGGTTACATCCGACCGGTATGGTTAGATCCAACTGGTATGATAAAATCCAACCGGTTTGATGTTATGCTCCCGGTATAATGTTATCCTACCGGTATGATGTTACCGGATGTTATCCTACCGGTATGATGTTACCGGATGTTATCCTACCGGTATGATGCTATACTATCCAGTATAATAACATTATACAGTGGGATAACATCATACCGGCAGGATGTAATCATACCGGTATAACATCATTATACCGATTTTCAAGCATTCATACCGATTTTATACCTGTTTGACGTGTCTGATAACAGAGGTCTCTTGCCTACAGGAAGAATTATCCAAATGCTTGGACCGTGAGGAAACCTTTGGTCTCTATGTCACGTTTGTGACAGACATGATTAGTCAACCAATGCTACCTGAAACCATAGTCTTGCCTGCACGAGTTTCAGCTCCTGGACATAGTGTTGTTCTCATTGATGTGTGCAATGCTTGTGGTGTAAAAATTCATGATCACATTCATGTTGTTCTATTGCCTTGTTCACATGCATACCATGCATTCTGCTATGCTCACTTGGCTGAGAAAGGAAAGTGCATGCTTAAGGATTGCCCCGGAGTTATTTCTGCAGAAGACCGATCCCTTCTAAAGAAGAAGCCAGTTGAACCATGCCCAAAAATAGGTGAGAAAATTGTTTCAATGGGTAATCAGGTGGTTGATTTTTGTCTTCTCTGATGTTTTTTCAGAGTCAAGACTCTTCCGAACTACTGCCGATAAAGACACAGGGAACGATGTAATGACGCCTGCATACAAGACACCTGTGGAGGTATTGCTTGATGAAAATGTCCCTGGTAATGCTGAGAAACATGTTTCGGAAACAACAGAAGAAGAACAAAACTTTGAGGTAAAGGAGAAGAGTACGACTGGTGCTGAAGGGAAAACCCAAAATGAGGAAGACGATGTGTTGCTAGACACTGGCGTGCGGGTGACAAGATCAAAGACCCTGAGAAAACGAGGCCAACGTGGCAAGTGTAAGTTTTTTCATTGATTATGGCTCTAATAAGTGATCTTTTGCTGCACAGCTTTCTAAAGCTGATGGTCGTGTAGATGTTAGGCTGGAGGGAAGTCCCGAGGAGACCCTTGCTCAGCATATAAGAAAGGCAAAAAGAAAAAGAATCGAGAAGATTGGAGATGAGAAGCCTGAAATGGAGCAAAAAATCAAGGAAGAGGAAGAGACCCAGGGGCAGCCAGAAGAGGAGATGGACATAGAATACACTAAGGAGATGCAGAATACCGGCACAAGTTCTGACCCTAAACCCAGAGCCTGCAAGAGATTATAGTTTGCCCCGCCCTTTGTTTCTTTTTATGTAACCACTTTTGAAATTAATATAACTTTCTTTCCCATTCGACGTCTCTTTCATCTTGTGCCTAATTTTTGAACATTGTGTGTTTTTATTGTATGATTTCAATCTATAAATATGTGCTAATTGCATATTTAAATTCGAGTCTTGTGTAATTTTGCATCTGCAGATATGTTTTCAATTGAAGAATGGTGCCTTGCAGATAGGTTCAGGGCTGACAAGAAGAATGGCAGGGCTAACATTCCTGCAAGATGGAATTGCGTGTTGTCTTCTGCAGTGCTCGTGTTTCCTCTATGGTATAGACTAATTAAAAGAATCCCACTGATATGGCCAAGGCCACCACCTCCGTTGAGCGTCCAGCATAGGGTTCTGATTTTTGGACCTTAATGGATTACTTTTCAAGAAATTTGATGGAAAATATGGTGAAGAATTGCCCCACTGGCCAGAAATGCGGTATGTTGTTGAAGGGGATACACAGTTTTGGGTAAGGCCCGATGCAGAAGTGTTTTTGAATTTTTGTTTCAGATGGTTCGAAGTGTGGATATGGAGCTGCTGCGAGTTTGAGAAGCTCAAACGCACGCTAGCGACAGTGTTCCTTGACCACCACAAAAGATTCAATAGAGTGGTAAGTTAGGCGCAGTGCACAAGGGTCCCTTTTAAATTGGGCGCGAGAGATAAACCGGTGTTCCACAAGAATCTCGAAAATTTTTCTGACCTACCACCTGACACACTTATCTTTGATGATTCTGGTTATAAGCTAATGTTTAATCCATTGGGTCATTTCTTGTTTTTCCCAAGCTAGAAAATCAGTCTAAAGAAGTGCGCGCCTGTTTTCTGTCAACCACTGTCATAAACTGGCTGGCACATTGGTTGTACTCTAAGGACAGAATTGAGTATACAAAGAGGACTGTAATTTGTGCAGACGGACAACCTGACGACACCTATGTGTGTCGTTTTTATTGGAAATGGCGGATTGACTTTTTCAAGAAGAAAGGAACAAATTTTTTATATAAAAAGAAAGCTTCATAAAGTCTGTGAAGTGAGCGACTTTTGTCGATGTATTTTTTTGTCGATGGATGTAAATGGAGAATTACTCAGCCTTCTTGTCAATCAATGTAACAGAATTCATGCATAATACATTTACAAGCAAGTTGCACGGAAATACGTTGTATTATATATTTAAAGTATCTTGCAAATAAAAGGAGAGAGAGAGAGAGAGAGAGAGAGAGAGAGAGAGAGAGAGAGAGAGAGAGAGAGAGAGAGAGAGAGAGAGAGAGAGTCTGATAACGGTATTATACTGGGCAGTGACTGGTATGATACTGAGAAGTGAGAGAGAGAGAGAGAGAGAGAGAGAGAGAGAGAGAGAGAGAGAGAGAGAGAGTCGGATACAAAGAAGTGACTTGTATGATACCGGTATGATTCTTTCAAGTGATTGGTATGATACCGATATGATACTGAGAAGTGACCGGTATGATATTGAAAAGTGACACATAGAGAGAGAGAGAGAGAGAGAGAGAGTCATATACTGAGAAGTGACTGGTATGATACCGGTATGATACTATGAAGTGACTAATATGATACCGGTATGATACTGAGGAGTGACCGGTATGATGCTTAGAAGTGACAGACAGAGAGAGAGAGAGGGAGAGGGACTGGTATGATACCAGTATGGTACTGTGGAGTGACCGGTATGATACTGAGAAGTGACAGAGAGAGAAAGAGAGAGAGACAGAAGTAGGGACTGGTATGATATCGATATGATACTGAGGAGTTACTGCTATGATATCGGTATGATACTGAGAAATGACAAAGAGAGAGAGAGAGAGAGAGAGAGAGAGAGAGAGAGAGACAGAGAGGGACTTGTATAATACCGGTATCATACTGAGGAGTGACTGATATGATACCGGTATGATACTGAGAAGTGACTGGTATGATGTTTAGAAATGACACACGCACACACACACACACACACACACACAGAGAGAGAGAGAGAGAGAGAGAGAGAGAGAGAGAGGGAATGTATGATATGGGTATGATACTGGGAAATGACTGGTATGATACCGGATCATACCGGTATGATACTTGGAATTGACTGGTATGATACCGGTACGATACTGAGAAGTGACTGGTATGATACAAAAATGATACTGATAAGTGACAAAGAGAGAGAGAGAGAGAGAGAGAGAGAGAGAGAGAGAGAGAGAGAGAGAGAGAGAGAGAGAGGGAGAGGGAGCCAGTTCAGTTTACAGTTAAAGGTAGATATACACAAAATTATGCATTATGCATTTCTTAAGATGGTTACATCTCAAAAGGCATACTATTGTAGATAGACTCACTGACATCAAGTGATATTGTATATAGTTTTGAGTTGCTGGGATGGGGTATCATGGGGATTTTGATTGCCCGAACAAGATGTGAATATATGAACACCTCTGGATTTTTGTCCAAAAGCTCGTAGGTCTGCTCATTTAGCATACGATATTAAAACCCTTTGATAGCATAGGATCCTCGCCCAATGATATTACCCCAATCATCTTCAGCGTCTGAATGAAACTCCTGAATAGCTGCAGTGCATTTCACTATATAGAAATCCACTTTTTCTTCATTGTCATTTGGTGCGGGAACAGCAAAATTACCACCAACAATAAGACCCTGACTGAGCGTGTCATAGTGTCCTTCATACTCTGCATCCTCATTTATTTCGTCGTCATCGTCTTCCCCTTCTTCTGTAGGCTCCAAAATAAGGTATGTCCAAAAAGGAACGTGTGACTTGCTCACACATCTCCTCCACTTTTCCTGTTTACATGCACTACAAAAACAAGACAGTGAACGTGTTCTCAAAGCAGTTGTATCATGCTCTGAATATGTAGAAACAGAGTGCATTGAGCGGGTATTTTTTACAGCCTTCACATCCCAATTTTTTCCCCTCCCAATTCAATCACCCAAAAAATCCTGCTTACATAACGGGCCTGGGATGCATAGGTGGCTGTAGCACCATCTGACAAGGTCCGTCTCAATAATGCCACAACATCTGCAACACAGTCTATCTTTGGGCAGTTTGGCTGCAACTGGTATTGAGTTAAAGACCTTTTTATCACTGCTCCCACACCGTCGTGTTCTCCCTTACCATGGCCGGATCCAAAAAAGTTCCAAGACATTTTCCATCCTGTAAAAACACTGTATCTGCAATTTATTCAATGGATAGAAGAAGATTAATATACTCTTGGCACGATAAAATTACCAAAAAAAACACGTATTATAATATTACTGATGTTAGACAAGCATTTTATTACAGCTTTATTGCCAATATTATAGGTCTCTATATTAAAACCACCTTCAGATAATTTTTGTTAGAACATGGTATACCTGGCAAGGAAATAGAATGGTCTTCTTGCTTTGAATTGTGAAGCTGCTCCATCAGACCATACCCAATGACGCCTTATGTTTAAACCAAATTGCTTTAGCCATTCCGCATGTTTCAGAAAACAGTGTTGAACAAAATGTGTGTCATGTTGCTTGTCATCTGAAATGAAGAAGTGAATTGTCTTGTGGATGTCACCTGCATAATATAAAAATCAGAAATTATTGAAGGGTTAATACAAAAGAAATAATATTGATCTAGGGTGATGCCATTACTTGCAATTCGGAAATATGTTATGTGCACAAAAATAGTTACTTGATTTGAATACCAGTGCATGGACTGAATCTCATTTTGTTCTTTGAAACTATAATTTTCAGCAAAGTCAACAACTGACACAACAACATCTTCTGGAAAGCTTTGTATACATTCCTTATATTGTTCTGCTTGCCATCTATACACAAAATTATGCATTATGTATTTCTTAAGATGGTCTTTGAACATGACTGAGAGATCCTGGCATGATATTTCCTTATGCGACAAGACTTTCCTTTTCTTCTTCAGACTGTCACGCGCAGTTCCTACTTCTAGGTCCTCAAAAATCTTCACCACAATCGTTTTAGCAATAAATGCAGCCTCTGCAACACAAAAGTCTAACTTATCCGGGCCACACCTTTTACATTGACCACTCAAGCAGGCAAGGGCATGGAAGGTGGACGTATCTGATTTTGGACATAGTATAGAGTCCAATAAGGCTGTTACACTCTTGATAGGGTTTTTTGGTGCCTTGCATCCACCAATGTCTTTTCATATGTTGCATTGACATTGGCAAGCTTTTCCATACAGACCGAATACACAACTTCCCATGTGATTTATGGCATCCTTTAGGAAGGACATTTGAACATGTGAAATGCAGCAACAAGTATATCGGTCTCTCAATTTCCACACAAAATATGGCTTCATGTACTAAAACGCCCACTGCCTTATTACAATTTCAGGGTATTGTTCTTTGAAGTTGAGAAAGAGCTCCACCTAAAATGAAAGACATATATGGTTAAAGAACATTGAAGAAAACTGCAGGTTTTTATTATCTTTGAGGAAAACTATTGGATTACTATAAATCAGTATTTTTATTTCAAACCAATATGTTTTTTCACTTAATTGGTTAGGTAAACCAGTATATATGAACACATGTCCTTGGTACGTACCAGTGGTATATAAGTGTCAACCAGTGCAAATGTTCTTACTGCCGCGGATGTAAACCAGTCTTTTCATTTATAATCGGTATGTTATTTACCTAACCAATACAAGTGAGCACTTAACCACGATGTATACCAGTGAGAAATATGTGTTAAAAAGAATGAACACATGCCCTTGGTACGTACCAGTGGTATATAAGTGTCAACCAGTTCAAATGTTCTTACTGCTGATGTAAACCAGTCTTTTCATTTATAACCGGTATGTTATTTACCTAACCAGTACATGTGAGCACTTACCCATGATGTGTATCAGTGAAAAATAAGGGTTAAAAAAATGAACACATGTCCTTGGTACGTACCAGTGGTATATAAGTGTCAACCAGTTCAAATGTCAGTGAGTGCTGATGTAAACCAGTCTTTTCATTTAAAACCGGTATGTTATTTACCTAACCATTACATGTGAGCACTTAACCAGGATGTATACCAGTGAGAAATTAGGGTTAAAAGTAATTAACACATGTCCTTAGTACGTACCAGTGGTATATAAGTGTCAACTTTTTCAAATGTTCTTACTGCTGATGTAAACCAGTCTTTTCATTTAAAACCGCTATCTTATTTACCTAATCAGTACATGTAAGCACTTAACCACGATGTATACCAGTGAGAAAAATGTGTTAAAAAAATGAACACATGTCCTTGGTACGTACCAGTGGTATATAAGTGTCAACGAGTTCAAATGTTCCGAGACTGCTGATGTAAACAGTCTTTTCGTTTAAAACCAGTATGTTATTTACCCAACTAGTACATGTGAGCACTTAATCACGATGTATACCAGTGAGAAATAAGTGTACAAAAAAAATTACTGGAAATGTAAACCAGTATTTTCCTTTCAAACAGATACGTTTTTTACCTATCTGACATGACAAACACTACATGTGAACACTTAACCACTATGTATACCAGTGAGAAATAAGTGTTAAAAAGATTTTTACTGGTTATGTAAACCAGTTTTTGACCTAACCAGTTTATACATATCATACGCGTGTGAAAGTATGCGTCTGCAAACGTATGTTTCAGCAAACATACGCGTATGATAAAAACTATGGTTCCATTTATATTCTCCTTCACATCCAATATTTATCTACTCTTAGTCTAGGACCAAATACAGATTCCCCTTATTTTCATTTATAACTTCCTTCATATCCGATTTCATATCTACTCTTATCAACCCAATTATAGTGAATATAGGTCATGAATGCAAATATTAGAAAACAAAAATGGATATAGTGAAGCAAGTTATTACCTGAGATTGTTCAAGAAGATGCACAGGATGTTTGACATATGAATTTCTTCCAATACGCTTTCTGCGCACATCCTTCTTATTGGGTGAAACACGAGTGTTAGACATCCAAAAAGAGAAGATCAACTCTTTCTCATTAGGTGTTATGAAACCACGATCCATGGGCTGTCGAGCACACAAAGAGATTGGCAAATTACCGTCACCTGCTGCCCTCAACCGATTCTTTGTAGTGAGGCGGTCCGGGGCGGGCAACAAGAAGAGCGGCCCTTGCCATCTTGTTTCAAATTTGGCATCAAAACGATTATCGAGTCGATTGTCATACCTTAGCACAAGATCTCCTTCATTGATGCTTTTGTCCTTCAGTTTCTTGTCAAGTTTCTCCTTTGTCTGTGTGGCCTTCCTCTTATAGCACTCGTATGCTGCTTCTCTTTTCCACTCAAGCTCAGCTAAGGTAAGAAGTCGATCCATCCATGCTTCTTGATCATCTTGTGATGATTTGCCATGAAGTCGCATTGTTGGAATGTTTAGCTCAATTGGCTGTAAAACCTCTTGACCATAGACCAAGTGAAATGGTGTGAACTCCGTGGCTTCTCTATATGTGGTTCGATACGCCCACAAGGCACCATCCAAGAAGTCATCCCACAACTCTGTCTTGTTTTTCACCATCTTTCAAATGATGCCTGCAATGACACCATTAGCTTTTTCTACCAAACCATTTGATTGGGGATAGTAGGGTGTACTGTGACGATGTAGAATGTGAAGTTCTTCACAGACTTCTGTGAGCAATCCCTTTCTAAACCCTGGACCATTATCAGAAACAATCTCCAAAGGTGTGCCAAATCTACAACAAATGTGAGTGTAGATGAATTTGCTCACTGTCTTCTCATTTACCTTTGCCACACTTTGTGCTTCCACCCACCTAGTCATATAGTCTACAGCCACTAGAATGTAGAGTTTACCATTTTTTGTCCTAGGCAGAGGACCCATAGCATCAATGCCCCACTTTTCAAAGGGTCCATTTGCAAGCAAGATTTGCTTAGACCATAAACCAATCTTCTATTCCCATTTACCTGACAATTGGGACAACTTTTACACCAATGTTGGACATCCACATGCAGACTTGGCCAAACATACCCTGCAAGCAAAATCTTCTTCACAGTTAATTCTTGGGCAAAATGACCACCACATGCTTCTTCATGCAAACCTTTTAGAATGGCTGGAATTTCCTCAATAGTTGGTACTCTTCTGCATACTTGATCCCTCCCTCTTTGATAGAGGGAGCCTTCTAGGAAGAGATATGCGCTTGCCTTCTTCATGAGTCTCCTCTTCTGAGCCTTCGTGAAGTCTTGTGGAAACTCGCCCTCCAAAATGTAGCTAATAATGGGAGTCAATGACTCCAATCCCTGGTATCTCGGTTGCTTGACAGTTGCTGCCACCATGATGACCTGCACTTCTTTCTCAACACATGTAACTACTTGCTGTGCAAGTAAATCAGCATCTTCATTCTGTTTCCTAGGAATATGATATAGTTGCACTTCTTCAAATTGATTAAACAATCTACGAATGGCATGAACTTTTGTCCGTAAGCTTTCATTCTTGCATGCCCAAATGCCTAAAATCTGTTTAACAATGAGAAGTGCGTCTCCCTTTACCATGAGGCGTTGTATCCCTTGGCCAATGCACATCTTCAAACCATGAATTAGTGTGTCGTATTCTGGTTCATTGTTGCTAGCTGAACTTGGTAGATTGAACTTCTCTTTCATGACCACCTCTCCACTTGGGTTGAGCAACACTAGCCCTCCCCCTGCTTTTCCTGTGGCTCGACGAAAAGCTCCATCAAAGAACAAGGTAAAAGCATTAGGAATACTTTTTGGTGGTGGTAATGGTAGGGTCTTTACTTCAGGCACCTATAAGTGAGAATCCCTGCCAATTGTGCACGCACACTATCTTCTACCTTGAAAGAGTATTGAAACTCTTGCAACTCCATAATCCACTTTGAGATCCTAGTACTAAGATTCATTTGAGATGACACCCAAGGGAACAAATTCTCTGCGGTGAGAATTACAAAAGGTTTTGGGAGCAAGTAGGATCTAAACTTCCTTATCGCAAACATGAGAGAAAGCATCATGAGTTCTGCCTCCGTGTAGCCTCTCTCCAAAGCATTCATGACCCTACTAGAAAAGTAGATGGGTCGCATCCTGGTACTGTCTGGCGGATTTTGGAAAGTGCATAGCTACATGGATTATCTTAGAGGACTCCAAGAAGCCCTCATCTCCGAACGCCGCATCAAATTGTTGGATAAAGGCCAAGACTTTGTCCGTAGCACCAAAAGTGCCATCATAGGTAAGGAAAGAGATGCTCTTACCTCCCTCTTTGAACTTCTTGAGCTTGGATGACCTCTTCCATGTGGCATAGGATTTCTTATGGCCTCTTCTTTTTTATGGTTCAAAGGTTGCACCATCACTTTCTTCAGAAGATGAATAATTTGAGGAAGATGGAGAAGAGGGTGACCTCTTTCTCGCCTTTTTCTTGCCTTGCTCTTCGTTGTCTTGACCATTACTTTCATAAGAGGAAGAAGATGAAGAAGATGGAGAAGAGGGTGTCCTCTTTCTCACCTTTTTCTTCTCTTGCTTTTTGTCATCCCTCTTTGAAGTATGCGATGGTCTTCTCTGTTTTGGAGGTGATGGAGAGCGTTTAGCCCGCCGTCTTTGTGGATCCATCTCCGTTGAGGTGGCGGGAGACTCACTTCTTTCTCGTTCCTTTGGTGGAGTCTCTTGAGTTCTCCTTTGAGAAGAAGATCCTTTGAGAAGAAGATGCATCATCAAGGAGAAAATTTTTGAGCCCTTCATAGGGATTCTCTTCTTCTTCCCAAGTCGGAGAGAGACCTCTTTTGGAAGTCTCACAAGGAGGATTCTTGGGTGTTCTCTCGTCATGGTGGGGAGCTTGAAGAATCCCATGAGCACGAAGCTACCGTTGCACTTCACTTTGGAGGGATGGATTGCCCATGCCTTGTTGAAGCCTAGAAACAAGATAGTTAAAAAGCATAGGGGCATCATTAGTAGCTTGATCATTAGCAAAATCAAAGTTATCAACATTAATTTCACTCTCTTTACTATTGTCAGCCATTATAACAACTTTTAGGTGTAAACTTTCTAGGTGTACTTTGGCACTTCAAGCTTTAGTTGCTACTCCTCTTTACCCCTTTAGAAAAAGCACTCAAGCTACTGTACCCATGGCTTGAATACCATTAATTGCAAGGAATAGAACCCGGGGCGGTCACTTTTTAGAATGTGTATGATATCACATGAGTTAACCGGAGAGGATTATTAAAAGACCAAAATGTGTAAAAATGTATACATACAGAGGGGGGTGGGGGTTTTTTAAATAGGCTCACAGTGTAAGTATAGTATGTATATTGGGGTATTATTAATTACCTCTTGAACGCACGTGATATAGGGGTCTTTTGATAAGTGACTGCCCTGGTGAATAGAAGAGAGGGTCGTTCAACACCAAAACAGCACCGGCTCCTGTCAAGCTTCTAATAGCTCAATAGTGGTTAAGCCGTAGGCAAGCTCCGTAGGACTCCACTATTAAGACCATAGCTCTCGACGGTGATGCCCCATTAACTGCACAAAGACAGGCGCACTGCAAGTCTAAAAAGTTCATATTCTACTTACTCACATGCAATTAATAGTACCAACCATTTATAGCTAGCTTGAGGACCTCCCTTCTTGAGCAAGAAAAGAGAAACCTTGTTCTCTGATACCAATGTAGCATTTAATGGCCTAGTAACTTGTGTGTAGCGGAAAATAGCATGAACATACTAAGCATTTCATTAGAATAGATTCCTAATGAGATTAACAAGAGTGCTTGGGTGGAGAGAGCAACAAAAAGCATAACACCTAGTTAGGTAGCATGAACAATACTTCAAAAGAGAGAGAAATTAAGCAATTGACAATAGTTGAGGACCAGATTTGCATGGAGCCGGTCCCCCCTCCAAAAGGCTTTGTATTATGGTTTCTCGCATCAAGAGAGACATTTTACAATACAATTTCTTGTGTTCCTTAAATACTAGCTAGTGCAATTAAGATGGAAACTTCATGCACTACGCAAACACTTATCAAGCACAACATCAATTCCCTCACAGTCTCAAACCCAAGACCTCACACACCTTCGAAGATGGTGAGAGCTAGCGGGGTATGAGAGTATATTGAGAGATATTCTTACGAGAAAGGTGTACATCTCCTCACATAATCACTCATATCAGCATAGCTTAGCTTAGTAATTAGCATGGTAGAGGAGATGAGCATGCATTGAAGCTTGGCTCTTGGTTGGATTTGCATCACAAAGCCAAGAGTTGTTGGTGTAGGCCTCCCTTCTCACAAGCTTGGAGTAGGAGATAAGCTTTCTATTAAAGCTTGAGAAGGAGAGAGAGAGAGAGAGTCTTCTTGATCCACACATTGATTGTGTGAGTGTGTGTGTCAATAATGCCTTGCAAAAATCGCCCCCCTCTCTCTCGTGGTCGACCCCCCTTGCTAATTACTCATGCTAGAATCCTATTGGACCTCCCCATTCTTAGCCAATGACAATTAAGTAGCATAAGTGATAGACTTCTAACATGTGTCCCCCTTTCCCCTTTTGTGAGATCTTTAGGTAATTTAATAATTCAACTAAACTCTCATTGGACCCCTTTGCCTCATGGCCAATAGGAATCAGGCAAGTCATTGGGCTGCTGAATGCTCATTGGTCCCCTTGGGAGACTGTCCAATAGTCTTCTAGAGAGCTTAATTCTTATTGGTTCTTTTATTAAGTCTTTTTAAATTAATTAAACTAGATTTACTCTAGCCTAATTCTCATTGGTCCACCTCCAAGGCCATCCAATAGGATTTGAGTACACCTTGTGGGAATTTGGGCTAGGGAGCTGACATGTGTCCCTCTTTCCCCTTGTGTACAAAGGGAGCTTGTGTGTGCGTATATGAGTTTCTCTCTCATCCCCTACTTCTTGGGCTCGCCCCCTCCTATGTAGGGCTTGACAAAGACTTTTGGGACACACACAAAGCATCCAATTTTCCCTAAAGTTGACCTTTGGACACAACCTTTGAATTTGGGAACCTTAGTAATTTGGAAGTCTTAATGGGCTGAACCTTAAGGTCTTTTAAGCCCATTGTTGCACATAGCTATTTTGCAGATGGTCCCCCCCTTTGGATCCCTATTTTCCCTCCTTTGGATCCCTATTGTGGCCGGTCTACTAACTTAACCAATATTATAGTTTTTTCTCCCCTGGCACTTTCCCATATTAAATGATCAGTTCAACATGATAAAATCATTTAGGAGAATGAGATATTGATTATTATGACATTTCGTGGCTATGACTGTGCATGCCCCACTATCCAGTATTGCCATGGTTTTTATATCATTATATCCACTGGAAGGGTTGTGTTTCCTTCTTCCCCTTCGTAGTATTCTCTGACCTTGTTCATTGGAATGGATCGCATCTCTTTGTTATTCAATTTTTGTTTCAATTTTTGTATATTTTTTGTTAGTATAGTCCTATTATCCCCACTTTCTCTAGAGTTTTCTGTAGATCATTCCATAAATATGGTTTAATTTTTAACAGTTCTTCGAAAGTAAGAGTGCATTGGATGGGTGTAGACATGATTGAATGGATGTTGTCTACTTCTAGGGTCTGTTCTGCTCTTTTTACCTGAGTGGTTTTACACACTACGGATTCATCTTCGTTATCTCCCAAGTAAGAGGGTAGTGTTTTCAAAGTCGATGGTTTAGATATTCCTGAAGCTTCTGAGTCACAATCCCCATACAAGGATTGTACATCCATATCCATATCAAAAGGTAGATTGTCTAACCAAACTTCCTCTATAGGAGCTGACTTCAGAGTTAGGCTCCCATCGTTAATCTCTCTAACTTTTTCCCATAAGTTTCATGGCCAGACTTCTTCTACGAATGGAATTCCGTCTAAGGCATCTTTGATATCCAGCACTATAAGTTCTGGCTCTTTTGTTTCAAGGTGGGGTTCCACCACCACTTTTGATTTTTCTTTACTGGTTCCTACCATAAGCTCCTCAAGTTTTGTCATACTCTTGAGCTTGGATTTTTGTTTTTCCAGCATCTCTTGAGTGATTCTTACGAGATTTTGATAAGCTTCAAGCTTAGCTGCTTCCATGTCTGGAGAAGGATAGTTTTTCCATTTGTTTTCCATGCTTTAGCCTGCTTTAAGTCCCGCCTGCTAAGCTTCCAAGGCTGCATTAATAGGCTCAAAAATTTTGTCAACCAAAATCGATCCTTCAGATTTCACGGTGGTTTCCTTGATTTCACTTCCAATTTCTTTCACTTTTTCTTGGAATAGTTTCTTTGCTTTCTCCTCGATTTTAGCCCTTTGTTTCTGCTTTCGCATCTCATACCTTTTGCTTCTGCTTCTTTTGGTCTTTTGAGCAGAAATTTATGTATTCTCCGAGTGATCAGAGGAATTATGTTTCTTTTTCTTAGCCTGGGCTCTAGTGATTACCTTGATTGGAACAATAGGTTCACTCTCTAACGAGCTACTAGGTATCACTTGGACTACATTCACAACTGTTTTTCCCTTGTTCAATGGGTTTTTTTGGACAATCTTCAAGGAAGTGTCCTCCCTTTTTGCAACATTGCATGCAATAAGCTTCAACTGGCTTAAGGTTCTTGTCAAGCTCTGGACATTTGTTTTTCCAATGATTATCTGCACCATAGTTATGATAATTTATAGTTCTTGGCTTAATCATGGGTCTTATCATAGGAGGTCTAACACCTTGATTAGCTACATAGTACATTGGTACGAGTTCTAGGGTAGTATAAGGCAGAGGTTCTTACCTTGGTGGTGGATGTGAATTATACTAATCTCCTTCTACCATTACTGTAGATGGACTAGGCTCAGCATAGTGTGTAATAGGAACCAGTGCTTGTTTATCTATGACTCCCTCTGAGTGCATGTGCTTTACATATACTGCATTATGTCCAGGATATGAAGGTTTTTTACCCAACACAGGCTGAGGTCATTCCATACCCATTGGGGGTTTTTGAACTGGGGCCATATTAGGCTGATATCTATACATGGGTTTCCCTTTTGGTCTCATAGGCACGTATTGAGGCGGTTCGGGGCGGGCAACAAGAGAGGCGACCTCTAAACACCCCTCAAGGCTCCCGTGCTGCTCAATTGTGGCTGGGGAAACCACAAGCACAACACAACAACAAACCCACAGCCAAACCCAAACAAGATAGGGGCACCACCTAGTTATGGTATGCGAATTAGGACGCAAGAGAGATTTTGTCACAACAAAGAAGATACACCACAAAAATCACACACGAGCAACCTCACACCAAGACACACAGAATGGACTAGAGAGATCTAGAGCAAAGGGAAGAAAGAGAGGAATGGATCTTGCGTGATACCTTATTTGTGACTTGCAAATGGAGATGGTTCGTTATGTTGCTATCGTAGACCTTGTACAAAAACTCACTCAATGCTTAGTGAATGCTAAGCATTGCCAACACACACACACTGTCTTAGGGTGTGGGAGACCTCTCACCACAATACCCTCTTACACTGGACACAAAATTGGCAATGAAAACACACTAAAACACTTTCTAAAGCAAGATCAAACGATAGAACTCAAAATACACAAGTCACCTTGAATTCACTAAACCGTATCGCACAAGTGGAAGGACGAAGATTTGAACGTTGAAGCACGCCTTTGATGCACCAAACCTCAATTTATTGATGATGGAGGAACATATACAATAGTGGTTTTGAGATTTTGAACTCACGCTCTCTCACTTGCAATGTGTAGCTTGAAAGCTTCTCTCACACCAAGAGTGAAGCTCACAAAGTGGTTGCTACACCTAAGTCTCTCCTCACGCATAGAGTGTTGGAGTGCTATGTGAGATATTGGAGGTTGTTTTACAAGAAGGAGAGGGGCCTATTTATAGGTTGGAGATCCATCATTAAGATTATTTGGAAATCCTAATTTACAAGCTAACAAGTCAGGATTATGATTTTTCTGAATATCAAAACATTGTGGGCCTTCTTTGTCTGCTTGAGTCATAGATGTGGGCTCAAAAAGAGCATTATTGATGGTACATAAGGTGAAAGTAGAGTTTTAAGGAAGGGGAGAGAGAGAGAGAGAGAGAGAGAGAGAGAGAGAGAGTTACTATGCACATGTCTTGAGGTGAGGTGTCTTTTATGGTTAGGTCAATGACTATTTTGTGTTAGTATGTTAGTGGTTAGTGTTAGTAATCACTAGAAAGTTAATGATGAATTTACAATGGGTAGAATGAGGTGGATGGTTGAAGTAAGATGGTTGAATGAAGTGAGGAAATCCTTGTGATGGTGAAGCTTGAAGAAGTTTTTGACTTACTTGTGTAGTTTCTCAAAATGACTATCGATCTTCTTCTTCGTCTTCTCTTCTTTACGCCACCGCCGCCAAGGTTGATTATCGCGATGAAAATGGTAATTCCGTCGATGAGATCTCTTGATTTGCAGAGGTTAATGATGGTACACATGCTGAATTTATGTATATATATATAAGGGGTAAGATGGAATTGTACTTTGGAGATAATAGAGAGAGGCATAGAGATGGTGTATGTACATGGAGAGCTCATATGAGAGCTATGGGAGTAAGTGGGGAGGTTAATGGTGAAGAAGGTGAGAGAAACCATTGAAGGTGCAGGTTTGAGTGAGGGATTGAGATGAATGTGTGTTTGTGTGTGTGTGTGCGTAGAAGTGTGGAAGGAGGTGAGAGAAGACTATGGGCTACTTGTGAGAAAAGTGGGCAGACTGGGGTCCACTCAAAAAATCATAGCTCACCGGTGGTTGCTCCAAAAATCACAAAAATTTTGAGGTGATGATTCAGCTTTTGTTCCACATTTTCTCTTTTGACCACCGCTCCAAATTCGGAGTGGAGATGGGTGCCAAAATTCTCACCAAAAAGCCATGTTTTTATGCCTGCAAAAGTCTTTTAGTGGCCCCCTCCTTTGTTGGATTTGTACAATGCATCCAAGAGTGAGCCCCTCCTTTGTCATATCATAATACAAAGCATCCAAGTTGCCCTTGACACATGCATGGAGGAGGATTATTGGTGAATAAAGAAATATATACATGGTGGGACTAGTGTATGGACTATTCATGGATTTTAGCTCAATGAGCACATGGTGTTAGAAAAATGAGTAAAAATAATTAAAAAAATATGGAGGAATTATGGATATGGAAAGATATTGGAATCATATGATATGGTCCCTCTTTGTATTATTTTGGGTGAAAGAGGAAAAGGTATGCAAGTAAATGAAAATAATATAATAAACATGACTAAGAAAGTAGAAATCAATTTTTTTATTTTCACGAGGGTGAGGGTAAAAATGTGGGGGTGGTTTGTATAAAATAAAAATATGAGGTTAGAGTATGTACACATTGGCAAAAAATACACTTATGGTGCAAGAGGATGAAAGAAGGCATACATAAGTTTAATAAAACACACACCTAGGTATAAATATTTAAATAAAATATCAAAATAATTATAAAAATCTCTATATTTAGGCCATATATACAATGCAATATTTACACACAAATGGGCCATAATATATATATATATATATATTATTTTATTTATTTTTTTGGCTCAACTAGCCCAGTGACTAGCTAGCTGAGGGTTTTAAGAAGATATGGAAAAAGCCCCCTAACTCACACACACCTATGTACAGTGAAATGGTAGGATAGCCATAGTGTTTGGGTGAATTTGGTAGGGTGAGGTAGCTCACTACCCTCCCCCAGGATGAGGGTATATTCATGTACCATCATAGAGCATCTTTTCCAAAGAGAGTGCTTCAGAGTCCTTGACGAGATCTTCATTGTTTGGCCCCTCAGAATTTTGATTGGAGTTACACTCATGCTTCATGTAACAATACTTACATGAGACAGCGGCCTTTGGACAGATCTTTGGTAGATCCTTTGGTAGAAGGCGACTCAAATAGGGCTTCAAGCGATACCCGTTTACCTTCCTGGAGTGCTCTTTACCATTTAAGTCCATAAGCTGATAGTAACTTGAATTGAAATCCTTCTTGACTATGTATGGCCCTTGCCATCTAGTTTCAAACTTGGCATCAAAACGATTGTCAAGTCGATTGTCATACCTTAGCACAAGCTCTCCTTCCTTGATGCGTTTGTCCTTCAGTTTCTTGTCGTGCTTTTCTTTCGCTTGTGTGGCTTTCCTCTTGTAGAACTCTTAAGCTGCTTCTCTTTTCCACTCAAGCTCCACTAATGTAAGAAGTCGATCCATCCATACCTCTTGATCATCTTGTGCACCTTTGCCATGAAGCCGCATTGTTGGAATGTTGAGCTTGATAGGCTGCAAAGCCTCTTGACCATAGACCAAGTGAAATGGTGTGAACTCTGTGGCTTCCCTATATGTGGTTCGATATGCCCACAAGGCACCATCCAAGAAGTCATCCCATAATTTTTTCTTGTTTTGCACCATCTTTCTAATGATTCCTGCAATGACACCATTAGCCTTCTCCACCAAACCATTTGACTATGCGTAGTATGGTGTGCTATGACGATGTAGAGTGTGAAGTTCTTCACAAACTTCTGTGAGTAAACCCTTCTTGAACCCCGGACCATTATCCGAAACAATCTCTAGAGGTGTGCCAAATCTATAACAAATATCAGTGTAGACAAACCTGCTCACTGTTTTCCCATTTATCCTTGCCACACTTTGAGCCTCTACCCACCTAGTCATGTAGTCCACAACCACTAGAATGTACAGTTTACCATTTTTTGTCCTAGGGAGAGGACCCATAGCATCAATGCCCCATTTTTCAAAGGATCCATTTGCAAGCACTATTTGCCTCGGGCCATGAACCAACCTTCTATTTCCATTTATCTGACAATTGTGTCAGCTTTTACACCAATGTTGAACATCCACATGCAAACTTGGCCAAACATACCCCGCAAGCAAAATCTTCTTCACAGTTAATTCTTGGGCAAAATGACCACCACATGCCTCTTCATGAAAACCTTTTAGAATGGTTGGAATTTCCTCGATAGTTGGTACTTTTCTGTACACTTGATCCTTACCTCTTTAATAGAGCGAGCCTTTTAGGAAGAGATAGAAACTTTCCTTCTTCATGAGTCTCCTTTTCTGAACTTTAGCGAAGTCTTGTGGAAACTCGCCCTCCAAAATGTAGCCAATAATGGAAGCCAATGACTCCAATCCCTGGTATCTTGGTTGCTTGACAGCTGCTGCCACCATGATGACCTGCACTTCTTTCTCAACACATGTAACTGCTTGTTGTGCAAGTAAATCGGCATCTTCATTTTGTTTCCTAGGAATATGATATAGTTGTACTTCTTCAAACTGATTAAACATCCTACGAATGGCATGATCTTTTGTCCTTAAGCTTTCATTCTTGCATGCCCAAATGCCCAAGATTTGCTTCACAATGAGAAGTGCATCCCCCTTTACCATAAGACGTTGTATACCTTGGCCAATGCATATCTTTAAACCATGAAGTAGTGTGTCGTATTATGCTTCATTGTTGCTAGTTGAACCTGGTAGATTGACCTTCTCTTTCATGACCACCTCTCCACTAGGGTTGAACAATACTAGCCCTCCCCCTGCTTTTCCTGTGACTTGTCGAAAAGCTCCATCAAAGAACAAGGTAAAAGCATTAGGAATACTTTTAGGTGGTGGCAATGGTAGGGTTTTTACTTCAGGCACCTTAATCTCCTTCCCATGTACCCTATAAGTGAGAATCCCTGCCAATTGTGCATGCACACTATCTTCTACCTTGAAAGAGTATTGGAACTCTTGCAACTCCATAATCCACTTAGAGATCCTAGTACTAAGATTCATTTGAGATGACACCCAAGGGAACAAATTTTCTGTAGTGAGAATTACAAAAGGTTTTGGTAGCAAGTAGGATCTAAACTTTCTCACCACAAACATGAGAGAAAGCATCATGAGTTCTGCCTCCGTGTAGCCTCTCTCTAAAGCATTCATGACCCTACTAGCAAAGTAGATGGGTCGCATCCTGGTACTGTGGGGATCTTGTTGTAATACAACTGCACCAATCGTTTCCTTTCCAACACTAGAGCTAACAAAGAATGTGTACTCCCAACAAGGAGGCATGAGTGTTGGTAGCTCTGACAAAATGACTTTAATATTACAAAAATAATCTTAAGATCATCAGACCATGCAAATTCTACTTGTTGTGTCAACTTTGCAAAGGGTGAAGTAACTCCGAAGCTAAGTGAATAAAGTGTGACATATACTTCACCTTTTGGATGAATGAGATGACCTCTTTGAGATTCTTGGGTGATGGGAGCTCAATAAGAGCCTTTGCCTTTGAAGGATCCACCTCAATGCCTTTATAGGAAACCTTGTGACCAAGCAAGATCACTTCATCCTCACCTATGTGACAATTGTCGGGGTTGAGTTGACCTCCCATGTCGTAGAGCTTCTTTAAACCTTCTTCTACCCTTTGTAGATGCAATGATTTTGAGCTATAAATGCAAAAATCATCAATAAAAACCCTAATGGATTTTCCAAAGAATGCTTGAAACACCATGTTCATGAAGCGTTGGAAAGTTGCAGGATCATTTGTCAGACCAAATGGCATGACTCTAAAAGCATAACAACCCCAAGGAGTGATAAAGGTTGTTGTCAATTGATCTTCCAATGCGATACCTATTTGAAAGTAACCCGAGTAGCCATCACACATAGTGTACTTCTCATGACCAGCTACCTCATTTAGTATTTCATCCTGAAATGGGAGGGGAAAGTGATCTCTTTTTGTTGCCTCATTGAGTGGGCGGTAATCCACACACACCCTCCACTTGCCGTTCTTCTTGGGAGTGACAACAACGGGAGAGACCCACTCTGAATTCTCCACTGGATAAATGAAACCTGCTGCTAGGAGCTTTCTTACCTCCTTGAGTAAAGCCTGCTCCTTGATGACTCCTAGCCTTCGTAGCTTCTGAGCCTTAGGTGTGGCCCCTGGCTTCAACTCAATTTTGTGTTGAACAGTATCTACTCCATGCACATCGGTGTAGTCTTTAGCAAAAAGCCTAGGAAATTTCCTTAGCACACATTTGAACTCCTCTCTTTCGTCCTTTGTAAGTGTTGTAGACAACATACCTTCTAACATTCCTTCATCTTGCACATTTTGATTCTCTTGGGAACCTACCTCTTCCAAACCTGGGCAAGAGGTCTCTTGGTTGTTTGGCTTAAACCTTACCCCCATGACTTCGACGGAAGACTCCTCTTCAGTAATGCTGCCGCTACTTTCTCCTTCTGAAGTGCTATCGGTCCAACCTTCCTCCGTCTCACTTTGAGATGATTCTTCATGGAGCTCCTCTTGGCGTTGCTCCTTCATGTCAAAGACAACCTTCTTATGATTGTCATTCCTGCAAATTAGATTTCCACTCTCCCAATCCTGCAAAGCTCGCATTTTCATTAGCCATGGTCTCCCTAGGATAAATGGGTAACCATTTCCTTTGGTAGACATGACATAGAAATCCACTGCCTTCTTAATGCCAAAGGCCTCCTCAAAAACATTTTTACAAATGCCTACGCACCTAGCCTTGCTATTGTTTTCCATCTTGACTTTAATTTCAGGTGTCTCATGGATGTGCATGCCCAGTCTTTGCATGAGTCCCTCCGTCATGATGCAAATTTGTGCACCCCCATCCACTAGACCTTTCCTAACCAATCTCCCTTTTATGTAACAATCTAACACAGGTGTAATGTCCTCATTCATTTCAGCATGTGCAATTTTTACAATAGGAACACTCTCTTTTATCTTTGTCCTAATGCTAGTTGCCTTCGTTAAATCCCTCCTAACTTGTGGGCATAGTGCAAGAAATTGAGGCCATGAGATAGGTTGTATGGAGCCATACCATGTCCAAGAGGGAAGTCTTGGAGGCTGATACGACGTCGAGTCCTCTTAGCTTCCTTGGTTTCCTTTGCCTTCTTTTCTCGTCCATGGTCACTTTGTGATGTAACCCCTTCTTTCTCCTTTCCTTTTCCTCGGCCACGCTTAATGCCATTTTCTTCCATATCAACCTCTCTTGAATTTGTCACCTCTACCACATGCACATTTGGGTCTGGCAAAGGTGGAACTCCTCCTACCCCTTGTGGAGGTGGTCTTGGTTCATTTGGTCTTTGTAGAAGCCTTGGTTGTTGACCAGTTCCTTCACCTGCATTCATCACTAGGTAATTCAAGTTAGGTCTCCCTGGCTCCCCACGGGGCCAAGGACAATTATGCATCCCATGTCCAGACTCACCGCACTTCCAACATTGCAAGACTCTCCTAGGTCGTGAATCTCGCTCTTCAGACTTCTTTTCTTGTCCCTTAGGACCTACATCTTGTGCAAGGTGAATTGACCAGTTACTTAAGGATTCATTTAACTTTTCAATTACCTCTGCTGTTACTTCTGGAATCTCTCTGGACCCTCTATTGGAACCTCTCCTCTTAGGCACTTGAGTTTCCTATACTTCTCAACATCTCTAGTTTCAGCTGCGTCAAAGGTAGCAGGTGCACCTGCCTCAACTTTTATCTTGAGTGTGGGAAAGAGACCGGCTATGAACCTCTCCTTCTTTAGGAACTCTGCACCATCACCAGGGTTAGCGACATTTCTTACTCATACAGCCCAAAGACGTAGAAACTCTTGTTTATACATGTAGTAGTCATCTAAGTCTTTTTGTTTGTGAGAAACAATGTCTTCCCATAGCTTTTGAGTGTTTTGAGGATCAAAGAAGTATCTCTTGAAATGGTTCACAACTTCACTATAATTCCCTTTAACTTCCTCAGGCAAAGAGTTAAACTAAGTGCTCGCATCTTTCCTAAGGACTACCTCAAACATTTCTACACGTTCTTGATCAGTTACTATCCTCTTGATACGACAAGACATCTTGAAATTCGCTAAAAATAATTCTGCATCCTCTCCAGGCTCTCCAAAGAAAAGAGGATACCGAGACATTTGGCGTTGGCTTTCCATTGAATTGATTTCAAAGTGACACACGTTTTTCTTTTTCTTTCTTAAAAAGATTTACACAATAATGTTTTCTAGCTTGCAATCTATTCTACAACAAAATAAAGATATTCACATCAAACGACCTATGATAATCAATAAGAGGTAGGATGACAGGGTTTGGTGATGCGAGAATTTCTCCTACTCTTTGGGCACCAAACATGAACACCATACGTTGTTGAAAATGGATTTTTCTACTAATTGCAATGTTTATTCTAATGTGTGGAGTGAAATGGAAGGGGAAAACCTCTATTCCTGGGCCATTATCCATTGTCTATGCATGACCTAATGCTTAAAACAAAAAAAAAATATAGACATCCAAACTAAGGTCGTATCTAATGAGAGGCAAAATAAAAGGATTTACTGAAGAGTTTATCTCGGCCAACCTAAGAGGGCCCAAAATTCTACGAATTACTCGCTGAAATTGCAACTTAGTACTAACAATTATGTGTACCTTTTGCCTTGCAATAGGAATGAAAGGATCATACAAATTTTCGTGATTCAAGCAAACTACTTGACTATGCTAAAGGTTGATCCTACACAAAAATACACAAGCCCTCCTCAGTGGGGGCACCAAAATTGAGGCGGTCCGGGGCGGGCAACAAGAGAGGCGACCTCTAAACACCCCTCAAGGCTCCCGTGCTGCTCAATTGGGGCTGGGGAAACCACAAGCACAACACAACAACAAACCCACAGCCAAACCCAATCAAGATAGGGGCACCACCTAGTTATGATATGCGAACTAGGACGCAAGAGAGATTTTGTCACAACCAAGAAGATACACCACAAAAAACACACACAAGCAACCTCACACCAAGACACACATAATGGACTAGAGAGAGCTAGAGCAAAGGGAAGAGAGAGAGGAATGGATCTTGCGTGATACCTTATTTGTGACTTGCAAATGGAGATGGTTCGTTATGTTGCTATCGTGGAGCTTGTACAAAAACTCACTCAATGCTTAGTGAATGCTAAGCATTGCCAACACACACACACTGTCTTAGGATGTGGGAGACCTCTCACCACAATACCCTCTTACAATGGACACAAAATTGGCAATGAAAACACACTAAAACACTTTCTAAATCAAGATCAAACGATAGAACTCAAAATACACAAGTCACCTTGAATTCACTAAACGTATCGCACAAGTGGAAGGACGAAGATTTGAACGTTGAAGCACGCCTTTGATGCACCAAACCTCAATTTATTGATGATGGAGGAACATATACAATAGTGGTTTTGAGATTTTGAACTCACGCTCTCTCACTTGCAATGTGTAGCTTGAAAGCTTCTCTCACACCAAGAGTGAAGCTCACAAAGTGGTTGCTACACCTAAGTCTCTCCTCACGCATAGAGTGTTGGAGTGCTATGTGAGATATTGGAGGTTGTTTTACAAGAAGGAGAGGGGCCTATTTATAAGTTGGAGATCCAGCATTAAGATTATTTGGAAATCCTAATTTACAAGCTAACAAGTCAGGATTATGATTTTTCTGAATATCAAAACATTGCGGGCCTTCTTTGTCTGCTTGAGTCATAGATGTGGGCTCAAAAAGAGCATTATTGATGGTACATAAGGTGAAAGTAGAGTTTTAAGGAAGGGGAGAGAGAGAGAGAGAGAGAGAGAGAGAGAGAGAGTTACTATGCACATGTCTTGAGGTGAGGTGTCTTTTATGGTTAGGTCAATGACTATTTTGTGTTAGTATGTTAGTGGTTAGTGTTAGTAATCACTAGAAAGTTAATGATGAATTTACAATGGGTAGAATGAGGTGGATGGTTGAAGTAAGATGGTTGAATGAAGTGAGGAAATCCTTGTGATGGTGAATCTTGAAGAAGTTTTTGACTTACTTGTGTAGGTTCTCAAAATGACTATTGATCTTCTTCTTCGTCTTCTCTTCTTTACGCCACCGCCACCAAGGTTGATTATCGTGATGAAAATGGTAATTCCGTTGATGAGATCTCTTGATTTATAGAGGTTAAGCATGGTACACATGCTGAATTTATGTATATATATAAGGGGTAAGATGGAATTGTACTTTGGAGATAATAGAGAGAGGCATAGAGATGGTGTATGTACATGGAGAGCTCATATGAGAGCTCAACTAGCCCAGTGACTAGCTAGCTGAGGGTTTTAAGAAGATATGGGAAAATCCCCCTAACTCACACACACCTATGTACAATGAAATGGTAGGGGTAGCCATAGTGTTTGGGTGAATTTGGTAGGGTGAGGTAGCTCACTATGACAATTTTGAATAGTTGAAAAACGACTATCAGTATATTGAACATTCCCGTCATACTTTGGTCGGTAATAGCACTCATTGGTCTCATGGTTGGTCCACTTATCCTTGATTACACACCGTTTTTGCGGCCTCATTGGTTGTCCCTGTTGAGGTATTCCTTGCCCTAGTCCCCTCATAGGTGCTTTTTGCATGTTATTCATTATGTCATTCATCCTTTTGATCATGTCTTCTATTACTGAAAGTGGTGCAGCAACAGTCGTTCCCACTTGTGCTGGTTTGGTGGATGTTGTTTTCTCACTTTGGTTATACTTAGGGACGCCTTCTTCATTGAAAATATCAGAATTGTCTCCTAAGTCGATAGCATCTGACACACACTCTTCTAGGGTTGTATGCTTCTTGATATACAGTATAGCATGAAGTTCTTTGTTTAGCAGTCCCTCTAGAAACAATGATACTAGTCTCTCCTCTGCAGATATCCCTAGATCTAGGAATCTTGCAATGTATTGCTTCATTCGAGTTGCACAATCCCTAACAGACTCACCTTGTTTCTGTTTAAAGCTATAGATTTGAGATACCGTCTTGTGTTTGATCTCCGTTTTGAAACAAGAAACTACAAATCCTTGAGCTAATGTATTTAAGTCCATGATTAACCTTGGTAAAATATTTTGGAACCATGTCAATGCTTTTCCTTATAATGTCATTCCAAACCCCTCGAATTGAGTATGGAAATCGAATACACGTTCTGCTCTTAGCACTAAGTGGTCATATGGATCCCCAAATCCACTGTGTATTTTTTGACCCATTTTTGAAAATTAGCTGGTCTGACACGGCTATTTGGTTCAACTCCCGGTCTCTTAGTAGTTGGTCCTGTTCCAAGTCCTTCAAACCAGTCTGTTGGAAATAGTGACTCATGTAGCCCTGGACTGGCTTTAGTGTCACCCAGTTTTCTTCTTGATAAGGTGGTTTCTGGTTTCTTAACATTACTCTCAGAAGATCTCTCATGGTGTTCATCTTTTGGATTAGTTTCTGGTCCTTGGCCCAATATCCAATCCCTTATGGAGTACCCTTGGTATTTGGTTTTTTCCACCTCCTCAACAGTCATCATAACAAAGTTATTATTATAACAATCCCTAAACAGGTAGGTTGGTAGATCTGTTGAACCCTTATCTTTGATTTTGAAGATATAGATGATCTTCATGGATGTTAGCTGTCTTGATTGGCATGAGAAGTCCAAAGAAGATCCTTGACGTTCCTATCCTCCCAACAATAAATTCCGATCCTAGGATTATCCGTACTAAGCCGTTTTAAAGGCTTCAAGTCAACTTGATCATATCCCTCAAATTCTAAAGTTGGTGATCCTTCTTTTGCTGCCATATCTCAAATTATGGTATTTACTACTAACCCCCATTTGTCTATCACGTCAGGGTTCTCAACTTGTAAATACTAAGTTCCATTTCTATCCATGTATATTTTTCCTTGTTTGTTTGCCTTGATTTCCTCTTCAAACTCAATGCCTGGTCATCAATGTGAATAGCATACTCTTCATTAGGATCCAAGTAAACCTAAGCTCCATGGAAATTAATCTTATAAAAAGAGAGTATATGCTTATAATGCACTATCGTTTCGGTTTCTAAATGAGTCGAATAGGAAGACATTTCAGATGTTGAATCTAAAAAAGTGTCTGAGACTTCTTCAAGGATAGTGTGCAAGGGATTGCCTTGATTCACACTTTCTTCAGTGGATACTCTACTAGAGGTCTCTCCAAATATGCCTTGGTTTGCTAGTATACGACTAGACCTAAGGTTCATATAGACTCGTGAAGCCCTGGATAGAGTACTTACTGTCGGATTGACTTGTTATCAACTTCTTCCACTTGACTTGATTGCAACTTCCATCAAGCTGTCAATTTCTTGTCTACAATCTGATTCCTGTATCAATTTTAATCAAGTTAGCTATTCTTTCACAAGGATTGTACAATTTTTGCTAACTATTGTGACTGGTCTATGTGTATCTCTTTATATTGAGCTAAGTGAGACTTTCAGATTCTACTTTTACAAAAAGTCAAAGGACTAATATGTAACCTGGAAACTGAGTGAACATGTACCAATTTGGATCCGATTGAACCCAAAATTTCCCGGTGGCCTTGTATTATGTTAGTTCAACACTGTACAAGTTCAAAAGTAAAAAATGGTGTCTCTATGCAGCAATAGTAAATAATCGTGATTATTTACTTTTCTCAGTTTTTTGCACTTTTTGGCTTGATTTACCAAGCATGCAACTTGTTAATGTCTCTGGACAAGTTTCACTATGTTTGAACAAGATTTTTTCAAGTTATCAACTGTTTCGTGTCCGCAAATTCGGTTTTCAAGAATCTGGCTTAAGTTTCAATTTTGTGATCCAAATTTTATCAAATTTGATTTGTGTGGCTTATTGACCTTGTGGTATACTCAATTCTGCAAGATTATTAATTTTTGTAGCAAATGTAAATAATCACGATTATTTACTCCACTATTTTTTTGCAAGTTTTTGCAACAATCTTGACACAGATCTGTTAAGAAACTTAACTTAAGCTCCCTAGCCAAGTTTCATAAAGTTTGGATAATTTTTGTTCAATTGGTCATTAGTTTTGTATCTGTAGACTGACTTTGCAAAATCCAATGATCCAAATCTTACCAAATTTGTTTTGTGAGCTTAATATAATATGACAAAGCTAGTGGTATGCTAACTTGGTCAAAAAAATTGAAAAATGGGACAGATGTAAATAATTGTGATTATTTACTTATGATAAATTTTCCTTAATCGAAAGGCATTGGGAACAATCCGGTTAAGCTTGGGGTCAGCAGTGGCCTTCATTGTTTTGGAGATAAAGACCATGGAGGACTTGATGAAGTCACTTGACGGCCTCTACGAGAAACCATAGACATCCAATAAGGTATTTCTTATGAAGCGCTTGTTCAAAAAAAGATGGCTAAAAATGGTTCAGTTGTAGAGTACCTAAATGACTTTAGTACAAACATAAGTCAACTTTGATCGATGAAAATCAATTATGATGACGAAGTGCGAGCTCTCCTTATATTATCATCTCTACCGGATAGTTGGGACAGCCTTGTGATGGTTGTAAGTAACTCTATCTCTGGCACAAATACTCTTAAGTTTGATGATGTTGTGGGTGTTCTCCTAAGTGAGGAAATGCAAAGGAGAAGCACAGGAGAATCATCAAGTGTTGAATTGTCAGTGGAAACAAGAGGAAGGCCTAAGGAGAGGTTCAAAAATCAAAAGGGACGTGATCGCTCAAGGTGGAGCAAATCACGCACAAGGTCTGTTCTTGAATGTTGGAATTGCGGCAAGAAGGGCCACGTCAAGAAGGATTACTGGTCCAAGAAGAAGAAGGAGTCAAAGTGTCAAGACAACAAGCCAACAACGGAATTCAATGTGGCAGGTAAAGTAGAGCAAGATGCTCTAATTCTCTCATTAGACAATGAGTCTAATTCCTGGATAGTAGATTCTGGGGCTTCATTCCATGCGACACCACACAAGCAACATTTCCAAGATTACACAAAAGGTAATTTTGGGTATGTATACTTGGGAGATGATGAAGCAAAGGTACACTTTGTGTCAAAACTGCTACCGAAAATGAATGGAAGCTTAAAGATGTTAGGCGTGTTTCTTCTCTTCGCAAAAATCTGATCTCTACAAGACAATTGGACGATGAAGGTCACAACATTACATTTGGAAACAAACGGTGGAAGATCTCAAAGGGATCTTTGGTGGTTTTCGAGGGAGAAAAGGTCCGTACACTTTACTTGTGTATTGTTAGCATGCAATCTTCAGCTTGTGCATTAGCTATAGAAGTCAACAGTGTGGTGTGGCATTATCAGCTTGGGCATATGAGTAGGGATTTCAAAATGACGTGATCACACTATAATTTCAGGTTAATAACAATAGAAATCCAAAATAACAAATATTATGTTAATTGAAATTCATCTTTTTTGACGTGCAAGGAGACTTGGAGACCGGCTCGAGGCCCGCCGGGCTAAGTAGTTGGCCTGCCAGGCCCACCATGGCTATATAAAGGCGACGCCGGTGCTTGTCTTTTTCACAAGAGAGGTACATTGAAAAGTCTTATTCACCAAACTTTCTGGCAGCTTTCCAAATTCTCAAAGCAGTGTAGTAGTAATTTTTTAATCCCTTCCTTATTTTATTGATGTTTTTTTGAGTTTTTTGCGTTAAAACTTAAAGGTATAAAATTTCTTTTATCAAATCATCGTACGTGGATTCACAAGTATATGGTTGCAATTGCGGCTAGGTGTGTCATTGCAAAAGCGTACGATGATTATGTTTTATATTGCTCCCAGTCATTCATGCTTCGGCACATGGTTGCCATTGCGACTAGGTGTGTTGCTGCTAGAATGACAGGAGCATCTGTTTGAAAGAAGTCACCGTGCGTGGATGCACTGGCACATGGTTGCAATTGCGGCTAGGTGTGTCATTGCAAAAGCGTAGGGTGACTATGTTTTATGTTTCTCCTAGTCATTCATGCTTCGGCACATGGTTGCAAATGCGACTAGGTGTGTTGCTGCTAGAATGACAGGAGCATCTGTTTGAAAGAAGTCACCGTGCGTGGATGCAATGGCACGTGGTTGCAATTGCGGCTAGGTGTGTCATTGCAAAAACGCAAGATGACTATGTTTTATGTTGCTTCCCGTCATTCATGCTTCGGCACACGGTTGCAATTGCGACTAGGTGTGTTGCTGCTAGATTGACGGTAGCATCTAATGCATGAATGTGTGCTCAAATAATTTCATAATGTTTCATATGCTTGAATCTTGAAAGAAGACACCGTGCGTGGATGCACTGGCACATGGTTGCAATTGCGACTAGGTGTGTCAGTGCAAAAGCGTAGGATGACTATGTTTTATGTTGCTCCTAGTCATTCATGCTTCGGCACATGGTTGCAATTGCAACTAGGTGTGTTGTTGCTAGAATGACAGGAGCATCTGTTTGAAAGAAGTCACCGTGCGTGGATGCACCGGCACATGGTTGCAATTGCAGCTAGGTGTGTCATTGCAAAAGCGAAGGGTGACTATCTTTTATGTTGCTCCCAGTCATTCATGCTTCGGCACATGGTTGCAATTGCGACTAGGTGTGTTGCTGCTAGAATGACAAGAGCATCTGTTTGAAAGAAGTCACCGTGCGTGGATGCACTGGCACATGGTTGCAATTGCGGCTAGGTGTGTCATTGCAAAAGCGTAGGGTGACTATGTTTTATGTTGCTCCCAGTCATTCATGCTTCGGCACATGGTTGCAATTGCGACTAGGTGTGTTGCTGCTAGAATGACAGGAGCATTTGTTTGTAAGTTGTAGTACGGTGAGGCATTAGCACATGGTTGCAATTGCGATTAGGTGTGTCACTGCAAAATCATACGAGATCTATGGTCTGTACTGCACTTTTTCTTTCACGTAGAAAAGATCCAAATGCAGTGGCACATAGTTATATTTCACAATGTGTTGTTTGCAATAATACCATTGCAGGCAAAATGGATCCTTCTGTTACTTCAATGATAGAGTTCAAAAAGAAAATTAGACAATTGTTGATTACAATCGTCAGTGCACTAGATCCCGACGATATAGCGCAGATTTTTGCAGATGAGTCTAGATTGCAATCATTATACAGTGAGATTGCCTGCCAAATGTTGTTGTTATATCCAGACAAAACAACCGAATCAATAATCTCATTACTGAGCAGTTGGGTGGGCAATTTGCCCAAGGTGGCCTCTGATTTGAAAGAGGAATGCCCTCAAGAAGTAGACAAGGGTAAGCTAGAGCATTGGAACGCGAGATGGAGAGCTGAAAAGGAGAGGTCAAGGCGAGCATCCCACATAGACACACAGTTTGGCCTAAGCAAGAAAATGCGAATGGCTATCACCAGAGTTATGGGGAGCAGCCAAGTTGGAGAACCGTTTATTGAGGAGGCTGCCATTGAGGGAACATTGGGTTCTACTACTTCTGCCAGTCACCTGGAGAGAAGTATATACAATTCTGAATGTAGTATGACTTTGGGCATTCCAAATAAGTCCATTAAGAAGATCAAGAAACTTGGGTCAGGGGCTTATGGCACAGGGTGGCAAGTTCAAATCAAAGGGATCAGTTTCCTTCCTGCAACGAATACCTATTGTGCCAATGAGTTCAAAGGACAAGCCAAGCATCAGTGGAAAAGCTTTGCATCAGAAAGTGGGGTAGATCTCAACCATAGAGGGATTGTGAGGAGTATTGCCCACTCTGTAACGTTGCCATGGTTTCTGATATTCCCCTACTTCAATGGGGGAACTTTAGGTGATCTTATGGAGACAGTGCCCCTTCCACATGGCTCTTTCACGACGCTTGTAGCGCATCAAGAGGGGAAAGGAAAGATCCCTGAAGACTTTAAATGGGAGAAGCCCTCTGAAGACAAGAAAACACGTATTAAGAGCCTGTGCAATCATGCTCCTTCTTTGATCCATGCCTTGATGAAGGCATTGCGATTCGCACATGACGAGGGAGTGATCCACAATGATCTCCATCCATGGAACATCATGTTGGACTTTACCAAGGATCTCACTCCCCGTATTGGAATAATTGATTGGGGATTGGCTCTGCGTGTTGGCTTAGAGACACAAAATACCAACAATACCGATGAAAACTGGAAAAAGCTTCATCCTTGGCGAGCTCTTGAGTTACTAGATGGCAAGAATTTATGCCCATGGACCAAGACCACAGATGTGTACGCCATAGGATGGGTGATATGGAAATTTTGTAAGTTTTGTGGAGAGTTCTCTGACTACTACAGCACAGATTGGGAGGTTTCAGTGGAGGTACAAGCCATATCTAGGATTGTTGTGGAAGGTTGGGTGAGGAAGAAATCCACAGACAGAAAGACCTTGGCACTTTTGGACGAAGAATTAGAAAGATTTGAAGCCCGGCCAGAACGATACTTACACCCTCCCTCTGAAATGAGTGTAGCCTTTTTTTGATGGATATATGATGTACTTTATGAAGCATGGTTTTCTGAGACTTTTGACTTATAAAAGCACTTTTCAAAATTGGGTATTATGCGCCATGGATGATGTATGAGTAATAAAAACACTTTGTTATATCTCAATAGACAACAAATTTCTATGAGTTTTTTTTCTCTCCTAAGTTTCAAGCAATAAGCCACGTGGAGTCACTGATTGTCATTCATTAATTTAAAAAATGGTGGTTACTCTTATATCAATTGATTGTCGTAAGATGGTGGTTATTCTAATATCGATTGATTGTCATAAAATGGTGGTTAAAATTATAGCAATTGATTATCGTAAAATGGTGGTTACTCTTATAGCAATTGATTATCATTAAGTTTGTATGTCGTAACTGAAGTATAGTGTTTAATCAGGATATGGATAATGATAATCAAAGGGCTAAGCGCGCTTTTGAGCGTCTCAGATCCATGTGTCAAGGCGGTGGAGTGAACGACCGCTCGAATTGCAGCTCGTTGCTCCAAGTGGGTACACAATGGAAAGAGGTGAACACTAGGATTGACCGAGAAATGGTAAAATCCATATGGCTAGGCGTTGCATATGACAACATCAAGAAAGGCCGACTCAAGCTATCACAATGCATTAATGCAGACATACGAGACAATGGAGAGAACATATATCTCGATGTGATGGGTCATCCTATGCATCATATGGATTGTCCAGTGTGGTTTGCCAAGATGTTATACATGCTTTATGTCTTAGGTGAAGTAGTGGACTTTAGCTCAAGGACACCTCACATGACGGTTGAGGACATTCGCAGTACTGCAATCACCGTCACACGGCAAGAGATGTCATTGGCACTAGAAGGTGCATCAATGGAAGTGCACCAAGTTAAGGAGGAGCTTCAAACTCAACTCAGGCAAGCATCACAAGCTACACAAGGCTCTCATGCAGAAGAAACCCTAAATAGAGACTTGCAAAGGGAGGTGAAGGTGCTATCTCGCCACGTAAAAGAGTTAGAGGTGACTATAAAAAAACAAAATGCTGCCACACTGATTGAGCACCCAACATCTATTCAGGCCCCTCCAGCTTCTAGTGAGCACGGTGGTCCTTGCCCCATATGTAGATCATTCTTTCATGAGTGGTGTGGTCACTTCAGCTTGCCATGCGGCCATATGTATCATATATCATGCTTGATGCAAAGCATGATGAATAACTTTCATTGTGCTATATGTGAATTTGAGATATCCAAAAAGCTATATGCAATGTTCAAAATGTATGAAGACTATAATAAGCTTAAAGGTCAGCACGAACAGGAGAATGAAGATATTCTCACAAATATTTCACTATCACTTGGACAGTTTTTGTAACATTTGAAAAAATTTACTCGTTGTCTTGCGAGAATTTATTAATGAATTGTGAATTGTCTTCACTTCAGCTTCAATTATGATATGTGATAATGCAAAGATTTGTTAGGGCTTTGTATATTATGAAGCTTTAATAGTGATTTGTGGCCTTGTAAAGGTTTTTAAGGGCTTTGTTTATTATTAAGCAAATGTCTAAACCTTAAACTAAATCTAAAAAAAAGCTTATAAGATAAACAGTTTCTAAACTTAAACAGAAGTCACTCAATGGATTCAATAATCTATTAATTAAACCACCATCGCTTGCTGCGACGGGTCAAAGTTGGTTCAATTTCCAAATTCTCTTCAATCTCTTCTAAAGTACATGTAGTTTCTAGTTCATGAGATTCCCCTTGCAGCTCACTGTCTTCGTCCACCTCATCATTGGTTACATCATAAGTCCAAGGCGGCATCTCCTCTTTGTAGTTCTCAGCTTGCACTCTTGCCAATAGCCGATGGTTGCAGTACATATACACCAATTTTTCTGCTCTTGAATTTAGAAGGCGGTTTCTAATGGTGGAATGTACATATTATATGTACTCCAGTTTCTCTCAGAACTTGAATTGGATGCACATTGGGCTAGGATTCTAACAGCTAGGCGTTTAAGGGTGGGTGCACTACCACCATTCATCATCCACCAATTCCACGCTGGTTGCTCTGTGGAAAGTTTTTGCACAAATTCTGTACCAAACTTACCCTCTTTGAGTTTAAACTTCGTAAGATCAGTAACAGCTGATGCATGCTCATCAGGATCATCATAAAATCTGCCTATCACATCATAAAAGTCTTCTAGCACCTCCTCATCAAGTTTGTCTATTTCCATTGCCCAATACTCTGGATCCAATAAGAAAGCTACGCTGTGTAGTGGACTATGTGCTCCAACCCATCGACCATGCACATAATTTCTCAAAATTTCTCTCCTCTTTTGAGTGAATGGTGTCTTCCAAGGCTTCACAATTGGCTCCTAGGGCTCCTCTGGATTTGCAAGGCTTTCTTGAACAGTCCACCAAGCCATCCACACCTTACCTATGTTAGGCAAGGCAGAATCCAGTTGGCGTAATGCGAGCATAATTGGCATCATGACATTGTGCACATCCACCACATCATCCCAAAAGTTGCGATCAGCTAGTAGATCTCTAATCACGCCTATTTTGATTTTTATCTTCTCCCTTCGACCAGCCTCACATTCTGAAAAAGTGGCACAAACAAATGTCTCCATCACAGCATTCTTATTTTTTATTAGTGATTCTAGTACCGTATAGTAGTTGTTGCAAAATCTAGTTTCGCACGGTAGTTTTAACATAGTAGACATCCTCTGATGGTACATGTCAAGAACCCTCTGACGCTTCAAAACAAACTTGACTATTAAGCGAGCATTGTCTACTATCCATTTGAACCACTCTGTGTCCTCCCTCTTGTACCAATCTTGCAATACCAAGTTCAAGTTGTGTGTACTGCAACCAACACTATATAGGTGAGAGAAGCGACTTTCAAGTATCCTACCTGTAGCCCTGCAATTTTTGGCATTGTCCATGATTACTTGGACAACATTTTCTTTTACAAGTTCCTCAACTGCGTCGCCAATGATGTCAGCTATAAAACTGCCAGACTTTATTTGACCACAGCTATCCACAGCTTTGATAAAACATTCACCACAAGGACATACAAGCATGATGTTGATCAATGGCCGCCTTTGAACGTTGGACCAACCATCACTAACTATGGTGTATCCAGATTGTTCTGTTGCATTTAATATTACCCTTTGAATATCCTGTTGTGTGCTTGTGTAACATTTATCCAACAGTTGGTTTCTCATATGGTGATATGTTGGAGGGGTAAATCCAGCACCATACTCCCCAATGCATTTCCAAACTGACTTCCATGCATCACGGGTGACAATGGCCAATGATCCCCCAGTGAAATAGACGGCTTTAGCTAGTGCAAGTTGTGCTTCTTCTAAGGCAAGTGTTTTGAAGCTCGTCTGTAAGCTAACCTGTCTACTTTTTGACGATCCTACCTGAAAGTCAGGAGATCCATGGTTTGGAGGTGTAGTTTCATCGATATGAGAAGTTGGTTCCCTGCTTTGAGTGCTTCCATTGGTAGGAGTTACACCCAATGATCCCTCATACTGGTTTGATCTTATCGATACCGGGGTGTGATGGTCGAAAGTAGAGAGTTTTGATCTTTTGCTCGTGGAAATTAGCTTACCAATTAAAGCTTTTAAGCGCATAGCTGCTTCTTCTGCACCTAAGCCCTTGCACTTTCCTCCTTGGATTCTGGTATTTCCAGCTAGCAAATGATCCCTTATTCTTGGTGCTCCTCCAGATTTCTCTTCGCCACAAAAGTTACATTTCCAATCTTGGTACTTATATAAATTTGTGGCAAAATTCCACTCAGGTCCTGGACTTTTTCCACCTGCCTTTCGCTTGCCCTACGAAGTGGTGCCTTGCGAAGCAGGACCTGGCATCGAGGTAGGAGGTCTCCTCAAGGAAGCCAGGCTTAAGACACCAACATCACCGCTCACATTCCCGATGGAAGACATACTTATTGGATGCCTGCAATACCAATAAACATAGCTCAGTATGCTATCTCTTCTTTCAAGTATTATTCAAACCAAACATTAGTGTTATAATCAATATCACACACAAGCGTAGTAGTGAAGCCTGAAGGGAATAAAACTCAATCTACTCAAACATGAGCACAACGGTGAATCAAATATGTGATCAGTCCATCCCAAAAGTAGAGATATCGACACAAAGATTCACCTTCCTACCCCTTTCATGAATCAGTCCAGTCCAAAAAAGAACTAATGACCCATGATTGGAGCTCTAATCGAAATAGCAAGCAAATACAACAGTGAATCAAACATGTCATCAGTCCATCCCGAAAGTAGAGATATCGATCCAAAGATTCACCTTCCTATCTCCTTTCATGAATCAGTCCAGTCCAAAAAAGAACTAATGACCCATGATTGGAGCTCTAATCGAAATAGCAAGCAAATACAGTGGTGAATCAAACATGTGATCAGTCCATCCCAAAAGTAGAGATATCGACCCAAAGATTCACCTTCCTACCTCCTTTCATGAATCAGTCCAGTCCAAAAAAGAACTAATGACCCATGATTGGAGCTCTAATCGGAATAGCAAGAAAATACAACGGTGAATCAAACATGTGATCGGTCCATCCCAAAAGTAGAGATATCAACCCAAAGATTCACCTTTCTATCTCTTTTCAAGAATTAGTTCAATCCAAAAAAGAACTAATGACCCATGATATAAGTTCTAATCAATATAGCAATCAATTTAGCAAATATAACGGTGAACCAAACATGAGATTAGTCCATCCCAAATGTAGAGATACCGACCCAAAGATTCACCTTTCTACCTCCTTTCAAGAATCAGTTCAGTCCAAAAAAGAACTAATGATCCATGATCAGAGTTTCATTAAGTTTTCATTTTTTTTAAAGACTATTCATTTTTTTACCTTTAGTTTTTCTTCTAAATTTTAAAGGATGACCAAATTTAGAGGAAGCAGTGATGTGATGTGATGTCTACTACAGGGTTATATAGAGCCGCCAAATATGGAGGGGGTACATGACGGGGCCAGCGGGATTCTTGCTTTGCCCGCCGGGTTTCATAATAAGCCCGCCGGACCTGCCGGGGTTTGTTGGTTGCCCTGCCGGTTCTACGTTTTCTACCAGTTTTCGTAGGTCATGACATTAGATATGTTATTAACATGAAAAAAATAGTGATAATAACAACAATAATTAACATTTAACAAAATGCGTCATCGCGTAATTAAAATCCCTGCATATGAGTGCTAAAGAAATGCAAATCCTTCAAACAAAGAAGCTTCTACCAGGTTTGAAAGAAGTGGACTTGGAGTTCTGTGAAGATTGTGTTCGTGGTATATAAAGGAGCGTAAAATTTCAAACATCACGAAAAAAGAAACAATAAAAAACTTGAGTTGGTTTATTCTCATGTTTGGGGTCCTACATGTACACCATCACTTGGTGGCTCATTGTACTATGTAACATTCATAGACGATGTGACTAGGAAAACATCGGTTTATGTAATGAAGAATAAATCCAATGTGTTTTCCATATTTCAAAGGTAGAAATCCTTTGTGGAGAATGAAACATGTACTAAGGTTAATGCCTTAGATTTGACAATTCCATTTTTTTAAAATTTTGCATGATTCATATGGTCATTCTAAGCTAGTCAGAGAATCAAAAAGTCACATCAATGCATGGAAAAACAAAAACTGCAAGAATCACTCTAAAAAGTCACTAAAAACACTATCATTTTGTGACGATTTTACAGGAACAATGAAGGCTGATGCCAAAGGCTTACCTAACAAATGGAGTCGCAAGAAGAAGCTGGAGCAATTGCCAGTGTTCACAATCCTCAAGGACTCCCTCAAAGAGACATCCACCTACATTGAGAAGGAAAGATTGGAATTGGAAGGAGCTAATGTTTATAAAGTTGTCTATAGGGACCGAGAGAACAATATGGCAATATTGCAAATGATCTAGGCTGAGACATACAACCTATCAAGAAGACTCTCAGTGGAGGAAGCCCTGGAAAAGACCGACTTACTGAATTATTGTCAGTTACAACCATGCAGAGTAGATATTTAGAGAGCACACAAGCTATATACCAACATTAAGGAAGATAGGACTGTGAAAATTACACACTTGATGATGACAGGGTTCAAGTTCTGATCACAGCCAACCTGATTGCAGAGGCCCTATATATATCCAATGAAGGAGCTCCTATGAAGGGCAAGAAGGAGCTAGAAGCTAAAGTGTTCTCAAGAAGGGAGTCTTTGCCACCTTTGCAGACATGATATGCCAAGAAGCAGAGCTATCCCCAAAATGTTAATGCAACTCTTTTTGTTAGAAGATAAGAGGCCATCCCATTTTAAAACACCAAATAATACAATGGCTTGCACGGCGACATATGCAACATAATCTAGCAACACTACCAACAGTAAAACCCTCACCCATGTCGGGGACGACATGAGGTAGGAGGGGGGAGTGTTGGCAGATGCCAATGAAAGTACCATTTTCAAGAAGAAGATTACTATGTGCCATATGTAAAATCTGGAACTAAAAATCCCCATGTAATCTGTATTTTTAAATCCTTTTTTTGGGTTCGGGGCGTTGACTTCCAATTTATAACATAATAGGATTCTCTGATAAGTAGAATAGTTAGAAAGGAACCTTTGTACATATGAGATCCTTAGCCGGGGTATAAAAGGAAATCTTGTAAGGGTTTTTGAGGGTGAATCATAAGGGAGTTTTAAAGAGATAAGGTTTTCTCTACACGTTATGTGTTCCCTCTTGATGTTTGTTATTTATCTCTTTGCACCGCACCACATGGTTATTGCATCAAAAATTTGAGAGCACCATCGTATTAGCCTCATGGATATCTACATTGCAAGTATATCGTGAGTATCGGTTCCTATAACCTTCTAGGTGATATATTTCTCTTATCGAGTGTTGTTTTGAGATTTTGGCTATTGATTCAGATTCCCAATGCTTAGGAGCAACTACTAGGTACATTCAACGTCTGTTTTAGTGACTTGTAATTTGTGATTGTATAAAATCGAGATTTTTTACAGTGGTTTGTTGATCCACTAGTGATTCTGACCCAATAAGGATATTGCTCACTAAGTTTGGTGTTGTTTGGAATTGAATTTCTATTGGATGTGTGATTGAATCATAGAGATAAGAACCAAGTTTTTTGCAGTTAGAGAGCTCATAAACAGTATCTACGGAGTATATTGTGTTCAGACAAGAAATTGGCGACCTCTTGGCATGCCTCCATGCTCCTACTCAAGTCAATTGTTTCCTAGGATTGACAATTTAATATTGGGTCCGTCTCTTTGTGAAATGTGATAGGTGATGCAAAAGTCCTCCAATGTTAAAGGGTCACGATATGTATCTCCTCTAACATTGGACAGACACTTTGGTTTAGTTCAAGATCCATCAAGTCTTCCAACTGAGTTGTGTTGAAAAGACATATTGTGTGATGAAGATGGTCATGCTAATACCTATGGCACTACCTCTGATTTTGTTACTTGATCTTTTGGCCTTCTCATGATCACTACAAAGTCCTCAAGTGAAGAAGCACCACATCTTGAAACCACTCAAGGCACAAGAAATGAGTGCATTTCAATTGAACTCTCATCAAAGAACTTCTAAGAACAAAGTTTCATATATGATTATGAAGATTTATTCGAGTTTTGCTAGATGTTCTTGTCCTATAATCCATACAAAAGTATGATTCTTGGTAGCATGATCATATGTTAAAATATTTCTCTACACGTTGGGACATATTCAATGTTTGAATATTTTCTTGGTCTATCACCTACACTTCAAGTCCCATTTGGATCCCCTTGTAGTGCTGGTAGATAAGAATTTGCATATTCAATTCAACCACTTATACATGGCCATATGAAAGCCAAATTTTCAATCTTTTCCTTGGTACAAAAAGAGTTGTGGACGAAGAGCTAGGTCACCAAGATAGTTCTCTCTTACTCTACGGCCTAGCCAACAAGGGTCCCTTTGTTCATGGAAATTTAAAGCGAGCTCTTGGAGTTTCTCAAGAGCATATGTGAGCATGATCCAACGTACTCTAACGCCTAGCCAAGAGGGATCCTTTTGTGCATGTCATCCATGTGGTACCTTGCCACTAGTGGATGTCCTAGAGATCTTGCTCTTAGGACCCTTTCCCTTACATTACTCCCACTTAAGGAAGAACTTTTATCCTCAAAAACAAATGTTCTTAAAAGCATTGATGTTTCTGCCAAGCATCTTCTTCATGTCAATCTTTTGATGACAAACATGATGTCCTGTTTGCAAATCCAAATAATCCATGCATCAAACTAGGAGGTGTAATAAAGTTGATAGATTCATATCTTGATCAACCACATTGTCATCTTGGTGTAATTATTTCCTTAAACCAATTACATACAAAACCCCATGGACTCACGAATGCAAAAAAAGTTTTTATTTAACACCATTCGTCCTACTCACTTGAGTATTTACCGCTTGGGAATCTTGGCAACCATGTCAAAATAATAACATACATAAAAGATCATAATCTAGTAAGACCCCAAAAATTTACATCTACAGGTATATCCATGAAATAACTTTGTTAATCATACTTAGATAATCATTGCATCAATAGTAGCTATCATGCAAACAAAGAAATAATCCTTGCTTGTAGGGTTTAAACTTGTTGACCATTATGCATGTTTAAAAGCATAAGGAGATCTCTTGTTTGGTCATAATCAAGTGTCATAACTTGACAATGCACATTCTCAAATAGCAATGTGCTTTCGAGAACAAAAATATGAAGCTTAGGGAAGATGCCCTATATACTTAGGTTCCATGAACCAAAGGTCCCAACGGAAATTATGGCCATGCATTAAGAACTCATATAGATTCCATAGACAACAACGTGACCGAGCATTGCTCCATGTTAATAATAGGAATGAGACCTACGCACTCCACCGACCTAAATCCTAACCTCAAGAATGACTCTTATCCAATTTTTTTGCCCTAAGGATAGACACCTAGGAGAGGGAAATTACACATGAAAGAACATAATTACAATTTACCATCATAAACTAAGTCATTACCAAAGTGCCAACTGTGACCCAGAGGCTAGGACTTTCTTAAACGTTTAAAGAGCCTAAATAGCTAGCTCATAAACAACCATTTTTAGATGATCCATAAATAGTACCTACAAATCCTAAAAAGAGATGTTCTCTAAAAACATACCAATTGCGTTGAGAGCAAATATGGCCAAGAAACATCTATATGTGTAGATGAAAAATACGGCAAAGAAATGCAAAAAACAATAACATATCAGTTGCTCAACAATAACATATCAATTTATGAAGAATTTTAACCCTAAAAATATGAATAATTCTAAAACATGATAAAATACACCACGTGACCATATCAGCCGCTTTGCAGATAACAAAAAAAAATTATATTAGCAATTGTTTGCTCACAAACTCTCCATAAATAAAGTGTTTCCATGTAAAGAAACCATAAAGGAATTATATTAGCAACTATCTGCTCACAAACTCTTCGAAAATAAAGACTTTGCTTCAAACTGTAGAAAACATGTACAAAAATCTAGGAATGTACTTCATCAACTGATTCCTTCTCCAGAACTGGATAAAAGCTTTCTTAGAAGGAAGTTTTTTAACTCACAAGTAATCCTAATATGTCATTAACGTCCGAGAGTATAGAGAAAAGAATCTCTGTCAGCATGACTCTTCTGGCGATCTTTGCGAGATATGGTGTCAATGTTTAGGCACACAAATACAATAAGAACGATGATCGACAGAAACGAAGAGCAAGACACATCTCTTTATACTAATTTCAAAACACATTTCATCAGGGACATCTTGCTAGCCATTGCCGCATGTACCTCGAGCTTGCATTGAGGTGTCTCGACTCCCAAGCTTGGAACCTGAGTTGAGAGCTTCTAGTTGGGAATTGAGAGTGGAGCTTCTATATGAAAGAGAGTTACTCGATGCTCATTGTTTAACGACGGAGGATATATTATATGAATGTGTGTCTAGACTAATAGTACGAGTATTAGAATTGGAGAAGCACATTGTATTTTTTATGGATAATCACATTTCATTCATAGCATTCTTGAATACATAATAAGAGTCATGCTAGCCATTTACTTTGTTCCGAGATATAAATGGCTAACATGACTCTTATCATACCTTTAGGAATGCCATGAATAAAATGTAATTATCCATAAAAAATACAATGTGTTTCTCCAATTCTAACACTCATACTACTATCTTAGAGTCACATTCATATTATATGCTCTCAGAGGTTGCCGTTAAGCAATGAGCATTGACAGCTCTCTTTCATATAGAAGCTCGACTCCCAACTCCCAACTCGAAGCTCCCAGCCCAAGTTCCAAGCTACAAAGTTGAGATGCCTCAATGCAAGCTCGAGGTACAGACGATAATGGCCAACAAGACGCCCTGATAAATCATGTTTTAAAATCAACATAAAGAGATGTGCGGCGCTACTCTTGTATCTATCGATCGTCGTCCTTATTATATTCTTGTGCCTAGACATTGATACCATCACTTACAAATATTGCTAGAAGAGTCATGCTACCAAAAATTCTCTTCTCTAGCTCTTCCATTATAATTCCTGCAGCTCAAAACCGTCTCAAGTTGTCATTCTAAAAAATGGCTACAAGTCTAGCTATATCTTTAAAAAAGCACATAAAAAGATGGTCTATAAAAACAAACCTATGGTCTGTAGTGCTGATGCAGACAGAACCTCTTCTGACTGGATTTCAACAGTCAACATCAAATATTGTCAGCTCCTTGATACTCATAAGTAGATCCGCATAGCCAAAATCCATGTGACGAAACATTTTTAGATGACCCATAAATAACACCTACAAACTCTTAAAGAGAGATGTTCTCTAAAAACACATCAATTACGTTGAGAGCAAATACGACCAAGAAAAATATACATGTGTAGATAAGAAATACGGCCAAGAAATGCAAAAATAATAACATATCATCATCTCACATACTAGTTTACAAAAATAAGCCTAAAAACATGACAATTACAGTAAAACATAATAAAATACATGACATGACCATAGCAGACTCTTTGTGAGAAAACCAAAAACAAAATTTTACTAGAACTATCTGCTCAAGACCATATTAGGTAAAGTGGGAAAATCCCAATTCCCAGGTTGGACAACTTTCAATATATCATATACAAAATATAGAGATTTTGTCAAAAATTTGAGTTTTCTTAAGGTCTCATTCCACTTTATGCACATACAATACACAATGAAAACAACTAAAATACCACGGTTTCAATCAATTGGATTATTAGGAGACAAGTATATTGCATCCATTATCGTTGTCTATGTTCTACTGTCCTACCTACAACTTATCTCAACATGGAGAGCTTGGTTTCTAGGTCCACCACTTGTCCAAGTTAATGTAAAAGTGACTCAAGGTTCACAACTGGTGAAAGCAAGGATCCATTGAGGAATAAAATCCACTTGGCTATTTTTCCTTAATTTATTGCATGTGACATTCAAGCAAGGTCCACTTCTAATCTATAACTTCTTAATTTGAGGCATGGGGCATACATAAAATATGTAGCATATGCTCTATTGCCTCACAGGAAGGTTGGTTTCAAGGTGCACTTATCCAGGCTAGCCTATCTTGGAGAAATGATGGAGCTTGCTTCTCTCCTTGTTTCAATGGAGACTAGCTTGGACAAGTGGTGGACCTTTGCTTCTCTCTATGTTTCAATAGAGTTAGCTTGGACAAGTGGTGACCTTGGAACAAAACCCCCATGTAAAACATATCATGGGTATTCCAAGTGATTAGAAAGATTACTATTTAAGATATAACCTTATAGGTTGGACAACTAGAGCCTGGCTTGGAGAAATGCTAGACCTTTGATTCTCTCCATGTTTTAATGGAGCCTATCTTGGAGAAATGGTGGAGCTTGCTTCTGTCCATGTTTCAATGGAGCCTAGCTTGGACAATTGGTGGACCTTTGCTTCTCTCTATGTTTCAATAGAGTTAGCTTAGACACATGGTGGATCTTCAAACTAAACCAACTACTATCAATGTTTCCTAGCTTGGATAAGTGGTGGAGTGTTTCTCTTCTCCATGTTTCAATGGAGCTTAGCTTGGACAAGTGTTGGACCTTAAAACAAAAACCCCATGTACAACATAGCATGGATTTTCTACATTTCAATGGAGTCTAGCTTTAACAAATGGTGGAGCTTGCCTTCATCCATGTTTCAATGAAACTAGCTTGGACAAGTGGTGGACCTTGTAAAAAACCCCCCCATGTACAACATATCATTGGTTTTCTAAGTGATGGGAAGGAATACCATTCAAGATATAAACTTATAGCTTGGATAAGTAGTTGACTTTAAAACCAAATTCATCATCATACAATGAAATACAGGTCAGCCAATTCCTAAATCTTGAGACCAAACCTCCCATGCTATTAGAGATAATATATTGGATAAGTGGTGGACCTTCTATTATTTTCCCATGCCTAGTTTAGACAACCGGTACACTTTACAGCTATAAAGGTTGGACGAGTGGTGGAGCCTTGTTTCTATCCATGTTTTAATGGATCCTAGCTTGGACAAGTGGTGGACCTTGGAAAAAATCTTCCATGTACAACATATATGAGGTTTTCCATGTTTTACTGGAACCTATCTTGGACAAATGGTGAAGCGTGCTTCTCTCCATGTTGATTTTGGAACTACCTTAGACAAGTGGTGGAGCTTTGCTTTTCTACTCTTCATAATAAAATGAAGTATAGGTTGGTTACATGGTGAATCTTAAGGCCAAACCTCCCATTTTACTAGAGATGATAGGTTGGACAAGTGGATCAACCTTCTATCATTTCTCCATGACTATATTGGACAATTAGTAGACCTAACATCTCTCTATGTTGTCTAGAGATGAGCTTGGACAAGTGATGGACCCTGCTTCTCTCTTCCCTTGGTTTACTAGTTTGAAGACTCAGTATATATACTTTCTTAGATCTAGCTTGAACAAGTGGTGGACCTTGTATCCACAATCTTCATTCATTACAAAAAAGTATATGAAAAAATAACATAGGAACCTTGGTTTGAAGGTCAAGCAATTAGGTTCCAAATGCACATAATAATATATTTTCCACCCATAAGAAAAGAAAGTTAAATATGTTATTACCAAATTGACAAAGGTAATGTCCAAGAATTCTAGCTTTGCATCTTGTCAGATCTAAATCTTCATCAAGGCGACATGCATGTATACATCAACTTTCAAGCCATTCAAGAATACATGTACTTAGATTCCATAGTTTTCTTTTCAAAGTCTTTTAGGTTCTAAAACTCTTTCACATAAAGTATGTAATGACACAATTCTTGAAGCAAGCATTTGTGCCCAAGAAAAAGATCCCTCTCACATATTTAAAGTCCATGAATTCTCTAATCCACGCTTACAAGTTTTATTTTGACATCAAACATCAATTCTCTCATAGTTACAAATAAATGCAACCTCGATATGAATTGACCAAAAATGAATTTCTTATATTATATGACCCAACATAGGCCCCAATCAAATAAAAACTGAGTCCCCTAAAATTTGGGTGCACTCTAGCAATACATCAGAGTCCCCTTACAATAGGATGCACTCCAATAGTACATTGAAGTCCCCTTAGAGTAGGGTGCACTCCATTAAAGTGTTCATAAAATTGACACACCTTTGTTTTTTTTTTTAAGACTATATCAAATTATACAAATGTTGAAAGATACACACTAGAATAAAAAAAGCATCTTATGGCCATATTTATTCAATGCTTTCGTGTTGACAAGTACACACCAAGGACATAATTTGTCTCAGAATCACTATACTGATTTACAATTGTGTTGTATGTATAGACTCTCTTATCTCTTGCATACAACCATCCTACCAACCATGGAATTATGGTTCTCTGCAAGAAGTTTTGAAGTTTCTCAGAAGTTTGCCTCCACATCTTTGGAAATATAAGATATGTCCTTGGCATGGTCCACATCACCCTATATGGAGTGTCATAAAAAATTAAGATATTGTTTGCATCCAAATCCTCAAATATCTTCCAAATATCACTCAAATTTTTGTGATAAACCCTTGTAAATCCTAACATGATATTTGGATTTTGGTAATTTTTGTTACTCATAAACACCTTGAACTTGGTATACTACTCAAGAAAACATTTTTGAGTGATGCGTTGCATCCTTGTTAAGTTATAGCAAATCCATATCCATAGCTCAAAGTATTCAGCACAAAAATCCAAAAAACTTTGTGCGTCTGGTCGCACCACATGATAAACTTCATCTTTATCCTCCACAAGTCGCATGTGTTGAGCCCAAGCTGGCATAGAATCTCCATGTTTCATTTCAATTGTCTTGAGAAGTAACCCCTCTAGATCCAAGATAAGTACTCTTTTGATGTTCTTGAAAAAAAGTGGTCGGTGATAAGAGGTGATTCATTCCTTGGACAAGGTCTTAGAGGAGGTTGGATGGGTAATTCAATAGTTTTCTTCAATTTATGCCATCATATAGCCAATCCATACTAAACTCTAACTCAATAATAAGTTTCTTAAGTTCCACGAATTGTTCTATCTAGGCTCCAAAAGAGTCTTAATTGGTTTGTGCTAGATTCTAACCTCCTTGATGGGGTAGAATCCTAGAAAAATGAGGCACTATAAGTTTTACCTTAGCCCAATGGATTTTCACTTAAACTAGACTGCAATTTGGCACTCTAGTATCTTTGTCTCGATGGAGTTTAACACTAGATACATAGTAGTGATATTTAAGATTCATGTCTCTTCACTTGATCGAGATATGAGACCATACTTTCAAGGTCACCACTTGTCTTACCTAAAGACCAATGTGAGACATGGGAGCAAGAAATCCATCCGATATTGTTTTAAGGACTATTACATAGACAATCAATAACTTAAGTAAATCAAAAAGACTTGGATCTTTCACAATTAATAACTTAAGTAAAGACAAAAAGACTTGGATCTTTGACAATTTTTTTCAAACTAAAAAAGCACAATCTCATGCTAACAAAACTATAAATCACAATTGAAAGTTTTGAACAAGAAAAAGATCAGAAATCTTAATAAGAAGGATACTTTTCATTTCATTTGATGATTACAAATTAAAAGAAAGTCTCTCAAGAAATTGATAAACAAAAAATGTAGGTGAGTGCTTCATTATTTTGAGCAAAAATATCAAAATCTCTATTGATTGAGCTCCATCTAGTAGTATCCTGCAGGAGGGAATAAAAAGAAAGATTTGTTAGATACCATGCACATGAGTGTTCAAGCATGTGTATCAAGAATATATGACATGTCACTAGTACCTTAGGGTTGGTTTCTATCTAGCCTTAGAAGATTGTTCTCAGCTTTCACCTTATTTATATAAGCCTTTGCTGTGGCTGCCTTCAAGACTCCTTTTGTGTTACAACCCAATTTCCTAGCTAAAGTGGTCAATTGTGATGCCTTCATGCTTTCAATGGGTGTACGCTCCTTTGCCAAGATCTCTTGTATTTGGGCTCTTCTCATTTCATTGCGGTGGCTTGTGTCACTTGCGTCTTCAATGATAGTTTCATCTCTGTCACCTTTTGCAGGTGGTATTCTTCTTGTAAAGAACACCTTAGCTAACCAAACATCATTTTTCTACTTCCAATACTCCATGATTTGTTTGTATTCACTATAGGTTGTCCATAACGATTAGAAGCAATTAAATCACGCACATCCCTTCTCTCATGAAGCTGAATCAAGTATGGCAGTAGCTCCTCTAAGAGCATATTGTCAACCACCTTCTCAGCATCAAATTGTGGTGGAAAAATGCAATTGTTTGATGGTGAAATACATCCCTTGTAAGGAGAGTCATCAATAAGCACTGTTCTTTGTGGATCACATTCAAACCCCATGGCAATTTTGGCTAGAGGCTTGAACATTGCCTCAACGTTTGGATTGTCAGGTCTAAACAATTTTTGAGTTTGAGCGGTGTAGCAAACATCTTGTGACAAAATTGCAAAGAAAGGCAATGTATCCTCAGCTAAGTTGTTTAGTGCTGCAAGGATTTGATACACATTATTCCTAGTAGCTGTCAACCAAATTGCAACATTAAACCTCTGTAAAATAGTCTTCAAGAATTGGATGCAACCTGGCATGAGTATAATATATCTTTTTGAATCCATTTGCACTGAGTTGTGGTGTGAGGATGGTTGAGGGGAACGTTTCAACAATAGACCATTTAAATCCAATATAATTGTAAGCATGGATTTCTCAACATCTACACTACATGACGTAGTAGCAATTGGCAATAGCTCGTGAGTGGACTTTTCAGTCTCTTTTGATGTATGTTGCATTTTTGAAGCATCGATTTCTTGGTTCTCATTATTGGAAGCTTGATCAAGTTGCACAACACTAGACTCTAGTATAGAAATATCATCCATCTTGGGCACTTCAGAAACCATAGAATCTATGGATTCTATAGTTGTTGACCGAACCATAGGAGCATTATCCATCCTAGTTTGTGAATCTAAGAAAACACACACACAAATGGTATCTCAAAACCACTAGAATTTTATTCACCATATTTATATGTAGAACTCCTAGTAAGAAATTTATTTAAGGTAAAGTCGTTGTTGGAATCCTTGCAACCATTTTCAGCATTACCACTTATTCAAGTAAGATAACTCCACTTGTTTAAGACAGTAATGTTTGAAGCCCCACCACTTGTCCAACCTAGACATTGATTAAATTTTGGTGAGATTTATCACAAATCTAGAGTAGAATCAAGATTCTATGGCCAAGGTAGTCAAATAAGTTAGACAACACACAAAGCATAAGAGCACTCTAGATTCTCGTTGAGCATAAACTAAACAATAATCAAATGTCATATTCACTTGAGATTTCATCCATGAAAAATGAAAATGATGCATGTACTTGAGATTTCCATCCATGTACAATACTTTACAATGTCAAGTAAAGTTATAGTTAGCAAACAACTCTTCTCCTGCTTCAACTTGACAAATAGTCTCAATGCATACATAGCCATATTCTTCTGACTTGATGTGTAAAGAGGTGCATTTATGCCAAGGTGGAAAATTTGGATCAAATGTATAGCGTACGTTGGGACAGACATTTGTACTGTGAGAACTATTTATATAGCCTGACACGTTCCTTCTTCTACACAACCAATAATGTATGACTGATCTTCCTCTTATTCTATGTTTGGATCCTCTAGAAGAGAATATTTATAAGCTCTTGGAAATATTTTGCATATCTTTTTCCAGTCTTGAAATATATACTTATTCCCTCCATAGTTTAGAATAGTCAAACCACTTTCCAGGGTAGTATGCACAAATAGCCCATAACCAGCTCCTTGAATACATGAAAGTCGCACTTCAAAATCCACACCGTTAATATGGAAAATTACATCTTTGGGAATAGAAAAAGTTGGTGTCCCAAAAGTATCTTCATGCCAATCATAGTGTGAAATACATCTAGTTTTTATATCACTTAACTCCTTTGTGTCTGCAAAAAGAAGAAAATATTATGCATAAAATAATGACAAGATCAAAGAAAGATATCATTATTTTATAGTCCAATAGGTCCATTGTATGGAAGACTTAGAGTGCCTCTTACATGGTGCCTCCAAGGTCTCCAAAAAATAAAATCATTGAAAAAAAAAAGGCCACTGTGTCTGCAATCTATTGCCCATTTGAAGCATAGAGAGAACCAAGGTCCACCACTTGTCAAAGCTAGACATGGAGCATTGACACAAGATCCAACACTTATCCAAGAACCCTATAGTATATGTGGTAACATGGGATGCATTGATGCAACAAAAGTAGTCTAGCCTCCTCATCCATCTCTTTTTTCTTGTAGCCTAGAGGGACTAGTGTCAAGGTCTATCACTAGTCAAAAACTACACATAGAACATTGATACAAGATTTCACCACTTGTGAAACCTATCATCTCTAGTAGCATGGATGGTTTGATATCAAGGTTCACCACGTGTCCTACCTATACTCTATTGTAGCATAGAGATTCTGGTTTGGTGGTACTACACTTGTCCAAACTTGGCTTGTTGTTGATATCTGGAGGTAATCAAGGGTCCTCCACTTGTTCAAGTTAGGTATATAAAACAATTGCAAGGTCCACCATGTGTACAACATATGATTGATTATAGCATGCATGGTCTTATTTCATGGGCAACCATCTTCTCTCCAACATGTGTCCAACCTCGGCTCCATTGAAGCATGGAGAGAAGCAAGGTCCACCACTTATCAAAGCTATTATTTTCTCCTAGTACTTTCAAAACCCATAATACGTTGTACATGGGGGGAGGGTTCTTGTTTCAAGGTCCACCACTTGGCTAAGATTGGATCCATTGAAACATAAAGAGAAGCAAGCTCTACCATTTGTCCAAGCTAGGTGCCATTGAAACATGAAAACCCCATAATATGTTGTATACGGGGGGTGTTTTTCAAGGTCTACCACTTGTCTAAGCTATGGTCCATTGGAACATGGAGAGAAGCAAATTTCCACCACTTTTCTAAGCTAGGATCCATTGAAACATGGAGAGAATCAAGCTCCATTGTTTGTCCAAGCTAGGCTCCATTGGAACATGGAGAAAACAAGCTCCACCACTTGCCTATTATTGCATAGAGATTCTGGTTTGAAGGTCCACCACTTGTCCAACCTTGCCTTCATGTATGGAGATAATCAAGAGTGCAATGCTTCTCTAAGCTAGGGACATAAAAGAGTTTCAAGGTCCACTACATGTACGATCTATGATGGGTTGTAGCATGGGAGGTTTCATTTTAAGGTTGACCACTTATCCAGCTCCGCTTGTCCAACCTCAGATCCATTGAAGCATGGAGAAGAAAGGTCTACCAACTCTCCAAAATAGTCAAGAAAATCTCTATAAAACCCATGAATTGTTAATATATGCTATGCTGTGGAGTTTTGTTTGAAGGTCCACTCCTTATCCAAGCTACAATCCATTGAAGCATGGAAATAAGTAAGATATATCTCTAGTCCAAGATAGGATCCATTGAAACATAGAGAGAATCAAGGTCCACCACTTGTCCAAGCTATGCATGGGTAATTGATATAAGGACCACTACGTTTTAACCTATACTATGCTCTATCATGGATGGTTTCATATCCCACCAATTTTCCAAGCTATTTAGTAGGTTGTATTATGGGGGTTTGGTTTCAAGGTACTTCACTTGTCTAAGGTGGGTTCCATTGAACCATGGAGATAAACAATGTCTACCACTTGTCCAAAATATGCTCCTTTAAAACATAAAAGCAAGGTCCACCACTTGTCCAAGCTAATGTTTCTCTCCATTGAAGCATGGAGAGAAACAAGGTCTACCACTTGTCCAAAATATGCTCCATTGAAACATAAAAGCAAGGTCCACCACTTGTCCAAGCTAATATAACAAATGGGTGTTGGTTACAAGGTGTACCACACTTGTCTAAACTAGTCTCCATGCAAGGCCCACCACATGTCCAAGCTATATGAGCTTGGTTTGAAGGTCTACCACACCTCTTGAAATTAGGATCCATGTAAGGTCCACCTTTTGTCAAGCTATGCCTTTAGTGAGTACTAAAACTAAGTAAATTGCAGTACTTAAATACATTTCCAAGCTCATTAATATTTTGGTCTCTAAGGCCACCACCACATGTCTAATCTATGCTCTAATTGATTACCTATGCTAGTTCTCAAAGTCCAAACATAAGCTCCCTTCTAGCAAGGTTAGTTTAAATTTAGGCTCCAGCACCTGTCTAAGCTAGATTCAATTTATGAAGCATCACCATTTAACCATGCTAGGATCTAATGTATCATATCAAGGGGGTATTGATAAAAGGTCCAAAACTTATTGAGTTCAAGCTCTTAAGTAATTAAGTCTTTGTGAGTATTAAATGTTATAGTTTTAGTCTAAAGATCCACCATTCAAAAACTCAAGTAATTTACTATTTACATTCAAACCTTGAATGCTTGAGATAAAAAATACAAACTCAATCAATACTATATAAAGCAAAATCTAACATTAAGAGTATCAAATCAGTAACAAGAAACACTAACGTGCACAAGAAACTCAAAACATACGTGTCTCCATTTCCAAAAAGTCCTCCATTGACAGAGGATGTTGTTGTTGTTCTTCTTCTTCTCTCCGTGGAGAGCACTCCTCTGTAATAGGCACAGTGTCGTCTGATTGCGAAGTGGATTGTTGAAGTCCAGCCCATTTTTCTATATCTTCATGAGACTTAACAAAGTCTAGCAGCATGGTCTCCACGTTTTTTGCCTCCTCCACACTATCAACTAAGCATAGAACTTCTTTTTTCTATTGTATTCCTTCTTGTGCAACCAAAGAGCCATCACCAAAAACATCAACAAGCTTGCGGTCTTCAAAACAATATGTATGAATGTAGTACTTGACCAAAGCTCTTTTTTTGGCCTCCAAATATTGCAAATCTGACATATCGTTATCTGCTACTTGAAGAAGAGAACAATAAATTGGCATGGGATGTTCCTCTGATCTTCTTCTCAGATCTTCAAATGCATTGCCTTGTCCCAAGAAGGAAATAACTGTTAGGAGTTGAATTGCTCCTTTGCAAGAAGCTGATGGAAAGTGATGCAATGCACCACAACAATGGTAGCTCAGATTATCTCCCATGGCGTGAAAGGCACATTGCAATTTTGTGAAGTTAGTGAAATCCACAAATGCAAGAAGACAAATCCAGGATCTGTTGACCCTCCAGCAATAGCCAAGATCCCATCCAAAGCATTGTTAAATGTCTCCTCACTCCACTTCAAATTGCCTCCAACGTTTTTTGTCATATCTAAAACACATAATCCAATAGGCACTTTATTATTGAAGTGGCACATCAAGTAGAGATTGCCTTCCATTTGTGGGCTCACCACATAGATTGACCATGGCAAATCTCTAGGCTCAATTTTCTCCTTTTGAAGGTGAATTTCCCATTGCATGTATTTTATTGCTCCATTTGGAAAATCCATTTTCTTTGTTCCACGCGTCAAACTAGATCTGATCCATTCCTCGCATAGCATTAAAAGTGTTTTATAAACAACATCATTGATGTTATACATTTTGACCACCTCCTCCCAGTCTTTACATGGTGAAGACTCATTCAAATTGTTGAAGACTTCAAGAAGTGCATCTTGAATCAATTTGTCTTGCTTCAACTGCTTGATTCGATCATACATGTCAGTTGCATCACCATCCTTTGCACTCTTTGACAATAAAATCTTATCATCTCTAATCTCTTCTTGAATAGTCTTTACCTCTGATTCCTCAAGGCCACAAAGGTATCTAAATACAGTTGTTGGGGGTTTTTTATTCTCCTCTTCTAGCCTTTCAATGATTTCTATCCAGCAATCATAAATTAAATCAGAGTACGTGACCATGTGTGCCTGTTTAGCAATCCAACTTGCTGCTGCACTCATTCTTGCCAATCGAAGAAAAGCCTAAAAAGAAATAGAGAAATAATTAAACTATTGAGCAAGATTTGTTAATTAAACAATATCAAAAAGACAAATAAAATAACTTACATCCCATCTGGCACGAGATGCATGTCCCTCTGCAATTCCACTTGCTGCTTTTGGTGGTCGTCCTGAGAAGATCCATTGACTCCATAAATGTCTCAATATTTGGCTGTAAGGTTGCTTGACATACAATGTCTGAGCCTCCTCATTTGCAATGGCAGATATAGCAGTTGCAACAAATGGAGGAGCATTCACAACAATGCGAGCCTTTCTAAATTTATACACGCTAATCAGTCTTTCAAATATCTCTTTGTTGTTTTGTTCATTGTGAAGCAAAACTTTTTCAGCATAGATTGAATGCTGCCCATCAAGAATCCAATAATGATAATCTTTAATTTTTTTCTCTTCTACCTCTTCTACTGCCAAAGGAGTCCCCTTCTTATTGACTTTGCATTTCGAACAGGCATCAAATATGCACATGCTGCAGGCTTGGTCGTACTCCGTGAAAATCCAAATAACACACTTTCAGTGTGTTTTTTATCCATAATACATGCATTATAGTGATCAGGAGCAAGCCAACAATTTTGAATAGGGATATCAAATTCCCTATATTGGAAAGGAAAATAGTTTATGTACTTATTCATTCCACATGTATCTTTTTCTTGTCCTTTCATGGCCTCAGCTTCTAAAACATCTGGATCCACAATTCTCATCTTTGACATTGAACCCTCTGTTGATGAGGATGCCAAAGATGCCTTGTCTACATCCAAAATGGAACTAGTTTGCTTAGCTGCTACTTTCTGCACTTTTGCTTGCTTCTTTGTGGATGGTGGTCGTGAAGCTTTCACCTTTTTTCGTTGTAGTGTGGCAATGATGGAGCTTTGAAGTTGATCTGCTGTGATATTTGGATTTGATTCTACAAACTTCCATCCTCGAGAAAACATTGTCTCTTCTTTGTTTCTAGACATGCGCTCCAATGCATATGCTCCTGGAGATAGTTGAAATTCTAGATTCATTGGAACTAGAATGTCAATGCATTCCACCTCCGGATGACTATCAACTATAGAGACAGATGCTTCCACAACTTGTCCAACATCTTTAAACAAGCTGTCATTCTCTTTTTTGGCAATAAATAGATGCACCTTATGAAATTGTGCACCCTCTATACCATGTATGTCCAAACACCATTTCCTAAGATCATTGCAAGTATAGTCAACTGAGACAACAACCCTTGCAACCTGTTTTTTTGGAGCCATCTTTCCTGAAACAAAACAAAACCAAATGTTATTTTAACATATACTTTTTTGTAATGGATTAAGTTTGTGTGAATACAAGGTCCACCACTTGTTCAAGCTAGATCTAAGCAAGTATAAATATTGATCTTTTAAGCTAGTAAACTAAGGGAAGGGAGAAGTAAGGTCCACCACTTTTCCAAGCTCAGCTCTAGACAACATGAAGAGATTCGAGGTCTACTAATTGTCTAATATAGGCTAACTCTATTGAAACATAGAGAGAAGCAAACGTCCACCACTTGTCCAATCTAGGGTCCATTGAAACATGGAGAGAAGGATGCTCCACCATTTGTCCAAAATAGGCTCCATTGAAACATGAAGAGAAGCAAGCTGCACCATGTCTTCGAGATGCTAGGCTCCATTGAAATACCTTAAACCCACGATATTTTGTATATGTGGGGTTTAAATTCAAGGTCCACCACTTGTCCAACCTATTATCCCTAGTAGCATCAGTGGTTTGGTCTCAAGATTCACCACTTTTCTACTCTATGTCATTATATTAAGAAGATCTGGCTGTTAAGTTCTGCCACTTCTCCAACCTATAAGGCTATATCTTAAATGGTATTATTTACCACCACTTGGAATGCACATGATAGGTTTTACATAGGGGTCTGGTTCCAAGGTCCACCACTTGTCCAAGCTAACTCTATTGAAACATAGAGAGAAGCAAAGGTCCACCACTTATCCAAGCTAGGGTCCATTGAAACATGGAGAGAAGGATACTCCACCATTTGTCCAAGATAGGCTCCATTGAAACATGAAGAGAAGAAAGCTACACTATGTCTCCAAGATGCTAGGCTTCATCAAAATACCTTAAACCCACGATATTTCGTAGATGGGAGGTTTACTTTCAAGGTCCACCACTTGTCCAAGCTATTATCGCTAGTAGCATAAGTGGTTTGGTCTCAAGATTCACCACTTTTCCACTCTATGTCATTATATTAAGAATATCTGGGTGTTAAGGTCCACCACTTGTCCAACCTATAAGGCTATATCTTAAAGGTTATTCTTTCTCACCACTTGGAGTGACCATGATAGGTTTTACATGGGTGTTTGGTTCCAAGGTCCACCACTTGTCCAAGATAGGCTCCATTGAAACATGAAGTGAAGCAAGTTGCACCATGTCTCCAAGATGCTACGCTCCATTGAAATACTTTAAACCCACGATATTTCTTACATGGGGGGTTTACATTCAAGGTCCACCACTTGTCCAACCTATTATCCTTAGTAGCGTGAATGGTTTGGTATCAAGATTCACCACTTTTCCACTCTATGTCATTATATTAAGAAGATCTGGGTGTTAAGGTCCACCAATTCTCCAACCTATAAGGCTTTATCTTAAATGGTATTATTTACCACCACTTTAAATGCACATGATAGGTTTTACATAGGGGTCTAGTTCCAAAGTCCACCACTTGTCCAAGCTAACTCTATTGAGACATAGAGAGAAGAAACGGTCCACCGCTTGTCCCAGCTAGGCTCCATTGAAACATGGAGAGAAGGATGCTCCACCATTTGTCCAAATGAAGAGAAGCAAGCTGCACCATGTCTCCAAGATACTAGGATCCATTGAAATACCTTAAACCCACGATATTTTTTAAATGTGGGGTTAAAATTCAAGGTCAACCACTTGTCCAAGCTATTATTGCTAGTAGCATGACTGTTTTGGTCTCAAGATTCACCACTTTTCCACTCTATGTCATTATATTAAGAATATCTGGGTGTTAAGGTTCACCACTTGTCCAACCTATAAGGCTACATCTTAAAAGTTATTATTTCTTACCACTTGGAGTGACCATGACAGGTTTTACATGGGGGTTTGGTTCCAAGGTCCACCACTTGTCCAACCTATAAGACTACATCTTAAAAGTTATTCTTTCTTACCACTTGGAGTGACCATGACAGGTTTTACATGGGGGTTTGGTTCCAAGGTCTACCACTTGTCCAAGCTACCTCTATTGAAACATAGAGAGAAGCAAAGGTCCACCACTTGTCCAAGCTAGGGTCCATTGAAACATGGAGAGAAGGATGCAACACCATTTTTCCAAGATAGACTCCATCGAAACATTAAGAGAACCAAGCTGCACCATGTCTCCAAGATGCTAGCCTCCATCGAAATACCGTAAACCCACGTTATTTGTAGATGGGGAGTTTACATTCAAGGTCCACCACTTGTCCAACCTATTATCGCTAGTAGCATGAGTGGTTTGCTCTCAAGATTCACCACTTTTCCACTCTATGTCATTATATTAAGAATATCTCGGTGTTAAGGTCCACCACTTGTCCAACCTATAAGGCTACATCTTAAAGGTTATTCTTTCTTACCACTTGGAGTGACCATGATAGGTTTTACATGGGGGTTTGGTTCCAAGGTCCACCACTTGTGCAAGATAGGCTCCATTGAAACATGAAGAGAAGCAAGCTGCACCATGTCTCCAAGATGCTAGGCTCCACTGACATACCTTAAACCCACGATATTTCTTACATGGGGGGTTTACATTCAAGGTCCACCACATGTCCAACCTATTATCCTTAGTAGCATGAGTGGTTTGGTCTCAAGATTCACCACTTTTCCACTCTATGTCATTATATTAAGAAGATCTGGGTGTTAAGGTCCACCATTTCTCCAATCTATAAGGCTATATCTTAAATGGTATTATTTACCACCACTTGGAATGCACATGATAGGTTTTACATAGGGGTCTGGTTCCAAGGTCCACCACTTGTCCAAGCTAACTCTATTGAAACATAGAGAGAAGAAAAGGTCCACCACTTGTCCAAGCTAAGCTCCATTGAAACATGGAGAGAAGGATACTCCACCATTTGTCCAAGCCAGGTTCGATTGAAACATGAAGAGAAGCAAGCTGCACCATGTCTCCAAGATGCTAGGATCCATTGAAATACGTTAAACCCACCTTATTTTTTAAATGTGGGGTTAAAATTCAAGGTCAACCACTTGTCCAAGCTATTATTGCTAGTAGCATGAGTGGTTTGGTCTCAAGATTCACCACTTTTCCACTCTATGTTATTATATTAGAATATCTGGGTATTAAAGTCCACCACTTGTCCAATCTATAAGGCTACATCTTAAACGTTATTCTTTCTTACCACTTGGAGTGACCATGACAGGTTTTACATGGGGGTTTGGTTCCAAGGTCCACCACTTGTCCAAGCTAACTCTATTGAAACATAGAGAGAAGCAAAGGTCCACCACTTATCCAAGCTAGGGTCCATTGAAACATGGAGAGAAGGATGCTCCACCATTTGTCCAAGATAGGCTCCATTGAAACATGAAGAGAAGCAAGCTGCACCATGTCTCCAAGATGTTAGGCTCCATGGAAATACCTTAAACCCAAGATATTTCGTACATGGGAGGTTTACATTCAAGGTCCACCGCTTGTCCAACCTATTATCCTTAGTAGCATGAGTGGTTTGGTCTCAAGATTCACCACTTTTTCACTCTATTTCGTTATATTAAGAAGGTTTGGGTGTTAAGGTTCACCACTTGTCCAACCTATCAGGCTATATCTTAAATGATATTCTTTCTCACACTTGGAATGTGCATGATATGTTTTACATGGGGTTTTGTTCCAAGGTCCACCACTTGTCCAAGCTAGATCTATTACATATATATTATACATACAATATTCAACTAGATTCCCTACCTATCATGTCCAGTAGCATGGATGCTCTGGCTTTAAGGTCCACCACTTGTCCAACCTATACTCTCTTATGTACTCGCTATAAATTCAAAACCTTCCCGCCTAAATTTAAAATTCAAAATCTTATCGTCTAAATTTAAAATATCCCTCCCAAATTTTAAATATCCCGCCTAAATTTTAAAATTCAAACTTATTTATAAAATTTAAATTTTACCACCACTTAAATTTAAAATATTTCATGCAAAATTGATTTTAAATTCAAGTTTACCACAAAAAGATATCATTATCCCACCTAAATTCAAATATGCAAACCTCAAATCATTATATTGTATGTAAATTCAAACACATTCAAATCAAGTTTACTAGTATTACAATGTGTTAGTTATTTGTGATATTTATGTATGTATATATACTATGTGTACATATGGTAATTAAGTGTAATTGTGTATCTGCATTTTGTATGAGTATTACAATGAAATAACACAAATATACATACATACACATAGATAACACAGACGCACACATACATGAGCATGTATTTTCAAGAGAGAGATAGCAAGATACAGAGATAGATAGATAGATAGAGAGAGAGAAATACCTGTTTTCTAGAGAGAGGAGAGAGAGAAACATAATAGATTTCACTGTGTTTATGTATGTGGAAGAGAGGAAGACGATGTATGGAAATATGTGCACGTATTTTCAAGAGAGAGACAACAAGATAACAGATTTCACTGTGGTTATGTATGTGGAAGAGAGGAAGACGATGTGTGGGAATATGTGCATGTATTTTCAAGAGAGAGACAGCAAGATAACAGATTTCAATGTGGTTATATATGTGAAAGAGAGGAAGATGATGTGTGGGAATATGTGTATGTGTGCGGGAATACTTTTAAACTATGTATCTCTGTCTTTTGACGAGAGAGTGTGTGTGCAAGAAAGAGTTACAGAGAACCATCTTCTCTATATGGAGAAAGACAGAGAATGAGAGAGAGAAATACCTGTTTTTTCTCTATTCGTGAGGTGTGCAATGTCTCCTGAGAAGAAGCTATGCCGGATCATGCCCTTCTGGAAAGCGTTGCGTACGATGCTGTTTTTTTATCTTGTGCGCGAACTGTCAATCCTATGCGCTCCACCTGTGCGTTGTGTACGATGCCGGGTTCGCTCTTCTATGCGCACGTATACTCATACAGTTTCTGTGTGTTTGCTGCTTGCCTTCTTTCTCTGTGTGCGTTGCTCGTGCGCTCTCTCTGTGCTTATTCTTGATAGGGTTTATTAGAATGACACGTATGCTACAAGTCCATGTTTTATCATAGGATTAAAAAAAACAAAAGCAGTATAAAACATTAACCAATTCACACGGCCAAAATTAAAGAAATCATGGTTGAAAATATGCAAAACATGCGTAACTCTATACTAGCCGCCCCTTGACCCCGCCCAAGGCACTGCCTCGGACCCCACCCGGAACAATATTTCAAAATCAGCCTCCCAAGCCCCGCCATTGAGAGCGCTATATTCCACATCCCCATCAAGAGCGCTACCCCCAATCCTCACGTGGAAGCGTTGCCTAGCCAGATGCACCCCAGTGTGGCATTGCCCTAAGACCCCGCATCTGGAGTGCTAAATGGGAACATTCTTCATTAGTGAAATTCTAAACATAAATTATATTTAGCATATACTTAAATATAATACAAATATTAACATATTAACTATACTACTAATTTACTATAGCAGTTCTAAATTATGTCCCATACTATATTTAAGGTGCCAAAGGTTTGGCCTTATGGTCCTAGATTTAGCCAAGTAGTCAACACATATAGGACCACGTGCACACTGTGCCACAAAACTTGGCCACCACTTTACTTGCCAAAGTTTAGGCCACATGGTCAATCCTAAGTTTCCAATGTTCTTATTATGTCATAAGAGACAACACTTCTTTTTTGTCACCTTTTGCCTCGTGGAAAACCTAGACTTGTTTTCACATACTCAGGCACTTTAAGCCATAATAAATTTTCATTACTCTTCGGCAACCCTTTTGTTCAAGTCTTTGAAAAAACGTTGTTTAAGGCCACCCTAAACCATTTTCATTTAGGGGTGTTTAAAACTAGCTTTTTGGCAATTCGAGAAGAAAATGGTCAAAGTTTTAGACTTAGTTTTAACCACTTGACCAATTCAAATATTGGAAAGCAAGGTCTTGTAATAATTTCCTTTGGACATTGACGGGAGCAAAGCGAACCCGGCCCGAACCCCGACGGCCTCTAAAACACCGGGGACCGAATGGCGCGCTTCGAGCCTGTCATGGTAAAGCAAACAGGGGACACCACCTAGCTTCAGCGGCTGGGACGCAAACAACACACCACCATAACAAAGTTTTCATCCAAGAGAGATGGATGCTTGGGAGTAATGATGAAGAGGAAAGGGAATGAGATCAAGTGAGTGAGAGAGAGAGAGAGAGAGAGAGAGAGAGTGAGGGAGGGGGTATAGCGGCTTAGTACTTAGGCACCACAAAAGGATGGCGAATCCGCACACCCTTCACACATACACAAGCTCACTCCAAAACACAAGACTATGTGGCGATTCCGCACATCTCACATGGGCAAAACATTGCAAGAAAACATACTCACAAAACCTCAAGCTTTATTTAGAGAATTAGGCGATGAAATGGGGAGCATAGGGTAGGGGAATGAGAAGGGAGAGAGCACAAAAGGATGGCGAATCTGCACACCCTTCACACATACACAAGCTCACTCCAAAACACAAGACTAGGTGGCGATTCCGCACACCTCACATGGGCAAAACATTGCAAGAAAACATACTCACAAAACCTCAAGCTTTATTTAGAGAATTAGGCGATGAAATGGGAAGCATAGGGTAGGGGAATGAGAAGGGAGAGAGTGGTAGAGCACATGGCGGATAGGTGGGAGTTGATGGCGAAGACTCGCACGAGGATTATGGCCATCATCCTTCATTTAGTTGCCCTTCATCTTCCATAGCCAAGGGTGTAGAGGTCATGCTCAAAACAAGCATGGTGATTGCGGTGATGGTGATGGTGATGGTGATGGTGATGGTGATGGTGTGGGTGTGTGTGTGTGCACTAGGCACACACATTGCATAGTGTGTTCTTTGGTGATGTTGTGTCCTTAGTGTGATGGTGACCCCTCTTTATATAGGGGAGGAGGGGGGAGAAATTCTAGAATTTAGAAATGAAGAAATCATTATCTACATAGGCCATGTGACTGTGGGTCCCACTTGTCTGGCTGTGTGTATATGTGCCAGAACAGCAGTCTCATGAGAGAGAAACTAAGAGAGAGAGATGGGTTGATGAAAAAAAGTGAGAGGTGACATGGAGAATAAAGTAATTACAAGAGGGGAGAGAGGGGAGTGTGTTCAGAGGTGAATCTGTGTGCAGATGTGTGTGAACACAAGAAAAATCAGGTAACCACCGGGTGGGGATGGGTCTGTGGGCACCTTTTTCAATGAAACTGAGTGTGTGTGAGTGTGGGGGAGGTTATTTAGCTACAAGACAAGAGACATGGCGCCCTTTAGAGAGAGAGGAGGGTATTTGGGTCATGGGATATGATAGGAGAGAGAAAGAGGGGGTGGGGTATATACTATTTTGGAAGATAGGGTAAGTTGCATGTGAGTTAGGGTGCATTATTGGTGAGAGGTGGGGTAGCTTAAGGGGAGAGAGAAAGGAGAAAGGACAAGGGGAAGAGAGAGGGGGTTGACCTTTTGAGTGGAGGAGAGGAAAAGGGACACCCGGCGGGGCAACAGTGAAGAAAAAGGAGGCAAGGTGGGAATGGGCTACCCCGCAGGCATGAGGTGGCCTATTTTACCTTTCTTATATATTTACATAATCATACTTTATTTTTTTCTTACTTTTTCCAATGCTTTTTTTTCACTCCCTCCCTAAGAGGGGGTTTTCATGGGGTGGGGACGAGAGAAGAGGGGTATGGGAGTTTGGCTTGTGAAAAGCCCCCATCATTAGCCCTCCCCTTTTGGCTAGAGACATTCATGTCTCTAGCTCATCTGTTTGATCATTATCGTCGGAGGTGGTGGCTGATGGTGTGTTCTCATCTGGAATGTCAATTGGTGGAGCCTGGTCAAATCGAAGAAAATAAGGTTTAAGTCGCCAACCATTTATCCTGGTTTTATGAAGTTTTCCATCAGCCTCCATAAGCTGGTAGCTTCCATTGGCATACTTTTTCCTGATGATGAAAGGGCCTTCCCATCAGAGTAGGAGTTTCTTATCCTTGCGCGTGTCGAAGCGATTGTCATAGCGGAGCACCAACATTCCTTTCTTCAATTCTTTTTTCCGGAGATGCTCGTTAAAGCTAAGCCGTCTATGCTCTGCTTGTGCTGCATAATAATTTATTGCTTCTTCTCTGTCTAGCTGCAGTCTTTCCAAGTTGATGATGTGATCTCTCAAATGAATGTTGGGCTATTGAAGCTGGCTTGCCATTACTCTGAGACTTTGTAGTTGCACTTTAATGGGCAAGATTGCTTCCTTACCAAATACTAGATGATACGGTGTGAATCCCAAGGATGTACGAAATGAAGTTCTGTAGACCCATAAAGCTGGTAGTAGATACTTATCCCAGTCTCCAGGATGATTGTTTACCTGATTGGTAATAATTTTAGAAACCATTCCATTTACCTTTTCAACTAGGCCATTACATTGAGGATAATATGGTGAAGAGTGCCTCCTTGTAATGCCCAGTTTCTGCATTAATTCTCCTACCAAGTCTGCTCTGAAACCAAGCCCTCTATCAGAGATGATCTCTAAAGGTGTGCCAAACCTACAGCATATGTGCTCGTAGATAAATTTAGCTACCTCTGTCGCTGTGATTCTAGTGGTGGCTGTAGCCTCTGCCCATCTAGTCATGTAGTCGACCCCCATGATAATGTAGAATTTTCCTGAGTTGGCCCTAGGTAATGGCCCAATGGCATCGATACCCCATTTTTCAAATGGGCCATATGAGAGAATAGGTGTCTGTGGTTCAGGCATAAGTGACCTAGTGCCGACCTTTTGACACAACTTACACGTTTTGCACCAATGGTGTACATCACGGTTGAGGCTAGGCCATATGAAGCCTGCCTGCAAGATTTTCCTACTTGTTATGTCTAGGGCAAAGTGACCACCACAAACCCCGTCGTGACAGCTAGCAATTACTCCCGTGATTTCGTGAGAGAGAGGGACCTTCCTGAGTATTTGGTCCTTACCCTTACAGTACAAACCATCATTGATGAGTCGATACCTTGTGGCCTTCCGCATCAGCCATTGCTTCTGTCCCTTTGTTAAATCTGATGGGCATTCCCCTGTTTCCAAAAAATGCATGATGTCAGGCAAGGCATCACTGCCTTGAAATAGAGGGAGCTTGAGTTTTATTGCTCCAACCACCACTTTCTGTAGTCTTTCACTTGCTAGGGCATCTGCTTCTTGGTTTTGAGCCCTTGGGATATGGTGTATTTGAACTTCTTCAAACTTACCCAACAAGGTTTTTACACCACTTAAGTGAGTCCTTAAACTAGGATTCTTGCATGTCCATGCTCCATTTACTTGCCTTACCAGAAGTAGAGCATCCCCAAATACATTAAGGCGTTGTACACCTTGCGAGACACACCATTGTAGACCCTTGGTTAGTGCTGCATACTCAGCTTCATTGTTAGAATGTGAATCTAACGATTGGCCCAACGAAAATACCTTTGTCCCTTTGTCATCAAAGACCACTATGCCTGCAGCTGCTTTGTCGGACGCTCGCTTGTAGGCTCCATCAAAGTAGAGAGAGTATGCTCCTTCTACCATCGGTGGTACTGGAGGTAATCGGACTTCTCCTTCCTTAGATTTCTTCTCCTTCCTTTCAAAGACTTGGTAGGTCATGAGTCCCCCCAAACTTGCCCTTGTCGTGCTTTCTACCTGTACCGTGTAGTCAAACTCTTGCAGACAAACTAGCCATTTAGTAATTCTAGCAGACACATCCATGTGTTGTACAACATAGGGAAATATTTCATCCCTGGTTAGAATCACAAATTGCTTATGCAGCAAATATGACCTAAACTTTGTAGTTGCAAATCTAAGAGCTAGGACTAAGTATTCCACATGGGTGAAACCTTTCTCTCCTTCTGTCATCATTCGACTAGAGAAGTAGATTGGCCTCATGAAAGATGTTGTCGTATCCTTTTGGAGTAGCACAGCCCCCACTGAGTCATCACCAACACTTGAGGTGACATAGAATTTTTCATCCCACTTAGGTGGTGAGATAGTTGGCAGAGTGGCTAAGACCTCCTTTACCTTGTTGTAGTGATGTTCGCTTTCCTCGTCCCAAGTGAAAGTTGATCTTTGAGTGAGTTGTTTCAGTGGTAGAACAAGTTGTGATAGTAGATGTATGAATCTACTTAAGTACCTCACCTTCTGTAGAAAAGAGACCAGTTGGCGTGCGGTCGTTGGTGAAGGTAGGGCTATGAGTGCGGACACCTTACTTGGGTCGGCGTTGATACCTTTTGCTGAAATTTCATGGCCTAGTAGAATGACTTTACTCTCCCCAATGTGGCATTTATCCACATTTAATTGCCCACCTAGGCTCTGCAACCTGGCCAAACCTTCAGTTACCTTTTCTAAATGTGAAATACGGGAGCTATATATACAAAAATCATCAATGAACACTCTTATGGATGTTCCAAAGAACGGTTGAAAAACATATGTGACATATCTTTGGAATGTGGCAGGTGCATTTGTGAGACCAAATGGCATAACCCTGTATGCAAAACAACCCCATGGCGTGATAAAAGTGGTTTTTAGTTGATCTTCCAAGGCTATGCGTATTTGAAAGTATCCAGAATAACCATCACAGACGGTATAGCATTCAAAACCCGCTACTTCATTCAGAATTTCATCCAAGAAAGGGAGAGGAAAGTGGTCTCTCTTTGTAGCTGCATTTAGTGGTTTGTAGTCAACACAGACCCTCCACTTACCATTCTTTTTAGGCGTCACCACTACGGGTGACACCCATTCTGAGTTTTCTACAGGATAGATGAATCCCTCCTCCAGCAGTTTCCTTACCTCGGCCAAGAGTGCCTTTTCTTGTATGACCCCCAATCGTCGTAGCTTTTGCACAACTGGTTTTACCCCTTCCTTCAGCTTAATATGATGTTCCACCACTGTAATGCCTGTGATTCTTTCATAGTTGTCAATGAACAGGTTAGGAAATCCCATTAACATTTGCAAAAAACTATCTTTCTCCTCAAGTGTTAATTCCGTAGACAACATACCTTCAACCTACTTCCTCCTAGGCCAGATGATTTGCTCTCCTCTTCATTCGGTTGCCCTTTTGGTGATGGATCACCAGTTGTGCTTACCCTTTGTGGATCCTTCATAATGGGAACAAAGAGTACCCACATGTCACTTTAACAAAGACGAGTGAGTTCTCTAAGTGCAATATTTGTAGCTCAATCAAGGCAAGGTAGAAGCTAAACCTTCTCTTGAAGAGAGAGCTCTTCTCTTGAGGGAGAGAGAAGTTCACATGGCACAACAAAAGAGTTGCAGAAGCCTATATTATGCATGGCGCACGTATTCAGAAACTCAACCACAAAAATATGTATACATAATCCATGATAAGATGGATCAAAAGAAGACTGCCATTCCTAGATTACGCATTGTTCCTAAGGGTGTGGATTCATGATATAATCTACATGTGGCATTGATTGGCATGATCACTCATGGACATGGAGAAGGTCATTACGGACACTTTGTCTTGAATGGTTTGTGGCCAGTTGATCCAAATCTTACAATTGGCTCAATTGCTAATTGTGTACATAACCTAGAGAGGATAGATAAGCATCCTCTTGGTGATCTAGTAACAAATGGACTTCCAAGGAGCAATATTTCACTACTACATGCTTTGAACTCAAGGGATGCCTTGGACTACCATAACTTGAGTGATGGAAAAGAGCCCATTGTGCAGTCGTCAGAAATTGCAGAAGAGGAATTGGGGTCAACATTTTGCAGGTTGCCAGAGAACTTGTTGCTACAATTGGATAATTGTGCAGGGGAAAACAAAAATCGATACTTATTTGCCTATTTGTCAATGCTTGTTGCAAGGGGTGTTTTCAAAACCATCCAGCTGGGATTTTTAATGGTTGGACATACACATGAGGACATAGACGCCATGTTTAGTAGGTTTTCAGAGAATTTGAGAGTTACACAAACCTATACTTTTCCACATTTGATGGATACATTACGAAACATCTCATCTTCATCTCCAGCTCCATTTTTTCTCACAAAGATCCCCGATTTCAAGCAATATTGTGATGGCTATCTTTGTGATGGACAAGACATACTTGTTGGACATTCCAAACCGCTTCAGTTCAGGTTCTTTATGCAGGATGAGACACCAATGATGCAATATAAGGCACATGTAGGTGTATCAAGTTGGAGTGGAAGTATTCGTCTTTGGAAAACAGACACAGAAGGCAAGCCAATGTTACCACATGGAAATCCACCTCTAGTACCAATGGAGGAGTATGTCAAGGCCCACGAAGAAGTTATTTTGGGGCTAAAGAACTATATAAAATTTTGGAAAAATTTAGGGAATGGTTCAAGTATTCCGCGATATTATAGACCCGTGATAGATTATTGGAGTAAGGTAATTGAAGAGATTGGAAAAGCAATCATATCAGAGGGAGTCTTGTATGAAATGTTTTGGCCAAAAACTCAAGAATATTCTCACCTACAAAGCACTACAATGAATTTGCAACAAGGAGCAGAAAGATTGGCCTTGAAGAGTTGAACGATCATTTTTGTGGGCCTCAACGAGATAGGCCAAGGGAAGAGTTTGACCCTATGTCTGATGTGCACCAAGGTGACTTTCTTATGCTTGTTCTGAGTGACACAGAAATCTATCCAATGTGGCTTGCAATGGCTTTATCTGACATTGATAATGAGCCTACATCACCAAACTACAGAAAACTCTTGATTCAATATTGGGCACCTTGCGCGAGAAAAAGTGGGATGACAGATACTCAAGCTTATAGTAATTGTTGGAAGGGTTATTGGGCTGTCAACTATAAGGATCCACAAGTGTGAGAAACTGTAGATGCAATTGTTTGGTCCTGGAGATTGGTCCTGGAGACCCAACAAAGAAAGACCATTTTCTAGAATAAAGATTCCAGAAAGGCATGCTCTAAAAGCCAAAGAAGGCCTCACTCGTGCACATCAACCACACTTGGATCAAAGTTCAGATATGGTATCAAATGTGGAGTAGAATTATGTGGAGCTTTTATTGTGACTATCTTAGTCAATTTGTAAACAAAATCTTTTTTGTATCTTCCTTTGTTTTATGTAATTCGTAGTTATTATTCAAATCCATGTGTTGTACATCCTCTTGACTTTTGGTGTTTATCAACACCACAATCCTATGAGATTTTCACTTTATTTACTAACCACACACCTCAATTTTTCCCACTTTAAGTGGAAAATTCCCAAACTACATGAATTTAGTCGATTTGGAGATTCCCATAATGTGAAATTTTTACCAAAATACTTAATATGGTCTTGCTCACAAACTCTTCATAAATAAAGTATTTCCTTGTGAGGGAACCAAAAAGAAATTATATTAGGAACTGCTCACAATCTCTTCATAAATAAAGTCTTCTCTATAAAGGAACAAAAGAAAAATTATATTAGCAACTATCTGCTCAACTCTTCATAAATAAAGTCTTTCCCTATAAAAGAACCAGAAATGAATTATACTAGCAACTATTTTCTCATAAACTCTTCATAAATAAAGTATTTTCTCTTAGCTATAGAAAACAACTACAAAAATTTAGGAATATGCTTCATCAACTGTTTTCTTCTCCATAACTGGATAAAAGCTTTCTTGGAGAAAAGTTATCCAACCCACAAGTAATATGAGTGCGTCCTTGATGATCGAGAGTATAGAGAAAAGAATCCCTATCAGTATGATCTCACCCGTAATCTTAGGAGATATGGTGTCAACCCCCTAAACACATGAATAAAATAAGGACGATAACCGATAGAAACAAGAGCAAAGCACACCTCTTAGAAGCGTCGTAGAAGTCAACCTATTAGAACTTCGCAAGATCTTAAAATTATGTAGTAAATCCTTGTGCATGATGCTTGACCAGCTCTTCCATGATCATTCCTGCAGTTCATGTCAACCTATTAGGACTTCACAAGAAGATCTCAAAAATATGTAAAGAAGATCTCAAAATTATGTAGTAAATCCTTATACATGATGCTTGACTACCTCTTCCATGATCATTCCTGCAGTTCAAGTCAGTCTATTAGGACTTCGCAAGAAGATCTTAAAATTATGTAGTAAATTCTTGTACATGATGCTTGATCAGCTCTTCCATGACCATTTCTGCAATTCAGAATAGTCTCAAGTTGTCATTCCAAAAAAACAGCTACAAGTCTATATCTTTGAAAAAGCACATAAACATGTGGTCCTATAAAAACAAAAATCCGACACATTGTACATCCAAAATCAATGTTACCAAACATTTTCAGACGGCCCATAAATAACACCAGTAAACTTTAAAGAGAGATGTCCTCTATAAACATATCAGTTGCACTGAGAGAAATACGACCAAGAAACATTTGCATGTGTGGATGAGAAATACAGCCAAGAAACACAGAAACAATAACATACCAACTGCCTAAGACTAAAAACATGACATAAGCATTCTAAAACATAATAAAATACACCACATGGCCTTAGCATACAATTTGTAAGGAAATTATATTATCAACAACTGTCTGCGCATGCTCACAAACTCTGGAAGACGATCTTGTGTGGCCTTAAGAATGCCATTGATTTTTCCTTGTCCTTTGAATTTGTATTTGTTAAGTTAAGAATTGACCAATATTGCGATACCGAGTTTGATTGGTTGGTGAGATAATGGTACTGAGTTTTCAAAACAATGATGAAAATTTCACGATCTTTGAGACTAGACTTGTAAGTTGTGAGATTCAAAATCCTATATGATAATAAAGATATTTCCTTTATAAGTCCTTACACAATATACAAGGCGTCGCCCTCACACCAGAGCTGCAACTTTCCCACTGCTCACCCTTGCAAGTCGCCTTTTCTGTCTTGTCATTCTCGCCTTTTGCCCTCACCATCAACATTAATACTATGATGTGAAGTAAAACCTTTGTTTTGCTTTTAGGAGTCCAGTCACGCAATTCATGGAGAGAGAAGTAGCAGAGCTTAAGGTTTCCATAGCCTCACAGAGTAGGGGAGGTCATCTGGCAGCAACAATGAAGACCATTTTCACTTCGCACACCATAACATCCTAGATGGGGTGAAGGTGAGCATCAAGGCGATGCAGATCCGTTTAGGTAATTGGGTCATATAAGCTAGAGTCTACCTTATCATGATGCAGCATGCTAAATACTAAAGGCAATCTCCAAGGGATATAGACGAAAGAGGCATGTGTATGTTATTGATGCTCTCGTTGTCTAGGAATGGCATGTTGGCACTGTGGCAATAGGCACCTCTCTCTCTCTCTCTCTCTCTCTCTCTCTCTCTCAAGCTGCGAATGGCAATAGCCTACCATTCATTCCCATTATGTTATGAGTCAGTGACATCCTGGAGGACTACCGATTGCATCTGCTCTATCATTCTAGCTACACTGAATATATTACACCAATGCCTTTGGCAATTATGACCAATTGCCATTTCACTTGCATTGCTCCAAGGTATGTGAGTTTGAGGATTGTGGAGCTAGCACATTTCTGTAGTATACACGTTGAATTTTGTACATGTGAATTGTGCAAGTTGTAAATTGTCAAAAACAGCACCCATTTGCCAATTACCCTATTTTGCTCTTGGAAACAACATCATTTAATTTCCTTCTTTCACAATTCTCTTGTTATCTTCGATGAGTGACATGGAGCAAAGCATGACAGACTTCCCAGTAATCTTCCATATTGTCTGCTTCTCAGACTCGATTTGTATTTTTAACGAAGCGTATTACTATCTTTGTAAATCGCACCGTTATCCCTGCACTGTCATCCCTTTTGTACAATGATGTATAAGTGCATTGCTACCCTTTGTTCTTAATGCAAGAAGTGCAAAAATTAAGAACAAAATATATTCGATCCTTTTCTATGTGGTAGTGAGATGGGACTTAGGGAGTTATGAGCAACTAGGTGGAACTGGATTATCTTCTTCTTGGTTCTGCTACGAATGCACCCACGCACAACTTTTCTTACAAAGATTGGCTTCAATGAAGTATCTTGAGTCTAATGCTCAATCAAGAGCTTTGCCTCGCGCAAACTCACCACACAAATATACTCTCAGAAAACTATCAGACAAGAGGTGACAAGAGGATAGGTGGGTATGTGGCAAGGATAAGATAACATAGGTAGTCACCCAAGAGAATGAGGAGCCCCATCATTAGCAATTGCACAACTCGCCAGCATCATATGCGATGAGTGCATCTCTCTTTGTAAACATGTCACCTGAGGACTAATCAAGTTTGTTACATTTGGGTGTTGTCCTTAACAGTACCTAGCAAGTAGAACAATTATGCCCATTACATTTTGCAATGCAACCACTCTCACCTTCATGTTCATTCGGACAAGAAGTTTATGTAGTAAACCTATTGTAAATAGCTCCCAATTGACCTCTTTCCGTTGCTAGGAAGTTGGATCTCATACTTTTACCTTGGTCAAAAGCCCACCAAATAACGTCTCTCTCTATGGCAAGCCTCGTGATTTTATCACTTGTTGGATTCCAATAGGTTGGCCCAAATTCAACAGCATGGTTTTTTCTTAGCAATATCCGGCGCAAAGACTACCTTCATCTTTTTGTGAGCCCATGCTTTCAGCCAAAATTCAGAATATCGCGTAATCCACTCAAGAATCAGCTTTCTTCAGCGCTAAATGAGCGCGGATGGTGTGAGAGATCATGAAACATCTTTAAAAATATTATTTTAAGGTATCTTGACAATAGAAGGCCCGTAGAACAAGAGCTTACCTGTGATGATCTTGGAGAAGGTGGCTAGCAACTTGACAAACCGCTCCAAAAAGGCAGCACGAGGAGGCACAATCACTCTGAGCCCTAAGCAAGCAATAAAACAGACACCATCACCACCTGATAATGCAAAAAAACTTTTCTCCTCCTTTCCTACTCAAGCCCATAGACCGTCCGCGTTGATGATGTAGAAAAACTTTTCTCCTCCTTTCCTACTCAAGCCCACAGACCGTCCGCCCCCGCGGGGACTGCTGGGGCTCGATTGCCCAAAAAAAAAACCCAGCAGAATCTCGGATTAGAGTGGCTGCCAGTAAGCACTGGCAATATCCTCAACATTGGCAACATCTCTTACTGGTTGGCCCCCCTCAGATTCAAAACCCCCCTCTTACCAGCCACAGCATGTACATTCCCAGAATGTGAAGCTGACAGTGATAGCAAGCTCGGGTAGATGACAGGACAAAGGACTGTGGTGAATCTTTCCAAGCCAGTGATATGCTCCTCATCGAATCTCCTCCTTGGCAGGAGCCCTGCAGGGCTTGTGTAGGCGTGGGAGAGAGGATAGAGAAAGCCATACCTTGATGTGTGGTCCCCTGCAATTCGTGAGCAGACGAAGAGCCCTCTGCTATTCTAGAGACCATAATAATTTTCACTAATTGAAGCTCACAAATCACTCACTCGCGTTAATGATAGCCTAAAGGGTCATAGCGATGGTCCCTCATTGTTTGTGACACGATAAATTATACATATTCTCATGCTTAACAATAGCAGTAAAGGTTAGCGGTGTAGGGTAACCAAAGTGACTCTACCTAATAGTGTAGGTTAACTGAACTAAGTTGGTAGACTTAGTCTGGCACATCATTGGTAAATAGAAATGAGACAATGATAATCATTAGTCATTTTGATATAATTGAGATCATTAGGGCCAATTTGGATGAAATAAGGGCTGTTTAGGGTTTCTCTATTCTTGATCTAAGGGTCAAGGAGAAGCCACATTTCCAAAAGTATGGCACTTTTGTACACGTGTCAAGATCTCTTTCACTTGCTTTTGGAATATTTTGCACTATTTTAGCCATAACTTTTTCATAACTCCAAATCTAGCGCTCAAATGGTCCATGGGTGGCGCTTGATGAGCTCTATCCAATGAGTACCCATGTTGAATAGTTTTGGTAAGATCTTCATGGTCCTTTTTAGGTTGCCCCTTTTCAGATCCTTACACAGTCTTTTTTTCATCCAAATTAGCCCTAATGTTGTAATTATAATTTTCTTGCTTAATCAGACACGCAAATTTGATGTGTCAGTGCATGCTCTCTATCCTCTCTCTCTTAAATGCGGGTCTAACATAAAATAACATATCTTAAATGAAGGCTCTCTCTCTCTCTCTCTCTCTCTCTCAAATCACACACATTTCTTAAATACGGATCTCTCTTTCACTTAAATCACACATTTCTTTAATCCGGCCTATCCCGTCATCTCTCTCTCTCTCTCTCTCTGAGCCGGCACTAATGTATAGCCGACATCGTAATACTTAAAATATTGACATTACGTGAGAATTCAATCTCAATTGTGAGGTTGTCAACCATTAACTGAAATGATAGATAATCTAATCTTGTGAACTTCAATATGAAATATTTATAGCACACTTAGTAATGTTTATCTATTTCGATAGATACGCGAGCTAAACCTTTTGTCTCTTCCATAGCTACACTCTAATGAAGTCAGGCCTTTATCTTCTTTGTCGGTAACCTTGCAGTCATGAACGCTCAAGAGGCAATAATCGAATGGACCATAGGGAGGTTAGTTCTTTACATTATGACCTCTTGACTCAATGCGCTAGGTGTGCTACTATAATTGACTTTTAATGCCTTGTAGCTTGAAAGGTCTTATGGTGATAGCTGTTTGTGACATGTTAGGACACGGGTCCTACTGGCCAGGAACTAGGGGCTAGGAGTTCTCCTTTAAGGTCTAAGGTTACGAGCTAAAGGCCAAGAGGTCAGAACAGTGCTAAGAATAGGGGTTCCTAATTATAGCATCCTAGGGAAAGGCTCTAGGCTATATAAGGAATGGTTGGGAGGAGGTAGGTAGCACTATTCCCCACGGTCTCTCATTGGTATCACAGCAAGGTGATCCCCCTCTCTCTCTAGACGTGCTCATCTTTAACCCCCACGGTATCTCATTGGTATCAGATCAAGGTGATTCCCCTCACTCTCTAGATGTACTCATCTTTAACCCCCACAAATAGGTGAGAATCGTGGCTTTGGTGGAGCCTTTCCAAAAATAGCAACTTTACTTTCTAAAACTTGAGAAAAGCATGCCCGAATTGGAACAAAAGCTACAGTGCGTCTTTTCGCGAGCTTGTTGTCTAGGCAAGGGCGCCCCCTCTCCAATCCCTTGTGCGCAGAAGATTGTGGCCATTCCTCCTCTGTGCACGCGGCACACAGTGCCTGATTTTGCCTCGCATCCTTTCTGTGCTGCTGCCCGATTTTTTGATTGAAGAAAAGTTGGATTTCCCATTGGAAACACCCAAGGGGCTTTGGTCTTTGCTCTTTTGGAAGCTAGAGAGGCTTCATATGGATTTCCCACTTGATAAAAACTTTTCAAGCCTTGCTGGTGTGGTAAGCCGTTGCGGCAATTAGTTGCTCACAAAAATCGAGTGCAGCTATAGCAAAAAATTTAGATCGGCACAGCTAGTTCTCTTTCAAACTACCGGACGTGTAAAGCCATCTGATCAAGAGACAACGATACGAAGGCGCTCAAGTTGCTGTTGTGGCCGATTAAACACCATATCGGTTCCATCTATTTGCATAGCGACGTGCCAAGGGTGTCGCTTCCGGTTTACGATTTCTTTGCGGCCACCGTAATTTCGCGAGTTGCTTCATCGACAGCTATGCTTCTACGTACCGACAGTAATTTCAACTTATTTAGTGCGGCCGTTTTCAAGCGCGAATTTACACTTCTTCTTCACGGCAAGTGGAGTAAGTCAAAGGGGCTTTTTTGTTTCTCAGGTAACTTTTACGTTACATAGTGTGCCATCATCTCAGACATAAGCCCCACCCATCGCTTCGATGTCGAAGATGAACCACCTCGACCTTCGGCAACCGTCAATCCGGGTGTGGAAATTCGCATGGCGGATAATCCACCACCGGATATGGACGCGATTGCCGACGATCATGGTTTCGTTGACGCACATGACTTTAATCACATGTCTGCACGTTTTGATGTTCTTAATGCTAATTTCACAACAATAAATGCTAATGTTACCAATCTCACAGAGTTGGTAGCGAACTTTATGAAAGCCCAGGGCATAGGGGTTTCTTCTGGTGGTGGTGTCATGCCAGGGGCTGATGTCCCTCCACCTGTCGCACCCTCTCAACCTGCGGGGTTTATTGATCCTCTTGTTTCGGCTATTCTCGATCCTAAAGAGACGACGGAAATGCATAAGAGCATACATCCACCTGTGTTTAAAGGTGAGGATAAGGATCGGAACAAGGATACGGTCAATACTTTTTTGAGCATGCGGAGTACGCATGTTTCGGTGAAGCCCCGCCACACTAGCCTCTCACTTGAAGGCAAGGCCTACAAGTGGTGGATGGCTTATAAATCTCACCAGCGGCCTAAAACGTGGGCAGAGTTTGAGGTTTCTTTTCGGAAATAATTTCTCCCTTCTAATGAGAAGCAGAGAAACTGGAAGGCCTGAGATACATGCAAGCAGAAACATCTCTCGCTGACCCAGTATATCTCTTTGTATCGAGATATAATCCTCAAGCTTGATGGACTAGATGAATTTTAGCAGGTCCGAGGTTTTTTACATGGTCTCCGTCCGGGCATTAGGGGAAATATGAACCCCAAAAGGGCCCTTTAGATTAAGGGGTGATTATGCATGGACCAATAGGAAGAGGGTGGTGGCCACAACTACACCTACAAAAAGGGGGGGGGGGGGGGGGGGGGGGTCACCATCTAACTTTTGGCTCATTAACTATTCCTTTCCCTCCAACATATATACACTATCCATTTACATGCATCAAAAAACCCTAAAAATTCAAAATTTTTAAGCCCCTCCTAACCTATTATATGATCGAAACACTATTTTCCATCACTAAAATCTTCTATCTAGACCTTCTTTACCTGCAAGCTTCCCCACCTTCATCTACATGGTTCTCTCTAAGCTCTCCATGGCTGCACCACCTTTGGAAGCTCTCCATGGCTCCTTCCAAGCACCTCTTCTCCCTTGTCCATGGTTACAACAACCTTGCACTCCATGGCTACACCACCTATGGAAGCTCTCCAAACACCATTTCTCCCATCACCAAGATTGCAGCAACCTTGCACTCCCCTCTCCCATCTTCATCTACAAGGATCTCTCCAAGCTCTCCATGGTTGCACCACCTATGAAATCTCTCAAAGGCTCCTTCCAAACACCACTTCTCCCCTCTCTATGGTTGCAGAAACCTTGCACCCCCCTCTCCCCTCTCCCATCTCCATCTACATGGATCTCTCCAAGCTCTCCATGGTTGCACCACCTATGGAAGCTCTTCATGCCTCCTTCCAAGCACCACTTCTCCACTATCCATGGTTGCAACAACGTTGCACTCCCATCTCCTATCTTCATGTATATGGCTCCCTCCAAGCTCTCCATGGTTGCACCACCTACAGAAGCTCTACATGCCTCCTACCAAACATCTCTTCTCCCATTTTCCTGGTTGCAACAACCTTTTACTCCCCTCTCCCATCTTCATCTATGTGTCTCTCTCCAAGCGCTCTATGGTTGCCCCACCTATAGAATCTTTCCATGCCTCTTTCCAAACATCTTATCTCCCCTCTCCATGATTGTAGCAAATTTGTACTCCATGCATCTCTGCATGAACATTCCTTTATATCTCTTCAAGCTTGTACCTATTAAATCTCGGCCTTCCCCTATCAACCACACCACCATGTTTTCCATCCACTTCCGATTGCTATAGTAAACTTTTACTCCATGCTTCCTTCCACTAACTTCTTGATTATACATATGTAGCTCCTCCAAAAGCTACATAAATCCCTTTTTTGGTATAGCCTTTGCATCCACCAACTGTAAGTTTAGCTCTTTGTTTCTAGATTGAACATTGAATTTGTTGACATTTATGAATCTATGAGTGTATGTGAGTTTTGGACTATGGCTATTGTTCTAATTTGGAGTATTTAGTGTTTGTGTAGACATATTTCCATCAAGCTCTTGGAGTATTCAAGCACCTTGGTAGATGCAGTGGTGGCCAAAGTTGAGAGAGCTTGAATGTTATCCATGCTGAATGAAATCTCAAACTTGCCCAACCACAAAGCAATGCAATCTCAAAGGAGTCCTTCCAAGAAAGTCAAGTCTGAATCCCCAAAGCCAAATGCACACCATTGCTAACATATGCACCCAAAATTGATGCTCTGATTGTTGTTGATGAGAGGATATCCTCTGTGAACCTTTTCTTAAGAAGAAACATGGATGAGGTGGAAAGATAGCAATAAGTAACTCTCTCACCTTACAGCATAATAGGTTCAAACATGGCCACTATGTCACTAACATCAGTTGCCACTTTTTTTGCGTTGGGTTTCACTAGTAGCTCATGGCTCAAATTGTAGCAGTTAGTCAAGCCATGAGAGGATAGCCCATAAGCCATAGCAACATTCATCTTTAGTTCTATTTTTTCTAACATCAAAGATGGAGCTAGAGGTGGCCAAGTGACTCATGTCAACTCCTCCCAAGCCTTAATATGTAATGATACTCGATTATATAATTGGTGTTTCCAGCGAATTCCATCATCTCTCTTTAAAATTCTCTGTCAATTTTATTGATGTGTCCCATTCTACAAGTTTTTGCTTATGCACATGTGTAAAGGAGAGGATACGGTGTTAGCTTGTGGAGATTAATCTCTTTTCAATCACAAGTTGATTAATAAAAGTGATGTTCCTTTCAAATTTATTCTCTCTCTTAAAAATTAACTATCAACTGATGTGAAACTACATGTTCTTGCTTGTGAACACGTGTAAAGGATGGGGTACAATGTTGGTTTGTGGAGCTTAATCTCTTTTCCACCACAACTTGATTAATAGATTTGGTGTTTCCTCCTAATTTTAATATATCTTTTCAAGATTAGCTAACTGTTAGATGTCTGTAATACATACAACTGCACCTAATCCTACACCACAACCACTACAAGAGGCTCTTCACATTAGCGACGCTCACACAGCGACGCTCAAAAAAAAAAATTCCCGGCGTCGCTATGAGCGTCGCTATAAGCGTCGCTATGAGCGTCGCAAATTTACAAAGAAATTTGCGACGCTCATAGCGACGCTTATAGCGACGCTCATAGCGACGCCAGCTGGGGTAAAAAAAATAACCGAGCGCGCCCAAAAACTCAGATCTCAGATCTGAGTTTTTCGGCGCCCTCAAGCAAAGAGCAGGTAACGCTCTCCCTCACTCTCTCTCTCTCTCTCTCTCTCTCTCTTTTTCTTTTACACACACACACACACACACACACACACACACACACACACACACGAGGAGAGGAAGGAGAGCCAGGTATGCTCCTTCCCTCTCCTCATTCTCATGTTCCCTTCCCCTCTTTCTCTCTCCCTCGCTCTCTCTCTCACACACACACACATACACACACACATATAGTGTTTTTGAGAGAGAGAGAGAGAGAGAGAGAGAGAGAGAGAGAGAGCGAGAGAGAGTGCAAAAACGCACACACATACATAAACAAAGAATGCACACACACATTGAGAGAGAAAAAGAGAGAGAGAGCATGCATAAACAAAAAACGCACGCATTGAGAGAGGAAAAGAGAGAGAGAACATGCATAAACAAAAAACGCACACATTGAGAGAGGAAAAGAGAAAGAAAACATGCATACGATCCAAAAAAACGCACACACATTGAGAGAGAAAGAAAGAGAAACTAAGGGAGCGTCGTAGGAAACTAATTAAAATTAAAAGACCTAAAGATCTAGCCGACGAGGAGTTGAACTGAAGACCTATTATTCAAGAGAGAAATGGCATAATCAATCTATCATACTTGGCATGGGTGATAGAAAGGTTATACCATTTATCTCTTTTTATTGGCACACACATCCACACACGCGCACACACACAGGAAGAAGAGAGTTATAACGTCGTAGGAAACTATCTTAAAAGACGTTAAAGATTAGGTTATATGTAGACTTACATTAAATTAGATTTAGGTTTATTTTTAACTAGATTTACGTTTATTTAAGCTAGATTTAGATTTACGTTATATTAGATTAGATGCGGGTCTCCATAGACTGCGATGCCTGCATGAAGCGGGTGAAGAAAGCCCTCAATGGAATATAGGGTATTGCTGCCTTCACTCATAGTGGGCTCCGTCGATCCAAAAGTACTGGTGAAATGTCTTCAGAAGATAGGGAAGAAGGTGGATCTTCAGGGCGGCAAGAGTCACTACATCCCCGACACAATGACCATCTAGACAACCTCTAGTCATTAGACTTACGTTAAATTAGATTTAGCTTTATTTTTAGTTAGATTTACGTTTATTTAGATTTACGCTTATTTACGTTAGATCGAGTCCACGCAAGAATTACTTACGGTTTAGGGTTTAGAGTTAGACGAACAGTGAAAAGATCTACTGTGAAAAGATGTTAAGATGAAGTGAAGTGCTACAGCTAGAGAAGAGGCAAAGGGATTTTGTCCACTACATGCAGTATCATGTAGACGTGGGTGTCTAGATTTCTTGTACCCACAAATATAGGTATTGACCAATAAAGACGAGATTATAACCCGGTGGTTCTGATCTCCGTGCACCTCTAGACCGAGGTGTGCGGGGATTGGACATGACTAGAGAATGTGAGGTAAAGAGAGAGAGAGAGAGAGAGAGAGAGAGAGAGAGAGAGAGAGAGAGAGAGAGATAAGACGAAGAATGCCAATAGAATATTAAATTTGTTGTCTAGGTTATAAGTTTTTTATCCTCATTATGAGTAGCGACGAGGATGTGGGACCGTCCAACCGAAACACCTATCTCTCAACGAGGGTCTTATGTCCTTGTAATCAATGCAAGCATGCTGTGCGACGGACAAGACGTGTTTCTTTGCAGCACGTTCGTGAATTTGGCGAGTTCGATCCATCTATTATAGATCGAGTTGTTGCCAATTATAACTCGTCGGACTCTGACGCTGGCCAACAAGCAGCAATCTTGCAACCCAATAGACGTATTCGCAGGCGCTTTGGTCAAGCAGCATATGTGAGGCCACAAGATGTAGCCTCTGACAGCTCGGGGGATGATCATGCAGAGCACATTCCCAACGAGGCAATGTTTGAGCCCGAGATTGATGAAATGATCGAGACGATCATGGATTCAGAAAGGCTTATCTATGATGATATGAAAAGTGAAGCCGATACATCATTGTATAATGGAGCACGTATGTCTAGATTGAAAGCACTCCTGGTTCTTCTCAACATGCAGGCAAAGTTTGGATGGAGTGACACTAGCGTCACAGCGCTTTTCAGGTGATCTATTACAATTAGTTTACTTTAATAGAACTCATGGTGTATAATGATCTGATAGATTTTTACACGACTGTATCATATTTTTATGTTGTGTAGATTGCTGAAAGAGCACATTCTACCAGCTGACAATGTGATGCCAGATTCCCGAGATGAAGCAAGAAAGATTTTGCGAAACTTGGGGATGGATTACAATTCTATCCACGCTTGTCCTAATGACTGCATTCTTTTCGACATCCGTAACACAATCTACAAACTCGCATCAAGCATTTCTTCGAATGTAAGTCCATGGCCGCCCTAGCATCATGGCATGAGGAGAATAAATCTTCGGATGGTGTGCTACGAATTCCTGCAGATTGCGCAGCCTGGAAACATATAGATGGAACATGGTCGGATTTTGCCAGGGAAGCTCGAAATTTGCGCTTAGGCCTGGCTATGGATGGCGTAAATCCATTTGGTCAAAGATCAACATCTTACAGTGTATGGCCCGTTGTCATCGTCAACTACAACATTCCCCCGTGGTTGACTACGAAGAAGGGGCACCTATGGCTAAGCTTGATTGTGCCAGGGCGATATAAAGTGGGGAATATGGATGTGTATCTTCGTCCACTATTGGAAGAGCTACAACAATTGTGGATTGGCATAGAGGTGGTGGATATGAGCCGACACACAGGACAACGGAATGCTTTGATCAGAGGTATTCTAATGTGGACCATGCATGACTATCCCGGGCTAACAGAATGCTCAGGTGATCTATTGACACTCCTCTCTCAGACACTGTAAATCTTGTTTTTCCCCATAGTTGATCTATTATCATGTGTATACATGCAGGGCTTCAAACAAGCGGATACAGAGCATGTGTCACATGTGGACCTAGACTGAATGCACGTAGGGCACCCTCACTGAAGAAGCAAATCTACGAAGGTCATCAAGCGTATCTTCCGGAGAATCATGTGTTACGCGACGGCTTTTTGGGAAGAGAGCCACCAAGGATGTCTGCACAAGCATGGTTAGAGCAGAAGGAGATGTGCGATGACGGATTGCCTCCAGGGATGAAGAGACTATCTCTATGGTACGAGTTACCATACTGGCCCCGACTCGTGATCAATCACTTGCTCGATCCAATGCACATATTCAAGAATGTGGGTAATCTACTATGGGACCATTTGACCGGCAAGAAAGATACTTTGGGAGCCAGAGTTGACCTTAGAAATGTGGATCGTATGGAGCAATATTGGCCGCAAACAGCGTCTGATGGATCGATAAAACTTCCTAAAGCACCATGGATTTTCACAGGAGCCCAAGAACGCAAAGTAAAAGAGGCCATTCGATCTTTGCGGACCCCCACTGGCGTAATGCACTCGCTCCGAACGTGTTTTACTAAAGAAGGAAAGCTTACCGGTTTGAAGTCACACGATTGGCATAAAATGTGTCAGGTACGTTCATAGTGGACTTTAATATCATTGCATAAAATGTGGACTTTAATATCATTGCTGCACATACTTTACAGTTTATTTTACCGGTTGCCATTGAGGGATGTTTGTCTCTCGACATCCGTAACACAATCTACAAACTTGCAAAGCTGGTGCAATGGATCTCACAAAAGGAGATCGACGTAGACTCCATACCATTCGCCAAACTAAATGCTGCGGAGCTTGTGTGCATGTTTGAGAAACATTTTCCTACTACAATGCTAACCATTCAGGTGCATCTTCTTATTCACATAGTTGATGAGGTGGAAATAGCTGGCATAGTTCATTCCAGATGGATGTTCTTCTTAGAGCGTTTCATGAAAACGCTTAAGGGATATGTGCGTCAAAAGGCACGTCCGGAGGGTAGCATGGCAGAAGGTTGGTTGGTATCAGAGTCCCTAGTGTACATTGGAGAGTGGCTAGACGGATTTGATAAATCCCGGGACACGCTATGGCGAACCATAGATGATGAGCGCATATCTGGGATTGTCATGTGCAATCTCGGTGTTGAGAAGAAGATGACGGAAGATATAGAGGCTAAAATCAACCGATTTTGCATGCTTCACAATCCAGTGATGCAAAAGTGGATTTCACAATATGAGGATGCAAAGCAAGAGCGACAAAGGGCACGAATCGAGTGGAGACGGGGAAGACGACCACCGATGCACTATCCAGCGGTTCTGGAGAGCCTACCAACCTTCATGAGCTTAAGATGGTTGCACAACCAATTGAAAAGCGCACAACAATGCGGTGACGAAGTGACTGAAGAAGAGTGGGAGTACTCTCGGGGTTGCGCGACCAAGGTAAGTTTGCAATGTACGACTAGCAAGTGACTTTATTTATAAACGTTTGAACGGCCACTCATAATCTTTGTTCGTTGTAGTATAAGTCATACACAGCAGCATGGTGTAAAGGTCGACATTTTAGGGTGGAACGAATCGACAAAAAGCGTTTTACTCAAGATTGTGGAATCATGGCAAAATTTGAACAGTCTAGTCGACGACGTTCCTCTGATGCAGATCCCGTGGTGGCGGAACTCACTTACTTCGGCACGCTGCAAGAGATTTTGAGGATCGATTACAGAGGATTTTTTGTCGACTTGTTCGACGTGCAATGGTTCAAGATAATCATGGAGGGTCGAAACGCTACTGTGCGTAGAGGAGAGTCTGGTTTTCTTGAGGTGGATTCTACTAAGAAATGGACTGACCTAAGAGACACTTTCGTACTACCCGAGCATTGTGAACAAGTAAGTATATAAATAGTTAACATCCCCCTTTTACAAGTTATGTGCTTGAAAGCTCTCATGTAAGTTATGTGGCTCTGGCAGGTAGTATTTCATCCTACAAAGTCTACATCAAACTGGTGGTACGTCATAGAGGTAGCCCCTCGTAGTGCAAGGACGTATGAAGGCTACCATGTGCCAATCACAACGACATCAATGGAGGAGATCAGAGAAGATGCTCAATCAGAAGCCGCTGCGGTGGTGCCAGACGAGCATCAAGATGCTACTACTCTATATGGGGTGCATGCAGAGGAGCTACAAAATGAAACAGAGGATATGTGTTTAAACGGAGAGCTCTATATAGATATAGGAAGTTATGCTGAGTTATGCGAGGATGAGAGAGAGATCTCTTAAAGCCACAAATATTGTATTTGAACAATTTTGCTCCGTGCTGTAAAAGCTCTAGCTCTCTAAGTAGCTTCCATGGTGTGTAACGCTCTTTTCTACTCGCGCTCACATCTTTTGATTGAAAATTCTGAGTTTTCGACTTGCCTCTTCTACCACTCGATTCATTGCGTCATTGTATTTATATGCGTCATTACGTCATTGTATTTAATGGTCTTTGCGTCATTGTCTACTCTATTCATTCAATATTAAGTTTAAATATTCGTGTGTTTAATGCAGGTATGGATGATGAGGAGTTTCTTTCTTCTTTGTCACCGCAGCAGAGACAGTGGTACGTGGAGCGTCATCGCTCTGGCGCATCATCGCGCATTCCTACACCATCCGCATCTCCCTCTCTTTCGGAGCATTCGGCGCGCTCCGAAGCTTCGGCGTCGACAAGACGAGCGTCACACTCGTCTAGACACCGGCGCTCTAGTGGTGGCGGTGGCGGTTGTTGTGGGGATTCCGCCACCGATGCCTCCACACCGCCTCGTGTTCGACGAGGCTCTTTACCCTCCCCTTCTTTGCCCGCCCCCACACCAGCCACAGCATCGCCGTCTACGCCAGGTTTTGCACGGCTGACTGTTCCTAGAAGCTACACACCTCTACCTACTCCGCCAGGAGCCACCCCACTCGACACTCCTCGCTTCGGCCCAGACGCCGATGGAGACACCTGACGTCCGTACCCCCATCGACACGCCGCTAGAGACCCCTGCCGGGACACCCAGGTTCACGTGTCACCGGCCAGAGGGCTTGCCTTACTCCGTCGACATCAGCGGCGGCATCATCATGGATGATGACGGCAAGAAGGTGATCTCGCGCATGCGTGGTCTTTGCTCTCAGCTGTTTAGACACTATATACTAAACAAATGGAGTGAAGTACCAAGTGATTTAAAAAACAGAGTCATCAGCATACTTCATGATGAGTTTCCCGTTCCAACACGGGATCAGCGCTTCAATGAAGACCTGATGAAGATTCGAATGCGCGAATACTGCAAACACAAGCGTTCCGAAGTGCAAAAAGCAATCAAGAATGGGTGGAATAGGCCAGATTGGCTGGCCAAAGAAGATTGGAAGAATGCGAAGAAAGCAGCGCGCGAGAATCCCGACAAGTGGAAGCAACAAAAGGATGCAGCCAGAGCGCGAGTAGAGGCAGGGAGCTCGCACCACTTGGGGAGCGGTGGATGGGCATCATTTGAGGCCGATTTTGTAAGTCTTTTCACATTGCTCTTTATGCATGTTCGATAGTTTAGGGTTTATGAGTTTTTTAGTTCTAACATAATGAAATCTTTGTATGTTTTGACAGTGGTCGATGACAGGACGTGATCCCACACCGTACGAGCGCGAGTACGCAGGCAGGAAGGGCTTAAACGCCCTGATGGACATTCTCAGTTCTCGCGGCGGCATGGTTAGTATTAGGGTTTACTCTTTTTTATTTTTTGTATTGTTTTATAAATGTCGTTATATGTTTATATTTACTGAAAACTGTCTTATTGTCTTTTTTTGCAGAATCCGACAGATACGCCGCTTGGACGCGATGAGACGTCTGATTAGACGACGTCAGTTTAGCCGTAGCTAGATAGCATTAGTTTAGGTTTTCTCATAGCTTATGTATCATGAGACGGATTTTATACGTCTTTTTGAACCATGTATATTATTACATTTGTCACCGCAATTCCTTTTGCCAATCAATTCTTTATGCCTATGATGTTGTACAATTGTCATTATTACATTTGCCAATCAATTCAGTTTGTCTATGATGTGTACAATTGTCAATTTTGCAAACAATGCGTCTTGTGGGTGACTATTTTGGGTCTATTATTTACCTTTGCACTTTTTTTAAAAAGTGAATCAAGTACAATATGGTTGATGGGTGGCAGGGCATTCAATGCCCTGCCACCAAAAAAATATTCTCTCAGGCGTCGCTATATGCGTCGCTATACTCTTCTGTGAGAGCGTCGCTATAAGCGTCGCTATAGGCGTCGCTATGAGCGTCGCTATATAGCGACGCCTATAGCGACGCCTATAGCGACGGCTATAGCGACGCAGATAGCGACGCTCTCGTAGCGACGCTTTTAGCGACGGTTATAGCGACGCCGGGGGTTATAAAAACCCAGTGTATTTCCGTCGCTAAGAGCGTCACAAGAGCACATAACCTCTTGTAGTGAACGAACATAGCTAATGCGCCACTCCGGATGTGCACTCAACACACAGACACAAGAGAGGGTAGACCAACTGCTCTCCACCCAACCGTGAGAATGGTGAGGTTGCCCCTCACCCAGGACCCTTATGTAGAGTGGTCTGCCGTCCACAATGGTCCAACCACCCAGGGACTCTAGCCTCAGGCGGTCTCCCCCTGAACTCCACCCTCTCGGCTCTACGGCGAGAGGGTGGCCGGTCTAGGTCATAGCCATTACAAGCTACATGACATTACCCCCCCTTAAGAAGAGTTTTCTTCCTCGAAAACAAATGGGAAAACCTTTTGTTAGTCGCACTACGACGTTGCTTAATAGTAGCTTCTTCCTTTACGTATGTCCACGTAACTAGTACCTCCACGTACACTTTATGATGGATATATCTATCTTGATACCTTTGAATCCTTCTTGGATCATGTGATATACCTACTAGTCCAATAGAATCCACCAAAAAATCTGGAGAAACTACATTCTCCATCCCATAAACTGACTTTTTTTTTCAATTTACTGATGTGGAAGACAGGATATACTTGAGAACTCTTCGGTAACACAAGTTTATACGCTACATTCCCAAACTCCTTAAGGATTTTTCTTGGTTTCTGACTACGCAGGCACCTTTAGGAACACAAAGTCACCTTCTTCAAAGGTTACTTTCTACGTCCTTTTCAGTGTGATGCTTTGCACTACAAATGCTCTCACGTGATGTTTAGAGCATATGATCATATCTCCTTATTTAGGCCTACAACCATTAGAAGACCTCGGCTGGAAACCACTACATGATGTAAAACCAGTCAAATAAAGAAAACTCCAAAATGGGTAGATACTTTTTCCCATTTTGTTTGCTTCTTAGCACATAAGGACGCAACATTCCTCTAGAATTTGGTTAACTTTTTTAGTTTGATCATCAGACTCCGGATGATCTGCCGTACTCATACTCATAGTAAAAGCCAATTTTTTTGAAGACTTCCCTCCAAAAGTGGCTACTATTGAACTTCCTATCTCTATGTGATACTATATCTGCGGGCAAGCCATATAGCTTATAGAGATGTTCAATGAAGAGTTTTGCCAACCATGGCATCTAACCAAATTTTTGATGTCACACATTGTTATCTTAGTTGATGCCATAACCACCCATACTAAGTCAGTTCTTCGACTTGTCTTGGGTAATTCGATAATGGAATTTATGGAAATAATTTTCCATTTCCCCTGAGGAACCTCCACTAGCTGGACTAATCCTCGTATCTACATGTACTGCATTGCAGCACATGAATCTAGACATGCAACTCCGTGCAGTAATTCTATTGCAACTCCATACACAAATATGGGCATGCAACTCTGTGCACTTTGACCTTTGTGGCAGTTCTGGTGAAATTTTGTGCACCTTCACCTTTCGTATAAGGTCCTTTGCATTAGTTCATGATTAACAAGAGAGTAGGTTACAAAACACACTACTTAGAGACTATGCTCTAATCCAAACAATTCATATACGACCATCACGCTACAAGTGATCATGATAGATGACAACGTGTGGCTCTGACGGGCGACTGCGGTCCTCAGTGGAGCTACGGCAATGTTGGTGACAAGGCGGCGACGCGTTGGTGAAGCGGGGCCTCTATTATTGGCTGAGATGGCGACGGTGATCCGACAACAACTCCGGTCTACGGACGGACGACAACAAGACATGCGGTGATGCACTGATGCGACGGGCGTCTACGTGCCCGGTGACTGCTTGGTCGACTAGGCAATGGCCATCCGACTCGCTGCCACAGTGTAGACATTTAGGCAATGCCGCGTGATGAGACGCCGGTGTAGAGTGAGCGTCCATAGTCGCAGGCACTACAATGTGACACAATGTCAAAAGTCATCTTGGTCGACGAGAAAAAAAATAATGTTGTTGTGTCTTGCTGTAAAGGCGTCGCCGGAAGAACGGATATGGGTCATTTTATCTGGCTCACACAGCCTAGTACATGTAGATAGGAGGATTAGTCCAGCTAGTGGAGGTTCCTCAGGGGAAATGGAAAATTATTTCTGTTCAAGCAATTTTGGGGCAATTGCAATGGGAAGCTTTAAAAGATAAGGCTAGGGTAAAGGGGCCAGTAATGAGACGGGTGCCACAAGGTGGATGCACCCACCCCCAATTTAGAGACAAAAATTTGGTATATTCTTTGAATTTTGCTTATGTGTCCTCTTGTGATTTGCTGAAAAGTGTACTACTCCTGGGGCTTGAGTGTCTCTAATCTCTAAAACACCTCAAATTTTGTATTTTCTCAAATTGAGTAATTAAATAAAATAAAAAAATATCGATCTTGGTATTTTTTAATTCGTGTTATCATGAGGAATCTCATGCAATTATCACATCTCAAATCTGCCTAGACATGCAAAATACTCCCCAATATTACATGTTTTTCCAAAACCGTCTCTCTAGTGGCTCCTTTACCCTAGAAAAAAATAAATGTGGCCCATAACTAAGGTGTGTGGAGGGAAAAAAAATCGGGTCAGGACTCAGCCTTGTGTGGACACGAGCTCACAGCAACTTGAAAGAACATGCCACGTACGTAATAGGGCAAGGCTGCCAAAATCACACCCGCCGGCTATGGCGAATTGAGCAGGTAGGCAAGGGTCTTGTGGCGCTGCTTGGCGGGCTAGAGGGCTTCCCTAGCGGGGCGGGGTCTTGATCGGTGTTGCAGAATAGAGAGTGACCGAGAATGGCGTCACAAGGCGGCGCCGCTAGTGGCCCTTGGTGCTGCCTTGGCTGCCAGAGGGGGGGGGGGGCAGCAGTCGTCCCTTCCTGGAAAATGGACTCTCCACTTGGCCGTGAGAGCCAAGTGACGCTTTGCGTGTTCGATGCCAATTCTGGACTTTTAGGCCGCTTTGAGTCTCCCAATGACCATGTGACCTATGTAGCCTTGTAGAGCTCCTTGAGGTGCTCCTGAACATGAGTTGTGGTCGCGTTTTGGTCACTTGTCCCGGATTTCCCTCTTGTGGCCTTCTGCAGGGCTTGGGGAGCCAGGGTTTCTTTCTTTGTTTCTATGCAACATTTGAGCATATAGAAATGGTCTTCTATACTAGGGTAAGCCCCCTATCAAGTCTTATTTGAATGCGGTTAGCCATTTAGGTAGCTACCGGTCACAACAGGTCTCTACCCGCCTATGCTCTCGTGGGAACCCTATGCTTTTCTACGCGCCAAAAGATTGAATATACATTAAAATCTCAAGGTGCTGAGCCTACCTCTCATATCTCGTCGATGTCGGAAGCTCGTGCGCAACGTATGGGCTCCTAGATGCTCCGTGTGCTCTAGGTGGCTAGAGCTCTCTCTCACAAGGTGAATAGTAGAAATGAGCTTCTAAGTGAGGTGAAAAAATCTTATAATGGGGGTCCCCAAACCACTTTCCATGAAATTTGACATGTGCTCCTAAATTCTCGTGAAACACGGTTTAGACTCGAAAATTTCCTCATTTGGGCTCTGTTTGCCCAGTTTCTGAGAAATTTGACGATTCGGTCAAAATCTGGCCAAAACACGCTTTCCGCTACATTCTCATAATTGTCCCCCCAATGTAACCTGGGTTTTCCTATAGTCATCGATCATCCCCATAATTTTTGTTTTGCATTACGATTGCATTTCACCTGCTTTTTGTATTTTTAAAGTTTTTTTGCTGAAAATTAGCAAAATTAGAAGGAAAATAAAAAAATTAACCTGAAAAAACCCAAAAATCACAATAAATAAAAAACATCACCTCGAATCACTATATACATTCACTTGTAATTTTAATGGCCGGATTTCTTCCTTTTACCAATATTTTGCTTGAAAAATGGCTATTTTTACATATATACACGCACCTAGAGGCCTAATTTTGGCGTTTGGCCTCATATATCTGTAGATTTATGTTGTATATAAGGGCATATATACTTGGGTTAGTCAAGAAATGTTCACAATAAAACACAAACCCCCCAAAAATCATCAAAAACAATGTCCTTTTTCTGCGTCTAACGGTCATTGGGTCCGCATTGAGAATGCCTCCCCCCCCCCCCCCCCTAGTCGGAGTCCTCCCAGAAGACAAGGTATCACCACGGGGTATGTGCAGTGCATGGGCTGAAAATCCGTGTTAATGCACGTCCTTGTAATGCGGCCCTATTTCTGCATACACAGTCAATGCATTGAAAAATTTCATGCGGTGCGAGAGAAGGGTATAAGCAATATGCTTATTGACATTCGACGGCGAGGTTTCCTGTTGTTACCTGATTGGTTTGGCAGATTTTCTTGGCAATTAAGAGTTGTAATTCTGCCGCCCTTTGTTTGATAGTCTTCTTTGCATGGGTTGCTTGGTTTTCTACTATAGTAGATATGGCCACTGTCATTTCCATTGAGTGTCGTTGATCTTCCTTGCATTTCCAACTCTGTGATATAGCCATATTGTTCTGCTGTGCTTTTGGTTGCCATGTTTTCCTTTGTGTTGGTGGCTTTTGGATTGTGATGACCTGTGTGTCACTGGCGTTTGTAGTCACCATTTCCTTGGCCTTCTTGGGCGCCCAAACTTGTTTTGTAGATCTGTTTTCATATGTTGTTTTGGAGTGCCATAACTTCAGATTCTTCGTTTCGGAAGGTTTTGATGTCTTTGTGTGCTTAGTTGCTCTTGGTTGTTTAAGTTCGGCATTATTTCTTGAAATATCTTTTGGGATCCATACCTGGTATTTGCGACCTTGATGGAATTGTGCCCAAGATAATTCTTTAGCTCGCACCCACACTTGCCTAGTTCCCTGCATGATTATTGGCTTTTGATAGTATTTTTCTTGCCAATTAAACTCTAGATGCTGTTTTGTAGTGTGTTGTGGCTTCCTGTGTTGTCTTCTTGGTGGTGTTTGATCATTTTTTTCTAGTTGAGCTTTGGGAAGCCACCTTTGACATGGGTAGTGGGTTGGGTCTTTGCTTTGGTGATTTTCGAAGCTTTAACCCAAACCTTGCCTTGTTTGGCCACTGTGTTGATAGGCGGCCTCCACTGTCCTTTATTCTCCTCCTTTAGTTCCAATTCCATTGTTATCGAACTTTTTGGTGGAAACTTGGCTTGCTGATACATTGCGGAATATTCTTCAGGGTAAAGAAGAGGTTCTTGAAACCCCTGTCCATTAAAGATTGCCTACCCTTGAAGAAAGTCCACGTTGACTTTATGTTTTATTATCCATGGCACTCGTAGAATGCAACATTGTGAAGCCCGTGCGTATGGAAAAACATGGAACTTATGTTTGTATTCATGGCCCTGTACCATGGTTGGAAGTATTACTGCAAAGTCTGATGTCACCTTGCCTTTATTAACCCCTTGTAAGCATTGTTGTTTTGCAATTATCTCCGTCAGTGGAAGTTGATCAAACAGTTCATGACTAATGATGTTGCACCGTGCCCCTGTATCCAACAATGCATGTGTTTCTATCTCTGCATGGCCTATGTGTATTTTGATGAAAGGAGCCATCTAGAGATCATCATAGTTTTCCTCATGCTGGTCAATTTGTTGTACAATGAGTCGCACTATCTCCCTTGATTCCCCTGTTTCTCTGATCATGTTGATTTCTAGTGCAGCTTCTGGGTTTGTTGTTGACACCTCTTTGGTTGGCAGTGATGTGACTTTTGAGGCACAAGTAATTTGTAGCACCGGCGTGTTGATTAAGCGCAACCCTTGTTGTTGTTTGCGCTTCAATATCTGAATTTGTGCTTCGTCTTTGGCCTCTTTGATCATCCGTTTCTTCTCCTGCTCAATCTTCGTGGCGTTGTGAATTTTTTGTAGCATTTCCTAGGTTAATGGCTCCAAATACTTCTTAATCTTGCATCCACTAATCCAGTTAGACATCTCACCTCCCTCAAGTGTTGCGACCTTGATGGCCCCATTGGAAGATACGTCTTTTACTACAAAAGGACCCATCCCCCTCTTTTTCAGCTTTCTCGCATGTTGTTTTAGGGTGTGTATCAAAACATAGTCCCCTATCTAGATTTTCTTTGGCTTCATATGCATGTCGAAGAATTTTTTTTGGCGTCTTTTTAATGCAAATAAGGCTGCTACCGTCTGTAGACAAAGCTCCCCTAAATTTTCTAGCTCATCTAGTGTCTCGGATAATTCATGGCCCATCCACTCCAATTGTTTCGCAGTTCTTAACATTGGGTATTAAGATCAATGGGTAAAATAGCGTTCAAACCAAAAACAAGATTAAACGGTGTCATGTGCAATTTTGGTTTGTAGGCTACTCTATAAGCCCATAACGTAGAATGTAACTTCTGATCCCAACCCAACCCGTCCTTGATTCGCTCACAATCTTTGTCAATACCGTGCACAATGTCTTGTTTGTGGCCTTGGCTTGTCCATTAGCTTGTGGATGATAGGGTGCCAACTTCCTATGAATGATCATGAATTCATCCAAAAGATTTTCAATCACTTCATTCAAAAAATGTGTTCCCCGGTCACTCACAATTTCTATGGGCATACCTTACAATGATAAATTCATATAGGAATTGTGTCGTAGTCCTAGCATCTGCCTTGACAGTTGCCTTGGCCTCAACCCACTTTGTGAGATAGTCTGTTGCCACAATGATATACTGAGCATGTGACCTATACGCTAGAGGGTTAATAGGACCTACAAAGTCGATCCTCCACTTCGCAAAAGCTCTTGTGCCCATCATAGTCCTCAATGGCATCTCATCTTTCCGTATAGGAGTTTTAGTACGTTGGCATTCCTCACATCTCCTAAGAAATTCTTACGCATCTTGTGACAACGTTGGCCACCATATTCCTGCAGTTTGTATGATCATCGTTGTTCTAACTACTGAAAAATGACCCCCTGCCACTCCTTTATGAGCTTGGTCCAAGAGTAGAATATACTCCGATTCTGTAGCACACATTTGTAGCTCATTATCCGCGCAACGTTTATACAATTGATCGCCTATTAAGCTGTAGTCCCTCGCCTTGGTTTCTATGGTTCTCATCCTTGATTTAGACATTCCTTTTGAAAAAACTCTCGTTGTTAGATAGTCAATTAGATATTGACTCCACTTTGGTGCTAGTATTACTTGGTAACATGTGGCATAATCCACAGGTGGTTTAAGCTGACAAAATGCACAATCATTAACATAGACATTAACATCTTGCTTCATGTCTGACCAAAACACTCCAAGTCATTTCAATCGTTGATAAGTCTGTTGTTTTGAGCAATGCAAACCTAGCAACTTTGTGTGTGCCTCCTGTAAATATGCATCATACTCTTCAGGGATTAAGCACAACCTAAGAATTTGGTCCGATCCGTAATGATACAAGCGTCTTGAAATCAATTGATAGTTTTTGGCTTGCATAACCATGGCTTTTGCCAAATTTGTATTTGCCTCTTCATGAATCATTCCAAAAGTCAAAACTTGCACTATGTCTTCCGACCATTTTGGCACCACTTCAATATTGAAACGGCAGGCATCCGGTAGGTCATCTTCCACCCCTGTTGATTCTTCGCAATGAACCAACCTAGAGAGATGATCGGCCCTCATGTGGGCTGTTCCCTTCTTTACTACGATGGTAAAGTCAAACTCAAGCAAAACTATAAACCATCGAACAATTCTTCCTGTGTTACATGGTTTATTGACCAAGTATAACAATGCTTGGTGGTCCACAAAGAATATGAACTTGTTTGCTAGCAAATAATGCCTAAACTTTTTTACCACATAGACACGCATCCACATGCACATGAAAGATCTTAGACCAATCCGATGCTTTCAAAATTGGTGCTGATATCAAAGCATCTTTCAACTTTTGAAAAGATTCCTCACAATTATCAGTGCAAATAAAAATTGTTATTAACCCATAGAGAGGCCTGGCAATCACTGCATACATGTATGAACCTGCGATAATAATCACAATGTCCCATAAAAGATTGGACCTCCTTGATAGTCTTTGGCCTAGGCAATACTACTATCACTCGGATTTTATCCTTGTTAGTAGATATGCTGTTAGCTGACACTATATGCCCTAGAATTTTGCCTTGCCTTGTCATAAAGACACACTTTTCTGGATTTAGGCAAATTCTATACAATTTGCATCTCTCGAATACCTTTGTAAGATGTTCAATGTGTTGTTTCCTCAACAAGGAATATACACACAAATCATCCATGTAGATATCCAAAAAATTTCTCAAATATTCCTTGAATGCATGAGTCATCAATCTTTGGAAGGTAGCTGGAGCATTGGTTAAACCAAACGGCATAACCCTAAAGGAAAAAATGCCCCATTTGATAGCAAATGCACTTTTATGTTGATCTTCCAGTTCATCCCCAATTGGTTATACCCCAAAAATCCATCCATGAAACTGTAAGCCATCATTCTTGCTACTCGTTCCAATACATGTTCAGTAATAGGAAGAGGGTAGCTATCTATTATTGTGGCAGCGTTAACCTTTGTGCTCAATTTCATAGATAAACTCCGCCTCTTTAAGCCTATCTAACTCTTCCTTGATCTTCTTTGCGAATGTCTCATTATAGGTATAAGGTCTTTGCTTGGCTTAGCATCTTGTTTGAGGGGAATTGTATGCTGACAAATGTCAGGATCCACACCCTTCAAGTCTTTGTAAAATCATGCAAAGATATCCTTATATTCCTTGAGAGTCTTTATCAACAATTTCTCTTCTTCTGGACTCAAATCCGTGGCTATATAGATGGGCTTGGGATCTTCCCCTGGTTCAGCTAAGTCTACTCTCTCGGCATCCTCAGGCCCATCATATGACTCGTTTTTCTTGGGTTTCCTCATTGGTTGTTGGACTACCAAAGTCCTGTCATGGATGGTATACTTTTTGAAATGAGAGGGGGCGTCAGGTCCACTCTCCTTCTCTTCACTACTACCATCGTCCGTGGTCCAAATATTTTTCGATTTTTGTTTCAGTTCATGTGTTTCTTTTTGCGCTCAACCTTAGTGGGAATGGGATCTTCCTCCATAAAGCATTCTCCATCTTCCTGACACCACGATGTCTAGGGGTAGATATAGATTCCACATATCTTACTGACACTTTGTCTTTGATGCAATCAGTTGCTTGTACAAGCATCAAAAAATGTATCTTGCCTCTAATCTTTGGCATCTCCCTAATTTTTGGCTCTTTCAGATAGGCCTTCCTCCTCTACGTGTACCTAAGTTGTTGCCTAGGTGTTTGGTTGTGAAAATCATAGAACTTTTCGTGACATTGCTTTCCTATTCGGGATCCGATTTCTCATTGTCCGCTTCTATGGATTCTTCATGATCCAAAAATTCCTTAGAATCATGGAAAACCTCTTCCGGATCTTCCTCAGGTGTCCTATCCACTATTGAGATTTCATCCCTGATTTTCATTACAGGAATGTCCCCTGTTTGATTTTCACCATCCACTTTATTTTCCGTTGACTCGTTTTCTACCGCCTCTTTTTCCATTACCGCACTCATCATAAGTATAGGAAACACTTGTTCACCAAATTCATCACAGAACTTAGTTGGGGTGGCCTCGTTTGTGCAAACATCCAAAGTTGCCAAAATTTGACCCCACTCAAAAGGTTCCAACATTACTTCAAGAAAAGGTTATGGCATATAGTACGGATCCTCTACCGCCCTTTCAATGATATACACTTCCCTGGTCAGACTTCCACACATCCAAATAGCTTGAGGTTTGGTTTTCAATGTGAATTCCCCTGAACTCTTGTGTGTTGCTGAGTCAAAATCCTCTACAGGGGTCCTCATGACATCCCTATAGCTATGGTCTTTTGCATTTATTCTAGTGGTGTTTTCCATGTGTCACAAGTAGATATAAACATCACCCCTGTCTTGAACCATCTTTAGCTGACGCATGAAGGGTCGTCCAAGAATAATGTAATAATTATTCTTCTTTTCGAAAATCAACTACAGCAAACGTATGCTCGTATTCAATTCCTCACAATTGTACCACTCCTTTTTCTAACAACCCTAAGGGTCGCTCTACATAGCCATCTGCCAATTGAAGCTTCATCCTAGTGTCTCTTATGGCAGGCTTTCCCCATTTTTCCCACGTTTGTTTTGTGATTATAGCAATTCCTGCTCCACTATCGAGAATAGCCTTGGTTTTTAAACCATTGTATTCTACTAGCAGAGTAGTATTGTCATCCTCACCTTCGCAATAGTAACCTACCTTCTTAATGGGCACTAGTTTAGCACTCTTCTTAGGATGGTCACCCAATTCTAGCTCTTCTTGCAAAGCCTTAATCGGATCCATCACCACAAACTTTTCTAGGCATTTCCCTACCTCTGTCCACAATCCTGGCCTGATTTTCAGCAGTTCTGCCAATGTGATTGTGCACTTCATTGGTGTAGACAAAATCTTCGTTAAAGTTTTTGTGTCTATTTTTGCCTGTTTTGTCGTATGCTGTGATGGTATTGCCCTAATCTCCGACCTTCCCTCGTATTTGCCCATATAAGGTGGTAGTGTTCTTAAAGATGCTGGCCTACTGTCTTCCGACTTAACGGACCCCATATCCCCATAGAAGTGATACCATATACATGTGGTAGTGATGTGTGTGAACACACTAGGACCGCCGGGGCATTTTTTCCCTCTTTAGGAGGTTTTTTCCCCTGTGCATTGTATATACGCCCATCACTCTAGGGCTATCTATCTTTCCATTGCACACTAAGTAACACACTCTCTATTGTGTGCCTTGAGCTTCCTTCGTCTTCTCCAAGCTGTGTGTGTTTCTCTGCAACCCTAATTCCAACAATTGGTATCAGAGCAGGTCACGTCCTCCCGGGCTTAGTCGCCAGCTGCTCCAGCACACACCTGCTCACTTTCTACGATTTCAGTGAGCTTTGGCAAGCGTTCGCAGGTCGACAAATATTTTGGGTCAGCTCGAAGAGCTTGGTCTGCTCAGAATTTTGATTTGGGCTCATTTCGGCCTCCGTTTCCACTACGAGCAGGCAGCACAGGCTATTTCGTCATTTTGTGCAGATTTTCTGTCAGTGCTGTTTTTTGCATAACAGGTACCTTATAGTCTTCTACGGTTTGTGCTATATAGCACAAGTTGTTCCCGCTCCATTTCTCCTATTTTCGGGCAGTTTTCACATCAGGTGCAGCATTTACCATGGCTGACAACAACAACACAGATGTGTTCAAGATGTTTGCTGCTGAGGACAGGTTGGATGGGGACAACTACCCTATGTGGGCTTATATGATGCAACATGTTCTTGTGTCAAAAGGTGTCTGGAACATTGTGCAGGGCATTGATGTACGTCCTGGTTCTGAAGATGTAGGCGATGTTGAGGATGTTGCAGGTCTTGCTGCAAGGATTGCAGCTGTTAGAGTTGTTTTGCCTACGGCAGAACAAGTTCGTTGGGATGTTAAGGATGCGCAGGCTCATGCATTGATTGCGTTGTCTGTGAAGCGCACCATTATTCCTCACATCCGTTCAGCAAAATCTGCAAAACAGGCTTGGGATATTCTAGCAAGTCTTTATGCAAGCCGCAATGAGGCTAAAATTGCTTTGCTGCGTAAAGAGCTAGAGTCGAAGATTATGCATGAGGAAGATGATATGGACACTTTCCTTGCTAGTGTCAAGGATATCAATGAGCAACTCATTTCTACAGGTGAAGTCATTTCGGACAGTTCCCTTGTGCAGACTGTTCTTGATGCCTTACCAGATTCCTACCAGACTTTTGCTAGTACTTGGAGACTCATGACCCAAGGAAATCCTGAAGTTGTCAAGTTTGATGCATTATGCACATTGCTGTTGCAAGAGTCACTTTCTAGAAAAAACAGGACTAGGCAGCGTGCAGTTGAACAGGCTTTTATTGCTTCTCAAAGAAAGGGTGGTAACAGTAATGCAGCCACTTCTTATGCTTCTGCTGCGAGTGGCAAAAATTATGTTCCTAATGCTTCTGCTGGCAGCACTTCGTCTGGCAATTCTGGTGATAAGGGAAAAAAGAAGATGCGTTGCCATTATTGTAAAGCCAATGATCACTTGATCAAGTCATGTCCTAAGTTGAAGGCCAAAGAGGCTAAGAAGAAAGAGGGTGGTTCCACTGCAAATGCTGGTTCCACTACAAATGCAGCCATTGTTGAGTCTTCTGTGAAAGGAGATTGTGATGCTGATGTTGATGCAGAATGGGCTTTTAGCGCAGAGTGCACTTACAATCCTGCCGTCCATGATGCATGCTTGTCAGTTGCTGCAGATTCACATGTGTGGTATTTCGAAAGTGGTGCTACAAAGCACATTACCTCACATCGTGAATTGTTTACCTCTCTCGAGTCTGTTCCTCATGGGAATTCAGTCACTTGTGCCAACAACGCCTCCTTATCCAGTTCAAGGAGTTGGAAAGATTGTGCTCACTGCTGCTAATGGCAGTTCCTTCACACTTGTTGATGCACTTTATGTACCTGGGATCAAGAAGAATCTCTTGTCTGTATCCGCACTTGCTAGACTTGGACTTGTAGTCAAATTTGTGGATGACAGATGTACAGTTCATGATCTCAGTTTTGGTGATGAAATTGTTGCATCTGGGCTTTTGTGCCGTGGGCTGTATAAGCTCACTTTGTATGACAAGTGTGGACAAAATTTTGCAAATGCTGTTGCAGATTCAAGGGCTATTTCAGATGCAAAACTTTGGCATGCACGTTTTGGTCATCTGAATTTTGCCAGTTTGCTGCGTTTGCAGAAATCTGATATGGTTGCTTCTTTGCCGCCTCTTGAAGCACCTGTCAAACATGTTTGTGAAGGCTATATTCTGGGTAAAATGCAGCGTTCTAAGTTTCCAAAGGATGGTTCAGTTAGGGCCACATGCAGGTTGCAGCTTGTGCATAGTGATGTTTGTGGGCCCATGCAAACTCCGTCCTTGGGCAATTACCTATACTTCGTGACTTTCATTGATGATTACTCCAGGCATGCATGGGTATTTCCGCTTAAAGCGAAGTCCGAAGTTTTTATGTGCTTCAAATTTTTTTTGGCTATGGCTGAAAATGTCTCAAAATGTACTATGGGCACCCTCCGTTCCGATCGAGGGGGGGAGTATATGTCTCATGAATTTAATGCATTTCTGGCTAGTCGTGGGATAAAACACCAATGTACAGTGCCTTATACACCTCAACAAAATGGTGTTGCCGAGAGGAAAAACAGGTCACTAACGGAAATGGCACGATGTATGGTCAAAAGTCAAGCTTTGCCGCATTCTTTTTGGGTTGAGGCCATCATGTGTGCCACTTATGTACTTAACAGGTGTCCTACGAAAGCTTTGCAGTCTATTACTCCATATGAAGCATGGCATGATAGAAAGCCTTCTATTGAGCACATGCGTGTTTTTGGCTGTTTGGCATATGCTTTGGTGCCACAAGTGTAGCGCAGAAAATTGGATGATAAGGCTGTCAAATGTATTTTTGTTGGTTATAGTGCTGAAAGCAAAGGTTAAAGGTTGTATCATCCTCAAACAAAACGCATTCTGGTTTCACGGGATGTAGTGTTTGTGGAAGATTCTGTTTAGCCCTTGCTATCATGTACTAGAGACAGTAATGTAAGCTCACAGGACATTTATGACACTTTGTTGCCTCTTTTCAGTGGTGGAAATACGAATGTAAGTTCCAATGAGGCAAATGTACAGCCTATGGGGGTTTCTGAAAATGTTTTAGAACAGCCTATTACTGATGCAGATGTACATGATGTACTTGATGAGGAAAGGGCTGAAAATGAGCAGGCTAGAGGTATGCCAAAATGGCTGGTGCACACTTTGCGTGACAGTAAATTGGATGCACCTTTATCTAGTCGTACTCGTTCAGGCTCTCGCCATGCATCTTATGCATCAAATTGTTATGCTTTGGCTGTGTCTAGTTTACATGATGTTGAGGAGCCTCTGTCTTTTGATGAAGCACAGAATTCAGAAAATTGGATTGCTGCCATGAAATCAGAATATGATGCACTTATAGAGAATGACACATGGACTTTATGTGATTTGCCTCCTGGCAAAAAGGCCATTAGTACGAAGTGGGTTTACAAGTTGAAATGCAATCCGGATGGTGAGATCGATCGCCATAAGGCTCGACTTGTTGCAAAGGGTTATGCACAACAAAAAGGCATAGATTATGAAGAGACTTTTGCTCCCACTTGTCGTATGACTACTGTACGTTTTCTATGTGCATTGGTAGCTCATTTTGGTTGGGATGTACATCAATCAGACATTGTTACTGCTTTCTTGAATGGTGACATATTTGAGGAAGTTTATGTAACGCAGCCTCGCGGTTTTGTCATAAAAGGACAAGAGGACAAAGTGTGCAAATGTAAGAAGGCTTTGTATGGGTTGAAGCAATCTCCTCGTGCTTGGTATGAGAAAGCTGACACTCATTTGGTTAAACGAGGCTTTCGTAACAGTCCAACAGAAAGCACATTGTATGTAAAGCGTGAGGATGATGTATTTCTCATTGTGGTTCTTTATGTTGATGATTTGCTGATCACTGGACCAAATGAGAGACATATTGCTGAATTTAAGGCTGATTTGAATGCTACTTTCAAGATGAAAGATTTGGGCCTGTTGCATCATTACTTGGGTATACAGTTTAAGCAGTGTGATGGTGGTATTGCCTTGTGTCAGAAAAGTTACATAGAGACATTGCTATGTAAGTTTGGACTTGAGGATTGCAAACCTATTGTCACTCCCATGGAAACAAGTTTGAAGTTGAGTCTACATGATGCTGGCGATCCTGTTGATGTCACTCTTTACCAAACTAACGTTGGCTGCCTCATTTATGTATGCAACACGAGGCCAGATATTCAGTTTGCAGTCTCGCAGGTCAGCAGATTTATGCATAGCCCAGGGTCTAAGCATTGGCAGGCTGTCAAGAGGATTTTCCGCTACCTTAGTGGCACTTTACATCTTGGCTTGTTTTATCCCAAGGGGGATCATTGCCGCCAGACTTACATGCTTTTTCGGACTCAGATTGGGCTGGTTGTTTTGACACGCGAGTGTCCACAAGTGGTTTTTGTTTCATGCTTGGCAGTTCATGTATATCATGGTTGAGCAAGAAGCAACCTACTGTGGCCACTTCGAGTTGTGAGGCTGAGTACATGGCAGTCTTCACAGCTACGGTTGAGTGTGTATGGCTCAGACGCCTTATGGCTGACTTGGGTGTTGGACAGGACACTGCCAACACTATCTACACTGACAGTCAGAGCGCATTGGCAGTTGCGAGGAACCCAGTTTTTCATGCTCGCACAAAGCACATTGAGGTGCATTACCACTATGTCAGGGAGAGGCTCTCAGCAGGAGAGATCAGCTTGGCTTATGTGCCAACACAGGAGGACCTTGCAGATCTTTTCACAAAGGCATTGTCTCGTGAGAAGCTTGAAGCTTTCCGCAAAGCTTTGGGCTTACTCCCCTTTGTGGACTCATCCTGTCCTCAGGGCATGGCACTTCCCTTTACTCATGTGCCAGCTTTTGCAACCCTAATTCCAACAAGAAGGACGTTAAATCCATCTCTGAATTAGGAACATCGTTTCCTATATCCATGAGAGGCACTGGCCTTTCATCCTCGTCCCCCTTCGCTTCTCTCACTGCTTTCCACAATTCTTCTGGCCACACTGACCCTCAACTATTGGCACATAAGGTGGAAAATCCCCAAAAGAATGTTCTGTGGTATTAGGGACCACCCTATCCTTGCCAATTGACAACGGTTCTGGACTCTCTATCTCTTCAATTTCCTCACTTATTGGCTCTATTGGCTTTTTTCGGATGGCAAAACAACTACCCTATTATGTATTGATTCTGGAGGTGGCTCTAGCAAGGCTTGTGCGGCCTCTATAAGCTTTTTGCACATTTCAAACCTTCGCTTTTCCAATTCTGCATATGGATAAGTCAACCATATTTGTTCTAGCGTTTCATGAGGCTGCAATCGCGCCTCATATGCCTTGATGATAGCTTCCAAGGGTTCAAAAATATTTTCCGCAAGTACCAACCCTCCCCAGCTAACACTCTTTTGTTTTTCAGCTGGTTTAAGGGTGTCAACTTTCCTTTGCTGTTTCACTTACTCTCGAGCTTATTCAAGTTCAGCAGTTACATCCCTTAACTTCTCTTCTTGCCTGGCATTCACCTTAGCACGCCTTGCTCTCCATAACTCGCTCATGCTCACTTGATCAGGGTTCTCCTCTTCTAGAGTTGATGCTTTTCCTTGTTTCCTCTGAGCTCTTGTGACTACTCGCAGGCACCTTTTGCTCTTCCTCTGATCCACTAAACGGAATAGTGCTCATTAGATTCAATGTCGTATGAGGCTTTTGGCCGGATTATTAGGGCAATCAGCCAATTAAATGCGTAAGCCCACAATCGGCACAAAAGCCATTCACTCTTACTATATCCGTTCTAGGATAGTCCCTCATTAAATGATCCCCATTGCATTTATAGCACGGTCCTCTTGGCTGCGCTAGAGCTGTTCCAAATTGACGTTGAGGGTAGGTGGGGGCCTAGGCCTTACCATTCCTCCCTGTCCTGCAATGAACATAAGAGTAGGGATATCCAATGACACCTTACCCTAGATGTTCGCCGCAATTGCACTAACTCCTACATTCCAATAATCAGGTGTGGCAGGTTCCTCGTATGCATAGTAGCCTTGGTTCATTCTTGGAGATGGTGGCTCTTCGTAGTATGCTGTCGGCACTAATGCTTTCTCCTCTACTTCCTCACCTCCTTGCACATACCTTACTGCCACTTGTTGATCCCTTGGCAATGGTGGTTGCGCTCCAAGCTTTGGCCTGGTTTCACAAAGTGTATATGTCGCAACAAATTAGGGCTTTTTTGTGCGTTATTTCCATTATGGTCACGCTATCTTGACTCTTTGTGGAGTCTCCTTTTTGAGTTGATTTTCTCACTTTTCCCTTTCAAATTCTCCTCTATTTGGGTTAGGTAACACTCTCAGTATGTGTGGTGTCGACAAATGCACGGTCACACTAGCTTTTAGGCTCTAGATTTCTCTTGTTTCATCCAATGCTTTCCTATCTCTCCCTTAATGTTTTTCGTCTCGGTGTGCACAAGTCTGACAGCTACACTCTTTGATCTCACAAGGCGTTCTTCAGAGTCTATCCCTCTTTGGCTCAGCTTCTCTCTAAATTATCTAGGCTCGACAAACTTTTTCTCTAGCCTTGGCAATTTTGCTTTATTTTCTCACTTGATTCTGCACTAGGTGGTCTATCGGCTTGCTCTCCGTCTATGGAAAGGTAGGAAACCCTTATCCACTCTCAAATGTACTCGTCGTGAAACTCAAGTCAATGTCACCGGCTGTGACAACTCTATGTCAATCAAACGATTTGTCAAGTCGTACGCGTGCCTCGCAAGTAAAAGTCTGTCAAGACTATGCTCTCGTGAATGCCTGGATGTGCAACTAGATAGAGTCAAAACTCTCACTACGCCATGCACAATCTATGTCGCTAGCTATGCTCAAATGTGGCAAAAAATATGCACACTAGGTGCATTAAATAATGGCCCTATATGCCCAAAAAATAGCCCTGAATGTAGCCCTTAATGGCTAAGTATAAGTCTGCGCAATGCACTAGAGTCGTGTGGACTCAAGGTAGGCTCTCTATCAAAAAGTGTGCCGACAACAATGTAAAGGAAGCTGAATATCGGCCTATGTGGTGTCGTGAAGACCCAAATAATATGCAGTAGGGACACTAGGAGCTATCTCACGTCTGGGTATGTGATATGGCAATGAACTCGTCAAAGATATGCCCTCGTTACAACAATGGATGCTCAATGTGGTCAATGTCTCTAAGTTGTTCACTAGTCCATGTAATGAGCCTAGTCGCAAGGTAAGCGCTAGTATCAACCTCCAAAGGACTAGTCGATGATCTCGTCAAAAGAATCTCACTCAATGGATGCTCACTGTGGTCAATGTCTCTAAGTTGTTCACTAGTCCATGTAATGAGCCTAGTCGCAAGGTAAGTGCTAGTATCAACCTCCAAAGGACTAGTCGATGATCTCGTCAAAAGAATCTCACTCATCTCAATCGTGAATGTCCGGTGTCGTCTACGGTCATCAAAATGGCAATGTCGTGCTATGGATAATAGGTCATTGTCAATGTGCAAGGTGTGCTCACAAATGATTGATATGTCGTGTGAACTCATCAAGTGGGCTCTCAAGCAAATCAATGGTGCATGTCTATGTGGTCTTGTATAGTATCAGTGACAATCTAAGTGCTCTAGGCACTATATATAGCATATGCAACAAGGTAGTATGGCGAACAAAGTATGGAGTACCACTTATCAATTGAATAACAACCAATTGTGGTGTCTGCTGGTAGCAACACCTCCATCTAACATCAACCCATATGTGAACAACCAACCTTAGTATGCCATTACTTGTAGTACATATACGTGCAAATCTAAATCATCAACATAGGCACCAAAAATTGTTTAGAATGCCCAATAACAATGGATTTGCATGCAATCACCACAACAATCATATTCTTGACATATAAACGCTCACAATGGTGTAGCTAGCAAGTTCATCAACAACGAACCATTGATTCAGAGGAGTGGGATTGGGTGCAATCAGAAGACAGGCGCGGACGTGATGATAGGTGGATGAGGAGCCTCTATTTATGGCCTTCTGCTTTTATTAACGCCAGCCAGCATGGCTTTGAAAAGGGTTGAGCCCGGTTGGTGGGAGCCGCCGTGAATAGGGTGTGCAGCGGCGCTATAATTCAAGGCATGAGGTCAGCGCTATATGTGATTGAACTAAACCTTAGCGCTATATGTGTTGAACTAGGCCGCTATATGACTTGAGGGTCCGCTATAAGACAATTGCATGGCTGAGAGGGAGCGAAAGTGCTATATGACTTCCAGGGCTCCGGATCCACGTGCGCTATAAGAGGCAAGGCAGCCAGCAGTGCCAAGGGAGCGTGGGCTTGGGATGAGCGCTATAGGGCTGCCACGAGAGTGTGCTATAAGACTTGATACCCGGAGAGCTATACTACTAATAATAATAATAAGAGGCAGCGTGGGGCCGGTGCCGTGAGCTATAAGAGATGATTGGCTGCAGCGATATAAGACAGGGAGAGAGGGCGCTATAAGGTGGAGGCGGGAGAGGGCCCGGCGCTATAAGACTTTTTTTTTTTTACTGCCCGCTATATGTGAAGGTAGGCCTGGAGATCAGTTCTGTTGGCGGTATAACACTTTTTTCTTGCATGTCTTGCGCTATAAGTGGGTACCCGTCACTACCCGGTAGAGTCAGCACCATATGTGGCCCACGTGGCATGATGAGCAGGAGGTGGCGCCACTGGCGGGTGAAGGGGCTTGGGGCCTAGTGGGCAGTTATTGCAGCCACGCAGGCAGGAGTTGGCGGCGTCAAAGAGGACGAGTGTGGAGAAGTGCTGCAGGCCGGAATAAAGGGCTGGGGCCACAGGTTTATGGCGAGGGAGATAAAGCGGGTATGGTGGGCAGAGAAGGAGGGGTGGGGTCCGTGGGTATGAAAGGGGTGTGTGGGCTCGCGGCGGCATGTCTGGCGTGAAGAGAAGGGCGAGCGCCGAGCCCTCATGGGCCGTGAGTGGCGCAAGGGGGCCCAAGTGATGGCGGGTATCTCGCGTGAGGTGGCAAGCTTTTGTTTTTTTTTTCTCTTTTTCTTTTTTTTAAAAATAAATGGATAAGAGAGAGAGAAAGGGGAAGGTAGAGAGAGAAAAAGAGAGTTTTTTTAAAATAAAAATAAAAAATAAATAAAACAAAGGGAAAATAAAATAAAAAGGGGGAATTTTTATTATTATTTTATTATTCTTATTTTTTATTTTTTATAAATAAATAAATGCAAAAAGGGGAAAAACACAAATAAAGAGGGGTATTTATATATACATATATATATTTTACTTTTTTAATAAAAAATGGAGAAAATAGAAAATAGGGGGGAGTGTTTTTTTAATAAACAAAGTCAATTAAAAAAAAACTCAAAAAACTCAAAAATATCACAAGGGGCTTTCACACGCAAGTTTTCGGCGAGAGCGTGCCTCACACAGCGCGAACGTGCGCGGGCATCAAAATGGGACAAGAAAAAAATAACAGAGACGAAGAGAAAGTGCAGCAGAGAGGGCGTGAGCGAGCGCAAGTGATTCAGCTGCGCCCATGTGTGCGTGCAAGTGCGTGCCGACAGTAAAAATTCATCACGAGACATAAAAATAGCACAAAAATTGCTAAAATTAGCTAGAAAATCCCCAGGCACTCACATGATTATCGTGCAGACTCTGGCGTAAATATAGTGCACAAATTTTTTCAAATTTTGTAATTTTTAACTAATTTAAAGCAACGTTTAGGCAAATAATTAGCAAATAATTTCCAAAAAAATACCAAAAATTAGCCAAAACATTTTTGAGAATTATGCAGAAAATTATTCTCAAAATGCAGCACCGCATACCACAAAATTGATCATCAATTCATTACACACATCAATTACCAAGCAAAACAAACATTTTTAGGGCCGGTTTTGCCTCTTTTTTACCCGATTTGGACCCAAAAATTATGGCGATTAGTGATCCAATTAGCAAAAATTCTGAGTATACACCTTTTGCACACTATCTCAACATCATCTTGCAACCAAAATCATACCCATTTGTCAATTGTAATTAGGCTAAATGTGTGTGCACACACAAGCATAAACGTCACCTATGCACACACACAATTTCTACCAAAAATTGGGCAACCTTTCGGCGCTATTTTGGCATCCAAAAAACCATATTCATAATGTGGAGTAAGTCCACCTGGCAGTACCGGCCAGTGCTGATGTAAGCCTATAAGGCAAGAAAGTGTATCTTGATGTAGGGGGTACATGCTATATAGGAAAGAACACGGGCCTGAACGAGGAGAGAGGTTTTGAGTCCAATCTTGAGATCAAACGCACTGTGTATTCCACATTGGTGGAGACGGCGGGCAGCAGACAGCTATCTGTTGCTCTCCAGCATAGCCCGCCCCTGTGCATCTTATTCTTGCCCAGAAAATGAGTCATCCTCTCTCCTCGTTCAGGCCCGCGTTCTTTCCTATATAGCATGTACCCCCTACATCAAGATACACTTTCTTGCCTTATAGGCTTACATCAGCACTGGCCGGTACTGCCAGGTGGACTTACTCCACACCTCCCTAATGTAGTGTGCTCACTACAAGACACTTAGAGAGAGAGACTGGACCAAACTAAGCTTGCCCTCAACGAGTGAGGCAGCTCCTTATATTGAGCACTGGAAAGGCTACATGCCAAGAACAACAGAAGTGTCCTCTCACACTAGGTGGTTGGACACACGACCACACACCACACCTCCCCCCTTAGGGAGAAAAGGATGAACATCTTTTACAAATTTGGACGGAGAAGGGACTCGACACAAAGGGATCAACTCCAACGCCTCATCCGGGGGGAGTGATCATACAACGGCTTAGGGGCTAGGGACTGAACTTGGTGGCTAGACTCGACATCGTGCCGATCATCATCAAGGCACGGAACTCGTACATCTCGCTTATGCAAACATTAGGTCGCTATCCCAATGAAATGGACAAAACGAGGAAGGACTGACTGAGGATTGGGTGCGAAATTTTTGCGACATGCATCCCTTCCCGAAGGAGCTTGATGTGATGGTAACGGTTATTCAACAAAAACTAGATTGCAAAAGGAACCAAAGATGAAAAGACTACCACTAAACACAATGAAAAGTTGAGCTTCGCGATTGCCACTCTGCTTCATGACCAGCAAGACTAGAAGATCAGGTACCTCTGTAGCAGTCAAGATGCAGCAACTCCCGTCTTCTAGAGCATTCTCAAAACAAGAACATTTGAAAACCAACTGCAAATGCCTTGTAGACTCTTACATACAATTAAAAAAACCATCAGGCAGCTTAACAGCCTCATCACCGTGGCCCATCCAAACCGACAGACGAGTGCAGAGGGGGCCATCACCAAAAAGCCTGGAGCCAAAAGCCTGGAGCCTCAGAGAGCCAATACATCCATGCGCCCATATTCCTGGCTGACAGTAGGCTTGACATGGCCGCCAAGAACTTTAACAATGAGTTGTAGGCCATAGCAGATGCCAAGGACTGTAACGTGATGCGTGGAGGTGTACGTGAAAAAGGAGGGGGGCAGAGAAGGGGAGCTGGGCTCGTGGACAGAGTGCGGGCCTCCGGAGAGAATGACGAGAGAGGGGTGTAGGAAGTGGCAGAGAAAGCCCCCTCCTTCTCCTCCTGCTCTGCATCAGCAGTAAGATTGGCAGGAAACTGGAACATTTCCAAACCCTCATCCCTTGCAAGGAGTACCCAGGAACATTGTAGCTGTTCGCTCAGACTAATGGTTTAACAGAGCGTTTAAATCGCACACTCAAGCAAGTAATTGCTGCATTTGTAGATCCTTTGCATCAAGACTGGGATCAAGTGTTGCCGTTTGCAGTACATGCATACAACACTTCAGTCCAGGCTTCCACACGAGTTAGTCCTTTTCGAGCTTTGTATGGGTGCGATCCTGCCTTCCTCCTGATATGGCAACATTACAACTCACACCATCCAAAGCAGATGCGGTTGACTGGCTACATTATCTCCAACAGCAACAACCTCTTCTCCGTAGAGCCCTTCTTCACAATTTACACATAGCACAAACCCGTCAGAAAAAAGCTTATGATGAAGGCCGGATCTTGGTGGAATACCCAGTGAATGCTTTAGTACTACTGTACTACCCCATTCGACGCCCGGGTTTGAGTGAATCTTTGTTACACCGTTGGGTTGGGCCCTACAAAATCCTGCACAGGCTCCGCACCAACACCTATAGATTGCAGCGATTGTCTAACAACCGTATCACCACTGCTCACATCACGCGCATGAAGCCTTATCACGCCCCTTCACAGACATGATGACCCCCTTCTTCTGTTTTTGGGGGGAGGTGTGGAGTAAGTCCACCTGGCAGTACCGGCCAGTGTTGATGTAAGCCTATAAGGCAAGAAAGTGTATCTTGATGTAGGGGGTACATGCTATATAGGAAAGAACGCGGGCCTGAACGAGGAGAGAGGTTTTGAGTCCAATCTTGAGATCAAACGCACTGTGTATTCCACAGGCCTAATCTTGGAATCGGGTTTCTGCGTATGTGGAGCAGTAGTGGACAGGTAATTGAGTAATGCCTGATTTGTGTGGCTAACGTGAAGCATCATGTTGGAGATAGTCTGCAGCATTTGCTCCATTTGTGTGTTGCTGGTAGTGAACTCAGGATGCATAGACGCATCCTCATAGTGAGGAGAGCTGGGTGCTTGGTGTGGAGAGAGAGGATGACTCATTTTCTGGGCAAGAATGAGATGCACAGGGGCGGGCTATGCTGGAGAGCAATAGATAGCTGTCTCCTTCCCGCCGTCTCCACCAATGTGGAATACACAGTGCGTTTGATCTCAAGATTGGACTCAAAACCTCTCTCCTCGTTCAGGCTCGCGTTCTTTCCTATATAGCATGTACCCCCTACATCAAGATACACTTTCTTGCCTTATAGGCTTACATCAGCACTGGCCGGTACTGCCAGGTGGACTTACTCCACAGGCCCAAGTCTTTTTCGGGGTTTTCGACCGAAGATGTCCTCACATGGTTGGACCACTTCGACAACGTGGCTAGTTATCATCGCTGGTCTGATGATCGCAAAGCGATGGAAGCGCGCACTCTTCTCGAAGGCGTGGCCGCGACTTGGTTCATCCAGCAACCGGAGGACGTGAAAAGTGACTGGGGTATGCTCAAATCTTTACTAATTCAAAATTTTGCTCACCAGAACATTACCCAGAGTGCTTTACAACAACTGCATGTTTTAAAACAACAACAATTAGAGCCTATCGCCCAATTTTCTGTCAAAATGAATCAACTGCTTCTTCGCGCCGACCCTACCATGTCCGAGGAAATGAAACTCTTCTTTCTTTGGCCTCGTCTGCGACATGACATTTCTCGACGTGTTCGTGATCAGGGCCCTACTTCATTTCATGCGGCTATTCATATTGCACAATGCATTGAAGGTACATTGCAATCTGACATTTCTACTGTGTTAACATCGCAACCTTCTGCTCAAAGATCTGCAGGAAACTCACATCCGACACCCATGGATATTGATATTCAAAATGCTCAAATCAACTCAAGGCCGGTCAACTCCAGGAGAGCATTACCTGATCGTGATGCTCAAGGACGTCCCAAGTGTTTTTACTGCAACACATATGGCCACATTAGGCGGCATTGTCGTCGGCTCCAAGCAACTCAACAACATCAAAATGCACAAATTCAACTGGCTGATGCTGCTGCCCTGGTAGAACTGCCGGAAAACATCTAGGCGGGACGGTGGTGGAAGAGCATCACCCGCATATTCAAGCAGCAGCATCTTCCGGGCGCATGGTGTGTTCATTGCCAGTTCAAATCGAGGACACATCACATGAGGCACTTCTAGATTCTGGGAGTACAATCTCTTCTATTAGTCAGGAGCTAGTCCAGCGATTAGGTCTTCTCACCAGCACAGCTCCTCCAATCACTGTGTTGTTTGGAGACAACAATCAAAAGTATCATTCCCACTCACAAGTTTTTTGCACATTCACAATAGCCCACAAACAATTCACTCATGCATTTTATGTTTTGCCTAGACAGTTGTTTCCCATTACATTAGGTTGTGACTGGTTTGTTAAGACCAAAGCTCAATTACACTTTGATTCTCAGCATTTAATTTTGCCAAACATAGTTCCCCTTTCAATATTTTGCTCACATCGAGGGCCAAATTTTGTGCATGCACAGTATGTTGTTGTAGATCAAGATACACGTCTCCGTGACGTCCGCATAATGCTACATCAATTTCCCAAACTGTTTAGGACACATAATTCCCCAATCAATCTTCCTATCACGCATCGCATCAATACCAGTGATGTTCCCCCAGTACGCATGGCCTCTCACCGTAGGTCTCCTTTAGAGAAACAACGCATCAGTCTGGCAGTCCAAGATATGCTCAGAAAGGGAGTAATTAAACCCTCATGTAGTGATTGGGTCTCCGAACCCCATTTGGTTCGGAAGGAAGATGGCAGTTACAGATTTTGTATTGACTTTCGGCCGCTTAACAAAGTCACCATCCATGATCTTTACCCCATACCTAGAATAGATGACCTGTTGGATCAACTGGGAAAATCGCAATACTTCACATCCCTTGACCTGGCCTCCGGGTATTGGCAAATCCCTTTGCACGCATCTGACGCCCACAAAACTACTTTCCGAACACCTATGGGTTTGTACGAATTTACAAGAATGCCGTTTGGTCTATCTGATGCAGGAAGCTCGTTCCAGAGAACAGCCAATAATATCTTTGGCGATCTCATCGAACAGGGCGTGGTCTTAGTGTATTTAGACGACATTCTCATCCACACACAGAGTTGGGACCAGCACCTAGAAGTATTGCGGGAAGTATTGAAGAGAATTCAGGACTACAAACTCCAGTTGCAATTCAAAAAGTGTAAGTGGGGCAGCACCAGGCTTAAATTTCTGGGTTTTATCATCTCCGCAGCAGGCATACAGATGGATCCTTCAAAAATAGTTGCCATTCAGGATTACCCTCCTCCAACTACAGTTAAAACACTCCAAAGTTTTCTAGGAATGGCTAATTTTGCCCTGCGTTTTGTCCCCAACTTGGCTTCCATAACCTATCCTCTTCGACGACTGCTCAAAAAGAATACTAGGTACAATTGGACATCAGCATGTCAGCAAAGTTTTGAAAAGCTCAAGCACGTCATAAAGGAAGCAGCTCTTTTGGCTCACCCCGATTTCCAAAAGCCATTTAAGCTTCAGACAGATGCGTCAAATCAGGGTTTAGGAGCAGTGCTCCTCCAGCAAGATGATCTCTTGCGATGGCAGCCTATTTCATTCATCAGTCGGTCCCTTACACAGGCTGAGGCTAACTACTCGACAACTGAAAAGGAGTTTCTCGCCATAGTTTGGGCTTTTCACAAGCTACATCCTTACCTTCATGGGACGCAGGTAATGGTTGAAACAGATCACAAGCCTCTCATTCATCTGTTGCAAAAGTACCACCCTCCTGGGCGATTACTACGCTGGGCTCTTGCTTTGCAGGAGTATCGGTTCTCCATCAGCTATTGCAAAGGCATCCACAATTTCGTGGCTGATGGGCTTTCTAGGGCTGAACACCAAGCAGCACAATTCACCCCCCCTCCAGCAAATCTACCAGTAGCACTCAATCAGATGGCTGCCTTGCAACAGCAAGACCCCGAAATTCAGCATATACTCCAAAAGCTACGGTCAGCATAGTCCACAAACCATCAGCAAAGGTTTATGGTATTCGATCAGGTTTTACACTATGTTTCTGAGGGCCAACAGCCGCGGATTGTGGTGCCTATTGCATTACAACCTCTCTATTTACAATTTTATCACGCTCATCCCATGTCAGGACATCTAGGCTTTCACAAGGTTTTAGAAAAGTTGCGCCTACACTATTATTGTCCAAAGATGAGGCATTCAGTCTCCGACTTCCTTCAAAGATGTGAGACATGTCAAAGCACTAAATCTCCCCCTCGGAATACAGGACAGCTAGCCCCAATAGTGGTCAGTGAAGCATTTGAGCTGGTGGGCTGGGATCTAATGGGCCCTTTCCCCACATCTGTTACAGGTAATCGCTATATTCTCGTCATCACAGAATACTTAACCAGGTGGTGTGAGGCAATTGCGCTCCCAGATGCAACTGCATCTACAATCGCTACAGCACTCTTACAAAAGCTTATTTTCAGCCATGGATGTCCTAGACAACTCTTATCTGATCAAGGAACACAATTCAAGAGTGAAGTCCTCGCGATTCTAACAAAAAGTCTGGGAGTAGCTCAACTCTTTGTTTCCCCATATCACCCTCAGACTAATGGTTTAACAGAGCGTTTAAATCGCACACTCAAGCAAGTAATTGCTGCATTTGTAGATCCTTTGCATCAAGACTGGGATCAAGTGTTGCCGTTTGCAGTACATGCATACAACACTTCAGTCCAGGCTTCCACACGAGTTAGTCCTTTTCGAGCTTTGTATGGGCACGATCCTCGCCTTCCTCCTGATATGGCAACATTACAACTCACACCATCCAAAGCAGATGCGGTTGACTGGCTACATTATCTCCAACAGCAACAACCTCTTCTCCGTAGAGCCCTTCTTCACAATTTACACATAGCACAAACCCGTCAGAAAAAAGCTTATGATGAAGGCCGGATCTTGGTGGAATACCCAGTGAATGCTTTAGTACTACTGTACTACCCCATCCGACGCCCGGGTTTGAGTGAATCTTTGTTACACCATTGGGTTGGGCCCTACAAAATCCTGCACAGGCTCCGCACCAACACCTATAGATTGCAGCGATTGTCTAACAACCGTATCACCACTGCTCACATCACGCGCATGAAGCCTTATCACGCCCCTTCACAGACGTGATGACCCCCTTCTTCTGTTTTTGGGGGGAGGTGTGGAGTAAGTCCACCTGGCAGTACCGGCCAGTGTTGATGTAAGCCTATAAGGCAAGAAAGTGTATCTTGATGTAGGGGGTACATGCTATATAGGAAAGAACGCGGGCCTGAACGAGGAGAGAGGTTTTGAGTCCAATCTTGAGATCAAACGCACTGTGTATTCCACAATAACATCAACATAACCATAAACCCTCAATGGTTTTCCAACATCACTTTGGCATCAAAATTTCCAACAAATTGCATCAATTTTTGTGCAAAAACTAGCACCGCAATGTGCTCAAACGCCTTCACAAAAACATAGTCTTTTGCACATAGAATTGAACCAACTTTGTGCATACAAATCATACACGAAACCTGCAATTTATTTTCAGAAATCAGATGGTCAATGCACTTACATTGCATCACTATTAGCATTGAAATTACAGTCCATTTGACGATTACACACTTGTGTGTGTGTGTAGGCAACCGCACCGCATCTTTACCTACAAGCACACATCATAAAAAATCATGTGTAGTATCAAATTGCATGAAATAAAACGCACAATTGCATTGGGCATGCATCCAACTCTTGATTAAAATCAACTCCAAGAAAAATGCCCAATTTGGCAAAAATTAGTGAAAATTAGTAACTAGTCAATGATTTTGGCTACTCATTGCGCACAAATGGAGTGTAATAAGAGTGCGTGGACACCATAAGAATGTTGTCCCTACACCTAATTAGACTTCTACTTGTGTGTAGCACAAAAAACACCAACCAATTAACGAGAAATTAACCCCAAAAATAGGCAAAATTAGCAAAAATTAGTGAGCTAAAGAGGTGAAATTAGTGATGAAAATCAATGTGTGGGGGTTGTTTTGTGTAATGTAAGCCTCAATCTTTGAAAATCTAAGTCACATGCTTACTAATTTGCCTCCAATTAGGGACAAACATAATCCAAAATCGATGAAAATTAGTGAATTAGCAAGAGGGATTACCCTCTTCTAATCAATCCAATGACACCATTAGCTTAGGATATCGATCCCCGGCAACGACGCCAATGTTGGGGCATCATAGCATAGCGGCATCCACCAACATAATTGTCAAATCCGATGGATTTCTACCCGGCTAGGACATGGAGGAACATACATCACATGTATGTGTGTCAATGAGAAGATTAGTAAGGAATTGATGCAAATTTTAGAGAAGCCTAAAAAGAGGTGAGAAGACCTAGACACCCCTCTACGGTCTTGTCTACAAGCAAGCTCACTACCACTCTACCGTTCGGTCCAATCTCTCAATGCATAAGCCTAATCTTGCTCTATGCTTGCTAATCAATCACTAATCACTAAACCATCAAATATACATGTGCATAATCAAGCGCAGTGAAGCGACACATGCACTACACAAGCCTACACACACAAGGAAGCATGCTCAAGAAGAGGGAAAACTTGATTAAAGAGAGCAATTAAGACACTAATTAGAGACTAATCAATGACAAAATCAAGCATAATTAGCATCAATGCAAAGATGAGAGAGAAGAGAATAGAGTTTAGCCGTTAATTGACGCCAATCCATCATTACACGAGCGTAGGATTCTTGGAAGGTCCATAGCCATCACCTTCTTCTTCACAAGATTATCTCAAAATGCATAAAGACCTCCTTTCACATTGTGCATTTTCACCTATATACTCTAGGTCTTTTTAGAAATGGCCAGGCGCCCAAATGCACCTGACTCATTTGCACTGCCAGCTAAGCTACCTAGGTTCCATATTTAGCACAATGTTTACAAGTTGGAACTCTAATAGAGCCCAATGGAATAATTACAGTCCGCTCTTGCAGTCATTGACGGGAATTACATAAAAGTTAAGTGACCGTCGATGTTGACCGTAAGTTCACTTGATGGCGTTGGATCCTCTCTTCACTGCATCTTCACTTTATTAGTATCTTAGGTACACATCCACATCATTCAATGTCACAATCACATACTATAAATAGTAACAATATGCATAGACGCATCGGTGACATGTTGTTAACCCCGCCGGTTAGCAAAAGCATGATTGGTTGCCAAGGGATTCAAGCAAGAAAAAGGTGTTGATTTTGATGATATCTTCTTCCCTGTGGGAAAGATGACTACATTGTGGGTAGTGCTTGGCTTGGTAGCTCATGGCAACCTAGATCTGGTCCAAATGAATTGGAAGATAGATTTCCTTCTTGGTGATCTCTAGGAGGATGTGTACATGCAACAACTTGAAGGGTTTGTTGAACCAAGTAGAGAAGATCTTGTGTGTAGACTTAAGAAATCACTTTACAGCTTGAAGCAAGGGTCTAAGCAATGGTATCAAAAGTTTGACATTGTCATGTAGTCTCATGGATATAGAAGAAGTCAAGGGGATCACTCCTTGGACACAAAAAATTCAGTGTGACAGTTCATTGATAATTTTGGTACTCTATGTTGATGACATGATTAGTCAAGAAGAACACTCACGAGATTGCAAAATTGAAGCAAATGCTCAATCAAAATTTTGTTATGAAGGAGTTTTGAGAAGCCACTCAATTCCTTGGTATGTGAATCAAGAGGGAAAGGTCAAAAGGCATTCTTGAAATTTCTCAATGGTCATACATTCACAAAGTCTTGCATTTTTTCAACATGTAGGGGGGGAAGGCATTGAATAACCCCATGAAGGCATACTTGAAACTTAGAAAAGAATAGTTTTCCAAGCTAGATAATGAGAAGGCCAAAATGGTGAAGATTTCTTACTCATCAAGAGTGGGCAATCTCATGTACATGATGGTGGTTGCAAGGCTAGCCATTTCATTTGTAGTGGGGATAGAGTGAGTTTCTACATGTAGAATCTTGGCAAGAAACATTGGGAAATGGTGAAATGTATCCTCAGGTACTTGAAGCTATGGCAAGAAAGTATTTGCACTTTAGTAACAATTATGCATCCATTATTTGGTACACAAATTCAAACTATACGGGTTGTGTTGATAGTAGAATATTTGCATCTAGCTACATTTATATATTTGATGGAGGATATATCTCTTGGATATCATGTACTCAAGATTGTACGTCCTCTTCCGCTATAGAGGCTGAGTATGTTGCAACTAGTGATGCAAAAAAAAAAGGCTTTATGGCTGATACATTTAGTGGGAGACCTAAACTTGGGTAAGCAGATTCTAGTGGCATATTGCAATTGCCATTTATTTGGCCAAGAATCCCATGTTTCACTCTAAGTCAAAGTACATTGAGGTGAGATATCACTTCATTCAATATGTGTTGGTAGCAGCAGATAAGCAAATAGAGCTAGTCAAGATCCATACAAATGACAACCCCGCAGATGATCTTTCAAAGAGCCTAGATTTGGATTGCTTTTTACTTTGCATTGACTTGATGGGTGTTTGATGAAGCTCGTCATATGCTTCATGGATTTACATGTTGTCCAAAGTTGTAATTTACCACTCAAGCCACATGGGATAATAGCCAATTGGTCAGCCCTTGCATGGGACACCCCTCATATGGCTTAATATAGAATCAAATAGTGAATAGACAATAAGGTGCTCTTGCACCATTGGAAATAGTGTTTGTAGTGTTTGATCTCTCTCCTCCATCTCTAAGCACACCCCTCCCCCTTTCACACTCCACCAACTGACCACCCCATCCACACCTAAAGCTACAAGACTCCATAGTTAGAAGTATGGTCATAGCCTTCCAAAAGGACCACTTGAATTCATTATTAGCTTGCTCTCACCCTCTCAGCCCCACCCCATCCACCGACCACCTCCAACTAGTCCACCCACCTTCCCCACCCTACATGCTTGCCACCTCATTCCTCATTGCCTGAAACCCACCTAGTGTCATCATTTTGCGTCCCATGATGATGACTCACAAAATGAACTTGAAATACCCTAAGCTCACAGCAAGTCTCCACCAAGACCTAGATGACCACTACATCATGTTCAAGGAGACTTATCTTCTCAACAACCTACCAATTGATTGAGACAAACGCTCCACTACTACCAAGGCCCTACAAATTAAGCACGTGGTTTTGTTTTAGGGCCAGCTACTCACCCTCATCATGCTCACAAGCACAACCTTGCAAAATTGTCATCCAAGGACATGAGTAAGCCGTAGGTGCACAAAGGAAATCTCATTAGCTTGTCAGGTTGAGACCAACCTACTCATATGCACTCAAATGATGCACTAATCACTCATCTACAAAAACTGATCTTGACCAACCATAATCCATAACGCTCACAAGGAGGTTCAACAGTGCAAAACAACTCTAAATTGCACAAAACTTGCTAGGCACTATCCCTTCACTAGAACACACCTACCTAGAAGTCCAGTATCACCAGATTCTAACCCTGTCCCTCTCAAATACAGTCACAATAGAGTAACAGGTCAAAACCTAAAAGTGTGTGAAACTCACATTTATGAGTACCTACGTGTATCTTATCTTGTCCTCGTTCCAGAAAGCACTTGATTGTTGAAAACAGACAACATATGCGTTACTTACAAGAAAATCAACCTCAAAGGAAGAGTGCTCACGAACAGCACTATTGCGTGAATGTTGGGGGTGGGCGCATAGCTCTTGGCAAGGCTACCACAATGGCGTAGTCGGCTTGTGAATACACTGAGGGAGATGCCCGTAGTTAAGAGGATAAGATCACTGACTCTCTCTCTCTCTCTCACACACACACACAAACAGTACTCGTACGATAGTTGATTTGAAATGATAATTGATTGTTTTTAAAAAACTAACCCGTGACCTTTATCCTTAGGTCACTTAAGTTCAAAAATGTACAAGTGCTAACAAAGGTCCTACTCAATGTATGTACAATTTGGAAACGCATCCGCGTCCCTGCCGATTATACAAATAGACTCATAATCCTGATTTGACTGATCAAAAAATGAATGTTGATACATTTACATGGAAAACTAAGGTGTGATTACAATTGTTGGGCTAAGGGGCTCCACCACTCCTCCCCTCCTACTTCATGTCTACCATGACATGAACTTAGTCAATGTTGCTGGCGTCGCTCCCTCTGTGCTTGCGCCAAAAAGGTGTCGTATCGCATTGATTCGTTGGCAATCAGAGGACCAAAAACATTAGATTTGAACATGAAGAACCCGGTATAAAAAGCTTCCTCAAAAGTTTGTAGATGATGACTTGGTAAAAACTTCAACCGTATGAAATAAGCATGTAAGACTTTCTCTGATGAAGGCGCACTAAGGTCATAGGATAACTGATTGTTGTGCCAAAAGGTGTTGTTGATATGCAAACCAAGATAAGATCATGGCTATGTGCATCAAATTTTGGGGCCAGAGTTTTCAAAAGAGAACCAACTATGTGTATGATACAATGCTAACTAATTGCTTAATAAATTATCCTTATCAGTATTTCTCCACCTCCAATGTAGTTTGGTGAATCAATCTGCAGCTTTTCAATCATCTCATGCAAGTAAGCGGCATGATCAATAATAGCCCCATGCTCGTTTCCCAAAGCCCAAGTCATTGTTGTAGTGATGGCTCCATGCGGTATTGTGTACCTGGCTGGTCTTTTAGTGTAGCATATCAAAAACTAGCTATATATTTGAGTCAGGGTTACCACTTGTGGGTTTATTATATCTCTAAAGGATGGTAGGGAGGTCTGCCTGAGATAGACATTTAGGTTCTTCCTTCTCTCCTTCATTCTTGCACCATGTAAAGACACCTTTAGTGCATTTGCTATAATTTCTTTGGTGATCTATACTTCCACAAGTTCATCATCCATGTTTGATACTCTACAAGTGCCATTCTCTTGGATGGTCTCTATCAGCTGCTGCTGGACTCTCTTGAAGTCAATTGCCACTGCTGGTAAGGAAACAAAATTCCATAGTCCCATCTTCTGTAATAGTTCTCGTGTGGGTGATTTCTTCAAGTAGTTTTACACCTCCTTGGGTATCATCACTATCTCCACTTGATTACCCTTGGTGTCCTGATATGTTCCTTGATAAATCTGGAAGGAGCTGGCTTGTTGCACTTCAGCTGATATCCATGTAGATGATGGATTTAATATCTCACATAGGATGGTGTAGGGTTCAACATCTTCCATTATTATCTTTTTACCTTTCTTCTTCCTAGGAGAAGCTTCCATGGAACCTGTATCCACAAGCAATCATACAGGTGAAGTTATAGTACTCTTGCATCAAATTTGACTAAAACATAAAGATGCATCTAGTTGAGAGCAACAGTCCCCATGTATAGTTATTGATGACATGAGATTCAATGCATGGATGATTGTTTTCTGATTCATAACTAATGCCAAAATAGGGATTTTAATGATGAGGTGATGACCAATTGTAGTGAACTTTTGGATACTAGTTGTACACATGGTGCTTGGGCCATTGGTTGTGGAGGTTTCCCCTTTTTGCTGTATTTTCATAATCTGCATTGCGATAGAGTAGGAGATCTCTACATATAGCTAATTTTCACAATTTGGCTTGGCTGACTTCTTCTATCAATATAGGACATGATGTGGCTTGAATTTCACCTTTGATGGAGATGAATGTACTTCCCATAGATAGTATTTCCAGTTTCAAAACTTTTCCTGAGAAAATGTGAGTCTATCTCTCTCACCATTAGTTGGTTTTGTCTCAAACTTGGTAGGTGTGCTAAACTAAGTATAGAGATCATAGCTGTGCAATCCAGATTTGAAAACTATGCCCCTTATATACTCTGCCTTCTCTATCACGATAGAGTAGGAGTTAGGTCACAATTCCCCCTTTTCACATCTGTAGCCCCCTACATGTCCTTCTCTAGAAATTTTGATGCCCTTGAAGCTCACACTTCTTGTTTTGACTTGGTACCTTCATGGTATTCTAGTTGTTGCCATCTTGACCTTCAAATGAGGCTATCTTTCATACTGATATGTATCCAATTTCCACCAAATATTGTACATCATCCTCATTTGACCTTGGGAACCTGCTTGTGAGCCCTAACTTTGAAAATTACCTCCCATAGATAGACTTCTATCTCTATCGTGATAGAGTAGGGCAGTTGTGTAGGTGATGCCTTTTTTGCCATGCAATGATGTATATGATGTTTGTATGACATGCTAATCACATGTGGGGAGCCAAAACAAAGTTTTGATGCAATTTGACCCCTCTAGATACTCTATCACGATAGAGTAGCAAATGTGTATTTTTCCCATCTTTTGGTTATGCCATTAGTCCCCCCTTGGTTAGTGAGCTCTTCTAGATACATACATTAAGTTATAGCCAACTTTGATCAAGATACTCCTTGTTTACAGTAGTTACCCATTTTCTAGAGTTGGAGATGACTCCATAGGTGGTTTCCACCATACTTGTCGGTAATTGTGTGACTTAGGCTGGCTTCCATCCTCTTTAAGTAGTCTCCTGGAGTACTTGGTTGTTCCCATGGTGCTTACTTCACCAAGAACGACCATTTTGGCATTTTCCATACTGATGTTGATGTTTGCCATCTTAGATGAACTTTTTCATGAGTAGCATCATTCTACCTTGTTTTCAACATCCTTGGTATGTGCCCTGTCAATTTTTGTGGCGTTTGGTCATCTCGTTAGTTCGTGAGAGCTTCGTGATGCTTTGTACGATTGCTACCAGGAGAGGGATTTAGGCCCACTTTTCGTTGCCCTAATGGTGATCTAACCACTTGGTTGGTTTCCTAAAGCCATCAGTTTCTTGACCCTGAAGTTTGGTCCAATTCTGGCCACTTTTGGTTGCCTGCACTTCTGGGAGCCGTGTGGTTTTAGGGTTTTTTTGGATGCATCTTTAGCACTTCCCGAGGTCATAGGAGTGTTCTCTAGGGTCTAGGCATTGAGCCTTTCAATTTTGGTCTCATTTGGTGGTCATTAGGTCTGCCTAGAATCTATTTTGTGTTGGTCCTATGGTGTTGTGATGGTGTCAGTGGCAAGGTTTCGCGATGAAATGAAGTGAAAAATACTTAGAAGCATCGTTGACGAGCATACCTCTCATGTTTGAATATGTATGGATGATCATGCGCGAAGAACGAAAGCTGGGAATTTTATGTCCACAAGAGGGTAGTCTCTCTCTCAAAGTCTCCAAGTCACAGATGAAAGGATTTTATGTGAGCCTACCTATATGTGTTTGGGGCCCCGACATGGAATTTCTCCATATTTTTTATGTGTCATAAATTTTAGCAAGATGCAATTTAGGCTCGCAAATTTCCTCATTTGGACTCCGTTTGCTCAAAATCCACCAATTTTTGCACTTTGACCCTTCCGGAGGTTCTATTGAAAGGTCAACCTTTCAACAACGCTTCCACAAAGATTCCATAAAGATCCCTCAAATATTCTCTAAAGATTCTAAATAAAGATGCTCATGAAGTGATGAAGACGAAGATGGATGTTGTAATGTGAAGATACAAGCTCATGGACATCATCAAATATCCTGTTATTATCATTTTGAGCCATTACGGCCACTTTTGTAATGTTTACGGGAACTTCATATTTTAAGTCAGCAATTGTATTGAGGCCACAGATGCTTGTTGGATGAGCAAAGCCAACTCACACTGTTGTAATTAAGCTCTATAAAAGCCTAGGGACAAATAAGGTCATTTTGGTCGGACATTAAGTTTTCTAAGGCTTAGTATATAAGCCAAAACCTAAAGCTTTGTAAAGAGACTTCTAATAAATCTGATCTTCTGTGTCGTTGGGAAGACTGCGAGAGAGTGAGAGAATCCGTGTGTGTGCTACAGGAGCTACGGTGGTCGGAATCGCAAACGGAGAGCAGCAGTGTGTTGCCCACGAGGAGAGCAACGCGTTGATGCTTACATCACGCGCGTTCGTCTGTGTTTTGGCAGATTCACCCGCGAGCTACTTTTGGAGTTTCGGTGAGTAACTGTTGTCCGTTTTTGCATTTCAGCATATCCACACGATCAGAGCGAGTAGAGCTACACATTAGGCACTTTAGTTTTCGAAAACATCGACCTGCAAAAACCGGCCAGACATCCTACGCGTTTTCTGCACGAAGGGTATTGAATAGGTTTTTTTGGTCATGGACCTTAGGGAGAGTGGCCTATTGGTGTTGATAGGATATCCCTCAAGTTTCGTAACGTTTTGAGAACGTCTAATGGGCTTTTGGCTTGCGGTCGTATCATAGGAGACTCTCACATTCACAAAACCGATGGCATGTAGATTTGATATCTCTGTAGGAAGTAGTCATTAGTCGGTCGAGTAGAGGTTGACACCCTTTGCTTGCTTCCACGCGCCTGCGGGTCGAGCTTCGTCCTCAGTTGACATTATATGTTAGGTGAGTTCTCGCTATGTTGACGTCCGTCACGGCGTATTCGTCCAACAGGTTCCGTCACCACGCTAGCCAAATTGCACTATCTCAATTTCACTCCAGTTTTTTTCTGTGCTTTCTTTGCATTTCCCTGCTCAAGCATCTCTTCTGTTGTGTTTTCATTTGGATTATGGATTTTTTCTTTATTTTTTGTTAGAAAATAGCTATAATTAACCAAATAAATCCCAAATCAACCCAAAACATAGCAAATCAAATCTAGAAAATTTCAATAATTATTACTCTACTCATTTCACATTCTTCTCTCCTCATATGTACAATCTCACTCTCAATTGTCATCCTTGGCCTATTTTTTGCTGTTTTTGACGACTTTTTTGTCCAATTTTGACTAAATCACTCAAAATAAAATAGGTCTAATCCTATATACAATATATGCACATCCCTAGGGGCTCATATATCATTGTTTGGTCCCCAAATCTTCTTAACTACAAAGGATTATTCTTCCAGTTTCCCAAAAATCTTGCAATAAAACACAAAATTGGTTGAAAATGAAAATAATTAGAAAACATTGCCCTCTAATATTTTCATATGGCATGGGTCCGCATTTGGAATGCCTCCCCCCTCCTAGTCAGAGTCCTCCCAGATGACAGGGTATTGTCAAGGGTATGTGCTGTTCATGGACAAAAAACATGTGCTAATGTAGGCTTTGTATTGTAGCCCTATTATGCATACATAGTCAATGCATGGAAAAATTAATGCGGTGCAAGAGAAGGGTATAAGCAATATTCTTATTGGCATTTCTTGTTGAGGTTTCCTGTTGTTACCAGGTCTTGTTGGCAAATTTTCTTTGCAATGAGAAGTTATAAAACTGCCGCTCTCTGTTTGATTGTCATTTGAGGCTTTATTAGACTCTCATGGTCATTTTTGTCATGTCAATATTTGTGTCATTGAATTTTTGTTGACATGCTTTGCATTTCCAGACCTTTCTCATAGAAGTAGTGTTCTAGCTAGCCTTGTTTGTGATTGGAGTTGTTTTGGACCGGCATTGTTGTGGTAGGCTAGTGGCATCTTGATGTGTGATTGTCAGTGTTTGAGTGGTATTCACCCTAGTTTGTGACCTGTTGTTTGATTGTCATTTGAGGCTTTATTAGACTCTCATGGTCAATTGTCATGTCAATATTTGTGTCATTGAATTTTTGTTGACATGCTTTGCATTTCCAGACCTTTCTCATAGAAGTAGTGTTCTAGCTAGCCTTGTTTGTGATTGAAGTTGTTTTGGGCCGCCATTGTTGTGGTAGGCTAGTGGCATCTTGATGCGTGATTGTCAGTGTTTGAGTGGTATTCACCCTAGTTTGTGACCTGTTGTTTGATTGTCATTTGAGGCTTTATTAGACTCTCATGGTCAGTTGTCATGTCAATATTTGTGTCATTGAATTTTTTTTGACATGCTTTGCATTTCCAGACCTTTCTCATAGAAGTAGTGTTCTAGCTAGCCTTGTTTGTGATTGGAGTTGTTTTGGGCCGCCATTGTTGTGGTAGGCTAGTGGCATCTTGATGCGTGATTGTCAATGTTTGAGTGGTATTCACAGTAGCCTAGTTGTTTTGGGCCGCCATTGTTGTGGTAAACTAGTGGCATCTTGATGCGTGATTGTCAGTGTTTCAGTGGTATTCACAGTAGCCTAGTTTGTGACGTGTTTAGGCACCCAAATCTACTTGGTAGAGCTAGTTTGATAAAGTGCTTTGGATTGCCATATCTATCGATTCTTATTGGTGTTACCACTATACATATTTATCGATTTAAGCTTTGTTGGCATAGTTTCTTTCGGCTGTTGTATCTTGGTTGTCTATGATTAAATCAAGCGGTCTTTTGGAAGCCACACTTGATATTTGCGCCCTTGATGAAATCATGCCCAAGATAAATCTCTAGCATGCACCCACACTTGATGTTTCCCTGCATGATTGCTAGCTTTTGATAATACGTTTCTTGCCAATCAAACTATGGTTGTTGTTGTGTAGTGTGTTGCGGCTTTACATCTTCTTGTCTCCACATAGACACATACTCATCATAAGACAAAAGTGGTTCCAAAAAATTTTAATTCTTGAAGATTTCCTGATCAGTATCCAAATCAATGAATATTTGATTGGTCTTCATCCATGGTATTGCAAGAATATATGGCATTGCAGATTTGTTAGGTGGCATGACATGAAGGTTATGAGTGAACACCTATCCTTGTACCATAATTGATAGCATGATAGAACATAGGGTGGTTACTTCATCTCCAGATGCGACCTTTAACCTGTGTTTCTCTGGTATTTAGATTACTAAGCCAAGCTTTTGATAGAGTTCAAAAATAATGACACTGAGCTTTGCTCCTATATCCAGTAAGGCATAGGTTTCCACTACTTCTGATCCTGCATAGACTCGTATGTAAGGACTGGACCAATCCTGGTCTGATTCAGCTATGTCAGTAGTATCTTTTTGCATGAGATCCGTAATCATTTTGGAATCTTGTCGCTTTCAGTATCCGCTTCTATTGTCTGAATTGTAGGAAGAGGATGTTCCTCTTGCACCTTTTCCTCTGTTTCAATGACTGTGATCATGTTCACTGTTCTCAAAAATCTTTTGCGCTTTGCGATGCGCTTTTTGGCCTCCTGTTGGCAGATACACCACGACGGATGTCAGCATAGCAAGAACTCACCTAACAAATATGTCAGCTAAGGATGGATCTTGACCCGCAGGCGCATGGAAGCAAGCAAAGGGTGTCAACCTCTACTCGACCGACTAATGACTACTTCCTACAGAGATATCAAATCTTAATGCCATCTGTTCTACGAATGTGAGAGTCTCCTATGATGGTACCGCAAGCTAAAAGCCCATCAAACAATCTCGAAACTTCACAAAACTCAAGGGAAGTCCTACACATACTAGTAGGCCTCTATCCCTAAGGTCTTTGACCACAAACCCTAACCCAATACCCTCCGTGTGAAATCATGTAGTATGTCTGGTCGGATTTTGCAGGTCACTCTTTCTAAAATCTGAAGTGCCTAATGTGTAGATCTACTCATTGTGAACGCGTGGATATGTTGAAATGCGAAAATAGACAACGTTTACTCACCCGAAACTCCAAAAGTAGCTCGAGAGTGAATCTGCCAAAATGCAGAAGAATGCGTGCAATGCAAGCATCAACGCATAGCTCTCCTCGTGGGCAACACGCTCCTGCTCTCCGTTCATGATTCCGACCACCGTAGCTCCCGTAGCACACACACAAGCTCTCTCCCTCTCTCGTACACAAAATATGACACACAGAAGATAATATTACTAGAAGTCTTTTTTTTACAAGCTTTAGGTTTTAGCTTATATTGTAAGCCTTAGAAAACCTAATGTCCGGCCAAATGACTTGAAATGTCTCTAGGCTTCTATAGAACATAATTACAAGAAAGTGAGATGGCTTTTCTCATCATACAAACATCTACGGCCAAATTACAAGTGCCGACTTAAAATATGAGGTTCTCGTAATCTTTACAAAAGTGGCCGTAACGGCTCAAAATATATTGATGGGATATTGGATGACGTCCATGAGCTTGTATCTTCACATTGTATCATTCGTCTTCATCTTCATCACTTCATCAACATTTTCATATGGCATCTTTAGAGAATCTTTGAGGAATCTTCATAGAAACGTTGTTGACAAGGTGGTCGTCAACACTCTCCCCCTCCGAATTCTTGTCGTCGTCGACAAGACCCTATGTCGTCGCTGGCCTTGACGTGTCATTCGTGTCTTTGTGCTGGTTGAAGTTTTTATTGTCGCAGCTTTTTCTGTGAATGCTTTGGATGTTTCCAAAGTCACCTTTGGCTTGTACTTGTAGTGTATCTGAAGCCTAGAACTCTCCCCCTCCAATTGGTTGTTGTATCTTCAATTTGTTTACTGGGGTTGTAGTCATTTGTTGTTGCAGCCGATCGTTGTCTTTGCAGCTCTCTTTGTTTTGTCTTGTGGTTATTATTTGGCATTTGTACTTGTAAGCTGACTTGAACCCTTGTTGAGCTTGTTTGGCCTCTCCCCTTGACTTGTCAGTAGATTTTCAATTAGTTGTGTGGGGATGTCATGGTTCTATGTTTCTGTGTTTTTATAAAATAAAAAACAAAAGTAAAAGGTGTCTTATTTTACAAAATGAAGGCCGTGGATACCTAGAAATAACTAAAGGGAAAACCCAGTGGGAAAAAAATGCCTTTAGTCACAATTAAATGCGAGTCTATATGTACTTATATTGCGATGTAACAGATTTTTTACTGATTTTAAGTACTTATGGCCGTATGGCTACTATTATTTTCTTGATATACATTGGATAATTGTTAGTAGCTTGAAGTTAGAGTGATTGTTGTTGAGAAAAGGCTTATAAAGCCTGTTGCCACTTGGTCATCGTCATTTGTTTGTGTAAGTGCATGGGTGGAACACAAAAGAGTGTCTAATGCATATGTCCAATGTTGAGACATCTATATGCTTGCACAGAGTTATGCATGTAAACAAGATGCGGTGTGAGAGAAGAGTATTGAAGGGTGCTTCATGGAGTTAGTGTAGCTACCAAAGCATATAGCATGAGTGCTTCAAAAGATTCACTACTCACAAGAAGGGTTGTTGCTGTCGAGGTTTTTTCCACTCTCCTCACTGTGTACATGTGCATGAGTGTTTTTTGGACTACTCCGCCACGCCACCAATTAAAATAATAGACTTCGACTCTTATGCTCACCTATCTCGCATGAGAAAATCAATTTTACAATATGCCGAAGTGTTCTAGCTTGAGCTATAGCCTAAATATTTATACTCATAGACCATAAAAAATATTAGGACATGAAGCTTGGGTCTGACGCTTTGCTCATTTAGTGGCTCAGCTGCCTGACTCTTGACTATGCCGCAAGTGTTTTTTGCACCTGGGCAACTTGACTTTGTTCAAAGAGCCTTTACCTTGTAGTAGGTTTTTTGTTGAGCTCTTTGTTTTCCTGTTTCTTGAGAAGATTGACTAGCTCCGCTCGTCGTGATACTTTTTGGCACTTCTTCTTGGCTATGTGTAGAGTCAGAGTTGACTTCAACCTTCTACTTGTCGTTATGTTGTAGTTTAGGCACCCATATGTATCTGCTCCTTGATGTAGGCTTTGGTTGGAAAATTACTAATTGGTTGACTGCTTCATTTTCTTCTGTGTGGCTTTCTTAAAGCTCCAATCTTGAAATGGAAGAATCTGGGCTTGGTGCCTTGGGTAACCAAATTTGTTTGTTACCCGTGTAGTATCCTTGCGCTTGAAGAATATTAGATGGCACAATCCATGACATCGATGAAAGTGTATCCAAGTATACAAGTTGTGTGCCGTCCAGGGGAATCATTGGTGTGGAATTCCCTATGTGTTGAGAATTGGTCGATTGAGGATAGTGCTTTTTTCTCTTGCTAACCTTGTACTGTGGTTTCCTCTTTTGAAACTGATGTGAGCTTTGTGTCCAGTTGGATTGTTGTGGTTGGAAGTCTCTGGTTGTTGCATAAGCTGGTACTTTGGGCTTGGGTATCCAAACTTTACTTTGACCTCTATAATAGCCTTGCTCTTGTAAGCTGTATTGGGAAGCAATCCATCCCATGTGTTTTCCCTGTGTTCTCTGGCTAGGTTGATTGATCCAAACTGGATCCTTGACTTTAATATGTGCCTTGGAGACCAACACCTCGTTGACATGTTTTGACTTCCTTTGGAGACTTTCGGGTGATGGAAACTTTGGTTGATAGACTTTTTGCTTTGGCTTCCATTGTTTTGTTGCTGTTTGGGCTTTCAATGTAGAGCTTTGTAGGTTTGAGGAAGGTTTGTCAAAGGTAAAGTCGTCTTGTAAGGTTGGTCTTCTGCATTGTCAACCTTGGCTTTACCTTTGTCTGATGTCGATAACTTCTGACTCACTGCATTCTTTACTTCCAAAGTGATGTTTGGACTTGTCCTGATTACTGCAAGTGAGCTTATAGGTTGTTCTTCAAAGACTTTTACCCAGTTTATGGACAAAATCAAGTGAGTTTCCATTTGTCGCGAGTCGACCACCAAGAATTTTTCTTTGATGTTCTGAGAGTGTAGTTGGAGAGTAGCTTCTGCAATCCCCATACTTACAACATCTAGTCCAGGTGAGAGATTTACCTTTATCTGAATTTCATAAAGCTTTGGCTTACCTAGAAGTAACCACATGCCATATGACATGACATTAGTCATGGCATTACTATCAATTTCTGCCATAAAATTCATCTTGACTCCGTCTTTTGAAATTAGCAAAAATTTTATCTTCTTTGGTACTAGATTTCTTGTGTCCTCTTGAGTGACTTGGGAGATCTTTGTCCTTAACTCCTTGTCATCTCCTTCTTTGTTGTTCACACTTGTGTATTCATGGTTGTGTTCTAGCTCCGGCTTTACCACCATGTCCTATGATATGTCTTTTGGAGAGACAAAATCAGCTTTTGGTTCTTGTAGATTCATAGACTCTTCCTGCTTGACTTCAATTGTTGACTTGTCACCACTAGTGTCTGAACTTCCTATCCCTTGCTGCACCTCTTCTTCGATTGATTCCAAGTCTTCATGTTGCTCCTTTGTAGGCACTGGACCGAAAGCTTCTTCTTTGGATCTTAGCCCTTCTTCATGAAAATTTGCCTCGTTGACTTGTGGCTCCTTCTTTGTACTATGCATTCGAGTTGGACAGTTTGGAATCAAGTGTGTTATCCCACACTGATTTCAAAAAGCACCTATTTCTATAGGACTGATATTCAAGCTAGGTACCTCGTTTTATGCTATCCCCATAGCTGATAAACCTGGTTTGAACTTTTCTTATGTAGTTTTATGTGCTTGTGTAGTGTTTTGTGGTGTTTGACTTTGTGTGGTGTCTTGCAGTGATTTGCTTTGTGACGTGCCATCTTGTGGTGGGGATGTGTGCTCATGCATGTGCTTTGATTGATTGTGTGTGAGTGATGGCACCGTTTTCATGTTAGATTGTGCTCGAACCTCTTGTGAATGGTCATTGACATGTGAAATAGGGTTAGATGCACTTACCTCATGACTCGCAGCTGCTCCAATCGTTTGGTTTATCTCCTCTACCTTTGGTTCTGGCGGCAACATGTAAGAGACTTCATTGACTAAGAATTTTGGAGAGATAAAGTTTGGGTAATAGAATTTGTCCGTTGTCGTGCAATGATTTGGTCGACGCTCAACCCATAAGCGCTTTGGTGCAAGACTTCCATCATATGGTATGATCCAACTTTGTAGAAAATAATATGAGTAAATCGGATCCTTCCATCTAGTTTCACTATACCAATATAGAGGTATTTTCCCTTTGTCCCTAAGTTTGGCCTCATCTTCTTCATCAAGAAGAATCTCATCGCTCAACGATATTTCCAGGTCTTGTGGAAAAATGATTTGGTAAAAATATTTTCTGGGTACAAGAGCTAGACTCATGACTAGGCGATAAACATTACCTCCGAGAGACTTGTAGGTTATGCCTAGTGTTGATCCATATTCAATGGCATCAAAGTATGTATCATTTTCTTCAGAAATGTCTTGATTTGTTATCGCTCTGTACCAACGACCGACTGTATCTTTGTATAAACCATTAATTTCTTTCTTCCCGTGGTTTTTCTGGACCAATTGAATTTCCCTTGGATAATAAACAACTTCTGAGAGGTCATCTGGGGACAACCACACTATCTCCATTTCAATATTTTTCTTTAGTTTCATGTAGGTTGATCCCGAACAGTCTTGAACCAAACTAGGATGTGGATGTGGTGTCTCTCTGTATGTCTCTATTTGCGCTACCTGAATTGTCGGGGTTTCATTTGTGTCAAGCTTGGTCTTGCGATAGACATTCTCTTCAGCGTCCACATAGCATGGTAATTTCTTGTGGAAACCCACTAACGTCAGTCGTATACCTTCTACTTGGACTTCCATAGATGAGCTAGATGCACCTCTTTGAATTTGTTGCATCTTATCTATTCCACCTTTGTCTTCCATTGACTCATTTCCTATGGTTTTGTCTACTACCACACTCATCATAAGTATCGGAAATACTTGGTCACCAAATTCATCACAAAACTTAGTTGGCGAAGCCTCGTTTGCGCATACATCCAAAATTGCCAAAATTTGACCCCACTCCAAAGGTTCCAATAGTTCTTCAGGAAAAGGTTCTGGCATATAGTACGGATCCTTGACCGCCCTCTCAATTATAGCCTCTTCCCGGGTCAAACTTCCACACTCTGAAGCTCCACACATCCATATAGCCTGAGGTTTGATTTTCAATGTAAGACCACCTGAACTCTTGTGTGTTGCTGAGTCAAAATCATTTACAGGAGTTCTCATGACATCCCTATAGCTATGGTCCTTGGCATTGATTCTGGTAGTACTTTCCATGTGTCTCAAGTAGATATAATCATAACCCTAGTCTTGAATCATCTTCAACTAACGCATGAAGGGTCATCCAAGAATAATGTCATAATTATTCTTCTTTCCAAAATCAACTACCGCAAATGTATGCTCGTACTCAATTCCCCATGATTGTACCACTACTTTTTCTAGCAATCTTATGGGTCGTTCTACATAGCCATCTTCCAATTGAAGCTTCATCCTCGTGTCCCTTATGGCAGGTTTTCCCCATTTCTCCCATGTTTGTTTAGTGATTATAGCAATTCCTACTCCACTATCGAGAATAGCCTTGGTTTTTAACGAATTGTATTCCACAGGCAGAGTAGTATTTCTCTCTTCTCCTTCGCAATAGTCACCTACCTTGTTAATTGGCACTGGTTTTGCACTTTTCTGAGGATGGTCTCCCATTTCTAGCTCTTCTTGCAAAGCTCTCATTGGATTCTTCACCCCAAATTTCTCTAGGCATTGTCCTACCTCCGTCCACAATCCTAGCCTAATTTTCAGTAATTCAGCCAATGTGATCGTGCACTTCATTGGTGTAGACAAGATCTCAGTCAAAGTCTTTGTGTCTATCTTAGCATGCCCCACTTTGTGTTGCGATGGTATTGCCCTAATTTCTGACCTTTCCTCATATTCACCCATGTAAGGTGGCAAGGTTCTCAATGACGCTGGTCTGCTGTCTTCGGACTTAATGGAACCCATATCCCCATATAAGGATGTTAAATCCATTTCTGGATAAGGAGCATCATGGGTCCGTGAAAGGTGTTGGCTTTTCGTCACCATCTCCCTTTGCTTCCCTTATAGCCTTCCATAACTCCTCAAGCCATTGACCCTCAATTATTGGCACATAAGGTGGAAAATCCCCAAAAGAATTATCTGTGGTATTAGGGAACACCCTATCTTTCTCTACTGACACTGGTTCTGGCCTTTCTACCTCTTCTGCTCACTTGCTTATTGGCTTTTCTGGTTTATTTTCCAATGGTAACACAACTATCCTATCTTTGAATGATTCTGGAGGTGGCTCTAGCATGGCTTGTGCGGTTTCTATCAACTTTTTGCACATTTCAAACCTTTGCTTTTCCAGTTCCGCATAAGGATATGTTAACCATCTCTATTCTAGCGTTTGATGAGGCTTCAAGCGTGCCTCATAAGCCTTAATGATAGCTTCTAAGGGTTCAAAAACATGGTCCGCAATTACGGACCCTCCCAAGCTAACGCTCTTTGGCTCCTCAACTGGTTTAGGGGTTCCAGCCTTCCCTTGCTGTTTCACTTGCTCTTGAACTTGTTCAAGTTTAGCAGTTATAGCCTTTAACTTCTCTTCTCGCCTAGCCTTTGCCTTAGCGCGTCTCGCTTTCCATAGCTCGCTTACACTCACATGATTAGGGTTACCCTCCTCTTAAGTTGAAGCTTTACCATGTTTCCTTTGAGCTCTGGTGACTACTTTCACAGACACTTTTTTCTCTTCCTCGTAACTACTAGATGGAGTTGTGCTCAACACATTCAAACTCGTATTAGGCTTTTTGTTTAGATTGTTTGGGCAATCTGCAATCAAATGCATCAGTCCAAAATCTACGCAAAAGCCATTTACTTGAACTAGATCGTTCTGGGACAATCCCTAATCAAATGATCTCCATTGCATTTATGGCACAGTCCTCTAGGCTGCGCTGGAACTCCCCCATTGGGACGTTGAGAGTAGGTCGGTGGACTAGGCCTTGCCATTCCTCCTTGTCCTACGATGAACATAAGGGTAGGGATATCTAATGACACCTTGCCCTCATTGCGCGCCGAGACACCATTAGCTCCTACGTTCCAATGATCCTGCACTATCATGGTTCCTCATACGCGTAATAGCCCTGGTTCATTCCCTGTGTTGAAGGTTCTTTGTAGTAAGCCGTTAGCACTGACGCTTTCTCATCCCCTTTGTCACCTACTTGTGCATATCTAACTGCCGTTGGTTGATCACGTGAAAATTGAGGTTGCGCTCCAAGAACTGGCCTCGGTCGCTCCACTATGCCTTGATAGTTTCTTGGTGCAAACCTCGGTGGTGGGGGTTCTACTGGGACTTGTGGTATCGCTGGTCTCTCTCTCACATACTCCTTGTTGTAATAGCACTCCTCTTTTGTATGATTACTGTATTTCTGCTCTATGGCACACCACTTTAGCTCTGGAGGTTGAGGCAACACAAGACAATCCTTGTTTAAGTGATCCTCGCCACATGGATAGCATTGTCGCAAAGATTTCTGAGCTTGAGTCACCTTTTTTAGAAGCTCCTCAGTCAGCTGCTCGTAGTCCACTGCTCTTGCCCTTGGATCTGATTTTATTGATGGAATTTCCGTTGACTTCATGCTTTTTCGATCTGAACTCATATCTGAGACGTCTTCTTTGTAGATCTTGCAATTGTCAACCAAATCAATAGCAATTTTGGTTACTTCCTCGAGCGTACAACACCCTCGCATATACAAATATTTCTTAAGCATTTTGCTTTTAAGTCACTCAACAAATCTGCGTTGGCAATTCCTCTCTAGGACATCTCTTTACGTATCTCTTCAATCTTCTCGCAGCGTTCTTAAGTGACTCGCCTGTTTCTTGCTTGAAGTCGTATATCAAAGAGACGGTATTATGCTTAATGCCTCTCCTTGAAAACTCCTGTGTGAACTCTTCAAAGAAGGTCGTTAAGTCATCAAGCTCTTCAAAATGCAACAATTGAAACCAATCCGCAGCATTTCCTTCCAGATTTAGCCCAAATGCTTGATATTGCATCCTAAACTCATCAATGTTCTCGGCCTCTATTACCTGAGCAAATGTTGCCACATGGGAATGTGGGTCTCCTAATCCCGAAAACTTTTTCCGAACCCACTTCTCTATCTGTGAAGGCCTCGGAACCCTCTCATGAAACATGCTTACCACACCCAAGCCCCTTCCTCATGATGCAGGCATTGCAGGATATACGCGATCTATTCCATGCCCCAAAATAGGCTCTCTAGCTAGCCCTCTAGCTATTGGAACCCACGGCTCTGGTCTTCTAGGCTCAGGCTCTCTTGTTTCCGATGCAAATGGTCTCATATGTGGACGTGCTGGTCCTGATGTGACCGTATGTCCACCACTCTCGTACATAGGCTCATCAACTAGACTTGTGGTTGTGGTAGGTCTAGCCGACTTGATCTCTGCTGTTTCTCCTCCTTCTAGAGGTATCTTTCGCTTATCTCTCAAGTCTGAACTGGTTTTTAAAGCATTCATGGAAGTAGAAAAATTTTCACCCGATTCTCTCGTTGTCTCTCTATGAGGGAATCCTGGTAGTGGTCCCCTATTTGGAATTCTCGTAGGAATTCTTGTGTTGGGTGGAGTTATGTGTGGTCCTTCATTGACCAAATATCCATCCATCGCTAATTGGTTCTGTGGATTTGTGCTTTCTACGGCTCTGTATTCCCGTCCATACTTGTCAAGAAATAAAGATGTCCATTGGTAGTCGACCTCATATGTATAGACATATAGGAGCTTGTAGTCTGTCAGTTCATCTGGGAAAGGCTCTAAGCATCTGTATAGGTTGACCTGATTTCCATTAATCTACCTATACAATCCTTCATCAATCATCATGGATTTTCATCCAAACTCTCTCAACAAAATTGGTCTTTATGTACTCAGGTTTGGAAGATCTATTCTGGGCGAATGCTCATCTACCCCTGTGATCCATTGGCTTCTACACGCTGAATTTGAATCTGATGCATACATTATTTCTGGACTTAACAGCTCTAGCTTGTTATGGACAATCTTATCTCAGTGAGTTCAAGTGTTTTGGTTAGGGAAAAGTCAAAACTATGTCCAAAACCGTGATCGGTTTCTCACAATTTTCCCAAACTATCGGTTTTAGACACCCCTGACTTTCGAATGCATTTTGAGGCCTTAAACAACGTTTTTTCAAGTTTAACCTAAATGGTTGCCATAGGCATGCATTTAGTTTAGGGTTACTCTAAGATCTATAATGCTGCTCTCAAGCTACGTTTTGATATAAAAACTTTTTCAATCCGATACCGTTTGCTCAAGTTATGGCCAAAACAGTGAAATGCAACTCATAATTTCACTCGATCGCATTCTTTGCGAGTGGTGGTCAAATTGAATCCAAATTTAGTTTTAAAAGAAGATTTGGGATCTTTGTGACACTGAACACCTCTGTATGATCAAACTTACAGTTGGACCCTAGAACATGCCTGGAGATATCCTACGCGTAGGATGTCTATATGATTAGAATTGAACAAAGTTTGGTCCAGAGACTCCCCTTGAGTCCACTAATCAAAATTTAATTTGGACCTAAAAATGGCCTTGAGATATCCTACGCGTAGGATGTCTTTTTGCTTAGAATGACTTGAAATTTGCACCACAGGTTCTCCTTGATGTGTTGATCATAGTGGTATCCTTACTTTTTGATTCTGACCCAAAATTAGCTTAGAGACATCCTACGCGTAGGATGTATCTTTGCTCAGAATTGACTAAAATTTGGTGTAAAGGTTCCCCTTGACCCTAACAACACAATGGTATGCTCAAAATTGAATTTGGATGTCCAAAAGGTCAAGATTTGGGCTGTATAAGGTAGGATGTCTAGCAATTCTTGTCTTTGCTTGGTAAATAGGTCAAACAAGGTCCAAATTCACTTTTGAAAAAAGATATGGAATCCTTGAATCACCTAAAACCTCAGTGTGAGTCCACAGTATGCTTTTGACCTCAAAATGATCCAATAGACATCCTATGCATAGGACGTCTAGTTGCACTGTTTCAGCTGAAATTTGCATTGTAGCTTCCCCTTGATGTGCTGAGCTCACAGTTGTTCTTATTTTTTTATTCTGACACCTATAGGCTGGTCAAATGATCAAGAAACTATTTCAAAAGCTTGATTTCTATTCCGATGAATTTCCAAGTCAAATCAGCTCCAAACTGGACCAAAATTGACTAGGAGGCTTATATAAGGCTACACAACAGCATGGTATGGTCATAGTAGAAATTTGGTCTCAAAATCAAGTAGTAGACATCCTCGGCGTAGGATGTCTTTTTGTTTAGAATGAACCCAAACTTGGACCAAAGATTCCCCTAGTCTCCAGCAACCCAATGGTGTGCTCATATTTGAGTTTGGATGTCAAATGATCCCAAATCTAGCTAATCTTGCCTTTGTATGTCAAAAAATGCTAAAGTCTGCTTAATCTTTACTTTTACTCACCCAAATGAGATGAAACTTGTCACATGCACTCACTACAATATTTAGAACATGCATATGAAGTCCACTTGTGGTTTGGTCTCAATTTTAAGCCTTGGACACAACATGGATACGATGTCTGGAAATTCTTGTCTTTTGGTTTTAATCTGTCAAAATTTGGTCAAATTTTCATTTTCCAGGTGAAAATAGGGTAAAACCTACCTTTTAAACACATTGGTAACCTTAGATTTTCAAAAAAATGTCCAGATCACCCAATAGATATCCTATGCGTAGGATGTCTATTGCTCTTTTTTGCAGACTGAAGTGCTATTTTGCCTTCCTTATGCTCTCAGCAAGTGCCAATGTGCTTCAGAAGTGCAAAAATATGCAAAAATCACTCAATTTAAGCCTTTTTTTGAATTCTTACATTTTTTGACTCCGCCTTTTGGCTTTTGGTCAACCAAAATGTGGAAAAATGCTCAAGTCACTATGTGCCTAGTGTAAAACCTACCCTCGGAACCCACTAGTGACCTCAGTTTCCCCAAATTCCCTGCCAAAAGTTCCCTAGAGACATACTATGCGTAGGATGTCTATTGTCTTAAAATTTATTTATTTTTTTGACAGTAGTACTCCCTATGCTCTGTATACCTCTCAGCAATACTCGCTAAAACTTTTGGACTCAAAACAAGCCTCCAAACACAATTTACCGTTATTTCCTACTTAGCGTTTTCTACTTCCCTAATGAGCCTAACATCAAATAAGACATGCATAAAGTGCTCTAGATCAGCAATCAAGATGTCCTACTTACCCTACTCCTACTCATCATGTGAGATGGTGATTTTGGTGTGTCGGTTTCTTTCTGGCCTCGCACGGACTCTCAAGCTAACTTCTCACCGCATCTACCACTCCAACTCCCAATCTCCTCACCATAGACTATCTCCTACCTAATACTATCTAAGTCAGAAGATCTAGGTCAGACAGGCGCTCCCTAGACTCCTCCTAAGACCTAGAGAATCCACCACCCTCTGATCCTATCTAAGTATAAAATAAGACTCTGGCAAACCAGAGGGACCTCTATCCTCTAGGACTAGTCTCGGTCACCTACCTAAGGTCCTCGTCCTCGGCAAGGGCACCAATGTTGGCGAATACGCCACGACGGACATCAACATAGCGAGAACTCACCTAACAAATATGTCAGCTAAGGACGGAGCTCGACCCGCAAGCGCGTGGAAGCAAGCAAAGGGTGTCAACCTCTACTCGATCGACTAATGACTACTTCCTACGGAGATATCAAATCTAAATGCCATCTGTTCTACGAATGTGAGAGTCTCCTATGATGCTACTGCAAGCCAAAAGCCCATCAAACGATCTCCAAGCTTCACAAAACTCAAGGGAAGTCCTACACATACTAGTAGGCCGCTATCCCTAAGGTCTTTGACCACAAGCCCTAACCGAATACCCTCCGTGTGAAATCGCGTAGTATGTCTGGTCGGATTTTGCAGTCACTGCTTTTGAAATCTGAAGTGCCTAATGTGTAGATCTACTCGTTGTGAACGCGTGGATATGCTGAAATGCGAAAACAGACAACGTTTACTCACTGAAACTCCAAAAGTATCTCGCGGGTGAATCTGTCAAAACGCAGAAGAACGTGTGCAATGCAAGCATCAACGCGTAGCTCTCCCCGTGGGCAACACGCTGCTACTCTCCGTTCGTGATTTCAACCACCGTAGCTCCCGTAGCACACACACAAGCTCTCTCCCTCTCTCGTACACAGAATACGGCACACGTAAGATAATATTATTAGAAGTCTTTTTTTTACAAGCTTTAGGTTTTAGCTTATATACTAAGCCTTAGAAAACCTAATGTCCAGCCAAATGACTTGAAATGTCCCTAGGCTTCTATAGAACATAATTACAGGAAAGTGAGATGGCTTTTCTCATCAATCCAACATCTGCGGCGAAATTACGAGTGTCGACTTAAAATATAAGGTTCTCGTAATCTTTACAAAAGTGGCCGTAATGGCTCAAAATATATTGACGGGATATTCGATGACGTCCATGAGCTTGTATCTTCACATTGTAGCACTCGTCTTCATCTTCATCACTTCATCAGCATTTTCATATGGCATCTTTAGAGAATCTTTGAGGAATCTTCATAGAAACGTTGTTGACAAGGTGCCAACATCTCCTGTTGTGCTTGTTGGCAAACACGTTCCTGTTCTTGTTTATAAGCCTTGCCATAATGTACTTGAAACAACATGTTAGGAGTTAGAGGTAAATGATATTTTTTTAAGCAACATCCACTAATCCAATTTGGCATTTCTTCTCCATCTAGTGTAGATAGTTTCATTGCTCCACTAGAAGACATGCCCTGGATTACATAGGGTCTCATTCCCTTCTTTGCATGTTGTTTAAGAGTATATACCAAGACATAATCCCTAATCTTGAAGTGTTTGTTCTTGACATGCTTGTCAAAGAACTCTTTTTGTTGTCTCTTCTTAGCATAGATGACTGCTACCGCATTTAGTCTCAACTCATCTAGCTTCTCTAGATCATGAAGACGCTCAAAGAGTTCATGACTAGTCCACTCTAATTCCTTGGCCACTCTCAATGTTGGTATCAAAAATTCAATTGATAGTATTGCATTAAACCCATACACCATGTTAAACGGTGTCATGTTAAGCGTTGTTTTATATGCAACATGATATGCCCATAATGATGAATGTGGCATTTGGTCCCAATCGGTTCTCGAATCACTATTCAATTTTGTTAACACTGTGCACAATGTCTTGTTTGTTGCTTTGGATTGGCCATTAGCTTGTGGATGATAGGGTGCAAATTTATGATGAATGACCATAAACTCAGTTAAGAGATGTTCAATAACTTCATTCATGAAGTACGTTCCTCTATCACTCACTATCTCTATCGGTAGACCATAGCGTAGAAATACATTTTCATACAAAAATTGTGCAGATGTTCGCGCATCAACCTTTGTCGTGGCTTTAGCTTCAATCCATTTTGTCAAATAGTCTGTAGCAACAATGATATACTGTGCGTGCAAGCGATATGCTGGCGGAGAAATAGGACCTACAAAATTCAATCCCCATTTTGCAAATGCTCTAGCACTCATCATTGGCCTTAAGGGCATCTCATCTTGTTTTACATGCACCTTAGTGCGCTGGCATTCATCACATCTCTTTATGTACTCCTCTCAGCATCTTGAATTAATATTGGCCACCCAATTCCTGCTATTAAGACAATCTTGACCGTTCTTTCTGCCAAAAAACGACCATGTGCAATACCTCCATGGGCTTGCTCTAACAAGGGAAAATACTCATTCTCATGAGCACACAACCTTATCTGATCATCAGGTCCTCGTATATACAAATGATTACTTATCAAGACGTACTTGTGTGCCTCAATTTGTAAAGCCTTTTGCCTTGCTTTTGACCAATCGCCTGGGAGCTCTTGCTTTGTCAAATATTCAAAAATGGCATGACTCCACTCTGGTGCTATAGTTACTTGGTATATTGTGGCATGATCCACAGATGGTTTGGCCATACCAATATTGCATTTTCTGATGTAGTTTGCTACATCAATTGCCATTCTATGCCAATACACTCCAAGTCTTCTCAGTCGCTCATATGTTCTTTGATTGCCACAATGAAAACCCCCCGACTGTGCATGTGACTCCTCTAGATAGGTGTCATATTCATCAGCTCCTATACAAAAATGAAAAATTCCATCGGAGCCTATGTGGTATACACGTCCAGCAAGCATTGAAAAGCTCGTTGCTTGTTGAATATCCTCCACAATATGTTTTTCATCAAGATTCATTCCATAAGTCAACAAGGGAATGATTTGTTGTGACCATCTTGGCAGCATTTCTATATTGAATAAGTATGCATATGGGAGATCATCATCTACGCCAATAGCTTCTTCCCCATCCAGTAATCTAGAAAGGTGACCTGCTCTTTGATGATTCTTACCTTTCTTCACTACTATTGTAAAATCAAACTCAAGCAACGCAATGAACCATCTAATGATGCGTCTAGTATTGCAAGGTTTGTTCACTAAATACAACTGTTCTTGGTAATCCACAAAAAATGTGAACTTGTTTGCAATCAAGTAGTGACAAAATTTCTTCAGTGCATAGACCATATCTAGTCCTTATCTCTCGGTGGTTGTATAGTTTTTTCGACATTGTTGAGCCGTCTACTAGCATAGCTAATGGGAAAATCTGTGTTACCCTCGCCAGGTTGTGCCCAAGGTACATCCAATGGAAAACGTTGATACATCAACATGTACATGAAAAGTTTTGTCCAGTCTGGTGCTTTTAAAATTGGTGCAGACACCAATGCATCCTTTAATTTTTGAATGATTCTTTGCATTCGCCAGTCCATATGAAGATCGTGATTAAACTATACAAGGGTTTTGCAGCTGTAGCATACATGTAAATAAAACATTTGTAGTATCCACAATGTACCATAAAAGATCGCACCTCCCGTACAGTGTTTGGTCTTGGCAATTCTATGATTACCTTTACCTTATCTTGATCCATGGAAATTCCATTAGCCGACACGATGTGCCCTAGGATTTTGCCTTCTCGTACCATGAATACACATTTTTTTGGATTCAGGCAAATCCTGTAGATCCTGCACTTCTCGTCGAATACCTTTCTAAGATGATCTATATGATCTCCTCTCAACAGAGAGTAAACACACAAGTCATCCATGTATATATCTAGGAATATTCGCAAGTATTCCTTGAAGGCATGAGTCATCAATTTTTGGAAAGTGGCTAGAGCATTAGTTAAACCAAACGGCATTACCCTAAATGCGTATATGCCCCATTCTGTTGCAAACGCAATTTTATATTGGTCTTCTAACTTAACCCCCAATTGGTTATAGCCAGAGAATCCATCAATGAAGTTGAAGGCATGTTTGTTTGCTACTCTTTTGAGTACATGCTCCGTGATAAGAAGAGAATAGCCATCCCTTATTTTAGCAGCATTTACCTTCTTAATATTGACACACACTTGTAATTTTCCATTCTTCTTAGGTAACGCCACAATTGGTGAAACCCAATCCGTGTATTTAATCTCATAGATAAACTCCGCTTCCAAAAGCTTTTCTATCTTTTCCTTTATCCTCTTAGTGAATGTTTCATTATAAGAATAGGGACGTTGTATTCTTGGTTTCGCATCAAATTTCAAAGGAATTGAATGTTCACAAATGTTTGGATCCACCTCCTTCAAATCTTTGTATGACCATGAAAACACATCTCTAAACTCTTTTAGCATTTTAATCAGTAAGTATTCTTCTTCTTGGCTTAGATCCATGGAAATATAAGTAGGTCGAGGACTTTCTCCTAGCTCTGCCAAGTCTATTTTCTTGGCATTCTTAGGCCCATCATAAGACTCATTAGGTTTGGGTTCTCTCATGGGTTGTTGGACTATTAGTTTCCTATCGTGAATCGTATATTTGCAGTAGTGAGGAGGTACATCAATCTTCTTTCTTCCCTCACTCACATTAAACTCATCATCACTACTCTCCATTTTTGTAGTCCAAACATTTTTCAACGTCTGATTTAACTCACTATATCTCTTCTTTTGTCCAACTTTAGTGAGAATTAGATATCCAAAGACGTCCAATTTTTCCTTTGCCACTCTCTTTTTTGCTTTGCTGATTTCCTTGAGTTTCAAAAGTCTAGCTTTAAATCCTAGATTTTCAGCCCCACATAAAAATCTTCCAAACACTTTATCCTTAGAGCAGTCAATAGCATTGACTTTCATAAGAAAGTGTGTCTTCCCCTTGAATTCAGGAATGGGTCAAAGTCTCTTGTATAGACTTTTGTTTTCTGTCTAATCTTGGCATCTTTTTTGGCTTCTAGAACTTTAATTGGGAAAATCATAGAACACATCAATGTCTTTATCACACTAATTTTCTCCTTTTGATTCCTTAGACTTCTCGTCATCAGCTTCTTCCTTGTTTTCAAACCTATCAGAAGAATCATGATAGCTCTCTTTGTCCTCTTTTTCTTGTCTCGTAGGTATTTCCACAAATCCTACCACTTGGATGTCAATGTTTTGTTCAAGGTTTATTCCTTGCATGTTTTCCGTCTCTAGTTCATCTTCATTTTCCTATGAAATCTAGCTTAGCATGTAGTATGGTACAATATCATAATCATTCTCATCACAAAATTTTGTGGGAGTGGTTTCGTTTACACATATGTCTAATGTTACCAAGATTTGGGAATATTCTAGGGGTTCTAGCTTATCTTTTGCGAAAGAGATCCCTCACGTAAGCATCGTCTTCCAAAACCCTCTCTAAGGACTTTTGATTTCTCTTGAAATCACTGCATTGGGATGCTCTGCATATGCATATCTCTTTCTTTTTGCATAACGATTGCTGAGACAAAATCTTACATGGGCATTCTAGTTACATCATGGTAGCTATGATCTCTCATATTTACTCATGTCGTGGTTTCAGCATGTCTCAAGTATAAATAATTGTACCCCCAGTCTTGCACCATCTTGAGTTGTCTCATGAATGGCCTTCGGATAATCTCATAATTACTTTTCTTGACAAAATCTACTATGGCAAAAGTATGTTCATACTCTATGCCACAAGAAGACACCACTACTACTTCTAGCAATCCTATGGGTCTTTCAACATGACCATCAACTAATTGCAGTTTCATTCTGGTTGTCCTTATTGCTGGTTTCCCCCATTTTTGCCATATTTGTTTTGTTGCTATGGCAATGCCTACTCCATTGTCAAGTATAGCTTTAGTTTCAATCCCATTGTACTCGACAAGTAACGTCGTATTGCCATCCTCACCCTCATAGTACTCTCCAACTTTGTTTAGAGGTATAGGTTTGGTATTTGACCTGGGTGGTTCTATGTCGTTCAGCTCATTTTCCAGGAACTTTATTATAGGACTTTTGATGCCCAATTTCTCAAGACATTTACCTACTTCCGTCCACTTGCTTGGCCTGCTTTTCAACAATTCAGTCATGTGTGATTGTGCACTTGACCGGCGTAGATAATAATTCTATCAAAACTTTAGTATTCATTTGTTTTGTTCCTCCTATCCTTTGTGAAGGTAATCTTTTGATCTCCAACTTTGTCTCGTAATCTCCCATGCTGGTCTACTATCTTCTGATGCAATAAAGCCGACATCCCCCTGAAATGATCTAGAGTCCACATGCCAAGGTGGTCTATTCAGATTAAGTTTCGAGAAAGGTGCCGACTTAACAGTTTTGGTCTCATCTTTCTCTTGTGCCTTCCTCACGATTTCCCATAGTTATTTTGGCCACTGTTCTTCTACAATAGGAATGTAAGGTGGAAAATTCCTTAGTGACTCATGAGTGGTGTTTGGCACTACTCTTTCATCCTCTTTATCAAGAAATGGTCTTTCAATGTTCTCTACCTTTTCTTGAAGCTTCTCTTATGTATGGGCTTGGGCTTCTTTGTTTGATGTCCTGACTATCCTATCCCTCAATTCTATTGGCTAAGGTTCTAGTAATGTCTGTGCAGTCTCAATCAATTGTTTGCACATTTCTAGTCTTTGTTTCTCCAACTCTAGATAAGGATACGTCATCCATATTTGGCTGTGTGTTGTTTGATCTTGCCTCAAAAGCTTACAAGATTGCATCAAGTGGTTCTATCACTTTGTCTATCAGAATAAATCCTCCTGATCTAGCACTTCTCAGTGCCTTTTCTGATTTAAAGAATTCAACTTCCCGTTGCTATTTTAATTGCTCTCAAGCCATTGCCAACTCAGCCTCTGCATCGTAGCTAGGATGATTATAGCCACCTTTTTCCTCGTAATATGATACTAAAACTAATGCTCTTTCTTGTTATTCCTCCACAAGTGTTGTATACCTAACGGCTACCTATCCTTCTCCTGGCAGAGGTGGTTGAGTTCCCAATACTGGCATAGCCTTCTCCACTCCTTCCAGATAATGAGTCGGACTTGGTGCATATCTTGGTGGCATGGGTGCTCCTACTTGCTATCCCATTGGGCGTTCTCTCACGTAGTTCTTATTGTAGAAGAACTCCTCTGTCATATGGTTCGTGTATTTCTTTTCAATGTCACACCATTTAGGCGCTCTCTGCGGTAAGACTGGACACTCTCTCGACAAATGGTCTCCTTCACAATTATAACATCTCCTTGGCTTCGGTACAGGTGTTGCTGCAGCTGCTACATTTACTTGCCGTAAAAGCTCTTTAGTTAATTGTTTGTAGATGACCATTGCATCCATCTTCTTCGTAGTTTTAATAGAAGATGTCTCACTTGAAGTTGAACTTTTCTTGTCGCCACTCCTTTCTACTTGGTCTTCAAATATCTTATAGTTGTCGACAATATCTATAGCCACTTTGGTCACCTCATCTAGGGTATCACACTTCTTTAAGTACAATTCCTTTTTCAAAATCTCACTCCGTAAGCCTTGAATAAATTGACTGACTATCTTGGCTTCCGTAAAAAGTTCATCCAATGGGCATCTCTTTACATAGTGCTTCATTCGCCTGGAACCATCTCTCACTGATTCCTTGTTTTCCTGCTCGAAGTTTATAATCTGGGAGTAAGAATTATGTTCTAAACCCCTCTTGGAGAACTCTCTCGTGAATTCATCATAGAAATCTTCCATTCTTGGAAACTCCACATTTTTTAAAGATTGAAACCAATATGCAGCATCTCCCTCTAAGGTCATCCCAAATCTTTGAAATTGCATCCTATGGTCATTGATGTTTTCAGCCTCTATGACTTGCATGAAGCTGGCCACATGTGCAAATGGGTCTCCTAATCTTGAAAATGTTTTGTTCACCCACTTGGCTACCTCTGATGGTATAACTCACCGATCTCCAAGGGTTCTACCTAGGGCCGTGCCTTCTAACCCATCATCTACTGGAGCCCCTTATATAGGTGCTCTCCTTTCCGATGTTTTGGCATGCATTCCATGTGATGGTGGATGTGGTGGTATTATATAAACCAAATGTCCACCTCTCGCTTCTGATCTTTCCACTACCATACTTGAACTAGGATTCTTTTTTCCAGGACCCCTCATGACAATTCCAGCTATCACCACTCCTTCCTTTTGACTCATGGTTTCTCTCTGGCTGCCTTTCGCTTGTCTCAAGTACTCACTCTCTCTTTGTGACTCCGCCATGAGTTCAATCTCAACTTTCTCATCACTCGATCGTCGGCTCCAAAGGCTCTGGTAAATTGTTGACACAGATACTCCATTAATCCAAAAATTAAGAAGATCTATTTGAACAATTTTACAATATCTTTGGGCATACTTGTCTACTATGAAGGTAGGATGTTATGGTTTTCTTATATCCTCAAAGATATACAAGCATTTTTCTTCAGTCAACTCTCTAGGTACAGGTTCCATGCACTTGTAAAAAGTCAATTCTGGTCTCATGCGGTACAATACATCTTCCAAGTGGTCTCATGCAGTATAGCCCATCTTCTAAGTGGTCGGTAGAGACTTTTCTTACTAGGTAATCAGTCTTGTATAGGGTCATTGGAATTTCTGATTTCTTTTCAACAACTTTAAACTCCTCTTAATTCACTACAATATTCCCAAACTTGTCCACTAAGTGAGGATCTTCCACAACACGGTATTGGGCACCTTTAGTGTCCTCATAGCAGTCAGAATTGTAATAAGTATCCACATATTCCAGTGCCATTCCAAGAACATTGCCACAACGGTAATAGTAATTTCCATTACTATCCTGGTATATGGTTGCTCCATGTTGGCTACGGTATTTAAACACTAACTCAAACTTGTTTTCCTCCTCGAAGGTGCTACAGGTTCCTGCCACTAGATTACCACTCAAAATACTTTGGCCTTTTCCTTTCAGAAGCCATTTTAGAGGATGAGTAGTCAAATGATATACTGGATCCTTCCTGAATTGTAGTCAAGGGTTCTAAGTCAATTTGGTTGACACTCTCTTCAGTAGACGCTCTACTCACTTTACTTTTAACACTCTTAGCTCTTGACTTAAAAAAGGTTCCTGATTTCAAATACATAAGCGATTGAAAGCAGACCTTGCAAACTTGAAATATTACCCTATCTTCTCTCTCATGTCTTGATCTATGATGAACTCCTTTTGGTTTCTACATAAGTATGGTTAGTCTATTCACAAGGGTTGCCCTTGAATTATGGAAGCAATATTTTGATTATATACAACGGTGACAAGTTTCTACTGAACTGACACAATTTTGCAATCATTCTTTTCTGCTAATGTGTGTTTCTGGATCTTTTGGTGGTCCAATTTCAAATTTGAACATATGGTTGGGACCCTAGGAAAGTGTAGATCATAGATGTGGGGTTACCTTTTGCCAAAAGTCAAAAATTCAAAGATTCACTACTCTATTGTGATAGAGTAACTGATACCCCCAAAATTGTCCAATTTTGGATTTTGACCTTACCTTGTGATTCTAAGCACTCTCTTGAGTCCACCCCTAAACTTTCATAGGGTTTGGACATTTGGATCTCCTGCTGGGACAAATTTGGTGTTTTCTCTAAAGTTGCAACACTCTCTTGGTCTAGGAGTCACTTTTAGTGGTTCAAATGCCTTGAAACTTCTTGAGTGCACTCTACATGCTTATGTTGTGTTATGTCCCAGAGGTTTTGGCAAAATTTGGCTCCTAGCTTCCTGTTAATACTCTATCGTGATAAAGTAGCAAGTAGGTCTTTTTGGACTCTTTCTCAAATCTCTCTTCACAGCCAAGTTTCCCTCCCCTTGTATAGGTTATGTGCCAATTTTCACCACGTTTGGAAATTCGGTCGAGTCCCTTTTCCCAATTTATCTCAGAAGTCTGACTCTAAACACTAGAAAAGTGCTTTGGTGGTCTTTTTGATAGTTAAATCTTCCCAATTTTGGTATGCACACTAGTGAGGGTATGCCAAATCCATGGCTCAGAGGATTTTGCAAAATTCCAAGTCTATCTGATAGGTGCTACTCTATCGCTATAGAATAACCAGAGGGACATTGAGACCTAATTTTTTGACTGTTTTTGCAGATTTCGAATCCCTACACTCTTAAAACATTGCCCATTAAGTTTCACTCAATTTGGATTTTTCTTCCTTTGTATTCAAGAAATTCACTGTTTCCTAATTCCAAAAGTCAAACATTACATCCCCACCTCACACCCGTTGTCATACCTATAATTCATATCATACTATCAAACAACCATTAAAAAAAAACAAATTTGCCAATAATCAAGCCACTAATCACAATAGATTCCCACCAATCAACAATGAAGGTTGAGGTGGTTACAACCAAGGCTATGACTGAGGTCTAGGTAACCAAAAAAATGGAAGGAAAAATTAGAGACCTCAGTAATGTTTCTACTGTGAGGATCCCAACCACCTAATAAGTGATCGCCCCCTAAAAAAGTGGTAAGAAGCATCCCAACAAGAAGTCATCATCCAACACTACAAAATATAGGAAACCACCCCCTACCAGGTGTGAATGATGTAATAATTGATCTCCCCACAAGGATTCACACCCACCCCCCATTCCTTCCAGTACCCATAGTCAAGGCTCCACCTTATGAACAATACAACCAGCTAACACCCGACCAAATGCTCCTATCCATGTCAATCATGATGCATAGAGATCTATCTGGGAGCAGGTAGCTACATGGCCCAAGATGAAGTCAGAGCTGTGCTGCTACCATGCCCCATCCCCGTTCCCTCCCCATCCTTGTCCCTACCCCTACCCGCATCCTCGACATATGAGCGGTGCAATCGAGAACATGTGAAGATGTCATAAAAACTAATATCTAACAATTCAAAATGCTTCTCTCTTATGAAACTGATAATTTAATACCGGAGTATAAAGGGAACAAATGTTGGAATATTACAATGTGCCTCTAGGCTTGTCTCAACACGGGACCAAGAGTGAGAGAAGTAAGCACCTCTCTAGAGGTCCAAAGGGAAACAGTTTACCAAAGAGCAATGCTCATGTAATGGAGCTCAAGGACCTGACGGGTTGCTTCATTAAAGCCTCCAAAGGTAAGTGTTTCAAGTCCTTAAGACTAGGACCATTAGATAAGAAGTCATGGAACATCGTGAGCTATAATTTAGCATTTCCTAAATTATAGGAAATTCTCCTCATCTAAATCTTTTTTTTCTTCTTGATTTCTAGTTTGGAAAGTCAAAAAAAAATTCCTCCCCTCCTTTTAAGAGTAACTTAGCTCTCGTATGCTCTTTTTCTGACCCCGAATCTTCCGAGGTAACTGAGTGTTCATCTAATTCATCAGTTGCATCGTAATAGAGGTTTGAAAAGACTTGTTGAGCTTTCATTAAGGCCTTAGGTTCCTCATCTTCGTTTTCAATGTTGAGGATTGAAATCATTTGGATGGGAATTATTTCATAGCCCATTGCAAAATTGAGTAGGCATAGACATATTCACACATACATCCATTGTCGCTAAAATTTGAATCCACTTGAATGGTTCAAACAAATGCTCTAGAAAGAGTTCAGGTACATAGGTTTTGTTAGTGCAGTCCCTTTCTAGGATACATTCTTCTCGTCTTAAGCTTCCATTTTCTGAAGCTCCACACATCCAAATAGGAGTGTCTTTGTTTAACCAGGCTGGGAGTTTAGTTTTAGCCAAAGAGACTGAATCAAACTCTTGGATGGGTGTTTTCAAGACATCTCTATAAATGTGATCTTTTGGATTGACTCTTGTTATAGATCCCACTTGCTTCAAGTACAGATAGTTGTTTCCCCAATCTTGGATAAGTTGTACCTGTCGCATGAAAGCTCTTCCCAATATGATTTCATAGTTGAGTGTTTTCCCAAAGTCTACTATGGCAAAAGTGTGTTGATATTCAATTCCACAGGAATTGATTATCACTTTTTCAAGCAGCCCTAATGGTCTCTCAATGTGTCCGTCAACCAACTGCAATTTCATTCAAGTTTGTCTAATGGCTGGTTGTCCCCAGGATTCCCGTACTGCTTTAGTGGCTATGTCTATGCCAGCTCCACTATCCAGTATCCCCTTGGTTTCAATGTCATTATATTTCATTGGGAGGGTGGTGTTTCCTTCTTCCCCTTCATAATATTCTCCGACCTTGTTCATAGGAACTGATCGAATCTCTTTGTTTTCCATTTCATTTTTCAATTTTTCCAAACTCTTTGAGATTAACCCCGTTATCCCCACCTTCTCTAGGGTTTTCTGTAAATCGTCCTTTAACAGTTCTCCCAAGGTAAGAGTGCATTGGATGGGTGTAGACATGATTGAATGGATGTTGTCTACTTCTAGGGTTTGTTCATCTCTTTTTACTTGAGTGGTTTTGCACACGATGGATTCATCTTCGCTATCTCCCAAGTAAGAAGATAATGTTTTTAATGTCAATGGTTTCGACATTCCTGAAGATTCCGATCCGCAATCCCCGTATAAGGATTGTACATCCATGTTCATATAAGAAGGTAGGTTATCCAACCAGACTTCCTCTATAGGAGCTGACTTTAAATTTAGGCTCCCATCATTGATCTCTCTTAATTTTTCCATGAGTGTCCTGGCTAGTCTTCCTCTAAGAATGGAATTCCGTCTATGGCATCTTCGTTGTCAGACACTATAAGCTCTGGTTTGTTTGTTTCAAGGTGGGGTTCAACCACCACATCAGATTTTTCTTTTGTTTCTTTTACCACAAGCTCTTCAGGTTTTGCAATCCTTTCAAGCTTGGGTTTTTGTTTTTCCAGCATTTCTTGCGTGATTCTAACCCCGGGGGATTCACCATGGAAAACTTACCGCACCACATAAGTGCAGGGGAGGGTTTTTTTTTTACAAGTTACATAAGCGTATAAGTTAGGGGCAGGTCTCCCAATAATTTATCTCCCAAGGTTAAAAATAAGGAAGGTCGTGGCACAAGTAGATGCTTTCACCACCCCCTAAATAAGGGAAAAATTTATAACTAGTATCTATCTTTTACTATCCTTAAAGACAGAGTTGTCATGCCCCCCACCCCAAACAAAAAAATAAGACCCTTGACATCACTTGTGCCTTATACTTATGATCCAAGCTCACACGTATACTCAGCTATTTCCAATGGGAGAAATATGGCTATTGAGCACTAACGATAACTCAATGGTTTGATGTTGTACCATAGCCATAATCTTTCCATAGACAAAGGTACAAAACTTACATGCATTACAATATAAAGGTAAAAAGTAGTATCCCAACAACCATACTATGAGCAACATTATGTAAGCATCACCATGACCCATTCAAATCAATACCATACAACACTAGTGATGTTCTAAAAAGAAGCACTACTTCTCTTCGCACCACCTCTAAAAAAATTACACCATCAGTTTTTGTGGGAAAGGCACAATCATCTACCATGTAGCTATGGTATTTTAGAAACAACCTCTCTGAAATCTTCTCCCCACTCTCTATATTGTAGCTCGGTACATCATGACCTAGAGGATCCCAAAGACACCTATTTGTAAGATCAAGCACCTATTTGAATACACAAATTCCAAATATGATATTACTAGACCATGAAAGAAGATCTCCATAAAAGAAACATAAACAAAATTAATTCAATAAAAGAATAATGATCTTACGGCCTCTTTAGAGAAAAGATGTCGATATGCCTTGGAGTCACACATAAGTGTCCGAGTACGATGAATCACAAGCCCCACTCTCGACACATCTAAACAAGGAAATCCCCTATGCATCTCCAAGGAACTCTCCTTTGTTTTAGTAGATTAAAAAAAAAAAACACCTCTCCACCTTCATCATTAAGACCTCCACACGAGACTAAGGACGTTCAAACTTAGTAAAAACACAACCCAAAATCTTAATGAATACGATTTAAATCACTTTGTAAAATCATCATTTCTCATTATTACTTAGTGTATAATAGATGTTTGAGCTCTTTGGTCATCCGCTTCCAAGCGGATGATGAGAGAGCTCAATAACATTTATGCTATATGCAATTATAAGACAAAAGTTTTAACTAGACAACAACTAATCTGCTTTTTAAGTTTCCATTAAATACACTTATTTTTTTTCCAAACACTGTTTCTCATTTTTTCTTTGTGTGTAGCAAGTGTTTGAGCTCTCTAATCATCCGCATGCAAGCGGATGATCGGAGAGCTCAAGAACTCTATATATTCAATTTGACACAATGATTGAAAATAGGTAGCAAAACTAATCTATTTTTCAAGGTGCTATTAAATACACTATAAAAACCATATCATCAAAACAATCAAGACATAACGATTTGTCAAAACCCAAAACAAATACTCAAATTATAAAAAACATATAAAGTTGGATAGAGTCTCCTTTATTTAAGAATAAAAGTTTTTAAAAAACCATATCCACCTTCATCATGAAGGCATTCACAAGAGATTAAGAACATTCAAGATAGAAAAAAGACAACAAAAAATCTTATTAAATACATGTGTTTTTATTAATATCACTAAAAAAGTTGAGAAATAGCTCACCAATCATCAACGTGCATACGGATGATCTAGGAGATTTGACAAATGTTGATGATGTTGAGATTTAACTAGTTCTTTAAGGCATTATTTTGTTTTTTTACTTAGTTCATAGTATGTGTTGAGCTCTCTGATAATCGGTGTGTATGCGGATGATGAGAGAGATCAACACCTCTTATATTATATGAAATTTGGACATGATAGTTGAAAACTGCTAGAAAAAATAATCTAGTTCATGTTCTACTCTGATTTTGGCGTATTAATTTAGAAATAATTCTCCGATTTAAGGGCTTTTATCAATGTAAAATAATAATAATGGTCCGGTTTAGTTATTTATCATTATTTTTTGGTTTTTTGCAAAAAAAAGGCCAAAAAGTGCCATTTAATCACAAAGACATACACACAAACTTGAAAAAAAAGAGGAGACCGGAGCCTCCTTATCGTCCGCCTCCGTGAGGACAATTGAGGGGCTCCACCCCCCCCCCCCCCCCCCCCCCCCCCCCCCCTCCCCAACTTTTGTTTTTCAAATTTGTGTGTTTGTATTGTAGGGTAGAAGCAGACATAATATGCCGACGATAGATTTTCACTTCGCAAAGAAATTGTAAGATATAAGCAAGCAAACAAAAAAAAAACTATAATGTCTCACTTGGCAATGCATATGTGCATAGAGCACGATCGACTCGGGGTTCCAACCCTCCCTTTTCTTGACATAGGCTCCACTATTTTTGCGCGTCTCTCAAAATGCAATCATCAATGCTTGCATCTTAACAAATGACCTTTCGGGTAAAAGCATGTATAGGTGGAAAGCTATTTCTGCTATTATATAGCATAGCACAAAAATGGGGACATGGTAAATTTTTACAAAATTTTTCAAAACCTAGCGGAGTGTATATTTTTAAATTCTACTCTTCAAGACCTATCCATTAATATATAACATGATGTGAGCTCATTGTACCCTTATATAGAAAAAATAGCACCATACTTTCATAGTAAGTGTCCATGGACATCAGCTATGTAGACACCATTACATGCTTTTACCCTTTCACATTGGCGTACACACAACATTAGTTCACATCACACTTGCAACAAATGTCATTCTCTTCTTATAGTAAACTAAATAGATAGTGCTAGTATTGACACACATAGAAGCCACTGATCCCACTAGCTTCACCCCCGCCCCCCTTTGGTGTCATTGAGGCACATGGTGGACTTGTGGTTCTCTCCAATTTATTTATTTTAGTAATGATATTCACATGCACTGATGTAAACAGTAAGCACAAGTTGTATTTTGAAAGGTTTTTATTGCTTGCAGGGTCGCGACTCATCAATAATTATTGACAAGCATAGCTTTAATCCACGATGAAGGTGATGAGCAGAGATTGAGCTCATGTGTTGGATCACTTGTGTCATTGTGTGATGATCTCGTGCATTGCATTCTGGGCTCTTTGGCCTCTCGAGCACAATCCCCATCCGATGTCGTCGTTGTCATGCTAACGTCAGTCTATTTGCATCGTATAATGATGATCATGAGCTGAAGCTGCATAACGATGGTGATGAGTAGGGATCGAGCTTGTGTGTTGGATCGCTTGTGTGTAGATCTCATGCTCTACAATCCCCATCTGACGTCTTCACTATCATGCTAAAGTGATTCAATACACATAAGTGATGGAGAGTCAATACACATAAGCAATGGTGAGTGCAAGCAGCCGAGCGATGGTGGCAATGTGGTTCCCCAAGACGGCGAGGGCATTTACAATAGACTTTTGTCATTTGCACATATAGAAAAAAAGGGGGAGGGGGGGGGGGGGGGGGGGGGGGGGGGGGGGGGGGGAGTGAAGCCCCCTTATCGTCCTCGCGCACGGACGATGAGGGGGCTCCAGCCCCCACCCTTTTTTTTCTAGATGTGCAAAGGACATTGCTTCATACGAACGATCTCTTTTAGACTATCCAACTCAGACTCCTCTCATACGGCTACCCCTCGGCCACAAGCTGCCATCTTCTCTTTTGATGGCAACACTTTCTCGGGTAGCTAGTCTTGATCTTTGTTTGCAAATTGGTCTTCTCCCAGCTCGAACTTCTGATGGTGTTGTCCCTTGATGCAATTAGATAAGCTGCATTGTACGTTATACAATGTACGTATAATACGCTTTAAACGGGCATATTATATGACACCTATCTTTATTCGGCCGTAATATACGATGCCACATTGGCAAAAACACCGTATCGTATAATTTCTTAGAATTTAAATTGAAATAATAGTTTCATTGAAATATTTGTGTGTTAAAACTCTCTGATTGCAGGCTTGCTTCCATCATGATAACATGCCTGAATCCACTGCTGAAGGTAACGTCCATTCCAAAGCTTGAAGATCAACATAGGCCTTTTGCTATAACGAACAAGATCACGTGGAAATATCATGCCACGATGCAGAACAGTAGTAGTAGATGCTTCCTCTAGCACAATTTTTAATATCAACTTGCTTCTGATCTAGTCCTTGTGGATCTTTGCCGCATAGCTAGGATCTTTGAAGAGAGGATGGGCCACTCAAACTTTTTTCACATTTGCAAAATGTCCTTCACCTAATTGGGGTGCTTGCAAGTGAAAGATAGAATGTTCCCCAAGTAAGTGTAGGATAGGAGGACATGTAGTATCATCTAGGTGTATAGCTAAGGCACCTGAAGGAGGAGGCACATCCTCTTCTATCCTAGGACGTTTTGAAGATCCTTCGACCTTATCCTTGCTCTTGAATTTTGATTGTAGCTATGCCACAAGCTGCATTTGCTCTTTGATTCTAGGTTTGGATTTTATTTCTTGATGAACCTATCATAAAATCTAATATCTAACCAACCCAAATGATTTTCTCATATTAAATTAATCATTTAATGTGGGAGAATAAACGGGAACAAGGGTTAGGATATAGACATGTTCTTATAGATCTATCTCAACACAGGGCCAATGGTAATGGAACCCAAATGAGAGATGGTCTATCAAAGAGCAAGGCTAACCAATGGAGCATAAATACCTTAGGGTTAGCTTCATTGAAAACCTCCAATAGTTAGTGTAAAAGTCCTTTAACCTTAGGTTATCTAGGGCTGAGCTTGAAGTGGGAACCCGTTAAGGTGCTTGACGTGCTTGATGATTGAGATTCTTGTCATCCTTGAGATGCTAGGGCTGTATTGAGGTCTTGGGACTAAGTCTTGGGATAGTTAATACTTTCCACAAAGTCTTGGGAGAATAAATTGTAACAAGGGTTCGGATATAGACATGTACTTATAGATCTATCTCAACACGGGGCCAATGGTAATGGGTCCCAAATGAGAGATGGTCTATCAAAGAGAAAGGCTAACCAATGGAGCATAAAGACCTTAGGGTTAGCTTCATTGAAGACCTCCAATAGTTAGTGTAAAAGTCCTTTGACCTTAAGTAAGCTAGGGCTGAGCTTGAGGTGGGAACCCGACCCAAAAGGTGCTTGACGTGCTTGCTGATTGAGATGATTGAGATGCTTGAGGGTCTTGCTATGCTTGATATGTTAGGGATATACTGGAGATCTTGGGACTCAAGCTTGGGATAGTTAATGCTTTCCACAAAGTTTACGTTATGCTTGTGATGCATGAAGCTTTCCATCTTCATTGCATCACCTAGGTCCATTAGGAAGAGAATGGGGTCTAGGAGGGCCTCTTTGTTTGGAAATTTATGGAAGTCAAACCTTTTGTATTAAGAAAGTAATCAAACGCTTTTGAATTCAAACAAGCAAAATGACTAGTTTATTTAAATTCAAAGTTTCCCCCCAAAATGGAATTTAAAATCTAGCGGGTGAAACCATATCATGTAGCATATCTATGGAAAGAGCTTAATGCATGGATTGTAGATATGTTATCTCCACTCAAATCAAAGATCACATGTGGGAGTTATGGAAGGCCATAAATCATAAAATTGTCCACCTCTTTTTTGGGAGGAAAAGTGTATTCTTTGACCATTCTTACAAATCTCTTACACACCCACTATTCTTGCACACATGGCGTATACCTATTCGTCAAAATTTTAATCCTCTCCATAAGCTCATGAAAAATAAAGAGGCCCTCCTACACCCCATCCTCTTCCTAATAAAAAGAAACACAAAGATTGTATTGTAACAAGTCTCTCTTGATGGGAGAAACCATAAGACAAATGCCTATTGAAGGGGGGACCGGCTCCACATAAATCCGGTCCTCAATTGTTGTCATGTTCTCTAAATTCTCTCTCTTGCAAAAGTATTGTTCATGCCAAGTTAACTAAATGCTATGTTTATTTTTCTACCATCAATTATGTTCACCCGCTATGCTCACAAAGTAATTTCACAAAAGTACTCTCTTTAATTTCCGCGACTCTCAAGTTAATAGGCCAATTCCATTACATTGGTATGAGAGAAAATGGTTTCTCTTTTCTTTCTGAAGAACAGAGATCCTTTATAAGTAACCACTTTGAGCAGTGGTTGTAGATACTGAAGAGCCAATTTTTAAAGGCTAAGAGGAGTGGTAACTAAGGTTTTGAATTGCCAAAGCATACACTAAGTACGTACACAAATTTTGTTAACATGGCTGACAATAACCAAGAGAGTAGAATGAACATTGATAGCTTTAATTTTACACATGAAGGTGCTAATAATGATGCCCCCATGTTTGTTAATTATCTCGTTACTAGGTTGCAGCAAGCTATGGGCAGCCCTACTTCTACTCAACAACTTTGAGCTTATGGGATTTCTCTTCCTCTCCAAGAGGAGAGAGAGCTTAGGAGGTGTCTTGAAGAGACCCACAAAAGAAGACTCTCTCCTATACGAGAGGAGGAATACAAAGAGCAAGAAAGAAATGAAACTTTAAGTTCCTCTAAAGATGTGGCTCCACAAAGACGGCCGTCTAGAGGATTGTCAACTCCTCCCAAGAGGAAAAGATCAACACACAGTCCTTCCCCTCGTCGTTCGAAAAGGGAAGAGCGGAAACAAAGGAAGAAAAGGGCAAGAAAGAGGTCACCCTCTTCTCCTTCTTCTTCACCTTCATCCTCTTGCAATGAAATCTATGTCTATTCTCCCAGAGAATACAGGAGGGGAGGACATCACAAATTCTACCCTGCATGGCAAAGGTGAGAAAAGCTAGTAAATTAGCAAAAATTAGTCAAATTAGCAAGGGGTTAGTGAGAAATTAGAGTGTGTAAATACACAATTGGCAAGATACGGTTACACATTAGGGAATTATGAACACTATGCTTCATGCACACACATTCAAAATCCACAAAAACATAAACACACAAGTGAAATTACTGACGGAATGCATTCGATTATGCCACAACTACACTAGCGTAGGCCATCGTCCCTGGCAGGGGCGCCAAATGTTGGGGGTCCCATCGTTGCAATAGCTCCAATGACCAACAAAATTGTCAATAGGGAGGGATGAGCTACCCGGCTAGGACATGGAAACACTCACACGGCTAGTGAGCTAATCGTGGCAACACAAATGGTTAACTCTACGAGGTGAGCTTCTCCGCCTATGGAGGAGCTAAGCCGCAATGAAGGGAAATCTCCACATCCACTTCTCTTCACCTCTAATCAACCCAATCACACACACTACGATTGCAAGACGCACAGAACACTAATCCTATCATGCAACACACTAATTGCAAGCACACACACATAGATCTATCAAGCAAGACACTCCAATCAAACCTACATGCACACACAAGCAAAAGAGGGCAATCACACAAGATTAGAGAGAGATTAACCACTATTTAGTTAAGATCTAGCTAATATAAGCATCATAGGCAATCATAAGAAGCATGAGAGAGGCATAGTGAAAGAGAATGAATCATTGATTACTGTTAATCAAGTCTCATGAGCAAAGAGAAGCTCAAGGACTCCATATCCACACACCTCCAGAGCTCTCACCAAAGAGTGCTCTCAAGAAATGAGCTTGAGAACCCTAATTTCATTTACACACTTCCTTATGTAACTAGGGTAAAAATATGCAATGTCCGGGCGCCCAAGGCCTTTAGGGCTCCACCACTTACTGAATCTGCAACCTAGGCATAATAATTGACCTATTATTTAGAACTTGGAACTCCCATTGAGCCCGTAACACATTAAAATATTACAATGGCTTGAAATAAATCGAGAACTTACAATACATGACCATTTTGGGAAAATGTGGAAAATAAGTAACTCCAATCTTTACTGCTTCTTCACTTTGATGTTCGATGTGCATCCATATGTCTTCGGTCTTTAGCAGCTCCTATTAACTAACATTGACTCAGTTAACACGTAGTGCGTCCATTGAGGACACCATGGCTCATGCGCAAGAGAGCACCCTCTCCATCTTGATCAATAAGAAATGATCACACTTTGGGTTCTCAATATTGTGCATTTTTATATGGGCTTTTTTTGTTGCCATGTGGCGCTTGCAGGAGCCCTCATCCCTCAAGAATGTGCAAAACCTTTTTTCAAAACCCATTGCACCTCTAATTTCCCCTCTTGCCTTGAATGGCTCGCAATTCTTTGCCCACACACCCAATGACCAAGTCATAACAACCAATCAAAACCCCCACTTCTTGACTTCAATCTCCATCATCTTGACCGTATTTTGAGCATGGAAGGCCCTCCATCTGAGGCCCTTTGTATTTCAAGAATGGCAGGCTCTCCAGTTCTTGACCTCAATCTCCATCATCTTGATTGTATTTTGAGCATGGCAGCCCTCCCTCCCAAAATCTCTAGATGGAACAACCTCCAAAGCAGTAAGGTGGGCACATAATCGAACCCCAAAAAACCTTCCATCGAACATAACTTTCCTCTTGAAACTCTGATTGATGATCCAAGAAGACTGGCATGCTCCACAATTTGAGCACTTCAATCATATCTGTTGACTCCGTCTTTGACCATCTATCCATGTTTGCCCTATCCGTTGGGGATCTACATTGTGTCTTCGTTTGACGAGCCGTATGGATGGGCTTGTAAAGCATCTCTAAGACCACATTCTAGAGAACCAACTCAACATTTTATACACTTTGACCTGCCATCCAAACTGGCACTTCATGGGCCCTCTTGACCTAAAAACCCACATCTGAAGGAGTACGAGCAGAAGTGCGGCGTGAGAGAGAGTGCGAGAAGAAGAGCACGATGATATGGTGAACTCGCTCTACTGTAATGTGTAGAGCATAGTGAGTTCTTATTAGGTTTTAACAAAAGAATATGTGTACATACCTGGCGGCCTGCCCACTTACCTGGGCGACCACATTGGGCTTTATACCCCAACAACCTCCCACTTAAAGTACAATGTGGTACTTTAAGTGTGAGAGAAGCTACTATACAAGCTAATATACAAAAGATGTAGAGAAGTGATGTACTAACCTACACCTAATTGCTTGCGAAAATGCGCAAAGCTCTCTGAGGGAAGTCCTTTTGTAAGTAGATCAGCAGGATTTTCTGTGGTGTGAACTTTGACAAGCTAAATTTGCTTATCCTCAGGCATTTCCCTGATGAAATGATACTTCACATCCACATGCTTTGTCTTTGAGTGATAAACCGGATTGCGACCCAATTGTATAGCACTCTGACTATCACAATATAACACATGCATCTCTTCTTTGATTCCCAAATCTGTTACTAGTCGATTAAGCCAAATTGATTCTTTGCATGCCTCTGATGCTACAACATATTCAGCCTCTGTAGTAGACTGAGTAACACAATCTTGTAATCTAGAACGCCATGACACTGCTCCACCAGCCAATGTAAAGACATACCCTGAAGTAGACCTTCGTTTGTCTAAGTCACCTGCATAATCTCAGTTTGTAAAACCCTTTACACTTAGCTCCTGAATCCCATAGCATATACGCATACTCTTTGTAGCTTTCAGGTATCTCAATATTCCTTTCACTGCCTCCCAATGTTTCTTGCTTGGGTTTGACATGTATCGACTTACTACTCCCACTGCAAATGCAATGTCTGGGCGAGTAGCAATCATTGCATACATCAAACTACCCACTGCAGACGCATATGGAATCTTATCCATTTCAGCCTGTTCTTCCTCAGACACATGACAATCTTGTTTGCTAAGTTTCACATATGGTGGCAATGGAACACTCAATGCCTTTCCCTTCTCCATATTGAAACGTTGCAAAACCTTGTCAATATACTCTGTTTGAGATAACCAAATCAACTTTTTTGATCGGTCACTCTCAATGCGCATACCAAGTATATGACTTGCCTCACCCATGTCTTTCATGTCAAACGATTTTGCCATCTGACTTCAAAGCTGAAATTTCTTCCAAGTGCTTGCCAGCAATCAACATGTCATCCACATACAAAATAAGGATCAGCCAACTGCCATCCTTAGCCTTATTTGTATATAGACAGTGATAGAACTCACTATGTTTGTAGCCTTGAGAAAGCATAAACTTGTGGAATTTATGGTACCATGCCCTCGGTGATTGTTTTAAGCCATGAAGACTCTTTAACAACTGGCATACCAAATCTTCCTTGCCTTTCTCAACAAACCCTTCTGGCTGCTGCATGTTAATTTCCACATCTAAATCACCATGCAAGAACGCTGTCTTCACATCCATTTGGTGCAACACCAAATCTAATATGGCAACCAATGCAAGAAAGCATCTCAATGTAGTCATCTTGACCACCGGAGAGAAGACTTCATCAAAGTCAATGCCTTGTTCTTGCTTAAAGCCCTTGGCAACAAGAATTGCTTTGTACTTTGGCTGACTATCATGAGCGGTGATCTTATACCTGTAAACCCATTTACAAGGTAGAGCTTTTTTGCCCTATGGTGATTTAACTAGCTTCCATGTCTGGTTTTTATGCAAAGCTGTCATCTCTGACTGCATGGCCAATTGCCAATTCCCGGAGTCCTTCATTTGCACTACTTCCTTGTAACATGAAGGCTCATTGCAATCAGTCAACATGACATAGTTCATAGATGGAACAAACCTATCAGGAGGTTGCGTGATACGTCCAGATCTACGCAAAATAGGTGGCTCAGGCTCAGCCACAACCTGTGGTTCCACTCTATCCTGTCCTTGCTCCTCTTGGGCCCTGACATTTTGTCTTGCACATGCAGGTCCATCTTCTTGGAAGACAAGTCTCCTAATCTCCTCAACCCTCTCTGCTTTAGAATGATATTTGGCTTCATTAAAGTGAACATCATTGCTACGGATAACCTTTCTGGATTCGGGATCCCAAAGTCTGTACCCCATCTCACCAGAATTACCATAGCCTAGAAAGATGCACTTTCTACTCTTTGGCTCAAGTTTGTTCCTAAATTCCGTTGGAACATGAGTATATGCCTCACAGCCAAAGACTCTGAGATGCTTGTATTAGGGCATTTTGCACGACCATACCATCTCTGCCACTGAATCCTTCTGCAAAACCTTTCTAGGAGATCTATTTATAAGATGAACTGCTGTTGATACAGCTTCAGCCCAAAACCCATTTGGCAGTTGTGCATTAGACAACATACTTCTGACCTTCTCTTGTATGGTCCTATTCATCCTCTCAGCAACACCATTTTGAGGAGGATTGTAAGAAGCGGTAAGTTCACGTTTTATGCCTTTTGACTCACAAAAGTCCTGAAAGGCCTTTGAAACATACTCTCCACCATTGTCAGTGCGTAAGCATTTAAGCTTCTTGCCACTCTGATTCTCCACAAGTTTCACAAACGTTTTGAAAACACTAAACGCTTCATCCTTGTGCTTGAGAAAGTAAACCCATACTTTCCTCGAGTAATCATCTATAAATGTCATAAAGTAAGAAGCTCCCCCTAGAGATAGGTTAGGCATAGGTCCACACAAATCACTATGAACAAGTGCCAACTGTGTATCTCCTCTACTGCTTCTATGATTATGTGGTTGATGTGTTTGCTTACCATACAGACAATGTTCATAGAATTCAAAATCATTAAATGACAAGCCAGGCAAATAACCAGAACGAGACAAGATTTCCATTCCCTTCTTGGACATATGTCCTAACTGGCTATGCCACAAAGAAACGTTCGCCTGCTCGGTTACATTGATTACATTTTTAGAGACATTTGATACATAAATCATGTAAAGTCCTCCAGACTTTACTCCATGTGCTACTGTCATAGAACCCTTGGATATCTTCCACATGTTTTGTCCAAAAGTGGTGACGTAGCGAGCATCATCAAGTAAACCTGTGCTGATCAAGCTCTTTGTAATTGCGGGAACATGTCTCACATTCTTTAGCGTGAAAGAAGAGCCATTCTGAAACTTCAATTGAACATCTCCAACACCTAAGATCTCACATGTCTGCCCATTGCCTAGCCGAACATGATCTTTAGTTTTCACATAAGAGGTAAAGCACTCCTTGTTTGGAGACACATGAAGTGATGCCCCTAAGTCTATAATCCAGCCACTCAGTGAACTTCCATTAGATGCTGTAAGAAGAGCTGAGTCCATTGTATTCTTCAAGAAGTAGATGTCTCCTAACACTAGACTATCATCCTCTGCAACAGTGTTTGTCACATTTATTTCTTGAATCTTCACTGAGGACTTTTTCTTCTCACCATGTTCTTCAGCTTTCTCTTTGCCTTTTTCTGCTTTCCATTCTCTGCAGTCTCTTTTCATGTGACCCTTCTTGCCACAATGGTAGCATTCTATGTCACTCTTGCCTTTAGCACTGCGGGACTTGCTACGAGACTGATTCCTCTTTCCACCTTTGTAATTTTCTTTGGTCCTTCCCCTGACAACTAAGGCTATTCCTTTTCCTTTGTCCATTGTCTTTCTGTTGGTTTCTTTAGTAAGCAGATTTCCTTCTACACCTGCTATGGTCAAACCATCTGGAGGTGCAGAATTACTCAAAGCTGTACGAAAAGTGTCCCAACTTTTCGGTAATGTGATCAATAGGAACATAGCTCTAACAGGTTCATCAAACTTGACACCTTGAGCTGACAACTGACTGTAGATGGTGTTGAATTCATTCAGATGATTGGACATAGGTTTCTTTTCTTTCATCTTCAAGTCAACAAGCTTCTTAAGCCAATATACCTGTGAAGCCGCACTCTGCTTCTCATAAAGATCACTCAGCTTTGTCCATGCTTCATAGGCCGACATCTCGTCTACTACATTGAAGTAAACACTTTCTGCCAAAGTCAGCATAATGGTAGAAAGTGCCATGTCATAATAATCAATATCTAATTCTCCTAAATTATTTTCTCATATTAAACTGATCATTTAATGTGGGAAAGTGCCAGGGGAGAAAAAGCTAGAATATTGGTTAAGCTAGAAGACCAGCCACAGTAGGGATCCAAAGGAGGGAAAATAGGGATCCAAAGGGGGGGGCCATCTGCAAAAGAGCCATGTGCAAAAATGGGCTAAAACGACCCTAAGGTTCAGCCCATTAAGACTTCCAAAATGCTAAGGTTCCAAAATTCAAAGTTTGTGTCCAAAGGGTTAAAGCTTAGAGGGAATTGGATGCTTTGTGTGCTATCCAAAGTCAACACATATCCCTACATGGGAGGGGGAGAGCCCTTCTTCTAGGGGATGAGAGAGAAATCCACACACACACACACACACACACACACACACACACACACACACACACACACACACACACACACACACACACACAGGCTCCCTTTACACAAAGGGAATGAGGGACACATGTCAGCTCCCTAGGCCAGATGCCCACAAGGTGTGCCCAATTTCTATTGGATGACCCTTGAAGTGGACCAATGAGAATTAAGCTAGAGTAAATCTAGTTTAATCAATTTAAAAACATTTAATAAAAGAAACCAATGAGAATTAAGTCTCCTAGAAGACTATTGGGCAGTCTCACAAGGAGTCCAATGAGCATTCAGGAGCCCAATGGCTTGCCTGATTCCTATTGGCCAGGAGGCAAAGGGGTCCAATGAGAGTTTAGTTTAATTATTTAATTACCTAGAGCTCTCACAAAAGGGGGAAGGGGGACACATGTCAGAAGGCTATCACTTATGTTGCTTATTAGTCATTGGCTTGACTTGGGGAGAGCCAATGAGGGCTCAGCAAGAGCAAATAGCAAGAGGGCTCGCCCAAGAGAGAGAGGGGGATGATTTTTGCAAGGCATTATCACACACACACACACTCACACAATCTCATGTGTGAAGAAAGAGAAGACTATCTCTTCCCAAGCTTTAATGGAGAGCTCATCACCTACTCGAAGCTTGTGAGATAGAAGCCTACATCAACACACTCTTGGCATGTGGATGCAAATCCAACCAAGAGCCAAGCTTCAATGCATGCTCATCTCCTCTACCAAGCTAATTACTAAGATAAGCTATGCTAGTATGAGTGATTATGTGAGGAGATGTACATCTTTCTCGTAAAATACTCATTCTTCCTCTCAATCTACTCTCATACCCTGCTAGCTCTCACCATCTTCGAAGGTGTGTGAGGTCTTGGGTCTGAGAACGGGGATAATTCAAGTTGTGTTTGCTAAGTGTTTTGCTTATTGCATGAAGCTTTCATCTTCATTGCACTAGCTAGTCTTGAAGGAACACAAAGAATTGTATTGTACAATGTCTCTCTTGATGGGAGAAACCATAATACAAAGCCTTTTGGAGGGGGGACCGGCTCCATGCAAATGCGGTCGTCAATTGTTGTCATTAGCTTAATTTCTCTCTCTTTTGAAAGTTTTGTCGATGCTATCTAACTAGGTGTTATGTTTTTTTTGTTGCTCTCTCCACTCAAGCACTCTTGTAATTCTCATTAGGAATCTATTCTAATGAAATTCCCACTATGTTCATGTTAATTTCTGCTACACACAAGTTATTAGGCCATTAAATGTTACATTGGTATCAGAGCACAAGGTTTCTCTTTTCTTGCTCAAGAAGGGAGGTCCTCAAGCTAACTACAAATGGTTGGTATTATTAATTGCCTGTGAGTAAGTATAATAGGGATTTTTCAGCCTTGCATTGCGCCTGCCTTCGTGCAGTTAACGGGGGCAGCACCGTCAAGAGCTATGGTCTTAATAGTGGAGTCCTACGGGGCTTGCCTACGGCTTAACCACTATTGAGCTATTAGAATCTTGACAGGCGCCGATGCTGTTTTGGTGTCGAAAGACCCTCTCTTCTATTCCTTGCAATTAATGGTATTCGAGCCGCGGGTACAGTAGCTTGAGTGCTTTTTCTAAAGGGTTAAAGAGGAGTAGCAACTAGGGCTTGAAGTGCCAAAGTACACCTAAAAAGTTTACACCTAAAAGTTGTTAGATTGGCTGACAATAGTAAAGAGAGTGAAATTAATGTTGATAACTTTGATTTTTCTCATGAGCAAGCTACTAATGATGCTTCAATGCTTGTTAACTATCTTGTTTCTAGGCTTCAACAAGCCATGGGCAATCCATCTCTCCAAAGTGAAGTGCAACGGCAGCTCCGTGCTCACGGGATTCTCCAAGCTCATCCCCATGACGAGAGAACACCTAGGAAGCCTCCTTGTGAGACTACCAAAAGAGGTCTCTCTCAGATTCGGGAAGAAGAAGAGAATCCATATGAAGGGCTCAAGAATTTACTTCTTGATGATGCATCTCCTTCCCAAAGGAGAACTCAAGAGCCTCCACCGAAGGAACAAGAAAGAAGCGAGTCTCCCGCCACCTCGACGGAGATGGCTCCACGAAGATGGCGGGATAAATGCTCTCCATCACCACCAAAGCGGAGAAGACCAATGTATTCTTCTCCTCACCACAATTCAGAGAGGGATGATAAAAAGCAAGAGAAGAAAAAGGAAAGGAAGAGGACACCCTCTTCTCCATCTTCTTCATCCTCTTCCTCTTATGAAAGTGATGGTGAAGAAGACAAAGATCAAGACAAGAAAAAGGCGAGAAAGAGGTCACCCTCTTCTCCACCTTCTTCAAATTCTTCACCTTCTGAAGAAAGTGATGGTGCAACCTTTGAACCATAAAAAAGAAGAGGCCATAGGAAATCCTATGCCGCATGGAAGAGGTCGTCCAAGCTGAAGAAATTCAAAGAGGGAGGGAAGAACATCTCTTTCCTTACTTATGGTGGCACCTTTGGTGCTACGGACAAAGTATTGGCCTTTATCTAGCAATTCGATGCGGCGTTTGGAGATGAGGGCTTCACGGAGTCCTCTAAGCTATGCCATGTAGCTATGCACTTTCAAAAGTCCGCCAGACAATGGTGGTCTAGCCTACGAGCCAACGGTGAAGCTCCACGAACATGGAAAGCTTTAAGAGCTTCCATTATGAAGCAGTTTTTGGCCACCGATGCAAAAGACAAAGTACTCACCGAATGGCGAAGCTTAAAGCTCTCTCCCAATGAATCCATCCACAAATATGTAGACAAGTTTTGGGACCTACAACTCAAATCCACTGTCTTCAAAAAGTTGGATTTGGAGAGCAAAAGCAACAATTTTGTGCGGGCTTAACCGAAGAAATGGCGGAGTATGTCAACTCCCAAAGGCCAAGTACCATATCGGCGGTAATACACCATACTATGGTGGCCTCTCGAGTCAATTTCCAAACGGGGGCTAAAAGAAATAATAAGCCCCCGGAAAACAAGGGTTCCAATGAGCCTAAGGGGAAGGACAATGTCCAAAAGTCTCCTAAGGGAAACTCCAACAAAGATAAAGAGAAGGGAGTTTACAAAGGTAAGAATAAACTCTCTCCTAAAGAGCTTGAGCGTTATCATAAGGATAACCGGTGTTTCAAGTGCGGCGAACAAGGGCATGCGTACTGCACTTGTCCCCAAAAGAACAACCACCAAGATCCTCCTAGAGCTTCCTTGGTTGAAATCCAAGAGGAGTAGACTCACCAAACTCACCACAAAGGATCTCCTCTATGCCATGCTTGGGGAAAGGTAAGAGAACATGATGATTTTATTCTCTTTGACCCTGGTTCTACTCACATTTTATATCTATGGAGCTAGCCACCAAGCTAAGCATACAATCCTATGAGATGGGAGATGTCCTACCCGCAGACAGTGCCTTCAAGGGGCAAGAAGCTTCAATCACTCCCTTAATTGGGAAATTGAGGCTTCATGTCCAAGGCTATGTGGACAAAGAGGACTTCTTTATCTCTCCTCTCAAGCATGAGGATGTAATCCTAGGGGCACCATGGTTTGACCGCCTGGATGCCGATGTTAAATTTCCTGAAAGGAGCATCTCCTTTAAGTTCAGGGAAAAAGACATGTATATAGATGCTAAGGAAATGGGTAACACTATTCCCATTGTACATACACCAGCTTTCAACAAGTCAATAAAGAGCTCTATTTCCGTGTACATGATTTTTGTTAAAGATTCTCAAAATGAATCTAATGCTTTAGCAAAAGAAAATAAAAGCAACCAAAAGGAATTAGAGTTATCCAATTTTCTCAAGGGGTTTCAAGATGTTTTTATTGACGACATCCCTTGTGAGCTACCTCCTAAACGAGGTAATGATGACCATGCAATTGAATTTCTTCCAAGAAGTTCACCGCCTAACAAACCTCCTTATAGAGTTTCTCAAGCTCAACAAGAGGATATTATGCGGCAAGTGCATGAGTTAGTTGAGAAGGGCATGGTTAGGCCTAGCTCATCTCCATTTTGCTCACCTTTGCTATTAGTGCAAAAGAAAGACGGCACATATCGTATGTGTGTCAACTATAGAGAACTAAATAGGATCACTATCAAGAATAGGTTTCCCGTTCCACGGGTAGAAGACCTATTTGATAAGCTACAAGGATCGACCTACTTCAGTAGGATTGATCTAAAAAGTGGCTATCATCAAATAAGGATAGTTGATCAAGACATTGTAAAGACCGCATTTCGCACCAAATTTGGTCTTTATGAATACATTGTCATGCCTTTTGGCTTGACCAATGCACCAGCCACATTCAACCGCTTGATGGAGAAGCTGTTCAGGCCTCATCAAACCTTCACTGGAGTGTTCTTTGATGATATTATCATCTACTCTAATTCATTAGATGAACACAAGCAACACCTCCAGGTAATATTTCAAGTTTTAAGAGAGAATAAACTTTATGTTAATCGAAAGAAAAGTGAATTTTTCTTGCAAGAGATTCAGTATTTAGGTCACATTATCTCTCAAGATGGCATCCAAATGGATCCATCAAAGTTAGAGGTAATAAAAGGATGGCCTAAACCAAGGAATATTCATGAACTAAGAAGCTTTATAGGTATGTGTGCATACTATAGACGCTTCATAGAAAATTTCTCACAAATTGCGGGACCATTACATGACCTAACAAAGAAAAGAGTTAGGTATATGTGGTCTGCTAAGGAGAAAAATGCTTTCGAAAAGCTTAAAGAAAATCTTATCTCTCAACCTGTGCTTACACTACCGGATCTCTCAAAACCATTTGAGGTCCAATGTGATGCTTGTGGTGATTGCCTTGGAGTTTTTTTGCTCCAAGAAGGGCATGCCATAGGCTATGAGAGTCAAAGACTCGACCCTGTTGAGCAAACTCTAGGCATATATGAAAAGGAACTCCTTGCAGTTCTACATGCCTTAGACTCATGGAAGCACTATTTATTGGGGACTCCTTTCATTCTGCGAATGGATCACCAAAGTCTTAAGTACTTCATGATTTCCTTTCGCAATTTCATTTTCATATTGCTCACATTGATGGCAAGCATAATCAAGTAGCTGATGCACTCTCAAGACGGCCGAGAGTGAATGTGGTTTCCATAGCAACTCACAATGATCTATCTTCAATGATAGATGAGTATGCTATTAATCCCGATTTTAGAGATGTGATTTCAGCCCTTGCATTAGGGAAGAAAGAAGAACCATTTACTTTACAAGATGGTTATCTTCTCTATGGCAATAGACTATGCGTTACTAACTCACTACGTTCACTACGTGCGAAAGTAATGTATGAATCTCATGCTCCACCTTATGCGGGGCATAGAGGGATTCAGTCTACCTTAAAGGGAATTGAAACATATTTCTATTAGCCTACCATGAAAGTGAACATACAAGAGTATGTTTCTAAATGTGTGGTATGCCAAAAGACAAAATTTGATAGAGGGAAGCAACTTGGATTGCTTCAACCCTTGCCAATCCCTAATTCACCATGGGAGAGCATATCCATGTATTTTATCTTTGGATTGCCTAAGTCTATCCATGGGAATACGGGAATATGGACGATAGTAGACAGGTTCAGTAAACAAGCTCATTTTATACCCGTCAAAAAGACTATCAAAGCCCATCAAATGACAACCCTCTTTATTTCACAAATTTTTAAGTACCATGGCTTGCCAATGTCCATAGTGTCGGATAGAGATCCTAGAATGACCAGTAATTTTTGGAAGGGTCTCTTTGAGAATTTAGGGACAAGGCTAAAGTTCTCTTTGGCCTACCATCCACAAACGGATGGCCAAAGTGAAATAGCTAACCGAACCATTCTCGATCTACTAAAAGCCTATGTAACGGAAGTAGATCAAAGATCCCAATGGGAGAAGTACTTACCCTTAGTGGAGTATGCTTACAATAACACTGTACATACTTCCACGGGAAAAGCACCTTTCGAGGTAATTGAGAGAAGATCAAAAAGTCCCTTGCTACTTAAGGTACATGGGAGTATCTTTGCTGCAGATGAGTATAGACGAGACCTACAAGAATCTTTCCAAAAGATTAAGGATGCTATCTCTATCTCACAGCAAAGGCAAAAGGCTGCTGCTGACAAGCACAGAAGAGCCCAAGCCTTTAAAGAAAACGATTGGGTCTTGTTAAAGTTTCCCAAGGCTCGATTAAGGCAAACGACGGGAAAGAATCCTACGGGCCACCAAAAGTACTATGCTAAACTAGCAAAAAGGTACTATGGTCCCTTTCAGATTCTTATGCCAATCAATGAGATGGCCTATCAACTCAAGTTTCCCAATCATTGGCTCATACACAATGCTTTCCATGTGAGCCTATTAAAGTCTTACAAAGGAGAGCCACCTCAAGAACCAACTATTGAAGACCCGCCGGAGATCGAGGACCAAGAGGAGGTGCTGCAGCCCGAGTCCATTCTCCGACATGAAGACAAGGTGCTAAGAGGCGGTAAGACTATCCGACGATATCTTATTAAGTTTAATAATTATCCTTTTGAAGATGCTAGATGGATGCAAGGCATACAATTAAAGGATAACCTAAACCTTGTCAATGCTCTTACAATGCTTCCCAATGAGTAAGCAAATGTACAAAATGTTAAAAATGAACAAAGTTTTTGTCTTATAAGACTTTCTTTTTCTTTATTGTGCACAAAAATGAAGTAGTATGCATGCTTAGATCAAGTTTGCGGAGACGACGTCTCCCAAACACCAAGTAAATCTTGTCACTCTATTATGGAAGACTAATAGTACTAATGTGCATACATGCTTGCGGCATCCTAAGGCTCTCAAGCGCCAAATGGACTAGTCATCCATTGTGGAATGATGTCGTAGGGTAACATAGGGATCCTCTACCCACTAAGAAAAGGACTCATGAATATGCTTTATCTTCTCTATACCATAGTCGAGGACGACTATGATTTCAAGAGAGAGGTAATGTCTTAATAATCAATATCTAATTCTCCTAAATGATTTTCTCATATTAAACTGATCATTTAATGTGGGAAAGTGCCAGGGGAGAAAAAGCTAGAATATTGGTTAAGTTAGCAGACCGGCCACAGTAGGGATCCAAAGGAGGGAAAATAGGGATCCAAAGGGGGGGCCATCTGCAAAATATCCATGTGTAACAATGGGCTAAAAAGACCCTAAGGTTCAGCCCATTAAGACTTCCAAAATGCTAAGGTTCCAAATTTCAAAGGTTGTGTCCAAAGGGTTAAAGCTTAGAGGGAATTGGATGCTTTGTGTGCTTTCCAAAGTCAACACATATCCCTACATGGGAGGGGGCGAGCCCTTCTTCTAGGGGATGAGAGAGAAAGCCACACACACACACATACACACAAAGGGAATGAGGGACACATGTCAGCTCCCTAGGCCAGATGCCCACAAGGTGTGCCCAATTTCTATTGGATGACCCTTGAAGTGGACCAATGAGAATTAAGCTAGAGTAAATCTAGTTTAATTAATTTAAAAACATTTAATAAAAGAAACCAATGAGAATTAAGTCTCCTAGAAGACTATTGGGCAGTCTCACAAGGGGTCCAATGAGCATTCAGGAGCCCAATGGCTTGCCTGATTCCTATTGGCCAGGAGGCAAAGGGGTCCAATGAGAGTTTAGTTTAATTATTTAATTACCTAGAGCTCTCACAAAAGGGGAAAGGGGGACACATGTCAGAAGGCTATCACTTATGTTGCTTATTAGTCATTGGCTTGACTTGGGGAGAGCCAATGAGGGCTCAGCAAGAGCAAATAGCAAGAGGGCTCGCCCAAGAGAGAGAGGGGGCTGATTTTTGCAAGGCATTATCACACACACACTCACACAATCTCATGTGTGAAGAAAGAGAAGACTATCTCTTCCCAAGATTTAATGGAGAGCTCATCACCTACTCCAAGCTTGTGAGATAGAAGCCTACATCAACACACTCTTGGCATGTGGATGCAAATCCAACCAAGATTCAAGCTTCAATGCATGCTCATCTCCTCTACCAAGATAATTACTAAGCTAAGCTATGCTAATATGAGTGATTATGTGAGGAGATGTACATCTTTCTCATAAAATACTCCTTCCTCTCAATCTACTCTCATACCCTGCTAGCTCTCACCATCTCGAAGGTGTGTGAGGTCTTGGGTCTGAGAACGGGGATAATTCAAGTTGTGTTTGCTAAGTGTTTTGCTTATTGCATGAATCTTTCATCTTCATTGCACTAGCTAGTCTTGAAGGAACACAAAGAATTGTATTGTACAATGTCTCTCTTGATGGGAGAAACCATAATACAAAGCCTTTTGGAGGGGGGACCGGCTCCATGCAAATGCGGTCCTCAATTTTTGTCATTAGCTTAATTTCTCTCTCTTTTGAAAGTATTGTCGATGCTATCTAACTAGGTGTTATGTTTTTTTTGTTGCTCTCTCCACCCAAGCACTCTTGTAATTCTCATTAGGAATCTATTCTAATGAAATGCCCACTATGTTCATGTTAATTTCCTCTACACACAAGTTATTAGGCCATTAAATGTTACATGCCAATTCATCCATTTCACTCCATTCATCTTCGTCCATATCTTGTGGTTTTATCCCCTTGAGATTTATAGGTTTTATTTGCTTCTTTTGTACCAACACGTGCCAAATCTGCTTCTTCCACAATGGGAAATTGGTTCCATCCAGCTTCTTGATATTGTAAAGAGCAGTGTCCTGTGATCAAGCCATAGCTACGCTTCACAGTAGTTTACTTTCCTGGGAAAAATTCGGCAGAGTTACCCCTGTAAACTGACCTTTGAACCAATATCAACCTGTCAAATGAACCAAGAAAGCTTCAGATTCTGCAGGAATTTCGGCAGAGTCTCCTTTGTAAAATGGCTATGGTGTACTCAAAAACAGACCAAAAACAGCTCAAAAAACCACTGTCTCTCTAACATTATAAGTTGTGGGTAAACCTGTCCTGCACATGTACTGTCTCTCACTGTCCTGTCATTGTCCTGTTAGCATAGACTGCGACAATGCCTCAACGGTAGTAAAGAAAAGATGCAATCCCAACTGTCTAACTCACAGTCAATACATCCTAACTGCCTATCTAAGGGTGCTCGAGGGATCGCTCCAAGACCTGTATCATCGAAAGGATCTCAACATTCGAGAATCCCCCAGCTCAATAAAACCTCACTCAACCCTCAACAAAAGGCTACAGTAAATCTGACAATACATAGACTTCTCACAAAGTCATACATCCACAAATTTCCCACTATATGCTGTAACCACTGCGGCGGTTGTTTGCTGCGTGACTCACAGCCATCAAACCCTCAACAGACATACATCATCTCTGACAATACATCCCATGTGGAAGTACCTGCAATGTCAGGATGAAATCTAGAATATCAAGCAGCAAACACAAGCTACCTAATGAACTAGTGGATGTCGCCTACAATCTGTGTGTAGATGTGTCCGTGTCGTATGTGACACGCCTCCTGTAGAGTGCGCAGGTGATGGAGAAGGTAGGAAAGAAGACAACACACACACACCAACACACATCGAGACACACACACACACAATCGTTACCCTGCAGCAGCCATTCAACGAGCTGCTCTTCTCTTTTGAACTATTATCCAAAGTATATTTACAACATAGTATAGTCAATGTCCAGCCGCCCATAGCACAATGGACATATTCTTTAACATCATATTCTTTAACACTCCCCCTCAAGCTCAGAGTGAGCTTGCATATGATGGATTCCCAATGCTTCACGAAAGTAGCAAAACTTCTCCTTTCCAAGATCTTTTGTGAATATATCCGCAACTTGATCATTTGTCTTCACATACACCAAATCAATCTCACCTGCCAAAACTTTTTCTCTAATGAAGTGATAATGACCTCAATGTGTTTAGTGCGAGCATGGTAGACTGGATTCTTTGCCAACATGATGCTGCTAATATTGTCACAATATATAATGACACTGTCAAGATAGCCAAAACCAAAGTCTACCATAAGTACTCCCAACCATGACTCTTCACATGCTGCCAAAGCTTCTCCACGATATTCAGCTTCTGTACTTGATAATGCTACAGTTGATTGCTTCTTGCTACTCCAACTTATCATACCATTGCCAATGGAGAATACATAACCACTTGTATATCTTCTATCCATAAAATCTCCTGCCCAATCTGCATCTGTGTAACCATAAAGACAAAGCTTTCCATTCTTTTCATAAAACATTCCATAACTGACAGTGGCTTTCACATATCTCATAATCTGTCTCACTACATCAAGATGACTTTTACATGGATTTTGCATGAATTGACTCACAACACCCACTGCATAACTCAAATCTGGCCTTGTTATTATCAAGTAAATAGGGCTTCCAACCATCTTGCGATACATAGTGACATCCTCAATGTAATGTCCATCATCAAACAACTTCACATTTTGATCAAGAGGTGTATCAATGGGTTTGCATGTTGTCATTCCATACTTCTCAAGCATATCCAATGCGTATTGTCTTTGTATCATCCAAATTCCTGATAAAGTATTGACAATTTCAATTCCCAAGAAATATCTCAACTCACCAAGGTCCTTCATGTTGAATTCTCTCAACAAACTCTTCTTGACATGCAAAATTTTCTTAGCATGACTTCCAGTGAGAATCAAGTCATCAACATAGATAACAATAACGATGATCTCTCCATCAACATGCTTCAAAAATAATGAGTGATCGACAGTAGATTGTTTAAATCCAATCTTCTTCAAGAATCTGGTTATCTTTTCACACCAAGCTCTAGATGCTTGCTTCAAACCATACAATGCTTTCTTCAACTTACACACATAATATGGAAACTCTGGATGTTGATAACCCTCTGGCTGTATCATCCATTTGCCGTAACTTCCAACCGAACATACTTTCCATTGCTATCACCAATCTGACTGTTGTCATCTTTGCAACTGGACTAAATGTCTCATCATAATCAAGACCTTTTGTTTGTGCATAACCTTTAGCAACAAGCCTCGCTTTGTATCTTTCCACACTACCATCTGACTTGCACTTGACTTTGTATGCCCATTTTGAACCAATTGCTTTCTTTCCACTTGGCAAGCGAACCAAATCCCAAGTGTCATTCTTCACAAGAGCATCCATCTCATCATCCATAGCTGACTCCCATTCTGATTTTCCAATTGCCTCTTGAAAACATGTAGGCTCTTTATGTTGCACACGTGAAACCATGTATGAATAATGTGTACGCATGTAACCGTTGTATGTCAATCTATCAACTGGATAACGCACCCTCTCTGATCTTCTCAACTATGGTGCACTCTTCTCTTCAACTCTTGCATATGGGGGTACATATTTCTCAATATGCTTACTGCCAGGTGTCCTCAAATGTGGTAAACCATGCTCTTCATCGAGGCTTTCATCTCCAGAACTCTCTTCAACCACTTTCTTCTTGCCTTTCTCGTCTTGCTTCTTATCTCGCAAACGACCACTCCATGGGTTGACACTTCCTATACTCTCCTCTGCCATATGTGGTCCTGAAATAGTTCTTGTTGATGGTCCTGGCTTATCAACAACATGACGCACATTCTCTTGCTCTTCATACTCATCTTCTATCATCACTGGCTTTGGTTTATACCATGGTTCATGCTGAAAAATCTGACATCTCTACTGACATAAACTTGTCTTGTTGTAAGATCATAGCACTTGTAACCTTTCTTTTCAACTGGGTAGCCCAAGAATATACACTTCACTGCCTTTGGCTCCATCTTCTTTCTTGCTTCATTTGGCACATGAACATAGCAAACACATCCAAAAACTTTCATGTAGGAAACTGTTGGCTTGATTGCATAAAGTCTCTCATAAGGTGAAATTTCATGAATGGCAGCTGTTGGTGTTCGATTCATAATGTGTACTGCTGTATGAACTGCTTCAGCCCAATATGTTAATGGCATATTCATCTCATTCATCATGGATCTTGAAATCTCTGCTATGACTCTATTCTTTCTCTCAGCAACTCCATTTTGTTGTGGTGCGAATCTGCAAGTAATCTGTCTTCTTATGCCTTGTTCACGTAAGTAATCATCAAAACTATGTGACATGTACTCTCCCCCTCCATCTGTATGTAGGCATTTAATTTGACAACCATTCTCTTTCTCAACCATAACTTTGAACTCCAAAAATACCTCAAATGCCTCTAACTTTGCCTTTAGAAAGTAAACCCATGTCATTCTGCTGTAATCATCCGTAAATGTGATAAAATATCGACAACCATTTGGTGTAGCATGATCACAAGGTCCCCAAATATCTGAATGAACAATTTCCAAAGGACTTTGGCTAATTCTCCCCCTCTTTGGAAATGGTAAACGAGATTGCTTTCCAAATTGACAAGCTTCACAAACATTATCAAAATTCAATCTGCCAAACTTTGGTAATCCACGTACAATTTGATTTGATTGCATATGCTTTAATCTTCTAAAATTGACATGACCAATCCTCTTATGCCATAAATTTGCCCAATCATCTTGAGTGCCTGATTTGTTTGCATACATACCACTGTGTAAACATGGATCTCCAGCTTCCAATGAGAACAAGCGACCTTTCTTTCTTCCACATGCCAATATCTTGCCTGGTCTGCCTTTTTGAAACTCCTCTATGAAGCAGCCATAACGATTAAAACGGACTTGCAACCCTTGATCTTTCATTTGTCCAACTGATGCTAAATTCTTTGTGATCGAAGGCACATATAGAACATCTCCCAATGTGTTGTATGTCTCGTCTTTTTCTAGCAATGGAACTGAACCAACATGTGTAATCCGATGCATAGTATCATCACCTGTAGCGAAAAACTCATCCTCTTCTAACTTCTCTTTTTTGTCAAACCATTCACCATGATATGTCATATGATTTGTGGCACCACTATCTAAATACCAATCATCTGTATGATGTGGCTCCACCATGCTTCCAACAACATGCTCCATAGGAAATAAATGTCCACTCGACCTATTGTCATATATATTTTGATCATGAGGATTGTATCCAACAAAGTTTCCTCCATGTCTGTCATAACCTCGGCCTCTTCCACCACGATCATGATTTTGATTTAGCTTTGTGTAACATTCTCTTTCAAAGTGACCATAAATGCCACATCTGTGACAATATCCATCTCTTTGAGGATGTACAAATCGTCCACCTCCACGTCCACGAGTTCGGGCTCTCCCCCTGCCTCTTTGGCTAAGATCGTTGTAACTTTGACTTTGTTGGTTTTTCCATTGACCTTTTCCAACATTGTTTCCACGACCATAGTTTCCTCTTCCACCTCTATTGTTTCCACGACCTCTAGAGTAAAAAACTTAATCTCTGGAATTGTTATTTGATGTAGAAGGACCTGACTTGCCTAACTTCACCTCTTCTTGCAAACAAAGGTTTACTAACTCTTCAAAATCAGGCATGTGTCCTCGAACAGATATAGATGTATCCAATGACTTGTATTCCGGTCCCAAACCATTCAATGTCACTGAAACTAAGTCATCATCTGGAACTTCAACATTAATGCTCGCAAGATCTTCCTATATTTGCTTTATCTCTGTCACATAATCTGATATGGATCTATTTCCTCGCCATACACAATGTAACCTTTGCTTCAAGTGAACTTTTCGTGGTTCTGTATTGGAGCTGTTCATTCTTGCTAGTATCCCCCATGCTTTCTTTGGAGATTGAGCTTTCTTCACATGTGGTATAAAGAAGTCACTAATGCATAGTGAAATCCAATGCATCACTTTCCTTGAATTCTCGATCCACTTCTTGTAAGCTTCTACTCCTGCTTGCCATGTTTTATGTGCTTCAACATTCTCTCTATTTGGTTCCAAACCAACCTCGGGACACTCTTGTTCACCTGTAATATAATCCCATAAACCTTTGCCCATGATAAAGTTCTCCATCCTGTAAGACCATATGCTGTAGTTCTCTCTGGTCAGCTTCTCTCCAACAATCTGTGTGACTTGAGTTGAACTTTCTGCCATCTTCACTCTCTCAATTTCTTCCAAAGGATTTTGACAAAATTTCGGCAGAGTTTTGTATTTGGACAATATCTCAAGTGAAAATCTTAACCAAAGTGCTCATAAACACTGACAGAAAATCTCTCACTGCCAAGGGAAAATCCACTGACTCACTTTGCCACAGACTGCTGACTCAGTACTATGCATAAATACTCTAAAACAATGTCCACATGGACCTGTATGCAAATGCAATCCATACGCTGTCCTGTACCACATATCCATACATCCACCTTCTTCCCATAGTCGTAAATGACATATGAGGTCTTTCGCGGGGCTAGTCGGGGGTTCGCTCCAGTACCTAATCCACCTTGCCAAGGTACCAAAGCTCCCAAGGCAAGGCTTCAAAAAACCTCACTCGACCCTCACAAAGGCTGCAGTTTTCCAAAATACATTGACCGCATATCCATACATAACCACAAAGTACTCAATCTAACAATATAACCGCCTCAACTTCTTCCCACAACCTTTCTTACATAGGCGGCTGTCCATAACGGACCCACAACAACCAAATATAATCTTCGATAACACAATATCATGATGCAAAAGCTCTATGTCGCTCTCCAAAACCTGTGTAAATGCTGAATTCTTCACCTGTAACCTATAAATCTCCTGCCAAGTGCAAAACTGGACATCTCCTATGCTTGTGTGAGCTGGCTATTTGCTGCAGAAAATTACAGATTTTGGCAAATATGAGTATGCCAATGCGTCCGGAACGCCCAAAAACATAAAGATAGACTCCTGGATCACTGTATTCCGAGTTCGGGTGAGGGAGTTATGACCAAAAAACCTCTCTTTTTTGCTGTTTTCTAGAGTTGCGAAAACCTGTGTATTGACTGTAGCTCCTTAAACTGAGCTCTAATACCACTTTGTAGAGTGCGCAGGTGATGGAGAAGGTAGGAAAGAAGATTACACACACACACCAACACACATCGAGATACACACACACAATCGTTACCCTGCAGCAGCCATTCAACGAGCTGCTCTTCTCTTCTTCTCTTTTGAACTATTATCCAAAGTATATTTACAACATAGTATAGTCAATGTCCAGCCGCCCATAGCACAATGGACATATTCTTTAACATCATATTCTTTAACACCTCCAAGAACTATGAGCCGACCTTCGTTGTGTAGACAGCCACAATCAGCACTCTGGAAGTGCAGATATCCTCAGCACTTGCAGTCGTAGGCCGAAACCCCAAATTTACAGAGTCGGATCTACACCCGCTGAGACCACGTAGTCGAAAATGGCCTGCGTAGAACTTTGTCGAAGCCGAACGGTGGCCGAGATGACCTCAGAATGAAATTCTGAGAACACTTAGCCCTTTGGGCTAACCCACAGGGTTTGGGACCATGTCTTCGCGTGTCGAATTTCACTCCAATCTGAGCACGTGACTCTGGCTACCTGCAAATGCTTCCCCAAGCCTCGATCTGAGCTCTGATACTAGTTGAAGGAGTACAAGCGGAAGTGCAACGTGAGAGAGAGTGCGAGAAGAAGAGCACGACGATATGGTGAACTCGCTCTACTATAATGTGTAGAGCATAGTGAGTTCTTATTAGGTTTTAATAAAAGAATATGTGTACATACCTAGCGGCCCGCCCACTTACCTGGGCGACCACATTGGGCTTTATACCCCAACAACATCAACTTTCATACCTGCTGAAACTCTCTTGTCTACACCTGTAGTAGACACCCGTAGGCGAGCATTGCAAACCTCATAGCTTGGACCAACTTTGGTTGTACCAATGGCTTGGCTTGCAACCTGCATCATCCAGCATCTTATGACCAATGATTGTGATTGTGCCAAGTGGCCTCATTCTCTATCTTTATTTCAAAAAAAACCATTCCCCTAGGTAAGACTAGGGTTTTGTGATATTCAATGGCTATACGGTTGCAAGCTTATTCAAGTTCCTACCTTAGCTTTTCGTTAATGCCAATTTCACTACTCTTGGAAAATGAATTTTTTTCGACCATAGTTGCATGGCAAGGACTCACCTTTAACACACATAGGCACTAAGGAAGATAAGTTTTATGTCATAGGATCAATTCCTCTAGACTCAAAGATCTACCCAAAGGCTCAAATTCAACACCTACTACTAAAGTGGAATTGGGGGGGGGGGGGGGGGGGGGGGGAGAGAGAGAGAGAGAGAGAGAGAGAGAGAGAGATAAGAGTCCCTACCATCTAATTTCTATAACTCATCTCCAAATAAATTGATGAATGACATGTGCTCTTTGAGAGCGTCTCTTCCGACTCCCTTGAGAGCATCCATAAGTATGAGTGAGGATGGTCATAGGATATGTTTAGATCTTGCTATAAAAAAAAAGTTTTGATCCATTCATTCTTTATTCCATCCTTTCTATTTCCCCTCTACTCATAGAGGACAAAAGAAATATAATAAAACAAGGTTAATTCACCTTAAACATAGGTCAAATATGTCTATACCTAGACCAAGCACTTAGTGGTTTGTGATGTTTTCCTCGAGTGTTGATGTGTACACACTACAAGAAGATTTTATACTATATGGTTGAAAGTATGGGCTATTACAAAAATCTAAGTATTATTTTGGATCTAACCTTGTTTTCCAGGAGAAAAATACAGAAGTCAAGATGATTATATCAATATAGTGATAAACCCTCAAAACCTCATGAGCAGTGACCTAATTATGTCCAACAACAAGCGGTAAATTCATCAAAAAGCACTATTATCATGTGGAATGACTCTACCACATAGGTTTATGGACTTGCTTTGTAGTATAAGTATGGAGAATTTCATATAAGCCAAAGATAAACATTCTTCCACGTGGATCTCTTTCACAATGTTTTTTTTTTTTGAAACCTATTTTGGTAAAGGCCATTCCTCAACCTCTGTACGCTCGCATCACAAAATGCGAGTGGACTGAGGGATTGCAAATCCTCTCAATGCTCTCATCACAAAATTTGAATGAAATAAGGAATGTGAGAAATCATTTCAACAATTGAATCTAAAATTGATTTTTGTTATAATTATGAAAGATCTTGATTGGAACAAGATCTTTCATGTCCTTGTGATACATCGGCATATGCAATCGGATGCATCTTAGCACAACCTAGAGAGAACAATATGGATTTTCTCATCTATTACTCCTATAGAAAACTCAATAGTGCAAAGAAAAATTACACGACCATAGAAAGAGAAGGATTAGGAATGGTGTATGTGGTCAAAAAGTTTAGACATTACATCTCACAAACAAATTTGTATTTTTTTGTGGATCACCAAGCACTATTGTACTTAGTGAACAAACATGCAATACTAGTTGAATAGTTTGATGGTTTATTATATCGCTTGAGTTTGGTCTCATCATAGCAGTCAAGAAGGGGACTACTATTGTACTTAGTGAACAAACATGCAATACTAGTTGAATAGTTTGATGGTTTATTATATCGCTTGAGTTTGATTTCATCATAGTAGTCAAGAAGGGGACTACATACATGAGGGAAAACCATTTGTCTCGATTGATTCATGGAGAAGAACCTCTTGGATTTGATGACTATTTTGCCAGATTTGTATCTTTTCAATGTACAAGTGGTACTGAGGTGGAGAAAACATGTGATACCACTACTCACCATTGGTTCTCTGTAAATTGAAAAGAAGTCAGCAGTCATTCAGAAAAAATTCTCGCTTGTGCTAATAACAGGACGAATATACAATCATGGAAGTGATGCAATAATTAGGCTATGTATAGAGCCATTGAAGAAATATGTGTCCTTGAAGCAAGCTCATGTACAAATGATGGGGATTCACAAAGAAAAAAAAATAAATTGCAAATATTAGTGAGACTTGGGGTGTATTCGCCTCATAGGCAGCAAAGTGCTAATGACTTTATTAGTTCATGTGACGCTTATGCAATTCAGGCACCGATCAAACATGCTACACTATTCAAAATAGTAGTAACACCCAAGTGGGAAAAATACATCATGGATTACCTTAAAAGAGGAGTCTTGCTAGGAAACATGAGCCAATCTAGACAACATTCCATCTAGAGATAAGCAAAAAACTATGTAATGATTGAAAATACCCCTTATCAAAGAAGAAATGATAACAAATTTCAAATATGTGCCACAAAAAGTGAGTACCTACCTATTCTTGAGCAAGCACATGTCGGACCAGTAGGGATCTCTTTTTTGCAGACAAAACTCCAAAATAAATACTTCTTGTAGGAATCTACCGGTGGAAAAATCTCTATATGGATGAAAAGAAATATGTAAAGCAATGTGATGATTGCCAACACACCAAAGCACCTATGTGACATGATGAAAATCTATTAAGATCGATCATGGGTGCCAGGGCTTTTGTTAAGTGGGGGATAGACTTTGTTGGTCCTATCTCACCACTAGCCTATCAGACACATGCTCAACACATCATAGTGGCCACATATTTTTGACCAAATGGGTAGAATCCAAAGCCACATAGAAAAATGATGCACGGATGATAGTGGAGTTCTTATATGAGAACATCACTAGATATCAGCTTTCAATTGAGATAGTGAGTGATCGAGGGACTCACTTCATAAAATGATATGGTTGACTATCTTTTGCGAGAATATATGGTTCTTCATTGGAAATCAACACCATATCACCCTCAAGCAAACTGACAAGCAAAGAGCACACAAAAAATCCTATGTACAATGCTCAAAAAATTGAAGATGAATCAAGAGCTGATTGGGACCAAAAGTTACATTCAGATCTTTGGGTGTATAGGGTAGCATACAAAAAAAAAACTAGAAACAACACCTTTGAATTTGGTGTTTGGGATCAATACCATATTTCCCTTACAATTCTTGGTTCCCAGACTACAAGTAGCAAAAGACTTAGGTTGGACTGGACATGAGTTATCAGCCAGAGTTTCACAGCTAACCAAGCTAGATGAAATATGACTCAAGGCTGTTGTGGCAATATATGTGCAAAAATAGAAAATGAAAGAGTTTCATGACTAGCACGTCCTAAACAACAAGTTTCAAAAGGGGGACTATGTATTGGTTTATAACTTAAAGAAACACTCCAAGAAATTTAAAAAGGTAAGAAATGGCCCATTTGTGATCAATGAAATATCACCAAGTGGTGCTATAAAACTTGTGAAATTAGAGGGAGAGGAGATAAATTAAAGAAGTATCATTTACCTCTTACTACTGACATGTTGGACAATATTCTCTAAGCAAAACAATGGAAGCAGGAAGCTCAATCCATCAAAGACCATGCAAAGGATGAAAAAAAGTTGAGAATTTTGAAACAAAAAGAATGATTGAATGTAGCTCTATTTCGACGACTAGAAACACCATCTCCTTCTATTAGAGAAATTTAGATCAAGCAAGATTGGCTTGGAGGCATGGATGCACAAATCAATGTCCAACTTGTAGGTGAATCAACTAAAAGAGAACTTGTGTATATTGGTGCAAGAGTCAATGCCATGATATATTTAACATACTTAAATCTATTGAAATAGTGATGCCAAACAAATAGAATCAAGCTCAAAGCAACAAACAAGGGGATAATGATTGGCTTAGGACAAGCTAACATCTTAACGAACATTTATGGAAACCAATGTTCGCATCAACTTCATGTAATGGCAAATATAGATCTTAATGAAGTAATCATCTTGGGAGTTTTATGGATGCGCATGTACAAAGAAGTTTTTGATTGGCAGGACAATACGGAGAAGTACAAACTTATGGGCACTGCACCTCCCTTGGCACCAATTGATCATATTTGGAATGTACAATTCAACCAACAAAAAACATAGCTTACAAAAAAGCGTAAACAATAAAAACATCCAAAGGATGCAAGTCAAACAAGTTTGGGTAAAGAAATCTATAATGGAAACCAAGACAAAGAAAATATGGTTACCCAAAGTAATTCTTTCAAATCAAATATCCAACTCAGTATAGCAAAGCTTCCAAAGAGAAAGGACCAGTCAAACCAATTATACTTGGCATAAGAAATCCACACAGTGGACTACTTTTTCATCAAACCCACACGGATATAAATGGATTCTAAAATTCAAATCGGCGAAGACAACAACTAAATTTCACCAACCTGACAATGGACATTGGAGACCCAAACAACCAAAATGAAAACCACCTTCAAAGTCTCCACAACATGTCTACATGTGGGTACCCAAACTTAAGCCAAGCCAATCAACAATCCAATAGTACTTAGTAAACCAACCATCAAGGAATGGGCATACCATATTTGAAAACTTTCGTTCAAAAAATGTAGCTTAGATGGAACCTCGCTCTGACACCCACCACTGAACACTCTGTTTAGTGCCCGCATATCGCATAACATAGTGTTACCCATTGAATATCTTCCATTTGCATAATAGGACTGCATTCCACGGCCTTGCATAAACACGTTGTTTGAGACCATGCACAATTGCAAAAACCTTCGTCTGGGAAGACTGATCATAATGGGAAGGGGGAGTAACACAGCTAGAGTAGCTTATTGCAAGATGATCTAGGGCTACGAGATGATGAAAGATCATGTATATATTGTATAAAGTATGTTTTACTGCTTATATTTTTGTTTTTTTGTTTCTCTTTAGTAGAATTTGACACTTATCACCATAATAATGATCCATAATGACCAATTTCAATGGACAAGATACCTAGAGTGAGAGTATGTACATATGAGTGTAAGGAATAATTTTGGTAAAATTTTTGGCCAAGCAATAATAGTTTCCAATAATCATCTTTCTTATTTAACCTGTTAAGGATAAAAAATTAGTAAATAGAGTCAAAAAGTCAAAATAAAGTTCTAAAAGAAAACACCAAATCTACAAAGCAAGAGCTTCGAGCATGTCAAGTTTGGAAGGATTTGGCACATGTGAAAATTTGGGCCAACTTACAACAGACCAGAACTGCATAATCAAGATCAACTAATGACCGGGCATCCAAATGATGAGCCATCTGAACCATGAGAAATATACCATGGGAAATGTGATCAAATGAGGTAGTGCACATTTGTGAAGAAGAATTGGCAAAGATAACAACCAATGTGTTCACTGGCAAATTTCAAGCGGCTGATGGGACCAAGATGAAGACAACAATATTTCAAAAAGAGCTATGGACATTGCACCAATAGAGGGAAGTAATAGAAGGGTCAAGGTGTTTGTAGCTAGACACATTTTTCAAATTCCTCCTTTGGGAATATACTTCCAAAGAGCACACAAGCTGATAAGCCCAATTTAGTATAACAGAAAAGAAACACTATTTGACAAAGATGGAGCGATGATCAAAGTCCAAATTACACATGACCTAATTAGTGAAGCTCTACACATAGTGGTAGGGAACCATAATGTTCTTCACAATACCAAAGAAATATACAATGACAAGGCCTTTCTAAAGCAGCAAGGGCACAAGTTTACTTACAAGAACGTGATCTACACAGAGATAAAGCTTCCCTTGAGACTTCTCTTGTAGCATTTGAGGGTTCAAAAGCCACCACGATACACATAGCCCAATTTGCACATAAAAGTGGTGATAGCTATGGGGCTACCAGAGTAAAGGGTGATCAGGTGTGATCTTCGAAACTACATCCTAGAGAACCTTGTCAAAGCCAATGTGAAAGGCAACGACAAAAACGAAACGTACATAAACGCGAGCCCATACAATTTCCTATCAAGAATTAGGCATGATAGATCCAACTACCACCAGTAGAATCACAACTAGATCTACTCACAATGCAAAGAACTCCATCAAAGCAGTGGGAGGATCTTCTTACACTCCAACCAAAAGACAAACACGGGAACAAAGCTCAAATGCCGAATTGATAGATTGCAAAGCAATAGAATAAGATATTGAGCTTAACGGAGAATTAAATCCAAAAAACATAGACTAACCCTCTGAATTCCAATCAACCATTGAAGAAGAAGAGGAAGAGAATATGACCATCCCCCTGGCCGAAAATAGAAGCAAGATAGATGAAAAAATTCCTAAGACACAAACACAAAGATCAATGGAAGAAGCATAGAGATTGCGAGAGGAGAGACTTAAGAAAATGGAAAAAGAGAAAAACAAAGTCAAAGAAGTGGGCTCACATGCTGATGACGAAGATGAATTGGAGTAGGACAAAAAGTTAGAGAAAAGAAAAGTTGTATAGACAAAGAAGCTAAAGAGGTTCCAAGAAATAGGTAGAGGAAGTAGATCTTGTCGGCACTTCTAGACAACACACCCACACAGTGCTAAAAGAGAAATCCAAGCAGAGAAACTAGGATGATTCTAAATGGAAAAAAGTGGATAATTTAGAGTCTCCCAAAAGACTCTCCAAAGGGGGATGAAACCACTCAAGATGAACCACCAAAGAAGGAGACAACTATTGGTAACCAACCAAACAATTCTATAGAGACTCAACAATTTTTACCAAAGTTGACTACACCACCTCCTGCAGATGGGGATAAAAAATAAACAAGAAAGAAATTTGAAGATCAAGAGCCTGTGTTAGTAGGCTAACCCATGTAGCATTTTACGTGAGATTCATTGTAAAAACACTTATTCTTTTGATAAATTGGGAATATTGTAGCTCCTATTTGATGAGTGGATATTGTAATCTATGAGCCGGAGCTATAAGCTTCCATATTGTATCAGCTAATCCTTGGTTAGATCTCCCAGATGGTTAGTTTTTGACCTAAGAAACCTTGGCTAAGGTATAAAAGCAAACTTTGTAAAGTTTTCATTAAGTTTTTGGATAAGAAACACACAACGTGAGCTTACGATGCTCTCCTCTCTCCTTCTCCTGCTTCTATCTCCCTTGTCGATTGTCACATTGCAGTGTCGTCTATTGCATTGCAACCACAGGTAAGAGCTCTACACATTGACGTAAACATATCATGATAAATTGTAGCATTTGACGTCACTGACCCACGGTCTAAATCTCATCATAAGTAGGAATTTAAGCTATGAAATCACAAAGTAAGTATAGGTGGGGTATTGGGGCATCATTGCTAAGGATTTAGATGAATTCGGGTTCAGAAATGATTAGGTCTAAATCTCACTACTAATGTTAATAATCACATTTTTTTCCACTCATTGAAAGTGAGATAAGAGACCATAAGCATGTGTGCTAAGATCATCTATATTTGTTCTAGAAGTTTCATAGCATTCGGATGTCGTTTGATGATGTAACGATCATGGTTTGCTTGCCGATTAGCTACTAGCTTTTGATGACTTAGGTCATTTGAGTGTAGCTTGAGTTAGATGCGAGTTTTTTGTTTTTTTTCAAGAGATTGACATCCTCTTGTAGCCTCCATGCACTAGTCAAGTCAGCTTCGTCCCATGGATTGACAATTACGTTCGTGGTTCTCGCTATGTCTGCAGTAAGATAAGAGTGAGGTTTGGAAACCCACCCACACTTGGCGTCGCTACTAGGGATGAGTAGAACTAAACTAGGAAAAACAAGAGCGTCTAGTGTAGTTGTCCTTTAACTTCCTCTAGAATCACCTAGAGTTAAACTTTCTCTTTAAAATCACAAAGCTTAAGAGTGTTGTCTTTTGCTGTATAGAAGTATCTTGGGAGTAAATTGTACTTGTTGCTAACTACCTTGTAAGATTGTAGGATTACATTAGGATTTTGAGAATGATAGACGGACAAGACAAGTCTTAAGATCAATGCTCAGGAAACCATAAAAACAAGAAGTAAAGTGTTTGCAGACACCTTCCACAACCCAATTGCAGCAAAGCTTAGGAGTAGGGTAAGTAGAATCCAAGGTGGGATCTCAAATCATTGCTCACTTCAAAAGAGTCATCTGTGAGTTTTTTATGTGAAGTTATAGAATTTCAAGTCTACGGCTTGAAACAACATCAAAAGACTGTCAACCACTGAAACCAGCTGGAGATTATGCTCATAAAAGTTGTATGAACCAATGGGAGCATAAGGATGCGTTTGAGGTAAGTTTTCAAGAGTTGACAAAAACTCAGATTATTTACATTTTCTTGAGAATTAAGGTGAAATTAAGTTTTGACTTGACTCAAAGGCTTAAAACATGTCACAAAAAGACTGACTATTCAAAAATTGCAAAAAATTATTCATTTTATGCCAAAAGTAAATAATTGTGATTATTTACATTTGGCTCAAATTAATCAAGATTGATACCAAAGACTCTATGCATGATTACAAACATCTTTTGTGAAGGCTCATAGAGTTTGGATAGAAAAACTTGGAAAAAACTGAAGTATGTACTGTTTGTCGAGAAATTGAGTTTGACTTTATAAATCTTGTTCAGATTTTGTGAAACTTGACTCAGAGGCTTAAAAGATGTCACAAAAAAACTGACTATTGAAAAAAATGCAAAAATTGTTCATTTTAGGCTAAAAGTAAATATTTGTGATTACTTACATTTGGCTCAAATTCATCAAGATTGATACCAGAGACTCTATGCATTATTATAAACATCTTTTGTGAAGGCTCATAGAGTTTGGATCACAAAACAGGCCAAAAACTTGATAGAAATCAAAATCTGTATTGACTGTCAAGAAATTGAGTTTGACTTGATAAATCTTGTTCAAATTTTGTGAAACTTGACTTAGAGGCTTAGTTTAAAGTGTTTAACATGTGTGTATACTCAAAATGATAAAAAATATGCTCAAATTTGACACTTGTAAATAATTTCAATTATTCATTTTTGTCAAATTTTCAAGTATTTTGGCCAACCAAGCATACCACAAGATTTATCATGTTGTATTGAACACTCACATCAAATTTGGTGAAATTTGGATCTTTAAAGTGAAAATTATGGCCAGTTTTGTAAAGAAAATATGCGGACACAAAACTGTTGACAAATTGAGCAGGGTTTATCCAAACTTTGTAAAACTTTGCTAGGGAGCTTAAGTTGAGTTGCTTTACCTAGTTGTATCATCATCTTGGCAAAACAAATCTAAAAAGTCCTAGAAGGAAACAATCACGATTATTTACATCTGCCTCAGATTTGAGATTTTTGCACAATTGAGTACACCACAGGGTTAAGCACATCAAGTAGACTACTCATATCAAGTTTGGTGAAATTTGGATCACAAAGGTGAGACCTAAGTCAGATCCTTTAAAACTGAGTCAGCGAACGCTAAACAGTTGGTGATCGTTCAAGCCGAGATCATTAGAATTCTAGCCCAATTTTGGAAGGTACTGCCACAATTCAACCAAGAAGCTAGAAGTGATTGTTCCCGCCAGAAATTGGCTAGTGCAAGTAATTCCACTGTAAATTGAGCTTTCAGTTGGACGAATAGGGACACAAATCACGGTGATTGCAAGTTAGGTTATTCAGGGCATAGATTTTTATCATTTCAAAGGCTGCAATCAATTCTGACACTTTTGAGCTAGAGTTAATCAACTCTTGAGAGTCTAAGGGCAATCAACTGCCAAAAGTAATTTGTCCAAAGCAGTCTTATCAAACTTGAGCAGGAGTAATTCTGTTAATCAACAACAGGATCTGCTAAGAGATAGTTCTTAGAGACCAAGACAACATGGAGTCAAGTCGAGCCAAGAGTTCAAATGCACAAGAACCAACCCAGTATTAGTAGAAACACATGCACAACTGCAATAGAGCAAATTTTACAGCTATATGGCTACAATGGAGATAAGGTTTTTTATACAGATTTGGAAGGGGCCATAGGTATCTTATGAGTGTCAAAAGCAACACATAAGCAATGATCATATTGATTAAAGTAAAGCCAGATTCAACGAACTCCCAGACATTCATAGACTTCAGTGGATCTAGGTATTGCAAGTTTGAAGATGAGGTGCAGATAGAGGTGAAAAATATGGATTTAAGTGGTTATCCAAAAACCTGCACAAGCCCGCAAAGCATCCATTTAGTGCATATGCAATCAGGATTGTTGTACATGGATTACATTGGTCAAATCTAGAGTTGAGAGCTTGTAATGGAAGATCCAATAGATTAGCCACCACCAATAGAAGCAAGTCTAATTGGAGAACCAAGTCAAAGGAAGTATAAAGGTCAGGATGAAGCCGAAAAATTCCATAGTGTTTAAGCAAGTACATGTGACCAAGATCACATATGCATATCAAGATACAGACAGTAATGAATACCAACCGGTTCATGACCTTGTAAAAGCCCCTATGGATGTTAAACTTGGAGTCAAAGACTATCTGAAGATGATGCAAAGCCTCAAGTTACCAGAACAGGTGATAGATAGATCAAAGTCAATGGGAGCTAAAGTCCATAAAGCTACACAAAGGTCACCACCAAAATCTCCTCCGAAGAGAAAGATTATGCCAAAAAGTACAGTGGATCTATTAAGATCAAGGTTTACCCAAATGCAGGCGGAAAATTCTCAACATTTTCAATCAAAAGGTGCAGTATTATAGAAAAATGAGCCAGCATCAACAAAAGTAGGTGATCAAGACAAAGTCAATGTAGAAACATTTCAACCCACAGCGGACACTACCACAACAAAATCAATCAGTACAGAAAGAAATCATGAGAAGATCAAGTGCAACATCACCAGTGAAAACGAAGAAAAGATGTCAAGTGAAGTAAAGCTAGTAGATTTTCAGTTAGACAATAACCTCATGTCTTTTTGCACTTGGAAAAAATGTGGCCAACCACAACTAGAAGATGCTCCTAAATTTGTGAGCATATCTAGGAAAAAATGAGCATAATACTAGCGAATCATCTACACCGCCATTCAAGTAGGTCCATAGATCATCATCGCCTAGTTCCATGTGATCACAACAAAAGATCTTACAGATAACATCATAGTGGGACTTCCAATGGCCCAGAAGATATTAGAGATACAGAGTTCAAACATGATGGAGTCATTAGAGACAACAAAGAATGAAGACAAAGACTGGTCATTGGTGGACGACAACACAAAGTCCTCAAGCACAATTAAAATGGAGATTGATATCAAATTAGATCTGATTGAAGATGATTCATTTCCATCAGACATAACCTCAGAAGAGCTCAAAGCAGATAAGGCATCAAGAAGTGAATATTAAACAGAGCAAAGAGAAACCACGAAATCTATTGAGCTGAGAATTCCACCAAGACAAGAAGTAAAGAAGATCAAAATTGCAAAGACTGAGGACGCAATAGAAATTCCAAAGATCCAGACATTGCCAACTAAATCAGTTGATGAAAGTCATATTGGAAAACAGAGTCTCAAGCCACCGTCCATAGAGACATATTTAGATCAAGATGAGACCGTGACAAAAGCAGGACATAAAACATCAATAGAACCTCCAATGAGAATAGTTGTAGTTCTCAGTAGTACAAAAGGATCAAGTGTTAGATGCAATGCTCTATTGGGTAATGAAGCAAAGTGCAATATTGTTGTAGATAGCATCCAAAGAGTACTCAAGATCACTCCAGGAAAACAGATACAGGTACCACTAATGCTAGATTTAGAGTTGCAAAAGTCACAATAATCAAAGACAAATCTTGCATACAAAGTTAAAGCTAAAATGGACCTTCCACCGATTAACACAAAAGGTGTGATAACATATGCCTCCACATCAAAGAACCCTTGTGGATCAAATACTTCTAGCAAGTCAGGCTTTCAAAACTTCAAGTCAATTGTTGATCCAACTAAATCTTCTAAGGAGACACCAAAAAAGCAAAGATATATCAGCCCAAGTACTCAAAAAATGTAAGGTTTCTAGTTTCTTAAACCTTAGAGATTGTATAAAGCCTAATCAAATTGATCCATTGTTAAGAAAGCAATGTAGAATTGTCCAACTCTGGCAAATATTGGTATTTTTGAAACCGTAATCATGACTTTACTATGGTTAGAAATTTTCAAAACTGAATTCCGATAAAAACTGGCAAAGTTATGGCCCCTGGAAGTTTACACTGTGAATTAGATTAATTAAATAAATTGTAAGGTTTTGGTAATCATTACTGCAAAATACTTTTATCATACATCCTTAGATATATACAGATAATTGTAGATATTTTCAAAATTAAACATGAAAAGGGCCAGATAATAGAAAAAAATCAATTTTGTGTATCTGGGGGGCTGTGTGGGATAGTAATGAGCTTGCCCAGGATGGAATTAGCAGCAGGTGGCGCTAGGGGAAGGTTGGGGACTGCCTTGATGTGCAAGTAATTGCCAGAAGCAGCCTAAGACCTCTGAAAACCTATAAATAGACCCCCCCTCTTCACAAAAAAAAATCAGACTCGGAGTCCTGGGTATTTCTCTCTCACATAGGGAGAAAACTCTACACAAAAATCACTAGAGAGCAAACATCTAGTTGATTATCCACGGTAATTATCCTTAATCCCTTTTTAATTAGAAAATTATGCTAATTTATCTATATTTTCTTAATTAATCTAATTACTTACGATTAACCATATTTACACTCTAAATTACTCTCTTAACTCTTAATACCTGTTGATTCCTTAGATTAAAATTAGGAATATTAATCTAATTAATTATTAAGCCATATTAGGGCTAAAATTAATCTTTTTGGTCATAAATTAAGGATAATAATACAAATTAAACTTAGATTAGTATAAGATAATTATTAGAGCTAGATTAGACTGTCAAGATGCTAGAAACATTATCTCTTAATTTTTTATTAGTTTTTTTAATTAATTAGGGAGGAATTAGCTATTTTTAATTAAAAACCTGATGCGAATCCTACTAAATTAGCTCAAAAATTCTTAAGTTAACTATCACATTTAGGAAACATTGTTAGAAACATGAGATAAATTCTTCATTAATAGTTAATTTATCTAAGTAATTAATTAGGCAACAATTATTTATTTTTAAGCATAAATTAAAGAGGGAAATAGTTAAATTACTTAGATAAATATACAATAATGATCAAATATAGAAATCAATGTTAACGCTAGGTTGGTAACCTAACAGGACATAAAAGTGTCCTTTTAGAGTTTTGGAAAAAACCTCCAAAACCATAGTAAATCCACTCATTTTGTAAAATCCTTTCATGAGGTTATAGTTCAAGGCGTACTACACATAGAAAAAATAAGAAACTTGTAAAATTTCTCATCAGTTGGTCACACCAAGCCTCCAAAGTTGATGGACCAGTACATTTTCATCAAAACAGTCATTTCTTACTTTTTGCTGCATAAAAATAAGATTAGGGATTTTTGTAGGACTTGAGATAAATTCCCTAGTTAACTTCAATGGGTTGGTGATCAGAACATATGATTGCTTCTCACTCACTATTTTTTGTTTTGCCAAAAGAAATAGGTACAAAAAAGTTAATTTTTACCATTCTGTAAAGCTATCATCAAAGTTTCTATAGCCATGCTCAATACAAATAATATATGCATGTTTCCTTAGTTCCCTATTGTCCTTTAGGTTCATAAGGAGCCATGGAGCATGTCAAAAGAATAATACATCTCTTACCAAGGGGAATGTTGGGGACAAAGATGAAGTGCTAAATACAGCAAACATGAAAAAACTGGGTTCAACATTATGAGTTGTAGAATCCCATAGAAACTATTCAATATCTAGCCAAATTTGATCCTTATGACTAGATATGGTTACTACCTACAAAATGCATATAGTTGTCACAAGAAACTAACAATATTGAAAAAGCTATACTTGATATACTAGAATGATATACTAGAATGTTTCGTTTTCTTCTATAATTGAAAAAATCAACCATCGTTTTCTACCATGCAAAATAGGGTATTAGGTGCCCCAAAACTCAAGGAATATTAGCTTTATGTTACAATATGCGACATAGAAAATCAAAACTGCGTTTGGATATCATGAAAGCCACCAAAAAAATCATAGAATAGCCAAAATTGGCTAAAAAACAGGATTTGACAATTTTTGTAATTTGGTCATAACTTACAACTTTTAACATTTATTTCTCCCTAGAAGCATCAGGACATGTTGAGGACTACTAAAGATAGTTCTCTAGCATTATAGACTTCACAAACATGAATTCTAGAGTGGTATAGTTGCAAAAAGTTGAAAAAAGCCAAAAATAGGACCCGTTTTTTTCACACAGTTTAGGTTGTCAAATGTTGTGCAAGGACAAGGTTAAAGATGGAATTGATATTCCAAAAAAATGTCGAGTTTTTTTCAGCTCATGAGACAACTTTCTAGACAGATAGCACCTGAAAATCCATTTTGAAACTCTTGACATAATTCAAGGAAAATGGTCACTTAACAGGACATAAAAGTGTCCCATTACCAACCTAGTGTTAAGAAGCCACCATAATTAGGGCATGCACAAAAGATTAGTTTATCTAGTTAATTAGGCCAAAATTGTTTTTTTTTAGCAAATTAAATGGGGGAAATTAGTTATATTACTTAGATAATTACACAATAACTTTTAAAGATAAAGATCAATGTTAAGAAGCCGGTATAATTAGGGCATGCAGATAAAATTATTTTATCTAATTAATTAGACCAAAATTGTCATTTTTTAAGCATAAATTAAGGGGGGAAATTAGTTAAGGTACTTAGATAGCTATACAGTAATTATTCAAGATAGAAATCAATGTTAAAAAGCCAAGATAATTAGGGAATTCACAAAAAAATAGTTTATCTAATAAATTAGGCAAAATTTATCTATTTTGAGTATAAATTAAAGGTAAAAATTAGTTATATTACTTAGATATTTATACGGTAATTATCAGAGATAGAAATCAATGCTAGAAAGGTGGGATAATTAGGGCATGTACAAAAAATTAATTTATCTAATTAATTAGGCCAAAATTTCTTGTTTTTTTAGCATAAATTAAAGGAGAAAATTAGTTAAATTACTTATATAATTATACAATAATTATCAAAGATATCAATCAATGTTGCGAAGTTGGGATAATTAGAGTATGCATAGAAAAATATTTTATCTAATTAATTAAGCCAAAATTGTTTGTTTTTTAGTATAAATTATTTTGTGTGTGTTTTTTAGTTAAGGTACTTAGATAATGATACAATAATTATCAAAGATAGAAATCAATGTTAGAAAGCCGAGATAGTTACAACAAGCACACAAAATTAGTTTATCTAGTTGATTAGACCAAACTTGTCTATTTTTTAGCATAAATTAAACGAGGAAATTAGTTAAATTACTTAGATAATTATACAATAACTTACAAAGATAAAAATCAATGTTAGGAAGCCAAGATAATTAGGGTATGCACATAAAATTATTTTATCTAATGAATTAGGCCAAAATTGCCTGTTTTTTAGCATAAATTAAAGGGGGAAATTAGTTAAGGTACTTAGATAACTTTACGGTAATTATTATAGATAGAAATCAATGTTAAAATAGTTAAGGTACTTAGATAATTATACGATAATTATCAAAGATAGAAATCAATGTTAGGAAGCCTAGATAATTAGGGCATACACATAAAATTAGTTTATCTAATTAATTAGGCCAAAATTGTTTATTATTTATCATAAATTAAAAGAGAAAATTAGTTACATTACTTAGATAATTATAAAATAATTATCAAAGATATCAATCAATGTTAAGAAGCCAGGATAATTAGGTCATGCACAAAAAAATAGTTTATCTAATTAATTAGGCCAAAATTGTTTGTTTTTTTAGAATAAAATAAAGGGGGAAATTAGTTAAATTATTTAGATAATTATTAGAGATAGAAATCAATGTTAGAAAGCCCAGATAATTAGGGCATACACATAAAATTAGTTTATCAATTAATTAGACAAAAAATTGTCTATTTTTTAGCATAAATTAAAGGGAAAGATTAGTTAAATTTCTTAGATAATTATATAGTAATTATCAAAGGTAGAAACTCGAGATAGTTAGGTCATGCAAAGATAATTAGTTTAGCTATTTATCTTAGTTAATATTGTCTGATTTTGACTATAAATTTGAAAGGGAAATTAGTAAATTATCTTATATAATTACATAGTAATTACTAGAGATACAAAACCACATTTGGAAGTTGGGATAATTATCTTAAGTATAGATAATTAGTTTAGCTAATTACCTTAGCTAATATTGACTAATTTTGTTTATAAATTACAAAGGAAAAATAGAAAATTAATTTCTATAATTATACGGTAATTATCAGAGATGAGAAGTAGCATTAGAAAGTTGAGAGAATTACCTCACACTCAAATAATCCGTTAAGCTAATTATCTTAGCTAATATTATCTGATTTTAACTATTCATTGAGAAGGAAAATTAGTAAATCAATTTATAAGTTAGGACAATAATTACCAGGGTTATAATACATCAAAATCCACCTAGGGTAAATATCCCATAGGTAGATAAGTAACTCATAAATTACTAAAGACAAATTAGGATATTTTTGAACTGTAATTAAATAAGGTTACTAGTAAAATAGACCTGATAATTATAAGATAATTATGGGAGAGAAATAACACTACTAGGAAGCTAAGAAAAAAATATCTCACCCAGATATTTATCGAAGATATTTACTTAGTCCAAAAATCCCAATTTTTGGATAAAAGAAATAAAAGAGATTATTCATTTAATTTTCTAATAAATTAAGTATCCTTTTATAAGGCTACCACTATGGCTCTAAAGAGGACCCAAGAAAATCCTCACTCCGATGAGAAAGGTACAACGCACAAAAGGACTAGGACATCTCTTGACCATGAGGCTGGGCCTAGTAGTAGGCCTACGGAGGAGAGTTTTCTGGCGCCAACGCAGTAGCAGATGGTTGATTAGTCCCATGTGGGTTTTCATTTATTCAATTAATTATTTAAATAGTTTAAGTACTTTTATAAGTTAACCTTGCATACATAAGGAGTAAGTAAGAATCAGAAAAGGAATAACTGGCCGAAAATGAAAGGTAACTTTCAAGAAACCAATGAGCATTGTTTGTAATTAGGAAAGAATTGTTTCGGCTAAGACTGGTTGACCTAGGAAAGAATGTTTGATCATCCTTAAGACACCTCTGATTCCTTGGAATATTTTACTCCAGGTGATGAGTAACGATGGCAAGTCGGCCATGGATGAGTCGGTTACCTCCGTGTACGTGGAGTCTTTACCCCGTGCATGTCTGTGTTTGTGGATACTACTTAGGTTCTCATTTTTATCCGGACTTTGGGTGATTTCTTTTCCACCCCGATTTTTATAAATAAGAAATGGGTGTTGTTTTTCACCCTTGTATAGGTGATCTTGAGACAAGTCATTACTGGTCAGCGTTACTTCAGATTGACAGTACCCTGTCTTAAGTCTAAAGATTTCTATTTGCTAAAATAATGTTTTCAATACTGCTTTCAAGGGTTGTTTTAATGAAACTCCCATATGAAGAATAAAAGGAATCATTATTTTAATTGTGTTAAGAATGAGGTAGTAATTAAATAACAAAGTATCATGTGTGAGTGCAGGGTGGTAAGTGGGGATTGACTAAGGTTGTCAATCATGGACGGGTGGACCTGATTAGTCAGGTAACTATCCATTCCCGCGTACTAAACACGTCTAGAAAACTTTTCCACTTGGAAGAGGAGACCACCCGTGGATGTGCCCTCACATTTGTTAGGGGAAAAAAAGGGTTGGTTGAGGATACCTTAGCCTAATTTTTGGAAGTTATAGGGCCGAAATAATTTTTAGACTTTTAATATATTGTCCCGTTTCGTTGGGAGATAGGACCGGGTCTCCTTCTAGGGCTATAAACCCAAGCCATTTTCAATGGTAAAGGTATATTCCCTAGATTTTTCTTGTTTAGAGACTCTGATTTTTATTAGGCCTAGAGACCTATCAAGGATCTCATCCCTCTTTTTGGTGTTGACGGGTTGGGGACCTCACAAGTGGTATCAGAGCTTGAGTTATTAAGGTCCTCAACCTAGGGGGAAAGGCTGACAAAATGAAGGTTTGATAAGTAATTTTGCAATTATAATTGTAGTATATTTTGAAATGAGAATTTTCCTATCAATACAGGAAAAAATGTCTGCCAGGCTTACCAGAAGTTTATGATCTTCAATATCGTGTTTGAGGTTGCTTGCAAATCCAGTAAATTTCTATTTTGCAAGAGCATATGGATGAGGTTTTTGGGGATGAGATGCAGTAGTTGTTCACCCTAGACACCTCTGCTTGTCATAAATGATCAAGCAAGCTAGGGGGGGTTACCAAGCAATGTCAGACATTTTTTGGATGAAGATAAAGTTCCTAATCCATGCTAAAAATCTTGCTCACTAGCCTCAAGTACTTCATGTAAATAATGCTATGAGTTTTCAGAGTGCTCTTGTAAAATTTATGTATAAAGGCTTGGTTCTTCTTAGTCATTTGCAAGAGTCTTGGGTTGGTCAAAATCCTAAAAGGTGGTTTTTAATGATTACTTTCAGTTGTGCTTGATAGCTAATGAATCAGACTCATACATCATAAGTTACGTGCATTCGAAGTGGGTGGTTCCTCACTTAGAAAGTGGGTGCAAAAGCATGCGAGAAAAGGCAAGTGGTGTGATTTGATGGATTTAATTAGAAAAAGTGTGGCCGAGGATTTTTGAAAATAGCCGAAGTGATAAGCTCCGAGCCGGGCTTTACAACATCGAATTCGGTGCTCGGAGTTACCCACCACGCCTCCGCCAAGATTGCTCGGTGTGGGGAGAAAAGTAGAAAATTTATTGGCTCAAGTGGGGAGATGGGAGGATGATGACAAGTGGAAATGGAGTAATCCCACATGGGGGGGGAGCAAGTGGAAATTGGAGGGTATAAGGGGGGAAGTGGGTACCCCCTAAGGGTGTATCAAAGGAGAAACTGAAGCCTCCTTGCCTTGCTAATGAGGTCTCGTGGGTGTTGGGGGAGATAGGGGGTGCCCTTTTTCAGTTCCCACTGTTGTCTAGGCGCTTGGCCACCTTTTTGGTCCACTGGACACCTCCCTTCCCCACTTGCCTTGGTCAAAAAGTGGCCGACAGCTCATTTTTCACCCAAAAAAGGCCAAAAATGGACCAATTAAAAGGTGCCCAAAGGGGGAAATCATGTCGGCTAAGAGGAGAGAGAAACTCCCTTGGGATAAGAGCCAAAAAAACCCCTTTTCATAGCTACAATTCCTTGCACATCCTTTTTCTTAACAGAGACTAGTTTTTTTGGAGCTTTTGAGAGATACCCCAACTTCGAAAGCTTGTAACTCTCTCGTCTATTGTCGGAATCAAGCATACGGATACTTTATGGAGGTCTACACAACACAAGATTCATCTTTATGATCTTGGTTTTCAATATTTTTAATAATGGTTTGGGTTAGGACTGTTTCCCGCCCGACTTTACAGGTGTTCGACATAGGTGTTTTCTTCCGACGGTGTGGTGTGTGCAAGGCTATCGAGGTTCTTGTTTTCCTTCTTGTTTGCATGCTAACAACACTTAGAATCTATGAGGCCCACATCAATTCAAGATGCCCTTCTCAAAGCTAAACTGCTTGGGGCGGCTGAAGGAAACTCCTCTGTAAGGAACTATCATAACTATACAACTTCAGAGGAAGGGGGAGGGGAAATTTCAACCAAGGAAATCAATGAAGGACAGTAACAGCTGCAAAAAAAAATAACAAACTTTTCCAAATATCAGATGTTATGGATGCAATCGAATGGGACACTACGGAGAAGATGTCCTGAGGAACAAAACCCCAGATTTGTTGTTGTTGGGACCATTCCTCAATCTCAGATAGGCCAAGGAAATAATCAAAGAGGAGGAAGAAATAGAGAACAAGGCAGAGGAAGAGGTAGAGGATCTAGAGCCTATGCTACAGTGGGATATCCAACCTTGATGAATGAAGAAGATGAAAGAGCTACTCTTTTTGCCGCCATTGATAACCCTTGGAGCTCGGCAATAGAATGCAGTCATCCAAATCATTTCAAATAAACAAGCTGAACAATTTGAATTACTTATAGATTGTGGTAGCACACACTCTTTTCTCTCCCCTAAATGCTTAAGGAAGCTCAGATTAAACCAATATCCCACCAAGAAACTAGTGGTAGAACTAGCAAATGGGAAAGAGGTTTTATCTCAATTTACAGTCGGGAAAGTAGAATTCGAACTGGGAAGAACCCTTACTTCATCTTAATTTTGGACCCTACCATTAGGACATCTGGGATATGCAAATACCCTTAATTCCATAAGAAAAATCTATTTTTTGTCCAGGTATGAAAGGAAATATCTTCGCTACATCAAAAAATTCCTTTCCTGTCAAAGGATTTAGGCTGAACGGGTAATGATGCCAAGAAAACTTCAACCCCTTGATATTCCTCAAATGAAGTGAGAACTCATTAGCATGGATTTCGTAACATGCCTTTCCACCGTTCAAGGAGGTTATGATTCCATTATGGTAGTAGTGGACATGCTGACCAAGGTATTTCATTTGATGAATGTGAAAACAACTTATACTGCATCAGATATAAGTCGGCTTTTTGTCAAAGAGATCTTTAGATTACACGGACTTCCAAAAAGAATAGTTAGTGGACAGAGATGCAAAGTTTACTTCAAAATTTTGGAAAGCTTTATTTGAAGCCATTAGGAAAAGTTTGGACTCAAAAATGGGCCTTGTAAGAATTGTTGATGTGGCATAGATTTCAAAAAGTGGGGATCGGTAAATTTATTTCAAATAAGATCCAAACTTGTCAGAGGTTGGATATTTAGAATCTACTCTTCAAATGCTATCTATTGATATATAGCATGCATGTATCGGACATTGCCTTCATGTAGATCTAGAAAAAGGTGATTTTAGATTACCGTAACGGTAACAAAACCTGGCTGATTGAAAAAAAATGGCATAACTTTCATAGAAGTCATCCAAACTTTTCAGACCTTCGCTCTTTAGAATCCATTTTTCAAGAACTTTCCAATGATAGGTCATATCATGGGGTTCTAAGCAATATTTAGAGGGGTCTACCGGGTTGCTTTCTTTTGTACAACTTTGATGATGTGGCCCTCTTAAAAGACCCAAAAATGAGTTCAAAATTTTCCTAATGCTTAGGTACCCAGCTATGTTTCAGTTCAGCCTATCACCCTCAAACTGACGGTCAGATAGAAAGAGTGAATCAGGTTATTGAAGACATCCTTAGAGCTTACTGTAGTAGAGAACCCCGAAAATGGATACAATTTCTTCCTTTGGTGGAATTTTCCTATAATTCTTTATTCCATAAAAGCATCGGGATGCCACCTTTTAATGCACTTTATGTGCATGAATGTATATCACTCCTAAACGTTTCCGACCCCACTACAAGAGTAGAAGCTTCAAAAAAAATGCTGGAAGAGATGGAAACCCAAACTAGGGCCATCCGACAGGACATTCAAGCTGCTAAGGACCACCAAAAACATTATGCTGATAAAAAACGGTCTAATCGGTTTTTCAAACAAGGGATAAATTATTCCTTCGAGTCCGGCCAAAGAGAAGCAATTTATTCTTGGGAAAATTCAAAAAATTTAGCCCATTGTGGACCTTATGAAGTAATAAAGGTAATTAGTGATCAAACTTACAAACTAAAGCTGCCTGAATACCTCAAGGTCCATAATGTATTCTATATCAGTCTTCTAAAACCTTATATCCCAAACCCCAATCATACTCTAGACGACAAACAAATTGTGATGGAAAAACAAGGAATTCTTGCACTCCAACCAGATTGTATTCTCGATACTAGAGAAACAAGTCTGCAAAACAGAGTAATCAAAGAACATCTAGTAAAATGGAAGGACTACCCGATTGAAGACGCCACATGGGAGGACAAAGTATCACTTCTCAAAGATTTTCCCAATTTCGGTTGAGATGAGGACATCTCAATTCCTTAAGTTGGGGTGATTGTAAGGTTTCCAATTTTTGAACCTTAGAAATTGTATAAAGCCTAATCAAATTGATCTTTTGTTAAGAAATCAATCTAGAATTGTCCAATTGTGGCAAATATTGGTATTTTTTGAACCGTAATCATGACTTTATTATGGTTATAAAATTTCAGAACTAAATTCCGATAAAAGCTAGCAAAGTTATGGCCCCTGGAAGTTTACACCGTGGATTAAATTAATTAAATAAATTGTAAGGTTTTGGTAATCATTACTGCAAAAGACTTTTATCATAAATCCCTAGATATTTACAGATATTTTCAAAATTAATCATGAAAAGGGTTAGATAATAGCAAAAAATTGATTTTGTGTATCTAAGGTGTTGTGTGGGGCAATATGAACTTGCCCATGCTAGAATTAGCAGCAGATGGCGCTAGCGGAAGGCTAGGGGCTGTCATGATGTGCAAGTGACTGCCAGAAGCAGCTTAAGACCCCTAAAAACCTATAAATAGGACCCCCCTCTTCTCACCAAAAAATTCAGACTCGGAGTCTTGGCCATTTCTCTCTCACATAGGGAGAAAACTCTAAACAAAAATCACTAGAGAGAAAACCTCTAATTGATTATCCATGGTAATTAGCCTAACCTCTTTTTAATTAGAAAATTATGCTAATTTACATATATTTTCTTAATTAAGAAGATTAAGCTTATTTACACTCTAAATTACTCTCTTAATTCTCTTAATTCTTAATACTCTGGGTTACTTAGATAAAGATTAAGGATATTAATCTAATTAATTAATAAGAAATATTAGGACTAAGATTAATCTTTTTGGTCATAAATAAAGGGTAATAATACTAATTAAACTTAGATCAATATAAGATAATTTTCAAAGCTTAATTAGACTGTCAAGATACTCAAAAAATTATCTCTTAATTTTTTGATTAGTTTTTGTAATTAATTAGGCAAGAATTAGTTGTTTTTATCAAAAAAGTGATGGAAAATATACTTAATTAGCTCCAAAATTCTTAAGTTAATTATCACAATTAAGAAACACTCTGAACCATATGGAATAAATTCCTCATTAATAGATAATTAATTTAAGTAATTAATTAAGCCAAAATTATCTATTTTTTAGCATAAATAGAAGATGGAAATAAGTTAAACTACTTATATAATTATAAAATAATTATTAAAGATAGAAATCAATCTTAGGAAGCCAAGATAATTAGGGCATACACAAAAAATTAGTTTTGTCTAATTAATTAAGCCAAAATTGTTTGTCTTTTAGCATAGATTAAAGAGGGAAAGTAGTTGAATTACTTAGATAACTATACAATAATTATCAAAGATAGAAATCACCTTTAAGAAGCTGGGATAATTAGGACATGCACACAAAATTATTTTATCTAATTAATTAGGGTCAAATTTGTCTATTTTTTAGCGTAAATTAAAGAGGGAAATTAGTTATACATTAATTATCAAAGATATAAATAAATGTTAAAGAGCCAAGATAATTAGGGCATGCACACAAAAAAAATTATCTAATTAAGTAGAACAAAATTATCTGTTTTTTAGCATAAATTAAAGGTGGAAATTAGTTAAGATACTTAGATAATTATATAATAATTATCAAAGATAGAAACCAATGTTAGAAAGCCGGGATAATTAGGACATGCACACAAAATTAGTTTATCTAGTTAATTAGGCCAAACTTGTCTATTTTTTAGCATAAATTAAAGGGGAAAATTAGTTAAACTATTTAGATAATTATACAATAATTATAAGAGACAAAAATCAATGTTAAAAACCTGAGATAATTATGGCATGTACAGAAAGGTAGTTTATCTAATTAATTAGGCCAAAATTGTTGTTTTTAGCATAAATTAACAAGGAAAATTAGTTATATTACTTAGATAACTATATAGTAATTATCAGAGGTAGAAGTCAAACAATATTAAAAAGTCAAGAAAATCACCTTAAGCTCAAATAATCAATTTTGCTAATTATCTTAGTTAATATTGTCTAATTTTGACTATAAATTGAGAAGGGAAATTGATAAATCAATTTATAAGTTGGAAAAATAATTACCATGGTTATAATACATTAAAATCTACCTAAGATAAATATCCCACAAGTAGATAAGTAATGTATAAATTACTAAAGCTAAATTATGATATTTTTGAACAAAAATTAAATAAGAAAATTAGTAAAATAGCCCCGATAATTATAAGATAATATTGGGAGAACAATAACACTACTAAGAAGCTAAGGAAAAAATATCTCACCCAGATATTTCTCGCAAAGATTTACTTAGTCCAAAAATTCTTATTTTTGGATAAAAAGAATAAGAGGGATTATTCATTTAATTCTCTAATCGATTAAGTATCATTTTATAAGTCTACCATTATGGCTTCGAAGAGGACTTGAGAAAATCCTCAGTCTAATGAGGAAGATACAATGCACAAAAAGACTAGGGCGTCCCATGACCATGAGGCTGGGCCTAGTAGTGGGCCTACGGAGGAGAGTCTTCAGACGCCAGCGCTGCAAGATATGGCTGATCAATCCCAAGTGGATTTACATTTATTCAATTAAGTTTTTAAATAGTTTAAGTACTTTCACAAGTTAACCTTGCATACGTAAGGAGTAAGTAAGAATCAAAAAAGGAATAACTAGCCAAAAATGGAAGGTAACTTCTAAGAAACCAACGAGCATTGTTTGCAATTAGGAAAGAATTGTTTGGGCTAATACTGGTTGACCTAGGAAAGAATGTTTGATCATCCTTAAGAAAAATTTTCTCAAGACACCTCTAATTCCTTCGAATATTTTACTCCAGGTGATGAGTAATGATGGCGAGTCAGCCATGGATGAGTCGGTTACCTCCGTGTACGTGGAGTCTTTACCCCGTGCATGTCTCTGTTTGTGGATACTACTTAGGATCTTGTTTTTATCCTAGAGAAACCGCTCGCTTGTATAGGCAACATGTTGGCGTATGGGGGCTCAGACTTTTGGTGATGCCGCTTCCACCCCGGTTTATATAAATAAGGAATGGGTGCTGTTTTCCACCCCTGTATAGGTGATCTTGAGAGAAGCCAATACTGGTTAGAGTTACTTCAGATCGACAGTACGTTGTCTTAAGTCTAAAGATGTCTGTTTGCTAAAAGAATGTTTTCAATACTGCTTTCAAGGACTGTTTTAATGAAATGCTGTTATGAAGGATAAAAGGAATCATTATTTTAATTGTGTTAAGAATGTGGTAGTAATTAAATAACAAAGTATCATGTGTGAGTGTGGGGTGGTAAGTGGGGATTGACTAAGGTTGTCAATCATGGACGGGTGAACCTGATTAGTCAGGTAACTATCCATTCTCGCGCACAAAAAACGTGTAAAAAACTTCTCCACTTGGAAGAAAAGTACACCCGCGGTTGTGCCCTCACATCTGTTAGGGGAAAAAAAGCGTTGGTTGAGGATACATTAGCCCAATTTTTGGAAGTTATAGGGTCAAAATAGTTTTTAGACTTTTAATATGTTGTCCCGTTTCTGCTACGAGACAAGACTAGGTCTCCTTCTAGGGCTATAAACCCAAGCCATTGTCAATGGTAAAGGTATATTCTCTGGATTTTTCTTGTTTAATGACTCTGATTTTTATTAGGCCTAGAGAACTTTCAAGGATCCCATCCCACTTTTGTGTGTCAGTGGGTTAGGGACCTCACAAGAAATCATAAGAAAGTAAAGCAAGTATTTGTTCAGAAAAATTTAGTCAAAGTCAATGATCTGGATTGGAATAAAGACAGAAAATCAACACAGAAAGACACACATGGGATGGATAGCATCACAATGGAGCTTAAAATAACAAGAGTACTATAGAGGTAATAAACTAAATGGGTACCAAAACTGCAGGTAATGGCATATGAAGTAACGTCAAGTGCCTCCCAAGAAAGAAGGCCCACAAGGTATGAACCTCGACAATATAGGGATACCTAAGAAGCAGGTATACAACAGAACAACATTGAAAGATGCTAAAGTCTACCACAGCTCTCATGTAAGATACCCAATTTTTGGGTCTGTTTAAAAAAATAAGAAAAATAGCTTTCAATATATTTTTTGTCAAATTTTGATTTAAGATGCTTGATTGACAATATTGGAAGGTTTTAAAGTCTAAAGCAAGGCCGTTTCCATGTTCTAGTAGGTTAGATGGACGTTTGGTTTAGTTTTGAAAAAATCTGCTATTTTTACCTTTTTCTTGCTTTTTAGGTGCTTTTTTGCAAAAAGCAAGGTCGGATCCTCAATCTACATGTTCTAAATAAGCTATGGTTCAATTTTGTAAAAATCTGATTTTCGAGTGCTTTTCACTCTATTTTTAGCTTTTCATGATTTTTACTGCTTTTTAGTGAAAAGCGAGTCCACTTTCTTATTCCAGTGGAGAAGGGGAATCCGTGGTTCAATTTTAGAAAATTTTTCTTTTTTTATTCTTTTTACGTTACTTTAGCTTTTCATGCTTTTTGGTGTTTTAAAAAAGCAATGTACTTTTTAGGATAAAACAAACATAAAAATATTAATTTGTGTCTCCGTTGGATTTAAAAATGATCACCCGGAGGAAAAACGGGACCAAACAGGATTTTTACGGGAATTATGTTTATAAAAATCGATACCATAAATACGTCAAACCAGTACGGGAAAGTCATAATTATGTCGCGATATTACAAAGTGGCATAGTCTATAGTTGATCGGATATTGTTCAATTGATCAATTTTACTATAAAAATTGAATGGTAAGTGGTGAGTTGATCTCCAAAAGCAAAGGCATATTTTCAGGAAAGTTCCAGAAAGCATGGAGCTATTCCTAGCTAAGTACGGTGCACTAGTAGCTGGCTTGGGGCTCACTCTTGCATTTTCTAGAGCCTATAAAATCACATGCAAGCCTTAGTTTTCAGTGTCTTATGTTGCGTCGACTACCACAAGGATATACGTATCTATTATACGGACTGATGCAAGATCTTCATCACCATCTCCATAAGCTCTTCTCTTTTTTATACAGGAAAAAGAAGAAGAAGAAGAAGAAGGATATTCTCTCTCTACTTGCTCGTTTCACGGTGTACGGGCTCTTCGGAAGCTCTTGTTGTGAAAAACTCTACGTAGCTCTCATCACAGCTCTCATGTGGAAAAGCAAGAAGCCTTTCAACAGTCCCCAATCGATTCTAAAGCATGGTGAGAAGTTGTAAACTCCATAGCTATCATCATCTCTCTCTATGTCATTTTTTCTGAGTAGTCACCCTCTCGGTGATTATTTTTTTTATATAGGTGTGCATGTATGGATTAATCGAGTATGTACGAAGTTGTCCCATGATTATTTCATCACGTTTAAGACACTGATTTATGCACACGATGTGTTTATGATCACATACGTGCATAAAAAGCACTTTTCATTTCACATCATAGAGGCGGTAGGAGCACTGTTTGGACTCCATGCTCCTCGGAGAACCACTATATAGATTCATCGGATGGGAAAACCCACGTAACCAATTGAAAAGCTTGATGAAACTTTATGATAAATGTATTAAGGTCTCCATTATCACCTTGGAAATGTGACTTATTAATCCTTCCATAATCGGTTTTACCTACGCTTGTAGGGGTGCTACCCAGGGGGAGTACCATATGACGTCGTGAATTAACCGAGCTGATTACGTATGATTTATGGGTTGTTTTTGTGAGTTTATTTCAGTCATTAGATGCACATAAACTTATGTGTGGGTATATGGTTAGACAACCCGAACCACATAGGCAGATAGGATTAAAGTGGCTTTCTTTTCGGGTTACCATTTGTTGTGTAAGTATCATATGTGGAAAGTGATGTGATAGAGTGATAGTCTATATTATGTAGCTGAGCTTGATGCATTGGTTTGAGGTCAAATACTTTCATTTGCATGTTGTGCATGCTCTCGAAAATGTCAAAAAGTTGTTTTTTGCATATGTGTGAAGTTATGGTTTATGGTTGACCTTGCGGTCATAGTTGCTAGTTATTTTGTCATCAACTTTTTGATGTTATGCTATACCCAGATTTTGTCCTTGCATTAATACATGGTTGTCAGTTTCATTTAGATGGGGCATTTAAAGATTCTCTATTGTCATTCTCTCTCGTCTCTATGCACTCTATTTAATCCTCCACTATACTCTCTCTCTCTCTCTCTCTCTCTCTCTCTCTCTCTCTCTCTCTCTCTCTCTCTCTCTCTCTCTCTCTCTCCGTCTCCGCAATGCGGTGTACACATATATTCACCCTCCACAGTGTGTATTTTTCTTGAGTATGCTTTCATTTATAACACCCATTCAGGGGTAGCACTAGTCGCTAGGTGCCTCTGGATGCAATCTCATGGCCTAAACTCCATGCTTGGTCAAGCGTTGAGAGATCCTCCCCTATGCAAACACTTCTGCAACTCTGATGTATATTAAAAATTGTATAAAGATGTAAATTATATATTTTGTGCACAGACCCTGGGAAGGGGTATCTCTCACTTGGTATCAAAGCCTATGCTTAAGGTTATGGGGATAGTCTAAAGATTGATACTAGTTGGGTTAGTTATACATTGTGCATGCATTCATGCATGCTATTTGGGAAAGGATATTGTATTCATGATGCATCTATTAGTGACATTGGTTGGTGATACTTTTTTGACTTGTCTTCTTGAATAGAAGTGTTTGGTTTGAGCTATGGTAAAGTGGTTGAAGTGTTCAACAATGGCATTGTAATTTCTTTGAAATTTTGTTTTGTAGTAACAAATGGCTCCCAAAGTGACATCTGAATACTTTAGGCAGGGGAATGAGGTTTTAGCCATAATATTCAACAATATGGCGACACGATTGTCAAGGGATGAAAGGGAACTCTTTTACTTAGAAACCGGGACCAAAGTCTTTGACATGCCACCAAAAGCACAACTTGTTGGAAGAGTGTTGACTGTAGTTACCTAGTACCCGTCACCAAGAACCCTTTCATCAATTCATTATCTACATTTACAACAGTCCAAGAGACTGGTTTGCCAACCTCAAGATACTTCAACTCAAAATATGGTTAGGCCCAGAAGACATGTTCTACTACTTGGCGATGTGCTCCCAAATGATAAGGATTGCCAAAGTTGCTAAGAATTTTGAAGCTCTTGTAGTTGTCATAGGGAAAGAAAAACTAGAAGATAACTATAGATCACGTTGCCACGTGTGAGGTCTAAGAGAATACCCTCTCGTGAGAGTTAAAAAAATATTTAGAGAATTATCTCTGAGACACCCGTACTATTGTAATGAAATCATAAAAGTCAAATTTTGATGAATAAAAGAAGCATAGACTCCGTTTTGGTTCACATGTGTACTAAAATTTTCTCTCTCCTTGTCTTGTCTTAGATGGATCATCTTAATTGTCTAGATGAACTCCCAAGTGATTTTGCACAAAAGAGTCTTTTTCAGTTATGCGGTTGGATTCATTACCCATTGGGGAATTGAAGTGGTTTGGGCTTCAAAGGGGACTAGAGGCTACCTTCTTCCGAACACTTATGTAGATTGGAACTTATATGTTGAATCCCAACTTGAACATTGAACACAAGTGTCTGATAGGTTTATACCAAGTCGAGAGCTCATACTTAGTAAGAAGACCCTCATGTTAAACCAAGGATATGGATTTTGTGAAAAGGTCATAATCAGAGTATGGAAGAAGTCAAACGGAGGCAACCAATTATATTATGTACCCCATGATTGGTTCAATAGAGTCTATGGGCCTATTCTCAAATACAATCCTCACATTGTCACCATTACCTTTTATGACTATGAGAATCCTAGGTGCATTAATGACTTTGCCCAAGCACAACCAATGTGGTAGTGAAGTCGAGTAGATATTTCTATAGAGATGATGTAAATGAACAATATGCTCATGTATATTGCTTTAGTGGATTACCACCCACTGATGTATCACGAGGAGAGGAATGGTACAAAAAGGAAGACATAAATTTTAGTGCACAAGTTGAAGTTTTCAACTTTGAAACTTGAGATTTGAAAAAATACAGGGATAGATCCTCGGTTGTAAGAACCAAGAATTGGTTCATAGGACTCTTTCATATTTATGTATCTCCCTAAAGACACTATGTATCTTTTTGGTTTTCTACTATTATAAAAATTTGATTTTGATATGACACATATTGTTTTGAGGACATAATATTTGAGTTTGAATCTTTGTTTTATCATTCTAACTAACTTGAGTGATGGGGTGTGTATGTAGATGACTAACATCTTACCTCGAGGGATATGGGAGGATATACTCTCTCGCCTTATGATGGAGGAGCATCTGCAAATTGGTGTGGAAGTTCAAAGGCTTTTCACTACCACGCATAATGGAGAAGAGAAGAAAAGGTTAATATCCACGGATTGTATTGTATCTAATACATTCCGAGCTTGGTACCATTACATTGTAGGTAACCGCAAGTTTAGACTACCTAAACATAAATCCTCGCCCGTTGGGAGTATTGAGTGGATACAATCCAAGTTGGTAAAGGAGATTGTTTGTCACTAACCAAGTGTTGTATATAAATGCTTATCAACTTACCTTGAGACTGACAAAAGAAACATGGATAGCTAGGAACATACTTCCCTAAGTAATGGCTACGGGATTTTTCAACATTGGTAGGTTCAATGTATGGGGGCATCAATGTCAAACCAAAGATCAATATTCCTTTAGCCCGGTACCTTGGAAGTTGTTCTTTGACTTATTTGGAAAGTCACTAATCCACAGTCCTTGCCATGTAAAATTTTTATATAATGCTTATAACAAACCCCACTGCCTTGTAGATTGTGCGAACATACACAGCTCATATGGGTGAAACACACAGAATGTGTTTCCAAAAGTATCTGCTTACTTCAATGACTACTTTGGGTACAAGAAGGCAATTGTTCACGCCAAAATAGGAGTACTTGTAACTAACCGATCCCTTACTCAACAATGTTATGACTCACACGCCAAGGAATAAATGTTTCAACCCAAGATCCAAAGGGATTATTGGGATCACTTGTTCAATATACTGAAGGAATGGGATAGCTATGCTCCATTGGTGGAATGATGTCATAATGGCTATTACCGAGAGCATTATGTCAGAGCCATTAGGATTTATAAGAGACTTTCAAGACACTTTGTATACTTTTTTGAAACCCTAAATTTTTGTGATATAGAAATTGGATTAATTTATTCATTATTCTTTTTCCTATTCTCTCTCTCATTTTATCTTCAATTGTCTATTCCATTTGGCTTAAAGGACATTGATCGAGTTAGAACATTGTACTAAGTGTGACCTTGGTTGATATGGTGCAGTAAGTTACCATGCCTCCTAGAGAAAATGTGGTTGTTGCTAACGCAAATGCACCTATTTTTCCTCAACACACCATCATTGATAGAGACATCAATGCTATGCTTCATAAGTCTCAACCTGAAAATTTTAGTGGGGAAGGAAAAAATGTAGGCAAAGTTCTTGAAGATTCGATTGAGCGCATGGATGACTACTTTGATTTGGCTCATTTGTCTGCAATAAACAAAGCTATGATCACTAAGTTCAAACTAGAGAAAACAATTGAGAGTTGGTGGAGAGACCATTTCATAAAAAATAATGTTGATCCTAATGTTGCAACTTGGGATTACCTTAAAACCCAGCTCAAGAAGAACTATCATAACAAAGTTTATCATTCATACCGTATGAATGAGTTTCTTGACTGTTCTCAAGGAACCAGAGAGCTGAAATCATACTATCAACATTTCTTAACCCTTGTCAAGAATGCTTCAGCAGGGATGACTCAAGAGGTCAAGGTAGCTCGATTCGTGTCAGGGTTACATAATACTATGAAGACTAGACTCCAGAGTCTTCGTCTTACCAATTTTGCAGATGTCCTTGATGCAGGCAAACCCATTGACATAGAGTTATCTACTTAAAAAATAGGAAACCAGAACCTTCTCCTGCTCATGAAATCAAAACGCCTCATCCCAAGGAGGAACAAAGGTCTAGAAATCCACAACAAAGAAGAGAGAACTTATTACGTATGAAGGCCAAACAAGATCATGTATGCTACTCTTGTTTTGATCCTAGTCATTAGTCCAGGGATTGTCCATTTAACAATTCAAGCTTCACATAGGATTAGTGAACAATTATGAATGTAGAAACTTCAATGCGAATCGAAATTATGGAAATTTTAAACCTAGACCGTCGAAAACTCAGACGAACTTCAATCATAAGAACTTTAATCAAAACCAAAGAAAACCTCAAAACCAAGGGGATTTTAGACCAAGCAATCCACCTTTTGTCCGCAATGGACATCCTGCCCCTAAAATAACAACAATGGAAATATTAATCGTCAACCTTGTCCAAGAGGAGGAGAAAATCAAAGACCTCAAGGAAGAACTCAAGTTAACAGAGCTCAAGGGCCTACAGGTGAAGGAAATCAAGCAAACGCGTATGTTCATGCTACAATTGAAGGGAGTTAATGAACAATTTTCAATAATTCAAACCCCAGTGGAGTATCAAGGTAACCATTTTACCTTATTGATTGATTCAGGGAGTACACATTCTTTCATATATCTTAAGTGCATCAGAAATCTCGTTTTGTCTGAACACGTTGATATAGACCTTAGTGTAGAATTAGCTACGAGTAGGAATGTTAAATCTTCTACTTCTGTGGGTAACTTGGATTTTTTTTTGGATGGTCACGATACTTCTGCAAACTTCAAAATCTTACCCATAGGAATCTACGATGGAATCCTAGGAATGGATTGGCTTAAAGTCAATGATGCTCACATACATTGTAAAGACGCTTCATTGAATTTCAAAAATGACCAAAAATCTAGGGTTACAGTTACTCGGAAGCGGGGAAAGCCTAAGCTCAGACTAGTGAAAGCTACCAAACTTATGAAGATTCATAGGAAGAATGAAAGGATTTGCGCAGTAAAGCTTAACCCTAAGGAGAAGAAGATAGATTCACCTGAACTGAATGGATAACAAAACTTGATGATGTATTTCTCGAAGAACTTTCATAATTACCGCCCAAGCATGATGTTGATCATGCAATAGAGCTTACTCCAGGAGCTCAACAAGTTACCTGTAGACCATATAAAATGTTGGTACCTGAATCTACAAAACTCAAGAAGCAACTAACTCAACTTCTTGAACAAGGCTTAATTCGACCCAGCATTTCTCCATGGAGTACTCATGTTCTCTTTAATTGAAATAAGGATGGTACTCTACCTATTTGTATTGATTATCGTGGATTGAACCAAGTAACATTCAAAAATAAGTATGCAATACCAAGGATTGATGAACTACTTAACCGATTACATGGAGCTTATATCTTTACAAAAATTGATCTTAAGTCAGGGTATTACCAAATCCGAATCAAGGAGGATGACATACCAAAGATAGGATTTAATACTCATTTTGGACATTATGAATTTACAATTATGACTTTTGGACTTACCAATGCTCCTGCAACTTTTAATTGTCTCATGACCGATGTGTTTCAAGAGCATCTTGATGATTTTTTTCTTGTCTTCTTTGATGATATTTTGGTTTGCTCAAGAGTGGAGAAGAACACGAACAACATGTCCATCGAGTACTTGAACTTCTCCGTCAATATCAACTTTATGCCAAATGTAGCAAATACACCTTCTTCACCACCAACAAGGTGGAATATTTGGGAACTATTTTATCCAAAGATGGTGTTTCTATTGATCCAAGTAAGATCAAAGCTATTATAACTTGGCCTACACCAAAAGAAGTACGAGAAGTATGTGGCTTTCTTAGTTTAACAATATGGCATCCTACATTTATTCAAGGCTACGCTAAGAGTACATCTCCATTGACTAATACGCTTAATAAGGCTAAAATGTTTACTTGGAATGAACATGCTCAAGCTAGTTTTGAGAAACTCAAAGAAGCTTTGGTGAATGCTCCAATACTATAGCTTCCAGACTTCTCAAAGACAATCACTGTGCTCAGTGATGAAAGTGGACAAGCAATTGGTGGCGTTCTATCTCAAAAAGAAAAATGAGTAACTTATGAATCTTGTAAGTTACATATAAATGAGTTAAATTATCCTACACATGACTTGTAATTATTGGCCATTGTGCATGCTCTTAAAGTATGGCAACATTATTTTCTTGGAAGGAGATTTGAACTACATACCGACCATAAAAGCCTGAAGTGGATCTACACCCAACCTAACCTTAATATGCGGTAACAAAGATGGATGGAGTTGTTATACGAGTATGATTTTGGAATCGAATATAAACCTAGGAAGGAAAATCTTTTGTGGCCGATGCCTTAAGCAAGCAGGAAGAGTACTGTAGCGGCTCTCACAACCTCTACTAATTCTTTAATTGACCTTATTCAAGAAGTTATGACTCAAGATCCATATTACATAAAAATCCAGTACTTGATGAACTTAAATAATCGCACGGAAAAGCAGGAGAGTCAAATCAAAGGCTTCCACATTGAAGGAGATGACCTTTACTTTAGTAATTGTCTTTGTATTCCAAATCAAGGTGGAGTCAAACTTCAAATACTACAGGAAGCTCATGATATACCTATATCGGGACACCCAAGATACATCAAGACTTACTCTATTGTAGGAAAGAGTTTCTTTTGGTCAGGACTAAAGCGTGATGTGTTGAACTATGTTACAAAATGTTTAACATGTCAACGTATTAAAGCTCAATGAGTTTGATACCCCAGTAAGCTTCAACCTATTGATGCACCACAAATAAAATTGGAATGCATATCCATTGATTTTATTACAAGACTTCCTACATCTCTGGGATATAACTCTATTTTTGTGGTTGTTGATATGCTTACAAAAATGACCCATTTGTTTTCAGCCCTCAAGACAACGTTTACATCTAAGAATATAGCTCAAGTCTTTATGAAAGGTGTTTTCATGTATCCTGGTTTACCTCACCGGATAATTTCTGATCGTGATGCAAAGTTCTCCTCAAATTTTTGGAAAGCCTTATTCTCAGCTACACGAACCCAATTGGCGTTTTCTACTGCTTTATCAATCTCAAATTGATGGGAAGACATAAAGAACAAATCAAATCATTGAGAACATGTTAAGAGCTTATTATATTTATGAATAGAGTAAATGGACTAGATATTTGTATTTGGTTGAATTTACGTATAATTCCTCATTCCAACGCTCAATTGGGATGTCTCCTTTTCAAGCAATGTATGGACAAGAGTGTCTTACTCCACTCAAATAAGCAGACCCTCTCATACGAGTTCAAGCATCCAAAGAAATGTTGGATGAAATGCAACTACAAACCAATCTTATGCGGCAGGATATTAAGACTGCTCAAGATAGACAAAAGAGTTATGCTGACCCAAAACGATCTGTCAAACTTTTTGAAGAAGGCGATATGGTATTTTTGAGAGTAAAACCCAAACATAGTTTTTTATCAATGGGTAAGTGTAAGAAGATCAGTGCCAGATATTGTGGACCTTTTGTAATCACAGAGAGGATTAATGATCAAGCTTATAGACTCTTGTTACCACCACACATAAAATTACATAATGTTTTTTACGTCAGCTTACTCAAGAAGTATGTACCTGATCCTGATTCTGTATTATCTACCTCTATCGATGGAGCTTTTGAAGTATATCCCAAAGTGATACTTCAAAGTAGAACTAAGCATCTACATAATCAGACCATTATTGAACATCTTGTTAAATGGTCAACATATCCTCAGGAAGATGTCACTTGGGAACGTGATGATGTAATGAGACTAAATTATCCAGAATTCATGTCAAGGTGAGGACACCTCAAGTTTTTCAAGTGTGGGAGGATGTAAGATCCTCAATTTTTGGGTCTTTTTTAAAAAATAAGAAAAATAGCTTTCAATATCTATTTTGTCAGATTTTTTTTTAAGATGCTTGATAGACAGTATTGGAAGATTCTAAAGTCTTAAGCAAGGCCGTTCCATGTTCCGATAGGTTAGACGGACGTTTGGTTCAATTTTGAAAAAAATCATTATTTTTAGTTTTTTCATACTTTTTATGCTTTTGGGTGCTTTTTTGCAAAAGAGCAAGGTCCGATCCTTAATCTACATGTTCCAGGGAAGCTATGGTTCAATTTTGTACAAATATGCTTTTCGGATGCTTTTTACGCTATTTTAGCTTTTCATGATTTTTAGTGCTTTTTAGTGAAAAGCGAGTCCGCTTTCTTATTCCTATGGACAAGAAAAACCCGTGGTTCAATTTTAGATTTTTTTTGGCTTTTTATGCTATTTTTAGTTGTTCGTATTTTTTGGTGTTTTTGAAAAGCAATGTGCTTTTTAGCATGACCCAAACATAAAAATATTATTTTTGCCTCCGTCGGATTTAAAAATGATCACCCGGAGGAAAAATGAGACCAAACGAGATTTTTACGAAAATTATTTTTATAAAAATCGGTACCGTAAATACGTCGAGGTAGTACGGGAAAGTCATAATTATGTCGGGACATCACGGTGTGGCATAGTCTAGCTAAGGTTCCATTAGTTGGCCGGATACTGTTCAATTGATCAATTTTACTGTAAAAAATTGAATGGTAAGTGGTGGGAGAGTTGACCACCAAAAGCAAAGACATATTTTTAGGAAGGTTCCAAAAAGCATGGAGTTATTCCTAGATGAGAAGGAGGCGCTAGTAGCTGGCTTGGGGCTCACTCCTGCTTTTTGCAAAGCTTATAAAATCACCTGCAAACCTCAATTTTTAGTATTGTCTATTGAGTCTACTACCGCAAGGCTAGACATATCTATTATATGGAGTGGTGCAAGCTCTTCATCATCATCATCTCCAAGCTCTTCTCTCTCATATATGAGAAGAAGAAGAAGGATATTCTCTCTCTACTTGTTTCACGGTGTACGCGCTCTCCGGAAGCTCTCGTGGTGAAAACCTCGACGTAGCTCTCATAACCACTCTCTTGTGGAAAAGTAAAAAGACTTTTGATAGCCCCTAATCGATTCTAAAGCACGGTGAGAAGCTCTAGACTCCATAGCCATCATCATCTCTCTCTATGTCATTTTTTCTGAGTAGTCACCCTCTCGTTGATTGTTTTTTTCGTATAGGAGTGCAGGTATGGATTAACTGAGTACGTATAAAGTTTCCCCATGATTATTTCATCACGTTTAACACGTTGATCTATGCACGCGATGTGTTAATGATCACGTGCGTGCATAAAAAGCGCTTTTTGTTTCACGTCATAGAGGCTGTAGGAACAGTGTTTTGGCTATAACTTACAAACCGTTATGAATCATCTCACGAACCCTTCATACTAGAGATAAAAAAACATCATTTAGAAAATTTTCTCTCTTTAGTGTCATGTGAAAATCACGCACGAGCTAAGAGATATGGTTAAAAAACAACTTGTCGCCCAATACACAGTCAAAATTTTGGACTCTAGGCTCCTTGGAGAACCACTATATAGATTCACCGATGGGAAAACCCACTTAACCAATTGAAAAGTTTGATGAAACTTGACAATAAATGTATTTAGGTCTCCGTTATCACTTCAGCAATGTGAGTTATTAATCCTTCCATAACTGGTTTTACCTACGCTTGTAGGGGTGCTACCTAAGGGGAGTACCATATAGCATCGTGAGTTAACTCAGCTCATACGTATGATTTATGGATTGTTTTTGTGAGCTGCTTTCAGTTATTAGATGCCCATAGACTTATGTGAGGATATATGGTTAGACAACCTGAATCGCATAGGCAGACATGATTAAAGTGGCTTTCTTTTTGGGTTACCATTTGCTGTGTGAGTATCATATGGGAAAATTGATGTGATAGAGTGCTAGTCTATATTATGGAGCTGATCTTGATGCATTGGTTTGAGGTCAAATACTTTCATTTGCATGTTATGCATGCTCCCAAAAATGTTAAAAAGTTGTTTTTTGCATATGTGTGAAGTTATGGTTTATGGTAGACCTAAAGGTCGGAGCTGTTTTGCATCATGTTTATGGTGATGTAATGTTATCATATGATGTATGGAACCTTATGAATAGATGTGGATGCCTCACTGTTAGAGGGTCGCCGCGACGGACGTCTATAGCATAGCTCTTTTGTACTAACATAATGTCGGTATGCAAGGAAGCGACTCAGGATGGGGCATGGAGACTTGATGGGAGTGTCAATATCACCAAAGTGAACTCAGGGGCTACTCATTCTACGACAAAATCAAATCAACCACTTCCTAGTCAGACAATCAGTATGTGTCCAATCTCACCACTTTACGTCATCATGCCTTTTCGGTATCTAAACAAATCCAGAATGCCACGAAACTTAAGGAAAGGTATCACAACACTTATGGGCTCAATCCTACCAAGTTCTATCACCATCTAGGAAGGTGCATATATGCCTTGTGTGAAGGGTCCTTTACTTCTGAGATCCAACGCTAAATTTCATTCTTTGCCGACTCTGAGGTGGATGTCGTGGTTGGATCTGCAGATTCCTGTGTGCCTTTTCCAATGTTGGTGGTGGGAACCTCTGTTTGATGAGTTTCAAACACTGATTGTTCGAATCCTTCTCCCTGCTCAAATTTCCCTAGGGCCTACTGATACTTTGTTTGATTGGCTTTCAGAGCTTCTAATTCCCCTCTTGCCTCAGCCAGTTGCCTCTTTAATTCATCGATTTCCTCATCCTTGGCCTGTTGTAGGGCCCTATGACCTGTCGTCATGATCTGTCTGTCATATTTCTCTTGTTTCAGGGCCTCTTTCAACTCTTTGATTTTCTGGCTCAAGGAAGTAGATCCTACAGTCGTCGTTGAGGAGGAGGGTGTCTCCTATATGGAAAGGAGCTGAGTTAGAGATCTGCTAACCACCGCATACAAGCCTTGTAGCTTCACATTTTGTTCCCTTTCTCTGGTTATCTCCTCCTCGAGGCGTTGCTATTTGATCTGCAATGTTGATTCTTCCTCGTTGAATTGTTGCACTTCCTTGTAATAGTACGTTGCATTCTCCTATTCTCTTTGCAACTCCGATTATGTCTGGAGTTTTGCATTCTTTAGTGCTTCGATTTGTTGCTTTAACTGCAAGGATTTTACTGCTCTAGATGCTTCTTTTTTGTTGTCTTCTAACTCCAGCTCTCTTAGGTTGTAAAGAGCCCTTTGGCATTGAAATTGAAGTTTGATCTGCTCTAAGTGAGCGTGAATGTCAAATGACTTAACTATCTCCGCTCCTTCTCCATGGCCGCTTGTGTGCGTGGCGATCTTGGCCTATGTTGGTCTTTTCGGCCCTGATCCGATTGCTCAGTTACCTCAACTTGCTTCTCTTTTTGTTTTGAATCTTTTAAAGCATCAGAGGTTGTGGCAAGCTTTGTTTGTGACTCTGTTTCCTGATCCATTTTTTGTTCCATCTGCTTTCCTTCTGCCCCTTGCTCCGACAGTCCTGCACTTTCTCCTTTCTCTTTTTCTGAAGCCTCTGAAAGTGTCTCATCATCCTTGGGAGAACCAAGGTCTTGACGTTGTTGGCCCTGTGTGTCGTGTTGTTCCTCTCCTTGCGAGTGACTTTGCTCTTTTTTACTTTTACTAGATTTGTTAGAAGATTCGAGATCATCGACACATGGCTTCTTTGATTCTTCTTTTTGCCTCTGCTCCATCTTTCATTTGCACTCATTGTGAATGCGCTTCCGCATGGTGCTGGCAATTTCTCGTTTTTCTTCAGTTTCCTGCCTCTTCTGTTGCTTGATCCTTTCCAAAGACTCTGTTTGCTTGCATAGCAGCGGAGTATTCTCGGCTTCATCATCTTCTTTCTCATCATCCGCTTCTATTTCGTGGGTTTGATGCTGATCTTGCTTTTGTTGGCGGAGCTTTTTCCTCAATGCCTAAGGCTCTTCCATTGTCCTCCTGGCATGAGTAATGGGGATAGCCTTTGCCAAGTGTGCAACCTTTTTCTTTAACCGAGGTATATCCCAGTGTGTATGGGATGTCCTGCTCCTCCTCCGAAGACTAGTACTCCAAAGGAGTGTCTCTTGGGTGGGACCCCTCTTCCTGGCTACTCCGAGCATCTGACTTGGTCTTCTCGCTCTCAGAATCCCTTAGCGATGCACTTTTCCTTGTCTATTTGACTACTGGTTTTGGCCTTGTAGAAGGTCCTACCACTGGTCTTACATCTCTTTTGGATCTGTGGATCAAATCTATCTGTGCTTTGGCAGGTGGTAGATCGTTGATCATTCCCAGTGCTTGATAGGCTATACATGTGAGCATTGGTCCCCCGTTCATGTAAGCTTTAATTCTTTGACTCCCCTTTAGGTTTGCTTCCACAATAGTGTCAAGAAGATAGTTGCCAAAGTCGCAACTGACCACCCTGCCTTCAGCCAACAAGCCCATTGCCATTACCATTGCCATATGCAACAAAGGTTCGGTATATCTAGGCAGCTTCTGCACCTTGAAATGTTGTGATATAAGGCGCAATGGCAGTTCAAAAATTCTTCAAAAATGCTTATGGCCTCGTTGCTTCAAAAATGCTTTATCATTGTCTATTGCCTTCGTTTTCTGCAATAGATTGTGCGTCCCATGCGACAGGTGGAGGGATTCATTGATAATTTCCGCTGTAATTTTTACCTTGACGACTGCCCCATCCTTGTCTGTGAGAGTTGCTTCCCCATTGTATTGAATTGAACTTATGAGCTCGTGAGCTCGTCTGAAGTCCGTTCCCCGAGGAGGCAGTCATAAGAAGTTGTCGAGGTGTAGGCACCTGACCCATGCTTGCACTTCTGGTTTCTAGTGCAAAGTCCACATTTCCTATGGAAAGATGGTGGTCTTTACTTCTTGAAACCTTCTGATGAAGATGTTCGCCAGAATTGCTTCAAGTACCTGTTCGGTGAGGTGAGATTTCTCATTTGATGAGATATCGGTTATCTCATAGGGTGTTGCATTCCACTCCCGTTGTGATTTCCTTCAAGACATCTTGTTGCCAATTTTAGCAAGTGAAAATAGGTTTAAGCCATTGATCAAAATTGTCAGAAAGTGTAAACTTGACCATAAAATGAAAAAGTGAGCATAACTTTGTCAAAAATACTCCAAATTTCACCAGTGCACCTAGGATTACTATAAGCACAAGACTGTAATGTAACAGATGAAGTTTGGCAAAAAGGAACATGGATCTCAATCCATGTTGGGAAGCATTTGAAAATTCTAGCTTTAGGAAGTTGTTCCTGGGCATAAGGAGATGCTACTGAGCAATTTTCTCTGGATTTAGGGCTGAAGGTACATGGATCGTGATCCATGTTGGGCAATATTTTGGAAAACTAATGATACCATCTCATAGGGTTCATCTAGATTATGACTTGGTCCAAAAAATTTAGGATTTGGATCAATGGTTTGACACTTGGGCTGAATTTTGGAAACCATTTACAAATTTAGATATTTTGGCTTTTTGAAGTGGATTTTGGGATTCAAATGGATTGAAAGTCCATGGCTTAGCTTTCTTGATCATACTGAATCAGATGGCATGGTTTTTACTTATAATGGGCAAAAAGGTACATGGATCGCGATCCATAAAATTTTGATACAATTCTTGTGCACATTGTTCCTATAGGTTTTCCTAGTACACTGGTGAAATTTTTTCAACTTTGGACATGTTTTTCCATAGTTTGCCCCATTTTTTAGTTTATGGCCATGTTTTTTCTATTTTGACCAAATCTGCTTCTGGCAATCATTTTTGGAGTCATGTTTTGCCTAAGATCTCTCCTTGCTTTGATTTCTGATGATTTAGGTCTGTAGTTCATAGTTTTGCTTGGTTCCTTGGAAAATTCCCCCAGACATTGAATTCTTTTGAGAAGACAAACTGAATCTTGCAAGTTCACCATTTTGCAAGTAAAATTTTGCTTAGTTTTGATCCTACCACCATTCTTAGGTTACATTTGCTTGTTGATAGGCTCCGAGGACAGTGTGAAGTCTCCCAAATAACTTTATCAGTAATTTGATCAAAAGACCATTTACAAAATGAAAGTAGCAATCTAGGTGGGATTTGATGATCTTTAGAGCACTTCTTGTGATCATTTTGCAACACCAGTACTATTTGTACATTGTCCAGCTAGTGAGCCACTTTTATCCTGATTTTGGCAAAAAGAAACATGGATCGCGATCCATGTTGGGATGCATTTTGAAACCAATCATAGGAGTTTGTTCCTGACCCTCTATTGTTGCTCCTATAGAAATTTCCATGATTTTAGGGTTTGGGAAACATGGATCGCAATCCATGTTCCAGGTCTTTTTTCTGTTGTTTTTAGCTTGGCTGATTCTGTCAGTTAGTTGGGGTCTACTAATGAACTATTTCTGGTTTTTGATGGGTTTTGAACTTCCTCATTGGCCCTATTAGTTTGCTGATTTTGTGAGCTTGTACTGCTTCGATTTTTTGTTTTGGTAATATTGATGCAGCATGCTCTTGTAAGGTTAATGATCATACTTGTCAAATCTGGTGTAGTAAGATCCACCGAGGTGATCGCAGTGGGCAGAAGCAACTCCGAAAACTCTCTCTCTCTCTCTCTCTCTCTCTCTCTCTCTCTCTCTCTCTCTCTCTCTCTCTCTCTCTCTCTCTCTCTCTCTCTCTCTCTCTCTGAATGCAAATGAGCTTATGTTGCTCCTTTTGACTATATTTTCCCAGTCTACCCAGAATGCCCCAGTTATACTTACCTTCATTGATCATATCACCTGCGGTTCAAACCGTTTGTCATTCTGACACTCGGTTTACAAATGGCGTTCGATCTGCAGTTTTGATCCTTCAAAAGTTGGCTCAAAATTCATCTTGTGTTGAATCTTCCCATATTTGCCATGTTTGAAATCCTCGCTTTGAAGTTTTGGCGTTTGCTTTCAAAAGTCAATTCTGACTTTCTTGGCTCAACTTATCAATTTTTTGTTGATTACCTGTCGTTTTTTGCTTTTTTGTAAAAGAAATTTATTTACAATGATTATTAGTCAGCCAAAATTAGTGTCGCCTCCCTTATATACATACTCTTGTTTTGGTATTAGATGGTGACGGTATGGCTCATGATTATGCCAACTAAGAGTCTGTCAGGCTCTGAAAAACTTGTTATGTGACTTTTAAAGAAAAGGAAAGGAAAGAAAACGAAAAGAAAAGAAGTAAGATGATAATAATAGTATATACAAATGATAATCCAGCCGCATTTACCCCCTCCCTAGAGTGAGTCGTCCCCGACGAACATGTGTCAGAGTGCTTGGGAATAAAGTGTGTTTCTATGCATAGTCGTATAGTGGCTCTATGATGCTGATGGAGGATATGCATGGGAAAACAAAATGTTGTGCAAGAGATAGGTGTTGAACAATATGTTCAGTGATGTTGGTGGTGAGGTTCCTTGGAAGCTGCATGGTCCGAACAATAGTAATTGGAGAAGACGTGCTCTGTGTTTGACTGTGACCTGCAAAAGTTTTGATGCTGTCGGTGGGGTTGCTTTTTACATTGTTTGGGTTGCCATCAAAATTGCTTAAGTATGGATCTGCTAGAAGAGGCATTGTGAAGGCGAGGTTGTTTTGGTTTCCATACCCATCTGAGTGTGTTTGGATATCAAAGATAGTGGTCCATTGGGTTAGGTCGTGTGACAACAACGGTGGGCAATTTGTGGTGGGTTAATTTCTGTGTAGGCAATGTAGGTTTACGTGTATTGGTTTGTCGTTTAGGTATCCACAATTTCCTAGGCTTGGTTTCCATGATTGATTTCTTAACCCATATTTTTGTGACCATGGTGGTGGATGATCGCTGAGCTGCTACATGTGGCGATGGTAGAGGTTCCCATACATGGTCCGTTTGTACGAATGGCTTGGCTAAAGATTGGCCCTCGTGTTGGATGATTAAAGTGTTGTCCTGCCAGTTTGGTGTGGCTTGATAAGTGTGCATCCATGGCACTCCCAGAATAACTTCTTCGTTAAGATGTTGATCTTCGACCACATGAAATTGATGTGGATAAACTATCCCATCAATGGTGATTGGTAAATTTATGTGGCCTAGACTGTCCATAGTACCTTTGTTTGCTACTTTGAACCCCATAGTGTTGGGCATTAGAGGTTCCTGTGTGATTTTTCTGAAAGTGGAGTAGTTAACCACATTAGCTCTGGCCCTTGTGTCCACTAACGCTCTTTCGGTGGTGCCATCGGCAAGTTGTAACTGAATGCGTAGATCCATTCCTCCTAACCATGTAGCCACCGTTTGTATGGATGCTATCGGAACATTCTTAATAGCCACATTTTTTTGTTCTTTCCTCTAGAAGTTTTCTTGTTCCTTGCGTTTTAATATTGTGAGTTTGGCTTCCTATTGTGCTTGTTCCCGAATGTCCTGTGCTTGACGTCTGCACTGAGCTGCTACATGGAGTGTTGCGAGTTCTTCTGGTATTAGCGGGAAGAAGATATTTCTTTAACTTGCAACCACTCGTCCAATTAGGCATCTCCTCTCCTGCGAATGTTGTAAGTTTCATGGCGCCACTTTGTGATATATCATGGATTACAAAAGGCTCCATACCTCGCTTTTTGAGTTTTTTGGAGTGTTGTTTGAGGGTATACATGAGAACGTAATCCCCTTTTTGGAACTCCTTTCCAATTATGTGTTGATCGTGGAAAGCTTTCATTTTTTTTTTTGGCATATATCCCAGCTATCGCTTTAAGTCTGGTTTCATCTAATTGTTCTAGGGTGTCTTGTCTCTCCGATAGCTCATGGCCCGTCCATCCTAATTGTGTTGCCACTCTAAGGGATTTGATTAGGAATTCCAATGGTAGGATCACATTAATCTTGAATACCAGGTTAGTCGTTCCAATGGAAGTTTTAAAATCTACACAGTAAGCCCATAAGGCTGTGTGTAGCTTTTGATCCCAATCATTTCTTGAGTCACTGACTATCTTGGTGAGCATGGTGCATAGGATTTTGTTGGTACTCTCTGCCTGTCCATTGGCTTGCCCATGATAGGGTGCTGACTTGTGATGGACCACCATGAATTCGTCAAGGAGGCTTTCAATGACGTCGTTCACAAAGTGTGTTCCCCTATCGCTCACTATTTCGATTGGTAGTCCATATCGCGTAAAGACGTGTTTGAAAAGGAACTGAGTTGTAGTCCTTGCATCATTTTTTTGGGTTGCTTTTGCTTCCACCCATTTTTTCATGTAGTTTGTTGGTGCTACGATGAGGTATTGTGCGTGAGTCCTGTCTCCTGGAGGTATGATGGGACCAATGAAGTCAATGCCCCATTTGGTAAAATCACGTACACCCATCATTGGCCTCAGTGGCATTTCATCTCTCCTTTGGGGTGGTTTTGTGCGTTGACATTCATCATATTGTTTGACATATGTTGCTGCATCCATGAATAGGGTTGGCCACCATATGCCTTAGTGTAGCACGATCCTTTCCATTTTATCAGCAGAGAAGTGTCCCCTTGGTTGTCCTGAGTGTGCTTGATCTAGGATGATGTAATATTCGCTTTCTGTAGCACACAGCCGTAATTGTTTGTCCTTTCCCCGCCTATACAGTTGGTTGGCAATGAGCAGATAGTGTTTGGCCTCTTCTTCAACAGTTTTCATTCTTGCTTTTCCCCATTCCGCTGGAAAGGTTTGGTTTTTTAAGTACTCAACTATGTGAGCACTCCATTTAGGTGCTTGTACTACACAAAACATGGTGGCATGTTCCACTGGGGGCTGCATTATACAACTATCATAGGATTTTACATATTTATGGACATTGTGTTCCATGTTTGGCGAGTAGACGTCAAATCTTTATAACCGTTGGCCTGTCTGTGTTTCACCAGTTTGAAATCCCATATTTTGTATATGAGCTTGTCTTAGTATCCCATCCTTACCATGTTTGTACATCCATCCTGCTAAAAGTTGGAGATTTTGTGTTTGATGGATAATTGATGGTTGTCTTTCTATGTGCAATGAGCTGATTGTGAGTAGAGGAATGACCTCTTCGCTCCATCTTGGAACCATTTCTATGTTAAACAAATATGAATGAGGAATGTCATCATCAACACCCTCAGATGCTTCCCCATGAAATAGTCGTGAAAGATGTTCTGCTCTTTGGTGTGTGGTCCCCTTTTTTACGACCACCGAGAAGTCAAACTCAAGCAACAGTATAAACCAACAAAAAATTCTTCCAGTGTTGCAAGGTTTGTTTACTAGATATAGCAGTGCTTGATGATCCACGAAGAAGACAAACTTGTTTGCTAGAAGGTAGTGTCTACATTTCTTGACAACATAGATCATTCTCATACCTTCTCTTTTCGTAGTGGTATAATTTCTCTCTGCGTTGTTTAGTTGCCGACTAGAGTAGCAAATGGGAAAATCCATTTTCTTCTCTCCTAGCTGGGCTAATATGCACTCGATAGCATGGGTTGATGCATCCACATGGACATGAAAGATTTTGCTCCAGTCAGGGGCTTGCAAAATTGGAGCCAAAATTAAATGTTGCTTCAATTTTGGAAAGCCTTCTCACATTCCTCCGTCCATTCAAACTTAGTTATGAGGGTGTATAATGGCTTAGCTATTACAACATACATATATATGAAATGCCTGTAGTGTCCGTAATGACCCATAAATGCTTGCACTTCTTTTATCTTCATTGGTCTCAATAGTGTAGCAATTATTTGCACCTTTTCTTGATCAGTTGAAATTCCATTTTTTGGACACAATGTGGCCCAAAATTCTACCATGTCTCACCATGAAGATGCATTTTTCCGGGTTTAAGCAAATAGGATACGTTCTGTATTTTTCAAAAGACTTTTCCCAGATGGGCGATGTGGTCACTTCGTCGAATGGGAATGAACACAAAGATCACCCATGTGGATCTCCAAAAATTGTGTGAGATATTCTTTGAATGTGTGGGTCATTAGTCTTTGAAATGTGGCTGGGGCATTGGTCAAGCCGAAAGGCATTACCCTGTATGAAAATATATCCCACTCTATCGCAAAAGTTTTCTTATGTTGATCTTCCACTTTAATCGCAACTGGTTGTAGCCTGAGAACCCATCCAAGAAACTATAGGCCTCTTTCCCTGCTACCCTCCCAATAACATGATTGGTTATTGGCAGTGGGTAGTTATCCCTGATGGTGGCTGCATTTACTTGTTTGAGGTTCACACATACACGCAGTTTGCCATTCTTTTTGGGCACCACCACAATGGAGGACACCCACTCGGTGTGCTCAATCTTGTAGATAAACTCAGCATCCTTAAGCTTTTCTATTTCCTTGGCAAAAATTTCATTGTATGTGTAATGACATTGTCTACGTGGTCTGGCATCACTCTTAAGAGGAATCGTGTGCTAACATATCTCAGGATCTATCCCCTTTAGATCTTTGTATGACCATGCAAAGACATCTTTATATCGCCTAAGCCTATCGACTAGAAGTTTCTCTTCCTCTTCAGTAAGGTCCGTGGAAATATATGCCGGTTTAGGCTCCTCACGAGGTTCTGCTAAGTTGATGATTTTGGTGTTTTCAGGCCCATCATATGAAATTACTGGTTCTTTTGGATCTCGTTTGGGTTTTTGCACCACTATCTTCCTATCCTGAATGGTATACTTCTTATAGTGGGAAGGTGCATCAAATTTATCATCATTTTATTCCTCATCAGTTTCCATTTTTGTTGTCCAAACTTCCTTCAAATCTCGTTTTAATTCACTGTATTTGACTTTGTGCTCCATTTTGAACAACTTAATCGATTTTTTGGTAATTTTCTCTTTTTTTGGTTTTTGTTTTGATTTTGTTTTGGTTGAATCAAGTTTCATATATCGCTTTGATATCCTGTCCTTGAGGCAGTTAATCTCTTTGACTAACCTCAAGTATTGAGTTTTGTCAGTTAATAGAGGTATCGAGTCCTCGTTGTACTTATTATATTTGTTTATGCGTTTATCTCGATACGTGCGTTGTCTTCGAGGGTTTTGGTTTGGGAAATCATAGTAGATCACTCGTTGATCCTTCCGTTTGATGCTCTAACTCGAGCTACTAGACAGCTCATCGTCCGCGTTATCCTCTAGCGTCTTATCAGTCGAGTCTTGAAAATCTTCTTCATCCCTTTGGACAAGGTCTCTTACAGAGATTTCATCCACTATATGTCGGCACTCGGAAACCCCTTCCTTGTCAGGTCATCTTCCTCTGTCTTCGGAGTTAGGCGGACATTCATCATCTCGAATGGAATGCTATCATACCCTTCCTCATCACAGAATTTGGTGAGGGTCACCTCGTTTACACAAACATCAACAGTAGCTAGTATTTATTGCCATCCAAAAGGTTCGAACATCTCTTTTGGAAAAGGCTCTGGTATGTATGCTTCGTCTTGTGCAGTCCTATCAAGAATGCACTTTTCCTTTTTTAGACTTCCACAATCTGAAGATCCTCTTGTCCATTGGTGACCTTTGTTCTGGAGCCAAGCCGGTATTCCTCCTTCTTGGTCAATTGTGGAATGCAAGTCTTCTCCTGGGGTTCTTTCTACGTCTCTATAGCTATGATCTGTGACACTAATTTTTGTAGTGACATCCTTGTTCCTGAGATAGATATAGTCGTAGCCCCAATCTTGCACCATTTTGAGCTGACGCATGAATGGTCTGCCCAGTATGATGCCAAAATTGCTGCTCTCATCGAAATTCATAATAGCAAATGTGTGTTTATATGAAATTCCACAAGAGGTTACTACAATCTACTCCAAGATGCCAATAGGTCTCTTTGAGTACCCATCCGCTAGTTGAAGTTTCATTCTAGTTTTCCTTAGAGCAGGTTTTTTCCATTTTTTCCACATTGCTTTGGTGGCTATGGAAATTCCGGCTCCACTATCCAATATCGCTACCGATTTTACATCCTTGTATTTTATCGGTAGGGTAGTATCTCCTTCTTCACCTTCACAATAATCCCCTACCTTGTTACTGGTACTGGCTCATGTTTAGTTTGTTTCGAGGGTTGTGTCTTTAGTGTGTTTTGAGAAGCCTCGGGTGAAGGAATTACAAGTCCTATTTTTTCCAAATTTTTTCTGACCTCACCCCAAAGATGCGGTCTGATATACAGTAACTCTGACAAAGTCAGTGTACACGGCGGATAGGGGATGACATCATCTTGTGAAGAGTTTTAGTATCCATCATCTTAGGATTGGCATTCCATTGAGATGGGACTTTCCTTACCTCCGATCGAGTTTCAAGGTTACCAATAAATGAAGGTAAAGTCTTCAACGACTGCGGTTTAGTGTCTTCTGATATTGATGTGCCTGCATCGCCATACAATGATCGGATGTCATTTGGGTAGAGCTCATGCTCCAGGTGGAATTTTGGGATAGGAGCTGACACAAGTGTGGCACTTCCATCTTTTCTATTCTTGATCTATTCCCATAGCTCTTGAGGCCATTGTTCTTCTACCTCCGGAATTGGCAGTGGTACTTGATAATGCGTTCCATCTGTTGTATTGGCTACCACCCTCGTATCCAAAGGTGTTTCGTCTACAGGATTGGGTAGGTTATTCTCTTCAATTACCTGCCCCTCTAACTCCTAAATCTTTTCTCGTATGAGTACCTCGGTTTTTGGAGTCGTAGGAACTGATGGTTCCATAAGCGCTTGAGCGACTTGAATGAGCTCCTAGCACATCTTTAGCCTCTCTTTCTCACAGCTTGGATGAGGATACGTTAACCACCTATCCTCTTGGGTTTGGTTAGGCTTTAGCCATGTCTTGTAAGCTTTCAGAATTGCGTCCAAAGGTTCGAACACCTTGTCTACTAAGACTGACCCTCCTGATGGCAGATCCGATGGTTTCTTTATCTCGTTGTTGCCCTTAAGGTCTCTTTCCCTTTGAAGTTGTTCCTCTGTTTTCAACAATTTGGTTTCCAATGCTTTTTTTTCCTTTTCTCTTTTGGCTTTCATCTTGTTTCATTTTGCCTTCTAGGATTTTCAAGGGGTTCGGACAGACAAGCTGTCTATCTCTGTTTGGCTAACTGGGACCTTCCTTGCTACCTCATGTGTTTGAGCTCTAGTGACCGCGTTTATCGGAATGTTCGGTTTTGTTTCTGATCCACTTGAGTTTGGCACAATCCCTATTTTGTTCATGGTTGCTTTTCCTTTGTTTTTGGGGTTTTTTGAGCAGTGTGAATAAGATGGTCGGTCAAGCATCCGTCAGAATCCAAAAAATTTCACCCGTTCTTCTTTATTCAGACAAACTCTAGCCCAGTGAGTTGTCCTGCTCTAGGAGGGTAGCCCCTAGGTTTGTAGCCTTGATTTACCATAAACATGAGCATATTCTCATTGACCAAGTAATGATTTTGGGTTGGTTGTGCTATGTATGAAGGCTCGGCCATTTCTTCCGGAATTATCCATGGATTATGTCCCTCTGGAGCATATGCATTCCTATCAATTTCCCTTTCATAAGTATTGTCTGAATCTTCTCAGTATGAGACTACCTGGATCATACTCTCATCAGAAGGTGGTTCTATGGGTTGAGAAATCCTTACCATAGCCCTATTTTCCTGGGGTAAGAGAGGTTGATGTCCCAACACACGTTGAGCTTTTTCCTGACCCAAGATTGTGTTATTTGGCCCCACTTGGTACCTTGGAGGGGGAGGAAGTTGTTGCCCCCCATGTGGTCCGTATTGTCTCTCTCTAACATATTTCCGACTATAGAAACATTCATGAGTTTCATGGTTTGTCCATTTTTGTTCTGTAGCACACCATTTCAATATTCGTTGTGCGTTTACTCCTGGCCTTTGTTGAAGGTTGCACCACTGGGTTGGATGATCTCCTCCACAAGTATCACATTTTTGGGTGGGCGGTTGTCGTGTGTTTAGGTTTGTCGTGTTTCCTTGGTTTATCCTCCTGATCACTTCTTCAATCATTCGATCAACGTCCGACACAGTTGGGTTTTGCCCTCCTAATTTTGTCATGGACTCACTCGTGGTTGAAGAGGTGCTACTAGTCCCCTGATTTATGTCTTCAAACACCTCCCCATATGCTTTGCAGTTATCCACAAGATACAACGCCTAAGTTTCGTGACTTGCTCAAAGGTTACACATGCCTTCAAGTGCAAGTCCTTTTTGAGAGTGTCATTTCTCAATCCTTCTATGAAAAGGACTGATAGTCTTCTTTCTATGTACTGCTTGAAATGAAGCAATGCTTCCTTCACTTTCTCTTTTTCCTTTTGTCTAAATGCATAGATCTGGGAGACAGTGTTATACTTGATCCCTCTTTTTGAGAATTCCTCAGCGAATTCTCGGAGAAGTTGCTCAATACTTGGGAATTCCTATCTATTTAATGGTTGTAACCAAGTCAAGGCAGTACCTTCCAATGTCAACCCAAATCGTGGTCCCCTTGGTGTGGCTTCTCTTGGTTCATAATCTCCTCTTGGTACTAACTGTGGTATCCTATTTGCTATATGTTCATCAAGTCAATCTCGTGTAATAGTCGGAGGGATTCTAGTGGTGTAAGTGATGTCACGAACAATAATGCCCCTATGTGTGTTCATGGAAGCCCTAGACGTTATCGATCCTAAAGGTTCTGCTTTTGGGACTCATTCATGTCCATAATAATCCTCCACTCTGGTTCTCAAGGGGCTCTCATGTACAGTCTCAGGTGTGATGTGAGTAGTCTTATTTTTTACCTCTTCCGGATTTACGTAGTATTGGTGGAGTGATCCTCCAAAATATGTATATCTCTCTAACTCCTTTCGATTCATTGGAGAGTACTTTTGGCCATACTTGTCCATTATGACCACCTGAATACTTCTTCCCTTGGTGTATGTGTAAACATACAAGTCTATTAATTCTTTGATGTGGGGCTCGTCACATCTGTAATAGAGTGTTTGTTCTCCATTATTGAACTTATAAAGCCCCACATATGTGTTGTCTGTGTTAAGGCGCTCTGTCTCATTGGTGCGTCTGAGTACCGCATTTTGTTTCTCCATTTTGGGTGGTGCATCGGCCAGCTCATTATCTACCTTGTCCTTGGTGCCGGCTATTCCCCATTTATCCACAATAAAAGGGTTATGAACCACTAGGTACATCATTCCCTCTCGATCGAAATAGACATTTTAATAAACGATAAACCAATAGTATTTATGACACTATAATTTTCTGAATCAAGACCAATTGGTTCTTCCCCTCGACAATCCATGGGGCAAGTAATGGATAGAATCAAGTTGGATGGTAGTAGCAGGTAACATATGGAATCCACAATGGCTCAGATAGTTGTTGGAGGTGCAAAACCTTGAGTGAAGATCCTTCTCACCTATTCAAGAAATGTCTGGTGATTAGAGGATTTACATAGAAGATATGCAAATGGATTCAAAGGACTTGGAAGATAGGGTTCTTCAAGAGAAAACTATTATTGGGAAGGAAGGCAATGAAAGCAAAGCGCTTTTAACCTGCACACAAATTGTTAGATCCTACTACTTTTGGTAAATTTGAAGGACCAGGAACTATCGTGTATTTGAAAATGACATTGCAATAGCTAGCTTCACCAAGATCATTATCCAAGACCGTAGGGAAGCGATAGTTGCCATTGGAAGAAGGAAGAATGGGGATGAGTGGAACCACACCATTCTTGCCATCATAACTGTTAGTAGTGAGTAATGTTTCACTGGTTATGCCTATGGCTTTGTAATAACCGATTGGTGTATTGAGTGATTGCTCAAGGCTCGATGTGAGCTTGAGGTTACTTTGTATATTTTGTGAATTCAATACATCCACTCACTTTTAAGAAAGTTTGGGTAACACCTAGTGGATCAACTCTAAAAACAAATCTTGTTAGTCCGACAAATTCCTCCAATCCGCCCTCCAAAAAAAAAAATCCATCTGAACATTTTTCCCGTATGCGTGTAGCCGTCCTTCCTACCCGTGTTGCCTCTGTGCAACTTCACAACTAGCCAAAGGCGCCATTGTCCGGTGCCAGGAGCCCCTCATGATCAACTCTCCTTGGCCCCTGCCTAACACCCTCAACACATAGCTTCAAGCACGTAGCAAGAGAGACTCATGCAAGGAATAAATCTCTTTGATCAATGAAAGATAACCTACGTGGATCTCATGAGAGAGAGAGAGAGAGAGAGACTTTGTTCTTCCCTCAACCCGAGAGGCACTGAGAGAGAGAAACCATCTTGCAGACTTATATATATATATGTGTGTGTGTGTGTGTGTGTGTGTGTGTAAGATTCCCAAATTTTGGGTCTCTTTTTTTTTTTTTATAAGATTCTTATGTGTGTTTTGTAAAAAGTTTGGTTTAGAATGCTTATTTGGTAGTATTGTAAGGTTATAAAGTAAAAATCAAGGTGGTTACCATGTTCCAATAGGTCAGACAGACGATTGGTTAAGTTTTGAAAAAATCCACTTTTTTAGCTTTTTGTGCTTTTTGGTACCTTTTTGCAAAAAAACAGGGTCAGATCCTTAATCTACGAGTCCTGAGAAAGCTATGGTTTAATTTTGTAAAAATTTTCTTTTCAAAAGATTTTAGACTATTTTTAGCTTTTCATGATTTTTAGTGCTTTTTAGTGAAAAGCGAGTCCGCTTTCTTGTTCCGATGGACAAGGGAAACTCTTGGTTCAATTTTAGAAAATTTTACTTTTTTTCCTTTTTGCGCTATTTTTAGCTTTTCGTGCTTTTTGCGTTTTTGAAAAGCAACATGCTTTTTAAGATGACCTAAATATAAAAATAGTATTTTTAGTCTCCGTCGGATTTAAAAACGATCACCTAAAGAAAAAACGAGATTTATACGAGAATCAGGTTTAGAAAAGGCGAGCCCATACATACATTGGGACAATACGGGGAAGTCATAATTATGTTGGGGCATCACCGTACGACATAGTCTAGTCACGGTCTCATTAGTTGCCGGGATACTAGACAGTTAGTCAATTTTTACTGTAAAAATTGAATGGCAAGTGGGAGAATTGAATGCAGGCCATGATTTTAGAAAAGTCCTAAAAGTTGTGCAGCTACTCCTAGTTAAGAAGGTAGCGCTAATAGCTTCAACAGTCCAGCCTCGTGCAGTCCCTATAAATTCACATGTAGCCCTCAATTTTCAGTGTTGGACTGTTGTGTCTACTACCTCACTGCAATACGTACATATTATACAGAGAGGTACAAGCTCTTCATCATCGTCTCCATAAGCTCTTCTCTCTCATCCACGAGAAGAAGAAGAAGAAGAAGAACACTCTCTCTGTAGTGCTTATTATCTCCTCTCTCTTTTCAGACTGTGTGCGCTCTCTAGTGGCTTTCGTGGTGAAAACCTCTACATAGATCTCATCATCGCTCTCTTGCGGCAAAGAAAGAAGCCTTTTGACAGACCCTAATCAATCCTAAAGCATGGTGAGAAGCTCTAAAGTCCATAACCATCATCTTTTTCTCCCTCTTTGTCGTTTTTTGAGTAGTTACCCTCTTGGTGGTTGTTTTTTTGTAAAGAAGTGCATGTATGAACTTGTCGGGTGTGTATGAAGTTTCTCCATGCTTACTTCATCATGTTTAGCACGCTGATTTATGCACACGTTGTGTTAATGGTCATGTGTATACATAAAAAGCGCTTTTTATTTTACATGACGTAGACGACAGTGTTCGCAGCAAGTTAACACGAACACCATTTTTCGGAGTTCTCTTTGTAAAACACTTATTATTTTGATGAATCGGGAATATTGTAACTCCTATTTTCTCGGATAAACTCTGTAATTAATGAGACGGGGCTACAAGCTTCCAGATTGTATCAGCCAGTCATTACCTAGCTTTGCTAGAACTCCAGATTATTAGTTTTGACCACCCAAAAACCTTGGCTAAGGTATAAAAGCCAATTTTTATAAGTTTTTTATAAGTTTAGTATAAGAAATACACAATGTGAGCTAACGGCGCTCACTCCTCTCCTTTTTGCGCTTCCTACTCCCTCTCTGGTTGTCACATTGCAGTCGCGTTCGTTGCATTGCAACCGCAAGTAAGAGCTCTACGCATTGACATAAGCAATTCACAGTAATCCGTAGCTTTTGGCGTCGCCGACCCGCGGCCTAATTTTATCATAACTAGGAATTTACACTTTCAAATAAAAAACTAAGCATAGGCGGGGTATTGGGGCATCATTGCTAAACATTTAGATGCATTTTGGGTCAAAAACGGCTAGGTAAAAAATCCACTGCTGTTAATAATCGCGATTTTGGAACTTGACCTAAAGTGGGGTTTGAGACCCTAAGCATGTGTGCTTAGGTTTTGTAAACTTGTCCTAGAAGTTTCGTTACATTTGGATGTCGTTTGATGCTGTAACGGATGTGATTTGCTTACCAATGAGCGATTGGCTTTTAGTGATTTCAGTCACTTGAGTGTAACTTGAGTTAGATGCAAGTTGTTAGTTGTTTTCTGAGAGATTGACACCCTCGTGCAACCTCTATGCACTAGTCAAGTCAGCTTCATCCCGTTGATTGACAATTTAATCATGGTTCTCGCTAATACTGCAATAAGATAGGATGGTGAGGTTAGACATGCGTCCCACATTTGGCGTCGTTTTCGGGGATCAAAGAGACCTAAACTAGGGAAAAACACGAGTATCTTGTGAAAGTTATCCTTTAACTTCCTGTAGGTTCGCCTAGAGTTCGAAACTTTCTTTTAGCAACCGCATATCTTAAGATTGTCGTCTTTTGCTGTGTAGAGGTAGCTTGGAAGTAGTCATACTTGCAAAGTGCCTTTAGGATTGTAGGATTGTAGAAATAGATTAGGATTTTGAGAATGATTGGTAGACAAGACAAGTCTTAAGATCAGTGCTCAAAAAAACATAAAAGACAAGAAAACGAATGTTTGTGGACACTTTCCACAACCCCATTGCATGAGAATCTAGGAGTAGGGTAAGTAGGATCCGAGGTGGATTTCAGAACATTGATCTCTCTCAAAGAATCAAGTGTGAGTTGTTATTGGAAGTTGCAGAATTTCAAGTCTACAGGGCTAGAAATAGCTCGAAAAGACTCAAAACCACTCAATCCGATTGGAGAGTAAGCTTAAGAGTTGTCTGAACCAGTTGGTAAGCTCAAAGACACTTCGAGGTAAAAATTTCAAGAGTTGGCCAAAACTCAGATTATTTACCTTTTCTTGACATTTTAGGCCAAATTAAGTTTTTACTTGATTCCTAGGCTTAAAATAGCTCATATAAAGACTGTCTTTGAAGAAATTACAAAAAAGTGTTCATTTCAAGTTTGAAGTTATTAACTTTCTGCTCTAAATTGACCAAGGTTCATACCATTCACTCATTGCATGTGTACAAACAACTTTTGTAAAGGCCCAAGAGATTTGGATCACCAAACTGGCAGAAAACTGGGTAAAAACTAAAGTTTGTACTGACTTTTTGAATCTTGAGTGTAAATTGAAAAAAATTTGTCCAAACTTGATGAAAATTTATTCATAGGCTTATATTGATGTAATAAACATGTGTACATGCTTAGTTGACCAAAAAAAATCAAAAAGTTGTCAGTTTGTGTTAATAATCGTAATTATTTACATCTACCCCATTTTTCCAAGTTTTTGACCAAGTCAGCACACCAATAGTTTTAACATGTTGTAATAAGCCCACAAACCAAATGTGGTAAGATTGGGATCATTGGATTGAATATTGTGACCAAAGTTGCAAAGTTAGTTTGCGACCAGATAATTGATGACCATTTGACCAAAAATTGTCCAAACTTGATGAAACTTGGCTAGTGACCTTAACTTGAGGTGCTTAACTGATCTATGTCAAAATTGAGGCAAAAAGTTGCAAAAATATAGCTGTAATAAATAATCGCGATTATTTACATCTGCTTCAAAACTTGAGAAATTTGCAAGTTTAAGTATACCACAAGCTCAATCATATCAAGTAGACCTCACAAATCATTTTGGGAAAATATGGACCACAAAAGTGACACTTAATCCAGATTCTTGAAATCAAAGTCTGCAGACACAAAACAATTGATAAACTTGATCATAATTTGTCCAAACTTGTTTAAACTTGTCTAGGTACTTTAACAAGTTGTATACTTGCCATACCAATCAAAAAAGTGTAAATAACTGACAAAAGTAAATAATCATGATTATTTACTATTGCTATCCAAAGACATCAATTTTGACTTTTGAACTCATACAGTGTTAGACCAACATAATAAAAAGCCACCAGGCAATTTTGGGTTCAATTGAATCAAAATTGGTACATGTTCACTCAGTTTCAGGTTGTAGATTACACCTTTGATTTTTGCTAAAGTCGAATTTGAAAGTCAAATTTTGACTCCCATAGCTCGATTTGAAGTGATACACATAGACCAATCATGAGAGTTAGCAAAAACTCTACGATCTTTATAGAAGAATAGCTAACTTGATCAAATTTGTATAGGAATCAGGTTACAGACAAGGAATCGGTGGCTTAACAGAAAGTTGCAATCGAATCAATTAGAAATTGATGACAAGTCAATCCAAAAGTGAGTACTCTATCCAAAGCTTCATAAGTCTATATGAACCTTAGATCTGGTCGTGTACTAGGAAATCAAGGCACACTCGAGGAAACCTCCAATAGAGTATCCATCGAAGAAAGCGTGAATGAAGGAAATTTCTTGCACATAATTCTTGAATAGGTCTCAGACACTTTTTCAGACTCAACATCCAAAATGTCTTCTTACTCGACTCACTCGAAAACCGGATTGACAATGCGCTATAAGTATATACTCTCATTTTATAAGACTAATCACCATGGAGCTCAGGTTTACCTGGACCCTATTCGCATTGATGACCATGGTATTGAGTTCGAAGAAGAGATTAGGGAAAACAAAAAAGAAAAAATGTATATGGATCGAAACGGAACTCAGTATTTACAAGTCCAAAACCCTGACGTGATAGACAAATAGGGGTTAGAAGTAAACACTATAATCCTAGATATGTCAGCGAAAGAAGGACAACCAACTTTAGAATTTGAGGGATACGATCAAGTAGATTTGAAGCCTTTGAAACCGATTAGTACGGATAATCCTAGGATCGGAGTCTATTGTTGGGAAGATAGAAACATATAAGATCTTCTGTGGACTTCTCATGCCAAACCAGGACAACTAACGGCCATGAAGATTATCTATATCTTCAAGACCAAGTACAAGGGTTCTGCAAATCTACCAACCTACCTGTTTAGGGATTGTTATAACAACTTCGTTATGATTACTCCTGAGGAGGTAGAACAAACCAAATACCAAGGGTATTCCATAAGGGATTGGATATTGGGACAAGGACTATAAACAATTCCAAAAGATGAACACCGTGAGAGATCATCTGAGAGTAATGTAAAGAAACCAAAAACCACCTCATAACTTAGAAAACCGGGTGACACTAAGGCTAGTCCAGGGCTACATGAGTCACTATTTCCAACATACTGGTTTGAAGAACTCAGAACAGGACCAACTACTAGGAGACCAAGAGTTGAACCAAATAGATGCGTCAGACCAACTGATTTTTAGAAATGGGTCAGAAAATACAGTGGATCAAGGGATTCATACGACCACTTAGCAAGTGTTAAGCAAGTGCTAAGAGCAGAATGTATATTCAATTTCCATACTCAATTCGAGGGGTTTGAAATGACATTAGAAGGAAAAGCATTGACATGGTTACAAAACATTCCACCAAGGTCAATCATGGACTTAAACACATTAGCTCAAGGATTTGTAGCTGCTTGTTCCAAAACGGGGATCAAACATAATACGGTAGCTCAAATCTATAGCTTTAAACAGAAACATGGTGAGTCTGTCAGGGATTATGCAACTCAAATGAAACAATACATTGCTAGATGCCCAGGGCTAGAGATACTTGCAGAAGAATGATTCGTATCTTTGTTTCTAGAGGGACTGCTAAACAAAGAACTTCATGCTATACTCTATAGTAAAAACCATACAACCCTAGAAGAGTGTGTGTCAGATGCTATTGACTTACGAGATAATTGTGATATTTTCAACGAAGAAGATGTCCCTAAGAATCAAATCGAGAAAACAACATCCACTAAACCAGCACAAGTGGGAACGGTTGCTGCAACACCACTCTCATCCATAGAAGATATGCTTAAAATGATGAATGATATGATGAACAACAGGAAAAAAGAACCTATGAGGGGACCAGGACAATGGATACCTCAATAGGGACAACCAATTAGACCACAAAAATGGGGTGCAATCCAGGGTAAACAGACCAACCATGAGACCCATGAGTGTTGCTATAGACCAAATTATGATGGGAATGTTCAGTATGTACCCATGCGGCCACAAGGACAACCCATGTAATATGGCCCAAGATCAAAGACCACCAATGGGTATGGAAAGACCTCAACCTGTGTTGGGACAACAACCTCCATATCCAGGACATAATGCAGTGCATGTAAAGTACATGCACTCTGAAGGAGTCATATATGAACAAGCATTAGTGTCTATTACACCCTATGCTCAGCCTAGTCCATCTACAATAGTGGTAGAATGAGATTGGTATAATTCACATCCACCACCAATGGAAGAAACCGTGACTTATGCTCCACCAGAGCTCGCACCAATGTATTACGTAGCTAATCAAGCTGTAATACCTCCCATGGCAAGACCCATGATAAATCCAAGAGCGGATAACTATCATAATTGTGGTGCAGATGATCACTAGAAAAATGAATGTCCAGAGCCTGACAAAAACCTCAAGCTAGTAGAAGCCTATTGCATACAATGTTGCAAAAAACGAGGACACTTCCCAGAAGATTGTCCAAAAAATCCTTTAAACAAGGGTAAAATCGTAGTAAACGTAGTCCAAGTGATACCTAGTAGCTCATTATAGAGTAAACCGGTTGTTCCAATCAAGGTAATCACTAGAGCCCAGGCCAAGAAAAAGAAACACAACTCCTTTGATGATTTGAAAAATACGAAAGTCTCCTCTCAAAGAATCAAAAGGAGCAGAAGCAAAAGATATGAGATAAGAAAACAAAAACAACGGGTTGAAATCGAGGAGAAAGCAAAAAAGTTGTTCCATGAAAAGTTGAAAGAAACTGGAAGTGAATTCAAGGAAACAACCATGAAATCTGGAGGACCATTCTGGTTGATAAAATTCTTGAGCTTATTAATTCCGCCTTGGAAGCCTACCAAGTAGGACTTAAAGTAGGCCAAAACATGGAAAATAAATGGAAAAACTATCCTTCTTCAGACATGGAAGCAACTAAGCTAGAAGCTGATCAAAATTTGGTAAGAATCACGGAATAAATGCTGGAAAAACAAAAACCCAAGCTTGAAAGTATCGCAAAACTTGAAGAGCTTGTGGTAAGAGACACTAAAGAAAAATCCGATGTGGTGGTTGAACCCCACCTTGCAAAGCAAAAGAACCAGTGCTTATAGTGCCGGACAGTAGAGATGCCTTAGATGGGATTCCATTCGTAGAGGAAGACTGGCCAGGACACTCATGGGAAAAATTGAGAGAGATCAATGATGTGAGCTTAACTCTAAAGTCGGTTCCTCTAGAGGAAGTCTGGTTGGATGACCTACCTTTTGATGTGAACATAGATGTACAATCCTTGTACGGGGATTGCGGATCTGAAGCTTCAGGAATGTTGAAACCATTGACCTTGAAAACCTTACCTTCTTACTTGGGAGATAACGAAGATGAATTTGTAGTGTGTAAAACCACTCAAGTAAAAAGAGCCGAATAGACCCTAGAAGTAGACAACATTCATTTAATCATTCCTACACCCATCCAATGCACTCTTACCTTGGGAGAACTATTAAAACTCAGACCATACTTATGGAATGATCTACAAAAAACCCTCGAGAAGGTGGGAATAACGGGGTTAATCTCAAAAAAATTAGGAAAATTGAAAAACAAAATGAACACAAAGAGATTCGATTTGTTCCCATGAGCAAAGTCGAAGAATATTACGAAGGGAAAGAAGGAAACACCACCCTCCCAGTGAAATATAATGACATTGAAACCATGGAAATACTGGATAGTGGAGCTGGCATAGCCATAGCCACTAAAGCAGTATGGGAATCTTGGGGACAACCAGCCATTAGACAAATGCGAATGAAATTGCAATTGGCTGACAGAGACATTGAGAGACCATTAGGGCTGCTTGAAAAAGTGATAGTCAATTCTAGTGGAATTGAATATCAACACACTTTTGCCATAGTAGACTTTGGGAAAAAACTTAACTATGAAATCATATTGGGAAGACCTTTCATATATGTGACAGGTATAGCTTATCCAAGATTGGGGAAACAATTATTTGTACTTGAATCAAGTGGGATCTATAACAAGAGTAAATCTAAAAGATGACACTTATAGAGATGTCTTGAAAACACCCATACAAGAGTTTGATTCAGTCTCTTCTTTTGAAACTAAACTTCCATTAGGGTTAAACAAAGACACTCCTATTTGGATGTGTGGAGCTTCAGAAAATGGAAGCTTAAGATGAGAAGAATGTATCCTAGAAAGGGATTGTACAGGCAAAGACTATGTACTTGAACCTTTTCCACAGCATTTATTTGAGCCATTCAAGTGGACTCAAATTTTAGCGACAATGGATGTATGTGTGAATACATCTTTGCCTACTCAATTTTGCAATGAGTATGGCGACATAATTAGCATCCAAATGATTTCAATCCTCAACATTGAAGACAAAAATGAGGAACCCAAGGACTTAATGAAAGCTCAACAATTCTTTCTAGACCTCTAATACGATGCAACATATGAGTTAGATGAATACTCAGCTACCTCAGAAGATTCGGGGCCAGAAAAAGAATATATGAGAGCTAAGTTACTCTTAAAAGGAGGGAAGGAAAATTTTTTTGACTTTCCAAACCAGAAATTGAGAAGACAAAAATGGTATAGATGAAAAAGAGACACCAGGATTGTGAAAACACGAACTATGCCATCAGTCTCCAGTAGAACACAATTCCTGATGCAGATAGATTCAAATGATTGTGTCAAGGAAAAAATCACTCGCAGATATCCTTCAAACAAAGACTCAGAAATATCTCAAACATCAAGAAAAACAAGGAAAGGTACTCAAGCAAATCCACAGGATAAGAAATCACTCATGACCCAAGTCAAGCGGAAAAAGAAATATCAAGAGTTGAAAAAATCTCTAAAGGAGATATACACGATCGAAATGGAAACCACAAAAGAGGATGGCAAGGATGTAATGAGCATTCCATCCCATTACAAAAAGTATACTTTGTAAGATCGAAAAATCATAGTTGAACAACCTGTTAGGGAACTACTGTGAGGTCTCTGCCCCTTTTTGAGAGGAGCGGAGTACCTTTGATAGGTCTCCAATCCTGAGAAAGAAAAACCAACGGACGTTGCCTTAGCTACTACATAGCCACGGGCATGAACCGTTAGTGAAGGATTGGTCCTATTTCGCTATGGCGGAGCGTGACCACCATAACCCTATCTAAAAACTATCTATAATCAATTATACCTAAAAGTATAAATCTTAGAGTGACCAACCTGTGCGCTTTTTTTCCCATGTTTCAGAAGCACAGCCGCCAAGGTTTGTCTCTTTTAAGATTTGTGACTAAAAAAAAAAACAAACCAATTTCTAGCGTTGGAAAGTTACCCGACTCATTGGGTCTACCCGTCCATAGAATGATACCGTCGGGGTATCATTCTCCCACTTTCCACACCACACTCACCCTTCTTTTGTTATCTAATTACGACCACACTGTCTAAACATACATGTTCCTTTACTTTATTTATGATATTGGTTCGTTAAAACAGCCCTTCAAACAGTATTACAAACAATAGTCAAACAAGAAGTCGTCCAATTTTCAACCAACAACCCTTGGATTAGGTTTACTCAAGAATCTCTACTAGCGCTATTATGTCCAATCGGTATATACATTATTTATAAAAACCCTTGTCCTCATGAGCGTCCCATACCTCTCGACAAGTACTCGTTGTGCTAATCTGAACGTACTCCCGTCACAGCAACAACGGTGCCAATCTCGGCATCATCCTCACACCACGGCAAAACAAAACTGTAGTATCCAGCTGGGCTAATCTGGGTGTACTCCCACCACAGTATCAGCAGTGCCATCCTGGGCGTCATCTCACGCCTCCGCAATTGCCACATAATACCAGCGCTAATAAGTAGAGAGACTTGAGAGAAACCATACCGAAGGTTTTGGACAAACATTATTTCCTATAGCAACCAGTTTAATGAGACATTCTTTCCTACTTGTCAAACGTATGCCGAATTTCTTGGGGTTAAGCCCCTTGGTTTCGGTCCGTGTTTTCTTTTTATAAGGTAAATAATATATTCCTACGGTCTCGCATATGCAATGATGCATAACTTGAACTGCAACACTAACCTGTACCATAGCTTCGATTGGTCCGATTGGTGGAGACGTAGCATGTTCCGCAGGAGTTCCACCGTTACTTGTACCAGCTTCATGATCATTAGCGCCTTGGGTTCGAGCACGCTTTCGAGCCATTTTTTTGTACTACACTTATGTTATACACTTAGAACTTTAAATTGGTCAATTTCCCTAGTAATATCCTTGTTTCCAAAGAAAATCTGTAATTTGAACCCTCGTCAACTCGGATTCACACTTAGGGTTGTTGTTCTACATCTAATTTCTATACCTCAAATAATTGCTAATCGTGATTAATCAAAAATTAAGTGTGTAAACTATGAGTGAAAGTTTAGGAATACATTACTTTTATACTTTACATTTTTAATCCAATTCTAACTTCAATTTCTATACTTCAACTAAATCAATTTTTAGTATTATTCAAAATTCTACTTAATCTAATTGACAATAAAATTGTTGAATGATAATTTCATCATGTATAATAAGAATATGATGAGTTCTCTTATGTATTAACTTTCAATTAACTATACATAAGTTAATAGTGAAGATGTACTAACTAGAGAGAGTAGGTATACTTCGAGAGATTAGAGTAAGAGAAAACATACACACGCATCTTTTCTAAAGTTAATTGAATCTTACTAATCCATTAGAAAGATTAGAGTAAAAGAGAACACACACACATCCTTTTTTAAAGCTAATTGAATCTTACTAATCTATTAGAGAGATTAGAGTAAAAGATAGCACACACACACACACACACATATCCTTCTTAAAGCTAATTGAATCTTACTAATCTATTAGAGAGATTAGAGTAAAAGATAGCACACACACACACACACATATCCTTCTTAAAGCTAATTGAATCTTACTAATCCATTAGAGATTAGAGTAATAGATAGCACACACACACACATAGCTAATTGAATCTTACTAATCTATTAGAGAGATTAGAGTAGGAGATAGCACACGTACATCATTCCTAAAGTTAATTGAATGATCAATTAATACGCACCTTATTAGTCCACTAGAGTTTTTGCTCTCTTAGTGGTTTGTGGATGCCTTCTCTCTAAGAGAAGTGGCAGCACTTCGTGAGCACTATAGAGGCAATCTCTATGTCTAAAGTGTGAGCATGGATAATCTATTTATAGCAGAAAAGAAAACGTCCAACTTTTTTTTTTCAAAAAAAAATATTTTTAAAAAAAATTATAAAATTGTAAAAAAGATATATATATATTTATTTATTTTAATTTTTCCCCAAAAATCATACCCGCGTTTTTGGTACCCTTGTGGTACCCATCAGCTTGACCAATTTGTCATTATCATCAAAAGATAAGGCCACACAGCCCCCCCTCATTAAGATTAGTCAAGACTAGCCTCTCCTTTTCATGTGACAGTGTGTCCCACTTTGTCCCCTCCTATGTGAGTCCAGGTGAGTCCATGTGCCTTCATTTGTCATCCCTGTGTATTCTTTTGGCTTTATAATTATTTTATTTATTTCCTTAATGATAATTTACTTTACATTTTTAAGTTAAACTTTACAGTCATTTATTAACTTTACAGTAGTAAAAGAAAATTCTACAATTAGTAAATAAGTCTTGCAATAAGTTAGTTAGTGATTCATATAGCTAAACATGTCAGAATTTTGTAGCGTAAATTTTAGATTCTAGGTTTTCTCAATCTACGATTCATAATTTGAACTCGAATATCTTAAATAATGATTGATGGTTTAAAAAAATTCAAATGCGTAATAGAACTTGTGTGAAATTTGAAAGTAGAGACCTTACAATCTCCCCAACTTAGAATTTGAGATGCCTTCATCTCAAGAATAGTGAAGGGTAATCCTTAAGAAGGGATGTCTCATCTTCCTAATTAGCTTCTTGTATAGGGAAATCCTTCCATAAGATAAGATGTTCTTTGATGGATCTATTCATAAGCTTTCTCTCCCGAGTTTCTAGGATAGTATCAGATTGGAGTTGTAGAACATCTTGAGCAGGTAAAATGATTTGCTCATCATCAAGGACATGGTCAAGGTTATATACATAAGGTTTTAACAGACTTACATGAAATACATCATGCACTTTGAGATGAGAAGGGAGTTTTAGTCTATAAGCTTGATCACTTACAACCTTGATTATTTGGTAAGGTCCACAATATCAGTAGCTTTAAATCTTCTTATACCTTCCGAGAGACAGATTGCTCTTTTTGGGCTTTACTCGTAAGAAAAATTTGTCACCTTCTTTGAAAATCCGATCAGATCTTTTTAAGTCGGCGTACTTCTTTTGTCGATCTTGAGCCGCTTGAATATCCCTTCGAATAGCTCTGGTTTGAGCTTCTATTTCTTCAAGCATTTTCTTTGAGGCTTCTACCCTTATAGTGGGGTCAGAAAAGTTAAGAGGTGATAAACATTCTTGACCATAAAGAGCATTAAAAGGTGTCATTCCAATACTTCTATGAGTAGAGGAATTGTATGCATACACTACCAAGGGTAGGTATTGAATCCACTTGCGAGATTCTCTATTGCAGTAGGCTCTGAGAATGTCTTCAATTACTTGATTGACTCTTTCAGTTTGGCCATCAGTTTGAGGATGATAAGCAGTACTAAAACATAGCTGGGTTCCAATAGCTTGAAACAATGATATCCAAAACTTAGAAGTAAACTTGGCATCACGATCGCTGACAATCCTCTTGGGTAAACCATGAATTCTAAAAACCTCCTTCACAAATAGACGAGCAATATCTGAAGATGTAAAGGTTGTCTTGACTGGGATTAAGTGAGCCACTTTAGTAAGCAAGTCGAGTATGACCATGATTGAATCATAGCCAGCTTGAACAAAAGGAAACCCGGTGATAAAGTCCATGCTAATACATTCCCATTTCATTTGGGGAATATCTAAAGGATGTAATTTACCTGGCATCTTTAGTCTCTCTGCCTTAATCCTTTGACAAGACAAACACTGCTTGACATAGCAAAGGACATCACCCTTCATACCTTGCCAATAGTAACTTCTGCGAATTGCATTGATGGTTTTGGCATAACCTGGATGTCCTGAAGTTGGTCCATCATGCGCTTCATATAGGATAGCATTCCTTAGGGTATAATCCTTAGGTATGCATAGTCAATTTCTATAGTAAATTTTCCCATCTTCTAAGGAGTAATGTAGAGGTTTAGGCTGATTTGATGATACCCTCTCTTCACGTAGGATACTAGCAAGCATCTGGTAATCTGCATCTTTGACAGCAGCATCCGAGACCTTGTCTAAAATAGGGTTGTTAGCCATGGAAATTTCCCCCAGAAAAGCTTTACGGCTTAGGGCATCTACCACAAAATTATCCTTACCTGGTCTAAATTTAATATCAAAATCATATTCACGCATGAGCTCTATACATCTCCTCTGTCTCATGTTAAGGTTAGGTTGGGTAAAAATCCACTTAAGACTCTTGTGATCTGTTACCAATTGGAATTTGCGTCCCAATAGATAATGTCTCCATAGCTTGAGAGCATGAATAACTGCTAGCAATTCTAAATCATGTGTAGCATAATTCACTTCATGAATCCTAAGCTTCCGAGAAGTATAAGCTATAGGCCTTCCTTCTTGAGTAAGAACTCCTCCTAATGCAAGGTTACTAGCATCTGTGATCACCTCGAATTCTTGGGTGAAATCTGGAAGTTTTAAGAGAGGTTCTGAAGCAAGATACTCCTTAAGCTGTTTGAAGCAAGATTCATGTTTTTCTTCCCAAAGTATCGTAGCTCCTTTCTTTAGCAAGTCGGTTAGTGGTGCATCTTTAAGAGCATAGTCCTTTACAAAGATCTTGTACCACCCTATGATACCTAAGAACCCTCTTACTTCGGTTTGTGAAGTGGGTTGAGGCCATTCAACAATATCTTTGACTTTGTCAGGGTCAACAGAGACTCCTTCAAGTGAAATGATAAACCCTAAGTAACATATCTTAGGGGTAAAGAAGGTACATTTGCTTTTCTTTGCATGCAGCTTAATTTGGCGTAAAAGCTCTAACACTTTCCTAACATGTCCTTCATGCTCTTCCTCTGATTTGGAATAAATTAAGATATCGTCAAAGAATACTAGGACAAAATCATCTAAGAATTCTCTAAAGATATCGTGAATCAGACGATTGAAAGTTGCAGGAGCATTCATAAGTCCGAAAGCCATCACTGTAAATTCGTAACGACCATAACGAGTGTTGAAAGCTGTTTGTGAGATATCAGCCTCCTGGATTCGAATTTGATGATAGCCAGCTCGAAGATCGATCTTTGTGAATATTTTGGCTCCATGTAATCTGTCCAACATCTCATCAATACGAGGAATTCGATATTTATTCTTGATGGTAACCTGATTTAAGCCCCTATAATCTATGCAAAGTCGAAGAGAGCCATCCTTTTTCTTTTGAAAGAGAACAGGTGCACCCCATGGAGATGTACTAGGTCGGATAAACCCTTGCTCAATCAACTGCTTGAGCTGCTCCTTGAGTTCTATAGCCTCTGGAAGTGACATCTTGTACGGCGCTCTTGAGACTGGTTCACTACCTGGAAAAATTTTGATTTCATGGTCTACCTCCCTAGGTAATGGTAGCATCCGGATTCTTAGTATCAATGAAAAGATAAACTTCGATGACTTTTAACTACTTTGCCCAACGAAGTTTCTTGAGATTGGTATCCATGCACCATATCTTGTCAGCATCGATGGTATAGATTCCTCCAAATGGACTCCAATTTATGCCCCATCCTCTATGCACCCTTGGGATAGGTGGTGCAAACACCCTATCCAAAATCATCATCACCCTTTTTCGAAACTGATAATTTGGTGATTGGCATGCATTTTCAAACATGATGGTGAACACCTGGAATTTTTGTTAGGCTGAATGAACATTTCCTGTACCAGGAAAGTTCAATCTTCAATACCATATAAAAACTCAAAACAATTTTTCTAGGTTCTTCTATTATTTCAAACATTCGCATCCTTCAATATCCAAACATCAATCTAAAAATCTCTCCAAGCTTTAACCTAGGCTTTGATACCAGTGTGAGGTCCCTGCCCCTTTTTGAGAGGAGCGGGGTACCTTTGATAGGTCTCCAATCCTCAGAAAGAAAAACCAACGGACATTGCCTTAGCTACTACGTAGCCACGGACATGAACCGTTAGTGAAGGATTGGTCCTATCTCGCTATGGCAGAGCGTGACCACCATAACCCTATCTAAAAACTATCTATAATCAATTATACATAAAAGTATAAATCTTAGAGTGACCAACCTGTGCGCTTTTTTTCCCATGTTTCAGAAGCACAGCCGCCAAGGTTTGTCTCTTTTAAGATTTGTGACTAAAAAAAAAAACAAAACAACTTCTAGCGTTCAAAACTTACCCGACTCATCGGGTCCACCTGTCCATAGAATGATACCGTCGGGGTATCATTCTCCCACTTTCCACACCACACTCACCCTTCTTTTGTTATCTAATTACTACCACACTGTTTAAACATACATGTTCCTTTACTTTATTTATGATACTGGTTCGTTAAAACAGCCCTTCAAACAGTATTACAAACAATAGTCAAACAAGAAGTCGTCCAATTTTCAACCAACAACCCTTGGATTAGGTTCACTCAAGAATCTCTACTAGCGCTATTATGTCCGATCGGTATATACATTATTTATAAAAACCCTTGTCCTCATGAGCGTCCCATACCGCTCAACAAGTACTCGTTGTGCTAATCTGGACGTACTCTCGCCACAGCACCAACGGTGCCAATCTAGGCATCATCCTCACGCCACGGCAAAACAAAACTGCAGTATCCAACTGGGCTAATCTGGGTGTACTCCCACCACAGCATCAACGGTGCCATCCTGGGCGTCATCTCACGCCTCCGCAACTGCCACATAATACCAGCGCTAATAAGTAGAGAGACTTGAGAGAAACCATACCGAAGGTTTTGGACAAACATTATTTCCTATAGCAACCAGTTTAATGAGACATTCTTTCCTACTTGTCAAACGTATGCCGAATTTCTTGGGGTTAAGCCCCTTGGTTTTGGTCCGTGTTTTCTTTTCATAAGGTAAATAATATATTCCTATGGTCTCGCATATGCAATGATGCATAACTTGAACTGCAATACTAACCTGTACCATAGCTCCGATTGGTTCGATTGGTAGAGACATAGCATGTTCCGCAGGAGTTCCACCGTTACTTGTACCAGCTTCATGATCATTAGCGCCTTGGGTTCGAGCACGCTTTGAAGCCATTTTTTTGTACTACACTTATGTTATACACTTAGAACTTTAAATTGGTCAATTTCCCTAGTAATCTCCTTATTTTCAAAGAGAGTTTGTAATTTGAACCCTCGTCAACTCGGATTCACACTTAGGGTTGTTGTTCTACATCTAATTTCTATACCTCAAATAATTGCTAATCGTGATTAATCAAAAATTAAGTGTGTAAACTATGAGTGAAAGTTTAGGAATACATTACTTTTATGCTTCACATTTCTAATCCAATTCTAACTTCAATTTCTATACTTCAACTAAATCAATTTTTAGTATTATTCAAAATTCTACTTAATCTAATTGACAATAAAATTGTTGAATGATAATTTCATCATGTATAATAAGAATATGATGAGTTCTCTTATGTATTAACTTTCAATTAACTATACATAAGTTAATAGTGAATATGTACTAGAGAGAGTAGGTATACTTAGAGAGATTAGAGTAAGAGAAAACATACACACGCATCTTTTCTAAAGTTAATTGAATCTTACTAATCCATTAGAAAGATTAGAGTAAAAGAGAACACACACACATCTTTTTTTAAAGCTAATTGAATCTTACTAATCTATTAGAGAGATTAGAGTAAAAGATCGCACACACACACACACACACACACACACACACACATATCTATATCTATATATATATATATATATATATTATTTTTTTTATTTTATTTTTTTCCCCAAAAATCATACCCGCATTTTTGGTACCCTTGTGGTACCCATCAGCTTGACCAATTTGTCATTATCATCAAAAGATAAGGCCACACAGCCCCCCCTCATTAAGATTAGTCAAGACTAACCTCTCCTTTTCATGTGACAGTGTATCCCACTTTGTCCCCTCCTATGTGAGTCCAGGTGAGTCCATGTGCCTTCATTTGTCATCCCTGTGTATTCTTTTGTCTTTATAATTATTTTATTTATTTCTTTAATGATAATTTACTTTTTTCTAACCATTTACTTATTTACTTTAGAAAATGGTTGGTTAGACAAAAGTAGATTATCATTAAGGAAATAAATAAAATAATTTACCAAACTGTTAAACTTACTGTTCAACAGATGATGATTGGTTAGATGGAATGGACTTGCGCATCAAAGTACAACTCAACAATCATGGCACCAATGATTTGGTTGACACAGAAGCTAGAGTAAATGCAGTAAGTTATTCCACGTACAAGAAGGCAACAAGCCAGGCATTAACGACAGGAATAGCAACAATCAAAGGATGTAACAAGAACCCAACCCCAACATTGAGAGTAGTCAAATTGAATGTGATAGTACATGGATGTTCATTTTCTCATTAGTTTGTATGCTTACCAGATGAACACATGAATGAGACGATGATTCTTGGAATTCCTTGGATGCGGATATACAAAGCAGTACCAGATTTGTTGGAGCTATATATGGCTCACTCTACTCAACTTGGTCTCACCTATATATTTGTATCTTGTCCTCAATATGAATCAGTCTTTGGGAGCGTATATGGTGTGTCTCTTGTCTCCTCTCTCTCTCTCTTTCTCTCTACATCTCAACATGGTATCATGCGCCGATTCAATTCATGATGACAAAACAGTATGTGTATGCGATTTGCATGTAAGACTCAAAAATTGCTACAAATTTTATTTTTGAGCATTGATTCTTGTTAATTGTGGTTGTTTTGTGTTAAGAAGAATATGATTAGTGTTTTGTGTGACGTTTATTGCTAATCAATCTAATCGTTGATTACGTTTTCTTGTTGATGACACCCTGAACTTCATCTCAATTTTTCTTGCTGTTCTGCTCAAAATTTGGAGAAACGGGAAAAGCGCAATGGAGCATGGCGCAATGGCACATTTTATCCAAAACTTGTTCGTCTCCTCGAGCTCTTCGATTTGAGTTCTAGGTTTGCGTCAATCGGAGTTCGCAGCAGAAAGTTATGCTGTTTTTACTGCAATTGAGCTTGACGCAGCTTTCTTTGTCCTACTTCTTCGTGAAGCGTCCGCGATCGTTTTTCTTATTTTGGCGTTAACTTTTTCGAGAAGATTTAGCTTTTTGCTATTCGTATTGTGGCCATCAATCTTGCGTCTCACGCCACTTTAATTTGAGGACTCTTTTATTATTAACGTCTCCTTTATCCTGCCCTTTTTGGGTGACATCTCTCACATCTTTGGAAGTTCCTTGAGCATCTTTCTTACGTTTATCGTTGACAGAACGCAGTCCTCATATCTCTCTCATTCTCAATTGCGGCCTTCACCATATATGGTGTGCAAATTCTGTGATCTTATCTTATACGTCTTCTCGCAATAAGATATGGCTATGAATATTCTCGTCAACGGCTTTCCTTCTGGCCAGCGTTCTGTTCCTCCTTTCCAAGGTCAAGGTTTTCCAGGCTGGAAAGCAAAGATGTTGTTAATTCTTGAAGGCGATGAACTCTCCGATGTTGTTCTTGGAAATCGTGTTTGTCCGCCTCAGCCTGTTAATACGGATAATGATAACGTGCTTATCACTGAAGGACCTATATTTGAAGATTGGAATGTTGCCTATACGGATTGGCAACGACGTGATAAAGCAGCTCGTCGGTATATTCTTTCTGCTCTTACTGATTCCCTTTTGCTTGATATGTACGAACTGCCTACTTCCCACGACGTATGGAAGTACCTTATTGCAAACTTTCAGAAGAAATCTGTCACAGAAATACTTTATTTGAGAGGGTTGCTTAACAAGTTACAATATGAAGTTGGTACTGCCATGACGGGACATATTGAATCTTTCAAATCTATTATTAATCAACTTGCTGCTGCCGGTGATCCTGTTCCACAAAAGCAACTGATTACACTTCTCCTTGATACGGTGAAGGAATCTTCTCATGATAACATTGTTACTATTCTCTCTAATAAAGATGGTCTTGATTTCGACCAAGCCTGCATGTCTTTAATTGAATACTCTCAACGTCAAGAATGTCGTAATGCTAGTCATGATACACCTATGATTTCACACGAGGAGACTGAGTCACAACAGATGGAATGGGCTTTTTATGCTCGAAGGCGTCCATTTCAACGAGGAAACCGCAGAGGTGGCCGTCACGGTAATATTTTCTCTTGTCTCAAATTTCCTAATAAGCAATGTTCTTACTACAACAGAAATGGCCATACTGAAGAAGATTGTTGGGCACGTCAATATGATGAAGAACACAATATTACCACAAAACAACCACGTTTATCTAGAGACTCTTCTTCTTCTTCTTGTGAATATTGTGGACGATCTGATCATACCCACTCATATGTGCTATAAGCGTCGATTCCACACAGATCGGAATAGAGCATATGCTACTGAACATCGAAACAACATTGTACCAGAAACAAGCTGCTTCCTATGTTGAGTTGCTCCAGACAGAATACTTCATGTACGCGATGGATCACTTTTTATTGTTGATTCTGGTGCTACAAGAAATATGACATATCAGTCTAAGTGGCTCCATAACTATCATCCACTGCCAGTTCAACGTGTTGTTTATCTTGCTGATGGTACTACTTGTCAAGTAAAGGGTATTGGAGACTTATATCTTGGTACCTTATCTTCTTCCACTCGAATTTTGCGAGGAGTATTACATGTACCAGATCTTCAACGTAATCTTCTTTCAGTTGCTAGACTTGTTGATCTTGGTTTGTTTGTTGGATTTGATTATACCAAATGCCGAATTGAGAAAGATGGACAGACTATAGCCACTGCTCCTCGAAATGGTAATTTTTTTGAACTCTCTCTCAACGATGTTATAGCAAATGTTGTCACTGCTCCAGGTGATCATGATTGCAAAGTATGGCATCACCGTTTTGTTCATGCTGATTTCTCAAAACTCCTTGATCTTCAACGTCGTGATCTTGTTCATGGCATGGATCTTAAAGACCATCCTCATATGGGAATTTGTGAATTTTATGCTCTTGGGAAACACAATCGCAAACCCTTTCCTCTTTCAAATACAACTCATTCTCATGACATATTGGATCTTGTTCATACTGATATATGTGGACCTCTACCTTCTTCGGGATCACAATATCACTACTTCATTACTTTCATTGATGATTTCTCAAGGTATACGACTGTATTTCTACTTTGACAAAAATCTAAAGCCTTATCTGTTTTCAAACAATTCCACAAAGCTACGGAACTTCAAACAGGTCGTCACCTTAAGAAGCTTCGTAGTGACAATGGAGGCGAATATGTTTCTCAAGAGTTTGTGAGTTACTGTGCTGACAGTGGAATTCATCATGAACACACTATTCCATATTCGCCTCAACAGAACGGTGTTGCTGAACGAAAGAATCGCACTATTCTCAATGCTGTAAGATGTATGCTGATTCATTCTGGCTTATCTCGTGTTTTTTGGGCTGAAGCTACTTTGACAGCAGTATTTATTCAGAATCATCTTCCTACTACTGCACCCTCTGGTAAGATACCCATCACAGCATGGATAGGTGACATTCCTTCTGTATCTCATTTTCGAACCTTTGGATGTATTGTTTATATTCATGTTCCCAAAGAAACACGAACAAAGCTTGATGCTCCTGATCTTAAAGTTATTTTTATTGGATATTCTGACACTTCCAAAGGCTACAAATTCTATGACCCTTCCTCCAAGAAAGTAATTGTGAATCGTGATGCTACTTTTAACGAACAGCTTATGGGAGGCTCATGGTCCATGGATGATTCTGATGATACTAAATCATTGCTTCAAGCTTTTCCATTTCTTTCAGAAGATGAAACTCTTCCTATAGAGCAACTTTCCTCTTCACAACCATCCATTCCGAATGTTGCCAATGATGATATTGATATTTTTGTTGATCTGCCTATTGATTTTGAACATGGCTCATGTCATGTTTATGATGACGATATTGCTGATAATGCTTTTTCTACTTCCGAAGATCCCATTACTTACGATGAAGCTATCTCTTCACCAGAAAAGGATCAATGGCAAGAGGCTATGGAAGCAGAGTACGATTCTCTTATCTCTAAAGGTACATGGATACTAACTGAATTACCTCCTGGTCGTACAGCTATTAAATGTAAGTGGGTGTATACGACAAAAGTAAAAGCAGATGGATCTTTTGACAAGTTCAAGGCGCGTTTAGTTGCAAAAGGTTACTCCCAAGTAGCTGGTGTTGATTATCAAGAGACTTTTTCACCAGTTGTTTGCATTACAAGTGTTCGAGTTTTATTGGCATTTGCTGTTCGATTTGATTTAGAAGCTCATCAAATGGATGTGCGAACTGCTTTTCTTAATGGTGACTTGGAAGAGGAAATTTATATGGAACAACCAGAAGGGTTTGTTATTCCAGGTAAAGAAGACCTTGTTGCTCAACTCCATAAGGCACTATATGGTCTCAAACAAGCTTCGCGAGCCTGGTATACAAAATTTGATCTTTTTCTCACCTCTAAAGGATTCATCTCTTGCTCGTCAGACCCCAACTTATACATAAAACGCCAAGGTAGCAGTTTTGTGATTCTTGCTCTTTATGTGGATGATACCATCCTTGTTTCCAATGATTTGGGATTTCTTCAGCAAGTGAAAAAGTTATTGTCTTCTGCATTTGATATGGTTGATCTTGGAGAGATTCACTCGTGTCTTGGCATTCAAATCCAACGGAACCGTACAAAAGGTATTTTATTCCTTCGACAGTCAAAGTTTATTGCAGATACTATTCAAAAATTTGGTATGGAATCTGCACATTCAGCCAACACACCTTGTCTTGCGAGCTCTACGAAGAACACTTCTGACAATGGCGGTCAACTTGTCACAAATCAACCTTATGCTAACTTGATTGGATGTCTTCAGTTTGTTGGCATGAACACTCGTCCTGATATTCTGTTTGCTGCTAATTATCTTGGACAACATCTTGCATGTCGTTCTCTTAAGCATCGGTCTGCTGCAAAGCGTGTGTTGAAATACTTGAAAGGCACTACAGATTTTGGTTTAGTCTATCGACGACAACTCACATCGGATTCTATGCAATCTCTATCTCTTTTGGGTTACACAGATGCAGACTGGGCAAGCTCACATTTATCTATGCGATCTACTAGTGGAAATTTCTTCTTTATAAATGGTTGTCTTGTTTCTTGGACTAGCAAGAAACAACGTTGTGTTGCAGTTTCTACGACTGAGTCAGAATATGTTGCGGCATCACTTGCAGCTCGTGAGTTGATTTGGCTTCAACAAATGCTGGTTGATATTGGTCACTCTCCTCTTTTTAGCACACCCTTGCGGTGTGACAACCAAAGTGCTATTAGTCTTGCAAAAGACTATGTTCAACATAATAAGTCAAAGCACATTACTGTCCATTATCATTATGTCAGGTATGAAGTACGCAAAGGAACCATTATGGTTGAACACTGTCCAAGTGACCAGATGATTGCAGACATTTTGACCAAAGGCCTCAACGAGTCACGTTTCATCCTCTTGCGCTCGGATCTTGGAGTTTCTTCGACCTCACTCTTTCTAGATTAGCTTCTTTGCTATTGTAATAGCTTTGTACATATGACATCGTAATCTTTTAGATACCATGCACTATGCACACTCCACATTTGCACATTGTGATCTCTAAGTCACTTGAATATTTGTACATAGATGCACAATTCACTTTCACATCATCATCACTGGTTCATATTTTCACATTGTATAGGGGCTTGGGTTTTTCCCTTGAATTCCCCAAGGGTTTTTTCATCCAAAGCTAGAGACATTTGTTTGAGTGGGGGTGTTGGAGCTATATATGGCTCACTCTACTCAACTTGGTCTCACCTATATATTTGTATCTTGTCCTCAATATGAATCAGTCTTTGGGAGCGTATATGGTGTGTCTCTTGTCTCGTCTCTCTCTCTCTTTCTCTCTACATCTCAACAAGATTGGGATACAAACTAGCTTAAGCTATCACCTAAAGGCGGGCAACTCATAGTTCCAATTGCACCAAGCAATGAGGAATGGAAAATAAGCAATCAACAGACCAAACTACGAAGTAATCAATCTTCTCCATCACCTTGACAAGAAAATTCTACAAGTAGCATGTAAGGATTCAGGCAAATTTGGGTACCAAAAGCACAGCTTAAGGATAAGCCGATTCAAATCTGGGTGCCTAAAACTTTACCGACAAAACAAAAGAAGGTTCCAAGGGTTAAACATAGAAACGAATATCTCCGAGCAAGGAACCTAGCATGAAATTGGTTTGGAAGAAAAAGGAGCACTTATCTTCTCCACAAATCGTAAAACCAATCAAGCAATGGCGAGTTAAGTCTCAGAAGATTCCGCCACGCCATACAACACCCAGCAGACCAAGATACCAATGGAGGGAAAAAACTTGACAACAAACAAAAATGCTACCAACAGCTCAAGCAATCAGTATGCTGAAGCATCCTGATGGTACAATCAAACAGAGAGCACACGAGCTACAAGATTTTCTCTTTGGAAGACATCAACAGCAAACCTCGACATTAGAAACCCTTGAGTTAATTACTCAAGACCTAGCTCTTGCATAGCAAAATGGTTTGAATTGCATTGATCTTCAAAGCATCGTAGAGCCAACCACGGCTATGCATAGACATGATTGTTCAACCCATGCACACAGTCATCCCGAAGTACGCCATCTAGGAGCGGTGGAAGTGAACTAAGTATTCAGTAATTAAGGGCAATGTTTGAAGAGGGAGGAAAAATTTCGATATTAACGTGTGATTTTTCTCAAAATTACCCAATAATGCCCTTATAATTCATCATCAAGGGAAAATTCATTGATAAAATCTTCCCGATGAGTGTAAATAGTGTATATACTATCAGAAAATCATTAAAAAATAGTCCTTTTTTGTAAAGTGTGAGCTTTGTCCTAAGGTGTGAGTCAAGGAGAGGAGAGTAGATTTATCCCACATACTATGGAGCAAGGTTGTAGAGCTACTTAAAGCTCATTTCTTGAATCAATAAACAACAACTCATTTTGCACTACATGCTTGTCTATGGTGAGCTTGTGCTAAGCTAAGTCAATACTCAAGATTGTGTTTATGAGTCCAAGCTAATCTATCTTGGAACCTAATCCACTTGAGTGATAAGCTTGCTTACACACACTCACACACGTGCACCATGTTTCTCTTTCATCCACCATAGCTAGCACGATCCAAATCCTAACATTTGATATCAAAGCTACGGTGTGCTAGCTAGGATTGTTGTTGTAATTTTGTGTGTTAGTTTGATTGGCATCTCCTAATCATCATTAGGATCCTTGGTATTTCTCTTCTTCTCTTCCCATTGCATACCTTGTGACTAATTAGCATCAATTAGTCAGTGTGAGCACGTTCTTGGGTTTTATTCCCTTGGGCCACTACTCTCCTGGCTAATCCTGAGGTTAATTAGTATCATGCTTAACCATTAGGTGTTTCTCTCAATATTTTTCCTACCATTTTTGTGTTCCATTACTCCCAAGTACTCCACTACCTTGCTTTGTCACTATGAGCATCCATAGCCAGTGTCGTGAGCTTCGCAATGCATTCTCCAATGCTCAAATTGGACATCTCATGTGAAAATAATTGCTTAATTGATTTTGAACCTTTGTTGAGAGTTTATGCTACCATTTCCCTGTGTTCTGCAGTAGCAGGGAAGTGTGTTTAGGTGTGTGTGTGTGTGTGTGCCTCAAAAAGCATTTAATGTTCACTCCACCCTTGTGGACAAACAAGCCCAAAAAAGGCCTCAAGCAAGCTTGCACGTGGTGGGAACCGCCTGCTTTTGGGGGGGGCTTTTGACTTTCTTTAAGAGGAAAAAAAGGCCACACTTGGGCGCCCACTGGGTGGATCTGAAAAGTAAAATCAAATTGCTTTTTGCAAGCTCCTGCGGGTCCGCTAGGGAGGATTCCCACCAAGGCGCGCCTTTTTCTCTGCCCGGCGAGTTGCCCTACTGCCTGGCTTGCCCGCGCTCCTGCCGGCACCGCTCAGCCTGCCCCCGCCCTGCTCGGATTACCCGACCCCTGTTGGGCCCCTCTTCCCACCGTGCTGCCTTCAAAGCCTCAAGGGCCTCAAATTTCCAAAGGTTCCCACGCCGACTCCTGGCTTCAAAGCTCCAAGGTCTTCAAGGCTTTTAAACCCCCCTTCCCGCGCTACTCCTGCCCTCAAGGCAAGTGCCTTCAAATCCTCCAAGAGCCTTTTTTTTAAGAGCCTATTCCCGTGAGCAGACCATTCAAAACCCCGAGGACAACCTCCGAGCCCCTCAAAAGGGTATTCACAAGCACTCCCACCAAAGCTGCAACAAGGCTTTCAAAGCCTTCCAAAAGACATTCAAAGGCGGATATTATCGTGCTTCAAAAGTCATCTCCAGGCCAAATACGCCAAGGTAAAACAAAGCTGTGAAGGGTGACTTCACCTCGAGTGAAGAGGTACTTCACATTTTATTAAGAAGACATTAAAATTGGAATCTTGCAGCCAAGCACAACAAAATTCTTGTAATGTATGTAATTATATTTGTCTACATGGATGACATTATGTGCTTTTGTGATGGGATAGAAATTGGCATTGGAGAGTCTCCAAATCGCTAAAATCTCTCCATGTGTGAAGAATTTGTGACAAATTGTATGAGAAATTCCGCATGCTTGGGCTCTCGGAGTATAACCAAGATGGAAGAGAGCATTAATTTTTGCATAAACCTTTTCATAGGATATCTTAGCATATTGTTGCATGTCATTATGACGCATGGAATAAAGACTAATTGTACCGCAAAAAGGGGGACAGATGTACTCGTTCAAGGGGAGGATATGAAGTCAGACCATGAAGCAGTTGAAAGCGACAGCAGAAGCAACAAAGGCAATATACCTGACAGAGGATAAGCTCACATAGTAGAAGACAAAAATGACGAAGACGAAGGTAACGTTTGGGAAGACCCATTTTGAAGATGCAGACTCTCTACTTGTAGGGGAGGACTTTTTCCTGTGTGGATACCAACTTATCATCCTGTGTGGACATCACCATCCTTTGTGGATTGTTCTTGTGTGGATTTTACCATCCTGTGTGGATATCACCATCCTTTGTGGACTTTATTTTCCTGTGTGGATATCACCATCCTGTCTGGATTTTGTTAGCCTGTGTAGATCATGCATCTTCAGTATCTTGTCTTACTCCAAACCTCAAGGGGAGGATTGTAAAGTGTGAGCTTTGTCCTAAGGTGTGAGTCAAGGAGAGGAGAGTGGATTTATCCCACATACTGTGGAGCAAGGCTGTAGAGCTACTTAAAGCTCATTTCTTGAATCAATAAACAACAACTCATTTTGCACTACATGCTTGTCTATGGGCTAAGCTAAGTCAATACTCAAGATTGTGTTTATGAGTCCAAGCTAATCTATCTTGGAACCTAATTCACTTGAGTGATAAGCTTGCTTACACACACTCACACACTTGCACCATGTTTCTCTTTCATCCACCATAGCTAGGATCCAAATCCTAACATTTTTGGGTATTTTCCATCATTTTTGTCAATAATGAGACTTAAAAATAGAAAAATCCAACAAAAAACAATAAAGCTATGTTTTTCAATGGATTTTCTTAATTATTGGATTTTCACTTTACTTTTTTAGAGCATTTTGCTATTTTCTTTGATTTTTTCAAATAAACAGGTCAAAAATTAATAATAAATAGCAGGGAAGCTCAGATGGAAAAACAGAAGACACGATGGTGATCAGAAAGGCAAGGTGGGCAAGCACAAAAGAAATCAATGAAATCAGAAGATGGAAGCGGGAAACCGAAATTAGGCGGCCAGGCCTCCTTTTGTAAAATTCTTGCATAATGGGCTACAAGAATCCGATTAGGGAAATTTTTGAGTCTAACATAGATTTCACGGCCTAGTAGGACTAACGGGGGAATTTGAGGAAAATTGGTTCGGGAAGTCCTAGTATAGATATCCAAGGTAGGCTAAAACCACCTCATTTTCACTTCCAGTCTTTACAGAGAGAGATTTCGACCTCTTTCGCGTGACTTTTCCGGAGTCCACAGTTGACCATTTTCAGCGTCGTCTCACATGCGACATGAGGGGTAAGTTCTTTACTCGTCAATGATCCATTTTGTACAGCCGGTAGCTAGTCTAAAGTCCTAGAAAAAACCCTAGAAACCGTGCAGTGCACGAAGACCTACGACCAAAAACTGACCATAGCGGCCTGTCAGCTCGACCAAGTCAGATGGGATTTGAACTATAGCATGCCCTAACATAATATAACCTTTCTATATCATCAGTTGACCATTCGGCAGGGGTCGAGGGGGTCCCCAGTAGAAAAGCTAGGTTTTTGGCAAATGCGAGAATTCCGATCTGACTCCATAGATAGCTTGCCTACGAGGTTCATATACAATGTATATGATTGGTTTGGTAAAATCAATCAATCAAAGCCTTCAAAAACCATAAAAAGCTCGAAGGCTACAAAGCGTCAAATTCGACATACAGGGTCAAACTGACTCCAAATGAGCTAGAATTGGATGAGTTGCTTCACGACTATGTCGCGGATAAGTCCAAAGCTTCAGAGTTGACTGAACAACCCAATAGGCAGTGTAGTCACAAAAAACGGTGATTTGAGAGTCGACAAAGCACAAAGTGATGTCGGCATGACCAAACTTGACCAAATTCAATTTAGGACATGTTTTACGAGGTCAAAATTTGTAAGTTTTGCAAAATTTTTGTCACTGCTATAAATAATCGCGATTATTTACTTTTGCATCATTTTTGCTTGGAAATTGTCACATCACCTCACATATCATGTGTACACACCTAATACATGCCAAAAATCAAGTATGAGCCAAAATGAGCACCTATAAATTGTGACGTCGAGTTATCCGCACCACCCTCTAGCGCGGCATCAGTGAAAGTTGACGTTCTTGGAAACAATGGCAGACGCCGTTTTTTCTCTTCAAAACCTCTCTCTTTCATTATGATCCACACTCTCTCTCTCTCTCTTATTCCCCCCCCCCTTTTTTTGCCTCACACACACCTCTCTCTCCTCCCCTTTGTTTTCTTCCCACTGGTAGGCCGAGCCCGACCCCGCCCCCATCTCTCCCCTCTCTCACTACCTCCGTCCCCCCCTTCTTTCTCTCTCTTTCCTTCCTCTCCCTCGTTGATCTCTCACTATGTGTGAACAACCCACAAGGGGAGCAATAATAATGCACTCTTCCCTTTCCCTCATATCCCACCATTGACCCCATTTAATTCCCCCCCTTCCTCGCTCAGAGACGGTCGAAAGCAGCTCTACCAGCCTATCTCTCGTTCCCCCCCTTGAGTGTCCTCTCGGACCAGCCCGTAGGCACATGAGATCACCTCTCTCTCTCTATCTCCCACAACCCACCCCTACCCACTCCCTCCCTCACCACCTCACACCCCCGCACTCTTGCTCTCTGTGCTCGGACTAGCCCGTAGGCGCCGTTTGTTTGCAGACACGAAGCCATCTCTCTCTCTCACACCCTACACACAAACATACACACACACACTCCCCTCCCACCTTCCCCAACGCTTTCTCCTCTCGCCGCTCTGTTTTCCCTGCGTAGTAAACGCAGTATATATATATATATATATTATGCACATAATTGATTTAAAAAACCCACCCCCCTCCTTCTCTCGTTCCCACACACGGCACTACACATACCTACCATATATGATACACATACTCACAACACATATACACCATACATACACACATACATGCACACACGCACATACGCACTCACAATTTAAAAAAAGGAAACTATCGACGTCAACATCAAAGGAAAGAAGGAGGCCAAATTGCGCATTGCCAACACCAAAACAAGAAGTGGAGCCAAAGGCACGTCCCAACCAGCACCAAAAGGAGGTAACACAAAACATTGGCTTCTCATGACAAAAACCGACTCCAACAGCACTTAAACTTCACACTGACCACCCGAACCATCAACAAAACCCTTGTAAATGCCCCAAAACCCCACTTTTCCCTAATAACCTAGCCATGGCTAGTGGATTGTAAAAAAAATTCTCCCCACCCCACTCTTCTCTCTCTCTCTCTCTCTCTCTCTCTCTCTCTCTCTCTCTCTCTCTCTCTCTCTCTCTCTCTCTCTCTCTATCTATCTATCTATCTATCTCTACCTTCTCTCTCTCTATCTCTCTTACTAGAGAGGCGTCTAGACCTTCTCAACGAGACCAAAGGATATTTGCAATGACCAGTAGGTAAGGACCACCTCTCAAGGCTATATAAAGAGGCCTCCACACAAGAGAGAGCACACAAGTGAAGGAGGAGCATACTAGCTCCATGCAATCTACATTGTAAACATCACTAAGCACATAATGCACCCCATGCTAGAGAGCTAATGGCATCATGTTTTAGTGTAAGCTTGGGCATTTTAGCATTGGCAACATCACCATTCTCCCGCCAAGCAACATGAGCACGCTTGGATTGAAGGCATCAACGCCATGCTACCTTGGGATGCTCTCAATGTTGGTGATTGATGTTGTCGGTGGCCGCATCGTCTTGATATTACCCTCAACTAACCTTCCCGCTAACTTCAACCTCTCAATGCACCACTTTGGCGCCCACTTTCCATGATGCATTCCTAACGCCAAGAGCCAGGTTTGTAATCGTCAAGATCACCACTTGTAAGTATCATCATCGCCAATAAAGGGTGCAATGTTGTTTTGATCTTTGGGTTCCATTCTCTATTTTGATTTCCCATAGTTACGAGATGTTTCATCTCTTGTATACTGCCCTGCTTGTGCTCCATCACGTGCAATCTCTCCCGCCAGTCAGTATGCCCTGTTTCGAGCTTTTCACATACCTCCCTCGTGCACACACTAATGACTAGTGATTAGGCATTTCTTACATGTGGACGTTTGTTACACCACCATTTCATGTTGATTACCTAGCAGGAATTTCACTTTTTCTACCCTAGATCATGTATGTTTGCGTCGTAGCCGCACTTATGCTAGGTGGTGCCCCTTCCTACCTATAGGATCACTCCTACCTTGAGATAATGCTTGGGGATGATCAGGCTATGTGTGGTGTAGAGGCCACCCCATATGGCATGTCATTTACGTCTATCATTTTCTTGGTGCCCCCACTGAGGATCCTTTCATGAAACCCTCTAGTTTACAAGATTGAAACCCCTACACTTTTGTGGATGGATGAATGGCTAGTAGGGTTTGCTAACTGGACGACATAAGAAGAAGAGCTCCAAGCACAACTAGACAAACTCGGCATCTCCATCGAAGCTTGAGTGCTAGGCGTAACGGTAATCAATTTACAGTGGGAGTATCAACCAACACACAAACTCAGTGGAGATACATAGGCCAGGTGCCAAGAAGAAGAAGGAGAAGGTCGAAACCATGTCCGCAACCTACAACCAACCCGCAACAACAAGATGATGGGAGCTCTGCACAATAGAGAATCAACACTATTCTACTTCGAGAATCGGGTAACTCAAGTCACCGAGGTAATTATCACAGTTAGTTTCCAAGTCGCACCTGATGCTACTTTGTAGATAACGGAAGCACTTTCTCACGCTCATACTAGAGAAACTAGGAATCTACTGAGTTTGTTTCATGAAAGAACACCACCCTCTCCCACAAGCTTGGACAGTGACTAAGCACCTCTAAGCTTCACATGAAAGAGTACAACCTACCTCAAGATAGATCACACATACCGACACATGTACGCTCAATAAAGGTAATAATGGACTTGAAGGCTCACTACCAGCACGTCATCGACACCATGCTGGGTGGGGAGCGTTTTTTTGAGGTTCTGGCATCAGACCAGCCATTTGTCTTACCTTTGGTTCAAGGCAATGTACCGTTTGAGATTTTAATCTATGTCCTAGTATAAGAGGGTATACGCCTCCTTGTAAAAAAAGAAGAAAAAAGGATTTTTTTTTTTGGAAAGCTAAGCAGTGTGTCTTTCTAGCTGTCTCTCAGTAATCATGGCAAGTGTAGCATTTCCAACATTTAAAGGAAAGAAGGGGGAGGATTTGGTAACAGACTTCCTAGATGACTTTGAAGTAACATGTGTAGTGAGCAACAAAGATACAAATGAATCCCGGGTTAGACTCTTTAAGCATCTCATGAAGCTAGAAGCTAGGTCATGGTACAAGCACTTCCACAAGCAACTAAGGATGAGTGGGAGCCCTTAAAAACCACTTTTAAGAGGCTCTCTGGGGGAGGTACCACTTCAGAGAAGTTGTGGGACAAGTTGAGAGACTTGAAGCAGGAGGGTCTTTTAGAGTATGCCACCTATGAGTCCAAATTTGTGGATTTGTGGGAACGGTGGGTTGAGTCATTGGAAAGGGGGGAAGCTGCACCCGATTTCCTAAAGAAAGAGAGGTTCACGCATGGCTTATGGCCGCTTCTCAAGGAGAAGGTGAAGGATAGATTCCCGGCTACGTACGAGTTAGTCATCGATTGCTCTCCTTAAGGACAAGAAGCTGCGAATGAAAGCCAAAGAAAGCGAGTGAACAGAAGTAGGAACATTGCGCCGACCAACAACCATGACAACCACCATTCCACCACTACCATTGTCTCCTGGGGTAAGAGATGACCAACAAGATATGTTGGCCCATATTACTGACCTGCTACATAATTTTTTTGTCCACTTGATCTAGCAAGGAAGGAATCAAAAAAGAGATCAAGACCTAGGAAGAGCACGACGACAAAACAGGGAGTATCACTGCTACAACTACAAAGTACTATTGTCCCAAACCACGACAAAACTATAATAGAGAAGGTAGGAGGAACCAACTGTCACCCCCTAGAGAAAGAACACCCCCACCCCGAGCACCATCCCCACCAACACAAATTCTACGTCCACCCTAAGCACCACCACAAGCATCCATTCCACCTCTTCCACCGGCACCATCACCTGATCGCCCTGTAAACAGCATAAGTCTAGAAGAGAAAGGAAAGGCCGTAGTAGTGGATCCACCCAGAGCAAAGGAGAGGGATAAGGGTAAGGAGAAGGTAACATTTCTAGAACCATTTGAAGCCATGACTGTGAAAAGATCTAGGAGGGAAAAAGCTACACAATCTGATGATGAGAGAAGCATGAAAGGAGAGACCATCCATGCCACGACGAAAATTGGGCATCACCGACTTCCAGTTAGGGGAAATCTCTAAGCCCTATGATCTAGCATTGGATGTGGCAAAGCAAGGACCAGATATTACATGGCCACAGTTTTTACATCTCTCACTAAAGGTAAGATGGCAATGGTCCAAAATGGTAAGTACAAGACACTCCAAAGCAAAGGTAGCCGGAGCAATTTTGGGTTGCAACATGGATAACATCCTTCCAATTGTCGACATCAACATAAAAGGAAAGAGGGTTGGAAATACCTACATTGATGGAGGTGCACAAATCTGTGTGATAAGTAAAGATATGATGCTTCACTTAGAGCTCGAGGTTGATAGGCCTTCTCCATGCAAGGCAAAGATGGAAAACAAGGCAAGAGTAAAGTGTGTAGGTGTGGTAAGTGCTGTGAAGATAAAAGCTTTCAACACTGAGGTAGAGGTAGATGTTTTTGTAATGCCTACTAAGGGGGAGGGCTATCCACTAATCTTGGGAAGGCCATAGTTGATGGCCATGAAGGCAAAACAGAACTGGGGCACTGGCTTTCTACACATGACTGGTGAGAAAGAGGAGACTATCTACTACGACATGAAGACTGGCAAGCAGAAGCAAATGAATCTAGAAACATCAGCAGATGAAACCACTAGCGAGTCTTCCACTTCTGAGGAGGAGATCACATCCACCAACGAAAGTGACAGTTCCATCGATGTGATGGGTGTCCTCATAAAGGATCCAAAAAGGGTAAGCACAACTGGTAATCCGTCACCAGAAGGGCAACGCAATGAAAAGGAGAGCAAATCACCTGGCCTAGGAGAACGTAGGTTGAAGGGTATGTTGTCCATGGAATTAACACTTGAGGAGAGAGATAGTTTTTTGCAAATGTTGATTGGATTTCCTGACCTGTTCATTGACAACTATGAAAGAATCACAGGCATTGCAATGGTGGAACATCATATTAAGCTGAAGGAAGGGGTAAAACCAGTGGTGTAAAAGCTACGACGACTGGGGGTCATACAAGAAAAGGCACTCTTGGCCGAGGTAAGGAAGCTGCTGGAAGCAAGGTTCATCTATCTTGTAGAAAACTCAGAGTGGGTGTCACCCATAGTAGTGACGCCTAAAAAGAATTGTAAGTGGAGGGTCTGCATTGACTACAAACCACTAAATGCAGCTACAAAGAGAGATCACTTTTTTCTCCCTTTCTTGGATGAAATTTTGAATGAAGTAGCGGGTTTTGAATGCTACACCGTGTGTGATGGTTATTCTGGATATTTTCAAATGCGCATAGCCTTGGAAGATCAGCTAAAAACCACTTTTATCACACCATGGGGTTGTTTTGCATATAGAGTTATGCCATTTGGTCTCACAAATTCAACTGCCACATTCCAAAGATATGTCACATATGTCTTTCAATCGTTCATTGGAACATCCATAAGAGTGTCCATTGATGATTTTTGTATATATAGCTCTCGCATCTCACACTTAGAAAAGGTAACTGAAGGTTTGGCCAGGTTGCAAATCTTAGGAGGGCAATTAAATGTGGATAAATGCCACATTGGGGAGAGTAAAGTCATTCTACTAGGCCATGAAATTTCAGCAAAAGGTATCAACACCGATCCAAGTAAGGTGTCTGCACTCATAGCCCTACCTTCACCAACAACCGCACGTCAACTGGTCTCTTTTTTACAAAAAGTGAGGTACTTGAGTAGATTCATACATCTACTATCACAACTTGTTCTACCACTGCAACAAATCACTCAAAAATCAACTTTCACCTGGGACGAGGAAAGTGAACATCACTACAACAAGGTAAAGGAGGTCTTAGCCACCCTACCAACTATCTCACCATGTAAGTGGGATGAAAAATTCTATGTCACCTCAAGTGTGGGTGATGACTCATTGGGGGTTGTTCTACTCCAAAAGGATACAACAACATATTTCATGAGGCCAATCTACTTCTCTAGTCGAATGATGACAGTAGCAGAGAAAGGTTTCACCCATGTAGAACACTTAGTCCTAGCTCTTAGATTTGCAACTACAAAGTTTAGGTCATATTTGTTGCCCAAGAAATTTGTGATTCCAACCATGGATGAGATGTTTCCCTATGTTGTACAACACATGGATGTGTCTGCTAGGATTACTAAATGGCTAGTTCGTCTGCAAGAATTTGACTACACGATACAGGTGGAAAGCACGACAAGGGAAGGCTTGGGGGGACTCATGACCTACCAAGGCTTTGAGAGGAAGGAGAAGCAATCTAAAGGGGAAGAAATTTGATTACTTCCAATACCACCGATGGTAGAAGGAGCACACTCTCTCTACTTTGATGGCACCTACAAGCGAACATCTGACAAAGCAGATGCAGGCATAGTGGTCTTTGATGACAAAGGGGTAAAGCTATTTTCGCTTGGCCATTTGTTAGATTCACATTCTAACAATGAATCTGAATACGCAGCACTAACCAAGGGTCTACAATGGTGCATCTCGCAAGGGGTAAAACGCATTAATGTATTTGGGGATGCTCTACTTTTGGTAAGGCAAGTAAATGGAGTATGGACATGCAAGAATCCTAGCTTGAGGACTCACTTAAGGAGTGTAAAAACCTTGTTGGATAAGATTGAATAAGATCAAATACACCATATCCCAAGGGCTCAAAACCATGAAGCAGATGCCCTAGCAAGTGAAAGACTGCAGGAAGTGTTGGTTGGGGCTATAAAGCTAAAGCTCCCTCTATTTCAAGGTAGCGATGCCTTACCTGACATCATGCATTTTTTGGAAACAGGAGAATGCCCATCGGATTTAACAAAGGGGCAGAAGCAATGGCTAACGTGGAAGGCCACAAGGTATCGACTCATCAATGACGTTTTGTATTGTAAGGGTAAGGACCAAATACTTAGGAAGGTCCCTCTCTCTAATGAAATCACGGGAGTAATTGCTAGTTTTCATGACGCGGTTTGTGGTGGTCACTTTGCCCTAGACATAACGAGTAGGAAAATATTGCAGGCTGGCTTCATATGGCCTAGCCTCAACCGAGATATACACCACTGATGCAAGACGTGTAAGTTGTGTCAAAGGCCGGCACTAAGTCACTTATGAGTGAACCTCAGACACCTATTCTTTCATATGGGTTGTTTGAAAAGTGGGGTATTGATGCCATAGGACCATTGCCTAGGGCCAACTCAGGGAAATTTTACATCATCATGGGAGTTGACTATATGACTAGATGGGAGGAAGCTATAGCCACTACTAGAATCACGGTAGTAGAGGTAGCTAAGTTTATCTACGATCACATATGTTGTAGGTTTGGCACACCATTAGAGATCATCTCTGATAGAGGGCCAAGTTTCAGAGCAGACTTGGTAGGAGAATTAATGCAGAAACTTGGCATTACAAGGAAGCACTCCTCACCATATTAACCTCAATGTAATGGCCTAGTTGAAAAGGTGAACGGAATGGTTTCTAAAATTATTACCAAGCAAGTAAACAATCATCCTGGAGAATGGGATAAGTACCTACTACCAGCTTTGTGGTCTTACAGAACCTCATTCCGTACATCCTTAGGATTCACACCGTATCATTTGGTATTTGGTAAGGAAGCAATCTTGCCCATTGAAGTGCAACTACAAAGTCTAAGAGTAATGGCAAGCCAACTTCAGCATCCCAACATGCATTTGAGAGATCAAATCATCGACTTGGAAAGACTATATTTGGACAGAGAAGAAGCAATAAATTATTATGCGGCTCAAGGAGAGCACAAACAGCTTAGCTTTAACCAGCATCTTCGGAAAAAAGAATTAAAGAAAGGAATGTTGGTGCTCCGCTACAACAATCGCTTCGACACACGCAAAGATAAGAAACCCTTACTCCGATAGGAAGGCCCATTCCTCATCACGAAAAAGGATGCCAATGGAAGCTACTAGCTTATGGAAGTTGATGGCCAACTTCATAAAACCACGGTAAATGGTTGGCGGCTCAAACCTTATTTTCTTCGATTTGACTAAGCTCCACCTATCAAAATTCTTGATGAGGATACGCCATCAACCTCCACCTCCGACTACTATGATCAAATAGATGAGTTAGAGGCATGAATTCCCCTAACCTAAGGGAGAGGGCTAATGACGCCGAGTTATCCGCACCGCCCTCTAGCTCTGCATGAAAGCTGAGGTTCTCGGAAACAATGGCGGACGCCACCTTTTCTCTTCAAAACCACTCTCTTTCATTATGATCCACACTCTCTCTCTCTTATCCCCCCCCCTTTTTTTTCCTCACACACACCTCTCTCCCCTCCCCTTTGTTTTCTTCCCACCGGCAGGCCGAGCCCGACCCCGCCCCCATCTCTCCCCTCTCTCACTACCTCCGTCCCCCCCTTCTTTCTCTGTCTTTCCTTCCTCTCCCTCGTTGATCTCTCACTATGTGAACAACCCATAAGGGGAGCAATAATAATGCACTCTTCCCTTTCCCTCATATCCCCCCATTGACCCCATTTAATTCCCCCCTTCCTCGCTCAGAGATGGTCGAAAGCAGCCCTACTAGCCCATCTCTCTCTCCCCCCCTTGTGCGTCCTCTCGGACCAGCCCGTAGGCACATGAGATGACATGTCTCTCTCTCTATCTCCCACAACCCACACACACCCACTCCCTCCCTCACACCCCCGCACTCTTGCTCTCTCGCTCTCTGTGCTCGGACTAGCCCGTAGGCGCCGTTTGCAGGCACGAAGCCATCTCTCTCTCTCTCTCTCACCCTACACACACACACACACACACACACACACACAAGCACTCTCTCCCCTCCCACCTTCCCCAACGCTTTGTCCTCTCTCCGTTCTCTTTTCCTTGCGCAGTAAACACACAATATATATATATATATATTATGCACATAATTGATTAAAAAACCCCACCTTCCTCCTTCTCTTGCTCCCACACACGGCACTACACATACCTACCACATATGATACACATACTCACAACACATATACACCATACATACACACATGCATGCACATACGCATATATGCACTCACAAAAAAACGAAAAGGAAACTATCGATGTCAACACCAGAGGAAAGAAGGAGGCCAAGTTGCAAATTTCCAACACCAAAACAAGAAGTGGCACCGAAGGCACAACCCAGCCAGCACCAAAAGGAGGTAACACAAAACAACATGGCTTCTCACGACAAAAACCGACTCCAGCAGCACTTAAACATCACACCGACCACCCGAATCATCGACAAAACCCTTGTAAATGCCCCAAAACCCCACTTTTCCCTAATAACCTAGCCATGGCTAGTGGATTGTAAAAAAAACTCTCCCCACCCCACTCTTTTCTCTCTCTCTCTCTCTCTCTCTCTCTCTCTCTCTCTCTCTCTCTCTCTCTCTCTTACTAGAGAGGCATCTAAACCTTCTACAGCGAGACCAAAGGATATTTGCAATGACCAGTAGGTAAGGACCACCTCTCAAGCCTATATAAAGAGGCCTCCACACAACAGAGACCACACAAGTGAAGGAGGAGCATACTAGCTCCATGCACTCTACATTGTAAGCACCACTAAGCACGTAATGAACCCCATGCTAGAGAGATAATGGCATCATGTTTTAGTTTAAGCTTGGGCATTTTAGCATTGGAAACATCACCATTCTCCCCATGATTCACCACATCACGGTTGAGTTACTAATCATGATCTTTCCATGTACGTGAAGTAGTCACTACTCTCCCGCCAAGCAACATGAGCACGCTTGGATTGAAGGCATCAATGCCATGCTACCTTGGGCTGCTCTGGATGTTGGTGATTGATGTCGTCGGTGGCCGCATCGTCTTGATATTCCCCTCAACTAACCTTCCCGCTAACTTCAACCTCGCCATGCACCATTTTGGCGCCCACTTTCCATGATGCATTCCTAATGCCAAGAGCCAAGTTTGTAATTGTCAAGATCACCACTTGTAAGTATCATCATCGCCAATAAAGGGTGCAATGTTGTTTTGATCTTTGTTGTCCTTTCTCTATTTTGATTTCCCATAGTTACGGGATGTTTCGTCTGTTGTATACCGCCATGCTTGTGCTCCATCACGTGCAATCTCTCCCGCCAGTCAGTATGCCCTGTTTCGAGCTTTTCACATACCTCCCTCATGCACACACTAATGACTAGTGATTCGGCATTTCTTACATGTGGACGTTTGTTACACCACCATTTCATGTTGATTACCTAGCAGGAATTTCACGTTTGCTATCCTAGACCATGTATGTTTGTGTCCCAGCCGCACTTATGCTAGGTGGTGCCCCTTCCTGCCTATACGATCACTCCTACCATGAGATGATGCTTGGAAATGATCAGGCTATGTGTGGTGTAGAGGCCACCCCATATGGCATGTCATTTCCGGCTATCATTTTCTTTGCGCCCCCACCGAGGACCCTTTCATGAAACCCTCTAGTTTACAAGACTGAAACCCCTAAAATTTTGTGGATGGATGAATGGGTAGCAGGGTTTGCTAAATGGACGACATAAGAAGAAGAGCTCCAAGCACAACTAGACGAACTCCGCATCTCCATCGAAGCTCGAGTGCTAGGCATAACAGTAATCAATTTACAGTGGGAGAGTCAACCAACACACCAAACTCAGTGTATATACATAGGCCAGGTGCCAAGAAGAAGAAGGAGAAGGTCGAAACCATGTTCGCAACCTACAACCAACCCGCAACAACAAGATGGAGGGAGCTCTGCGCAATAGAGAATCAACACTATTCTACTTCGAGAATCGGGTAACTAAAGTCACCGAGGTAATTATCACAGTTAGTTTCCAAATCGCACCTGATGCTGCATCGCAGATCACGGAAGCACTTGCTCGCGCTCTTACTAGAGAAACTAGGGATCTACTGAGTTTGTTTCAGGAAAGAACATCATCCTCTCCCACAAGCTTGGACAGTGACTAAGCACCTCTAAGCTTCACATGAAACAGTACAACCTACCTGAAGACAGATCACACATACCGACATGTGTACGCTCACTCAAGGTAATACTGGACTTAAAGGCTCACTACCAACACGTCATCGACACCATACTGAGTGGGGAGCATTTTTTTGAGTTTCTGGCATCAGATCAGCCATTTGTCTTACCTTTGGTACAAGGCAATGTAACATTTGAGATTTTAATCTATGTCCTAGTATAAGAGGGTATACACTCCTCCTTGTAAAAAAAGAAGAAAAAATGATTTTTTTTTTTTGGCAAGCTAAGCAGTGTGTCTTTCTAGCTCTCTCTCAGTAATCATGGAAAGTGTAGCATTTCCAACATTTAAAGGAAAGAAGGGGGAGGATTTTGTAATAGACTTCCTAGATGACTTTGAAGTAGCATGTGTAGAGAGCAACAAAGATACAGATGAATCCCGGGTTAGAATCTTTAAGCATCTCATGAAGCTAGAAGCTAGGTTATGGTACAAGCACTTCCACAAGCAACTAAGGATGAGTGGGAGCCCTTAAAAACCACTTTTAAGAGGCGCTCTGGGGGAGGTACCACTTCAGAGAAGTTGTGGGACAAGTTGAGAGACTTGAAGCAGGAGGGTCTTTTAGAATATTCCACCTATGAGTCCAAATTTGTGGATTTGTGGGAACGGTGGGTTGAGTCATTGGAAAGGGGGGAAGCTGCACCCGATTTCCTAAAGAAAGAGAGGTTCACGCATGGCTTATGGCCGCTTCTCAAGGAGGAGGTAAAGGATAGATTCCCGGCTACGTACGAGTTAGCCGTCGATTGCTCGCCTTAAGGACAAGAAGCTGCTATTGAAATCCAAAGAAACTGAGTCAACAGAAGTAGGAACATCGCACCGACCAACAACCATGACAACCACCATTCCATCACTACCACTGGCTCCTAGGGTAAGAGATGACCAACAAGATATGTTGGCCCATATTACTGACTAGCTACAGAATTTGTTTGTCCACTTGATATAGCAAGGAAGGAATCAAGAAAGAGATCAAGACCAAGGAAGAGCACGACGACAAAACAGGGAGTATCACTGCTACAACTACGGAGAAGATGGTCACAGTATGTACTATTGTCCCAAACCACGACAAAACTATAATAGAGGAGGTAGGAGGAACCAACTGTCACCCCCTAGAGAAAGAACACCCCCACCCCAAGCACCAGCCCCACCAACACAAATTCCACGTCCACCCCAAGCACCACCACAAGCATCCATTCCACCTCTTCCACCGGCACCACCACCTAATCGCCCTGTAAACATCATAAGGCTAGAAGAGAAAGGAAAGGCCGTAGTAGTGGATCCACCTAGGGTAGACTCTGTTGGGAATCCATGATTTTGAAACACAAAAACTTCCTCTTGTTTTCCCCTTTTCTCACTTCTCCCCCCCCCCCCCCCAAATATGATACCCCCATCCTTACTTTTAAGCTTGGGAGATAAATTATTGGGGGCCTTCCCCTAACTTATACGCTTATGTAACTTGTAAAAAAAACCCCCTCCCCTGCACTTACGTGGTGCGGGAAATTTTTCATGGTGAATCCCACGGGTTCCGGCTATCATTTGGAAAATTGCCAAAAAAAAAACGCAAAGAAGTCTTTGCAAGCCAATTTTCAGGTTATGGACAATATTTCTTGATCCAAATCACCTCATATCTCATACACAGGGTCTATACAATGTCTAGAACCAGTTTGTACCAAAAAAATGTCAAGTTTGGAAGAAAAGTTAATAATAGCGATTATTTACTTTCTAGCCAAAATTGGAGAGTTTTGATATTTTGCCATCATACATCCAAATTACATGATGTGTAAAGCCCATTAGTCAATTTTGAACCAATTTGGAGCTTAAAATCTCAAATTTCCTTTATATCTACTGTTTCAGAGACCTAAAGCCAAAATCTGGTACCATTTCCACCCTATGCATCCAAATGAGCCCATATTTCACTCAGAGTATGTATTTGGCATATACTTCAAGCCTATGAAGCCAAGTTTGAAAAAAGTTGAAAAATTGGCTCAGCTGTAAATAATCGCGATTATTTACTTTGGTTGCAAAAATTCATTTTGACTTTACAATTTTGTTCCTTGCATGTTTTTATGCATCTATGCTTATTCAGAAATTGATTTGAAGCAAATTGGACCAAAATTGTAAGCATTTCAAACTAAAGGACATTTCAGAGAAAATTCTAACAAATCTGCTAACTTTGCACTCTATTCACTCAATAGGAGCCATGGAAGAAGTAGAGAGAGCCAAGAAAATGCTCAACGAGAAGGAGAAGTTGTAGGATCTACCCACTTATCAATTGGATCCAGACTCAGTCAAAGCCACCAAGGCAGCATACCTCTCCAAAGAATAGCTAGAAGAACATCATACCACAGTCTTCACTGGCAGGTTCAAGAGTGAAGAGGGACATCATGTGGAGTTGCAACTCCTACCTAAGGAAGTACATGATGTTGTCGCCAAGCCAGAGACCAAAGAAGCCAACCGCAGGCTAGGACTCAGGGACTTCTATGAACAAGAGCCTTACGAAGTGGATTTTCAGAAAGCTTACAAGATTCTATCCACAATTAAAGAAGATGGAACCGCACAAATATCTGACACTCAGGGTAACAAGGTCGAGGTGCTCATAACCAAAGATATAGTGGCAGAGGCACTTGGACTGCCTACAGAGGGAATGACCATGAGAGCAAGAGACAAGAAAACATCATGAACCTTTACCAAAGAGAGAGTTGCAGCTACCTTTGCAGATTTGATTCACAAACAAGTGGAAGAGCCAACCCAATTATACCATCAACACTTTCATTTCTTGGCAAAAAGGCCACCAAGGTACACCACGCCGAATCACGCGATTTCCACCACATTTACCCAAGTTCTCAAATCGACAACCAGGCAACTAGTGGACCATTCCCAATATGTCCTGACCACCTTGAAGGGCACCAAGAAAGGAGGCAAATCACTTACTTGGGTGCACCATAAGTTTTGACAAGGATAACATACCATGCCATCGGCATGGCTGACAATCTACTACCTCCCGGGGAGGTCACCTAATAAAAATGTAACCTATCATGTGAGTTCAACAGAAGGGTATTTAAAGTTCTTGAAACTTACAGAAATATATATACAGAAGGGTATTATTTTTTCAAATTTGAAAAAAACTTACAGATTTTAAAAGAAAAGGGTACATTATATTCTTAACAAAATTCACAGATAAGGGGTTTTACAAACATGTCTTGAACGTACGTGATATGGTATTTTTACACATAGTGAACCCCCCGAGTACTACCTATCCCTGATCAAAATACATGGATATTGGCAGCACAACCCTCTCCGAGAGCTACAAGGTCAAAAAAGAGATCTTATAAATTCGATTAAGAATCAGCTTGACAGCTCACCTGAAAGGCACAATAGCGAGATCTCTAATAACGAGGAGAAGAGAGAGAGAAGAGAAGAAATGAAGAGAAAAGTTGTTGCCACCCACCAAGAAGAGCCCGCACAAAAACAAGCTCGTTATGAAAGAGAGAAACGGGCCTACTAGCACAGACAATAAGCACAAGGGAAGGACCCAGAGAAATGGGTGCCTAGCGGACTTAAAGGCCCAAGAACGTATCATCACACCATAAAAGAGGTTGAGGATCTGAGAAAAACTTTGGAGAAAATGTACCAAGAAGTCGAAGCCCTCAAGCTGAAAGAAGCCGAAGAAGCGACTAGAAAGGAAAAAGAGGCAGAGGAACAGAGACAAGTCGAGGAGACTGCTAGAGAAGAATCACAAGAACAAGGCTACGAGTCTCCCAGACCCACCGCATCGCCTACAAAACAATAGGACCATCCTATGCCAAGCCCACCACGATCACCTGAGAAAGAGAAAGAATCTGAATCCCCCAAAGAAACAAAATCTGCACAAGAGGTTGACAAGCAAGAGAAACAAAAAGAAAAGGAACCAGCAACTACTCAAAATCCTGAAGAGCAAAAGATAGATGAATCCACACAAGAGGCCACTACTACACAAGAGCAGCAACAATAGAAAGCACCTGAGCCAAAAAAGAAAGTGATCCCTACACTCGAAGAGACTACACAGTCTGAGCTAGCCCCCTCAACTTCCACACAGCAAGAAACAACCGAGGCATCCACAAGGCCTTAGGATGACAAAGAAAAAGACCAACCCTCTACCTCCACGCAAGACGAACCACCAGCTACTACGATGCAGGAGAAAGACACACATGAGCCTACAGGCACATCAATCCAGTAAGTAAACAAATATTCAAGTAAAGGAATATGCAAGGCAGATGCAAGACATGATGGAGAGACTCCGTTCAGCAGCACTTAGCCGCAGCACAAAGGTCAAAGAGCTTGAGATGGTAATTGACGCTCTCCAAGGAGAGTTAGAAGACAGAATGAGTGTCATCATCGATCTTTAGAGGCAAGTGCAGGAGATGAAAGTTGAAGTTGAACAGCATCATATAGCAAGAGATCGTCAGCAGAAAGAAATGGAAGAGTTAGGTGATCTTCTCACCAAATTATCAGATGCTTACAAAGCTAAAGATGAGCAGCTGATAGAAGTTACAAATGAACTTCTTACGACGTCCCTGTCAGCTCAAAAATTCAAGTGCAATATGATGTTGCAAATGATTCCTTTTAATACTCTGAGCAGAGAATAAATGATCAGGCAATCTTCTTACGGCAAATCATAGAAAATCTAGTCATGGACTCGATCAAAGGGACTAATGAAGTATACAAGGACTAGAAAATAAAAACAAGGACCTCGAGTTAGAATTAAAGCTGGAGCAATCACAGTGCAAGGACCTCGCATTGATGCGGGTCCAGAGAGAAGAGAGCTCTCAAAAGAAATAGCAGAACTCAAAAGAGTTAACCAACTCCTAAGGGAAGGAAAGACAGATACGCAGGAAGAGGCAGGCCCTTCAAAGCCACAACAGATAGATATACTCTCGTTCTCATTTGCTAAGTTTGAGACACAATCCACGGCAGAGCCAAGTGGTGACAAGGATTTTCAAATTAACATCACAAATGCAGACACAGTGCATATGGTCCTGCTATATTAAAAGCTGAGGAGGACGCACTGAAAGAGAAGATCACCCAAGAGGTGGATGAACAGTGGAAAGCCGCAATGGATTGGGAGTTGAGAGTTCTACTGTCATAAAATCTAATATCTTATATCTAATCAACCCAAATCATTTTCTCATATTAAATTGATCACTTAATGTGGGAGAATAAACGGGAACAAGTGTTAAGATATAGACATGTGCTTATAGATCTATCTCAACACGGGGCCAATGGTAAAGGGGCCCAAATGAGAGATGGTCTATCAAAGAGCAAGGCTAACAAATGGAGCATAAGACCTTAGGGTTAGCTTCATTGAAGACCTCCAATAATGTGTGTAAAAGGCCTTTGACCTTAGGTAAGATAGGGCTGAGCTTGAGGCGCGGGAACCCGACCCAGCTCGAGGTGCTTGTCCTACTTGTCATGCTTGATGACTAAGGTGCTTGAGGTGCTTGATGATTGAGGTGCTTGAGATGATTGAGGTGCTTAATTATTGAGATGCTTGAGGTGCTTGACATGCTTTAGATGCTAGGGTTGCACTTGAGGTGAGAACCCATCCCAAGCTTAAACTGCTTATGAGCCAAGCTTGTGGTGGGAATTGGGCCTATGCATGAGGGGCTTGAGGTGTTAAAAAGTCAAAGATTCAATCCCTACAAGGAGGGGGTGAGCCCTACATGAGGGGGGATGAGAGAGAACACCCACACACTCACACAAGGCATGCATGGTACAAAGAAAGCAAAAGGGACACTTGTCAAGTTCCTCCTCATGTTGCCCTCATGGTGTGCTTGAAGCCTATTGGTTGGCCACCCAAGGGGTCCAATAATAATTTAGGAGATTTAATTAATTGATTTAGCATTTATCTAGACCTCTCTCTCAAAGGGGAAAGGGGGACACTTGTCTCAAGGCTACCCTTGTTGCTTGTAATGCCTCTTGCTTGTGATTGGCTAGGCCTAGAGGGGTCCAATGAGCTTCAAGCATGAGCTACAAGGGGGGATCGACCCAAGCAAGCTAGAGGGTTTCTTAGGGGGTATACTCACCCACACACACTCACAAATACTCTCATTGTGTGCTATGAAAAGTGCAAGAGCTCCCTCTCCTTCTCCAAGCAAGTAGAGGTTGAGAGCCTACACCAACACTCTTGGATATGGAGTGCAAATCCAACCAAGAGCCATGCTTCAATGCTTAAGCTTGCCATCTCCTTCTTCTTCATTATTATGCTATTATGTATGCTAGCAAAAAGAGTTATGATAAGTGAGGAAATAATTCTTTCTCCTACGAAATGTTTCTTCTTCCTCTTCCCTACCCTCATTCCCTGCTAGCTCTCTCCACCTTCGAAGGTGTTTGAGGTCCTGGGACTGAGGCTTGGGATAGTTAAAGCTTTATTCAAGTTTATGTTATGTTTGTGATGCATGAAGCTTTTCATCTTCATTGCATCACCTAGGTCACAAGGAACACAAAGATTGTATTGCAACAAGTCTCTCTTAATGGGAGAAATCATAATACAAATGCCTATTGGAGGGGGGACCGGCTCCACATAAATCCGGTCCTCAACTGTTGTCATGTTCTCTAAATTCTCTCTCTTGTAAAAGTATTGTTCATGCCAAGTTAACTAATTGCTATGATTATGTTGCTATCTTCAATTATGTTCACCCGCTATTCTCACAAAGTCATTTCTCAAAATTACTCTCATTAATTTCCGCTACTCTCAAATTAAATAGGCCAATTTCATTACATCTACACTGTCAACGTCACTCACCTCACTCCCAATCAGATCAATGGGCAATGGCATCAGAAATCCCTTCCATAACCTCTCATAAAAGTGGAACTACTACAGGTAAAAGAGAGGCTGTACAAAGACATGCAAGAAGATAATGCAGATAAAGACCACCCAAAGTGGAGGTTGACTTGGTTGAACAAGAATCCGAGGTATTTGATTTTGTTCACAAGAGCACCTGCAGCCCTGCAAAGAGATCCCACATTCTGTCCGGTACCCAGAGTAAGAACATGGCAAGAGCATGAAGCACTGACAAAGAAGCGACCAACCTGGCTGAACTATCACAGATTGCCAGCTCCAAAGAAAGGACAAGCAACAGAGAAATACATGGTGAAAACCCTAACGGGCGCCATGTCTTGCTTCAAAAGTCTACCAGATCTCTCATGCGCAATGTTATACAAGATATGCCGAATGTCGCTCACTTGTATAGAAGTTTTTCATGATCTAGAGCAACCAGGCGCCCCGTGGATGTCATTCCTCGAGGGAAATAAAGGGTTATGCTATGATCTTAGTGGTCAGCCTTCCGAAGAAATACTCTATGGCTTCTATGTCTGGTGTATTCTCTTGCCATCGCATAATATGTTGGCGTTCGAGGAAGCTTTCTACACTGGATTCTTCACCTAGTGAACGAAGATTTGTAGGCTACTCAGCGGTGGAGCTGAACAATAGAGTGACCATGCAGTTTCTGCAAGTGCCAAACAAAGAAAGAAAAAATAGATACCAGAAGGCACTAAATGCGCTTAAAGAACACCTCGCCAACCGTCAACCTAAAGATTATTTCAGTCCATAAAGTTGTGTCAAGGGACAACACAGGCAAGGAGGGGGGGATGTTAGCAGCAAGCTAACACGAACACCATTTTTAGGAGTTCTTGAAAGTGTAAATTCCTAGTTATGATAAAATTAGGCCGTGGGTCGGTGAAGCCAAAAGCTACGGATTACTGTGAATTGCTTATGTCAATGCGTAAGCATAAAAAACTAAGCATAGGCGGAGTATTGGGGCATCATTGCTAAGCATTTAGATGCATTCTGGGTCAAAAACGGCTAGGTCAAAAATCCACTGTTGTTAATAATCGCGATTTTGTAACTTGACCTAAAGTGGGGTTTGAGACCATAAGCATGTGTGCTTAGGTCTTGTAAACTTGTCCTATAAGTTTTGCTACATTTAGATATCGTTTGATGCTGTAACGAATGTGATTTGTTTGCCGATGAGCGATTGCCTTTTGGTGATTTCAGTCACTTGAGTGTAGCTTGATTTAGATGCGAGTTGTTAGTTTTTTTCCGAGAGATTGACACCCTCTTGTAGCCTCTATTCACTAGTCGAGTCAGCTTCATCCCATGGATTGACAATTTAATCGTGGTTCTCGCTAATACTACAATAAGATAGGATGGTGAGGTTAGACATGCGTCCCACAAATATGAACACTGTTTTGGTCATATCTCACAAACCGTAATGAATCAGGCCTAACCCTTGACTCAAAGATAAAAAACATCATTAGAACATTTTCTCTCTTGGGTGTCACGTGAAAATCACACATGAGCTAAGAGTTATGGTCAAAAAACAACTTGCTACTTATTGCACTCAGCCAAAATTTTGGACCTAGGCTACTTAGAGAACCACTATATAGATTCATCGGATGAGAAAACCCACTTAGCCAGTTGAAATTCTTAATTAAACTTGATGATAAATGTATTTAGGTTTGCAATATCACTTTATGAATGCGAGTTATCAAAGATTCCATGATTGGGTTTACCTACGTGTGTAGGGGTGCTAGCAAGGAAAAGTATCATATGATATCGTGAGTTGGTCGAGCTATTTATACATGATTTATGGTTTATTTTGATGATTTGATTTTGAGTGTTATATGTCCACAAACTTATATGGGGGTGTTGAAAGGACGACCTTTCAACAACGTTTCCATAAACATTTCATTAAGATTCCTCAAAGATTCTGTAAAGATTCCACATGAAGATGGTGATGAAGTAATGAAGATGAAGATGGATGCTGCAACATGAAGATACGAGTTTATGGACGTCATCGAATATCCCATTATTATTATTTTGAGCCATTACGACCACTTTTGTAATGTTTACGGGAACCTCATATTTTAAATCGGCACTTGTATTTTGGTCGCAGATGCTTGTATAATGAGTAAAGCCAACTCAGTTTCTTGTAATTAAGCTCTGTAGAAGCCTGGGACAATTCAGGTCATTTGGCCGGACATTAGGTTTGAAGGCTTGGTATATAAGCTAAAACCTAAGGCTTTGTAAAAAACACATTACGTTATCTCAAATAATATACAGTCGTGGGTTCTGCAGCACACAGTAGAGAGCTTCACGCACACACACTGTCGCGCACACTAATCACATTGCAGATATGAGAGTAGGAGCGTGTTAGAATTAAGGAGCTCTCCGCAGCGACGCAAGCAATGCAAGCCGAGGACCACATCGCGAGCCCGCCTGCTACGAGCTATATTTGGCCGTAAGTACCTCAAACGACATCCGATCTGAATGATCAAGTCGTTAGAATCAGAGCGAGAAGCTCTTCGTGTTGATGTCTTTGTAGATCAGTTCCAGACACTTTGGAAATTACTGTTTTGAGTCTATCGCGATAGCGATTAGAGGTCTTACAGTTATGGTTTTCACGGTTTAGGTGTTTGGTCATATAGGATATGTCCTTGTGAGTATTGCCCTCCGATTTCGAGTCATTCCGATATGATTTGAGACTGTTTCGAGCTTGTAGTGTTTTGTAGGATGCGTTGTCTGTTTCTTTGCTTTATGGTAGTGTTGTGGTAGGATTAGTGACTGTAGAGTGTTGTTCGTGTCTAGCTCAGGGTTGACAACCCAGAGATTGCCTCCATGCCCTAGTCGGGTCAGCTACGTCCTCGGATTGACAGTTTGTTGGTCTGTGTTCTCGTTGTACTCCATCGTCCGTCGCGGCGTACCCACTAACATTGGCGCCGTTGCCGGGGACGAAGCGCCTAAACTAGCGTAGACCGCATCACTCGTGTTTGATAGTATAGCGTTTCTCTAGATTTGTCTTGAGTGTTGTCACCATTTGCCTTCTTAGTGGGAAGTCAGAGAGCGGATCTCTTGACTGAGGGATAGCCAGGGAGCCTGCGTCTCGCGGAGGTGGTCCACCATGAGGTTGAGGTATGGTTATATTATTTTGTTGTGTGTTTAGATTAGGTTTTATGGTTTGTGTGTTTGGTTGTGATTTATGGTTGTGAAGAACTTGAAAGAGGAAAAAAAAAAACGCAAAGAAAAACGCAAAAGGTAAGTAGGAGGCTGTTTGCTTGCCAGAAAGCAAAAACAACCATTCAACCATCCAAAGTAGGACTTTAGGTAGTGTAGGACATCTGATGTTGATCTAAAGCAATTTTGACATGAAAATGTGCTTGAAAACACAAAAGGCGGAATTGTGCTGATTTGGGTAAAAATGCTCTAAAATGGTCGTTTGAAAGCCGATTTGAGTGCTTATTTTTGCATTAGAGACCTTAAGGTAGGGGAAAAACACATAAACTTCAGAGACAAATTGGGTAAAGGTACTTGACCAAATTTCCAAACCTTGTGAAACTTGGTATACATGATCTACAGAGGGTAGGGAACACATCTGTGAAGAGAAAATTTGAAAAAAAGTGTCATTTTGGCGTACTTGGTGAGTCTATCGCGATAGACTAAGAACCCAGTGATAGAAACTGAATTTTTCAAAAACCTGTGTGGCATAGCTTGGAAAGGTGCTATCAAGGACACATAAAAATTTTAAAGTCATTTGGACATCAGAAAGTGGGTGTAAGACCATTTGAGAGGATTCAGCTTGTAGAAAACACCAGATCTGGTCTAACTGACAAAGTAAAAGTCCAAAACAAGTGAAAATTGGTAGGAGGACTAAGGAGAGATATTGGAACATAGTGGTATAGTCAAAGTTCAAGTTTGACCTATAAAAGGGGTACTTGTTGAGTCTATCGTGATAGACTCAAAGCAGGGCCAAAGAAATTGAGATTTTCAAAACCCTCTGGAGCATAGCTTGTTTAGCCTCTCAGGAGGTTACACATAAAATTTGGTGGATTTTGGACAATTGGGAAGTCATCCTAAGTCTATTTCTAGTGATCAGATAGACTCAGAATTCTAGAGTAATTGGAGTTAGAGACCTAAGAAAAAGTCCAAAACAAGTGAAAATTGGTGAGCAAGGTGTACAGAGCATAGGGAACACAGTGGTGGAGAGAAATCTGGAAAATTTTCAAAACTGAAGAATCTGCTGAGTCTATCGCGATAGACTGGGGCTTTTTCACAGAAATTGAAATTTTTGAAAACTGACCTCAGGGCCTTGTTCTACATGTTGTTGTGAGCCTATGGTTAACATTTGAGTAAATTTGGAGTATTGTAAGTGCATCTAAGAGGATTACTTCATAAGATCAGAAAAGAAACTGTTGTTTGATGCAAGTTACAAAGGAAAAGTATTCCAAATTGGTTGAAACTTGGTGAGTAGTATCTCAAGAGAAGGGGGAACTCAAATCTGTAAAAACAGTTGAAAAACTGTATCCCAGTAACACTCTGGTGAGTCTATCACGATAGACTCATAAATTCACTGTAGAAAAATCAAAATTCAAATCTGACTTCATATTTGGGTTCAGAAGGCCCATTATACCCTATACACAAAGTTTGAGTGCATTTGGACATCTGCAAGGGGTGCTTGGTGAGTCTATCGTGATAGACAACTGAGGAAAAAATTTTGAGAAAATTTTTGAAACCAAGTATACCACTGGGTTTATCATTGCCTAAGGAGTGCACACACCAATTTTGGGCTCAAACTGACCACTTGGAAAAACATCAGATAGAGCAACTTTCCAAATTACATCTCACTGTTTTGGTCATAACTTTCACATACGGACTCCGATTCCAAAACTTTTTTTATCAAAACGTAGCTTGAGAGCAGCACTACAGATCTTAGAATAAATTGACCAAAATGTTTGCCAACGTCATACACAATGGCCTACATTTTGGTCAGTTCTGAAAAAAACGTTGTTTAAGGCCTCAAAATGCATCCGGAAGTCAGGGGTGTCTAAAACCGACAATTTGAGAGAATTGTGAGAAAACGCTCACAGTTTTGGACATAGTTTTGGATTTTCCCTGACCAAAACACTTGAACACACTGAGAGAGGTATTACTACAGCAAGCTAGATCTATTAAGCCTAGAAGTCATGTCTACATCAGACTGAGCTTATACAAGCACATGGATTGCAGGGATAGATGAGCACCCGCCCAGAATAGATCTTCCAAACCTACAGTACATAAAGACCAATTTTGTGGAGAGAGTTTGGACGTATAACCATGAAAGTGAAGGACTATATAGGTATATTAATGGAAATCAATTCATCCTTTACAGTTGCTTAGAGCCCTACCCAGATGAACTGACAGAATACAAGCTCTTATATGTCTATACATACGAGGTCGACCGACAATGGACATCCTTATTTGTTGACAATTATGGACGAGAATATAGAGCTGTAGAAAGCACAAATCCACAAACCAAATTAGAGATGAGTGGATATTTGGTCAATGAAGGACCTCCGATACATCCACAAAACACAGGAACCTCTAAGAGAATTCCAAAGAGGGGACCACCACCTGGATTTCCTCCTAGAGCAATAAGGAGAGATGAAACGATACCAGAGAGGAGTATGGTTCCATACTTTGCACCCCAAAGTATAAGACCATCTCAGCTAAGAAAATGGGTAAATAGAAAGTACAATGGCATAGGAGACCCATACGCCCATGTCTCGGCTTTCAAGCAAGTCCTACGAGTAGAACGAGTAGAGGACTTCCACACGCAGTATGAGGGTTTTGGACTTACATTGGAGGACAATGCACAAGCATGGTTTGAACTATTGTACCGGAGAGATTTCACAACCATTGAGAAAATTTTGGATGAATTTGTTCAAGAATTCACCAAGAAGGGCATAAAACATAACACCCTTCCTAAGATTCGGGAATTTAAACAAGGCAAAACAGAAACATTGCGACATGCAATACTGCATTTCAAGCAATATATTGTTAGATGTCCTACCCAAGAGTTACCCACGCTAGAACGTCAGATCCTATGCTTCATCAAAGGGCTTAGGAATGAGAATCTCCAAAAGGACCTATACATGAAAAGATACCAAACCTTGGAAGAGGTGACCAAAGCGGCAATTGACCTAGTTGACAATTGCAAATTCTATGAAGATGGTCAGAAGAAGATGCATGATGCAAGTGAGAAAAATAAAACCGCTGATCTTGAGGATCAAAGAGGGAATCTAGGACAAAACCAAGTAAATGTTGAGGAGCAAATCATAGAGAATGTGATGCAACGCATCAACCACTCTGATAGAGTACTAGCCTATACAGTTCCTAAATGATGCAGGGGCATGACATGTGGAGGGGACCATCCGATGCAACATTGTCCTGACTATAGACCTAAGACTCCATCAGGGTTTGAGCATGTTATGTCTGAACCTCCTAGATATCATCCTATAGCAGAACAAGTGTTCTTAAGTGAAAGACCCATAGCTGCTAGAAATGCATATGTGAATCATGGGCTTCAAATACAAAGATATGTGGTAGATCAGAGGCCACTTCAAGGTCAATATCAAGTATTGCCACAACAACCAATACATCCATGTGACAGATGTAGTAGTAGTGATCACTTGATTAAGGATTGTCCACACCATGATATCATGATAAATGTATATTGTAATGAGTGTGCAGTCACACATATGATTTTGGATTGTCCTAAGAATCCAAGAAAGAAAGGTAAAATGCAACCACATGTAACCTTTCCTTCTACCAGGCGGTGATGAGAGCTACGTAGAGGTATGCACCACGAGAGCTTTCGGAGAGCGCGTACCCGTGAAACAAGAGAGGAGATAGAGAGCAAGTAGAGAGAGAATATCCTTCTTCTTCTTAATCTTCTTCCCATAAACAAGAGAGAAGAGCTTATGGACATGGTGATGAAGAGCTTGCACCACTCCGTATAATAGGTAAGTATTGCCTTATGGTAGTAGACGCAGTAGACGACACTGAAAACTGAGCACTACATGTGAATTTATAGGCACTAGACAAAGCAAGAGTGAGCCCCAAGACAAAAACTAGTGCTAGTTTTCAGCCAAGAATAGTTGCAAGCTTTTGGGCACTTTGCTAAAATCATGGCTTGGCTTTTGGTGGTCAACTCTCCCACTTACCATTCAATTTTTATAGTAAAACTGATCAATTGAACAGTATCCGATCACCTAATGAAACCTTGGCTAGACCATGTTGCACCGTGAAGTCCCAGCATAATTATGACTTTCATGTACTGCTCCGGCTTATTTACGGTATTGTTTTCTATAAAAAAATCTTGTAAAAATCCTGTTTTTGCTCTGGGTGATCATTTTTAAATCCAATGGAGACTAAAATTCATATTTTTATGTTTAGGTCATCTTAAAAAGCTCATTGCTTTTCAAAAATGCCGAAAAGCACAAAAAGCTAAAAATAGCGTAAAAAGAAAAAAAAAACTAAAATTGAACCACGGGTTCCCTTTGTCCATTGGAATGAGAAAGCGGACTTGTTTTGCACTAAAAAGTACTAAAACTCATCAAAAGCTAAAAATAGCGTGAGAAGCACTCGAAAAGCATATTTTTACAAAATTAAACCATAGCTTCTCTGGAACAGGCAAGTTAAGAATCCAACCATGCTTTTTGCAAAAAAAAGCACCTTAAAATATAAAAAGCATAAAAAAGCTAAAAATAGCAGATTTTCTCAAAACTGAACCAAACGTCCGTCTGACCTATAGGAACATGGAAATGATCTTGCTTTTTACTTTAGAGCCTTATAATATTGTCAATCAAAATTTGACAAAACGGACATTAGAATATGTTTTTCTTATTATCAAAAGAGACCCAAAATTCGGGGATCTTACAGTGGTGTTGCAGGATGTCAACTTGGTGATTCTTATGAAAACTGAGTAGCCAAGTGCTTAAGTTATGAATGAGAAAAATGGAGGAAGACATCCAAAGAGAGGGCTTGGAAGAGGAGTTCCTTGAAGTGGAGGAGTTCATATCCTTGTCTCAATAATGGAAGAGTTGTCCATCTGATTGTGGAACAAGAAAGGTCTAAAAACCTGGAAGAAGAGGTCCCTCTTTTGGGAGGAATTCATAAAATGCAAGGAGATCAACTATTGGGCCATACATCAGAGCCATCTGGATACCCGCACCAAAAGAAAACAAGCATTTGGAAAGAAGCAGGTGCTCTATGGAGAAGGTGATAATGGTTACAATGGCATCCTCTCCATTATTAATAGGTTGTCTTCAATCATCCTTCAGGGAGAGCTCTTGGAATCAAGATTAAGTGGGCAGATAAGCCCGTAACCATTATAAACATCTATGGCCCATGCACTACAAAAGAAAGAGCCAAATTTTGGGAGAAATTTAAAGACCTCCCTGTTGATGGGGAGTGGCTCCAGATCAGAGACTTCAAGATGTTGGAGAACACCAAAGAAAGAATAGGTTCCCCTAGCATATTAGCTCGCTCTAGAAAATCTAAATGGCTCACCCTCTACGAGAAGTGGACATTGGTGGACATGTGAGAGGTCGATTGGTGGAGTAGCTCTCCAAGCTTCATGTACACTAGCCTTCAATATGCACAGACGGCTTCAAGACTAGCATATGCTACTACTCTCACCAAGCCAACCGGATTCCATCGCTGCTAGATATGAAAGTGGTTACTGCTCAATGCATGTCAGATTACTTGCTAGTTTTTATTAAACACAAAAAAGCCAAAGAAGAAGGGAAACACTTAAAGGGACTAAAAAATTTCTCCCGACAGGTGCACATCTCTTCAAAGACCCCCTATTCAGAGGCTTTGCCAAAAAATCTATGTGTAGGCTTGGAAAAGAGGTCTATACTGAAGAAATCTCAAGAAGAACGTTGTATGAAATTGGAAGTCAAAATTGAATGTCTTACCATCTTTAAATAGGAAGCAACATCTTTTGAAGTTGAACACAAAAGGTCGTTATAGGCCAAAACTGACCTAACTGAACTATAGTTGGAAAAGGTCTATCCAAGGAAACTTACCTTCAGCCTGAGGCTGCTAATTTCTTCAGGGTCTTAGAAGTCAAGAGAGGCCAAATCCGGGTCCACTCACTAGAAAACATGGATAGGAATGAGGTGAAGGACCAAGAAGAAATGGGTAAGATGATGCTTGCTTACCTAAGCCAAATCATAGGACAACCAGTAAGCCTATTTTCTGAAATAGAGCAAGTGAGGATCAAGATTTTGAGCAGCATCAAGAACAAAGTGGCACAATCAGAAGCTTATCTCCCAAAGAAGTTCTTTACTAAGGAAGAATGCTTTTTCTTGCTTAAGGAGCTTGGCAAAGAAAATTACCCGTGTTGGGACGATCCGACTACAGAGCTCTTCATTGAATTTTGGGAGGACCTAAAGTCCTCGATCATGCAAATGGCCAACCGAGCCCTGATCAATGGAACCCTTGATTTATGCCCATTAAACCCATTCCAAATAAAATCTGCTACTCCCAATTGACATACTAGTAGCCCATAACTATGATGTCAGTAGCTTACAAGGTTATTGTGTAGTCAATTTCCTTAAGAGTCTCTCCCATGCTTGATAAAGTTATAACTCCTCACCACCATGGATTTATCAAAGGAAGATCTATATATGATAACATCCTGGCAATAATAGTCAAAATAGAATATGCATCATTCACAAGGCAATAATGTTTCTTGCTACAACTTCATCTTGACAAATCTTATGATAGAACTACTTGGTCATTCATTGAGGATGTCAAGAAATATTTGGGCTTCGTGCCATGGATGTCTTGGCTAGCTATTACACTTAGTGCAAGAAGTCACTCAGAACTTCTCTCTAACAATAGAATTGTGGGAAAATTTGAGGTCAAAAGATCAAGCAAGCAAGCATGCCCACTTGCTGGCCATTGGGTCTCAACCACTAGTTACAATGCTAGACTCGACAGTGTTGCGAGAGGGGATATCCATGGCATGTCCCTACCTAACAACGACCAACTTCTAGAAAAACTCTTCACGGATGATTCCCTCCTCTTCCTTGAAGCCTACCCCGAAATTTTTAGAAAGACTCTAGAGATTGTGCAAACACTCACCGTAGCCTCAATGTCAATACGCAATATTGAAATATCGAGATTGATCTCTCTTCCAAAAAACAACCCTGACGATCCTTCTGCTTGCAGTGGTGAGATAGTCTCAAAGGCAATGATTTTTAGACAACTAGGTGCACCATTGGGGACAAACAAATATTTTCATGGGTATTGAACAAGGTGAGGAACAAGATGCGAAGGTGGGAGTATGTGTCGTTCCCCCTCACGAGTAGGGTGAGAGTGATCAATTTGTATTTTCTCCCCTACATAACCTTCAATTTCCCAATTCTAAAGCTAGCCAACTGCCATTGAAAAGAGTTCTTGAAACCAGTAAAAATATTTCTATGGAAAAATAGCACCAAAGATACGACATCGTGGCAGTAAGAACGGTGGGACCCCGTTACAAGACGGTGGAACAAGGAGGGATTGGGATTCTAAACCCAGTTATCCATGCGAAGCCCCATTGTGCCAATTTTTTTATGACAATCTCTAAGCAAAATTAGGCTTGGGATATTATGGTAAGGGACATGATTTGGAAGGATAAACTGCTCTCCCATGGTGGCCAATGGAAAGGACTAGAATTGCACGACAAAATGATAGCCCATAGGTGGACCGGCCTCAAACTAGGAGGGATAGTAGGCAAGCTTGTACAAAAGTGCAATGGTGCAACAAAGGAACTAGAGTGGAGAGAGCTTACCAGATACTTCCAAAAATCCATATTGCATTGGTTCCCCTAGATTTTTAAAGCAGAAAACATAATTTTGAACCCCCTCTGGAGGGAAATAACTAGAAATATGGACAATAAAGGTTTTAGACATCTCGCCCGCTTATAGGATGGCAATTGTAGAATCTAGAAAATATTGATCAGATTGCTTTGCAATTCAACCTAAATGGGATAGAAAGACTTTTGGCAATCAGACTTCTTGAAGGACTGGAGAATTGTTGTATCCTGGTAAGCAGTTTCGTGTTTGAGTGAAAAGCCTAGCAATGGCCCAATAACACGCCATTTTGGGAAACCTAAAACCAAGAACGCTTATCTTTTGCTAATTGTCTCAACTGATTGGTTATCCCCCCTCAATAAGCAATGGGGAAAGTAGTCGTTGGAGACAAGATGGGGGTTGGTAGTGTGTAACATATGGTCCCCACAATGGCCCATGTCAACGAAGCTCTTTCTTTGGAAAGTTATCTAGGGGCCTTTGCCAACAAGAGTGAAAGTTCAAGTCAACGGAATCGGCTCAAATAGATGTAGTGGTTGCAAAATTTCTAGTGAGGAGCTTCGACACTTATTCAAGGTTTGCTCAGCTATGAGTGGCCTGGTAGGCAAAACATGAAAGTGGGTTCAAAGGACATGGAGGACAGAATTATCTAACAATGACTTGTTTATTTGCAGGGATGAGGATTACACTACAAGAGGCTATTCATATTAGCGACACTCACACAGCGACGCTCAAAAAAAAAATTCCCGGCGTCGCTATGAGCGTCGCAAATTTCTTTGTAAATTTACGACGCTCATAGCGACGCCGGCTAGGCTAAAAAAATAACCGAGCGCGCCCAAAAACTCAGATCTCATATCTGAGTTTTTCGGCACCCTCAAGCAAGGAGCAGGTAACTCTCCCTCTCTCTCTCTCTCTCTCTCTCTCTCTCTCTCTCTCTCTCTCTCTCTCTTTTTCTTCTCCACACACACACACACACACACACACACACGAGGAGAGGAAGGAGAGCCAGGTATGCTCCTTCCCTCTCCTCATTCTCATGTTCCCTTCCCCTCTTTCTCTCTCCCTCTCTCACACACACATACACACACACACATAGTGTTTTTGAGAGAGAGAGAGAGTACAAACATAAAAAAAACGCACACACACATACATAAACAAAGAATGCACACACACATTGAGAGAGGAAAAGAGAGAGAGAGCATGCATAAACAAAAAACGCACGCATTGAGAGAGGAAAAGAGAGAGAGAACATGCATAAACAAAAAACGCACACATTGAGAGAGGAAAAAAGAGAGAAAACATGCATACGATCCAAAAAAACGCACACACATTGAGAGAGAAAGAGAGAGAAACTAATTTAACGTCGTAGGAAACTAATTAAAATTAAAAGACCTAAAGATCTAGCCGACGAGGAGTTGAACTCAAGACCTATTATTCAAGAGGGAAATGGCATAATCAATCTATCATACTTGGCATGGGTGATAGAAAGGTTATACCATTTATCTCTTTTTATTGGCACACACATCCACACACGCGCACACACACAAGAAGAAGAGAGTTATAACGTCGTAGGAAACTATCTTAAAAGACGTTAAAGATTAGGTTAGATGTAGACTTACGTTAAATTAGATTTAGGTTTATTTAAGTTAAATTAGATTAGATTTATGTTTATTTTTAACTAGATTTACGTTTATTTACGCTAGATTTAGATTTACGTTATATTAGATTAGATTTAGGTCTCCATAGACTGCGATGCCTGCATGAAGCGGGTGAAGAAAGCCCTCAATGGAATATAGGGTATTACTGCCTTCACTCATGGTGGGCTCCGTCGATCCAAAAGTACTGGTGAAATGTCTTCAGAAGATAGGGAAGAAGGTGGATCTTCAGGGCGGCAAGAGTCACTACATCCCCGACACAATGACCATCTAGACAACCTCTAGTCATTCAACAGCAACTTCAAAGTTAGTAACAAGAGCAAGAACGGTCTAAAGGGCCAATTGCTGTCGTCAGATGTGGATGGAGATGAGGCAGCGTCACTGCCGGAAGTTAACTCTCACATCTTTAGTGATGAGAATGCCAACTCTTGCCGAGTTATGTGAAAAATATGTGTTAAATCAGTTTTAAGATTCTTATAATCCCTGTTAGTTTAGTTCTTTGTTTTTAATATAACATAATTTATGTTAGATTTAGATTTATGTTATATTAGATTAAACTTAGGTTTATTTAGGTTTACCCACACACACACACACACACACACAAGAAGAAGAGAGTTTTAACGTCGTAGGAAACTATCCCAAAAGACGTTAAAGATTAGGTTAGATGTAGACTTACGTTAAATTAGATTTAGGTTTATTTTTAGTTAGATTTACGTTTATTTAGATTTACGCTTATTTACGTTAGATCGAGTCCACGCAAGAATTACTTACGGTTTAGGGTTTAGAGTTAGACGAACAGTGAAAAGATCTACTGTGAAAAGATGTTAAGATGCTGTGAAGTGCTACAGCTAGAGAAGAGGCAAAGGGGTTTTGTCCACTACATGCAGTATCATGTAGACGTGGGTGTGTAGATTTCTTGTACCCACAAATATAGGTATTGACCAATAAAGACGAGATTATAACCCGGTGGTTCTGATCTTCGTGCACCTCTAGACCGAGGTGTGCGGGGATTGGACATGACTAGAGAATGTGAGGTAAAGAGAGAGAGAGAGAGAGAGAGAGAGATAAGACGAAGAATGCCAATAGAATATTAAATTTTTTTTCCAGGTTATAAGATTTTTATCCTCATTATGAGTAGTGACGAGGATGTGGGACCGTCCAACCGAAACACATATCTCTCAACGAGGGTCTTATGTCCTTGTAATCAATGCAAGCATGCTGTGCGACGGACAAGACGTGTTTCTTTGCAGCACGTTCATGAATTTGGGGAGTTCGATCCATCTATTATAGATCGAGTTGTTGCCAATTATAACTCGTCGGACTCTGACGCTGGCCAACAAGCAGCAATCTGCCTGGCTATGGATGGCGTAAATCCATTTGGTCAAAGATCAACATCTTACAGTGTATGGCCCGTTGTCATCGTCAACTACAGCATTCCCCCGTGGTTGACTACGAAGAAGGGGCACCTATGGCTAAGCTTGATTGTGCCAGGGCGATATAAAGTGGGGAATATGGATGTGTATCTTCGTCCACTATTGGAAGAGCTACAACAATTGTGGATTGGCATAGAGGTGGTGGATATGAGCCGACACACAGGACGACGGAATGCTTTGATCAGAGGCATTCTAATGTGGACCATGCATGACTATCCCAGGCTAACAGAATGCTCAGGTGATCTATTGACACTCCTCACTCAGACACTGTAAATCTTGTTTTTTCCCATAGTTGATCTATTATCATGTGTATACATGCAGGGCTTCAAACAAGCGGATACAGAGCATGTGTCACATGTGGACCTAGACTGAATGCACGTAGGGCACCCTCACTGAAGAAGCAAATCTACGAAGGTCATCAAGCGTATCTTCCAGAGAATCATGTGTTACGCGACGGCTTTTTGGGAAGAGAGCCACCAAGGATGTCTGCACAAGCATGGTTAGAGCAGAAGGAGATGTGCGATGACGGATTGCCTCCAGGGATGAAGAGACTATCTCTATGGTACGAGTTACCATACTGGCCCCGACTCATGATCAATCACTTGCTCGATCCAATGCACATATTCAAGAATGTGGGTAATCTACTATGGGACCATCTGACCGGAAAGAAAGATACTTTGGGAGCCAGAGTTGACCTTAGAAATGTGGATCGTATGGAGCAATATTGGCCGCAAACAGCGTCTGATGGATCGATAAAACTCCCTAAAGCACCATGGATTTTCACAGGAGCCCAAGAACGCAAAGTAAAAGAGACCATTCGATCTTTGCGGACCCCCACTGGCGTAATGCACTCGCTCCGAATGTGTTTTACTAAAGAAGGAAAGCTTACCGGTTTGAAGTCACACGATTGGCATAAAATGTGTCAGGTACGTTCATAGTGGACTTTAATATCATTGCATAAAATGTGGACTTTAATATCATTGCTGCACATACTTTACAGTTTATTTTACCGGTTGCCATTGAGGGATGTTTGTCTCTCGACATCCGTAACACAATCTACAAACTTGCAAAGCTGGTGCAATGGATCTCACAAAAGGAGATCAACGTAGACTCCATACCATTCGCCAAACTAAATGCTGCGGAGCTTGTGTGCATGTTTGAGAAACATTTTCCTACTACCATGCTAACCATTCAGGTGCATCTTCTTGTTCACATAGTTGATGAGGTGGAAATAGCTGGCATAGTTCATTCCAGATGGATGTTCTTCTTAGAACGTTTCATGAAAACGCTTAAAGGATATGTGCGTCAAAAGGCACGTCCGGAGGGTAGCATGGCAGAAGGTTGGTTGGTATCAGAGTCCCTAGTGTACATTGGAGAGTGGCTAGACGGATTTGATAAAGCCCGGGACACGCTATGGCGAACCATAGATGATGAGCGCATATCTGGGATTGTCATGTGCAATCTCGGTGTTGAGAAGAAGATGACGGAAGATCTAGAGGCTAAAATCAACCGATTTTGCATGCTTCACAATCCAGTGATGCAAAAGTGGATTTCACAATATGAGGATGCAAAGCAAGAGCGACAAAGGGCACGAATCAAGTGGAGACGGGGAAGACGACCACCGATGCACTATCTAGCGGTTCTGGAGAGCCTACCAACCTTCATGAGCTTAAGATGGTTGCACAACCAATTGAAAAGCGCACAACAATGTGGTGACGAAGTGACTGAGGAAGAGTGGGAGTACTCTCGGGGTTGCGCGACCAAGGTAAGTTTGCAATGTACGACTAGCAAGTGACTTTATTTATAAACGTTTGAACGGCCACTCATAATCTTTGTTCGTTGTACTATAAGTCATACACAGCAGCATGGTGTAAAGGTCGACATTTTAGGGTGGAACGAATCGACAAAAAGCGTTTTACTCAAGATTGTGGAATCATGGCAAAATTTGAACAGTCTAGTCGACGACGTTCCTCTGATGCAGATCCTATGGTGGCGGAACTCACTTACTTCGGCACGCTGCAAGAGATTTTGAGGATCGATTACAGAGGATTTTTTGTCGACTTGTTCGACATGCAATGGTTCAAGATAATCATGGAGGGTCGCAACGCTACTGTGCGTAGAGGAGAGTCTGGTTTTCTTGAGGTGGATTCTATTAAGAAATGGACTGACCTAAGAGACACTTTCGTACTACCCGAGCATTGTGAACAAGTAAGTATGTAAATAGTTAACATCCCCCTTTTACAAGTTATGTGCTTGAAAGCTCTCATGTAAGTTATGTGGCTCTGGCAGGTAATATTTCATCCTACAAAGTCTACATCAAACTGGTGGTACGTCATAGAGGTAGCCCCTCGTAGTGCAAGGACGTATGAAGGCTACCATGTGCCAATCACAACGGCATCAATGGAGGAGATCAGAGAAGATGCTCAATCAGAAGCCGCTGCGGTGGTGCCAGACGAGCATCAAGATGCTACTACTCTATATGGGGTGCATGCAGAGGAGCTACAAAATGAAACAGAGGATATGTGTTTAAACGGAGAGCTCTATATAGATATAGGAAGTTATGCTGAGTTACGCGAGGATGAGAGAGAGATCTCTTAAAGCCACAAATATTGTATTTGAACAATTTTGCTCCGTGTTGTAAAAGCTCTGGCTCTCTAAGTACCTTCCATGGTGTATAACGCTCTTTTCTACTCGCGCTCACATCTTTTGATTGAAAATTCTGAGTTTTCGACTTGCCTCTTCTATCACTCAATTCATTGCGTCATTGTATTTATATGCGTCATTACGTCATTGTATTTAATGGTCTTTGCGTCATTGTCTACTCTATTCATTCAATATTAAGTTTAAATATTCGTGTGTTTAATGCAGGTATGGATGATGAGGAGTTTCTTTCTTCTTTGTCACCGCAGCAGAGACAGTGGTACGTGGAGCGTCATCGCTCTAGCGCATCATCGCGCGTTCCTACTCCATCCGCATCTCCCTCTCTTTCGGAGCATTCGGCGCGCTCCGAAGCTTCGGCGTCGACGAGACGAGCTTCACACTCGTCTAGACACCGGCGCTCTAGTGGTGGCGGTGGCGGTGGCGGTGGCGGTTGTTGTGGGGATTCCGCCACCGATGCCTCCACACCGCCTCGTGTTCGACGAGGCTCTTTACCCTCCCCTTCTTTGCCCGCCCCCACACCAGCCACAGCATCGCCATCTACGCCAGGTTTTGCACGGCTGACTGTTCCTAGAAGCTACACACCTCTACCTACTCCGCCAGGAGCCAGCCCACTCGACACTCCTCACTTCGGGGCCCAGACGCCGGTGGAGACACCTGACATCTGTACCCCCATCGACACGCCGCTAGAGACCCCTGCCGGGACACCCAGGTTCACGCGTCACCGGCTAGCGGCGGCATCATCATGGATGATGACGGCAAGAAGGTGATCTCGCGCATGCGTGGTCTTTGCTCTCAGCTATTTAGACACTACATACTAAACAAATGGAGTGAAGTACCAAGTGATTTAAAAAACAGAGTCATCAGCATACTTCATGATGAGTTTCCCGTTCCAACACGGGATCAGCGCTTCAATGAAGACCTGATGAAGATTCGAATGCGCGAATACTGCAAACACAAGCGTTCCGAAGTGCAAAAAGCAATCAAGAATGGGTGGAACAGGCCAGATTGGCTGGCCAAAGAAGATTGGAAGAATGCGAAGAAAGCAGCGCGCGAGAATCCCGACAAGTGGAAGCAACAAAAGGATGTAGCCAGAGCGCGAGTAGAGGCAGGGAGCTCGCACCACTTGGGGAGCGGTGGATGGGCATCATTTGAGGCCGATTTTGTAAGTGTTTTCGCATTGCTCTTTATGTTCGATAGTTTAGGGTTTATGAGTTTTTTAATTCTAACATAATGAAATCTTTGTATGTTTTGACAGTGGTCGATGACAGGACGTGATCCCACACCGTACGAGCGCGAGTACGCAGGCAGGAAGGGCTTAAACGCCCTGATGGAAATTCTCAGTTCTCGCGGCGGCATGGTTAGTATTAGGGTTTACTCTTTTCTGTTTTTTGTATTGTTTTATAAATGTCGTTATATGTTTATACTTACTGAAAGCTGTCTTTTTGTCTTTTTTTGCAGAATCCGACAGATACGCCGCTTGGACGCGATGAGATGTCTGACTAGACGACGTCAGTTTAGCCGTAGCTAGATAGCATTAGTTTAGGGTTTCTCATAGCTTATGTATCATGAGACGGATTTTATACGTCTTTTTGAACCATGTATATTATTACATTTGTCACCGCAGTTCCTTTTGCCAATCAATTCTTTATGCCTATGATGTTGTACAATTGTCATTATTACATTTGCCAATCAATTCATTTTGCCTATGATGTGTACAATTGTCAATTTTGCAAACAATGCGTCTTGTGGGTGACTATTTTGGGTCTATTATCTACCCTTGCACTTTTTTTAAAAAGTGAATCAAGTACAATATGGTTGATGGGTGGCAGGGCATTCAATGCCCTGCCACCAAAAAAAAATTCTCTCGGGCGTCGCTATTTATGGCTCTGTAGCGTCGCTATGAGTGTCGCTATAGTCTTCTGTGTAAACGTCGCTATAACCGTCGCTATGAGCGTCGCTATGAGTGTCGCTATATAGCGACGCTCATAGCGACACTTATAGCGACACGCTCGTAGCGACGGTTTTAGCGACGCCGGGGGTTATAAAAACCCAGTGTATTTCCGTCGCTAACAGCGTCACAAGAGCACACAACCTCTTGTAGTGTTAAGAGAAAGATGCTCCTGGTATGCACCCAAATTGTCAAGTTCTACTACATTAAGGAAATTTGGAAAGCCAAAAATCATAGGCTGTTTGCAGTAACTTAGTGCTAATTTCAAGGAGATAATACTTGAAAGCAAGGAGGTAATTGCCTCCATTGGTAAAAGAAACGAGTCGAACGAATGGTTTTGGGCCAACAACATTGCTTTGACGGGATAAAAGTGATCTTTTATGAGGTAGTGGGTTGATGCTTTGGGAAGCCCACATGCTTTCATATGTAGCTTGATGTCGCTCTTAGGGGGGGGCACTTAAAAAGTGAGTGCATCAAAAGGAGCTATTAAATTTCTTTTTTTTTACATTTTTACATACAAAAGGGGACCATAAAATGGAACTGGAAAACTTTTTTAGAGATTGAACAGGAAAAGGGTGTATTTTATATCTCCAAAAATCACAAATAAGGGGTTTGAAAATAGTCTTTGAACGCACATGATATAAAATAATCTATACTTAATGACCTCCCAAGATGCCGCTCAAGGCTCATCAGCATGAGCTTGAGGTTTCTTCGTACATTATTTTGATGAATACATTATACACTCACTATTGTGAGTTGGGGAAAACAAAAATCATATTGTTGTTCATGCAATATACCTTAGAGAGGTGTCTCAACATGATGTAAGGTAAGACCTGGCATGCTATGATCTCTTTCCGTGCTGGATGGAATTAGGTGGCAAGGTGCTCATTGAAAAGATCTCATTGAAGAGAATCCATAGCAAAAGACACTTTAGTTGTGAAGTGTAGCAAAAAGGCAAGTAGGAAATTTTTTTAGATTCCATGGCTAAGTTTTGGAGCATGGCTTTTATTGTAAGTTTCTTGTTTTTGTAATATATATATATATATATATATATATATATATATATATATACTCACTATTGTCAGTTTGGAAAAAAAAAACTTTTTACAACATTGGATGTAACTAGAGTTAGGAAAAGGTGTATGTCAGCTTACAATCATGCCACTTTGAAACTAAAAAAAGTTGGTTGAGAGAAAAAAGATAAGGAGAACTCCCACCTTCGTTTTGAGAAAAATAGTAAAAATAGGGTCAATTTTCAAATTTTTCGCTTGGAGAATCCATCAAAAGGAATTGTGAAAGGTTGAAAAATGATTTTTCCTTGAACACCACACCCACCTAGTCGGTCTACATTCCAAAAAAACAATTATGTTTTCTTGGAGATACCCAAGAAATCTTCAAATCCAAAGGCAAAAGAGGATAGCATGCTGCAATCATCTGATCTGCGGACCCCCCACCCAAAATCTTGCCATCATCACTTCCGTGTAGAGCTTGAACAAACCATGTGTGTGTGTGTTCTATTAAATATTAGATAATGAGACATAATTGAATTTTTACATTCAAACAACAGCTGGCAATGGAACAAGGAATAGATAAGTACAAAAACAACTCACTATTAGAATAATTTAAGTACAAGGTTTGTAGGAAAGACATCCCCTTGAAGTATGCAGATAGTAAAGGAACTTACCAAGTCATAAGTGAGTGTCCCATCCAAAGTGAAATAGCTTGCCAAAGTCAAAAAAACCTCCAAGATAAGATAGAGTCCTTACTTGCATCCATCCAAACAAGACAACAATTCAGTTAGCCTTGGATGTGTCTTACAGGTATTAATGGAATATACCAGCTGTTATCCATGTCCATCCTAAAAAAAAAAACCTTTTACAAGCTAAGTCCAAAGTAAATCGATTATATATATTATCAGAGTGTTTTCTAGTAAGAGAGAATGAAAACCTCTTCTAATCCAAGTATTAGATCACACTATTTTTTACACCACAAGTGGTATATCCCTTCAAGAAGCAAAATACTTGAGTCATACTCTGTTGGATTAATGAGGTTTTACCAGCAACTAAGCCTAAGTAATTTATAACGAGTAAGTTCTAAGATAAGAACTGATAATGTTTTTTTGTTTCTTCAAAAGATGGAGTTCACTACTTCCAAAAAACCATCACAATTTCATAGCTAGCCAAAAAGGTAGTGGCATAGCCCGTCTAAAAGTAGTAAGTGAATGTAAATATCGTATTACCTTGTCTCAAAAAAGACGAACATAGTACATATCAAGTCTTATGAATGCCATGGAACCAAATTTCTGCCAATGTTTAGAGAGAGTAGCCAACTTACCTTGTTCAATGATCCAAAAGGGTATAAGGTTTCTTTTCCAGAAAGAATTCCATATGCCGTACTTATAGAGGTTTTAAATAGATTGCAGAAGCGACAACCAATAAGAAACCCAGTCATACCAACTTCAGTACCATTTGTAGGATATAATACACTTTTGAGTTGTATCCCTTTCTAATCCCAGATCGGATGTTCACTTATACAAATGTCAAGGTAAAAAAGTCTGTATACTCACCTTCCAAAATAGTGCACCAGAGTGGTAGGATTTTCCAATCACACGGCAACAATAGTAAAAAACCATAGATCCAACTTAGATGCCCATATTCTTGATGTTTTCAGTGTCAAAACTACCAAGATCACCCCCATTTTACACCCTTTTTATTACAAAAATTAGTAAGACGGTATGAACTGACACAGTCTGCAACAAACGAGAAAAACGTGCAGAAGCTAAGAATTTCCAAGGTACCATAGTAATATCAATACCACCTATCCATCATGGGAGTAGTATTAACACCTGCTGCTTCATAGGGAAACAACATGAACCGACATAGTCTACAAACGGAAAAAGCCAGTAGAAACTCCAAGGTACCACAGTAATACCAAGACCACCTATCATTCATAAGAGTAATATAAACTCCTGTTGCGCATAGTGTGACAACCAAGACAGTCGTAAACAAACCCATCCTACCATAATATGTCTACGTAGTATACGGCTGAGGCAAGGCATTTTAAGCAAGGTATACACCTCCATCATGTTATATTCCGACAAACATTAACCACTTACCTTACTGTGCCAAATAACAATTGAATGCTCAATGTAGAACAATAGCAAGAAAATTTCAACACAATCCAGTAGCGAGGCAAGCAAGGGTAGAAAAAAACCTGAGACACCTGAGTAGTGAGCTCCATAGATCCTTTTGTGAAGCAAGCATTCAGTCTTCTCAGAAAAAACACAACAGAACAATAGTGGCCAACAAAACAGGAGAGGCCACCTTCATGGTGTAATGAAGATGGGGAACATAATCACGCTCAGCATGCTAGAGAGATATTTTATTTAGATCATTAGTTTAAACAAACAAGGGCTATGTCCCATGGTCTCTAAAAAGTAATGGCATTTGTGAAGTCATAACCCTAAAGTGACCCAGTTGTTTCCGGGTTAGAAGAAAGTGGGGGGGGGGGGGGGGGCGGGGGGGGGTCAGGGTGTTAATATTTGAAACCAAAAAGACAACCATAGTACCACAGTATGTGTGTGTGTGTGTGTGTGTGTGTGTGTGCGCGCGCGCGCGCGCGTGCATGTGCATGTGTGTGTGCATGTGTGTGTGTGTGTGTGTGTGTGTGTGTGTGTGTGTGTGTGTGTGTGTGTGTGTGTGTGTGTGTGCGCGTACCCGCCCTAACCGAAGCGCCATACACAATGGGTAGGTAGTAGGACCATTGTGTATGGGCCTACTACCTAATCAGAGAAATGAGATTCTCCTATTTAAAATGTAACCCATGCCAACTATGTTGGGTGAGAGCTTGTGTAATAGTGTTACAGATCTGGTTTCTATTAAACCCATTAAGGAAATATTTTCTAATTAGTAAAAACACCTCCTTCCAAGCAAGAAAAGAGTTAGAGGAAGAATAGAAAATTAAGTGTAGCAGGCTAATGCAAGAGCTACTAGCTACCTTGTAAGGCCTATTGCTATTCTTCTTTATGAATTCTATAAGTGGTAGCTTCAAGAGATCCCTTTTCCACACAAACCTTAGGTCATACATACCAACACATGGGTCAGGAAGGGAGATAGAGAGGTTAAGGAATTGGACAGATGTGCAGAAAGCCCCATTGGGTGTGATGATATCATGGAGAGAGGTAGGTTCAATTTTAAGGCAGTGAGGGTAAATAAGACAAATTTCATTGGGGAAGTCACTATTGTTTTATACTAAGTAAGTCATCCATGTATCTATAGGTATGTCTAAACTGTGAAAGCTTATTTCTGTAAGATTCCATGGTCTTGAGACACCATTTGTATTCAAAGAAAGAAAGATAAATATTACATATAAGTGGAGAGCATGAGAATCCCATGGGGATGCCTAAGCATTGGTTAAAGCAAAGACCGCCTGAAACTATAGTGCAGTTACTCAACAGCCAGAAAATGTAAGAGCAAAGCTTAGCTTCATTAAAGTGTAAGGAGTGTACGGAGTGAGATACATTAATCCACCTAGGTTTGTTGGAAAGAGAGATGTAAAAAAGCTTCCTCTTTCTAGCATTGGAGAAAGCTAATCTAATCACCTTGGCAAGAATAGTCTTAAGGACAAGATCCCCTTCAAGGGGAATGTTTTCATAACATTGTGTAATGTCAGCAATAAAAATGTGAAAGATATGATGAGGAAGGTTAAGCGAGACCTCTGTAGAATTTTTTGTAATCCAAAAAGGATTGTATTGAATATGTAAGAAGTCCTACTCAAATTCAGATAATATAAGGTCAAGGAACAAAGTAATATCCTTGGTGATATCAGTAAAGATACTATTGGAGGCATCAAATATCCACCTGAACTTATGCTTATGAATCTTATAAGTGGAAAATAACACAGGTAACGTAGTGTTCAACACAGAGTATCATAGAGTCCCTACGTGTTTAGCAATTTTATTGGTAATTGATTGTAGTGGAGATTTAATAAGACAGAATTCCTTACCAGATACTCAATTACGAGCGGCCTTCCAGGCAAGGTATTTGCAAACGATAGTGGGACATTTAGAGCTTTTGTCAAGCCCAACAACAAACCATTTATCATAGATTTTTTGAAAATCAAGAGTTAGCTGAGAAGTAAGCCAAGAATCATCAGATAATAACCATTTACTAGGTAGTTGTGATACTATATGAAGGAAGCATTCCTTCACAACTTCCCTTAAGTCCGGTAGGACTGTCATCTCCAGTCGGAGAGCACTAACAAGGTCAGTGAGACAACTTAGTATAGTTGATAGAGCAAGGTAAGGGTATTTGGGAAAGTTAGGTATATGATTGAGCCCTTTGGCCAAAATTCTATGTATTTTAGTATTTTCAATAATACTAAGATCACAAGTGCAAACATGGTTACCAAAAGTCTCAAAATATCTATAAAAGGTGGTAAATTGAAAGCATGTACAATGAGGAACAGAATCCTACCAAAGAAATTCATTACTGTAGATTAACCTCTTTATGGGATGTTGATACTTCCATCCTATGAGTATATTTTTGAGTAATTTGTGATTACCAAAAAAAAGAGAAAAGCACTCACAAAAAAGATTTTTGGTTGAATCCAATTGAGGAGTACATTGTGAAAGAGACAGTGAATGTAGATGAAACCATTGTCCGGATCCACTTTGTTGAGAGTTCTTCTTCCGCAAGGGCTTGTAGTAACTTGCAATTTCACCGAGGTTTAAAATTCAGGGAAGTTCCTAATGGGGGGAGACCTGCCTCTTCCTTTTGTAAAGCTACGAACTCTTCCTCGGTTAGAGGATGAACTAGGTGTAAGGAAGGAAGTGAAGGAGTTGGGGGTAATCAAAGAGTTAGCTCTTTTGAGAGCAGGGGAGTCATCCTCATCAATACAAGGTTTAAGAAGACTAGTGATGAGTTTAACCCCTTTAAAGTTAGTATAAGTAGTTAAGTAAATCCCTCGTTCATCAGATCTTAATTATTTCAAGATATCAAGCATTAGTCCACGGAAGATGTTGAAGGCAATCTGTGCAATTACAATTTGCTTAGCTTGGCCACCTAACCAAGAGCAAAATGAGGGAGAGATGAAAGTCCACATGTTTTTCCGGGAAAAGTAAGTTTAAATGGTTAAGAATAAACCAAATGGTATGATCAAACCACATGATGTTGGATTCACAAGAGGCTTTAGGGTCAAGAAATCTGTAGACACATTTTACATAAGGACGAAAGACGTTCCAGATGGATTTAGTGTAAAAATCAGGGTTACTCTTGGCAAATTCCATGTTTCCTTTGGTTCGAATGTAGAGGCCAGTATTGAAGGGGCACTTGGAGTGGTCGATGAGATTGAGATTCAAGGGTGCTTTGATAATCTCCCCTTTGTCCAAGAATTCCCCTCCTTTTAGAATCTTGAGTCTGCAATCTTCTACAGTAGAGGCAGAGAGGTTGGCAAGGTATATCCAAATTTCACTCAAAATGGGTGCTAAGAAGGCTTTGTTGGGCAAGATCCAAAGCTGATGGTCAACCCCAAGGGATTTAATTTCAATTTATCTAACATGCAAGACAGGAAAAACTTTGGATATTTTAGGCACCATCTCCAAGAGGTTCGAGTCATTGAGGGAGCAAAGATTACTCTAAAATTCCTTAATTTCTTCAAGGGCTGAACTATCCCGACAGAAGATTCCACCAGTTTGTGGGATAGATGGAGTAGTCGGTGCCCAGACAAAAGAGGGATTGAGCCCACATAACTTCCTAAGATAGTTAGACAAATCAGCACCAGAGGAGGAAAGTAGGGCAAGCTCTTCTTGGTATTGTGAGGATAACAAAGTAAGTTGGCCAATGTAATGGGTAATTAAATTCACTCCTTCCATGGATTCTTTATCCAAAGTCGTCAAAATCTTGGCCCAATCATTAAAAGAAAGCATATGTAAGACATATAATTTCTTGTCAGAGGTAAGAGCCAAATCATAGGTTAGTTGAGAAGCATCGAAGCTGCTAATACGTCTGAGTACAAGAGATGTGGCCACCCACTGAGAGGGGCTTTGAGGACAATTCCAATCCTTGTGAGAGAGCAAGAGTCTACAATTTTTCAAAAAAGTGTGGTGAGGTTCACTTATACTTACCATAGTAAGTAATACACTTTTTGGCCTTCGTAGAGAGGAAGGGTCTAGTTCTAACTGCCAAAGCATTCTTTGGTTTATGGTCCTTAAGGTATAGCTTAATTTGTTTGAGAATCTTTGCATGATTCTCAAGGTTGTGATTAGTGCTCATGCGAGTTGTCTTTCTATAGGGCTAGCAGTCTTGAAAAGGGAACAATGTAAACATAAATAAGTAGACACAGAAACTAAAAAAATTTTGGGCCTACAAAACCTTCAGCGCAAAGTCAAAGACTATAGTAGCCTTGAGCAGGGAACCTGAAAAAGAGTCTACAAAGGACCACCTAACACAAGTCAACCAATCAAGGGATTATAGACTGTGGGTCCAACTTAGAACTCAATTTCAAAGAGAATTTCCAAAGCCAGCATCCTGGTTTCTCTAGAAAGAAAAACCTTATGTATAGGATATGTGTGTAGCTGTTAAATCTTAGATAATAAGACATAATTGAATTTTTACATTCAAAGGACAGCTAGAAATGAAACAAGGAATAGATAAGTACAAAAACAACTCACTATAAGAATCATTTAAGTACAATGTTTGTAGGAAAGAGATCCCTTTTAGTATGTAGATAGTAAAGGAACTTGCCAAGTCATAAGTGAGTGTCCCATCCAAAGTGAAATAGCTTGCCAAAGTCAAAAAACCCTCCAAGATAAGATAGAGTCCTTACCTGCATCCATCCAAACAAGACAACAATTCAGTTAGCCTTAGATGTGTCTTACAGATATTAATGGACTATACCAAATGTTATCCATGTCCATCCTAAAAATAAATTTTACCTTTTGCAAGCTAAGTCCAAAGTAAATAAATTATATATATTATCATAGTGTTTGCTAGTAAGAGAGAACCAAAACCTCTTCGAATCCAAGTATTAGATCATCCTCTTTTTTACACCACAAGTGGTATATCCCTTCAAGAAGCAAAATACTTGAGTCATACTCTGTTGGATTAATGAGGCAACTAAGCCTAAGTAATTTATAACGAGTAAGTACTAAGATAAGAACTTAGAATGTTTTTTTGTTTCTTCAAAAGATGAAGTTCACTACTTCCAAAAAAACCATCACAATTTCATAGCTAGTAAAAAAGGTAGTGGCATAGCCCATCTAAAAGTAGTAAGTGAATGCAAATATTATATTACCTTGTCCCAAAAAAGACCAACATAGTACATATCAGGTCTTATGAATGCCACGGAACCAAATTCCTGCCAATGTTTAGAGAGAGTAGCCAACTTACCTTGTTCAATGGTCAAAAAGGGTATAAGGTTTCTTTTCCCAAAAGAATTCTATATGCCGCACTTACAAACGTCTTAAATAGATTGCAGAAGCGACAACCAATAAGAAACCCAATCATACCAACTTTAGTACCATTTGTAAGACATAATACACGTTCGAGTTGTATCCCTTTCTAAGCCCAGATCGGATGTTCACTTATACAAATGTCAAGGAAAAAAAGGCCGTATACTCACCTTCCAAAATAGTGCACCAGAGCGGTGGGATTTTCCAATCACACGGTAACAGTAGTAAAAAACCATAGATTCGACTCAGATGCCCATATTCCCGATACTTTCAATGTCAAAACTACCAATATCACCCTCATTTTACATCCTTTTTATTACAAAAACTGGTAAGACGGTATGAACCGACACAGTCTGCAACACCGAAAAAAACCTGCAGAAGCTAAGAACTTCCAAGGTACCATAGTAATACAAAGACCACCTATCCATCATAGGAGTAGTATTAACACCTGCTTCTCATAGTGTGACAATATGAACCGACATAGTCTGCAAACGGAAAAAGCTAGCAGAAATTCCAAGGTACCACAGTAATACCAAGACCACCTATCATTCATAAGAGTAATATAAACTCCTGTTGCGCATAGTGTGACAACCAAGAGAGTTAATGACAGCCGTAAAAAAACCCATCCTACCATAATATGTTTACGCAGTATACGCCTGAGGCAAGGCATTTTAAGCAAGGTATACACCTCCATCATGCTATTGTGCGACAAACATTAACCACTTACCTTATTGTGCCAAATAACAATTGAATGCTCAATGTAGAACAACAACATGAAAATTTCAACACAATCCAGTAGCGAGGCAAGCAAGGGTATAAAAAAACCTGAGTGGCCTGATTAGTGAGCTCCATAGCTCCTTTTGTGAAGCAAGTAGTCAGTCTTCTCAGAAAAAACACAACAAAGAAATATTGGTTAAGTGAGGGGCAGAGATGCGCCCTCACTTGTTTAAATAGTGTAAGGAGTAGGGATTGCCAGTCCTCAAAGCGGGAACCATGAGTGAGGGGCCGCCATCCTGAAGAGTGTGAGTGTGTGTGGTAGCACTAATCGGCACGCAAATTCCCATGAGTGGGGAGATCACCAACAAAATAGGAAAGGCCACCTTCATGATGTAATGAAGACAGGAAACGTAATCACGCTCTGCATGCCAAAGAGATATTTTCTTTAGATCATTAGTTTAAACAAACAAGGGATATGCCCCATGGTCTCTAAAAGGTAATGGCATTCTTGAAGTCATAAACCTAAAGTGACCCAGTTGTTTCCGGGTTAGAACAAAGTGTGTGTGTGTGTGTGTGTGTGGGGGGGGGGGGGGGGGGGGTTTAATATTTGAAACCAAAAATAAAACCATAGTAGCACAATATGTGTGTGTGTGTGTGTGTGTGTACCTTTGTCCTCTCTATCTACCTTCACACTCTTTGTATCTATGTGTTTCTTTGCCGTTACTCATTTGGTCAAATGAAGCTTTTGTAACAGTCCTACAGAAAGCACATTGTATGTAAAGCATGAGGGTGATGTACTTCTCATTGCAGTTCTCTACATGGATGATTTGTTCATCACTAGACCAAATGAGAGATATATTGTTGAATCTAAGGCTGATTTGAATGGTACTTTCAAGATGAAAGATTTGGGGTTGTTGCATTATTATTTGGGTATACAGTTTAAGCAATGTGATGGTGGTATTTCCTTGTGTCAAAAAAGTTACATAGAGACAATGTTATGTAAGTTTGGACTGGATATTTCCAATCCCATGGAAACAGGTTTGAAATTGAGTCTTCATGATGTTGATGATCCTACAGATTTCACTCTTTACCAAACTGCTAATGGATGCCTCATTTATGTGTGCAACACGAGGACGGATATTCAGTTTGCAGTCTCATAGGTCAGCAGATTTATGCATAGTCCAGGGTCTAAGGATTGGCAGGCTGTGAAGAGGATTTTTTGTTACTTGAGTGTCACTTTACATCTTGGCTTGTTTTATCCCACACGAGTGTCCACAAGTGGTTTTTTTTTTCATGCTTGCCAGCTCATGCATATCATGGTTGAGCAAGAAGCAACCTATTGTGGCCACTTCTAGTTGTGAGGCTAAGTACAGGGCAGTCTTCACGGCTACAGTTGAGCGTGTATGGCTCAGATGCCTTATGGCTAATTTGGGTGGTTGACAAGACACTGGAAACACTATCTACATTGACAGTCAAAGCGCATTGGCAATTGCGAGGAGCCCAGTGTTTCATGCTCACACAAAGAACATTGAGGTGCATTACCACTATTTCAGGGAGAGGCTCTCAGTAGGAGAGATCAGCTTGCCTTATGTGCCAACACAGGACAACCTTGCAGATCTTTTCACAAAGGCATTGTCTCGTGAGAAGTTTGAAGCTTTCCGCAAAGCTTTGGCCTTACTCCCCTTTGTGGACTGATCATGTCCTCAGGGCATGGCATTTCCCTTTAATCTATGTGCCATATCTCCTCCATCGCATCACTCCAAGGGGGATTTGTTACCATATACATGTGGTAGTGATGTGTGTGAACACACTTAGGACCGCTAGGGTATTTTTTCCCTCACTAGGAGGTTTTTTCCCCTGTGCATGGTCACTATACGCCCATCACTCTAGGGCTAACTTATCTTTCCATTGCACAGTAAGTGAAACACTCTCTGTTGTGTGCCTTGAGCTTCCTTGGTGTTCTCCAAGATGTGTGTTTTCTTGCAACCCTAATTCCAACATAAACTGGTTGTGGCTCGATTTGATGATATTGTGCGTCTGAGCAACTGGCTTATTCATGTTGTAGGAGCTAAAAGAGGGACAACACTTAACGATAAAGAGTGGCACCATGCATTGAGTTGCCTAGACCACTCAAGAGGTTTTTAGTAACACCCTTGTTTTGGTGTCGATTGTTAGGAAATAAGACGTAGCTAAATAGATAATTGAGTAGATTACTTAATGGAGAGAGACAGATTTATATACACGAGATTATAGAGTAGAGAGAGAGAGAGAGAGTACACACGATATACGTGGTTCACCCAATGTGGGCTACGTCCATGGGAAAGCAGCCACTCAATGGCTTTAGTACTTCAAAACAAAAAGTAGTTTACAAAGGGATTATACCCTTAATGGAGCTCCCGCCTTGCTTCACTCTCACCACCTCACACTCACCTTGTTGCATCAACTTCACACTATGAAATGTGTGTAGAAATGGCCTCCTTTTATAGGCCAAAAGGGTTGCCCTCTCTTATGAGAGACAGCCATGTGTAGCCGCCCTTGTGTGAATAAGTCCAAATCAGACCCTCCAATCCGCCCATGTGTGGCCGCCCTTGAGAAGACAAGTCCGCTTTTGAATTCGGCCACCGGCCATTGACTTCCGACCACCGGCCATCGGCCATTGACTACCGGCCACCGGCCAACCGACCGGTTGTTTTTCGACCACTTTCCGGCCGCCGTCCGGCCATAATATTCCGGCGAAAAAGAATATTCCGACGAAGAAAAACTCGGGGGCCTCCGCCCCCAAGGCCTTTAAAGTTGCCCCTGATTCTTGTCCGTGAAAATTTTGATTTCCGATGAGTGATTTTCCTTCACGCACGATGGCTTCTCCTCATAATGGGGGCCTTACAAATGTGCATTTTTACCACAGAAAATTACAAGGGTAAATCAGGCTCCATACTTAACATCGATTGTGGTTGGGTCCATGCCCCTTATGGAATCTTTGCCACATCAAGGTACATGTAGTGCTCGAAGGTGATTGTATTATTTTTAAGTTAATATAAATTCTCTCCACTCAAAATTGTGAGTATAGAAAAAAAAAGTATTTTGGCCATCTAATAGTTTGTAAGTGCAGAATTTTCAAACCTCATGAAGGTTTGCACAATTGCCTCCAAGATTTCAATACTTTATTGTTCTACCTTTGCAAATCAATCTTTAATATTTACCCAAGTATTCTATGAGTATTCAGTTGTTTCATAGAGCCATAAGATTGATCGAATGATCTAGATGAGAAGATAGAGATTGTATAGCTAAGGGTGAATTGTGTCATGTGATGGACTCAGTAATCGATGAAGAGGAAAATATTGTGTGTGATGTATCTATCCCCTTTTATGGAATTTGATGGAAAGAAAATCTACAAAAGAACTCTCAGTAGTCAATTGAATAGAAACCCTAAAGATTATCACAGGATAGACTAACAAGGGTGCGAAGTGGAATCTACTTATCAATTGATAAGAAGCAAAACTTCAACATGCAAATGTTTTCTAGTAGGCTCAAATTGTGCTATTCTAAGTATCGAAGGAAAGAGAAACTTGGGAATATGGATCACAACGGGGTGACAAAAAGTACATGGTACTTTGGAAGGGTCATAGCATTGAGAAGAAAGTTGGGCTTTTATATGAAATGTTAAAGTTATAGCATCTCAAACGAATGGCCGGATGTGATCCCAATATTTATTTTGTCTTTAGGTATTCATTTTACTTCTTTGTCAAAGTTATGAGTAGAAAAATTTGTTGAGGGGGGTAGTTAAGACACCCAGACTAGTATATAAGAAACACTCATCCCCCATTGTATAAATCCCTAATTCATTGCCCAGTTCTTTGGTTCTACATCCATCTCTCTCTCTCTCTCTCTCTCTCTCTCTCTCTCTCTCTCTTTCATTCTCTCCCTTCTCATTGTGCGCTTCTGCATCATCAACTTCGACATGGTATCAGAGCCCTCGGCTCACGGATCGTGAAGGAGAGCATGGCACCACAAAGAAGAGAAATGGAAGGAGCAACGGCAACATTTTTACAAGCCACACCATTGGTGGCATTTTTTCCTAGCATTTTTTTGTCAACAAGTAATTGTCACAGTGGTGTTTTGAAATGCTCTGCGTTTAGGTACCATCACGTTGCTCTTTTTGGTAGCATTTTGAAACTCAGAGGGCTAGGAGGAAACATTGGTCACACGAGCCAAATCTATCTCGACAATGTTTCAACACGCTACAAAAAGCGACCACTGATACGGGTTGTTAGACGCAAGCATCTTGAGATGCACTTGAACCAATAGGTGCTAAGGCAGTTTTTGTTAGACGCAAGCACCTTGAGATGGACTTGAACCGATGGGTGCTAAGGCAGTTCCTGGAGGTGAAGGAGGTTGTGGGTAATTGAGTTCTTGAGAGCTAGCCTCGGAGAGCACCGGTGACTGATGTGCAAGAGCGACACCTGCAGGCTCCTTTGGGTGCTGAAAACAAGACCGGAAGGCCGGCTATAGAGGGTATTTTAGTCAATGTCCTTATGTGATCCCTTTTCATAGGCATGCCATATTGCACGATGAACACGATTCACTCATAAATGAGCACGGATGTATGCGGATTACTCATGAAAGATGAAATGTTTGCACCCAAGGAATTCACATTTCATGTCTCTTCCTTGGCATGACACAATATCGGAAAGAGCACAAGAAGGATTGAGCATCAAGCATCGGTATTTCCATTGTGATTTGCCACAGTTGATATTAGAAAGACAAGTTTCGAATCCATTGTTTGTGTGTGTTTGATGAATGGTTTGGCACTCCATCTCTATGTTCATCTACATTGCTTGCATAATCTTTAAAGAAGACTAGAATTTTTCCAGTCACTTTACACAAGCAAAGGAGCCCGGTGGACTTGGAGTGCAGAGAAACAATTGGGGGGCTGGTTGCATACAAGAAGAGGTGTAGTTTTGAAGGGCGATGTCGGGGATGTGGTAAGCAGGTTGGAAAGCCCCAATATGTGCTAACAATTTTGAAAATTTCCTTTTAGCAAGAATCTAAGAGTTGTTATCGATAATTTTAGCGGTTGCCTTCACAAACGCATCTTTGCATGCATGCAACAGTCCCGTAGTTGGTGGAATCTCTCTCTCTCTCTCTCTCTCTCTCTCTCTCTCTCTCTCTCTCTCTCTCTTTTTCTCTTGTTCTCTCTCAATCTGCATTGGCTCCGTGACAGAGGTGAACCACTTTAGTTGAAGCTAATGATGGCATCCTTGCCATGTATGTTGCTAGCCTATAAGGTGTCTTGTTGTTGCAGTTCTCTCTGGATGGGGCCAAGAGAAGAAGGGGGGACGTGGAGGGCATGCACGTCTTGCTCTTTGCTTTGCTCTCTCTCTCTCTCTCTCTCTCTCTCTCTCTCTCTCTCTCACCCAAGTGTGGTAGGTTGGTTATGCAAGTCTTGAGATCATCTCTCCTCAATAGATCTTTAAGATATTTTGGGATAGTTCCCATGACGTTAAAATAATCTTCTTCTTCTTCTTCCTCTGTGTGTGTGTGTGTGTGTGTGTGTGTGTGTGTGTCTCTCTCTCTCTCCACCAAAAGTCTGCGACTTTCTTTTGAGCAATTGCCAAGGAGGCTCTTCGCAAGGGGCTGTTTTCAGCAGTCTTTTGACACTGCACCTTCATGTTTTTTTGAGGTGGTAGGGCTCATGCTGGCAAGTGTTTATGAGGCTAGGAAAGGGAAGGGAAATAACTGCTTGTAGGTCTTCTGAGGCGCTGCAAAGCAGAAGCGACATAGGAGAGGGCAAAGCACGGGACGTGCAAGAGTGAGCAAAGGAGGCAAAGCACGGGACGTGCGAGGATGCAAGAGGAGAGGGAAGGAATCTCAGCCAATAATAGGTGATTTTATTTTTTGGAGATTCTCTCTCTCTCTCTCTCTCTCTCTCTCTCTCATGTGCTTTTCGACACCTGTGTTACATGCACGTTGGGTTTTTTTTCGCGAGGGCCGGGGGGGGGGGGGGGGGGTGTGTCGAAAAGGGAGCCATTGATTGGTAGTGAGGGCTATTGCAGAAAGGCATCGTGAGGTAGCCCTTCGAGCAGTGCCTCTGTCTGCAAGAGAGGGCAAATCAGAGTCTCCTCTCTCTCTCTCTCTCTTACACACACACACACACATGCGATCAATAGAGCATGCTATGTGCGAAGGGAAGGATTGCTTGTCGAGAACTGTTGGAGAGAGGAGTGCAACGGTTTCAAAGCAGATTGCTAGTCTGGGGCTATGGGAGAGAGATGTGGGAGGCGTAGCATTGCAGCAGAGGGTGTTTGGGCCTTGGGGGCGAGGGGAAGGTACATGCCTCACCTTCGAGGGAGAGCGAGTAGGAGCATATAATTAGTTTGTCCCTACGATATAAGAGAAGAGGGCGTTATTAACTTGAAGCATTGGAAAGGAGGTGTTGTAGGGAATTACGAAGGGTGAAAGGGCCGAGTGCGGAGGTATTGGAGGCCGAGAGCTGAGAAGGGAGCATGGACAAGAAGACAAAGGGCTGCTGTGGAAACCTTGGACTATAGAGAGGCATTCAGGTTGTGTGATGGGTTTGTTCCTCATTTTGCCTTTCCATCTTGTAGTGCACCCCCGAAGGAGCACACTTATTGCTCAAGTGAAGTGATGGTGTGGTTCAGTAATATGGTTCTAGATTGTGGGTTGTTGTTCTCAGGCAAACAAGATGTTGAAGATTGGACGTTAGATGTAGCGCTTCGGTAGAGCTAGGGATGTTGTCGATGTGGATGGTGACTGACGAAGCCAAGTTGAGGGATGTACCACCGATGATGCGAGAGAAAGCCAAAGTTTGGTTCAAGGGGTTGGAAGTTCCCGATCGGCAAACATCAAAGGTGCTTCGAGCTCGTTTTATACAACACTTCAAGTAGAGGATTTTGCATGCAGATTGCAGTGCAAAACTCAAGATATTGAAAAAAGATGTGCGTGAAGAATTTGATGTGTTTTTAGAGAGACTAGAAGCTATCTGGAGACAATTGACTGCTTCTACCTATTTGCAAAATGGAGATGTGTTCAAGTTTGAGAGATACATGGCATGTTTACACCCAAATATTAGAGAGAAGGTGGAGTATGGAGATCCACATATCTATGTTGATGCGGTGTTGCTTGCAAGAATCAAGAGCAAGAAAGAAAAGCGGAAGTGCTAGGACTCCTCAATCTTGAAGATTCTGCCACCGTGTTGTGCAAAGAGCAACTAAAGAGGACACACGCAAGGGGAGGTGCATCGACTATAGCTGACCAAGGGGTAAGACAAGCTACATATTTTGTACCTTATGTTTCTCATGCAACCACACAAGAGGAAAGTGATAGCTACTTCAAAGAGGAAGCAAGCCTTGAAAGGGTGCCAAAGGTAGCTATGCATGAAGAGCAGGTTGTAGCAAGTTCAAAGGTCCATAGTGCAGAGCAGGAGGTCAAGCTTGACATAGAGACAGTGGAGCCAATTCACGAAAAAGATGAAGACTCAGAAGCAAAGTTTGAAGTGGACTTCCATGCAAAAGTTCCAGACTATGAAGACATAGGGAAGGAAGGTGATATGCTATCTACATCAGAGTTGGGAGAAGACAAAATAGAGGTATGTCAAGATGATTTTTCTATGTAGGCAGTTGGGCAACCTTGCCTTGGTGGGCCTGTAGAGGTGCATTGTATGGTTTCAGAGTTGATATATGATCGTGGAGAGGTGGCTCCAGCAATTGACTTGTGGAGACTGGTATAGGTCAACCTATGAGAGCGAGGCTCCATCCAAAGAGGAAGGTGCTTCCAATCTTACAGGTGATGAAGTATGGGGTGAGTTTTTTTCTTGTTTGTTCAATGATGTGGTGAATGAGCAGGTAGTTGTAGAGTGTGAGGGTAAATAAGCACTTCCAGAGCTCGTAGTAGGGCAATTTAATATGATTGATGTTGACGGTTTAGCAAGTGACACTCTTGGGGCTAAAGAGTTGGGTATGGGGTCAGTTTCCGGGTCACTTATAGAGCCTTTGGATACACGTTTGCAGGAGGGTATGTATGCTTGGCTATGCAGCAAGTGAAGACAAACAGCCAAGTATTAAAGCTATGTGCTATGCTATTGACGGACATGTTATTGAGGGTTGCTTTGTGAGGTGCTATGCACCGGTTATAGTGAGTGCATTATATGGATTATTCTATGGAGAGCTCTGATCTAGCAGGTGGTTGGACTATTGCATGCAATACATATGCTTCAAAGTGTTGATGTACATGATTATGGTGTATACAAGGGCTCACAGATACAAGGTTTCTAAAGTACCATGCTATGAAAAGCTACAAAAGAGGCTTGTTTCTCTGTTTACATGTGTAAACAGAGATGGAATATGCATGCTTTGTAAGTGAATGACTATAGTCAATGCCAAATATTCGATTTGGGTGGAGTTTATATCATGCATGGAAGCGCCTTTGGCTTTTTGTTTGATCTTGGAGGGTGGTGCAACTGCTGATTTATTTTCTCTCATTATTTCTATACTATCTATTCTGTTATTATATATCATACTTTACTTGTGCACTCTCATTATATAGCAACTATATATCATTTTCTCAACCACTATATATCATTTTCTCTTATACAGACTTATCATATCTTTAAATAATGTTGTAATTGAGCATAAATGCTGAACTAGGGGTTGGGCAATGATGGTGTAGCTAAACCTTGTCGACTCGAGGCAGGCCAGAAGCAAATGCATGGAAGCATGCCAGAGTGCTTAGGCAGCTGCTTGATGCAAGGTACAATAGGTATCGCCAGGATGTGTATGCCAAACGTGACATTTAGCAGGTCAAATCTTTACATTCGGAGCTATGCCAAAGGGAAGCAGCTTGCTACACATTGATGATCAGGGCGCGTTGGTACTTTGTTGTATATACAAAGTGGGTGGACCAATTCGGCGAGCTCAATGTTTTCTTGTGCTGGAAGATCGGTGTTTGGCAGTTAGCTATGCCAAGCAATTGCGGATTCAGGTTATGTGGCCATGGATCATCAGCCCAAGAAAGTATTTTTATGAAGTATTGTGAGATGTGAAGTTACGAGGTGGCCTATGCTCACAAGGGGCTGGGAGGCCTTGTTGTTATGGCATGGCGCAGAGTCGGATGCCATGTGATGCTTCTTGTAAGCAATGTGCTGAGTTTGAATTAGAATGGGCATACAGCCGATGGGAGAAGAAGAAGACGGGAAAGGAGGCTAAAGTAGGCTAGGAGGTGATGTATTGAGAATTGGTTATCGGCATGCGCGAGCGTGTGAAGTGGAGCGAAGGAAGATGTTTTTTAAGTAGGCTAAAGCTTGGAATTAACTACTAATGCATGCAAAGGGTGGGGCTACAGTGGGAGACGTGGGGGGCTGCATGCATTAAGGGGGAGTCTCCAGAAGCATAGGATGAGGCCGAGAGCTGGAGATAGATAAGGAGGGGAGCAGCGTCCAGCGGGCACGCTGCAACCTGGGGGAGTTTTTTTTGGTGCCCGCCAAGAGAAAGAGAGGAGAAGCCAGTACTGCAGGTCGCAGCAGTTGAGGAGGGTAAGTGGGTCCTCCAGTTCAAGGAGGCCGTGGGTAATTGAGTTGCCGAGAGCTGGCCTGGGAGAGCGCAGATGACTGGTGTGCAAGAGCGACACCTGCAGGAGCCTTTGGGTGCTGAAAACAGGGCCGCAAGGTCGGAGCGCTGGGATGCAAGGGTCAAGTGGGGTTGAGAACGTTGCAAAGGGGATGAGATCACTACAGGAAGAGTCGCCAAGGGGTGAAAGGACGTGACTGACAGGGGTGGAGGAGAGCGGAGGAGACAGCGTGGCCTCTGGGTGGTGTAGTCCAGGCGGCATGCTGCAGTTGGGTGTCACCAGGCGGGTGAACTTGAACTCTGCAGGCGATGATAAACTTCGAGCGCTGCTGCTGATGTGGCAGCAGCAGTTGCCATTAAAAACTTTAAGATTTTGTAAATCAACGACTATCGAAGCGCTTGAAGCACTCAAAAGTTAACCGCAAGTGCAGAGGAATAGTTGGGGCTGCCTGGGATGTGGTGAGCAGGTTGGAGAGCCCCACAATAGAGAAGAGGGCATTATTAACTTGAAGTGTTGGGTGATGTGGGGCCTTAAGAAGGGTGAAAGAGCCAGGTGCAGGAGGTCTGGGAGATGAGAAGGGAGCATGGACTAGAAAGTGGACAACCCCGGCATGCTACAAGGGAGCATGGCTTTTGGGAATTGTAAGTTAAGCATTGCTAGAGGGCATTTTTTTAAGGGAAACTCATCCTTGTATATCCGTATTTTTTGCTACGAAATTTGATAGCTCCACTCTCAAAGCCGTGTCAATCTTTTCTCTTGCTCTCGTGTCTAGTGTTTGCCAATGTATATATATGTATGTGTGTAATTGAGAGTTTTGTGTGCAAAAGGTACAAGGTTTGTGGGTATCGAGTGTGCAAAGTGGAGGTAGACCTATGGTAGAGTGAATGCATGCCGGGTGCTTTGCAAGGGCCGGTGTGCTGATTGATGTTCAATTTCTTATCTTTGGGTGAGGGTGCTCTAAACAGTTAGTGACAGAAGCTATCATGATAGGCCTTCTGATTGGATATGCGTAGTCTAGGTTGATTAGGTACGGATACGAGCAGGATTTGTTTGCACATTGTGTGTCGGAGTGTGTGATCATTTTTGAAAGACCGTTTGTAAACGATTGGGGAGATAGAACTCAATAATAGTATTGCCACTAATCCAAAGAAGGATGGGCAACTTGTAGGTATTGATCTACTGCTAAAGGATATGCTAAGAATATATGTTAGCGAGAAGCAATCCAATAGAAAAGGTTATTTCTCTAGTTTGGAGTTTACTTACAGTAGTACCGCGATTAGTTTAAGTCTATTCATGCTTATGTATGGTTTTCAACCTAGATCACCAGTTACGAGGAAGTTCATAAACTAAGAAACTTCAAGAGGTCAAGGAATTCCTCCAAGACGACTTGAATATGTTGACACTAAACAAGCATGGGATAAGTACAAAAAGTATGCTGATGATAAACATTTACAAGTTACCTTCACAAAAGAAAAAGAGCTATTTTTACGTGTACCAGAGCATTTAGAAAGTAGTTTAAAGAATAAGTAACACATAAATTATCTCCAAAATATTGTAGGCCTTTTAAGATACTCCAACGATATGGAAATATGGCTTACAAACTCTTATTACTTGCACACTCGTATTCATACGGTTTTTCATGTAAGTTGTATACCTAAAGCTTGCATAGGAATGACAATGTCATTGACTTGCATATTTTAGTTGATTTCATTGAACCTATAACCCAACTGTAGGAGCCTAAGCATATTCTCGACTATATTCATGATCTACGTATGCATATCTGAAGGAAATGCCACTTGAAAAAACATTAGAATTTTTGAAACGCAATTTTTCACGTTTGATTTTAAAGACAAAACCCTTCTCTAAGGGGAGAGTACTATCAAGCCAAGGGCCAAAGGCTAGGAGGGCCAGTTTGAACACCGGTTGGGTGGAGAGAGAGATTCTAGGCTCCCTCTAGTCTCACATCTAATGGATGGAATAACATCTTAAGTGAATGCCCAATGTGATCCCGATATTTATTTTGGCTTTAGGTATTTATTGGGTAGGGCAATTTGTTGAGGCGGGTACTTAAAGCCCCCATGCTTGTATATAAGAAACTCTCATCTTCCATTGTGTAAATCACTAATTCACTGCCCAGTATATAAGAAACTCTCAGCTTCCATTGTGTAAATCACTAATTCATTTCCCAGTTGGTTGGTCAAGTAACTCTCTTACTCTTTTTTCCTCTCGTGCATTCTATCCCTTCTCATTGTTGTGCTCTTTTGCATCATCGACTTTGACATAAAGGCCTAGTAAGAGGTGTTACCATATACATGTGGTAGTGATGTGTGTGAACACACTAGGACCGTCGGGGCATTTTTTCCCTCTTTAGGAGGTTTTTTCCCGTGCATTGTATATACGCCCATCACTTTAGGGCTATCTAACTTTCCATTGCACACTAAGTATTACACTCTCTATTGTGTGCCTTGAGCTTCCTTCGTCCTCTCCAAGCTGTGTGTGTTTCTCTGCAGCCCTAATTCCAACAATTGGTATCAGTGCAGGTCACGTCCTCCCGGGCTTAGTCGCCAGCTGCTCCAGCACACGTCTGCTCACCTTCTCCGATTTCAGTGAGCTTTGGCGAGCGTTCGCAGGTCGACAAAAATTTTGGGCTCATTTCGGCATCTATTTCCACTACAAGCAGTACTGCACAGGCTATTTCGTCATTTTGTGCAAAATTTCTTTCAGTGCCGTTTTCTGCATAACAGGTGCCGTATAGTCTTCTACGGTTTGTGCTATATACCACAGGTTATTCCCGCTCCGTTTCTCCTATTTTCGGACAGTTTTCACATCAGGTGCAGCATTTACCATGGCTGACAACAACAACACAGATGTGTTCAAGATGTTTGTTGTTGAGGACAAGTTGGATGGGGACAACTACCCTATGTGGGCTTATATGATGAAACATGTTCTTGTGTCAAAGGGTGTCTGGAACATTGTGCAGGGCATTGATGTACGTCCTGGTTCTGCGGATGTAGGCGATGTTGAGGATGTTGCAGGTCTTGCTGCAAGGATTGCAGCTGTTAGAGTTGTTTTGCCTACGGCAGAACAAGCTCGTTGGGATGTTAAGCGCAGGCTCATGCATTGATTGCGTTGTCTGTGAAGCACACCATTGTTCCTCACATCCGTTCTGCAAAATCTGCAAAACAAGCTTGGGATATTCTAGCAGGTCTTTATGCAAGCCGCAATGAGGCTAAAATTGCTTTGCTGCGTAAAGAGCTGGAGTCGAAGATTATGCATGAGGAAGATGATATGGACACTTTCCTTGCTAGTGTCAAGGATATCAATGAGCAACTTATTTCTGCAGGTGAAGTCATTTCAGACAGTTCCCTTGTGCAGACGGTTTTTGATGCCTTACCAGATTCCTACCAGACATTTGCTAGTACTTGGAGACTGATGACCCAAGGAAATCTTGAAGTTGTCAAGTTTGATGCATTATGCACATTGCTGTTGCAAGAGTCACTTTCTAGAAAAAACAGGACTAGGCAGCGTGCAGTTGAACAAGCCTTTATTGCTTCTCAAAGAAAGGGTGGTAACAGTAATGCAGCCACTTCTTATGGTTCTGCTGCCAGTGGAAAAAATTATGTTCCTAATACTTCTGCTGGCAGCAACTCGTCTGAAAATTCTGGTGATAAGGGTAAAAAGAAGATACGTTGCCATTATTGTAAAGCCAATGATCACTTGATCAAGTCGTGTCCTAAGTTGAAGGCCAAAGAGGCTAAAAAGAAAGAGGGTGGTTCCACTGCAAATGCTGGTTCCACCACAAATGCAGCCATTTTTGAGTCTTCTGTGAAAGGAGACTGTGTTGCTGATGTTGATGCAGAATGGGCTTTTAGCGCAGAGTGCACTTACAATCCTGCTGTCCATGATGCATGCTTGTCAGTTGCTGCAGATTCACATGTGTGGTATTTCGACAGTGGTGCTACAAAGCACATTACCTCACATCGTGAATTGTTTATCTCTCTCGAGTCTGTCCCTCATGGGAATTCAGTCACTTGTGCCAACAACGCCTCTTATCCAGTTCAAGGAGTTGGAAAGATTGTGCTCACTGCTGCTAATGGCAGTTCCTTCACACTTGTTGATGCACTTTATGTACCTGGGATCAAGAAGAATCTCTTGTCTGTATCCGCACTTGCTAGACTTGGACCATTAGGAAATTTCGGAGGTCATTTGGAGGGCCTTCTAAGAAAATGTATTTTTTGCACTCTCTCTCTAGAAAAAATGGCAAATAAAAGAGCTGGGTCTTTCATAGTAAAAGTTTAAAAAGTGTACTTTAAGTAGATTCCTTACTCTTTTGAACATTCGTTCGTAGTGATTGAGGGATAATCCTCTTTTCAGTTGCATTGAATGAACCTCGTCAATATGGAGGGAATGAGGCTAACATGGAGGGACGAATCCGCGGCCGCTATTCACTTTCCATTAAACCTGCACATTTGGCTAATGGCGCACTCCTCAAATGGCACAAATGTTACCCAGAAACGAGCCAAATATCACCTTCACATTGATTTGGACAATGAGTACCAACCATTGATTAAGCGCAGTAAAACAAACACACATATACCTCCCGCTTCCATAGACACGCTCAGAGCTCAAGGAGCTAAACACATAGATATCTGGACGAGAGGCTCTCTCTACCCTAAGAATCCAATGACTAATGCGTCTCCACCGTTTGTCAATCCTACAAGCTTATTGACCTTTGCTGGTGATGGAGAAAAGGGCCTTCTGGGTTATTGTAAATCACTTACAAGAGAAGCTGAAACTTACAAGATCATTCTCCAAGCTCAACAATGTGAGATTGTTCGCCTTTCACATTTACATTCTACAGATCAGGTTACCATTTTGCAACATAAAACAGAGGTACAAGAACTGAAAGAAAAGGTGCGAAGTTGTCCAATGAAGGACACCATCTTGGGTGGTCGTATCCGAAAGAAGAAATTGCGCAATCTTGAAACATTGCAGGTTGCATCAGGAGGTCTCAAGAAAAGAATCCGAGCATTAAGGTGATGCTTCTTGGTTGGCTACATTGTCTTAGTTAAGTAATCTTTTTGTTTTTTCTTGTTATGCATTGTTTTCATGTGCCTAAATAGTGTTAGTGAAGCAAATTTTCTGTTATTTACTTATGCATTGTCTTCATGTAGAGATTCAATCTATCCTGACAAGGAAAACATTGACCCCAAAGCCAATATAGGAAAGAGATTGAAGCCACTTATAAGTAAAAGCCTGGCAGCAGATATAGTACATGACAAGAAGTTTAAGGTCCTACAACGAAATGTAGTGGACCGCTTTATTTCAGAGAACTCAGTGCCTGCAAAAGAGATACAAGGCACACTTGATTCACTTGGTGTAAGCAAAAGAGGGTATTCGGCTATCCAAAAGTCTGTCTCATCCATCTTTGTTAGGAAGGGTATAAAATCCAAACTTCTACCATCAGCCTCAAGTGTTTGGAAAGAGAGGCTTTAGCTTAACGAGGCACGGGGAGACTATCTTGGACAGCCCTTTCATATTAAAGCAACTTACAGTGGCCATGGAGCAAACATGGCATATGATGAGTTCAACAATATTTTTATGGACCTGCGGATATTACAGAAGAGAATGGTGGAGTTTTACAACATCACATTTGAAGAGTCACGTGGGGTATTACATTTTGTGTTAAAACTGGATGAGTGTGAGCTTGTTAAAGAGAAAAAGCTAGAGCGTGTTACTATTACTTTAATGAATAGAGCCCTCTCAAAGTGTCCCAGTGATGATCCTTTATATTTTAGTGTTCAATCAGAATCTAACATATGGTGGCTTGGTGCGTTTGAGGTAAGCGAGATTCTCAAGTAAGCTCAAATGTTCAGATCTACTTAAGTCTCATTTATTTTGTGTTGCAGGTAAAGAAAGAAGATCATGAGATTCTATATTGGGTGTTCCATCGAACTAATATTCCGGAGGTGATTGATCGACAGACTAACCAAGGAGAGGTACTACGTCTAGATGGAAGGGGAGACCTTCAAGTTCAGTGGCATCTTGCAGGTGACCTCAAAACATTAAAGTGCATGTATAATTGTGGAATGGGTGCAATGGCAAAGTCACCGTGTTTGTTCTGCATGGAGCCTGCAAAGGTCATGGACCCAAAGTGGTGGAGAAAAGCTCCAACACGTCACATTGAGGATCCTGCTTTTCGACTGGTTTTGAAAATACCACTTGTGAATGTCCACATTTGTGCAATGCATGCCCTTTGTAGAATTGTGGAGAAAATGGTCTACTTATACATCGGGTTTGCTTGGAAGATTAAGAACTCCGCAGAACGACAAGTAGCCCTGCAGTGCTTAGAAATGGTACTGTCGGATATGGGGCTTCATGGTGGCAATGTGAAAATCCAGCGGGATGAAAAGAGATCAACTGCTGAGAAGGATGTCCCATGCAAACCATCCATCGGTGGGGTGAAGGCACGGAGGTTTTTATCTAAGCCCCAAGGTACAAGAGATCCAAAGCTAACAAAACATGGAAAAATATATAACACATCTTATGTTAGCAAGGTAGAGTATCAGAGCTGGAAAAAGCTACATATTGCAGTCAAAGACCACGAACCAACTACTCGTAACGCGAAGACTGAGGTTTGGCGATCAATAGACATCCTATTTTTGATGTGCGACAAAGATGACTGGTCACAAGGTGATATGAACAAGTTCAAGGAAAATCTCAACCTTCTGAAAAAATCATTCAAGACAGCATGGACAGACACCCAGATTACTCACTACATGGTATTATCATGTATTTCTTTCTCTCTTATGTGCAAATATGTGACTGTAAAACATTCTAACTAATCTGTTTTCATATCTAGCACATCATCTTCAATCATTTGTCATATTTTATACAGAAGTATGGGAGCCCAGCAATATGGAATACCCAAGGGATGGAAAAGTCTCATTACATGGCGAGAAATGTTTATTTCACGCACACACGACATGGTGGCTCTCGAATCAAGGCTAACAGTTTGAGAGAACTATTTGAATGGTTCTATCATAGAATCATTCATCGAATGCAGGCAAAAGAAGTCTTGGCAAATTCAGCAACAGCACAAGCCATCAGACATTTACAACAACAAAAAGTTAAAAGATCAATGGCATACAACAACTCCGGAGCTCGTGAAAGTCAACGAAGGTGGAGAGAGACAATGGTGTATGTGAATCACAAGTGGAGAAAGATACTCTGAGTGGATGACATTGTACAAAATTTATGTAATACATGATCTTATACAATTGCTACTTGAAGTGTATCAAGATTTTGAAGGTTCAATTTTGTTTTTTGGCACGTCACCCTTGTAACGAATCATGAGATGTTTTCCATACTTTAAAAGTTCATCTGGGTTTTGTCTACCAAGAGCTAGTGCCATTGCTGTGTAGGTGTAGTAATACGCTGCCCGACCACCTGTATAGCCTGGGCAGTAACCAAAACAATCTCTAGCAAACACTTTGTCCACAAGAATGACTTTATCTGCACTTTTGGGCAGCACCGGTCCACCCAAGAAGCGTGATAGTGTCTTGAATGTGTAAGTTGCTATTGAACCCTCTTGTGACATGGAATTGTGAAAAACTACTATCGGCGACTCGCAAAGCTTTGAAAGGTACTGTGCTAGGGCCGCATCCCTTCCTCGATACTCTCTTGTCCGACGCCGAAGGAAGTCATCCTTGTCAGCAATCCAAGACTGCACATACCATGTCAGAAGTGACACAAAGAGAGAGAGAGAGAGAGAGAGAGAGAGAGAGAGAGAGAGAGTTACCATGAAGCTCTCATCCTACAGAAAGAGGTTTTCTTGCCACAGGTCTACAGATGTAGTTGACCCCTGACCTGAATGGTTAAACCAATCCTCCACTTCTTTGTTACTTTTCGATGGTCTTAGGCTTTGTCTTATTGCTTGGAAGGTGGCTTCATCAGGTAGTGTCTCCTTGTATTTTTCAGCTTTCTCAAAGCATCTTCGAAGGCATTCCATTGGATTGCTGGATGTTTCCATTGCCTCATCATCACTACTATCCTCTGAAACAAATCCACTCCTCTCCTCTTGGACTCTGGAAATAATAGCCAGGGAGAAATCCTCCCTTAAATAAAAGACACTTTGCACATCATGTAAGAAGATATAGGTCCTGTCTCCAATCCTGAAGTCAGGCACAGCAGGCAACATCATCTGAGCATGCTTCTCAGTGAAGTTGCTGACATCCAATGGAAGTTTGATTTCTGTGGTTTTCACAGAGAGCATCTTACTTCTTTGTACTTCAATTGCCTCAACCTCAAGGTCAACTGTGTCTTCAACCTCCTCGACTTCTTGCATATGAGTTGTCTCCTCGCATTCTTCATCTGGTGCTGCATCCTGCTCCTCTAACACCTCATCAGGATTCTGCATGAGGAATCCAAACAGGCTGTTCAGGTAAATCATAAAGCCAAAGGCTTCCTGAATGAGTTTGCATTCTTTTTTATGCAAAGGGCAGGCTGAATGTCTGCAAGAAGGTGGTAATTCCCTATACTTCTTCAGTCCCTGTCCCTTTCCACCACAGTCATTTAAATGCACAAGAGTCATAGTAGGCAGAACAACCCTTCCTACCTGCACCATCACTTCAAACTTATCTCTGTAGGACTGCAAGAAATTATTGTGCTGAGCTAACAGGTCTTCAATGTCAAACTTTGGATTACCCTAGAGAGCTTGAAGATAGCGACTTGGATGAGCGCACTATTGATCTAACAAAACATGACGTGCCACCACGACAAACCCCTACATCCGATACAGTGGAATCACAACGGGCCGAGGGGGTCATATCAGCAGAAGATGAAAGAGCCGAGGATGAGGAAAGGTCAAATGAGCATATGGAAGGTGCTAAGGTACAACCAGAGGAGACAATGAAAGAGCCAAGTCAGCCAGTGGAGGAGCCAAAAGAGCCTATGGCTGAAACCCAAGATGAGAAAAGCAGGCCTATAGATGAGCAAAAGGATATGGATGAGGAAAGCAGGCCTAGGGATGCGCAAAATGATACGGATCAGGCAAGGATGTATGAGGCAAGCCGATCAACCGAGGGAGAGGAAAAGACCTTGGAGGAAACCTTGAATGAGGCAGAAAGAGCCATGGGGGAGACCCCTGATGAAGATGTGAATGATGACTATGAAGATAAAGCAGAGGAGAGCAACAACGATATGAACACTACAGAGACCCAGTATGGACCCTTGCTACCTGTAGATACGGTCGTTCCGGTAATGTCTATTCAAGTATGGCAAAATATGTTCAGCTTCTAACTACTTATATGTACTTGTCAACTTTTACAGAGGTTGATTATCTTGGACGTCGATGGATTGCTGCTGATGCGGGTGCCTCTCGGTGACAGAGGACCCTTTGAGGATTTGCAAACGTTTTGGATGGGAACTTGTCGAGTCGTGGTTCGTCCAGGAACCAAGGAATTTATTCAGTTTCTTCTTTCGCGCTTCAGAGTTGCCATATGGTCTTCAATGCAAAGGCAAAACTTGTCGCCACTAGTTGCAATAGTTTGCAGTGTATGCCACGCTCACACGTCAGATTTTTCCTTTTTGTATGATCAAAGAAAATGCGTTACCGTTGAGGGCCACTACCACCCTAAAAAACCACACTTACCTCTTTTGTACAAACCGTTTAGCCAAATCGGTGTACCCTTTGATGCAACTAATACACTACTAATTGATGATACTCCTGAAAAGGGAGAACTAAATCCGCCGGGAACAACTGTCTCACCACCTTCTTTCGAGGGGCATTCCTTCGATTTTTACCTTGAAGACATTCTGATTCCATACTTACAGAAATTGTATCTCAGTCCATTGTTCACAGACGAGTTTGTACTTTCTAATGAATTAAGATGACTCTTCTATCATGTCTTTGTCTTGTCTAACATATAGAGAGACCTTTGTATATCCTTGTAGAGCTTACTTCGCATTGCCTCCACCATTGTTTCCTCGGGAACTGGCCATTCCACAGTGTTCCAATCGGTTGGTAGAGGCACTTTCACCAACATGCCATTCTTATTCCCTGAGCTGAGTTGGTAAAAGTGGTCATAAAAAAAGATTCCCTCATCAGCCAGTCTTTTGCTGCTCCTCTCTGAATACTGTAGAGAACCAATGTGGGCATGAACAACATGGAAGAGGCCTATTATGCACTCCACAGGCTCCCATTGCTCATAAGAAGAGGGATAAACATCTGCAATATATATAAGAAGAGTTAAACTAAGAGTATCAATAAGTACAAATGACAAATCTAATGTAATTGAGCTGTGAAGAATGGAGACATTGCTCATAACAAGTGGGAGAAACATTGCAAAATATATAAGAAAAGTTATAATGAGAGTATCAGTAAGTTCACATGTCAAGAGTACTTACAATTGCAACGTGGTTGATGTATATCTGATACATTTCCACCGTTTGCTATCACCTCAGGATGGGTAAACACATGCTGAACAAGAACTTCCTTTACAGATCTTTTGCCGATTTCAACTTTGAAATCCAACACTCTGGCCTTCCATGCTGAGCGGTAAACGTTGATACCACTAGACCTCTTGGGTCTTCTTGGTTGCATGAGGACCCATGAACCTTTGTTTATCCTTTGTCCGACCCATTGGTTCTCTGCACTTATTGAAGCTGGTATTGTAATTGAGGATATGCTACTACTTGGCCTTCTAGGCAAAGTGCAGTTGTTGGTTGTTGGTGTGAGAGACGGTAAACACTTGGAGCCTCTTGGGCGAGAAGACGTGGACGCCATAGCTCTCAGAGAAAAGCTTTAGTGGAGGGAGATTCACTTTGAAAGCATTCTAATGGAGGGAAAGTGTTTTAGAATTCCAATATCTTGTGCGGGCTTAATGGTCACCCTCCAGTACGTTAATGACCATAAGAGAATATCAGAAGTGGGACCACATGCAAGCACCTAAAAGCTCGGTAAAAGGAAGGAAATTACTATGCTACAATCCTAGATTCGTGAAAGTTTTATGCTATTTTCCTATTTTTTGAGTCTTTCCACGTACTTTCCTACGTAACGTAGCCTTCATGCTCATTGGACGCGCTCTATTTTTCTCTCTCTTCATATGGCCCTCCAAATGACCTCTGAAATTTTCTAATGTTGTAGTCAAATTTGTGGATGACAGATGTACAGTTCATGATCTCAGTTTTGGTGATGAAATTGTTGCATCTGGGCTTTTGTGCCGTGGGCTGTATAAGCTCACTTTGTATGACAAGTGTGGACAAAATTTTTCAAATGTTGTTGCAGATTCCAGGGCTATTTCAGATGCAAAACTTTGGCATGCACGTTTTGGTCATCTGAATTTTGCCAGTTTGCTGCGTTTGCAGAAATCTGATATGGTTGCTTCTTTGCCACCTCTTGAAGCACCTGTCAAACATGTTTGTGAAGGCTGTATTTTGGGTAAGATGTAGCGTTCTAAATTTCCAAAGAATGGTTCAGTTCAGGCCACATGCAGGTTGCAGTTTGTGCATAGTGATGTTTGTGGACCCATGCAAATTCCGTCCTTGGGCAATTACCTGTACTTCGTGACTTTCATTGATGATTACTCCAGGCATGCATGGATATTTCCGCTTAAAGCGAAGTCTGAAGTTTTTATGTGCTTCAAACAATTTCTGGCTATGGCTAAAAATGTCTCGAAATGTACTATGGACACCCTCCGTTCCGATCGAGGGGGGGAGTATATGTCTCATGAATTTAATGCATTTCTGGCTAGTCGTGGGATAAAACACCAATGTACAGTGCCTTATACGCCTCAGCAAAATGGTGTTGCTGAGAGGAAAAACAGGTCACTGAAGGAAATGGCACGATGTATGGTCAAAAATCAAGCTTTACCGCATTCTTTTTGGCTTGAGGCCATCATGTGTGCCACTTATGTACTTAACAGGTGTCCTACGAAAGCTTTGCAGTCTATTACTCCATATGAAGCATGGCATGATAGAAAGCCTTCTATTGAGCACATGCGTGTTTTTGGCTGTTTGGCATATGCTTTGGTGCCACAAGTGCAGCGCAGAAAATTGGATGATAAGGCTGTCAAATGTATTTTTGTTGGTTATAGTGCTGAAAGCAAAGGTTACAGGTTGTATCATCCGCAAACAAAACGTATTCTGGTTTCTCAGGATGTAGTGTTTGTGGAAGATTCTCTTCAGCCCTTGTTGTCATGTACTAGAGAACGTAATGTAAGCTCACAGGACATTTATGACACTTTGTTGCCTCTTTTTAGTGGTGCAAATACGAATGTAAGTTCCAATGAGGCAAATGTATAGCCTATGGGGGTTTCTGAAAATGTTTTAGATCAGCCTATTACTGATGCAGATGTACATGATGTACTTGATGAGGAAAGGGCTGAAAATGAGCAGGCTAGAGGTATGTCAAAATGGCTGGTGCACACTTTGCGTGAAAGTAAATTGGATGCACCTTTGTCTAGTCGTACTCGTTCAGGCTCTCGCCATGCATCTTATGCATCAGATTGTTATGCTTTGGCTGTGTCTAGTTTACATGATGTTGAGGAGCCTCTGTCTTTTGATGAAGCACAGAATTCAGAAAATTAGATGGCTGCCATGCAATCAGAATATGATGCACTTATAGAAAATGACACATGGACTTTATGTGATTTGCCTCCTGTCAAAAAGGCCATTGGTACAAAGTGGGTTTACAAGTTGAAACGCAAACCGGATGGTGAGATCGATCGCCATAAGGCTCGACTTGTTGCAAAGGGTTATGCACAGCAAAAAGGCATAGATTATGAAGAGACTTTTGCTCCCACTTGTCGTATGACTATTGTGCGTTTTCTATGTGCATTGGCAGCTCATTTTGGTTGGGATGTACATCAATCAGACATTGTTACTGCTTTCTTGAATGGTGACATATTTGAGGAAGTTTATGTAACGCAGCCTCGCGGTTTTGTCATAAAAGGACAAGAGGACAAAGTGTGCAAATGTAACAAGGCTTTGTATGGGTTGAAGCAATCTCCTCGTGCTTGGTATGAGAAAGCTGACACTCATTTGGTCAAACAAGGCTTTCGTAACAATCCAACAGAAAGCACATTGTATGTAAAGCGTGAGGGTGATGTATTTCTCATAGTGGTTCTTTATGTTGATGATTTGCTGATCATTGGACCAAATGAGAGACATATTGCTGAATTTAAGGCTGATTTGAATGCTACTTTCAAGATGAAAGATTTGGGGATGTTGCATCATTACTTTGGTATACAGTTTAAGCAGTGTGATGGTGGTATTGTCTTGTGTCAGAAAAGTTACATAGAGACATTGCTATGTAAGTTTGGACTTGAGGATTGCAAACCTATTGCCACTCCCATGGAAACAGGTTTGAAGTTGAGTCTACATGATGCTGGTGATCCTGTTGATGTCACTCTTTACCAAACTGTTGTTGGCTGCCTCATTTATGTATGCAACACGAGGCGGGATATTCAGTTTGCAATCTCACAGGTCAGCAGATTTATGCATAGCCCAGGGTCTAAGCATTGGCAGGCTGTCAAGAGGATTTTCCGCTACCTTAGTGGCACTTTACACCTTGGCTTGTTTTATCCCAAGGGGGGATCATTGCCGCCAGCTTTACATGCTTTTTCGGACTCAGATTGGGCTGGTTGTTTTGACACGAGAGTGTCCACAAGTGGTTTTTGTTTCATGCTTGGCAGTTCATGTATATCATGGTTGAGCAAGAAGCAACCTACTGTGGCCACTTCGAGTTGTGAGGCTGAGTACAGGGCAGTCTTCACAGCTACGGTTGAGTGTGTATGGCTCAGACGCCTTATGGCTGATTTGGGTGTTGGACAGGACACTGCCAACACTATCTACACTGACAGTCAGAGCGCATTGGCAGTTGCGAGGAACCCGGTTTTTCATGCTCGCACAAAGCACATTGAGGTGCATTACCACTATGTCAGGGAGAGGCTCTCAGCAGGAGAGATCAACTTGGCTTATGTGCCAACACAGGACAACCTTGCAGATCTTTTCACAAAGGCATTGTCTCGTGAGAAGCTTGAAGCTTTCCGCAAAGCTCTGGGCTTACTCCCCTTTGTGGACTGATCCTGTCCTCAGGGCATGGCACTTCCCTTTACTCATGTGCCAGCTCTCGTTCATCGCATCACTCCAGGGGGGATTTGTTACCATATACATGTGGTAGTGATGTGTGTGAACACACTAGGACCGCCGGGGCATTTTTTCCCTCTTTAGGAGGTTTTTTCCCCGTGCATTGAATATACGCCCATCACTCTAGGGCTATCTAAATTTCCAATGCACACTAAGTATTACACTCTCTATTGTGTGCCTTGAGCTTCCTTCGTCTTCTCCAAGCTGTGTGTGTTTCTCTGCAACCCTAATTCCAACAAGAGGTCCACAATTGATCTCCATAGTCATCCTTCTAATGTGGAGATCCATGTTGCATGGAATCAAAAATCAAAGGGGAAAAGGACCTACACAAATTACAATCTTATTGACAATAAATGTGTACCCTTGTGTACCCTTGGAATCAGTGGTTCCCATTGCTAATCTATCGTACAATTTGGATACAAGAAAGTATTAGTTTGATGATGATGATGATTGTAAGATCTTCAATGACTATGTCAAAGATATTCAAGTGGTGCTTTAAAGATCCATGACAATCTTTATTGACATCCATACCATTATTGAATCGGTGTATGAAGAATTTTAAATGTATACAAAGGTTTATCTTGTGACTTTACAATGTGTTCTTGAATGTTTTATGTACGTTATTTCTTGGAGAAAGATATTCAAGTGCATGAACAATGTTTGAAATTCTAATTAAAGTGTTGTATCAACATGTCTAGTCTATGTCATTTTTTATACTTTTTCAAACAAATGTTATACGTTGATAAGTCAACTTGTTATATATTCATTTTTGCAATTGATCCATATAGAGGTTTTAAGTGTTTAGATTTTGGAAGTCAATCACCCCCAGGGCACTCATTTAGACTATCCAACTTACGGACAATCCAACACTTATGGTGTGTTATGATGGTGGCATCGGGCATGACCTTTAAAGTGAGGGTAGAGGCAACAAAAGAGAACCATGATGAGAGACAATGGGGAGATGTGACTACTTGGTTGGAGGGTTGTTGCTTTGATGGCGACAATTGAAACCCATTTTAGGAATGGCAGCGTCAATGAGGAAGAAAATGTCAATGATGAGGCATCATTGTCGAAGGAGGTGTCAACCTAATAAATAATTGAGTTGCCAATCCAAAATGTAGAACGCATGGATTGATATCAATAATAGAGGATAAAATACTCCCATAGTTCCTTTTTTGGCGCAGTAACTTATCCTTTGTTTTCCTCTTCGACTAATCACATATCTATGCCTCCCACTAAAGCAATTGTCTCGGGTGTTGTTTAGTGCAACCATGGAGTTGTTCAGTTGCACATAAGTGTTTCCCATGGGTATACACCCAACAAAGGGGCATTTTGAGTGCACCTTGTGTGCAAGTTCCCCACCGAGGGGGAGATATTCAATCCACTCCCAAAAACCAAAGTTCACGAGGGAACTCCAAACTAGACAGTGAAGGAGGCTCTGATAACAAAAACCATGTGGAGATCCTCCTTCACTGTAGAGAGAGCAGATCAAAGCAACAAGCCAACAAACTCAAACAATCCCATGTAGAGAACATAGGAAATCAAGGTAGACAAAAAAGAAAATGAAAAAATAAAGAAACGAATGAAATCAAACAAGACACGTGCGCTAAAGTAGAGTTTGGGAACACCCAACCACACACACCCACCTCAAAGTCATTTTTAACACTAGTTTGGTACCAAAAAGGACACTTTAGTGTCCTTTTTTCACGAATTTAAATAAAATGACACATGAAATCTAGAGAAGATCTCAAGAAATGCTTTAGCAAACTTATAGAATGTTATCCAAGTACTCATAAAAATAATAATTTGTCACTTTTGTACACAACCTCTATAGTAACTACACTCATGAAAAGCACCTACGCAAAACGGCAGTCAATGTTCCACTACTCGTCTTTTAAAAAAAAATCAAGATGGTGCATGCAATAATCCATGGTGACTACTTATATATGTATGTATTTGAAATTTTTGTAAATGTCACGTGAAAAAAAAAATCTTTGTGACTAAAAATAAATATAGAAAGTTATATGGGTCAAATATGCAACATTTACGAATTCAATCAACGACCACAAATAACAATAAATTTGTCTAAATTTTCAATGTCTTATGATGCATATATACTAGATTTATGACTCCATTACGTAAGGTGATACTATTTGATAGTTATGCAAGCTGCATTTAATGATTTATGTCATATCCCAAAAAATTACGCATATCATAATTCTTATTTTTTATTTATCAAAGATTAGCCTTAAAACAAAGTCTATTTTTATATTTTTTCATTTATCTTACTCATTTATATACAAATACCTCATATGAACACAATCGGGAAATTTATATACTCACCTTCTTTAGTTTTTTTATTATAACAAAAAATGTAGTATCATAACTAAGTTATGAAGCTTGATTTCTTGCTATAATAAGTTTTTTCCTATCCATACATATTGAAATCTATCAAAATCTTATTTTGATGATAATTTATATTCAATTTATGGAAATTTTGTTGAAACTGCACTAAATTTTTATGATTTTTCCTCCTTAAAATTTATCATTATAATCTTAATTTGGTATTAGTTTTGACAAAATTAAAATTTAAGTATGTTCTTCACCTCATAATTGACGCAAGGTATGAACATGAATTGTAAATTTTGTTTCTAGCTTTACCAAATAATTATGACAAGTTGAAAAAACAAGACACTTTGGTGTCTTAGGACACTTGAGTGTTTGTTTACAAAACTATTGTTAAGAGCACTAGGAGAATAACGCATGCAAAAACCAAGCTCCACACACACACACACACACATCATTGTTGTAAGATTTCAAGTTAGGGTCTCATCAACCTGTCGAATATCTATCACTAGGATAGGTGCTTGCAACAAAGGTGCTTTTATGGATACTCACACATCTTGCCGTTATAACATTAATGCAAGGGTCTCATCAACCTGTCGAATATCTATCACTAGGATAGGTGCCTTGCAACAAAGGTGCTTTTATGGATACTCACACGTCTTGCCGTTATAACATTACTGCAAGGGTTGGTATTGTGGTTTGTTTGACTTGGTGGGTTGGTGGCGGATGCCATGGCTCGGTTAGAGCATGGCTTTCTTTGTAATTGGTTTGTTTTGGTTTAATATTTATACACTCACTATTGTGAGTGTGTTTTTTTTTAACATTAATGTTTTTTTTTTAATGTGCCCAAACACTGCTCGATTCAAGGCCATTTTGAGTGGGTTGTTGGCTTCGTCCAATAGATCTTGATTAAGAGGTGTCCATTGAATTCATTCCATCTCATAGTCTTACACACACGAGACCTTTTTTCACCAAGCACAAAATGCCATACCAACCCATGCATCATTCAAGACATAATAAAAGCACTTCTCAAGCCTGCAGATATGCAATACAAATCCATGCATCAGCCAACAAATAAGGCTCTTCTCAAACTTTCAAATGAACATCATAGCTATTTTCCTCACTTCCTTGTCTCTTGACAGCTTGTGATATTTTGCCACATGCACTTTTGAATTTCTTGCAGTATTAATTTTACATACTCATAAGGTTTTTGAGGCAGGAAATTCTCCCTCAAGATTGTTCTCCGAATAGGAAAGGGGGAGATGGTGGAGCATGACAAATCCATGCACAAAATGTGGGGCACCTTAGAAAGAATTGTAGAAGAAAACCCCTCTATTAGCACTATTTTTACACTTATATTGAAGAGAAACTTGCCGATCAAAGCACAACAAGCATACAAAATACCCAAATTACAACCCAAAGGACATTGGCTACTATAAATTTTGAAAGAGCTTGTTATGAACAAATTTTGAAAGAGCTTGTTATGCAGTGTGAGCTTGTTATCATGTCCTCAGAGAACTTACATTGTTGTAAACCCTACTACATGTGTGCATATAGCAAAGTTCCCCTGATATTGGGGGCATGGCAAGAAGGCATTGGGAAGGTTAGCGGGAGAATCTCTCTTACTCTCCCCTATACCACCCTTGTTGCGTGTGCTGACAGATTCCCCCCCCCCCCCCCCCCCCCCCCCCCCCCCCCCCCCCGCTCCCAAGCATCCACTCTATCCATCTCCTCTAGCATGCCCTGTTGAAAATAATGCAAATGCAAAAACTAATAATTCTAGACCATCAATAGCTCCCGGACCCTCTATAAGCTTCAACTTCCTATTCTGTATTCTCATTAGCATGTGAAGGCCTAGGCAAGTCTCACTATCTAGCCACCTCAACTACTACTTCCCCCTGCCTCAATTGTGGATAAAATTGGAAAATTGTATCAAAATTCACCTACAAAGTTTCCATTTTTCCGTCTCTTGACTAAGAAAAAGTAAAAGGGGGAAAAAAAAAGAGGAAGAGGGGGGGGGGGAGGGGGGGATGTTTGATTAAGCGGATCTAAGAAGCCTTAAACCTGCACTTAATGCTCTTCCAAATCTACTTGTTCTTTAGACCTACATATACGTCTTCTACCATTTTGGAAACTAATGCTAGCCCCAATGACCTAAGGCTTTTTATGTCCTTTAACAAAGGCACTACTAATGGGAAAAAAAGTAATTTAGCATGAAGCAATAGTGCACATTATGAGCTTATAAAAAGCAAAACATAGGGCAGTACTTTCCCATATTAGTGGCACAAAAACACATGATGGTGTTGCAGGGCATTACTTAATTCAATCCAACTATGTTTCCCACCCTCGGTAATGGAGAATCCATCTCTTTAGCTCTCAGTCATCTCAAGTTCTTGCAAACCTGGGTTTGGCTATAAAATGGTCTCTTTTCATGTAGAAGCTTCTCTTTATTTCCTTATTTGTTAGTGTATCTCTACTATTACATATACTCTTTTAGATACAAGGTCAATAACACAAAGCAGTATCATGTAAGGGAGATCCCTTATTGGAGTGGTGGATGAAAACTGAATAGCTTGCATTCTCTCCTCTTGTTAAGGATGTACCACATGTATGTTTCATGCATTAAGCACTACAACCATAGATAGTGATCGGAATGCTATAAATTCTTGTAGTAGCAAACTTGAGCAGTAGAAGTAGACTCCATAAGCCTACTAGACATTATGCCAATGGGCAATAGACTTGTCTATACTCTTAAGAATAGAATTCCATCATGAAGACAAGTAACAAGAGTTTGGAGATAGAGCGATCATGCATGTGGGAGTGACTGCCCATCCAAATCATGCTAATTAAGTGTATGCACGCATTCATATTACTCATAAATATATATTTTAGTACCCCCGTATCATTTACCCAAGTGCATGCACACATTAATATGCACTCATAAATCCATATATCCATATATTCTAGCCCTATGCCTAGAACGTGCCCTAGTACCCCCATATCATTTATCCATATATTCTAACCCTATGACTAGAACAGGCTCTAGTACCCCCATATCATATATCCAAGCAAACATCCACCATGGCATGTCAACCCGGAAAAAAATTTCTAAGGAGCCCAACAAATGCCATCTCCAAGAAAAACAAGTGATAAAATCACAAGGCCTTGGATGGGTACAACTAGAAGGACCACTTACATCCTAGGGCTAGCAATTTAAACATCTAAGAGAAACCAAGACCTAAACATATTGCAAAGAGACTATCAAATTACATACTTTCTCATGCTCAAGGTAAAATGCATCTAAACATCTTAATTCTATCTTAGCTAACATATAATTGCCATCTTATGTTAGTCGATAAGCGATGTGCATGCACAGTGCACACAATTACCTGTAGATCTACTATAAGAAATATTACTTAATATTACTAAAAAAATAGCATTAGCGATTGCTATGTTGAAATGTATAAGCAAACATGCAAACAAAATACACACATTCATACCAATTTAGAGGAAAGAGAAGGTGAGTTCATAGCTATTGGAAATAGAGTACCAAGAAAGCTTGACTAAGTTTAACTTTTCTTGCCACTTTTCAACCACAATGCCATAAGCATAATGCACAGAACATGAGATGAGAGATATGATTACAAGGGCTATTTAGTTTTATGATAGCTTGTATTCTTTAATTTAGAAGCCTATCTACATAGGCTCAGAGCTTCAATTATCTTGAACATCGTGGAAGTGAAGAATTTGTCTATATGTAGTAAAAACACCTCTCCTCCATGAGTGAGACAACTATACAAGACACAACCTGACATTCTAGGAGTGTCATTTTTACGATGGCCAACCCAAAGTACATGTGATTGTCTCTATCCAACTTGAACAACCCTCAAAGCTGCAAAACTAAGATGTATATGCACAAGACAAAGGGAAGATACCAAGAGTGGCATATATGTGCATGCATGTGTGTGTGTGTGTGTGTGTGTGTGAGAGAGAGAGAGAGAGAGGGGGGGGGAACATGTGGGCTTTCATTATCTAGACCTATAGTTGCAGAGGAGCTTTTTGACTTGAGATCAATTCAAAGAAATCAAACAATATTGAGATGTTTATCAGCATTTATTTAGTCCTATAACCCATTAGGAAAAAATGAAAACCATGGGGAAACTACATACACCAAAGAAACTCGACCAAGGCAACCAAGACCGTTTATACAAAAAATAGTAGACTTAGATTTGTGTTTACATGATACCAGATTCTTGGTGAGCATAAACATGGGCGCATTTTTCCACATTTAGACAACAGTTGCACACAAGCGTAAGTCATTGCATGGATTGTAGATAAACACCCTTTTGTAGTCATGTTCTTCTCGAACGCAACAAGGCAGGGAGTTATAGAATACCTATTCCTATTATAGCCACAAGAAGTTTTGAACAGATTCTCACAATAATTCCCTCGTTATGACTTACCTCAACATCATGAGCTTCTGTGAGGAAGGCACAACATACCTAGCTAGGTATGCGGTGCCTCTCGAGCAGAAGCTCATGATGTTATGCATTGTATGAAAAACATTGAAAAAGGCTCCCTCTTCCTACGTGAGAAAATTTCTAAATCTTCTTGTGAGCCCACACTTAAAACAACAGGAGCTAGAGCCTTCTCTCAAGGCGCAATGAACTATGGTAAAAAAGAACACTGTACAGCATCTTGCAGACTACTATTTGTCAACTAGGATCAATCGAGAGCTGCACACCAGCTACGGGAAGCTTGCTGATGTCTAGGACGACAGGCGGTTGCACTCCCAACTCTCTGCATTTGCTCAGCTCAGCAGCAAGCAGGTACCCTTTTAGACAACTCAACTTAGTTGGCATAGAAAGCATTCAACAATTCGTAAAGTGAGAGAGATACTCCCATGGAGCGCCTTGGCTTTGGCATGACAACTTACAGGAGAGGACAGACCTCTGATTTGCTACTAGCCGACTAGCCTTGCCGGAGGTAAACCTCTTCCACCTTTCATGATGATGATATCAATCTCATCATTACTTTTACAAACTCTTCCTCTTTGATAAATGCCCACGATGGGATTCCACCAATCGAAAAATGTGGGCTCGGCAGCCAGAGGTGGCGCACACAGGCAGAGGCAATCCTGGAGACAAACAGAAATGCTGCGTTAACTCTCCCGCCACCCCTGTCGACCTTCCTTGGCTGCCTGCAGACTTGCCACGCTTCGTTAGAGGGGCTGAGGCTCGTAGCCCTTTCGGCTAGCTGCAGCCTGAGAGAGAGAGAGAGAGAGAGAGAGAGAGAGAGAGAGAGAACATCTGTCTCCTTTTCACGATTCAATGTTGCTATCAATATTGTTTGTCTTTCTAATGAGTATCTACCATCTTTTTTAACCAATCAAAAACTATCTATTTTTTAAACCAGATGTGGAGTATATTGGCTTGTCTTGGTAATGAGTGTCATATTGTGATATTGGTTCAGCAAGTGAGGTTAATCTGGCTCTAAGGTGAATGCCATCACCTATGCAGCGTGCAGCAAGAAGTGAAAGAATAAGAGGACAAGAAATGATGCCCATCATCTCCACCAATGTGATGTACACGAAGGACGAGACCAAACTCGGCCTCCTCTCCACAGTGAAGCAGCCCATTATATTGATAACCAGAAGGAGTACAACAACCTATCATTATCTTGGCACCTACTTGAGGGTTCACACCAAGGCCGTCCACCGGCACACACCACAATATATCCATTCTAACCAATAAAAAATAATACTTTTTTGAAAAAATCACTTTCTTTTTTCATTTGCAAAAAGGGAACACATCAACTATGGCCTTAGCCCTTTGAGCAAGCCAAAAAAAAACTGCAAAGAGCCAAAGTTTACATTAAATCAATTGTGGTATGTCAGGTACAAAGTTGCATGTTCGAATTCCTGGATGCAACTCTACAATCACAAAAACCATTTTCAAGTAGAAAGGAAAGAAATAATGCAAGTCTGGATATCCCAAACTTGCAAAATTACACAAATTTACCTGCCACCTTTCTAAATCACCGACACGATGTTCAATAATATCTTAAGAATGGTGGTATGATCTGGCATAAAAAAGACCTGCACCTTGGACATTCAGCTGCACAGACTGAATAGCTGTATAGTTGGTGACGATCATGCGGTTCAATTGCGGCCCCACAAACCCCATGTTTATCGCACCTTGCACACGTATTAGTCCTAGTAGCTTTCCTCCACGGCTGAAAACTGTTCCATTACTAGATGTATTAAAGGCAAAGCCACAGGTTGATATTCAAATAACAGCAGAGAAGTGCTAAAAGAAATAGCGTAAAGCTTTGGGATTTATGGCTTGTCCACACTTTCGAGCAAGCTGCCCAATTATGACTCTTCTGCCATACACTCTAAAACCAATGGATAAAGAATTCAAGTAGAGCCCTCAAATTTGAGACTTAAAGACAAGTCCCTTCCTTTTTTGTGAAGTAGAAGCTTCACTTTCAAAGAAAAATGTCAAAATTCAGATGTGGTATGGCAAAATAAAAGAAAATCTTTACTTTTTCCATCTCTGACAGCATATTAAAATCAATGCAATATATGAAATTACTTCTCATGCACATGGCTGTATATTGCGGAAAGGTAAAGTATGATACCTGATTCCTGTCAAATGCAATGAGTTATAAATTGTGAATCCTTCAAAGTCAACAACTGTGAAATGCTTCAAAATTCACAAACAGCAAGAGGAACGTCCACTCTATAAGAGCTATCAAGAGGGTCACAAACAGCAAGAATTTCTATAGAGGATTACAAAAACAGTCGTCAAGTAGTTGAGGGAACGATAATGGTAGTACTTTTGAAGAGGAGGAAACATCTGAAGAGATGGAATTCCTGCTTAGTCTGGGGTACCTTTCTCTGCATCAATTGTCTGTGTCTTCTTTTCAAAGCCCCTGTTACCCCTTATTGAAGATCCGATTTCCCAATCACTAGGGCTTTAGGGTATTTTCTGCTAGGGTCCCTCTATGGTGCTCTGGCCCGCATTTAGGCGCACCTGAGGCCCTAGAACTGCTAGTTCTATTCTAATGTGCACACAACTAATTAAATACTTATTTTCTCGTAAATGAATTAATTATTTACAAAGATTGACATTGTTACACTCACTCACAAGATATAGACCGGAAACCCAAGAAATGACCTCTAACACAATATTCTTCTCTTTCGTGAATAGTCAAATCATTAGCAAGCATCCCCATCAATTTCTCCTTTGGTAATGTTGGATTTGAAGTCAATTTGTTGATCTTCTACCGTCTTATTCTCCTTTCGAATGGCGTTAGTTTTATCCATATGCAATCCGCAAACATCCATGCCAAGCTCCAATAGACTTAGATCAAAACTTTCTTCACTGCGCGTAGAAAAAACACTCAAATATTCATCGTGCATGTCCTACGTGGCTGAAGTAGACACTTCTATCTCTTCCTCTTCTCCACTCTTTGATACTTTGCATGTCTTCATGTCGTAGCAAATTCTTTGATCTTTTGGAAGATCTACAAACATCAATGTAGCATCTATATGAAAACTGCCACTATCTCGTGGCTATCAACAATGGACTCCCCCAAAATGATTGGATAAGCTCCCAACCTTCTTAACCGGCTTCCAAGACTCATGTGTTATGGTTAAGCTTGACCTCCATCTCCACCTTTGTTCTCTACATTATGACCTTGCCTTGGATTAATTAGATAGATTCAACATTGTTCTCGCCGTGGAAAAGGGCAATGAGGAGATATGGCCACTCTCTCTACAATTGTCACAACAACGTGCTCTGTCCAATTTTCTTTTTGTCTTTTTCGAAACTCGTTGTTGAATAGCTTGCATAGCAAAGATCAGCTCTTCACGGTAGTTTGGTGGTGCCTATCTTTCAATGGTTTTGGTGAATAACCTCTACCTACACCTCCTTTCCCTTCACTTCTTGCCAAGGCACTTTCTACCCTCATTAGAAGGGGTTTTCAACTGGCATATTTTTTAGCCTTTTACTGTTTATGGTTTGGCCACCAGCCTTGTAATTGCCTTTGGGCATCTTATGTGACAATTTTTACTTTCCCTTGGAATGGGCACCATTTTGAGCAATTCAAGGGGGGGTCAAGTAATAAATATCGACTATGTTGTCTCCATGAAAGAGAGAGAGAGAGAGAGAGAGAGAGAGAGAGAGAGAGAGGTTACATACGAGTGCACACAACCACACTACCCTTGCTTGCACTGCTCTTTTGCCGCCAAACTTTGTTGCTAAATCAGCTTTATCTGAAGGACATATAATTCTAAAGGAATTATTGGATTTATAAGCGAGGGTTTTTCTCGCTTGAGACATCCGAGTACAGACATTTCTAGTGCGCCATTTAGTGTAAGGATGGGGACATTGTGAACTGGAATATCTGTAGGGCCGCCAAGAACAGATACTCCTGATGCGTCACATTGGATGGGTGACAGAGCATTTAGAAGAAGTATTCGAGCTAATGCGTCATGGAATGGGTGACATAGAGCATCGTAAAGGAGGGTTCGGTGAGAAAGGACCAGGTGATGGGTATTCCCGATGCATCACAAGGTGGATGACGAGAGCATCAGAAAGGGAATATTTCATACTCGAGAAGTATTCCAAACTCAATTAGAATTGTGCACAACAAAAGAGGCAAGCACTTGAATGAAGATGGGTTCAAAGGAAACTTTGAGGAAATGTAGTTTCTTTCTGAGAAAGCGAGTTGCTAAAGCATCTGTAAAGCAGTCTATGTTCGCATTGCATCTATGCATGAGACTCTATCCAGGGACGCCTGGGTTGTGACGTGTGAGAATTGTTTCAGCTTATAAGGTTTTATTGAGTTTTTAGCAGGTTCAAACCTTTTTTTTTTTTAAAGTGCCCGGTCGCCCACTTAATAAGTGGGCAGCCATAAGTAAGAAAAGCAGTAAAAAATCAAACACCCTCTCTTTCTCTCTCTTTTTAGCAGAAGAAAAAGCGATCTCTCTCTCTCTCCCTGTAGCCCTAGGCGCCCCCTCTATGCCCTAATTCTGCAGGGAAGACCCCCTCTATTCCTGTCAGTTGCCAAAAATTATAAAAGCGGTTTCTCTCTCACTCTTGGGGACCAAAAAAGTCAGCATTAAGGGTCAACCCATGCTGCCGCATATTTCAGCCGCCAAAATGATGCCGCCGGTGACTCCCATGGCTGCCCCAAGTGCAACCATAGAAACGGGGGACGGGGGGACGGGGCCCTAAACCGGCGGGACGTGACGGGGGATGCAGGAACGTGGGACGAGACGGGGTTTTGAGACGTAGGGACGTCCCTCACAAGGGACGGGGACAGGACGCGGGTCCCCGGTGACGGGGCAGCATGGGATGCGGGCAAGGGGCGTGACGGACGAGCGGCAAGTTTTGAAATTCACCTCTCAACGGCCAGTTTGGAGGCACTAGTTTGCTATTTAAGGGCACACAAGGGAAGGCCTTGGCAAGCCTACCCTTCTAACTTCTAAGTGCTCCCGAGTCCCATGGGAGGCTGGCCATCATCCATGCCACATGGGCCATCTCTCTCTCTCTCTCTCTCTCTCTCTCTCTCTCTCCGAGCTTGAAGGCTTGAGGCTTGGGCCTTACCTACTACCTAGTAGCCCTTTCTCCTTCTCTCCGAGCTTTCTCTAATATCTATCATCTATGGTATCTCAAGATGGATCCGAAGCTTCTCTAAGCCCTTCTCCCTCTCCTTCCTTCGGCCTAGTGTTTATTAAAGCGCGTCCCCCGTCCCTTGTTTTGCCACGTCCCCGTCCCTGGGACCCGCTGTCAGGAGTTTTTTGGAGCAAGGGATTGCGCATATGTACATACACATGCATGGTGCATCAATTGAAGAATTGTCCATTTTCCAGAGCCAGGTGGTTACGTGGGGCCCACATGTGTACAGGTAGGACAACATGTACATAGTGCATCGATTTTCATCATTACCAATACTAGTGTGTTTTTTCTACAATAATCAGAAGTTGGTAGCGCGTAAAACTTCTCGAGGAAGCTATCCGTGGGCCAACGACATGAGGTAAGCAGGTGCGTCAGATGGCATCGAGTGGCGTCAGGAGGTCGAACGGGGTCAATACTTGCACGTGGAGAAGTATGGACACAACGTGGATGTTTTCTTGTGGTAATTATGCAAAAAGGTCATCATGAGGACCATATTTTGGGCCAACTTCATGTGGTGGCGGGATGCATTATTGAAAAAAGCTGAGTGCCAGGTGTGCGGATGATGCAAAAAGGTGACAACTATGCACTGCGAGGTCAGTTTTTGGCCTGTTTGGGGTCCGTTTGAGGTCAACTAAAAGCCCAAGGGTGCCCAGGTAATAAAGCTAAGTGTGGGAACTGAAAAAACAAAGAGAAGACCAGAAAAAACGTGGAGAAGAGAGGAGGAACAGCCACAGGTGTGTTTTTGGGGTTTTTGGAGCCTGTTTTGGCCGTAAACTGCTCATTCGAGGTCAGATTTGAGCACTTTGACATTGTAGACTGGGGTTTTGGGCTGTTCCCGACGCAATGGCGCTGTCCATTTTGCCAAATTCCTCACTCTTTTTCTGCTGTTTTTGCTGTGTAAGTTTCTCCTATGAGCGAAGCTTCCGCTCCAGTTTCTGATTGTATCTGGCATGTTTTACCCATATTGTGTGAGCTATTTGCCCCATTGGTGTTGGCCCAAGCTCATTTGTATCTAAACATCATAAGTTCTCCTCTTTTGAGCTGAGTTTTTTGGGTGTGTGTGTGTGTGTCTCTCTGTATGGAGTGGGCAAGTGGATAGTCTCTCTCCTCTCACTCCATAGGTGTGTTTCCTGTCTCAGCCAGGTGTGTTGTGTAAGCCGAGTGGTGCCCCATAGTGTGTGTGTGTGTATCTTCCCAAGAGTGTGTGTCGGGTCGTTATAGAGGCGTTCTGTGTGTTTCCATCTCGCTCACATTCTTTTGGCACCCCCACGGAGGATCTTCTTCGAGTACCTTCTGCTTCGAGCTTCAAGCTTCGAGATTCGGGATTACAGGTTACAGGTTGCAGCTTGCAGCTTACAGGTTACAAGTTATAGGTTACAAGGACAGGGACGAGTACAGGTGATTCACACAGGTACAGGTAGCTGGAGTACAGTGATATACTAGCAGTGGTGTCACTTGTAGTTGTTGTGGGTATGCATCACTTGGCGCATGTTTGAGCGCATTCTCTGTTGGATTGTACGTTACTTCTGGAAACTGCCATGGTACGCCTTTGTGGAGCCATAGATTGTTTTATTTGGCAGTCCCAGCCATTTCTGAGACTTGGTCTGGAAGATAGTCATTTCTAAGACTTGACTATACGCGATTTGCATTAGCCTTCGTGTGAGGGTCGATAGCGTGAGGTTTTTATTGAGCTGGGGGATTCTCAAGTGTGGAGATCCTTTCGGTGATACAGGTAGCTGGAGCACCCTTTTCGTGACCTCGCCATAGGCTATGTACTAGTGAGTCCTATTTGATGCTCGGGTTCTATTGTTGACAGTTTATGCATACATATACAGTCTATATTTTGGGTTCCTACTGCTCTATTTCTAGGGAAACTCTGCCAAAATTTTTTCAAGTTATGATGGCTGGTTTTTTGGTCTTTTGAGCCATTTATGTTGTTATGCTGCTGAAATTTTGGCAAAATCAGAGGTTAAGTCAGGTGTGCCTTCTTGGGAGCTTCATGGTTGGCTTTAATGGATGATCAAAATGGCCCTCAATTCACTCCATTTCATTTAACTCAAAGAATCCAGATAAATGTTCATGTGTCCAGGAAGATTTTTTTCCAGCAGCGCATACTCTTTATGTTCGGGCCAAGAAGATTACGAGAGATCTTGGAATGTCCTTTGCTTGTTGTAATTCCGATGATCAACTATGAAAACTCATTTGATGTGCATGTGTTTGTCCTTATCTAAAGTTGAGCTCCATTGAAGTTTCTGGGGATTGGGTAGTCAAAAGTTTTGGGTTCTTGCACGTGTGTTCAAAGGGGTTCTCAAAGCATTGTAACTTGGGTAGCCATGGCTTTCTCTTATCCGGAGTTTCATGGAAGAAGTGATGAAGATGTGGAAGATTTTTTGGAAAAGATGGAGGTTGCCTGCATTAGCAACCAGATTCATGACCCTGCGCAGATGTTACGTCTTTTCCAAATTTGTTTAAAGAGTGATGCACGAGTCTGGTCCAAAACATTTCAAGAGGAGTTGCGTGCAGCGGATCCACCTGTAAGATTGAGTTGGGACAATCTAAGGCATGGGTTGGAAGTGGAGTTTGTGAAGATAGAAGATCCTGACAAAGTGTGGCAAGAAGTACAAGGTTTGGTGCAAAAGGAAGGTGAGCCAGTAGATACGTACATACGTAAGTTCTCATTGGCATGGGAGCGGATGTACAAGGCCTTAGCACCACAGGTACCCCAGCCTGACATGATGAAGAAGGACAGGTTCTTGGCTGGTCTTTGGGAGAATATACGTTGGAGAGTGGAGCTAAAGAAGCCTAGGACATATGAAGATGCACTAGAGGTAGCAAGGAACAAAGAGTGGAGGTTGAGGAAAATGAGCCAGTTAGGGGTGGAGTCTTTGCCCATGAGGTCTGAATTTCAGCCTATAGAGTCTTTACAAGGTCGCATGTCAGGGGTTCATCATGAACCAGTGGTTCCTGTTACTACTCAGGTTATGCCAGCAGTGGTCACTACATCGATGCAAGATGATGGGCTAAGGCAAGACATGAGGCAAGTGGTCGATTTAATGAAGAATCTCAGCCTAAACATGCTAGGTCAAGTGGGAAATAATCGAGGTCGAGGGAGGTTTGCAAATCAATCAAGAGGTGAAGAAAGGCCTAGGAATGGTGTTGGACAAAGCAATGGTAGGTTTTGGAGGCAGACGCCCACATGTTATAATTGTGGAGAGTTGGGCCACATCAGCCCACAATGTGATAAGCCACCAAGGATGGGGGGAGATATGTATCCATTGCCAAGACAGGTGCTAACTAGGTCAAATGATTATGGCATCGAAATTAAGGGAGACGAAGGAACCAGTGGACTGACCCAGGAGAAAAAGGGAAAGACAAAAGTGCTAAGTGTAGTCACCTTGGAGAAGGCATCAAAGCTAGAGGATACATTAGTGATGCCTATTGGGAAGAGGACCTCAGAGGAAAAGGAAGGAAGAAGTGTCCCAGGTCCTAGTAAGAAGAAAGGAAAGAGCCATTAAGACGAGGATGTCAAGGCCAAGAGGAAAAGAAGACCTCGTCGAAAGTTTCATGTTTCAGATTTTTCACTAGGGGATGGGCAATTAAGCTATGACTTGAAGGAGGATCTGACGAGCACGAAGGCAGATGTTACTTTTGGGCAGCTTATAGAGATGGTGACTAAGCTAAAGCGACAGTGAAAGAGGATGGTTAACCCAATGGAGAAAGAGCCAGAGAGAGGTTCAGTAAAGGTGTTGGCAATGGATGAGCTACCAGATATTTGTCCAATAGTAGATGTGTGGCATAAAGGAAAAATTTGGGACAAGGTTATGTGGATGGCGGAGCCCAAATATGTGTCATAACACACTCATGCGTTGAGAAGATGGGTCTCACAGTGGCTGGGGTGTCAGGTTTTCGGATCAGATTGGCAAACCATCAGAAAGTAAAATGTTTGGGTGTTGTAAAGAGCTTAGAAGTGGAAGCATATGATGCAAAGACAGTGGTTGATTTTCATGTGATGCCAGCAGGGTTGGGAGCATATCCTATTATACTGGACAGACCATGGTTGCGTGCAGTGGGAGCTGTTCAAGATTGGCGACATGGTACGATTAGCCTCTATGGAAAGACAGATACCAAGAAGCTATACAATATGGACACAAGGAAACGATTAGAGGAGCTTTATGAAGATGAGGATGAGTCTAGTGATGAAGACTCTTCCACGGTGACAGATGAGTACAGTGATAGCACTACCAGCAGTGATGAGGATACTGATGTTGCATTTCTTTTGATGGATAAAGAAATCCAGGAGTCTAGTTTAGTTGCATTTGCGAATGAAGTTGAAGATGAAAGTGAAGGACCTTATTAAGTGATTGAAGGGCTGATGCAAACCAAGGTTGAATTGTCAAAGAAGCAGGAATTGATGACACAAATGATCAGTGGAGACCTCTCAGCTATGGAGAAGGATATATATTTGCACATGCTGGCTAGTTTTCCTGATTTGTTCATTACTTCATATGAAGAGATCAGAGGGTTCAAGGGCGAAGAGATGCATATAGAGCTGAAAGAAGGTGCTAAGCCAGTGCGGCAAAGGCTAAGAAGGATGGGTCAAGAGCAAATGGAAGCCTTGCGAGAAGAGGTGGACAAGTTATTGAAGACAGGGTTCATAGTCCCTGTGGAGACCACAGAATGGGTGAGTCCAGTTGTAGTCAGTCCAAAGAAGGATGGGAAGTGGAGGATTTGTGTAGATTTTAAGCCCTTAAATGCAGCCACTAAGAAGAACCCATATCCTCTTCCATTCATCGATCAGATCTTGGATTCAGTGGTTGGTTATGAGAGGTACAGTGTGTGTGATGGTTTTTCACGCTATTTTCAATTGAAGATTGCTCTTAAAGACCGCACAAAGACAACTTTTATTACGCCATGGGACTGCTATTGCTACACAGTTTTGCCATTTGGGTTGTCAAATGGACCATCTTTCTATCAAGAGAGAGCAAATTGGGTATTGGAACCATTCATTGGTAGTTGTGTTAAAGTTTTCATGGATGACTTCAGTGTCTACAGCAGTAGGGTTGAACATCATGAGAAGCTGCAGATGGTATTGGCTCGATATAATGAATGTGGAGGACAACTAAATCCAAAGAAATGTCATCTAACACAGCCAAGGGTGAAGTTATTGGGCCATATGGTGTCAGAAAATGGCATTGAGGCTGATCCAGATAAGGTTAAGTCTATTATTCTTCTTCCATCACCTACGAGTACGAAGCAATTGGCAACTTTTATACACAAAGTGAAGTACATGGCACGGTTTATTCCATTGTCTTCACAGCTTCTTTATCCATTACAGCAAGTGGCAAAGCATGATCCATTGCAATGGGATGACAAGTGTGAAGAAGTGTTTCAAGAGGTGAAAGAGGTATTAGGGGGGTTGTCAGACATGCAGGCTCCTGATTGGGAGAAAGTGTTTTATGTAAATCCATCAGTAGGGGATGATGCCATTGGAGCCATGCTATTGCAAAAGGGGAAGGGCAGTCATTATATGAGGCCAATGTATTGTGCAAGCCGAGTGAAGTTAGTAGCGGAGAGAAAGTTCTCGGAAGTAGAGCTAGTGATGGCCAGTGTAATATTTGCTTGTCGACAATTTCGTCATTACTTGCTACCACGACCTTTTGTTTTCTTGACGAGTTATGCCTTTTTGCCACAGTTAATTAATGATACTAACATGTCAAATGTGGTGAAGAAATGGGTAATTGAGCTGCAAGAGTTTGAGTTCTATTTTCTAGTGGAAGATAGTACAAGGGCTACCCTAGCTGATTTGTTGACCTATAAGGAGAATCCCCTTATTGTTAAGGAAGAGGTGGTGAGAAAGGTAGTTGAAGAAGTGCCACAGATAAACAATGCACATGTGTTGTTCTTTGATGGTTCATACAGAAAGAGCCATGATGCAGCTTCAGGGGGTATAGCACTTTATGATCCAAAGGGGAAGCTAGTATGCAAGAGAGGGTTCAAATTGGATGCTCATAGTAACAATGAGGCTGAATATGCTACTCTAGAAGCCGGATTACACATTTGTTTGAAGCATGGGGTTCGAAGGTTGAGCATAAAAGGTGATGCCTTGTTAGTGGTGAAGCAAGTGCTGGGTGTGTGGAAGAGCAAGAACACCTCATTGAAGGAAATGTGCTTCAGAATTAAAGGCCTGTTAAAAAAGTTCGAAGCATGGAGCATCAGACACATTGAACGTGCTCTAAATGGAGAGACACATGACGCAGCTCAAGGCATGATTGGGGAGCTATTTGTGTTGAAGACCACTTTACTTCTTTATCATGGCCGAGAAAGTTTGGCTCAAGAAGAGGAGTTTTTGCTAACAGGAATCATTCCAAAGGAGATTCAGAAGTCTAAGAAGTATGGCTTTGTGCGTAGAGCATACAGGTACAAATTGATTGGTGATGTCTTATACATGAAAGGGGTTGATCTCGTGTTGAGACGTATACCTTGGCGGGAGGAGCTTTACAGAGTGTTGGAAGAGAATCATGAAGGCGCATGTGGTGGCCATTTTGCTCTAAAGACCACCTTGCATAAGATTTTGCAAGAGGGGTATGTATGGCCTAGTTTGCACAAGGATGTTCACCATTGGTGTAGGTCTTGCAATAGGTGTCAAGCATTTGGGAAGAGAGTGTTGAAGCCAGAGCTACGAAAAACCATTATGGCGTTTGATGTGTTTGAAAAGTGGGGGATTGATGCAATAGGCCCGTTACCTATCACAAGCAGGGGCAAAAGCTATATCTTAAAGCAGTGGACTATCTCTCTAGATGGGCAGAGGCTATAGCAGTAAAACAGATCACTGCAAAGGATGTGGCAAAATTTGTGTATGATGAAATATGTTGCAAGTTTGGGGTGCCATTAGATCTACTTTCAGATAAGGGGCCAGGCTTTAGAGCTAAACTACTAGATTTTTTATGTGCAAAGATGAAGACTAGGCACCAGCATACCACTCCTTATTACTCACAGTGTAATGGCTTAAATGAAAGATTCAATGGTGAGTTGGTACAGATTCTTTCGAAAGTGACAAAGCACCAAGGAAAGAATTGGGATTTGGAATTGCCTAGTGCATTATGGGCTTACCGTACTTCGGTGAAGACATGTACAGGGTTTACTCCATTTCATTTGGTGTATGGAAAGGAAGCACTATTACCTATGGAGGTAGAGTTACCTGCGGTCAAGATGTTAGAGAAGTTGCTTGGGCCGCCTAGTGATGCATTCAAAGAGAGGCTCTTGCAGTTACAAGAGGTTCAGTTGGATAGGATGAGCGCATTGGAGCATTATGGGCAGATGCAGGATAAGGCTTTGGCAGGCTTTGGCAAAGATAAATGAAAAGGTCAAAAGTAAGGGTATCAAGAAACATCACATGGTTTTGCGCTACAACAGTAAGTTCGACAACACCTTCCAAAAGAAGTTTCAAATTAAGTGGGAAGGCCCTTTCAAGGTAGTGGAGTGTTTTCCAAATGGTACATATCAGTTGGCTAACTTGGATGGATTTCTACATAAGTCAAGGGTAAATGGATTGCGTCTTAAATTGTATCATGCCAGGTTGATGATGGTCGAGCAAGATGAGCTGTATGTGGATCAAGGAGTGTTGGTGAAGGATGCGGAGACTTGTGACGCTGCGAGTCTCATATCGCTTTTTGCTGCTGCTGATCATGAATGATCTAGCAACCTAGGGGATGGGCAAATTATGTCAGGAGTTTTTTGGAGCAAGGGATTGCGCATATGTACATACACATGCATGGTGCATCAAATGAAGAATTGCCCATTTTCCAGAGCCAGGTGGTTACGTGGGGCCCATATGTGTACAGGTAGGACAACATGTACATAGTGCATCGATTTTCATCGTTACCAGTACTAGTGTGTTTTTTCTACAATAATGAGGAGTTGGTAGCGCGTAAAACTTCTCGAGGAAGCTATCCGCGGGCCGACGACATGAGGTAAGCAGGTGCGTCAAATGGCATCGAGTGGCGTCAAGAGGTCGAACGGGGTCAATACTTGCACGTGGAGAAGTATGGACACAACGTGGATGTTTTCTTGTGGTAATTATGCAGAAAGATCATCATGAGGACCATCTTTTGGGGCCACTTCACGTGGTGGCGGGATGCATTATTGAAAAAAGTTGAGTGCTAGGTGTGCGGATGATGCAAAAAGGTGACAATTATGAACTCCGAGGTCAGTTTTTGGCCTGTTCGGGGTCCGTTTAGGTCAACTAAAAGCCCAAGGGTGCCCAGGTAATAAAGCTAAGTGTGGGAACTGAAAAAACAAAGAGAAGACCAGAAAAAACGTGGAGAAGAGAGGAGGAACAGCCACAGGTGTGTTTTTGGGGTTTTTGGAGCCTGTTTTGGCCGTAAACTGCTCATTCGAGGTCAGATTTGAGCACTTTGACATTGTAGACTGGGGTTTTGGGCCGTTCCGGACGCAATGGCGTTGTCCATTTTGCCAAATTCCTCACTCTTTTTCTGCTGTTTTTGCTGTGTAAGTTTCTCCGATGAGCAAAGCTTCCGCTCCAGTTTCTGATTGTATCTGGCATGTTTTACCCATATTGTGTGAGCTATTTGCCCCATTGGTGTTGGCCCAAGCTCATTTGTATCTAAACATCATAAGTTCTCCTCTTTTGAGCTGAGTTTTTTGGGTGTGTGTGTGTGTGTCTCTCTCTGTGTGGAGTGGGCAAGTGGATAGTCTCTCTCCTCTCACTCCATAGGTGTGTTCCCTGTCTCGGCCAGGTGTGTTGTGTAAGCCAAGTGGTGCCCCATAGTGTGTGTGTGTATCTTCCCAAGAGTGTGTGTCGGGTCGTTATAGAGGCGTTCTGTGTGTTTCCATCCCGCTCACACCGCCACGTCCCCGAGACCTGTCCCTATCCCCATGTGACTATGAGTGCAACAAATGTCGCCAAGACTAAGTAGGCGAGTTCCATCCCGAAGAAGTGCCTACAGAGACTGCTTTCCAAGAACCGAGTTGCGTTCCGAGTTTCGAGTCTTCATAGGTAATGTTTTTGTTCATGTTTAGACGGTTTGACCTATGAGTGTTTGTTTGCAAGCGCACTTCCTCTACAGGAGAAAAGCGCTATGAGTAAATAGAGCCAGATCAGCCCAAGGGTTTTGCACCCTGAGTTTGGGAGAAGATCCACGGGTAGACTCTTGTGAGATTCTCAAGGAAGGACTTCACATCTAGGAAAGCTGAGTTGATGCTAAGATCTCTGCGGGAAGAAGACTCTCGGAATAGAGTCAGAAAAGACTTATAGGGATACCATGCCCTGAGTCTGGAAGGTGAATTCCAAAGGCAAGAACCTTGGTTCTTGAAGATTCTGAGTAAAAAAGCAGAGGTTCCTAGGGTTTTTCCTTGAGAACAAGAAGCAGAGGCTTTCAAGTACCATCGAGATTCATCTAGAACGAGTTTGGTAATGCGTTCGGTTCAAGCGCTTGTATAAAGACTTCTCCCCAATAATAAAGATACTCTTACAAGGGAGGACCAACCATCTTTTGTCCTCGGTACTGTGTCGATCTTCTCACTTTCTCTTTTTCTCTCTATATCAATTGGCTTCAATATTAAGTGATAAATTCTATTTATTAGAGCATAGTTGATATTGTTATGCACTCCCGTTTGTGACAAATTTACCGTCCACGACCCCTAATGTCATCGAGGTTGCGTGCTGCCGCAGTGCGCACTAGGTGTGGTCAAGGGCTCTAGTATGACAGCTGAGAGCAACCTTATCTTCCCCCTTATTTCTTCCTTTCCTCCTCGAGTCTTCTCGTCACGCCTTAATGTTTTGTTGCTACCTTTTGTTCTTGGTTTGTCTACAAGGTGTTTTGGCTTCTTCGCTGTCTTGTTTTTGTCTAAGTAATTGTTGCTTGTTTGTGGTTTCTTTTTTTTTTATGCGTTGCTTGTGCACCATCTCTACCTCAAACCTTCCAACACAAAAAAACGAGGGGATAAAACATGAAGAGCAAGCAGCCAAACAAGAAGGCATGCAAGCAATCACTCACCCACACTATCACACAGGAAGGCAAGCAGACAACACATCACACACAAGCACAAGCCAACCACACCACACAGGTGAATGGGTCTTCTAAGTTCTACCCCTTCTTGTCCTGCTTGGTTGAAGAGTTTTATGCAAGATTGGTGGTTCCTCTCTCAACTCTTCATCTTGTCGAGTTGTTTGAAGATTTAATTGCACTGAGCTTCTCCTCTTTCCAAGTCTACATCAGTTTGTCTTGCAATGTCTTCATGCAAGTTTTGCTATCATTCTCTCTCGTGCAATGGCTTTCCATGGTTTTAGCTCTTACTGGAGAGTGGTATGTTGTGGAGATGAAGTCTGTTGTTGGAGTGGGCCTTCTTAGAGCTTTGGAATCTGATATTGGAGATCCTTTGGTAAAGTTTTCAGCTTTCTAATTAAAACCCTTGGGTTATTGTGGATAAATTCAGCAAGCAGGCTCATTTTGTACCAGTGAAGAAGATAGTGAAGGTCGATCATTTGGCAAAGCTCTTTGTCTCGCACATTTTTTGATTGCATGAGACGCCTAAGTCTATTATGTCGGATAGAGACCCTCAATTTACCATATTTTTGTGGAGAGCAATGTGTGAGAATGTGCACACTATGCTCAAATTCTCTTTTTCATTTCATCGATGGGCAGACAAAATTTTCCAACATGGTTATTTTAGACTTGTTGAAGTGCTACACCTCCAAAAATAAGTATCAATGGGAGAAGTATTTACCATTGGTGGAGTTTGATTATAACGATATTGTTCACACTTCAAGGAGGAAGACACCATTTCAGATTGTCGAGGGTGGCAAAAAGATTTCACCTATTTTATGCACAGAGGACAAGATTTTTGCAACAGATCATCTTGTACAGGACATACTCATGGCGGCCCGGACCCTTGTGTTTATTTGCAGGAGGAGTATTGAGTGCTTGAAAGGTGTTTGTCTTTACTCATGGCTCAGAACCTTGTGGTTATTTACGGGAGAGTATTGTTGTTACTCATGGTCCGGACCTTGATGGTTATTTACGGGGGGAGTCTTAAGAAGTCTATGAGTAGTGGTTACTCTCAACACCTCCAAATTACGATGCAGGTTGCGGTTTGGGGAGCGTTTGATTGTAAAGGCCTCTATATCTACCTTTTTAGGTTAGTTGCGGGAGGAGTGATGAGGGAGTCGTTGAACAGCTCATGGCCCGGACCAAGATGGTTATTTGTGGAGGGGTGTTCATCGGCAGCTATAAGTTACTTTGTCTTGTAACACGCATATGTGAGCATTTGTGTTGCATTGTGATGTGCCAACCGCTGAATATTCCTAATTGGGTGAGATTGCTTGGATATGCAATTTTAGTGCATCAAGACACCCGTTTACAGATCATTGGATCAATGCGGTTTGGGTGTGATGGCTAATTTTGCTACGCCAGAATATCAAGAGCTTTGAGCTGGAATGAGAATATACTCCTTGTTGGATGAGATTTTTTGGAAAGTCAACGACCTAGGATATCAAGAGCTCCAATTTGGAATGAGAAAACTGATTGTCCCTCGGAATGACCCTCGAAAATTTTTCAGCTAACTTGAGTTGTTTGGAAGATATACTGTAATCACGGATGATTACTCTTCTTTCAAGAAGGGGGTTGTCACAAACAACTAACGTGTCAAACCAATGAAGAAAAGAGCCAACCTGCAAATCTCGGCCAGGGGGCCTAAACCCTAAGAAGAAGCAACTTATAGAGCCTCGCCAAGTTGGGCAAATTGTATAAGAAGTTTTTACCAACTTACGGGACCCCATCCGATGGGATCTAAGTGACCCAAAGACTAATAAAATAAAGCAAGACCCAATCACACACACAAAGAAGACTTGCGTAGCAGCTCATGACGTGGCAAGACAATACGGACACCCACGAATCACGCTGCCAGCTACTGACGTGGCAAGTGTACAAAATTTTGCATTTCAGTTGATGATATGGCAGTTGTACGGATTTTCGTGAAACGCACTGGCAAATTTGGATGTCAGATTTTGAGACCATATGCTTTTAGAACTTGAAGCTTTTCATGTAACTGCTTTTGAGAGGCCAAGGGCCTTAAAATATGTGGCCTGGGTTCTTACTCCGGCAATCTACCCAATGGGAGAAGCAAAGCAAAGCTGCAGGGATTGTACCTTGTTGAAGCGATATAAAGAAATACCGAAAGGGGTGCCAATGCTCTCTCGGGTGGAACCCCGCCACTCCCCATCTTGTGTGTCGTGCATCTCTTTCAACTCATTTGTTTTGAAGTGTCTAAAACCTGTTCAGTCTGTTCTTTTCCGTTGGCACGTGGTTCCCATCCCGTTACACCTATCAAGCCAGGGGACCGGAGCTAGCAGAACAACTAGAGGTAGAAGAAACTGAGGAGATTCTTCTACCTGATCAGGCCCTGGTGCACAAGAAAAGAAAAGAGAAGGGTAAGGTAGTCCACAGGTATTTGGTCAATTTCAGGCATTATTCAATCTTGATGCAAAGTGGACAAAGATGGGGAGGAGCCAAGACCTTGTAGGTACTCCTCAAAGAAGGCTTTGCCTTTCGGCTTTTGGTTCAACTGTCCTTATTCCAAAATGCACGTTGAATCAACGGGTTGAATCTGGTGCAATGTGTGTTGCACAAGAAGGATCTATTTCCTTTTTTAAAGATTGTTCAGAAGAGAATAGAGTCAACCAATTTCACTCCAGATTTTGGGATACTAGGAGGCTGACAATACTTTGGTGAGTGACTTTATGATTTATACATAAAAAGTTGACTAAAAGTTTTGGGATTGTGGTTAGGAATTCCTTCATAACTGAATGATTGAATTACTCTTGCAAAAATGTATTTGGTGGAGTACGAGAGGTGAAAAGTGTTGGAGTAAAGCCCCATGTGGCCGATAAGGCCAGGTGCCTGCCCACTATACTTATTCATTATGTACATAATAGAATAAGGGGACTCACATGTAGTGAGTGAGTTTTAGCCCCTGCAAACACAAGGTCTCCTCTTCTCTTCTCCATTGCTGCACACACTCACACGCTCCCGCTCTTGCACTTCAATTGGTATCAGAGCTCAAGGATTGGGAGCACCATTGGAGCTTAACAAGGAAGCAGGCAGAGAAGCAGCAAAAATTGTAGCACGTTTTTGCAGATCTGTTTTGGCCTACCAAAACGTCTTTATTCAAGCCGATTCCCGCAATTCCTAATCGGTTTTTTGTCCTCTTCAACTTTGCAGAAGAAAGTTTTCTCAAAATCTTCACCAATTTTGAGATACGTCACTCAGACTACCTGCACGTCTAGGGTACGTAGGTGCTAATTTTTACAGATCTGTTTCGACCTGTAAAAACAGCACATTTCAGGTCCATTCCCGCGATTCCCAACCGTTTTCGCGTGGTCTACAACTTTGCAGAAGGAAGTTTCTGCAAATTCTAAACAGTTTGGAAGATATGGGCTGACAGGCTGCAGGATATTCGGAAAGTTGAAGATTATGTATGCCTATTGTGGTGATTTGCTACTTTCGGAGAGCTCGAATTCAGCTTTTGTCATTCTCTTGTGTTGCGCATTGATGTTTTTCTCTCAGTGAAGAGAGTGTGGGTTGATATTTTCAACACATTTACGCGCATACCTTGAGAACACTTTGTGGATGTATGCATTCTTGTGGACTCTCAGGATTCGAGAGTGGCTTCATCACAGGTTATGTGCATTGACTTATGCAATTGAGCAGATTTCGAAAAGTGTGGTGCACAGATTTGCAGAGAGTTTTGCAAGCATTTCTGGCATGATTGTGAGCTGAATTTTCAGCTGATTCGGATGCTCATTTGCTACACATTTGGTACATGCTTGATGCACATTTATATTGCCATGTGGTTGCACATGATGTGCGCTTTTTGGCGGATGGTATTCTTCACCTTGCAATGGCATATGTGGGCTGATTTTCAGTTGTTTTGAGTATCAATTTGTGCCATATTTTTGGTTGGTTTGCATCTAAGTTTATGCTAGTATATGCCTCGCTTGTAAAGTGCGGTTGATGCACTTTGTGTTTCGGATTACAGGATCGTTTTCCAAACTCAAGGAGTTGAGACTTTGGGGCAGCTCATGTATGCTTGAGTGCGGATTTTACGCATGATTTTCTCATGGTTTTGAGCATGTTTATGGCATGTATGGTTATTATGGTTCGATAGCCAAATAATGCCGAAACTCTGCCGGATTTTTCTTGCGAGTTTATTTGTTTATGCGCATGGTTTGCAATCGTGTTTTGATTGCATTTGGCACTCAGGGGTTGCTTTGCCATAGTGTTTTGGCATCACATTGTGAGAGTGTTTGCTCATCGGATTATGTCATTTGACATACATGTGGTAATCTCTTCAGGAGGGAGATTGTTGATGCTAGTTGTTGATGCTAGTTTCATCGATTATCACATAGTGCTCTTTGATTAGAGCGGGTATTTTGGCATCATTTGAGGACTTTTGCTCATTTTGTTTCGTTACATTGTTCGCCATATTTGTTGACACTTCTCTTAGACAGCTTATGTTGTATTTTGAGAGTACTTGGTGTATGAGTTAGCCAGGATTTAGCTATTGTTAGTTGATCGATTTGTGCTTGGTCCTGTCACAGGTTATCGCCATGAACTTGGCATGTACGTCATTGTCAGGGTTTGTGTTTTTCCATACAAAGTTTGATGGTTCAAACTTTGAGCATTGAAAAGCAGGTATGCATGATGCATTGACTCAGTTGGGCCAAGTGTTGCCACTACAGGGCATGGATGCTAGGCTAGAGTCTATGACTGACGATGAGTAGGAGAACTTGGATGAGCTTGCACATTCGACGATCATGTTACACCTTGGTGAGTTTGTCTATCGCATTGGTTTGGATGCATGTACAGCTATAGAGTTATGGCAAAAATTGTGCAATGCTTTTGGCACAAATGAGTCTAGAGAGATGCCTACAGTCAAAGGACGATCTTGCAAAAATAGAGATGTTGTGTGTTGGCATTGTGGTCATACAGGGCATGTACATAGGCGTTTTCGACGGATGAGACAGCACAGGAGACAACACAAGAGGGATGCTATCACTTTGGATGATGTGGGAGCATATGTAGCGTATGTGGCTACGTATGACGGAGATGTCGCCTTTGCTTCCATGTTTCCTCTTGACTTTCTTATGTCGGTTTTTGACGACACATTACCTTCACATTGGATACTAGATGTGAGTGCTAGGTTTCACGTCACGCCGAGTCGTGAGTGGTTTAGCACATATGCTAGTGGTATGCTTGGACATGTGTGTCTAGCTGATGGTTCAATGCATGACATAGTTGGTGCAGGAGATGTCAGACTATTGTTGCCGAGTGGTGCATCATACGTGTTGCGAGATGTACGCGATGTGCCAAATTTGACGCAGAGCTTGATCTCTGTGAGTCAGTTACGAGACTGCGGATGCCAGGTAGTGTTGGACGAGCACAATTTCAGATTGCATTGTGGACAGCTAGTCATAGCTAGAGGTGCTAGTGTTGGCATGATTCATGAGACGCAAGTACATCATGTACGAGACGACACAGCCTTCGTGAGTACGCAACCATGCAGAGAGACGAGGCATGTCTCCTTTGTGGATAGGTTGCATGATGCTCCAGTTTGTGAGCATGTTGAGCCAGTTGTGCAGACAATTGTGCAGCAGGGCATGTCATTTGTGGATACGATGACGGATATGGATGACTTGAGTGTTGAGGATTTAGCCGTGATTCAATCATTCATGGATATGCTTAGGCCAAAGGCTGATGCGTGTGAGTTAGAGCTAGGCATTGCTCTTACCACACAGGGTTCAAGACAGACAGATGCTCTTGGTGCGTATGTGACATGCGCTGGACACGAGGATGGATTCCAAGGATCAAAGTTCGAGTGTCAGAGTGATTTCCATGAGTGGACTTTTGAGCCACATTTGAAGAAGATGGTCAGATTGGCAGACATTGCTAGGATTGCATCAGAATTTGGGACTCTCATGTACGAGATACTGATCTCGAGACCCGAGATTGCATTTGCAATAGGTGCATTTGCAGTGGGAGCAGCTAGTCGTGCAGTGACTGACATTGGCCTTGAGCATAGGGATCCTTTGCAACGTATGGTGAGATACCTGCAGGATGTGTGCAGCTTTGGTGAGGAGTATGGTGTCGATCGCTCTATACTTTCTCTACGATTAGAGCTGGATGCACACATATTCAGTGAGCCAGTGGGCGTTGGCTGAGGTCATACTTGTGATGGCCTTGTACAGGTTTTGTACGGTTTTCTTTTCTCTCTCACGGCCACATTGGCCTTTACGTGGGAGGTTGTTGGGGTAAAGCCCCATGTGGCCGGTAAGGCCAGGTGCCCGCCCACTTTACTTATTCATTATGTACATAATAGAATAAGGGGGCTCACATGTAGTGAGTGAGTTTTAGCCCCTGCAAACACAAGGTCTCCTCTTCTCCTCTCTTCTCCATTGTTGCACCCACTCTCACACGCTCCCGCTCGTGCACTTCAAAAAGTCTACAACATTTTTGTCTCTACCCACACGGAGGGGTGATACGGATGATTGATATGATAAATTTGGTTAGTGCATCTAGACATCCGCTAGAAATCAGTGCGATCTTGATGTGATGACTAAATGATTCATTAAATTCACAGTTATGTATGAGGCAAGTTCTAGTGTTAAAGTTGTCAATTTTGTTCATGTATCATGCAGCCTGTTTATAATATAAGCAAGGCAATAGGAGAGATGGAGAGGTCATTGCATGAAGTGGAGTTGCTTGTGTGGGCTCTTGTTTATGCTACAAAAAGGATCAAATGCTATTAAACTTGTCGTCCTTTTGTGGTGCTTTCCTCTTGTGTGTTGAGTCCTCAAATTATTGAGATATCCTCGAGATAACCTAAAAGTTAAAAATGGATCTTGGAGATTCAAAAGATTCATATAACCTTCATCAAAGACATCAGTGTTCGTGCTCATATGACTAATATGCTTACATACAAAGAGGTGGCAGCAAAGACAAAGCATGTCAACGAAGTGGAGAGACAAGTGGTTCCGAGTCCAAGCATGCATGAGGAGTAGCAAAATTGGAGCTGCAAGGAGGTCTAGACCACTATCGAAGACAATCCACTTGCTGAAGGTGGTTCCTACAATCCAAAGCTAGGGAGGTTAACTTCAAGAAGACAGTGGAAAAAACTCCGGGGCCCGCCAAAAGAGATCCATCAACAAAACCCATGGTAGAGAGAGCAAAGCTCCAACCCAAGCGCACCCAACCACACAACAAAAACACGGAAAACAAAGACCAAAAGCAACAAAAACAAGGAAAAGCAAAACCAGAGAAATCAAACGAAAAAGAAAGCCATACGTACAAGACAAGCTTCACCCACCACCCCCCATCCCAAACACACACACCCCCAAAAGCAAGCCTTGAGAGTACAGACCCAAAATAGTGCATACATAATCTACAATGCACTCACCCACACAACAGGCACACACCCACCACTCACACTCCCCAAAGCAAGGAAGACATGTGTAGAGAAAACACAATAGAAACAAAAACAAAACAAACAAGAAATATTAGAGAACAAAAACCAAATCAGAACGAAAGAACATGCCAACCAACAACACCAAACACTGACCAGGAGAAAGTCATGCACAAGCAACGACACCAAAGCTGACAGCCCACTACAGGTGAGGTTCTACTAAAGCCATGTCCAGACTCCAAACACACAATCACCTGGCAGAGTGTACGGCAGGCAAGCTCAACCACCTCAGAAAGTTGACCAAACAAAGGCCATAACCAGGCAGCACAAAATGCTATAAGCAAAACCAAACGCATCATGTGAAGCACCACCAAAGTCAAACAAGCAAGCCCATGATGGCAAGGATAACGAGAAGGAAGCCGAAGACGACCAAGAACCACTAGATGCAAGCAAAACGTGAGCTACCTACACTGAAGTACGCGGAAGGAGCAACAACCAGGGCAGAGGTGGTAAGCAAGCACGGGCATGGGCGCAATCCACAGGAAACCCACAAGGCCGATGTTGTGGATGCAGATCTTGGTTAGGGAGACAAACCGTCGGAGAGGGGCCTTTTTGTGAGGTCCATCACAAGGATGTCACCACCAAGACCTACAAATGGAACAGGGTGGCCAAAAAGGGGAGGAGGATAAAGAGGATGAAATTGACAAAATCAACCAGCAGCCCTAGCTTAAAATACACAAACGCCAGAGGTGACTGTAGCATACAGGCATCCTGAGGAGAAACTTGGTCACATTAAAACTCCATATGTACAAGAATGTGGCAACCACCTGCATACAAGGAGAGCAATTTGCGTCAAACGAGCGCATAGACACAAAGCTTCCTCAATTACTCAATAACCAGTAGTTGAAGGTTTGATTGGTACTAGGTAGTCGACTTCAGTCTGACTCCCACCTAACAGAAGCATGTTCTCAAATACATTTTGCATCCAGCTCAAAAACCGAGGAATCACAAAATATCCTTTGCAAATCACTTTGAAAAGATGCACATTTGCTCAAAAGCACACATACCACGTATATATCAATCTCATCATGACATTGTAATTTAAGTATATCTATCAGGCAACAGCACCATAGGTACCAAGAGGAGATTACCTTGTATTCCATCCTGATTGGCTGTGTAAACACGACCTGTTGTGTCTACTTTGATGCCATCTGGTACCCCAATACTTGGGAAGTTGCCATCTAGCACTGCAACCGATGCAAACACTCTTCGATTGGAGAGATTAGACCCTTCAACATCAAACACGGTAATGGAATGAGGTTTTGTAAGATCCACAGTCCCATCCCTACACAAAGCCAGCACAAACAGATAAATAACCCTTTGTGGTTAATTACTTTGGTGCAATGATAAAACACCTAGATTTAATTTTCCAACTAATATCTTGAACCCTTAAAAAAAAACCTCAACTCTCAAAATAAATGTGAGATGTTGTATGTGCAAATTGGCATGTTACCAAGCCTTGAGATTTTGAGAGAGACAGATAGACTGAACATAATTGCCTAGTAATTGCAAAACACACTAACAAACATGTGGCAACTGTTGCATGTATACGTGTGTGAGTGTGTGTACGTACAAAGATGTGATTGTATGTTTATAATATTTATGTGTGTTTTTTCGATATAATTATATTACTTATCCACAAAAGAACACTTTTACATGTTCAAAAGACACATGATTCACGACCTCAAGACAATCGGTGAGTATAAAACTTCTATTATATTTCAAAATTTTGTACTTCAATGTATCTCAAGACAATCGGTGAGTATAAAACTTCTATTATATTTCAAAATTTTGTACTTCAAAGTAAAAATGGCAGGTGCACTCCAGTTTTCCTCTATATCAAGATAAAATACAAAAGTAGATGTCGTTGGTCTTCATCTTCAATGTCCAACAGCGCATTTAAGAAAGAATAGAACTCTCTTCTCCATCCATGTAAAAAACAATCAAGCAATTAGTTTGGAATACGTTTAACAGGTGTCATTGAGCCTATCAGTTGTTATCCGTGTCAATCTTGAAAACACCTAGACTAGCTACTATAATAAGCAGTACATGCTACAGATCTTTTGTGATCTAAAGTGTTGGTTTTATGAGTGTTAGTTATAGAACCTACTTTATTTACAAAAAGCTATCAAGAGGCAATGAGTCCCTCTTGATGCATGTTGTGGTTTCAACATTTTTTGATCATATAGACCCACAAAAACGTATTGCAATAGTAAGAAAGTTAAGACATATCTGCTTGTCAAAACCCACAACTTTCAAAACCCACAACATTCCATTGCCTATCTCTCAGAGGCAACTTTCATCCGCTTTCTTCCTAAGGTGGCAGAAGCGAATAGCCTCACCTAGTAATCGTCATCGACTTTTACCCTTTTCCGTGCTACCTCAGCTCCATGGTGGTAGATGGCACCACTTGCAACCGGACTTGGAGCGGCTGTCTTTGGGCAGGCAGTTTCTTTATTGCACAATCTCCTCGTGCCCTTCCATTCACCTTGGGCATTTGCTGTGTGAGTACTTTTGTTGGGAAGTGCCTACTCTCAAAGGCAACTGTCATCCTCTTTCTTCCTTAGGTGGCAGAAGCAGATAGCCTCACCAAGTAATCGTAATCGACTGTTACCCTTTTCCGTGCTACCTCAGCTCCACGGTGGTAGGTGGCACCACTTGGTGGGTTTCAACCAGACTTTGAGCAGTCTTTCTTTGGGAAGGCAGTTTCTTTATCACACAGTCTGCTCGTGCCCTTCTGTTCACCGTGGGCATTTGGTGTGTGAATACTTTTGTTGGGTAGTGCCTATCTCTTAGAGGCAACTTTCATCCTCTTTCTTCCTTAGGTGGCAATAGCAAATAGACTCACCAAGTAATCGTCATCGACTTTTACCCTTTTCCGTGCTACCTCAGCTCCATGGTGGTAGATGGCACCACTTGGTGGGTTTCAACCAGACTTTGAGCAGCTGTCTTTGGGCAGGCAGTTCTTTTATCGCAGTCCGTTCCTGCCCTTCTGCCTTGGGCATTTGGTGTGTGAGTACTTTTTCCGGGAGGTGTCTATCTCTCAGAGACAACTGTCATCCTCTTGCTTCCTTAGGTGGGCAGGGCACCTTTTACTCTGTAGGAGAGATTTTCTGCCCCTGGCCCTTTTTCAGTAGATACAGTTTCATTAGTCTATGCCAGTGTGGCTCAGTTTTATCAAATTTCTCCAGACTTTGCCTTCTGGCTCGCTTTGTAACTCAGTTTTGTACTTGCCCTCAGATCGGCACCATTCAGGAGTTCTGAGGGATTTTCAAGTAAGAGAAATCAGCTCCTTTTTGTTGCAAAAGAAATATGTGCGTATGTGTAATCAAGATTATATCTACATTTTTACATACATATACACAGCCATGCTATGTGTTGGAACGTGCAGCTGGTGGCTTCTTTCCTATCGTTTTTATGCCTTCAATATCTCTGACAGGTTTTATCATTGCCAACATACCTTTTCATATGACCTATGCTGTTGTATTCTTTGCCTTCAGGCTTCAGTAGTATGACAGGTTCCTAAGAATTAAGTATCACGTGTTTGGCCAGCTTTATTGACATTTTCCATAATTAGGTTAAAAAGAGACACAGCATTAGAAATCTCTTACCCCACAGACGTGCCAGTGTCGGTGACATAAAGGAGCTTCTCATCTTGTGAGAAGGCCAAGCCATTGGGCTTTTCAAATCCATCTGCAACAGCTGTGACAACCCCTGTTGCACTTACGCAATACACTTGATTTTTCCCCACTTGTGACGGGCCTTTGAAACGTTCCGTTCTGATACAAAAGCACAACATGACGATACACGTCAAAACTTAAAAATGAACTCATCAGACATGCATAAATGTATTATCTCCACAAATCAAAAATGCTATTGTTATTGTTCCAAAACAAAGCCCATTACATAAGAAAACAGCAAAGCCCTAGTAAGCATAAATTCTAGAGAAGGTGCACACTAGCCATAGCTATTTTGCTGATACCAAAAATTAAAGCTCATTCTCCAACAATCAGAATAAGCATAAATTCTAGAGAAGGTGCACACTAATAGCTATTTTGCTGATACGAAAAATTAAAGCTCATTCTCCAACAATCAGAATACATAACAAACATATGCTTACAAGGGGAGTTACTCTATATGATTGTGAGGATATGGCATAAAGTTGCCTCCCTATAAACCCCATGTGTTGGAAGGCATAAACCCCTTTGATATAGCAGGGCAGAGCAGCAATGGGAGCACTGGCTCTACTTAATATGTCAAAGATATCTCTATAACTTGCACAAATGTGGCGTAAATCAAGTAAGTGAACAAAGGCTAGACATACTGGCCATAGTTTGGATCAGTGAACCAGATGGAGTTATCGCTCTTTACTACAACATCATTGGGACTGTTGAAGACCAAACCCTTCCAATTGTCGGCCACAACACTCATACTCAGGCTGTGCAAATCGATCCTCTGTATAAAACCACGCTTTTGAAAAAGCCCTTGCTCACAAACCACAAGCTTCCCCTTGTTATCAAGTGCCATGCCGTTGGCCATCATTGTCTTCATCACAACAGATATCTCCCCTGTCTTTAAAGACATCTTCATGAGCTGCCATCAACAATAGAGTTCTTCAGACAAACTTCCATCTTATAGAGCAGAGCACAAATCTGTCAAAAAATCATAACAATCTCAACTGCAAGCTAAGTACATTGGAAGCTTACTTATAGAGTTTGGTTGAGATTTACATTAGCAGGCTTTTCTGGGAGCTCATCAACACTCCACGTACTCGAAAAATAGAACTCCTCATTATTGGGGAAATAGACACCACCTTCATGCGCAGGCGCATGACTTATGAAGTCCACCTTTGGCGCCTTGCCAAGCACATCCAAAAACTCCACATCTAATACCTGGAAAGAGAGAGAGAGAGAGAGAGAGAGAGAGAGAGAGAGAGAGAGAGAGATTCAGTCATAGCAACAACAAGATATGAAAAAACTTTATCCTACTTAAGACACGAGAAACTCTTTTTTCCGAATATAAGTTGCAGACATGGACTGAAAAATGCACACAACCAGCTTAAAGAAAATGTTGAAAACTTTGACAACATGCATCTTTGAGTTCACTGCAGGAAGTAAAAGATCATCGCCTTTATTACGCATAGCTTGAACAACAGCTATGACATCACTACCAGAGTCATCAGTGACCAAGACTAGATGCAAGTGATGTCATAGCTGTTGTTCAAGCTATGCGTAATAAAGAGGATGATCTTTCACTTCATCAGTGAACGAGACTAGATGCAAGTTTGTCTAGCTGTGTTTCATGTTGAAATATGGCAAGAAACAAGAAAAGACCTCAAATTGACTTCCAAAACGAAAGCACGCAGCATACACACATATACAGGGGTTCTCCTCCGTACTCACCAAAGAATGGATGCAAGACAGCCATCTACTTGCGACCGTACAAACATTATATATATCATGGGAAATGGAAACCAGCAATCAGAGGCGAACACTCATAATCCAAAGTCGAACAGAAACAGAAGATAGGAAGAGACCAAAACGCTGCTAAACAGTAGCAAACACTACACTCAAAGCATGCACCAAGTAAGCGAGCAAGCTCAACATCTGTCAATGCTCCCACTGGAACTGAACTCGGTCTCAATCACCATGAGAGGCATTAAAGAGAGCAAAACACTGACAAAAATACATCAAGTTTGCCATAAACTGGCATCACAAGACTATAAACACATCAAATATTAAATGGCCTCAAATGCTCAACTCACCGGAGCAGCGAAAAAGCTCATTACATACACAAGAGCCTCAAGGTGGCATCTAGAAAGCCTAAATGGCTCCACTTGACCAAAGCAAAGAGATTGTGTAAAATCAGTCCTAAACTGCTTCAATCAGCATACATAATCACCTCCACAAAACTCATATAGCAGGCAACACTACTGATGCACAAACCAAGCATCCAGATAAATGGCTGTCGAGTGCACATAAACTCTGCAAGACCAAGCATAAAATCGACAACTCAATCAAGAGAAACACAAAATCTGTATGCAAAAACCGTGCATGCTCCTGTATAAAACTTCACACTGATGACAAATCCCCATCAACATGGACACATCAGCGATCGCAAGAGTAAATCATGCCATAATTTGCTTATCCAGCAATCAGTGCATCACGTGTCACAAAGCTTGTCAACCATTGCTCCAGAAAATCACCACAATTCAGCGTACATATCCACAAGAGCATCTCTCATGCCCACATCCACATTTCACATGCAACTCTTCCAGCACATGTTGTGCTTTCCTTAAGCACATTACACCACCCACACAATGCAAGAAGTACAAAACCTAAAAAAAATTATACACTCCCAGTCTATGCAGAATCTCTAAAAAAACGGTGCGAAATTTATTAAAAAAATTATTCTGCGAAGTTCTCGTCAAAGCAGAAACCCTTGATGTGCAAAATTCTTAGATATTTTAGGGGAAAAAAAGGGATCTCGTATAAACGGAAGCGCATGATGTGCAAAATTCTTAGATATGCAATTCCAAGGAGACATTTTATCTGTCAAACAGAGCTGCAGTTCACACACAATTTTCAACTCGCATATACTTGTGCACTCTAAACTGAGCTTCCACAAGAGCAAACATCTTTAATTGATGAATTCTCTTTGATTTGTGCTCTCAACCTCCCATTCCATTCCCACAAAACTCCCAAGCTTCATAGAATGCGTCTCCATGCCCAAGCCGCAACTCTCGCTCTGTAACCACTTATTACACTCGCAGTGTGCGTGCGCCCGCGTGTGTGTGTGTGTGTGTGTGTGTGTGTGTGTGTGTGTGTGTGCGCACGTGTGTGTGTGAGAGAGAGAGAAATGAAATGAAATGAAATGTTATATTAACGTCTTCAAAAGGCCAGAGTGACCTATGAGACCAAACTGATACAAAAGTGGTGAATCTATTACAATGTCTGAAAAGTGTGAAAGTGTGAAAATAAATGCGAAAAACTAAATACAAAGTATTAGATAAACTTTTTAGGAGCATTCTGAGTGTCTGGCTAGAATGCTTCTAATCCTTTGTTGTAGTCTCCTCCGGTGAAGTGTGCTTCTGCATCTCGGTCGTGGTCGTCTCGATTTCCTAAGCTCAATCACCCTGTCAATGAGGGTGCCTTTGGTCTGAATGTGGGTACTCCTTTGTGCTCGCTGCTGGCCTCTTGCTTCTCCTTCCATTCCTGCTTCTCTCGATCCGAAGAAATCTGTGATCTGCCTCTGAGGCTGTAGTGCTCTTTGTCTTCTCATCAGATTATCCCTGTGCCGATGTAGTTCCAGTAGGTACAGGCCTAAGCACCTTTGATCCTGGTATTGCATGACTCTATCTAGAGGTCCAAAGCCTTCTTTAAATAGGCAATGGAAACGCCCGCGTATCTCATAGTATACGGTGCAATGACATATGTAGTGTAATTCTGTCTCCGGCTCCATTCCGCATAACTTGCAAATTCTGCTCTCATGTGGGATTCCCCTAAATCTGCCAAATTCAATTTCCAGCTGGTGTGAGGATGTACGAATCTGACCAATAGCACATCTCAAACCATGAGACAGGTAGGTATCCATGTAGCTCGGGCGAATCACAAAACCATCTTCAGATATCTGTAGAAAGTTTTCTTTGTAGTCGGCCATCTTCGTGCCCAATTCTTGTGTAGGGTCTACCCATGTCCTCTTAGTGTCCAACTGTATAAGATCCTGGCGGATGATTTTATTAATCTCCGTTCGTGTGATTGCCAGTGATGGAGCCTCAAGAGAGTATTGGAAGGGGGGTAATCTTTCCATACTAAACCCGTGTCTCTGAAACCACGAGGACAGTTGCGCATACCAGCATGATGTATCTCCCTTCATTGCTAATTGTCGAGAGGATTCGAGGGCCAATCTAGTATATCGGCAATTATTTGTATCCCATAAACCGTGTATAAAGGACACTGATCTGGTAAGAGCTTCAATTTCTATCGGAGGGGCAGCTAGTTCCGCTCGGGTAATCGCGTGTGGTACGGAGGCCTTGGCTCTAATCATTCGGGAAATCATAGATACCAAAGGTCTCTCCATTGACTTCCAATTATCCTGATCCCCATATGGTCCCCAAATCTGGACCCCATAAAGCATAGCCGAAGCCACCACAGTATCAAAGAGCCAAAGTTTTGTTCATGGTTCTTGAAACTGCACTTGTGAACACATCCTCTCCAACCCTCCCAAGGCCGTGGAGGCTCTGGACAATCTAGCATCCGCTGCTTTCTTAATAGTAAACTTCGGTCCTGCAAATACCACACCAAGGTATGTGTATGCATCTGTGTACTCTACTGTATCCTGGCCATATGCAAATGTAGGTGCCGATCTCCTAACCCACTGCGGTGTGGTGTTAAACACCATAACTTTGGTTTTACCCAAGTTTACCGACAGTCCACTGTCCTCCGCGAATTTATGTAATGCATCTAGCTGCCTCTGCATTCCATCTGGTGATTCTGCTATCAATACAATATCATCTGCATACAACAACAAAGGGATCCATGACCCTGCAAGTTGAGCACCTCTGTCACCCTCTGTATCAATGTAATCTGATACCTCATCTATGTACATACCAAATAAAGTAGGGGACAGTGGGCATCCCTGCTTTACTCCAACGGTGGAATGAACAATGTCGGAATCCCCTTCTGGAGTACGTACATAACCAGTTACTGACTCGTATAAGGCCATGATCCCCCAAATAATCTCTTTGGGGACCCCTAACTCTTGCATTCTGCGCATCAATCTTGCCCTTGGTACTGTATCAAAAGCTTTCCGAAAATCCACAAAGAAACAATACATCCTTCTCCCGCTTGCTCTTCCTTCCTCAATAATGGCTCTGAGCGTAAGAATATGATCTAAAGTGGAATAACCCCTCCTGAATCCAGCTTGTCCTGTTGCCCTTATGCCCTCATTCTCTGCCCATCTACTCAATTTTTGTTCCAAATGGATGCATACAGTCGGGTCAATGTGTGACCCACCATAATGGTATGGTAGTTCCCGGGTATCATAGGATCCCCTGACTTGAAAATAGGTACGATAGTAGATAATTTCCAAGATTCAGGGAATCCTTCACACATGACCCAATTAAACAGACGAGCAAGGACTTCTGAAAGTAGATCCCTTGCATGGATCAGATTTTCTGCTACTAAGCCCTCATGATCATATGCTCTTCTTGTCTTCATCTTATCAATGGCTTTTTCCACCATTTCCGTCGTAAAGAAAGTACTAGTAGCAGGGCATGGCTCGAGCGGATCTGGTAATGGAGGCTATCCAGATACCGTATATAATGATGTTACATATTGACCCCAAATCTCAGGAGAAGAATTGTCGGAGGCGATGAGTGCTCGTGAAATAAACGCCAGGCCTCATGTGAGTCCTGACTCAAGAAGAGTTGATATAAATCCTTCTCCAATTTGGCTAAAAATGCCCTTTTCTTGCGACGTACTATACGCCGAAGAGCAATCCGAGACTGCTTATATGTGATAATCCCAAGTGTAAGCTCTTTCTGGACCTGGGTTCTTGTCTCTCTGCATTCCTCGTCGTACCAACTGTTTTGAGGCATGTTCCCAGATCCTCTCTTCTGATCAGGCTGAGTATGTGGGTATGCCTCTTGTGCTGCTCCATGTAGTATCTCTGTTAGCTGAGAAGTAATCTCCTCTACAGTATATACTGGCTCAGCTGCCCACATCCTGTTATAGATCTTTTCCACATAGACTGAATCAATCTCTGGCGTGAAAGTATATCTTGTGTGTGTCTTCTTCCTTTGTACTTGAGAGGCATTGTATTGGAAGGAGATTGACAAGGTCAAGAGAGCATGATCCACTGCAATCCCAACCGGTCTGGGTCCCACCTTAAAGTCCTCGATACTAGAAATAAAGCTTGGTGAAGTCATGACATAATCCACTGTACTGGCCCCATGCCTGTGCGGGAAGCATGTGAATCCCCCAGATAAAGGGAAATTCTCTAGACCATTAAGTATGGCCAAACCATGTGTACGGGGAAGGGCGGGGGGGGGGGGGGGGGGGGGGGGGGGGGGGGGGGGGGTTTGTGAGCCTTGCTTCCTACTATTGCATCTTAGCATGTAGCTCCCCTGTTCTTGTAAAAATAAAAGAGTAACTAAATGGTTAGCGAGGTTAAGAGTCAGTCAAAGTGGGTGGCTGTCCATGTCCAGCCCAAGCACATTGGCCCTTTCCCCGTTAGGTAACATAAGCAGAGAGAGTACTTGTAGCCTATTTATGGAGGCTCCAAAAGCACCCGTCACAAAAACAAGCCTTCCAAAACCTCCTGCGTACCCTACAATAGGTGCACACATCGGCGTGTGTTTGCAGATTGCCGCTTTTTAATAGTGACCTCAAAAATCAGGCCTGTGTTTTCTTTTCAGCTGCAATCTCCTGCTTTTCCTAACATGAACTGTTGTTGCTGCATTCTGAACCCTAGCTGCTCTGGATACGACGTTGCATGTCAGCAGTGATGTGTGGCACCTTCTGAATCAGCATCTGCAGACCATGCAGCTCATATGCAACCTATATTGATGGCAAAACGATGAAATGCAACTTTTATGTATGCACATTGCAAAAGACAAGGTTCCATCGCATACCATGCATCCCTGTTTCACGCAAGCATTTGAATCATTGTTCATCGTAAACAGCAGAGGAAGGGAAGACTCTGGAACCAGCTGTCTCATACCTCAAATTCACAAGGAGTGTGGGAAGCGCCTGAGCTTTTCTTCCAAATGCATGCACCAGGAGGCAATGAAATGTTCTCCAAGATTTGCATTTCTCCATTCAAATCTAGAGGGCAGTACAGGCAACATTAACTCTCTCTCTCTCTCTCTCTCTCTCTCTCTCTCTCTCTCTCTCTCTCTCTGTGTGTGTGTGTGTGTGTGTGTGTGTGTGTGTGTGTGTGTGTGCGTGCGTGCAGAGATAGTAGACAAATGCGGAATAAACATGTATGCATAAATAAACAGGCTCGAAGTTCACCCATTTTCGAAGACTAAGATGCCATCTGTTTCCTGCACACGCGCAACAAAGCGAACCCAGAGGATCCGGTGATGCTCGCTGCTGCCGTACGCTCCCACCCCCATCGTCGCTAGCGTTGCCCCGTGCCCCCTCAGCCTCAACCCCGCGCCCGCCCACCTCAGCCTCGTGCTCCCTCTCTCCCCCACCCCTTTTTCCCAGCCTAATCCTCCCTTCGCGTCACGTTCTCAGCTCGCAGGTAGACTGTGTTTCAGCCTGCTGTGATTGTCTCGTCACCACCGCCCTTCTCAATTCGGCAGCAGACACAGAATGGCGGCTTCTGCTCCACCTCAGAGGGACTCTACAGAAACCCCCTCGCCCGACACCGCGGAGCCGACCCTTCAACTTGCTCTCTCGCCAGAAGAGCAAGCGAGCTTGATGGCCGAAGTGGAACGCTTGCAAGCCACTTCAGTTATCTGTAAGATCATTGGCACTCGGCCCAGTCTGAGCGAGGTTCGGGATCTACTTCAGGCCCGCCTTCTCTCCGATGTGGGCAAGATCACCGATGTCCAAATCCTCCAGAGAGGGTACTACCAGACAGAGTTCGAGTCTCCAGAGATGACAGTCAAGGTGATTTCGATGAGCCCGCTTGGCATCCGAGCAGCTCGAGCTTACTTCAGACGATGGCATCATGGTTTTGACCCTACTACACATGTGCTTGAGGAGGACGCCGACTTGCCTATTTAGGTTTGCTTCCAGGCCTGAGGCGAGAGTACCTCCCTCTTCTCCCCAGGATTGGTTCCATGTTCGGGACAGTTCAAGAGTCTCCGCGCGCTGCAGCTTTAGTTGTGCCCAAGGCCGCACGTTTACCTACTGTGCGGGTTCTTGTTCGAGACACACTCTCCTGAAGGTGATATTGCTACCTCGGGTAATTGGGGTTGGATCAGACAGAGTGTGGAGTATTCGGGTCTCTCGAATCAGTCTCATTTGCAGACAGATGGGCCATTTAGCAAAGGCCTGTCGTCACTCGCAGGAGATCTCGACCCACAACGCATGAGCAGCCTCCCAAGGTTGAGCATGCTTAGCAGCCAAATACACAAGACGCACAGGCTGATACCTCGACAAAGACCAGCGATCTGACAGCTGACGGTTGGCAGCAGGTGCCTGGCCGACGCCGACAGGGACGAGCTCGCCCCACTACTTCCCCGGTGGCCAACCTCCTGCAGCTCAGCAGCACTGGGTTCTGACGGGGAACCGTTTTGACCCCCTTCAGCAGGACCCGCCTGAGGAGGCCCCATCCACTTCAAATCCTCCGCCTCCACCTCCTCCTCCCTCAGACACCGCCGCTCCGCCTCCTCCCCCTCCTCCACCCTCACTGTCTCCCGTCCCTCCTCTCCCGAGTGGGACCCACAGCCTCCTCCCGCGGACCCCTCCCTCATTCCTTCTCAGACGCAGGGGACTGGACACGCGTCTGCAGCGAGGCGATCTCTTCGCAGCGCTTTCGCTACAAGCCGTGTTGCTCGAGAGGGACAGCCCCATCTGAGGCCGCCTTTTCTGGTGCAGACTTCTCCTGTTGCAGCAGTCCCTAGAGGTTTGACTAGCTTTGACATTCCCAAATGCTGGGACTTCTTCGACTACAGCTTCACACGGTTCTTCGGCGACTCTTCTCCTAACCTGGAGGAGGCTTGCTTTCGAGTCCATGTCCTCTTTCTTGCAACTCGAGGCATTAAGGCTTTGGACACATTGGTGGGTTTTTCCTTCCCGTTGTGCAACAGGGATCCTACATAGTGGACCTGCACACAGTTCTTGACTGGCTCCAGATTCACGCTACTGAGTTCTCACGCCACACAGGGGACTTAGGGGTGACAGATCTAGTACAGACGCTTTGGCCTCTTGCCAAGTTCAACGTGACGCCACCGGATGTAGTGGGTTGCAGCACATTGTGGTGCATTTGTTTGCTGACACTCAAAGCCCTCCTTGCTATGTATTTGTACATGAGGATTCTTGGACAGAGGATGTAGCCCTATGGGCTGCACGCTCGGCTTGGGCCTGGTGGGACAGTCACTCCAAACACGCTTGTCTAGAGGTCGTTCGGATGCGGATTACTCCCCATCCAAACGGGCCTCAAAGATAGCGAGGTTGGCTGCTGTTGCAGCATCTGTTTTCTCTCACTGACTCCATGAGGATCATCTCATAGAATGTGCAGGGATTAGAAGGGCCCTAGGTTCAACGTTAGAGGGGTCGGCTGCGTCAAGAGCTTCAACGATGCCTTGTGGGTGGTGAGATTGATATTCTTATGCTGCAGGAGCATCCTCTGTGTGAGAGCCGCATTAGACGGTGTGGTCAGATTTTGCATAATCGCTATGAGACGTTTTGGTCGGCTGCATTTGGACCTGGAGGCATCCAGGGAGGGGTATGTATGACTATTGAAGATTCTTTGCAGGCAGCAGGCCATTGTGGACAGAGGTATTATTGTACCAGGCACAGCTCAGCGGATTACTATGCAGATTCAGGGTTGCCTCATGAGTTTCCTAAACATTTATGAGCCCAATGTGGCAAGTGCACGAGCAGAGTTCTGATCTGAGGTTGTGTGGTCTTTACCGCATACAGAGCAGTGGTGTGTTGGGGGGGACTTCAACATGTTGGAGGACCCCTCTGATCCAATTGGAGGTGGCCATGTCACGATGCACGAGGCTGAGCTGGCAGCTTGGGAGCGGCTATGTATGACTATGAGGGTTTATGATGTTTAGCAACATTCAGGTTTTGTGAGACCCCCTAACAGCTTGGCTTTCTCTCGCTCTGATCGCAAAGTTGGAGGAGTGAATCTATCTAGGATAGATCGCTTCTACGCTAGTGACCTCATTTGTGACTTGGGTGGGTCAGTTTGCATCTTGGCTGGGACATCTTTTTCGGACCATGCACCAGTGATCCTCACGGTGACAGATGGACAGAGGAGGGGAAGCACGATGCTACGCATCCTGAGAGGATCTTGTTGGACTCCGAGCTCACAGAGAGAGTGGTGGCTCTTTGGACAGAGGGCTTGGACACGCAGGACTCTCCTACTAACGAAGTGGCCTCTGGACTTGCTCAGCTTAGTCGTTTCTTTCTCCATGAGTCTGCGGCCCGCCTGGCTACAACGAGGGAGGAGGAGTAACGTCTCCGACGGGGCGTTGCTTCCTTGCAAAGGATGCAAGAGCAGCATCCAGACAGTCCGTGGGGCAATTCGCGAGAAGCTTGCCAACATAGAGGAGAGGAGTAATGAGTTTGCTTTCCATCGACAAGAATCTCAGTGGACTTGGGTGGGTGACAGGGTGACTGGGTCTTTCTTTAACGTAGTGGGACCTCGTCATGCGCACACCAGTGTCAGCTAGTTGAGGAGACCTAACGGGTATGTTGCTTTAAAGCCAGAGGATATGCGTGCAGTTGCTACTGAATTTACCGTGACTTGCTGTCAGAGCAAAGCCTCAGTTAGAGTGTCAGGATGCATGCAAAGCAGGTTTGGGCACAGATGCCTTGTCTTGTGACTGAGGAGATGCGCCAGAGGCTTGAGCTGCCTCTCCAGCTAGAGGAGCTCCATGCAGCCCTCAGAGCACTTCCCCGTGGTAGTTGTCTCGGTGAGGATGGTTTGACTCCCAGTTTTTTCCTAGAGTACTGGGACTTGCTGGGCTCAAACCTTTGCAGCGCTTTTTAGTGCATCTTGCAGGTGGGGGTTAACGAGCAAACACATATGAGGGCTTGGAGAGTGGGCAGTAAGAAAAGTGGGAGCAATGGAAAACCTCAAAGAAAAGGGCACTCATCCTCCGTTTCCCCGCCATGGAAGCTAAGGACGACTTTTGGAAGAAGAGACCGACTCTAAAGAAGACAGGCATCTTTCTTAGAGATGACCTCACCCTCTCGCAGATTGCTCATATGCAAGAGGTAATGCCGAAAATTAGAGCAGCAAGGGAGAAAGGGAAGATTGCTTTTTACAGGGATGGAAGGGTGGTGATTTTGGAGTGACGCTCCGCATGACGGTGAGAGACATATGGGACCACAATAAAGATGACAGCCTAGAATTGTAATGGGTCACTCCATCTTGATGTAGGGGCCTTTGAGGATAGTTTCAATGGGAGAGACATCATTTTCTATTCTGAGACGCATCAAGCCCTTGGGCAATCCATGCCACATGTGAGCAGATATAGATGGGATACAGCCTGCAGACAGGAGAACAGATCGGAGCATCGAGGATGGGGCTCAAGGGGAGTGGCAGTTTTATTCACAGAGGAGTTGCAACCATTGATATATATAGCACGTAAGGATGAGCAAGCCAGGTACGTGTGGGTGAGGCTAAGGGCAGAGACAGGAGGATACCTCTACATTGCTATTTGTTACTTTCCTCCTAATACGTCAGTATATGCATCACCTAGAGGACAGTCCCCCTTTGTTATTTTGGATAATGACATATGGGGGTTTTCCAAGGATGGTGACATTATCATACTAGGGCACTTCAATGCTAGGACTACACATCACCAGACAATATTTTATGATACTTCCAAGGAGATGCTTAGGAAGCTGGGCATTATAGAGATGGGCCTATCCAGGCTATCACAAGATGAGGAGTACACTGAGTATGGTAGATACTTGATAGATATGGGAATTGCACATAGACATGCCATTTTGAATGGCCTACAAAGATTTTCGACATATGGAGGTTTTACATGCTTCCCACATCGACATGGTGCTAGTAAAGTGGATTATGTTATTGCTCAGCCAGGTCTCATTCCATTCTTTTAGGATTTCATGGTGGGCACCAGGCTAGTTGGAGTAGCAATTATCATGCTACCTTGTCTTTCACTCTTACGTTTCAGTTCAGCACAACTCCATTAGGAGGGGTCCCCACCCACACTCGGTATACCTTCGTGAGGGAGACGGATTCATGTATATGGATGCGATATACAGGCAGCTATGCATTCAAGAGCCGGGACGGCCACTAGATGAACTCACTCAGATATTGACAAAGACACTCCATGATGCAGCATCAGAGGCATACCCCCACAACCAACCTACACGAAGACGATCTGGGAGCATGCCCCAAAACAGTTGGTATGATGAGGAGTGTAGAGAGACGAGGATCAAATTACAGAGGGAAGTGCTCATGGGTATTACCACACATAGACAGTCACGGATTATCTTTCGCCGCCTAGTGCAACAAAAGAAAAGGGCTTCTCTAAAGCTAGAGCGGGATCTGTATCATCTAATTATGAGTTAAGACTCAAGTGAAGCATGGAGGCTATTCCACGAGCATTCACCACCACCAACGATCACCTGCACAGAGACATGGGGTGAATATGCCACATCTCTCTACACAGCATCAGGGCAACCACCTTTGTCAGACCCACTAGAGACATGCCCTGAGACATGTACTTTCTTTACTGCCGAGAGGGTAAGTAAAGCCATTGACAAGATGAAGACAAGGAGAGCACATGATCATGATGGTATGGTAGCAGAGCACTTCATCCATGCCAGAGATATGCTTGCAGAGCTTCTTGCTATGATGTTTAATCGAGCCATGTATGAAGGCTTTCTTGAGACTTGGAGTATGTCTACGATTGTGCCTATTTTCAAGTCAGGAGATCCCATGATTCCCGAGAATTGTCGCACCATCATGGCTGGTCACACATTGGCTAGGCTGTATGCATCTGTTCTTGAGCAGGAGCTAAGTAGATGGGCAGAGCGAGAGGGCATACGAGCACCAGGGCAAGCATGATTCAAGAGAGGTTTCTCCACTCTTGACCAAATCATAACACTCAGAGCTATTATTGAGGAGGGTAGACACCATGGCAAGAGGATCTATTGTAGCATTGTGGACTTCCCGCAAAGCTTTTGACACAGTTCCGAGAGCTAGACTTATCCGCAGACTGCAAGACATGGGTGTGCCTATAGAGCTCATATGGGGTATTCTAGCTTTATACAGGACAGTGATGGGGCGGGAACGCACTACTTAGGGAACGTCTAACATGGTCCACTCTACTATTGGAGTGAAGCAGGGATGCCCCCTATCTCCGACTCTTTTTGGATGTATGTAGATGAGTTTTCAGACTATGTAGAACATCAAGGAGACAAAGGGGCCCAGCTAGCAGGGACATGGATCCCGTTGTTACTATATGCTGATGATTTTGTGTTGATTTCTGACTCTCCAGAGGGGATGCAACGTCATTTAGATGCTTTGCATACATTTGCTCGTGACAGTGGATTGTTTGTCAACCTTGGAAAAACCAAGGTTATGGTGTTCAACACCACACCACAATGGGTCAAGAGGTCAACACCCACACTTACGTATGGCCAGGAAACTGTGGAGTACACAGATGCATATACCTATCTTGGGGTAGTTTTCGATGGACCGGTGTTTTCACTAAGGAGAGCATCAGAAACTAAACTGACGAGAGCATATGCGAGGACTGGAGAGGATGTGTTTGCAAGTTTAGTTTCAGGAATTGCGAACAAAGCTCTGGCTTTTTGACATTCTAGTGACTTCAGCTATGCTCTACGGAGTTCAGGTATGGGGACCGTCAGTAGACCATCATGGGAGATCTGGCAACACAGATGGATGGAAATATATGGAGAGGCCTTTGGTCTCTACGATCGCTCGGATGATTCGGGCTAAGGCCTCAGTGCCGCATGAGATTATCCGAGCCGAGCTAGCCTTCCCCCCCCTATGGTTGAGGCATTGACTAGATCAATATTCTTTATACACAGTTTATGGGATCTCAAAGACAAATCACAGATTTCTTTGCACCAGCCAAGGGAGAGCCAGAGGAGCAGTCATCGCAACAGATCTCAGAGCCCACCCACACTAGAGGTACGTTGATTGACTGAGCCATTGAGCTAGGCAGATCCAGACACCCACGTCGCACGACCTCGAGGAGGCTATAGCAGAAGATACAGATCACTCTAGCTCGACATGTAAGACACCCAACCAGAGTACTGACCATGGAGGAGGTTGATGAGATTCGACAACGACCGATGAGAGATTTCGTTTGAACCTAGCAAACCCCCCCCCCGCCCGCCTCCCCTATATCTCGTCTCAATTCCGAATCAACTTCAGATTCATTCACTTAGTGTTTTAGTTTTAGTGTTAGTTCTTTGAACTTTCCGTACTCATACATGGTATCAGATTCACCAATAGTAACTTCTTGGTCTCATAGGTGATTTTGGCCTTTCGACGACGTTAATATAACATTTCATTTCTCTCTCTCTCTCTCTCTCTCTCTCTCTCTCTCTCTCTCTCTCTCTCTCTCTCTCTCTCTCTCTTTTTCAAGTAGAAGTGTTTGCTATTGTGATTCACCTTTTGTGCTTAACGTACATAAAGTTTCATATGCTGATGATATTGTGTTGAGATCTGACTCACCGAAGGGTATACAACAACATTTGGATGCATTACATAGCTTTACAGAGGATAGTGAATTGTTTGTAAACCTTGGTAAAAGTAAGGTTATGGTGTTAAACACCACACCGCAATGGATCGGGAGATCAGCACCTACATTCACTTATGGTCAAGAGATTGTTGAGTACACAGATGCATACACTTATCTTGGAATAGTCTTCATTGGGCCAAGGTTTTCTTTGAAGAGAGCAGCACAGACTAGATTGTTCCGAGCGTATGCGACCTTGGGAGGAGTCTTACCATACACCGAGCAAACTTTACCGAGCGAACTACAAACCCGAACGAGACTTACTTACAAATAATGTGTGTGTGTGTGTGTGTGTGTGTGTGTGTGTGTGTGTGTGTGTGTGTGTGTGTGTGTGAGAGAGAGAGAGAGAGAGAGAGAGTTCTAATCAATTTCTGTACAAGATAAGGAAAAATAAAGGAACCTACAAGATAGCTACAACGAGCAAACAATAACATCATTTCTTAAAAACACTATTATATTGCAACATTGGACTGCATCACATACAAAATGGCATACAAGAGAAAGAGTGAGAGAGTTGTAAACAATTTTTGCACGCATGAAATTTCCAAAAATAAGGACAATAAAAGAATTTTACAACGAACATAAAAAAACGTCATTTCAATAAAAACATTGTCTCTTCATTTCAACAAACTTTTATGATGATGAATCACACTCATCATCAATTAAGACATGTCTTTTATGTGGCTTGTCAAGAGGACGCATATCGTATCTGGGGTCTCACACCATCCTTCTTGCTTGTGCCTCAATGTATACCGGCAAGGCACTTCAATGAAACAAAAAAAGATCAACTCAATAGAAATGACCACAAAAATACACATAACTACATCAACAACCTACTATGATGTCATACCATGGTAGGTAAATATACTAGTCTCCTTAAACCCAAATGTATGTCAAGAGATAAAAATGAGGAAAACACATGTATGTGCATAAGAATCTATGACAAGATAAAATGCTCACAAGTCATCAAACGGGTTTCAACTTTCCACTCAATGGTATCTCCCTCATCCACCACATTTGCAAACGTCAATGCCTCTCGTCTCTCTCGCCCACTAGACTGAGACTGAAGTATGTATAGGTAGCACATACGTCAAAATCAAAGCCGCATGACTATCCAAGGATGCACATGCATGACTAGAGCATCAATATGCCCGAAGAACTGGAGCAGTCCCACAACCAAACTCTACGCATATGCCCTTAGGCCGACAAAGGAGCTCCACCAACGAAGAAATAAATGAAGAATAATGCTGCATAGACCCACGCCAAGGTAGACCGGAATCCATCATTGCATATGTTGTCTCTGACATGTAGTGCCACATGATGGTATCTGTAGGAGTCATACCTACAGCATGAAAAAAGGGTGTACTCTCAGCAATGTAAACATTCGATATAACTCCGCGCTTGTGAATGAAGAACAACATCGAGCTATCACACTGCAAAAACAAAAAGCATAAATAGCAAGAATAGTATTATTTAACCTTAAATGCATGCATAAGTCATATACTAGAGCCACAACCTCATGACAATCTCCGCCAACCTCAACATATCCGTAAGGAGAGTGATGCATAACTACCACACATCGATGAATAAGTAAGTTAGATGCTCTACACACCTTCTCTATCCAAAATAGGTTGTTACCTTTAACAAAAAACACAATGTGCTTGACAAAGACCAAAAACACAACAATCAATACACAAACTACAAGCAATTTTTTTGTCACCTGCAATAGAACCCAAGACAACCAGCCATCCAGAATCTGCCAATGTACTAGTGTCAAATGGATAGCAGCTCTCACATGCTCCTCAATGAATGCATCCCATGTTGGCTGCGATGGAGAAGAGTACAAAACTCCTCCAAAAGGCAAATCTAGAAAAATAAAGTCTGCTGCCCAAGGAACGATTCGACCACCCCTCCTGTAAATAAAATTGTAGATCATACTCTCTACCATGTCAGGCTCAGGCCCCATGTCATGTTGCTTTCCCTTATCCTTGGGAAGCGATACTGTTTCATATACACAACCCCAGTTTCAAAGATATTTATTAAACACAAAACACACCATTAGTCATCCAAATTCATTAAAATCATTTATAAAATAGTCACTAGTATGACTGGATCTAACATTTTGTCGAGTCTTCTAAGAATCTACTCCATGTGTGTCAAGTGACATGTCATCATTTCTCATGCAATCTGCTCTCATCTATGCAGAATGTATCTCTCTCTCTCTCGCACAATAACATATCCTTGCTCCATGTCTATCCACCATGGGCAATGATCTAGCTCCCATTGTGGACTATGCATAGTTTAAGGATACATGCATCCCTCTCCACTATCAAGCTGAGCCCATGATCGTGCTAGGAGAGGAATGTCCACAATATGCCGCATCCAAAGTAAATGACAGAAATATCTATAGAACATTTAGCATATGCAAAAGTAAGAAAAGAACCAAATGCTTGCTAACAATGTTAAAGAAGTTTAATAGTGATGAACTCCATCTGTAGAGTTGCCCCGATGCCATATGATAATAGTCAGTCTTTTTTAGTGTTTGCAACTCCACCTCACTATTTCTGCTCTCTAGGGACACCTCAATAGGAATGGTGTAGATGCACATTGATAATGGTGTAGATGCACCTCGACCACGTCTTCTAGAGCATTCGCAAAAAGATTTGATTTTGTAAAGATTTTTGACCAATTATTCTACTAATTTCACAATTGGCAAGTCATACAATCAATAGTTTTTTGCTCCAAACTATACCACGTCGATGCGGCATGGTTTGGAGCAGAAAACCCACCTTCAATGGTTTTCCACTCGAAACTATACTGCGTCGATGTGGTACGGTTTGGTTCATCAAAGTGCTAATCAGTTGTCATGACTAATTTATCATTCAACTAGTTCAAGAAATGTGAGACAACTAGCCAAGTGCTCTTAGATACGGAAGACCAAGTTCTTCCCCATTGTCCTCATAAATTCGAAGAAAAATGCTTTAATGACAATACTCTTATGCTACCATCTTGACAACATCCAGGGAAAGAATGATGGGTTTTCTGTCCGAAACTATACCGCGTCACGCGGTATAGTTTTGGACAAAAAACCTAGGCATCTATCCTCAAACTCATCATATGTTTCAAAAGATTTTCAGTTCCTACTAGGCCTTCCTTTTTAGTTTCCATATGAACTAAACCACCCTTTTTCAAATCTCCTACCTCACTGCATGCTTGAAGACTAAGAAGTTAGGTAATAGCATCCGGGCAGACACCTAGAATTTGCAAGTGTTCGAGACACTCGAGTGCCTCAACATATCGCCGTTGACCCACATAACCTGATATCAACACATTCCAAGAAACTACATTCCTTACCTGGAGAGCATCAAACACTTGTCGTGCTTTTGTGAGTTGCCCACTTCTTGTATACAAAGCCATAAGAGTGTTGCCAACAACAACATTCTTTTCAAGTATTCCTTTCCTTTCAATCTCAACATGGAAGCCTTCATTAATGACTCCTGCATTGCTGTAAGCTTTCAGGTTGGATGTATAAGCCTGAGCACTAGGAGAAAGAGATCCAGGTTGCATTTTCTTGAAATATTCAAACGCTTGTTTCTTACAAAGATGTTCCATAGGTATTGACGATAAAACAACTGCAGAGGCTAAATTTTGGACAGGGAACCTACAAATCACTTTTTGAGCAAGACCTAACAACCCATTCTCTACATACATGCGCAACAAGCTACTGCCAATTTCGTTTTCAGTTTGATCATATGATCATTGCCCTGATTTTGCATTAACACATTACCCAACCCTCTCAGATTAACGCATTAACGCAGTGTCTATACTCAAACTCATCAAAGGCAAAAGCTGCATCTCTGTACCAGAAACGCAAAAAACTTACAAGCGCATGAGATTTTGCTCGAAACCATCCCGCATCGACGCGGCATACTTTCGAGCAAAATCACATGGAGACACTGTGTTAATGCGGGATTAACGCATTAACACAGTGTCTATACTCAAACTCATCAAAGGCAAAATTTGCATCTCTGTACAAACAACTCAAAAAAACTCACAAGCACATGAGATTTTGCTCGAAACCATCCCGCATCGACGCGGCATACTTTCGAGCAAAATCATAAGGAGGCATTTCGGGATTAGCGCATTAACGCACTGTCTATACTCAAACTCATCAAAGGCAAAAACTGCATCTCTGTACCAAAAACTCAAAAAACTCAGAAGCGCATGAGATTTTGCTCGAAACCATCCCGCGTCGACGCGGCATACTTTCGAGCAAAATCACATGGAGGCATATCGAGATTAACTCATTAATGCAGTGTCTTTACTCAAACTCGTCAAAGGCAAAAACTCATCAAAGGCAAAATTTGCATCTCTGTACCAAAAAACTCAAAAAACTCACAGGCACATGAGATTTTGCTCGAAACCATCCCGCGTCGACGCGGCATACTTTCGAGCAAAATCACAAGGAGGCATTACGGGATTAACGCATTAACAGAGTGTCTATACTCAAACTCATCAAAGGCAAAAACTGCATCTGTGTACCAAAAACTCAAAAAACTCACCAACGCATGAGATTTTGCTCGAAACCACCCCGCGTCGACACGGCATACTTTCAAGCAAAATCACATGGAGGCATTTCGGGATTAACGCATTAACACAGTGTCTTTACTCAAACTCATCAAAGGCAAAATTTGCATCTCTGTACCAAAAAACTCACAGGCGCATGAGATTTTGGTCGAAACCATCCCGCGTCGACGCGGCATACTTTCGAGCAAAATCACAAGGAGGCATTTCGGGATTAAAGCATTAACGTAGTGTCTATACTCAAACTCATCAAAAGCAAAAACTGCATCTCTGCACCAAAAACTCAAAAAACTCACAGGCGCATGAGATTTTGCTCGAAACCATCCCACGTCGACGCGGCATACTTTCAAGCAAAATCATAGGGAGGCATTTTGGGATTAATGCATTAACGAAGTGTCTATAATCTAACTCATCAAAGGCAAAAACTCATCAAAGACAAAATTTGCATCTTTGTACCAAAAACTCAAAAAACTCACCGGCGCATGAGATTTTTCTCGAAACCATCCCGCGTCGACGCGGCATACTTTCGAGCAAAATCACAGGGAGGCATTTTGGGAAATGATACTGACCGCTTGGGAGGCATTTTGGGTGGCGTGTAGGGTCGATGTTGAGCAGTGGCGCGTGTTGAGCAGCAGAACCCGAAACTGGGCACGTCTCTCTCTCTCTCTCTCTCTCTCTCTCTCTCTCTCTCTCTCTCTCTCTCTCTCTCTCTCTCTCTCTCTCTCTCTCTCTCTCTCTCTCTCTCTGTGCTACTTTGTCTGAGCCGTACCTATTTTGTTGAATAATAACCTAAGAGTTAAAAATTTTGAAACTCCCAAAATATCTCCGGTTGTGAAGGTCACAAGAAGAGAGAGAAGAAGAAAAAGAAGAAGAGACCTTAAAGATCAAGCCGATGAGGAGTTGAACTCAATACCTATTATTTAGGAGGGAGAGAGAGAGAGAGAGAGAGAGAGAGAGAGAGAGAGAGAGAGAGAGAGACCTTAATTACTTTACATTAAAAAAATCCCAAGAGATCTTAAAGATCTAGCCGACTAGGAGAGTTGAACTCAATACCTATTATAGAAGGGAGAGAGAGAGAGAGAGAGAGAGAGAGAGAGAGATTAATTACTTTACATTAAAAAAAAACCCAAGACTCTAAAGATCTAGCCGACGAGGAGAGTTGAACTCAATACCTGTTATTTAAGGGGGAGGGGGGGGGGGGAGAGAGAGAGAGAGAGAGAGAGAGAGAGAGAGACGTGCCCAGTTCCTGGTTCCTGCTATACTTGCTCAATGCGAGCCACACCTGTCTCAGCTCGACAAACATCTAATATCTATATTAAAAAGACAAACTGCTAGGCCATGTGGCAGCAAATGCCTACAGCCATGGGATGCTTACCCTTCCTCTCCTCCTCTCCTTGCCATCGTGGCATTGGGCACTGCCCCTTTGAATCCATCTATCCTTGCCTATGTGGCATCCATCAAAGAGCGCACACAGAGTGCCACAATGTGTTGCAGCCACAGTGCGCAAACAAGAAAGCGCAGCTGGCTGGGAGTCAATGCGCTGTTGAGCAACCCTAGAATAGTGAGCCCTGCCGCATGGCCTTAACTTCGCCCTCAAAGAGAGGAAACGAACCCTTGAGCTGCGGGTACCTCCTCCTCTCTACCACCTCGATATAAATGAGCAGTGGGCTGTGTCCTCAACGATATGCGCAGAGAGAGAGAGAGAGAGAGAGAGAGAGAGAGAGAGAGAGAGAGAGAGATTTTCTTGCTAATTTGTGTGCAAGCGTCTGACAGGGTAAGAACTCTCTATCTCTCTCTGTCTCTCCCCCTCACTCGACTGCAGCATGCTTCTGATCTCTCTCTCTCTCTCTCTCTCTCTCTCTCTCTCTCTCTCTCTCTCTCTCTCTCTCTCTCTCTCTCTCTCTCTCTCTCTCTCTACTGCAGCACGGCATGGCAAGCGATAGTAAGGGTAACTGAGTTGATTGAGGCCGCACCAATTGGATCGCTAATTGCTGCCTAAATGTGGTAGGGGGGGGTATAAGCAATGGTAAGGATTAATGAGCAATGCACCCTAATTAGTTAAGCATAGCAATGCACTCACAATAAATGATAACAACAGAGAGAGTCTGTTGTTTGATTAAGAGCCATGTTAGCATTTCAAGAAATTGCATCATAATTACACAAGTGTTTCGCACAAGCAGATGATCAACAAAAGCCATCGGAATTAATGTAGTTACCATTTTGTGGAAGACAACTGGTAGGTATGTAATGTGAGTGGGTGGGTGTTTGTGTGTAATTGGCTATGGAAGACGAGAGAGCTAGGATGGACTTTGTGTTTGCATGTCTAGGTCAGCTAGGACGGACTAAAAGAGAGAAGATTGTGCCACACGTGTGCTAACACGGCACTGCCCAGACTCCAGAGATCAAGGCGGCGACTTGGAGTAGTCTTTGTTGAGTTGGCGTCCTACTCAAAGAGCTAGGCTATGCAGAGGGACGAGCGAGTAGAGAGAGAGAGAGAGAGAGAGAGAGAGAGAGAGAGAGAGAGAGAGAGAGAGAGAGAGAGGCCGCTAGAGGCGGCCGGCCATACTAGTAGGTCTTTATGAAGCCACGTGTGCAGATTTGTCTTTGGTAGTTTTGCAAAGTGTGCGTTACAATGCTTACTTGAAGGGTGTACAGACTCTATAGGACCAATCATGCCAGATCTTGCTGCAAGATTTATGAGCAACCAATCTGGGAGTGGTTCTGGTAGAAAACTAGTAGATACAACACCATTGGCAGTTTTTGAAATGCAAATTCCAAGCCCAAAGATGAATAGAGATTCAATAATGGAAAAGAGTGTGCGCAAAACTAGACCTATCTTTATTGACCTTGATGAAACTCTCGAGGAGGATAGCCATAGACCTGAGTTTGTTACAGTTACCACACCAGTCAATTATAGAGAGCAAAACAAGTCGGTCGATTTTGCGACATCAAAGATGTGGCCAGAGCAAAAGCTACCAAGAACAGTTTGGGCAATTCGACAAATACAGCCTGACAGGAAAACTACATGTTTCCGTGTTTTGCTTGGTGAGACAGCACGTTGTGGTAGATTTATAAATGAGACTTCAAGCAACATTAAAACTAGAGTTCCAGCACCCTGTTTTTGGGGAAGGAGGAAATATCTTGCTGCAGGCCCTAAACCTAGAGGGGTTGTTGAGGGATTTGTCTGGTTTTGCAACAGTAGCAACAGTCATTCTTGGAATATTGATGAAATGATTATTGGACCTCCTGGACCTGCCCTTGGAACGTGGACTGTGGATAAGGGAACTTACCTTTTGCCTTCGGAGATTGAGATGCTTCAAAGGAATGGATTTGTTTTGCAAGGTGGTAATGTATGCACACCTATGGGAAACCACGCTTCAAGGCAGAATAGGCCACAACCTAGTTCTTTTCGTGCAAAGTTTAGAGATGGAAAACAAGTGAGATGGAGGTCAAAACTAACCAAGGAGTTCCATTACTTGATTGAATTGGGAAGAAGCATGCAAGCAAAGTTGGTGCGGGAGGTAATATTGGTGCCAAATGCATCGCATGTTTTACACATTAGCACTGATGGTTCAGCTCAAATTGGTATGACTCATGCGGTGACCATTGCAAACTTTCCTCGATGTTTGTGAGGACTTCCTAAAAAGAGATAGCCAACACCTCACGTATGTGCCATGCAAACACATGTATTTTGTGTTGTTTCGTGTCCTCAGCTTAGACTCTATAGCTCATGAGTTTATTGATCAAGCCGCACTAACAAAAGTAGAGCTATTCCAGGGACTAGGAGGGGCTAGAGTTTCAGCATAATATTGTTCCCTTGAGAATTTGGTTGGTTCAATCAATGATGACTTGATATTTATTCCATTTTGCATATAGTGCTCGTTTCACTTAAAGAAATAACAAAATCTTCAGCCTGGGAGAGTTTTTTGCCACCAAGGTTGACTTCACTGCTAGCTTGAAAAACGATAGCTGCATTTTGTCATCGAATATATAGCTTGAGTAAATATGAATTTCCTTTTAAGTTTTTGAGAACTTTCGCTTGGAAAGATGTGTCGCTCGGTTTTTCTTGCTCGGAGAACGGTTTGCCCCCCTTGGGAGGATTGAAGAGGATCTGTTCGCAATTTCAATTCCAGGAACCCCGAACAAAGCTGTGGCTCTTTGATACCTTGGTAGCTTCAACCATGCTCTATAGGGTTCAGGTTTAAGGACCCTCTGTAGGTCAGGATGGGTGGAGAGATATGGAGAGCCCTTGGTATCTATGATCTCGACTAATTAGAGCCAAGGCCTCCGTGCCACATGAGGTCATTAGAACGGAGTTAGCAAAACCCCCCCCCCCAACCCCCCCCCACCCCCCTTCATGGAGATAGAGGCATTCACCAGATTAGTCTCCTTTATGCACAGCTTATGGGATACTACCAAAGATAGATATGCCAAATTGACCCTTGAGTCCTCTAGACAGTCAGTTTTACAAGGGGACACATCATGATGGTCTACACAGATGTCATCATGGTTTCAAATACATGGCTTCAGCATAGACAACTTATCCCCCTTCAAGTACTCCCTTGATGCCCCATCATTGTCTCTTACACGGGTGGAGATTACTAGACTCATTCGTCAGGACCTGACCCAGTTGGACACCAGCAAGACATGGATAGAGCCGAGTCGGGAGTTGGGTACGAAGATGGCTTTCTATAAAGAGTATCTTCTCCTTGTGGTTCGACCCAAATATATGATACACATCTATCTCATGGGTTACGGTGTGTCATTGGTCAGATACGGACATCTTCCCACCCACTTGAGATTGAGACTGGTAGATTCAGAGGGATACCAACAACCAGCAGGATATGTCGCCTATGCCATATAGAGCCAAAGACGGAGATGTATTATATATCTCAATGCACAGTGTACTATGAGATACGGGGTCGCTTCCACAGTCTATTCAGAGACGCCTTCATACCTTTCTCCAGAGTCATGAGCTATCAAGACCAAAGATGCCTTAGACTATATCTACTTGAGCTACACATTCACAGAGACAGTTTACTGAGTAGATCTGAAGAGAGACAATCCCAGAGACAGATTATCAATTTCTTCACACTAGACAGAGGACAGATAGAGCAGCCACCACTACAAAGCTCAGCTCATACTCACACCCGCAATAGGGAGATCGAGATGCCCGCAACAAAGGAGAGGAGCTTCACAGCATCGACGCAGACAGCAACAGAGGATTCGAGCCATACTATCTCGACATCCTGAGTGCAGATGAGGATAGACTCATGGCCCATTATATCACCCTCTTCTATTGGGAACCCATTGTATCAGTGATCACACATACCACACACAGTTTCAACTAGTAGCACTCCTAGATTCATTTTAGCATCTCTTTTTTTTACCAAACATGGTTCACATTCACCAATTTGTAACGGTTTGGTCTCATAGGTCATGTTGGCCTCTTGAAGACGTTAAAATATCATATCATATCATTTCTCTCTCTCTCTCTCTCTCTCTCTCTCTCTCTCTCTCTCTCTTCAGATAGATCTTTATGGTCTCTTGGGATAGTTTCCTACGACATTAAAATTCTCTCCTTCTTCTTCTTCTTCTTCTTTTGTGTGTGTGTGTGTGTGTGTGTGTGTGTGTGTGTGTGTGTGTGTGTGTTGTCCATGCATCATCTGAGGTGGTCCTACATGCGTGCATGATAAACACAAACAATCATCAAGAACAAGACAAGCTTGAAAGCAATGACACATCACAGATGATTAGACCACCACCATAGAATGGGTTACATAGGGTTATGCAAATGGACTCGGCATGTGACTACAAGGTCACATTCTCCAGCAAGGGTTTCTGAAATGCTGGAATGTTGAAATGGGCTGAGGATGCAGAATGCACGCATGCACTTGCGCACGTGCACACACACGTTACTCAATGGTTTGTTTGGAGAACGCCTACATTCCTGCAGTAGAGCAGTGACACCAAAGAGGTGACAAGAGAGAGAGAGAGAGAGAGAGAGAGAGAGAGAGACCTGGAACACCATCAACTTCTGCTGCTGACTTGAGCAGAAACGCCAAAATCAGAAGTTTGTGAAGATGGAAGAGTAGAAGCGCAGAGCTAGCCATGCTCTAATCTGCGATCAACCTCTCAAAGTTTCTTGGTCAAGCCTCACACCCACTCAAGTACTCAAGTGAGTGAGTACTCTTCTGGACCGAACCAGGGAGCGGGCTTTGATTTTTAAATCCTTTTCAGAGTTGATGGAACAATGCAACCAATCGAATTCTGTAGTCGTGGGTACGTCGGGACTCGGCCCTAAAGCAAAACCAAAACAAGGTGACAGTTCACTAAGGCTAGTGAGAGGAATTTAATAATAAGAGCATTTTTTTAAGAGAAAAAAATTTAAGAAAAGGACATTAACATTTTGATATATTTGTTATCGCAGTAAAATATTATGTTTTTTGAAATCAAGGTTTTGAGGATGAACTATTTAGGTTACAATATATTCCAAATGCATAAAAAATAATGATTGAAAAAACACTTGAAGAAAACAAAAGGTGAAAGAGGATGAGAAAGATTGTGTCTTCTGATCAATGCCCTTTTTTAAAGAGAGAGATACACAAATAGTTTTAAAAAAAGTTTGTCATTAATCAGCAAGCTTTAACCAATGGTCCACAATTACGTCCAAAATGCAACCCTTTACACACACACACACACACAACCCCCCTCCCCCTCTTTACCAAGACTTTAAGGAAAATTGGAGATTCTCTCTAGATGCTCTCCTCTTTGTTTCAATTCTCTCAATTAATTACAAGGAGTCACATGCAATTCTCTCTCTGCTACAGCGGAGAGCGTGGAAGACCCTACAAAATACTGAAATATCATACTACATGGCATAAAACAATAGATCTGCATACATGTTAACTATCCTTGCACATAATCCAAGCTATACGCAATAAGCTAGAGACACAGAGCAAGAGAGCACGTGCGGATGCACCTCCTAGAGTGGAGTGCTACACCGGCACCGTGAGAGAGAAGAGTAGAGAAGAGAAAAGAATAGACACAGGCACTAGGTGCAATCTCCCCCCGTGCAAGAGTGAGCATTTTCCTCTTGCACGTATTTATCTATAGATTTTTTAAATGCTCAAAGTGAATATATTGTAGTGTGAGCGACTTTCCCTTGTAAAGTCAGGTGGCTGTTGTAAAGTCGGGTAATTGTTGGGTAGTTAAGGGTCACTTCTTAATCAAACCCATTCTTGATGTAATTCAGACGATATCTACATAAGGAAGAGAAGTCCCACACTTTAGGGGACAAGTCTTGACTGAAGCAAAGGTGTGCACATTACATTGGTGGAGAGGCGGGGTAGCATTTTTAGCAACATCCTTCCCCGAGTGCACACAGCAGGCGCCTCGTCAAGCTTTCTTCTAAGTCCTTCGTAGCAGTCTCCTACACAATCGACATGAGTCGGCCCTTTTCGCCACATCAGACCCCTAGCTCCCCCCGTTTTCAAGATGTCTCAATGAATCCTGAATTCGGCATGTTCAATCCACCCATCGAGCAGCTTGTTCAAGCATTAAGTGACTTGATCCATTAGGAAAACCAGACTAATCACGCTCTGCTCAATCAAAATCACAGTAATCAAACTCTCCTTGACCATCTCTCTTATGCACACCATAGCCGCCCTGATCACAAAATCCGGCCTAAGTCCTTCTCAAGTCTGCCAACAGAAGATGTCCTCACCTTGCTTGATCACTTCCACAATGTCGCAACCTATCACAATTAGTCAATCCCTAGACAAGCCATGAAAGCTAGCACCTTGTTTGAAGGCGTGGTGGCTACATGGTACATTCAACAGTCACAAGAGGTCAAGCAAGACTGTGATGTTCTCAAATCAGTGTTGATACGCAATTTCACCCATGATAATGTAACACAATAGCCCTACAGCAACTTAAACACCTTAAGCAACAGCATCAAGAACCTGTGGCACAATTCCAAGTGAAGATGACACAACTACTATTGCGAGCTGACCTGACCATGTCCGAAGAAGTGAAACTTTTCTTTTTGTGGCCTCGTCTTCGACATGACATCTCCAGAAGGGTGCGCGATCAAGGACCAACCTCATTTCACTCCGCAATACAGATTGCTCACAGAATTGAAAGTAGTGAACGCTCAGAGAAAATTCCATCTTTTCATCCACCACCTTTGCCCAATATTCTACATCCGCCGGTAGACACTCCTTCACCAATGGAGGTGGGTTCACAGAACGTGCAGGTTAATCCTAGGCAACAACATCAACCGCCCAATCCTCGGAATTCCCCATACATTAACATTAACCGTCGATCTTTACCCGAGCGGGATGCACAAGTAAGGCCAAAACGCTTTTACTCCAACATTTACTGGCATGTCAAGAGGCAGTGTCGTCGTTGGCTGGCCACTCAGCAAGTGCAGAATTCCCAAGTAGCAGTCACTGATTCCACAACCCTTGTAGCTTTGCCGGAAACCTCTCAGCGGGTGGTTGGTGGAAGGGCCCCACCCGCATATTCATGCCACTACCTCTTCCAGACGTCAGGTATGCTCTACTATTGCCCACATGTATGACACTACTCATGAAGCCCTTTTGGATTCAGGGAGTACTATTTCTTCAGTTAGCTCTCACCTAGTTACCCAATTAGGCCTACGCACATCCTCAACCAGTCCCATTACTGTTTTGTTCAGAGACAACAAGGAAGTGTATACATCAACAACATTTGCTCACTGCACTTTTTACATTTCAAATAACCTCTTTCATCATAGCTTTTATGTTCTCCTCAGACAACTGTTTCCCATCACCCTAGGATGCGATTGGTTCATCAAACAAGGAGCACGCCTCCAGTTTGATACCCATCATTTAGTACTACCCCAGACCCTTCCTATCCCTTTGCTGTATTCCCATACATGACCAAATTTGTCAAGACCCAAAGCACTATCATTGATGTCAAAGCTTGCACCATCGACATCAGATCACTTCTGCCTAAGTTCCCAACCCTCTTCCAGAAACCACTCAGACCATCAACTGTCAACCTCCCCATTTATCATTCTATCTAGACCACAAACAACCACCCCATTAAGATGGCCACACGGAGAAGGTCCCCAAAGGAGAATGCCATCATCAATAATGCAGTTGAAGACATGCTAGATAAAGGTATCATCAGCCCATCTAACAGCTCTTGGGCGTCTGAGCCCCACCTGGTCCGCAAGGATGATGGCTCCTATCGTTTTTTATTGATTTCAGACCACTTAACAAAGTCACCGTACATGATCTCTATCCTCTTCCCCGAGTCAATGGTCTTCTTGACAAACTAGGAAAATCCCGCTACTTCACCTCTCTTGATTTAGCGTCTGGGTATTGGCAGATTCCCCTCAACCCTAAAGATGCTCACAAGACGGCTTTCAGAACACCCTCGGGTCTTTACCAATTCAGCCGAATGCCATTTGGTTTATCAGATGCAGGGAGCTCATTTCAGCGAATAGCTAATCCTATTTTTCAGGATTTGATACAAAAAGGATTGGTATTGGTATATCTGGACAACATTCTTGTCCACACAACCACTTGGGTACAACATCTACAGGTGCTTAGTGAGGTTCTCAATCGCGTCCGCCAATTCAACCTGCAATTGTAGCTGAAAAAATGCCACTGGGGTGCAACCAAACTGAAATTTTTGGTATTTAGGTAGATCCTGCAAAAATTTTAGCCATTCAGAATTATCCACCACCTTCGAATGTCAAAAATTTGCAAAGTTTCTTGGGAATGGTAAATTTTTCATTAAGGTTTGTTCCTCATTTGGCAAACCTCACTTTTCCTTTACGGCAACTTCTTAAAAAAGGCACTAAGTACACATGGTCAGATAAATGCCAGCACAGCTTTCAGGAACTTAAGCATGTGATCTAACAATCAGCCATGCTGTCCCATCCAGATTTCAACAAACCATTTCTATTGCAAATTGACGCGTCGAACCGGGGTTTAGGAGCTACATTATTACAGCAAGATTCGCACAGCAGATGGCATCCGGTTTCTTTCATCAGTAGAGCTTTAACAACTGCCGAACAAAACTATGCAACTACAGAGAAGGAACTTCTAGCAATTATGTGGGCATTTACAAAGTTTCATCCATATCTGCATGGAACCCAAGTCACGGTTGAGACGGATCATCAGCCCTTAGTCAGCTTGTTACACAAACATCATCCTCCGGGATGTCTTCTCCGGTGGACACTGGCATTACAGGAGTATACCTTCCAATACCGCCAGGGGGCTACCAATTACATTGCAGATGGGCTTTCCTGCAGTGAATTTATGGCAGTGCAATTTCAAATGCCCTTGCCACAAGATCTTCATGTACAGCTAGATCAGATGGCCTCTTTTCAACATCACGACCTCGACATCCAACAAATCATCCATCAGCTCAGAAACCACAATCTACACCCCAATTAGCAATGATTCTTGATCATAGATCAAGTCCTTTATTATCAAGCCAATAATCAGCCTCCAAGGATCTATTTGCCACAGGCATTATGGGCTCCCTACCTGGACTACTATCACAAACACCCATTGGGTGGACACCTAGGTTTTCATCGCATTCTACAACGCATGCGAACTAGCTTTTATTGGCCACAAATGCGGCAAACCATCTCTGATTTTGTCAGATAACCAAAACACCCCCAGCCAATATCGGATTTTTAGAACCCATACAAGTTCAGGAGCCTTTCCAGATGCTCGGCTGGGATTTGCTTGGCCCATTTCCCACCTCTTTGGATGGAAACAAATACATCATTGTCATGACAGAATATTTGATCAGGTGGTGCGAATCGCAACCCATCCAAGATGCCACAGCAACAACAGTCGCCAAGTCCCTTTTTTTAAAAATCATTTTTTCTCATGGGTGTCCCCAACATTTACTTTCTGATTAAGGTAAACAGTTCAAAGGCGAAGTCATGCAGTTGCTCAGCAGATGTCTTGGGGTCACTCAGGTATTCTGATCCCCATATCATCCGCAGACAAATGGCCTAACACAGCGACTTAATCGGACGATTAAGCAAGTCATTGCTGCCTATGTGGATCCTTTGCACCAAACTTGGGATCAGGTGTTACCCTATGTAGTTCACGCCTACAACACTATCGTTCAAGCCTCAACAAAGGTAAGTCCATTTCGAGCTCTCTACGGACGGGACCCTCATCTTCCCCCTGACGTTGATCTCAGCAAACTGCAACCTACCCGACAAGATGCGGCTGAATGGTTACATCATTTACAACAAGTCCAACCTCTTCTTCGAAGCTCCCTTTGAACCAATCTTCAACAAGCTCAGCAGTGCCAAAAAAAACAGTACAATCAGGGTCACAAACATAAGGAGTATCAATCAGGAGATCAGATTTGGCTCTATCATCCTCTACGACGACCGGGTTTAAGCGAGTCCCTTCTTCATAGATGGCTTGGTCTGCTATAGTTGGACGTGTGTCTGCCCTGCAAATTACCCAAGATAATACAATATAACACATAAAATAATCAATCCGCATACCTGACTAATTTTGTAGCACAGAGATCGAAGCCGTATGCGAACAAAGAGAGAGATGGTGAGTGAGAGAGTGTAAAAGGGGCACGTGCAGATGCACCTCTTAGAGTGGAGTGCTACGTCGGCACAGTGAGAGAGAAGGGAGGAGAGAATAATGACGCAGACAATGGGTGCAATCTCCCCCCGTGCAAGAGTGAGCATGTCCCTCTTTTACATATTTTATTTATAGAAAAGTTCATGCTCAAAATTTGAGTTACTTCAGCTCACACTAGGGCATAGAATAGTCATGACTCATACAGAGCTCAATATAACAATTAATAGCTGTCTTCTACATCTCAAAATATAAATTTCATTACATACCCCGGGGTTGTCCTCAATTGTTACCAAAACCAACTAGCGACAGTGGTGGCCAGCCACACTGGTAGAGTGGTCTAGTAATTGGTGTTGCCTAAATCGGCAGATCCACACCAATGGACGTGCTGCCTAAATCTGCGGATCGGCACTAATGCTACCTAAATCGGCAGATCTACATTTTGAATTTGTGTTTCCTAAATCGATGAATCTACACTAGTGCTGCTTAAACTGGTGGATCTGCACTTTTAAAATTTCGTGTTGCCTAAATCGGCGAATCTACACTAGAAGAGAGGCACTACCTAAATCGGCGAATATGTGTCCCTAGGTGTGTGGTATGCAAGTATGAAGTGATGGTAGTACGGACGTAGCCATTGTTCAAAAATCCATTGACACTCTTTCAAAGAATGGTTTTTGTATTTTACCAAATATCTTTTGTACTGGTTTCCTCTGCAGGTAGTGGTCATGTCATTATCTAAAATTATTTTGGGAGTCAGAATTTCTTCATCATTCCTCAATTAAGGGGGGATCAACTGTGGAAAGAGTATCAGGAATAGGTCCCTTATGTGGTCTCAACAAACTAACATGGAAGGAGTTGTGTATTTTCCGATGTGAGGAAATGCCCAAGCGGAACGCATTGTCATTTATCTTTTGAAGGATTTTGAATGGGCCATAAAATCTAGGGGTCAATTTTACTTTGGGGTGTTTTTCTACACTTTCTAAGCGTCATTTTTCTATTCTAAGCCAAACAAGGTCATTTTTGTTAAAAGGTGCAGGTCCTCGTTTCTTCTTGGCTTGTGCAGTGTATCTTAGTTGTGCTCATTTAATGCAAGCTGTGGCTTCTTGTAAAATGTGTGTGTGGTCTCTTGCTAATGTGTCAGTTGTCGCAGGGACATCAGTGCTAATAGTGGATACAGGGATAGGGAGTTTCTTCCCATAGACAATTTCAAAGGGTGCACGGTTTGTGAAGGAGTGAGGGGCGTTATTTTAAGAAAATTCAAGCATAGGGAGGTATTGGTCCCAGTTTGCAGTATTTTCAGTGGTATAAGATCTAAGAAGTTTCATAATAGTGATGTTCGTGGCTTATGTTTGACCATTACTTTCAGGGTGAAATGCAGATGTGAAATCCATTGTAGATCCTAAGTTTTTGGCTAGGGTGACCCAAAAATGATTGCAAAAGTGTCCATCACGATCGGAGAGAATGACTTTGGGGAAGCCATGGTAGGGAAAGATGGTTTTGAGGAAAAGTCTTGCAGCCTACAGTGCAGACAATGTCTTTTGGCAAGGTACAAAGTATGCTTGTTTGCTAAAACGGTCAACTATGGTCCATATCATATCATTGTTTGAGGATGTGGTGGGGAGTCCCGTGATAAAATCCATGGAGATTTGTTCCCAAGGGCCAACAGGGATAGGGAGAGGCATTAAAAGACCATAAGACTTACTATGATGAGGTTTAACTCTTTAACATATCAAACATTCTGAAACAAATTTTGTGATATCGTGTTTCATTCTAGGCCAAAAGAAATGATCTTGACATGCCGTGAGTGTGGATTGAATTCCTCGATGACCCATATATGGTGGGGCATGCATTTTAGTCATTGCTAGTTCCTTAAAGGGTGTTGTGATGCATAGCTTTTGCTGAAAATAAAGATAACCATTTGCCAAGGTATAGTGTTCATAGGGAAGACCTTTATTGTGAGTTATTTCAAACCAAGCACGTGAGAAATGTGGATCATGAGCATATGTGTTAGGCATATAATGAAATGATTGCACATCACTCACAGAAATGTGATTCAAATAAACATGCTTGATTTTATCAAAGACGCACGAACGAGTAGTAGAAAGAACATTCACTTCAGGTTTTCTACTTAATGCGTCTGCTACTACATTCGCTTTACCTGGTTGGTATTGTATCGTGGGATGGAAATTTTGAATGAAACCGGCCCATTGGATATGATGGTAAAAAATGGTCGATTGAGTCAGAAGATGTTTAATGGCCTGTTGGTCAGTCTTGATTAGAACTTCACAGCCCATAAGATAGTGTTTCCAAATGTCTAGAGCGTGGACTACGGCTAGCAATTCTTTATATGTATGTGTTGTATTTGGTTTCAGATGGTTTGAGTTTTCAACTTTGAAGACAAAGTGGGTGATCATTTTTCATTAAGACTGCACCTATGCTTGAGCCACTCGCATCTGTAACAACTACAAAGAAGGGTTGTGTGAAGTCGGGTAATTATAAGATGGGGGCATGTGTGAGGAGATATTTGAGTGTCAAATGATTTTTGTTGTGTGGGACCCCAATTGAATGTTACTTTTTGATGAAGCAGAGTGGTCATCGGTGATGCAATGTGTGAGAAGTTTTTGACAAATTTATGATAAAAATGTGCTAAACCTAGAAAGGATTTTTTGTCGTGCACGGGGTAGCCCATGTTTTAATAGTGTCAATCTTTTGAGGGTCAATGGATATGCCTTTTTCTGAGGCTATGTGCCTAAATAATCAATGTGTGTTTTAAAAAATGTACTTTTGTCTAGATTTCACTACAAGAGGTTGTGTGCTCTTGTGACACTGTTAGCGACGGAAATACACTGGGTTTTTATAACCCCTGGCGTCGCTAAAACCGTCGCTACGAGCGTCGCTACGAGAGCGTCGCTATAGAGCGACGCATATAGCGACGCCTATAGCGACGTTTACACAGAAGACTATAGCGACGCTCATAGCGACGCTACAGAGCCATAAATAGCGACGCTTATAGCGACGCCCGAGAGAATTTTTTTTTGGTGGCAGGGCATTGAATGCCCTGCCACCCATCAACCATATTGTACTTGATTCACTTTTTTAAAAAAAGTACAAAGGTAGATAATAGACCCAAAATAGTCACCCACAAGACGCATTGTTTGCAAAATTGACAATTGTACACATCATAAGCAAAATGAATTGATTGGCAAATGTAATAATGACAATTGTACAACATCATAGGCATAAAGAACTGATTGGCAAAAGGAACTGCGGTGACAAATGTAATAATATACATGGTTCAAAAAGACGTATAAAATCCGTCTCATGATACATAAGCTATGAGAAACCCTAAACTAATGCTATCTAGCTACGGCTAAACTGACGTCGTCTAGTCAGACGTCTCATCACGTCCAAGCGGCGTATCTGTCGGATTCTGCAAAAAAAGACAATAAGACAGCTTTCAGTAAGTATAAACATATAACGACATTTATAAAACAATACAAAAAATAAAAAAGAGTAAACCCTAATACTAACCATGCCGCCGCGAGAACTGAGAATGTCCATCAGGGCGTTTAAGCCCTTCTTGCCTGCGTACTCGCGCTCGTACAGTGTGGGATCACGTCCTGTCATCGACCACTGTCAAAACATACAAAGATTTCATTATGTTAGAACTAAAAAACTCATAAACCCTAAACTATCGAATATGCATAAAGAGCAATGTGAAAACACTTACAAAATCGGCCTCAAATGATGCCCATCCACCGCTCCCCAAGTGGTGCGAGCTCCCTGCCTCTACTTGCGCTCTGGCTGCATCCTTTTGTTGCTTCCACTTGTCGGGATTCTCGCGCGCTGCTTTCTTCGCATTCTTCCAATCTTCTTTGGCCAGCCAATCTGGCCTGTTCCACCCATTCTTGATTGCTTTTGGCACTTCGGAACGCTTGTGTTTGCAGTATTCGCGCATTCGAATCTTCATCAGGTCTTCATTGAAGCGTTGATCCCGTGTTGGAACGAGAAACTCATCATGAAGTATGCTGATGACTCTGTTTTTTAAATCACTTGGTACTTCACTCCATTTGTTTAGTATGTAGTGTCTAAACAGCTGAGAGCAAAGACCACGCATGCGCGAGATCACCTTCTTGCCGTCATCATCCATGATGATGTCGTCGCTGATGTCGACGGAGTAAGGCAAGCCCTCTGGCCGGTGACGCGTGAACCTGGGTGTCCCGGCAGGGGTCTCTAGCGGCGTGTCGATGGGGGTACGGACGTCAAGTGTCTCCACCGGCGTCTGGGCCCCGAAGCGAGGAGTGTCGAGTGGGGTGGCTCCTGGCGGAGTAGGTAGAGGTGTGTAGCTTCTAGGAACAGTCAGCCGTGCAAAACCTGGCGTAGATGGCGATGCTGTGGCTGGTGTGGGGGCGGGCAAAGAAGGGGAGGGTAAAGAGCCTCATCGAACACGAGGCGGTGTGGAGGCATCGGTGGCGGAATCCCCACAATAACCGCCACCGCCACCACTAGAGCACCGGTGTCTAGACGAGTGTGAAGCTCGTCTCGTCGACGCCGAAGCTTCGGAGCGCGCCGAATGCTCCGAAAGAGAGGGAGATGCGGATGGAGTAGGAACGCGCGATGATGCGCCAGAGTGATGACGCTCCACGTACCACTGTCTCTGATGCGGTGACAAAGAAGAAAGAAACTCCTCATCATCCATACCTGCATTAAACACACGAATATTTAAACTTAATATTGAATGAATAGAGTAGACAATGACGCAAAGACCATTAAATACAATGACGTAATGACGCATATAAATACAATGACGCAATGAATCGAGTGATAGAAGAGGCAAGTCGAAAACTCAGAATTTTCAATCAAAAGATGTGAGCGCGAGTAGAAAAGAGCGTTATACACCATGGAAGGTACTTAGAGAGCCAGAGCTTTTACAACACGGAGCAAAATTGTTCAAATACAATATTTGTGGCTTTAAGAGATCTCTCTCTCATCCTCGCATAACTCAGCATAACTTCCTATATCTATATAGAGCTCTCCGTTTAAACACATATCCTCTGTTTCATTTTGTAGCTCCTCTGCATGCACCCCATATAGAGTAGTAGCATCTTGATGCTCGTCTGGCACCACCGCAGCGGCTTCTGATTGAGCATCTTCTCTGATCTCCTCCATTGATGTCATTGTGATTGGCACATGGTAGCCTTCATACGTCCTTGCACTACGAGGGGCTACCTCTATGACGTACCACCAGTTTGATGTAGACTTTGTAGGATGAAATATTACCTGCCAGAGCCACATAACTTACATGAGAGCTTTCAAGCACATAACTTGTAAAAGGGGGATGTTAACTATTTACATACTTACTTGTTCACAATGCTCGGGTAGTACGAAAGTGTCTCTTAGGTCAGTCCATTTCTTAGTAGAATCCACCTCAAGAAAACCAGACTCTTCTCTACGCACCACAGGATCTGCATCAAAGGAACGTCGTCGACTAGACTGTTCAAATTTTTCCATGATTCCACAATCTTGAGTAAAACGCTTTTTGTCGATTCGTTCCACCCTAAAATGTCGACCTTTACACCATGCTGCTGTGTATGACTTATACTACAACGAACAAAGATTATGAGTGGCTGTTCAAACATTTATAAATAAAGTCACTTGCTAGTCGTACATTGCAAACTTACCTTGGTCGCGCAACCCCGAGAGTACTCCCACTCTTCTTCACTCACTTCGTCACCGCATTGTTGTGCGCTTTTCAATTGGTTGTGCAACCATCTTAAGCTCATGAAGGTTGGTAGGCACTCCAGAACCGCTGGATAGTGCATCGGTGGTCGTCTTCCCCGTCTCCACTCGATTCGTGCCCTTTGTCGCTCTTGCTTTGCATCCTCATATTGTGAAATCCACTTTTGCATCACTGGATTGTGAAGCATGCAAAATCGGTTGATTTTAGCCTCTAGATCTTCCGTCATCTTCTTCTCAACACCGAGATTGCACATGACAATCCCAGATATGCGCTCATCATCTATGGTTCGCCATAGCGTGTCCCGGGATTTATCAAATCCGTCTAGCCACTCTCCAATGTACACTAGGGACTCTGATACCAACCAACCTTCTGCCATGCTACCCTCCGGACGTGCCTTTTGACGCACATATCCCTTAAGCGTTTTCATGAAACGCTCTAAGAAGAACATCCATCTGGAATGAACTGTGCCAGCTATTTCCACCTCATCAACTATGTGAACAAGAAGATGCACCTGAATGGTTAGCATTGTAGTAGGAAAATGTTTCTCAAACATGCACACAAGCTCCGCAGCATTTAGTTTGGCGAATGGTATGGAGTCTATGTTGATCTCCTTTTGTGAGATCCATTGCACCAGCTTTGCAAGTTTGTAGATTGTGTTACGGATGTCGAGAGACAAACATCCCTCAATGGCAACCGGTAAAATAAACTGTAAAGTATGTGCAGCAATGATATTAAAGTCCACATTTTATGCAATGATATTAAAGTCCACTATGAACGTACCTGACACATTTTATGCCAATCGTGTGACTTCAAACCGGTAAGCTTTCCTTCTTTAGTAAAACACGTTCGGAGCGAGTGCATTACGCCAGTGGGGGTCCGCAAAGATCGAATGGTCTCTTTTACTTTGCGTTCTTAGGCTCCTGTGAAAATCCATGGTGCTTTAGGGAGTTTTATCGATCCATCAGACGCTGTTTGCGGCCAATATTGCTCCATACGATCCACATTTCTAAGGTCAACTCTGGCTCCCAAAGTATCTTTCTTGCCGGTCAAATGGTCCCATAGTAGATTACCCACATTCTTCAATATGTGCATTGGATCGAGCAAGTGATTGATCATGAGTCGGGGCCAGTATGGTAACTCGTACCATAGAGATAGTCTCTTCATCCCTGGAGGCAATCCGTCATTGCACATCTCCTTCTGCTCTAACCATGCTTGTGCAGACATCCTTGGTGGCTCTCTTCCCAAAAAGCCATCGCGTAACACATGATTCTCTGGAAGATACGCTTGATGACCTTCGTAGATTTGCTTCTTCAGTGAGGGTGCCCTACGTGCATTCAGTCTAGGTCCACATGTGACACATGCTCTGTATCCGCTTGTTTGAAGCCCTGCATGTATACACATGATAATAGATCAACTATGGGAAAAAACAAGATTTACAGTGTCTGAGTGAGGAGTGTCAATAGATCACATGAGCATTCTGCTAGCCCGGGATAGTCATGCATGGTCCACATTAGAATGCCTCTGATCAAAGCATTCCGTCGTCCTGTGTGTCGGCTCATATCCACCACCTCTATGCCAATCCACAATTGTTGTAGCTCTTCCAATAGTGGACGAAGATACACATCCGTATTCCCCACTTTATATCGCCCTGGCACAATCAAGCTTAGCCATAGGTGCCCCTTCTTCGTAGTCAACCACGGGGGAATGTTGTAGTTGACGATGACAACGGGCCATACACTGTAAGATGTTGATCTTTGACCAAATGGATTTACGCCATCCATAGCCAGGCCTAAGCGCAAATTTCGAGCTTCCCTGGCAAAATCCGACCATGTTCCATCTATATGTTTCCACGCTACGCAATCTGCAGGAATTCGTAGCACACCATCCGAAGATTTATTCTCCTCATGCCATGATGCTAGGGCGGCCATGGACTTACATTCGAAGAAATGCTTGATGCGAGGAAGCAGAGGGAAATGTCGCAAAACCTTTTGTGGAATTTTTGTCCCGTGGAGATCTACTCGATATCTTTCGGAATCACATTTCGGACACTTCTCCATGTCTATGTATTCCCCTCTGAAAAGAATGCAGTCATTAGGACAAGCGTGGATAGAATTGTAATCCATCCCCAAGTTTCGCAAAATCTTTCTTGCTTCATCTCGGGAATCTGGCATCACATTGTCAACTGGTAGTATGTGCTCTTTCAGCAATCTACACAACATAAAAATATGATACAGTCGTGTAAAAATCTATCAGATCATTATACATTTAGAGTTCTATTAAAGTAAACTAATTGTAATAGATCACCTGAAAAGCGCTGTGACGCTAGTGTCACTCCATCCAAACTTTGCCTGCATGTTGAAAAGAACCAGGAGTGCTTTCAATCTAGACATACGTGCTCCATTATACAATGGCGTATCGGCTTCACTTTTCATATCATCATAGATAAGCCTTTCTGAATCCATGATCGTCTCGATCATTTCATCAATCTCGGGCTCAAACATTGCCTCGTTGGGAATGTGCTCTGCATGATTATCCCCCGAGCTGTCAGAGGCTACATCTTGTGGCCTCACATATGCTGCTTGACCAAAGCGCCTGCGAACACGTCTATTGGGTTGCAAGATTGCTGCTTGTTGGCCAGCGTCAGAGTCCGACGAGTTATAATTGGCAACAACTCGATCTATAATAGATGGATCGAACTCGCCAAATTCGCGAACGTGCTGCAAAGAAACACGTCTTGTCCGTCGCACAGCATGCTTGCATTGATTACAAGGACATAAGACCCTCGTTGAGAGATAGGTGTTTCGGTTGGACGGTCCCACATCCTCGTCGCTACTCATAATGAGGATAAAAAACTTATAACCTAGACAACAAATTTAATATTCTATTGGCATTCTTCGTCTTATCTCTCTCTCTCTCTCTCTCTCTCTCTCTCTCTCTCTCTCTCTCTCTCTCTCTACCTCACATTCTCTAGTCATGTCCAATCCCCGCACACCTCGGTCTAGAGGTGCACGGAGATCAGAACCACCGGGTTATAATCTCGTCTTTATTGGTCAATACCTATATTTGTGGGTACAAGAAATCTACACACCCACGTCTACATGATACTGCATGTAGTGGACAAAACCCCTTTGCCTCTTCTCTAGCTGTAGCACTTCACTTCATCTTAACATCTTTTCACAGTAGATCTTTTCACTGTTTGTCTAACTCTAAACCCTAAACCGTAAGTAATTCTTGCGTGGACTCGATGTAACGTAAATAAGCGTAAATCTAAATAAACGTAAATCTAACTAAAAATAAAGCTAAATCTAATTTAACGTAAGTCTAATGACCAGAGGTTGTCTAGATGGTCATTGTGTCGGGGATGTAGTGACTCTTGCCGCCCTGAAGATCCACCTTCTTCCCTATCTTCTGAAGACATTTCACCAGTACTTTTGGATCGACGGAGCCCACCATGAGTGAAGGCAGCAATACCCTATATTCCATTGAGGGCTTTCTTCACCCGCTTCATGCAGGCATCGCAGTCTATGGAGACCTAAATCTAATCTAATATAACGTAAATTTAAATCTAGCTTAAATAAACGTAAATCTAGTTAAAAATAAACCTAAATCTACTTTAATGTAAGTCTACATATAACTTAATCTTTAACGTCTTTTAAGATAGTTTCCTACGACGTTATAACTCTCTTCTTCTTGTGTGTGTGCGCGTGTGTGGATGTGTGTGCCAATAAAAAGAGATAAATGGTATAACCTTTCTATCACCCATGCCAAGTATGATAGATTGATTATGCCATTTCCCTCTTGAATAATAGGTCTTGAGTTCAACTCCTCGTCGGCTAGATCTTTAGGTCTTTTAATTTTAATTAGTTTCCTACGACGTTAAATTAGTTTCTCTCTCTTTCTCTCTCAATGTGTGCGTTTTTTTGGATCGTATGCATGTTTTCTCTCTTTTTTCCTCTCTCAATGTGTGCGTTTTTTGTTTATGCATGTTCTCTCTCTCTTTTCCTCTCTCAATGCGTGCGTTTTTTTGTTTATGCATGCTCTCTCTCTCTTTTTCTCTCTCAATGTGTGTGTGCATTCTTTGTTTATGTATGTGTGTGTGCGTTTTTATTTTTGTTTGTACTCTCTCTCTCTCTCTCTCTCTCTCAAAAACACTATGTGTGTGTATGTGTGTGTGAGAGAGAGAGAGAGAGGGAGAGAGAAAGAGGGGAAGGGAACATGAGAATGAGGAGAGGGAAGGAGCATACCTGGCTCTCCTTCCTCTCCTCGTGTGTGTGTGTGTGTGTGTGTGTGTGTGTGTGTGTGAGAAGAAAAAGAGAGAGAGAGAGAGAGAGAGAGAGAGAGAGAGAGTGAGGGAGAGCATTACCTGCTCTTTGCTTGAGGGCGCCGAAAAACTCAGATCTGAGATCTGAGTTTTTGGGCGTGCTCGGTTATTTTTTTACCCCAGCCGGCGTCGCTATGAGCGTCGCTATAAGCGTCGCTATGAGCGTCGCAAATTTACAAAGAAATTTGCGACGCTCATAGCGACGCTTATAGCGACGCTCATAGCGACGCCGGGAATTTTTTTTTGGAGCGTCGCTGTGTGAGCGTCGCTAATATGAAGAGCCTCTTGTAGTGTTTGCAAACAATTGGTGCTCACACAATAGCTCAAAGACAATATGCAGGTGATTTTTGTGCTCGTGCTCATCACGACTGAAAATCAAAATGTCATCAAAGAACACAATAACGAAGTCTTGATAATCAAGAAATATTTTGTTCATCATCCTAGAAAATGTGGCAGGTGCATTTGTGAGACCAAACAATAAGACAATAAACTCACAATGACTAGACTGGGTACAAAATGCAATTTTAAAAATATGTTGGGGTGCATACGGATCTGATGGTATCCTGATTTCAAGTCAATTTTGCTAAACAGTTTCGCTCCTCGTAAGTGATCTAAGAGTTTGTCTATACGTGGGATGGGATAGCGGTTTTTGACAGTGACCTTGTTTAACGCGCGATAGTCTATGCACATGCGAACGGTGTGGTTTTTCTTTTGGACTAAAAGAACTAGGGCACCAAAAGGGGATGCACTAGGACGGATGAGGCACTTGTCTAGGAGTTTGGTAATTTGTTTTTGGATTTCTTGTTGGTGCAACGAACTATGTCTATATGGTTCTCTGTGTGGAGGTTGTGAGCCTGGAAAAATTTCAATTTTATGATCTAATTCACCACGAGAGGTGGGAGGTTAGGGGGGTAATCATCCACAAAGAAATCATTATACTATGAGAGGAAATCATTATGTGTGTGAGAGACAGACGATTGTGTGTGCTCCACTTCAGTAACAAATATCATGTATGCTTTGTCATCTTTTCGTAGTGCACATTTTGCTTGTGTGTGTGATATCAAGGGGAACATTGCAAGTGATGCATCCGCCGAAAGTGAAACAGGTTTGTCATTGAAAGTAAAATTCATTGTGTGTGGGTGATAATCAATTTGTGGATTATGTTCGTGACGAAAAGGCATGCCCAAAATGATATCGGTGGATTGCAATGGTGCAATTAAAAAGTCATGTTGTTCTGTGTAATCACCAATGGTAATTGTGAGAGATTTGACTTCACGTGTGCTATTGTACCTAGTTCCTTGAAAAGCACATTTTACTTTGTATGTAGATGGTGTGGTGGTTAAATTCAATTTTCTAACCAATTTTTCAGAAATAAAATCGTGTGAACTACCATCATCGTGTAAAATAGACACAATTGAATCTTGAATTTTGCCTATTTGACGTAGCAAAGCATGAATTGAAATTGGCTTACCTGGTACGTGAGGTGGTGTTGCAGCTGTCCAGTCAGCCATAGCATCGTCGAGGTGGTGTTGTAGCTGTCCAGTCAGCCATAGCATTGTCGAGGGGTTCTGATGCATCTTCAATGTTGTGTATGCGAGCTATAGGTTGGCGAGGACCGGGTACTGTACGATTGTTGGTGCAGTTGGCTTCAACATGGCCATATTGGCAGCATTTGAAGCACCAAACACCATTGCGACGTGCAGGGGGGTTGGGATGATAATGTGTCTTTGAATTAGTTTGAGGTGCAGCATGTGTGGGTGGAGTAGCGGAATTGTGTTGTGGGCGATGATTATTTTGGTGACTACGGGGAAAAGGGGGTGGACGGTTTTGTGTGTAATTATTTGTGCGAGGATTTAAAGTTCACTTGTTGAAATTATTATCGTTGCGATTGCGGTTGCGGTTGTTGTTACCCCACTGACTGCGAGGTTGAAAATTGGGACGATTGGGGTTGCGCGTGTTGCGCACTTCATGGACGATAGAGTTGATTTGTTTCTCAGCATCGTAGGCCAAGGATATAGCTTCATAAAGAGATGCCGATTTAAGAGAATTGAGTTTTGACTGTATATCATTGGGAAGACCATCTTCATATTTGTGTTGGAGAGACTTTGTAGGCATTTCTTCGGAGGAGTTGAAGACGTTCCCAAAATCTGTTGGTGTAACAAGAGATAGTGTATTCTTTCATCTAGGAGAATTTGGCCCAAGCACGACGAGCGTCAAGGCCAAACTGAGGGGGTAGAAAGGAATCTTTGACCCACTTTGAAAACTGTCCCAAGCTGATGGTTGTTTTGCCGTTTTGCGAAGCACGCTCCACCAAAGTGAAGCTTGACCAGAAAGGTGATTAGTAGCACATTTAATTTTATCTTTTTTAGTGAAAGATTTGCCAGCAAAATAATTGTCAAATTGAGTTAACCAAGATGACACTGTTTTACCAATTTTGCGACCATTGAACTTGAAAAACGTGAAAGATTTTTGACTTATCTTTGCTGGTCTCTTTGCTGGATTGTTGAGCTTCAAACGCGGCCTTCAAAATTTTGATCATGCGTTCATCTTCAAGGTCATCATCACGAGCACGTTTTTGATCGGTTGCTGCTAGGTGACGATTTGCTTCGTTTAAGTCCTATTGTAGCAAGAATACTTGTTGCTCCAGAGTCGATGATGGGAGGCGCGAATCGGTATGCCATTCAAAGGGCTTAGTGGTGTCGGTGTCCATTGCGAGGGGAAAAATTGGTAATTATGTTGATTTGCTGCAGATGCCGATCCGAAGTAGAAGGTTTGCGGCGAATAAATTCGACTAACCTGATTCCACGCCGGCGGATCGAGTAAAATAGTTCATAAGCCCAACGGTAGGTAGTGCGAAGCTCACAGTGGTGTAGGGCAATTGCGAGGTTTTTGACGTAGAAGCGATGCAGACGGGTGGGTTTTTGATGATGTAGCGGTGCACAATCAACGTGATGCTGGTTGTGGATGCAGCATAGCAAAGGAGGCATATGATTGGGGAAGAATGGTGAGAATCACCAACCTGTTGGATAGTTGATATGAGCACGGTCTATTGTGATGGTTATCATTGCGGCTCACTTTGCGAGAGAGATTGACGCGCCCCGAGTGTATTTGCTTGGGTATGAAGGTTTGGTCCACTCCATCGAGATGTCGAAGATGATGACGATGTGTGTGTGTGTGTGTGTATTAATCATCAGCATAAGAAGTGTGTGTAAGTGCACAATGGTTTTTTCGGCATAATAGGTGTACAGCCTTTTGGTAATTTCCTCTATCTGTAGAGATCAGTTGTGTGTTAAAAAAAAAACCTTTAAAAAAAAGCGAGAGTTGAAGGGTGAATCTGAGAACTGCCTGGCCAGTCGGTAATTGTGGCATGAGTGGCAGAGAAGAAGAGAGAGGGGGAGAAGAGTTGGTTACTGTCTGAGGAGGAGGAAGTTACACGAGTGGCGGAAAAAAAAGTAGGCGCTCACAGCAACATGGACTCCTTGTTAGCGTGTGTGGCACCTTCTCAAGCATGCTCCAGAGTGAGGTAGGTGTGTGTGGACACGGTTGTTGGGGCTTGGTGAAGAGGTAGGAGTTCTGGAGGCTATTGCATGAGGGGAGGGGGTTGGTGGGTGTCCAAGTTAAGAGGGAGAAAGAGTCGACTGCAGTGGACATGAGAGGGAGGGAGACGGTTGGCAACCGAGGATTGCGCCGCCCTAGGGTGGGTAGAGAACTTGAGACGACGGACTGACCTCCATCGTTAAGTTAGGGTGGTGCACCACTGCAGGCCACGATGGGTGTAGGAGGGAAGGGGTCTGCAACGATCCTGGTTTTTGGTATAACAGCGCCATCGCCATCGTTACTTCTTATTTTTGACAGTGCCGAAAAGGCAGCAGTGTAATGTGGGATTATGGTTATTATTTTAAGCTCCCTCATTTGGGTAATGTCCCACGGGCGTAAGTGTCTCGCTACGACTAAATAACTTTTAGCTTGTATCTTCAGACGCTTTGTAGATTGAACGGGTTCTGGAAATGCCATTAACTTGTGCTGCTCGAGCGATGGGTATTGCGTATATGGCCTTCTTCTCTTACACCTCAAAAAAAACATCCACAAAATACTCGTGGTTCTATCTCGTTCCCGAGTATCGTCGTATATTAAATTTAACCTATTCTATGAATATGTTTAATTAATCTGGTTATACTAATAAACACTATATTATGAAAATAAAGAGAGCACCCTCTTTAATTCCCAAAAGAAAAGTGATCATTAGCTATAAATTGAAGCAATTAATGGAATCTGACATTAAAAAAACAAAATACATAGCTGGTATTGATTAAAATCTTTAGTTTTGGAGCGCATCCAAGGCTATGATACCATTGCTACAACTGGATGCGTGGTTGCCCTGCAAATTACCAAAGATAATACAATATAACGCATAAAATGATCAATCTGCATATCTGACGAATTTCGTAGCACAGAGATCGAAGCCGTATGCGAATAGAGAGAGAGATGATGAGCGAGAGAGTGTAAAAGAGCATGTGCAGACGCACCTCCTAGAGCGGACTGATATGCCGCCGACACAGCGAGAGAGAAGGGAGGAGAGAATAATGACGCAGATAATGGGTGCAATCTCCCCCCGTGCAAGAGTAAGCATGTCCCTCTTGCACGTATTTTATTTATAGAAAAGTTCATGCTCAAAAATTGAGTTACATGATCAGTTTACACTAGGGCATACAATAGTCATGGCTCGTACAGAGCTCAATATAACAATTAATAGCTGTCTACATCTCAACTTATAACTGAACCATAAAATACTAAGGATTGCCACAAAATCCGATGGTGGCAGTTTTATTCTGAATTACTATTATCGCCTTATTGTCCAGCACGTGCCAATCATTGATCTGCTCACACAACACCCAACAAGTGTTCATATTCCACAATTCAAATCAACATTACAATGCTTCATCAAAATATCAAATATTTCACAAATATATCATCAAAATACCAATTCCATTACATGGTCCATGCACAATTTTACAACGTCTCAGAACCTACACATATAGGCTCCAGCGAAACTCCAATCAAGATATTACCATTGCACATGTTGTGTGTATGAAGCCTTGTCCTCCACCCGCTGCCTCAGTAACTCAGTCTTCTCTTAAAGGGGAGCTGTAGTGTGAGCGACTTCCCCTTGTAAAGCCATGTGGCTGTTGTGAAGCCGGGACGTAGTTGTTGGGTAGTTAAGGGTCGCTTCTTGATCAGACCCATCCTTGATGTAATTGAGACAATATCTACATAAGGAAGAGAAGTCCCACAGTTTAGGGGACGAGTCTTGACTGAAACAAAGGTGTGCACATTATAATATACTGACCGGTTGGACATAAATGGCCATACCTCATAAAGAGCACTTGAATAATAAAATAAACATACATGTGATGTCCTTTCGCATATTCTTTAGTTGTTTCCACCTGTTACCTTCATTAAATAAATCAATTTTCATTTTTATTACATACCTCTCCGTTAGAAAGAAATTGTCATCAGTTGCGAAGATAAGAATTTGCAAACTATACTTGTCAAAAATAGTGGTTAGTATTCTGTGTCATAAATATAACATAGTAAAAGAAAAAATCATAGAACTAAACAACATTGCTTATGCATGCCGTGATCCACATACTACCTATTCTAGTGTCCCATACCATGAGAATAAACAGTATATGTCATACCCTGATGAATTAGGATATCATTGGTTACATCATCATCAATCTCATAAATGTTAAGTCCAATTTCATAAACACTGTCGCGGACAGGAAATCATCGTATACCAAGTCCAAATCCAATTCCAAATCCAAAATTAAGTCCAAATCCAAATCACTTTCATTATATACCCGGGTTAACAAAATCATACTAAGGACAGTGGTGGCCAGCCACACTGCAGTATGATTTCGTGATCGATGTTGCCTCAACCGACAAATCTACACCAATGAGACGTGTTCCTAAACAACATATCTGCATCTAATTTTGTGTTGTCCAAATCGACGAATCTGCACTTAATATTGTTAGAAATAGTGTATCTGCACTTTCTTGGTGTGCTGTCTAAATCGGCAAATTTGCACGTACAACTTGTGTTGTTAAATCGACGAATCTACACCAGGATGAGTATTTACACACTGCTTAAATCGGCGAATTTGTGTGCATGTGACCAATGGATTAGACAAGGCATATAAATTACAAAACGTTTACCTGGTATGAAATTGGAGTGGGTTGGAATGTTGAAATATCTACCAAATGTTGATAATCGTTCCAAATCAATTGAGTTCATGTAAGTAGTTAGATTCATCTCAGTAGAGATTCCAATCAAAGTAAGCACGAGCCATGACGTTGGAAACAATGGTTTTTGCAGCTTATAACACAAGTGAACAAGTAAAGAAGCTTTGTCTTCTTAAAGTGTTTGGAGACATTCTTACTTGATGGAAAATTGCTTAGGTATAGCCTTGTGAAAACATCTGCAAAGACAGTCACTTAAAGAAATTAAATATAATGAGTATTGTTTTATCAGACCGATATAAATTGGGGGATTTAAGTATAAGAAGTTGTTGTAACAGGCCGGTGATGGGAAATGTGGAGATCTTAAGATAAGAAGGGAGGTAGAATAAGAAATAGGGTGGTGTATTGGTATCTGGGTCTAAATATACATAGAGAGAGAGTCTACTCATAAATGATCTTGATAAATGTATATTATTAGAAGGCATTTAGAAATTTCATATATACCTGGAGGTTCTGTGATACAATAGCATTATACTTAGCTTTATCTTCAAAAGTATTTCTCAAAGACAAAGCACTACAAACGATTTCTTGTCAATTGTAAAACTAATTTAAACACACACTAAATACATTAACATTTTAAAAGCTTGTAATGAGAGTTGTTTACAACGTAGGGATGGGAGTCAGTATAGAATAGTGTTGTGTGATAACAACGAGAAGGTCAAATTATAGCTCCAAATGAAAAAGTAATCACGGTGCTTTAATTTAAGCAACTACCTTAATAAAATTTAAAAGAAAATGCATTCCTAGTACACGACCTTACATGCATAATAATTAACCTTAACCATCTAAAAAGGGTATTAGAAACACTAGTAAGGATGGCTAACAATATCAACCAATATACCATATGATGGAACATTAAACATAAGCATAGAGCAATTAGATTGTAAATCTAATTCCATTACATCACTGCCAATGAGTAGAACTGTACATAATTAGGGTAGTAGCTTGTGGAATGAAGAAGCAACGAGAGAGCAATTTTCTTATTTATAGTAGATAGTTGCATTCATGGTTGTATCTGCATTGGGATAGCAATCAATTCGGGTATTGGTAGCTACAAGTGTATCGGGTCAGAGTGTTCATTGCTAGAATATTAAGGTCTGATGCATCTTGAGAAGAAAGATTTTTCATGACATGTCATCATTATTCGTTGTGTTTGCAATCCAAACAAGGATATGAAGTATTAAAAATAAAGTAAGAGAACTTGACCATGTGGAGAATCTTCAAGGCTATTGATAACACATACTGACGGCAAACAACTAGCATGTCGGAGATGTTGTGAGTAGAATTTAAGCTTCTAAAGATGTGATTATGTACAATTGACACATTCCCCTAGAGGTTGTGTAGGTAGTATCTCATAGCATAACTAAAATTGGTTAGGTTGGTGCACATTATGTCATTAAAGCTCTCTAAAATTAACCATTGAGATTTCGTAATGGGAGAGGGGAGAGAGATATATAAAGAGAGAGAAAGAGATGACAAAAATTGCACAAGTACTCGGGGGAAGAAATTAAGAGGGATAAAGAGATTGGCTCATTGGGAGGGATCTCCAAATTAGCACCATTTGTAAAAAAATTGGGGAGAAAAGAAAAGAATGATATTGAGGAGATGTCATCTCGTTTGTTATCTTTTTCTTTTGTGTAATTAGTGTCCAAGTGGGGTTGATAGGGTGGTCATACACTAGTTTGGGACTTTAGATATATACATATATACATATACATATACATATACATATACATATACATATATATATATATATATATATATATATGTGTGTGTGTGTGTGTGTGTGTGTGTGTGTGTGTGTGTGTGTGTGGATTTCAAACTAAGTTGTGCGACTCTCCATATGCAAGGTTATGGATTCTAGGCTCGTTCGTTTGTGGAACCAATAATGGCTTAGATTTCTAGGAGTTCAATGAAGGGCGTATGAAGGGTGCGATAAGCGTAAGCCTCTTCTTTAACATGTCGGATGCCAGCTTGAAGCATTCTTTTGCCTTATTTTGGTAGGAGATTTTGTCGAGGACACAGCCACTTGCCCTCATTTGACCCCAAGTTTTGGAAGCTCTAGTTGTATTGCTAACCTTAGAGAACATGCTACTAAGGGAGTTATTCTTTTTGATGCATCTCATCCATTATCTTCATAGGCTGGTTCTCGTTTTCCCAATCGCACATATCCATGCAGCGTAGTACTATAACAAACCACATTAGGCTCACATTTTCTATTCGGTATAGCCTTGAGTGGTTTATATGCTTCATCGATTTTATCGGCCTTGCAGAGGGTGCGCATCATACTGCCATATGTATACACATCAAGGTTGAGTCCTACTTTGACAATATCATCAAGCAGCTTTGCATGCCTGGTGCATCAACCCTCAGCTGAATAGAAAACCTTGCAAACTTCATTGACAACCCTGATCATGTGAGGCGCATATTTCAAGCGACCCATAACGTCAACGGGTTGGCAAGCATCGTCAATGAGTCCATCCTTGCAAAGCAACCTGAGTGGACCAGACATACACCTCCTATTTCGAAGGGAACTCGGCTTCCATTTGTAATTGGAGGAGCTGGAAACCATGCGACATGTCGCCAGCAGTAATCCAGGAGTCCAAGACCTTGAACTAGATATCTAGCTTACACGCTGGCCCTGCTCTGGCCGTAGAGGTCTAAAATAGAACCATATTTTCTCTACAGATGAACAGAAGGCCCGTCGTGTTGCAGGTGATGACTACTGTTTGTACCACTGGAGAGGGAAACTCAAGAAGGATCGATCGGGAGTATCTCATAGCGCCGTCCGCCTCACATTTGCATGGTGGTTGTTAGAAATTAGGGGATGAGAGCGAGCTGACAGGCTAGACACGTAATGTGTGCGACCGCCAGTTGTGTGTGTGTGAGAGAGAGAGAGAGAGAGAGAGAGAGAGAGAGCGAAGTAGGAATTAATAAGTAAGACCAACTAAGGTCTTAGACTAAGGTTAACTAATGTTGAAGAGTTGTGACTCATCCCATGAGGCACAACCTATCAAGGAAGAGACACTACTCTCATACCCTTTGGTCATCTATAAAATGATAGGCTATGTGCTAAACAATTGTAACACTTGAATAAGATCAATCAACTAATGAAGCAAGACAACTCCGTGTATTGATAACTGTGTCTATGAGCAATGTGTGTATGATCTTAAACATGCTTTAATTGAAACATTAATTGTGATTTAATCATAAGTGTGAGCAACTCTGATATTTCTACATGGTATCATAGCGGGACGAACCCCCGCGCGTGACGCCCATCAATAATGATAATTTCTTTCAAGGTATGAGCGAAGAAATTTTTATTGGAGCGGATACGATCCAATGATGCAAGTCGAGGTGACAAGATCGCCTCAAAATCCGAAAAAATCGGTAACTTTGATACCGCGCAAGACGCGAAGGCCACAAAAGATGGCAAATTTACGCAAAAAGCGCATGTCGAGACAACCGGCGCCCAGGGCAAGGAATTAAATTTGCATGCAATGAATGCAGCACAACAGCCCTCTGAGCCCCTTGACCAAGATTGGGGACAAGGCCATATGCCTCTGACCCGACATCAAGCGGGCAAGCACGAGATTCAAAGGGTCGTGAGACCCATCCCTTAACTTCATACACCGTTTCACCTCACTTTTTCACTTCAACAGAGTACGCATCCCTTCCCATTTCCATGGCGGATCCTCCATCACCTTCCACCCTTATTACGCCCCTCTTCATTTCTCCACCAACATCTCCTTCTCTTTCATATTTGCTAACACCATCCTCGTCCATCATGAGCGATGCCACAAGCCTCTCAGTTGCTCGTGATGCACATTGCTGTTCAGCATGCATCGGTGCTTCCTCTTTCAACGATTTACAACACCCCGCTTTCTCTGTGTGTGTTGGCGTCTGCCCAGACCATAGCCAGCCTTGCGGCCCCTCTCCATGCACTCCATTTCCCTCCAAGCAAGCATGCACAACCCTCTATAGGTGCTAATGCTGATGCGTCCGGTCAGCGACCACCTACAGTATGCAGTCAACTTTATACTGCTGCGTCAAATACGCTTGTTGATAGACAACCCATCGCTCATTCCCATGGTTCACTAAGCTTGCAATCCTCGCCATCGGTGGCTGCTAATACCCAACGCTGTTGTCCATTTAGCAACCCATGTCATGCGCTCCATTACCCTTCTCTAACACCAACTTACACCCATTCTGCATGCGCTCAAAATGTGCCGCTTCATAACCAAACGGCCTACGGCCATGTTCGCTATGAAGATGATTCCACCACATGCATAGATGCTGAAGGCCATTTTCTATCATGCGACACCTACGAGCAACCCCATAATTTCATGCCAACCCCATGCCATGATCTTAGTAGTCTTCTTGTTGCTGCTGTTGGTGCTTACAGATCAACCAATTCCATTAATGCCAACCTTGGGCTCACTCCAAAAGCGCCCTACATGTGCCAAGCCTTGTCGACCAATACCACTTCAACCTACCGACAACAAAGTGAATTCATGGAAGGCTTGATCGACTTAGAAGAACCTTGGAGCCTCTTCGGTGTTGAAGTTCCTCCCTTTGATGATGATGCTCCATATTGTACCAACAAAGCTAAAGACACTTCTATGTGTTCACATTTGCCGCCCATCTCACATAACTCCCCATCTTCACTCAATAAACCCCACATCCACTTCATTACACCACCCATATGTGATGTATCCCATACATCTCTGATGTCTTCTTGTTCCGACTATGTTTGTGTGTTTACAATCTCCTTAACACACATAATAACACATAATGAACATCATTTCACATCGCTTTCATTGCACGAGCTCACACTCATGCACTTCACAACTACATAATATGTTTTATTGCCACTAGTATCCCCTTGAGGGGGAATAGTGAGTTACAAGGACACACAAGTGTCAATACTAAACCTAAACAATTTAAATATCAAATTATAGAATCCACTCGGGGGGTTCACTATGTGTGAAACTACTATATCACGTGCGTTCAGGACATGTTTGTAAAATCCTTTATCTGTGAATTTTGTTAAGAATATAATGTATCCTTTTTTTTGAAAATCTGTATTTTTTTTCAATTTTGAGAAAGTAATATCCTTCTGTATATATATTTCTGCAAGTTCCAAGAAGTTTAAATACCCTTCTGTTGAACTCACGTGATAAGTTACATTTTTATTAAGTGACCTCTTCGGGAGAATCCATAACTTCAAAATCAAATATATTAAAATTGCAAAATCAAGCAAACCAAAATTCAAAATGAAAATTGCAGATTTTGCAATACATATCTTACATACACCCTATGATCTAGGATAGGTTATATTTGATAAAAATCACTACAAAAGGCTCTTCACATTAGCGACGCTCACACAGCGACGCTAAAAAAAAAATATTCCCGGCGTCGCTATGAGCGTCGCTATGAGCGTCGCAAATTTACAAAGAAATTTGCGACGCTCATAGCGACGCTTATAGCGACGCTCATAGCGACGCCAGCTGGGGTAAAAAAAATAACCGAGCGCGCCCAAAAACTCAGATCTCAGATCTGAGTTTTTCGGCGCCCTCAAGCAAAGAGCAGGTTTTTCGACGCCCTCAAGCAAAGAGCAGGTAACGCTCTCCCTCACTCTCTCTCTCTCTCTCTCTCTCTCTCTTTTTCTTTTACACACACACACACACACACACACACACACACACACACACACACACGAGGAGAGGAAGGAGAGCCAGGTATGCTCCTTCCCTCTCCTCATTCTCATGTTCCCTTCCCCTCTTTCTCTCTCCCTCGCTCTCTCTCTCACACACACACATACACACACACACATAGTGTTTTTGAGAGAGAGAGAGAGAGAGAGAGAGAGAGAGCGAGAGAGAGTGCAAAAACGCACACACATACATAAACAAAGAATGCACACACATTGAGAGAGAAAAAGAGAGAGAGAGCATGCATAAACAAAAAACGCACGCATTGAGAGAGGAAAAGAGAGAGAGAACATGCATAAACAAAAAACGCACACATTGAGAGAGGAAAAGAGAAAGAAAACATGCATACGATCCAAAAAAACGCACACACATTGAGAGAGAAAGAAAGAGAAACTAAGGGAGCGTCGTAGGAAACTAATTAAAATTAAAAGACCTAAAGATCTAGCCGACGAGGAGTTGAACTGAAGACCTATTATTCAAGAGAGAAATGGCATAATCAATCTATCATACTTGGCATGGGTGATAGAAAGGTTATACCATTTATCTCTTTTTATTGGCACACACATCCACACACGCGCACACACACAGGAAGAAGAGAGTTATAACGTCGTAGGAAACTATCTTAAAAGACGTTAAAGATTAGGTTATATGTAGACTTACATTAAATTAGATTTAGGTTTATTTTTAACTAGATTTACGTTTATTTAAGCTAGATTTAGATTTACGTTATATTAGATTAGATGCGGGTCTCCATAGACTGCGATGCCTGCATGAAGCGGGTGAAGAAAGCCCTCAATGGAATATAGGGTATTGCTGCCTTCACTCATGGTGGGCTCCGTCGATCCAAAAGTACTGGTGAAATGTCTTCAGAAGATAGGGAAGAAGGTGGATCTTCAGGGCGGCAAGAGTCACTACATCCCCGACACAATGACCATCTAGACAACCTCTAGTCATTAGACTTACGTTAAATTAGATTTAGCTTTATTTTTAGTTAGATTTACGTTTATTTAGATTTACGCTTATTTACGTTAGATCGAGTCCACGCAAGAATTACTTACGGTTTAGGGTTTAGAGTTAGACGAACAGTGAAAAGATCTACTGTGAAAAGATGTTAAGATGAAGTGAAGTGCTACAGCTAGAGAAGAGGCAAAGGGATTTTGTCCACTACATGCAGTATCATGTAGACGTGGGTGTCTAGATTTCTTGTACCCACAAATATAGGTATTGACCAATAAAGACGAGATTATAACCCGGTGGTTCTGATCTCCGTGCACCTCTAGACCGAGGTGTGCGGGGATTGGACATGACTAGAGAATGTGAGGTAGAGAGAGAGAGAGAGAGAGAGAGAGAGAGAGAGAGAGAGAGAGAGAGAGAGATAAGACGAAGAATGCCAATAGAATATTAAATTTGTTGTCTAGGTTATAAGTTTTTTATCCTCATTATGAGTAGCGACGAGGATGTGGGACCGTCCAACCGAAACACCTATCTCTCAACGAGGGTCTTATGTCCTTGTAATCAATGCAAGCATGCTGTGCGACGGACAAGACGTGTTTCTTTGCAGCACGTTCGCGAATTTGGCGAGTTCGATCCATCTATTATAGATCGAGTTGTTGCCAATTATAACTCGTCGGACTCTGACGCTGGCCAACAAGCAGCAATCTTGCAACCCAATAGACGTATTCGCAGGCGCTTTGGTCAAGCAGCATATGTGAGGCCACAAGATGTAGCCTCTGACAGCTCGGGGGATGATCATGCAGAGCACATTCCCAACGAGACAATGTTTGAGCCCGAGATTGATGAAATGATCGAGACGATCATGGATTCAGAAAGGCTTATCTATGATGATATGAAAAGTGAAGCCGATACATCATTGTATAATGGAGCACGTATGTCTAGATTGAAAGCACTCCTGGTTCTTCTCAACATGCAGGCAAAGTTTGGATGGAGTGACACTAGCGTCACAGCGCTTTTCAGGTGATCTATTACAATTAGTTTACTTTAATAGAACTCTAAATGTATAATGATCTGATAGATTTTTACACGACTGTATCATATTTTTATGTTGTGTAGATTGCTGAAAGAGCACATTCTACCAGCTGACAATGTGATGCCAGATTCCCGAGATGAAGCAAGAAAGATTTTGCGAAACTTGGGGATGGATTACAATTCTATCCACGCTTGTCCTAATGACTGCATTCTTTTCAGAGGGGAATACACAGACATGGAGAAGTGTCCGAAATGTGATTCCGAAAGATATCGAGTAGATCTCCACGGGACAAAAATTCCACAAAAGGTTTTGCGACATTTTCCTTTGCTTCCTCGCATCAAGCATTTCTTCGAATGTAAGTCCATGGCCGCCCTAGCATCATGGCATGAGGAGAATAAATCTTCGGATGGTGTGCTACGAATTCCTGCAGATTGCGCAGCCTGGAAACATATAGATGGAACATGGTCGGATTTTGCCAGGGAAGCTCGAAATTTGCGCTTAGGCCTGGCTATGGATGGCGTAAATCCATTTGGTCAAAGATCAACATCTTACAGTGTATGGCCCGTTGTCATCGTCAACTACAACATTCCCCCGTGGTTGACTACGAAGAAGGGGCACCTATGGCTAAGCTTGATTGTGCCAGGGCGATATAAAGTGGGGAATATGGATGTGTATCTTCGTCCACTATTGGAAGAACTACAACAATTGTGGATTGGCATAGAGGTGGTGGATATGAGCCGACACACAGGACGACGGAATGCTTTGATCAGAGGTATTCTAATGTGGACCATGCATGACTATCCCGGGCTAACAGAATGCTCATGTGATCTATTGACACTCCTCACTCAGACACTGTAAATCTTGTTTTTCCCCATAGTTGATCTATTATCATGTGTATACATGCAGGGCTTCAAACAAGCGGATACAGAGCATGTGTCACATGTGGACCTAGACTGAATGCACGTAGGGCACCCTCACTGAAGAAGCAAATCTACGAAGGTCATCAAGCGTATCTTCCGGAGAATCATGTGTTACGCGACGGCTTTTTGGGAAGAGAGCCACCAACGATGTCTGCACAAGCATGGTTAGAGCAGAAGGAGATGTGCGATGACGGATTGCCTCCAGGGATGAAGAGACTATCTCTATGGTACGAGTTACCATACTGGCCCCGACTCGTGATCAATCACTTGCTCGATCCAATGCACATATTCAAGAATGTGGGTAATCTACTATGGGACCATTTGACCGGCAAGAAAGATACTTTGGGAGCCAGAGTTGACCTTAGAAATGTGGATCGTATGGAGCAATATTGGCCGCAAACAGCGTCTGATGGATCGATAAAACTTCCTAAAGCACCATGGATTTTCACAGGAGCCCAAGAACGCAAAGTAAAAGAGGCCATTCGATCTTTGCGGACCCCCACTGGCGTAATGCACTCGCTCCGAACGTGTTTTACTAAAGAAGGAAAGCTTACCGGTTTGAAGTCACACGATTGGCATAAAATGTGTCAGGTACGTTCATAGTGGACTTTAATATCATTGCATAAAATGTGGACTTTAATATCATTGCTGCACATACTTTACAATTTATTTTACCGGTTGCCATTGAGGGATGTTTGTCTCTCGACATCCGTAACACAATCTACAAACTTGCAAAGCTGGTGCAATGGATCTCACAAAAGGAGATCGACGTAGACTCCATACCATTTGCCAAACTAAATGCTGCGGAGCTTGTGTGCATGTTTGAGAAACATTTTCCTACTACAATGCTAACCATTCAGGTGCATCTTCTTATTCACATAGTTGATGAGGTGGAAATAGCTGGCACAGTTCATTCCAGATGGATGTTCTTCTTAGAGCGTTTCATGAAAACGCTTAAGGGATATGTGCGTCAAAAGGCACGTCCGGAGGGTAGCATGGCAGAAGGTTGGTTGGTATCAGAGTCCCTAGTGTACATTGGAGAGTGGCTAGACGGATTTGATAAATCCCGGGACACGCTATGGCGAACCATAGATGATGAGCGCATATCTGGGATTGTCATGTGCAATCTCGGTGTTGAGAAGAAGATGACGGAAGATCTAGAGGCTAAAATCAACCGATTTTGCATGCTTCACAATCCAGTGATGCAAAAGTGGATTTCACAATATGAGGATGCAAAGCAAGAGCGACAAAGGGCACGAATCGAGTGGAGACGGGGAAGACGACCACCGATGCACTATCCAGCGGTTCTGGAGAGCCTACCAACCTTCATGAGCTTAAGATGGTTGCACAACCAATTGAAAAGCGCACAATAATGCGGTGACGAAGTGACTGAAGAAGAGTGGGAGTACTCTCGGGGTTGCGCGACCAAGGTAAGTTTGCAATGTACGACTAGCAAGTGACTTTATTTATAAACGTTTGAACGGCCACTCATAATCTTTGTTCGTTGTAGTATAAGTCATACACAGCAGCATGGTGTAAAGGTCGACATTTTAGGGTGGAACGAATCGACAAAAAGCGTTTTACTCAAGATTGTGGAATCATGGCAAAATTTGAACAGTCTAGTCGACGACGTTCCTCTGATGCAGATCCCGTGGTGGCGGAACTCACTTACTTCGGCACGCTGCAAGAGATTTTGAGGATCGATTACAGAGGATTTTTTGTCGACTTGTTCGACGTGCAATGGTTCAAGATAATCATGGAGGGTCGAAACGCTACTGTGCGTAGAGGAGAGTCTGGTTTTCTTGAGGTGGATTCTACTAAGAAATGGACTGACCTAAGAGACACTTTCGTACTACCCGAGCATTGTGAACAAGTAAGTATATAAATAGTTAACATCCCCCTTTTACAAGTTATGTGCTTGAAAGCTCTCATGTAAGTTATGTGGCTCTGGCAGGTAGTATTTCATCCTACAAAGTCTACATCAAACTGGTGGTACGTCATAGAGGTAGCCCCTCGTAGTGCAAGGACGTATGAAGGCTACCATGTGCCAATCACAACGACATCAATGGAGGAGATCAGAGAAGATGCTCAATCAGAAGTCGCTGCGGTGGTGCCAGACGAGCATCAAGATGCTACTACTCTATATGGGGTGCATGCAGAGGAGCTACAAAATGAAACAGAGGATATGTGTTTAAACGGAGAGCTCTATATAAATATAGGAAGTTATGCTGAGTTATGCGAGGATGAGAGAGAGATCTCTTAAAGCCACAAATATTGTATTTGAACAATTTTGCTCCGTGCTGTAAAAGCTCTAGCTCTCTTAGTAGCTTCCATGGTGTGTAACGCTCTTTTCTACTCGCGCTCACATCTTTTGATTGAAAATTCTGAGTTTTCGACTTGCTTCTTCTACCACTCGATTCATTGCGTCATTGTATTTATATGCGTCATTACGTCATTGTATTTAATGGTCTTTGCGTCATTGTCTACTCTATTCATTCAATATTAAGTTTAAATATTCGTGTGTTTAATGCAGGTATGGATGATGAGGAGTTTCTTTCTTCTTTGTCACCGCAGCAGAGACAGTGGTACGTGGAGCGTCATCGCTCTGGCGCATCATCGCGCGTTCCTACACCATCCGCATCTCCCTCTCTTTCGGAGCATTCGGCGCGCTCCGAAGCTTCGGCGTCGACGAGACGAGCGTCACACTCGTCTAGACACCGGCGCTCTAGTGGTGGCGGTGGCGGTTGTTGTGGGGATTCCGCCACCGATGCCTCCACACCGCCTCGTGTTCGACGAGGCTCTTTACCCTCCCCTTCTTTGCCCACCCCCACACCAGCCACAGCATCGCCATCTACGCCAGGTTTTGCACGGCTGACTATTCCTAGAAGCTACACACCTCTACCTACTCCGCCAGGAGCCACCCCACTCGACACTCCTCGCTTCGGGGCCCAGACGCCGGTGGAGACACCTGACGTCCGTACCCCCATCGACACGCCGCTAGGGACCCCTGCCGGGACACCCAGGTTCACGCGTCACCGGCTAGAGGGCTTGCCTTACTCCGTCGACATCAGCGGCGGCATCATCATGGATGATGACGGCAAGAAGGTGATCTCGCGCATGCGTGGTCTTTGCTCTCAGCTGTTTAGACACTATATACTAAACAAATGGAGTGAAGTACCAAGTGATTTAAAAAACAGAGTCATCAGCATACTTCATGATGAGTTTCCCGTTCCAACACGGGATCAGCGCTTCAATGAAGACCTGATGAAGATTCGAATGCGCGAATACTGCAAACACAAGCGTTCCGAAGTGCAAAAAGCAATCAAGAATGGGTGGAATAGGCCAGATTGGCTGGCCAAAGAAGATTGGAAGAATGCGAAGAAAGCAGCGCGCGAGAATCCCGACAAGTGGAAGCAACAAAAGGATGCAGCCAGAGCGCGAGTAGAGGCAGGGAGCTCGCACCACTTGGGGAGCGGTGGATGGGCATCATTTGAGGCTGATTTTGTAAGTCTTTTCACATTGCTCTTTATGCATGTTCGATAGTTTAGGGTTTATGAGTTTTTTAGTTCTAACATAATGAAATCTTTGTATGTTTTGACAGTGGTCGATGACAGGACGTGATCCCACACCGTACGAGCGCGAGTACGCAGGCAGGAAGGGCTTAAACGCCCTGATGGACATTCTCAGTTCTCGCGGCGGCATGGTTAGTATTAAGGTTTACTCTTTTTTATTTTTTGTATTGTTTTATAAATGTCGTTATATGTTTATATTTACTGAAAACTGTCTTATTGTCTTTTTTTGCAGAATCCGACAGATACGCCGCTTGGACGCGATGAGACGTCTGATTAGACGACGTCAGTTTAGCTGTAGCTAGATAGCATTAGTTTAGGGTTTCTCATAGCTTATGTATCATGAGACGGATTTTATACGTTTTTTTGAACCATGTATATTATTACATTTGTCACCGCAATTCCTTTTGCCAATCAATTCTTTATGCCTATGATGTTGTACAATTGTCATTATTACATTTGCCAATCAATTCAGTTTGTCTATGATGTGTACAATTGTCAATTTTGCAAACAATGCGTCTTGTGGGTGACTATTTTGGGTCTATTATTTACCTTTGCACTTTTTTTAAAAAGTGAATCAAGTACAATATGGTTGATGGGTGGCAGGGCATTCAATGCCCTGCCACCAAAAAAATATTCTCTCAGGCGTCGCTATAAGCGTCGCTATTTATGGCTCTGTAGCGTCGCTATATGCGTCGCTATACTCTTCTGTGAGAGCGTCGCTATAGGCGTCGCTAAAGGCGTCGCTATATAGCGACGCTCATAGCGACGCCTATAGCGACGCAGATAGCGACGCTCTCGTAGCGACGCTTTTAGCGACGCCGGGGGTTATAAAAACCCAGTGTATTTCCGTCGCTAAGAGCGTCACAACCTCTTGTAGTGAATAATCTATTACAGGAAGTTCCTTTAAGATCTTAGTTGTCTTAAGGGAGCATGTAGAAATTAATAAGTAAGACCAACTAAGGTCTTAGACTAAGGTTAACTAATGTTGAAGAGTTGTGACTTATCCCATGAGGCACAACCTATCAACGAAGAGACACTAGTCTCATACCCTTTCATCATCTATAAAATGATAGGATATGTGCCAAACAATTGTAACACTTGAATAAGATCAATCAACTAATGAAGTAAGACAACTCCGTGTATTGGTAACTGTGTCTATGAGTGATGTGTATATGATCTTAAACATGCTTTAATTGAAACACTAACTGTGATTTAATCATAAGTGTGAGCAACTCTGATATTTCTACAATTGGGTGGTCGTTGTAGAGAGAAAGAGAGAGTTGGAGGTTGGCCAGAGAGAGTAAGAGATTTTGATGGGTTGCTGCTTGACGAGAACCGAGAGAGAAAAGGGGTCTCCATGTGTGTGTGGCCAAGATCCTACATGCTGGTGCTCCATGGGTTCGTTGGAAGTTCCATGGAGGCCGGCTCGGAGTTGTGTGGTGGGTCGAGCAAGCGATTTCCAATCTAGCGATGCATTGAAGTAGTGGTTTGCAACGAATAGGCCATTGGGTGTCGAATGGAAGCATGCATAGGCTGGGTTCAGACGGGCCGGCAGAAATGCAAATGTTTTTTGCTGCCTCCGCGTGCCTTGTTCACACAGGGCGGAAGTTCGATGTTTAAAATGGCACAAAAGCTCAGCGTCTCATGCAGTAGCCTGGCGGTTTCGCCATTGGCTACGAGCCTGCGTTCTGAGCTCGAGCTGCACTGCCCGCCTTTTGCATTGAAAAAGGTAGCGGAAGTTTTCGTCTTCGGAGGGGGGAGGGTGTCGCCCGACTTTGGGTGGGTCCGAAAATGGAATACCTTTTTAGCAAAGGATCGGATCCATTATCATTGCTAGAGGTCCTAAAAGTGACACTCTATATTCACTCATGTATCTAGTGTGCATGACCATGTAGTCGTCATAACCAAGCGACCAAGTAATTCCTTGTGGCATGGTAGGTTGGGACGCATAAGCCAAACTGGAATGAAGGTGCTTTCTTGTTTGGGGTATTTACCGTGTTTGAGGTATGCTAATTTGACCATAGTGATCACTGTATCTATGGCAAGCATGCTCAAACTCCTCACAAGAAATCTCTTCCATTGAAAGATTTTCCCTTAAAATTGGTACATTCTGATGTATGTTAGATGCCAGGGCTATCTCTAGGGGGAAAGTAGTATTTTGTTACCTTTGTGGATGATGCTACCCACCACAAGGTGTGGGTATATCCAAATCCAACACAAGGATGAGGCCCTGGATGAGTTCAAACAATTTGTGGCACTTGCTAAAAATCAGGTCAGTAGTGAGGTAAAGTGTCCGCGCTCTAACAATGGGGGTGAGTATGTGTGTCAAAGTCTTTCTAGGACTTTTGTGACAGCAAAGGGATAAAGAGGGAGCTGATTGCACCTCATAATCCAACCTAGAATGGTGTTGTAGAGCGGTTGAATCGGACTTTTCAAGAAAAAGTCTGATATATGCTATCTCATGCTACATTACCCCATGATTTTTGGACAGAGGTTGTTACAACATCCGTACGTTTGATTAATCGATCACCACATAGGTCTTTGGATGGGGCACTTCCCAGAAAGCGTGGTCGTGCACGCCACCTTTGTATGCTCATTTGAGACTGTGTGGTTGCGAAGCTTTTGTGCACATACGGAAAGGAAGACTCCAACAAGTTGGAGCCAAAGTCCTGTAAGTGTGTATTCCTAGGATATGCTGACGATGATAAAATGGGGTATAGATTATGAGATCCCAAAAAGAGAAGAGTTTTCCATAGCCATGATGTAATCTTTTGGGAGGATCGCATGCACAAACAGCCTCAAAGGACTAAAGAAGTTAGAACAATTGTTTTTCGAGAAGATGTACCTTTTGAACATCAATGTATGCCCAATGGTCAGCAACAAATTGCTAATGATGTTCCCAAAAGTGCAAGGAAGGGTACTGAAAATGCTCAGCCAAAAATTTCCCATAATAGTTCACATTCGGAGCAGCACAAATAAGGAAAATCAAAATTGGCAAACTCGCATGAAGGAAATCATGCAAGACAATCACACTTTGGACAATCCAAATTAGTTGGTCACTCTGAATTTGGTAGTACAAAAGCTCCAAATTTGCAGGTTGGACAACAAATTGGAAATATGGAGCCTTTGGTTTGGGGGTCAACCCGACCATCAAGGAAGTCAGAAAGGTTTGTTCATAGTGCTGATTATGTCATGTTGATAGATTGTGGTGAACCGTCTTGCTTCAAGGAAGCATCGGCTAGTCTAGACATCGAGAAATGGTATAGGGCCATGCTGTCAAAAATGGGATCTCTAGAGAATAATAATACTTGGGATTTGGTGCATTTGCCAAAAGTGAAAAAAGTTTTGCCATGCAAATGGGTTTACAAAAAGAAAGTCACTTCTAGCTCCTCGGTAAAGTACAAGGCACGGTTGGTTGGCAAAGGGTACAAGCAGGAACACACGAATTGATTTTGATGAGATCTTTTCTCCCGTAGTGAAGATGACTACTGTGTGAACCATTTTGGGCTTGGTTGCATCAGGGTACTGGTCATTTAGATGGATGTATAAACTGTATTTTTACATGGTGATTTGCATAAGGAAATCTATATGCAGCAGCCTGAAGGTTTTGTCCACTAAAGGGAAGGAAAAGATGGTATGTAAACTCAAAAGGAGTTTGTATGGACTGAAACACGCACCTCGAGAATGGTATCAAAAATTTGATACATTCATACAATCCCAAGGGTTCATGTGGAGTCAGATTGATCACTACTTGTACACCAAGAGGGCAGGAGACGATAGTATGATTACCTTGATTCTGTATGTGGATGATATGCTGATTGTAGGTCGGAATGTTCATGCATTGGACATGTTGAGGCAAAGCCTACACAATAGTTTTGATATATTGAAGGATCCCAATGAGGCCAATCATATTCTTGGAATGTGTATATTTAGGGACATGTCAAAATTTCTCCTTTATCAATCACAACGGGAATATGTATCCAAGATTTTGGAGCATTTCCATATGGAGGGGGGGGGGGGGAGCAATTGGTGTACCATTTCCTCCATTTGTGAAACTTGGTGCAACGAACAACCCTACATCTAATGACGAAAAGCCTGAAATGGCCAAGATTCTGTATGCTTCAGATGTTGGTAGTTTGATGTATGCTATGGTGGTTACACGTCCTGATATTGCATCTGCGATGGGAGTGTTTAGCAGGCACATGGAAAATCCTAGCAAAAAGAATTGGGAGCAGTGAAGGGTATTATGAGGTACCTCAACGGCACAAAGGATTTGTGCATTTACTTTGGCAAACAGAAGGCATCTATAGAAAGCTTTACGGATGCATACTATACTGGTCATACGTATTGCAGGAAGTCTACTTCAGGGTATGTTTTCACTTTCACATAGGGACCAGTCTCTTGGATATCCATGCTACAAAAGTGTGATGCATTGTCTACAACAAAGGTAGAGCATGTTGCTGCTACAGAGGCATGCAAGGAGACTTTATGGATTTCACACTTGGTGGGAGAGCTTGGCATTTCAGAGATTCTAATTCTCCATTGTGACAATCAGAGTGCTATCATGCTATCTTGTTTTAACACAAGGATAAAGCCAAAATGATGTAACTGCTTTATTCCCTTCTTACTCATATGACCAAGCCGTCCATGCCATAACTCAATAGAAGGCAGCTTGGCTACATAGATAGAGTTCTCTTTCACAGAAGAGACATACAATGAATATAATGAGACAAACTTTTGGCCTTTGAACATGACCAAGGTACCTTTTTTGATTATCGCACAACCATTATGTAGTGTATCCAAGATCATCAAGTTATCATGTTGAAAGGAAGCTCTTAGTTAGCTTTGGCACAAGTCTGACACCTCGCAACATGAATTTAGTACCATTGCACATACACAATTTCACACCTCTAATGTCACATATCTTAAGCTAATAAGATTCACCTACCTTAATTAAACCATGTGTAGAGGCATAAGTGGAGAACCACTCCTTGTAAGGAGTAACATGAAAAGTGGCACTTGATTCAATAATCCCATTCCTTGCATAGCATTTGTCAAGATCTAACAACACCGTTGGACTTAATCCTAGGTCTGAAAGTGAAAGAAAACATGTTCAAGTGAGATTCAAGCTCAATCACTATCAAAGTGGGAGTCACACTCGATCACTAAAGCATCAGAGAGTGGATTATAAATACATAGAAACTATGGCAAGAACCCTATAGATAACCCGATAGAGTTTCCCCTGTACTTTGAGTAAATCACAAAAAAAACTCACCAAAAATCATCATACACAGCACCTGTGGAGCCAACCAAGCTACGTGCATAAACAAAAACTTTGTCTCTCATCCACAAGTTATCATACATTAAGCCAAACTAACTAATAGCTCTCCAAACATGATAAATAGAAGTAAGAAAAATTGTTGAGTTGAAAAAAGCGCATAAACCTATCGAAGACAAAACCATCTCAAATCATAAATCCACATGAGGCATACGACAACTGCCAAGAGCATGGAAATGGAGCTCACTCCTACATGAGTAGCTCTCTGGAAAACTCCACCTATCCACAAGCTGTACACCTATGAATTTGCAACCTATGAGCTATTACTAGCTTACATATATCCGATACATAACCATAAACTGCAGAAACCATGTATAGAATTCTTTGTCTCAAATGCACACAAAAGTGAATATGGATGTGTATTAATTCAAAAGCCACATCCCAAATTAATACTTGTGTAACAAATACAAGGTGAATGATCTCTTAGATAGCACCACAATGTGACATACATATTTAGAAATGAAACTACATACTCGAAGCATTTTTGCATAGAAATTATTCTAGATTGTTGTAAATTTCTTTTGAAATTTTGATATTGCCAAACTCAAAGTACATACTCAAAATGTTAATGCGTAAAAATTATTTTGGATTGCTATAAAAATTCAAAAATTTTAAATTTTGATGTTGCCAATGCATCCAAAATGTTGAGAAACCTTGGGGTAGACTCTTAGATCATATAGCTCCAAGTATGATGTCAATAGCAGAGGAAAGCTCAATCAAATAGATATGCTTAGCTAGCAATGAAGAAATTGTTCCCCCTTTGAGACTCCCAAACCCATAAGGAAGCAACATCAACACAAATAGCTCCCATACAACAGATAGGGCTTGCTACATAAGTGAATCGGTTGGATTGGAAAATGGGCCAAGAAAACACTTCACTTGGGTGATTCTATGAAACCTAACAAGCCTAGGAAAATTTGCCTAGAAAGTGAGCTAGAGATATTAATATTGAAAGGGTTAGAAAACACTAACTCTGTCAGTATTAATCCCTTCTACCTCATTGCCAAAAGAACCCAATGATCAGAGACCCTCTAAAAGGGTACGAAAATGGTTGTTATGGAGGCTCCAAAAGGAAACAAGAGAGGTGTTCTACTCAAGTAGAAAAGTCTCCTCAAAAGACCTTGGGTGATCCTATGAAGAAACCTAACAAGTTTAGGACATGAAAGGTGTCTCTTGAAATATAAAAGAATTTACAAATCCTAAAAAAGCATCATTAATTAAAGATTGGCTCAAGATAATCCTGTTGACTTTAGAACTCTCCAAGAGCTCAAAGTTTTGGCTACTGATTTGGAAAGTAGACTTAAGTCCATTGCTACCGACTTCCTATGGATTTTCTCTCCCCACTTCAGAGGCTCAAGAGGTGTAACTTTATGTATTAAGCCATATTTGAGTCCTAATTTGGCCAACTTTGATATAGAAGTAGGATGGTGCAATTTTGACTTTAACCTTCCTACCCCCTTTTCTCATGTTACCTGGTATGCAAGAGGATCAATTCAAAATAGAATCGTATCACGAGTTTTGAGCTGGTGACCTACAATGAGCTTTCAGTGCATTTTGACCTAGTGGATATAGGAAATATTGAGATTTCTCTTGGCTTAGAAATAGTAAAGGTCTTCTCTACCAAAATTCTAGGCTAGACCAATGTTGTATTGCTTCCTTGGTCTCAAGATTCATTAGCACCAAAGCTAAAATTATAAAATGGGTTGCCTTTTGGACCACTATCTAGTAATTATCTCTTTGGAGGACCTTAAAACCATCAAAGAGATGGTTTCATGAAAATATGTCTCTTCTATAGTTTCCTCTCATAATCCATGACATTTAGAAGATTTGGGAGGTAGCTTTAATGCAAATATGTTTCATCTAGAGTCTCTACTCATAATTCGTGAAATTTAGGAGATTGAGTTGTAAGCGATTTAGAAAAATCGCTTGCAACTCAATCAACAAGTGTAAAAAATGGTGAAACATCATCTTCCCAACCTCTAAAGGAAATTCAAAAGGGAAACTCAAAGAACAAGTGCAACAAATGGTGAAACATCATCTTCCCAACCTCTAAAAGAAACTCAAAAGGGCAAGCCCACATGCAAACTAGCAACATCAACACAAATGAGTGGCACTTTAAATATTGGCTGTTGAATCCCAAGGGGGGATCATTGCCACCATATTTACATGCTTTTTTAGACTCATATTCGGCTGATTGTTGTGACACATAAGTGTCCACAAGCATTTTTGTTTCATGCTCGACAGTTCATGCATATCGTGGTTGAGCAAGAAGCAACCTACTTTGGCCACTTCTAGTTGTGAGGCTGAGTACACATTGAGTGTGTATAGCTCAGATGCCTTATGGCTGATTTGGGTGTTGGACAGGACACTACCGACATCATCTACACTTATAGTCAGAGCACATTGGCAATTGCGAGGAATCTAGTTTTTCATGCTTGCACAAAGCACATTATTATGTCAGGGAGAGACTCTTAGTAGGAGAGATCAACTTGGCTTATGTGCCAACATAGGACAACCTCGCATATCTTTTCACAAAGGCATTGCCTCGTGAGAAGATCAAAGCTTTCCACAAAGCTTTGGGCTTGCTCCACTTTGTGGACCGATCATGTCCTCAGGCCTTGGCACTTCCCTATACTCTATGTGCCAGCTCTTGTTCACCACATCACTCCAAGGGGGGATTTTTTACCATAGATATGTGGTAGCGATGTGTGTGAACACACTTAGGATTGTCGGGGCATTTTTTCCCTCACTAGGAGGTTTTCCCCCCCCCGTGCATTATATATATGCCCATCACTCTAGGGCTATCTTATCTTTCCATTGCACACTAAGTAATACTACTCTCAGTGGTGTGCCTTGAGATTCTTTGTCTTCTCCAAGCTGTATGTGTTTCCTTGCAACCCTATTTCCAACACCCCTCATGGTGCATGCTCTCCATTTTTATCCAAGCGCATTCCTTGCTCGCTGCCATCATTGTGCAAAGAATATTTTTTTAAAAAATTGCTTCACACTATGGTCTTAGACACCCTAATTTTGGGCATTCGAGGTGGCCAAGGGCCCATTCCCTTGCAGGGTTTTGGTAAGGGCAAGCATTATTTAGAGCATGACTTGGAACGTATTTCGAGCCCAAAAAAAGAAAACAAAAATCTTCAAAGAACAGAGAGCTCCTAGAGTTCGACATCGTTTCTCAAAACTCTGAACATCTAAGGGCTTCTTCTTTTTCTTGAGGATGGTAAATTCCCTCGTTGAGCAAGAAGAAGATTGGCGGGTGTTTGTTCTTAGTTTGGGTTAGAATTCGAACGTATTTGGGCCAAAATTCTAAAGAAATCATGGCCATTATCTTCAAGCCCTTCATCACGTCTTTCATTTTTACATCAAAAATTTTATTTGCACTTGGGGCTTTGGTTTGGCACGACAAAGTGCCATGTTGATTGCGGTTACTCTTCTGCTGTCGCTCTTTAGCATTGCAAGGCGATTATTGAACAAGTTATTCATTTTTATTTCCCGCTTACACAACAATGTTGCAATATGGATTCAAACATAGACATGCATCAGGCTTTTGATTTTGAAAACCTTGCAATCGACTACTCTCATGAAGAGTACCTGCACGATAGTTGGACAAGGTGATAACATAGAATTTCTTGATATGCAAGAATTTTGAGCAGTACAAATATGCATTTCTGTTTTGGAATCAAATTTTGCATATTTGCATTTGCATGTGAGTAAAATGTTTGATCTGCTTGTGCAATTCCTACAACAATTAGCCAAAGATCCTCTTAATGAGCAGCCTCGGGTTTCTTTGGCTCCTATGCATGGAATGAACATCGCTGGTCTTTAGGAGCAAGAATCCACTTTGAATATGTTCCCCCTTCTCTCTCAAAAAGAGATGGATCTTTTGTTCAAAAACACTAAGTCACCGGTCTTTCAAGATGAGGAAAAGAAGCGCAACAAAAATACATTGAATATATTGTCATAATCTTAGATGAACTCTGGATGCATTCAAAGGCACTACAAACTAGTCTAATGGATGAAAAGGTTGAACCAAATAATTACAACACTAAGTCACCGGTCTTTTAAGATGAGGAAACGAAGCGCAACAAAAATACATTGAATATATTCATGTCATAAACTTAGATGAACTCTGGATGCATTCAAAGGCACTACAAACTAGTCTAATGGATGAAAACGTTGAACCAAATAATTACAAGTTTGCAAAGATAGTTGCCATTGAGAGTTAATATTTTGCTAATTATTCTTAACCTAGTATGTTGTCAAAAGAATTGTCCCAAGGATAAGTTGTTTTAACTGCTTAGGAAGTGGACGTAGCAAAAAGGATTGTCCCAAGGAGAAATCTGTTGCCCAGGGTAGTGAGAAAATTGTGCACATGGTGCAATTGCTTCCCCTAAAATCCTCTTCTCATTTCTCCAATGTGTAAGTAACACATATCAAAGCGGTTCACGAGTGTTGTCTTATATGGCCTCTATATGGCAACAAAATTTTTCTCCACACGAGAGATGGTGCATATGCATTGGTTTATCCAATGTAACAAGGTGAGTATCCTAGTAGACAATGGTGCCTCCCACAATTCATTAACTATAACAATGAAGTGGCCCAATTTGGCTCAGACACCTAGTTCCCATGTCAGGCCAAGGGCAAACCCAGGGGGGTCACGGACCCACGACAAGGGCCAGCGGCATAAGTGTGGACAAGGAAATACCAAATATGGAGGCCAAGGGCCTATTTAAAGGGTGGTTGGGTGGATGTATTCTCACGGTAGTCCATCGGTCCTCATACTGGTATCAGAGCAAGGATATTTTGGGCCTAAGGATCGTGGACTCATCCCTTGCATGTTTTTTGCAAGCTTATGAAAACAAGGAGGGGCATGGAGAATAGAATCATGTGCAAAAACCCTTGCTAGGCGGGGAAGTCGTAGTCGAGAAGAACTGTGTGCAAGAGGGCTTGTGTCGGGGAGGAATACATGTTACACATCCATCAAAATTTGTGCCATAAGGCTCAGTGTGGTTTGCATTGCACTGAGGACAACTTCACGTCACAGGCTCGTGGGCGATTGAGCAATGTAATGGGATCTCGCTCTCTCTCTCTCTCTCTCTCTCTCTCTCTCTCTCTCTCTCTCTCTCTCTCTCTCTCTCTCTCTCTCTCTCTCTCTCTCTCTCTCTCTCTCGTTCTCCTTGCAGCAGCAGGTGGCCGACTGCACCATAGCTTCTTTGAATATTTTCTTTGACACTTATGCCCAAAGCTTTAAGGACAAAAAATTGAAAATTCAAGGGAGGGTGGCGCCCCCCCCCCCCCCCCCCAAACCTAGGAGGTTTTTCCCACGGCATGGCTCTGCATGGTGGGCAGGTCTCGCATCAACAGCACGGGAAAATTTATCAGAGCCGTATATCGCTAGAGTCGATGGCATGAAATACACAGAAATTATATGTATCTTCTCGTTGGAAGACAAGGCCAATTGACCGAGGAATGGTCATACAATTGGAAGGAGTTTCCAAGGAACATGTTATCCAACCAAGATACACATCAAGATTTGGGGATGGATTCAAAGACTCTCTAGGACAAACGAGGAGGAATTCTTTCGACATGCATGTACAACTATCCAAGGGATATAGTACTCCAAGATTCCTGATGAAATTTTGTATCAATTGAAGAACCTTCGGCATGTTGCAAGGCATATTGGTACATCCATAGGTACTCATGTTTTTTGCTTCTATTTTTCATTGATTATGTAGTCATTTGCATGCTCTTCAGGGTTGTGAATTCCGACATGTGGTGCAATGATTGCCACCCAAGTGGTATGTGGCCTTCACCACGCATGGCTTGATTGTTGTTACAACATGGTTGTTATTGAACCTATCCAATTCCATTTCTCTGCATGGAATATGTATTAAGCGGCTGTGGATTTCAAGGAAATTCAACCACTTTTAAAGCTCCGCTCAAGCAGAGGGAGCACATAGTGTCTCAACAAGCATCAATATGTTTGAATTATAGCAAGGCTAAGACTGACGCATGATTCTATGATGCTCCTCAAAATTAAACAAGGTTGATTAGTAGTAAATGCAAGTACATGCAAGGCCTGTGGCTTGAATGGTAAACCTGTGACTAGTAGGATCAAGGTACTCGCCAAGACCGGCCATTAACTACAATTCCATGAAGCTCTCAAGCAAGTCTCTAGGGCCTGGCTCCTAGGAAATTTGTTTGCATGTGATGCACTCAGATAAGGATATGATCCACCCATTATCAGCAAGCATGATCCAACGGGTTTTCATAGGTACTTGGCAATAAGTACATGCGGTACAGTATTGGGTAGGTACGCTTTGTTTATGCACTTACTATCCATATTTTTATGCTTCCAATGTGGTATACTATTCAAAAACATTGATAATTGATGAGGTTAATTTTCTTTTAACTCTGTTTAATCTGACACTGCCATAAGATACATTACAAGAGCAAGGCTCCATATACCGACACTTGAGAAAATGACTTGTGTATTACTTTGACTATTATATATATTTTTTATCTCCTCCTTGTGCTACGTACAAGAGGGGGAAAGCAAGGCTTTTAGAAGCATGGTTTGTTAAGCAAATGTTGCTTTGATCAAGCAGTGTTTTGGCAATAGATCACACTTGATAGCTAAGATTTATATACTATCTCTATCAATATTGGGAAATCTCATGATTCTCAATAAGCTGCACGATTCGGCAAGGCCGATTCTCTATGAAATTTCAACAAGGTCAATTCTTTTCTACTTTGACATATGTGTGTCAATAGGAGCACATGTTAGCTCTATGAGCATTCAGGTTGCGTTCTGTCTCATCTTTTTGATGAGACAACTTATTCAAACCTCCACTTTTGGACATCTTGCATAGAAGTTTCCAAAGTTTGGAATATGCTATTAGCATAGGACTTCGAGGAACTTGGCACCATGTCTATCTGATTTTCTCTTGGAGGTCGATATGACCCAAGCTGATAGCTCTAAATTTCTTAGCATATACGGCTACGAGACAACTTCAAGAGACGACAACCGCTCTTAAGGTTAGTACATTTCAAGTTATACTTGTTTTTTTAACACTTTAATCTTTTATTTGAAAAAGATTTCTCTATAGTGCAATGCAAAGTGCTTTGCCAGACTTCATGCAAAGCAAGGCTTCTCTTATGTGTTGAGGAACTATCACTTGACTTTAGATCAAGTATAATGGCACACATATTTGGCATTAAGTGGACATAAACTCATAGTTTGAGTCTGGCAATGACACACTGTGATGTATCCATGCCAATGTAATCGTGCAAGGCACGTATAGCAGTAGCTTACAAGGTTGAGACTGTTATTGAAGCCAAGGGCTTACCACTGTGTCTTTTTGAATGTATGCATGGCATGCAACTACAATGGCGGTACAACCACCCCATCATTGTACACACTTTCACAATACCATCGTCTACTCTACTTATGAAGATTTGAGACTGGTAGATGGGCTTTTGCTGATTGTATATGTATACAGCGGTGAGCACTTCACATTATTGGCTCTATGCACCACTGATGGTTTTTATGGGTAGCAAATAGGCATGGCCTAGCTATCAAGTAATTGATTCATGGGAAGACATGAATACATTAAGAGAGCCTCCACGCAGGGTGTCTCTTCTATAAACACATGAGAAAATCTAGTATGATTATTTTCTTTGAGGGTATTTGCCATCTTTCTCCTCTTTCATGGAGGAAGAAGATTCTGTCACAACTTAGTTGTGAATAAGATTCCAAAAGAGCTATTGCTTATTTTCAACACTAAATAGGCCTCTAAGAGTGTTATTTTGAGAGGTATGACCGTGTTAATACATAATTACTCCATAGGAGTTGAGAGTCATGCTTTGAGCTCAGCACAGTGGTACTTGCAATAAAAGAAGTTTGCAATCTGCCCTGCAACAGTGGACAAATTCAACTTTCTTAGTTGGTTCCAAATTTTTTTTAATACAAAGCTAACCAAGGGATTTGGATTGCAAAGGCAACACCCAGGGTTACCAGTTTCTATTGCTTGTTTTTCTAGTTGTTTCTTTCAGGTTTGCAAAGTGCATGTGGCTACAGGTAAGTGCGTTATGTTCAATATCTAGGTATGCATCTGATTTGGTTTTATTTCATTTTTGATTTTTTTTGTTGCTTGAATTTTTCAAGCTGGATGAATAAGCTTGAATGCTTTCATCCATTTTGCTTTTGAAAGACATGACAAGGTCATGTAAGAGCAAGGAATTTTGGGCCGCACTGTTCCAAATATATTTCTACATTATGCAGTTATGGACCTATATATAGGGCTTTCTTTGGCACATGTGGTCACATGGGATACAACATGATCTAGGAACTCAAAGAGATTGGTTTAGCCAGTGTGGAGCAAGGTTAATGAGCGTCCCTCTCACTCATGTCACTGAGTGTTTACAGTTACCTCCACACACAAGTACATATTGTACTTGAAGGATGTTCTTTTTTTAGACATCCTTGTTGAGACATATTCCACATGTGTAGAATATGAGTCTCCGAGACTAACATTGGGCGCATGCTATGTCAATTATGTATCACGACAAATCCCTAAGTGTTGGTCAAATCCATTTATAAGACCATTTATGCACGTCCTATCAGGAACAATTTTAGTGGCCAAAAATTATCGGCAGATACCTAGTCATACTTGTTAAGGTACAAGTGTTGTTAAACAACTTTAACGGATGGTTGTTTATACATGTAACAAGGCTCTATTCTGTTGATGAATATGTTTCATTGGTACCTAGGTGTGATTGATTTTTACATTTTATTATGGTCCAATGGAGGCCCAAGGGTCAGGACGGACATGGATATGCAAGTTGTGATTTGTTTTTGCTAAATGCATGCACACTAGGTGTTATGGGCCCTAGTGTTTAGCAAAGGCTGATTTGGAACAACATGCACATTCATGGCATTAGTTTCTTATAAAGCATCTTGCACTCTATGTGAAATATCTTTATGCAATTACTTTTGGATCTACCAACCACCAATAGAGGTCATGGCTTGGTTGGGTGCTTCTGGATCTTTCAAGTTAACCAAGATTGTTATTCATCACATTGTTGATTCCTCAACAAAGGTGTACAACATTGAGATCCTTGTTACCAGTCATCTGAGACAACTTATTGTAAACGGTGGGAAAAACATACCTCACTACTATCATCTTCCAAAGAGGATAGGCATATTACAAAGTGTAATCTTGTGCTAAAGGATATGCGAAGCACGTACGTTAGCACCAAGAAATCCAATTAGAAAGCATGTATCATTCTAGTTGGATTTAGCTAACCATAAGGTAAAGCATTCTTGTGACTAGGTTTATTCTCTTCATGTTTAAGTCAGGTTCTCAACCTTGAATACTAGTTATGGTGGGGTTGTTTACCAATGAAAATTGGTAGCAAGTCAAGGACTTATACTTTGCTGATGATTTGCATAAGTTAGTTACTTTCATGGAAAGTGAAAAGAGGTACCCTTTGGGGTACATCTTTGTCGTGATAACTCATTTAGCATGCTCATGTGGTGTCTAAATGGAGCTTACACACTATGTTGGTTATGGGCCAGTTACACAAGACGATTGCATAGGGATAGCAATGTGGAAAATCAAGATGTTAGTCTTGGTTTCATTGAACCTTCTTTTAAACTGTGTTTATGTCAAATGAACAGTTGGATCCATGAAGGATGCCACATTGGAAAACATTAGTGTTCTTATGGAGACATAACCACTTTTGCTTTTGAGGACGAAAACAATTCTCCAAGGGGGGAAGGGGGGGGGATAATGTCAAGCCAAGGGAAAACCTAGGGGGGTCACGGACCTAGGCCAAGGGCCAACTACCTAAGTGTGGATAGGGGAACACCAAATACGGAGACCAGGGGTCTATTTAAAGGATGGTTGGCCCGATGCATTCTCATGAAAGTCCTTGGGTCCTCATATCCCATCTCTACTTTCATTAACTGTAACAGTGAAGCAACTCAATTTGTGCAAGACACCTAGTTCCCACCACTACAAGGTAGCCATGATTAAAGTCCATGATGTTGAGGTGTGGAATACACAAGTAGAAGGTGTACCTCTAGAGATTCAGGGTTATCATACATCGTTGGATTTTCAAGTTACGAATATGGATCAAGAAGGTATGGTACTAAGTCAGAAGTGGTTACACAAGCTAGGGTCCTCATTAAAGCATGGCTATGAGTATAATAATTTAATGTTTGAATCCAATGGTGTACATATGCTACTGGTGGGAGAAAAGGATGTGCCTTCCTTACCACTTATTTGTACATCCAAACTTATGAATCTCTCTTATGAAGATGAAATAGAAGAACTCTTTTCTGTTACTCCCTGTGTAATTTCTTGTAAAATGTTGATAATGGTTAATGCTAATTGAAGATTCCTTGATGCCACATTCTTCTCTCTCTCTTCTCTTCCAGCTCTTACTACTTCTCTATCACCAGAATAAGCAAATGTTGCTAATAAATTAAAAGCACTTTTTATGAAATACAAAGATGCGGTTCCAAAAGACTTATCACCAAGGTTATTGCCAACACGTTCTATGCAACATGGCATAGATGTGGTTGCGGGTAGTAAGCCCATTAGTAAACCACCCTATAGAATGAGTCATTCTAAGGCTATTGAGGTGGAACAAGCATTGCATAACACTTACGTGTCTAACTCTACACATGCAAATGCACAAACATGAGCATAATAAAAGAAAATTTATAGTAGTTGCATTTGATGCATCCAAGAACCCCAAGGGGCCATCTGTATAGTGAAGAGTTTGAAAAGGCTAAGAAGGAAAAGCTACATTTTACATGTTTAGGGAGTGAAAACAACACAAAGGATTGTCACAAGAAAAAATCTATTACCCAATGTAAGGAAAGCAATGCACATGGTGCAATTACTGCCTCTCAAGTCCTTCTCTCACTCTTCCAATGTGGAAGTAACACACACCGAAGCGGTGCACGAGTGTTGTATTACATCCTCAATGTGGTAGCTGACCTTTGGTCCACACGAGTTGGTATGCATACATGGGTTTACCAAGTCACAAGGTGTGAATCTTAGTAGTTAATGGTGCTTCATACAATTTCATTAACTATAAGTCATTAGGAAAAATATGGACTCTCCTAGGGCCCTTTTGATTAGGGAAGGGTTAGTGGAGGACCAACGAGAGGGCTCTTGGGATATCACCTATAGCCTAAGGAGAGATAGGGGGGCAGCCTATTTGTTCCTCTCTTCAATGCTTGATTCCTAGAGAGAAAGGGGAGGTGGACTTGGAGGGGGGGGGGGGGGGGGGGGGGGGGGGGGGTAAAAAGTGGGAAAGAGATGTCATAAAGCCTAGAGAGAGACCCTTGACAAAAAGGGACCCCAAAAGAAAAATTGCGCAGGTCAAAAAACCCTAAAAATTTGAAATTTTTGAAAAGTCTCAAAAATGACCATTTCCCCTCTAAAATTGCCCAAAACATAACCAAACATCAAAAAGTCACTTTTTCTCTCCAAATTCCCTCTCTCTCTCTCTCTCTCCTACAATCTTCTCTCCCCTGCCCCCTCCCCTCCCCTCCCCTCACTCTCTGTGTGCAGTCAACCCCACCATAGCCAAAAGCTCACTCTCCATCTTCTCTAGCTCTCCCTCCCCTCCCCCCTCCATTCTCTCTGTGTTGTGCAGCCCACCATAGCCCAAAGCTCATCACTATCCTCCTCTTCAGCTGTCCCCCCTCCCTCTCCTCACTCTCTCTACATTCAACCCCACCATAGTCAAATGCTCACTCTCCATCCTCTCTAGCTCTCCCTCCCCTCACCCCTCCATTCTCCACAATGCAGCCCACCATAGCCCAAAGCTCATCACTATCCCACCATAGCCAAAAGCTCACTCTCCATCCTCTCTATCTCTCCCTTTCTCCCCTTCATTCTCTCTGTATTGTGTAGACCTCACTATCCTTCTCTCCAACCCTCACACCCCTCCCCCTTCCCCCCAATCTCTCTCTGGTGTGTGGCCACCCGACCTCTTCCCAAGAATGTCCACCCATACCACGCATAGACGGCCCAAGTTTGAGATACAAAAGGTCATACTGCACAATACAAAGAGCTCAAAGGTGGAATGGATCCCACAGGTATTTAGCAAGGCTCATGGGTCTACATGCAACCATTCAGTGTTGTTCCTCATGGAGTACAATGTTGAGGCATACTGGAACGCCATTGGAAGTGAAGACTGATGGCTTTTAAAACAAAATCTGGAATGGTGGCCATCACTCAACATGTGTATAGTGTAGCTGAGATCCACTTGCAAAGAGATTCAAACCAATTTGCACCTCATTGTAAGTCTAATGCTAAGTCATGTGTCCTCTTTAATTTGCATGTGTCCATATTTTTTGACAACGGTATTTGTGAACGTATTTTTTTATCCAGCTTACTTGCAAAGCAACCGCTTGAATGCCTCTCGGGTACCTTTATGGTTGTGCATGCTATAGATAAGAACTAATTTATATAACTCAACAATGTATATTAATTTAAACTATAGTAGCTAACACCATATTTGTCGTATTCAGGATGTTATTGGGATTCTTGGGCTCAACTTGGTTTGGTGTCAAGTGGAAAGTGCGACTTCTCCAATCAGAAGATCATTCTAAACAGTCTTTGTTTGGTGTGTATACTTGTGGATATGGAGGTCCATGGAGTTATCAATGATGAGACAAGCCTTGCTAAGAGCATAGCAATTGCCTAAGTCTATATTCCATTCAATGTATTTGATCCAGAACATAACATCCCAAGCTATTATTGTAGCCAAGCTACAAACTTTGTAATGAAACTAATTGAATAGAAAGCACTCTTGTTTCATCACATTTTTGTCCACTCTAGTTAATCTTCAACTATATGATGTTGTGCTTGTGATCAATTTTTGCTTCATCTAATCTTGTATGGGTATTGTGCTTCCTGCCAAATTTTTGGTGCTCATAAGTGAATTGATCATGTAAATTGATTTTTTGGTAGCAAGTACACCTTTGCAATGTGCCTGCATGTAGATCTAGTAAGCCATCTAATCTCAAAAGTCAGGTTTGAGCACTTAAAGTTTATCTCAAAATGGTGGCAAGCTTTAAATTCTTAGAAGAATCCCATACTCAAGACTAATCTAAGCAAGATAGAGCAATCATATTTCCTTGTGTTGCAGGCATAGACATGAGCCTCCTTTGGCATTGAACAAACATTTAGTTCATGAGCACTCAAAGTTTATCTCAATATATTTGGCAGGCTTCAAATTTTTGAAAGAATACACTCAAACCTAATCCAAGAAAGATAGAGCAATCATATTCCCCTCTTGGCATTGTGCAAACACTTCGTTCTACCTTTGCCATCAATAATGCAATGGCATGCTATTATGTTGTATTTGATATGAATTTGTGTAAGTTCAACCATAAGCTTGTGTTCTTTGAAATCCCCAAGGAACACAGACTATGAAATCAAAATAAAGAAAAGAGAGTGAACAAACAAGATAGAGATAGGGGATATATATATATATATATATATCGTACATAGATAGATGGAGGATAAACAGACAGATAGACAAATAGATATAGATACATACATTAATAGATAGATAGATAGATAGATGGATAGGTAATTTGATAGATAGATACATGAATAGATAGATAGATACACATGCAGATAAAAAACACAAAGATAGATAAATAGATAGATAACTAGGGGAGAGAGAGAGCGAGAGAGAGAGAGAGAGAGAGAGAGAGAGAGAGAGAGAGAGAGAGAGAGAGAGAGAGAGAGAGAGAGAGAGAGACCCTTTTGGAACTCAAGGGCATTGCCCCTTTATTGAGGATACACTCTTATGATGGATAAATGACATGATACATGAATCAAACCCAAACAAACCCAAGACAAGTTATTCCTTGGATTGCTTGCTAATTGAGTATGCATCATGCATACTTTGAGCCATCTGTAGCAAAGAATGAGTAGAGAATGCATCATGCACATGGTGAGCGATCTATAGCCATTTATAGTAGAGGATGAGTTTGCTTTTTCTAGATATATCATATGAGCTATAGTTTTGTAAAATGATTCTTTGGATGGATGTTCATGGTTATCTTGTAGGCCCAAGGCCACCATGCCCAAAACTAAGCAAGCACAAAGAGTAGGAGGCAAGGCAGGGGGTGCATAGGCCTTGGGAGGCCCAAAGAAAGCCTGCCACAAGGGAGCGCATTTGGGCCTTCCACCATAGGTCTATGTAAGGCCCAAATGCGCTCCCTTGTGGCAGGCTTTCTTTGGGCCTCCCAAGGCCTATGCACCCCTGCCCACAAGGGAGCGCATTTGGGCCTTCCATAGACCTATGGAAGGCCCAAATGCGCTCCCTTGTGGGCAGGCTTTCTTTGGGCCTCCCAAGGCCTATGCATCCCTTGCCTTGCCTTCTATCTGTGCCAGCTTGCTTTGGCATGGTTGACATGGTCCTACAGGATGTTTAAACTTCACTCAACCATGCAATAATAGCTATCTCATACCATGGCGCGTTGCATGCCTTGCCTTCTATCTATGCCAGCTTTCTTTGGGCCTCCCAAGGCCTATGCACCCCTGCCCACAAGGGAGCGCATTTGGGCCTTCCATAGACCTATGGAAGGCCCAAATGACCTTTGTGGCAGGCTTTCTTTGGGCCTCCCAAGGCCTATGCATCCCTTGCCTTGCCTTCTATTTGTGCCAGCTTGCTTTGGCATGGTTGACATGGTCCTACAGGATGTTTAAACTTCACTCAACCATGCAATAATAGCTATCTCATACCATGGCGCGTTGCAAGCCCCGCTTTGATTTTCAGGATAGTGCCCCATAGTGTGTATGCTCTAGTTTTGGTCTCTAAAAAAAAAGGGGGTGCTTTGCTTGGTTGTACAAGACACTTTTTAGTGTCACAAAGGCCTACTAGTGAAACAGAGCTACCCAAAAAGGAGAGATACAGAGAGAGATAATTGATTCTTAAAGAAGCTACCCATAAAGGAGCCAATATTCTATTAGTACAAAACACTACTCTATAGGTTTATGCAAAAAATAATTGATCATACATGGCTAGCTAGCTGAAAGCAAAGAGATATTGGGGGGGGGGGAGAAGAGAGAGAGAGAGAGAGAGAGAGAGAGAGAGAGAGAGAGAGAGAGAGAGAGAGAGAGATAATAAAGGTTTTCTAAACCCATCCCATGCCTCTTTTCCATCCAATGCATGAATAGGCACCCTTGCCTCCTCTCCTAAACGAACCAACTAGCCCCTACTTTTGAAGCATTGGTTGATATAGTTTTGCAGCCTCAGAAATGCTACCATGATGCAATTACATGGCCCATCTTGATGCAGGCTTATGAGTGATGGGTAATCCTCCCCACTAGCATAATTGCCAACATTGGTTCAACACTTTCTATATTAGTTATGAACCCCTAGTATTCACCAAGAATATACCGTATTCATGTGACACACTTGTATAAGCATCAAACCCCTCAGTAAGAATCAAATCTTCAAAGAAATTGCTACATGGAAAATAATTTGCAAGATCAAAGATTTCATATATTAAAGCCATAGCGCTTGTTGTTACAAAACCATGTCCATTGTAGACCACCTCAAACATGATTTTATGAGATTACAAAGGAAAAGCTATGTTGATAGCTTTGGGCATTATGGATACATGATCGGCATGTATAGAGTACATATCTAAATTCTTCAAATGTTGCCTCAAATACACTCAGGTTTGAAACCAGTGCCCTTGTGTAAAGTAACATCACCATTGCTTGACATACTTGACCTTCCTATGCTTGGGATCCATCTCTGTCTCATGGCTATGGAGTTTTCATGTGTGGTGCAGGGGCACCCTTCTGTGTCCTTCCAACTAGATAGTTTGTGATGTGACTCCACCTTACATGAAAAAGAAATATTATGTTCCATAGCTTGCAAGAAGTTGGGTATGCTAGAGTCTTTTCCATAGCTTGTAGAAGTTGGGTATTAGTGTTGTGGGATGCAATAGAGGCAAAGGTGGATGTGAAGACAACTACATTAGCTTGTAATCACGGTTGGCTTGGTTGATAGGGTAAGTTGAGTGGGAGGGAAGGGGTAGGGTCAGGGGAGGGGACGTTGACATTGAAACGGAAGATTGAGGAGGTAGATGAAGAGGTAGTTGCTGTAGATCTTGGTATTTTTAAGGGAGGACAATGAACAATGGAAGAGGGTACAGGGATAGAAAGAAGAGAGGAGAGGAATTTGACAGTGAGAGGAAGGGTTTAGCAGGTAGATGAAGAGGCAGATCCAGGAGTGTGTGAGAATGAGAGGGAGAGTTTAGTAGGTAGATGGAGAGGGAGATGCAAAATTCTGTAAGAGTGAGAAGGAGGATTTAGCATTTAGATGAAGAGGGAGATGCAGCAGGTCCTGGCTATGGTGGGCATGGCTACTTTGAGGAAGGGGAGTGAGAGAGACAAAGAGGAGACATAGCAGCAGGTCCTGGCTATGGTGGGCATGGCTACTTTGAGGAAGGGGAGTGAGAGAGAAAAAGAGGAGACATGGAGAGAGACAAAGGGATTTTGGAGGCAAAAATGATGTCTTGATATTAGAATAGGTTTGGGGTCACTTTTTGGGGGGAAATGACTACTTTTGAAAATTTCAAAATTTTAGGGTTTATTTTTGGCCGCCTTTAGAAAAAAATGAAAGGTGGGGTTCTCTTTTTTTACAAGGGTCCCTCTCCCTCTTTATGACACCCCCTTTTCTCTAGGAGATGTTGAAAAGTTAGAGAGAGAAGATAGCCTCCTAGTCACTACTTACCCCACCTTTTCTAGGCTTGAAGGCTAGAAAATGACCTACCAAAATAGCCCCCATTAGTTCCTTTGTCTCCCTTAATCACAACATACTTCCTTAAAATTAGGGATTCTTACAAGGCCCATGGAGAGTCCATATTTTTCCTAATGTTAGTGAAACGACTCAATTTTCCGCAGACTCCTAGTTCATACTATTACAAGGTAGCAATGACTAATGGCCATGATGTCGAGGTATGAGATACTCAAGTGAAAGATGTACCATTGGAGATTCAAGTGTATCGCACATCCTTGAATTTCCAAGTCATATGGGTTGAGTAGATTTGGACCTTAGTCGGGAGTGGCTATATGGATTAGGGTCATCATTAAAACATAGTATGAGCATAATAATTGTCCAATGGGATGCACATGCTGCTGTTAGGGGAGAAGGATGTTCCTTTCTTGCCACTTATTTGTACAACTAAGCTTATGAAGCTCTCTTCTCAAGATGAAATAGAAGTATTCTTTTTGTGTTACTCATTGTGTCATTTTTTGTCGAATGTTGATAATGTTTTAAGTTGCAGTTCCTCGACGCCGCATTCTTCACTCTCTTCTCTTCCAACAATGACTACTTCTCTCTCTCACCAAAACAAGAAAATATTGTTAATAAGTTAAAATTTATTAATGGAATATAAGGATATGTTTCCACATGATTTGTGACCAAGATTACTTTTGACACGTACAATGGAATTTGGCATAGACGTGGTTGCAGGTAGTAAGCACGTAAGTAAACCACCCTACAAAATGCATCATTTTGAGGCTACTGAGGTGAAAGATCATCTTGCTGGCTACCTTAGTAGAGGGTTTTTACAATCCAGATCTTCACCATAGGCCTCTCCCATCTTATTGGTGAAGGAAAAGGATGGTAGTATGTGCATATGCATAGATTACTGTGGCCTGAATGTGGTAACTGTTAAAAAAAGTATGCATTTTCGAGAGTGGATGAGTTATTTGATAAACTCTATGCTTGTATCTTTACAAAGATTGATTTACAATTTGGCTTTTATCACTAGTACGTATTAACCTGCAGATATTGAAGGAGTACGATCGGAAGTGCGACGCGAGAGAGAGTGCGAGAAGAAGAGCACGACGATATGGTGAACTCGCTCTACTGTAATGTGTAGAGCATAGTGAGTTCTTATTAGGTTTTTACAAAAGAATATGTGTACATACCTGGCGGCCCGCCCACTTACCTGGGCGACCACATTGGGCTTTATACCCCAACAACCTCCCACTTAAAGTCCAATGTGGTACTTTAAGTGTGAGAGAAGCTACTATACAAGCTAATATACAAGAGATGTAGAGAAGTGATGTACTACCCTACACCTATCTGCTTGCGAAAATGCGCAAAGCTCTCTGAGGGAAGTCCTTTTGTAAGTAGATCAGCAGGATTTTCTGTGGTGTGAACTTTGACAAGCTGAAGTTGCTTATCCTCGAGCATTTCCCTGATGAAATGATACTTCACATCCACATGCTTTGTCTTTGAGTGATAAACTGGATTGCGAGCCAATTGTATAGCACTTTGACTATCACAATATAACACAGACATCTCTTCTTTGATTCCAAAATCTTTTACTAGTCGATTAAGCCAAATTGATTCTTTGCATGCCTCTGATGCTGCAACATATTCAGCCTCTGTAGTAGACTGAGTAACACAATCTTGTAATCTAGAACGCCATGATACTGCTCCACCAGCCAATGTAAAGACATACCCTGACATAGACCTTCGGTTGTCTAAGTCACCTGCATAATCTAAGTCTGTAAAACCCTTTACACTTAGCTCCTGATTCCCATAGCATATACGCATACTCTTTGTAGCTTTCAGGTATCTCAATATTCCTTTCACTGCCTCCCAATGTTTCTTGCCTGGGTTTGACATGTATCGACTTACTACTCCCACTGCAAATGCAATGTCTGGGCGAGTAGCAATCATTGCATACATCAAACTGCCTAGACGCATATGGAATCTTATCCATTTCAGCCTGTTCTTCCTCAGACACAGGACAATCTTGTTTGCTAAGTTTCACATATGGTGGCAATGGAACACTCAATGCCTTTCCCTTCTCCATATTGAAACGTTGCAAAACCTTGTCAACATACTCTGTTTGAGATAACCAAATCAACTTCTTTGATCCGTCTCTCTCAATGCGCATACCAAGTATATGACTTGCCTCACCCATGTCTTTCATGTCAAACGATTTTGCCATCTTTGACTTCAAAGCTGAAATTTCTTCCAAGTGCTTGCCAGCAATCAACATGTCATCCACATACAAAATAAGGATCAGCCAACTGCCATCCTTAGCCTTCTTTGTATATAGATAGTGATCGAACTCACTATGTTTGTAGCCTTGAGAAAGCATAAACTTGTGGAATTTATGGTACCATGCCCTCGGTGATTGTTTTAAGCCATAAAGACTCTATAACAACTGGCATACCCAATCTTCCTTGCCTTTCTCAACAAACCCTTCTGGCTGCTGCATGTAAATTTCCACATCTAAATCACCATGCAAGAACGCTGTCTTGACATCCATTTGGTGCAACACCAAATCTAATATGGCAAACAATGCAAGAAACCATCTCAATGTAGTCATCTTGACCACCGGAGAGAAGACTTCATGAAAGTCAATGCCTTGTTCTTGCTTAAAGCCCTTGGCAACAAGACTTGCTTTGTACTTTGGCTGACTATCATGAGCGGTGATCTTATACCTGTAAACCCATTTACAAGGTAGAGCATTTTTGCCCCGTGGTAATTTAACTAGCTTCCATGTCTGGTTTTTATGCAGAGCTGTCATCTCTGACTGCATGGCCAATTGCCAATTCCCGGAGTCCTTCATTTGCACTGCTTCCTTGTAACATGAAGGCTCATTGCAATCAGTCAACATGACATAGTTCATAGATGGAACAAACCTATCAGGAGGTCGTGTGACACGTCCAGATCTACGCACAATAGGTGGCTCATGCTCAGCCACAACCTGTGGTTCCACTCTATCCTGTCCTTGCTCCTCTTGAGCCCTGACATTTTTTCTTGCACGTGCAGGTCCATCTTCTTGGAAGACAACTCTTCTAATCTCCTCAACCCTCTCTGGTTTAGAATGATATTTGGATTCATTAAAGTGAACATCATTGCTGCGGACAACCTTTCTGGATTCGGGATCCCAAAGTCTGTACCCCATCTCACCAGAATTACCATAGCCTAGAAAGATGCACTTTCTACTCTTTGGCTCAAGTTTGTTCCTAAATTCCTTTGGAACGTGAGTATATGCCTCACAGCCAAAGACTCTGAGATGCTTGTATGAGGGCATTTTGCCTGACCATACCATCTCTGGCACTGAATCCCTCTGCAAAACCTTGCTAGGAGATCTATTTACAAGATGAACAGCTGTTGATACAGCTTCAGCCCAAAACCCATTTGGCAGCTGTGCATTAGACAACATACTTCTGACCTTCTCTTGTATGGTCCTATTCATCCTCTCAGCAACACCATTTTGAGGAGGATTGTAAGGAGCAGTAAGTTCACGTTTTATACCTTTTGACTCACAAAAGTCCTGAAAGGCCTTTGAAACATAATCTCCACCATTGTCAGTGCGTAAGCATTTAAGCTTCTTGCCACTCTGATTCTCCACAAGTGTCACAAACGTTTTGAAAACACTAAACGCTTCATCCTTGTGCTTGAGAAAGTAAACCCATACTTTCCTCGAGTAATCATCTATAAATGTCATAAAGCAAGAAGCTCCCCCTAGAGATAGGTTAGGCATAGGTCCACACAAATCACTATGAACAAGTGCCAACTGTGTATCTCTTCTACTGCTTCTATGCTTATGTGGCTGCTGTATTTGCTTACCATACAGACAATGTTCACAGAATTCAAAATCATTAAATATAAAGCCAGGCAAATAACCAGAACGAGACAAGATTTCCATTCCCTTCTTGGACATATGTCCTAACCGGCTATGCCACAAAGTAACGTTCGGCTACTCGGTTACATTGATTACATTTTTAGAGACATTTGATACATAAATCATGTAAAGTCCTCCAGACTTTACTCCATGTGCTATTTGCTGTAAGAAGAGCTGAGTCCATTGTATTCTTCAAGAAGTAGATGTCTCCTGACACTAGACTGTCATCCTCTGCAACAGTGTTTGTCACATTTATTTCTTGAATCTTCACTGAGGACTTGTTCTTCTCACCATGGTCTTCAGCTTTCTCTTTGCATTTTTCTGCTCTCCATTCTCTGCAGACTCTTTTCATGTGACCCTTCTTGCCACAATGGTAGCATTCTATGTCACTCTTGCCTTTAGCACTGCGGGACTTGCTACGAGACTGATTCCTCTTTCCACCTTTGTACTTTTCTTTGGTCCTTCCCCTGACAACTAAGGTTGTTCCTTTGCCTTTGTCCATTGTCTTTCTATTGGTTTCTTCAGTAAGCAGACTTCCTTCTACACCTGCTATGTTCAAACCATCTGGAGGTGCATAATTACTCAAAGCTGTGCGAAAAGTGTCCCAACTTTCCGGCAATGTGATCAACAGGAACATAGCTCTAACAGGTTCATCAAAATTGACACCTTGAGCTGACAATTGACTATAGATTGTGTTGAATTCATTCAGATGATTGGACATAGGTGTCCCTTCTTTCATCTTCAAGTCAACAAGCTTCTAAAGCCAGTATACCTGTGAAGCTGCACTCTGCTTCTCATAAAGATCACTCAGCTTTAACCATGCTTGATAATCCGACATCTCGTATGATACATTGAAGTAAACGCTGACGGGAGCAAAGCGAACCCCAAACCCCCGACGGCCTCTAAAACATCGGGGACCGAATGGCGCGCCTCGAGCCTGTCATGGTAAAGCAAACAGGGGGCACCACCTAGCTTCAGCGGCTAGGACGCAAACAACACACCACCATAACAAAGTTTTCATCCAAGAGAGATGGATGTTTGGGAGTAATGATGAAGAGGAAAGGGAATGAGATCAAGTGAGAGAGAGAGAGAGAGAGAGAGAGAGAGAGAGTGAGGGAGGGGGTATAGCGGCTTAGTACTTAGGCACCACAAAAGGATGGCGAATCCGCACACCCTTCACACATACACAAGCTCACTCCAAAACACAAGACTAGGTGGCGATTCCGCACACCTCACATGGGCAAAACATTGCAAGAAAACATAATCACAAAACCTCAAGCTTTATTTAGAGAATTAGGCGATGAAATGGGGAGCATAGGGTAGGGGAATGAGAAGGGAGAGAGTGGTAGAGCACATGGCGGATAGGTGGGAGTTGATGGCGAAGACTCGCACGAGGATTATGGCCATCATCCTTCATTTAGTTGCCCTTCATCTTCCATAGCCAAGGGTGTAGAGGTCATGCTCAAGACAAGCATGGTGATTGCAGTGATGGTGATGGTGTGGGTGTGTGTGTGTGTGTGCACTAGGCACACACAGTGCATAGTGTGTTCTTTGGTGATGTTGTGTGTGTCCTTAGTGTGATGGTGACCCCTCTTTATATAGGGGAGGAGGGGGGAGAAATTCTAGAATTTAGAAATGAAGAAATCATTATCTACATAGGCCATGTGACTGTGGGCCCCACTTGTCTGGCTGTGTGTATATGTGCCAGAACAGCAGTCTCATGAGAGAGACTAAGAGAGAGAGATGGGTGAATGGAAAAAAGAGAGGGGACATGGAGAATAAAGTAACTACAAGAGGGGAGTGTGTTCAGAGGTGAATCTGTGTGCAGATGTGTGTGAACACAAGAAAATCAGGTAACCACTGGGTGGGGATGGGTCTGTGGGCACTTTTTTCAGTGAAAATGAGTGTGTGTGAGTGTGGGGGAGGCCATCTGGCTACAAGACAAGAGAGATTTTGAATTTTAGAGAGAGGGGGGGGTATTTGGATCATGGGAGAGTGTAGGAGAGAGAAAAGGGGGGGTGGGGTATGCTGTTTTGGAAGATAGGAGAGGTGGCATGTGAGTTAGGGTGCATTATTGGTAAGGACAGGGGGTGGGGTAGCTTCAAGGGAGAGAGAAAGGAGAAAGGACAAGGGGAAGAGAGAGGGGGTTCACCTTTTGAGTGGAGGAGAGGAAAAGGGACCCCCGGCGGGGCAACAGTGAAGAAAAAGGAGGCAAGGTGGGGATAGGCTGCCCCGCAGGCATGAGGTGGCCTATTTTACCTTTCTCATATATTTACATAATCATAATTTATTTTTTTTCTTACTTTTCCAATTCCTTTTATCACTCCCTCCCTAAGAGGAGGTTTCCATGGGGTGGGGACGAGAGAAGAGGGGTATGTGAGCTTGGCTTGTGAAAAGCCCCCATCATTAGCCCTCCCCTTTTGGCTAGAGGCATTCATGCCTCTAGCTCATCTGTTTCTTCTTTCGCTTAGCTGTAGGATCCGATATCGGGTTGCCTTCTGAATTAGCCATTCCATTTGGCCATTGGTGAGATTTCTGGGATATTCATGAATCTGTAACAGGTCCGGGTGATAGCTTGTTCCTTGGAATAGTGTCGGTTGATTAAAGGGGAAGCCCATGGCTTCCAAAACTTTGTGCCAGTGTCCTCCTGGATCCCAAGTGAAAAATAGGATCATTGTCTGCAGTGTCTGAACAATAAAATTTGCATGCCAAATTGGACCAAATTTGTAACCACCAATAGCGAGAGGGGAAATGAGCATCTTGGCTCCTGCAAAGACAGAACTGAAAATTATGATTCCCAAGAGTGTACCAAGAATCCACCATATATGGCCGACTTGTTGGTGTTGTGAGCTCAAGTTGTCTTCAGAATCCTGCTTACTGCCATGACTGGAAAAAACTGCAAGCATATCATGCTTCTTTTGGGTGTGCTCAAACATGTCAGCTTCCTTTACTGATGCTAATAGCAAGCCACCTACCTTGCGGCTTAAATACAAGCGTAATCCACTTACCTTTCTCCAAAGAGAGGATGCACTATTTGTAAAAAATTGTACCAAATTGCGAATGAGGTCTTTATTCTTGCATTCTATCAGGCTTTTGTCTATCCATGGCTCCTTTGCTCTTATCTCCATGCTGATCTTCTCTCTATATGTTATAGCGGCTAGCCATAGCCATAGGTCTGATGCATCCCATGCAAACACAATGCTGTGTTGTGGAGGAGTTTGGAACATCCTTAAAAGGTTGGCAACATATTGATCATCACACTTACTCTGAACATCCTCACATAAACTGGAGGCATTACCCATCTCCAAGTCTATAACACTACACAATAAAGTCTTGCTCGGTTGCCAAGCCTCTGGAGAAATATCCAACTCCAAACCTTCAGTCATACTTACCTCTTTGTTATGGTCCTCTAGTGAAACTGCCTTGATGCAAGATTCCTTTAGCTTGCTACACTGTCTTGGGTCCATGCTGGTGCACAGGCTTTCGTTTTCAAAGCCCTCCCCTTTGCTTGATATGTTGTCCATCTTCTGCAAAGCCTTGCTAACAGGATGGTTTTCCTCTTCTCTTGTATCTTTCATGACCTTTGCATTCCTCTTACTCTGATGAGGCCTAATCAACACTTTACACCTTCTTACCCTGACTGCCCAATGTTGTCGATTCATCGCTTTGGTGCCTATTTCATTCAAGGTTAAAGATGTACTCACATTTGTAACACAATTTTCTTGACTTACCTTCCCCACATGGGTAGCATCTTTTGATTCTTTAACCTCTTGTTCCACTGCTTGAGTTCTTTGAATAGTCTTCTTACTTGATCCTTCTTCGGATACCTTCATCTTGACCTCTTCTGCAAGACCAATGATACTTGGTGTGCGGGTACCAATTGGTGGTGGGCGTAGGATGATTGTAAGTGGTGATTGTGGAGGACGTAGAATTTGTGTTGGTGGGGCTGGTGCTCGGGGTGGGGGTGTTCTTTCTCTAGGGGGTGACAATTGGTTCCTCCTACCTTCTCTATTATAGTTTTGTTGTGGTTTGGGACAGTAGTACATACCGTGACCATCTTCTCGATAGTTGTAGCAGTGATACTCCCTGTTTTGTCGTCGTGCTCTTCCAGGGTCTTGATCTCTTTCTTGACTCCTCCCTTGTTGTATTAAGTGGACAGACAAACTCTGCAGTTGGTAAGTAATATGGGCCAACATATCTTGTTGGTCACCTCTTACCCCAAGAGCCGGTGGTGGTGGTGGAATGGTGGTTGTCGTAGTTGCTGGTCGACACGATGTTCCTGCTTCTGTTGACTCGGTTTCTTTGGCTTTCATTCGCAGCTTCTTGTCCTTAAGGCGAGCAATCTCAACGGCTAACTCGTACATAGCCGAGAATCTACCTTTCACCTTCTCCTTGAGAAGCGGCCATAAGCCATGCGTGAACCGATCTTTTTTTAGGAAATCGGGTGCGGCTTCCCCCCTTGCCAGTGACTCAACCCACCATTCCCACAAATCCACAAATTTGGACTCATAGGTGGCATATTCTAAAAGACCCTCCTGCTTCAAGTCTCTCAACTCGTCCCACAACTTTTCTGAAGTGGTACCTCCCCCAAAGCGCCTCTTAAAAGCGGTTTTTAAGGGTTCCCAGTCATCCTTGGTTGCTTGTGGAAGTGCATTGTACCATGATCTAGCTTCTAGCTTCATGAGATGCTTAAAGATTCTAACCCGGGATTCATCCGTATCTTTGTTGCTCACTACACATGCTACTTCAAAGTCATCTAGGAAGTCTGTTATCAAATCCTCCCCCTTCTTTCCTTTAAATGTTGGAAATGCTACACTTGCCATGATTACTGAGAGAGAGCTAGAAAGACACACTGCTTAACTTGCAAAAGTTTTTTTCTTCTTTACAAGGAGGCGTGTATACCCTCTTATACTAGGACATAGATTAAAACTTCAAACGGTACATTGCCTTGTACCAAAGGTAAGACAAATGGTTGATCTGATGCCAGAACCTCCAAAAACCGCTCCCCACCCAGCATGGTGTCAATGACGTGCTGGTAGTGAGCCTTCAAATCTAGTATTACCTTGATTGAGTATACACGTGTTGGTATGTGTGATCTGTCTTGAGGTAGGTTGTACTGATTCATGTGAAGCTTAGAGGTGCTTAGTCACTGTCCAAGCTTGTGGGAGAGGGTGGTGTTCTTTCCTGAAACAAACTCAGTAGATCCCTAGTTTCTCTAGTGAGAGTGTGAGCCAATGCTTCCGTTATCTGTGCTGCAGTATCAGGTGCAACTTGAAAACTGACTGTGATAATTACCTCGGTGACTTGAGTTACCCGATTCTCAAAGTAGAATAGTGTTGATTCTCTATTTTGTAGAGCTCCTTCCATTTTGTTGTTGTGGGTTGGTTGTAGGTTGTGGACATGGTTTCGACCTTCTCCTTCTTCTTCTTGGCACTTGGCCTATGTATATCCACTGGGTTTGGCGTGTTGGTTGACTCTCCCACTGCAAATCGATTACCATTACGCCTGGCACTCGAGCTTCGATGGAGATGCGGAGTTCATCTAGTTGTGCTTGGAGATGCGGAGTTCATCTGGTTTGGCGTGTCCAATTAGCAAATCCTGCTAGCCATTCATCCATTCACAATAGTTTAAGGGTTACAGTCTTGTAAACTGAAGGGTTTCATGAAAAGATCCTCAGTGGGGGCACCAAATGACGGGAGCAAAGCAAACCCCGAACCCCCGACGGCCTCTAAAACACCGGGGACCGAATGGCGCGCCTCGAGCCTGTCATGGTAAAGCAAACAGGGGGCACCACCTAGCTTCAGCGGCTAGGACGCAAACAACACACCACCATAACAAAGTTTTCATCCAAGAGAGATGGATGTTTGGGAGTAATGATGAAGAGGAAAGGGAATGAGATCAAGTGAGAGAGAGAGAGAGAGAGAGAGAGAGAGAGAGAGTGAGGGAGGGGGTATAGCGGCTTAGTACTTAGGCACCACAAAAGGATGGCGAATCCGCACACCCTTCACACATACACAAGCTCACTCCAAAACACAAGACTAGGTGGCGATTCCGCACACCTCACATGGGCAAAACATTGCAAGAAAACATACTCACAAAACCTCAAGCTTTATTTAGAGAATTAGGCAATGAAATGGGGAGCATAGGGTAGGGGAATGAGAAGGGAGAGAGTGGTAGAGCACATGGCGGATAGGTGGGAGTTGATGGCGAAGACTCGCACGAGGATTATGGCCATCATCCTTCATTTAGTTGCCCTTCATCTTCCATAGCCAAGGGTGTAGAGGTCATGCTCAAGACAAGCATGGTGATTGCGGTGATGGTGATGGTGTGGGTGTGTGTGTGTGTGCACTAGGCACACACAGTGCATAGTGTGTTCTTTGGTGATGTTGTGTGTGTCCTTAGTGTGATGGTGACCCCTCTTTATATAGGGGAGGAGGGGGGAGAAATTCTAGAATTTAGAAATGAAGAAATCATTATCTACATAGGCCATGTGACTGTGGGCCCCACTTGTCTGGCTGTGTGTATATGTGCCAGAACAGCAGTCTCATGAGAGAGACTAAGAGAGAGAGATGGGTGAATGGAAAAAAGAGAGGGGACATGGAGAATAAAGTAACTACAAGAGGGGAGTGTGTTCAGAGGTGAATCTGTGTGTAGATGTGTGTGAACACAAGAAAATCAGGTAACCACTGGGTGGGGATGGGTCTGTGGGCACTTTTTTTAGTGAAACTGAGTGTGTGTGAGTGTGGGGGAGGCCATCTGGCTACAAGACAAGAGAGATTTCGAATTTTAGAGAGAGGGGGGGGTATTTGGATCATGGGAGAGTGTAGGAGAGAGAAAAGGGGGGGTGGGGTATACTGTTTTGGAAGATAGGAGAGGTGGCATGTGAGTTAGGGTGCATTATTGGTAAGGACAGGGGGTGGGGTAGCTTCAAGGGAGAGAGAATGGAGAAAGGACAAGGGGAAGAGAGAGGGGGTTGACCTTTTGAATGGAGGAGAGGTAAAGGGACACCCGGCGGGGCAACAGTGAAGAAAAAGGAGGCAAGGTGGGGATAGGCTGCCCCGCAGGCATGAGGTGGCCTATTTTACCTTTCTCATATATTTACATAATCATAATTTATTTTTTTTCTTACTTTTCCAATTCCTTTTATCACTCCCTCCCTAAGAGGAGGTTTCCATGGGGTGGGGACGAGAGAAGAGGGGTATGTGAGCTTGGCTTGTGAAAAGCCCCCATCAACGTTTTCTGCCAAAGTCAGCATAATGGTAGAAAGTTCCAATTCATCCATTTCGTTCCATTCATCTTTGTCCATATCTTCTGGTTTTATCCCCTTGAGCTTTATAGGTTTTATCTGATTCTTTTGTACCAACACGTGCCAAATCTGCTTCTTCCACAATGGGAAATTGGTTCCATGCAGCTTCTTGATATTGTAAAGAGCAGTGTCCTGTGATCCAGCCATAGCTACGCTTCACAGTGGTTTACTTTCCTGGGAAAAATTCGGCAGAGTTTCCCCTGTAAACTGACCTCTGAACCAATATCAACCTGTCAAATGAACCAAGAAAGCTTCAGATTCTGCATAAATTTCGACAGAGTCTCCTTTGTAAAATGGCTCTGGTGTACTCAAAAAACAGACCAAAAAACAGCTCAAAAAACACTGTCTCTCTGACACTGTAAGTTGCGGGTAAACCTGTCCTGCACCTGTACTGTCTCTGACTGTCCTGTCACTGTCCTGTAATCATAGAGTGCGACAATGCCTCAACGACAGTAAAGCAAAGATGCAATCCCAACTGTCTAACTCACAGTCAATACATCCTAGCTGCCTATCTAAGGGTGCTCGAGGGATCGCTCCAAGACCTGTATCACCGAAAGGATCTCAACATTCGAGAATCCCCCAGCTCAATAAAACCTCACTCGACCCTCAACAAAGGCTGCAGTAAATTTGACAGTACATAGACTTCCCACAAAGTCATACATCCACAAATTTCCCACTATATGCTGTAACCGCTGCGGCGGTTGTTTGCTGCGTGACTCACAGCCAGCAAACCCTCAACAGACATACATCATCTCTGGAAATACATCCCATGTGGAAGTACCTGCAATGTCAGGATGAAATCTGGAATATCAAGCAGCAAACACAAGCTACCTGATGAACTAGTGAATGTCGCCTACAGTCTGTGTGTAGATGCGCCCGTGTCGTATGTGACACGCCTCCAAGAACTGTGAGCCGTCCTTCGATGTGTAGACAGCCACAAATCAACACTCTGGGAGTGTCGATATCCTCAGCACCTGCAGTCGTAGGCCGAAAACCCCAAATTTGCAAAGTCGGATCTGCACCCGTCGAGACCACGTAGTCGAAAATGGCCTGCGCAGACCTTTGTCGAAGCCGAACGGTGGCCGAGATGACCTCAGAATGAAATTCTGAGAACACCGAGCCCTTCGAGCAATCTCATAGGATTTGGGGCCGTGTCTTCGCCTGTCGAATTTCACTCCAATCTGAGCTGGTGACTCTAGCCTCCTGCAGTGCTGCCCCGAGCCTCGATCTGAGCTCTGATACCAGTTGAAGGAGTACGAGCGGAAGTGCGACGCGAGAGAGAGTGCGAGAAGAAGAGCACGACGATATGGTGAACTCTCTCTACTATAATGTGTAGAGCATAGTGAGTTCTTATTAGGTTTTTACAAAAGAATATGTGTACATACCTGGCGGCCCGCCCACTTACCTGGGCGACCACATTGGGCTTTATACCCCAACAGATATACCCAAAACTGATTTCTGAACAACGTTTGGACACTATGAGTTTGGTTATGCCCTTTGGGTTGACCAATGTGCCAGCTTTCATGACGCTTATGAAAAGTCCATGAACCATAGTTGGGCAAGTTTGTTATTATTTTCCTCGATGAAATTCTAGGTATAGTGCCTTTGAGGAAGAGCACTTACAACATCTAAAGCAAGTGTTTTGAGTTGTTACGACAAAACAAGTTATATGCCAAGGAATCCAAGTGTGATCTCTCAAGGAGGAAATTCACTATTTGGGGCATGTAAGTTCAACTGTCGCACTATGTATGGATAAATCCAAAGTGGATGCTATTAGGAGATTGCCTTCTTCCAAAAATGTGGAAGAGCTACATATTTTTTTGGGTTTTGTACGTTTTTATGGAAGATTCCCTAAAACCATGTGTTGGAATTAGTGTTGCAAGGAAACACACGCAACTTGGAGAAGATGAAGGAAGCTCAAGGCACACAATAGAGAGTGTGTTACTTGGTGTGCAATGGAAAGATAAATAGCCCTAGAATAAATGGGCATATATACAATGCACGGGGGAAAAAACCTCCTAAAGAGGGAAAAATTGCCACGGTGGTCCTAGTGTGTTCACACACATCACTACCACATGTATATAGTAACAAATCCCCCCTGGAGTGATGTGGTGAATGAGAGCTGGCACTTGAGTAAAGGGAAGTGCCATGCCTTGAGGACATGATCAGTCCACAAAGGGAAGTAAGCCCAAAGATTTGCGAAAAGCTTCAAACTTCTCATGAGACAATGCCTTTGTGAAAAGATCTACAAGGTTGTCCTGTGTTGGCACATAAGCCAAGCTGAAACAAGAACAAAAACCACTTGTGGACACTCACGTGTCAAAACAACCAGCCCAATCTAAGTCCGAAAAAGCGTGTAAGTCTGGCGGCAATGATCCCCCCCTTGGGATAAAACAAGCCAAGATGTAAAGTGCCACTAAGGTAGCGGAAAATCCTCTTAACAGCCTGCCAATGCTTAGACCCTGGGCTATGCATAAATCTGTTGACTTGTGAGACTGCAAACTGAATATCTAGCCTCATGTTGCATACATAAATGAGACATCCAAAAAATTTTTGGTAAAGAGTGACATCAGTAGGATCGCCAGCATCATGTAGACTCAACTTCAAATGTGTTTCCATGGGAGTGGCAATAAGTTTGCAATCCTCAAGTCCAAACTTACATAGCAATGTCTCTATGTAACTTTTCTAACACAAGGCAATACCACCATCACTCTGCTTAAACTGTATGCCCAAATAATGATGCAACAGCCCCAAATCATTCATCGTGAAAGTAGCATTCAAATCAGCCTTAAATTCAACAATATGTGCCTCATTGGGACCAGTGATCAGCAAATCGTCCACATAAAGAACAACAATGAGAAGTACATCGCCCTCTCGCTTGACATACAATGTGCTTTCTGTTGGACTGTTATGAAAGCCTTGTTTGACCAAATGAGTGTCAGCTTTCTTATACCAAGCACGAGGAGATTGCTTCAACCCATACAAAGCCTTCTTACATCTGCACACTTTGTCCTCTTGTCCTTTCTTGAAAAAACCGTGAGGCTGCGTTACATAAACTTCCTCAAATATGTCATTATTTAAGAAAGCAGTAACAATGTTTGATTGATGTATATCCGAACCAAAATGAGTTGCCAATGCACATAAAAAATGCACAGTAGTCATACGACAAGTGGGAGAAAAAGTCTCTTCATAATCTACGCCTTTTTGTCGTGCATAACCCTTTGCAACAAGTCGAACCTTATGGCAATCGATCTCACCATCCGGCTTGCATTTCAACTTGTAAACCCACTTCGTACCAATGGCCTTTTTTCCAGGAAGAAAATCACATAAAGTCCATGTGTCATGTTCTATAAGTGCATCATATTTTGATTGCATGGCAGCCATCCAATTTTCTGAATTCTGTGCTTCATCAAAAGACAGAGGTTCCTCAACATCATGTAAGCTAGACACAGCCAAAGCATAACAATCTAATAAATAAGATGCATGTCGAGAGCCTGAACGAGTACGACTAGACAAAGGTGCATCCAATTTATTGTCACACAATGTATGCACCATCCATTTTGGCATACCTCTAGCCTACTCATTTTCAGCCCTTTCCTCATCAAGTACATCATGTACATCTGCATCAGTAATAGGATGATCTATAACATTTTTAGAAACGCCCATAGGTTATACATTTACCTCATTGGAATTTACATTCGTAATTCCACCACTGAAAAGAGGCAACAAAGTGTCATACATGTCCAGTGAGCTTACATTACTGTTTGTAGTACATGACAGCAAGGGCTGAACAGAATCTTCCACAAACACTACATCCCTTGAAACCAAAATACGCATTTTTTTGCGGATGATACAACCTGTAACCTTTGATTTCATCACTATAACCAACAAAAATACATTTGATAGCCTTATCATCCAATTTTCTGCGCTGTGTTTGTGGCACCAAAGCATATGCCAAACAACCAAAAACACGCATGTGCTCAATAGAAAGCTTTCTATCATGCCATGATTCATATGGAGTAATAGACTGCAAAGATTTCGTAGAACACCTGTTTAGTACAAAGTGGCACACAAGATGGCCTCAAGCCAAAAAGAAAGCGGCAAAGCTTGACTTTTGACCATACATCATGCCATTTTTGTAAGTGACTTGTTTTTCCTCTCCGCAACACCATTTTGCTGAGGTGTATAAGGCACTGTACATTGGTGTTTTATCCCACGACTAGCCAGAAATGCACTAAATTTATGAGACATATACTCCCACCCTGGATCGGAACGGAGGGTGTCCATAGTACATTTTGAGACATTTTCAACCATAGCCATAAATTGTTTGAAGCACATAAAAACTTTGGACTTCTCTTTAAGCGGAGATACCCATGCATGCCTAGAGTAATCATCAATGAAAGTCACGAAGTAGAGGTAATTTCCCAAGGATGGAGTTTGCATGGGCCCACAAACATCACTATGCACAAGTTGCAACGTGCATGTGGCCCTAATTGAACCATCCTTTGAAAACTTCAAACACTGCATCTTACCCAAAATACAGCCTTCACAAACATGTTTGATAGGTGCTTTAAGAGGTGGCAAAGAAGCAACCATATCAAATTTTTGCAAACGTAGCAAACTGGCAAAATTCTGATGACCAAAATGTGCATGCCAAAGTTTTGCATCTGAAATAGCCCTTGAATCATCAACTACATTTGCAAAATTTTGTCCACACTTTTCATACAAAGTGAGCTTATACAGCCTATGGCACAAAAGCCCAAATGCAACAATTTCATCACCAAAACTGAGATCATGAATTGCACATCTGTCATCCACAAATTTGATTAGAAGTCCAAGTCTAGCAAGTGAAAATACAGACAAAAGATTCTTCTTGATCCCAGGTACATAAAATGCATCAACAAGTGTGAAAGAACTGCCATTTGTAGCAGTAAGCATAATCTTTCCAACCCCCTGAACTAGATAAGAGGCATTGTTGGCACAAGGGACTGAATTCCCATGAGGGACAGACTTGAGAGAGGTGAACAATTCACGATGTGAGGTAATGTGCTTTGTAGCACCACTGTCAAAATACCACACATGTGAATCTGCAAAAACTGACAAGCATGCATCATGGACGACAGGATTGTAAGTGCACTCTGCACTAAAAGCCCATTCTGCATCAACATCGGCATTACAGCCTCCTTCCATAGAAGACTCAACAATGGCTGCATTTGTAGTGGAACCAGCATTTGCAGTGGAATAACCCTCTTTCTTCTTAGCCTCTTTGGCCTTCAACTTAGGACACTGCTTGATCAAGTGATCATTAGCTTTACAATAATGGCAACACATCTTCTTTTTTCCCTTATCACCAGAACTGCCAGATGAAATTCTTCCAGTAGAAGCATTGGGAACATAAGTTTTTCCACTCGCAGCAGAACCATAAGAAGTGGCTGCATTGCTGTTACCACCCTTTGTTTGAGAAGCAATACAAGCGTGTTCAACTGCACACTATTTAGTCCTACTCTTTTTGGAAAGTGACTCTTGCAAGAGCAATGTGCAAAATGCATCAAACTTGACAACTTCAGGATTTCCTTGGGTCATAAGTCTGGTAAGACATCAAGAACACTTTGCACAAGGGAACTATCTGAAATGACTTCACCTGCAAAAATAAGTTGCTCATTGATATCCTTGACACTAGCAAGGAAAGTGTCCATATGATCTTCCTCATGCATAATCTTCGACTCCAACTCTTTACGCAGCAAAGCAATTTTAGCCTCATTGCAACTTGCATAAAGACCATCCAAAAAATCCCAAGCCTGTTTTGCAGATTTTGCTGAACGAATGTGAGGAACAATGGTGCGCTTCACAGACAATGCAATCAATGCATGAGCTTACACATCCTTTACATCCCAATGAGATTGTCCTGCTGTAGGCAAAACAACTCTAATAACAGCAATTCTTGCAGCAAGACCTGCAACATCCTCAACATCGCCTGCATCCTCAAAACCAGGACGTACATCAATGCCCTGCACAATATTCCAGACACCCTTTGACACAAGAACATGTTGCTTCATGTAAGTGTACATAGGGTAATTGTCCCCATCCAATCTGTCCTCATCAACAAACATCTTGAACACATCTTTGTTGTTGTCAGCCATGGTAAATGCACCTGATGTGAAAACTGCCTGAAAAGAGGAGAAACGAAGCAAGAACAACACATGCTATATAGCACAAACTGTACAAGACTGTAAGGCACCTATTATGCAAAAAACGGCACTGACAAAAATTTGCAAAAAATGACGAAATAGCCCGTGCAGTACTGTCTGTAGTGGAAACGGAGGCCGAAATGAGTCCGAATCAAAAATTTGAGGAAACTGTTCTCCGCGAGCTCTCCCAAAATTTTTGTTGACCTATGAACACTTGCCAAAGCTAACAAAAATCAAAGAAAGTGAGCAGGCGTGTGCTAGAGTTGTTGGCGACTAAGCCCGAGAGGACGTAACCTGCTCTGATACCAATTGTTGGAATTAGGGTTGCAAAGAAATGCACACAGCTTGGAGAAGATGAAGGAAGCTCAAGGCACACAATAGAGAGTGTGTTACTTGGTGTGCAATGGAAAGACAGATAGCCCTAGAATGAATGGGCGTATATACAATGCACGGGGGAAAAAAACTCCTAAAGAGGGAAAAAATGCCCCGACGGTCCTACTGTGTTCACACACATCACTACCATATGTATATGGTAACACCATGCTCATATTGTTGTTTCAATAACAGACCAATTAAGAGCCAAGGGGAAAATCTTTTAGTAGGAAGAAGCTCAACAACAAAGTTTTGATGCTCTCAAGGTTGCATTAGCTACTACAGCTCCTATTTTAGCTATTGTAGATCCTATGAAATCGTTTATGCTAGAAATGGAGGCTAGTTATCGTGCTATTGGAGTAGTCCTTCTATAGGAGGAAAGGCCAATTACATTTGAAAGAAAGAAGCTTGATTGTGCACATTAGAATTATTCTACTTATGAAAGAGAACTCCATGCAATAGTGTCTGCTTTGAAAATGTGGCGACATTATTTGTATGGGGCTCAATTTGAAATTGTGTTTGATCATGAAAGTATAAAATGGTTTACACAACAAGCCAATTTGAAGGGTCAAAAGGCCAGGTGGGTTGAGGTTCTTCAAGCATATGATGCAAAGCTTTGGTATTATAAAGAACGATACAATGTGGTAGTTGATGCTCTTAGCCATATGCCTAAGATCATCTCTCTTCTCTTCACAAATCTTTGAAGTGAGTTTTTGGAATCTGTAAAGGGCAAATATGAGCATGATGAAACATACTCCAAAGTTTGTTGCTATGTGAAAATGAGGGATCCTTCTCACTCCAATGTTGGCAGTGTATCTTTTCCTCCACACCCCATTCTCCTCCTTTGAGTGATGGCGGAAGAAATTTTCCATAGATGATGGGTACCTACTCCATAAGGGGAAAGTTTGTGTACCGATGGATGTAAACATTTGGTGTCAAATTGTCATGAAGTCCCAGTACAGGGCACCCATGCATAAAAAAACCTTATGCATTCCTACGATGATAGTCTTACTGGCTAGGTTCACATGGGTATGTTCAAGACTATGTCTTGCATTGCCAAAAATTCAAGTAGATAAAGTGGAGCGCTTAAAAGCAAGAGGTCTTGTGGGAAAGTATCTCTACGGATTTCATTGTGGGTTTACCAACCATTGTACAAGGTCATGCCTTGGTATGGATGGTCATAGATCAGTTGACTAATCTTTGCAAATTTATTTCAACCAGGTTTACAATTAAAACTCTAGAGCTAGCGAAGTTATTTTGTTGACAATCTGTATAGGTTGTACGGGTTGCCCAACAATAGTGTGAGTGTTAGCCCTACTACTTACATCAAAGTCTATATACAACCAAGATGTATTTTTTAAATCTTTTTGAGCAATCTGGACATTTCTAGCCTTAAGCCTTTGTAATGTATTGATTTTTAGATTTTAAATGTAAACAATTATGTGATTATGAGCCCAACAAAGTGGAGCTAAATGCTTCTAGACTGTATCAATAAAATCCCAAGTTGTAACAGAGTTATATAGTATTCCCTTTTTTGACCCAAAATCTTCTGCTAAGGTATAAATGCCAATTTTTGTAAACCTAAGGGAGTTATTTTGGATAATAAGCGTTGTGACGTTTTTGTAGAGCACTATGTACTCTCCTGTTTTCTTCTTAAGCTTATAGCTTCCTCTTGAAATGTCCATTTGAAGTGTCATCTGCTTCATCATGTTCATAAGTGAAAGCTCTTCGCAACATTGTGCTTCTCTCACGATAAAACTGTGTTTTTGTTGTAGCTAACCTCCTCCTTAATTTGCTGATAACTTTGAATTTTCTTAACAAAACTGGATTTTATGCATTGGAGGGGTGTTGAGGCATCATTGCTAAGCTCTAGGATGCATTTAAAGCTAAGAATGGTTAAGTCAAATCTGCACTGTAGATATTAAGCGTGATTTTGGCAAGTGGACAAAAGGGATGTGTCTTTTGATGTTTCTTATCCACCCTGTAAGTTTCATCTTGTTTGGACTTTGTCTGCTTAGTGAATCAATGAGATTTTATTGCAATATTGTGGTTGTTGCCTGACATGCAGTTGAGTGTTTCTTTGAGTAGATAGGGATTGGGTGTGTTTTCCAAGGGACTGACAACCTCTCGTAGCTTCTATGCACTAGTCAAGTCACTCCATCCCATGGTATGACATTTATGTTCGTAGTTCTCACTATCACTACAATAAGATAACAAGGTTTGGCATTCATGGGGAGCCCCATATTTTGGTGTCATTGTCGGGGATGAGGCACCTTAAACCAGGGAAAACCTCAGTGATCAGTAGCAGTGTCCAAAAGTTCCCCTAGGTTTTCCCTAGAGTACAAAAATAACCGCACGATTGAGGTGTGTCTACTTCGATTGTGTAGAGGTCTCTTGGGAGTAGTTCCACTCACCGAGGAATTTTAGGCTTATTTTACTTCGATTTTGAGGGGTTGATAGCTTGGACAATGTCAAAGTCTGAGGATTGATACTCTTTTCAAAAGAAAAAACAAAGAAAAACTAGTGTTGGTGGACACTTTCCACTACCATTAGTCTAGTTGATTAGGAGTAGGGCTGGTAGACATCGAGGAAGGTTTCCAATCTATTTCCAATCTAGTGATTAGAAAAGTTGTGTGCAAAAATTTCACAATTTTCAAGTACGAGACTCATAAGATGAGTTTGAAGCATCAAAAACAACATTTCTAGTCATCATTGATCTTTGAAAGGCTGTAGCAACCGATTGGTAAGTCAAAAATCCACTTTCAAGAAAAATTTCAAAGTCAAGCCAAAAATAGGCTTATTATCTCCTGTATGATAGATGCATGCAAAGGTGAGTCTTGTTAGCCAAAAGTACTTGCAATAGGATGTATAAAAATTGAATGCCATCAAAAGTCCAGAAAAAAGCAGATTCTTGCCTATAGATAATAAGCACTTATTATTTTGAGGCCTGAAAATGAACCTTTGTGAAGACTCAAGAGAGTGTGATGCCATTTGGAGACAAAATTAGGCCCAAATACCCTTCACTCTGAATAGACACACAATTGGGGCTAAGAACACTTGAAACTGAATAGAAATTGCTAAGACTTCTTGACAGGTTTTAAAATACCTTATTACAACTATGGAAAGTGAAAAAGTGGGAGAGACTTGCAAATTTTTGCACCTAGATAATAAGCACACAAAATTTTTACCATTTAACTCTAGAGGTATCAAAAAAGTATAATAAGACCCTGATTAAATTTTGGTGGCATTTGGAATTGTAAGTTGTCAGAAATCACTGAAACCAAAATGTAGATAAAAAATTTGGCCTAAAAACTTAGAAACTGAACCAAACTTCATGGAACTTGATTTGTGACTTGATTAAGGTGTGAACATCCAGCACAAGCCAAAAAAATTTGGAAAGAGTCTTTATTCTCACACCAAAGATAATGAGCACGCTTATTATCTTCTACCCTAACATTTCAACTTTTTGACAATTTTTCAAAGGGGATTGGGTCTAGAGTAGTAATAGAGTACTTGGAAGAAGTTTCAAGTAATTTGGATAGCATTTGACTTGTATGACTTCTAGATTTGCTTTTGAAACTTCTTGACACAAAAACTCAAAGGATGCCAATGCAAGGGCTGGGGTAGGGTCCATCACAAGGGCAACCTATGGGACAAATCAGAGCATCTAAATGATGTGCTATTGAGGGTAAATAAAAAAGCCATGAAATGAATGAGTGCTATTATAAACCTAAATATGATGGAAATGTCCACTATGTAACAATGAGACAACAAGGACAACCTATGTATAGGTATCCACCAAACATGGGACTAATGCAAAGACCACCTATGGCTACCGAGAGACCACAACCATTCTTGGGTCAACAACCACCTTTGCCAAGAAATAATGTTGTGGCAGTGAAGTACATGCTTTGAGGGATAAGTGAGAGAGAGCAGGCACTAGTACCGGTTATGCCATACAATGAAGAGAGTCCGTCAACTGTGGTAGTAGAAGACGAGTGGTATACTCAACTGACTCCTACCATGGTAGAACTAGTTTATTAGGCACCTCTATAGGTAGCATCAGTTTACTTTATCGTAAACCACGGAGCTAGACCGCCCATGATGAAATAGATTCCTAAATTGAGAACATGAAATTGCTATAATTGTGGTTCGAATGACCATTGTAAAAAAAATTTTCTGGAGCCAGACAAGAATGCTAAGCCAATTGAGGCCTTCTACATGCAATGTAGTAGAAAAGGTGGAAATATTTCTAAAGTTTGTCCTAGGAATCCTGTGAACAAAGGAAAAATGGCCATATATGTAGTGCAAGTCATGCCAAGTAGCTCTTCAGATAGTGAACCCACAATTCCGGTCAAGGTAATTACCAGGGCACAAGCTAAGAAGAACAAGCAAAACAATGTGAGTGAGACTGATAGAAACAAGAAGTCTTCAAAGGACTCCGAGAGAGAGAGAGAGAGAGAGAGAGAGAGAGAGAGAGAGAGAGAGAGAGAGAGAGAGAGAGAGAGAGAGAGAGAGAGAGAGAGAGAGAGAGAGAGAGAGAGAGAGAGAGAGAGAGAGAGAGAGAGCTACGTTACGGGCTTAGAAGATAGCAACAACAAAGGGAAATTGAAGAGTGGGCCCAAAAAATGGTCGAAGAAACAGCTCAATCAATGTCATCAAAGTTCCAGGAATCAAAACCAAGATCGGGAGGATCAGTGTTGGTAGACAAAATATACAAACCCATCAATGCCGGCTTGGAAGCTTTCCAAGCAGGATTGAAAGTGAGTCAACCTTTCAAAAGCACGGAAACTCAAGACTCTACCCTCATACGTGGGAAAAATTAAGACAAATTACTAGTATGCAAGACCACAAAAGTGAATCGAGCAACGTAGACTTTGGATGAGGAGAACCTACAATCTATTATGTCGACACATTTTTAATGTACCACACATTATGTGAGTTGTTGAAGATAAGACCACATCTATGGAGAGATCTGCAAGGCACATTAGAAAAAATGGGCATAACGGGAATAACCAAAGAAAACATTGAAGAGTTTCACAAAGAGGAATCTCGGGGATAATTTTTGTCATATCTATACCAATGAACAAAGGGGGAGACCATTGCAAAAGGAATGAAGGAAACATGACTCTTTTGGTACAATATAACGATGTAACACCACCAGGGCTTTTCTAGACAGTGGGGCAGGTATTTCCATCGCCAATGAAAGTAGCCTGGGAAGCCTAGGAAAGACTTACAATTAGGCAGACATAGATGAAATTGCAATTTGCAAATGGACACATTGAAAAACCCACGGTATTATTAGAAAATGTGATAGCTCTTGCAGGATTGACCGTCAACACACCTTTGCCATTGTACTATGAAATCATCTTGGGATGACCTTTTATGGGACAAATGTTGATCTAAGACTGGGGAAACGATTATCTTTACTTGAAACATGTTGGATTGATAACATGGGTAAACCCAAAAGACCACTCATCTAAGGATGTCCTCAAGACACCAATCCAAGAGCTAGATTTAGAGACATCGGCCAAAAATAAATTTCCATCATGGTTGAACAAAGATACACCGACTAAGATGTGTGGAGACTAAGAGAATGGTAGTTTACAACAAGAGGATTGCATCTTGGATCGAGATGTAAATGATGTGGATTATATACTAGAACCCTTTTTGGAACATTTGTTTGCACCATTTGAGTGGACTCAAATTTTGGCCACTATGGACGTATGTTTCAATGAGTCCACTGTTGGGATTAAAGCCCAAGTGGCCTCTTATGCGGATATGGCCGCTCGCCTGCCTAACTCGCTTATCACTAACTCTTTGTATATACTCACTTATACTTGTGTCAATAATAAGATTTGGGAGATATCCCTTCAAAGAATTCTCTACGTACTGTGTAAGCTCTCTATGTGTGTATCTGTGTGTGTGTGTGTGTGTGTGTGTGTGTGTGTGTGTGTGTGTGTGTGTGTGTGTGTGTGTGTGTGTGTGTGTATGTGAGTCGATCTAAGGTCCACTCCGCGACTTCAATTGGTATCAGAGCAAGGTTCAGTGTGGTTTTGCGTAGTCGCACGAGCGTACTTTTCAGGCAGATTTTGGATCCGGAGCTTGGAAATTCACACTCGACGTTCCGAGAGTATTTCCAGTAGGTGACCTACAGTTTTACCCCCCTTTCGAAGCTGTTTATGCCCTCAGAATTTCGTTCTGAGCACTACATCAAAAGATAGGTTTCAGCCGCAAATAAACCCGTCTTGTGTAGATTGGCAAGCAGGAGGTGGTCGACATCAATATCAGCATCGACATACATCACTCATTAGTCTTCAAAGAATCATCTATAGACCAGGTACACATATATATCATTAGATATATATATTGCAGTCTGCATTGCTACTTCTTGTGCTTGCCAGGTTCCGGGGGAGGTGTGTCCATACGAGGGCTTGACACCAGCGGCATGTATTGCAGATTGATGTACTGTGATTGTGGGTCTGCTAGTTGTGAGTCACGCTAGCAGACAGACCTCCGTAGCGGTCATAGGACAATGATTGGTCTATTGTAGGATGTATGCTAGTTCTGGGCGGTTTGTTGAGCCATCTAAGAGGGTCCTGTGTGAGGTTTCTTGAAGCCAAGCAGTGGGGGCTAGGTTACCCAATGTGAGGTGGATTAGGTTGCTGGAGCTCCCCTCTACACGCATCCTCTTCGGTGACTTTTATCCCATAGGATGTATGACTTTGTGTAGACACTGGATTGCATCTTATGCGTCCTGCCGTTGAGGCATTGCTCAGGGTTTAGTTTTGAGACAGATACAGGTTCTGTGATTGCCCAGACAGGAGACAATGTATGCTTATAGGAAGCATATTATAGAGATTTTTAGATTTGTCACTGGTCAGCTATTTATGGTTGTTTTTGAGCTATCTTTTGGTTTCCAGAGCTCAGTTTGAAGAGAGATTGTACGAAGTGGAAACAAGAAAAAGGCAAAACAAAGAGTTCTGAGCAAGATGAAAAGAAGAGTTCAGTGAAGATTGAAGAGGTGAATGTCACAGGATCTAGTTCAGACAGTGATTCTGGTATAGCAGCTGGAGACATCTTCCTCACAAGCAATTTTGATTCTGTTTTCTTGACTGCAGAGGATGGGCATGCTATGAGTGATTGGATTATCGACTCAGGGGCATCTTTACATGTTTCTCTGCACAAAGAGTGGTTTACATCATATGTGGCTACTAAAGATTATGTTAAACTTGGCAATGAGCAGGTTTGTGACATACTTGGAGTGGGAGATATGTAGTTGAAGTTTCAGAATGGATCTTCTTTATGGCTCAAGAATGTTAGACATGTTCCAGCAATCCGAAAGAGCTTGATCAGTACAGGAAAGTTGGATGATGTGGGTTATGTGACAGTCTTTGGGAACAACGCTTGGAAGGTCTCTAAAGGTTCGATGACTGTAGCACATGGCAGCAAGTCAAGAACTCTGTACACTTTACATGTTTCAAAGATTAAAAACCATGTAATTAATGTGATTGAGGATCCAAGTGTGTCATTGTGGCATTGTAGGTTGGGACATATGTCAAAAAGAGGAATGGAAATACTTTCTCGTCATGGTTATTTGCCCGGCTTTTCATTTCAAGATTTTGACTTTTGTGAGCATTGTGTTTATGGTAAGCAAACACAGGAACCATACAGATCAAAGAGGAATCGTACGGACGAACGGTTAGCTCTTGTGCACAGTGATCTATGCGGACCAATGCCTAGTTTGTCGCTAGGGGGAGTAGCGTACTTTTGTACATTCAAAGATGACTATTCTCGCAGAGTATGGGTTTACTTCTTGAAGCACAAGGATGAGGTGCTCAAGATCTTTAAGACATTCTTGCAACTTGTGGAGAATCAGAGTGGTCAGAAGCTGAAGTGCTTGAGAACTGACAATGGTGGAGAGTACGTTTCCAAGGCTTTCCAGGACTTTTGTGAAGCAAAAGGGATAAGTTGGAACTTACTGCACCATACAATCCTTCACAAAATGGATTTGCAGAATGTATGAATAGGACCATACAAGAGAAGGTCAGAAGCATGTTGTTAAATGCTGAGTTGCCTAATGGATTTTGGGCGGAAGCAGTGGCTACAGCAGTCCATTTGATCAACAGGTCTCCTAGTAGGGTTCTCGTAAGAGTGAAGTGGCCGAGATGCGATGGACAGGCAAGGCACCTTCGTATAAGCATCTCAGAGTCTTTGGTTGTGAAGCTCATAGCCATATTTCTAAGGATTTGAGGAATAAGTTAGAACCAAAGAGCAAGAAGTGTATATTTCTTGGCTACGGAGAATCGGGCAAGATGGGTTACCGGCTTTTGGATCCTGAGTCCAGAAAAGTTATTCATAGCAATAATGTGCATTTCAATGAAGCCAAGTTTCACGCTAAGCCAGAGAAGATAGAGGAGATCAAAAGAGTTGTCTTGAGGGAAGATGGACCTAGTTCTAGCACATCAAGACAGCATGGTCAGGCTCAGGAACAGCCTATAGTGGCTAGAGAGGCAGAATCGGTTGCGGTGAGACATTCTGAGCGTGTCTCCAAACCGCCTGATTGTGAGGTGCCACCTCTAAATTATGTCATGCTCACCGATTGCGGAGAACCATATTGTTACAAGGAGGCATTACAAGTGGTTGACTCAAAAAAATGGCAGTTGGCCATGCAATCAGAGATGACGGCTCTGCATAAGAATCAAACGTGGGGTTTGGTTCAATTGCCAGAGGGCAAGAAAGCTCTACCTTGTAAGTGGGTTTACAAGTATAAGATTACTCCTCATGATGGACAACCAAAATATAAAGCACGGTTGGTTGCTAAGGGTTTTAAGCAAGAGCACGGAATAGATTTTGATGAAGTCTTTTCATCAGTTGTCAAGATGACAACATTGAGAAGTGTACTTGCTTGGGTTGCCAAACATGATCTGCATTTACATCAGATGGATGTGAAAACGACATTTCTTCATGGAGATTTGCATGAGGAGGTTTATATGCAGCAGCCAGAAGGGTATGTTGAGAAAGGCAAAGAGAAATTGGTATGTTGTTTGAGAAAGAGTCTCTATGGAGAATAGTACAAGAAGTTTCACCAATTTATGCTTTCTCAAGGATACAAGAGAAGTGAGCCAGATCATTGCCTGTATACTTGACAAGCTAAGGATGGTAGCTTGATAATCCTCATCTTGTATGCGGATTACATGTTACTTGCTGGTAGACAAATGGTAGAAATTTCAACTCTTATGTCAAAAATGGCAAAGGTTTTTGACATGAAAGACATGGGTGAGGCAAGTCATATACTGGGTATGTGTATCTAGCAAGATAGGTCAAAGAAGAAGCTTTACTTATCTCAGGAAGAGTATATTGACAAGGTGTTGCAATGTTTCCATATGGACAGGGGAAAGGCATCGATGACACCATTGCCGTCATATGTGAAACTAAGCAACCAAGATTGCCCACAGTCTGAGGTGGAAAAGGTTGAAATGGATATGGATCCATATGCGTCTGCATGTGGGAGTTTGATGTATGCAATGATTGCTACACGTCCGGATATTGCATTTGCAGTGGGAGTGGTTAGCAGATATATGTCAAATCCCGGCAAGAAACATTGGGAGGCAGTGAAAGGTATCATGATATACTTAAAACATACAAAGAGTATGTGCATATGCTATGGTAGTCAGGATTTGAGTGTCAGAGGATACACTGACTCAGATTATGCAGGAGACTTGGATAAGAGGAGATCTACATCAGGCTATGCCTTTACATTGGCTGGAGGTGCCATATCATGGGGATCTCAATTACAAGATTTTATTACACAGTCTACTACAGAAGCTGAGTATGTTGTAGCAAATGAGGCATGCAAAGAAGCTATTTGGCTTGGTAGATTGGTAGCAGACTTGGGAATCAAAGTAGATATGCCAGAGTTATATTGTGATAGTCAAAGTGCTATATAATTGGCAAAGAATCCAGTGTTTCATTTGAAGACTAAGCATATTGATGTGAAATATCACTTCATTAGGGAAGTACTTGAAGACAAGCAAAAACAACTGATGAAGATCCACACAAAGGACAATCCTGCTCATCTACTCACAAAGGGACTTTCAGGAGAGGGCTTTGTGCATTGTCGTGAGTTATTGGGCATTGGATAGATGACAGCCATGTAAATCTTTGTACATTTATGTTCATAGATTTACAGTTACTTAAAGTGCCACATTGGACTTTAAGTGGGAGGTTGTTGGGATTAAAGCCCAAGTGGCCTCTTATACGGATATGGCCGGCCGCCCGCCTAACTCGCTTATCACTAACTCTTTGTATATACTCAATTATACTTGTGTGAATAATAAGATTTGGGAGATAACCCTTCAAAGAATTCTCTGCGTACTGTGTAAGCTCTCTGTCTGCGTATCTGTGTGTGTGTGTGTGTGTGTGTGTGTGTGTGTGTGTGAGTCGATCTAAGCTCCGCTCCGCGACTTCATCCACGACCACTCTATTTTGTGATGAAGAAGGCTATGACATTGTTCCCATCCAAATGGTGATGATTGAACTTTTGGATGAATAACACGTTTTCTCAGATCATTATTATGGTACTACTGATGAGATAGAGGAGGAAACACTCACAATCGAGGAATCCGACTCTGAAAAAGAGCACGTGAGAGAAAAACTACTGCTGCAGGGAGGGGAAGGAAAGTTTTTTGAATATTCCAATTAGCATAAAAAACGCCAATAGAGACATTGTAAGAAATGAGAGAATAAATTGAGAAGAAATTAGAATGTGCAAAAAATAGGGGACAAAACTCAAGTTTTGTTGTGGTAGATGTTGAAGAATATATCAAGGAGAAGATCATTCGTAGATACCCATCTCAAAGAAGGGAAAAAATATGAAGCAACAACCCAAAACAAACCAAATTGTTTTAAAAAAAAGATGAAATCAAAGAAAAAGAACCTTTAATGACAAAAATGGAGCGAAAAGCTAAGTATAGAGAGTTAAAGAGAACCTTGAAGGAGGTATGGACCACTAAAATAGAGTTCAATAGCGACAAACCACGGGCTATCAATGTTCCAATTTACTTAAAAAATATACTATGTAGGATCGACGGATCATAGTGGAGCAACCAATGAGACAGCCTAAGGAACCTAAAACATCCGTCAAGGGCCCAGAGAACACCAAGAGGATTGACCTAGTGGAATCTGGGGAAGAACCAAAACCAATTTATGTAGCTACATACTTGTCTCAAGAATAGGAAGAAATCCTCATCAAAACTCTAAAGGAGTAAAGGCATGTCTTTGCATGGTCGTACAAAGATCTTAAGGGAGTAGATTGTAACATTTGTCAGTACACTATTCCCATGAGAGATGACCTTTGCCAAAAAGATAAAGGAAGAGATAGAGAAACTCAAGGAAGCCGAATACATCTATGAAATCGAACACACTGATTGGGTGTCACCAATTGTGGTGGTACCAAAGAAAAATGGGAAACTTAGAGTGTATGTGAATCTCAAGAAGGTGAATCTTGGGACCATACGAGATAATTATTCTCTTCCCATCACCGATCTTGTTGTAGACTTAGTAGTAGCTAGAAAAGAAGCTTACAGCTTTTGGATGGATTTTTGGTTACAATCAATTATCCATTGATCCAAAAGATCATTATAAAACGTTTTGCCATGGAATGGGGGATATTTCCTTATCGAGTCATGCCTTTTGTGCTGACCAATGCACCAACAACATTCCAAAGGCTAATGAGCCATGCATTCAAAAAATATCCGAGAAATTTCTTGGAAATTTACATGGATGATCTTTGTGTGTATCATCAAAAAGAGAAGACCATTTTGAGCACCTGAAGTGTGTCTTTTAAAAATTCCGTCTATATAGGATCTGTTTAAATCCTAAAACATGGGTATTCATGGTTAACAGGGCAAGATTCTCAAACATATGGCCCTAAAAAATAGCATTTCAATCGATATGGAAAACGTGGAAATAATTGCTGAGATACCTAGATCGAAGAAATGTTAAGGAAGTTCACGCATTCGTTGGACTTTGTGGATAATATTGTAGATTTATCTACATGCATGACATCATTTCCAAACCCAATTATAGCCTTTTCACTCACTTTGAATGGACCAAATAATGTGAAAAGTCATTTTAGAATCTTAAACAAGCTTTGTTTTCTGCACCAATATTGAAGATGCCAGACCATAATAAAATTTTCCATGTGCATGTGGATGCTTCAAACTTTGCGATTGGTAGTATATTAGCATAGGCAAGAGATAAGACAATGGATTTTCCTATCTTATAGGCTAGTAGGCATTAAACACAGTGAAAAAGAATTACTCCACAATTGAAAGAGAAGGATTGGTGATGGTCTAGATGGTTAAGAAATTCAGGCATAACCTATTAGCTAATAAGTTTGTATTCTTTGTGGACCACCAAGCCCTACTTTATCTGGTCAACAATCCACGCAATATTGGTAGAATTGTGAGACGGTTTATCATCCTAATGGAGTTTGATTTTATGGTAGTAGTCAAGAAGGGTTCCAATAAGCAGATCACCTTTTGAGGATCACTTTAGGAGAACCTCCCAAAAGAGTTGACGTTGATTTTCCAGATGATTATCCGTTGTCTATTGAAATGATTCTGAGATGGTTAGAAGATCTTGTCTCTCTGATGACCATAGGTCAAGTAGATTCACAAGTCCCACTTCCAGTTATACCACAGTCGATCAAGAAATTGGCTTTGTATTAGTTGTTGGTTGGAAGGGTGTTTCAAAAAACAAGGATGGATTCTACTTTGGTGCATAACCCCCAAAGAACAAGCTAACTACTTAGATCAAGCTCATATAACTGTAGTGGGAATCCATTTTGCAAAAGGCCAGACTTTGCAATGACTAACATGGTTAGGGATTTACTTGCCTACTATGAAAAGAGATGTTCATGCCTATGTGAGTAGCTATTCTCAATGCAAGGAAAGAACAACCATTCCACACACAACTTTGTTCCAGATATTCGTTACACCTAAGTGGAGTTGATATCTGGTGGATTACTTGACGAATAGAAAACTTTTAGAGGACATGAGAAAACGATGACATAGAGAAATCGAAACTAAAGCAACCAATTATGCCATGATCGGCCGGTAGCTCTATGGACAAGGAAAGGACCAATAGCTTTGACTGTGTGCGAATGAAGATGAATACCTTTCTATTTTGGAACAAGCACATGCAGGGCTAGTGGGGGGCCATTTCTCTCATGAAACCACGACTAGAGCAATAAGTTGATGGTTAGTATATGGTGGAAACATCTATTTGCCGATGCAAAAGAATTTGTTAGACGATGTGACTCATGTTAGAGAGCAAAAATACCTACCAAAATGGACACCATGCCGTTGCGACCATTGATGGGAGCAAGTGCATTTTCTAAGTGGGATATACAACCACCTGCTTACAAAACTCATGTGCAATACATTATTGTGGCCGCAAGAGCCACTAGGAAGAACAATGCACAAAAAAAATATGGATTCTTGTATGAATGTATATTCACGTGATACATAGTTCCTACTGAGCTTGTGAGTGGTACATAGACACACTTTATCAACGAGGTGATAGAGAATTTGCCTAACAAGTTTATGGTCATCCATAACAAATCCACATCCTCATGCAAATGGCCAGGCAAAACATACAAATAAAATCCTAAGTTCAGTGCTTACAAAGACTGTAAGCTCTGGTAGAACAGACTGGGAGATGAATCTCCACTCAACTTTATGGGCTTGCAAGATTTCATTCAAAACAACTCTAAATACCACTCCATTCAATTTGGTCCATGGAATTGATGCTACATTTCCAATGGAGTTTTTAATGCCAATTAGAGTGGAAAGTCATGAACTGTTAGAACGACTTGAAAATCTTGAACAATTAGACGAAAAAAGGAAACAAATGGTTATTAACAAAAACGATTTAAGCAAGGAGATCTATTATTAGTCTAATCATTGAAGCAACACCTTACTAAATTCAAGAAAAAAAGGCATGGTCCTTTTGTAATTGAGAGTGTTTCACCAAGTGGGGTGGTTAAACTTGCCACCTTAGATGGCGAAATAAAATTGGATCAGTGGATGTTGATTGAGAAAATACCATATACCATTGACTAATGATCTCTTACAAAGAATGCATGGAGCTAAGGAACACAAATTCAAAAGACAAGCTATTAAAGAATCTTAGGAGCCACAATGCGACCAATCCGTGTTTTCCTAGCCAATATGCTTCAAATTTGATCCCTACATTTTCCTCAGTCTTTAGCAAATTGCACGGATTGGACATGAAAATAACAATAACATTGAAAAATGGATTCAGAGTTAAAGCACTTGCAGACACATGTGCAAGAATAAATGCAGTAAGTCATTCAACCTACAAGAAGACGACTACCCAATCGTTGGAATATTGCAAAGCTAAAGTCAAAGACTGCCATAAATAGCTCACTCGAACATTGGGATTGATCAATCTGGATATCTTCGTGCATGGATTTATGTGCCCCCTTACATTTATATGCATCCTTGATGAGCATATGAATGAAGATATAGTGCTAGGAGTTCCATGGATGCGGACGTACAACGCTGTCTAGGATTGGGATGACAAAGTTCTTGAGTTAACACTCAAGGGTGGACATTTGCAAGTACCATTTTCTTATAGAAAAGAGGAGTGGAAAGCCGCTTTGTGGGCTTCTAAGTTGACGAATGGCAAAATCAGCTCAACACTAGTGTCGTTCAATCAACATAAAATCCATCCTCATAACACAAGCATGCAAGGAACCAAGAAATTTTGGGTAACAAAAGCTCATCTGAAAAACGTGAATTGCTTAAGATGCTAAAGGCCAACCCCATGGTCCTCACACTACAAGGGTGTAACCTGGCCTATCAAGCAATGGAAACATGGAACAAGGATTTGGGAACTGAGCTCAAATTGGAGCAAATGCGAAAAGGGAGTTATCGCTCTCCTTCATGACTAAGGAGGAAGCTCATAAAAAACCGATAGTAGAATTGCAAGCTCCCCTAGTAGTGGCTCAAGAGCAAATAAAGGGCAAGCAAAAACTCTTGGAAGAAGATTTTCTCGAATCAATTCCACCAGAGACAGAGGCACTTTAGTTCCTACAATATGAAGAAGAAACTGATACTACCGTCATACCTCCAGAGTCAATAACAATAGAGCTAGAGGTGGAGCAAGGCCCCATAGATCGCTTCACAGATGAAGCGACCCGGCTTGAAGGAATATTGGCTAAAGAAGCATGCAAGGTATTTGATCGTGTACACTCAAACTGAACTAGAGATTTGCAAGGATCCAACATTCTGCCCAATGCCTAGAGTCTAAAGTTGGGGTAGCCACCAAATTATCCTCAAAAAACATCCTACATGGTTCAACTACACCAAATTGAGTGTACTAAAGGGCAAGGCAAATGAAGACTACATGCTCAAGACACTCTAAAAGGCTATAGATATCTTCAAGCCTGTATCATGTTCATGAAGATAGAAAAGATGATCCTCAAGTGCATCCAGACTTTCCACCAAGTAGAGAAGATAGATGCCCCATTGATGGCATGTCTAGAAGGCAATCAAGGGCTTTGCTCCAACTTTTCAGATCAACTTCAAGTCATCTATGGAATGTATGCCACGGTAATTTTCTTGCCCTCATAGTATATATGGACATTTGAAGAAGCATTCTACACAAGGTTCTCACTTTTTAATCAAGAATCTCTGGCCCCATGGTAGAAAATATCTGTGCCAGATTTGTGGGATACACCACCATGGAACTCAACACTCCAATAGACTTAAAGTTTTTGGTCAAAGAAAATAAAAAGCTCTTGATAAAGTATCTTGAAGCTCTTGAAGCCTTGAAGAAGCAACAAATAGCATGGAAGCTAGAGCAATACCCGATCCCATGAAGCTGTGTCGCGGATGACTCACACGCGGTGGGGGGGTGGTGGGGGGGGGGGGGGGCTCATAATAACTAATATCTAATTATCCTAAATGATTTTCTCATGTTAAACTGATCATTTAATATGGGAAAGTACTAGGGGAGAAAAAGCTAGAATATTGGTTAATCTGGCAGACCGGTCACAGTAGGGATCCAAAGGAGGGAAAATAGGGATCCAAAGGGGGGGATATCTGCAAAAGAGCAATTTGAAAACAATGGGCTTCAAAGACCTTAAGGTTCAGCCCATTTAGACTTCCAAAATGCTAAGGTTCAAAATTCAAAGGTTGTGTCCAATGGTCCAACCCTAGGTAAAATTGGATGCTTGTGGGAAGACTCAAAAGTCTTCCCACATCCCTATCTTGATGAGGGTGAGCCCTTTTAGTAGGGAATGAGAGAGAAACACACACACACACACACACACACTCACACACACACTCTTGCAAGCCCTTTACACAAAGGGAATAGGGGACACATGTCAACTCCCTAGCCCAGTTGCCCCCAAGGTGTTTTCAAATCGTATTGGATGGCCATAGAGGTGGACCAATGAGAATTAGGCTAGAGTACTTTCAGTTTAATTCATTTAAAACACTTGATAAATGAACCAATAGAAATTAAGCTCTCTAGAAGACTATTCTCATTGGTCCACCTCTATGGCCATCCAATACGATTTGAAAACACCTTGGGGGCAACTGGGCTGGAGTACTTTCAGTTTAATTCATTTAAAACACTTGATAAATGAACCAATAGAAATTAACCTCTCTAGAAGACTATTGGACAGTCTCCCAAGGGGTCCAATGAGCTTTCAGCAGCCCAATGGCTTGCTTGATTCCTATTGGCCAGAAGACTAAGGGGTCCAATGAGAGATTAATTTTTTTATGTAATTACCTAAAGCTATCACAAAAGGGGAAAGGGGAACACATGTCAGAAGGCTAGCCATTATGCTTCTAATTTCTTATTGGCTAAGCATCACATGAGCCAACGGGGTGCCAGCATGAGTAAAATGCATGAGGGGTCGACCAAGAGAGAGAGGGGGCTGATTTTGGAAGGCATTAACACACACACACACACACACACACACTCACACAGTCTCATGTGTGAAGCAAAGAAGACTCTCTCTCCTTCTCAAGCTTTAATGGAAAGCTCATCATCTACTCCAAGCTTGTGAGAAGGGAGGCCTACACCAACAACTCTTGTCTTTGTGATGCAAATCCAACCAAGAGCCAAGCTTCAATGCATGCTCATCTCCTCTATCGTGCTAATTACTAAGCTATGCTAAGATTTTATGAGTGATTATGAGGAGATACACTTCTTTCTCATAAGAATACTCCTTCTTCCTCTCAATCTACTCTCATACCCCGCTCACTCTCACCATCTTCGAAGGTGTATGAGGTCTTGGGTCTGAGACCGGGAGGGAATTGATGTTGTGTTTTACAATTGTGTGCATGGCGCTTGAAGCTTCCATCTTCATTGCACCGGAAAGTTATTGAAGGAACACAAAGTATTGTATTGTAAAATGTGCTCCTTTGATGGGGGAAACCTATAATACAAAGCCTTTTGGAGGGAGGACCGCCGGCTCCATGTAAATCCGGTCCTCAACTGTTGTCAATAGCTTAATTTCTCTCTCTTTTTGAAGTATTGTTCATGCCTATCTAACTAGGTGTTATGCTTTTTGTTGCTCTCTCCATCCAAGCACTCTTGCTATGCTCATTAGGAATCTAATCTAATGAAATGCTCACTATGTTTATGCTATTTTCCGCTACATACAAGTTACTAGGCCACTAAATGTTATAGGGGGAGTGGGATGTTAGCCCTATTGCTAGCATCAGAGTCTATATACAACCAAGATGTAATTTTTTAGATATTTGAGAAATCTAGACGTCTCTAGTCTTAAGCCTTTGTAATTGATTTTTTAATTTAAACTATAAACAATTATGTGATTATGAGCCTGACAAAGTGGGGCTAAATGCTTCTAGATTGTATAAGTGAAATCCCAAGCTGTAACAGAGTTAGATATCATTTCCATTTTTGAAAAACCTTTGGCTAAGGTATAAAAGATAATTTTTGTGAAACCTAAAGGAGTTCTTTTGGTAATAAGCATTACGACATTTTTGCAAAGCACTATGTACTCTCTTGTTTTCTTCTCAAGCTCATAAGTCCCTCATGAAGTGTCCATTTCAAGTGTCGTCTACTTTATTAAGCTCATAGATGAGAGCTCTTCACAACATTGTGTTTCTCTCATGGTAAAACTTTGTTTTTGTTGAAGCTAACATCCTCCTTATTCTGCTCATAACTAGGATTTACATAACAAAACTGCATTTTATGTATTGGAGGGGTGTGGGGAATCATTGCTAAGCTCTAGGAAGCATTTGGGGTTGAAAACGGTTAGGTCAAATCTGCCCTGTAGATAATAAGCATGATTTTGATAAGTGGTCAAAAGGGGGATTTGAGGGCATGGGCATGTGTCTTTAGATGTTTCCTATCCATCCTATAATTTTTGTCTCATTTGGAATTCATTTTTTTAGTGAATCGATGAGATCTTCTTATGCTGTCATGGTTAGCATTTGCTGCATGACATGCAGTTGAGCATTGAAGATAGCGAGGTTGGCATTCGGGGAGCCCCCGTAGTGAGTGATCGTGATCCCAAGTTTTAACGATTGGATACACAACTCAATATCAGTGCTGTAGATAATCTTGAAACAAATAGTTTAGATGAAAAATGTTAATCAAGTGATAGACGAAGTGCTAAGAGCATACGGAAGCAAAAAGCAATTAGATTAGGAAGATATTCTAGAGTTTAGTGCCAAGCATGTGACGAGTGGTTTTAGTCCTTTTATGCTTAAGTATGGTTTTCAACCTAGATCATCGGTTACAATGGGGTTGGCAAGTTAGAAACTTGAGCGGGTTAAGAATTTTCTCCAAGACCACATGGATATGCTAAAACTTGCTTAAATCAAAATACTCGATAAGCATAGGATAGATACAAAAAGTATGCTAATTAGAAATGTCGGCAACCTTCATGGAAGGGAAAGAGGTATTTTTACGTGTGCTAGAGTATTCAAGAAGTCTGAAGATTGGACCAACATCTAAATTATCTCCGAGATATTGTGGGCCTTTTAAAAATGCAAGCGAGTTGGAGATATGGCTTACAAACTCTTGTTACCTGGAAACTCTCGTATTCATCCGTTATTTCATGTAAGTCATTAAGGTAAACGCTTGCATAGAGATGACAATGTCATTAACCATAATATTTTGGTTGATTTTATTGAACCTCCAACCCAACTGCATGAATTGAAGTGCATTCTCAACTATCATAATCTATGTATGCATCATCATGTGCATCAACAAGCATTAGTAGAGTGGAAAGATAGAACTGAGCAAGGTGCCACTTGGGAAAACATTAGTGTTCTTAAGAAGAAATTTTCCATTTTTGTTTTTGAGGAAAAAAATGCTTCTCCAAGGGGGAATTAATGCTAGGCCAAGGGCCAGAGGCCAGCTTGAACCAAGCTCAAAAGTTGCCTATATTAGGGCAAGAGGTTGGGAGGAGAGAGAGAGGTTCCACACACCCTAGTCTCAATTTCATGTCCTAGACTTGTTAGGTTTTTACCTAGGATCAGCCAAGGTCTTTTGAGGAGACTTTTTACTTGATTAGAACATCTCCTTTGTTGCCTTTTCTAACCTCCATAGAAAACATTTCCTTACCTTTTAGAGGGTCTCTAATCATTGGGGGTTCTTTTAACAATGAGGTAGAAGGGATTAATACTTAACGAGTTAGTGCTTTCTAATCCTCTCAATATTCATCCCTTCTACCTTACTTTCTGGGTGCATTTTCCTAGGCTTGTTATTTGTTTTCCTAGAATCACCCATGCAAAGTCTTTTCTAGGCCCATTTTCCAATCCAACTGATTCACCTATGTAGCAAGTTCTAAGGCTATTGAATGATTCAACCCATACAAAGATTTCTTACGTTTGCACACTTTATCTTCTTGCCCTTTAATGACAAAATCACAAGGTTGCAGTACATAAACTTCCTCAAATATGTCACCATTCAAGAAAGCAGTAAAAATATTTGATTGATGTACATCCCATCCAAAATGAGCTGCCAATACACATAGAAAATGCATAGTATTCATACGACAAGTGGGAGAAAAATTCTCTTCATAATCTATACCTTTCTGCTGTGCAAAATCTTTTGCAACAAGTCACAAGCCTTGTAGCGATCTCACCATCTGGCTTACGTTTCAACTTGTAAACCCACTTTGTACCAATGGTCCTTTTGCCATGAGGAAAATCACATAAAGTACATGCGTCACTTTCTATAAGTGCACTCATATTTTGATTGCATGGTAGCCATCCAATGTTTTGAATTTTGTGCTTCATCAAAAGATAGAGGTTCCTCAACATCACATAGACTGGAAAAAACCAAAGCATAACAATCTAATGCATAAGATGCATTGCAAGAACCTGAACGAGTATGACTAGACAAAGGTGCATCCAATTTACTATCACACAAAGTATGCACAAACCATTTTGGCATACCTCTAGCCTGCTCATTCTCAGTCCTTTACACATCAAGTACATCATGTGTATCTGCATTAGTAATAGGGTGATCCGTATCATGTTCTAAAACCCCCCATAGGATGTACATTTGCCTCATTCGAATTTACATTCAAATTTCCACCTTTGAAAAGAGGCAACAAACTGTCATAAATGTCCTATGAGCTTACAGTATTGTCTCTAGTACATGATAACAAGGGCTGAATAGAATCTTCCACAAACACAACATCTCGTGAAACCAAGATACACTTTGGTTGCAGATGGTACAACATGTAACCTTTGCTTTCAGTACTGTAACCAACAAAAATGCATTTGACAACTTTATCATCCATTTTTTTGTGCTGCATTTGTGGCACCAAAGAATAAGGAAAACAACTAAAAACGTGCATGTGATCAATAGATGACTTTCTATTATGCCATGCTTCATATGGAGTCATAGACTAGAAAGATTTAGGAGGGCACCTGCTAAGTATATAATTGGCACACATGATAGCCTCAAGCCAAAATGAATGCAGGAAAGCTTGACTTTTGACCATACAACGTGCCATTTTTGTAAGTGAGTTATTTTTCCTCTCAACAACACCATTTTGTTGAGGTGTATACGGCACTATACATTGGCGTTTTATCCCATGACTAGCTAGAAATGCATTAAATTCATGAGACATATACTCCCCCCCTCGATCGGCACAGAGGGTGCCCATAGTACATTTAGAGAAATTTTCAGCCATAGCCAAAAATTGCTTGAAGCACAAAAACTGTTGGGGTATAAAGCCCAATGTGGTCGCCCAGGTAAGTGGGCAGACCGCTAGGTATGTACACATATTCTTTTGTAAAAACCTAACAAGAACTCACTATGCTCTACACATTACAGTAGAGTGAGTTCACCATATTGTCGTGCTCTTCTTCTCGCACTCTCTCTCGCGTCGCACTTCCGCTCGTACTCCTTCAACTGGTATCAGAGCTCAGATCGAGGCTCGGGGCAGCATTTGCAGGTAGCCAGAGTCACCTGCTCATATTGGAGTGAGATTCGACAGGCGAAGACATGGCCCCAATTCCTGTGGGAAAGCCCGAAGGACTTGGTGTTCTCAGAATTTCATTATGAGGTCATCTCGGCCACCGTTCGGCTTCGACAAAGATCTGCGCAGGCCATTTTCGACTACGTGGTCTTGGCGGGTGCAGATCCACCGACTCTGCAAATTTGGGGTTTCGGCCTACGACTGCAAGTGCTGAGGATATCTACACTTCCAGAGTGCTGATTTGTGGCTATCTACACAACGAAGGACGGCTTACAGTTCTTGGAGGCGTGTCACACACGACACAGGCGCATCTACCCAGATTGTAGGCGACATCCACTAGTTCATCACGTAGCTTGTGTTTGCTGCTTGATATTCCAGATTTCATCCTGACATTGCAGGTACTTCCACATGGGATGTATTGTCAGAGTTGATGTATGTCTGTTGAGGGTTTGCTGGCTGTGAGTCACGCAGCAAACAACCGCCGCAGCGATTACAACATATAGTGGAATTTGTGGATGTATGATTTTGTGGGAAGTCTATCTACTGTCAGATTTACTGCAGCCTTTGTTGAGGGTCGAGTGAGGTTTTATTGAGTTGGGGGATTCTCGAATGTTGAGATCCTTTCGGTGATACAGGTCTTGGAGCGATCCCTCGAGCACCCTTAGATAGGCAGCTATGATGTATTGACTGTGAGTTAGACAGTTGGGATTCCATCTTTGCTTTAATGCCGTTGAGGCATTGTCGCAGTCTATGCTTACATGACAGTGACAGGACAGTACAGGTGCAGGACAGGTTTACCCGCAACTTACAGTGTCAGAGAGACAGTGGTTTTTTGAGCTGTTTTTGGTCTGTTTTTTGAGTACACTAGAGCCATTTTACAAAGGAGACTCTGCCAAAATTTATGCAGAATCTGAAGCTTCCTTGGTTCATTTGACAGGTTGATATTGGTTCAGAGGTCAGTTTACAGGGGAAACTCTGCCGAATTTTTCCCAGGAAAGTAAACCACTGTGAAGCGTAGCTATGGCTGGATCACAGGACACTGCTCTTTACAATATCACGAAGCTGGATGGAACCAATTTCCCATTGTGGAAGAAGCAGATTTGGCACGTGTTGGTACAAAAGAAGCAGATAAAACCTATAAAGCTCATGGGGATAAAACCAGAAGATATGGACGAAGATGAAAGGAGCGAAATGGATGAATTGGCACTTTCTACCATTATGCTGACTTTGGCAGAAAGCGTTTACTTCAATGTAGTAGACGAGATGTTGGCTTATCAAGCATGGTTAAAGCTGAGTGATCTTTATGAGAAGCAGAGTGCAGCTTCACAGGTATACTGGCTTAAGAAGCTTGTTGACTTGAAGATGAAAGAAGGGACCCCTATGTCCAATCATCTGAATGAATTCAACACCATCTATAGTCAGTTGTCAGCTCAAGGTGTCAAGTTTGATGAACCTGTTAGAGCTATGTTCCTGTTGATCACATTGCCGGAAAGTTGGGACACTTTTCGCACAGCTTTGAGTAATTCTGCACCTCCAGATGGTTTGAACATAGCAGGTGTAGAAGGAAGTTTGCTTACTGAAGAAACCAATAGAAAGATAATGGACAAAGGCAAAGGAACAACCTTAGTTGTCAGGGGAAGGACCAAAGAAAAGTACAAAGGTGGAAAGAGGAATCAGTCTCATAGCAAGTCCTGCAGTGCTAAAGGAAAGAGTGACATAGAATGCTACCATTGTGGCAAGAAGGGTCACATGAAAAGAGACTGCAGAGAATGGAAAGCAGAAAAAGGCAAAGAGAAAGCTGAAGACCATGGTGAGAAGAACAAGTCCTCAGTGAAGATTCAAGAAATAAATGTGACAAACATTGTTGCAGAGGATGACAGTCTAGTGTCAGGAGATATCTACTTCTTGAAAAATACAATGGACTCAGCTCTTCTTACAACATCTGATGGAAATGCATTGAGTGACTGGATTATAGACTCAGGGGCATCACTTCATGTGTCTCCAAACAAGGAGTGGTTTTACCTCTTATGTGACCACTAAAGATCATGTTCGGCTAGGCAATGGGCAGACATGTGAGATCTTAGGTGTTGGAGATGTTCAATTGAAGTTTCACAATGGCTCTTCTTTCACGTTGAAGAATGTGAGACATGTTCCCGCAATTACAAAGAGCTTGATCAGCACAGGTTTACTTGATGATGCTGGTTACGTCACCACTTTTGGACAAAACATGTGGAAGATATCCAAGGGTTCGATGACAGTAGCACATGGAGTAAAGTCTAGAGGACTTTACATGATTTATGTATCAAATGTCTCTAAAAATGTAATCAATGTAACCGAGTAGCCGAACGTTTCTTTGTGGCATAACCGGTTAGGACATATGTCCAAGAAGGTAATGGAAATCTTGTCTCGTTCTGGTTATTTGCCTGGCTTTTCATTTAATGATTTTGAATTCTATGAACATTGTCTGTATGGTAAGAAAACACAGCAGCCACATAAGCATAGAAGCAGTAGAAGAGATACACAATTGGCACTTGTTCATAGTGATTTGTGTGGACCTATGCCTAAACTATCTCTAGGGGGAGCTTCTTACTCTATGACATTTATAGATGATTACTCGAGGAAAGTATGGGTTTACTTTCTCAAGCACAAGGATGAAGCGTTTAGTGTTTTCAAAACATTTGTGACACTTGTGGAGAATCAGAGTGGCAAGAAGCTTAAATGCTTACGCACTGACAATGGTGGAGAGTATGTTTCAAAGGCCTTTTAGGAATTTTGTGAGTCAAAAGGTATAAAACGTGAACTTACTGCTCCTTACAATCCTCCTCAAAATGGTGTTGCTGAGAGGATGAATAGGACCATACAAGAGAAGGTCAGAAGTATGTTGTCTAATGCACAACTGCCAAATGGGTTTTGGGCTGAAGCTGTATCAACAGCTGTTCATCTTGTAAATAGATCTCCTAGCAAGGTTTTGCAAAAGGATTCAATGCCAGAGATGGTATGGTTAGGCAAAATGCCCTCATACAAGCATCTCAGAGTCTTTGGCTGTGAGGCATATACTCACGTTCCAAAGGAATTTAGGAACAAACTTGAGCCAAAGAGTAGAAAGTGCATCTTTCTAGGCTATGGTAATTCTGGTGAGATGGGGTACAGACTTTGGGATCCCGAATCCAGAAAGGTTATCCGTAGCAATGATGTTCACTTTAATGAAACCAAATATCATTCTAAACCAGAGAGGGTTGAGGAGATTAGAAGAGTTGTCTTCCAAGAAGATGGACCTGCACGTGCAAGACAAAATGTTAGGGTTCAAGAGGAGCAAGGACAGGATAGAGTGGAACCACAGGTTGTGGCTGAGCCTGAGCCACCTATTTTGCGTAGATCTGGACGTATCACGCGACCTCCTGATAGGTTTGTTCCATCTATGAACTATGTCATGTTGACTGATTGCAATGAGCCTTCATGTTACAAGGAAGCAGTGCAAATGAAGGACTCCGAGAATTGGCAATTGGCCATGCAGCCAGAGATGACAGCTCTGCATAAAAACCAGACATGGAAGCTAGTTAAATTACCACAGGGCAAAAAGGCTCTACCTTGTAAATGGGTTTACAGGTATAAGATCACCGCTCACGATAGTCAGCCAAAGTACAAAGCAAGGCTTGTTGCCAAGGGCTTTAAGCAAGAACAAGGCATTGACTTTGATGAAGTCTTCTCTTCGGTGGTCAAGATGACTACAAATGCTTTCTTGAATTGGTTGCCATATTAGATTTGGTGTTGCACCAAATGGATGTCAAGACAGCGCTCTTGCATGGTGATTTAGATGTGGAAAATTACATGCAGCAGCCAGAAGGGTTTGTTGAGCAAGGCAAGGAAGACTTGGTATGCCAGTTAAAGAGTCTTTATGGCTTAAAACAATCATCAAGGGCATGGTACCATAAGTTCCACAAGTTTATGCTTTCTCAAGGCTACAAACGTAGTGAGTTCGATCACTGTCTATATACAAAGAAGGCTAAGGATGGCAGTTGGCTGATCCTTATTTTGTATGTGGATGACATGTTGATTGCTGGCAAGCACTTGGAAGAAATTTCAGCTTTGAAGTCAAAGATGGCAAAATTGTTTGACATGAAAGACATGGGTGAGGCAAGTCATATACTTGGTATGCGTATTGAGAGAGACAGATCAAAGAAGTTGATTTGGTTATCTCAAACAGAGTATATTGACAAGGTTTTGCAACGTTTCAATATGGAGAAGGGAAAGGCATTGAGTGTTCCATTGCCACCATATGTGAAACTTAGCAAACAAGATTGTCTTGTGTCTGAGGAAGAACAGGCTGAAATGGATAAGATTCCATATGTGTCTGCAGTGGGTAGTTTAATGTATGCAATGATTGCTACTCACCCAGACATTGCATTTGCAGTGGGAGTAGTAAGTCGATACATGTCAAACCCAGGCAAGAAACATTGGGAGGCAGTGAAAGGAATATTGAGATACCTGAAAGCTACAAAGAGTATGCGTATATGCTATGGGAGTCAGGAGCTAAGTGTAAAGGGTTTTACAGACTCAGATTATGCAGGTGACTTAGACAACAGAAGGTCTACGTCAGGGTGTGTCTTTACATTGGTTGGTGGAGCAGTATCATGGTTCTAGATTACAAGATTGTGTTACTCAGTCTACTACAGAGGCTGAATATGTTGCAGCATCAGAGGCATGCAAAGAATCAATTTGGCTTAATCGACTAGTAACAGATTTGGGAATCAAAGAAGAGATGCCTGTGTTATATTGTGATAGTCAAAGTGCTATACAATTGGCTCGCAATCCAGTTTATCACTCAAAGACAAAGCATGTGGATGTGAAGTATTATTTCATCAGGGAAATGCTCGAGGATAAGCAACTTCAGCTTGTCAAAGTTCACACTACAGAAAATCCTGCTGATCTACTTACAAAAGGACTTCCCTCAAAGAGCTTTACGCATTTTCGCAAGCAGTTAGGTGTAGGGTAGTATATCACTTCTCTACATCTCTTGTATATTAGCTTGTATAGTAGCTTCTCTCACACTTAAAGTACCACATTGGACTTTAAGTGGGAGGTTGTTGGGGTATAAAGCCCAATGTGGTCGCCCAGGTAAGTGGGCGGACCGCCAGGTATGTACACATATTCTTTTGTAAAAACCTAATAAGAACTCACTATGCTCTACACATTACAGTAGAGTGAGTTCACCATATCGTCGTGCTCTTCTTCTCGCACTCTCTCTTGCTTCGCACTTCCGCTCGTACTCCTTCAAAAACACTTCGGACTTTTCTTTAAGCAGATACACCCATGCATGCCTGGAGTAATAATCAATGAAGGTCACAAAGTAAATGTAATTGTCCAAGGACGAAGTTTGCATGGGGCCACAAACATCACTATGCACAAGCTGCATTATACATGTAGCCCTAATTGAACCATCCTTTGGAAGCTTCAAACGTTGTATCTTACCCAAAATACAACCTTCACAAACATGCTTCACGGTTGCTTCAAGAGGTGGCAAAGAAGCAACCATATCAAATTTCTGCAAAAGCAGCAAACTGACAAAAATCAGATGCCTAAAACGTGTATACCAAAGTTTTGCATTTGAAACAACCTTTGAACCCACAACTGCATTTGAAAAATTTTACCTACCCTTGTCATACAAAGTGAGCTTACACATGCCACGACACAAGCTACTAGATGCAACAATTTCATCACCAAAAGTGAGATCATGAACTGTACATCTTTCATCCACAAATTTGACAACAAGACCAAGTCTAGCAAGTGTATATATAGACAAAAGGTTTTCTTTTATCCCAAGTACATAAAGTGCATCAAAAAGTGTGAAAGAACTGCCATTCGCAGTCCACGGCACAAGCTATCAGATGCAACAATTTCATCACCAAAAGTGAGATCATGAATTGTACATCTTTCATCCACAAATTTGACAGCAAGACCAAGTCTATCAAGTGTATATACAGACAAAAGGTTCTTTTTTATCCCAGGTACATAAAGTGCATCAAAAAGTGTGAAAGACCCGCCATTCGTAGCAGTTAGCACAATCTTTTTAACTCCCTCGACTAGATAAGAGACATTATTGACACAAGTGAGTGTATTCCCATGAGAGTCATCCTCAAGAGAGGTAAACAAGTCACGATGAGAGGTAATGTGCTTTGTAGCACCACTGTCAAAGTACCACACATGGGAATTTGCAGTAACTAACACACATGCGCACTTTGCACTTTGCATGATCATAAGTGCACTTTGCACTAAAAGCCCACTCTGCATCATCAGATTCACAATCTCCTTTCACAGAAGATTCTGCAATTGCTGCACTTGTAGTGGAACCAACCTCTTTCTTCTTAGCCTCTTTTGCTTTCGATTTCAAACACTGCTTAATCAAGTGATCATTAGCTTTACAGAAATGGCAACACATCTTTGTTTTGCCCTTTTCACCAAAATTCCCAAACAAAGTGCTGCTAGTAGAAGCATTAGGAACATGTGATTCACCACTCGTAGAAGAACCATGACAAGTGGCTTTGATACCAATTTTTCATTGAGCAACAATAAAGGCTTGTTCAATTGCATGCTGTTTAGCCCTATTTTTTTGGAAAGGGATGTTTAGCCCTATTTTTTTGGAAAGGGACTGATCCAACAACAAGGTGCATATTTGCAGGGGAAGTTTTGGCAAGGATTGGAAAGAGAAAGGGCAGTGGAAGGTGCCGCCTCATCATCATCATCGTGATTTGGTGGGCCTGGTACCTTCTTTCACTGACACATTTCTGGTTTTATGAGCCAAAACGCTTCGTGCAAGCACTAATCAGAAATTTACTTGCAAGGCTGCCAGCATACAAGGACTAGGGTTTCCTTGTGGCGAAGAACTCGGGTTTCCTTGCAGCGAGAGTGTGTTGTCATGCTATCGCTTACATGCGTTAAGTGCTGACAAGAATCTGAGAGAGAGAGAGAGAGAGAGAGAGAGAGAGAGAGAGGGACATTGTGTAGACATCGGACATGTTGTAGCAATGCTTATACACCACGTGAGTGAAGGTATCGCTCTTCGAGCAAGTTCATAGGACTTCAAACCATGCTTCTTGTATCTACCAGAATAGACATTCTGCAATATCTGTGAGAGAATTGTAGCAGAAATTATGGACGTGCTCCTTGTCGCTATGCAGTATATGCATGCATGACGATGTGTGGGTTTGCATATGCAGCGAGGCCACTATAATCAATGCAGCTGACGAATGGCAGAAACTCTAAAGTGAAAGGTGTTTCGACCACCCTCCATTTAGAATCAGATTGATGAGGTATAACCTGCATCCCGGACAGTAAGGGGTAGGGAATGGTCTCCTACTGACCATTCCCATTAATCATGGGCGACCGGCGGAGGCCGGGAGCCCTGATTATGGGAATGGTCAGTAGGCGACCATTCCCGGCCTTCAAGCGTCGGGGGGAGGGGGGCCAGCAGTGACGTACTGTGTTGATCAGTGAGCAGTGTACAGCCCTGGCATCTGGCGCAAATTTGCCTCAAGAACCCACTGAGTCTTGACTGTGCGCCATCCTTCCGATTTTGCAGTCCCTGAGTGCTCTTGAATTGCGGATCAGTCATGCAATGATTGGCAATCATAATGGGCAATGATTGGAGGAGACAATCCCTTGGAACTGGTGACAGTGAGTAAATTGAGGGGATTATGAGCGCTGATGTGTCGGCAGCTGAGCGCATTCCCTTTGCTGAACTGGACTGACCTGATTAGTGGAATGGCGAGAGCTTCCCGCGTGCTGACTTGTCAGACATCTGACGGACGACTCGTCAGATTCCACGATTTGCAGACGTCCTCATTGGATGGCTGTGATCTTCAGCCCCCCGACCCCCGACCTTGAAGGGCTTGTCACTCTGTTTTTCAAGCCCTCCAAGTGTGGTGAAAGGTTCTCTCCTTTGAAAAGTAGCCTTTTAATTGGTAGCTATGTGATACCAGCAAGCCCTTGCGAAGCCATTATACTTCTCTACAAGAGATTCAAACTTCTTGCATGTTTCTGTATATGGAGATTTGCACCCTTCAAAGCTTGTCTATATTGAATCTCCATGTTGAGGTAAAACAAATTAGCCATCAATCTGTAAAAATTCCCTTTTGGTGAGGGAGAATCTTTGGCAAAACATTTGAGCGTCCTTAATATGGGACCTTTACTCTATGGCCAATGTTGCAATTTACATGCTAGTCCACATCGATTCTTGTCAATAAGATAGGCCAGTATAAATCATTTTGGGATTGTGGTTGTTGGAATAAAGCAAAGCACTAATGTTGTCTGAAGTAGCAATGCACTTCCGAGTTTTTGATGGGTCGATGGATTGCGATCTTAAAGCAATTTTAATTTGCTATTACTTGTGTCTAACGCTTACAACAGAGTTGTCACCAAATATGAACTTTTTTGCCTTTGCGCTTTCACTCACCTAAGACTATTGGGTGTCCATCTTCTTCAAGTGCAAAGGTTGTGAAGTCACTTCGCCAGGTGCAATGAAGCCTCTATTCGTAATGATGCGACAAGATCTATCCCGTAAGTATTGGATGTAGCAGCATTGGGAATCTGAATGCAGTTTTTCTAGTTAAGTTCAATGAATGCCAATAGTTGCTATATCTTCTACTTTGAAGATGCACAGAGTGCATTGTAGGTGCTTAGTTTCAATGTATGCCAATAGTTGCTATATCTTCTATTTTGAAGATGCACAGAGTGCATTGTAGGTGCTTCGACGTCTTCGACTGATGTGGCATTAGCCTGCTGATTAAGAAATACAGGGACGGTGAACATGATTGTGTATACAAAAGTGCTCCCCCCCTCTGTGTCTCTAAGTTTTGTTGAGAGAGAGAGAGAGAGAGAGTTAAGAGAGAGGGTTCTAACATAGCTTCCGATAACAGACGAGCTAGAGAGAGCATTTGTAGACCAGACATGCGTGCATGATGGAGTAATCCAAAAGATGACATCTGTAGACAAGACCTGGAGCAATCCAAAAACATCCAATTTTTTTTAAAAAGGCCGCCTTAAACAGTCCGCGCCGGTGCGGACTCTTTCAAGAATGTTTTTTTATATGGGTAAATTACCAAAATACCCCTTTATAAATTTGTCAAAATTCCCAAAATACCCTTCAAATTAAAAAAAATCCCCCAAATACCCCCAACATTTTGTCATAAATTTCGAGAATTTTACAAAATACCAAGGGGTTGTGAGATTAAATTTCTCCAAAGTTATAAAAATTAGTAGCTTTTCAAAAGCAGACTGATTGTCTATCAATACAAGATGTTAAAACTAGAATTTGAGCTGGTTATGTAGGCTTTGGAGATGAATTGCTTCATTAAATTAAACACAGATCTGGATTCTAAAGAAGAAATGAAGATTAGAAAATAAGCAATCCAACCAAAATAGATACAATGGTATTTTGGGAATTTTTGAAATTTGAGGGGTAGTTTGGGAACTACCATAAATAAGAGGGGTGTTTTGGTAATTTTCCCTTTTTAATTTTTTTGGAGAGAGAGAGAGAGAGAGAGAGGAGGGGGGGGAGGGACTCTCAACTACAACCAATTGCTACTTGTGCTTGTGGGGTTGTTTGCTGTCTGATGCATAAAAGAGACCCGAGAGCATGTTACAACTAGGCCAAGCGAAAATGCAAATAAAAACGGAGTGGAGGCAAAGACGACAGGCGTCACTGTTCTCTGTGGCACTGCATGGAGCATCTACAAGATGGTGAAGCCACTTATCGACAAACACCACCCTGGCACCACATTGAGAGAGGAGACACTACTCCATTGCGCCCTGTAATGAGGGTTTCGCCATTTCAGTGCATGATTCGAAAATTGCAAATGAATATGATGATGAAGATATTTATGCGGATGCTGTTATGAGCATACCAAAATAAGTATTTGAATATATGTCTCTCTCCCATCTTGGTCTGCATACCGGATTTGTCTTGGTGTATCCATACTTGTAAACATTTCCCAACATACTTGTAAACACTTGTAAACATAGGACTACTCAAGAGATGCTTTTTTCAAAGAGAGAAAAATAGAGAGTGTTTATATGGTAGCGACCTTGAATAGGGAAAGGAGAAGGAGAGAGAGAGAGAGAGAGAGAGAGAGAGAGAGAGAGAGAGAGAACATTGTGGCGACCTCCAAAACTAAAAAAAAAAACTCGAATTGGCAGCAAGCAAATCTCTTGGAGACAACCATACATAGCTCCTACTAATGATATAAATGGCAACAATCAATGTGCACTGCACGGAAATTTAATAGCCTTGAGCTTCCTTGCTGGTTTGTAGAAGCTAAACTATTGTATGTCTTTTGCTATGCAAATGTATTTTATGATTTTTTAAAATATCAATCATGTTTGGATGTGCTCGGTTTTATGATTGCTTGAAAAGTTTTGCTCGGAGTTTGGAATTCCCCACTATCCTCAAGCAGATTTTGAGTTCAGGTCTTGAAATCGTTCCAATGATGTCATTTTGTTTTTTTTATGAAGAAGGGGGCCTTATTTGTCCCAAGTTTATGGGCTCAAGCCCTTGTTTGTGAAACTATACCTTGTATATATACTGTAGCCTTCCCACACTCTCTGTTGATGTATGTCACCAATTGTTAGGAATGATTGAACGTCACTACAAGTGATTGAAATTCTCTGATGCTTGTCCTCTTCAACAACAAGCAATGTCAAACTTTTTAAATTACCTCCTTCAATCTCAAAAATATATGCATTTGATGATGATCCCAACCCCCTCAAGACTCTTACTTCCAAACTGCTACCTAAGTCCCCTACTCCTCTGCACTCTTTAGATCGCCTTTTCTTTAAACATTGAGGAGAGTGCAGTCGCCAAGTGTCCTGCTGTTTTAGTCCAAGTATGTAGCACTCAAAACTCGAAAGCACAAGCCTAAAATTATATTGACAACACCTAATATTGTAGTTTTGATAACGTTATTATGCTCTAACCATCATAGCATGCTTGATAAAGTGGGTATCTCACTAGGGCCTACCACTACGGAGATAGAAAGTCCAACTATCAAAATGACTATACAAATATCACTAGTTTTTCATATTTTGACAAGGTCAACTCTATCTTCAACCCCAACTTTTCATCAATTTTATCATTATCAGCTTTTAAAATATTAATGTTTTGGTTTAAAAAATTTTAGTGCTTTGTCTTTGGGTAATAATTTTTTAGATAAGGCTAAACTACATTGCTACATATCACAGAACCTCAAGGTATGACATTTCTTAATGCATTTTGTTAATATCCGTCTAGCAAAATCCTGTCAATTATCCCTGATAAGTAAGATCTCTCTTTATGTATCTTTAGATTTTAATACAGTACTATCTAATTCACCACCCAAGTGCTTATTCCACCTCTTCCCTTATCTTAGCATCTCCAAATTTCCCCACCCTTCACAACATCTCCTTATGTGACAATCCTTCGATTTTAATTGTTTTTATAGTTAATTTCTTTTAAGTAATTACTTTTGTAGATATTCTCATACGCAAGCATCTTACAATAGGCAAGAGTATCATCATACACTTTTAGGCAACGTAGCCCCTTCACATATTTCAATTTTGTTATAGATTCTACTTACATGAGCTCAGTTGACTTGGGATAATCCTCAACATTTGGTACACACTTCAACATTCCAAACTACCCCAATTTGGCCCCAGGTAAATGTTTTGTATTTTTTATGCCTTGTCTAGTCCATTGGTCACGTTCACACAAATTCCCCGATTTAGGAAGTGTGTAAATACTCATCTTGGTATAGATTTTCCAATTTAGGCAAAACCGATTATACATGCAGATACATAATTTAGGCAGCACGAGTGCAGATTTGCCGATTTAGTAGCACATCAACAAATTGCAGATTCATTATTTTAAACAGTATCAGTACAAATCTGCCAGTATGAGCAGCACAAGTGCAGATTCTTTAATTAAGGCATCACAAAACTTAATGAAAACTGTCAGTTTAGGCAACATTAATGTAGATTTTGTGATTCAGGCAGCACGTCTCATTGGCGTAGATTTTTTGATTGAGACAACACCAATCACAAAATCATGCTTCGGTGATGACTGGCCACCACTGTTCCTAGTATAATTTTGTTACTCTTGTATATAAAATAAAAGATATGTTGGATTTGGACTTACAATTGGATTTGGAACCGGAATCGGTATAGGATGATTTTTTGTCGCGACAATGTTTATGAAATTGGACTTGAGATCTATGAAAATTGATTCATTAAACAATGAGTGTGACCAATGATATCTTGATTCATCAGGATATGACATATACTGCTTATTCTCATGGTATGAGACACTAGAATAGGCAATATGTGGATGACAACATGCATAAGAAATGTTGCTTAGTTCTATGATTTTTTAAACTATATGATATTTTTGATACAGAATAACACTGTTTTTTACAATATTGGTTTGCAGATTCTTAAATTTGCAAGAAACTGAGGACAGTTTCTTTCTAATAGTGAGGTATATTATGAAAATGTAAAATGATTTATTTATTGTAGGTGACAGGTGAAAAAAGCTAAAGAATATGCAAAAGGACATCACATTTATGTATATTTTATTATTCACGTGCTCTTTATGAGCTATGGCCATTTATGTCTGACCGAGTATGTACTCACTTTGAGCATTCAAGAAATATATAAATAAATATGTGCAAGAGGAAAATGCTCACTCTTGCATGGGGGGAGATTGCACCCAGTGTCTATGTTGAGTCTTCTCTCCTCTCCTCTCCTCTCTCTCGCCGTGCCGGTGTAGCACTCCGCTCCAAGAGGTGCATCTGCACGTATTTTCTCTCTTTCTCTCGCCCTTTTCTTGTCTCGTGATAGAATCGCTATGGATTCTATGCATACGTGATTATGCAAGTACGTGAATCTGTTGATTTTATGGTTGATTGTGTGCTATTTGTATATTTTGCAGTGCCTTTCATGCTCCCATTTGTAGCATGAACGTTCATCCACATATATTAGGGCTCCATGAGCGTTTGTTCCCTTTAGGAAAATTTTTGTGTATTTTGGTGTGTTCAAGGATTTTTGGGAGGTGCTACCCCCCATAGGCTGAAAGCAAGGGATGGTGGTACAAAAAAAGGACCAATTTTTTTTCCACCTTATTAGTACCACTAAAAAAGTGGGGACTGGTAAAATTTTTGTAGTTTGTGTCAAAACTTGTCCGACATTCTATTTTGATGTTCCTGTTTTAAAGATGTATCCAATGATATATAATATGATAACTAATTTCTTTTATGACTTGGATAAATCGCATTGCAAAGATTTGTCAAAGTACCATCAAAAGGTACTGTCAAGGACAACCAATTTTGTACCACAATCCCTTGCTTTGAGCCCATAGTCTCTTGCTCTTGCAAGCCTCCTAGTTGCTGGTTAGCCATCCCGTGATATGATTTGTCAGAAGAGGTGTCAGTATCACTGCCCTCTCCTATGATTGGAGTTGAGGGATCTATCTTGGCTTGATTTACACTCTCCTCTATTGATACTAGACTCCCTTGGTCTGTTGTTACTCTACCTTCTCTTAGAAGATGCCTGATCGATCTCAAATACATGAAAAAAGACATACACACTCTTGCAAATTCCCAACCTCTTACTTGTGAGATCAGCTAGCTCCCTATGCAGCGTTTTCTCTTGGTAACCTAGATACATGTATACACAAAATCAAGCACTTTTCCTCTTGGCCTTTTGAGTGATTAGTCCAAATTTCTCTTCGGAATCTATGCTGGCATTTCCTCCTTGTTGTAGCCAGCACTTTTGATGTGATCGATGCAATATATGTCTGCTAATAATCTATTGCAAATAGTGAACATACTTGTGCATACTTCAGTTTCTCTTTGAGCTTGAGTTTGCTACACATTGTGCTAGTACTTACATTGCAAGGGGATGTAAGGTTGAGTAATTCTCTCCACCATTCATCATCCACCACTTCCATGTAGGTTGCTCTTTTGCCATTGATGGTACAAAATCATTTGCAAAAGGACCTTATTTTAATCTAAATGCACTCATTTCTTTGATATAATCAATTTGGTCATGAACATTGGAGTAGAATATGTTGACCACCTTTGTATTGGACATCAGATCTAAATTCCAATACTCCAGATCGAGCATGTAAGCCACACTATGGAGTGGACTATGAGTGCTCTTCCATCTTGCATGAAAATACTTGGCCATAATTCTTCGTTATTTGACAAACAATGGTATTCGCCACTCCTTTTCTACTACACACTCTTTTAGCTCCTCAAGACTTTCAACACTCTGTTGGACTGACCACCATGTCATCCACACTTTGCCCTTACTTGGCGCCTTCTGAACAAGGTTGCAAATCACAAACATAACGGGCATCATTACATGGTATGCATCCCACTCTTTGTATTTAAGAGGACATTGCATATTGTGTGATACGAATGAGTTGAAAGTCCTGGGCCAAAATCATCAATTTTCTTCCAAGCAGCCTTCCAATGATTGTTGTCTACCATGACCAAAGCACTTCCAATGAAAAAAATTGCTTTGGCAAGTGCAGTTTGTGCTTCTTCTAGAGACTGCATCCGAAAACTTTGATGCAATGATTTTTGATGAATTTGCCCAAGTCCACTTTCATTGTGATGCTTAAAAGGAATGCTACTTGAAATTTTTTCTTCCTGTGCAAGTTGTTCTGCAAGGTTAGTTGGTGTCACCACAAGCTAAGCAGAGTTAATATTTGGCTCTGACTGCTCTTGACTTGCATCCATAACAGAGCAATGTATCCACTGTCTCTTGCCACCCTTTTTGGTGAGGTCTTCTCTCAAATGCTTTGTAATTGCAGGTGACTGAGGATGTTCACATTTCTTACAATTCTTTTTAATGCTACCCAAAAAACTAGTCCCTAATACGTGATGCACCGCCTGACTTTGCTGTGAAGCAAAATTTACATTGCCACTCCATATATCAACTGCATATGTTGTGAGCATAATCCCACTCTTTGCCATGGGTTTTTTTATTCTTTGCCTTCTTCGTACCACTTGTGCCGACAATTTTCTCCATTGCTTTCAATTTAAAAGTGAAGGCATAAGAGCTAGATGTTCAGTTTTTATAACACTTTTCTTCTTTTCAGTATATTAGAAAACTAATCACTAAGAAATTAATAAAATATGCCCAACATGAGATTTGCAATGCACTCTTTGATTTGCAAATAATAAGATACATCTATTTTCAAATGCTACCAAATAATAATCAACTTCTACGTTGAAACGATGTCAATTATTTGCAAAAAACACACAAAAGCAATAATATCTATGATTGGTCATATCATGCACTCGGGATCTTTCATAATACACAACACACTCCCTATATAAACCAATGCATGAAACAACGCAAAGAAATTTTCAATACAATCCCACAATTGAGGACTACTTGTACCTAGTCAAGGATTGTAGCCCCCTTTATGCATCCAATTCAATATATAAAAGCTATTTTCTCCCAATTAAGGATTATAGCTCATATATCATGCAATGACAATGTATACCAACTTTAATCTATGATGGTAAAAATGCAAGAGTTCAACGATCCTTATATACATAGTACACTAGTACAGGGCATCGATCCTTGCCTATCGAGTCATCATTTACATATGCCCATCTTCTAAAACCAACTTCAACTCTCATATGGACCAATGGATTTGTCACAATGGGAGAGTTCAAAGGCTCCATTTCCATTAATCTCTCTCTCTCTCTCTCTCTCTCTCTCTCTCTCTCTCTCTCTCTCTCTCTCTCTCTCTCTCTCTCTCTCTTCATTAGTCCAAATTTCTCTCCGGAATTTTTACAAAAATTTTGAAACCTAGGTTAAGAATTTGACAAATCAAAGCCTAATCTTTATGGCAGGTCTTTGAGAGTGATGTTGGAGTTTGTTTGGTTCAATCAAGGTATTTTTGGAACCCTAGAAAGATGGCCTACAGGTTGGTAGGGATCAATTCCCAAACTGGGTTAGATGGTAGCTAATGCAATAGCTAACACGTGGAATGTTTGAGCTTGGTCATTTCCTGTTGGATGGTCTTTACCTGGTGAGTCTTTTGACACCCTGTATGAAGTGTTTTGACACTTTTTGATACCTTCTGGGTCAATTTTCAGAAGTTATCCTTGGACATTCAGTTTCAGGGTGATTATAGGGGCTTTTACTAGTCCAGAGTCAAGGAAGGTATATTTGGGATCCTTGCACTACTAGGAATCAAATGCCACCAACTGGGTTCCAATCAAGCACAGATGATAACTACCATGGTAGCTAGTTTTTGTGTGATTGAAACTTTTGACACTTCTTATAGCTTTCCAATCACTTCTATGGTATTTTGCACCTATGAGTCACTTGCAATTTTGAATTTTGACCTGTCAAAAGTCAAGTTAACTCCTTGATCCTAGTCACTTAAGCAATTGTGGTTGGTTTTATCCATTTTTGAACATTTTTGATTGGTGGAAAGTGGATTTGGCAAGTATGGATTTTGTGGGTCCTGCTGGTGTCCCTTAGCTATGAAAAAGATACAGGTGGTAGCAACCACGGTAGCTACCAATGGGGTCTAATTTCAAGCTAGCCACTTTCTTTTGTTCCCTTATCTCTAGAGCTTCCCAATGACACCCTATATGACTCAAAATGACCACTTACTGCAAAATCTACTCTAACTCACAACTGATGTCTCAAACAAAAGCCAAACTTTTCAGATATTTTTTCTCCTAGAATGTATGCAAGTGCACAAGCAAGAATTTCTCAAATCACACACTCCGTTCACAGGTTATGCACATTTTCTTGCATGTTCAATCATTTTTACCGTCAAAAGTTGCAATATGGCACCCAAAAAAAACTCTGGCTCATCCAAGCAACACCAAAATGTAATGTTAACCTAACTGCTACTCCGACACCTAATCTAAACAACAATATAACAAATTATGAAACAAATCAAAGTAGACACATCTATTATCATATTCTCTTCTCTTTTCTCCATAGTGTATGGAGATACACCGATATCGAACTCTTCTTCGTCTTCGTTGTGACAATCATACAACCAGATTGGCACTTCCTCCTCGTTGTAGCCGGAACTTTCAATGTGATGCAATATATGTCTGCTAATAATCTGTTGTGAATAGTGCTATAAACATACTTGTACATATTCAGTTTCTCTCTAAACTTGAGTTTGCTACACACTTTGCTAGTACATTCATTGCAAGGGGACGTAATGTTAGTAATTATCTCCACCATTCATCATCCACCACTTCCATGAAGGTTGCTCTTTTGCCATTGATTGAACAAAATCATTCACAAAAAGACCTTCTTTTAATCTAAATGCATTAATTCTTTGATACAATCAATTTGGTTATGAACATTGGAGTACAATATGTTGACCACATGATAGAAATTGCTGGCCACCTCTATATTGGACATCAGATCTATATTCCACTACTCCAGATCGAGCATGTAAGCCACACTATGGAGCGGACTATGAGTACTCTTCCATCTTGCATGAAAATACTTGGCTAGAATTCTTCGTTGTTTGACAAAGAACGGTAGTCGCCACTCCTTCTCTACTACACACTCTTTCAGCTCCTCAAGATTTTCAGCACTCTGTTGGATTGACCACCATGTCACATCCACACTTTGCCCATATTTGGTGCCTTCTAAACAACGTTGGAGAGGGCGAATGGGGGCACACGCCTGGCATAAACACAAGGGCCTCTCTATAGCTCAGGGTATCCACAAAACCCCTATCCTCTCGGAAAACACCTTAAAAAAAACACTTCTCACTAGAAGACCACCGCCTGCTCAATTCTTATAGCTCACACACTCCACAAATCTGCCACACTACACACACCTCCTGCCACGGTCTGTCTCCACCCTTACACACGCACACAGCCGCTCAATCTCACTCTCTCACCCAAAACATCGTCGGTTCGGGCGGGCACACATGTCGGCACTGCCGGCAACGAGGGGAAATATGAAAGCAGGGGAAAGAGAAGGGGGGAAGGGGAAACAACAGCAAGATGGGGCAATAGTGGCTTGAGTTCATTTCAAAAGGCATGTACACAGGCTTGCACTACCATCACTATGGCCATTTTGAAGAAAAAGTTACAAAGGGGTTAGCTTGTCAGAGAACTCCACTTTGCAGGCTTCAAACGGCACAAAAAAAGCCCCTGATTTGATTAAAATTTGACTTTTATAGGGGGGGCCTTCAATTTTGGAAATTACACTTCAATTGGTCCATCTCATACCCTGATCTGGCATCTTTAGGAAGGGGGAAACCGCTTTACTTTTTTCCTCTGCCCTCTCTTTTTCTCTTTGCACTTGGGGGGGGGCAATAGTGATGTTGCTATTGCCCCATGCACTTTTTATTTTTTTATTCTTTTCTTTTCTATTTTTTACCTTTGGAAGGCCACCCTTTGCGCTGCTTCTTTGGCCTAGCTTTGACCCTCTTTATCCAACTCCCTCCAGCCTTCTCTCTCTCCTTTTTATCCCTTTGATAAGGCGCCCGTCGGTCAGCTCCCCCTTGCTTTCACTTTTGTTTGGCCGGCCTCGAAATGGCTCCCTTGCACTTGGTTTGGTCTTCAAACTACCCTTGCCTTTGCTTTGCACATCTAGCAGTCTCGGACTCTCTCCCCCTCTTTCTTTCCCTCTCTTATCTCCATGGGACATGCAAGGCTTGGGAGCCTTCGGACCCGTCTTCTCCTTGATGTGCTCGGCCTCCGGATTTCCTCCTCTCTTACATTTTCCACTATATGCTCCCACTGTGGGACTGCCCCCTATCTAATACCAGGGAGGCATTAGCGATATCGCTAATGCCCCCTTATTGCACACCTAGTCTCGAAAGGTTTTGAGCCCAACTGGGCCACAGGATGCCACCCCTAACGGGGCCCGCCATGTCATCGACACTACCAACCACCGGCTGTCGCCTCGGTAGCGGCGCACCACCGATGCCACAAGATAAAGCCGCCATGACCTGCCCTGCAGGGCCACGCGCCAACTCAAACAGCGCCCGAACTGTGTACGCCATAGCCGGCATGAGAGCAAGGTCTCTCCCTCGCTTGGATATCCTCCATAGGTCACGCTTTGCACTATATACCATCAATGCCATGGAAACGTGTTTGCATATGGGTTACTACCCGCCTGCCACGTGGCACCCTGTTGGAGCTCGCCCTTTAAAGGCTTCCAAGTTCCTCAAAAAACCCCCATTTTAACAAAAATAACTTGCATTGGATGCTTTGCCATATCCTGCTCAGAGGTCGGTCTTTTGAGCCGCAAAGCTAAACCAAAATCTCATCACGTTGGCTCTAAACCTTCGTAGATCCCGTCGTCTTTAGACTTCGCCATGGCCTCGAACCAACAATGCGGAAATTAGAAAAAACATCTACATTTACCTGCTTGGCACTAGCCTTCAACTTTGACCCGTCATGGCCTGCTAACCGGGAATCTGATGGACACGCAGTCAATTCCTATCGGCTCCAGATGAAGCATACTCTCCACAAAAACTTGGCGAGCCAAAAAGATGCCATATGGCACATCCTCCAATGTGGGCAAGTGGGCACAGACCTGGCACCCGAAAAAATTTCAACTGATCATAACTTGCTATCTAGAGCTCCGATTAACAATCCGAGAAGACATGCATGCTCCATAATTTGCGCTCTACACATGTATCCACTTAAATCAGCTTGGGCCACATGTCCCTAGCTATCCTACCCATATGGGATCTGCTAAATCTCCTAACTTTGAATTGCACTATCTTGAGCACCGGGGCTCCGTTTGACAAGCCGTCTGGACCGGCTTCTAGAGCATACTGAACCCTACATTCCAAAGCACTGACTTGGCATTTTGGACACCTTCACTTGTCATTCCAATTGAGCCAACTTGGAGCTGTTTTAGCCTAAAAAGATGCATTGGGCATACATTTCCACTACTGCCACTAGTTTGCCTAGGACCTTGGTACCTACCCTAGCCTTCTGCACTGCACTTGCCTACAACCTTTGCTTGGCATAGACCACCTCCTAGCTTGTACCAACTTTGGATGTACCAACGTTGCAAATCACAAAGATAACGGGCATCATTACATCGTATGCATCCCACTCTTTGTATCCAAGAGAACATTTTTGATTGTGTGATACGAAGGAGCCAAATCCTGGGCCAAACTCATCAATTTTCTTCCAAGCGGCCTTCCAATGATTGCTGTCTACCATGACCAGAGCACTTCCAATGAGGAAAAGTGCTTTGGAAAGTGCAGTTTGTGCTTCTTCTAGAGAGTGCATCCGAAATCTTTGATGCAATTATTTTTGACGCATTTGCCCAAGTCCACCCTCATTGTGATGCTTAAAAGGAACGCTGCTTGATTTTTTATCTCCCTACACAGGTTGTTCTGCAAGGTTAGTTGGTGTCACCACAAGATTAGCAGAGTTAATATTTGTCTTTGACTGCTCTTGAATTGCATCCATAACAGAGCTATGTATTTACATTGCCACTCCATATATCGACCGCATTGTTGTGAGCATAATCCCACTCTTTGCCAGGGAATGTTTTATTTTTTGTCTTCTTCGTACCACTTGTGCCGACATTTTTCTCCATTGCTTTCAATTTAAAAGTGAAGGCATAAGAACTAAATGTTCAATATAACATTTTTCTTCTTTTCAATATATATTAAAACTAATCACTAAGAAAATAATTAAACATCCACAACATGAGATTTGCATACTCTTCAATTTGCAAACAATAAGACACATCTATTTTCAAATGCTACAAATAATAATCAACTTCTACATTGAAACCATGTCAATTATTTGCAAAACACACACAAAAGAAATAATATCTATGATTGGTCATATCATGCACTCTTGATCTTTCATAATACACAATGCACTCCCTATCTAAACCAATGCATGAAACAACACAAAACTATCTTCAATACAATCACACAATTGAGGATTACTTGTACCCAGTCAAGGATTGTAGCCCCCTTATGCATGCAATTAGATATATATAACAACTATTTTCACCCAATTAAGGATTATAGTTCTTATAGTGTGCAGTGCCAATGTATATCAACTCAAATCTATAATGGTGAAAAATGCAAGACTTCAACGATCTTTGTATACATAGTACGCTAGTAAAGGGTATTGGATCCTTGCCTACAAGTCGTCCTTTACATATGCTCATCTTCTACAACCAGCTTCAGTCCTCATATGGACCAATGGATTTGTCGCAACGGGAGAGTTCAAAGGCTCCATATCCATTAAGCTATCTCTTTCTCTCTCTCTCTCTCTCTCTCTCTCTCTCTCAAGATGAGGTGGGTGCTCGCCCACCTCATCTTGAGAGAGAGAGAGAGAGAGAGAGAGAGAGAGAGAGAGAGAGAGAGAGAGAGAGAGAGGGAGTCGGTGTTTACATGGAGTCATAGATCCCTTCAAGCTAGCTTTGAGGCTACCATTCTCAGTGCTAAGGATACCCTGAATGCGGTTCAAAGTGCCCACCTTCTCATTGCTTGCCCCCATGACAGTCTTCTCTTTCATGCTGCTTACCTGCCTCATGGTAATCTCTGGTATTGTCAAAGATAATGAATTGTTTGGTCTCTCTCTTCAGGGCTTGATTGATTGAGAGAGAGAGAGAGAGAGAGAGAGAGAGAGAGAGAGAGTAGTCGTCCCCATTGATCCCTTTCAGCAAAGTTCTATGCTCTCATATATCTGGCTTGGGCCGGTTCCCATGCAATCAGGCACCAGTCCTGCTTTCATCTTGTCTTTTTTGCCACGTTCCTCCGCTGCTCTAGAACTCTCTGGCATGTCTTCATTCTGTCCTCGTTGTGCCTTTTTGGGGTACTTTGCGGAGATGCTCCCTTGTTCCCCATCGATCCCTTTGAGCTATCTTGAGTTTATCCTTCTTTGTGCCAAGGATACCTAAAATGCGGCTCAAAGTCCACCTCTCAACGTATACTTTGTTGATTAGTCATTGTGCATGTTTAGGCAATGGAGTCGTCCTTCATTGACTTGGCAGATGAGCTTTCTGGTTCAAAAGTACTGGTAATAATTCCACCTCAAATTTCTCTGTGTTCATTCTTTAGGTTAATATGATCTCTTGTTGACTTTACGTGAACAAGTTGGACAATTCACATTGACAAGAAGAATAGGCATATGTCGTGTCTGGCCTCCAAATGGAAAGCTTCACCACTATTCTATACTTTTTTAAGAATCTCTCATATCTTATCAATTACCCATCTGAATAGAGATATGTTGATTCACCCAACAGTTCTTTTGGAGGAGACTGAATAGAGACTTATTGCTTTAACATTTGACCTTTAAAAATCCAATATAACTTTTTCAACTGGTTGAGGTGATTGAAAGTGGTCATTTAACCACTTTCAAGTGGTTTTTTTACCACTTTCAATCTCCTTTAGTTGGATAACACCCAACTCTTGGGTTTTTCAAAGCACTCAAGAGGAACATTTACCACTTAGAAGTGGTTTTGCATGTTTGAAAGTGGCTTTGAACTACTTGAAACCACTTGAAGCACTTAAATCCACCTTCGGGGGATTGAAAAAGTTCATCAAACCACTTTCAACTGGTTTGATGACCACTTTCAATCGCCTTCAGGTGGTTTGAAATCTTCCAAGTGCTTACATAGGTTCTCACCTAAGCACTTAAAACCACCTAAAGGTGATTGAAAAGGGTCATCAAACCACTTTCAATCATCTTCAGGTGGTTTGAAATCTTTAAGGTTCTCACCCAAGCACTTGCCTGATTTCAAACCACCTGAAGCACTTAAAACCACCTAAAAAGATTGAAAGTGGTCATTAAACCCCTTTCAAGTGGTTTTTTTTCTCACTTCAATCACCTTTAGGTGCTTTGAAAACTTACAAGTGCTTACATAGGTGCTCACCTAAGCACTTGGCAGATTGCAAGTGGTTATTAGAATACTTTAAAGAGGTGACAAACTATTTTAGCACTTTGCAAAGTACAAGCTTCCACCCTAAGGGGGTTGAAAGCAATATTTTAGGTACTTTAAATCACTATCAGTACTTTAACTGATTTGCAAAGTAATTGAAGGGGGATTAGACCCCTTTTTTATTGTTTTTCCAGTTCTTAGAGGTTTTTTACAGTTTGACAGTGGTTCTAACAGCTTGAAAGCGGTGAATAGTGGTCACTATACTACTTGACAATGGTTTTTAAAATTTGATTGTGGTTGTGACAGCTTGGCAGTGGTGAACATTGATCAATATACTGTGGTGAACATTGATCAATATACTACTTGGAAGTGGTTGATAATACATGAGGTTGATCCAAAAAATGCAATCGATGCATAAGAACAACCTTTTTGCCGATATGCCTTTGGTATATGTCCTTCTTTTTCAGAGAGACTCGGGTCTCTTTTGTCCACAGAAACCAAACAAAACCTCCTTAATGTCCTCTGTGATGTTTGTTGAACAATGAGCTTGTCGTTGACATGATAAGACTAGAAAAGAAATGTTCTCATCCTCTAAATAAGGTCATCCATTCGCAACACTGATGTTTCATATGTGTATGCCCAACGACTTTGCAAGTGCTCTATCCGTAAAGGGACATGGATCTACTTTGTCCCTCAAATCAATCCATGCCATCATTGTTGCCCTCAGCTTGAAAGTGTTTTGAGAAATCTCCCCCCCCCCTCTCTCTCTCTCTCTCTCTCTCTCTCTCTCTCTCTCTCTCTCTCTCTCTCTCTCTCTCTCTCTCTCTCTCTCTCTCTCTCTCTCTCTCTCTCTCTCTCTCTCTCTCTCTCTCTCTCTCTCTCCCAAAAAGTACAAAAAAGCCTACTCCAAATAGTCCGCGCCGACGCGGACTGTTTGCAATAGATTTTTTTACTTTTTGAGGGGGGGAAAAAACCTATTGCAAACAGTCCGCGCCGGCGCGAACTGTTTGGAGTAGTTTTTTTTTTACTTTTTTGGGGAGAGAGAGGCTGGAATCAGAAAGAACGGCAGCGCAATAGTGGGCAGGGGCGACACGCTTGCACGGAATGGCTTCATTGGGTCAAAGGAAATGGCGTCTCTCCGATCTCGCCATGAGATTGGGCGACACCCCCTCGGAAGATCATCTTGGGCGCTCTTCGTCAGCGCGAGCGCAGGCGGGAGAGGGCGTGCTTGCCAACAAGCAATGAGCAATGGCTATGTTACCACCTAGCGGTAGAGCGATATATGACGGCCTTAACATGCAGCACGAGCACTTGCTGAAGAAGCCCCTACGATGCCTTCGACAGCAAGAGCTATAGTGACTTTCACCACCGGCTTCAGCTAATTCCATGCAGGTCAACGTACTACAGCGCATCTTCAAGCTTTTGGGTATGTTTGGTGTTCTGGAGTAGCCGACAACAGATGTAAAATCCAAAAACCTGCGCCAGAGCAACAACCAATTGAGTGAGAGCTGCAACAAAAGCCTACGTGGAAGGCCGAGGATGGAAGACCCTGAGAGAGAGACGAGTTTCCACCGCTCCAATGGTAGAGAGAGAGTTGAGTGAGTGAGAGAGACGTTTCTCAGTGATCGGGAAAAATCAACTTTTCAAACATGCAAAATTCCTTTTCTTGAATTTGTTAAGAGGAAATTTTAGAAAATTATGTCATTTTTTCGAGTGTTTACACTATTTTTCTCTATTTTGGGTGAAATTCTCCTTTTCCCCTTGCCCTCAACCGACATTTTTGAAATTGAAAACGACACGATATTAAGCTGAGACACATTTTTCTCGAACACTGGTTTCAACTACCAGAAGAGAGAGAGAGAGAGAGAGAGAGAGAGAGAGAGAGAGAGAGAGAGAGAGAGAGAGAGAGAGAGAGAGAGAGAGAGAGAGAGAGAGAGAGAGAGAGAGAGAGAGAGAGAGAGTCGGCATGAGTGTAATTGTTCAAAGAAAATCAAGTTCACAAACATACGAAATTCCAAATTCAAATAGGAAAAATTTTCCAAATAATAAACATTTCTTACAATTTAATCGTATTTTCATGAATTTTCCAAGCGGATTTTCTCCTTCCTCTCACCCTTTAAATGGCTACTGCTCACCCAAAGCCTTTAAAAAAAAACCTAATGGAAATAGTCCATGCCATCGTAGACTATTTCCAATAGTTTTTTTAAAAGGCTTTGGTAGAGAGAGAGAGAGAGAGAGAGAGAGAGAGAGAGAGAGAGAGAGAGAGAGAGAGAGAGAGAGAGAGAGAGAGATGTTCCTCAACTTATTTGCAGAGTCCAGAAGCGCGAGCGAGCGAGAGAGAGAGTGAGAGGGTGTATCAAAAATAGTGTTCAGGGAAAATCAATTTCACAAACGTACAAAATTCAATTCATTTTATAGTTTTTGGAGGTCTCTCTCTTCAATCCCTGTAATGACCATAGCTTTGGATTGACTACTCGAGCATATTCAATCCTTTCTACAACTATGAGTACGCAATGTTTGGTGTGTAAGGATAATTAAATGTGGACTTCTAAACAATTATCTTGATGGAAGCTTCACTTGGTGCTTTAAGAACTGCTTCCCCTGAAATCTAGAAGGACTGGAGCTCTATTTTTCATATTCGGTGTAGACCTCATTATCTCCATGAAAATTGAAGAGCCTCCTTATAACTCGGATCTAAAAAATTAAACTCTATGTTCTGAAAACCTGTTTTATCCTTCATGCCATAAGGTCCAATCTGTGACACCAAGGATCTGCACCTAACTAGATACAGTCAGATAAGCACTGACTATCCATTATTAATCTAGATAGCACTGAACAAAAAAGTGTAGGTTTGTGTAGTAGTATGTATGTGCATGTGCTATGTCTGTGCGTGTGCGCATATCTACAACAATGTACATGTGCGTGTGTGCGTGCACGCACGGGTTTGTGTGTGTGTGTGTGTATCATCAACAATGCAAGCTCACTTACTTCAAGCTAGGTTTTTTGTTTTTAAAATATGAGGCAACTACAATCAAGGTGGGTTATTGCTAGCTTCAAATACATAGTATTACCAAATGAACTTCGGTAGATGATGAGGAGGTGTTGACTATTTCACATAGGTTTTTGTTTGTGAAAATTTGCATGTGCATATGCACGCATGCGCGCGCACACACACGCGCACACACACACACACACACAGAGAGAGAGAGAGAGAGAGAGAGAGAGAGAGAGAAAAGAAGAAGAAGAAGAAGAGAGTTTTAACATCGTAGGAAACTATTCCAAGCAACCTTAAAGATGGTGACTGGGAGAGTTGTTGAACTCAAGACCTGTCATTCAAGAGGGAAAAGGCATAACCAATCTACCACACTTGAGAGAGAGAGAGAGAGAGAGAGAGAGAGAGAGAGAGAGAGAGAGAGAGAGAGAGAGAGAGAGAGAGAGTGCTTTATGCGACAAAGAATACATTCTCATTAGTTGCCTTGGAGATCTACAACCCAAACTTCAGTTGCCCATTTTTTTGGGTCTCGATTATCAAATCCATTGAGAGCTACTCTTTCTTCTGGGCGACCATGGAGTGAACTTTTTGTCGATCCTATTTAGCAAAACTACAATGAAAACGAAAGTGTTATGATCCACTCTTCGACATCATGAAAGTGTATTCGCTACCAACATGATAAATTTGCATCCGTATGCCATAAACTTACCGGTGCCCCACATTACAAGCATAAAAAGTCAGTGGCCCCATGTTGAACCAAAACCACACAATAGTGGTATGAATGCCATAATGAAACAAGACTAGAAGGTGAACTTGGAATGGCAATAGAGATTCTTATTGTTGCACTTATCAAGATCCAAGAATATGGACCAAACATATTACAGCCTAATTGTAATGCCTTTACAAAAGCGAGAAGTGAATCCTTTACAAAACATCTCTATTCAGATGGGTAATAGATAGGATATGAGAGATTCTTAAAAAAGTATAGAATAGTGTTGAAGCTTTTCATTTGGAGGCCAGACACGACATATGCCTATTCTTCTTGTCAATGTGAACTATCCAACTTGTTCAGGTAAAGTCAACAAGAGATCATATTAACCTAAAGAATGAACACAGAGAAGTTTGAGGTGGAATTATTACCAATACTTTTGAACCAGAAAGCTCATCTGTCAAGTCAATGAAGGACGACTCCATCGCCTAAACATGCACAATGAGTCCCTATCAAAAGCTTGATTATCGAAGGCTTAGGCCATTTAAAATTATCCGTCAAGTCAATCGAGTCACCTATCGACTCCGACTGCCCTCATCCATGAAAATCCATCCGGTCTTTCATGTCTCAGTCCTAGAACCTTGTCAAACATCTAAGATCCGCCCTACAACCACCTCCTCCGGTTGAGATTCAAGGACATGATGAATATGAGGTCAAGAAAGTCCTAGATTCTCGAGTTTCACGTGGCAGGTTACAGTACTTGGTGCATTGGAAAGGCTATGATGTTAGTGAACGAACCTGGGAACCAGCACAAAATCTTCAGCATGCATCTCTCAAAGTCCAAGAGTTCCATCAACAGCATCCATGGAAGCCCCAGTCAAGGAATACCACTGCTCCGTGGAACTGATCACTAGAGGAGGGGGTAATGTCATGGATGCTTGAGAGTCAATTGTTGCCTGCATCATCACCTGTGTCATCGCCTACATCATGACTAGAAGGCTCTATAAGAATCTAGAAGGATCTAGAAGATTCTAGAAGGTTCTAAAAAGTATCAAGGAGACTCTAGAAGTTTCTAGAAGCATGGAGAAGATTCTAGAAGTTTTTGGAAAGCTCTAGAAAGTTGAAGAAGGTTCTAGAAGAACTAGAAGGATCAAGAAGGTTCTAGAAGATTCTAACCTCCTCAAGAAGAACCTAGAAAGTCCTAACCTCCTCAAGCACTAGTATAAATAGGGGTCTTGGGCCACAAACCCCTCAGTCTTGCCAACACCAGTTGTGAGGCTTCTATGAGGAAAACCCTCTTCTAGTTCTTACGTTCATGTCTTGTCCTTGCAATCAAGCCTTGTCTTGTACTCAAGTCATGTAATCCAAGTCTTGTATCTAGCTCTCTTAATAAACTATTAAGTCTTGTAATCAAGATTAAGCTTATCATCAAGTCCCAAGTTCTTGTACACTGTGAGCACCTCCTCTTGCTCTCTTCTAGCTCTATATGCTCATAACAGGGACAAAGTTTGCAAAATAGAACCAACTATGTGTATGATACAATGCTGACTACTTGGCGTGAGAAAAAAACAACTGCAAAGACTTGCTATGTATTTTCTTTTAATGGCAATGAGGTCTGTAGTAGAGCTTGGTATGAAATTCATGGCATTTCAAAAACTTCATTTTATCGTTATCATGAACAATTTGAAATGGGGTTCGATGCTCAGTGCATGGTAATGATGGTGTCATAAGAAGAGGAAGAGACCATACAGAAATGGGAAGGGCATTGATTCGCTCTTTTGTAGATGAAAACTCAGAGAAAATGCCACATAAGAGTAGAACTATGGATGATGGTACCACAGAAACCTTGCTTGCAATACCAAACATGTACAAGAAAATAGACATCTTACATGATGTCAATAAAACAGTCGAGAGTATGAGTCTCAAGCCAATGTCTAGCACTACATTCAATAGGGTTTGGAATACAGAGTTTCCTAATGTGACCTTGTCAAAAAACAAGCGAGTTCTCCAAATGTGTTGTGTGTAGCCGGATAAAGTCTCAACTAGAGTCAACAAAGGATGATGAGCTAATTTCACGTTTGAAGGATGAACGTAAAATTCACATGATGCAACAACAAAGCTGTAGACATGTGTACTACACCTGGCGTAAGTTCTCGCAAATGCAAAAGGATAAGTACTTATGCATTATACATGATAAAATGGACCAAAAAAAAGATAGCAATACCTAGATTGAGAGTGAACTCAAAAGACTATGCGAATGCATATCAGTTGCAAGTATCATTAATAGGTATGATAACACATGAGCATGGGCATGGGATGTATGGTCATTTCTCATTGAATGGTCCATGGCCTTCAGATCCGAATGCTACAATTGGTTCCCTTGCATTATGATTACAAAATTTGGAAAGAACAGAAAACCATGGGCTAGGAGATTTATGCCATGATGGTATGCCACGTAGCAATGTAACATTGTTCAATGCATTGAATTCAAGGACAGCTCTAGATCACCAAAATAGAATGATGAAAGGGCGTGAGAGGAATGCATCAGCAGCAGTAACACCACCATTGGCTATTGAAAGATGTAATGAAGAGATTTCTAACTTGCAATCAACCTCCTCTCAATGTGTTGTGGATACCTAGTCCACTCCCATGTTTTGAAAATTGCATGAGAATCTTCTGCTACCACAACTAGATAATTGTGTAGGAGAGAATAAGAATCGATATTTATTTGCATACTTATCCTTGCTAGTAGTAAAATGTTTTTTCAAAACCGTGCATTTGGGATTCTTAATGGTGGGTCATACACATGAGGACATAGATGCAATGTTTAGTAGGTTCTCAGAGAGATTACGAACAGGAATGACCTACACTTTTCCACATTTGATGGAACATTTTCAAAAATGTGAAAGTTCAGCTCTAGCACCCTTTCTGATGATGCAAGTTCCTAACTTTAAATCCTTTGTTAAAGGGTACATATGTGATGGACAAGATGCTCTTGTTGGACACTCTAAGCCACTTCAATTTTGTTTCTTTATGCAAGGTGAAATCCCAATAATGTAGTACAAAATTCACCCCAAATCACCCGATTGGATGCCGAGGGAGTCAGGAATTGAGTTGTGGAAAAAAGATGATCAAGGGAAACCAAAATTTCCAGTAGGCTGTCTAGATGTGGTTCCTATAGCATGTTGAGATGTCGAGCTCTACATCTTGAGCTGGCATTCACTACGGGTCTTGGCCGCTTACGACATTTACTCACTGGCGCGTTAGGTGACCGACACGGAGGATCTCTGCTAGTGATTCTACAGCTAGACTACACTTATAGTGCCAGCCTAGTACGCTTCTAGTGAGTTCACACTTAGTGACCACATGTACATATGTGCTACTTTTGAGTTTTAGCACGTAGTCATTTTGTACTCTCTTTTCTGTGAGAAGAAGAAGAAGCTTTCCATCTCTGTGTGTTTTGTGCTTGTCTTGTGTAGCTCTCTTGCATCCTCATTCTTTACATGGTATCAGAGCCTGGTGCAGGCAAGAGAGGCTAAGAGAGCAAGAGCACCAAGGCCAGGAAGCTTCAACTAAAGTCGGAGCTAAATCAGGTTAAGAGGAACAACCTCTCCATCAATGATTATTCTTTGAAGATCAAAAGTATCATTGAGGCTCTTGGATCTATTAAAGTCTCAGTGGAAGACGATGACATTGTCCGTGCATGCTTGGATGGTTTAGGAGATGAGTATTTACATTTCAGGTCTTCCATGAATACAAGAGACGACATCCCCGTGTTCCAAGATTTGATTTCTATGCTTATTCTTGAGGAGAAGAACCTTGACACATCTTCTTCTCATGGTAGAAATAATTCTGAACAGGCCTTCTATTCTAACTCCAACAGAGGTAGAGGTAGAGGTAGAGGTCGTGGTCGAGGCCCAAGGGGTTGCAGGGGCCAATTTCAAGAAGGTCAATCAAATCAAAACAATACAGGTGGCAGGGGAAACCAGTCTCAAGGCAGGGGGAGTCAAAGAGGTCGCGGTGCAGGATCAAGTAGGCAGCAACATACTGCAGATAGCAGAGAATGTTGGACTTGTGGTGAAAGAGGTCACATGTCACGTGACTGTCCAAAGGGAAAAGAAAGTGGAAAGAGAGAATATGGCAACTATGCATCTACTAGCACAGATGCAGATGATAGCAAAAATGAGCGCATGTTTGTTATGCAGCATGTAATGAATACAATGACTGCAGAGAATTCCACCCAAGATGATGTTTGGTATGTGGATTCAGGTGCCTCTAATCACATGACGTCTCGTGGAGAGTGGTTTAGAGATATGCGCAAACCAGATGTGTCTGGCTATGTGCAGACAGGAGATGACACAGCTCACCCCATTGCTCATGTAGGGGACATACCTCTAAATACGAAGAGTGGGAAATCAAAGTACTTAGCAGATGTACTTCATGGCCCAAACATTACAAAGAATTTTGTTTCTGTTGGACAAATGGTTGAGCAGGGTTTGCAGGTTTGCTTCAATCCAAATGTCTGTTATGTAGAAGATTTCCAGAATGGCTGTAAGCTAATCACAGAGGGCAAATGTGTGGGCAGAATTTTTACGCTGAATGTAGACATGCCTGAGGTAAAAGCTGCATTATTTGCACAGGCCACAGGTGTTGTGGCTGATGTTGGCATTTGGCACAAACGCATTGGCCATGTCAATGAGAAGAGATTGCGCAGCATGCAATCAAAATAGATTGTAAAAGGTTTGCCCAAATTCAAGGTGGATGGTATGCATAAAGTGTGTGCAGCATGCCAGTTTGGAAAACAGTCAAAGGGCTCATTTCCACATGAGCGCAATGTATGTAAAAGGCCACTTGAGGTGGTGCACACAGATGTTTGGGGTCCAACCGATACTGCAAGTATACATGGTTGCAGGTATTATGTCTCTTTCATTGATGACCATACAAGGAAAGTATGGGTCTACTTCATGCGTAACAAAAGTGAAGTGTTTGGTCACTTTCAAGACTTCAAAGTCATGATTGAGAAGGAGACAGATATGCAAATCAAGACATTGAGGTCAGATGGAGGGGGAGAGAACTTCTCCAATGATTTTTCAGATTTTCTATGAATGCATGGTATACGCAGGCAGTTTACATGCAGATATACTCCACAGCAGAATGGGGTCGCAGAAAGGAAAAACAGGCACATTGCAGAGGTTGCACGTGCATTGATGAATGAGAAGAAAATGCCTCATTATTTATGGGCTGAAGCTGTAAATACAGCTGTGTACATTATGAACAGGACACCTACAGCTGCGGTGCATGATGTAACACCTGAGGAAAAGTTTACAGGTACAAAGCCTGATTTGGCACACTTGAAAGTGTTTGGCTTCATAGCTTACGTGCATGTACCAGATGAGTTGCATAGGAAATTGGATCCTAAAGCAGAGAAATGTATTATTGTGGGATATTCCCTTGAACAAAAGGGATACAAGTGCTACAATCCTACTACACGAGAATTACGAGTGAGCAGAGATGTAGTCTTTGATGAGATGAGCAGGTGGTACAGTAATGCACATGGCACTATTGGGGCTGATGTAAAAGATGATGTGATTGTACAAAATGTGAGGCCACAGTCACAGGTTTTGAGTGGACCACAAGAGTCCTCTTCTCGTGGCTCTGTTGAGAAGCCATGGAATGGTAGACTACGTACGCAGGTTACTCCACCAGCAGGTACAGGGAATGTATCACGAAAAGAAAAGGGAAAGGTTGATGAACCTCCCTTTATGGATGATGCATCATCAGGTTTTTCACATGTAGATATGGATTCAGATGGTTATGAACAAAGTCTTGATGAGGAATTTGGAATTCCGGCTGTCAGGACACCTGGTGTAAGGAAAGTACAAGAAGATGCTAGAGGACAAAGGAGTGACCCAGGACCGCGCAGATCTAATAGAGTCAGAAATCCAGTTTAGAAATTGACTTATGATGGGTATCTAGCGCATCACCAAGCCTACATGGCTAAGGTGATACAGGATGTGGAGCCCACATGTTTTGAGGATGCAGTTGGAAATGTGCATTGGGATGATGCAATGAATGAAGAGATGGATGCATTGGAAGCAAACGACACATGGGAGTTGGTGCCATTGCCAAGTGGCAAGAAAGCTATTGGCTGTAAATGGGTGTATAAAACCAAGCATAAGGCTGATGGTAACATTGAGCATCACAAGGCAAGGCTGGTCGCAAAGGGCTATGCACAAACGTATGGCATAGACTATGAGGAGACCTTTGCTCCAGTGGCAAAGATGACGACTGTGAGAGCTGTCATAGCACTGGCTGCATCTAGAGGATGGATTATGCATCAAATGGATGTAAAGAATGCCTTCTTGAATAGTGAGTTGCAAGAGGAAGTATATATGGATCAGCCACCTGGTTATGTCGATCCAGGTTACCAAGATTATGTATGCAGACTTCTCAAAGCTTTGTATGGTTTGAAGCAGGGCTCTAGAGCATGGTATGACAGGATTGCCAAGTATCTTGTCAGTATTGGGTTTAGGAGAGCTCATGCTAATCATTCACTCTATGTACGTGAGAGTGATGTGGGGATTGTGGTCATTACCATATATGTAGATGACCTTATTATTGCGGGTGACAATGCTATGGAGATTGACCATGTGAAGGGTCTTCTTAAACAGGAGTTTGAAATGAAATATTTGGGCGAGTTGCGCTACTTTCTTGGCATTGAGGTGATCAGGACTCCAAAGGGTGTATGGCTGTCACAGAGACAATATGCTGTGGACATGTTGTCAAAGTATGGTATGGCTGATTGTAAGCCAATTTCTACTCCCTTGGATGTGAATGCAAAGCTGAGTGTAGAGAAGGGTGATGTTGTTGAGGATGTCAATATGTACAGGAAGATTGTGGGTAGTCTAATCTACTTGACTATCACAAGGCCAGACTTGAGCTACACAGTAGGCTTGGAGAGTCAGTTCATGCAGCTTTCGAGGAAGCCACATTTGGATGGAGTACGACGCACACTTCGGTATGTGCAAGGGACTCTTGACTACGCATTGTTCTATGCAGCAGATGCGCCATTAGCATTGTATGGGTATATAGATGCAGATCGGGTAGGTAGCATTGTTGATAGGAGATCTACGAGTGGCTTCATGTTCTCTTTTGGGAGTGCTGCTGTTACTTGGAGCAGCAAAAAGCAGCCTACGGTTGCTTTATCGAGCACAGAGGCCGAGTACAGAGGTGCAGCAGTTGCAGCGTGCGAAATAGCTTGGCTACGCACATTACTTGAGGACTTGGGAGTGCAGGTGGACCAGCAGATTGTCATCCATTGTGACAACCTCAGCAGCATGCAGTTGGCTAGGAACCCAGTGTTCCATGCCAGGACCAAGCACATAGAGGTCCATTACCACTACGTTCGAGAGTGAGTGTTGGCGGGCGACATCGACTTGGTCTACGTCAGCATAGAGGAGCAGATAGCGGATATCTTTACCAAGGCCCTTGGAGCTGAGAAGCTTCGACGTTTCCGAACTATGCTTGGACTCTGCGACATGCAGAGCTCGAGGGGGAGTGTTGAGATGTCGAGCTCTACATCTTGAGCTGGCATCCACTACGGGTCTTAGCCGCTTACGACATTTACTCACTGGCGCGTTAGGTGACCGACACGGAGGATCTCTGCCAGTGATTCTACAGCTGGACTACACTTATAGTGCCAGCCTAGTAGGCTTCTAGAGAGTTCACACTTAGTGACCGCATGTACATATGTGCTACTTTTCAGTTTTAGCACTTAGTCATTTTGTACTCTCTTTTCTGTGAGAAGAAGAAGAATCTTTCCATCTCTGTGTGCTTTGTGCTTGTCTTGTGTAGCTCTCTTGCATCCTCATTCTTTACATAGCAGACTATGTGAGGGATAGTCCGCTTGTTATTCAAGGGATTAAGACATATCTTGAATTTTGGAAAAGATGGACTCTACTAAAGGGAAAGGAGCACGATTCTACAAAATACATGGAGCTTATTATTATTTATTGGCAAAAAATAATTAGTGAGCTTGAACAACCAACCAATAAACAAATTGGTGAATATACATCATTTTGGCCAAAGACTACAGGGAGTCATCGAATGCAACAGATAGAGGAAGACACAGATGAGTTTCAAGGATATGAAGAATTGAATGATCACTATGTTGGTCCTCAAAGTGCAAGGCCACAGGAATCTTTTAGGCCTCAAATTGATGTGAGGAAAGGGGATCAACAGATAGAGGAAGACACAGATGAGTTTCAAGGATATGAAGAATTGAATGATCACTATGTTGGTCCTCAAAGTGCAAGGCCATAGGAATCTTTTAGGCCTCAAATTGATGTGAGGAAAGGGGATTTTGTTCTTATGAGACCCGCACATCCAGAATATCTGATATGGCTAGGAGATGCAGAGTCAGATGTTGATGTAGACAGCTCATCTCCTAACTACAAGAAAGTTTTCATTCAATATTGGGCACCAAAACATTGGAAAAAAAAATCCCACAATCCAAGAACAATATGAGGATTGTTGGAAAAAGAATTGGTGCTTCAATCGTCCTGACCCAAAGCGTTTGGAGTGTGTTGATGCAATTGTGTGGTCATGGACTCCAAGGGGTAGAAGACTTGCAGAAGCAATTAAAATCCCATCCAATGTTGTGGAGAAAGCACAAGCTAGTTTAATAGGAGAAACTGAATAGCATTTCATTTTCATATATTGTTTTTCTTGATATCCGTGTCTATGTACGTTTTATAAAGTATCAATTAACAGAAAAAAAAAGGTGTTTCTCAACACCACCATTTTGGATGGGACAAAAAAAGGTGTTTCTCAACACCACCATTTTCTTGAGAATCTATCTCTTTGTCTAATGTAACACAAGTCCTCAAGACAAGTCCCAAATAAATTAAATTCTCCCAAAATTAAATGGGAAATAAGAATCCATAGGCATTGAAATCAGTTCCAAAGTTGTGGAATTTTCCCATTTCATCTACAAGAGTGTTCTACAGTGATAAATCACTTTTGAAGACTTTTTATTTAAAAACCAAGCTGAGAGTTTTGAACCCACGCTACTCATTCGAGAATATGACAAAAAAAAATCTTTACAAAATCCATCAATGTTAAAAAGTATTGCTATTGCTTCAAAAAGAAAACCTCATACAATCCACAAATGACCAAAAATCATTGTAGAAATAGCCTTGCCAAGGTATTTTTATTCAAAAAGAAAAAACCACTCCTCACAAGAATTGCCACTATCCACCATGTCATTTTGGTCTACTCCTCGCCAATAGATGTGGTTGTTTGCATTTATCATAAAAAGTTGTCAAAAGAATATGTGGGTGTTCATTTCATGATAATGTGTGTTTTTGTCTTATGAGTATCCCCTTTTTTTCATTTTTGTACTCAGCTAGTCATCATCTATATCACTAGTATATGGAACCTGTGTGTGTGTGTGTGTGAGAGAGAGAGAGAGAGAGAGAGAGAGAGAGAGAGAGAGAGAGAGAGAGAGAGAGAGAATCCCACGAGCCCTCTTTTTTTTCTCATCCCCCACTTGCCAAAAGTTCTCAAATGGAATGCTAATGCATGGACCAATGACAAGTTAAGACATGTAATGCAACTCAATGCTTAACATATGTCCCCTCTTTCTTGCTAATCTTTACAACTTTTCCTCTCTTGCCTTTTGATTTATCTTTGGCAAGTATACACATAAACACTTGTCCAGCTTCCCATAAGGTAAATACAAGCTAATGGGAACATGTGGCTTGGCCAAACTTGGAAGGGAAGGACTAGAGTTAGGTTTCTAAATAGGAAAGGGCTGATCTTAGATTTTTCCTTCCAGTAATTAAAAGCCATAGAGTTACCTTCAATTTAACCAGCTTATATGTAAGACCTTTGCGATATCCTTTGGAGGCTCTAGGAAGCTAACCTAGGCTAGAGTCTACATGCTAATTTAGGACAGACTCTAGTAAAATTAAACTTACCCTTGGGATTTGGTGATTCACCTCTTCAGTGAAAAATCCTTAGCACAATCCTTAGAAGTTGGTATTGAAGCTGCTAAATTTAGACTATCTCTTGCAAGCTAAATTTTACCCTAAGGCTTCCTAGTGGAAAAATTAAGATGGAAAATACTTTTGGAAGGTTAGAAACTTCTTTTCATTATAGACAATGGCTCTAAGCTAATCACATTTCTTTGTACCCCATAATTTTCATATATTATCATCACAGCATGTGGATCCACGTCTACATTGACTACACACTTTGTTTTTTCAATCATCTCCCTTCAATCCTTTATAAAAGAGCATGGCCAATGATGAAGATCTCAATAGTAGGTCGCAGATGGGAAGGAACAAGCCACCTCTATCAAAACAATTTATTGAAACTTCTAGAAGGAGGATAATTTAGAAAGCAACCCACCATTTTTCCAAGGCTGAAAGTCTATGTACCATTTATTAGACTCTCAGATACCGCTATCATATTGAGAGCTTTCAAGCATTGAAAGTTAAATTTAGGGAATGTAACCAATTTGGTTCCATAGGCCATATTTTTTCATTAATCTCTCCCGCCCTCTGTCTCTGTGTGTGTGTGTGTGTGTGTGTGTGTGTGTGTGTGGCATTTACTAGAGACAACGGGAGTCTTTATCGTCTTATTATGAAAATGAGTTTTCTTTCTTCTAGGAAGGCCTTCTTAAATTCTTTACCATTTCTTAGATTAGATTCACAGATATCCAGACATCCTTGGAGGACAAAAAAAACAACCAACAAGAGTTCACGAAATTGGAATGGGTGACCATAACTATTTTACACACAAAGCTCAAGGTCACGTACTAGTGTGGATGTGGCAGTCTAGTGAGAGTCATGCAGGCCTTTTTGATGCCCCCCCCCCCCCCCCCCCCCCCAAAAAAAAGAAAGAAAGAATGGGTGCATCCATCAAACAGGACACCAATCAATATGTTAAAAGTATATTGTGAATGGAGACTTGAACCCTTGCCACATGTGGACATGTCTAATTGTGAGGCGCTATGGCGGCTTGATATAAGCAAAGCATTCATAATTAGTGCTCACTTAAATGTTTAATGAGAGCGTTAAAGCACCAATACAAACAAGACTAGGATATATTACTTGTGGAAAATATACAAATGGTGCTCTTATATAAAAGAGCCATATAGAGAAATACAAAGTGACATCATAGGTAAGGTGGTAGAAATATCAAAGATATTATTCATAGCACAGTGCCACACGGGCTATTAGGCTAGATAGTGTGCCACACAGGCTAATAGGGCTAAGAGGTGGTGCATACACCATAGCTAAGAATGGATTGAGCAATAGGACATGCCCACCCAACAATCCTCCCCTTGGGCATGGACTACAAATGAAGACAAGGTACATAATCCACTCAGGAGGACATTAAGATGAACTATCCACACAATATGACAATTTAGTATCCACACAGGATGACAGAATATATCCACACATGGTGAAAAACCTCTCCTTAAGTGAGAGAAGGTAAAAATTTCTTTAGAGTATGTCATCACAAAATACAAGGTTGTTATCTCCTTCTTCATAAGTTTCTTCTTCATCGTCTTCTTCAGCTATGTGTGCTACTCCTCACACTTTCTTCTTTACTTTGATGTTGAATCTTGCTTTGTTTTCAATGAAGTTGTTGATTATGGAGTTCCTTGCATAACATTTAGAAGGGGGATGTCCCTTCTTTCCACATACATTACAAGACCTATTCAAGAAGCAATCTTTAGCAATGTGGCCTATTTTGCCACAATCATAACATTTTCTCACTTTATTAGACATGGGTGATGGTACATATGCTCCTCCCCTTGAAGGAAGGTCTTTTAGGTGTTTCTTTTCTTTGGCCTGTAGTGAATTTACAACATCTTGGAGTGAAGGTGTGGGTTCTTTTTCTTCTAGCACAATGGAAATGTGATCATAAGAAGAAGATAATGCACTTAGAAGCACTGTAACTTTATCATCCTCTACAACTTCACACTGAATGTGGGGGAGTTGGGTAACAATGCTTTTTACCCTATTGAGTAGGCTTGCTATATCTTCATTTTCGAGCATCATGAGCATGTAGAATTTCTTTTTGAGACTTATTTTTCTTTTCTTAGTTTTTTCTCCTAAATTCTTTTGTAAAATATCCCAAGCTTCATTTGCATGATGGCATTCACCTATAAAATGTACATAAATATCATGTAGACAAGTGATTATGATGCCTAAAGCTTGTTCGTATTTGGCTTCAGTTTGTGCACTCACGGTGGCAATTGTAGCACTAGTTTGTACCCCTTCTGGTTTTGCTTGCTCTAAAGGTGCCTTAATTATTTTCCATTAGATCTTTTTCATTAAATGCCCTCTCAATTTTTTATGCCATGTATGAAAGCCCTCTCCATTAAATTTTTTCACTCCTTTCTAACCCATTGTTCAACTAGAGGGGTCTTAGATTTAGAAGAGTCTGCTAATGCCAGTGTCTGCCTCTTTACAACTAATTAATCACCAAAGTAATAGCATACAAATTATACAAAATTCTTGCAAGATCTTAGAAATTAAGCAAAAAGCTTCTTGTAGATCGTTTTCACCGACTTCTTCAATGGGGGTGAATTGTGGTTGAACTTTGAGACAATGATGTTGAGGGTGTGGTTGTTGTCATTGCCTAATCTTTTTGCACCAATACTCCACATATTCTTGACTTGAAACTCGTGTTTTTTGTGGAGTTGAATTCTCTCTTGGCTTTTAAATTCAAAGCAGTGTTGCTACTAGCCATACAAGAAGTTCATGAACTAATGCCAATGATTTGTGTGAATGGACACTTGGAGAAAATTACAAAACCTTCCTTCAGCAACTTTTAAAGATATTGATAAAAAAAAATACTTCTGCGATTATGTGAAATGCCACGATGTTTACTATGTGTCACTGATAGGGTCATCGACTAACCAGGTGGTCTAGCGAATGGGCAACACAGCGAGAGCTGGGGCCTTAGAAGCTAGTGTGCAGCATGCCTATATGGTGCAACTGCCTGGCATGGCATTGGCAGCATGCAGGTGTGATGGCAGCAAGTGGGTAACGCACAAAGATGATGACGAGGACGATGATGACAAGGGAGCGTTGCATGTTAAATTTGACGGGGTTGCTTGCCTTTGAGCATGTCAATGGTGATGCGGTTTCATGAAGAAAATGAGTGCAAGCAGAGAATTGTACTCACAAGGAACTTTGGACGCATTTCTATATAGCAAAAAAAATATAATTACTAGGCAACTTATTAGATTGAATACACATATCTAGTAAGAGCGCAAACTAGTAATAATGAGAATACTCCTATATGGTTGTAAGCATAATATTATAGCTATATGGGAGTTTTAAGTAACCATATAGCAATATTTCTTACTAGTTTGACTCGGATTCTCCTATATGGCTGTAGCCATAATATTATAGCTATATGGGAGTTTTAACTAACCATATAGTAAGAAATTCTTCTTTCATCTACATAGTTGTAACCACACAACGCTATCTATGTAGTTGTATTATAATAATCCACATAAATAATCAATTTAACATAACATATACAAAATAGCACATACTTTTTGACTAAAAGAGATAAAGATTAAATAGAAAACTAAAAATGATCACTTTCATATAGATGTCTCTCAAAAATTCTTACAAAGTCCATCATACAACCATTAGTCTTTATCATTAGCTACTTCTACATCCTTCAAAGAAAGAGAGACAATCTTTTCAAGTCTTACAATCATCATGCCTTCTAATAAAAGCCAAGCTACCAAATCTTCACACATAGTAGAAGAGCTAGTTTCACACGTTTTTCTACAAAAAAAGGAGTTCGTTTTTTTTAAAGCCATGTAAGTAGGCTTCACAAATGGATACACTTCTTCCACTCTTCTAACCCCAAACCATTTCATCAGAATGGTTTCTTGATCTTCTCTAGTGAGTTTGCGTGCCTACACAATAAAGAGTTAAATTAGAGAATATGGTTGCAATCTTTTCGAGAGTAAGCATAAGATATATTTGTAAGATTGAAAACAAACCTGCACTTCCAAGGTAGCCTTCTCATTAGAAACAAAAACATCTTTCTCAACATCCTAAAAAGAGAGACAAGACACATTACTTTAGATTTATTACCATAGTATAAGTGTTTAGAGCCATCAACCAAAAACAAAACAGCTACCTTTGACTTTTGAATCCTCTTAGCTTTTGACCCTTCTTTTTTTTTTTGAAGGAGTTCAGCAAGCTTAGTTGTAGCCTAAGACATAACCCAAGCTTACTTTAATGACATTTATTTAACAAGTTTACAATTAGCATTAGTTTAATAGTATAATTTGAATACCTTCCGTTTTCGAGTACTCTTTCTAAAATGCTCTTCATCGCACCCTTTAGATGCAATTTTTTCAACTTTATTTAACTTATCCGATATCTACCAACACAAAAAACACAACTTGATATTTTTTACATCTCTAAAAATGTTACACAATGGGAAAAAAACATGAACAAAATCACACCGGCTTCTCGATTGAAGTTTCATGAGACTTATCACTAGCAGACAAAGACATTGAATCCACATCTCCTAGTGCACTAGAAAAGATATTTTCTTTCATAAAATTTTGATACTCCTAAGCCAACATTTTCACATAAATAAATCATCATGTAGATATGAAATGAGAGAGAGCAAAAGAAGTAGCATGATCTTCATATACCTCATATGCAGCCATATGATTTTCATCATTGTCCCAAGATATTTCTGGAATGTATACATCAGGTTCTTTCTGAATACATAAGACATACACAAAACTTTAAAAAATCTTAAAACATCGGCATTACACTTGTATAAAGAATAGTATATATCAATTACCAGTGTGGATTGTGAGATGTCTTTATCTCCCTCTACCACATCTACAAAGTTCTCATCATAACTTTGCTTGGAAGCATCCTCGTCCTAATAAAAATTACTCAATAAGAAACTTAATATCAAAACTCTTAAAAATCATTCTATACTATTACCTTTGATGATAATTCTGTCTCTTTCTCTACACCATCATTGTCAAGCTCTTGAACATCATGAGTATCCTTAAAAATGTAACATAACTCAAGAATAAGATAAACATCTACATAGCATATGATTTGAAAGCAAAATAAAAAGATAATACAAAAACTTATACCATTATAGCGCCTTTGCAAGCCTTTTGTTTGGTCCACTTTCTTTTGGACGCCAATGACTTTATACACCAATTGTAAATGTCGGACTCTTTCCACAAATATTCCACACCATATACTTTCACTGGCTTTAGCTCACCCATCTTCTCTCGGATGATACTCAAAACCATATCTTTACCCTTGCTATTATGTCTCAAATCTGCAATTGGCCCTACCTTTGAAAACCACCCTCGCACCATCCCATAATTTGCACACAACACTCTATACTGACCATGATCCTCTTTTTTAAGAAATTCTCTACCATACAACTTATTGTGCTCTCTATGTTTAGGAGGAGGAGCTCTAAAGACTTGATCATATATGATCGGATCATATGGAAGAGAACTAGTTGAGTTACCAACAACCCTTTTGTTACCCAAAGAGTGATGTTCCCTCCAAGCATCGAGTAGTTTCACAGTCTCCTCATGAGGAAGTGAAACTAGTTGCTGAAAAATTGACTGTGGAAGATCCATGCGAGCCCTACAAGAGTAGTCGACATATGCAGATAAGATAGACTCCAAAAAGTTTCAATTTGTGCCACTTGAGATATAACTCGAACAATACAAAAAGTTAAGATGAAAATAAATCATAGAGAGAACAATGCTCAACCATATAATAAAATTCAAACCACAAAATCATTTACTTCTCTAATAGCAAAAGCCTTATGTGATCAAGTACTTTATGAATGTCTTTTTCTCATGTCCTTGACTTATGGACATCTCCATCAAATAGGGATCCATCGATCACTTTCTCCAAGATTTCTAACTTTTTTACATTTTAGTACAATCCAATCTTTGATTAAAAGAACACAAGAATCCCAATCTCTCCATGTGTTTTCCTCCTCATGAACTTTCCATATATGAGGATCACTTGCATCAGATTTCAAAATAGCAAGCTTTGTGATTTTGCTGTCACATTGTACACATCTTACAACAGCATGCTTGAATTGTATTGTACCATTGTTTTCTAAACGGACTTTGACAATGTCATCATGCTCCAACCACAAGGGTGCATTCCCACAATTGCCTTCCATTAGTAGCTTAGCCCTCTGCTTTAGGTCCTTAACTTCATATGCAATCAATCTTTGGCTCCTCGGTAATGGCAATGGGATAAATTTATGAAGCAAAGAATAGATAGGCCGCACACTATCCCAAGTAAATGGAAGCGGTGTTTTCTGAAGAATGCTCATTCCAGTCATTGTATCTATGACTAGTTCCTCTGAATAATTGTCTCCTGTAATACATTGTTTGTAGTAAGTTGCACCAAAAAACATCATTGCTTTCCCATCAAGCTGCATGGAGAAGAAAGAGGTTATGCGAGCTTTCCAATGACCTCTCTCCTCAGACAAGGTGTCTAACGCGTCCACCTTTACAACTACATCATTGCCAATCTTGAAAAGTTCTCCTTTATAGAAGACTTTGTCATATGTTTGCACATCACCAAATGAAAAGATTTCATCATCGATGTTCCAAAAGCTCCTTAAGTAGGTAACCTCCTCAGATGTTGGAACCCTATAATTACCCCTCCTCTTTGATATTGCAATACCCTTCATAAGAATGTTATCAGTACAAGATGCTCTCTTGCCATACTTTAAGATGTCGTTCCACAACGATCTTGCCTTTCCAATAGAAGTAACGTTGAATAGTCCATCAAGATGTGAAGTGAAGCACTCAATGGAGGCCCCGATTGCACAATCAGCTGCAGTAGTTTGACCCAATACACTATGCAATTGTTGTAGGACTCTATCACAAGGTAGCAGGGCATCTTTATCATGTTGGATTTCTTGGAATACTTTTGTGAAAAACATTCTCAGATAGAATTGTACAAAAGATGCTTCATCATTTATGCTATTTGTTTTGATAGCACTGTACGCTTTCACTAAACGTTCGAACATATAGCACCAATATATGTCATGTAGTCCATGCCGCAAAATATCCTCAAGTAGTTCCCCACTTCCAGCTACATGCTCCAAGGGTGATGAGTTTGCTCCTGAGTATTCCTCCTTTCGAATTCTCCAAGATTGCATCAAGGATTTGATAACCTGAATGTCAGTAGCCGACATTCCATGTTCTCGACTGTAGCCATAAAAGCTATGTGCTATGTCCACCAACAAGATTCCTAAAGTTTGCATCTCATGCAGAATACCATCTACAACTCTTAGAATATATGGTAGACACCACTGCATAAACTTTTGATTCTCTTCCGCCTTGAAGGATTCATAATAGACACTTGGTGAGTTTGGCCACCGACCATAGCGAATAGATGCTGGTGCCAATTTTGTAACAGTCAAAGTGGCTTCATCAATATTTTTCTTCACTGAAGAATCTGCATTCTGGAATAAGTGTGCAATATACTTCTTGAAAACATTTAGAGACAAGGTGTGCATTACATCAAAAACCAAGTCAAGAGAGGGGTCAAATCCATATAAGTCAAAGAGTCTCCAAAGTATTGACTCCCCTGATAAACCAGCTTTCTTCCAAATCTCATCCTTCTCAGCAAAAGTACAACACCTCTTTGCCTCAGCTATGGCATGAACCATCTCGTTTGTTGTTCTTGCAACTGGTGGGTATCTGACTTGTAAGCGATTTTCATTGTAAATATACCTCCCTTCTAGTCCAGGCCTATCTCTTGCAAGTGATGCATGTGGCTTATCTCTCCTGCAGAACTCTTGTCCCCCATTTTTGAACAAGCCAATCTTGCATTGGGCCGGATGGTCTCCGGTAACCATCATAACCATAATTCGTATCTTACAGAATTTAGATTCCACCCTCGTATCATCAAAGATGTTTTCTAGTGGATACTCATATAATACATCCACTCCATCAATATACAGTGATTCCAACTCATCCGTTAATGGTTTCAGAAATGATCCGAAGACATCGCCGGAAGCCTTAATAATCTTTTTGCAGCTTTGTGGAATAAACAAGACTGGCATGATATCCATAGAGTTTGTTTTTCCAGCATTGAGCACCATAATCTCCACAACCCCACAACTTTTTTGTGTGGTTCTTGAAGTTTGAAACCCGTCCCAATGCAACAAGAGAGCTATATTTCTAGGGTCACCCTGATTATGCACACCAACAATTAGAGTAAGTAAGGACATTCAATGTATATTTTCTAAGAAAAAGAGGAAGATAGACATCATTACCTTGCACAACCTTTTCTCACATTCGATTTATTCCTTGCATTCGGATCAGATAAAAGTGTACACTGCTCGATCAGCATCCCATGCATCTTCAAGTTTTTGAGAGCGTTTGTCAAAGGGAAAAGTCGTGTAAGACTTCTTACATCCAGGTGTAGAGCAAACAACTGGCAGCTCATATGTTGACAATGGGTCCCAAAAGTTCTTCACTCCTTGGAATTTTGTTGCATCCCAAAATTCCTTTATATGCCTTCCCGTAGAAAATGCATCTCCCTTACACCATTGATTTTTATGGCGCCACAAACTCAATAGCTCATGACAAAAGGTTCTACTCCTTGTAAGAAGCTTCAGTTGAGGTCCTATTGGAATATAATCAAAAGCAAGCATTGACTTTCTTGGCTTTGTGCATACTCTGCACTTTTCACAGCAAGTAATACAGTCACGTTTAAGCTTTTTGGAGTTTGAAGCACCTGAACAGGCACACCTTAGAACCTCTCCTACAAAGTTGTCCTCTATACTTGGGTATAGAAGTTCTGGTGCGTGCTTTGCTCCATTACTTCCTGTACAAATACGATAACGAGAGGCAGTCACCATCCCCAAACCTTTCAACATTGTTTGTAATTGATCCCAGCACGCGGGTACTTGTACCCCTCCAAGCTCACCTTCCCATGTCTTTGGCAACTGAACCAACAATTTAGCTAGGCTTCTTTTCGAAGAGTAGTTCTTTACCCTAGCTCCACCAAGGTCACCAAACAGAAGACGTAGCATTTGATCTCGAACACCTATCGGCATTTTATGTTCATCCCATAAACTTTGAAGTTCTACTATTCTCTCTATTAGTTCAAAGAGAACAATAGATGTCCCTTCCTCATTTTCCTCCCTGCTATCTTGCACGCTAGCATCAGCCTGTAAATGGTCGTCACCATCTGCATGATGGTCACCGCCATTTGAATCTTCCATTTTCTCTTCCTCCACGTTGAGACCTTCACTCCAGGAAGGTGCTACATGTGGCACATCTAAACCAAAATGGAGCTTCAAGCTCCCAAATCTCTTTGAAAGAATTTGGTGTCGATAAAGGGTTGAAGTATGCACAAACCGCCTGCCATAGCAATAGAAAGAACAGTTGCAGAAAGCCTTCCTTCCATCACTATTGGACTCTTCAGTTCTTTCTACATGTCGATCTTCTGTTCGTTCTGTGATGTTATGTGTGACATCCAAATCAATGTCACTTTGTACCCTTCTACGCTTGGTCACAGAAGGATGTAGCTTTCCTAATGAGTCTTGATTTTGATGGAAATAAAAGGTCCGTTTTGACACCAACTTATAATTACACGCGCACTTCCAAGAAGTTATTGTGCCCATGACTGCAGACCAAATATAAATATACGTTTTGACACCAACTCCCAACCGTTAATAGAGTGTGAACACTTATAATTACACGCGCACTTCCAAGAAGTTATTGTGCCCATGACTGCAGACCAAATATAAATATACGTGTGAACTTTTGTACAAATCAAAGAACGTACAACATAAACACCTTTAAATGAGTACATTAGTGATCAAATATTATTAAGAGATGCTGAAATAGTCATCCATTTTGCAAGGAGAGTACATAGTAAACTTAATAAGGTGTTTGTGCAGTGGGATATGGTGGAGGCAGTCGATACAAAATAATTTTTCTTCTAGGAATAATATGTCCTATCACTTTCGCTCTGTCCATCAAGGTGACCATAGACATGGTCTCCTCGTTTGAGCGGTATACTACCTTGTAGCGGTCAACAAGTCCTAGCTTCCTCTTGAGAGTCAAAAGCTTTACATTTACATCCCATGCCATTACATCGTCAATGAAAATGGTTAAAACATTCCATTTTCTCCCAGACCTTCCAAACAATAGATATTGGTCTTCTGGCCAAGCACTATCCTGCCCAAACTCATGAAATAAGATTTGTGACTGCAAGTCTACAAATTCTCTGCGTTTCTCTATAGGATATTCTCGCACTTCACTTATACTTTCACTATCAATGTCATCACATAGTGTTTGCTCACTTTGACCAGCCATCTGTAGTGGATACCACAAGCAACACTGGCTAGTCAGAGTGACACCCCTTTCAACTTGAAAGCTTAATCTTACCCCTCTCAATTTACAATTCACATTGAATAATTCACATCAAGCTATATTCTCAAGACCTAATGTAAGCTAAATACAGCTAGACATGAATACTACTACAAACCTACAAAGCAGAGGCTTAAAATAATCAAAGAAGTACAATGTAAAATGAATATATTTTTGTAGCAAATACAACTCTTTAGGGTCGTTAGGGAAGACCCTTTAGGGTCTCGCGCTACAAACAAGAGTACAAACAAAGACTCTAGAGTGCAATGCTAAATTGAATTGATAAATTTATACCATTCCCAACTATGGCACCAACCACCATTTCCAAATGAACTTTCAATACCAATAGCATTTACATTCCAATTCTAATTTCAATACCAGCAGCATTTACATTCCCTCAATACAATCGTAAATGCAAATAAAAGGTGCACACTTTGTAGAATATTGTGATAAAGGCTTCATTTTTTTGACATAAAAACCGACATGATTCGATGCTTGAAATTACCAATTTGTGCCATTCCTCTGTTTGGCTAAGAAATGTATTTTCTTTGGTGGAAATTTACAAAGCTCGAAAAAAACCTAGGTTTAGTGTAATCCCACCTACCAATTTTGAGATTTACCTCTAAATTTTATATTTGAAAGTGAGAAAACCTACAAAATTTGGAAAAATTTACTGTAATTTGGTATAAAAACCTTTAAATTGTGTTGTTTCACATATGTAGGTTTGGCAAGTTTTTGAAAAAATGTTTCTTTCGAGCACTGGTAAAAAATTGGAAATAAATACCTGGTTGGTAATGGAAACTTGTTAATGTGGCACTGATCCAGAGACGATGCTTAGCTTCCAATTCGGTCTGCCACCAATTGCGCCGCACAACTAACCGAAGACGCGCACGTCCGAAGGCTTGCAAGAGGAATTCGTTCAGCTAGCTGCTGCAAAAGGCGGTCATAGCTGATGTTTTAGGGCGGCAAACCACCGTATAACTCTTTGCAACTTCGCGCGGACAAGCTGACGAGCTGTACGGAATTCTTTGATTTGATGTCGCAGGAATAACCTCCTACAGACGATTTATATTGCAGTCGAATGCAGTATCCAGCTAATTAGCTAGCAAGAGCTTACAGCAGGTGGGCACGCAGCTTTATATTATGCAGCTCATATGATCATGAGTCGGGCCCTGTGCAGCGGCGCGCAGCTGGCTTTTGGACGCTCAGCTACTACTGGCAGAGGGCGCTCTTAGCAGATGTTTCAAAGAAGCGAACCACTATACTCTTTGCAGCTTCGCACGGACCACCTGACGATTACGGCCTTCTTTGATTTGACGTTGCGAGAATAACCTTGTAGAGAGGAGATAATATATTGCAGTTCAATATAGATAAATAGCTAGGAAGTGAATATTAAAAGGCAGCTTATTAATACAACATGTAGTGGGCACGCAAGTCGGGCTGCACTGTAGCGCTAGCTAGCGGTTTGATTGAGCGAGAAGCAGCACGCGATCTTAGCAAAGGCAGTAGGAGGAGCTGCGAAATGGGGGTCCTCGGAGATGGTGTGGAGAGTGCACGTGGGCTTCCAAGAGCGACAAGGGGTGCCAACCTTTGGGGCCAATATGGTGTCATTGTTTACAGGTTTTCTCAAGTGCAGTAAGAGTAAAGAAATACCACAAGAGGTGCCAACATTTGGAGCCAACAGGGTGTCATTGTTTAGTTGACACAAGCGAGGGTGATGTAAAGGCTTACAAGAAAGGAGTGACAGCCAACACAACAGACGGCAGGTGCTACGAGCAACAAAGGGAAGGCAGGGCAGGGGCAGTCAAGGCTGTGTCGGTCAGACAATGCTAGCTGGCCAGGATGGGGTAGCAACAGGTTGAGCAGCTTGTATAAAGCTGAACAAATATGCCTGCCTTCACATAGTGTCTCTCTCATGAGTCCGTCCTATTTTAGTAGCCGCTTCTCTTCTTTTGCGTTTTTCTCTCTTTGTTGCCCTCCTCTTGGTGTCATATTTCCTTATTGCACTCCACACTTTGACACAAAAATATTTGGCAAGTTGCGCAAAATTCCATCGTGTGGACCATTTTATTTGTGGACGGTGGTCTAAACCTGTCTGAGCCAGAGTCCATGACACATGGAGAACACGTGCTTTCTATTAGGATGGATAAGCTAACGTTTTTGGATTTATGTTCTAGCCAATTGTGTCATATTGTAGCTTTGCAACAAGCACACAAGCTTTAGAATTAGAAGGATACTGATCTGATGCAGCATTTGCTCAGAGTAATGTAGAACCTATTGACATGCATGAATGCAAGAAAAAAATGACTTGAAAAACAGACTCTGTAGAAAATACTCTCTCTCTCTCTCTCTCTCTCTCTCTCTCTCTCTCTCTCTCTCTCTCTCTCTCTCTCTCTCTCTCTCTCTCTCTCTCTCTCTCTCTCTCTCTCTCTCTCTCTCTCTCTCGGAGTGAGTGAGAGTGACTATGCGTCAAAAAACTTACTGCTGGAAATTTGTTGCAGATCGAGTGGGGACGACGTGGACTTGCAGAACGTTGCTTTTGGGATTCTTTTATGTGGTGAACCTATGTTGGCGTAATCATCTTCGAGTGGATGTACTCGTTATTGCTGCACAAAGCAAACAACATTAGCCTGTTTTACTAATTGGTCACGTCCTGAGAACTCAGACAAGTCTAGTTTTGCAAACTCGAACTGGTCTGACCATATATAGGTCCTGGCAGCAGAAAGCTTCTAGGTGTGGTGTTCAAGTGATCAGCCCTGCCGACGTTCTGGATATGCACTTGGAGACTGCAACGAGGCAATTACAGAAACACAGCCATGTGTTTCCATGGACAATGGAAGTAGTTATTGCTTAACAACATACACTGTGTGTCAGAACTTGCGAAGATGGTGTATTTGCAAAGAACTTGCGAATTTGCAGCTCGTGGTCGGCTAGGAGGGCAGCGAATGAGAAGGGAGCTTGAGCAGCAGCTCGCACGGCTAGCTGTCGATTGGCGCGGTGCAGCTCGACTGCTAAATGCAGGGCGCCATGGATGCAGCTAGCTTCGCAAGTTGCAATTAGCAAAGCGGTACTGAGGTTTCCCGCGTGTAGAAAGATGTGCTGGCGATAGCGATAGGGTAGAGAGAGAGAGAGAGAGAGAGAGAGAGAGAGAGAGAGAGAGAGAGAGAGAGAGAGAGAGAGAGAGAGAGAGAGAGAGAGAGAGAGAGAGAGAGAGAGAGAGAGAGAGAGAGAGAGAGAGAGAGAGAGAGAGAGAGAGAGAGAGAGAGAGAGAGAGAGAGAGAGAGAGAGAGAGAGAGAGAGAGAGAGAATGAATGAAATGAAATAAAATGTTAATACAGCTGGCCTCTTCAAAAGGTCCTTTTTTTAATATTGATGGATATAATCCAATGCCTTGGTATAAAAAAAACTGACATAAAGTGAGACTAAAATCATCATCATCAATGCCCGAGGACACCGGCATCAGGTCAATGTCCGCCAATGCAAATAGTCATACTGAGCGTCTCCCATATATGTCGTTCTAGAATTGTCATGATCCTCTATGGAGCCTCCATTGATGTTGTGGTCTCCTTCGTAGACATAGGCATCGAGCTCTCTAAGCTCAATGGCTCAATCAACTAATATACCTGTGGTATAAGTTGGCTCTGAAGTGCTCTAAAGGAATCAGTGATCTCCCTCTATTCAAGATGTAAACTACCACTCAATTCAGGTGTGAACGTGGGCCTTCTCCTACGAATGGGTGCATTCACCTTCTTCGAGCTGTGATCTTACACTTTGGGGCTTGTCAGAGTTGGGTAACTATGGTACACAATTGTGATCTTGGATACAACCCACACATGAGCTAGGCACGAAGATGGCTTTCTATATAGCGCGTCTTCTCCAGCTTGCGAAGGACGACGTTGTGACAAGACACCAGCTTCGATACAACGAAGTACCAACAGAGGCCAGGACACGTCCCGTTAACTATAAGATATGAGGCCGCTTCCATTGCTTGTTCAGAGAGGGATTTGGACCACTCTCTAGAGTCATGGGGAATGAGGACCAGAGATAATAATCAATGCCTGGGATTTTTTTTTGCTCGAGCTGCGCACGCACAGAAAGAGCCTGACAAGAGGAGAAGCTAGTGAGTGTCAAGGCGGATCACAGACTTCTTTAGAGCGGGCACTAAACCATCGGAGCAGCTACTACCACAACAGATCCCACATTCTCCTCACACCAGAGGCACATTGATCAACCAAGCGACAGAGCTAGGATTAAGATCCAGACGCCCACGACTGGCAGAGGACTACACAGCATCGAGGGAGGCCGCATCAAAGAATCAAGATCACTATGGCTTGACATGCACGACGCCCGATCATACTATTGACCATGGAGGAGGTTGATGAGATATCTGAGTGAAATATTTGAGCTTTGGGAGTGCTATTATGTCGGCAAGCATCTGAAGTACTGTCCAGCTTGATGATCTATGAAATATTACCACGGTTTGAAAGATCTTTGATACTCCTTTTTGGGTCTCTCCGGCTTGCTGCTACGCGGGCATACTACGCGGAATGAAAATGGTGTGAATCTTGAGAATTAGGCATGGGACCTGTTGTATATCATTTCCATGAACATTGAAGGATGGTCGAGGGCACAGGGTTGTTGAATCTCCATGTGCTATACTTGGAGCGGCATAATGCTGGTCATAACTAGTTGCGCTTGCAGAAACAAGCTGAGTAAGGTAGTTGAAGTTGGACATACTATTCATCTAGCCACTGGGTCTTGTTGCACACAAAGCTGCTATGATTGCTACACGGGGAAGGCACAGAGGCTTCACTGCAAAAGAAAGTCGATGCCAATATGCCGATGAGGCAAACAATGACATTGTCGACCTTCTATTGCTAGAATGAATAGGGAGGAGGTTTGGCCTAGAGACTCTATGCTACTGAAGAATGCGCTCACCATGTCAACGAGGTAGTCTTTTCTTCATGGCTCTTTGCTTTCATTTGAACAGGTATAAGGTGCCAGTACAATAGCTAGTTGGACACATGCAGCAATTAATGCATTCCAAGAGGTGACACTCCAAGCACTTTTTGTGCTTTCTCAAGCGCACCACATTAAGCATACATGTCGACCAAGACGGTGCAAGGCACGTCATCTTTTATCTTGCAAAGAGCCACATGCCTTCAAGATGCATGCGTAGGTGATAGGGAGCATGATAGATTTGAAAGTCGTCAATGCCTGTGATCGATGTGTGATTAAAAAATCTTGCAACATGTGATGCTTGTGTAGGTGATTGCATCTATGCATGCATAGGTGATTGCAACATGAGAGAGGCCCTCACCTTGCATCTAAATTTTGACTGCAACGATTAGAAAAGCGCGACAGAGCCACATGCCTTCTAGATGCCTGTGCGTAGGTGATTGCAGCTGGAGAGAGGCCCTCACTTTGCATCTGGATTTTGACTTCCAGGCCATAGCAGCTAATTAATCTCCTAATAAGTTGCTTAAGCGTAGGGTAAATGCACACTATTTTGGAGCACAGAAGAAAAGCATAGAAAGAGAAGGGTAATCTGTAGACCCACATCCAGCAATGCTTGTTACTTCCTTTAGTACTAGCTAGAAAAAAGTCACAGCCTCTTGTAGCAATTACTCCTGTGAATATGTGTGTGGAAATTATAACGTGCTGTGATGATGGCTTTGGTTGAAAGGAGGAGCGTCAAAAAGATGTTACTCGCTTTATAGCCTTCTCTCTCTCTCTCTCTCTCTCTCTCTCTCTCTCTCTCTCTCTCTCTCTCTCTCTGTCTCTATCTCTCTCTCTCGCTCGCTCTCTCTCTCAAACAGTGGCCAGAGACAAACCTGCAAACAAAGCTCCGAGCTAACAATTAAATGAAGCTTTTGAATAATGCTTAGATCTTAATTTGAGCGTGACACAAAAAAGAACTAATGGTTTAGTCCCCACATTTTTAAAGAGTAGCCACGTGGGTTAATGAGAGCGCAGTGCTGTGATTTTACCTTGTACGCTAACAAAGTAATGAATCTTTTGAATAATGCTCTAGAACTTAATTTGAGCGTGACACAAAAATGAACTAATGGTTTAGTCCCCACATTTGTAGACGAGGTCTAGATGAGTAGCTTGAAGTTTGCATGTACAATGGAGACTTGAGGTAGATCTACTTGTGCATCACATTGATGGAAAGAACCTCTAAAATATAATGTGGATGTGTGGAATAGCATGTCGAAAAGTGAAAGTATTTTTCAATGAACAAGAGAAACCTCATGAGCCACAATAACATCACAAACAGCTTATTAAGGAGCCACAAACACAACACTAAGGTTGCTAGACCCAATAAAAAGGTGAAGTTGACCACATGCTATCGAAGTGTCTATTTGGTCAATAGAGAGTATCATCACAAGCTAGCAAGATGGAACAAATCATACCCATATGGAGAAACCTCTTTCTCATTGTAGAAAATATTTAGTTAAATTCATCAGCGTCCTTGTGATCGTTTATGTACTCTCTCTTTCACCCTCAGTTTGATATAGAACAGAGCTTGTTATGCTTACCATACTAATGTGTTGAAGCCTATGTACTTCTTGTGATAAAAGAAGGGATAAAGTTTGCAAAGTGTAACTCCAAATATTAGTAAGGATGTCTGGTATCTTGCATTTAGTAAATGAATAAAATGCTTTTGTGAATCCCTAACAAAGGGTTCAAATAACTAGCAATGACATTCGAATAGAAAACATGACAGTTCATGTTTTTGTAATAGAAAAAATCAGCACTTGATAAGATCTTCTAGAGTCATAGCATTAAAATAATCCACTGTTTTTTTGCATGAATTATTTAAGATATGTACTTGAAAAGGTGCAAATTATCTTGATGTTTTCTTTATGATTAATGGTGGTTTTTTTGTGTGTTTAGATAGTTTAACGTGTCAAATAAGAGTTACCTTGCAGGGACCCTTTTGAAAATGAAACCTAAATCGGTGTTCTAGTAACAATTTGGTGTTATTCAAAGGGTATGAGTATTCAAAGTAAGCCAATAAAAGCTCAAAGCTCATGTCATAATAATCAATATCTAATTCTCCTAAATGATTTTCTCATATTAAACTGATCATTTAATGTGGGGAAGGCCAGGGGAGAAAAAGCTAGAATATTGGTTAAGCTAGCAGACCGGCCACAGTAGGGATCCAAGGAGGGAAAATAGGGATCCAAAGGGGGGGCCATCTGCAAAAGAGCCATGTGCAACAATGGGCTGAAAAGACCCTAAGGTTCAGCCCATTAAGACTTCCAAAATGCTAAGGTTCCAAAATTCAAAGGTTGTGTCCAAAGGTCAACCCTAGGGAAAATTGGATGCTTTGTGTGTGCCCTAAAAGTCTTTGCACATCCCTACATGGGAGGGGGCGAGCCCTAAAGGTAGGGGATGAGAGAGAAAGCCACACACACACACACACAGGCTCCCTTTACACAAAGGGAATGAGGGACACATGTCAGCTCCCTAGGCCAGATGCCCACAAGGTGTGCCCAATTTCTATTGGATGACCCTTGAAGTGGACCAATGAGAATTAAGCTAGAGTAAATCTAGTTTAATTAATTTAAAAACATTTAATAAAAGAAACCAATGAGAATTAAGTCTCCTAGAAGACTATTGGGCAGTCTCCCAAGGGGTCCAATGAGCATTCAGGAGCCCCATGGCTTGCCTGATTCCTATTGGCCAGGAGGCAAAGGGGTCCAATGAGAGTTTAGTTTAATTATTTAATTACCTAAAGCTCTCACAAAAGGGGAAAGGGGGACACATGTCAGAAGGCTATCACTTATGCTGCTTAATTGTAATTGGCTTGACTTGGGGAGGGCCAATGAGGCTTCAGCAAGAGCAATTAGCAAGAGGGCTCGCCCAAGAGAGAGAGAGGGGGCTGATTTTTGCAAGGCATTATCACACACACACTCACACAAGCTCATGTGTGAAGAAAGAGAAGACTATCTCTTCCCAAGCTTTAATGGAGAACTCATCACCTACTCCAAGCTTGTGAGATAGAAGCCTACATCAACACTCTCTTGGCATGTGGATGCAAATCCAACCAAGAGCCAAGCTTCAATGCATGCTCATCTCCTCTACCAAGCTAATTACTAAGCTAAGCTATGCTACATATGAGTGATTATGTGAGGAGACGTACATCTTTCTCGTAAGATACTTCTTCTTCCTCTCAATCTACTCTCATACCCTGCTAGCTCTCACCATCTTTGAAGGTGTGTGAGGTCTTGGGTCTGAAACGGGGATAAGTCAAGTTGTGTTTGTTAAGTGTTTTTCTTAGTGCATGAAGTTTCCATCTTCATTGCACTAGCTAGTCTTGAAGGAACACAAAGAATTGTATTGTACAATGTCTCTCTTGATGGGAGAAACCATAATACAAAGCCTTTTGGAGGGGGGACCGGCTCCATGAAAATCCGGTCCTCAACTGTTGTTAATAGCTTAATTTCTCTCTCTTTTGAAAGTATTGTCGATGCTATCTAACTAGGTGTTATGCTTTTTGTTGCTCTCTCCACCCAAGCACTCTTGTAATTCTCATTAGGAATCTATTCTAATGAAATGCCCACTATGTTCATGCTAATTTCCGCTACACATAAGTTATTAGGCCATTAAATGTTACAGATCAACTCTCATTTTTAAAAATGGGACTTGAATAGGTCCCAAAATTCCTAAATTGGTGTTATCAACTAAGCTTGTTGAAAACTTTGAAGAAATCTAGGTTTTAAATATACCTCCACATTGATATTTTGACCTTGTATTCTAGCATAATCTGGAAGATGTAAATATTTTGATTTAATAAATTTATAACTTGATGCTAGTGGCCCAAGCTTGTGAAGAAGTTAATGAGACTTTTGAATAATCAACACAACGTGGACTGTACTTGTAGGGTATCCAACTTACATTTGAATTGGATGTTTTTTTCGTATAGATTGTGATCTAGTTTGTGTTAAGAATTGTATCATTAATATTATTTAGATGAATATAACATAAATTATTCAAAAAATTTACAATAATCTCCATCATTCTGTAATATCTTTTCCTCTCTAAGGACAATGTGTGCAGTTGTGGTACTCGCATATCAATGATAGAGTGTGTGAGATGTAAAATGTTTTGATCCCTTTCCTTTTATAGCTTCGTCTACAACTATGAGACTTTATTTTGTTTTCTTATTTGTATTAGTAACGAATATATCAATTAAGAAACTTATTGATATCGAACGAGTAACCATGATATTTCTCAATAATTAGTTGTTTAACTATGCTTAATGAATTTTTACTAAAATGAAATTAGGGGCAGACAAACTTACTACAATTACTTGATCCATTGTAAGTGATAAATAACTAGATGAAACACCCTTTTCTATATAGGAGTTTATAAACTACCAGATGAGGATGCCAAAGAGCTGGCTACTATATAGGAGTTCATAACTTACTAGATGAACTTATTAGATAAGGACGTCCAAGAATAGGTTTCTATATAGGAGTTTATGACTTACTATATGAACTTACTAGATCAACATGTCCAAGAGCAAGTTGCTATATAGGAGTTTGTGATTTGCTAGATGAATTAGAAAATTGCTAGCTTCGTTGCTAGATTAAATGTGAAAACTCCTACTTGTAACTAGGAATTATTGAGCATGTACTCTAACTTGCTATCTAGAAACACGTCCAAAGCTCCTTGTGTGAGACTTTCATTGCTGTATGTAGAAAGGAAGAGCAAACATTTTTTATAGCTGCATGAAGAATATTGCATTCTCTACAGAATCCGGTCTGTTATGATGCCACAAGGTGCATTCGAAACCACCCCCCCCCCCCCCCCCCCCCCCCCCCCCCCCGCCCCTCCCATGACAATCTCTCTGGCTTTTGAGATCTTAGTACATTAACATTACTCTCTTGTATTGATTCTTTAACCTGCAGTTTGCTTTATAGGTGGATATGGACAATTCTTCGGATTCATATAGGCAGTACATGTCCAAGTCTTATTATCCAACAATGCCAACATGCTATTACGTTCTGTCTGAATTGCGACCAATACATTTTATGGAAATTCTACCTTTGATGTTGCATCTGCCCTGTCAAGTACTTTTTCTTTCAAAGCAAAACTAAGTGAATCATATTGAAAGAACAAAAGACAGTACACCGATGGGGACATGAATACATCCACCACAAGAGGGAAAGCACGTTAAATTACAAGGAAAACAAGATTTTTTCGCTTAGAACTTCGGCTTCCATGGGAAAATTCATTATCCTAACCATGCACCATTCCTTTATATTCCTTTTCAAAGAGGAAATTAGAAGATTTTGTTGCTTTTTATACTTTTATAATATTTCCTTTTCTCTTGCTCTTGGCTGGCAGTATCAAATTTTCAAGCGGCATGAGTGGAACTATGGTTCAGGCCATGAATCCACTATTCGGTGTAAGCCTTAACTGGATCTTCTTTGGGGGGTGAGGCTTCTAATCGTTGGCATTGGGTAATTGGAGTTACACATCGTCACGTATAGCACTCAAGGTTTAGGGGTGAGGCTTCTAATCTACAGGTTGGCATTGGGTAATTGTAGTTACACATCGTCACGTACTCAAGAGCCAAGAATGCTGCTTGTGTCCACCAAGGAATTTCCACAGTAGTAATAGCAACAATTGATGATCTTTCAACCTATACAAAAAGATCAATTGTTGTTACCCATCGTCACATTCCACCTAGGAATTTCCACAATAGCAATAGCAACAATTGATATTTGAACCTATACAAAAAGATGATCAAGAAGATCATTGGTGTCTACAAGATCATGACCAAAATCCGTGTATGCAACCATATGTCCATTGTAATATGCAAGAATATACGCACCACAGGAAAGATGCCCAATTAGAACATATGATCAAATTGAGACTTAAAGAAAAGTAGAGATCTTTCTAATTGCATGGTCACCACATGAACGATTTACATCATCAAATGGACCACATACATGGCTACAGAAGCAATTGCATAGACCACATGGATGAAAGCATGTTAACATGTACAAAGATAGCAGACATGTCTTGGACAATGCTAACAAGTAGTACTAAGAAACAAGGAAACCAAGTGTATGCATTTTGAACTTCAAATTCCTTCTTAAGAAGAGTGTGTAAGGACAAACATAACAAGGAAACCAACTGTATGCATTTTGAACTTCAAATTCCTTCTTAAAAAGAGTGTGTAAGGCCAAACATAATAAAAAGTATTCCCTTCGAGTTTTCAAATGCTCCCCTCTTAAGTATTTTCAATTACAACCATAATGTGTACTGGTGGGTTGTTGGTCCCAAACATGGAAGCTCAAAATGTTATGTCAAATAATGAACTGCATGCTTTTATAAATTTCTTCATAGCTTTTAGAGCCGATTGCATACATTTTTTCTCTTTTTGGGATGTGCTATATGGGTATGTTGATACAACTTACAAGGTTTGAAAAGTATGTGTACTACATGCTGCCTATTATCTAGCTTGAAGCTGTGTATATCTACTTGCTTGTAGTACAACCCTTGCACTACTTAGGAACAGTTCTCAATAATGTTTTCCCAATCATCAATGCAATAAAGAAGGTAAAAATCCACCTCCTCAATATTGGTCATAACGTCTGGGGTCACCGCAAAAGTATCACCGACACAGAAAGAGATACTCACACTACAACAAAGAAGGTGTTATCGACGCATATATCGACGCTGCTCGTTGCTATGAGCGTCGCTGTGAAACCAGTCACTATTAGCGATGTGCATAGCGACGACCATAGCGACGCATATAGCGACGACCATAGCAAAATTTTTTTTTCTTGGGCAAAGGGCAGGTAGCCTGGCCTGTGCCCAGTTAAAAGATGGACACAACCACAGCCAGAATTCCTGCCCTCTGCCCAAGAAAGCGAGCAGCACCAAAATATCAACCATGCTCCCGCGCGCAGAAATTTCGGCAGAGCTCCCTTTGTTTTTACATAAACTTAAAAAAAAAAACCATATCATGTATACGCCTCCTACATGCTATCCATGTAGGATCTCACATGAGATTTAAGGCCAATGAAAGACAATCGTACCAACTGAAAAGCATAGCCATAACTTAAAAGCATAACCATAACTTAAAAGCATAACCATAACGAACCATAACCATAACTTAAAAGCATAACCATAACGAACCATAACCATAACCATAACTTAAAAGCATAACCATAACTTAAAACCATAACTGGCTATAATCACTTTGATCAAAACCATAAAGTAGATAACCATAACCATAAACAAAATTAACAATAACCATAAGCATAACCAGAAAGAGAAACAATAACTGTCTATACAATGACAATGACAATAATCATAACCATAAGGGAAACAATAATTGTCTGAACACTAACTGTTTGTACAAAAAAGAGACACAGAAGCGTGTCTGTGTCTCACAAAGCATATAGATGAAATCTGGTCCACTAATGACCAGGCGTCGCAACCTGCACATAGGACAACTCACAAAATTAGTATTGATATTACTTCACATATACTGACTTAATTAAATCAACTCACACATATTAACGTCTCACCTCAAGCGATCAGCGAGACTGTAAGGCTTCCCAGTCTACAGGCTCTCCTGAAGCTTCAAGATCATTCAGTACTTCATAGATACCTCTGCGATATCCATCTGACTCCTCCTCGCGTGATGGAGCTCGATGCATCGCAAGATTCTGCGTTTATACAAAAATCAAAGTAATAAGAATACATGATTCATTGCGTTTTAAAAAACGCCATAGTTAAGATTGGATTAGAAACTCACAAACTCATAGCGAAAGGTGTCGAAGCCTCCGCTGCCAAGATGAGATGTCCCCCTAGTCATCTGTCGTACCTGCGCGGCCTCACGCTGCTGTCTGAACCGCGTGGCTGCTGTCCGCTCATCCTCCTTGATCTGCAGCCTCGTCTCGTGTGGGATGCCCGAAGGCTTCGGCGAGCCGGTCCTGAAAGCCTTCCGAGCTGCATCTCGTCGATGTTTGATGGTGTCCCGTGCAACACCCTTGATCCACCGCGCCGAAACAACGGAAGAACCCGGAGCAGGCTGGTACTCTCTCAGGATGGTCTCCACTATGTAAGTGACTTTTTCCTTTTCTTGCTGATCCCAAGACGTCAGAATGCTGGTCGAAAACTGCAGCTCCACGAGCTGGCGAATCCGCTGTCTCATCTCAGTCCCGACTCTATCCATGTCAACAGAACCATCTCCTCGTACAGTATAGAGCTTGGAGGCACTAGGATCGTGTGCCCCCCAAGGTGTCCGAGGTGTGCCAAGAGGTGTGTCGAGAGGTGTGCCTGGGTAAGATGGGGGTCGTGAGCGAGGAGGGGTCGAAGCATCTGTGGACCCTCCTCCATAGCAACCACCACCTCCACCTGACGATCGCCAAGATCGGCGAGTGCACCTGTGCTGCGGAGATGAGGACGTACCCGCCTCTGCCCTACCCCTAGGCGTCGTACCCATAGGCATCCTGAATCCCCTAGGCGTCTCCCCCCTAGGCGTCAGTCCCTCGGGTGTGAAGCCTGGAGGCGTAGTACCCGTGTCTTTGGCTACCAAGTACTGAGAAGCCTCTGCCATCTGAGCAGGCGTCATCCGTGTAACGAAGCCCATGAATGCATCTGCACTCATGGAAGCGGGATCTGGAATCTTGTGTGCCATACTAAAGTCCTGCACAAAGAAAGTAAAATAAAGCGTCAGAACACAATTGTTTAAATTAACTTTAAGCTTAATTTTAAATCAAAGTCTTCACACAAACACTTACAGGCCTAGGCCTCGAGGAGTGAGGCATCATCGATAAGATCTTGCACCGTATCATCGTCTATCTCTAATTGCAAACATAACTCTGCCCCAACTCGTTCTGGCAGATTGTCTTCATCCATTGCATCTTCATCTACAAGTGTCAATTCTGGCTCGTCTGCGTTATCCCTCGTATATCTGTCAGCTTCCTCTGCCATACCTTCGTCCATCTAATCTAATGTCACAGTAGTATGGACGTCGTCTGACTGACTTTCCTCCAGGAGATCTTGCCCTTCAAATACTTGTTTATTTCTTGGAGCAACCTGAACCACAAACCACCATTGTCGCTCTCGAGGGTCCGGTACAAAGACCACTTGCTCGCAATGTTCGGGGAGAGCAAATGTGTCGCTCGCATCTGTCCAAGTCTTTGTAGAATCTATTTGCACAAGTTTGTTTCCATCTCTGCGTACCGTTGCATTGCGACCGGAAGTAATCACCTTGAACCACTTCACATCCAACAAAAACATCTCAAACCGCCTGAAGCTTACTTTCAGGATATCTGACACCAGACCACAGTAATACAGGTTGCTAGTGCTCTCATTCGTGTCTCTAGCACTGGCCCTGCTCTTTTGCATGAAACTAACCATTATCCCACTGTCAAACGTGTTTCTTCTACTGTCAATTTGTTGTGTTTTGAAATGCTTTCCATGCGACCACAGTGCCATGTATGTATGATACTTCCAATCACATCCAATAGCCAGCTCTTCCTCTTCTAGAGATATGGGTTCTCTGATCTGTCGAGCTGCTTTCAAAGTCTTGTCCAACCATGCCATTGTAGGGAATTCAGGTAGAGGAGCGAGATAGTCTGGCAAGGGTAAGCCTCTAGTCGTTCGACTTCGCCTGAAATCCCGTCGTTCTAGATTGCGTCTCTTTCTCTTCTTCGTACCTTTCAAGCCATTTTTGCATCGGAGCTGAATTTAGTATACAGAACTTCATGATCTTTTCTCGCATGGCCAGGTTCATTTTCTTCGGCACCCCTTGCCCTTGCGGCTCCTCTCCCACCAGTCTTGCATCCTCCTCATCGCTCCACAGTCAAGGCATTTCTGGGTCAGAAACAGATAGAAATTAGGTCGTCAATACAAGAGACTCTTGCACCAGCTATCCTTCTGCCATGCTCCCCTATGGACGCGCTTTTTGGCGAACAAAACCCTTAAGTGTTTTCATGAACCACTCTAGAAAGAACATCCAATGGCTGTGGACTGTACCTGCCACTACAACCTCATCTACTACATGGACGAGCAAGTGCATTTGGATAGTTAGGCAGCTCGTGGGTAGATACTTCTCAATCATGCAAACTGCCTCATGCAAACTACCTCGCATACTCTAGTCTTGCCCAATCTCCGTACACCTCGGTCCAGAGGTGTACGGAGATCAGGACCACCGGGTCAAAATCTCATCTTTATTGGTCAAATCCTATATGGGTAGACACATACGTGCAATCCCAGGTGTACATGGCAATGCATGTAGCAGACAAAACCCCTTTGCCTCTTTTAGTTCCATAGTTTCTTCTCTGTCTACGAACCCACCTGCCTCCATTCCGAGGTAGCCTGTCAGAGAAAGCTTTCCAATGCCGCACTTGATGAATCATATATTAAAGCATGACCATTTTTGTCATTTTTGTAATGTTCCGTCTGTTTGCAATTTTTTGCACAGGTTTTTCCAAGGATATTATGCCCATCCTGGTGTTTTTTTCACCACATGCACAAGCCATGGAAGTTCTCAGCCCAATGAAAGTTTTCTACTTGATTGTAAACCGGACAGGGCCTCCATGTCCAAGCTAGAAGATAATGTGGAGATGGATGAGCAACTTGAGAAAGATTCAGAAGCCTTGCATGGTTCTTGCTCAAAAAAGCGATCTCGATCTCTCTTTCTCTCTCGATCTCACTCTCGCTATCTCTCTTTCTCTGTCTCTCTCAATCTCGCTTTCGCTATCTCTCTTTCTCTCTCTATTTCCTTATTTTTCTATCTCTCTCTCTCTGTCTCGCTCTTCACTTCCCTACCTCTCTCTCTCTCTCTCTCTCTCTCTCTCTCTCTCTCTCTCTCTCTCTCTCTCTCTATATATATATATATATATATATATATATATATATATATATATATATATATATATAACTCTTTTTCTCTATCTCTCAGCTAGCTATTTCCTATCTCTCTCTCTCTCTCTCCCTACTTACCTCTCTCTATCTCTCTCTCTTCTGTGAGAAGAAGAAGAAGCTTTCCATCTCTGTGTGCTTTGTGCTTGTCTTGTGTAGCTCTCTTGCATCCTCATTCTTTACATAGCAGACTATGTGAGGGATAGTCCGCTTGTTATTCAAGGGATTAAGACATATCTTGAATTTTGGAAAAGATGGACTCTACTAAAGGGAAAGGAGCACGATTCTACAAAATACATGGAGCTTATTATTATTTATTGGCAAAAAATAATTAGTGAGCTTGAACAACCAACCAATAAACAAATTGGTGAATATACATCATTTTGGCCAAAGACTACAGGGAGTCATCGAATGCAACAGATAGAGGAAGACACAGATGAGTTTCAAGGATATGAAGAATTGAATGATCACGATGTTGGTCCTCAAAGTGCAAGGCCACAGGAATCTTTTAGGCCTCAAATTGATGTGAGGAAAGGGGATCAACAGATAGAGGAAGACACAGATGAGTTTCAAGGATATGAAGAATTGAATGATCACTATGTTGGTCCTCAAAGTGCAAGGCCATAGGAATCTTTTAGGCCTCAAATTGATGTGAGGAAAGGTGATTTTGTTCTTATGAGACCCGCAGATCCAGAATATCTGATATGGCTAGGAGATGCAGAGTCAGATGTTGATGTAGACAGCTCATCTCCTAACTACAAGAAAGTTTTCATTCAATATTGGGCACCAAAACATTGGAAAAAAAAATCCCACAATCCAAGAACAATATGACCAAAAATCATTGTAGAAATAGCCTTGCCAAGGTATTTTTATTCAAAAAGAAAAAACCACTCCTCACAAGAATTGCCACTATCCACCATGTCATTTTGGTCTACTCCTCGCCAATAGATGTGGTTGTTTGCATTTATCATAAAAAGTTGTCAAAAGAATATGTGGGTGTTCATTTCATGATAATGTGTGTTTTTGTCTTATGAGTATCCCCTTTTTTTCATTTTTGTACTCAGCTAGTCATCATCTATATCACTAGTATATGGAACCTGTGTGTGTGTGTGTGTGTGTGAGAGAGAGAGAGAGAGAGAGAGAGAATCCCACGAGCCCTCTTTTTTTTCTCATCCCCCACTTGCCAAAAGTTCTCAAATGGAATGCTAATGCATGGACCAATGACAAGTTAAGACATGTAATGCAACTCAATGCTTAACATATGTCCCCTCTTTCTTGCTAATCTTTACAACTTTTCCTCTCTTGCCTTTTGATTTATCTTTGGCAAGTATACACATAAACACTTGTCCAGCTTCCCATAAGGTAAATACAAGCTAATGGGAACATGTGGCTTGGCCAAACTTGGAAGGGAAGGACTAGAGTTAGGTTTCTAAATAGGAAAGGGCTGATCTTAGATTTTTCCTTCCAGTAATTAAAAGCCATAGAGTTACCTTCAATTTAACCAGCTTATATGTAAGACCTTTGCGATATCATTTGGAGGCTCTAGGAAGCTAACCTAGGCTAGAGTCTACATGCTAATTTAGGACAGACTCTAGTAAAATTAAACTTACCCTTGGGATTTGGTGATTCACCTCTTCAGTGAAAAATCCTTAGCACAATCCTTAGAAGTTGGTATTGAAGCTGCTAAATTTAGACTATCTCTTGCAAGCTAAATTTTACCCTAAGGCTTCCTAGTGGAAAAATTAAGATGGAAAATACTTTTGGAAGGTTAGAAACTTCTTTTCATTATAGACAATGGCTCTAAGCCAATCACATTTCTTTGTACCCCATAATTTTCATATATTATCATCACAGCATGTGGATCCACGTCTACATTGACTACACACTTTGTTTTTTCAATCATCTCCCTTCAATCCTTTATAAAAGAGCATGGCCAATGATGAAGATCTCAATAGTAGGTCGCAGATGGGAAGGAACAAGCCACCTCTATCAAAACAATTTATTGAAACTTCTAGAAGGAGGATAATTTAGAAAGCAACCCACCATTTTTCCAAGGCTGAAAGTCTATGTACCATTTATTAGACTCTCAGATACCGCTATCATATTGAGAGCTTTCAAGCATTGAAAGTTAAATTTAGGGAATGTAACCAATTTGGTTCCATAGGCCATATTTTTTCATTAATCTCTCCCGCCCTCTGTCTGTGTGTGTGTGTGTGTGTGTGTGTGGCATTTACTAGAGACAACGGGAGTCTTTATCGTCTTATTATGAAAATGAGTTTTCTTTCTTCTAGGAAGGCCTTCTTAAATTCTTTACCATTTCTTAGATTAGATTCACAGATATCCAGACATCCTTGGAGGACAAAAAAAACAACCAACAAGAGTTCACGAAATTGGAATGGGTGACCATAACTATTTTACACACAAAGCTCAAGGTCACGTACTAGTGTGGATGTGGCAGTCTAGTGAGAGTCATGCAGGCCTTTTTGATGCCCCCCCCCCCCCGCCCAAAAAAAGAAAGAAAGAATGGGTGCATCCATCAAACAGGACACCAATCAATATGTTAAAAGTATATTGTGAATGGAGACTTGAACCCTTGCCACATGTGGACATGTCTAATTGTGAGGTGCTATGGCGGCTTGATATAAGCAAAGCATTCATAATTAGTGCTCACTTAAATGTTTAATGAGAGCGTTAAAGCACCAATACAAACAAGACTAGGATATATTACTTGTGGAAAATATACAAATGGTGCTCTTATATAAAAGAGCCATATAGCGAAATACAAAGTGACATCATAGGTAAGGTGGTAGAAATATCAAAGATATTATTCATAGCACAGTGCCACACGGGCTATTAGGCTAGATAGTGTGCCACACAGGCTAATAGGGCTAAGAGGTGGTGCATACACCATAGCTAAGAATGGATTGAGCAATAGGACATGCCCACCCAACAATCCTCCCCTTGGGCATGGACTACAAATGAAGACAAGGTACATAATCCACTCAGGAGGACATTAAGATGAACTATCCACACAATATGACAATTTAGTATCCACACAGGATGACAGAATATATCCACACATGGTGAAAAACCTCTCCTTAAGTGAGAGAAGGTAAAAATTTCTTTAGAGTATGTCATCACAAAATACAAGGTTGTTATCTCCTTCTTCATAAGTTTCTTCTTTATCGTCTTCTTCAGCTATGTGTGCTACTCCTCACACTTTCTTCTTTACTTTGATGTTGAATCTTGCTTTGTTTTCAATGAAGTTGTTGATTATGGAGTTCCTTGCATAACATTTAGAAGGGGGATGTCCCTTCTTTCCACATACATTACAAGACCTATTCAAGCAGCAATCTTTAGCAATGTGGCCTATTTTGCCACAATCATAACATTTTCTCACTTTATTAGACATGGGTGATGGTACATATGCTCCTCCCCTTGAAGGAAGGTCTTTTAGGTGTTTCTTTTCTTTGGCCTGTAGTGAATTTACAACATCTTGGAGTGAAGGTGTGGGTTCTTTTTCTTCTAGCACAATGGAAATGTGATCATAAGAAGAAGATAATGCACTTAGAAGCACTGTAACTTTATCATCCTCTACAACTTCACACTGAATGTGGGGGAGTTGGGTAACAATGCTTTTTAGCCTATTGAGTAGGCTTGCTATATCTTCATTTTCGAGCATCATGAGCATGTAGAGTTGCTTTTTGAGACTTATTTTTCTTTTCTTAGTTTTTTCTCCTAAATTCTTTTGTAAAATATCCCAAGCTTCATTTGCATGATGGCATTCACCTATAAAATGTACATAAATATCATGTAGACAAGTGATTATGATGCCTAAAGCTTGTTCGTATTTGGCTTCAGTTTGTGCACTCACGGTGGCAATTGTAGCACTAGTTTGTACCCCTTCTAGTTTCGCTTGCTCTAAAGGTGCCTTAATTATTTTCCATTAGCTCTTTTTCATTAAATGCCCTCTCAATTTTTTAGCCATGTATGAAAGCCCTCTCCATTAAATTTTTTCACTCCTTTCTAACCCATTGTTCAACTAGAGGGGTCTTAGATTTAGAAGAGTCTGCTAATGCCAGTGTCTGCCTCTTTACAACTAATTAATCACCAAAGTGATAGCATACAAATTATACAAAATTCTTGCAAGATCTTAGAAATTAAGCAAAAAGCTTCTTGTAGATCGTTTTCACCGACTTCTTCAATGGGGGTGAATTGTGGTTGAACTTTGAGACAATGATGTTGAGGGGGTGGTTGTTGTCATTGCCTAATCTTTTTGCACCAATACTCCACATATTCTTGACTTGAAACTCGTGTTTTTTGTGGAGTTGAATTCTCTCTTGGCTTTTAAATTCAAAGCAGTGTTGCTACTAGCCATACAAGAAGTTCATGAACTAATGCCAATGATTTGTGTGAATGGACACTTGGAGAAAATTACAAAACCTTCCTTCAGCAACTTGTAAAGATATTGATAAAAAAAAATACTTCTGCGATTATGTGAAATGCCACGATGTTTACTATGTGTCACTGATAGGGTCATCGACTAACCAGGTGGTCTAGCGAATGGGCAACACAGCGAGAGCTGGGGCCTTAGAAGCTAGTGTGCAGCATGCCTATATGGTGCAACTGCCTGGCATGGCATTGGCAGCATGCAGGTGTGATGGCAGCAAGTGGGTAACGCACAAAGATGATGACGAGGACGATGATGACAAGGGAGCATTGCATGTTAAATTTGACGGGGTTGCTTGCCTTTGAGCATGTCGATGGTGATGCGGTTTCATGAAGAAAATGAGTGCAAGCAGAGAATTGTACTCGGGCTGCTTGGACGTGCAAGGAGACAAGCAAGCATCGATGGTAGGCTGACTTGAAACTCTGAGAGCGTTTAGTTGACTACCGACTTCGTGCACATGAAGGTCCAAGCACATGTGGGTTGTGAATTGGTACGTTCACAAGAAGATTTGGAAATTTTCTCCTGTAGGAAAATGGAGTCTTTTTCAGTGTTCTTCATACAATGCATAACATCATGAGCTTCTGCTCAAGAGGCACCACATAACTAGCTAGGTACGATTGGGGGCAGGGGACCACCAGTCCCTCCCATCGGGCCAGTGGTCCGCTTCCCCAATCGTACCTAGCTAGGTATACGGTGCTTCCCTCACACAAGCTCATGATGTTGAGATAAGTAGCAATGTGGAAATTATTGTGAGAATTTGTTCAAAACTTCTTGTGGTTGGGACCATGGGATCTATGTGTGGGTAGTTTGAATTTGTCCATCTTTTGGTCTTCCAATACCACATATATGATTCTCCTCTTGGATTGTCTCCAAGTGAGCGAGAAGGATATGCAAGCGAAAACAAGACGAGCAATTTGAGGTGAAAAAGTGATGCACGTTTAGTTTGGTGCCATATCATTGCCCCCTCACCTTAATGCCAAATTTTTTGGTATGCTCGTTTTTTTAAAGTTTGTATATGAGTCCTTTCGTGGCTTTCTTTGATGACAACGTAGAAAACTTGATTAGGAAATATGCGTAGTCATGACTGTTGCACGATGACTTGAATTTACCATGTACTTTAGCGTTGCAGCGTAGTCGCATACATGAAGACTTGTCGACCTGTGGTGCATATGTGTGTGTACTGTGTGTGTGTGTGTGTGTGTGTGTGTGTGTGTGTGTGAGAGAGAGAGAGAGAGAGAGAGAGAGAGAGAGAGAGAGATCTTCTATTGTGTGTGCACTCATGCACACAAAGGCTAAGTACTTTCATCTATGTCTTATGCATGCTTCCTCATAAAAGCAAGCTTCTAAGTTTATGTTAGCTGATCCCTGCAAGTTTCCAAAAGAGGATAATGCATCCCTATGCATAATAAATCTTAACTAATTGCTTCCACCTTAATAGCAAGGAATGGTTGACTACTATCTGCATCGAGGTTGAACAGGCAGCAGTGTCTTGTCACTTGCAGTCCCGTCTCATCATGCCATCCTCGGTGTTTCTTAGAAAGTTGCACTTTGGCTAGTAGGTAATATGTATAATGATGTTTGCCTTTTGTAATGCACCTCACTACATGTACAATTAACGTCATATGTTATGTTACTTTTCTCACACATTGCCCATCCATCTACTAACATAATATGGTGGAGTACATAACCTTTTACACGTGTCTCTCTCTGCGAGATGAAAGCTAAACGCCAAGTGAGATGAAGGGGAGCGGAAGAGAGAGAGAGAGAGAGAGAGGCCGCCGAAGGCGGTCGACGGTACTCGTATACTAGTTTATACTAATCCAACACTTTCCTGCTGTCCAGATATGCTTTTGGTGCTGACCACAGAAGACGAGACTGAGAGAGTCTCTTTCTCCTAAATCCTTTCAATATTCGACTGCACATTAGAAATGAGAGATGAAGAATGAAAAACTTACTCTCTACGAATGACAAGGGGAGAGTCACTTTTGGCATTGAAGATGAACGTATTTTCCACCCAATCAATGAGAGGGTTATGCTCACAAAACCATCGAATGCCCAAAAGCATATCACATCCTGAACGAGGAGAGACTACAAATTTCCTGCAGAAGGACACTTGTTGAATAGTGAACAAAACATCAAGGCACTCTTGCGTGATGAGAGAATCCATACCGGGAGAGAACCCAAACACCTCGAAAGGAGATGTCTTGCGAACCTCCAAGAGGGCTCTTGCGACAAGAGAGTCACTAATTAAATCATGCATACTGCCTGCGTCAAACAATAAGACGAAACGCTCACCATTCACATGACCATAACACTTAATGAGAGACTCATCAATGGGAGGATCATCATGAGAGACTTGGGTCACACTCGTGTTCTCATTTATTGCATTGATAGAGGAAGTGGGTTTTGTGGGTTCTTTAGAGTCGTTAGATTCAAACTTAGGACATGTTCTTTTTATGTGACCCTTAATATGACAATGAAAACAACGACCTTCCTTAGAATAAGTGCTTTGCTCTTTTGATGTGATATATCCTCCTAAAATGCCTTGTTTTGCTTTTTCATATGGAGTGAGCTTAGGTTTAGCAAGTGTGTTAGCTTTACCCTTAGGTTCATTTTGAGAGTTCTTTTCTGAGAGACTATTGGAAGATTGGTTAGAAGAGTTACCGCTCTTACCAGTTCACCGTTTTCTTACCGTTCTGAGGTTTCTGAGAGGTACTTATGGAAGTCTTGTTTAAGCCTTCATCTCTTGTGCGAGAGCAACCGCTACCACCTTGTTGAGATCGATTGGATCGAATACCTCGACATCATACTTGATATACTCGTCCAATCCATGAAGCAATGCCTCTTTGCGCTCCGCATCCGATTTGCGTAATTGAGTGCCGAGCTGCAAGACACGATTAGAGAAAGACATAACTGGCATACCATTTTTCTTGAGAGTGCGCCAATCATCCTTCAATCATGCGAGGTACTGGGGTGGCATAAACCACGCCTTGAGCTTGTCTTGGAAGTCGGCCCAATTGAAGGAAAGGGACGTGTCTCCGTCGGCTTCCTCTAGGTGCGTGGCCAATTGTGCCTCTTGCAATGCGTGGTACCAATTAATTGCATCACCGGCAAGGTACATGGATGTCGTCAAAACCTTGCTATTGCATGTCTTCTTAGTTGTCGCAAAATAATCATTAAATTGATGCAGCCAAGAATGAATAACAGTAGCATCGACCATCTTACCATCATACTTACTGAAAGTCAACTTCTCTATGACTGGGCTGTTGGAGTCCGAATCTCAGCTTGTGTCACTTGATGAACTACCAACATCTTTGGTTGGCTCGGACTTCGAGGCGAGAATCTGTTGAACCAATTCTTGCATGCGTAATTCTCTTTGTGCCTCACGATCGTTCTCCAAGGCCGCTCGTCTTTCTTCGGCCGCCAAGCGTGCATCATCGCGCTCACGAACCAAAGCTATCTTTCTTTCTTTTCGTTCCTTGTCCGCCAAGCGCGCTTGTTCACGCTCACGAATCATCCATTCCCTTGGAGGATGCCTGACGTTCTTGGCGCTCACGCTCCAAGGTAACGCATTGCGCTCCTTGTTGAGCCATCGCAACGCGATTCACTTCTTGTTGTGCCATTCCAATGCGATTCGCTTCTTGTTGTTGTGCCACCACAACATGATTTGCTTCTTGTTGTTGTTCCATCATGTCCATCATCGACTTGACCAAAGCCTCAATAGGATTTCGTACAATATGTGGAGTAGGTGGGGAAGGGGGAGGGTCCGAAAAACCTCCTTGTTGGTGGTGAGATTCTTCTTCGCTACTGTCATGCCCATCACCTCCATGTGAATTATCTATTCCGCTTCGCGTGATGACCATACACTGTGCTCTTTGGTTCTTAAGTTCACAAGGAACTTGGGTTCTTGAGGGTCTTTGAGGTTCTTGGGGGTCTTGAGGTTCTTGAGTTCTTGAGGTTCTTCTTTCTCTTGCAATCTGTGTTAGAGAAGGATATTCTCTTCACCCGAGTTCTGCTCTTTTTCGCGGGTGCACCCCTTGGCGGCCTTGCGCTCACACCAAGGTTGCTTTTTTCCACCTCACGTTGATTGGCCGGCAGCTAAGTGCACGTCCGCTCTCAATGAGTGAAAAGAGGCACAAGGGGAGGCTGGACAAGCCCTTCTTTCTTGGGTTTCCTGTCACTCTTCAAAAACACGATTAGGAATCGACACGCCCAAGAGGATTTGGGTTACGTGCGACCGCAGCAAGCAAAAAAAAAAGGCTCTATGGTTCTTTCCTTGAGTGATATGGAACACTGCCGAAGCTTTGATACCAATGTAAGGTGCAGCGGAAGTGAATGTTGAACTTTTCTTAAGATGAGTGCTCCGATCTGTGCTCAAGGTTCCTTTTACTTACGGAAGGGAGAGCCTTGCGTTCTTTATGAGAGAGTACAAATGATCACAAACAGAAGTGGATAAACTATGTGAATGAGAGAGATAGAGAGAGAAGAATACGACACCATACAAGTTGTCAAACACTCCTCCGAAGGTGCTTCTCTCGATGGAGAGAGAAGTCTATGATATTGATTACTGTTTGGAGGTGATAACAACATACAAGTGCCCACCTAGCCAAGGCGCCCGTTGGGTCAGCCGACCAAAGTTTTGATGTGGTCACATTATTTTTCCGATGTTTAATACATCAAACCCTGTAAAAGCCTAATGACAATCGTCTATGTCAAGTCTAAGTCAAAGATGTAATTTTTCCAATGATGTATGTAAAGGTCCATGAGAAGTTGGTCGCCGGCCACTTTAGAAAGCCCTAGGTTTATAATACACTAAGGTTAGTGTGAAAGGGGGATTATTTTTGGAAGATAAGTGACTATTGCGTTACGCACAGAGAGCTACCTCTTTGCTCCAACTTGTAATCATTGCTTTTGTGGCTACGGTAATCCAAATTCAGTTTTTTTTCTTGCATTGTGTTCCTCTTACTCTGCTCTTTCATTCAAGTGTAAGCATTCAAGATTCGGTGAAGGTTTCAAACGCATCTGTTTAGGCCTTAGATTGCTATTTTGAGTGTTTGTATGCGTATTTTATGTTGTTTTGACCCTAGGAGAGGCTTTAGAGACCCAAAACGACCCTTTAGGGTCATCCGTTTACTGTTTTTGCGTACTTTGGGACGAACGATCGTGATCCATGTACCTCCCCAGAATGCTGTGAAAGTGATAGGATATGTTCCTGATAGTCCCCTGTAGCTTCCCTTCAAGTTTCGTGCAATTCCGATATGATTTGCATGGTGAACGGGCGTGATGACTGTAGAGATGTGTAGAAGGACATAGGCAGATTACTTGGCTTTAGTGCGATTGATTTGCTTGTAGAGTTAGTAGTTGCATCTCTTCGAGTTCACTTCATTAGGGTTGACATCCTAGTGAGTTTCCATGCCTCATCCGAGTCGCTTCCTTGGTATTGATATTTATGTTGATGCTTGAGAGCTATGCTATGGACTTCCGTCGCGGCGACCCGCAAACATTGGCGCCGTTGCCGCGGAATGAATCTTAGGTGATGAGTTACCGAGTGCGTATTTAGAGTTTTCTTATTGTTCCAAAAGATAATTTCCATTCCATTTACATTTCAGTGAAGCATCTAGACAGGGGTTTAGTGCTTAGTGGAGTCTAGGGTCGATGGACCGGCTAGATCTACTCTTGAGAGATATAGGGAGTTGTGAGTGAGGTTGCTTTAAGCATTTTTTCTCTTCAAATTTTTTTGTATCGATTGAGTACTGATCCATCATCCGTTTTTTATCCTGTTTGTTTTGTTTGATTCATTTTCTTATGTTCTTTCATGTCTGTACTTAGGAGTAGGATAAGTAAATCACATTCTAGTCAGATTTGGGGCAAAAGATAGAGTCAAAAACACCAGAAAACCATAACTTTGGCAAAAGGGCCATAAGACTCTAAAATTAGAAAATCTGACCAAACAGAGCTGAAATTGATTCAAATCACAAAGTGGTAGCACAAAACACTGGGAAATACTTGTCAGAGAGAGCCTGTAAAATTTCATCATATTTGGCTCTGGTACTACGATCACGATCGGTGTAGCTCAGTGTCAGAATTGTACAAGATTTGACATGTGCCTTCCTGATAAGATTCTTAACAAGTTTGTCTAAAGCAACCACACCCAAAAACATCAAAAATCAAGGAAATCAAGCCACTTGGGTAAAACTAGCTTGACAAACCCAGAAACTGTAAAGTCTTAACTTTTGGTGATCCAAATGCAAAAAGACTTGGGGGATAGCCTTAAAACATCAGTGTCTACAAGCATGCCAAATTTGGTTGAATTTGGGCTCAGAACTACGATTGCGATCGGTGTACCTAGACCTCAGATTTGTACCAGATTTGATGAGTAGACTCTTCAAGGGTATACAAACATAAAAGTCTAAAGGACCTAGGGTCAAAAACCACAACAAATTGGTCAAAACCACTGAACACAGATCCAAGTCAAAAACTGCTAAATTGGCATAGAAATTGACTTTCAGTAGACCAAAACACATCAAAACTTGGAAGAAACTATGCAGAGGGATAGCCTGTGCATAGGACAAGCCTAGGTATCTCTCAAATCCCAAATCAAACATCAAAATCAATCAAACCTAATAAAATTGGAAATCAGGCACTTCAGACGAAGAATCTGTAAATTCTTAACGTTTTTGAGTCCAAATACAAAAGTGTTTGGCAGGTAGTCTTAAAATAGCCTAGTGAACAAGCTGGTGAAGTTTCATCCAATTTGGGCTCCAAACTACGATCGCGATCGGTGTATCTCAGTGCCAGATTTTGACCAGACTTTACCCACACATACACCTAGGTTATATAAGATACCAGGAGTTTTCAAAATTCAAAAAAGTGACCAAAATAGCCGAAAATAGCAGACAGTCAGAAAACCACTGCAGTAGACCAAGATCTGGTGAAAACTTGACTTTTTCTTGTCCAAATTCAAAAAGATTTGGGGAGTAGACTGTACACATCATTGTCACAAGTTTCACCTGAAAAGGAGCTGGTACTACGATCGCGATCGGTGTACCATAGTGACATTTTGAGTTGAGACTTGGTGAGTAGGTAGCTGATAACTAGACAAACAACTTTCTCAAAAGAACCAGGGTCAAAAAACCAAAAGACAGTTGTCAAATAGGGAAAACACTGATCACTAATCCTTCAGACCAAAATTTTGAGAAAATTCAAGTTTTTGTGATCCAAATGCAAAATGGGTTTGGGAATAGACTAATCATACCCATGTCTATCAACTCCTAAAATTTCATGCAAAAAGGAGCTAGAACTAGACTAATCATGCAAAATGGGTTTGGGAATAGACTAATCATACCCATGTCTATCAACTCCTAAAATTTCATGCAAAAAGGAGCTGGAACTACGATCGCGATTGGTGTACCCCAGTGACATTTTGAATTGAAAATTTATGAGTAGGTAGCTGGCATCTAGTGCAAGATATTTTCCAAAAGGAACAAGGTCAAAAAAGAAAAAGAAAGTGGTCAAAAGTCCTAGTTACACAATCAGGCCAATAACCGCAAAACCACCTGGGATTTGGGTTTTCATTGGTCAAAACATCTCCAAATTCAAAAATACAAAGACACTTGGTATCAAGACATCAAGGGCTAGCTACTGTGCAAAAATCTTCCAAATCTGTGACATGGGGTCAACGTTCACGATCAGTGTACCTCTACATAGTGAGGGTATTTGACTTCATAAGTTTGTAGATCTACTTGAGTACATCCCAAATCTCAAGTTTGAGTGAAAAATACCCTCTGGAAGCCAAGATACAAGCACAAAATCTCTTTGTGTCCTGGTCCTGAGACTGTTTTGAGTGTTGTTCCAAGTGCAGTTCACTAAAATTGCTCTAACTTTTGATAGACAACTCCAAATTGAGTCAGGTATAGCTAGGAAGACAGCTTGCAAGCAATTTTACTAGGTTTCCTAAATCCAAACTTTTAGGGTACCCCAAGACCAGTTTCCAGAGACCAAAAAGTCATAAATTTCTGACTTTTGAGAGACCTGACCAGGGGCAAAAAGAGATAAGTTTCACTAAGCCAAAGTGAGCTTGTCAAGGACTATCTTGAGAGTATTGAGTGAGGCTTAAACATGACAACTCATCCATCATTAGGGTTTCCCACTCAACTCAGAGCTATGCCACCTACACAAACAGCCAGAAATACTGCAACACCTATAACAAGAGGGTTGAGACAAGACCATGAGGCTTATCAATCATATCAAGCCAAACCTCAAGGCATGGCTCATGGATATTTGTTAAGTGATCATGTAACTCACTGGAAGCCAAACCAATCAACTAAAATGCGGAGGTTTGGAAGAGCAAAAGTGGAAATTGCTGGAGACTTAGAGGAGAAGCATCCTCTAATCAACAAACCCAACGTGAGGTTCATCAAAACCAATGAAGCCAGGAGAGTTCTAATGGATTACACTTATGATGGCCTTTATAGGTTACCTATTAAGGATCAAAACAACTTCTATAGATGTTTAAATTCCATTATTGAAGAGTTGACAGACTACAAGAACCTCTATGTCTTCACATACACAGATGACCAGGGAGTGCAAGTTCTAATGGTAGATAAGTATGGACGAGAGTACAAACTTATCAGCCCAATTGAGCTAGAAAGATATACATACATGGGTACTCCAATATCTGCTTACTACTTTCAACCGAGTGTAAGCGTACCAAGGTTTTTTGAAACTGATTTGCAAGAAGCTAACATTGAAGCTATGGGATCAAATGGACCTCAAACATCCAAAATAGATATTCATGGGAGTGTAGCTCCTACCTCATTGAGTGGAACCAAGATACCACCAATTAGACTTACAAATCCATCAACATTTCCAAAACATGTCTCAAAGGGGATTCCACCAGGATTTTCTCCAAGACGAGAAGAAGGAACGAGGGATGTCTTTGTGAGAGACCCCAACACGCTAAGATACATGGTTGAATCAGAACCAATGAGACCATATCAATTGGCCAAATGTGTCAAGAAGAAGTATGATGGATTAAGGGATCCATACGTACATGCATCCTTGTTCAAACAAGTGTTAAGAGACGAACAAGTATTTTATTTTCATACACAGTATGAGGGATTTGGCTTAACCTTGGAAGGGATAGCATTGAATTGGTTCCAACTGTTGGACAAAAATGCCTTCTCAAACGTTGAACAACTGTTGTAAGAATTTGTTGTGGAGTTCTCTAAAAGGGGAATCAAGCATAACACAGTGTCCCAAATCTATGTATTCAAGCAAAAACAAGATGAGAGAGTGAAGGAAGCATCGCTACGCTTCAAACGATATATAGAGAGATGTCCGGAACGTGAGTTACCACAGGATGAAAGATTATCAATTCTCTTCATAGAGGGTTTTAAAAATGAAACTCTCAAGAAAGATTTGCACTTAAAAGGATGTACTTCCTTTGAACAAGTCACGAGAGAAGCGTTATACCTAGTTGACAATTGTAAAGCCTATGGCGAGGAAATTGGTGATACAAAGATCACTATGGATAATGCTCCTTTAGCATCTAGTGAGACCAACACAAGGCAAGTGGTTATGTCTCAATTAATGACCAACCTAGATGAGCTAGCAGCGCAAGTAGCACAACAAATAAAATGGTGTGCCATTGAGCAAAAATGGACCAATCATGAGATGAGTGAGTGCTACTATAATCAAACCTACACGAGGGGGATACTATTTGGACATCAAATAGAAAAAAAAATTCCATTACCAAATCATCCATTATTTCAAAATAGGGTTGTATCAAGGGCTTTACAAAGAGCTGAGGTATCTAGGCTAGGGCAAGAACCGATGAGAAAACTCTATTCATTGAATGAGGACACTCTGATGTTCATAGACAATCAAGAGCGTAGACCAGAGACCATTCTAGCTAAGCAAGAACAACCATCAATTGTGCCACTAGTGACTCAACAAGATGGACCATGATACAAGTGTGGAGGTAATCATTAGGCCAAGAATTGTTCTCGGAGATAATTGGATATTGTTTGGAGTGTGCCATTACACACGTTGTTCCTAATTGTCCTAAACACCCAAACAAACAGGGGAAGACAACAATGAATTTTGTGGGAGTATTACCTTCTCCAAGTGGATCAAAGGAAAAACCCAAAATTCCTGTGAAGGTAGTGACTAGAGCCCAAGGAAAAGAAAATGCTAAGGACCAAGCTAATGAGGAGAAAGATCAACAACCCAAACAAGGGGAAACAACTAGTGTGTCAGTGAGGACTGGGAGAAAATCCTTGAAAGCCAAAAGAGACAGAATTAAAGCAAAAACAATTACAAATCAAACTACACTACAAACAGAATTACAAATCAAACTACACTACAAACAGAATTACAAGAGACAAAGGAGCAGTTAAAACAAGAACGGGAAAACAAAACGGTGGTGAGCGATAAGAAACCAAGGAAGGCGTCTTGCGGAGGATCTGTGTAGGTAGACAAAGTCCTTGAGCCATTAGATGCTGCACTGGAAGCATATGAGGCTAGATTGAAACCCAACCAAACGCTAGAGCAACAAGGGATGAAATATCCTCATGCTGAGGTAGGGACTGAGAGGTTGAAAATGTGTAAGGAATTGGTAAAAACTGCACAGGCAATGATGGAGCTTGAAGCACCAATTCCACCTCTAGAAAAAAACCAAAAAGTCTTGGATTTGAAATGCCTAGAGGTGATAGATTTACTAATGCTATAGATAGATTTTCTCCTTAGGTTCACTTATTGAGATTGACACCCTCAACGAGTCTCCGTACCCCATCCAAGTCGCTTTCATGAGTATTGACATTATGTTAGTTCCATATAGCTATGTTGCAGACATCCAATCGTAGTGACCCACTAACAACACCCGTGGTTTAGAGTATTGTAAATTTCAAAGAGTAGTGTAGGTTTAACATTGATAAACTGGCACTGATTCCTATCAATAATGGTTAAGGAATAGGCAATTCTAGAAAGATTCCATAATGGGACTCGATGGTGTTCCCCATATCTTGTAAATAGGCATGCTAACTGAGGTAATAAATAGCAATTCCGCTTAGTACCCTATCAATTAATGAACAAATCCAACCTTTCAAAGATTACTCAAGGACCTCTCTTCTTAACTAAGAAAAGAGAAAACTTAGCTCTGATACCCATGTCAGAGAATCTAGTATTTTCTTACAAACACAACGGAATTAAAATTATGGAAGGGGAGTTTTCCATTGGTTTCATTGTTGTAGCTTGTTGCTAATTCTATAGTTGGCTTAGGTGCACTTAAAATCCTTACTAGACTTCTTAGTTTGTAAAACTTTCTCGTGCCAGATATTAGTGTTTCTCAATGGAAGTTTCTCCAGCTCAAGTGGAAAATATGGCTTGTGAAAAAACAATTTTTGTCGATGATTCGTTCCGTTGATTCAATAAGAGCTGGCTAGCTCTAATCAGAGCGAGTTAGAGATAAATTCAACTCAAAATGTGGCATTACATAGGCTCTTCAATAGCCAGATTTGGATAGAATTCGATCTTGCCTCGTGATTGGCAAAGAAAATTCAATCCGCTTTTATACGAATTTACCTTCAAAAATTCTCAAATTTTAATGAATGAAAAAAGGGCCAACTTGAAGGTCTCATAGCTTTTAGGTCAAGTTTGAAAGTTTTTGCCGGGATTAACCCTAAAGCTTGTAAAATTTTACCAAGTTTCTTCAAGACAAGCTTTGCAGTGCAAGCCGCAATTTTGCAAGTTCAACTCGTGTTAAAAATACACTCATGAATGTTGTTTTTTTGCTAGAAGCCTATGCAATGGAGGGTGTTTGCTCGACTATGATGGCTTTTGAACTATGCTCCATGGATTTCAATTGATTTTGATGCGGTTCGGTGCTTTGAAGAATCTTCTTGGGATCATGTGGTTTTGATTTGAGGCTCTAGGAGTTTCTTTTTTGTTTTCTAATCGCACTCGATGGTCTTTTTTGATTGTGTTCAAGAGGACTCCATGGTTTTCAACTTGATGCTTGGCGAGATATTTATGGGCTCGGGGATTTCCAACGGGGACCCATGGAGTTTCGAACTCTCGTGAGAAGATAGGGTTCACTTTATCCAAAACTTGTTCAAATCTAAAGCTGTCGACCTTAAATTTTTACGAGGTGGATTCTACACTTTCATTGAAAAGTTTAGACTTATGTCGAATCTTTCTTCTCATGCATAGTTTTCACCTTCTCATAAAGGGGTGAAAAGGATCCGAAGCAGACTCCATATAATCGGTTTCTAGAGTTTGAGAAGGTGCGTGAAAACTATTCCAAAGATGGAATTCCCCTCTTTTCACAAGGCTAGAGTGCGATGATGCCCAATCTTGGGTTTTTTTCACACAAATCATAGTTATCAATAAGATGTATTGGTGCAACTATGCCAAAATGGGCATAGTTAAAAAAGACCTTGCATAGTTGCATAAAAGACAAGTAACTAGTACATGTGTGACCATGCAAGAGGCACAATTATGTCAAAGAGTAATTGTTAACTATGCACCGCGTGACCATTGCCTTAATGATGTTTCTTTGCAAGTGTGATTTGGTATGCTAGTTGTGTCGTTTTCCATTGAGCTCTATGTGAGCTTTACTCAAGTGAAGCAAACACATCCCTTTTCCACCAGTCAGGCTCACAAAGTGAGCTCAAATCAAAATTGAAAGGTTAGGCATTACCAACTCAACGTTATTTATCAAACAGCTTTGAAAGATTTCATTTCCCATTATCTGGGACAAGTGAATACTTCAACATTTAAATTTTCTTTTGCAAGCAGGTCGAGCTCGGTAAGCAGGTAGCGATGGCTTGGTATGGAAGAGTTGAGATGGCTATTTTACAGTGGTAGAGGACCATTTCAAGCGCGGTAGGTGCATATTGGTAACGCAGCTTTAGACTTTGCAATGTCCACTCCGCCTCCATTATCATGTTTGTTGCTAGTTGTGCGGTCATTCGGAAGCTTAAATGCAACTTATGTGAATCAACGCTAGTCATTCAATCACACGATGAGTGAGCATTACCATTTCTTGATTTTTGACATTGAGAACACAGTTAATGATCTTGCTGAAAATTATACGCTATCGTGGGAATGGCAACTCCCTCGTATTATTAAAATTGGGGAGGACTATGCAAACTCCCCCTGTAAGGAGACTTGCATGTTTTTTGTTTTGAAACATGAAAATGGAACAAGAAACAATTAATAACATTGACATCTTGTATCATTAAGAACATTGAGCTTAAACCCTTCTTGTGGTTTTTCACAAGGTAAACCTTTGTTGAAACACTACGATTGATCCCATTTTTACAAGGTACACCTCTCCTTGCTTCATTTTTTAATAGCATAAAAAATAGAACTTATCGAATTTTTTTCAATTGAGAAGTGTTGAAATGGCATATACAAATTTTCAATACTTTGTTCAATCTCAATTCAATGCGCACACAGCTAACAAAGCACTCTACTTGGTGACCCTAAGACGCTTTTCTCTTTCCTCAGTGAATCTAGAGTGAGCCACTTGGCACAATCATAACCCTTGATCTAAACTGCAAATCTACTATCACCTGCCTCGGGCTTGTGTCAGCTTTTTTAGGAGCAAAATGGGCTCTATTCATAGCGGGCCAAGATCTCTTAGCATCGAATTAAGCAAGGTTAACGCAAGCCAAGGAGGCTATATATGCCGCATGTCAGGAGTTGTGGGTGTGGCAATATAAATAGCTTGTGTATATGTGTGTAAAGACGTCGCTGGATGCATGAGCAGTTCAAGAGGAGCTAGTAGTGTACAACCAAGATTGCCGAATTGTCTACTTGTGTAGGAGATGAAGCTACATAGAGTTGTTCCCTAAGACTTCCATGACGATGCAAGGGTGAGTGCGTTGTTGTTTTCCTTGTGTGGTTGGAGGCAAGAGATCGGGCGCTGTTGTTGTGAAAGCCGTGGGCAGTGCATGGGGGGTGTTCATTACTGAGTTGACAATGACCAAAGCAAGCTGGAGAAAGCCCATGAGTGCTTGAGAACATGATTGGAGGTTGATAATCTGATATAATTGCCAAGTTAGTAGTGGGCCGTGCACGTGGTATGTTGATGCAGAACCTAGGAACAACCCTTGAGTTTGAGCTCATCAAACATTGACAAAGACAACAAGATGATGATGAAGAAGCATGAAAGTTGCTTGCAGCTGTGTGCAATTTGGAACCATGACTAGAAACCAACGCAATGTTTGCAATGCGAAGAACCATGACTTGTTGGAAGAGTGTTGCTTGTATCCACCTTACTCATCATCAAGAACCCTTCCATCAATTCTTTATCTACATTGATGATAGTCCAAGGGAATGTCAAAGAGTAATTGTTAACTATGCACCCCTTTGCCTTAGTGATGTTTCCTTGGAACTGTGATTTGGTTTGTTAGTTGTCGTTTTCCATTGAGCCCTATGTGAGCTTTACTCAGGTAAAGCAAACAAATCCCTTTGCCAGCCAGGCTTACAAAGTGAGCTCAATTCAAAATTGAAAGGTTAGGCATTACCAACTCAAAGTTTTTAGCACCAAAAGCCTTTTGAATCACCTACTGATTGTTGCCCCTGATGAAAAGTCATATGAGAGGTGCCTGAGCACTCATTCACACTGCTTTCATTTGAATACAGACGGAGTAGATGTTGGAATTAGGGTTGCAGAGAAACGCACACAACTTGGAGAAGACGAAGGAAGCTCAAGGCACACAATAGAGAGTGTGTTACTTAGTGTGCAATAGAAAGATAGATAGCCCTAGAGCGATGGGCGTATATACAATGCAAGGGGAAAAAACCTCCTAAAGAGGGAAAAAATGCTCCGGCGGTCCTAGTGTGTTCACACACATCACTACCACATGTATATGGTAACAAATCCCCTCTGGAGTGATGCGGTGAACGAGAGCTGGCACATGAGTAAAGGGAAGTGCCATGCCCTGAGGACATGATCAGTCCACAAAGGGGAGTAAGCCCAAAGCTTTGTGGAAAGCTTCGAGCTTCTCACAAGACAGTGCCTTTGTGAAACGATCCGCAAGGTTGTCCTGTGTTGGCACATAAGTCAAGTTGATCTCTCCTATTGAGAGCCTCTCCCTGACACAGTGGTAATGCACCTCGATGTGCTTTGTGCGAGCATGAAAAACTGGGTTCCTCGCAATTGTCAATGCACTCTGATTGTGAGTATAGATAGTGCTGCTAGTGTCCTATCCAACAACCAAATCAACCATAAGGCGTCTGAGTCATACACACTCAATCGTAGCTCTGAAGACTGCCTTGTACTCAGCCTCACAACTCAAAGTGGCCACAATAGGTTGCTTCTTACTCAACCATGATATACATGAACTGCCAAGCATGAAACAAAAACCACTTGTGAACACTCTCATGTCAAAACAACCAGCCCAATCTGAGCCCGAAAAGCATGTAAGTCTGGCGGCAATGATCCCCCCTTGGGATAAAACAAGCCAAGATGTAAAGTGCCACTAAGGTAGTGAAAAATCATCTTGACAGCCTGCCAATTCTTAGACCTTGGGCTATGCATAAATCGGTTAACTGTGAGACTTCAAACTAAATATCAGACCTTGTGTTGCATCATAAATGAGACATCCAACAACAGTTTGGTAAAGAGTGACATCAGCAGGATCGCGAGCATCATGTAGACTCAAATTCAAACCTGTTTCCATAAGAGTGGCAATAGGTTTGCAATCCTCAAGTCTAAACTTACATAGCAATGTCTCTATGTAACTTTTCTGACACAAGGCAATACCACCATCACACTGCTTAAACTATATACCGAAGTAATGATGCAACAGTCCTAAATCTTTCATCTTGAAAGTAGCATTCAAATCAGCCTTGAATTCAGCAATATGTCTCTCATTTGGTCCAGTGATCAGCAAATCATCTACATTAAGAACCACAATGAGAAGTAAATCACCCTCACGCTTTACATACAATGTGCTTTCTATTGGACTGTTACGAAAGCCTTATTTGACCAAATGAGTGTCAACTTTCTCATACCAAGCACGAGGAGATTGCTTCAACCCATACAAAGCCTTCTTACATCTGCACACTTTGTCCTCTTGTCCTTTCTTGACAAAACCGCGAGCTACGTTACATAAACTTCCTCAAATATGTCACCATTCAAGAAAGCACTAACAATGTCTTATTGATGTCCATCCCAACCAAAATGAGCTGCCAATGCACATAGAAAACTCACAGTAGTCATACGACAAGTGGGAGCAAAACTTTCTTCATAATCTATGCCTTTTTACTGTGCATAACCCTTGCAACAAGTCTAGCCTATGGCGATCAATCTCACCATCCGGCTTGCGTTTCAACTTGTAAACCCACTTTGTACTAATGGCCTTTTTGCCAAGAGGCAAATCACATAAAGTCCATGTGTCATTTTCTATAAGTGCATCATATTTTGATTGCATGGTAGCCATCCAATTTTTTGAATTTTGTGCTTCATCAAAAGACAGAGGTTCCTCAATATCATGTAGGCTAGAAATACCCAAAGCATAACAATCTAATACATAAGATGCATGGCGAGAGCTTGAACAAGTATGACTAGACAAAGATGCATCCAATTTACTATCACGCAATGTATGCACCGGCCGTTTTGGCATACGTCTAGCCTGCTCATTTTCAGCCCTTTCCTCATCAAGTACATCATGTACATCTGCATCAGTAATAGGCTAATCTGTAACATTTTCAAAAACCCCCATAGGCTGTACATTTGCCTCATTGGAATTGACATTGGTATTTCCACCACTGAAAAGAGGCAACAAAGTGTCATAAATGTCTTGTGAGCTTACATTACTATCTCTAGTACATGATAGCAAGGGCTGAACAGAATTCCACAAACAGTACACTCCGTGAAACCAGAATACGCTTTGTTTGCGAATGATACAACTTGTAACCTTTGCTTTCAACAATATAACCAACAAAAATACATTTGACAACCTTATCATCCAATTTTCTGCGGTGTGTTTGTGGCACCAAAGCATATGACAAACATCCAAAAACATGTATGTGCTCAATAGAAGGCTTTCTATCATGACATGCTTCATATGGAGTAATAGACTGCAAAGATTTCGTACGACACCTGTTATCATCCAATTTTCTGCGCTGTATTTGTGGCACCAAAGCATATGCCAAACAACCAAAAACATGCATGTGCTCAATAGAAGGCTTTCTATCATTCCATGCATCATATGGAGTAATAGACTGCAAAGCTTTTGTACGACACCTGTTTAGTACATTAGTGGCACACATGATGGCCTTGAGGCAAAAAGAATGCGGCAAAGTTTGACTTTTGATTATACATCGTGTCATTTTTGTAAGTGACCTGTTTTTCCTCTCAGCAACATCATTTTGTTGAGGTGTATAAGGTATTGTACGTTGGTGGGATAATGGCATTGTACATTGGTGTTTTTTCCCACGACTAGCCAGAAATGCATTAAATTCATGAGACATACTCCCCCCCTCGATCAAAACAAAGGGTGCCCATAGTACATTTCGAGACATTTTCAGCCATAGCCAAACATTGTTTGAAGCACATAAAAACTTTGGACTTCGCTTTAAGCGAAAATACCCATGCATGTTTGGAGTAATCATCAATGAAAGTCACGAAGTAAAGGTAATTGCCCAAGGACGGAGTTTGCATGGGTCCACAAACATCACTATGCACAAGCTGCAACCTACACGTGGCCCTAACAGAACCATCCTTTGGAAACTTCGAACGCTGTATCTTGTTGGAACTAGGGTTGCATAGAAACACATACAGCTTGGAGAAGAGGAAGGAAGCTCAAGGAAGACAATAGAGAGTGTATTACTTAGTGTGCAATGGAAAGATAGGTAGCCCTAGAGTGATGGGCTTATATACAATGCTCGGGGGAAAAAACCTCCTTAAGGGGGAAAAAATGCCCCGGTGGTCCTAGTGTGTTCAGACACATCACTACCACATGTATATGGTAACAAATCCCCCCTGGAGTGATGCGGTGAACGAGAGCTGGTACATGAGTAAAGGGAAGTGCCATGCCTTGAGGACATGATCAGTCCACAGAGGGGAGTAAGCCCAAAGCTTTGCGGAAAGCTTCAAGTTTCTCACGAGACAATGCCTTTGTGAAAAGATCTGCAAGGTTGTTCTATGTTGGCACATAAGCCAAGTTGATCTCTCCTGCTGAGAGCCTCTCCCTGACATAGTGGTAATGCACCTCAATGTGATTTGTGCGAGCATGAAAAACTAGGTTCCTCGCAACTGCCAATGCGCTCTGACTGTCAGTGTAGATAGTGTTGGCAGTGTCCTGTCCAACACCCAAATCAGCCACCATAAGGCGTCTGAGCCATACACACTGAACCGTAGCTGTGAAGACTGCCCTGTACTCAGCCTCACAAATCAAAGTGGCCACAGTAGGTTGCATCTTGCTCAACCATGATATACATGAACTTCCAAGCATGAAACAAAAACCACTTGTGGACACTCACGTGTCAAAAAACAACCCAATCTGAGTCCGAAAAAGAATATAAGTCTGGCGGCAATGATCCCCCCTTGGGATAAAACAAGCCAAGATGTAAAGTGCCACTAAGCTAGCGGAAAATTCTCTTGACAGCCTGCCAATGCTTAGATCACCTTGGGCTATGCATAAATCTGCTGACCTGTGAGACTGCAAACTGAATATCTGGCCTCGTGTTGCATACATAAATGAGGCAGCCAACAGCAGTTTGGTAAAGAGTGACATCAGCAGGATCTCCAGCATCATGTAGACTCAACTTCAAACCTGTTTCCATGGGAGTGGCAAAAGCTTTGCAATCTTCAAGTCCAAACTTACATAGCAATGTCTCTATGTAACTTTTCTGACACAAGGCAATACCACCATTACACTGCTTAAACTGTATACCCAAGTAATGATGCAACAGCCCCAAATCTTTCATCTTGCAAGTAGCATTCAACTTAGTCTTAAATTCAGCAATATGTCTCTCATTTGGTCCACTGATCAGCAAATCATCAACATAAAGAACCACAATGAGAACTACATCACCCTCACACTTTACATACAATGTGCTTTCTGTTGGACTATTACGAAAGCCTCGTTTAACCAAATGAGTGTCAGCTTTCTCATACCAAGCACGAGGAGATTGCTTCAACCCATACAAAGCCTTCTTACATTTTCACACTTTGTCCTCTTGTCCTTTTATTACAAAACCTCGGGGCTGCGTTACATAAACTTCCTCAAATGTGTCACCATTCAAGAAAGCAGTATTAATGTCTGATTGATGTACATCCCAACCAAAGTGAGCTGCCAATGCACATAGAAAACGCACAGTAGTCATACGACAAGTGGGAGAAAAAGTCTCTTCATAATCAATGCCTTTTTGCTGTGCATAGCCCTTTGCAACAAGTCTAGCCTTATGGTGATCGATCTCACCATCCGGCTTGCGTTTCAACTTGTAAACCCACTTCGTACCAATGGCCTTTTTGCCAGGAGGCAAATCACATAAAGTCCATGTGTCATTTTCTATAAGTGCATCATATTCTGATTGCATGGTAGCCATCCAATTTTCTGAATTGGATGGCTACCATGGTAGCCATATTCTGATTGCATCATCCAATTTTCTGAATTCTATGCTTCATCAAAAGACAGAGGCTCCTCAACATCATGTAAGCTAGACACAGCCAAAGCATAACAATCTGATGCATAAGATGCATGGCGAGAGCCTGAACGAGTAGGGCTAGACAAAGATGCATCCAGTTTACTGTCACGCAAAGTGTGCACCAGCCATTTTGGCATACCTCTAGCCTGCTCATTTTCAGCCCTTTCCTCATCAAGTACATCATGTACATCTGCATCAGTAATAGGCTGATCTGTAACATTTTTAGAAACCCACACAGGCTGTAGATTTGCCTCATTGGAACTTACATTCGTATTTCCACCACTGAAAAGAGGCAACAAAGTTTCATAAATGTCCTGTGAACTTACATTACTGTCTCTAGTACATGACAGCAAGGGCTGAACAGAATCTTCCACAAACACTACATCCTGAGAAACCAGAATACGCTTTGTTTGCGGATGATATAACCTGTAACCTTTGCTTTCAGCACTATAACCAACAAAAATACATTTGACAGCCTTATTATCCAATTTTCTGCGCTGTGTTTGTGGCACCAAAGCATATGCCAAACAGCCAAAAACACGCATGTGCTCAATAGAAGGCTTCCTATCATGCCATGCTTCATATGGAGTAATAGACTGCAAAGCTTTCGTAGGACACATGTTAAGTACATAAGTGGCACACATGATGGCCTCAAGCCAAAAAGAATGCGGCAAAGCTTGACTTTTGACCATACATCGTGCCATTTCCGTCAGTGACCTGTTTTTCCTCTCAGCAACACCATTTTGCTGAGGTGTATAAGGCTCTGTACATTGGTGTTTTATCCCACGACTAGCAAGAAATGCACTAAATTCATGAGACATATACTCCCCCCCTCGATCGGAACAGAGGGTGCCCATAGTACATTTGGAGACATTTTCAGCCATAGCTAGAACTTGTTGAAGCACATAAAAACTTCGGACTTTGCTTTAAGTGGAAATACCCATGCATGCCTGGAGTAATCATCAAAGAAAGTCACGAAGTAAAGGTAATTGCCCAAGGACGGAGTTTGCATGGGTTCACAATTATCACTATGCACAAGCTACAACCTGCATGTGGCCTGAACTGAACCATCCTTTGGAATCTTAGAACACTGCATATTACCCAAAATACAGCCTTCACAAACATGTTTGACAGGTGCTTCAAGAGGTGGCAAAGAAGCAACCATATCAGATATTTGCAAATGCAGCAAACTAGCAAAATTCAGATGACCAAAACGTGCATGCCAAATTTTTGCATCTAAAATAGCCCTGGAATCTGCAACAGCATTTGCAAAGTTTTGTCCACACTTGTCATACAAAGTGAGCTTATACAGCCCATGGCACAAAAGGCCAGATGCAACAATTTCATCACCAAAATTGAGATCATGAACTGTACATCTATCATCCTCAAATTTGACTACAAGTCCAAGTCTAGCAAGTGCGGATACAGACAAGAGATTCTTTTTGATCCCAGGTACATAAAGTGCATCAATAAGTGTGAAGGAATTTCCATTAGCAACAATGAGCACAATATTTCCAACTCCATGAACTGGATAAGAGGCATTGTTGGCACAAGTGATAGAATTCCCATGAGGGACAGACTCGAGAGAGGTAAACAATTCACGATGTGAGGTAATGTGCTTTGTAGCACCACTGTCAAAATACCACACATGTGAATCTGTAGCAACTGACAAGCATGCATCATTAACAGCAAGATTGTAAGTGCACTCTGCGCTAAAAGCCCAATTTGCATCAACATCAGCAACACAGTCTCCTTTCACAGAAGTCTCAACAATGGCTGCATTTGTAGTGGAACCAGCATTTGCAGTGGAACCACCCTCTTTCTTCTTAGCCTCTTTTGCCTTCAACTTAGGACACTACTTGATCAAGTGATCATTAGCTTTACAATAATGGCAACGCATCTTCTTTTTGACCTTGTCACCAGAATTGCCCGACAAAGTGCTGCCAGCAGAAGCATTAGGAACAGAAGTTTTTCCACTCGCAGCAGAACCATAAGAAGTCACTGCATTGCTGCTACCACCCTTTCTTTGAGAAGCAATAAAAGCCTGTTCAACTGCACGATGCCTAGTCCTGTTTTTTCTGGAAAGTGACTCTTGCAACAGCAATGTGCATAATGCATCAAACTTGACAACTTCTGGATTTCCTTGTGTCATAAGTCTCTAAGTACTAGAAAAAGTCTAGTAAGAATCTGGTAAGGCATCAAGAACAATCTGCACAAGGGAACTGTCTGAAATGACTTCTCCTGCAGAAATAAGTTGCTCATTGATATCCTTGACACTAGTAAGGAAAGTGTCCATATCATCTTCCTCATCCATAATCTTCGACTCCAGCTCTTTACGCAGCAAAGCAATTTTAGCCTCATTGCAGCTTGCATAAAGACCTGCTAGAATATCCCAAGTCTGTTTTGCAGATTTTGCTGAATGGATGTGAGGAACAATGGTGCGCTTCACAGACAACGCAATCAATGCATGAGCCTGCACATCCTTAACATCCCAATGAGCTTGTTCTGTCGTAGGCAAAACAACTCTAATAGTGGCAATCCTTGCAGTAAGACTTGCAACATCCTCAATATCGCCTACATCCTCAGAGCTAGGACGTACATCAATGCCCTGCACAATGTTCTAGACGCCCTTTGACATAAGAACATGTTGCATCATATAAGCCCACATAGGGTAGTTGTCCCCATCCAACCTGTCCTCAGCAGCAAGCATCTTGAACACATCTATGTTGTTGTTGTCAGCCATGATAAATGTTGCACCTGATGTGAAAAATGCTCGAAAACAGTAGAAACGGAGCGGGAACAACACTTTCTATATAGCACAAACCGTACAAGACTATAAGCCACCTGTTATGCAGAAAACGGCACTAACAAAATTTTTGCACAAAATGACAAAATTGCCTGTGCAGACCTGCCTGTAGTGAAATATTTGTCGACCTGCGAATGCTCGTCAAAGCTCACTGAAATCGGAGTAAGTGAGTAGGCGTGTACTGGAGCAGGTGGCGACTAAGCCCGGGAGGACGCAACCTGCTTTGATACCAATTGTTGGAATTAGGGTTGCAGAGAAACACACACACAGCTTGGAGAAGACGAAGGAAGCTCAAGACACACAATAGAGAGTGTATTACTTAGTGTGCAATGGAAAGATAGATAGCCCTAGAGTGATGGGCGTATATACAATGCTCGGGGGAAGAAACCTCCTAAAGAGGGAAAAAATGCCCCGGCGGTCCTAGTGTGTTCACATACATCACTACCACATGTATATGGTAACATATCTTACCCAAAATATAGCCTTCCCAAACATGTTTGACAGGTGCTTCAAGAGGCGGGTGTCACAAATTGCTGACGTGTCAAAGCCCTGAAGAAGGGAGACGACTTGAAGATGTCGGTCGAGGGGCCTAAACCCTAAGAAGAACAAGTAATAGAAGAAGAAGGCCTACCAACTTATACGGACCCCGTCTGATGGGCGCCCAATGATATAAAGGAATTAAAATAAATCTGGACCCACGCAAAATTTGATGATGTGGCAGCTGTACGAAGATTTTCAAAAATTGCACTGACATGATGACGTGGCAAGCTGTACGGAGATTTTTGAAAATTGCGCTGGCTGATGACAAGAGTTTTGAAGGCTTTTCACTATAATTTCTTTTCAAGCCAAGAGCCTTTAAATATGTGCTAAGGGCTCATTCTCTGGCATGCTTCCTGGCGAAGGTGCAAAGTTTGGAGTACCAGCTTGTACTATGTTGATGCAATATAAAGAAATACCAAAAGGGACGCCAAGATTTGGGCCCAATACTCTCTGGGGTGGAATTTTGTCACTTCGTGTCGCGTGTCGTGTCTCCCTCTCTCATGTGTTTATTGAAGTGCTAAAAGTCTGCTCAGTATGTCTTTTCTATTGGCACGTGGTGTGCGTCTTGTGATAGTGGTATCAGAGCATCAGGCATGTGCTTTTCTGAAATCACACCGGTCCTACATAAGAGCAGACAGAGATATTGGAATTTTATTTTAGGTATATTTGGCCTCCGACCCCGGACTCATTAGCCACTCCCACCCTTACTTTATCACGCATCGGGCGCACTCCCGTCTTCATCGCTGTGTCTTACAGGGCATAAGCCATAAAGAACCCAAGACTTAAGATTCATGGATTCAGCAAAATATTTGCAATTTCTGCTCAACAAGCTTTCTTTCGCGGCATCCTCAGTAGAATCTTTCGATGCTGCAAAGTTTTCAACAATTTTTGAACTACATGTTACCCACTCTGATGCCCCATGTGGTACCTCCTCCTCCAGCATTAAAAAGTACAAGAGCTTCTAACCGGCATGTCACGTGACACATCTAACCCTATGTGTACGTGGACAAGTTTCACAAGACGGGCACCACGTGCCAATAGAAAAGAACAGACTGAACAGACTTTTAACACTTCAATAACGACTGAACTTAAAGAGAGAGACCACACGAGACACGGAGTGGCGGAATTCCATCCCAGAGAGTATTGGCCCCAAACCTTGGCGTCCCTTTCTGTATTTCTTTATATTGTATCAATTCAATACAAGCCGATACTCCAGAATCTACACCTTCTCCATGAAGCATGCCAGAGAATGAGCCCTAACCTCATATTTAAAGGCCCTAGGCCCCAAAAGTAGTTTACAGCAAAAAGCCTTCAAACATAAAAGCATCTGGTCCAAAAGCAAAGCCAAAAAGTTGCCAGCGTAAATCACAGAAATCCGTACAACCTGCCACGCCATCATCCAGCGCAAAACGCAAAAATCCGTAGAGCCTGCCACGTCATCATGTCAGTGCAATTTTCGAAAATCTACCACGTCATCAGTTTGTGTGTGTGTGCAGGTCCTGCTTTATTTTAATCCTTTATGTCGATCACTTGGGGCCCCATCAAACGGGGTCCCCATAAGTTGGTAGGACTTCTTCTTCTGTTACTTGTTCTTCTTAGGATTTAGGCCCCTCGGTCCCCATCTGCCAGTTGGCTCCATTCTTTAGGCTTTGACACATCAACAGTTTGTTACAACAGGCTACTTCATGACAAGGGTTCAGTCAGTCCAGTCAGTCTAGCTTAGGAAGTGTTCTGGCACTTTTGTGAGTCTGTTCGCAGGTCATGCATGCCCAGGCACTTAGAGTAGATGCATATCCTCTGGTTGCACACAGCGTGATCATCGGCATAACCATCAGAAACCATCAGGAGCATTTTCCAGTGCATAAAACCTATTTTCCCTATTTTTGACATTTTTCACTTATTATTTTTAAGTGACTTTTGTTGGGAACTCGGTAGGGAAATTTTGCTAAGGTAATATATAAGCAAACCTAGCGCTAGGCTTATCTGGGAGAAGATCAAGAAAGTGCACAGGCAATTGAATTGCAGCACGCGTCTCCCTATCTCTCTCTCAAGCAAGGACTCCCTATACCCTGGCATTTTCAGCTTTGATGGCCTGGCGTTTTCAACACTAAGCATCAGAGATTTCAGCATGCAGGTCCAGCATTTGTGAAGCATGCAGGTCAACGATTTCAATCCCTACAGATCAGCGTTTTCAGCCTTTCGGATCAGGGTTTCTCAGTAGTAAAACCAATAGCAAAGCAGCGTTTTTCTTCAGTAATAAAAAAACAACAAAGAAATGTTTTTTCTTGAGTAGTACGACTGCAACAAAACTAGCGTTTTTTTCAACAAATCCATCGTCTTCGTCGTTCTCGTCGCTGCCATCGACTCCAATTTAGACATATCTTGCATCAGCATCTTGTACCAGTTTGTGTAATTGTTTGCGGGTCACCGCGACGGACGTCCATAGCATAGCCTTCAGGCATCAACATAAATATCAATACCAGGAAAGCGACTCGGATGAGGCATGGAAACTCACTAGGATGTCAACCCTAATGAGTGAACTCGAAGAGATGCAACTACTAACTCTACAAGAAAATCAATCGCACTAAAGCTAAGTAAGATGCCTATGTCCTTCTACACAGCTCTATAGTCATCACGCCCGTTCACCATGCAAATCATATTGGAATTGCACGAAACTTGAAGGGAAGCTACAGGGGACTATCAAGAACATATCCTATCACTGTCACAGCATTCTGGGGAGGTACATGGATCGCGATCGTTCGTCCCAAAGTATGAAAAAACAGTAAACTTATGACCCTAAAGGGTCGTTTTTGGGTCTCTAAAGCCTCTCCTAGGGTCAAAACAACATAAATATGCATATAAACACTCAAAACATCGATTTAAGGCCTAAACGGATGCATTTGAAACCTTCACCGAGTCTTGAATGCTTACACTTGAATGAAAGAGTGGAGTAAGAGGAACACAATGCAAGAAACAAAACTGAATTTGGATTACCGTAGCCAAAGAAGCGATGATTACAAGTTGGAGCAAAGAGGTAGCTCTCTGTGCGTAACGCAATAGTCACTTATCTTCCAAAAATAATCCCCCTTTCACACTAACCTTAGTGTATTATATACCTAGGGCTTTCTAAAGTGGCTGGCGGGCCAACTTCTCATGGACCTTTACATTCATCATTGGAAAAATTACATCTTTGACTTAGACTTGACATAGACGATTGTCATTAGACTTTTACAAGATTTGATGTATTAAACATCGGAAAAATAATGTGACCGCATCAAAACTTTGGCTGGCTGACCCAACACGTGCCTTGGCTAGGTGGGAACTTGTATGTTGTTATCACCTCCAAACACTCCCCCCTTCCTAGCTCCTGTCGTCCCTTGACACGACCATTTGTAGTCTGGTCTTCTTGTTGATGAGAATCCCCCCTTCCTTGATTGAGTTATATTTGGCATGTTTTGCTTGTTCAAATGGGGTGCCCATTTTCCTTTGATTGATGAACATGTGTTCTTTGTGATTTGGATGTTGTGGACGAGGCATTTGTGCATGTTGTTACACATCGTGCTTTACCTTTCCATTTGTGCAGTTGGTCGATGGTACCTGCTTCTTTGGATACTTTGCCTCCTGGTGCAGTTGACTTTTTATTGAAGTTTGTATCTCAAAATGTTTGAGACTTTGACATGTGTGCACTGGCATCTCCAATTTGATTTTCTTTGCCACTTTGTCAATAGAGATTTGTTGGTATCTTTGAAGATAAGAGCTGCTCTTGTCGAAGCGTAGTTGAGAACAATGTGGCCCCACTTTATCTCTTTGAAGATCGTGTAACAAATACTTTATTGGTTTCATTTGATGGAAGGAATATATACCATAGAATAGTGATGGGTGTTTCTAAATTAGGGTCTAGAACCTGAATGACCAAAGGAAAAAACCCAGTGGGAAAAAATGCCTTTGTCATACTCTCTTATTGGGATTGAACACTTGGAAGTTGAGTACCTGTTCATGCAAGGTCAATGCTTGGGAGAAATAAAGTAAGAGTGCGTAATGCAAGTGCCAATTATGGGACACTCTATATGCACACAATAGTTCTTTCAAGAAAATCATGTGGTGTGAAAAATGAGTTGTCGTATGCTTCAAGGAACAAATGTAGCACATGTGATATCCAAATACATCTCAATAGCTTCCACATTTCCAAGAAGGGATTTTTTATGTTGAAGCTTCTCCACTCATTACTCACTATGCATAGTGCGTGAGTGTCGTTTGGACTCTCTTCTTCACTTTACCAAACTTTAAATACATAGACTTGGACTCTTATGATCACCTATACCAGCATGAGCGACACAACATAAATATTCTCAACTCCTCCACCTTGAGCAGTACCTAGAATAGCTAAGACTCTTAGACCACAGAGAATATTACTTGAAGCTTTGGGACTAATGCCTTGCTCATTTAGTGGCTCAACTGTCCGACTCTTGACTTTTATGTCATGTATTTTTAATGGCGACTTGGAATTACCTGTTCATGGCCTGAAACCCAATGCCATAAGTTCTTGAGATTAATGCCTCTATCATTGCTTTGGTCTATGGATGCCACCATCTTTTCAAGTAAGTTGGCATACTTTGACTCCTCTAGCTTCTTTTGTTGCATGGGATGTTCTGTAAGGAGGCCGCATTGTTGTACCTTTACTTTTTCTTCTTTGTGAGGAGCTTGAGTTTTCAACAATGGTTTTGGGACCCACTTTGTTCTTGCTTCATGAGTTTCTCCCTTGACTTGATGGACACTAGGCTTTTGTATCCATACTTGGCTATTACCATTGTAAAAGCCTTTCTTTTGTAGTAGAAGACGAGGGATCCATTTTGAGGTTGTTTCTCCCTTGGTTGTGCTTAGTCTCCATGGGCTCTTTGTTGTCGTTGATTGTCTTTGTGTGGGGTCTTTTGCTACTTGGTTGGTCTTAGTTGCTCTAGGTTGAGAAACTACTTTGGGTAACCATATTTGGGTGTTACCTTCATAGAATCCTTGTGCTTCAAGTAGCTTGACAGGAACCATTCTATTCTTTGTCTTCATTTGGCCTTGTTGGGTAGCTTGATAAATCTCTGACTTTGGTACCCATATTTGTTGAATTGTTTGCTTCTTTGAAGCTCTTTTCTTTTGCTTCTTCTTTCTCCTAGTTGAGTTGGTTGTCTTGTGTTGAATGCTCGGCTTGTTCTTTCTGGGGTTTCTTTGTAAGGGTGAGAAGTTCCATGCCTTTACCTTGGGCTTTTTGGCCCAAACATCATTTGAGGCCACCCACCCTGTCGCCTTTTGTTGTTGAGATTGTTCTTGAGAGTGTATCCAAATTGGATCTTTGACTTTAATGTGTTCCTTGGATACCAACACCTGCTTGACATTTGTTTGCTTCTTTTGGAGACTTTGCTGCGATGGAGATTTACGTTGCAAAACCTTTTGTTTAGGGATCCATTGCATTGTTGAAGCTTTCATTCTTGACGTAGAGGCTTTGCTTGAGCTTTGATGTGGGCTTGTCGAAGGTAACACTGACTTGCGAGGATGATCTTCTTCAATGTTTATTTTGGCCTTATCTTTTTCTGCTGCAGATGGTTGTGTCTTTTTTGTTGATGTCTCTTGGACCGTCTTTCATTAGGAAATTTGGAGGTCATTTGGAGGGCCATATGAAGGAGAAAGAAAATAGAGCGCGTCCAATGAGTAGGAGGGCTATGTTACGTAGGAAAATACGTGGAAAGACTCAAGAAATAGGAAAATATTTTAAAAACTTTCACGAATCTAGGATTGTGGCATCGTAACTTCTTTGCTTTTACCGAGCTGTTAGGTGCATGTGTGGTCCCACTGCTGATATTCTCTTATGGTCATTAACGTACTGGAGGGTGACCATTAAACCCGCACAAGATATTGGAATTCTAAAACACTTTCCCTCCATTAGGATGCTTTCAAAGTGAATCTCCCTCCCCTAAAGCTTTTCTCTTAGAGCTATGGCTTCCATGTCTTCTCGCCCAAGAAGCTCTAGGTGTTTATGGTCTCTCACACCAACTACCAACACATGCACTTTGCCTAGAATGCCAAGTAGTAGCATATCCTCAATAACAATATCAAGTTCAATAAGTGTAGATAACCAATGGGTTGGACAAAGCATAAACAAAGGTTCATGGGTCCTCATGCAACCAAGAAGAGCTAAGAGGTCTAGTTCTATCAATGTTTACCGCTCAGCATGGAAGGCAAGAGTGTTGGATTTCAAAGTTGAAATCGACAAAATATCTGTAAAGGAAGTTCTTGTTCAGCATGTTTTTACCCATCCAGACGTGATAGCAAACGGTGGAAATGTGTTAGATATACATCAACCACGTTGCAATTGTAAGTATTCTTGACATCTCAACTGCATTTGATTTGCCATTTCACTTATTGATACTCTCATTTTAACTTTTCTTATATATTTTGGAATGTTTATCCCTCTTCTTATGAGCAATGGCTCCATTCTTCACATCTTAACTACATTAGATTTGTCATTTTGACTTATTGATACTCTCAGTTTAGCTCTTGTTATATATTTTGCAGATGTTTATCCCTCTTCTTATGAGTGATGGGAGCCTGTGGAGTGCATAATAGGCCTCTTCCTTGTCGTTCATGCCCACATTGGTTCTCTACAGTATTCAGGGAGAAGCAGCAAAAGCCTGGCTGATGAAGGAATATTTTTCTATGACCACTTCTACCAACTCTGCCCAGGGAATAAGAATGGCATGTTGGTGAAAGTGCCTCTGCCAACCGACTGGAACACTGTGGACTGGCCAGTTCCTGAGGAAACAATGGTGGAGGCAATGCAAAGTAAGCTCTACAAGGATATACAGAGGTCTCTACGTAGCTCTATTCCCACCAAACTGGTTAGAATTGCAAACTTTTGTCCTGCTGCACTGTTCATAGAGTTGTTTCATAACTACAATATACGTGTTACAAAAATTATGTTCAAGTGCAAGTCATTTCAGCAGTTATCCTGTGACAAACTTCTTGACAGAGGATGGTATGTAAAGGAAGAGATTGGCATATGGTGTGAGGTCGCGCTTGACACTCTAGTTGTCAAGTACATTATTGCAAGCCAATCACTGTTAGTCTCCTTTTGGTATATGCGATCATAAATACTCAGATGTAAGTACATTCCTATGGAACAGGTTTCTACAGGTTTGGAAGATAATCCTGCTGTGGATGTGGAAGTGTTTAATAAAGAGCTTGGCCTAATGTTGGTGGTTACAATAAGGGAGCTATGAAGTCTTCTGCAGTTGCGGCGCGACATAATTGAAGAGTCAATGGACAGGGACCTTTCAGATTTTTCCTTTTTCCTAGCTGGCCGTAAGCTGATGCGGCATAGGGAAAAAGATATTTTGTGCAAAGAGTTGGATGGTCGGGTTGAAATAGTGTCAATGTAACAGAGATTCTTGTGAACCCAAGTGTATACGAATGACTTTCAATACATGAAGTTTTTTTGAGCTCATTTGTCAATTGTGCTCAGTGAATATAAGTTTTCTTGAAACACATTTCTTTAGCCATTGCCACATCTCTCTCTCTCTCTCTCTCTCTCTCTCTCTCTCTCTCTCTCTCTCTCAATGTTAGGCAAGACAAAGACATGATAGAAGAGTCATCTTATTTCATTAGAAAGTACAAACTCGTCCGTGAACAATGGACTGAGATACAATTTCTGTAAGTATGGAATTAAAAATGTCTTCAAGGTAAAAATCAAAGGTATGCCCCTCAAAAGAGGGTGGTGAGATAGTTATTCCTGGCGGATTTAGTTCTCCCTTTTCAGGAGTATCATCAATCAGTAGTGTAGTCTTTGCATCAAAGGGTACATCTAACGATTTGTACAAAAGAGGTAAGTGTGGTTTTTTAGGGTGGTAGTGGCCCTCGACGGTAACACATTTTCTTTGATCATACAAAAAGGCAAAATCTAACGTATGAGCGCCGCATACACCGCAAACTATTGTAACTACTGGCGACAAGTTTTGCCTTTGCATTGAAGACCATACGGTAACTCTGAAGCGCGGAAGAAGAACCTGAATAAATTCTTTAGTTCCTGGATGAACCACGACTCGACAAGTTCCCATCCGAAATGTTTGCAAATCCTCAAAGGGGTCTGCTATACCCAGAGGTACGCGCACCAACAGCAATCCATTGATGTCCAAGATAATCAACCTCTGTAAAAGTTGACAAGTACATATAAGTAGTTAGAATTCGAACATAATTTCCATACTTGAATAGAAATTACCGGAACAACCGTATCTACAAGTAGCAAGGGTCCATATTGGGTCTCTATAGTGTTGTTTTCATTGTTGCCATCCTCTGCTTTAGCTTCATCATCGTAGTCATCATTCTCATCTTCCTCAAGGGTCTCCCCCATGGCTCTTTCTGCCTCATTCACGGTTTCCTCCAAGGTCTTTTCCTCTGCCTCCGTTGGACGGCTTGCATCATCCATATCCTTTTTCTCATCCGTAGGCCTGCTTTCCTCATCCATCCTTGCCTCATCCAGGGTTTCATCCATGGGCACTTTTGGCTCCTCCACTGGCCTACTTGGCTCTTTCATTGTCTCCTCCATAAGCCCCTCTGCTTGTACACTAGCACCTTGCATATGCTCATTTGACCTTTCTTCATCCTCGGCTCTTTCATCTTCGGTTGGTATGACCCCCTCGGCCCGTTGTGATTCCACTGTATCTGATGCAGGGGTTTGTCATGGTGGCTCGTCATGTATTGTCATATCAATTGTGCGGTCATCCAAGCCGCTATCTTCAGGTTCTCTGGGGTTCGACATAGTGAGCAGGTGTTGTATTAGACTTACCCGATATCTTTGCAAATAATCATATGTGTAGTTTTGCACAATACTCTGCAAAATTGAAAGACCACATGGTGAGAAGTCTTGTATAAAGAAAACCAAAACTGACTGAATGCATTGCCAAATGGCTACCTTAGTCATGAAAGGTTTTAATGCAAAGTAGCTTTGCAGGACATATTCTGCATGGAGAAGACATCTCCAGCCGCAAGAATTTGCATCGATTTGATTTTATATAGGTACATCTTTGATTGGGGCCTTGTATAGTTCATACCTTCCACATAGCTTGCCATAAGCAAGCAACAACCTCTTTATACAACTGCACAAAGGAGTATCAGGATGTTAGCTTGAGGCTTTCAAATTTACATGGATATCTATAAGAAACACTTTCTGATACATAACACTTACAACCTAATTTCAGGGTGGGTTTCTTTTATTGAATTGAACTCCCACACTGCTGGCTGCTCAACATCAAGGCATATGAGACTCCAGTGATGGTTGTTCTCATATGGAAAGATGATGACAGTTACTTCCAGCATAGCACAGTGGAGAAACCAACTCTCGAATGTTCCAGATGGATTGTTCTTCTGTCTAATAATCACACTGAGATTTGTGGATCAAGAAGAAACACCTCCGTGTGGGTGTGCCGTGGAAGTTGACTTTTGATCAAACTACAGGGAGTGTACCTGAGTTAGTACACCTATCATTTGAGTTTTCAAAGTTAGCGAAATATTAACACTTACTTAAGACAAGCATAGATAATTGTATCTGAGATCTGAGCATCTGGATTCAGCAATATATTAATGTCCACTTTTTCCAGAGCCAGCTTTCTGGCTCCATCTATAAATGGTATCTCTGCAAGCAAACCATCCTTCATTGAAAGTAGAGTTTCTTTGTTGCTTGCATCTATGGACAGGGTCACATTGGATTTTGTTTGCCTCTGGGACTCCACTGCTACTTTTTCTTTCTCCTTAAGCTATGCTTCCCTCATGTCTTCTGTTTGGCGAGCAACCGTCTCTGCCCTTGCCCTTGTATTAACATCATGTGTGACATCTACAACTGTGACTTGTAGCAATAGCTCAGGGGGGTATAGCAAAATTTCCCTCATTTTCTTATCCCTGCAGACATTGGGGACCAGAAGTTTGTCATACCTCCACCTTACCCTTTTTAGTGTCTCACTGTCTTTGTCCATTATAGTCACCCTGTGGGCATGGGCTGCTACAATGGTCATGTCATTGAAGTCCTCAAGAAGGAAGTCCTCTGCTGCTTCCTGTAGAGCCATCAATGCAACCACTTTCCACCTTTTAGTTCCCCAGGTAGCTTCTTCACAAATGGACCTCACCATCCTCTGAAAGGGCAGCTTTGGTATGCACAAATCAACACATTTTTGTGCCTTCCTGATTTCTCTAAAAAGTCCCATGCAGCTCTGTAACTTCTTCACCCTTGGACCTTTCAAAATTTTATTTGGTTTTCCAGGTCTCTTCTTTGGGGTTGTAGATCTTCTACTTGCCTTAGCTGCTAACCCTGGTCCCTTGCCCGCCTTCCTTGCAGTGGCCTTTGTTCTAGCCATTCCACTGTATAAAAATAGAAGAGTCTCTCTCTCTCTCTCTCTCTCTCTCTCTCTCTCTCTCTCTCTCTCTCTCTCTCTCTCTCTCTCTCTCTCTCTCTCTCTCTCTCTCTCTCTCTCTCTCCAAAACTTATCCCATTACAAACGGCGCGAGTGAAAGATTTTTTTGACCGCAAAATACACCTCTGTGCGCCGTTAGTGAAAAGGAAACAGAAAGACTCTCTATCTCCCTCTCTCTCTCTCTCCGCTTCCCCAGTGTCTCCACTATTCCTTCCTCTCTCTATAACACAAACACATACACACACACAGACTCTCTCTCTCTCTCTCTCTCTCTCTCTCTCTCTCTCTCTCTCTCTCTCTCTCTCTCTCTCTCAAAGCAGACCAAACCACACACACACACACACGCACACACACACAGATACACTCCCTCTCTCTCACTCGTTCTCCTTGTGTTTCCATAGTACTAAAGGCGCGCTAATAGACATCCAAATCGTAGGTGACTGTCTCTGCGCGCCTTTAGTACACACACACACACACACACACACACACACAGAGAGAGAGAGAGAGAGAGAGAGAGAGAGAGAGAGAGAGAGAGAGAGAGAGAGGTTCTGTGTGAGTGAGTGAGTGTGTGTGTGTGTGTGTAAGAGAGAGAGATATGAAATTTACTGTGAGAGAAAGAGAGAGAAAAAGAAACTGAGAGAGAGAGAGAGAGAGACCTTTGAGAAACAAAGATGGTGATAGAGAGAAAGAGAGAGAGGCACAACGCGACCTTTTGGAGAGAGATAGAGAGAGAGAGAGAGAGGGCCAAACCTTCGTAGGAGAAGCGAAGCCTACTATATTTTGCACGTGCTTTTTGTCGGAGACGCAGACAGAGGCTCGAATTCTCTTTCTCTCACTCTCTTTGACTCTCGCGATGTCTCACTTTCTCTCTCATCCCTTTTATATGTCACGTACTAAAGTATCCGGGCCCATTAAATGACCGCACGTGCGGTATCATGCACACTACATTCTATTTTTTAATCACCACGTGGGACGCCGGCGGCGGTAACCGTTATAAGTGTAGAGAGAGAGAGAGAGAGAGAGAGAGAGAGAGAGAGAGAGAGAGAGAGAGAGAGAGAGAGAGAGAGAGAGAGAGAGAGAGAGAGAGAGATAGAACAAAGACTTGACATGTTTCCTAATGAATAGGATTAAGGTCCAGTAGGCAGAAGAGACTAAAATCGGACCGAGAGCTTGTGCCAGGATTCCAGCCTTTGCAGGCTCAGTTGCTTAGCGTTTCTGCCAAAAGAACTGTTGACTTTTTTCGGGACTTTGATCAAGAAGAGTCAATTTGTGAAGATGAGTCAGAGAGGTCTGTAGGCCAAGAGGATCCCTCACCCTACAAGGGTCCCTCATCCTCTACAGTACTTGTCAAGAAAAATACAAGAAAGAGGAATATAGACTTCTCAGATGATGCAGATCTCCCAGCAAGCAGTCCTTGTGCAAGTAAAGGTAAAGCCAAAGAGGATGTGCCTTCTCTGGAAGACCTAGCTGTAACTAATGAGAGGCTGTTCGATTTTGCAGCATCGTGTGGTGCTGGAGACAAATATGATCTAGTTCATTCTATGTGGTGCTGGAGACAAATATGATCTAGTTCATTCTATGTGGTGCTGGAGACAAATATGATCTAGTTCATTCTATGTTTAACCCAAAATTTAATATTGAAGACCTTTTAGCTCAGCAAAATGAATTCTTGTAGCCCTATAGAGATCAATTTGAACTGATGGTGTAGGTAGGGAGGGTTGTTCTGCCCAGTATGATTGTCGTTCATTTAAATGACTGCGGTGGAAAAGGACAGGGACTGAAGAAGTATAGGGAATTACCACCTGCTTGCCGACATTCGGCCTACCCTTTGCACCAAAAAGAGTGCAAACTTATTCAGGAATCCTTTGGCTTTATGATTTACCTGAACAGCCTGTTTGGATTCCTCATGAAAAATCCTGATGAGGTGTTAGAGGAGCAGGATGCAACACCAGACGAAGAATGCGAGGAGACAACACATACAAGAAGTCGAGGAGGTTGAAGATACGGTCGACCTTGAGGTTGAGGCAATTGAAGTTCAAACAAGTAAGATGCTCTCTGTGAAAACAACAGAAATCAAACTACCCTTGGATATCAGTAACTTCACTGAGAAGCATGCTCAAATGATGTTGCCTACTCTGCCTGACTTTAGGATTGGAGACAGGACCTATATCTTTTTACATGATGTGCAAAGCATATTTTATTTAAGGGAGGACTTCTCCCTGGCTATCATTTCCAGAGTCCAAGAGGAGAGGAGTGGATTTGTTTCAGAGGATAGTAGTGATGATGAGGCAATGGAAACATCCAGCAATCCAATGGAATGCCTCCGAAGATGCTTTGAGAAATCTGTAAAATACAAGGAGACACTACCAGATGAAGCCACCTTCCAAGCAATAAGACAAAGCCTAAGACCATCAACAAGTCACAAAGAAGTGGAGGATTGGTTTAACCATTCAGGTCAGGGGTCAACTACATCTGTGGACCTATGGCAAGAAAACCTCTTTCTGCAGGATGAGAGCTTCATGGTAACTCTCTCTCTCTCTCTCTCTCTCTCTCTCTCTCTCTCTCTCTCTCTCTCTCTCTCTCTCTCTCTCTCTCTCTCTCTCTCTCTCTCTCTCTCTCTCTCTCTCTCTCTCTCTCTCTCTGTGTCACTTACTCAGACATGATATGTGCAGTCTTGGATTGCTGACAAGGATGACTTCCTTCAACGGCGGACTCGAGAGTGTCGTGGAAGGGATGCGGCCCTAGCACAGTACCTTTCAAAGCTTTTCCAGTCGCCGATAATAGTTTTTCACAATGGAATGTCACAAGAGGGTACAATAGCAACTTACACATTAAAGACACTATCAGGCTTCTTGGGTGGACCCGTGCTGCCCAAAAGTGCAGATAAAGTGATTCTTGTGGACAAAGTGTTTGCGAGAGATTGTTTTGGTTACTACCCGGTCTATACAGGTGGTCGGGCAGCGTATTACTACACTTACACAACAATGGCACTAGCTCTTGGCAGACAAAACCCGGATGAATTTTTAGAGTATGGCAAACATATCATGATTCGTTACAAGGGTGATGTGCCAAAAAACAAAATTGAACCTTCAAAATCTTGATACACTTCAAGTAGCAATTGTATAAGATCATGTATTACCTAAATTTTGTACAATGTCATCTACTCACAGTATCTTTCTCCACTTGTGGTTCACATACACCATTGTCTCTCTCCACCTTCGTTGACCTTCACGAGCACCGGAGTTGTTGTATGTCATTGATCTTTTAACTTTTTTTTGTTGTAAATGTCTGATGGCTTGTGTTGTTGTTGCTGAAGAGGCCAAGACTTCTTTTGTCTGCATTCGATGAATGATTCTACGATAGAACCATTCAAATAGTTCTCTCAAACTGTTAGCCTTGATTCGAGGGCCACCATGTCGTGTGTGCCTGAAATAAGCATTTCGCGCCATGTAATGAGACTTTTCCATCCCTTGGGTATTCCATATTGTCGGGTTCCCATACTTTTGTATAAAATATGGTAAATGATTGAAAATGATGTGTTGGATATGAAAATAGATTACTTAGAATGTTTTACACTCACATAGTTACACATAAAAGAGAATCAAATACACAATAATACCATGTAGTGAGTAATTTGGGTGTCTGTCCATGCTATCTTGAATGATTTCTCGAGAAGGTTGAGATTCTCCTTGAACTTGTTCATATCACCTTGTGACCAGTCATCTTTGTCGCACATCAAAAATAGCATGTCTATTGATCGCCAAACCTCAGCCTTTGCGTTATGAGTAGTTGGTTCTTGATCTTTGACTGCAATATGTAGATTTTTCCAGCTCTGATACTCTACCTTGCTAACATAAGATGTGTTATATATTTTTCCATGTTTTGTTAGCTTCGAATCTCGTATTCCTTGGGGTTTAGATAAAAACCTCCGTGCCTCCACCCCACCGATGGATGGTTTGCATGGGACATCCTTCTCAGCAGTTGATCTCTTTTCATTCCGCTGGATTTTCACATTGCCACCATGAAGCCCCATATATGACAGTACCAATTCTAAGCACTGCATGGCCACTTGCCGCTCTGCTGAGTTCTTGATTTTCCAAGCAAACCCAATATATAAGTAGACCAATTTCTCCACAATTCTACAAAGGGCATGCATTGTACAGATGTGGACATTCACAAGTGGTATTTTCAAAACCGATCGAAAAGCAGGGTCCTCAATGTGACATGTTGGATCTTTTCTCCACCACTTTGGGTCCATGACCTTTGCAGGCTCCATGCAGAACAAACACGATGACTTTGCCATTGCACCCATTCCACAATTATACATGCACTTTAATGTTTTGAGGTCACCTGCAAGATGCCACTGAACTTGAAAGTCTCCCCTTCCATCTAGATGTAGTACCTCTCCCTAGTTAGTCTGTCGATCAATCACCTCCGGAACATTAGTTTGATGGAACACCCAATATAGAATCTCATGATCTTCTTTCTTTACCTGCAACACAAAATAAATGAGACTTAAGTAGATGTGAACATTTGAGCTTAGCTAAGAATCTCACTTACCTCAAAAGCACCAAGCCACCATATGTTAGATTCTGATTGAACACTAAAATACAAAGGATCATCATTGGGACACTTTGAGAGGGCTCTATTCATTAAAGTAATAGTAATACTCTCTAGCTTCTTCTCTTTAACAAGCTCACACTCATCCAGTTTCAACACAAATGTAATACCCCTCGTGACTCTTCAAATGTGATGTTGTAAAACTCCACCATTCTCTTCTGCAACATCTGCAGGTCCATAAAAATATTATTGAACTCATCATATGCCATGTTTGCTCCATGGCCACTGTAAGTTGCTTTAATATGAAAGGGCTGTCCAAGATATTCTCCCTGTGCGTCGTTAAGTTGAAGCCTCTCTTTCCAAACACTTGAGACCGGTGTTAGAAAAAAACCGGGGTCTAGTGTATTTTAACCGATTGAAATTATAAAATCCCGGTTAGATTTTGAGCTTGCCTTTAAGAAAACCAGCAAATTTACACAAGTTTTAGTGTAATTACCAGCAAAAGCTTCAAATTTTGACCTAAAAACCGGAAGAATTTATAGTTTCCCCTTATTTTGTTCGGTTAGGAAAAATGTATTTTTCTAGCCCTACTTGAGACTGATGGTAAAAGTTTGGATTTTATTCCCTTCTTAACAAAGTTGGATGAGACAGATTTTTGTACAGCCGAATATCCTCTTTTGCTTACACCAAGTGAATCAAGTGTGCCTTGTATCTCTTTTGCAATTGAGTTCTCTGAAATAAAGCGGTCCACTACATTTCGTTGTAGGACCTTAAACTTCTTGTCATGTACTATATTTGCTGCAAGGCTTCTACTTATAAGTGGCTTCAATCTCTTTCCTATATTGGCTTTGGGGTCAATGTTTTCCTTGTCAGGATAGATTGAATCTCTACATGAAGACAATGCATAAGTAAATAACATAAAATTTACTTCACTAACACTATTTAGGCACATGAAAACAATGCATAACAAGAAAAAACATAAAAATTTACTTAACTAAGACAATTTAGTCAACCAAGAAGCATCACCTTAATGCTCGGATTCTTTTCTTGAGACCTTCGGATGCAACCTGCAATGTTTCAAGATTGCGCAATTTCTTCTTTCGGATACGACCACCGAAGATGGTGTCCTTCACTTGACAACTTCGTACCTTTCTTTTCAGTTCCTATACCTCTGTTTTGTGTTGCAAAATGGTAACCTGATCCGTAGAATGTAAATGTGAAAAACGAACAATCTCACATTGTTGAGCTTGGAGAATGCCCTTATAAGTTTCAGCTTCCCTTGTAAGAGATTTACAATAACCCAGAAGGCCCTTTTCTCCATCACCAGCAAAGGTCAATAAACTTGTAGGATTGACAAACGGTGGAGACACATTAGTCATTGGATTCTTAGGATAGAGAGAGCCTCTCGTCCAGATATCTATGTGTTTAGCTCCCTGAGCTCTGAGCATGTCTATGGATGCGGAAGGTATATGTGTGTTTGCTTTGCTACGCTTAATCAATGGTTGGTACTCGTTGTCCAAATCAATATGAAGGCGATATTTGGCTCGTTTCTACGTGTGTGCCATTTGAGGAGTGCGCCATTAGCTAAATGTGCAGGTTTAATGAAAAGTGAATAGGCGACTGCGCCTTCGTCCCTCCATGTTGACGAGGTTCATTTAATGCAGCTGAAAAGAAGATTATCCCCCATCATTGCGGACGAGTGTCCATGAGAGTAAAGAATCTACTTAAAGTACACTTTTTAAACTTTTACCATGAAAGACCCACCTCTATTATTCGCCATATTTTCTAGAGAGAGAGTGCGAAAAGTACATTTTCTTAGAAGACCCTCCAAATGACCTCCAAAATTTCCTAATGGTTGTTGTTGTTGATGCTTTTTGTTGTTGCCCGAAGAAGATATTCTTCCAACTCCTTGTTAGGACTAGACTTTCTTTGATATGATGTGAGTCAACTATGTTGAAGTTGTCTTTGAACTCCCCATGACTCAACTTGAGTATTGCCTCCGCTATGCCAAAACTTGGGATTGATGTTTTGGCACTGGTGTACACTCTTTCCTCCACTTCTTTAATTTTCGGCTTTCCCATCATTATCTAAGTGCCATATGACATTATATTCTTAGTAGTATAAGGATCAATTGCGGCCGAACACGTAACCTTGAGCCCTATTTGTCCGCATAAATTGAATTTGATCAATGTGGGATATTTTGCATCTTTGGCTTCTTCCTCATTCTTCCTTTGATCTTGAGTTTGTAGAACATCTGTTGATGCGGAGCTTTGCACATCTGATCCTTCTTGTACTTGCAACTCTGCATCATTTGAAGTTAGTTTCTTTGGAGTAGATGTTGTTGACTCTTCAAGTATGTCAATGATGACATCTCCACATGGTTGTATTGCTCTCCTAGTTTGTGTTTGTGGAACATCCTCCATGACATAGCTATTTGTCCCTCTATTTTCATTCTCACAAATCTCATTAGCATTTCTCAGTACTTTCAACATAAAACATGAAACTAGGTCGTAGCCTTCTTCATCACAAAACTTGGTTGGAGTTAGCTCATTTACACACACATCCAAGGTTGCCAATATTTGAGTCCATTCAAATGGCTCAAATAATTGCTCTAGAAAGGGTTCCGGTATGTAAGCTTCATCGTCCATTGATCTTTCTAGGATGTAATCCTCCTTCACTGAGCTTCCACACTTCGAAGCACCACACATCCAAAGTTTCATCGTCCATTGATCTTTCTAGGATGTAATCCTCCTTCACTGAGCTTCCACACTTCGAAGCACCACACATCCAAAGTTCTTGTTTGGTTTGTAGCCACGCAGATATCTCTTTTCCATTGACTACAGTAGAGTCAATTTCTTCTAAAGGAGTTCTATTCACATCTCTTTAGCTATGGTCTTTTATGCTTATTTTTGTGGTGATCTTTTTATGTCTCAAGTAGATATAGTCATAGCCCCAATCTTGAACCATCTTAAGTTGACACAAGAAAGGTCTTCCTAAAATGATATCAAAATTGTTCCCTTTTCCAAAATCTACTATTGCAAATGTATGTTCATATTCAATTCCACAAGAAGTCACAATAATTTGCTCTAGGATACCCATAGGTTTTTCCGTGTATCCATCTGCAAGTTGCAGCTTCATTCTAGTTTAAGCGCTGGTCTACCCCATTTTTTCCAAATGTCTTTTGTGGCTATGGCTACTCCAGCCCCACTATCAAGTATAACCAATGTTTTAACTCCTTTGTATTCCACAGGTAAGGTGGTGTTTCCTTCTTCTCCTTCGCAATACTCCCCCACCTTGTTTATTGGCATAGGTTTAGCGTTTGCACTTTCTCGTTGAGTTTTGTTTGATTGTTCATTTGAGGGTAGATCTTGAAGAGGTATCTTTAATCCCATCTTTCCCAAATTATTGCCTACTTCATCCCATACATGTGGTCTAATCTTAAGCAGTTCAGATAGAGTAATGGTGCAATGTATTGGAGCTGACATCAACTCTTGCATACTCTTTGTATCCATCATCTTGGATATGGATTTCCTCTGAGATGGCACCACTCTAGTCTCTGAGTCTGCCTCATGTTCTCCTATGTATGAGGGTAAGGTCTTCAAGGACTCTGGTTTGCTTTCAATTGAAACTTCCGTCCCTGCATCTCCATTTAGAGATCGAATGTCTCCCTGATAGACTTCATGCCCTGTATTGACCTCAGTTATGGGTGCAGATTGGAAAGTCGCACTTCCATCTTTTGCACTTCTAATTGCTTCCCACAATTCATTTGTCCATGGCTCATCTATCTCTAGGATAGGTGCCATAAATTGTGATCTTGAACTTGCATCATTAGTGGTGTTGGACTCATCGCTCTCGATCGTCACGCCATTTTGGCACTCAAACAAAGTTGAAAATGCTATGAAACTTTATAAGGAGTTCTAAGATGTCTATGGGCACCAAGTCTGGTTGCAATCCAAAAAAGTACCAAAATCATGATCCATTATAATCAAGGTTCTGAAAACTTCAGCAGAACTATCTAGAAAGGTCTCGCTATGATTTAGAAACACTCTGTTATGGTGAAAACTTTAAAAAACAATCATTTATGCACTCAAAACCGCATATTTATTTTATAGACAGGCCGTCGGAACCACAACAAAATTGAGAATGATTATAATTAAGCTAAGAGTGCAAGACAAAGAGCACAATGCAATTGTTTGTGTAAGGATTGCGGGTTTTGTAACATTCCTAATGCGTAACCGCTCTCCATGTGTCAAACTACATTTGTGTGTTGTGTTGCCTACCATGTGTCAGACCATATGTATAAACATGTGTTAGCCTATGTGTCAATACCATGTGGCCTATGTAGCTCTATATAAAAGCACTTTTGTACAAAATTCAATAATGTATCAAGTATCTATTTTTCATTTGTATTTGCTACCTTTTTTTAGTTATTTTAATAGCTAGTTATCATTGTTTAACGATGAACGGCTCTTTTCACTATCCGCCCTAAAACCCTACAACTAGTATCAGAGCATAATGTAGGGTTTTTAGAATTGTTTTCAAATAATAAAAATATAATTTCTGTTGTAAATGTCCTCCTCTTCTCTTTTTTAATAAAGTATCTCTCTATATATGCATGCTAGGTGTCAGCAATTTCATGAGCTAGGTGTCAAACTCCTTTGTCTCCTTCATTTAATGAAAAAGAATTTTTTTTAAAGGTTTTAAAGCTGAAGAATTTTTAGCATTATTATCTTTCTATGTAGGCTAGCATTTTGAATCTCTTTCTCTTCAATGAGTCACATCCCTAAGCTCCTCATTTGTTTGCCTTCATCAAACACCCGCTTGTCCTCTCACCTTGTACCTTATCGCTTTACACCCTCAGTTTAGCCTATGCTCAGAGCTAATTTTATTGCTCATTGTCTATTGTCATTGCTCGCTAATCGATGTGTGTAGCCCATCACATCTTGTACTACTCACCTGCCAATTGCGGAAGGCATTGAATGCTAGAAGCAACCATCCCAAAACATGCCTCCGGCACTCCCAACCTGAGCGACCCAATGCTGGTGCTTTGCCCTGCTAAGTCGCCATACTCACACAAACTCCGTTCTAATTAAGTGCCTAGGCTCACAACTCATCCTATTGTATTGTTCATCAACCTCATGCTGAAACCTCATGAGTGCCTTGTTGTTTCTTCCTACCTTCAACTTCACACACACACACACACACACACACACACACACACATTGTCCCGTACCACACAACCTTGCGAATCCATGCCATCACCATTAACTTGTGCACTTAAGGCTTGTGCCACATCATTACCAACAGCTTGTGCCCTATTGCTCTGCTCATTCTTAGCCAATTCTCAGTGCTCGCCTTGCTCGCCATCACATGCGGTATCAAATCCTACAAGTTGAACCATCAAAGGCCTTGTTAAGGACACTCTCCCACCATAAGAGTTTTTCTTTGACCACAAACCCTGTTCCCACAACAGGTCATCGGAGCCAGTTATAGGCCACCCTTCCTGTGGATTCACTTCCTAAAAGTTTTGGATTAGAATCCCAGCCAAGGGCTCTTTCCCGCATAATATTCTACAACATCCACAAAGAGCCACCGTGAGCTCAAATCACTCAGGAGAAGGTTCCTACAAAAAGTTGAGCATTCAAAGCTAGATCCTCAAAGCCTCAAAATCACTACCTGCACGACACCAAGTGTGACTCCTTGCAGCACAGCAGGCAAGCTTGAGTTTTTGTGAAGACTGGCTTCACTAGAGGTAAAGAGGTGATTCACATCAACCACTACCAAATGAATTGCTCGAATATCTACCATCAGTACTACTTCAAAATCGGAGCCAGAAGACTTTCTTAAATCAATCAGACACAAGCCCAATAATTTGAGAGGTACATTCATCCCACATTGACAACCAATTGAAGAGAAGATACAATTGTGGAATCCTTGACCTCCCATTGCTCGACCAACTCCGGTACCTACACTTGTGGAAGAAGTCGGTGAAAATGACCTTGACCAGCAAATAAATCTTATGCACATAGCTTGGTCAATAAAGTTTTAAACTTTTGATCCTACTTTTGTAAAGCACTTGTCTATGCTGCCCTCTATGTGTTTGTAATGAAATGATTTGTGTGATCTTACCTTGTGTTTGGGGGATCTAATGTTCCATACCCTATTTGTGTTCCAGGGGAGGATTGTGTATACCTACACTCTGATGTGTGAGGATAAATGTGTGTGCCTACACCCTTTGTGTCTAGGGGAGGCAAATTTATGTTTCTTCATCCTCATTTGTTGTTTGAGGGGAGGCAATTGTAAAATAAGTGAGTGCTATTTTGTGCATCCAAAACCCACAAAGAGGATTGTAAGGATTGCATGTTTTCTAACAATCCCCATGTGTAACCGCTCTCCATGTGTCAAACTACATTTGTGTGTTGTTTTGCCTACCATGTGTCATCCCACATGTATAAACATGTGTTAGCCTGTGTGTCAATACCATGTGGCCTATGTAGCTCTATATAAAAGCACTTTTGTACAAACTTCAATAATGAATCAAATATTTATTTTTCATTTGTATTTGCCTATCTTTTTCGAGTTATTTTATTAGCTAGTTATCATCGTTTAATGATGAACGTCTCTTTTCACTATCTGCCCTAAAACCCTACAATTTGGATTACCAAAGCTTGAGAAAAACCCATTACAAAGTTGCTTGAGAGTAGAGGCTCTCAGTTGTATGCTCAAAAGCTCCAAAAAAGAATTAGATAATGATACAAAGGCTTGTGTTCAAACTCAAAAATTTGAGTTTTTTCTCTTTGCTCAACTTTTTATCTCTTTAGCTGGTCACTACCCTTCATGTTAGCTTCTACCAAGTTTTCCAATTTGTAGTTTTTGAGGTCGCATCGGATCACTCTTTGCTTGGCTAGCCCCATAGCCATTAACACTGCAATGTGTAGGTTAGGTTCTATGTACCTTGGTGGCTTTTGAACCTTCAAATGCTGAGATGAGCCGCATGTAGCTCCATCTCTGTGTAGATCAAATACTTATAAGTAAACTTGTGTCCAGGCTGTTTCTTTATGAAGGGTCCATGTGATGATTGAGATCTAGAGAATGGTCCCAATCCTAGCTGTTTATTGATTTTCACCACCATTGGACCTCCCATGCCTTCTTGGAAATTTGTCCCACTTTTCAATCATATAGTTTCATTCAGTGAGATACACTAAATTCATTATTGTTTTCAACACCAAGACTTTGCTCAAAATCACAAATTGTGTCACTTGCACTCTGAAACTGTTAAACTTTGACATGTGACTCACTTCATAAAACCAAACAGTGACATTTGACATATATCATAATCATTGACCTATACCAACAGTTTGCACTAAATTTCTTGCAGATTTTCTCAAGGCGTACAGGGATCGCAATTCATGTTTGGTGACCATTTTGGAGAAAACTTTGTGGGATGGCTTTGGGCATGTTCCTTAAGCTTGCTATCTACTTTTTTTCTGAGTTTTGATCATTACTACAGATAAACATAAATCCATTGTTTGGACTTACCACCTCAAGAGTTGAGTCTACTGGAAGCAACGACCACCCTGGTGCGGGGGCAAATAGGACGTGAACTAACCAAAGAAACAATGCGGGGGCTGCTCCCTAGTAGGTGGTCTCTTGTCTGACATTTACAAGAGATTAGTTTGTAAGTATTGACGTAGCCTCTCTCTAATCTTCCAATACTTAATCTACACACCTCTATATATCTACACTCAGTCTATACCACTTCTATATCCTCTATACCTAATCTGCATCGCTTCTCTACACCTAATCTACACTGCATAGAGAGAGGAAAATAGAAGATTAGGTGTAGAGAGAGCATAGAGAGAGGTAAATGTACTACACCTAATCTACACAACACAGAGAGAGGGAAAAAAGTAGATTAGGTGTAGAGAGAGCATAGAGAGAGAGAGGTAAATATTTTTTCAAGCATCTATCTAGAAAAGGTTCTCCTATTGTTTCATATGCTTGATCTACTCTTCCTCTTCCCGTCTCATTTCCTCCATTTCTACCTCCTCTTTGTATGATGCCTTGATTTTCTAGAGATTGGCGGTTAGGCCTGGCCGTATCTCTAGGGTTACTTCTTGTGAATAGCTACTTTTATAGGGCCCCATTTGGTTGCATCCATAACAGCTAACATTTGGAAAAGGTTGGTCCAAGGTTCTCATAGCTTCAAGGCGTGTACTCAAGGGTTTGTTGAGGCCTTGACAAAAACGGATACTTTTCTTCTCCATTGTCATCTGGCGAGCATAGCATCATAAGGACACAAATTTGTTGTAGTACTCCTCTAGTGAGAGCCCTAATTGGCATAAGATAAAGAACTCGTTCATCTTAATGTCTTGATGGTGCAAGAGGAAGGTAGCATTCTTTGACTTCCAGCCTGCATGTTTCATCTTTTCCCAAGATGGGCTACCGGTGGGATTATCTCTACATTGTTGTTTCCACCACAATTTGGCATCTTTGTTGAAGAGGAACATACCTAGCATTGGTTGATTCTCTTGGGTACTCCCCGCAGCTAAGAAATAGTTGTCCATAACATCAAGCCATGCTTTGGCATCACGCTCTAAGTTGGGTCCTTCTCCCTTGAAGGTAGGGAGTTGGACTTGCTTCAATGATATTTTTTTCTCTTGTGTAACTGTATCAAGACTATTTATGTGAGCATTCGTCGTTACCCCATAATTAAGTAGTGGAGTTTAGTAGTACTAAATGAGTATCTACTTTGTTTATATGTTCAGCCTATCACTTACTCAAACAGAGAAAACTTTGCACGTAATTTGAATTGCAATGGTCAAGCAGTAAACAAACTAGCTTCCCTCAAAATATACGTGTCATACAATAGATAAAAACCAGAGTATATACAAGAGCTGATACAAACCATAAAGATCCTAATATGTACAAGGGTAACAAAAGTCCTATACTAGAAGCATGTGGACCATGAGTGGATCGGGCATAGGATTGAAGAATACATTAACTTTTGGCCCTCTAAAACTAGGGCCTACAGCTATAGGTCTAATCTTACTACTATAGACACCTGATCAAATACCCACTGATTCTAACATACTTGTATACCATCTATTGTAAGGGTCTCATATAGCCTCTCTGTCCCAATGAAGAAGACTTCAATCGCTCAAAGTACTTCAGCCCATTTTAGTCTCTTCATATTTAGTGCAAAACCACCTAGCTATCTCAGATCAATGAGGAAGATTCCTTAGACCCTGACCAGCTGATCCCCCAAGTGGGTGGAGAAAAAATATATCCAATACCTTCATCACACTTTTTCAAACTGTGTAACGTTGGGATGTGCATGCGTCCATAAACATGACATAGATAACCGTGAATTTGCGATAGGCTTGATGGAAATATTCCTACAAAGATGGGGTCAAATATCTCTCTTTCTTCCCCTCTCTCTTTTCAATTATGTACATCACAACCAATTGAAGTTGTCAAAACCCACTTATTTCAAGCTAACACCTTAAATTTTTCCTAGTTTCAAGATCTCAATTAACACACACTCTGATACCAAGAGGTCCCAATAGGCTATAGGAGAACCTAGTTGGGGATGCCCCCCAACATTCAAATCGAATGGTACGATGCAAGAATGTTGCTGATTGTACTACTACTGCATGTCCATCTCATTGTCTTCAAAAAAACTGAATTGAAAGAGATGTATGACACATGAGACATGGAATGCTGGAGTTTCAACCCAAGAGAGCACTGGCCTCTAACGATGTCACCCCTTTTGATATCTCTTGATATTGCTTCAATATGCTATAATACATGTGGCTCTACTCTGCTCCACATCTACACATGGTAGAGAGTACATTCACAAAGCATCCATCCCCACCAATCCTCATCCACACTGGATTTTTGATCCATTCATATAGTTCATATTGAACACTCAGCTGCGATAATGAAACTAGTCATCTCATTTGATCCAAAACTATTAATACACATAGATCACACTCCTGTTATCTCATTCTTTCAAAAAATTTGATGCACTAAGATTAGTATATTTGTATCCATTCATCTCATCCAAACAATAGGACCACATTCACAAATCACATTTACAGCTTTTTCACAATGAAGACCTCAATAATAAACTTGCAAAATGCTACATATGGATCTTCTATCGGTCCTTACCGGAATCTATTCTCTTCCAATGTGTTGGAATCAATATTGAGTTTGGTCTATTGTCTAGTTATGTGGCAAAGTTTTTGGAACACCTTTTGATAGAAATTGGCGGCATGGATTAAGCTCTCTTAGATTATGAAGGTCATGGAATTTTTACTTGATGAGCCTGTTGAGGTTCAATGAGTTTCATGAGCTAGAGCTCAAAGATTTTCTCATCCAAGCTCCTAAAGATCGTAGCAGATACATGAACCTTGCAGAGGAGGAAGAGAAACCTATCTTTTACATCATGTTCATATTGACGGAAGAAATTATGCATAGCAATAAGAGTTACAGGTTGTTTCAACCAGATTTGGTAAGTGATTCCACACCATATATTTCTCCCTAGGAAAGAAACTTCAAGATCTTTGATCCAGGCGGCTGCGTATGGAAAATTTGTCTAATGAAGGGATCTTACTCAACCACTTCTTTGCATCATGCTATTTTGGAGAGAATCTTTCACAACACACAATGCATTCTATTCATACATCACAGATGCTTCAAGACAAATGAAATTAGACAAAGACAAACATTACAAGCTCTACAAGCCATAGCTATGTGAATAAATTAATCGAATTAATGGTACATGAATGTGCCATTATCTAGGAAGGGCTAAATGATAGCTGTTTTTTAGCTATTCACATTTTCCATAGTGAGCCACCTCGCCCAAGCTAAATCACATAAACCCTATGGGTATCTCACTTTTTCATTGTACATAGGCGTGTGTGTGTATGTGTTAGGGGACTTTCCCCATATCTCCTTGAAAACCATCAGCTAGTAATTCATTAGTCTAGTTGAGCCAAACATTAAATTTAAAAACTTTATTAAAAATATTTTGTCCCATTTTTGTGTAAGTATCACATTGTATGGAGGGTCTAAATATAGGTATTTTTATTATTGTAGTTCGGGTATTTATTTAAATATTTATGCCTAGGTGTGTATTATTTTCCTAAGTATGCCACGTACATTGATGCATCGCTACCATAATTTTCCTTATCATCGTGCATATCCACTATTTTATAAATAGATCTATTCATGCAAGCCTCCTAAAGATTTTTGTGAGCCTACTCCAAGAAAAATGCACAAAAGAAGACTTTTTACTTATTCATTCCTTTTTTGCTATAGATAATTGAGAATCCCCCAACTCAATAAAACCTCATCACAACCCTTCAAAGACTCAAGACTATGGTCAAGCTAAAAAATGATCGTCTATTGATCAAGTCTCAAAAATGATCAGAGCTAATGTCAATGCATTTATGGCTCCACAATCGGCATACAATGGTAGTATATGCAACTCAACGTACATACAATGTAGTAATGACTTCTATGGGAAGCAAGATCTCTGCTAAATAAGCACCAATGAAGATGTATGCATAAACCAAATCTCTATGAGGATAAATTGCTCTCAAAAGAGCTCAATTGCAGTAAAAAATGCAAGCAGATAACCATACACATAAATCTCCCATAGAAGATGTGAAACCTACTACAAATTTTAGAAACTTTAAAAGTACTTGTAATGCATCCTTCTAGTTGTAAACCTATATTCAACAGTAGTTGTGAACTTGTAGAAGCACTCCAATAAGCCAATCTATGGCTATGCGCAAACTATAGAGTCAATGTCTCAGTCCACATGTGCCATACATGAGCCAAAAGCATATGCCTATCAAAACACGTTTTGAGTACCAAGAAAATCATGCTTCTATGTGAGTGGCTAAGTGTATGAGTGTGTGCATGTGTGTGTGTAGCTGTTTAAATCTTAACTAATAAGACATAATTGAATTTTTACATTCAAAAGACAGCTGGCCAAGGAATAATGAACAGATATGTACAAAAATAACTCAGTATGAGAATTATTTAGGTACAATGATTGTAGGAAAGAGATCCTCTTTCACTTAGACCAGTAGTAAAAGAACTTTGCCGTTCCTCAGTGAGTACTTCATTAAACTAAGGTTGCTTGCCAAAGAAAAGAAAACCTCCAAGATAGGATAGAGTCCTTACCTGCATCCATCCAACAAGACAACAATTCAGTTAGCCTTGGATGTGTTTTACAGGTATCAATGGACCATATCAGTTGTTATCCATGTCCATTTTATAGAATTTAATTACTTTAGACAAGTTAGGTCATTTATTAGAATTTGTATGTTATCAGTCTTTACTTATTTCTTCCAAAATGAGTGGTACAATCTACCTTCTAATCTGAGTGGTGAAGTCCACCAAGAATCCAAGCATCAAGAGTTTTCTTTAGAAAATTTAAAATAGTGAGGTTTACTTGTTAGCCATAGCTCGGTAGCTATGCTTAAGCCCACAGTAGCAACCATATACTTACCAATCAACAGAGTATCAAAAAACTCCATCTTTACCAAGTGGAACCTCATGTCACGAGCCATAGCTCGGTAGTTATGCCAAAGTTGAAAGTAACAGCCATATACTTACCTTCAAAATCCCAAGATTTCTACTAAGTCATTATCATCCCATAAAGAACGGTAGTGTTCGGCCCTGCTTGAGTAAGATGCCTTAATGTTTCAACAACCATAGGTACTAGATGAGCTAAAAAAACACCCCAAACCTTCGCCTCATATGAAATCATGAGGGAAAATACTGTACACAAGTCCAGGTGTGGTAATAGTTTACCAAAGAGAAAAATCAATAGTTTTCGTGCAAGTGTTCGACAGAGACCATCACCATCTTCAATGCAAAAACGAGGTCTCAAGACCCAAGACTCCATTTATACCAAGTGTACTCATAGATCACCAACCATAGCTTCATGCCAAAGCCAAATGTAACAGCTATATACTTACCTTCATAATCCCAAGTTATTAGTATCACACAAAACCTTTAGTGTCCGGCCTTCTTTGAGTATGATGCCTTAAAGTTTCAACAGTCATAAAAACAAAACAAAACCCCTCATTTCTTTATCTCATATGAAATCCTAATGGTGAAACTTTATATAAGCCCAAGTGTGGCAACAGTGTATCAAAGAGAAAACACCAACAGTTTCCAAACCTGCCAGTCATGCTCCCCCTCGTTTTTTTTTAAAACCATTGAATATCATGCGATTTCTGCAGTGGTTACGACCAGAGCAACCTCATAAGCTAACACACTTGTGTTTAGGCAATTTACTTGGTAGCTATGATAACTAGTTAGTGAAAATAACACCCCTTATTTCCTAGCACAGAGCATATATCCTCTTGCTAGAAGCACTCAGTCCCTGCCAGTGTTCGACAGAAGCCGTCATTAAATGCAAGACAATGTGCAAGACCCAAGCCAACCGTGCAATGTCTAAAAAGATTTTTCATATTGTACACATCAGCCCTTAATGGCTAGTTCAGAGCAACCCATTGCCTGATAGACTTGCAGCGGAAATATGCCAGGTGCTATGATAATTATTAGTGAAAACAACAACCTTCAGCTGCTAGCACAGAGCCTATAACTAGGAAAAAAAAACTCAGTCCATGCCAGTGTTTCAACAAAAACCGCTATCAAGTGAAAAAAGATGAAGTTTACGGCCTCCAACCAATCATGTGTTTGCAGTAGTTTGTCAGTATTTATGCCATGGCTCAGTAGTTTGTCCTGATTATGCTCAGGACTAATAAACAGTGTATAAATCAGATGGTACCAATCTTTACCAACCATGCATAGTATTGCAACAACAAACAAACCAAAACCTAAATTTGTAGTAAGGTAGAACAAAACTCCTGTGTTGCTTAAGCTGCAAGCTCCATTTCTTAGCAAGTTTAGATAGTGGCGAAAATAAGCAAAAAAACCTAATCCAAGGCTAAGTGAGGGCCAGAGTATGCCCTGACCTCAGTTTATATAGGATGGTGTGCACGCTCCCAGAGCAAGTAGGATGAATGCATTCGGCCGCCCTCAACTGCGCGAGCCTGCAAGTGCCATCGGCTGGGGAGGGCAATAGAGAGTGGGCAGGGGCCACCTACCCCATGTCATGATAGCATTCATTCCTTCACGCTTTGTTTAAGCGGGGGTAATGTCCCATTATAAGGCGGTTTTTATTGGCATAGCAAAAAGGTATCACTACTATGCAAAATGTGTGTGTGTGTGTGTGGGGGGGGGGGGGGGGGGGGGGGGTAAGAGTTTTGACCATTATACTAGTGTGTGTGTGTGTGTGTGTGTGTGTGTGTGTGTGTGTGTGTGTGTGTGTGTGTGTGTACCTGCCCTAGCCCAGGCACCACACACAATGGGTCGGTAGTAGGCCCATTGTGTATGGGCCTACTACCTTATAAGAGAGATGGGACTCTCTTTTTGAAAGAATAGTCCAGTCCAGTTATGCCGAATGAGAGCTTGTATGATAGTGTTTCGGATCTGATTCTGATTAAATCCGTTATAGAAGTATTTTTCAACTAGTACAGAAATCTCTTCCCAAGCCAAGGAGGGGGTAGATGAAGAGTAGCAGATTAAGTAAAGAAGGCCAATACAGGAGCAAATAGAGGCTTTGTGTGGAGTATTGCTATTTCTTTTAATGAATTTTATGTGAGGTAGCTTAAGAAGATACTTTCTCCAGATAAATCTAAGGTCATATCCACCTGTAGATGGGGAGTGAAGGGATATTGAAAGATTAAGAAATTGGACTGATTTGCAAAAGTCCCCAAAAAAAGTCGAATTATCAGGGAGGTAAGTAGGCTCAATTTTTAGGCAGTGGGGGTAAATTAGATCAATCTCATTAGAGAACATCCTATTGTGAATACTAAGCAGGTTATCCATGTATCTAAAAGTATGATTAAATAGTGGAAGTTTTTTGTGGTCCATTTCCATGTTCTTAAGACACCATCTGTATTCAAAGAAAGCTAGGTAGATATTGCACATAAGTGGTGAGCAAGAGAAGCCCATAGGGATGCCAAGGCATTGGTTAAAGCAGCAGCCGCCTGAAATAATATTTAACAGTTATTTAACGGCCAAGAAATATAGGAGCAAAGTTTTGATTCATTAAAGTGTAGAGGGTGCACGGAGTGAGATGCTTGAATCCATCTAGGTTTCTTGGATAGGGAGATAAAACAATACTTTCTCTTTTTAGCATTGGTAAAGGCTAAATTAATAACCTTGGCTAAAACAGTCTTAAGGCTGAGATACCCATTAAGTGGAATGTTTTCGTAGCATTGTGTAATATCAGCTGTAAAGATGTGGAAGATATGTTGAGGAAGGTTAAGTGTGACTTTTGTAGCGTTTTTTGTTAACCAGAAGGGATTATATTGGATATTTAAGAAATCCTTGCAGATTCTCTGCTTCTCTGCACAAATGAGCTCAAATTCTGTGAGGATAAGGTCAAGGCAATAGTAATATCTTTGGTGATATCTGAGAAGATACAGTTGGAGGCATCAGATATCCATCTAAACTTATGTTTGTGGAATTTATAACTAGGAAATAGTACTGGTAACCTTGTGTTACTTATTGAGTACCCAAGCTGTCCTAAATGTTTAGAAATCTTGTTAGAGATATTTTGAGGCGTATTGATACTCGATCCCGAGCGGCTTTCCAAGCCAGGTATTTGCACATAACAGTAGGATAGTTGGAGCTTTGTCAAGCCCGACCACAAACCATTTATCTGAGATTAGTTGAAAATCACGAGCTAGTTGAGATGTAAGCCAAGAGCTATCAGAAGAAAGCCACTTCCTAGGAAGTTGAGAAATTTTATGAAGGAAACCTTCCTTCACTAGTTCCTTTAAGTCCGGTAGGACTGTCATCTCCAGTCGGAGAGCACTGACAAGGTCAGTGAGGCAGCTAAGTAAAGCTGATAGGGCAAGGTAGGGGTTTTTTGGATAGTTAGGTATATGATTTAGCCCTTTGGCCAATAACTTACGTATTGTGGCATTATCAATAATGTTGAGATCTTGGGTGCAGACATGGTTACCAATTCCTTCAAAATTCTTGCAGAATGAGGCAAAATGTATGCATGTACAATAAGGGATTGCTTCTTGCCGAAGAAAGTCATTATTTAAAACTAATCCTTTTATAGGATGATGATATTTCCATCCTATGAGAATATTGTCAAGCAGTTTATGATTCCCAAAAAGTAAGTCAAAGCACTCACAAAAGAGATTTTTTGGTTGAGTCCAATCGAGAAGTACATTGTGAAAGAGACAGTGTATGTAGATAGCATCACATTTCGTATTCTCTCTGCTGAGAATTCTTCTTCCACACGGGTTTGTAGAGACCTGCAATATATTCATAGGTTAGATTTCAGGGAAGCTTCTGATGGCAGGAACTCTGCCTCTCCCTCTTGTAAAGCTACGAGTTTTTCCTCGATTAGACGAGGAGCTAGGTGTAAAAAAACAGGTGAAAGAGTTGGGAGTAGTCAAGGAGTTAGCTCTTTTTAGAGCAGGAGAATCATCATCTTCAATACAAGGTTTAAGCAGATTAGTGATGAACTTGACCCCTTTAAAGTTAGCATAGTGGTGAGGTATAGACTGGGTTCATCTGCTTTAAGTTCTTTCAGAATATCATGCATAAGACCACGGAAGATATTAAAGGCAATTTGTGCAATCACAATCTGCTTAGCCTATCCACCTAGCCATGAGCAGATGAGGGATAGATGAACGACTGGTTTCTCTGGGAATAATAAATCCAGATGGTTGAGGATGAACCATATTGCATGATCAAAACACATGATGCTTGATTCACAGGAAGCTTTGGGGTCAAGAAATCTGCAAGCACATTTCACATAGGGGCGGAAGATATTCCAGATGGACTCAGTGTAGAAATCCGGGTTACTTTTAGCAAATTCCATGCTACCCTCAGTGAGTATGTATAATCTTGAATTTGAAGGGCATTTGGAGTGGTCGATGAAATGAAGGTTGAAGGGAGCTTTAATCAGTTCCCCTTTGTCCACGAACTGTCCACCTTTAAGATTCTTGAGTTTGCAGTCTTCCACAGTTGAGGCATTTGGAGTGGTCGATGAAATGAAGGTTGAAGGGAGCTTTAATCAGTTCCCCTTTGTCCACGAACTGTCCACCTTTAAGAATCTTGAGTTTGCAGTCTTCCACAGTTGAGGCAGGAAGGTTAGCAAGGTACACCCTGGTTTCACTAAGAATTGGAGCCAAGAAGGATTTGTTTGGCAGAGCCCACAGCTGATGGTCAACTCTGAGAGACTCAATTTCTATTTGTCTTACTGGTAAGACATGAAAAACTTTAGAGATTTTTGGTACCATCTCAAGGAGGTTAACATCATTGATGGAGCAAAGATTATTTTGAAATTCTTTTACAGCTTCCATTGCTGCACTATCTCGACAGAAGATGCCACCAGTTGGAGGTATGGAGGGGGTATTTGGTGTGCAGACAAAGGCGGGGTTAAGCCCACATAGTTTTCTAAGGAAGTTAGACAACTCAGCGCCAGAAGAAGAGAACAGGGCAAGCTCTTGCTGATATTGTGAAGCTAGGACAGGAAGTTGGGCAATATATTGGGACAACAAATTAACTCCTTCTGAGGAGTCTTTGTCTAATGTAGCAAGAATTTTAACCTAGTCATTAAATGACAACATATGCAAGACAGATAGTTTTTTATCAGAGGCAAGTGCCGAATCATAAATAAGCTGTGAAGCATCCAAGCTGGTAATACATATGAGCACAAGAGAGGAGGCCAGAGAGAGGGGCTCCGAGGTTAATTCCAATCCTTAAGAGAGAGAAAGAGTGCAAAAACAGTGAGGTTAGGTTTACTTTTTCTTGCCATAGTATGTAATACATAATTTGGCTTTCCTAGAGATGAAAGGTCTAGTTCTAGTAGCCAAGGCATTCTTTGGTTTATGGTCTTCAAGGTAAAGCTAAATCTGATGAAGAATCTTTGCATGATTCTCAGGGTTGTGATTAGTACTCATGTGAGCTGTCATTCTATAACGTGGGAAATCCTGAAACAAAGGTGACATAAAAATTAGCAAAGTGTCCAGATTGTAATGTATACTTGGTCCTGCAAACCTTCAACCGGCAAAGTCAGAGACTATGGTAGCCGTGAGCAGGGAACCAGGAAAAGAGTCTAAAAGGGGCCACCTAACACCAGTCTACCAATAAAGGATTAACAAACTGTGGGTCCAAATTAGGGCTCCATTCCTAAGAAAATTTCCTAGGCCAGCATCCCGGTTTCCCCCAGAAAAGAAAAACCTTATGTATAGGATGTGTGTCTCTCTGTTCAAATCTTAACTTATAAGACATAATTGAATTTTTACATTCAAAAGACAGCTTGCCAAGGAATAATGAACAGATATGTACAAAAATAACTCAGTACCAAAATTATTTAGGTACAATGATCGTAGGATAGAGATCCTCTTTCAGTTAGACCAGTAGTAAAAGAACTTCGCCGTTCCTCAGTGAGTACTTCATTAAACTAAGGTTGCTTGCCAAAGAAAAGAAAACCTCCAAGATAGGATAGAGTCCTTACCTGCATCCATCCAACAAGACAACAATTCAGTTAGCCTTGGATGTGTTTTACAGGTATCAATGGACCATATCAGTTGTTATCCATGTCCATCTTATAGAATTTAATTACTTTAGACAAGTTAGGTCATTTATTAGAATTTGTATGTTATCAGTCTTTACTTATTTCTTCCAAAATGAGTGGTACAATCTACCTTCTAATCTGAGTGGTGAAGTCCACCAAGAATCCAAGCATCAAGAGTTTTCTTTAGAAAATTTAAAATAGTGAGGTTTACTTGTTAGCCATAGCTCGGTAGCTATGCTTAAGCCCACAGTAGCAACCATATACTTACCAATCAACAGAGTATCGAAAAACTCCATCTTTACCAAGTGGAACCTCATGTCACGAGCCATAGCTCGGTAGTTATGCCAAAGTTGAAAGTAACAGCCATATACTTACCTTCAAAATCCCAAGATTTCTACTAAGTCATTATCATCCCATAAAGAACGGTAGTGTTCGGCCCTGCTTGAGTAAGATGCCTTAATGTTTCAACAACCATAGGTACTAGATGAGCTAAAAAAACACCCCAAACCTTCGCCTCATATGAAATCATGAGGGAAAATACTGTACACAAGTCCAGGTGTGGTAATAGTTTACCAAAGAGAAAAATCAATAGTTTTCGTGCAAGTGTTCGACAGAGACCATCACCATCTTCAATGCAAAAACGAGGTCTCAAGACCCAAGACTCCATTTATACCAAGTGTACTCATAGATCACCAACCATAGCTTCATGCCAAAGCCAAATGTAACAGCTATATACTTACCTTCATAATCCCAAGTTATTAGTATCACACAAAACCTTTAGTGTCCGGCCTTCTTTGAGTATGATGCCTTAAAGTTTCAACAGTCATAAAAACAAAACAAAACCCCTCATTTCTTTATCTCATATGAAATCCTAATGGTGAAACTTTATATAAGCCCAAGTGTGGCAACAGTGTATCAAAGAGAAAACACCAACAGTTTCCAAACCTGCCAGTCATGCTCCCCCTCGTTTTTTTTTAAAACCATTGAATATCATGCGATTTCTGCAGTGGTTACGACCAGAGCAACCTCATAAGCTAACACACTTGTGTTTAGGCAATTTACTTGGTAGCTATGATAACTAGTTAGTGAAAATAACACCCCTTATTTCCTAGCACAGAGCATATATCCTCTTGCTAGAAGCACTCAGTCCCTGCCAGTGTTCGACAGAAGCCGTCATTAAATGCAAGACAATGTGCAAGACCCAAGCCAACCGTGCAATGTCTAAAAAGATTTTTCATACTGTACACATCAGCCCTTAATGGCTAGTTCAGAGCAACCCATTGCCTGATAGACTTGCAGCGGAAATATGCCAGGTGCTATGATAATTATTAGTGAAAACAACAACCTTCAGCTGCTAGCACAGAGCCTATAACTAGGAAAAAAAAACTCAGTCCATGCCAGTGTTTCAACAAAAACCGCTATCAAGTGAAAAAAGATGAAGTTTACGGCCTCCAACCAATCATGTGTTTGCAGTAGTTTGTCAGTATTTATGCCATGGCTCAGTAGTTTGTCCTGATTATGCTTAGGACTAATAAACAGTGTATAAATCAGATGGTACCAATCTTTACCAACCATGCATAGTATTGCAACAACAAACAAACCAAAACCTAAATTTGTAGTAAGGTAGAACAAAACTCCTGTGTTGCTTAAGCTGCAAGCTCCATTTCTTAGCAAGTTCAGATAGTGGCGAAAATAAGCAAAAAAAAACCTAATCCAAGGCTAAGTGAGGGCCAGAGTATGCCCTGACCTCAGTTTATATAGGATGGTGTGCACACTCCCAGAGCAAGTAGGATGAATGCATTCGGCCGCCCTCAACTACGCGAGCCTACAAGTGTCATCGGCTGGGGAGGGCGATAGAGAGTGGGCAGGGACCGCCTACCCCGTGTGATGATAGCATTCATTCCTTCACGCTTTGTTTAAGCGGGGGTAATGTCCCATTATAAGGCGGTTTTTATTGGCATAGCAAAAAGGTATCACTACTATGCAAAATGTGTGTGTGTGTGTGGGGGGGGGGGGGGGGGGGGGGGGGGGTTAAAGAGTTATGACCAGTATACTAGTGTGTGTGTGTGTGTGTTCAATCTCATCCATGTGTGCATGGTTTGATCCTCCAAGAAAAAGTGTGTCACTATTGATGCGAAATCTGACAACAATGGTTATTGCAGATATAGTGAAAGTAGACCAACCTACAATCAAATCATTATATATCCCAAACCATGAGGAATTTGTAAAAACTTTCTTCTGCAAAGTTGTAGAACTCAAAAACATAATGAAGTATCGCAGGAGTTACCTTCAAAATCATAATAGAAGGAAACCACGATGAAGTTGCAAAATTCTGTTATGTTAACTAATGACATGTAAGTAGTCTAAATGCTCTATTTAAAAATTGGTGAAGAATCTAAAAAACCCCATCGGGCCGGCGGTCCCTTGCCCCCAATCGTACCTAGCTAGGTATGCCGTGCCTCCCTCACAGAAGCGCATGATGTTGAGGTAAGTCATAATGTGGGAATTATTGTGAGAATCTGTCCAAAACTTCTTGTGTATATGATAAACTTAAGCTACTTACTACAAAATTATCATCGCCTTTCTATCATGGCTTGCAGCACCACAAGTGGTAAGTTGACCATATCAGAAAGGTTGGGACTTTAAACTCGTGTATAGGTCTCATGGAGTCTCGTCCAATCTTAGAGATTTTGCACAAAGGATGTTGGCCCAAAGTCACCGTCTTCGTCCATGGAAATTCATAGTACTTTCCAATGATGGATTTATCTCGCTTGAAAAGAATCCTTTCCATTTTGGTGTGAAGAGCTTGCTCTTGGGTGCGCTCAGTTAACTCATGCTCATGTAGATGGACTCTCTTTTTTTTTTTTGACAGATTGCACAGATCTCGTGTGAAATGACAAACATGTTCATGAGCGCTACCAGGGATGCTCGGCCGCACTTGAACCCATGACCCAAATCACAACGATCGAGTGCTCAACCAACCAAGCTAGCTCTTGTGGACCTTGTACCTAAACTCTTAAAAGGTTTGTACAATTGTTACCTATTCCCTTAAATAATGGTCCAACATATTTTAAAAACTATGAGTTGAGAGAGAGGGAGTGGGAGCTCCTCTCTACTGTGGATATGGAGTGGCCATGGAGCGTTGCGTGGCGCATCGCCTGGACAGCATTTAGCGACTTTGTTAAGAGTTATTTGGCAATCCAAGAATGTGCTACTGTTTAAAGGGAAGTGTGAGCCTTTGGACAAATTTGTTGTTCTAGAAACGTGTTGATAACAAATACATTGTAGTAAGACCTGCAAATTAAAGATATAAGGTTTGATCGCCCTCTAATGTATTCTCTCAAACTGGGTCAATTCGACGAACATTAATTAATTAGACTGGCAAATTCCTTCTGCTAGTTTTGTTGAAATTAAACGCTCTTGCTATGCCTCAGTTCCCGCGTGTCCTGGTGCCCTCCTCTGCTGCAGACGCCTCACATCCTACAACCCTCCTTTGGTCATGCTCACTTGCCCTTCTTGTGTTGTGAGTTGCGGCCCCCCGTCCCTCTCCTCGCTATGCTTCACAGCTCTCCCCGAGGTGAGCTTCTCGCACTTTCGAGAATCTCACAGGTCAGGCTCCGTCAGGGCTCCCTTGCATGGAGGCAAGAGTGAAGGAAAGGTCATGCAATGAAGGCGTATACACAGTGGGTAGGACTGTGGAGGCAAAGAAGCACAGAGGCATCGAAGGCTCCCCTAAAGCGCACTAACCATACAATGAGCGCTTAACAATTCAGAGCAAAACATGGTCGCGTTGTCCTGCCAGAAATAGAATGTTCGGGGTCTCTCTCTCTCTGCTTTCGCCATCACCTGACGTTCTCTCTATTTACACACATGATCTGTCTATCCCATTGGACCTTCAACCTTGGCTACAGCAAGCCGAAAAATCTCTCTCTCTCTTCGTGCTCGCAATGATGCATCGAATCAAGGCCAAAAATTCCTCATCTCCTTGGTCGCTCTCGTTGACGTCTCTCTCTCTCTCTCTCTCTCTCTCTCTCTCTCTCTCTCTCCACGTGCCACCTTCCCACATTTTTCCTTTGAAGCCCCTTCTGCCCCTCGCCTTTTCCTTCAGTTTTCCAAATGGCATCTACCCCCAAATGGCATCTACCTTTGATTCTATCAATACAAATGGCATGTACCCCCAAATGGCAAAGGATATGCTAGAGCTCTTTGTACTTTTTTGAGTTTTAAGCAATTCCAGCTTGGCTGAGAACTTTTAAAAAACATATTTTAAAACTAGATCCGCACCATAGTGTACTTTCATACATATAAACAAGGCTTTAGTACAAGGTCAATGACACTTCTCTAGGCCGAAAAGCGTTTACTACACAAAGTCCATTCACGGCACACGACAAACTAACAAGGAATTGAGTGAGCTATCACCCAAGTTAAAGGCTCCTATAGCTTCTTTATTGTATCAAGCAAAAAAAAATTGATTTTTTCACTTTTTGCAAGTTCTAGAAGTATGCCTTGCATTCAGTCCTAGAAGTATCCAGCAAATTGATCTCTATACGACGTAAAGTTCTTGTGCTATGATTTCTGCTTTTTCCCCTTGCAATGGAAACGACAAAGGTACACCCACACGGAGGGGGGTAATTGAAAAGTTTTTGATGGGATTGATGTGACCTCTCAAGTGTCACGCACATGTGAGTGCCAGGTGGGATTAACAACATTGTTTTGCAATTGTACCTCTTTGCGGTGAAGGGGGAAACAGTTTCCCCCCCCCCCCCGGCTCGTACCCATAGATATTTTATACAATGTGTTTGACCTAGAATTTATTATATTTGTATTGAGGCTTGGTTGGCCTTTAACTTTTTACTTGGTGAGTCAAAGGTCCTTTTTTCCATTCTAGAGCGTGGATGTGGCCACTTGGCATCATCTACACCACTCCCCTTGATTGAAATCGCACGGCCAATAGCTTCCTCCACAATGTTGGCATATTTGTTGTGCTTTTCGGATATACTAAAAGCACAGTCTGCCTGCAAAAGTTCACATAATATGCTCAAGAAAGAAGCTCAAAGAAGAAAACCTTCTGTGCAGACTGCAAGAGAGAGTGGTGCTCTTTAACATCTTAAATAAGCACATCATTAAACTATAAGATGTGATAGGGTTTCTTGCTAAGTTTATCCTTTGGCTAGATTTGGCCATTAACATCCATGCATGCTTACAAAGGGGCCACTTTAGGTTCTGAAAACTGGTCAAGACATCTCACGGCAATTTTCGAGCCTGCATCAGATGTGGCCGCTTCTTGCACAAAATTTGCAACTAGTGCTACCCTCAGTTCAATCCAATCTTCAATCCCAACCTAGCAATTGTTGCCAGTCTCTTGTTCGGTTGCAGCACAACTAAAATGATTGGATTCAAGGGACCAGTCGGAATCCTAGCCCTGGGCTGCAGCTCCGTCTACACACAGCTCCGTCTATGCTCCTCCAGAATCATATTCAACAAAGGTTGAATCTGTCGAACAATACATTCTCCTATTGCTTGCCCTATGGTGGAGAAAAGATACTCTCAGGGCTCTGACGTTCAGAGGCCCCATACCACCGTGTATCACATTTACTCCACTCGTCACTAACTGTAACGAGAACTTACAGAAGCAATTATGTGACCACTTTGACCTCTTTTCCCTCACTTTCTGACTCGGATTCAAAAATACACTAAAGATTTGAAATTGTCAAAAAAATTCAAAATTAATATTTTTCCTCCTTAAAAGTCCCCCCCAAACCTAATTTATGGTAAAAAAAACATTTTTGGACCTTTAGAAGTAAAAACGTGCACCTTTAACCCCAAAACAATATTTTTTTTCAAATATATACTTTTTTTCAAAAAAAATCAAAACATCACTTTCCACCCTCCAAATTCTCCCAAACCTATGCTATACCTAAAAAGTGATTTTCTCTCTCTACAAACCTTTTCCCAAGCTCTCCATTGCTGCAACAACCACGTGTACCCTATAGTCACACATTTTCTCTCTACTAGCTTTCTTCCATCTCCATTGTAGAACCAAGCAAGATCCTCTCCCTTCCCTTCCCCCTGTCCACCACATATTTTCACACCAAGCTAGCTCCTCCTTCTTCTCCCACCTCCATTGAAACATGAAACAAGATCTTCCTCCTCCTACTACTACTTTCATTCACTTACACCACATGTGTACCTCTACTCTTGAAGGCAACAAAAGGATGGGCTCAAAGAACCTGTACACCACAACAACAGGAGGTGTAAGTGGTGAGTGGGCATTGTAAGGGTTCACCTCCAACATAAGGATTGAATGGTAATGAGATTGTTCTTGTAGCTTACATTCAAAGCTGTATAGCATCTCCATCTGTAACTTTATCATGCTAGAGACAAACAACCTCTTTATGGCTTTGAACACCTAGGGCTTCACACCTCTATCAGCAAAAGTAAGCAAAGCTCCTCATACCATTATGGTGTAATATATTGTTGGTGACTTTGGTGCACCATCTAGTGTCACATAGCATGCGATTGAGTCTTACAATGTAAGTAAGACTCATTATGTATAGAGAGTTGTCCAAGATTCTCCTTCTAGTTTCATCTTTGTATAATTGCCACTAGATTATATGAATGGTATCATTTTATACTTTATCCGTTTGTGCTCACAAAATTTGAAATTTGGTGTTTACTATAGAGCTAACTTGTTTTGAGGGGAGAGATGCAAGCAACCATATGCAGAGATGTAAACACTCTATTCTTGGTTTGTGAGGAACCTTATAACCCCTCCATTGCAATACCAAGCAGCCACATCCCCTTATTTCATGAACATTGTAGTACCATCAATGCCACAATAGTAAAGGCATAGATAGTGAGTGGCTACCACAAAGAGTACTTTAAAGGTGCTTCAATTTTCAAGGTGGAGGATGAGAAAAACTTGCCAAGTATATCATTTCCTTGTATAACTATCATTACCTTTCTATCAGAGACAAGTACCACATTCCTCTCAAGAATGCCTTGGTATTTCTAATGTCCCCCAACCTCTTTAATTGCAGATTTTACATCATACTGGTGATGATGCTATGTAAAATGTGTAACACTATAATCAGTATCTCATTTTGAAGCCCGTCTTGTCTTAACTGTGAAAATAAATTCAATGTTTGACACTTTATTTGGTTTCTAACAAGGTATGTGCACTATTGGTGTAGAACTTTTCAAATACAAAATGCTTTCTTGCTTCAACTTTCAATAGCAGACTTGTGGTAGACAAATTAGAGACATTACAATCATCAGGACTATCTAGTATAATTTTACTTAACACTGTAGTATATTCACTAAGTTCATTAGTGCTCAATAGTTGGCTATAGCAAACTATACCGTTATCCTAAGAGATGGGAAAACTATACCATCATGGTAGGAAATGGGGCATGGTCCCTTTTCTATCACATATTTACCTTGGCTCCCATCTCTTGACCACTATCCCCGGGGGGGATCACTATGTAGGCCCCCCTTGCGGGGGAATTTGGGGGCAGCACCCCCAAAGGCCGAAAATAGATGCATTTTGGGATATGATTTTTTATGTATTTTTAGTCAAAATTGGATAATATGCACCATGTGATTAGGAGTGTCTTGATAGTCGATTTGGTATGAGAAATTGGCACACATTGCGTCTGTGGTAAAAAAGAAGCACTCTGCTTTAGAAAGATTTCTCCATGAACGTAGCTTTCTTCTTTAGCACAAAGATTTGTTCTTTAACCACCATGGATCAATTCAAGAACCATTTACCAACTTGTAAGAGATTATAGTATAGCAATAAACAGAAAATCTTCTTTTACAAAATAAATTCATTATAGATATGGGAGCCAATTCCATGGATTTTAAAAAAGGGCCCTCTAATCATGCTAGGGCTCTAGGGACCCTCAAAAGGAGGGACCACAAGGGCGCACAGAACTGCCAAACAGGAACCCCTATTTGGCAGTTTCACGCACCCTTGTGTCCATTATTTTTTAGGGTGCATGGGTCCTTAGCATGGTCATAGGATCCATTTTTTTCTTCATTAGCACAAAAAAATCTTTTTTAACCACCATGAATCAATTCAAGAACCATTCACCAACTTGTAAAAGATAACAATATAGCAGCAAAAAGGAAATCTTCTTTTCCACAATAAATTCATGATAGATATGGGAGCTAAGTTTTTTGCTTTTATTAAAAGGGTCCTAAGACCATGCTAGGGCCCTAGAAACCCTCAACTAGAGTGGCCACAAGGGCAAAAAAATTGCCAAACAGGAACCCCTATTTGGCCAAATGGCACTCCCTTGTGGCCCTTCTTTTTGAGTGCCCCTAGGGACTTAGCATGGCCCTAGGGCCCTTTTTTTTCTAGAACTCATGGATAAAGACAATGAACACTTGAATCCAAAGTCGTGCTTATGAAGACCATTTGAAAATCATATCTCGAGAATTCTATGCTAGAAGAGCTTGAAAATGTAACATACGCAAAGATTTTGGATACTTCAAGTTACCCCTAAGGTCTTTTGAAACACCAAAGAATGATAAATATAGGGATTACCTTATCATAGCACAAGTTGTTTCTTTCTTATTTTCAAAGAGTACATGATTGGGTAGAGCTTTACCTCAAGGTTACTTTTGAGAAGATTGGTTCATTAAAGCTTCTAATTCATCTTATCTTCCTATTTGCCAAATCTCAATCCTGTTAGAATCCACCAACTTGACCAGCTTTTAGATCTCTCTCTCAAACTCTCTCTCTTTCTTTCTAAAAAGGAATCAAGTACTAACACAAGGTAAATCTTCTTTAACACAAGGAAATTCTCTTTGATCTATAATCAAGCAACATAATTATATTTAAATATGTTAAGTTTTGGATGACAGAAGTGCATGGTGGGAATGTTGCCAAGGTTTATTCCTTAGATATCATTTTGAGATTGGACTCTATTTGTATTATACCTTTTTATATACAAAATATCTAAAGCAAGAACCAATTAACACTTAAAATGTTACAAATGTAATGTAGGCTACTAAAAAACTCAAAATATGGTAGAGATAGGGTGCTCTTGCACAACAACAAAAACAATAGAGTCCAAATTACTTCTTATTAATATTGATCAAAATATGGTTATGAAGACGATAATAGGAAAAGTGTAGTCGTAGTTATTGCATCCATTCCATGACATAGTGTACTCATTGTAACCTATTACATAAAACTATCTCTGGTGGGGGTGTTCCTTGTTAGAAAATATTTTTTTGCGCAAGGAAATCTTTTTATTTCCTTGTTAAGGATCCCTCCATGTTAGCATAATGGTTATTGTGGTGGAAGCTGTATTAAATTATACAATGAGATTGCTTGAGGGGAGATTTTTACCGCCAAAAGTGAGTCATGTTATGCCAACATCTTGAGTCGTTGTCACAAAAACCACCACTCAACTAACATAGTAAGAGGTCACCTTATGCCATGAGGGTTTAGAGACCTTCTAAACAAAAAAACATGAGTTCTACATTTGCAAGTTGTATAATAAACACAACTAAGTGTATTCTGTAAAAATTTGCAAGTATTCTCATCTAACTTAAACTAAACAATGCAAAAATATACATTATAATGAGACTACCCACCTCCAATAAGCATGGATTTGAAGAACCTACCTACAAGATATAACAAAGAAGGTTGTTTTGTAGAAAAAGTGGTGTTTAATCTCTATTATATCAAAGATTAGACGATTCTGCAAACTTTATAATAAAATCCAAGGAGGTGTGTGTGTGCACGCGCACACACGTAGGGTATACACATACACACACATGAGATTTTGATTTAAAAAATGGTTCAAAACTTGAATTGAACATTTTAAAAGAAATAAAAGCAATAGAAAAGAAATTAGAGTGTATATGCTATCACTTACATTGTCCAAATAGGCATGCTTTCTCTCTCCCAAAATATTGAAGAAACATTGAGAGACTTCTAAAAGTAGGATGGGAGTGACGATCGCATGGGTACAAAGGTTATCCACTCAACGGCTGACATTGGTATCAACCTGTAGCATGGAATTGTTATCATGACCTTTGGTTGTCCACATGTGACACTTTTGATGCAAACTCTATGGGCAAAGCAAATATACACATTTGCGGTGTGCACAGTACATGGTTTGTGATATTGGTGAACACTATGATTGCTAAACTTCAGGATGCAATGGAGGAAGGCAACGGAAGGGGGAAGAGGGAGGTAGGGGAGAGGGAGAGAGTTAGGGTAGCCTGCCGAAGAGGAGAGGGAAAGGAAGACAGAGAGAGAGGGAGAGGGAGAACAAAGAAGAGAGAGAGAGAGAGAGATAGATAGATAGAGAGAGAGAGAGAGAGAGAGAGAGAGGGAGGGGGAGAGTGTAAGGACACGGGTCCTACGGTCAAGGCCACCAGCATGGCCGAATATTGTGTATGATAGGGGGAGGCTATAAGATAGAATGGTTGGGTGGAGACTAGTACACGGCATTACTCTTGTCTTTTCACTGGTATCCGAGCTATTTTGGGAAATGGCAAAAATGGGCTGCACGTGCATGCGATGCACTTCTCAACGAGTCCATGAGGCAAGTGCTTTAGAAGATGCAGAAGGTAGCAATGCATTACTTAAGAATATCACCATCCCTGAGTTTCACGGCGATCGCAACAAGGATGCGGTCAATACGTTCTTACATAAATGGAGTGATATTCATTGACTGAGACACACCCCAGATATTTAAATAAATGTGCAAACAAGTCTATATCTTAAAGGCAAGGCCAATAAGTGGTGGATGACACTTCCAATAGATGCTCGTAATCAGTCTTGGGCTAAGTTTCAAGCTTATTTCTCCAAAGAGTTTTTGGACTCCAATGAAGAAGATAGGAATTGGCTAGCATGGGATGCATGCCGCATGTCTGGCCTCTCTCTCACTCAGTATCTTTCTAAGTATCAGGAAATCATATTAAAACTAGAAGGTCTAGATGAATTCCACAAGATACGGGGTTTCAATAGGGGTCTTGAAAAAGACTATTGTCTTCTTGTCAAGACCCAACATCCAAAAACTTTGGAAGTAGCCATCGCTCATCCCCAAACGTATGATGATGACCAAGAGGAAGGGAAATGTTCCCTACTCTAGGAATACTTTTGCTGAGAGCAATTTAGCTAAGAGCCAATGGCGAGGTAGATCTCCCACACGTTTTGTAATAAAATCTAATATCTAATATCTAACCAACCCAAATGATTTTCTCATGTTAAATTGATCACTTAATGTGGGAGAATAAACGGGAACAAGTGTTAAGATATAGAAATGTGCTTATAGATCTATCTCAACACGGGGCCAATGGTAAAGGGGCCCAAATGAGAGATGGTCTATCAAAGAGCAAGGCTAACAAATGGAGCATAAGACCTTAGGGTTAGCTTCATTGAAGACCTCCAATAATGTGTGTAAAAGGCCTTTGACCTTAGGTAAGCTAGGGCTGAGCTTGAGGCGCGGGAACCCAACCCAGCTCGAGGTGCTTGTCCTGCTTGTCATGCTTGATGACTAAGGTGCTTGAGGTGCTTGGGATGCTTGAGGTGCTTCATTATTGAGATGCTTGAGGTGCTTGACATGCTTGAGATGCTAGGGTTGCACTTGAGGTGAGAACCTAGCCCAAGCTTAAAGTGCTTATGAGCCAAGCATGTGGTGGGAACTGGGCCTATGCATGAGGGGCTTGAGGTGTCAAAAAGTCAAAGATTCAATCCCTACAAGGAGGGGGCGATCCCTACATGAGGGGGGATGAGAGAGAACACCCACACACTCACACAAGGCATGCATGGTACAAAGAAAGCAAAAGGTACACTTGTCGAGTTTCTCCTCATGTTGCCCTCATGGTGTGCCCGAAGCCTATTGGTTGGACACCCAAGGGATCCAATAATAATTTAGGAGATTTAATTAATTGATTTAGAATTTATCTAGCCCTCTCTCTCAAAGGGGAAAGGGAGACACTTGTCTCAAGGCTACCCTTGTTGCTTGTAATTCCTCTTGCTTGTGATTGGCTAGGCCTGGAGGGGTCCAATGAGCTTCAAGCATGAGCTACAAGGGGGGTCGATCCAAGCAAGCTAGGGGGTTGCTTAGAGGGTATACTCACCCACACACACTCACAAACACTCTCATTGTGTGCTATGCAAAGTGCAAGAGCTCCCTCTCCTTCTCCAAGCAAGTAGAGGTTGAGAGCCTACACCAACACTCTTGGATATGGAGTGCAAATCCAACCAAGAGCCATGCTTCAACGCTTAAGCTTTCCATTTCCTTCTTCTTCATTACTATGCTATTATGTATGCTAGCAACAAGAGTTATGATAAGTGAGGAACTAATTCTTTCTCCTACGAAATGTTTCTTCTTCCTCTTCCCTACCCTCATTCCCTGCTAGCTCTCTCCACCTTCGAAGGTGTTTGAGGTCTTGGGACTGAGGCTTGGGATAGTTAAAGCTTTCTTCAAGTTTATGTTATATTTGTGATGCATGAAGCTTTCCATCTTCATTGCATCACCTAGGTCAGAAGGAACACAAGGATTGTGTTGTAACAAGTCTCTCTTAATGGGAGAAATCATAATACAAATGCCTATTGGAGGGGGGACTGGCTCCACATAAATCCGGTCCTCAACTGTTGTCATATTCTCTAAATTCTCTCTCTTGCAAAAGTATTGTTCATGCCAAGTTAACTAATTGCTATGATTATGTTGCTATCTTCAATTATGTTCACCCGCTATGCTCACAAAGTCATTTCTCAAAAGTATTATCATTAATTTCCGCTACTCTCAAATTAAATAGGCCAATTTCATTACATTGGTATCAGAGCATTTGGTTTCTCTTTTCTTGCTTAAGAAGAGAGGTCCTTAAGTAGCCTATAAATGGTTGATGTTGTTAATTATATTAGGGTAAGTGGAACTGGGATCTATTATCGGTTTTGTTGAACCCACTATGTGGGGGATGGTACACACCTCGGGAGCTTTGGACTTAATAATGGAGTCTTTTTAGACTTGCCTATGGCTTTACCATTATTGAGCCATAAGAAGTCCGAAAGGAGCTAGCCCTTGGCAACTCTGCTATGTTAGACCTACTCCTCTACTCTCTATAATTAACCACTTCGAGCCGTGGGTGTAGATACTGAGGCGGTCCGGGGCGGGCAACAAGAAGAGTGGCCTCTAAGCACTCTTCTAGGCTCCCGTGCTGCTCAATTGGGTTGGGGTTGGAAAAAAACAACAACACACACACAAACCCGCAACCTAACCCTACACAAATTTGGGGCACCACCTAGTTTTGGATGCGAACTAGGACGCGTAGAGAGAGAGAGAGAGAGAGAGAGAGAGAGAGAGAGAGATAGTGCTCGGGTTGCTTTGAAATGTATCGGTAGTGATCAAGCAAACACAATTATATATGTGAGAAAGACAGAGAAGCGGGGGGGGGGGGGGGGGGGGGGGTGCTTGTTACAAATCTTTCATGACCAATCAAAGTGAGATTAGTACTTGTTCAACATAGCTTGAGTAAATTACACCACAACACATCACAAGAAAAGCCACCCCAATCACTGTCTTAAGGCCAGGGGAGTCCTCTCCACTCTGTCACCCTCTTACAGTATGTGGGATTTATGGCTAAATTGATGACAACACCCAGAGACAAGCTATCAAGAACTTTAAAAAAAAGCACCAAGACACTTACACATCATTGTTGTCCATTACTTCACGTTGGAAGAGAGACAAAGTATCCAAGCTTAGTCCAAATCCACCCTCCTTGATTCAACAAATGTTGGGCTTACACTAGTAGGAGAAATGATAGATTTCCTACTCTCAATTGAATGATCACTCTCTCTCTTACAATGGCATAGAGTTCCCTTGCTAATCACCCCTAATACAACACATGCACATGCATAAGACAATGAGCTTCCACTCAAGAGATCCTTCTAGAGAGGTTGAGCTTGGCTTCTCAAGCTATAGCATAGTGCTCTTGCTTATGGCTCCCCCCCTTTTGTGCTAGCTACACCCTCCTTTTATAGCAATTTTGAGGGCTAGGGTTACTCCTCTAACCATGGTTGGGTTAGATTTTCAGCACTTATCTAATTTCTTTTGCTTGGAATTATCAAGAAGTTGGTGTGGATAGATGAAGAAGAGAGAGAGGAGAGAAGTGGAGGTGATAGGACTTTTCATAGTAGGTTAGTGTTAGTAAATTAGTAGAGTTAGTATTTTTATTGATTTACATATGGAATTAGATATTTACAATGGGAGTATCCAAGTAGGATACAAATAAGGAAGAAAAAACTCTTAATAGGTAAGAAAATATGGATTTCTTACAATGTTGATGCTCCAAGTGTCTTGAGTAGGGTCAATTTTGACGCTTGTTGACGGTCTACTAGCTTTGATGGTACGTTTTTTCTCCACTCTTGACCTTCCTTGGGAGCCAAGGTAAGTGAACATGAGTAATCAATCACCATGATGCTGTCTTTCAAGAAAAGAGGTTGAATTTTGTGGTTTTTTGATAGATATGGGTAATATGGATGAGGAACAATGAGACTAGGTGGTCAATTTTGGAATGGAAGTGTGTGTAGGAGACATGAGCTCACCATGGTTTCTCTTATTCTTCAAGGTTGAGAAGAAGTTGAGTAGGGTGCAGAGATGAGTGGTGAGAGAGGTAGGGATGATGAGTGGAGAAGTGTGTGTGAAAGAGGAAAATAATAAAGTGGAAGAGGGAGTGTGGCTGCATAGCATGGGCAAACTAGGGTCCACCAATAAAATCATAGCTCACAGCTCGTAGCTCAAAAAAATATGAAAAAATTTGAGGTAAAAGTTCAGCTCATGAGCTACTACTTTTGTTTGTATCACCTTTTCAAATTCAGAGAGCATGTGATCTTTAAAAATTCAGCAAAATCGACTATTTTTTTCCACTTCACAAAGTCCTTGTGAGGTCCTTCTTTGGATGATTCTTTTGAATACCTCCAAGAGTGAGCCCCCCATGGTGCATGCTTGCATTCCACATACCCTTGACCTTATTTGGTAGGTTTATAATTTAAGATATTTTTGAGATCATGATATAAGTGAATAGTACAACTAAGAAAATCAAATATTGAGGGTCTAAAAAAAATATGTACATGTCAAATATAAATAATATAGGTGGAAAAAATATAAAGGGGTCAAAATAAATCTCTCTCATTATAAGTCTACCATAAAAAGATGAATATTTTTGGTGGTCTAATTTATGAGAGTAATAGAGAATAGATGTAGGAAGGAAAAAATCACAATAGTGAAAAAATATACACATAAATAGAACTAGTTTTTTTGGATTTTTATTGGGATGGAGTTACACCAAAAATAAGAGAAGCTTGCATGAAATTATTTTTATATGGAATAAAGAGTATGCAAAATGGTAAGAAGAAATATGGTAATGGTGAGTCAATGTACATAGCATAAATAACACACCCTAGGTAGAAATATGTAAATAAATACCAAAATAATCATGAAAAATCCTTTTATTTAGGCCCTATATACAATGAAATATTTACACACAAATGAGCCATAATATACTTATAATTTTTTATTTTTTTATTTTTTTGGCTCAACTATCCGAGTGACTAGCTAATTGAGGGTTTTTAAGAAGATATGGGAAAAGTCCCCTAACTCACACACACCTATATACAGTGAAAGGGTGAGGGTAACCACAGTGTTTGAGTGATTTGATAGGGTGAGGTAACTCGCTATGGAAATTACAGAGAGCCGAAAAACGGCTATCATTAGCCCTCCCCCAGGATGATGGTATGTTCATGTACCATCATAAAGCATCTTTTTCCAAGAGAGTGCTTCAGAGTCCTTGACAAGCTCTTCATTGTTTGGCCCCTTGGAATTTTGGTTTGAGTTACACTCATGCTTCACAGAAGAATACTTACATGGGATAGCTGCCTTTTGACAGATTTTTGGTAGATCCTTTGGTAGAAGGCGACTCAAATAAGGCTTCAAGCGATACCCGTTTACCTTCCTGGAGTGCTCTTTCTCATTCAAGTCCATAAGTTGATAGTAACTTGAATTGAAAGCCTTCTTGACTATGTATGGCCCCTGCCATCTAGTTTCAAACTTGGCATCAAAACGATTATCGAGTCGATTGTCATACCTTAGCACAAGATCTCCTTCATTGATGCCTTTGTTCTTCAGTTACTTGTCAAGCTTTTCCTTCGTCTGTGTGGATTTCCTCTTGTAGCACTCGTATGCTTCTTCTCTTTTCCACTCAAGCTCAGCTAAGGTAAGAAGTCGATCCATCCATGCTTCTTGATCATCTTGTGCTGCTTTGCCATGAAGTCGCATTGTTGGAATGTTGAGCTCAATTGGTTGTAAAGCCTCTTGGCCATAGACCAAGTGAAATGGTGTGAACTCCGTGGCTTCCCTATATGTGGTTCGATACACCCACAAGACACCATCCAAGAAGTCATCCCACAACTTTGTCTTGTTTTTCACCATCTTTCTAATGATGCTTGTAATGACACCATTAGTTTTTTCTACCAAACCATTTGATTGGAGATAGTAGGGTGTACTATGATGATGTAGAATGTGAAGTTCTTCACAGACTTCTGTGAGCAAGCCCTTTCTAAACCGTGGACCATTTGTTGTCCTAGGCAGAGGACACATAGCATCAATGCCCCACTTTTCAAAGGTTCCATTTGCAAGAACTATTTGCCTTGGACCATAAACCAATCTTCTATTCCCATTTACCTGACAATTGTGACAACTTTTACACCAATGTTGGACATCCACATGCAGACTTGGCCAAACATACCCCGCAAGCAAAATCTTCTTCACAGTTAACTCTTGGGAAAAATGACCACCACATGCCTCTTCATGCAAACCTTTTAGAATGGCTAGAATCTCCTTGATAGTTGGTACTCTTCTACACACTTGATCCTTCCCTCTTTGATAGAGGGATCCTTCTAGGAAGAGATAAGCGCTTGCCTTCTTCATGAGTCTCCTCTTCTGAGCCTTCGTGAAGTCTTGTGGAAACTCACCCTCCAAAATGTAGCTAATAATGGAAGTCAATGACTCCAATCCCTGGTATCTCAGTTGCTTGACAGTTGCTGCCACCATGATGACCTGCACTTCTTTCTCAACACATGTAACTACTTGCTGTGCAAGTAAATCGGCATCTTCATTTTGTTTCCTAGGAATATGATATAGTTGCACTTCTTCAAATTGATTATGGCATGACTCTAAAAGCATAACAACCCCAAAGAGTGATGAAGGTTGTTTTCAACTAATCTTCCAATGCAATACCTATTTGAAAGTAACCCGAGTAGCCATCACACACAGTGTACTTCTCATGACCAGCTACCTCGTTTAGTATCTCATCTTGAAATGGGAGGGGAAAGTGATCTCTTTTTGTTGCCTCATTGAGTGGACGGTAATCCACACACACCCTTCACTTGCCATTTTTCTTAGGAGTGACAACAACGGGAGAGACCCACTCTGAATTCTCCACTGGATAAATGAAACCTGCTGCTAGAAGCTTTCTTACCTCCTTGAGTAAAGCATGTTCCTTGATGACTCCTAGCCTTCGTAGCTTCTGAGCCTTAGGTGTGGCCTCTGGCTTCAACTCAATTTTTTGTTGAACAACATCTACTCCACGCGCATCGGTGTAGTCTTTAGCAAAAAGCCTAGGAAATTTCCTTAACACACCTTTGAGCTCCTCTCTTTCATCCTTTGTAAGTGTTGTAGATAACATACCTTCTAGCATTCTTTCATCTTCCACTTTTTGGTTTTCTTGGGAACCTACCTCTTCCAAACCTGGGCAAGAGGTCTCCTGGTTGTTTGGTTTAAACCTTACCCCCATGACTTCGATGGAAGACTCCTCTTCAGTAATGCTACCGCTACTTTCTCCTTCTGAAATGCTATCGGTCCAGCCTTCCTCCGTCTCACTTTGAGATGATTCTTCATGTAGCTCCTCTTGGCGTTGCTCCTTCATGTCAAAGACAACCTTCTTATGATTTTCATTCCTGCAAATTAGCTTTCCACTCTCCCAATCCTGCAAAGCTCGCATTTTCATTAGCCATGGTTTCCCTAGGATAAATGGGTAACCATTTCCTTTGGTAGACATGACATAGAAATCCACTACCTTCTTAATGCCAAAGGCCTCCACAAAGACATTTTTACAAATGCCTACGCACCTAGCCTTGCTATTGTTTGCCATCTTGACTTTAATTTCAGGTGTCTCATGGATGTGCATGCCTAGTCTTTGCAGGAGTCCCTCTGTCATGATGCAAATTTGTGCACCCCCATCCACTAGACCTTTCCTAACCAATCTTTCTTTGATGTAACAATCTAGCACAGGTGTAATATCCTCATTCATTTCAGCATGTGCAATTTTTACAACAGGCACACTCTCTTTACCTTTCTCCTAGTGCTAATTGCCTTTGTTAAATCCCTTCTAACTTGTGGACATAATGCAAGGAATTGAGGCCATGAAATATCAGGACCCTTAACTTGCATGTCTTCCAACAGGTTGTATGGATCCATACCATGTCCAAGAGGGAAGTCTTGGAGATTGATACAACGTCGAGTCCTCTTAGATTCCTTGGTCTCCTTTTCCTTCTTGCCTCGTCCATGGTCACTCTGTGATGTGACACCTTCTTTCACTTTACCCTTCCCTCGGCCACGCTTAATGCCATTTGCTTCCATGTCAACCTCATTTGAATTTGTCACCTCTACCACATACACATTTGGATCTGGCAAAGGTGGAGGTGATCTTGGTCCATTTGGTCTTTGTAGAAGCCTTGGTTGTTGAATAGTTCCTTCACCTGCATTCATCACTGGGTAATTCAAGTTAGGTCTCCCTGGCTCCCCACGGGGCCAAGGAAAATTATACATCCCATGTCCAGACTCACCCCAATTCCAACATTGCAAGACTCTCCTAGGTCGTGAATCTCTCTCTTCAGACTTCTTTGCTTGTCCCTTTGGACCTACAGCTTGTGCAAGGTGAATTGACAAGCTGCTTAAAGATTCATTTAACTTCTCAATCACTTCCGCCGTTACCTCGGGAAGCTCCCTAGATGTTGATGCTTGTGACTTACCTTTGGGTCTAAGACCTTCTATTGGAACCTCCCTATTGGAGCCCCATTGGTCCAACTGTTGTAATGAGCCCATCTTGTAAAGCATATCAAATTCCATTTTTTATGTCAAAGACGTTTTATCATTTTGATCCATTCGTCTGGATTATGTAAATATTAGTCAGTTAGTCAGGACTCAGATTTATTCTCACTTTGTAATCATGAGCAAGAGAACCCCATGTACATTTTTGAGCTAAGGTGACTAAAGTATAAAAGTCACCTTAGAACCATTAGGGAATAACATTTTTTTTGAATTAATCCTGTGTCGTACGAGTCTGAGAGGGAGAGAGAGAGAGAGAGTGAGTGTGTCTTATCCTCTTCGCTACGCACTTCTCCCTCACCGGATTCACGACGCGACCACACCATCGCGGTAGTCTCTCCGAGAGCTACGCAACCACGCCACGCATTCACCGTTTCGAGTTGATCGCGATCGATTCTTCCTCGAGCTTGTTTTGCTTGTAAGTAGCATAAACGGTGTCTGTTTTCAATAATCAAGTGCTTCATGGAATGAGAAAGAGATTAGCTAGACATAGATACTGATAAACTTAAGTTTCGCCCACTTTTGGATTATGACCTGTTGGTCTATCGCGACAGTATTCGAGATAGCTAGGGTTCTAATCTGGTGAGATTAGACTTATAGGTAAATATGTCCTAGTGAGAGGATGGTGCCTAGTAAGTTTGATGCGATTCCGAGTTCATTGGACGTGTAAACTGTGTTGTGAGCGTTAAGGGATAGAGTGGGTTGCAATCTATCAGGGTTAGTGATTGATGCATCATAAAAGTGTGTATGTGTAGATTGGTCTCAGCCCGACAAGCTAACGAGATTGCCTACGTGCACCTACGGGTTAGTCGTGTCATCGGATGATAAGTATGTTGTCTGTGTCGTGCTCGTGAGTATGAACAAGGGATTAGTTTTGCCCTAAAACATTGGCGCCGTTGTCGGGGACACAAGACCTTAAGTAGGGAGATCTACGTCACTCGTGTGATGGTTAGCTTGCTTTAGTTTTGACTAGAGAGAGCTTAAACTTTTGGAACAAGATCCAGGATAGAGTATCCTCAGGTCTAGTGGATAGCCAGGAAGATTGTGTCTTGCCGAGGGTCTGCGACTAGTTAGATTTAGTTAGGTAGGATAATGTGGAGTTATGGTTTTTGGTTTTTAGTGCTTGTTATACTTGTGAAGAAAGAGAGTAGAAAAACGTTGTAAAACCGCAAAAAACAAACAAAAAGAAGAAACAATAAGGTTGTTTGCTTGCCTTGAAAGCAAAACTCACCCCATATACCCTTGAAAGGGGTGAAAAGAGTCGACATTGAAATTTATGATCCAACACTCGAGAAAACATAAAAACTGCGACCAAAACCAACAAAAAAAAGAAAAAAGAAACAGGTGATTGTCATAAGGAAACACTAAGTGAACCTAAAGGGGCCAAGATGAGATATAACCATTAGCCAAGGGTAAACTGACTGTGTCATGAGGTATGACTGATGTGCACAAGTTTAAGATGCAATGTCATCAAATTTGCATCACTTCAAGTGCAATGGAGTGTGAATTGTCAGAGAAAAGTGAAATTTGTGAAGTGCTTGAGTTTGAGGTCAAAATAAGTCCAAACTTCACAAAACTTGGGGGATAGACTTATATGGACACAGGGAACAAGACTATGCAAAAACAGACAAAAAATTAAGTCCCCATTGCTCACTGCCTGGTCTATCGCGATAGATTGGTGAAGGTGGTGTTTGTCTAGCAACAAGCAAAAAACCCTTATACCACAAGCTTAACACATCAATACAAGGGTACTCACAAAAATTGAGTGAATTTTAACACCAATTTTGACCCCAAAACTTCAACACTGGTGTTTGGAGTCTGAATTCAGAGACAAGGGCAAGAAGTCTTTGACCAAATGTCCAAACTGTGCCAAAATTGGTCAATGCACTACACAAGGGGAGGCTAAATTAACCGTGGAGAAAAATTTGGAAAAATTTTGAAAATGGAGAAAGTGCCCAGTCTATCGCGATAGACCAAGGAACTTTCTGCTGGGGAACTTTTCTTTCAAATTTCCCCTAGGGAGAGCTTTATCAGGGCCTAAATAGCAGACACACCAAAATTCAAGGCATTTAGATCACTGAAGGTCAAGTTGAGGGTCAGATAGAGAATCAAGCTCCGACTGAAATACTAAAATGGGACCAAAACCCAACCCAAGTGTCCAAACTTCACAAAACTTGGGGGATAGGCTTTAGAGGGTAACTGGAACTCAAGGCTAAAGTCACAATTTTGAATTGACTTGTGCCAGAGCAAAATGTCAGTCTATCGCGATAGACTAAGGAAGTTGTGAATCATACACTTTTTGCAATTTGTGACTATACTGCTAGGACATACTCTCTATATAGATCCCAAACATCATTTCATAATTGAAATTGGACCACCAGAAGACTGACTAAGTGGTTGCTGTATATACTTGAAAGATTTTTGGTAATTCAGGGAAAACACTTGTAAACAGACTAACCATCCTTGTGTAGATCCCGGAAGGAGGTCATCACAAAGCTATATAGGAAGAAGGAGTCCAGGTAAGCTTTAAGTTTGCAACAAAACTTTCATTCTTATGTATTTAAGGTCAGGAGCCTTTGTTAAGTCGGGAGCTAAAAGTGTCAAAAGTCAAATTAGCACCATTTCCACAGAAGAGAGTGTAACACAGACGAGACTAGACCCGTTGGCACCAATCATTGAAGAGGGTACTGATACTGACACTTCGTCAAAAACGTCCTTCTTCATGATGGGAAGTCAACAGCGAGGAGGTTTCATCGGTGAAGGACCAATGCCAGGAGGGAGCACCTCCCTACATCCTTTAAACGAAACCCAGTTCACTATAATCTTCTTGGAAGGAACTAACTCGAGGGGAGCCCTAGTCTATTCTGACTATCGGGGACGCAAGTGTATTTGTATTGAAGAAAGACCGGCTCAGAGACTAGAGATAATTCGAGTCTACGATGATGGAGACCGATTTAGAGACGAAAAGGGAAACCACTATCTGATAGTGAGTAACCATGAGGATTACAACAGATATGGGGATAACGTGGCAAAAGGGAAAATGATTTCAGAAACCCAAGAACCGCCTCCTAACATTGATTGACATGGAGCGATTTTTATGTATGATAAGAAAGCAACCAGGGTCCCAACCTATAATGAGAATGTAGGGATTTACAAGCATGAAAGCGAGGGAATATTCTCTTACTTTCGATGCAAGGAACCCTACCCAAATGAATTAAGCAAAGACAAGGTTCTTTACTTATTTTCTTATGAAACTGCTACGAGGAAGGATATTGTTTTTGTTGACAGATACAGGCGAGAATACAAACGTATTCTCCCATAAGAGGTTGAAAAGGCAACAGTTCCGGGAGCATCGACCTATGGCCCCGACGAGGTACCAAGAGCCACCTACACCCCTAGCAAGTCGACTAATCCCTTTTCAGAAGAGTATGATGCTACCTAACATTCTACCCGACCACCGACGTCCAACTACGAGGACCAACTAGCTACTCAGCCATCACTGCAGGCATGGCTTCGACAGAGTGCTACATTAGAACAAGACTGAACCCGAGAGGGTTATCAAACCGCACGAGGGTTAAGGGATTTACAAGAACCACCACTCTATGCATGGTATCAAGGAGAGAGTAAGCCAAAGACTCGGGGGTCAACTGAGCTTGGAAGAACACCCCGAGAACGAGTTCGAAGAGATGAACCATCTCTCACGAGAACTGTTAGGAATTATGGATTAGGAGCACCATTAGGAGAAGAACCTGGCCACTACAGAAGACCAAAGGAGGTATATCGACTAGGACGGGGAGATCCCATGATGAGATTTGGAGACCATCGTAGAACTAGACCTTCTCAAGTGCAAAAATGGGTAAACAAGAAATATACGGGAAGTAGGGATCCACGAGATCATGTAGCAGCCTTTGTGCGTGTAATTAGAGCTGAAGAGGTGCTAGAATTTCCTACCCAATTTGCAGGATTCGGTTTAACCTTAGAGGATGATGCGGCTACATGGTTTGACTCGGTGGAGCGAAGAGACTTTGAGTCTATGGAGGAAGTGTTTGACAAGTTTATCGAGGAATTCTCACAAAGGGGGATAGCTCATAATCCAGTCTCACAAATCCATAAATTCAAACAGAGGGATGGAGAGTCCGTGCGAAAGGCCACCCTCCGATTAAAAAGATATGTTAAGTTCTGTCCCGTGGAAGAGCTGCCAACTCAGTCCAGACTTATGCTTATATTTATCCAAGGACTAACGAATGCATATCTTCAAAAGGACTTACATATTAAAAGGAGCACTACGTTGAATGATTTAACCAAGGAAGCTCTATACCTTGTGGACAATTGTGCGGTCTACAAAGAGGGTGAGTTCAAGGATCTTGACGATGATTCTTCCTCACAACAAAGCGGAGGCAAGTCTGCTAAGACAACACTGAAGGGGGAAGTAGCGGTAAGCCAAGAGCAGCTTGTAGAGGAAGTGCTTAAAATGATTAAATTGTATTCCAAACCACAAGCTAAACAACCAAAATGGTGTGCGATTGAACAAAAATGGACAAACCATGGGATGGAGGAGTGTTATTATAACAAGGGATATGTGAGAGAACGACCATATACTCTGCAAGCTCAGACAACGTCCCCTCAAGTCCCACCGATGCCTAGATATCAAACAGGCAACCTACCAGGACCTGTAGGCGTAGAAAGACCACAACCACTGTTGGGACAACAACCACCCCTACCCGGATTACGACCAGTCGGCATAAGATACACACCTACAGTAACTGAGTCGGACGAGAAGTCTTTGGTACCTATGGATGCATACTACGACAAGCCCAATGGATATGCGGCGAACTCTGTCTATTATCCACAGGACGAGCCCTCTACACCAGAACCATGGAGCATGATAGGAAATACAGGACCACCAACTGCTGCACAAGCAGCGGGAGAAGGACGATATAGCCTGGATGAAAGAACACTGTTGTTCATAGCCAACGGAGGCATGAGCGGGCAAAGAATTGCACACCAACAAAGAGGAGCTCCAGGAGCACCTCAACAGCCTAAAGGACCATGCTACAAGTGTGGAGGAGACCATTGGCTGAGGGATTTCCCTCATGACGAAATCATTAGGGTCAACGCATATTGCACGGAGTGTCGAATTACTCACTTAATCCCTGATTGCCCTAAAAACCCGAGCAAAGGACCAAAAACTACCTTGAATATGCTAGGAGCGCTACCGTCCAGTGAAGGGTCAGAAAATGAAACTCCGATTCCTGTTAAGGTCTTGACAAGAGCCCAAGCAAGGAAAAATGACAATCAGCACAAGAGTAACGATGAAAATCAAGAAGAAATCAAGACTGACAAGTCTAGCGTCAGTCGTGATAATCCTTGGAAAGAACGAAGAGCGAAAATGAAAGCTAAACGTGAGTGAAAACAAAAAGATGTAGAAGCTGAGCTGACGATAGCTCGAGAGCAACTTAAACAGCAAAGAGAGTCCGACTTTCTAAAATCAACGGAAGGACCAAAGAGTGCAAGCTCAGGAGGGTCGGTATTGGTAGATAAGATCAATGAACCCTTAGATGCAATCTTGCAAGCATATGAAGCAAGATTGAAGAACAGACAGACCCTAACTAGAGCAAAGGTGGATGACATATCCATATCCAGAGATAGAAAAACAGAGACTAGAGATGTGCAAACAGCTGATTGAAACTGCACAAGCTTTACTGGAGCCTCCACCTATGGAAGCAGGAGATAGAGTAATCAAACCACCAAACAATGAAACACCTCACAAAACTGAACAAAGGATACCCGACAAGATAGGAAACATTAAATCCTTGCCGGATGTAGAGGATGCAAAAGACGTACCTAATAGCACTGATGAATCACTGAAAGGTTTTCCACCATATTCCCCTATTGTGGAATAAAATTGTCCTGAAGAGCTATGGGAAACGGTGCGAAAAGCTCAAGAAAAATATGAGACAAAAACAGTCGAGTCAGTGCCTTTCTCAGAGCTGAACTTGAATAAGACTCCATGGGGTCTGGACGTTAAATCATTTCAAGGGGATAATGGTTCAGTTGCATCCGAAGATACCAAACCACAATCTCTCAGAACTTTGCCATCATATATGGGAGACTATGAGGCAAGGTCAGAAATTCGAAGAGTACCATCTCAAAGAATAGGCGGTTCAAATCAATTGGACACTAAAATCCTGACAGACTTTTTGACCACTACGGTCAAGTCTACAATCACATTGGCAGAATTGTTAAAAATTAGGCCAAGCATGTGGACGGAAGTGGGAAAATGTCTTGAAAATTTTCGCATAAGGACGCCTCTTAAGCTCTTCAAAACCGAGCTTAATGACACAGAACCGAAGAAAGTCAACACTAGACCAGTGCCACTCAACAAGGTAGGAGAGTATTGTGAGGGTGAAGACGGCAACACAACCCTACTAGTTGAGTATAATGGCATAGAGACTAAGGCAATACTTGATAGTGGAGCTGGCATTGCCATTGCGACCAAATTGCTATGGGAAAAATGGGGAAAACCAGCAATACGAGCAACTAGAATGAAATTGCAACTGGCGGATGGGCACATAGAAAGGCCTATAGGATTGCTTGAGGCAATTGTGGTATCTTTCTGTGGCATAGAGTACGAACATACTTTTGCCATAGTAGATTTCGGCAAGAAGAACAACTATGAAATTATCCTTGGTAGGCTGTTCATGAGGCAACTCAAAATGGTACAGGACTGGGGGTATGATTATTTGTATCTAAGACATGCTGAAACTACTACACGCGTAAACATGAAAAATCATAGCTACCATGATGTCACGAGAACCCCGGTGGAAGAATTTGACTCAGCCACCATTAGTGGATCAGAAGTCCGAGCGTGGCTTTGTAAGAAAAAAGAGATATGGATGTGTGGGGCATCTCAATGTAGTGAATTTGACCACGATGAAAGGACACTAAAGAGGGTCTTGGAAGACGATGCCTATATACGAGAACCTTTTCCTGAAGAGAAGCTCGAACCCCTACAATGGTCTCAAATTTTGGCTACATTGGATGTATGCGTCAATGAAGTCACTCCCACCAAATTTTGTGATGAGAATGGCTACGATATCATACCATACTACATGTTGAGCAAAATTGTGGAGGATGACGAGGATGAGGTAGATATTGAGAATATGAGGATCCATAAAACAGAAACGAAACTTGAAATTAAGATAGTGGGCTATGTGGACATCCCCACTAAAGAAATCAAGCAGGAAGGAGAACAATTTTATGATTCTTCTGATCAAAGTGAAAACACGAATAACGCAGATGACGAGAAGTCGGAAAATACAGAGGGAGACGACAATCAAGATCAGGACAATGACGTCTTCTACAATTTCCCAAACCAAAGGGAGAGACGCCAAAAAAGATACAAGGGTAAACGACACCACATCAGTACAACAACCAGGTTGAGACTGATGCCGGAGTTTGAGGGTAAGACACGTTTCCTTATGAACATTCATGCTGTTGATTGTGCTAAGGATAAGGTGTCAGGAAGATTTCTTAAGGTGGCTGAAGACTCAGGATTTAAGTCCAGACTGTTGAAACCTAAGAAAACCAGCAAACCAAAAAAAGGAGTTGCAACAGAAAAACTGAATGTCTGTGGAAGTCCAATTATGACGAAAATTGAACGGAAAATGAGATACAATGAGTTGAAACAAAAGATAAACAATGTATGGACAACTGAAATGGAAAGTAGCGATGGAACGAACGCTAGTGATGGGAGTAAAAAGATATATGTACCTCCTCACTATTGTAAGTACACCACTCAGGAAAGAAGATTGGTGGTTCAGCAGCCAATGAGAAAGCCTAAATCAAACGAGTCCTATGATGGGCCAGAGAACGCCAAGAAAATAGACTTAGCAAAGCCAGGAGAAAATCCTCGACCTGCTTACATTGCCACAGATCTAGGTCGAGAAGAAGAGGACTTACTGATCAAAACACTTAAGGAATTTCGAGATGTATTTTCATGGTCATACAAAGATTTGAAGGGGGTGGATCCTAACATTTGTGAACATTCAATCCCTTGAAGTCTGATGCAAAGCCAAGCAAACAACGTTCATACACGTATAATGAGACATTCGCCAAAAGGATAAAAGAGGAGATAAACAAACTTATGGAGGCTGAATTTATTTATGAGATACAACACACGGACTGGGTGTCCCCGATAGTGGTGGTACCTAAGAAAAACGGGAAATTACGAGTGTGTGTAAATCTCAAGAAGGTAAACGCAACAACAATAAGAGACAACTACCCTCTTCCTATCACTGAACACGTCCTGGAACAAGTGGCGGGCAAGCAAGCCTATAGCTTTATGGACGGATTCTCGAGTTATAACCAATTGGGGGTCAAACTTGAAGATCAATAGAAAACAGCATTTGCAACAGAATGGGGCATATATGCGTTTAGGGTAATGCCATTTGGCTTGACCAATGCTCCAGCCACATTTCAGAGACTAATGACACACGCTTTTAAAGAATACTTGCAAAAATTCTTGGATATTTACATGGACGACTTGTGTGTCTATTCTCTATTGAGAGAAGACCATATAGATCATCTGAGAAAGGTATTCGAAAAATGCAGAACGTATAGGATTTGCCTCAACCCAAAAAAATGCGTATTCATGGTACGACAAGGTAAAATCTTAGGCCACATAGTGTCGGCTAATGGAATTACCACTGATGAAGACAAGGTGAAGGTGATCATAGAATTGCCAAGACCAAACAGTGTACAAGAGGTACAATCATTTATGGGACATTGTGGATACTACCGACGTTTTATCTACATGTACGCTGTAATAGCAAAACCCTTGTATAGTCTAATCACGCTCTTCATTTGGAAAAATGAATGTGAGGAGTCATTCCAGAAATTAAAAGATGCATTGGTATCTGCACCAATTTTAAAAGCACCAGATTGGTCAAAGATCTTCCATGTACATGTAGATGCTTCGGCATTTGCAATAGGCAATATATTAGCACAACCAGATGAGGGAAAGGCGGATTTTCCAATCAGTTATGCTAGTAGACAACTCAACAGTACAGAGAAGAATTATACTACCACTGAAAGAGAAGGATTGGGTATGATATATGCTGTAAAGAAATTTCGGCACTACTTACTGGCAAACAAATTCACATTCTTTGTGGATCATCAGGCACTCTTGTACTTAGTAAACAAACCTTGCAACACAGGACGAATTGTAAGATGGTTCATTCTGTTGCTGGAGTTTTATTTACAGTAGTAGTTAAGAAAGGAAAAACTCATCAAAGAGCAGACCACCTTTCTCGATTACTACATGGCAAAAAAGCTACCGGAGTAGATGATGATCTCCCAGACGCATACATGTTTAATATAGAGATGATACCGAAATGGTCAGAGAAAATTATTCCGTTGCCGACATATGGAATGAATCTTGACGACAAACACACGGTGGAAGACATTAGACAAGCACGAAATTACACAATGCTTGCGGGAAGAATGTACCATCATGGAAACGATGGGATTGGAAGATTGTGTATAGGCCTAGAGGAGTACGAAGCGTATCTAGAGGGGGCCCACACACAAACAGGGGGATTCCATAGAGGAAATCAAATGATGTATGCACAATTAAGAAGACTTGGAGTGTATTGGCCAGGAATGGCAGGCGATGTAGCAAATTACGTCAAGAAATGCAACTTTTGCACATCCAATACCACTGTGGATTATGCCACATTATACCAAGTGACAGTAGCACCCGCATGGAGTCATGCTATTGTGGATTATTTGACTAATAAGGAGCTGCCAGGAGATTGTTCTAAAACCAGACAAAAGGCTTTACAAATCGAAGCGAATAGGTATACCCTCATTAGTCACCAATTGTACAAAAGAGGAACTGATAACCGGCTGAGGTTAGTCCCTCATGAAAATGACTACTTTCCATTATTGGAACAGGCTCATGCACGCATAGCAGGTGGTCATTTTTTATCAGAGAGAACCGTAAAAATCATTATGGTTGCAGGTATATGGTGGCCGACCATGATTCAAGATGCAGCAGAATTCGTGAAAAGGTGTGATGAATGTCAACAAACTAAGGTACCAGTTCAAAGAGACGAAATGCCTTTAAGACCAATGATGAGTGCTCGAGCATTCGCTAAATGGGGATTGGACTTTGTTGGTCCTATCACTCCACCAGCGTATCGTTCACAAGCACAATATATCATAGTGGCCACGGACTACATGACCAAATGGGTGGAAGCAAAAGCCACAACGAAAGCAGACGCTAGAACCATGGCACAATTCTTATATGATAGAGGGACACCCTTTGTAAATGAAGTTATCCAACATCTCTTAAATGAGTTTATGGTAATTCATCCCAAATCTGGACCCTATCATCCACAAGCCAATGGCCAAGCGGAAGCGACCAACAAAGTATTGTGCACGGTTCTTACAAAACTGGTTAGTGAAACAAGAACAGATTGGGACCAGATGCTCTATTCGGCATTGTGGGCTTATCGAGTTGCATATAAAACAACACTCAATGCTACACCATTTAATATGGTATATGGGTTAAATGCAATATTACCTATTGAATTTTTGATCCCCACACTAAGGGTAGCCAAACAATTGGACTGGACGGGGCATGAACTTTCAAAACGGTTAGAGGACCTTGAAAAATTAGATGAGTTACGACTCAATGCTGTAGCGGCCATCTATGCAAAAAAAAGACAACAGAAAGAGTTTTTTGACAAACATGTCAAGAACAAGGACTTTAAAACGGGCGACTATGTCTTAGTATACACCCTTAAACACCATACCAAAAAGCTAAAGAAAAGGGGCATGGGGCTTTATTTGATCCAAGAAATATCGTCCAGCGAAGCAGTAAAACTGTCGACACTAGATGGAAAAGAAATGCCAAACTAGATTAGTGGGTGTCGTTTAAAAAAATATCATCTACCTTTAACACCGGAAATGTTGTTTCAACTGCATTATGGAAAAACCTATAGACATGAACAACAAAGAATTCAAGACCAGGCACAACAAGAAGCAAAGGAACGGATTGCTAAACGAAAGCAGTTTCTCAGGACAATAAACATGGTCACCCCACTAATGACTGATGAATATCCTCTTTCAACATCCCAAACAATCGAAGCGGATATACAAAGCGACGAAGTAGAAAATACCATGACAGACCTTAGGGCTCAGGACGATAGCATCATCGACGACTTGGAAGATACATGGTGTAGTCCTTACATAAAAGCTTATGCAGGCACAAAACAAGTTGAAATCTATGCATTACTTGACACAAGAGCAAAAATGAGTGTTATTAGCTTTGAGCTCTTTCACAAACTTGGACCTGTGAAGACGATCCCAGAGACACACATGTTGAAACTAGCATCGAGTGATGAGGTGACCACGTTGTGGTCTATTATAATACCAATCACAGTGCAGGCACACCCGTACACTACAAAATTCCATGTACTGCCACCAAGTAAATCAGCCACGCCGTGTATCTTAGCAGTGTCATGGATGAAAGCTAACAGGGTATTCATTGATTTGGATACGAATGAGGCACTGTTCAGAAAGGAAAACTTTTCAGAACCCTTCTTATCATATAACCAATTCATGTCAAGGAGGAAACAAAAGTCAATACCACCGCAAAAATCTGCCCAACAACAAACAAAGTTTTCAAGTCCAGCAACGTCTTATAAAAAATCAGCAACCATGCAGGGAACCAGGCAAGTTTGGGTACGGTGTACAGAGCTGATCGAGGCACAATTACATCAAAAGCAGAAATACAAAGTGTGGATAATGCGCGACAGCCTAATTCCTGAGGGTCAGAAAACTAAACTCCAATTCCTGTTAAGGTCTTGACGAGAGCCCAAGCAAGGAAAAATGACAATCAGCCCAAGAGTAACGATGAAAATCAAGAAGAAATCAAGACTGACAAGTCTAGCGTCAGTCGTGATAATCCTTGGAAAGAACGAAGAGCGAAAATGAAAGCTAGACGTGAGCGAAAACAAAAAGATGTAGAAGCTGAGTTGACGATAGCTAGAGAGCAACTTAAACAACAAAGAGAGTCCGACTCTCTAAAATCAACGGAAGGACCAAAGAGTGCAAGCTCAGGAGGGTCGGTATTGGTAGATAAGATCAATGAACCCTTAGATGAAAAGGTTTTCCACCATATTCCCCTATTGTGGAAGAAAATTCGCCTGAAGAGCTATGGGAAACGGTGCGAAAAGCTCAAGAAAAATATGAGACAAAAACAGTCGAGTCAGCGCCTTTCTCAGAGCCGAACTTGAATAAGACTCCATGGGATCTGGACGTTAAATCATTTCAAGGGGATAATGGTTCAGTTGCATCCGAAGATAGCAGACCACAATCTCTCAGAACTTTGCCATCATATATGGGAGACTATGAGGCAAGGTCAGAAATTCAAAGAGTACCTTCTCAGAGAATAGGCGGTTCAAATCAATTGGACACTAAAATCCTGACAGACTTGTTGACCACTCCGGTCAAGTGTACAATCACATTGGCAGAATTGTTAAGAATTAGGCTAAGCATGTGGACGGAAGTGGGAAAATGTCTTGAGAAATTTGGCATAAGGACGCCTCTTAAGTTCTTCGAAACCGAGCTTAATGACACAGAACTGAAGAAAGTCAACACTAGACCAGTGCCACTCAACAAGGTAGGAGAGTATTGTGAGGGTGAAGACGGCAACACAACCCTACCAGTTGAGTATAATGGCATAGAGACTAAGGCAATACTTGATAGTGGAGCTGGCATTGCCATTGCGACCAAATTGCTATGGGAAAAATGGGGAAAACCAGCAATACGAACAACTAGAATGAAATTGCAACTGGTGGATGGGCACATAGAAAGGCCTATAGGATTGCTTGAGGCAATTGTGGTATCTTCCTGTGGCATAGAGTACGAACATACCTTTGCCATAGTAGATTTCGGCAAGAAGAACAACTATGAAATTATCCTTGGTAGGCCGTTCATGAGGCAACTCAAAATGGTACAGGACTGGGGGTATGATTATTTGTATCTAAGACATGATGAAACTACGACACGCGTAAACATGAAAAATAATAGCTACCATGATGTCACGAGAACCCCGGTGGAAGAATTTGACTCAGCCACCATTAGTGGATCAGAAGTCCGAGCGTGGCTTTGTAAGAAAAAAGAGATATGGATGTGTGGGGCATCTCAATGTAGTGAATTTGACCACGATGAAAGGACACTAGAGAGGGTCTTGGAAGACGATGCCTATATACGAGAACCTTTTCCTGAAGAGAAGCTCGAACCCCTACAATGGTCTCAAATTTTGGCTACATTGGATGTATGCATCAATGAAGTCACTCCCACCAAATTTTGTGATGAGAATGGCTACGATATCATACCATACTACATGTTGAGCAAAATTGTGGAGGAGGACGAGGACGAGGTAGATACTGAGAATATGAGGATCCATAAAACAGAAACGAAACTTGAAATTAAGATAGTGGGCTATGTGGACATCCCCACTAAAGAAATCAAGCAGGAAGGAGAACAATTTTATGATTCTTCTGATCAAAGTGAAAACAGGAATAACGCAGATGATTGTGCTAAGGATAAGGTGTCAGGAAGATTTCTTAAGGTGGCTGAAGACTCAGGATTTAAGTCCAGACTGTTGAAACCTAAGAGAACCAGCAAACCAAAAAAAGGAGTTGCAACAGAAAAACTGAATGTCTGTGGAAGTCCAATTATGACGAAAATTGAACGGAAAATGAGATACAATGAGTTGAAACAAAAGATAAACAATGTATGGACAACTGAAATGGAAAGTAGCGATGGAACGAACGCTAGTGATGGGAGTAAAAAGATATATGTACCTCCTCACTATTGTAAGTACACCATTCAGGAAAGAATATTGGTGGTTCTGCAGCCAATGAAAAAGCCTAAATCAAACGAGTCCTACGATGGGCCAGAGAACGCCAAGAAAATAGACTTAGCAAAGCCACGAGAAAATCCTCGACCTGCTTACATTGCCACAGATCTAGGTCGAGAAGAAGAGGACTTACTGATCAAAACACTTAAGGAATTTCGAGATGTATTTTCATGGTCATACAAAGATTTGAAGGGGGTGGATCCTAACATTTGTGAACATTCAATCCCTTGAAGTCTGATGCAAAGCCAAGCAAACAACGTTCATACACGTATAATGAGACATTCGCCAAAAGGATAAAAGAGGAGATAAACAAACTTATGGAGGCTGAATTTATTTATGAGATACAACACACGGACTGGGTGTCCCCGATAGTGGTGGTACCTAAGAAAAACGGGAAATTACGAGTGTGTGTAAATCTCAAGAAGGTAAACGCAACAACTATAAGAGACAACTACCCTCTTCCTATCACTGAACACGTCCTGGAACAAGTGGCGGGCAAGCAAGCCTATAGCTTTATGGACGGATTCTCGAGTTATAACCAATTGGGGGTCAAACTTGAAGATCAATAAAAAAACAGCATTTGCAACAGAATGGGGCATATATGCGTTTAGGGTAATGCCATTTGGCTTGACCAATGCTCCAGCCACATTTCAGAGACTAATGACACACTCTTTTAAAGAATACTTGCGAAAATTCTTGGATATTTACATGGACGACTTGTGTGTCTATTCTCTATTGAGAGAAGACCATATAGATCATCTGAGAAAGGTATTCAAAAAATGCAGAACGTATAGGATTTGCCTCAACCCAAAAAAATGCGTATTCATGGTACGACAAGGTAAAATCTTAGGCCACATAGTGTCGGCTAATGGAATTACCACTGATGAAGACAAGGTGAAGGTGATCATAGAATTGCCAAGACCAAATAGTGTACGAGAGGTACAATCATTTATGGGACATTGTGGATACTACCGACGTTTTATCTACATGTACGCTGTAATAGCAAAACCCTTGTATAGTCTAATCACGCTCTTCATTTGGAAAACTGAATGTGAGGAGTCATTCCAGAAATTAAAAGATGCATTGGTATCTGCACCAATTCTAAAAGCACCAGATTGGTCAAAGATCTTCCATGTACATGTAGATGCTTCGGCATTTGCAATAGGCAATATATTAGCACAACCAGATGAGGGAAAGATGGATTTTCCAATCAGTTATGTTGGTAGACAACTCAACAGTGCAGAGAAGAATTATACTACCACTGAAAGAGAAGGATTGGGTATGGTTGCAGGTATATGGTGGCCGACCATGATTCAAGATGCACCAGAATTCGTGAAAAGGTGTGATGAATGTCAACAAACTAAGGTACCATTTAAAAGAGACGAAATGCCTTTAAGACCAATGATGAGTGCTCGAGCGTTCGCTAAATGTGGATTGGACTTTGTTGGTCCTATCACTCCACCAGCGTATCGTTCACAAGCACAATATATCATAGTGGCCACGGACTACATGACCAAATGGGTGGAAGCAAAAGCCACAACGAAAGCAGACGCTAGAACCACGGCACAATTCTTATATGAATATGTGTTTACACGTTATGGCCTTCTAATCAAGCTGGTGAGTGGAGGGACACACTTTGTAAATGAAGTTATCCAACATCTCTTAAATGAGTTTATGGTAATTCATCGCAAATCTGCACCCTTTCATCCACAAGCCAATGGCCAAGCGGAAGCGACCAACAAAGTATTGTGCACGGTTCTTACGAAACTGGTTAGTGAAACAAGAACAGATTGGGATCAGATGCTCTATTCGGCATTGTGGGCTTATGGAGTTGCATATAAAACAACACTCAATGCTACACCATTTAATATGGTATATGGGTTAAATGCAATATTGCCTAAGTACTTTTTGATCCCCACACTAAGGGTAGCCAAACAATTGGACTGGACGGGGCATGAACTTTCAGAACGGTTACACGACCTTGAAAAATTAGATGAGTTATGACTCAATGCTGTAGCAGCCATCTATGCAAAAAAAAGACAACAGAAAGAGTTTTTTGACAAACATGTCAAGAACAAGGACTTTAAAACGGGCGACTATGTCTTAGTATACACCCTTAAACAGCATGCCAAAAAGCTAAATAAAAGGGACATGGGGCCTTATTTGATCCAAGAAATATCGTCCTGTGGAGCAGTAAAACTGTCAACACTAGATGGAAAAGAAATGCCGAACTGGATTAGTGGGTGTCGTTTAAAAAAATATCATCTACCTTTAACACCAAAAATGTTGTTTCAACTGCATTATGGAAAAACCTATAGACAGAAACAACAAAGAATTCAAGACCAGGCACAACAAGAAGCAAAGGAAAGGATTGCTAAACGAAAGCAGTTTCTCAGAACAATAAACATGGTCACCCCAATGATGACTGATGAATATCCTCTTTCAACATCCCAAAAAATCGAAGCGGATATACGACAAAAGAAACTTAGTGGATATAGTGATGATTCCCAAGGAGGCAGAGAATTACTTGAAAAGATCACCGCAAAGGTCATGGCTCAAAAAAGTCAGCTTGTGGAACTTCGTATCACTACCACCAGTAGGGATAGATTTCAAGAGGGTACAGCATCTAATAGAGACTATCCAAGAAGATGGAACTTGCAGAGTGGCAGGCATGGATAATGAAGTGATGGAGATCAAGATCACCAAGGAGATCATCAAAGAGGCATTGAAATTGTCAGATCAAGGAGAAAACATGAGAGAAAGAAGGAAAACCCTCACAGTTTACTTGCAAAAGTCCAAACTACCTTCTTTTGAACTCATAGCAAACCCAGAAGTAAGAGAACTGACACAGATCTACAGCCAGTGTTTGTTGAGCTACAGCAAAAGGCCGCCAAGATACACTACACCGCACGGGAGCATCTCAACCACACTGACATGGGCTATGGGAATGACCCGTGAGTTCTATATAGATCACGGGTCATATCTGTTTGAAGAAATGACAAAGCTAAGGCAGGACAGACCCAATTACATTGCAGGAGGGGAAGTCCTAACCATAGTAATATACCATGCCATAGGCGCGGCAGATCAGTTGCCACCTGCCCCTCATCAGAACGACTGGTTGGTATTAAGGGAAAATATAAAAGACAGATCACAAAGGAAAGTGCCGGCATCTATTAACACCATTGGAGGATGCAAGCTGGAAAGAGTGACAAGAAGTACACAAGAAAATATGGAAGAAGAAAAAAGAACTGAAGAGGAAGATGCCCGACTAAAGAAGCGGAAAGCAGAAATCGAAAACAACACCAGGTTGCAGAAGATAGAAAAAATGGAAAGGATGCTAGAAGGGTTTGCTCTAGAAAGATCTCTATGAGGCGATGTAGGCGCCACTTGGAAACCTTCTCGTAGCACTTTCACAATGAGAACGAAGAATAGAAACAACCCAGCTTTTGAGCAGGACTGGTTCGAGAAATACATCCAAGAAAGAAATGCTAGGGATGAACCAGATTTGCTACTAGAAGAGGAGGATCTCCAAACTTTGAGAGACCAGCTGAGGCCAACTTCACGTGATCAGGAAACACCGGCACCATCTCCAAGGCCAGATACAAGTGAAAGGCAATCTAGCCCATCTGCTGAATCTACTTCGCATTCAGAAGGCTCACATCGTGATGACAGAGTTCACACACCGTCCGATGAACAAGAAGAAGAGGAAGAGGAAGAAGAAGGAACAGATAGACACCCAAACACTGGAGCCATATCACAAAGTGATAAAGGCAAGCAAAAAAAGGTGGATCACACTAAAGATAAAGCTTCTTCCTCTCAAGAAATTGAGCTGGAAGCTACTATAGATGAAGATCTGCAGTCAATGGCGACAATACTAAACCGAACAAGACTGCACAGTCAATGGCTAGCTGATCAGAATCGATCCAACAAAATGAAGCTACAAAAAACTGATTAGGAAGTTCTGAGACTGCAAGAGAAAAGGGAGGACACTCTAAAGCTGATCAGCATCAGAGATGCTGAAATATTGGGGCTCAAAGGCACAGTAAATCTTCTCAAAGACAATTTACAGGAGTCGGAAGACTTCAATGCCATATGTGAAGATACACTAAACGTATTCCTTGAAGATGTCAGTGACAGAGACGAACACATCCAAAAGTTGGAAAAGGAAAAGCAAGATGCGTTGGAGACCATCAAAAGTTTGCAAGTCATCATCGATGACTTACAAATTGAAGTCAAAGATTTGAGAGCAGTAACAGATATCCAAGCAAGAGAAATTGAACGCGCTAAGAAGCGAAAAACGTCGCTACCAACAACACCAGTAGTCCACCCAGAAGAAGAAGTGGCTGCACTAAAGAGGGAGCTGGAGTTGGAAAGAAAACAGCGTCTAATGATTGCTGAAAGTGCGCTTAGAGCAGACGATCGACTACAAAGACAAATTTCAGACTTGCAAAGTGAACAACAACAAAGACCAGCTCCTAACAGTGAAATGGAAAGCATTGTTTCCAAATCACTCAGGGAAGAAAATGAAAACTTGCACATCAGGATAAAACAGTTAGAGGAGTCGGCCGCTAAAAAAGACATGGAATTTCAAGCTCTACAAATCAATAGTAGAACAATGACCGCAAAAATCGCAAGTCTACAAAGTGCAGGGCAACACCAAGGACAGGTACGAGTGCACATGGATCCAGTAACAACAAATTTGGCTGGACTCGCCGAAGTTTATGGGGATCAAGATGAGTACGACGAAGATTCACATGAACAGGAGGCACATACGCAGACTGATCAAACCGGCTCCAAAGACCAAGAGACAGAAGAAGATTCAATCACGAAATTGGAAGAGAAGAGGCTGGCCGAGCAGATGGAAAATAAACAAAAATGATATGGTACAAGGCTATGCAACTCGAAAAGGAGTTGCTACAAGGGCTTTCCAAATCGGGCAAAACAGTAGCAGAGCTACGGCAGGAATGGAATGCACCTATGTTACCCTATGCTCTGCTGAAGTATGAGACTCTAACACATCAACGGCAGCTCGAAAAAGAAGAACAAGTGCCAGTATTTGAATGAGAAGTACAAGATAGGGAACAGCAAAATAGAATAGTGGACAGCCAGCCAAAGTGGAGGCGTCAATGGCTATTGGATCATCCTAATAACCTGATCCACTTAGTCAACGCACCGCCTGAACTGAGGAATGACATAACGTTTTGCCCAACTCCCCGAACATACACCTACAGCCAACATAAAGCACTACAGAGCAGAAATCCGACATGGCTGAATTATCTAATAATGCCAGGGCCAGCAGAGGGAGAGAGAATATCCGATTCTTACATGGTGAAAACCGTGCAGGGCGCCATAGCAGAATTCGGAGGCTCTCCTGACCTATCCTGCAAGATGCTATGTAAGATAGCTCGAACATTTTTGGCCTGTCTCACAGTCTTCTCAGAAAGCTGGACATCAGAGTATATGAATACTGAAAGGAGCATCTCAGAGTTGTCATACGATTTAAGTGGGCCACCGACAGAGCCAGTATTGTATGCCTATTTCAAACGGCTGATGTTTTTGCCAAGCTACCATCTCCAAACCTTTTAAGAAGCATTTTACACGGGCTTCTTCATGTACAAGTCAAAAAATTTTGGCCCATTAATGGCAAGTGAGTTTATGCGCTATGATGCGTTTCTACATCAAATCAACCACGAAAGACGACAACGAAAATGAAGACAAAGACGATCATGTCCTGGTAGACATGAATTAGGAGGAAGGGAGTGTTGGAGCCCCATTGGTCCAACTGTTGTAATGAGCCCATCTTGTAAAGCATATCAAATTCCATTTTTTATGTCAAAGATGTTTTATCATTTTGATCCATTCATCTGGATTATGTAAATATTAGTCAGTTAGTTAGGACTCAGATTTATTCTCACTTTGTAATCATGAGCAAGAGAACCCCATGTACATTTTTGAGCTAAGGTGACTAAAGTATAAAAGTCACCTTAGAACCATTAGGGAATAACATTTTTTTTGAATTAATCCTGTGTCGTACGAGTCTGAGAGGGAGAGAGAGAGAGAGTGAGTGTGTCTTATCCTCTTCGCTATGCACTTCTCCCTCACCGGATTCACGACGCGACCACACCATCGCGGTAGTCTCTCCGAGAGCTACGCAACCACGCCACGCATTCGCCGTTTTGAGTTGATCGTGATCAATTCTTCCTCGAGCTTGTTTTGCTTGTAAGTAGCACAAACGGTGTCTGTTTTCAATAATCAAGTGCTTCATGGAATGAGAAAGAGATTAGCTACACATAGATACTGATAAACTTAAGTTTCGCCCACTTTTGGATTATGACCTGTTGGTCTATCGCGACAGTATTCGAGATAGCTAGGGTTCTAATCTGGTGAGATTAGACTTATAGGTAAATATGTCCTAGTGAGAGGATGGTGCCAAGTAAGTTTGATGCGATTCCGAGTTCATTGGACGTGTAAACTGTGTTGTGAGCGTTAAGGGATAGAGTGGGTTGCAATCTATCAGGGTTAGTGATTGATGCATCATAAAAGTGCGTATGTGTAGATTGGTCTCAGCCTGACAAGCTAACGAGATTGCCTATGTGCACCTACGGGTTAGTCATGTCATCGGATGATAAGTATGTTGTCTGTGTTGTGCTCGTGAGTATGAACAGGGGAGTAGTTTTGCCATAAAACACTCTCCCCTTAAGCACTTGAGTTTCCTATATTTCTCAGCAGCCCTAGTTTCAGCTGCATCAAAGGTAGCAGGTGCACCCGCCTCAACTTTTACCTTAAGGTCAGGAAAGAGTCCGTCTATGAACCTCTCCTTCTTTAGGAACTCTGCACCATCACCACGGTTAGCAACATGTCTCACCCATACAACCCAAAGACATAAAAACTCTTGCTTGTACAAGTAGTAGTCATCTAAGTCTTTTTGCTTATGAGAAACAATGTATTGCCATAGTTTTTGAGTGTTTTGGGGATCAAAGAAGTATTTCTTGAAATGATTCAAAACTTATGTGTAATTCCCCTTAACTTCCTAAGGCAAAGAGTCAAACCAAGTGCTAGCATCATTCCTAAGGACCACCTCAAACATCTCTACACGTTCTTGATCAGTTACTATCCTCTTGATACGACAAGACATCTTGAAATTTGCTAAAAATAATTTTGCATCCTCTCCAGGCTCTCCAAAGAAGAGGGTATCTGGAGATTTGGCGTTGGCTCTCCATTGAATTAGTTTCAAAGTGACAACACGTTTTTGTTTTTCTTTCTTAAAAAGATTTACACAATAATGTTTTCTAATTGCAATCTATTCTACAACAAAATAAAAATACTCACATCAAATGACCTATGATAATCAATAAGAGGCAGGATGATAGGGTTTGGTGACGCGAGAATTTCTCCTACTCTTTGGACACCAAACATGAACACCATACGTTGTTGAAAATGGATTTTTCTACTAATTGCAATGTTTATTCTAATGTGTGCAGTGAAATGGAAGGAAAAAACCTCTATTCCTGGGCCATTATCCATTGTCTATGAATGACCTAATGCTTAAAACAAAACAAAAATATACACATCCAAACTAAGGTCCTATCTAATGAGTGGTAAAATAAAAGGATTTACTGAAGCATTTATCTCGGCCAATCTAAGAGGGCCCAAAATTCTACGAATTACTCGCTGAAATTGCAACTTAGTACTAACATTATGTGTACCTTTTGCCTTGCAATAGGAATGAAAGGATCATACAAATTTTCGTGATTCATGCAAACTACTTGATTATGCTAAAGGTTGATCCTACACAAAAATACACAAGCCCTCCTCTGTGGGGGCACCAATTTCAGGCAGTCCGGGGCGGGTAACAAGAAGAGTGGCCTCTAAGCACTCTTCTAGGCTCCCGTGCTGCTCAATTGGGTTGGGGTTGGAAAAAAACAACAACACACACACAAACCCGCAACCTAACCCTACACAAATTTGGGGCACCACCTAGTTTTGGATGCGAACTAGGACGCGTAGAGAGAGAGAGAGAGAGAGAGAGAGATAGAGAGAGAGAGAGAGATAGTGCTCGTGTTGCTTTGAAATGTAACGGCAGTGATCAAGCAACCACAATTATATATGTGAGAAAGAGAGAGAAGGGGGGGGGGGGGGGGGGTGCTTATTGCATTAATACCTTCTTACAAATCTGTCATGACCAATCAAAGTGAGATTAGTACTTGTTCAACATAGCTTGAGTAAATTACACCACAACACATCACAAGAAAAGCCACCCCAATCGTTGTCTTAAGGCCAGGGGAGTCCTCTCCACTCTGTCACCCTCTTACAATATGTGGGATTTATGGCTAAATTGATGACAACACCCAGAGACAAGCTATCAAGAACTTTAAAAAAAAGCACCAAGACACTTACACATCATTGTTGTCCATTACTTCACGTTGGAAGAGAGACAAAGTATCCAAGCTTAGTCCAAATCCACCCTCCTTGATTCAACAAATGTTGGGCTTACACTAGTAGGAGAAATGATAGATTTCCTACTCTCAATTGAATGATCACTCTCTCTCTTACAATGGCATAGAGTTCCCTTGCTAATCATCCCTAATACAACACATGCACATGCATAAGACAATGAGCTTCCACTCAAGAGATCCTTCTAGAGAGATTGAGCTTGGCTTCTCAAGCTATAGCATAGTGCTCTTGCTTATGGCTCCCCCCCTTTTGTGCTAGCTACACCCTCCTTTTATAGCAATTTTGAGGGCTAGGGTTACTCCTCTAACCATGGTTGGGTTAGATTTTCAGCACTTATCTAATTTCTTTTTCTTGGAATTATCAAGAAGTTGGTGTGGATAGATGAAGAAGAGAGAGAGGAGAGAAGTGGAGGTGATAGGACTTTTCATAGTAGGTTAGTGTTAGTAAATTAGTAGAGTTAGTATTTTTATTGATTTACAAATGGAATTAGATATTTACAATGGGAGTATCCAAGTAGGATACAAATAAGGAAGAAAAAACTCTTAATAGGTAAGAAAATATGGATTTCTTACAATGTTGATGCTCCAAGTTTCTTGAGTAGGGTCAATTTTGACGCTTGTTGACGGTCCACTAGCTTTCATGGTACGTTTTTTCTCCACTCTTGACATTCCTTGGGAGCCAAGGTAAGTGAACATGAGTAATCAATCACCATGATGTTGTCTTTCAAGAAAAGAGGCTGAATTTTGTGGTTTTTTGATAGATATGGGTAATATGGATGAGGAACAATGAGACTACGTGGTCAATTTTGGAATGGAAGTGTGTGTAGGAGACATGAGTTCACCATGGTTTCTCTTATTCTTCAAGGTTCAGAGGAAGGTGAGTAGGGTGCAGAGAGGAGTGGTGAGAGAGGTAGCGATGATGAGTGGAGAAGTGTGTGTGAGAGAAAAATGATAAAGTGGAAGAGGGAGTGTGGCTGCATAGAATGGGCAAACTGGGGTCCACCAATAAAATCATAGCTCACAGCTCGTAGCTCAAAAAAGTATGAAAAAATTTGAGGTAAAAGTTCAGCTCACGAGCTACAACTTTTGTTTGTATCACCTTTTCATATTCAGAGAGCATGTGATCTTTAAAAATTTAGCAAAACCGACTGTTGTTTTCCACTCACAAAGTCCTTGTGAGGTCCTTGTTTGGATGATTCTTTTGAATACCTCTAAGAGTGAGTCCCCCATGGTGCATGCATGCATTCCACATACCCTTGACCTTATTTGGTAGGTCTATAGTTGAAGATATTGTTGAGATCATGATATAAGTCAATAGTACAACTAAGAAAATCAAATATTGAGGGGTCTAAAAAATATACGTACATGTCAAATATAAATAATATAGGTGGAAAAAATATAAAGGGGTCAAAATAAATCTCTCTCATTATAAGTCTACCATAAAAAGATGAATATTTTTGTTGGTCTAATTTATGAGAGTAATAGAGAATAGATGTAGGAAGGAAAAAATCAGAATAGTGAAAAAATATACACATAAATAGAACTAGTTTTTTTGGATTTTTATTAAGATGGAGTTACACCAAAAATAAGAGAAGCTTGCATGAAATTATTTTTATATGGAATAAAGAGTATGCAAAATGGTAAGAAGAAATATGGTAATGGTGAGTCAATGTACATAGCATAAATAACACACCCTAGGTAGAAATATTTAAATAAATACCAAAATAATTATGAAAAATCCTTTTATTTAGGCCCTATATACAATGAAATATTTACACACAAATGGGCCATAATATACTTATAATTTTTTATTTTTTTTATTTGTTTGGCTCAACTAACCCAGTGACTAGCTAATTGAGGGTTTTTAAGAAGATATGGGAAAAGTCTCCTAACTCACACACACCTATATACAGTGAAAGGGTGGGGGTAACCACAGTGTTTGAGTGATTTGATAGGGTGAGGTAACTCGCTATGGAAATTACAAAGAGCCAAAAAAACAGCTATCAATACTTAAGAGCCGATTTTTAAAGGCTAAGAGGAGTGGCAACTAAGGTTTTGAATTGCCAAAGCATACACTAAGTATATACATAAATTTTGTTAACATGGCTGAGAATAATCAAGAGAGTAGAATGAACATTGATAGCTTTGATTTTGCACATAAAGGTGCTAATGATGATGCTCTCATGTTTGTGAATTATCTCGTCACTAGGTTACAGCAAGCTATGGGCAACCCTGCTTTGCAAGCCGAAGTTATTGAACAACTTCGTGCTTATGGAATTTCCCTTCCTCTCCAAGAGGAGAGAGAGCTTAGGAGGCCTCTTGAAGAGACCCCCATGTGCGCGTATGTGGCACGTGTCAATGCAAGGAACTTGCCGATACACCCTGTGCGAGCCACAAATGGCTCCAAGCACACAACAAGCCTAAACTAGTAAGCTCAAAGAAGACGATGGTGTGTCACTCACCGCTCTACGCTTGCTTCGTGGAGGATTCCTCGTCGCGAAGAAGAAGAAGCCGCCGCTTCGCCACGCTCAACCGCTTCGCGCCCGCCGTGCCTTCGTAATGCTCGATCGCCCACTCTCTCTCTCTCTCTCTCTCTCTCTCTCTCTCTCTCTCTCTCTCTCTCTCTCTCTCTCTCTCTCTCTCTCTCTCTCTCACACACATACACACACACAAGGAGGTGAAGAAGAAGAAGATGGAGATGGAGATGGAGCAAGAGCACTCTTCTATTACACAACTGAGAGAATGAGTGAATTTTAGGTTTAGTTGACTTTTATATGAGCTCGCCCCATTCACACTTGGGCGCCCATGCTTAGCCAATTAATCCCTTGAATGTTCCAGTTATAGTGCGCCTCTCATCGGCGATCACTCTTACCCTTTTCCTATTGGACCGACAAGCCCGATACCTGACTCTACCAAATAAATAATACAATGTCTGCCGTAGGTTACAACGTCCGTCGTAGGTAATAGGGTGTCCGTGAGCTGTGAGGGTTAACATGCCCCCCTTCCTGATGTAGATTCCGTCCTCGGAAGCTATTGAGTTGAAGCTTGTTATTTCCATGTTGTAGAGCATCTGGATTTGAATCTGCAAGGCAAAGTCACTGTTTCAGCAAGCGGAATTATATTTCCATAAATCATGAGGGGAATGTAAAGTACATGTGGAAATGAGTAAATGCAAGATTTATGAAATGTTAGACTGTCATTAAGGACAAATAAATCGCCACTTTGAGTAAAATAATTAATCAAGAGTTTTGGGCTTATGGGAGAGTCTCTCAATTAGTTAGCTATGACTAAGGTTAAAACAACTACTCTAGTACTAGCTAAGTTAAGAAGATTATCTAAATGCAAGATTCCCTAATTGTGCTTTTCAGCTTTGATTAGCCAACTAGCTCTCACAAATGCAAACAAAAGCTTGAAATGTTAACTGTAAGCTCGATGGAAGTCTTTTAAATGTTATTCATTTTTTTCTTTTTCTCTTTTTTACTTTGGTTCACAATCATTTGACGTGTGTGCTTATTTTGTATGTCCGGAGCTTTTTGCTTCTCAAGGAAAAGTGCCCACACTGGGAACCTCTAGGGCTCTAGTACCATAAACAATACATGTGAGTGAAGTACCAAATCAAGCCAGGATTTCTCTTCCAGCATTAGATTTTTCATTTGTGGCACTTATGTTTTTTGCTTCCATTTCCTTTGTATTCTCACTAGTGTTTTTGTTGTTTAAGTGAGCAAGATTCTCTATGCCTTAAACATTCCTAAGGTCTCAAATACTCAGATAATTTTATCAGTTAGGCCTAGTGGTCAAGTAAATGAGTTAACCTAAAGTCACGGTCTCCTAATCTCAAGGCTCATCCATAAGATTAAACTCTAGTTCCATTAACTTATGCAAAGACAAATTAATACATCTATAATGGCAGATAACAAACATAACTATTGCACTCAAATAAACCATGAAAAATCATTATTAGCAATTATACATATCCACCAACATGAATCATGGAAAGTCGTACACCTGGAGGTATGGAGTTGCTCATTTCGTCGAAGCAGATGTCCTCAGCCATGTGGATGGAGATCCATATAAGTCCTACCTAACACATCCAAAAAATAAGCACTATACCTCTAGGAGTCATGTCAGTGTGAAAAAATTAAAACTCCTAGAAAACAATATCAAAACACAATCCAGACCCCTAACCTACCTATTTGTCATCCCTTTTAGAATCAAGGAAAGAGGATATTATATAAACCGGGTGGCCACCCTAAGGCTAGGCCTCTATCCTCATCATCTAGATAAACGAAATCATTTTCCGTGAGGCCATTGTCTTCCTCGGTCTCTATTATTTCTTCTTCGTCATCCTCTTGCGCAAGCGTGTTAATCAAGAACCTCGCGATGCGTGGATACTCATCCTGTGCAAAAGAATAAGCATGTGCCACCGGAGAAACATTCGCTACTGGGTAGGGATCACTAGTTATCCATAGACGTATCAGCCATTCTAACTCCTCAAAATTTCTCTCACGTGCAAGTCTCTCTACCAAATCCCATTCGCAAGAAGGTACAGGGTAGCAGATGTGAAACACTTGAGAAAAAGAAAAAGGGTACCTTTCATCAAAAATAGAAGCGCATGCCTCTGGTGAACTAGCCATCTCTGAGAATACAAATAGATTTGGTAGGTCTTTAAAACATGAGTTGTTTTGGTGTGTTGCTTGATGTGACATGGTGAATTTAGACTTATGTGTTGGATCTGATAGGGTGCTCTCTCGTTGCTAGTCGCTCTTGCTCTTTTACTTTTTTATCTTGTTTTTGTGAGTATAAGGCTTTATATATATATTCCCTAAGATTGGAGATTAAGAGGTCAGGGAGAAAGGTTGAGAGGGAAGCAAGTGAATGATGGGGATGTCAACAAACACTCCCCCCTTCCTTGGGTAGATCATAGGTGATGTCGTCACCCTTTGAAACCAGTTGTTCCAAGTTGTTATAGGTGAAGAATTTAACCAATAGTTTTCGACCGCTCTATGTGTTTCATCTAGTTGCAAGGGTGGTAAGGTACTCTCCCATGATTTTATTTGCAACATCGTTGTAGGTGGTGAACTTACAACGGGAGGTGTAAACTCTTTCTTGCTTGTATGGATATGTACAATGGTAGGTGGAGGTTGTATCGAAGCTTCTATTTCCGTATAGGAACTACATGAAGAGCAAGAAGCTTCATTTGCTTTCCCTGTTCCTGAGCTATGTAGAACAAATCGTTCTTTCTTTGGTACCCAAACTAGCTCTGGAGCAGGTGTGTCGCATTCTGTGATTTTTTCCTTTCCACGATCTTCAATTTGTTTTGGAGCCACAGGATTGAGCTCACATGGGCCCGGTGACAGGTAAGAGTACAATTTACGTTTGGACACCCATATTTGATCATTTCCTTCATAGTATCCTTGGGCTTCCAATAGTCGTTTAGGAATCCAACGCAATGTTTCTTTATATTTCTTGGAGTGAGGGGGACGTTTCTTACAAGGCTTCCGTTTTTTAGCATCAGCCATGGTTAATAAAGAGGCTTTAGGGACCCACTTGTATGTTTTCTTTGTTATATTAGGATGGTTCTTGTGTGTCTCAAGCTTTCTTTCAACTACATCAGTTGAAGCTCTAGAGAGTTGGGCTATGGGGACGTATGGTTCAACCTCTTGGACATGCAATGTCTTGGGTTTTATTTCCTTAGGCAATATCTCAGGGACTATGGCTTGAGTGGTAGGGATAAGAGTTGGTTTTTGCGTTGTGACACCCCCAGTCCCCCAATCAATAGTGCATTTGGTGGCTATCATCCACGTGTATCCTAGGTTTATATTACCCTCCATAGTTCCAACAGGCATGACCAAAAAGTCTTGAGCTACAACCCCATTTTCATAACTGACAGAAGTGTACCAGATTCCAAAAACCGTAGTTTTTTTCTTGTTGACGTCCTTGACTTGGATAATACTCTCAGATAGAGGTGGCTTCCCTAACTGACACCACACCCCATATGATAGCAGATTATATTTAGCACCCGTGTCCAATAAGGCTTTATATAGCACTTTTCCATAGGTGCTATTTAGCTCAATAGGGTATCGTAGAGATGTGTCAGAGTCCAACCAATCCTCGTCGATTTCAACGTGGAATGCATGTGTGACTCCAAGGTTAGCCTCTCGTTTTCGTCTTATACGTTGTTGTCGCTCCTTAGCCTCAGCTTGAGCTTGTATCTTCTTCAATTCTATTTGTGCCTTGGCTTCCTTTTTTGTATGGATGGCACGCAACTCCTCTTGGCTTAAAGGATCATAGTATCTTTTAAATTTTCTCCCATTGAGGAATCCAATGGTTTCAACTCCATCAAGAGTCTCCACACGAATGGTTCCTTGTGGGGTGATCTCACATACTCTATATGGTCCTTTTCCCGCATATTTCAACTTTTTCTTTTCGTTACGCACTCCATACATAAGGACTTTATCACCAACATTGATATCTTTGTTCTTTAGATGACAGTCAAACCATTTCTTCCTTCTATCTTTCTCCACAAGTGCATTTTGCATAGCTAATTGCCTCTCTTCATCTAGCCTTTCAAGGATATATAATCGCTCAACTAAGGGGTTACCATCCCAACCTTCTTGAGAAGCTACTCGAGACTAGGAACGACAAACTCTCCCATGGCATAACCGCTTCTTGGCCATACACCATCTTGAATGGTGTGCAGTTAATGGCAACTTTATACGCAATACGATAAGCCCATAGAGCTGATGTAAGCTTTAAATCCCAATCTGTGCGATGAGCTTCCACCATTTTGGTTAAGATAGAGATTAAGGTCTTATTGGTGCTCTCAGCTTGGCCATTTTCTTGTGGATAATAAGGTGTGGATTTATGGTGAGCTATCATAAAGTTGGTAGTGAGTTCTTTTATTACTCCATTTATATAATGAGTACCATTGTCACTCACAATCTCAAAGGGACAACCAAATCTTGTAACAATGTTCTCAAAGAGAAACTTGGAAGCTGACCTTGCATCGGCCTTACGTGTCGCCCTGGCTTCCGCCCACTTTGTCACATAGTCAGTGACAACGATAATATATCGAGATTGAGTGCTACGAGCTGCCGGACTAATTGGGCCTACAAAGTCTAAACCCCATTTTTCAAATGGTTGAGTCACTTTAACAGGATGTAAGGGCATCCTATCCTTTTGTTGTGTGATCTTGTAACGTTGGCATTCATCACATCCTTTTGCAAAAAGTGATGCATCCTTAAATAAGGTTGGCCACCAATAGCCTAATTGCAACACCTTTCTAGCTGTTAGTTCCCCTGAGAAATGTCCTCCGGCTATACCCATGTGGGCTTCTTGCAGTATGTATAAATACTCATCCTCACGGGCACAACGTCTAAGAATATCATCCTTCCCTAGCCTGTAGAGAGTCCTTGCAATGAGAGAGTAAGGTTCACATTCTTTTAACAGTTTTCGAGCTATGTCCTTACGAAGCTCTTTGGGTGGAAAACCATTAACTAGAAAGTTCACAATCTTCTCACTCCATTCAGGTATGGTTTCGACTAGGAATAGAAAAGTATCAGGCAATTCATCATCGACTCCAGTAGGGGCTTCCCCATTGGGTATGCGAGACAAATGATCAGCCATGACATGTCTTTTACCAGGTCTCACCACAATGGTAAAATCAAACTCAAGGAGAATTAACAACCATCTTGTAATTCTTCCCGCGGAACAAGGTTTATTTACTAGATACAACAAGGCTTGATAATCAACATAGAACACAAACTTGTTGGCCAAAAGGTAGTAGCGAAATTTCTTCACTTCATAAATCATACCTAAACCTTCTCACTCTGTAGTGGTGTAGTTTCTTTCGGCATCATTCAACTGACGACTTGCAAAGCTAATGGGGTAGTCCAGTTTATGTTCTCCTGGTTGAGCTAGAACACACCCAATAGCAAAGTTCAATGCATCAATATGCACATGAAAAATTACATTCCAATCAGGAACTCATAGAATAGGAGCGCTAGTCAAGGTCTTTTTCAATGACTCATAAGCATGGTCACACTCCGTAGTCCATTGGAACTCAATAAGAAGCTTGTACAACGGACGAGCTATCTCAGCAAAGTTTAAAATAAACCATCGGTAATAACCAACATGGCCCATGAACCTTTGAACTCCTTTATAGTTTGTAGGTGGTGGCAATTCTGCAATGGCTTTAATTTTGCTCTCATCTGTGGAAATCCCATTTTTGGACACTATATGCCCTAAAATGACTCCATGTTTAACCCAAAATTGGCATTTGAAAGGGTTTAAGGAGATGCGATACAATCTACACTTCTCAAAAACTTTTCGTAAGCATGATAGATGTTCTTTCCAAGAGGAATAAAGACAAAGGTCATCTAAGAAAGCTTCACAAAACTCCCTCAAGTATTCTCTAAAATTAGTGTTTATTAATCTTTGAAAGGTAGCCGGGGCATTGGTTAAGCCAAAATCCATAACACGAAATGCGAACACTCCAAATTTGGTTATAAAGGTTGTTTTAGCTTGGTCCTCCAGCGCAATTGTGATTTGATTGTAGCCAGAGTACCCATCCAAAAAGCTATAAGCTTCCTTCCCTGCAACTCTTTCAAGCACATGTTCTGAATATGGCAAGGGGTAATGGTCCCTCCTAGTGGCGGCATTGACCTTCTTGAGATCCACGCACACTCTGAGTTTCCCATTCTTTTTTGGCACAATCACTATTGGAGACACCCATTCTGAGTGCTCAATAGGGTATATGAATCCGCATTCCACAAGCTTTTCAATCTCTTCTTGAACGATCTTTGCATATTTAGGATTCATTGGGTAGGGTCGTTGCTGAACTGGTTTAGCCATGCTATTCATGGGGATTGTGTGATGCACCACGAAAGGTGGAACACCTTTCATATCATGATAAGTCCAGGCAAATATATCCCTGAATTCCTTGAGAAGTTCTTTAAGTACACACTCCTCAGTCTCGGTCAGATCTTGGGCAATGAAAACAGGTTTAGACTCTTCTCCTTGGTCTGCTAACTCTATTTCCTTAACTATCGTTGGACCATCATAGACTCCATTGCTCCCATCGATAGGTTTTCTTTGAGCCTTTGTATACACAACCTTACGTTCCTCTGTGGTATAGGATTTGAAATGTTCAGGTGCAGGGTGTAAGTCTGTGGGGTCATGTTGTTCTGTGGACTGTGATTTAACTTCTGATTCCTTTTGTTGTTGAGCTAACTCTCGATTTTGTTGTCTCCTTATGGTACGGCTCAACTTTGGCTTCTCTGTAGCCTCTAGTTGTGCGATGTCAATGGGTTGTGGACTACACCACATAACGCTTTGAAGGTATTCACCCCAGGTATGTACCAACTTTCGATGAGCATCACATGCCCCTATATAATTAAGCCATTCTGCGGTAGATTTCTTTTCATTTATTCTAGCATGCACATTTGCTCGATATCGTCGCCTCTTATATCTCTTACTCTTCTTGTTTAATTCTCGATTACGGTCGATTTCTAGTGAAGACTCACTAGATGAATCACTACTTGTGTCTTCTGCTCCCTTGGATAGATTATCATCTAGGTTACCACTGGGCCCTGAATGGTTTCTCCCCACATTTGCACTAAGATTTAACTCAAATTCTTTGTCCTCATAGTCAATTTCAAATGATGATTCTGAACCCAAATCGTGTGGGCTATAGTCTTGTGAGGCACTACTGGTTTCAATGCCAGTCAAACTTTCATCTTGTAGATCATCAGAAGCTATATGCATTGCTTCTAGCATGTTTAAGGGTACAAGTGGTGGTATTTTATCCCCCTCAGGTGTTACCTAGGTCGTCCCCCTATTTCCCCAAGTGTCTATGGTTACTTCTAGGTGGACCCAATCAACATTGTCCGACTCAGTCATCCCAGATAGTACATCCATATAAGGAGAATCTTCCCCAACATCAGTGTCCGCTTTACACGTATAACAATACTGCATGGGGCCAAGTGAACTGTGGTGTCAGATCTATGATCAATTATAAACCTGTTTCCTAGAGGATGTGCTCGACCCGTCACAAGATCCACTCGAATGACAGAATCTTGGAACTGCAAATAGAGATGGTTTTTAGACCAGTCATGCACCATTTTTGCTTCCCTCATGAAAGGACGTCCTAAGATCATCTCCGATGCCATAGTGTGTTTGGAGAAATCCATAACAATAAAGGTAATCCTTATTTTATGTCCAAATACCTTGATCTTGAGATCTTCTAGCATCCCAATAGGTTTAACAATAGACCCATTGGCCATCTTCACTACTATGGTTGTGGTCGCAAGGTGAGGTCTCCCCATAGTTTCCCAAAAAAAATTAGTCACAATGCTAACCCCAGCGCCACTATCAAGGATTCCCTTCACAGTTAATCCCTTAGTAGTGATTGGTATAGTCGCATTAGATTCATCACCCTCAAAGTATTGTCCCAACTTGTTAACAGGTATTTCTATAACAAGGTTCTCATCTAAGTTGGGTTGTGGATCTAAGTGTTCCTCCTCTATTGGCATCTCCCTAGCTCCATCCATCTGTGCAAATTGTGGTAGCCCAAACTTCAGTTCTCCATTGAGGAAGGCTCGAAGGGCTGAGACTAGCTTGGGGTCTTTATATAGTTTGGACATGATGGTGGTTCTAACTTTTGAAGACATGAAATCCATCAATTTGGCAATATTTAACGGTACCTTTTGGACTTCAGTCCCTTGATGTGGGGAAGATGGGATCTCCATTTCTTCGATAGGATCAGGTAGTCCCTCTGTAAACATTCTTTCCATCAAGAAGTGAGTACGCCCACTTTCCCATGACATTAACTAACTTTCTTCTTGGATGACACTAGGTATGTCCAAGGGTCTATGGACTTGGTGAGGTTGTTGTTGCGTAGGGAACACGGTGTCTGTAATCTGGATCTTCCTAGGTGTTGGTTCTAGATCCCTTTGGGTATCTTCTACCAAACTCCTTAATTGCTTGACTCGCTCAATCTCCTCTGTAGGGTTTGGGTAAGTTCCTATCTTATTTTTGGATCCTGGCCATTGTGGCTCATGAAGATCTTCCTTGTTGGTTTCTATGTTAGTGGTCGTTTTGGTCTCCATGGTTTCACCTGAATCAGAATCTTCTTCAGCGTCGTTCATATATATGGGGTCGTCACCAGTCCCTATGTTGGTCTTTGAATTGGGGCTGACTTCGTTGCTTTTTGCGATCTCTTTCTTCGTGTTTTCTTCTTTTTCTGAGATTGGGCAATTGATGCCGTGTCTCTTTCCTCAAGAATATAATTTTGTTTTTGGAGCATCGATCGTGTGAGTACGTTTACTGGTACCACAAGTGTACTTTGTGATGGCTCCTCGGTAACTTCAATCAAGTTTAATGGTGTGATCTTCGGTGCATTTGGATTATTTGGACATTGGGTAATCAAATGATCTATGCCACATCGATTACACATGAGTATCGGCATTGTAGACGTGCTCGCTTGATTGGTTTGCATTAGTGTGGCGTTCTTTTGTAGCCTAATAGGACACTTGGCTACACGATGTGGACCTCCACACTCATAGCATTGAAGAGGTGGTCTCTTAGCGGTGTAATTGATATTTTGGCCTCTTGCCGCAAGAGCAGCTACTTGATATACAGGTTTGACTTGTCCCCAATAGTCCTCCATGTAGTATTGTGGACTTTCTTCAAGCACATCCATCCCATAGGCGATATTAGGATCTATATCTTCCTCATAGCCTTCCAAACAAGAAATAGATGACTCACAACCCACTTGATTCACAGAAGTGATTCTCTGATGTGGTGGTTGCGGTCCTAGCACTGGAGGTGGTAAGGGTGTTGTTTGAACAACATTTTGGGCCTTAGGGACCATGTGTTGTGCTGTTTGTTCAAGAGGTGGGGCCGGCATCAAGGCAGGCACTCGAGGTGTGTCTGTCCATGCTAAGGTTGGTCTATTGGCCATCGCACGCTTAAATACTATGCAATCCTTAGCTTGATGACCATACCTCCCACATGCATTGCAGTTCCCATTGAATTTTACTCTAAAAGTAGGGCATTCACTGGTACTATGCGGTCCATAGCATACTGAGCACCATTGCTGCTCCCTTCTTGGATACATATGATTGTTTTGCGGAGCACGATTGTCTCTAAGACTCTATTGAATAGCCTTGGTGAGATCTGCTAAAGTCATCTCAGATATCTTTGGCTCCTTAGCAATAGGCTTTAGGGTCATTGGTTGATGCCCTGATGCTTGCGAGCTAATACATTTAGGCTCAACAGACACTCTTTCTCCTTGAATCATTAAATTATCCTCCAATTGGATCGCATTGGCGGTGACTGCTTCCCAAGTGGTGATACCTCTAATGACTAGGCCATTGTAGATATCCTCATGTCGTAACCCCCTAATAAATCTATCAAGCAATTGGTTATTGTTGAAGCGCTCATTTGGACTACAACGAGAATTCAAATGCTTCAAGAGACTTATAAAGTCTCTCACCGACTCTCCTTCCTCTCGTTGGGCTTTCTGGAGCTGAGAGGCTACACCCCAAAGCACTCCCTCTCGTATGTATTCCTTTAAGAACAGTCTCCTAAGAGTAGGGTAAATCGTTTTTTCTTCCACCCTTAGGGTTCTATACCAATCCCGAGCCTTTCCACTTAAGGTTAGGCTTAAAGCATTGCTCTTATGTATGTCATTGTGTTCTCTTAGAGAATCACATATTTGTTCAAGCACTTCGATATGCTTACTCACATCCCCGTCTCCGCTAAATTTTTGTGTGAGCTTGGCTATTTGTACTACCTTACTTCTAGGCTCTCTATCAGGCGTGTTACGCATATTCTCAGCAATAGATCGACCAATAGCTTGAGCAAATGTTACCAAGTCACCTAAGTGAGCAGGCACCGTGGGTGAAGGTGCTCCAAAGACTACATGTGGAGTAGGTATTGGCATTGGGCTTGGCGCATAGGAAGCCCTTGGGTTCCACATTGGGTACTATGTTGTGCCATGTGGTGGTCCATAGTTCATATGAGTGGCCCTAGGCATAGCAGACGTCGGATGTGACATGCTAATGCTAGCCGGTATAGTCCCATGGAAATAAGAACTTGTGTATTGTGGTTGTGGAGCATAGGTAGATGAAACAATGGGACGGGTAGGGACTACATGAGTACGTGGACCCATAGGTGCATACGATTGGTTCGCACTTGTAGGTACTATTGCAGGCATTGAGCTACCATGTAGCGGTGCTTTAGTAACAAACGAGGTCCATGGCGTGTTTCTTGGCATGCCCATCATTGGGGTAGGCATGGTAGCCGTGGTTTCATCAAGGGAAAGATGAGCTAGACTTGGAAAAGTAAAGCTATCACTTGTGGGCTCAGATTGCATTGAGACCCCTGGCGAAACAACATATGGGGGATCGATGGGACTCACTGGGGGAGTCTCCATTTGTGATAGAGTGGGTTGTTTCCCTTTGCCCGTGTCTAAAAATCTCATAGGACCTGTCGAAGGTATGTTTATTCCTCGATTTTTCCTCTCGGACTGGATAATCCTATGGATGACATTGCAGATCATGTGTTGTTGTTCCTCTAGACTAGTGGCACTAGATGTGGATTGTACAACTTCTAACCAACCCACATGGTATGTGTAGCCCATGTATAGGTCGGTCAAAGTCTCCATGTGTAGGTCATATTCCCAATTTTCATTGAGAAATACCCCGTCCAAAATTGGTGTACTAGAGGGTTGTCGTGAGGTGGATACAATGTTGCTTCCCGTGTTTTGACTTTTAGTCACCACTACCTTAGAGGCAACTTTGGAAGGTGGTAGCTCGGTAGGGCCCTCGTTAAATGAGGTAGGTATAATGTCCACGTGGACACTCTGAGGGAGTGTGGGGTCTACAAGAGATGTGAATGGTGATTCTACTTCCCCACCCCCTTCGTTTACTTCACTAGCTGTAGGTTCAGAGCACGTAGATCTACTAAAAGTTTCCATCAAACGGCTAAAAACACTAGTTCCAGGTTGTTGGGCCCAGCTAGGTACGGTTTCATTTGTTCCCCCGGGGCTTTGTGTAAGATGCTCTTCCATAATATCGTAGTTAGAGGAAGAGTCGCTAGCCGCTATATTTGAGTCTTGGGTTGCACTACCTTGGGTCCCCGCCGAGGGCGTAGACCCTAGCATGGAAGGATAGTGAGTACCCCCGTAAATCGAAGCACTAGCTAGTTGTTCGGACTCTAGCACACGACCAGAGCGTAGATACATGTGCTTTGGGTTCCCTACAAGTGTCGGCAAGTATCCTCAAAGGTTACTTGCTTTGTTTTGTGGGTGTTTTGCACCCCGTTTTCTACTTGATTTTTTCTTGTTTTTTTAATGTTTTTTTAATGTTTGATTTTTTTAATTGAAGTGTGTGATAGCTCGAAACGAGCGTATCACTTAAAGGGTCGCTGTGTGTTTTACAGCACAATTTTCGGGCATCTGACGTTCCGTTGGTCCTCAAAAATCAATTTTAGCTACGTGTGAAGCTAAAATTCATTTTTTTAAAAGGCGACTGAGGCCTAGGCCTGAGCGTGAGCTTAGGCTTGGGTCTCGGCTTGGGTCTGGGAGATATTTCCGATCCCGGTCCTACCTTTTTTTTTTAATTTTAATTTTTATTTTTTTATTATTATTATTTTTTTAAAGGATAATGTCGCCGCGGCCTGCGCGAGAGCACACACACACTCTATCTACCTACTTCTAGCTAATATACCTACTCTTACACACTCTATCTACCTACTTCTAACTAATATACCTACTCTTACACACTAATACACTCTATTAACTCTCACTAATCTACTTCCTACTTACTGTACACAAAAAACTAACTACCTTAATACACAGAGAATAAACACAGAACCTTTGAAATCTATATTAACAAAGAAAACTAACTACCTTAATACACAGAGAATAAACACAGAACCTTTGAAAACTCCATTAATAAAAAAAACACGCACTATAACACCAAATCCCTCTTCTCAACACACACACACACTCCTTCCCTACCTTTCCTATAATTGAAATTGCACCACGGAGAAGCACAGAGTGCTACTCGAGCTTAATGCACGGAATTTCCTGGCAACGGCGCCAAAAATGTGCACGTATGTCACACGTGTCAATGCAAGGAACTTGCCGATACACCGTGTGCGAGCCACAAATGGCTCCAAGCACACAACAAGCCTAAACTAGTAAGCTCAAAGAAGGCGATGGTGTGTCACTCACCTCTCTACGCTTGATTCGTGGAGGATTCCTCGCCACGAGTGGTAAGTATTCCCACCTGTCACGCGGGTGACCCGGGTTCGCTCCCCGGAAATGGCACCAAAAATGTGCGCGTATGTCGCACGTGTCAATGCAAGGAACTTGCCGATACACCGTGTGCGAGCCACAAATGGCTCCAAGCACACAACAAGCCTAAACTAGTAAGCTCAAAGAAGGCGATGGTGTGTCACTCACCGCTCTACGCTTGCTTCGTGGAGGATTCCTCGCCGCGAAGAAGAAGGAGCCGCCGCTTCACCACGCTCAACCGCTTCGCCGCCGCCGTGCCTTCGTAATGCTCGATCGCCCACACACTCTCTCTCTCTCACACACACACATACACACACACAAGGAGGTAAAGAAGAAGAAGATGGAGATGGAGATGGAGATGGAGATGGAGCAAGAGCACTCTTCTATTGCACAAATGAGAGAATGAATGAATTTTAGGTTTAGTTGACTTTTATATGAGCTCGCCCCATTCACACTTGGGCGCCCATGCTTAGCCAACTAATCCCTTGAATGTTCCAGTTAGAGTGCGCCTCTCATCGGCGATCACTCTTATCCTTTTCCTATTGGACCGACAAGTCCGGTATCTGACTCTACCAAATAAGTAATACAATGTCCGTCGTAGGTTACAACGTCCGTCGTGGGTAATAGGGTGTCCGTGAGCCGTGAGGGTTAAAACCCCAAAAGAAGACTCTCTCCCATTCGAGAGGAGGAATCCAAAGAGCTAGAAAGCAATGAAATTTTAAGTTCCTCTGAAGATGTGGCTCCACAAAGACGGCGGTCTAGACGATCGCCCACTCCTCCCAAGAGGAAAAGATCAACACATAGTCTTTCTCCTCATCACTCTGAAAGGCAAGAGAGGAAACAAAGGAAGAAAAGGGCTAGGAAGAGGTCACCCTCTTCTCCTTCTTCTTCACCTTCCTCCTCTTCTAACGAAAGTTATGGTTATTCTGGACATCGCAAATCATTTCCTGCATGGCGAAGGTCACAAAAGCTAAAGAAGTTCAAGGAGGGAGGAAAGAGTATCTCTTTTCTCACCTATGATGGCACCTTCGGTGCTACCGACAAAGTGTTGGCCTTCATCCAGCAATTTGATGCGGCCTTTGGAGATGAGGTCTTCACAGAGTCCTCTAAGCTACACCATGTAGCTATGCACTTCCAAAAATCAGCTCGTCAATGGTGGGCTAGCCTTCGTGGAAATGGTGAAGCCCCAAAGACATGGAAAACTCTACGAGTTTCCATCATGAAGCAATTCCTTGCAAGCGATGCAAAGGACAAAGTGCTTACCGAATGGCGCTGCTTGAAGCTCCTCTCCCATGAGTCTATCCACAAATATGTAGACAAGTTTTGGGATTTACATCTCAAGGCTACTGTCTTTCAAAAGATAGACTTTACCGAGCAAAGGCAGCAATTCTGTGCGGGATTACCTGAAGAGATGGCCGAATACATCAACTCTCAATGGCCTGGTACTATTAGCGAAGTAATCCATCACACCATGGTTGCTTCACGCATCAATTTCCATCAAGGGGCTAGACGTAATGTCAAGTCCATGGAAAACAAAGACAAAAATGATGCAAAGGGGAAAACCAATGTTCAAAATACTTCCCAAGTCAATTCCAACAACAACAACAATCAGTCCAAGGAGAAAGGGAGTTTACAAAGGTAAAAACAAACTCTCTCATGAAGAGCTTGAAGCTTTTTGCAAGGAGCATAAGTGTTTCAAGTGTGGGGAGCAAGGACATGGCTATCGTTCTTGCCCCAAGAAGAATGCTCACAATGAGACTCCTAGGGCTTCCACCATCGAAGCTCCAAAAGAGGATGCTCATTGCAAAGGATCGTCACTTTCCTATGCTTGGGGAAAGGTAAGAGAGCATGATGCCTTCATCTTGTTTGACCCTGGCTCTATTCTTAACTTCATATCAATGGAGTTGGCCACCAAGTTGGGCATTCAAGCTTTTGAGATGGGAGATATAGTAGTGGCTGATGCAGCTTTCAAGGGACAACAAGTCGCCGTTACTCCCTTGATTGGGAAGTTGAGGCTTCATGTCCAAAGCTATGTCGACAAAGAAGACTTCTTCATCTCTCCTCTCCAACATAAGGATGTTATCCTAGGGGCACCATGGTTTGATCGCATGGCTGCCAACATGAAGTTCCCTGAAAGGAGAATCTACTTCACCTACAGGGAAAGAACATGTATATAGATGCTAGTAAGCGTGGTCGCACTATTCCACTTGTAAATCCTCTTGCTTTTGATAAGTCAATCAAGAGCTCAGTTTTTGCGTACATGATTTTTTTCAAAGAGTCTCTAAAAGATACTAATGTTTCATCAAATGTAAATGGTAGGAATCAAGAAGAGTTAGACTTGTCTAATTTTCTAAAAGGATTCCAATATGTGTTCATCGATGATATCCCTATGGACTTACCTCCAAAACGAGGGGATGATGACCATCGTATTGAGCTCCTTCCTGGAAGATCACCACCTAACAAGCCTCCTTATCGAGTCTCACAAGCTCAACAAGAGGAGATCATGAGGCAAGTACAAGAGCTGGTAGACAAAGGGATGGTTCCTCTCCCTTTTGTTCTCCAGTCCTTTTAGTGCAAAAGAAAGATGGTACATACCGTATGTGTGTGGACTATCGAGCACTAAACCATATCACTATCAAAAACAGATTTCCCGTACCTCAGGTAGAAGATCTGTTTGATAAGCTACAAGGCTCGACCTACTTCAGTAGGATTGACCTTAAGAGTGGCTATCATCAAATAAGGATAGTGGATGAAGATATCTTAAAGACTGCGTTTCGCACAACGTTTGGTCTTTATGAATATCTAGTCATGCCTTTTGGCTTGTCTAATGCACCAGCTACGTTCAATCGTTTGATGGAGAAAAATTTTAGATCATACCACAAATTCACTGGAGTGTTCTTTCATGATATCATCATCTACTCCAAGTCTTTGGAGGAACATAAGAAACATCTCCAAGTGATTTTTCAAGCATTGAGGGAGAACAAGCTTTTTCTCAACCAAAAGAAAAGCGAATTCTTCCTACAAGAGATCCAATACCTAGGTCATATTATCTCTAAAGATGGTATCCAAATGGATCCATCAAAGTTAGAGGTAATAAAAGCATGGCCTAACCCAAGAAATCTACATGAGCTAAGAAGCTTTGTTGGTATGTGCGCATACTATAGACGCTTCATAGCAAAATTCTCTCAAGTAGCAGGACCACTACATGACTTAACTAAGAAGAACGTTAAGTTTGTGTGGACTGCTAAGGAGCAAAATGCTTTTGAAAAGCTCAAAGAGAAGCTTACTTCCCAACCAGTCCTTGTGCTTCCGGATCTCTCAAAGCCATTTGAGGTCCAATGTGATGCTTGTGATGATTGCCTTGGAGCAATTTTGCTTCAAGAAGGGCATGCCATAGCATATGAGAGCCGAAGGCTCAATATTGATGAACAAGTCTTGGGCATTTATGAGAAAGAGATTTTAGCTGTTCTACATGCCCTAGACACATGGAAGCACTACCTATTGGGACTCCATTTATCCTACGAACCAACCACCAAAGTCTCAAGTATTTCATGATGCAAACCAAGCTTTCCGACAAACAAATGAGGTGGGCAAATTTTCTTTTGTAATTTAATTCCCATATTGCTCACATAGCTGGTAAGCACAATCAAGTGGTTGATGCACTTTCACTACGACCCAAAGTTAATACGGTGTCTATAGCTACTCACAATGATCTATCCTCTATGATAGATGAGTATGCTACGGACCCTGACTTTAGAGACATAATGTCATCCCTTGCTTTGGGGAAGAAAGAGGAACCATTCACCTTGCAGGATGGTTATCTTCTCCATGGCAATAGGCTATGTGTTATCCATTCCCTTCGTGAGAAAGTTATGTATGAATCCCATGCTCCTCCATATGCGGGGCATAGAGGTATTCAACCTACTCTCCGAGGAGTAGAGACGTACTTCTATTGGCCTACCATGAAAGTGGACATACAAGGGTATGTTTCAAAATGTGTAGTATGTCAAAAGACCAAGTATGATAGAGGGAAGCAACCTGGATTACTCCAACCATTGCCTATTCCAAATTCACCATGGGAGAGTATATCCATGGATTTCATCTTTGGATTATCCAAGTCTATCCATGGGAATACAGGAATATGGACAATAGTTGACAGGTTCAGCAAGCAAGCACATTTTATTCCTGTCAAAAAGACTATTAAGGCACATCAAATGGCAACTCTCTTCATATCTCAGATTTTCAAGCACCATGGATTACCCACATCCATCGTGTCAGATAGAGATCCTAGAATGACCAGTAATTTCTGGAAAGGTCTCTTTGAAAATCTAGGAACAAGATTGAATTTCTCTTTGGCCTATCACCCACAAACGGATGGCCAAAGTGAGATAGCCAATCTTACGATACTCGATCTACTCAAGACTTATGTTACCGAAGTAGATCAACGTTCACAATGGGAAAAGTACTTACCTCTTGTAGAGTATGCCTACAATAATACTGTACATACTTCTACAGGAAAAGCACCTTTTGAGATCATTGAGAGAAGACCTAAAAGTCCCTTGCTACTCAAAGTACATGGGAAGATCTTCGCCGCCGATGAGTATAGACGTGCCCTACAAGAATCTTTTCAAAAGATTAGGGAGGCTATATCCATCTCTGAATAAAAGCAAAAAGCTACTGCTGATAAGCATAGAAGAGACTTAATGTTCAAAGAAAATGATTGGGTCTTACTCAAGTTTCCTAAGGCTCGATTAAGGCAAACGACGGGCAAAAATCCTACGGGCCATCAAAAGTATTATGCTAAACTAGCAAAACGATACTATGGTCCTTTCCAAATCTTGAAGCCCATCAATGAGACGGCTTATCAACTCAAGTTGCCCAACCATTGGCTCATACACAATGCCTTTCATGTAAGCCTTTAAGCCCTACAAAGGAGAGCCACCAACTGAACCAATTATTGAAGACCCTCCCGAAGTTGAAGACCAAGAAGAGGCTACAACCCGAAGCTGTTCTTCGGCATGAAGACAAGGTATTACGACATGGTAAGATTATCCGTCGGTATCTTATTAAGTTCAAAAATTATCCTTTTGAAGATGCTAGATGGATGCAAGGAATACAGCTTAAGGATAGTATGAACCTTGTCAATGCTTACAATGCTACATTAGAGTAAGCAAATGTACAAATTTCTTTTAAATGAATCATGTTTTTGTCTTATAAGACTAGTCCTCTTTTTAATTGTGCACAAATTTAACTAGTATGCATGCTTAGAATCATGTTTGTGATGCCGACGTCTCTCAAACACCAAGTAGAATTTGTTACTCTACTTTGGGAGAATGAAATGGACTAAAGAGCAGACATGCTTGCGGCAGCTATGTCTCCCAAGCACCAAATGGATTAGTCATCCATCTTGGAAAGATGCCATAGGGTAAAAAGGGATCCTCTACCCACTAAGTAAAATTGACTAATGACTAAGGCTTTATCTCTTCTACCTCATAGTCAAGGACGACTATGATTTCAAGAGAGAGGTAATGTCATAAAATCTAATATCTAATATCTAACCAACCCAAATGATTTTCTCATATTAAATTGATCACTTAATGTGGGAGAATAAATGAGAACAAGTGTTAAGATATAGACATGTGTTTATAGATATATCTCAACACGGGGCCAATGGTAAAGGGGCCCAAATGAGAGATCATCTATCAAAGATCAAGGTAACAAATGGAGCATAAGACCTTAGGGTTAGCTTCATTGAAGACCTCCAATAATGTGTGTAAAAGGCCTTTGACCTTAGGTAAGCTAGGGCTGAGCTTGAGGCACGGGAACCCGACCGAGCTCGAGGTGCTTGTCCTACTTGTCATGCTTGATGACTAAGGTGCTTGATGATTGAGGTTCTTGAGATGCTTGAGGTGCTTAATTATTGAGATTCTTGAGGTGCTTGAGATGCTAGGGTTGCACTTGAGGTGAGAACCCATCCCAAGCCTAAAGTGCTTATGAGCCAAGCTTGTGGTGGAAATTGGGCCTATGCATGAGGGTCTTGAGGTGTCAAAAAGTAAACGATTCAATCCCTACAAGGAGGGGGCGATCCCTACATGAGCGGGGATGAGAGAGAACACCCACACACTCCCACAAGGCATGCATGGTACAAAGAAAGCAAAAGGGATACTTGTCAAGTTCCTCCTCATGTTGCCCTCATGGTGTGCCTGAAGCCTATTGGTTGGCCACCCAAGGGGTCCAATAATAATTTAGGAGATTTAATTAATTGATTTAGCATTTATCTAGACCTCTCTCTCAAAGGGAAAAGGGGGACATTTGTCTCAAGGCTACCCTTGCTGCTTGTAATGCCTCCTGCTTGTGATTGGCTACGCCTGGAGGGGTCCAATGAGCTTCAAGCATGAGCTACAAGGGGGGGTCGACCCAAGCAAGCTAGGGGGTTGCTTAGAGGGTATACTCACCCACACACACTCACAAACACTCTCATTGTGTGCTATGCAAAGTGCAAGAGCTCCCTCTCCTTCTCCAAGCAAGTAGAGATTGAGAGCCTACACCAACACTCTTGGATATGGAGTGCAAATCCAACCAAGAGCCATGCTTCAATGCTTAAGCTTGCCATCTCCTTATTCTTCATTACTATGCTATTATGTATGCTAGAAACAAGAGTTATGATAAGTGAGGAACTAATTCTTTCTCCTACTAAATGTTTCTTCTTCCTCTTCCCTACCCTCATTCCCTGCTAGCTCTCTCCACCTTCGAATGTGTTTGAGGTCTTGGGACTGAGGCTTGGGATAGTTAAAGCTTTCTTCAAGTTTATGTTATGTTTGTGATGCATGAAGCTTTCCATCTTCATTGCATCACCTAGGTCACAAGGAACACAAAGATTGTATTGTAACAAGTCTCTCTTAATCGGAGAAATCATAATACAAATGCCTATTGGAGGGGGGACCGGCTCCACATAAATCCGGTCCTCAATTGTTGTCATGTTCTCTAAATTCTCTCTCTTGCAAAAGTATTGTTCATGCCAAGTTAACTAATTGCTATGATTATGTTGCTATCTTCAATTATGTTCACCCGCTATGCTCACAAAGTCATTTCTCAAAAGTATTCTCATTAATTTTCGCTACTCTCAAATTAAATAGGCCAATTCCATTACATGTTCCAAGAGGAACAAGAGAAAATCTACCTCTCCGTACCCTCAAGAGGCTAAGAAGCCTAAGCAACCACGAGACTCTCCACGTGGGTCTCTCAACACTGCCAATTTTGAGCATGCAAAGAAACACAATTTGTGTTTTAGATGTCTTTTGGACCAACATAACAAGAAGGATTGTCCTCTTTTGCAAGGCAAAGAAAAGGCCATGGATGCTGTGTAGCACCTCACATTAGATTCATCTCCTAAAGGTTGTGTTGTAGAGGCTTTTCGTATGGAAGAAAAGCAAAAGGGTTGTGTGCCTGCTTTAATGTGGCAACCCACCTTTGGCCCACATTAGTTGATTTGCATGCATGGCACTATTAACAGACAATGTGTTCATATTTTAGTGGATGATGGTGTAACGCATAACTTCCTGAACTATAAGTTAGTCAAGAAATTGAAGCTTAACCAGACTCCCTGCTCCCACAAGTATGTGGTAACAGATTTCTGGAAATGATAAAGAAGATAGGACACAGTAGTTCAAGGGGTTGAGCTTATTGTTTAGGATCATACGATGATTCTTGACTTTCAAGTTATGAACATGGATTGTGCTGATGTAGTTGCAGGACGAGAGTGGCTGCATGTTTAGGAAACACATTGCACATAAGTTATGAACACAACTCCTTATCCTTTATGGCCAATGGTAAACATGTGTTTTTGCTTGGTAAGAAAAATATACCATCTGCACCTTCTATATGTACAGTCGAGCTTTCTATTTTACTAAAAGCAGATTTAATAGATGAAGTCTTTTTGTGTTATTACTTCTCTCCAAGTCTTGTGAATTCTCAAGAGAAAAGTGATGTGGATTCTAGTTATGGTATGCAAAGTGCAATGAATTTTCATGAAAAGCAAAGTGCTAACAATTCTAAAGAGCAAAGCTCTCTCAATTCTAATTATATTGAGCAATGTGCGAGGAGAAGACACGACGAATCCAAGCTTTACAAGGTACAAGTTGACATTTTTTCTCTCTCTAAATTAGCGTGTGTATGCCAGAGAGGATATCCCATCTACACACACTTTTGACTTTGAGCACGCACATCAAAATCCGGCCACCACGTGTGCTGCCGACATTGATGATGATGATCTAGGAGTGCTAGTGAGGGCAAGGAGGTTGAGAGTCAGTTGACTGACTACCTCGCCCATGGTTTCATTAGACCTAGCACTTTGCCTTGGGTATTGCCAATTCTATTGGTAAAAAAGAAAGACAATACTATGCGCATGTGCGTAGATTATCGTGGATTAAACACCATAAACCATCAAGAACAAGTATCCTCTACCTCGAGTGGATGAGTTGTATGATCAAATCCAAGGAACAAGATATTATACAAAGATAGATCTTTGTTCAGGATACCACCAGATGTATATCCTTTTGAAAGATATCTCTAAAACGGCCTTTAGAACACGGTTCGGGTATTTTGAATTTTTGGTTATGCCTTTTTGTTAAACCAATGCTCTAGCTACATTTATGACACTCATGGATAGTGTCTTACATCCCTATCTTGGAAAATTTGTTGTGGTTTTCCTTGATGACATTCTCATTTACAGTAAGACTGAAGATTAACACAAAGAAAACTTACGATTAGTGTTCGAACAACTACAAACTCACGCCTTATATGCAAAGCCAAGCAAGTGTAAGATCTTTCAAATAGAGATACATTACCTCGGTCATGTGAGCTCTTATTTTGGCATCAAGATGGACACTAACAAGGTCGCTGCCATTCTTCAATGGCCACATCCCAACACAGTTGAGAGGCTTCAAATCTTCTCAGGCATGGCTGCATTTTATCGACAATATATCCGTGATTATGCCAAAATCAATGTTCCTATGACGGATCAACTTAAAGAAAAAAGGTAAGACCTTTTCTTGGGAAGAATCCCAACAATGCAGTTTTGAACAGCTCAAGGTAGCTATAGCCACTACTCCCATCCTAGCAATTGTTGACCCACTTAAGCTGTTTGTGGTAGAGACTGATGCTAGTGATAAAGCAATTGGTGCGGCACTTCTCCAGAAGGGGAGACCTATAGCCTTTGAAAGTAGAAATTTGGATAGATCTCAAGAGGGAGATCTATGCCATAGTTCACACTTTACGAAAGTGGCGACACTATTTATATGGTGCAGAGTTTGAAGTAGTTTTTGACCATGAGAGTATAAAATGGTTTACTACTCAAACGGACTTGAAGGGTCGTAAAGCTAGATGGACGGAGATCCTTCAAGATTATGATTGTAATCTACGATATCGCAAGGGGCGATATAATGTAGTAGCAGATGCACTAAGTCGGATGCCTTCGATTAATTCACTTGCTTTCACAAAAACAAAGAGTGAATTTTTGGAGTCATTACATCGCAAGTGTACAAAAGATCAATCATATGCTAAACTGTGGAGTGTAGTTTTAAGAAGGAATCCGTCGTGACTCACATGTCTCTACACGGCTAGATCAACATGTTTCTGCACGCGCAATAAAAACTCCAACACGTAGAGCTCCACCCCTACTTAGGACAAGCTTAAGTGATGGAAGAATTTTTCCATTGACAATGGCTACTTACTCCACAAGGGTAGAGTATGTGTGTCAAAGGACTCAGACACTAGGCACCAAATATTATTTGAGTGTCATGATAGTCCAAGTTCTAGTCATCCAGGTATTCATAAGATGTAGGCCTTAGTTCGATGGCAATTTTATTGGCCAGTCTTACATCATGATGTTCAATTTGAGTACGTACTAAACTTCCAGCAGTGCCAAGTTCATAAGGTAGAGCATCTCAAGTTAGATGGAATTTTACATCCTTTAGAGATTCCACAAGGTAAGTGGGAGAGTATCTCTATGGATTTTATAGTAGGACTACCTAATACAAATTGTGGCCATGATGCCATATGGATAATTATAGACCATCTAACAAAGATGTGTTGATTCATTCCCACTAAGACTACAATTAAGACATCAGATTTAGAATGGATATTTATAGAGCATATAAATAGACTCTATGGTCTTCTAGCTAGTATTATTAGTGATAGAGATTAAAAATTTGATAATCACTTCTAAAGAAATGCATTCCAAAAGTTGAAAACTACACTTAATCTTAGTACGGTTGATCATCCCAAAACAGATGGTCAGACCAAAAGGGCTAATCAAGTGCTAGAAGATATGCTACGAGCGTACGTTAGCAAGAAGCAAACCAATTGGCAAGACTAGTTGGCTATATTGGAATTTGCTTATAATAGTTCAAAGCATGTGACTAGAGGGTTTAGTCCATTAATTCTTTTATATGGTTTTCAACCTAGATCACCCTTTACGGTGGGGTTGGCTATGGAGAAGATACAACAAGCAAAGGATTTTCTCCAACACCATTTTGATATGCTTCGAGTTGCTCGACAAAATGTTAAGCAAGCTCAAGATCGATATAAGAAGTACACAGATGAGCATCCCCGTCTTGCTACTTTCCAAGAAGGAGACAAGGTTTTCCTCAAGGTTCCGAAGCATTCAAAAAGTATGAAGATAGGAAAATTTGCTAAAGTTTTAAACAATATTGTGGACCATTTACCGTTCTCAAACGTAAAGGTCAAGTGGCCTATAAGTAAGCTCTTCCCAAGCACTCACGAATTCATCCTGTTTTTCATGTTAGCCAATGTTTACAAAAACAGCTAGGATAGAATGATAATGTCATTGACACATGTGTGTTAGATGACCTTATCAAACCACCGAGCATCCCTCATGAACCCAAAAAGAGTTTGGATTCTCATGAGCTTCGCCCATACATCATGTCAGACGATAGGTGTTGGTAAAATGGCTACATAGACCTGAAGAAGGTTCTACACGGGATAATGTCTAAGCACTTAAGAAACATTTTTCTACGTTTTTTTTTTAGGACGAAAACCATTATCCAAGGCGGGGGGGGGGGGGGGGGGGAATGTAAGGAAATGGGTCTTACGGACAAGATAACCGACATGGCCGGACAGTGTGTATGCTAGGGGGTGGCTATAAGATAGCATGGTTGGGTGGAGACCAGCACATGGCAGTACTCTCGTCCTTTCAGAGAGAGTTACTTTTTTGGAGGGAAAAGAAAAATTCAAAAATTGGGCTTCTAGTGAGTGTAACTAAAAAAAAAGGTCAAAAAAAATACTTTTTTTTATATGTATATAAGCTGAGAGGAACTTTTAAGTGGAAATATGTGAAAATAAAATTTTAAAAAAAAACATTTTTTAGCTTGGGTTTATGCACGTTTTTGCTTTTGATGATGTGGCATGTGAAAAGGATGGAAGTAGGTATTAATGCCACAACACCTTTTTTCCTTCACTTTCAAAGAGTTAGAGAGAGAAAGGGACCTCTACCTAGGAGGACCACATCCTACATGACCCTAAAGAATAGCTTAGAGAATCCCACTCAAAAGTAGCCTATTGAATGCACTTGTCCCCCATAGTCTATACAAAATTAGTCTTAATCCCTTAAAATTGAGGATCCTTACAAGGCCCATGCAAAGCTCAAATTTTTCCTAATGGTCACACATTGTTTTAATATTAGCCTCACGCAGTTAAAAAAGCATTATGTGAGAAGTAAAAAAGGAGAAGGTGTCATCCGCAAGGTGGCGGTTATGAGCAATAGAGTTGGGCTAACAGCTCGATGGTTCAAAGGCTCGTCTCAAGTTGGTGAAGGTATCATTAGCGTAATATGAGAATCTGTAGAGCCTGGAGTGTTGGATTCAAAAGACTTGATTACCACTAAGAAGATATACACAGAGCTAGAAGCTGGCATCAGCTATTCTGACAAAGTGTGCTTAGCAAAGTTCATCCTGAGCACTTCATCAAATGTTTGCTCATCAATATTCATGTTGTTCTTCACCCTAAAAGCAAGATTACAAACCAGGAAAAACCCAACAGGAAGTATTTAAATTTAGATGCCCCTAGGCTTTCTTTCCGCTAATAACAAAGGGAAACTCAAAGACCTGCAAAAGAAGCTTGACCATGTGGCTAAGTTGAAAGATGAGAGAAAACACACAAGAAGTGGTGGTAGTAGGCATGATAGCAAACAAGAACACCATAGTCTACACGATGGCAAAAGTCGTAGAAGAGATGTTGATATAGATTGCAGTAGACATTATCTACATGATGATGGATATTGCGGTAGACATGATTCACAAAAGAGAAGGAATGAAAGACGAAGAGAGCATCAGAGAACATAGAAGGAATTGTAGCCATAGGTATGGTGATTGAAACACTCACAAATACCACGATGATTCTAGGGATAGATACAATGTATATGTTGGCAATGATAATGATGATGAATGAAGAGACAAGAGCAAGAGGGATTCAAGATCCGTGTAGCTCATGCATGCTTTTTGGCATGCAAAAGGGTCATTATGGGTTGAAACCTTAAGAGTACTTGCCCCTCGTTTTAAAGGTCTTCATAGAGCCAACATTGGTTGCTCTGATGTAGGAGTGATGATGGCATTTTTTGATGTGGTGATCCCTATATAGTGTTACCATATACATGTGGTAGTGATGTGTCTGAACACACTAGGACCGCCGAGGCATTTTTTCCCTCGTCCATTGTATATACGTCCATCACTCTAGGGCTATTGATCTTTCCATTGCACACTAAGTAACACACTCTCTATTTTGTGTGCCTTGAGCTTCCTTCGTCTTCTCCAAGCTATGTGTGTTTCCTTGCAACCCTAATTCCAACAATTGGTATCAGAGTAGGTTGCGTCCTCTCGGGCTCAGTCGCCAGGATCTCCAGCACACGCCTACTCATTTTCTCCGATTTTAGTGAGCTTCGACGAGCGTTCGCAGGTCGACAAAAATTTCAGGTGGACTCGTAGAGCTCAGTCTGCTTAGATTTTTGATTTGGGCTCATTTCGGCCTCCGTTTCCACTACAGATAGTACTGCACATGCTATTTTGTCTGTTTGTGTACAATTGTTGTTAGTGCCGTTTTTTGCATAGCAGGTGTCTTACAGTCTTCTATGGTTTGTGCTATCTAGCATGTGTTGTTCCCACTACGTTTCTCCTCTTTTCGAGCAGTTTTCACATCAGGTGCAACATTTACCATGGCTGACAACAACACAGATGCGTTTAAGATGTTTGCTGATGAGGACAGATTGGAGGGAACCAATTAACCTATGTGGGATTACATGATGCAACATGTTCTTGTGTCAAAGGGCATCTCGAATATTGTGAAGGGCGTTGATGCACGTCCTAGTTCTGAGGATGCAGGCGATGTTGAGGATGTTGCAGGTCTTGCTGTAACAATTGCTGCTATTAGAGTTGTTTTGCCTACGAAAGAACAATCTTGTTGGGATGTAAAGGATGCGCAAGCTCATGCATTGATTGCATTGTCTGTGAAGCGCGCCATTGTTCCTCACATTCATTCAACAAAATCTGCAAAATAGCCTTGGAAGACATATTTAGGAATTTTGGGAATTATTCAAGTCCCACTTTTAATAATATTTCTCAAAACTCAGTATTTTTGTGTAGTTTCAACTATCATCTATTTGTGGGCTCACTAAATTTAATTCCTTTTTTGTTTAGATAGCACCTACATTTTTGACATACCTTACCTATTTGAATGGGCCTAAAACTTAATTACATTCTCTAAACGATGTAATGTACTCTGCTCTAGTCAAAACATAATAAGGACTTTAGGGCGCTTGGAGGTCAGTTAGAAGGAGCTCGATGCTTGTTAATGGGTTCAATTTAGGGCACTAAGAGGTCTTTTAGAAGGAGTTTGATGTTTGTTACCTATAGAAAAGACTCCTCTTTAAATAAGTTTTCCGGATACAAAGTTGAAAATTTGTTAAAATTAGTGGCCTTTTGGTGGAAAAAAGCATATATTTGACTCTAATTAGACGTGAAAAAATTAATTTCTACATAGAAACGTCCAAGATCCCTAGCATGGAAATTTTAGATATGACAAGCACTTTAAAAAGAACCAAGCCTCTAGATCATGGTATGTGCAAAAAGGTGTGCAGGCTCAAACTTACTAGCTACAAAACTCGTACAAAACTGGAAGAGGGTAAAGCCCTACTAGGTAGAAGATTGTGTGGAGACTCGAACTTGAGTTTGAGCCTCTACCCTCGGTAGACACAAATTAGAGTGAAATATGTGTGAGAGAGAGAGAGAGAGAGAGAGAGAGAGAGAGAGTCATAACATAATAAGAACTTTAGGAATCTTGGATGTGAGTTTGAAGGAGCTCGATGCTTGTTAATGAGTTAAGTATAGGGCACTAGGAGGTCTTTTGGAAGGAGTTTGATGTTTGTTGCCTATAACAAAGACTCCTCTTTAAATAGGTTTTACGAATACAAAGTTGAAAATTTGTTAAATTAGTGGCCTTTTGGTGGAAAAAAAAGCATATATTTGATTCTAATTAGACCTGAAAAGATGAATTTTTACATAGAAACCAAGATCCCTACCATGGAAATTTTAGATATGACAAGCACTTTTTTACGAACCAAGCCTCTATCATGGCATGTACAAAAAGGTGTGCATGCTCAAACTTAAGTCTGAGCCTCTACCCTACCAAGTACAAAACTTGAAGAGGGTAAACCCTTACTAGGTAGAAGAACGTGTGGAGGCTAGAACTTGAGTTCGAGCATCTACCCTTGGTAGACTCAATTTAGTGGGAAATATGAAATAGATGAGAGAGAGAGAGAGAGTGGAGGCTCTAACCTAAGTTCGAGCCTCTATCCTTGGTAGATACAAAGAGGAAATATGAAATAGATGTGTGTGTGTGTGTGTGTGTGTGTGTGTATGTGTGTGTGTGTGTATGTGTGTGTGTGTGTGTGTGAGAGAGAGAGAGAGAGATCTTGATAGGCTTTTGTGAAGTGATAGGTCAGCATGGCTTGTGGTAACCGTTGCTCTTTTGGTAGGAGATGCTACAACGTCTACCCCTTATCAAATTTACTAGCCTCGTCACCAGCTTTACCGCCTTCATCACCAAGTTCAAGACCTTTGACTAGGAGAAGCAATGATATAATAACTGATGGGAGAGAGAGAGAGAGAGAGAGAGAGAGAGAGAGAGAAATAAGCCTGCAAGCAAGCATGGCATTAAACTCCATAGCCATGTCTCTATGAATCCTTGCTTTTGTCCCGGTTTCCAACCCTTGTCCCTCGTGTTACCCTAATGAGTTCCTACGAGCAACGGACTTCCTTGTGGATCATGTCTCTTCATTTTGGCAATTTACGAAGGCAATAATCTTGCTAACCTTTATCTGCTTCAGCACCATCTTCATCAACCGCAGGTTCCAAGTGTCCCTAGGCTATCTGCACTAGGTTTAGCTTCGTTTCTTTCGGCATTGCGTGAAAAGTAAAACTAAGAGCAAGCTGACAACAACTAACATGACGCTTATCTTGTTGCAGCACGTTCCTGCATGCAAAGTTGTCATCGACCTGCAAGATCAAGCACTCTGAAGTATCATAACTTTACCAAATTACACACTAAATTGTGTGTGTCGGTGCAGCCATGTGTGTCTCAACGCGGGGGGGAGGTCTTATACCAAAGGAAGGAAGGAGAGAGAGAGAGAGAGAGAGAGAGAGAGAGAGAGAGAGAGGGCGCTTATACCTGCAGTCACTGATGATCAGAAACATGCCAAAAAGCCTTAACGTGAAGCTCATATGCAACTCGGTTTTTTGCTCTGGCTGCACCAAGGCTGGGATTTATTGTTGGTGGCCAGTCTTCCAGGGCATCAACACACAATAGTGAAGCAGGTGATCAAAACAGCAAGCATTTTGGCGCTTTTGTGCTCCTTATAGGGCTTGTGATTGCACCGTTCATCCTACCTTTGGCGTCGCACACAGCACGACAGGCTTCTGTTGAACGATTGCACAATACCATTGACAGCATCCCCCGCTCCCAGCCGTCATATTTGACGTCTGCCATGTTTGAAATTCAAATTAAAGTGAAACTTGCCATCAATTCAAATGAACACCTTGGAAGCATGCCTTGGATCGGCCTCAAGTTTGAAGGAGCAAGGGCCTCAAGTTCGAATGAGAAATACTTGGATCGACCTCGAGTTCGAATGAACAAGCCTGGAAAGCATCCTAAAAGGCATCGAACCCTAAAGCCTTCGATCGGCCTCAAGTTCGAATGAGAAATCCTTGCAACCATGCTAAAAGGGATTGAACTCAAAAGCCTTGGAAGCAAGCCTTGGATTGGCCTCAAATTCGAATGAGCAAGCCTTGGATCCGGCCTCAAGTTCGGAAGCAAGCCTTGGATTGGCCTCAAATTCAAATGAGCAAGCCTTGGATCGACGACCTCAAGTTCGGGCCTCAAATTCAAATGAGCAAGCCTCGCAAGCATGCTAAAAGGGATCTAACCGTAAAGCCTTGGATTGAACTCAACTTCAAATGAGAAAGCCTTGCAAGCATGCTAAAAGGCATCAAACCCTAAGGCCTTGGAAGCAATCCTTGGATCGGCCTCAAGTTCAAATGAACAAGCCCTGCAATCATACTAAAAGGAAGCAACTCCAAGTTCGAATGAGCAACCTCTGGAAGCATGCTTTGGAATTTGGACTCCGAGAGTATCCTATGGCTATTGGTAGAATTTGGGAGCATGCTCTAACCTTGGAAGCATGGATTGGCATTTGGACTGTGGGAGTACCCTATGGCCTTAAGTATAATTTGGGATCATGCTATGGCCTTTGGACTCTCCACTACAGAGTGCTCACAGAATGGCTCCCAACGGCTCAACATTTACTTGTCACAACAATTTGGTTCTAAATAACATGAAGATTGAACTTTCTATCATCTATGAGCTATTACGTGTCTATGGTGTGTAGAAGATTAGTTTGACCTAGATTAGTTTGGGGTTGAAGTTGTGTTTTGACACAATGCCTACTCCTAGAGAATCACGCTTGAGAATGAAGGTTCAAAAAGAATTCATTTTTTAGCAAGTTTGTAGTTCCAAGACTCAATCATAAGTGATTTTACAAGTTCGTGCAAACCATTGAAAACCTCCTTTCAAGAAATAGAGAGCAAGAAGAATTGTCCCATTTTTGTGCATTTTTCCCATAGTTCCTAAATATGTCTTTTGGGATATTTTGGCTGGTCTTTATGCAAGTCGCAATGAGGCTGAAATTGCTTTGTTGCATAAAGAGTTGGAGTCAAAGATTATGCATGAGAAAGATGATATGGACACTTTCCTTGCTGGTGTCAAGGATATCAATGAGCAACTTATTTCTGCAGGTGAAGTCATTTCAGACAATTCCCTTGTGCAGATTGTTCTTGATGCCTTATTAGATTCTTACCAGACTTTTGCTAGTACTTGGAGATTTATGACGCAAGGAAATCCTGAAGTTGTCAAGTTTGATGCATTATGCACATTGTTGTTGCAAGAGTCACTTTCCAAAAAAAACAGGACTAGACAACGTGCAGTTGAATAGGCTTTTATTGCTTCTCAAAGAAAGGGTGGTGACAACAATGCAGCCACTTCTTATGGTTCTTCTACGAGTGGAAAAACTTCTGTTCCTAATGCTTCTGCTGGCAGCACTTCGTCTAGCAATTCTAGTGATAAGGGCAAAAAGAAAATGCGTTGCCATTATTGTAAAGCTAATGATCACTTGATCAAGCAGTATCCTAAGTTAAAGGCCAAAGAGGCTAAGAAGAAAGAGGGTGGTTCCACTACAAATGCAACCATTGTTGAGTCTTTTTTGAAAGGACATTCTGATGCTCATGTTGATGCAGAATGGGCTTTTAGCGCAGAGTGCACTTACAATCCTGTTGTCCATGATGCACGCTTGTCAATTGCTGCAGATTCACATGTGGGGTATTTTGACAGTGGTGCTACAAAGCACATTACCTCACATTGTGAATTGTTCACCTCTCTCGAGTCTGTTCCTCATGGGAATTCAGTTCCTTGTGCCAGCAATGCCTCTTATCCGGTTTAGGGAGTTGGAAAGATTGTGCTTACTTCTACAAATGGCAGTTATTTCACACTTGTTGATGCACTTTATGTACTTGGGATCAAGAAGAATCTTTTGTCTATATCTGCACTTGCTAGACTTGGACTTGGAGTCAAGTGGATGACAGATGTTCAGCTCATGATCTCACTTTTGGTGATGAAATTGTTGCATTTGGGTTTTTGGGCCGTGAGCTATATAAGCTCACTTTGTATGACAAGTGTGGACAAAATTTTACAAATACAGTTGCAGATTCAAGGGCTATTTCAGATGCAAAACTTTGGCATGCACGTTTTGGTCATCTGAATTTTTCCAGCTTGCTACGTTTGCAGAATCTGATATGGTTGCTTCTTTTCCGCCTCTTGAAGCACCTATCAAAAATGTTTGTGAAGGCTGTATTTTGGGTAAGATGCAGTGTTCTAACTTTCCAAAGGATGGTTCAGTTTGGGCCACATGTAGGTTGCAACATTTGCATAGTGATGTTTGTGGGCCCATGCAAACTCCGTCCTTGGGCAATTACCTATCTTCGTGACTTTCATTCATGATTACTCCAGGCATGCATGGGTATTTTCTCTTAAAGCAAAGTCTGAAGTTTTTATGTGCTTCAAGCAATTTCTGACTATGGCTGAAAATGTCTCGAAATGTACTATGGGCACCCTCCGTTCTGATCGAGGGGGGGAGTATATGTCTCATGAATTTAATGCATTTCTGGCTAGTCGTGGGATAAAACACCAATGTACATTGCCTTATACACCTCAACAAAATGGCATTGGTGATAGGAAAAACAGGTCACTTACAGAAATGGCACGATGTATGGTCAAAAGTCAAGCTTTGCCGCATTCTTATTGGCTTGAGGCCATCATGTGTGCCACTTATGTACTAAACAAGTGTCCTACAAAAGCTTTGCAGTCTATTAATCCATATGAAGCATGGCATGAAAGAAAGCCTTCTATTGAGCACATGCATGTTTTTGGTTGTTTGACATATGCTTTGGTGCCACAAACACAACACAGAAAATTCGATGATAAGGCTGTCAAATGTAATTTTGTTGGTTATATTCTGAAAGCAAATTTTACAGGTTGTATCATCGGCAAACAAAGTGTATTTTGGTTTCATGAGATGTAGTGTTTGTGGAAGATTCTGTTCAACCCTTGTTGTCATGTACTAGAGACAGTAATGTAAGCTCACAGGACATTTATGACACTTTGTTGCCTCTTTTCAGTGGTGGAAATACGAATGTAAATTCCAATGAGGCAAATGTACAACCTATGGGGGTTTCTGAAAATGTTACAGATCAGCCTATTACTGATGCAGATGTACATGATGTACTTGATGAGGAAAGGGATGAAAATGAGTAGGCTAGAGGTATGCCAAAAAGGCTAGTGCATACATTGAGTGATAGTAAATTGGATGCACCTTTGTCTAGTTGTACTCGTTCAGGCTCTCGCCATGCATCTTATGCATCAGATTGTTATTCTTTGGCTATGTCTAGCTTACATGATGTAGAGGAAGCTTTGTCTATTGAAGCACAGAATTCAAAAAATTGGATGGCTGCCATGCAATCAAAATATGATGCACTTATAAAAAATGACACATGGACTTTATGTGATTTGCCTCCTGGCAAAAAGGCCATTGGTATGAAGTGGGTTTACAAGTTGAAATGAAATCCAGATGGTGAGATCGATCACCATAAGGCTGAACTTGTTGCAAAGGGTTATGCACAACGAAAAGGTATAGATTATGAAGAGACTTTTGCTTCCACTTGTCGTATGACTACTGTGCGTTTTCTATGTGCATTGGAAGCTCATTTTGGTTGGGATGTACATCAATCAGACATTGTTACTGCTTTCTTGAATGGTGACATATTTGAGAAAGTTTATGTAACGCAGCCTCGTGGTTTTGTCAAGAAAGGACAAGAGGAAAAAGTGTGCACATGTAAGAAGGCTTTGTATGGGCTGAAGCGATCTCCTCGTGCTTGGTATGAGAAATTTGACACTCGTTTGGTCAAACAAGGCATTCGTAACAGTCCAATAGAAAGCACATTGTATGTAAAGCGTGAGGGTGATGTACTTCTCATTGTGGTTCTTTATGTAGATGATTTGTTGATCACTGGACCAAATGAGAGACATATTGCTGATTTTAAGGCTGATTTGAATGCTACTTTCAAAATGAAAGATTTGGGGTTGTTGCATCATTACTTGGGTATACAGTTTAAGCAGTGTGATGGTGGTATTGCCTTGTGTCAGAAAAGTTATGTAGAGACATTGCTATGTAAGTTTGGACTTGAGGATTGCAAACCTTTTGCCACTCCCATGGAAACAGGTTCGAAATTGAGTCTTCATGATGCCGGTGATCCTGCAGATGTCACTCTTTACCAAACTATTGTTTGATGTCTCATTTATGTATGCAACACGAGGCTGGAGATTCAGTTTGCAGTCTCACAGGTCAGCAGATTTATGCATAGCCCAAGGTCTAAGCATTGGCAGGCTGTCAAGAGGATTTTCCACTACCTTAATGGCACTTTACATCTTGGCTTGTTTTATCCCAAGGGGGATCATTGCCACCAGACATACATGGTTTTTCAGAATCAGATTGGGATAGTTGTTTTGACACGAGAGTGTCCACAAGTGGTTTTTGTTTCAGGCTTGGCAGTTCATGTATATCATGGTTGAGCAAGAAGCAACCTACTGTGGCCACTTCTAGTTGTGAGGTTGAGTACAGGGTAGTCTTCACAGCTACTGTTGAGTGTGTATGGCTCAAATGCCTTATGGCTGATTTGGACAGGACACTGCCAACACTATCTACACTGACAGTCCGAGCACATTGGTAGTTGCGAGGAACCCAGTTTTTCATGCTCACACAAAGCACATTGAGTTGCATTACCACTATGTCAGGGAGAGGCTCTCAGCAGGAGAGATCAGCTTGGATTATGTGCCAACAGAGGACAACCTTGCAGATCTTTTCACAAAGTCATTGTCTCGTGAGAAGCTTGAAGCTTTACACAAAGCTTTGGGCTTACTCCCCTTTGTGGACTGATCATGTCCTCAGGGCATGGCACTTCCCTTTACTCATGTGCCAGCTCTCGTTCACCGCATCACTCCAGGGGGGATTTGTTACCATATACATGTGGTAGTGATGTGTGTGAACACACTAGGACCGCCGGGGCATTTTTTCCCTCTTTAGGAGGTTTTTTCCCCCGTGCATTGTATATACGCCCATCACTTTAGGGCTATTGATCTTTCCATTGCACACTAAGTAACACACTCTCTATTTTGTGGTAGTGATGTGTGTGAACACACTAGGACCGCCGGGGCATTTTTTCCCTCTTTAGGAGGTTTTTTCCCCCATGCATTGTATGTATGCCCATCACTCTAGGGCTATTGATCTTTCCATTGCACACTAAGTAACACGCTCTCTATTTTGTGTGCCTTGAGCTTCCTTCGTCTTCTCAAAGCTGTGTGTGTTTCCTTGCAACCCTAATTTCAACATATAGGCAAAGCTGCCCAAAAGCCAGCGTAGAGAGAGAGAGAGAGAGAGAGAGAGAGAGAGAGATTCGGAAACAATTCTCACGGTTACAGAGGGCAAGAGATAGGAACTCACAAATAGTGAGAAGAAGAAAGGTTTGTTGGATGCATGGCAATTATGAACTTAGATTGGAGTCTTACCAAAGCCCGAGCGAGATTTTCCAAGAAAACTAAAACCGGAGCGAAGGTCTAAATGGAATGGGATTTAGAGCATAGAAACCATGGCAAGGAGAGTATGCTTCATCTCTATGAGTTTTAGCCTCTACAACTCAGAGTAGCGAGGAATGTACTTGTCATTCTTCAATTCATTAGCAAACACAAGAGGTTTGAAGAACTTGCCACCAATGTATCCTTGGAGTCCTACGGCATTTGCAAATATTTTTGATGTGTGAGACCAAGGGTTAGCCCACTCAATACTGGGAGCATTCCAAAAGAGAATGGAGCAATTGCTCTAGGCTGCTTGGAACCAAGGGACTCCGCTCCATGCTTGCCCCACAAAGATTCTCACCACCAGTGGCAACTGTATTATTTCCAATTTGGAGGGGATCAAAACCATAGTCACAAAGAAGTGATCCGTTAAGCCATTTAGGATCGACAAGATTTCCACCTCTCCTAACCCCAGGAAGCCACGACTTCTTTCTAGAGGAGGGACGGGCAAAGATCTTCTTGGTGGCCATGCAAATAAGGTGAAGAGCCATTGGAGGGTATGAAGGAGAGGGAGGGGTAGGACTTCAAGGAAGAAGCTGCTAAAAAAGAGGACGGACACAAAACGATACTATGTAGAGAAGAGATGGATGAAGAGCTTTCTATAGCGGCCACCATAGCTACACATAGAAGCAAGCTTATCGACTGGATTTTCTCATTCTTTTACCTGCGAGAAAACTCCTCTCTCTCTCTCTCTCTATGTGAAACCTCCTCGTTGGGCAAAGTAGACCCCTATCTCCACCTTGTGTGCTCATGCTAACAGGCATTCTCTCTCTCTCTCTCTCTCTCTCTCTCCTCTTCTCTTCTCAACCTAAAGGTTTGCGGTAACCAACAAGTGGATGTTGGATGCTCCAAAATATATATATACAAAATAAACCCATTGCACGTTAGATAGCTCTTTTGAAAGTAAACTTCCAACATATGCATTACTTATTTGAAGACCATAGGTGGTCTTGCTCACTATGGGCACAATGGAAGGAAATGGTCGATTATAGGGCCCAATGTTTGTCTTTTCTTCTAGTGTGCTTTCACCAATTTAAGCATGGCTTTTCTTGTAATTCCGTGGGAAGGTGTGAAGGTGTGTACAATGTAACCATAGTCCTCATACGAATCATCATAACGTAGCCCTGAAGCCCTTAAGAAAATCATAACGCAGCCCTTGACTCTGGAAACATCAGCACTCAGTAGCAAGGATGGGCGTCCAAAATTTACCCCGCATTGTTTCCTGCTACAAGGACCGCTGCTGTGAAACTTTGAAACTAGTTTCAAACAAGTTATAAAATCACGTGGCCTGCCCATAGTGCAAAATAAAGCAAGGTTCATTTCTATTTACAACCAATGCAACTACACAACGATTTCCCAATATCTTGCAGTTTTAAATGTTGCAAAATTCAGACGAAGAATTCTTAATTTTTGGACTAAAAGGAACTTTGAACGTGCATAAAGCTTGATAGTGAACATCATCTAAATCTAAACTGAAGAATTGTTAATTGATGTAAAGAAAGATCTATCTATGGCATCCACACCAATTTATACAAAATGTACATGTAACTTCATATGCTATCGCCACTGTTATTGTCATCTCAATATTAGAAAACTTGATACTACTTATGAATCACCATGGGAGATCATGCAAGTGCTTGAACATGTTACTAGATTAGTAGCAGCTGGCCTTGTGGATATTGTGCCAACCTTAACGCAAATGGATGTGGAGTTCATGTCCAACAAATATGAAAAGCAACCATGGGAGGACCTTGTTAAGTTGCTTTATCTACGAACCTAGCATGCAAACGAAGTCACAAGCACTGTTAAAAACAAACCGGGGTCTACTGTATTTTAACCGGCTGAAATTATAAAATCCCGGTTAGATTTTGAGCTTGCCTTTAAGAAAACCGGCAAATTTACACAAGTTTTAGTGTAATTACCGGCAAAAGCTTCAAATTTTGACCTAAAAACTAGGAGAACTTCAAGTTTCTCTTTATTTTTTTCGGATAGGAAAAATGTATTTTTCTAGCCCTGGTCCGACTCACAAGACCCCAAGTCAACACATAAAATCTGGCCAGATCATTGGCTTTCTGCATAGGAGTACCAAAGCCTCACAATATACATTTCCATAGTTGTGAGGAGCTTCTTTTTGTTAACATAAGGGCATGGTCACGCAAGGCTTAGTTATCAGTAAGCCTCAACCGGGTCTGACATGGCAAGTACGGTGCTCAAAGTATGACGGGCAATAGCAAGTATAGAGAGAGAGAGAGAGAGAACGAGACGCAACAGGTGAGTGAATGCTTGAGCTGACTAGCAACTAACGGGCATAGTTTGAAGACTACCTGTTTTGGCATACTGACACAACTTTGCTAGTGGAACCTGCACGTTGTCAAAGGTGGTCGGGCGTTGCCTTGCGTGACCATAGCCTAATACTCTACCAAGGTGCATCAATGTTACATCTTTTTTTATTCCCATGGTTGTGAGACTTCTATATGTAGTTAAAAACCTTTTATTTTTGTTATTCCTTGCTGGTCTTACTTTTAGTTTTCTTAAAGCTAGGTGTTCATCCTGTTTTCATCCTAGCCCTTCACTTCCGACTTATATGTTTTCCTATCTCCTTCACTTATGTAGAGAGTCCCCTACTCATCAAGACGTCCGGCAAGTCTGCACTTCCCTGTACAATGCCTCCTACCCTGCCCATCTAACAAGTTGTGTACATTTCATGCACAAGAATTTTGAGATGCTTTCTAATGTTAAAAAATAAAGTCTCTCATTCTTTTTCATATAGTGCTTAGGATTAGGAGCTTCTACTCTAGAGGTACCACATACCTAGCTACGTGCAGTGTGTAGGGCATGAAGTAGTCCCGACTCCCTTGCCTCCAACGAGGTATGTGGTTGGAGGGCAAGAGAACAGTACGTTGACATGCCCTCCAAGGCTCCAACTACATCTAGCTGGACATGTAGTGCCTGCCAGAGCGGAAGCTCACGATCTCATGGTAAGTCCCAGTGTCAGAAGCATATATGGTAATTTGTTAAAGTTATGGTGCATTAATGCAGAGAGACAGAGAGGGAGAGAGAGAGAGAGAGAGGTCCCCATGGTCAATTGCACAACATTAATCCAAAACCCCACTCCTGAAACCTCTCCTCTCCCAACTGCACTTTTCATCTACGTTGTAGCTTGGTGAGGCTGGGGGCAACCTAGTGGTCCTCTTGGTTGCTTTCACTCTTGTCATCAACCACCCACACCACACCTACACACGTGGACAATATATATCGCTTCTCACATCCGGATTCTGTTGTGCATGATACATGAACATGATTGCTAATTGATTTTATAGCGCTTGTATTCAGAACATTGCCTACCTCTCTGTCGCCTTCTGCCTTTTGATACACTCGCAGCCCTACTTGTTGCTTTTGCTCCATCAACCCTATTTATTTTGTAGCCTTTCTCACTCAGCCCTAGTGGATAGCATGCACAGTGCTAATACTTGGATGACCAGCTTTTTCAGTCGATAGTGCATGACATCCACCCACTGGAGCTATATTGCTTGGTGCAAAGGGTGGAGAGATGAGGCGGTTTTTAGTAGCCCTATCATCCGAATTTGGCATGCAACTAGTCCCTTGACACACCGTGAAACCCCTTTCTACCCTAGTATTAACTTCACCTCCAAGGTCTCAAGACTCGCGAGTCGCTGCTACCCTTGCACTGGATATCCAACTGCTTGAATTGCCATCTTCATGCTAGAGCCAACTCTGCAACAAAGTGTTCTCCTTAACAAATTTTCCTCCATCATAATAAGAGTGAAATGCTAAGGTTACAATATACACCCTATGTGGGAAGGTATCACTATAGCCGTGCCTTTTGGGTAGGCCAAAAACCCCTGTATAATAGCCAGAGACAAAGTCTGATCAACAATTAATTTTGACTTCCAATCTACACATAGCCTTTGAACTTAAGATGCAAATCTGTTGGAAAAACTTATAAATCTGAAGATCCTAGAATTGTAGTAGCAAGGTTTTATACAATTAAAACCGTTGCAAGTTTTGATGAAGTGTAGTACTATTATTAGCTTGTGTAGGAGAACCATCACCTAATTCCAGCCTTTATAATGGCAACCAGTCCATAATATTGCCAGGGCGCAATGAGTTGTATCAACCACCCCCATCACCAGACTGCATAGAAATTGGTGGTGGTGCCATGATGGGGACATCACTGGCAGCATGCTACAACATAATTGTGATCTACATCTCAACTTAATGTCTCATGCGCCATGCCACCTTACTGGTGGCATGCTTGCTGCTGTACAAGTGGCCATAGCTGCAAGCATCTCCTACACATCATCAACAACACCACCTGCATCATGTGAAAGAATGGAGCAAGTCATACTTCTTGATTTTCCATCATTGCTGCCATACAAGGTGGTCCATGCCTATGACCAACAAAATTAATAGTAAGAGCCGTCATCTCTTATAGAGTGCATTCCATATATACAAGGTACGTGAAGAAGAAGAAAAGCGCCTAGGATAGCAAGACCCCATCAAACACGCGTGACACTATAAGAGAAGAATGTCCAAGCCACAAAAATATCCTTATTTGTTTCGTTTGATGACACCTTCTGCCAATGTGTGCATGGTATTGACGCCTCAAGACACCAAGCTTGGCATGCATGCCTTGCAGCATCACAATACGTGTGCGTGTCTCTCGTGCTGCAGGTACCGTATTGGATGGGAAGCTTCCACAGCTACGACATCATGATTGGCTGAGGAAGATGGGAATCACGTACAGTAAGCTCGTGAACAACTTGCCCCCCCCCAAGCAAGCTGCCCAATTGATGTAGCAATTGGGCAGCATCCACATCCTCGACAACGACCTTGACTAATTCCTCACCGCCCTTGCTAATCAGGAACGCACCACGTGGGGAGACAGAAAGAGAGATGGCGACCAAGTCCTGACAACTTGGCAAAACACACACACACAGAGACAGAGAGAGAGAGAGAGAGGGAGAGAGGGAGAGAGGACTCCGACTTAGGAGTCAGGGCCCAGGAGACCGAATGGCTCTCCTCGCTATCATCACAAGATGCGGCTGTGTCATCGTGCATTGGAGTGTGCAGAGATTGAGGTTCATCTCATATTAAGGTTGTGAGCATTGGGCGGGCCAAAAACCACTCATGAGTTCACAACATATTACACTTGAAGGATTCGCCCATCATGTCTCTATTTTTCTACCAATGGTATAATTGTATTGATTTATTTTGTAATTCTGCATTTAGTTAAGCAAAAAGTATAGTGATCACTATGGACCTTTGCCTTTGGCAGGCCAAAAAATACAGTGAAACTATGAACTCGTGCAAACTACTTGCACTAAAACTCATAGCGTCAAACTCTCCCCTCCACACTATCTCGCACCGGCATCGACGGCTGAGGTGATCTGGGCCGTCGGATGCGCATTTGGTAAATTTGTGGCGTTTGGTAAAGTCGGGAAGAAAAGTAAATTCGGACAGGCTTATAAATTCGGGTCAATCCGCACTCCATGTCTCGAACCTCCGACCTCCCCACCACGAGCCATGTGCACTAACCACTACACCCTCATGCGTACGTTGAAATATAGGTGATTCGAGTATGTCATATTGTAAATGTGGGCAGATTAGTAAATTCGAGGCAAATTTGTAAATTTTGGCAAATTGGTAAATTCGGGGCAACGTCAGATCTGACGGTCCATAATTGATACGCGTCGCTTTTTCCTCCTCCGCCATTGATCCCATTTGAACATGCCCGTGTGATATAGTGATGAGGAAACTCTCCTTGCATCTAGGACCACACGCCGGCGTGCCCGCATAGTAGACTGTAGTACATGGGATAGAAAAATACATTTCCCCTAACCAATGAAATTATCCGGGTCTTTAGGCCGAAATTTGAAGCTTTTGCCCGTAATTACACTCAACCTTGTGTAAATTTCTCGATTTTTTAAAAATGCAAGCTCAAAATCTCGCCGGATTTCCACAATTTCAACCAATTAAAATACAACGGCCCGCGGTCTTTTTCTAACACTAGTTCTTCTGCCACTGCATACGACCCCCATGGTAAATTGTGCTCAAAAGAAACTTTTTTCTAAAAACTTGACAAACCTTAAGAGAAATTGACTAAATTGGAAGGTTTTTACATTGAATTACATTATATTTCTTCAAAATTTGTAGATTTTCTCACCTTCAAATTAAAATTTAAATTAAAATAAATCTCAAACTTTTAGGTGGGATTATACTATTTTGTTTGAGTACTGAAGTCTGTAAATAGCGTCTTATGCCTTTCGCAAAACGAAATCCTCTCACAAACCGTGTGCACTCTCAAAGTACTCTTTCTCTTTCACACAAGTCAAGTGCTCCACAAAAGTAATGTAACAAAATTTACAATTGACACATTCGACCGGATAAAAGTAATTTGAATCAAATTTGTGTCGATCAAAATTTAAAAATTGTTTTATATTTTTAAATATTTTAGCATCTTCAAATTAGGACCTCACATTTTAAAAGCTGATTTTTTTTGTTATATATTTTAGCATATTCAAAATTAAGAATCAGTAAAGCATTTTAACATTTTAGACGATTTAGAGCTCCACTGACCCATCTTGAGTGAGCTTGCAGTCAACAATGATTAGGTACATAACCATTTATCATGGCCACAAGCTTGCCTATATGAAGTTGTTGGGCAATTATGGCTATGGCCATTCTTGAGAGTGTTAATTACAATGCATACCTTAAAGGTGCAAAGATGAGCAATGACCCATGGTATGCAAAACGTTGCCCAAAGAGTATTAAATCAATCATTTGTTGCCTCAGCTACTAGAAATTTGATATTTTTGCATATCCATTTTTGCCTAAATTGTTTATCTTTATGAGCACAAGTTTTGGAGCTTTATTAAGAGCTTCTTGGATTTAGTGTTAATGCTCTCATCGCACATTTTGCATATGCGTTTCTGACTGTATTAATGTGTGTGCGAATGCATTAAAGTATGAGTATAGTTATTTTGTTTGAGACTATTTGAGAGGTATTTAATTTGCTACACTATCCTCTATAGAGTAACTATTGAGATCTTGATCTACTCTTTCTCATTGTATGTGCTTGCTCACTTTCTTGCCTGCTTGGAAGTACTCGCTCGACGATTGGGATTCCTCCTCAGATTGAAGTAGGAGCGATCGTGATGCAACCACGACTCCGGCTCAACAACACTACAAGGTCTGTGATCTGCATTCAATTCTCCATGCCTATGTGTTTGCTTGGTCTAACACATAGATCCTATGAGGCAAGGCACGGCTTCAATTTCTTATAATTTCTAAAGAGACCACTATGTCAACTCTCCAAGAACTTCTGCATGACGTGCTTTTATACTTAGCATTTTTACTCTATGACACTTTATTGCAAGACGAAGTGTTCATATTGGCTTTCTGTAGCTTGACATGAGCATGGTCCTCCGGTTTGGACAATTGGTTGACACCCGTATACAATTATCAAGTCGGTAGTGCACTTCAACTTCTATAGTCCGTTGATGCCTTTTGTATTTTCTGAGTTTGTCAGTACTTCCTGAAGTTTAGTTTAGCTACATGTTTTCCTCACTAGTATATGCTTAATCTCGATCATCATATTTGTATATCAAAAAGATAACACACTTGATGCCCTGGTATGTACTCCATCGGGTTCGGCTTGTTGTTCGAGGGATGTGCTAATAATAGACCATAAACATTTTTTCATTAGGTAACCTCTTAACTTTTGTTTGCCAGGTGTGAAATCCTTCCCCGTTTGTACTTTTCAATTCCCTTCTCTCCCATTGTGCTAATAGAGGAGTCTTAGCTTAGGAGACTCTCCCAGCCAATGTCCACCTCTTTACACGAGCACAAATACCCCTTAGGAATGATAGAAAATTTGTTTGCAAGTTATTGTGCTTGGCTACAAGCATTGGGGAAAGTTTGGACTTAAATTTGGTCCTTTTAGCGCTAGAGAGAGAATGCAATGCGACGAATGGATGGCGGGCTACCGTAACGGTAGCTCGGATTTTCCTTGTTTTTATCTCAAATTTCAGCATTTTCAAAAAACAATCTTTAGTTGCATAAAAAACTTTAACACTACTATACATCGTGATATGCTCAAATCTTTCTTGTCAGGACCGAATATAGGACAAATTTACCATAACTCAAGCTCAATGCAGTTGTACACCCTTTTTCGATAGGAGAGACTTCATAGTATTCCTGCTCATTCTCATTCATTTATGCTCAACTAACTATTCTGCTCGCATTTGACACTATTGTATTTGCGCTCAGAAACACTCACGCTCTTACATTTGTGATGTGGACCTTGCCATAGAAGAATCACTAATGGAGAACAGAAGACCTCACGACCATCCGCAAGTATTAAGTCTTTTGAAATTTTCAATAGCTTCGATTTGGACAACGGTCGATGGCTTTCCACCACCATTACAGTTGGAAGTTGGGTTCTCCTACAGACCAGGAAGAGAAAGCGCACGGGAAACAAGTTTGTGAACAATTATAAAGGTAGGGTGAAAAACTTTCACTTGTCACAAACGGGAAAAATAGTCAAAGAGGTTCTCATTGAACGCGCATATATGCACTCAGAGTTTCGTCTACAAAACGCCGATGGGATTTCCAACAAATAGACTAGATTGTAAGTTTTCTTACATCCGCAATAGATTTTACTCTTCACTCGTGTATTGTGTGTTTAACCTGCCAGTTACAGATATTTATCCTTCTGACGAAGAAGATTGGCAGCAGTGGATTGCATTATTGGAACTTTTGATGTATTCCATGCAACTGTGGGAAAGCTACTCTATAACACTAGCACCAGAAGAGTATTGGTTGAAAGGGGGGTTCTCTTTTTTGACACTTTTATAATGCTCCGCGTTCTATGCTTGGCTTTGGCACTCTAGATTATCTCCCTGTTCCTTCAAAGGACAGTCCAGAGTGGCCAATCGCATCATCTGAAACCGCTGAGTGTTTCAGACTAAAGCTCCATCAGAAAATACAAAAGTGCTTAAGACCAAATATTGCTAGTCGGCTGGTACGTGTTTCAATCTTCATATCCATGCATGTGTTTATCGACTTTTCTCATGATGAAGAGACTAGGAAGACTAGAACTATGCTACTCTACAAGACAGAGAATGCCTTGATTTTCTGGATGAATCTTGGGATGTCCATGATTCTGATGGCATCTTATGCAAGGTAAATAAGAAGTCTATTGTGTGTAAGTGCATGATAGCTTCTTATGCAAAGTAAATAAGAAGTCTATTGTGTGTAAGTGCATGATAGCTTCTTATGCAAGGTAAATAAGAAGTCTATTGTGTGTAAGTGCATGATAGCTTCTCATCAGCAAATATTAGTCTAATCTAATTGTTCGATTAACAATTGTACAGGTGCCTCAGAGAAAGGAGAAGAAGACATTGTGCACAGAGATAAAGGATGACCGATTGTTTCCAGTGCAATGCAACTCTTGATTGAAGAAGGCGGCTTACACAGTATATCACATTGCTCTGAACTGTGAATATCAAAGAAAGTTGTTGACAACAACCTTGCAATCTATATTCATGTGAAAATGAATTATTAAGAAATTTCTTGCAAATAAAGTCCGAGAACAATTCTCTTTTCAAAATTGACTCAAGTTGTCTTTATATTGGATTTAATAATGTACACAGTAATGTCCAATTAAATCCATTGATGAGTAGCTCTCATTTACAATTGAGGGGAGCTCTCCTGGGCTTGATTATCATGAGTATAATGTAAAGGCTCAGGAGACGGTCTGGGGGTTGGGTGAGGGGTTTGGGGTTGAGGAAAAGATTGTGCAGTGGCCTCGTCTTCCTCGGTAAAATTGGATATCACGAAAAGATTAAAGGTTGAGTGGCCAGAAACACGAGGGGAGGCAGGTCCAAGCGCTTGGTCTATCGTTGGTTGAGGCATTTTTTTGTACCTCCGAGGTGGAGGCCGAGGTTGTGGTCGTGGCGGTGGCACGACAAATGAATCGGCGGCTCCTAGAGGACGTGTCTCCACTAAATTGATTATATTCTGGATCATCATTGTCCTGAATGCCTCCACAAGGACGTTCAAATAATCTGCCAGGTTCCTTCTCTGTAAATGAATTCCCTAGCTTTTATATGTAATTCAAATAAATCATGTGTACAAGAATTACAAAAGCAAAACATTACATTTATACTTCTACGCTCCTCAGCATAAATGCGTTCTAGAAGAAGCTCCATATTTGCAAGAACTCTCCATCCGCAAGAATTCCCATCGTCTTGTTTTGGGACCTTGCAACTCAAAATCACCATATCTTTCCAAACACTGTCTTGGTTCAATGCTTCCCATGCAACGACAAGTTTTTGAATAGACCTGCAAGACATGGCATATGGTGACCACACGTTGCATCAAAATCGTAGAATCAAGAAACAAGTAACTAGTACCTTCGGACATTCTCATGAAAACCATGCGCAAAATTTGCAAGGTAGCAACGCTTGCGCTCAATGTTTAGTCCAACAAGGCTCCATTGTGATTTGATTGCAAAAAAAAAGAAATTAGTTTGCTATTCATAGTATGCAAAATATTTAATAATAGCTAGATAAAAAACACTTACTTTTTGTTGTAAGCTAAAAGTAAAACTTTTGTTGTTTCCATGTTGACTCGTTGAAACCAATCAACGAATTCTCTTAGGGAAGTGGTCTCCGAGGTAAGCAACCGACAGCTGTGAATCCAAAACGGCTACCTCGGATTGTTGAGCCCATGAAAGGTTAGAAACCAGCATGCTGCAAATTGAGAAATTAATTGATGAGGATCTCCAATAAGACATAACCAAATAAATACCTCTGCAAAAATAATATAACATACTAAAGATCAAAATGTATAATTTGGTCCACAAGCTTCCTCTCACTATTTTGAAAAACAACTATCTCGTGAGGGCCGAAACAAAAATACAATTTTTTGCCGCATACCAAATTTTCGTCCTAGGGTCTCAATGTCAGCTTTGTCAATTGTTGCTAATATCTCCCATTTATTTGACTCGGCTGAAGGATCTTCCACAAGTATCTCTTACATCCGCTCCATATTCAAAAATGTGGCATGCGTATGCTGCGTGGTGCTCACATCATACACCTTCACTTTGGTGACTGGGGAGATTGTCAAAATGTTGTCCATTCTCTTATCAGCATCTGAAGTCTATGGGGTAAAACATGCCAAGGTTAGCTACCCTAGAGTATGCACTTTCCAACTCCTATTTAGATGTGTAATGATATGGAAAATAATAGAGCCTCAGAGCCTTCTACTATGAGGATCTAGAGAGTTGAGACTCACAATCCTATGGTGTCTATGTAGAGTTTAGAAAGTAGAGCATCATGTTGGGTTATTTTTCCGATAGCTTCCGCAAAGCAAGATGAGACCAACTCTTTATTAATGGTTCATGCTTGAAGCTATAAGAGTAGCTAGGGCAATGTCCAATGGTTTTCTCTTAGTCTATGGAAATAGGGTTGGAGACTTTTCAAAGGTACCCCATAATTCATATTGGTTAGCAGAGAGTTCACAAAAGGCTAGACATGAGAGAGGGTGTGTGTGTGTGTTTATGTTTGAAAATCCTCTCATAAATTACCCATACTTCGATAAATTAGATGGACTAGTGCAAGTGTCTTGTCGTACCTGAAGTGTAACAGCCTAAGAGAATTGATATCCCAGGGCATCACTGTCACTCTGTAACATGAGTTGTGAGGATGTATCTATCTTGGAATAGCGCAATCAGAAAGTCCTCGGCTGTCTCGTGGAGGCAACCCATCGCACTTCTGGCCCACGGATGATCCAAATTCGCGCTTTCACAAATCTGGCAAACTACTCTTTCGAAGAGTAACTTAGAAATAGCCAAAGAGATATGCCTCTGGAGTTTGCGTAGCTCAAGAAGAACGCTTTGGTTCTGCTCGTACCTCCAACTATGCATTGTTTCCCGAAGATTAAGCAGGGTTTTGCCTGCAACTCTTGAGGATGAAGGTTGGTTGTCTTGCAGGTAAACCTTCCTTGCGGTCTATTTCGTGCGAGCAACTCAATTAAGTGTGGCTGCCGCCACATGCATGTTCCATGTTTAGTAATGATGATGATGTCCTTGGTGCTTATATAACGTTGCTATTTTTGTATACCCCACTGATGTTTGACCTCTGGCCTCACCTCTTAAGAGTAACCTTTTGCGACCTAATCTTCTCATTGCTCAATCTTCTTCTTTTTCTTCTGCACAACGCTTTCTAGGGAAAACACCCTTCCGAATGAAGATGAGCAACTCAATTAAGTGTGGATGCCGCCACATGCATGTTCCATGTTTAGTAATGATGATGATGTCCTTGGTGCTTATATAACGTTGCTATTTTTGTATACCCCACTGATGTTTGACCTCTGGCCTCACCTCTTAAGAGTAACCTTTTGCGACCTAACTTTTGCAACCTAACTTTTGCGACCTAACCTTCTCATTGCTCAATCTTCTTCTTTTTCTTCCGCACAACGCTTTCTAGGTTACTCTTAAGAGGTGAGGCCAGAGGTCAAACATCAGTGGGGTATACAAAAATAGAAACGTTATATAAGCACCAAGGACATCATCATCATTACTAAACATGGAACATGCATGTGGTGGCAGCCACACTTAATTGAGTTGCTCATCTTCATTCAGAAGGGTGCATCACTGCATGGAGGACACGTGGCATACTGCATGTCGACTATGTGGTTGCCGCGGCACAACGTGATAAGGGATGGGCCTTGATCAACCAAACCCCCTTCTCGTGTTGTGTCACGAAAGAAAAAATATAGCGACACATTGCAAGAAGGAGGAGTGTACCACAACCCGAACTCCTCATCGCGTTGTGGCACGACACTCTTGATGGCGTGCAACAACGCGATAAAGAGTGTCACGCCACAACTCAATAGGGACCAACCATGTTGTTGAGATGCCTTCCTATTGTGTTGTGGCGCGACATTTGAATGTCGCATAACAACGCGATAGGAACCACCCATATTGTGGAGATACTCCCCTTCACATTGTGGCATGATATTTGGATGTCTCTCCTCAACGTGATAGAGACCACCCATATCGTGGATACGCCTCCCTATCGTGTTGTGGTGCGACATTTGGATATCGTGTCACAACGCAATAGGGACCACCCATATCATGGATGCGCCTCCCTATCGCGTTGTTGCGCAATATTTGGCTGTCGCATCACAACACGATAGAGACCACCCATATCGTGAAGAGAGATCCCTATTGCATTGTGGTGTGACATTTTTCTGTCATTGCAGAGCACGAGCGTATCAAAGACTGTGTGATATAAACCTCCCACTCAGATTGTGGTGCGACACATTTTGATAAAAACTCTTCCTTCATAATCAATAACCAAAAAAAGAAACAAAGAGGCAGAGACAAAGGAACAAGACATTTGGACATTTGCATTATCATCAAGAACTCCATTATACAAGACTAAGAGGTGATAGATGCACTATCTTGTTTTTCCATTACAATTATTCTTCTTCCTCCTTTATTGTTGGTGGTTTATTTTCCTCGGTCTTTGCAATACTGGTTTCCTTCATTTTCTTCTTCAGCTCCTTTTGAAGAGCTTTTGCCTCAGCTATCATTTTCCCAACCTCCTTCATTTTCGCCATCATCTTTTGGGAAAGATTCACCTTTCCTCTCTTCTTGTCCTCCATACCTGTGTTGTGTAGATATGAGCGAGTTCTGGAGTGTACAATCAAGGTCCTTTATATAGCTATGGTACTCACCCAACTAGGAAACGTGTCATAGGGATGGTTGAGCTTGCCTCGGTCTTTGTGGTACATTCATTGCACCATTTCTAATGCAATCATAAGGGTGGTTGTAATGACCTCGTCGAGTTCCTTAGGAGTCTATATATAAAAGGCTCGTCAGTCTCCCCTTGGTACTCCCTAGTGTTAGCCAGTGACTTCCTACCTTGGTACTCCCCTTGGTACTCCCTAGTGTTCGCCAGTGACTTCCTACCTTTACCCTAACTAGCAACCCAAGTTTTCTTACCTCTCTCCACAAATGGATCCCTTTCAGATAGAGATAGAGGAGGAGCTGCCTTGCTCTAATGAGGCATCCAAAGACAAGATGTACCATTTTCTCTATAGAATTGGGCATCAGTAGCAAGAGCAAGAATTCAAGACTGTTTTTCAACCCTACCTTCTCATTGCAAGAGTTTTTGGCTTCTGCATCACATTTCCTTGCAGAGTTTCATTAGACATACGAGCAACAGACGATCAACAGCACATTTGAGTTTGAAGGTTGTCAATATGTTCATATGAAGGATATCAGTTCTGATCGTTCAAAGAAAGATATTTTCTACAGGAGCAGCCTCAAGTTGCCACTACAATCTTGTAGAAATGACATGAGATGTCCCGTGCAGAATACTATGCTAGGTTCATACTCTTTTTGAATGTTAATCTGGACGATCACCAGGACACAGCAGAGGAGTTGGTGAGACGAGTTGGTGCAACTACCAAGTGGTGCTTTGTGTGTTTCAGAAGGTTTTCAGTTGCCAGAGGGATCTTTGCCAACAAATGTGCTCCCTACAGTCCCCATCGGTGATCATCATTATGTAATGCTTAATGACATCATGGAACTGTCTGACTTGAGAGAGGACTACTGCCTTGCTATGGTTGCTCAAAATCTACAAGAGGATGATAGTATAATCGACCCTACCGATGACAAGTATTATGTCATGGATGCTCATGTAACAGCGGGTGAGTTTATCAAACCAACAGAGGCACTAGCAATGATATACAAGGATGCAGCCGCATGTGCCGTGACACTTCCAATGAAGTCGGAGTTCAGGGCGGTACAAGAAAGGCTTGGAATCATAGAGATGGGGAGAATTGCTCCATCAACAACATTGATGCCTTCCTCATCCTCTACAAAGGAGAGTACACTTGACTTATGAAATGTTGCATTACTCGAAGAAGATGAAAATCAGAAGGTATACTACTGTGTAAATATTTTTTTGCTTCCCCTATGAGAGTTTCATGTGTATATACCAACACTTGGCTTTTATTTCTCGTAGCTCATAGTCTATGATGATAAGTTTATTCCTTGTCCCCATGGACGAGGTAAAGGAGACTTGGGAAAGAATTCCTCCCTTGGTTAGTACTTGGAGAATTTGAACGCACCAAACTTCCTTTGCTTCCATCCACCTTCTATGAGGATAAGGCTAAATTTTCTCTTTTTGTATTGAAGACACTCAAGATATCTAGGAGGCGCTGCCATCAGATGGAACGCAGCCAAGGTGATGCTGTTAGACAAGCAAGCAACAATCTCAATTTTTGGTGTAGGGCCTAGCATGTATGGCCTGTGCAATCGCTACTTTTTGTCACATGTTGTGTATGGTCTAGCTTATGGAATCACAGACCCATGCCGGTTTCCACAATATGGAAAACATGATCTACTTAAACAAAATCAACCAATCATTCAACTTATAGAAGAGGCCCTGCACGTTGAGGCATCTAAGGAGATCCAATTGCTCGACCTCAACGTGCTTGCGACGGATGCTGATGACAAACGCGTCATTCAAAGAGACCAAGGCACGAGGATGAGGGTGTTTCAGATAAGGGTAAGAGGCCAGAATATTTTGTATCATTTCCAGATGACTAGAAAGAAATAGAATGTATTTGTTTTATGCATCGAAGCTAGATTGATTATGTAACAATGTCTTGCAATGTACTTTTTTTGTTGCAATCATCGTTCACATTATGAAAAGTTGAAATGATAAGAGTATCAATGTCTTCCCACATTTTTTATTTTGTTGCAACCATCATTCACAACATGAAAAGCTAAAATTACATCAATTCTTCTAGATACATTAATTTTGGTGTTTGCATCTTGCTATGGCTAAGAGTTATCGCATAACTTGCAACGGTGTTGTCCGAAACCTTCCCACGCACTGTTTTTGTAGCCGCTCCAATATCCGCATGTTGTCTAGCTGCAGACTGTGAGGTCCCCAACCCGCCGACACCAAAAAGACGGATGGGATCCTTGACAGGTCTCTAGGCCTAATAAAAATCAGAGTCTTTAAACAAGAAAAATCTAGGGAGTATACCTTTACCATTGACAATGGCTTGGGTTTATAGCCCTAGAAGAAGACCTAGTCCTGTCTCACAGCAGAAACGGGACAACATATTAAAAGTCTAAAAACTATTTTGGCCCTATAACTTCCACAAATTGGGCTAAGGTATCCTCAACCAACGCTTTTTTTTCCCTAACAGATGTGAGGACACATCCGCTGGTGAACTCCTCTTCCAATCGGAGAAGTTTTCTAAATACTGTTTTAGTGTGCAAGAATGGATTGTTACCTGACTAATCAGGTCCACCCGTCCATGGTTGACAACCTTAGTCAATACTCACTTACCGCCTCCGCACTCACACATGATACTTTGTGATCACTTAATACTACCACGTTATGATCACAATTAAAATAATGATTCCTATTATCTTTCATAACAGTAATTCATTAAAACAACCCTTGAAATTAGTATTGAACATTCATTTACAAACAAACATCTTTAGACTTAAGACAAGGTACTGTCAATCTAAAGTATCGCTGACTAGTACTGGCTTGTCTCAAGAAAACCTATCCAGGGGTGAAAAACGGCACCCATTCCTTATCTATAAAACCGGGGTGAAACGGACATCACCCAAAGTTTGGGCGCCCATACGCCAACCAGTTGCCTATATAATCGGGCGGTTCCTAGGATAAAAACGATATCCTAAGTAGTATCCACAAACACAGACATGCACCGGATAAAGACTCCGCGTACACGGAGGTAACCAAGTCATCCATGGCTAGCTCGCTATCATTACTCATCACCTGGAGTAAAATATTCCAAGGAATCAGAGGTGTCTTGAGACAAGCTATCTTAAGGATGATTGAACATTCTTTCCTAGGTCAACCAGTCTTAGCCCAAACAATTCTTTCCTAATTACAAACAATGCTTGTTGGTTTCTTGGAAGTTACATTCCATTTTCGGCCAATTATTCCTTTTCTAATTCTTATTTCCTCCTTACATATGCAATGTCAACTTATAAAAGAACTTAACTATTTAAAGACTTAATTAAATAAATGGAACCCCACCTGGGACTGATCATCCATCTGTTGCTGTGCTGGCGCCTGACGACTCTCCTCCGTAGGCCTACTACTAGGCCCAATCTCATGGTCATGGGACGCCCTAGGCGTCTTCTACGTTGTATCTTCCTCATCAGACTGAGAATTTCCTCAGGTCCTCTTTGGAGCCATAGTGGGAGCCTTATAAACAAGATACTTAATCGATTAGAGAATTCAATGAATAATCTCTCTTAATTTTTTTACCCAAAAATAGGGATTTTTGGACTAGGTAAATATCTGGGTGAGATATTTTTTCTTAACGTCCTAGTAGTATTATTGTGCTCCCAAAATTATCTTATAATTATCATAGCTATTTTACTAATTTCCCTATTTGATTTCTCTTTCAAAAATACCTTAATTTGGATTTATTAATTTATGAATTACTTATCTGCTTGTGGGATATTTATCCTGGGTGTATTTTGATGTATTATAACCTTGGTAATTATCTTACTAACTTATAAAATGATTTACTAATTTCTCTTCTCAATTTATAGTCAAAATTAGACAATATTAGCTAGAATAATTATTTGTGCTTCAGATAATTATCCCGACTTTCTAAGGTTTTTTCCATATCTGGTAACTTCTATGTAATTACATAAATTAATTTACTAATTTTCCTTTACAATTTATAGTCAAAATCAAACAATATTAGCTAAGACAATTAGCTGAATTGATTATCTGTGCTTAAGATAATTATCCCAACTTTCTAAGGTTGTTTTTCATCTCTGGTTATTTCTATGTAATTATAAAAATTAATTTACTAATTTTTCTTTTCAATTTATAGTCAAAATAAAAAAATATTAGCTAAGATAATTAGCTAAACTAATTATTTGTGCTTAAGCTAATTATGAAAACTTTCTAATATTTTTTTATCTTTGGTAATTTCTATTTAATTATATAGATTAATTTACTAATTTCTCTTTTCAATTTTAAGTAAAAATCAGACAATGTTAGCTAAGATAATTAGCTAAGCTGATTATTTGTGCTTAAGATAATTATCCTGACTTGCTAAGGTTGTTTTCATCTCTGGTGATTTCTATGTAATTATATAAATTAATTTACTAATTTCTCTTTCTAATTTATGCTAAAAAACAAATAATTCTGGCCTAATTAATTAGATTAAAAAAAAATTTATGCATGACCTAATTCTTCTGGCTTTCTAACATTCATTTCTAGCTTTGATAATTACTATATAATTATCTAAGTAATTTAGTTAATTTCCCCCTTCAATTTATGCTCAAAAACAAACAATTTTGGCCTAATTGATTAGATAAACTAATTTTTTGTGCATGGCCTAGTTATCTCAGCTTTCTAACATTGATTTCTAGCTTTGATAATTACTATATAATTATCTAAGTAATTTAGCTAATTTTCCCTCTCAATTTATGCTCAAAAATAGACAAATTTGGTCTTATTAATCAGATAAACTAATATTTTGTGCATGGACTAGTTATCCCCGCTTTCTAACATTAATTTCTAGCTCTGATAATCACTATATAATTATCTAGGTAATTTCCCCCTTCAATTTTGTTGGAATTAGGGTTGCAGAGAAACACACACAGCTTGGAGAAGACGAAGGAAGCTCAAGGCACACAATAGAGAGTATGTTACTTACTGTGCAATTGAAAGATAGACAGCCCTAGAGTGATGGGCGTATATACAATGCACGGGGGAAAAAACCTCCTAAAGAGGGAAAAAATGCCCCGGCGGTCCTAGTGTGTTCACACACATCACTACCACATGTATATGGTAACAAATCCCCCCTGGAGTGATGCGGTGAACGAGAGCTGGCACATGAGTAAAGCAAAGTGCCATGCCCTGAGGACAGGATCAGTCCACAAAGGGGAGTAAGCCCAAAGCTTTGCGGGAAGCTTCAAGCTTCTCACGAGACAATGCCTTTGTGAAAATATCTGCAAGGTTGTCCTGTGTTGGCACATAAGCCAAGTTGATCTCTCCTGCTGAGAGCCTCTCCCTGACATAGTGGTAATGCACCTCAATGTTCTTTGTGCGAGCATGAAAAATTGGGTTCCTCGAAAGTGCCAATGCGCTCTAACTGTCAGTGTAGATAGTGTTGGCAGTGTCCTGTCCAACACCCAAATCAGCCATAAGGCGTCTGAGCCATACACACTCAACCGTAGCTGTGAAGACTGCCATGTACTCAGCCTCACAACTCAAAGTGGCCACAATAGGTTGCTTCTTGCTCAACCATGATATACATGAACTTCCAAGCATGAAACAAAAACCACTTGTGGACACTCGCGTATCAAAAAACCAACCCAATATGAGTCCAAAAAAGCATGTAAGTCTGGCGGCAATGATCCCCCCTTGGGATAAAACAAGCCAAGATGTAAAGTGCCACTAAGGTAGCGGAAAATCCTCTTGACAGCCTGCCAATGCTTAGACCCTGGGCTATGCATAAATCTGCTGACTTGTGAGACTACAAACTGAATATCCGGCCTCGTGTTGCATACATTAATGAGGCAGCCAACAGGAGTTTGGTAAAGAGTGACATCAGCAGGATCGCCAGCATCATGTAGACTCAACTTCAAACATGTTTCCATGGGAGTGGCAATAGGTTTGCAGTCCTCAAGTCCAAACTTACATAGCAATGTCTCTATGTAACTTTTCTGGCACAAGGCAATACCACCATCACACTGCTTAAACTGTATACCCAAGTAATGATGCAACAACCCCAAATCTTTCATCTTGAAAGTAGCATTCAAATCAGCCTTAAATTCAGCAATATGTCTCTCATTTGGTCCAGTGATCAACAAATCATCAACATAAAGAACCACAATGAGAAGTACATCACCCTCACGCTTTACATACAATGTGCTTTCTGTTGGACTATTACGAAAGCCTCGTTTAACCAAATGAGTGTCAGATTTCTCATACCAAGCACGAGGAGATTGCTTCAACCCATACAAAGCCTTCTTACATCTGCACACTTTGTCCTCTTGTCCTTTTAAGACAAAACCGTGAGGCTGCGTTACATAAACATCCTCAAATATGTCACCATTCAAGAAAGCAGTGAGGCGGTATGGGGCGGGCAACAAGAAGAGCAACCTCTAGACACCCTTCAAGGCTCCCGTGCTGCTCAATGGGGCTGGGGCACAACACAACACAAACCAAAACAACAAACCCACAGCCAAATCCCAACTACACAAGGGGCACCACCTAGTTTAAGAGCGAACTAGGACGCAAAAGAGGAGAATCGTTAGAGCAACCCACAAACAAGCAAAGAATTTACACTAACCCTAACACCAATGGAACACTCTCATACACTAAAACACGAGAGAGAGAGAGAGAGAGAGAGAGAGAGAGAGAGAGAGAGAGAGAGAGAGAGAGAGAGAGAGATGGTGCTCGGGCTGCTTTGAAGTGTATCGTTAATGATCAAGCAAACATAAATATATATTTGTAAGAAAGAGAGAGAAAGGGGGAGGGGGTGCTTGTTGCATTAATACCTTCTTACAAATCTGTCATGACAAATCAAAGTGAGATTAGTATTTGTTCAACATAGCTTGCGTAAATTTCACCACAACACATCATAAGAAAAGCCACCCCAATCACTGTCTTAAGGCCAGGGGAGTCCTCTCCACCCTGTCGCCCTCTTACAGTATGTGGGATTTATGGCTAGATTGATGACAACACCAGAGACAAGCTATCAAGAACTTAACAAAAAAACACCAAGACACTTACGCATCATTGTTGTCCATTACTTCACGTTGGAAGGGAGACAAAGTATCCAAGCTTAGTCCAAATCCACCCTCCTTGATTCAGCAAATGTTGGGCTTACACTAGTAGAAGAAATGATAGATTTCCTACTCTCAATTGAATGATCACTCTCTCTCTTACAATGGCATAGAGTTCCCTTGCTAATCCCCTATTACAACACATGCACATGCATAAGACAATGAACTTCCACTCAAGAGCTCCTTCTAGAGAGGTTGAGCTTGGCTTCTCAAGCTATAGCATAGTGCTCTTGCTTATGGCTCCCCCTTTTGTGCTAGCCACACCCTCCTTTTATAGCAATTTTGAAGGCTAGGGTTACTCCTCTAACCATGGTTGGGTTAGATTTTCAGCCATTTATCTAATGTCTTTTGCTTGGAATTATCAAGAAGTTGGTGGGGAAAGAGAGAGGAGAGAAATGGAGGTGATAGGACTTTTCATAGTGGGTTAGTGTTAGTAGAGTTAGTATTAATTTACAAATGGAATTGGATATTTACAATGGGAGTATCCATGTAGGATACAAATAAGGAAGAAAAACTCTTAAGAGGTAAGAAAAGGTGGATTTCTTACAAGGTTGATGCTCCAAGTGTCTTGAGTAGGGCCAATTTTGACGCTTATTGACGGTCCACTAGCTTTGACGGTACATTTTTTCTCCACTCTTGACCTTCCTTGAGAGACAAGGTAATTGAAGCTGAGTAATCAACCACCATGATGCTGTCTTTTAAGAGAAGAAGCAGAATTTTGTGGTTTTTTTGATAGATATGGGTAAATTGGAGGAGGAAAAATGAGACTAGGTGGTCAATTTTGGAATGGAATTGTGTGTGGGAGGTATGAGTTCACCATGGTTTCTCTTATTCTTCAAGGTTGAGGAGAAGGTGAGTAGGGTGCAGAGAGGAGTGGTGAGAGAGGTGGGGATAATGAGTGGAGAAGTGTGTGTGAAAGAGGAAAATGATAAAGTGGAAGAGAGAGTGTGGCTGCATAGCATGGGAAAACTGGGGTCCACTAATAAAATCATAGCTCACAGCTCGTAGCTCAAAAAAATATGAAACAATTTGAGGCAAAAGTTCAGCCCACGAGCTACAACTTTTGTTTGTATTACCTTTTCAAATTCGGAGAGCAAGTGAACTTTACAAATTCAGCAAAACCGACCGTTTTTTTTCACTGCACAAGGTCCTTGTGGGGTCCTTCTTTGGATGATTCTTTTGAATACCTCCAAGAGTGAGCCCTCCATAGTGCATGTATGCATGCCACCTACCCTTGACCTTATTTGGTAGGTCTATAATTGAAGATATTGTTGAGATTATGATATAAGTGAATAGTACAACTAAGAAAATCAAGTATTGAGGGGTCTAAAAAATATGTACATGTCAAATATAAATAATATAAGTGGAAAAAAATATAAAGGGGTCAAAAGAAATCTCTCTCATTATGAGGCTACCATAAAAAGATAAATATTTTTGGTGTTCTAATTTTTTAGAAAAAAAAACAAAATAGATGTAGGAAGGGAAAAATCACAATAGTGAAAAAATATACACATAAATAAAACTAGTTTTTTTGGATTTTTGTTGGGGTGGAGTTACACCAAATATAAGAGAAGCTTACATGAAAATATTTCTATATGGAATAAAGAGTATGAAAAATGGTAAGAAAAAATTGTGGTAATGGTGAGGCAATGTACAGAGCATAAATAGCACACACCTAGGTAGAAATATTTAAATAAATACCAAAATAATTATGAAAAAAATGTTTTATTTAGGCCCTATATACAAAGAAATATTTACATACGCATGGGCCATAATATACTTATATTTTTTATTTATTTTTATTTTTTTGGCTCAACTAGCCCAATGACTAGCTCATTGAGGGTTTTTTAAGAAGATATGGGAAAAGTCCCGTGACTCACGCACGCCTATGTACAGTGAAATGGTAGGGATAGCCACAGTGTTTGGGCGATTTTGGTAGGGTGAGGTAACTCACTGTGGAAATTACAAAGAGCCAAAAAAACGGCTATCATTAGCCCTCCCCTTGGATGATGGTATATTCATGTACCATCATAGAGCATCTTTTCCAAAGAGAGTGCTTCAGAGTCCTTGACGAGATTTTTATTGTTTGGCCCCTCAGAATTTTGGCTAGAGTTACACTCATGCTTCATGTAACAATACTTACATGAGACAGTGGCCTTTTGACAGATCTTTGGTAGATCCTTTGGTAGAAGGCGACTCAAATAGGGCTTCAAGCGATACCCGTTTACTTTCCTGGAGTGCTCTTTCCCATTCAAGTCCATAAGTTGATAGTAACTTGAATTGAAAGCCTTCTTGACTATGTATGGCCCTTGCCATCTTGTTTCAAATTTGGCATCAAAACGATTATCGAGTCGATTGTCATACCTTAGCACAAGATCTCCTTCATTGATGCCTTTGTCCTTCAGTTTCTTGTCAAGCTTCTCCTTTGTCTGTGTGGCTTTCCTCTTATAGCACTCGTATGCTGCTTCTCTTTTCCACTCAAGCTCAGCTAAGGTAAGAAGTCAATCCATCCATGCTTCTTGATCATCTTGTGCTGATTTGCCATGAAGTCGCATTGTTGGAATGTTTAGCTCAATTGGTTGTAAAGCCTCTTGACCATAGACCAAGTGAAATGGTGTGAACTCCGTGGCTTCCCTATATGTGGTTCGATACGCCCACAAGGCACCATCCAAGAAGTCATCCCACAACTTTGTCTTGTTTTTCACCATCTTTCTAATGATGCCTGCAATGACACCATTAGCTTTTTCTACCAAACCATTTGATTGGGGATAGTAGGGTGTACTGTGACGATGTAGAATGTGAAGTTCTTCACAGACTTCTGTGAGCAATCCCTTTCTAAACCCTGGACCATTATCAGAAACAATCTCCAAAGGTGTGCCAAATCTACAACAAATGTGAGTGTAGACGAATTTGCTCACTGTCCTCTCATTTACCTTTGCCACATTTTGTGCTTCCACCCACCTAGTCATATAGTCTACAGCCACTAGAATGTAGAGTTTACCATTTTTTGTCCTAGGCAGAGGACCCATAGCATCAATGCCCCACTTTCAAAGGGTCCATTTGCAAGCACGATTTGCCTTGGACCATAAACCAATCTTCTATTCCCATTTACCTGACAATTGTGACAACTTTTACACCAATGTTGGACATCCACATGCAGACTTGGCCAAACATACCCCGCAAGCAAAATCTTCTTCACAGTTAATTCTTGGGCAAAATGACCACCACATGCTTCTTCATGCAAACCTTTTAGAATGGCTAGAATTTCCTCAATAGTTGGTACTCTTCTGCATACTTGATCCCTCCCTCTTTGATAGAGGGAGCCTTCTAGGAAGAGATATGCGCTTGCCTTCTTCATGAGTCTCCTCTTCTGAGCCTTCGTGAAGTCTTGTGGAAACTCGCCCTCCAAAATGTAGCTAATAATGGGAGTCAATGACTCCAATCCCTAGTATCTCGGTTGCTTGACAGTTGCTGCCACCATGATGACCTGCACTTCTTTCTCAACACATGTAACTACTTGCTGTGCAAGTAAATCGGCATCTTCATTCTGTTTCCTAGGAATATGATATAGTTGCACTTCTTCAAATTGATTAAACAATCTACAAATGGCATGAACTTTTGTCCGTAAGCTTTCATTCTTGCATGCCCAAATGCCTAAAATCTGTTTAACAATGGGAAGTGCATCTCCCTTTACCATGAGGCGTTGTATACCATGGCCAATGCATATTTTTAAACCATGAAGTAGTGTGTCATATTCTGCTTCATTGTTGCTAGTTGAACCTGGTAGATTGACCTTCTCTTTCATGACCACCTCTCCACTTGGGTTGAGCAACACTAGCCCTCCCCCTGCTTTTCCTGTGGCTCGACGAAAAGCTCCATCAAAGAACAAGGTAAAAGCATTAGGAATACTTTTTGGTGGTGGCAATGGTAGGGTCTTTACTTCAGGCACCTTAATCTCCTTTTCATGCACCCTATAAGTGAGAATCCCTGCCAATTGTGCACGCACACTATCTTCTACCTTGAAAGAGTATTGAAACTCTTGCAACTCCATAATCCACTTTGAGATCCTAGTACTAAGATTCATTTGAGATGACACCCAAGGGAACAAATTCTCTGTGGTGAGAATTACAAAAGGTTTTGGGAGCAAGTAGGATCTAAACTTCCTTATCGCAAACATGAGAGAAATCATCATGAGTTCTGCCTCCGTGTAGCCTCTCTCCAAAGCATTCATGACCCTACTAGAAAAGTAGATGGGTCGCATCCTGGTACTGTGGGGATCTTGTTGTAATAAAACTGCACCAATTGTTTCGTTCCCAACACTAGAGCTAACAAAGAATGTGTACTCCCAACATGGAGGCATGAGTGTTGGTAGCTCTGACAAAATGACTTTAATGTTACAAAATTACTCTTCAAGCTCATCAGACCATGCAAATTCTACTTGTTGTGTCAACTTTTGCAAAGGATGAAGCAACTCCGAAGCTAAGTGAATAAAGCGTGACATATACTTCACTTTTTCAATGAATGATATGACCTCTTTGAGATTCTTGGGTGAGGGGAGCTCAATAAGAGCCTTTGCCTTTGAAGGATCCACTTCAATGCCTTTGTAAGAAACTTTATGACCAAGCAAGATTACTTCATCCTCACCTATATGGCACTTGTCGGGGTTGAGTTGACCTCCCATGTCATAGAGCTTCTTTAAACCTTCTTCTACCCTTTGTAGATGCAATGATTTTGAGCTATAAATGCAAAAATCATCAATAAAAACCCTAATGGACTTTCCAAAGAATGCTTGAAACACCATGTTCATGAAGCGTTGGAAAGTTGCAGGAGCATTTGTCAGGCCAAATGGCATGACTCTAAAAGCATAACAACCCCAAGGAGTGATAAAGGTTGTTTTCAATTGATCCTCCAATGCGATACCTATTTGAAAGTAACCCGAGTAGCCATCACACACAGTGTACTTCTCATGACCAGCTACTTCATTTAGTATCTCATCCTGAAATGGGAGGGGAAAGTGATCTCTTTTTGTTGCCTCATTAAGTGGACGATAATCCACACACACCCTCCACTTGCCTTTTTCTTAGGAGTGACAACAACGGGAGAGACCCACTCTGAATTCTCCACTGGATAAATGAAACCTGCTGCTAGAAGCTTTCTTACCTCCTTGAGTAGAGCCTGCTCCTTAATGACTCCTAGCTTTCGTAGCTTTTGAGCCTTAGGTATGGCCTCTGGCTTCAACTCAATCTTGTGTTGAACAACATCTACTCCACGCACATCGGTGTAGTCTTTAGCAAAAATCCTCGGAAATTTCCTTAGCACACATTTGAACTCCTCTCTTTCATTCTTTGTAAGTGTTGTAGACAACATACCTTCTAACATTCCTTCATCTTCCACCTTTTGGTTCTCTTGGGAACCTACCTCTTCCAAACCTCGAGAAGAGGTCTCCTGGTTGTTTGGCTTAAACCTTACCCCCATGACTTCAATGGAGGACTCCTCTTCAGTAATGCTGCCGCTATTTTCTTCTTCTGAAGTGTTTTCAGTCCAATCTTCTTCCGTCTCACTTCGAGATGATTCTTCATGGAGCTCCTCTTGGCGTTGCTCCTTCATGTCAAAGACAACCTTCTTGTGATTGTCATTCCTGCAAATTAGCTTTCCACTCTCCCAATCCTGCAAAGCTCGCATTTTCATTAGCCATGGTCTTCCTAGGATAAATGGGTAACCATTTCCCTTGGTAGACATGACATAGAAATCCACTGCCTTCTTAATGCCAAAGGCCTCCACAAAAACATTTTTACAAATGCCTACACACCTAGCCTTGCTATTGTTTGCCATTTTCACTTTGATTTCAGGTGTCTCATGGATGTGCATGCCTAGTCTTTGCATGAGCCCTTCTGTCATGATGCAAATTTGTGCACCCCCATCCACTAGACCTTTCCTAACCAATCTTCCTTTTATGTAACAATCTAGCACAGGTGTAATATCCTCGTTCATTTCAGCATGTGCAATTTTTACAACAGGAAAACTCTCTTTTACCTTTCTCCTAGTGCTAACTGCCTTTGTTAAATCCCTCCTAACTTGTGGGCATAATGCAAGAAACTGAGGCCATGAGATATCAGGACCCTTACCTCGCATGTCTTCCAACAGGTTGTATGGAGCCATACCATGTCCAAGAGGGAAGTCTTGGAGATTGATACGACGTCGAGTCCTCTTAGCTTCCTTGGTCTCCTTTGCCTTCTTGCCTTGTCCATGGTCACTTTGTGATGGGACACCCTCTTTCTCTTTACCTTTTCCTCGGCCACGCTTAATGCCATTTGCTTCCATGTCAACCTCATTTGAGTTTGTCACCTCTACCACATGCACATTTGGATCTGGCAAAGGTGGAACTCCTTCTACCCCTTGTGGAGGTGGTCTTGGTCCATTTGGTCTTTGTAGAAGCCTTGGTTGTTGACCAGTTCCTTCACCTGCATTCATCACTGGGTAATTCAAGTTAGGTCTCCCTGGCTCCCCACGGGGCCAAGGACAATTATACATTCCATGTCCAGACTCTCCGCAATTCCAACATTGCAAGACTCTCCTAGGTCGTGGATCTCGCTCTTCAGACTTCTTTGCTTGTCCCTTTGGACCTACAGCTTGTGCAAGGTGAATTGACAGGCTGCTTAAAGATTCGTTTAACTTCTCAATTACTTTCGTTGTTACCTCAGGAAGCTCCCTCGATGTTGATTCTTGTGACTTACCTTTGGGTCTAAGACCTTCTATTGGAACCTCTCCCCTTAAGCACTTGAGTTTCCTATATTTCTCAGCAGCCCTAGTTTTAGTTGCATCAAAGGTAGGATGTGCACCCGCCTCAACTTTTACCTTAAGGTCAGGAAAGAGTCCGGCTATGAACCTCTCCTTCTTTAGAAATTCTGCACCATCACCAGGGTTAGCAACATTTCGTATCCATAGAGCCCAAAGACGTAGAAACTCTTGCTTGTACAAGTAGTAGTCATCTAAGTCTTTTTGCTTATGAGAAATAATGTCTTGCCATAATTTTTGAGTGTTTTGGGGATCAAAGAAGTATTTCTTGAAACGATTCAAAACTTCTGTGTAATTCCCCTTAACTTCCTCAGGCAAAGAGTCAAACCAAGTGCTAGCATCTTTCCTAAGGACCACCTCAAACATTTCTACACGTTCTTGATCACTTATTATCCTCTTGATACGGCAAGACATCTTGAAATTCGCTAAAAATAATTCTGCATCCTCTCCAGGCTCTCCAAAGAAAAGAGGATACCCAGACATTTGGCGTTGGCTTTCCATTGAATTGATTTCAAAGTGACACCCATTTTTGTTTATCTTTCTTAAAAAGATTTACACAATAATGTTTTCTAGCTTGCAATCTATTCTACAACAAAATAAAGATATTCACATCAAACGACCTATGATAATCAATAAGAGGTAGGATGACAGGGTTTGGTGATGCGAGAATTTCTCCTACTCTTTGGGCACCAAACATGAACACCATACGTTGTTGAAAATGGATTTTCCTACTAATTGCAATGTTTATTCTAATGTGTGGAGTGAAATGGAAGGGGAAAACCTCTATTCCTGGGCCATTATCCATGGTCTATGCATGACCTAATGCTTAAAACAAAACAAAAATATAGACGTCCAAACTAAGGTCGTACCTAATGAGAGGCAAAATAAAAGGATTTACTGAAGCGTTTATCTCGGCCAACCTAAGAGGACCTAAAATTCTACGAATGACACGTTGAAATTGCAACTTAGTACTAACAATTATGTGTACCTTTTGCCTTGCAATGGGAATGAAGGGATCATACAAATTTTCGTGATTCATGCAAACTACTTGACTATGCTAAAGGTTGATTCTACACAAAAATACACAAGCCGTCCTCCGTGGGGGCACCAATTTGAGGCGGTCCGGGGCGGGCAACAAGAAGAGCAACCTCTAGACACCCTTCAAGGCTCCCGTGCTGCTCAATGGAGCTGGGGCACAATACAACACAAACCAAAACAACAAACCCACAGCCAAATCCCAACTACACAAGGGGCACCACCTAGTTTAAGAGCGAACTAGGACGCAAAAGAGGAGAATCGTTAGAGCAACCCACAAACAAGCAAAGAATTTACACTAACCCTAACACCAATGGAACACTCTCATACACTAAAACACGAGAGAGAGAGAGAGAGAGAGAGAGAGAGAGAGAGAGAGAGAAAGAGAGATGGTGCTCGGGCTGCTTTGAAGTGTATCGTTAATGATCAAGCAAACATAAATATATATTTGTAAGAAAGAGAGAGAAAGGGGGAGGGGGTGCTTGTTGCATTAATACCTTCTTACAAATCTGTCATGACAAATCAAAGTGAGATTAGTATTTGTTCAACATAGCTTGCGTAAATTTCACCACAACACATCACAAGAAAAGCCACCCCAATCTCTGTCTTAAGGCCAGGGGAGTCCTCTCCACCCTGTCGCCCTCTTACAGTATGTGGGATTTATGGCTAGATTGATGACAACACCAGAGACAAGCTATCAAGAACTTAACAAAAAAACACCAAGACACTTACGCATCATTGTTGTCCATTACTTCACGTTGGAAGGGAGACAAAGTATCCAAGCTTAGTCCAAATCCACCCTCCTTGATTCAGCAAATGTTGGGCTTACACTAGTAGGAGAAATGATAGATTTCCTACTCTCAATTGAATGATCACTCTCTCTCTTACAATGGCATAGAGTTCCCTTGCTAATCCCCTATTACAACACATGCACATGCATAAGACAATGAGCTTCCACTCAAGAGCTCCTTCTAGAGAGGTTGAGCTTGGCTTCTCAAGCTATAGCATAGTGCTCTTGCTTATGGCTCCCCCTTTTGTGCTAGCCACACCCTCCTTTTATAGCAATTTTGAAGGCTAGGATTACTCCTCTAACCATGGTTGGGTTAGATTTTCAGCCATTTATCTAATTTCTTTTGCTTGGAATTATCAAGAAGTTGGTGGGGAAAGAGAGAGGAGAGAAATGGAGGTGATAGGACTTTTCATAGTGGGTTAGTGTTAGTAGAGTTAGTATTAATTTACAAATGGAATTGGATATTTACAATGGGAGTATCCATGTAGGATACAAATAAGGAAGAAAAACTCTTAAGAGGTAAGAAAAGGTGGATTTCTTACAAGGTTGATGCTCCAAGTGTCTTGCGTAGGGCCAATTTTGACGCTTGTTGACGGTCCACTAGCTTTGACGGTACATTTTTTCTCCACTCTTGACCTTCCTTGAGAGACAAGGTAATTGAAGCTGAGTAATCAACCACCATGATGCTGTCTTTTAAGAGAAGAAGCAGAATTTTGTGGTTTTTTTGATAGATATGGGTAAATTGGAGGAGGAAAAATGAGACTAGGTGGTCAATTTTGGAATGGAATTGTGTGTGGGAGGTATGAGTTCACCATGGTTTCTCTTATTCTTCAAGGTTGAGGAGAAGGTGAGTAGGGTGCAGAAAGGAGTGGTGAGAGAGGTGGGGATGATGAGTGGAGAAGTGTGTGTGAAAGAGGAAAATGATAAAGTGGAAGAGAGAGTGTGACTGCATAGCATGGGAAAACTGGGGTCCACTAATAAAATCATAGCTCACAGCTCGTAGCTCAAAAAAATATGAAAAAATTTGAGGCAAAAGTTCATCCCACGAGCTACAACTTTTGTTTGTATCACCTTTTCAAATTCGGAGAGCAAGTGAATTTTAAAAATTTAGCAAAACCGACCGTTTTTTTCCACTGCACAAGGTCCTTGTGGGGTCCTTCTTTGGATGATTCTTTTGAATACCTCCAAGAGTGAGCCCTCCATAGTGCATGTATGCATGCCACCTACCCTTCACCTTATTTGGTAGGTCTATAATTGAAGATATTGTTGAGATTATGATATAAGTGAATAGTCTAAAAAATATGTACATGTCAAATATAAATAATATAAGTGGAAAAAAATATAAAGGGGTCAAAAGAAATCTCTCTCATTATGAGGCTACCATAAAAAGATAAATATTTTTGGTGTTCTAATTTTTTAGGAAAAAAAACAAAATAGATGTAGGAAGGGAAAAATCACAATTGTGAAAAAATATACACATAAATAAAACTAGTTTTTTTGGATTTTTGTTGGGGTGGAGTTACACCAAATATAAGAGAAGCTTACATGAAAATATTTCTATATGGAATAAAGAGTATGAAAAATGGTAAGAAAAAATTGTGGTAATGGTGAGGCAATGTACAGAGCATAAATAGCACACACCTAGGTAGAAATATTTAAAATAATTACCAAAATAATTATGAAAAAAATGTTTTATTTAGGCCCTATATACAAAGAAATATTTACATACGCATGGGCCATAATATACTTATATTTTTTATTTATTTTTATTTTTTTGGCTCAACTAGCCCAATGACTAGCTCATTGAGGTTTTTTAAGAAGATATGGAAAAAGTCCCGTGACTCACGCACGCCTATGTACAGTGAAATGGTAGGGATAGCCACAGTGTTTGGGTGATTTTTGTAGGGTGAGGTAACTCACTATGGCAATTACAAAGAGCCGAAAAAACGGCTATCAGCAGTAACAATGTCTGATTGATGTACATCCCAACCAAAATGAGCTGCCAATGCACATAGAAAACGTACAGTAGTCATACGACAAGTGGGAGCAAAAGTCTCTTCATAATCTATGCCTTTTTGCTGTGCATAACCTTTTGCAACAAGTCGAGCCTTATGGCGATCGATCTCACCATCCGGCTTGCGTTTCAACTTGTAAACCCACTTCGTACCAATGGCCTTTTTGCCAGGAGGCAAATCACATAAAGTCCATGTGTCATTTTCTATAAGTGCATCATATTTTGATTGCATGGTAGCCATCCAATTTTCTGAATTATGTGCTTCATCAAAAGACAGAGGCTCCTCAACATCATGTAAGCTAGACACAGCCAAAGCATAACAATCTGATGCATAAGATGCATGGCGAGAGCCTCAACGAGTACGACTAGACAAAGGTGCATCCAATTTACTGTCACTCAAAGTGTGCACCAACCATTTTGGCATACCTCTAGCCTGCTCATTTTCAGCCCAAGTACATCATGCACATCTGCATCAGTAATAGGCTGATCTAAAACATTTTCAGAAACCCCTATAGGCTGTACATTTGCCTCATTGGAACTTACATTCGTATTTCCACCACTGAAAAGAGGCAACAAAGTGTCATAAATGTCCTGTGAGCTTACATTACTGTCTCTAGTACATGACAGCAAGGGCTAAACAGAATCTTCCACAAACACTACATCCCGAGAAACGAGAATCGTTTTGTTTGCGGATGATACAACTTGTAACCTTTTCTTTCAGCATTATAACAAACAAAAATACATTTGACAGCCTTATCATCCAATTTTCTACGCTGCACTTGTGGCACCAAAGCATATGCCAAACAGCCAAAAACACGCATGTGCTCAATAGAAGGCTTTATATCATGCCATGCTTCATATGGAGTAAAAGATTGCAAAGCTTTCGTAGGACACCTGTTAAGTACATAAGTGGCACACATGATGGTCTCAAGCCAAAAAGAATGCGGCAAAGCTTGACTTTTGACCATACATCGTGCCATTTCCGTCAGTGACCTGTTTTTCCTCTCAGCAATACCATTTTGCTGAGGTGTATAAGGCACTGTACATTGGTGTTTTATCCCACGACTAGCCAGAAATGCATTAAATTCATGAGATATATACTCCCCCCCTCGATCGGAACGGAGGGTGCCCATAGTACATTTCGAGAGATTTTCAGCCATAGCCAGAAATTGTTTGAAGCACATAAAAACTTTGGACTTCGCTTTAAGCGGAAATACCCATGCATGCTTGGAGTAATCATCAATGAAAGTCACGAAGTACGGGTAATTGCCCAAGGATGGAGTTTGCATGGGCCCACAAACATCACTATGCACAAGCTGCAACCTGCATGTGGCCCGAACTGAACCATCCTTTGGAAATTTAGAACGTTGCATCTTACCCAAAATACAGCCTTCACAAACATGTTTGATAGGTGCTTCAAGAGGCGGCAAAGAAGCAACCATATCAAATTTCTGCAAACGCAACAAACTGGCAAAATTCAGATGACCAAAACGTGCATGCCAAAGTTTTGCATCTGAAATAGCCCTTGAATCTGCAACAGCATTTGCAAAATTTTGTCCACACTTGTCATACAAAGTGAGCTTATACAACCCACGGCACAAAAGACCAGATGCAACAATTTCATTACCAAAACTGAGATCATGAACTGTACATCTATCATCCACAAATTTGACTACAAGTCCAAGTCTAGCAAGTGTGGATACAGACAAGAGATTCTTCTTGATCCCAGGTACATAAAGTGCATCAACAAGTGTGAATGAACTACCATTAGCAGCAGTGAGCACAATCTTTCCAACTCCCTGAACTGGATAAGAGGCGTTGTTGGCACAAGTGACTGAATTCCCATGAGGGACTGACTCGAGAGAGGTAAACAATTCACGATGTGAGGTAATGTGCTTTGTAGCACCACTTTCAAAATACCACACATGTGAATCTGCAGCAACTGACAAGCATGCATCATGGACAACAGGATTGTAAGTGCACTCTGCGCTAAAAGCCCATTCTATATCAACATCAGCAACACAGTCTTCTTTCACAGAAGACTCAATAATGGCTACATTTGTAGTGGAACCAGCATTTGCAGTGGAACCACCCTCTTTCTTCTAGCCTCTTTGGCGTTCAACTTAGGACACGACTCGACCAAGTGATCATTGGATTTACAATAATGGCAACGCATCTTCTTTTTGCCCTTATCACCAGAATTTCCAGAAGATTTTCTGCCAGCAGAAGCATTAGAAACAGAATTTTTTCCACTCGCAGCAAAACCATAAGAAGTGGCTGCATTGCTGTTTCCACCCTTTCTTTGAGAAGCAATAAAAGCCTGATCAACTGCATGTTGTCTAGTCCCGTTTTCTCTGGAAAGTGACTCTTGCAACAGCAATGTGCATAATGCATCAAACTTGACAACTTCTGGATTTCCTTGGGTCATAAGTCTCCAAGTACTAGTAAAAGTCTGGTAAGAATCTGATAAGGCATCAAGGACAGTCTGCACAAGGGAACTGTCTGAAATAACTTCACCTGCAGAAATAAGTTGCTCATTGATATCCTTGACACTAGCAAGGAAAGTGTCCATGTCATCTTCCTCATGCATATCTTCGACTCCAACGCTTTACGCAGCAAAGCAATTTTAGCCTCATTGCGGCTTGCATAAAGACCTGCTAGAATATCCCAAGCCTATTTTGCAGATTTTGTTGAACGGATGTGAGGAACAATGGTGCACTTCACAGACAGCGCAATCAATGCATGAGCCTGCGCATCCTTAACATCCCAACGAGCTTGTTCTGCCGTAGGCAAAACAACTCTAACAGCTACAATCCTTGTAGCAAGACGTGCAACATCCTTAACATCGCCTACATCCTCAGAACCAGGACGTACATCAATGCCCTGCACAATGTTCCAGACACCCTTTGACACAAGAACATGTTGCATCATATAAGCCCACATAGGGTAGTTCTCCCCATCCAACCTGTCCTCAGCAGCAAACATCTTGAACACATCTGTGTTATTGTTCTCAGCCATGGTAAATGTTGCACCTGATGTGAAAACTGCCCGAAAATAGGAGAAACGGAGCGGGAACAACCTGTGCTATATAGCACAAACCCTAGAAGACTATAAGGCACCTGTTATGCAGAAAACGGCACTGACAAAAATTCTACACAAAATGACGAAATAGCCTGTGCAGTACTGCCTGTAGTGGAAACGGAGGCCGAAATGAGCCCAAATCAAAATTCTGAGCAGACCAAGCTCCACCAGCCTTCCCAAAATATTTGTCGACCTGCGAACGCTTGCCAAAGCTCACTGAAATCGGATAAAGTGAGCAGGCGTGTGCTGGAGAAGCTATCGACTAAGCCCGGGAGGGCGTGACTTTCTCTGATAAGAATTGTTAGAATTAGGGTTGCAGAGAAACACACACAGCTTGGAGAAGACGAAGGAAGCTCAAGGCACACAATAGAGAGTGTGTTACTTAGTGTGCAATGGAAAGATAGATAGCCCTAGAGTGATGGGCGTATATACAATGCACGGGAAAAAAAAACTCCTAAAGAGGGAAAAAATGCCCCGGCGGTCCTAGTGTGTTCACACACATCACTACCACATGTATATCGTGACAGCTCAAAAATAGACAATTTTGGCCTAATTAATTAGAGAAACTAATTTTTTGTGCATGGCCTAGTTACCTTAGCTTCCTAACAAGGTTTCCTAGCTCTGATAATTACAATGTAATTATCTAAGTGTGTTAACTAATTTCCCCTTTATTTTATGATTAAAAACAATTAATTTCTACCTAATTAATTAGGTAGATTACTCAAAAAAATAAGATCTAATTACCCAGGCTTCTACATACTATAACCAAGCTCTAAATGTTATACTATAATTATTTAGGTTTAAAAACTTTTTTTTCATAAATTAACCATTTTTAGCTTAATATATAGTAATTAATTAATTAGACTACTAATCAAGCTTTAAAATTTAGTGATCAATAGTCTAATGATAATTTAAAGAGTAATTAATAATAGGAAATGCTTAATCTCCTCAATTAATAGTTTAATTAGGAGAATCTAATCAAAAGTTAAGCTATTTTTCTAATTAATCAAAAATTAAACTAATTACCTTGATTAATTACAAAGATTTTTTGTCTCTAAGTAATTTTTGATAGGAGTTTTTCTATACGCAAGAGAAATCTACCAAGACTCTGAGTCTGAGTTTTTTTGTGAAGAGGAGGGACCTTTTTATAGCTTTTTAGGGCTCATAGGCTGATTCTGGCAGTTCCTTGCACTTCAAGGCATCCCCGAGCTTCCCCCTAGAACCACTTGCTGCTAAATCAAGCCTGGGCAGGCTCATTACTGCTCCCCAAAGCCCCCAGATGCACCAAATGGATTTATGCTACTTTTATGACCCTTTTCATGATTAATTTTGAAAATATCTGTAAATATCTAGAGATTTTATGATAAAAGTCTTTTACAGCAATGATTACTAAAACGCTATAATTTATTTAATTTAGTTAATCAACAGTGTAAACTTCCAGGGGCCATAATTATGTCAATTTTTATCGGAATTCAATTCTGAAAATTTTTAACCATAGTAAAGTCATGATTACGGTTTTAAAAATACCAATATTTTCCATGGCCGAACAAATCTACATTGCTTTCTTAATAACATATCAATTTGATTAAGCTTTATACAATTCTTAAGGTTTCAAAAACTGAAAACCTTACACAGACAATAACTCCCATATCTCCTTTCTTCGTCGTTTTCTGGCTCATCTCACCGCATGGCCAATTTGACTTTGTTTGACTTGTTCCTTGCGATGTGACCTGTGCATTAGTTTTTGATTTGTCCATTGGTGTAGCTCCTCTAAGCTATTTTCTCTGTCCGCACCACCTCCATGTCGAGTGTAACTGAAATAACCAGTACGAGCTTGGTAGTGTGTTTTTTTCATGCCCTGTGTAGACCAAACACCCAAGCTGCCATGTTGCCTTGCAAACCAAGGCATGTGATTACAGATAATGTGTTGCACACAAATCATGTAGACATTATAAGGATGAGTATTCACAATTCAAAAGATTATCATGTCATCAAATTAATTACGGTACCCTTATGAATGTCTTGTGGAAGATCTCCACAGCTTCTTGAAATTTTGTATAGTCGCCATCAGTCCATGAGTTCAATTTGCAGAACTTGAATATTACGTCCAAGGTTTTTCATACCTTCACTTTGCAAGTCCTTGCTACACCATTGTCTGCATGGTCAACTACAGCATTGTGCAGATTTTTCCACCTGCTTTATCGTAATGCTTGTCTTTCTTGTGCACTTTGGTTTTTGCATTGTCTAGTTGTGGGCAATGAAAGGAAGAGCCGTTGTCTAGTTGTGGGCAATGAAAGGAAGAGTCGGGCTTTCACACCACCAATGGACAGCTTCTTTGGAACATCCCGGTCATTTTTCGATCTCTTTTCATCCTGCTCTATCTTAACATGTCCTCCATGCAGACCCATTTCTAAGGTGGTCATCTCTAAGGCTGAGATTGCCTTTTGCTTTTCAAAAAGAGGTCAAGTGGTCCAGGCAAAACAGATGTAGAGAAACATTAGTTTTTCTATTAATCTACAAAGTGCATGCATTGTGCATATGTGTACTCTAGATAGTGGGATATCCAAAATGGGTCGAAAGTTAGGGTTGTGCAGATGCCTATCCGGAGCTCTTCTCCAAAATGGTTTGTCAAGGATGTGAACCCCTCCCATGCAATACAAGCCAGGGCTTTCGCTTGTTGCTCCTTTGGAAACATTGTACATGCATTTCAAGGTTTTTAGGTCTCCAGCCATATGCCACTCTACATTGTAGGATCCCATGCCCTGCACATCCAATTTCTTTCCATTTCTCTATTCGCTTATTGTTTCTGGTATGTTTGTTTGATGAAAAACCCAATTCGATATATTGAAGTTCTCAATGGGCACTTGGAAAGATAATTTTGAACTTATTATAATGCACACTCAAAAGCATTCAACTGAAACATAACGATAAATTATCTTAAACATAACTTCTACGCACCTTGAACGTCGCAAGAAGGAAAATGTTGTGCTCAGAATGCACACTAAACTTTCGAGGATCATCTGGTCCAATGCTTGCATCCAGAGCTCTATTCCCAAATGTGATTGTGACTCGCTCAACCTTTGTTTCCTTTACAACAAACAATGTATGACTGCAACGCAATCATATCATAAAAAATATTGTTATAATTGTCATAAACCATTTCTTCTCCTTTTGGCGATTTGTATGTCGATTCAATGTGGAAAGGACTTCCTAGCTTTTGAAGCACCTCCTCGTTGACTTCACATCTTGTTTTTTGAATAGAGAAAGGGTTTGGAAGTAGTGTGTGCTTGATGCGGAACTTTTGACTTGTCTTTGCACAAACCTAAGTAAGAGGAGTTAGAAATCAAAACCCTTTTCTAGTGGAACAGCACTGCAAATGATGCTACATACTTGAAAATGGCAGCATATCCCTTAATGGATATACCAGCTTCATCCAAAATTGATTGAAACGTCCCGTGTAAAGAGTTGGTTCTCTTGTAAAAGGTTGTCAAGCTGTTTAGCAACGATCTTACCATAGCACTTATCATCCAAGAGGCCAGCTACATTTTTGCGATTCAATATGAACCCATAATGGGCCGAGGAGGTAGTAGGGTGAAGCAAAGATCTACGCAAGAGATGTGAGAGTTCATGAAGTAAGAGATGTGAGAGTTTATGAATATAAACTTAAGAAGGATAGATGCACTCACTTGATGGCTTGCACTCTTTTCTTGATTCCTCTCAAGCCAACTTTTAAGTCCTCGATGTCTCTTAGTTTTCTTTCTCTTTGGTGTAGACCTAGCGCTGTTTTTTTTTCCTCTGAGTTGTTGTGTAAGCTCCTTGATGGTCTCCCTGCTTCCTTCAACCTCTTTAGCACATTGCATGACTTGTTGGTGTAAGCGAACATTTTTGTTGTATACAATATCTCTCTCTTGTTGCAGAACGTCATTTCTTGTAGTCAACTACTTAGTGTAGCCATACAAGCCATGATGGTCATCTTCGACATAGTTCACTAAGGATAAAATATCCTTAAAAGGTGGAGTGCAGTTTGTGACGGAATGTTTTAAATACATTCTATCGTCCAACCACAAAGGTCCACATTTTTCATGCCCTGTGATCTTAAGTTTTCCTTTAAAGCTTCAGAAAGCGTCTGCTGTTGGTTTTTCTTGCATTGGGGTTCATACTCTCGTGAGAGCTTTATGTGCATGTGATACACATCTCTCCTATTCCTCATAGAATTTTTTCGTGGAGAAGCTACAAGTGTCGACTGAGACATGACTGATCGAAATTGTGTGCAAAAAGAGGTGGGGGCGATAGAAGAATGGCAATTTGAATATTGTGCACGCGTGAGAGAACGCACGAGGGAATGGGGGGAAGAAGGAGGTGAGGAAATAGAGCTTAGTTTTCAAAAACGCAGAAGATTGAAATATTTGGCATTGAATTCAGTACCCGCCATGCATAGTGAATTGTTATTTTGACTGGAATACTTTTTGGGTTTTTCAATAAACGTACCTTGCATGAATAAGATATCCAGATTTTAGAAAACATGTATGAAAAAGGTTTAAAATGAATTGTCTATTATCTCTCTCTACGCTGACATGGCATTTCTTACCAGGCCCAAATTTGAGTCCAAACGTTTCCTAATGGTTTTCAATTTTAATATGTTCTTTTTTAAAAAATACTTCAATGTGAAGTACCTCTTGGTTTGCTTGGTGATGCTTTGAAGATTTTCTTTGATGCTTAGCCAAGCTATTGATGTGGAGTGCAAAGCTTTGGATAGCTTAAAGATCTTTGAAGCTCCTTGTTGAAGTTCCCTTTTGAAGCTTATAATTGAAGCTCTTTGGGATTGGTTCAAAACTTGTGGGCTATTTTTGCAATGTGGGACTGTCCCTTACAAGAGCTTGGATCATTGGTATAGTGGGACGAGTCCCTTAGCAAGGTAAAAATTTGTGATGGCTCATGGGATAGCACCTCAAAATGTGTTGGGGACCTTTGAGGATCTAAGTTTGCGAGATCACCCCTTGGTAGGGTTTGAGGAAAAGCTAAAGCGGATCGGGCAGCGGGGCAAGCCGGGAACCTCCGGGTAGGCGGGGTCAGGACGGGCAGTCGGGCAGCGCCGTGGACAGGCGGGGACAAAGCGGGCAGCACTTTTGGGCACGGTGGGCATGTGCAGGCAGCCTCCAGGCAACGGGCAGGCACCCTACGGGCTCAAAATGCCTTTTTTTGTGCGCGTGATCAGCCTCTTACGAACCCGAGCAGCTAATTCGATGTAGTTTTCCACCAAGTTTGAGTTCCGTCCACGTCCCCCCCCCCCCCCCCAGTTGTCAAAACAGGATCTTGAACTCATAACCCACCACGTCCACACCAATTTATGGTATTTGTGCTAGGCCAAGGGGCCCAATGGGCTCCACGTGAGGAAAACTCCAAAAGAAGTTATTTTTGCTCGGTTTTGCAGGGCTTCACCCACAGAAACACACACACACTTATTTTAAGTACAAAAATTGGGCATAGGGATGAAGGAGTTCTTGAGCTCAGATTGAGGTGCTTGAGAGCCCTTTAGGTAGCTTATGAATGTAGATTTAAGATTATGCAGCCAATGGAGGAAGAAAAAGAACGTAGTGAAATTAATTGAAGACGCAATAAGTGCAAAAAAGGACCATAATTTAGTGAAAGGAGCTCTTAATCAAACTCGACCTAGCTATGGAGGGTAGTGGCTCAGTGGACTTTCACCATGAACTTGCCCACACACACTACAAGAGGTTTTTCATATTAGCGACACTTGCACTGCAACGCTCAAATGTTAAAATCCACGGCGTCGCTATGCAACAAATAGTATAGAGACGCTCATAGCGACACCGACATGGGTAAAAAATAAACCAAGAGCACCAAAGACTCAGATGTGAGTTTCGGCTAGCAAAAGAGGTAAACCCGCGCTCTCCCTCTCTCTCTCTCTCTCTCTCTCTCTTCTCCCCCCCCCCCCCCCCCCCCCTGCCCCCCACCCACACACACACACACACAAGGAGAAGAAGGAGAGCCGGGTATGCTCCTTCCCTCTCCTCCCTCTCATGTTCCCTTCCCCTCTTTCTCTCTCTCCCTCTCAATCTCTCTCTCTCTCTCTCTCTCTCTCTCTCTCTCTTTCTCACACACACACACACACACACACACACAGTGGGTCTTTGAGAGAGAGAGAGAGAGAGAGAGAATGTACACACATGCATAAACAAAAAACACAAACACACACATTGAATGTACAAAAAATTACACACACATGCATAAATAAAGACTGCATACACACACACATTGAGAGAGAGAGAGAGAGAGAGGAGAAAACACAGAGAGAGAGAGAGAGAGAAAACAAAGAGAGAGAGAGAGATAAAAAATAGAGAAAATATAAAATGAAATGTTATATTAAAATTTAGGGTTAGGTTAGATTTAAAATTACATTTAAGATTAAATTGGATTACATTTAAGTTGTATTTAAAATTTATGCTAAATTTAAAACTAGATTGACTTAAGATTATGTTAAGATTTCAAATAGACTTAAGATTAGGTTAGATTACATTTAAGTTAGATTACATTTAGGTTTAGGTTAGATTTGAAATTAAATTAGATTTAGGTTTATGTTGAGTTTAAGATTAGATTAGATTTCAATTTATGTTAGATTTAAGATTAGCTAGGTTAGATTTAAGATTAGATTAGATTTAGGTTTATGTTGAGTTTAAGACTAGATTACATTTAGATTTATGTTAGATTTAAGATTAGCTAGGTTAGATTTAAGATAAAATTAGATTTAGATTTTGGTTATATTTTAGGGCATGTCGATGAAGGAGGAGTTCCAGTTAAGCTCAAGGCTTTGCCCAAAGAGCAAACACTAGGTACACAACAATATGTATATTCTCATCAGAATCTGACACCTATTAACTCACCCACTAACCATGTTCAATTAGCTCAGAACCACCATATGTTCAATTAAGTTAGATTTAAGATTAGATTTTGGATTTAGTTTTTATATTAAAGTCTACCTTCGAGATTACGAAAAAAAATAGAGTTAGACAAACGGTGATCCCTCTCTACGGATGCAACTTTAAGTTGGAAAGCTTTTAACAGCATGATACTCAGATTGGAGGCCAACATGTAATGTGCTAAGTAATCCCTCGAACAAGGATTTGCTGTGAAGAGATGTTAAGATGTTGTGAATTTCTATAGCTAGAGAAGAGGCAAAGGGGTTTTGTCCACTACATGCACTATCATGTAGGCGTGGATGTGTAGAGCAAGTATAGGCATTGACCACCAAAGATGAGATTATACCCCGATGGTGCTGATCTCCATGCACCTCTAGAGCGAGGTGTGTGGAGATCGGACATGACTAGAGAATGTCACGTAGTTTACAGTGTGAACAAAGAGAGAGAGAGAGAGAGAGAGAGAGAGAGATAAAAGACGGAGGATGCCAATATAAGATTAAATTTATTTCTAGGTTACAAGGTTTTTACATTCATTATGAGTAGTGACGACGATGTGGGGCCGTCCAATTGAAACACCTATCTCTCAACAAGGATCTTATGTCCTTGTAATCAATGCAAGCATGCTGTGCGACGGACAAGACATGTTTCTTTGCAACACGTTCGCGAATTTGGCGAGTTTGATCCATCTATTATAGATCGAGTTGTTGCCAATTATAACTCATCGAACTCTGATGCTGGTTAATAGGCAGCAATCTTGCAACCTAATAGATGTGTTCGCAGGCACTTTGGTCAAGCAGCATACATGACGCCACAAGATGTAGCCTCTGATAGCTCGGAGGATGATCATGCAGACCACATTCCAGATGAGGCTATGTTTGAGCCCAAGATCGATGAAATGATCGAGACGATCATGGATTCAAAAAGGCTTATCTATGATGATATCAAAAGTGAAGCCGATACGCCATTGTATGATGGAGCACGTGTGCCTAGATTGAAGGTGCTCCTGCTTCTTCTCAACATGCAGGCAAAGTTTGGATGGAGTGACACTAGCATCACAGCACTTTTCATGTGATCTATTACAATGTGTTTACTTCAATAAAAAGATCTAGATGTATAATAATCTGATAGATTACTTACACAAGTGTACCGCATTTTTTTTGCTGTGTAGATTACTCAAAGAGAACATACTGCCAGCTACAAATGTGATGCTAGATTCCAGAGAGGAAGCAAGAAATATCTTGTGAAACTTGGGGATGGATTACAATTTGATTCACGTTTGTCCTAACAATTGCATTCTTTTCAGAGGGGAATACATAGACATGGAGGAGTGTCCGAAATGTGATTCCGAGAGATATCGAGTAGATCTCCACGGACAAAAAATTCCACAAAAGATTTTGTGACATTTTCCTCTGCTTTCTCGAATCAAGCATTTCGTTGAATGTAAGTCCATGACCACCCTAGCATCATGGCATGAGTAGAATAGATCTTCAGATGGTGTGCTATGGATTCCTGCAAATTACGCAGCCTGAAAACATATAGATGATACATGGCCGAATTGTGCCAAGGAAGCTCAAAATTTGCACCGCATAGGCCTGGCTATGGATGACGTAAATTCATTTTTTCAAAGGTCAACATCTTACAGTGTATGGCCCGTTGTCATCGTCAACTACAACATTCCCCCGTGGTTGACTACCAAGAAGGGGCACTTGTTTCTAAGCTTGATTGTGTCGGGGCGGTATAAAGTGAAGAATATGGATGTGTATCTTCGTCCACTATTGGAAGAGCTACAACAATTGTTGATTGGTATAGATGTGGTGGATATGAGCCGACACACAGGTCGACGGAATGCTTTGATCAGAGACATTCTCATGTGGACCATGCATGACTATCTCAGACTAACAGAATGCTCAGGTGATTTATACTCATACTCAAACACTATAAATCTTGGTTTTTCTCAAGCTTATCTATTGTCATGTGTATACATGCAGGGCTTCAAACAAGCGGAGACAGAGCATGTGTCACATGTGGACCTAGACTTAATGCACGTCGGGTGTCCTCACTGAAGAAGCAAATCTACGAAGGTCATCAAGCATATCTTCTAGAGAATCATAAGTTAAGCGACGGTTTTTTGAGAAGAGAGCCACCAAGGATGTCTGCACAAGCATGGTTAGAGCAGAAGGAGCTGTGTGATGACGGTTTACCCCCAATCATGAAGAGACTCTCTCTATGGTGAACAAGTAAGTCTGTAAATATTTAACATCCAATTTTAGAAGTTATGTGCCTGGAAGCACTCGTGTAAGTTATGTAGCTATGGTAGGTGATATTTCATCCTGCAAAGTCTGCATCAAACTGGTGGTACGTCATAGAGGTAGCCCCTTGTAGTGCACAGATGTATGAGGGCTACCATGTGCCAATCACAGTGGCATCAATGGAGGAGATCGGAGAGGATGCTCAGTCAAAAGCTATTGAGGTGGTGCCAGACGAGCATCAAGCTGCTACTCTCTATGGGGTGCATGTAGAGGATCTACAAAATGAAATGGAGGACATCTACCTAAACGGAGAGCTCTATATAGACATAGGGAGTTATGCTGAGCTATGCGAGGATGAGAGAGAGACCTCTTAAAGCCATAAACATTGTATTTGAACAATTTGGCTCCGTTTTATAATGTATATTGTATTCATGTGGCTTTTTGTCCATTCTTGTCTATATGCTATACTTGAGAAATTTAAATTGTGTTTAATCGTCATTGCTTCCACTCCAAGTCGAAGGAGTCCTCAAAGGGCAGGCAGATCTTGCTCTTTTAACAAAGAACCAGGAAGCGTGCATTGCTACTCGCTAAGGTTTAATTTGAAGATGTCTTGAACTCGTCGCACGAATCCCTCCCCCTTTATGAGTCCTCTGTGTGTGTGTGTGTGTGTGTGTGTGTGTGTGTGTGTGTGTGTGTGTGTGTGTGTGTATACACAAGAATCTCTCCCTCTATTATCTATAGTATAGATTATAACTTGTCCATATTTTTTTCTCCATTCAATATTTTAAATGTTCGTGTGTTTAATGCAGGTATGGATGATGATGATTTTCTTTCTTCTTTGTCACCCTAGCAGACGAGGTGGTACGAGGAGCGTCATCACTCTGGAGCACCATCACGTCACTCCACTCCTTCAGCGTCTCCCTCTATTTTGAAGCATTCAGCACGCTCCGAAGCTTCGGTGTGAATGAGACGATCTTCACACTCTTTTAGGCACTGACGCTCTAGTGGTGGCAGTGGCGGTTGTTGTGGGGATGTTGCCGTTGATGCCTCGACACCACCTCGTGTCCGACGAGGCTCCTTACCTTTCCCTTCTTTGTCCGTCCCTACACCTGCCACGGCATCGCCATCTATGCCAGGTTTTGCGCGGCTATCGACCGTTCCTGGCTACACACCACTAGCTACTCCTCCGGGAGTCACCCCAATCGACACTCCTCGCTTCGGGGCCCAGACTCCAGTGGAGACACTTGACGTCCGTACCTCCATCGAGATGCCACTAGAGAGACACCACTCGAGACCCCTGTCGAGACACCCAAGTTCACGCGTCACAGGTGAGAGGGATGGCCGTACTCGGTCAACATCAGCGACGGGATCATCTTGGATGACGAAGGCAAGAGGTGATCTTGCGCATGCGCAGTCTTTGCTCTTAGGTGTTTCGACACTCATACTAAACACCTAGAGTGAAGTGCCAAATGAATTAAAAGACAGAGGCATCAGCATACTGCATGACGAGTTTCCCGTGTCAAATCGGGATGAGAGCTTCAATAAAGACCCGATGAAGATTCGAATGCACGAATATTGCAAGCACAAGTGTTCTGAAGTACAAAAAGCAATAAAGCATGGGTGAAACAGACCTGATTGGCTTGCCAAAGAAGATTGGAAGAATGCAAAGCGAGCAACACGCAAAAATCCTGACAAGTGGAAGCAACAAAGAGAGGCAGCCAAGACGCGAGTAGAGGTAGGGAGCTCGCACCACTTGGGATGCGGCGAGTGGACATCATTTGAGGCTGATTTTGTAAGTGTTTTTGCATGATCTTTAGGTTTGGTAGTTACGTCTATTTGTACTTTTAAATTCTAACAGAATATATTCTTTGTATGTTTTGAACAGTGGTCTTGACAAGACGTGACCCCACACCATACGAGCGCGAGTACGCAAACAGAAAGGGCTTAAACACGCTATTGGACATTCTCAATTCTTGCGGCGGCATGGTTAGCATTTCACTTTACTCGAGTATTTTACATTTATTGTATTTTATTGATGAGCTAAGAAAATAGATTGTATTGTAATTATATGTTTATACTTACATGAAGTCTTATTGTTTTTTTGCAGAATTCGACAGATACGCCGCTTGGACGCGATGAGACGTCTGATTAGACGACGTCAGTCTAGCTGTAGCAAGATAGCATTAGTTTTCTTTTGTCATAACATGTATAATGAGATGACGTATATACATCTTTTTGTAACTATTGAAAAACGATGTATTTTCTGAATAATGACAATTGTGTTGTAACTATTACATTTACAAAGCTTAACAATCAAGTGATTTTGCCTATGATGTCTATAATTGTCATTAACTTTCGTCAATTCACTTTCGTCCAATTACTTTTGTCAATTTTGCATCTTTATTCTGCAAACAATACTATGCATGATGGAGTTAATGTTTATATTGTCTTGCGGGTGACTACTTTGGGTCTATACCTTGCACTTTCTTTCAAAAGGTGAATCTGTGCTTATCTTGGATTCATTTAGGTATACTTTATTCTGGAAACATTCAATATGGTTGATGGGTGGCAAGGCATTAGATTCATTTGGGTATACTTTATTCTAGAAACATTCAATATGGTTGATAGGTGGCAGGGCATTCAATGCATTGTCACCCAGAAAATGTTACTCTCGGGCGTCGCTATAAGTGTCTCTATATAAGGTTATGCAACATCGTTATAAAGCGTCGCTATAGAGGAACAACAATTGTCGCAATAATCGTTATTATGGGCGTCGCTATATAGCGACGACTATAGCAACGATTATAGTGACATTCCCATAGCGATGCTTGTAGCGACGGTCTTAGCGACGCCGGGGAGTAAAAAAACCCAATGTATTTCCGTCGCTAAAAGCGTCACAAGTGCACACAACCTCTTGTAGTGACATAGCTTAGTCGTGAATTGATTAGAGGGTAGAAAAATCTAATGAAAATGCTAATTATAATTAAAGATTGATAATCATACTAACACAAAAGCATGGTAATAACCTGAGCTAGCACACCATAGCTCTAATACCACTTGTTGAGAATGGGATCGTGCTAGCTAGGGTGGATGAAAGAGAAACATAGTGCAAGTGTGTGAATGTGTGTGTAAGCAAAATTATCACTCAAGTGAATTACGTTCCAAGATAGAATAAGCTTGGACTCATAAACACAATCTTGAGTATTGACTTAGCTTAGCACAGGCTCACCATAGACAAGCATGTAGTGCAAACTTGAATTGTGTTATTTATTCATGAAAGTGAGCTTTAAGTAGCTCTACAGCTTGACTCCATTACATGTGGAATAATTCATCCTCTTTTCTCCTTGACTCACACTTTAGGACAAAGGTCACACTTTACAAACCCTTTATCCCAACGTTTTCCTCCTCAAATATGTTTTGCACTAGGTTGACAACCGAAACTCCTTGCTCCCTTCGACTATGACAATATGTAACACCCCCCCTCCCTCTCTCTCTCTCTCTCTCTCTCTCTCTCTCTCTCTCTCAGCTTCGATGGATGTTCTATAGCAACGCCCACCAAGTAAGACTAGTTAGTTACGCTAGATGTCATAGTTAACCTTGACTTTGCAAAGTGCACTAATTAGATATTATTGGAGAGAGCAAATATGACAAGTTCCATGGTAGAACATTACGCATGCAAAAAGTGCAATTCAAGCATGTCAACTTGAATAATTGCGTATAAGACTGACTACAAGCAACATGACTATGGATTTTTTTCATTAGAGAAGAAATTTAACACTATAGTTAAAGCGAGTGTATCTGCAATATTCACAAGATATATGAAAATCTTGTGTAGGCATCATCATTGATTTCTCTCAAACCAAGAAGCTAAGTGTTTTATTCAGTGTACTTGATTGTTTACATTGTATGACATTACCACGCTCGTATTATGGAAAACCCAACCAAAAATAAAAAGCACCGAGCTTACACGTATATGCACAGTGTTGACCTGAATTCTACACTTTCTAGCCCTCTGCCATTGTGTGGCTCCTTACCTCCTCCTTTCCTTGGCAAGGGCAGAGGATGTGATGTGTGACAACATCCCAAAATTTTGAGTTCTTGTTGGGGATAGCCTTTTCTTCCTTGGGAGCTAAAGGCTCTTACTTTTGTTTATCTACAAGGTAATCTGTGATCAAAAGGCTCCAACAATAGAAACAATAATTACGAAGGTTTCTCTAAAGAACTTAAAGAATACAAGATACGTCCAAATTGTTCAATGCCAAAAATCCCCTTAGCACTGCATAGAGGGCAACGAGGAATTTCAAACTCTAAGTAAAACTTTTCGAGCAATCATAAAACCGAGTAAAATCTAACGAAATGCATACAAAGAACAAACTATAAAAGGTAACACCTAGCATACCAAACATATTAATTATATATCATTGTCCTTAAACACGTCTAGCATTCCTCTTCAACACCTCAAGCGTCATCTCAAACGTTAAGTACCTATTTTGTCTTGAGGTTATGTCGGGAGGGAGGGAGGGAGGGAGGGAGATTTTCTTAGTGCACACTATTATGGCAAGTGCTTATACGAAGAGCTTGCTATTCTTTTAATTATTTTTGGCAAAGAATGCTTGGTTTTGGGAGGAGGGAGAAGAAATAGATTTTGCACTGACCTATTGGTAGGTTGGATTCAACATAAACTGAATTGAGATTACCTCTCTCTCTCTCTCTCTCTCTCCCCTCCCCCCCCCCCCCCCCCCCCCCCCCCAAACAAAAAAAACAAAATAGTAAGAATTTAAAAATTAAATAGCATGATATAAGGTAGCTCCACATCAATTGCCCACCATTTTAAATAAATCTGACCTATCTCTAGCAGCGTCTCGTAGCCACCTTTGCACACACTTTGCTTAGTCATCCCACCTCTAGTTTGTTCCACTCAGCTTGCCTTTGTTGTTCCGCTCAAGAGTCGCTCTTGGATCACCATCCATGATCATGATCGCTAGTCCAATTGGTAGTAGGCGTTGCTCACTAGACACCGCATCTCAAAAACTTTGATCGGACTTGCACTAGCACCCCAATGACCTCTTGTTTTGCATGGCTTTTCCTAACATGGCTATGGATCTAGCCCTTGTCACGTTTAGCGCTTTATTCAACATTGAGTTCACTAAGTAGTCCTAAGTCCCGTCCAATGGTCCTCAAGACTCCCATGACAGAGCAAGCCGTGGAGAGGAAATATGTGTAAAGAGAATCTATCGCAAGCCCAAGTTAGACATATCGACAGTAGCATGCTACATAGGGCAACCATTGAAAGAGAAGAGTGGGTTGGTGATGAGCAGCAAGATGGCAAGCAACTTAGTGAGCTTGACAAAAGCGGAGGAGAAGGCTTGGAAGAAGGCAGCATGTGACCATCCTTTCTACATAACCTTTGAAAGGTCCACGTAGCGCACTCTAACTGTGATTGGCAATGTCCATTAACAACGCGTCCACATCACCTTCAACAATGAGAAGGACAGAATTGGTTTTACGCCAAATTCCGGCTAACATATACAGATTGATGTGGTATATATGCAAGATGATGTGAGTGTTTGAATTGAAAGGGTTGTCGTAGACGTAGTTCTCAAAAAAAAAAACTCTAACAAAACCACTCTAAACCGGTCTGCGCCAACGTGGACTGGTTCAAACAAGATTTAGGAGGGTCTCTATATTAGGCTAGAAGGGTTGGCGACGAGTAGCGAGATGACAAGCTTCTTAGGTCAAGTCGCGATCTGTGAGACCCAAGTTAGGCGACCATTGAAAGAGAATAGTGGGTTGGTGATTAGCAGCAAGATCCCAAGTAGCTTGTCTGATCATGTTGTAGTAGTTCTCAACAAAAAATCCAAAACCACAATCCGCACCGGGGCGGACTGGAGACAGGGTTTAGAAGGGTGATCTCTAAGGTCTTTTTGATGCACGGGCCGAGAGAGAGAGAGAGAGAGAGAGAGAGAGAGAGAGAGAGAGAGAGATCCTTTTTGGTGACCTTGTGAACCGAGATGGACACGTGTACAAGAAGCTTTGGTAAGAGCAAGAACAAGTCGCCCACTCTGTGCCATAGACATGGGCGTACCACCTTCCATATCCAGAAGAGTCGGTGTGCTGCTCATGTCTATCACAAGAAGTTTTGGACAAATTCTCACAATATTTCCCACATTGTGACTTACCTCAACATCATGAGCTTCTGTGAGGGAAGCACCGCATACCTAGCTAGGTTTGGGGGCAACGGACTGCCGGCCCGATGGGGGGGGGCGGGGGTTCCCTACCCCCCAATCGTACCTAGCTAGGTATGTGGTGCCTCTCGAACAGAAGCTCATGATGTTATGCATTGTATGGAAAACATTGAGAAAGACTCCGTTTTCCTACATGAGAAAATTTCTAAATCTTCTTGTGTGTATATCTTGTGTTGGGGTATAAAGCCCAATGTGGTCGCCCAAGTGGGCGGGCCGCCAGGTATGTACACATATTCTTTTGTTAAAAGCTAATAAGAACTCACTATGCTCTACACATTACAGTAGAGCGAGTTCACCATATCGTCATGCTCTTCTTCTCGCACTCTTTCTCGAGTCTCACTTCCGCTCGTACTCCTTCAACTGGTATCAGAGCTCAGATCGAGGCTCGGGGCAGCATTTGCAAGGAGCCAGAGTCACCTGCTCAGATTGGAGTGAGATTCGACAGGCGAAGACACGGCCCCAAATCCTGTGGAAAGCCCAAAGGGCTTGGTGTTCTCAGAATTTCATTCTGAGGTCATCTCAGCCACCGTTCGGCTTCGACAAAGTTCTGCGCAGGCCATTTTCGACTACGTGGTCTTGGCGGGTGCAGATCCGACTCTGCAAATTTGGGGTTTCGGCCTACGACTGCAAGTGCTGAGGATATCTGCATTTCCAGAGTGCTGATTTGTGGCTATCTACACAACGAAGGACGGCTTACAGTTCTTGGAGGCGTGTCACATACGACACGAGCACACCTACACACAGACTGAAGGCAACATCCACTAGTTCATCAGGTAGCTTGTGTTTGCTGCTTGATATTCCAGATTTCATCCTGACATTGAGATACTTCCACATGGGATGTATTGTCAGAGATGATGTATGTCTGTTCAGGGTTTGTTGGCTGTGAGTCACGCAGCAAACAACCGCCGCAGCAGTTACAGCATACAGTGGGAAATTTGTGAATGTATGACTTTGTGGGAAGTCTATATATTGTCAGATTTACTGCAGCCTTTGTTGAGGGTCGAGTGAGGTTTTATTGAGCTGGGGGATTCTCGAATGTTGAGATCCTTTCGGTGATACAGGTCTTGGAGCGATCCCTCCAGCACCCTTAGATAGGTAGCTAGGATGTATTGACTGTGAGTTAGACAGTTGGGATTGCATCTTTGCTTTACTGCCGTTGAGGCATTGTCGCAGTCTATGCTTACAGGACAGTGACAGGACAGTGAGAGACAGTACAGGTGTAGGACAGGTTTACCCACAGCTTACAGTGTTAGAGAGACAATGGTTTTTTGAGCTGGTTTTTGGTCTGTTTTTTAGTACACCAGAGCCATTTTAGAAAAGAGACTCTGCCAAAATTTCTACAGAATCTGAAGCTTTCTTGGTTCATTTGACATGTTGATATTGGTTCAGAGGTCAGTTTACAGGGGAAACTTTGCCGAATTTTTCCCATGAAAGTAAACTACTGTGAAGCATAGCTATGGCTGGATCACAGGACACTGCTCTTTACAATATCAAGAAGCTGGATGGAACCAATTTTCCATTGTGGAAGAAGCAGATTTGGCACGTGTTGGTACAAAAGAAGCAGATAAAACCTATAAAGCTCAAGGGGATAAAACCAGAAGATATGGACGACGATGAATGGAGCGAAATGGATGAATTGGCACTTTCTACCATTATCCTGACTTTGGCAGAAAGCGTTTACTTAAATGTAGCAGACGAGATGTCGGCTTATCAAGCATGGACAAAGCTGAGTGATCTTTATGAGAAGCAGAGTGCAGCTTCACAGGTATACTGGCTTAAGAAGCTTATTGACTTAAAGATGAAAGAAGGGACCCCTATGTCCAATCATCTGAATGAATTCAACACCATCTACAGTCAGTTGTCAGCTCAAGGTGTCAAGTTTGATAAACCTGTTAGAGCTATGTTCCTGTTGATCACATTGCCGAAAAGTTGGGACACTTTTCGCACAGCTTTGAGTAATTCTGCACCTCCAGATGGTTTGACCATAGCAGGTGTAGAAGGCAGTCTGCTTACTGAAGAAACCAACAGAAAGACAATGGACAAAGGAAAAGGAAAAGCCTTAGTTGTCAGGGGAAGTACCAAAGAAAAGTACAAAGGTGGAAAGAGGAATCAATCTCGTAGCAAGTCCCGCAGTGCTAAAGGCAAGAGTGACATAGAATGCTACCATTGTGGCAAGAAGGGTCACATGAAAAGAGATTGCAGAGAATGGAAAGCAAAAAAAGGCAAAGAGAAAGCTGAAGACCATGGTGAGAAGAACAAGTCCTCAGTGAAGATTCAAGAAATAAATGTGACAAACACTGTTGCAGAGGATGACAATCTAGTGTCATGAGACATCTACTTCTTGAATAATACAATGGACTTAGCTCTTTTTACAGCATCTGATGGAAATGCATTGAGTGACTGGATTATAGACTCAGGGGCATCACTTCATGTGTCTCCAAACAAGGAGTGGTTTACTTCTTATGTGACCACTAAAGATCATGTTCGGCTAGGCAATGGGCAGACATGTGAGATCTTAGGTGTTGGAAATGTTCAATTGAAGTTTCAGAATGGCTCTTATTTCACGCTGAAGAATGTGAGACATGTTTCCGCAATTACAAAGAGCTTGATCAGCACAAGTTTACTTGATGATGCTGGCTACGTCACCACTTTTGGACAGAACATGTGGAAGATATCCAAGCATTCTATGACAGTAGCACATGGAGTAAAGTCTGGCGGACTTTACATGATTTATGTATCAAATGTCTCTAAAAATGTAATCAATGTAATCGAGCAGCCGAACGTTTCTTTGTGGCATAGCCGGTTAGGACATATGTCCAAGAAGGGAATGGAAATCTTGTCTCGTTCTGGTTATTTGTCTAGCTTGTCATTTAATGATTTTGAATTCTATGAACATTGTCTATATGGTAAGCAAACACAGCAGCCACATAAGCATAGAAGCAGTAGAAGAGATACACAATTGGCACTTGTTCATAGTGATTTGTGTGGACCTATGCCTAACCTATCTCTAGGGGGAGCTTCTTACTTTATGACATTTATAGATGATTACTCGAGGCAAGTATGGGTTTACTTTCTCAAGCACAAGGATGAAGCGTTTATTGTTTTCAAAACGTTTGTGACACTTGTGGAGAATCATAGTGGCAAGAAGCTTAAATGCTTACGCACTGACAATGGTGGAGAGTATGTTTCAAAGGCCTTTCAAGACTTTTGTGAGTCAAAAGGTATAAAACGTGAACTTACTGCTCCTTACAATCCTCCTCAAAATGGTGTTGCTAAGAGGATGAATAGGACCATACAAGAGAAGGTCAGAAGTATGTTGTCTAATGCACAGCTGCCAAATGGGTTTTGGGCTGAAGCTGTACCAACAGCTGTTCATCTTATAAATAGATCTCCTAGCAAGGTTTTGCAGAAGGATTTAGTGGCAGAGATGGTATGGTCAGGCAAGGTGCCCTCATACAAGCATCTCAGAGTCTTTGGCTGTGAGGCATATACTCACGTTGCAAAGGAATTTAGGAACAAACTTGAGCCAAAGAGTAGAAAGTGCATCTTTCTAGGCTATGGTAATTCTGGTGAGATGGGGTACAGACTTTGGGATCCCGAATCCAGAAAGGTTATCTGTAGCAATGATGTTCACTTTAATGAAGCCAAATATCATTCTAAACCAGAGAGGGTTGAGGAGATTAGAAGAGTTGTCTTCCAAGAAGATGGACCTGCACGTGCAAGACAAAATGTCAGGGCTCTAGAGGAGCAAGGACGGGATAGAGTGGAACCACAGGTTGTGGCTGAGCCTAAGCCACCTATTGTGCGTAGATCTGGGCGTATCACGCGACCTCCTGATAGGTTTGTTCCATCTATGAACTATGTCGTGTTGACTGATTGCAATGAGCCTTCATGTTACAAGGAAGCAGTGCAAATGAAGGACTCCGAGAATTGGCAATTGGCCATGCAGTCAGAAATGACAGCTCTGCATAAAAACCAGACATGGAAGCTAGTTAAATTACCACAAGGCAAAAAGGCTCTACCTTGTAAATGGGTTTACAGGTATAAGATCACCGCTCAGGATAGTCAGCCAAAGTACAAAGCAAGGCTTGTTGCCAAGGGCTTTAAGCAAGAACAAGGCATTGACTTTGATGAAGTCTTCTCTCCGGTGGTCAAGATGACTACATTGAGATGCTTTCTTGCATTGGTTGCCATATTAGATTTGGTGTTGCACCAAATGGATGTCAAGACAGCGTTCTTGCATGGTGATTTAGATGTGGAAATTTACATGCAACAGCCAGAAGGGTTTGTTGAGAAAGGCAAGGAAGATTGGGTATGCCAGTTGTTAAAGAGTCTTTATGGCTTAAAACAATCACCGACGGCATGGTACCATAAGTTCCACAAGTTTATGCTTTCTCAAGGCTACAAACGTAGTGAGTTCGATCACTGTCTATATACAAAGAAGGCCAAGGATGACAAACGGCTGATCCTTATTTTATACGTGGATGACATGTTGATTGTTGACAAGCACTTGGAAGAAATTTCAGCTTTGAAGTCAAAGATGACAAAATCGTTTGACATGAAAGACATGGGTGAGGCGAGTCATATACTTGGTATTCGCATTGAGAGAGACAGATCAAAGAAGTTGATTTGGTTATCTCAAACAGAGTATATTGACAAGGTTTTGCAACGTTTCAATATGGAGAAGGGAAAGGCATTGAGTGTTCCATTGCCACCATATGTGAAAATAGCAAACAAGATTATCTTGTGTCTGAGGAAGAACAGGCTAAAATGGATAAGATTCCATATGCGTCTACAGTGGGTATTTTGATGTATGCAATGATTGCTACTCGCCCAGACATTGCATTTGCAATGGGAGTAGTAAGTCGATACATGTCAAACCCAGGCAAGAAACATTGGGAGGTAGTGAAAGGAATATTGAAATACCTGAAAGCTACAAAGAGTATGCGTATATGCTATGGGAGTCAGGAGCTAAGTGTAGTAAAGGGTTTCACAAACTCAGATTATGCAGGTGACTTAGACAACTGAAGGTCTACATCAGGGTATGTCTTTACATTGGCTGGTGGAGCAGTATCATGGCATTCCAGAATACAAGATTGTGTTACTCAGTCTACTACAGAGGCTGAATATGTTGCAACATCACAGGCATGCAAAGAATCAATTTGGCTTAATCGACTAGTAACAGATTTGGGAATCAAAGAAGAGATGCCTGTGTTATATTGTGATAATCAAAGTGCTATACAATTGGCTCACAATCCAGTTTATCACTCAAAGACAAAGCATGTGGATGTGAAGTATCATTTCATCAGGGAAATGCTCAAGGATAAGCAACTTCAACTTGTCAAAGTTCACACCACAGAAAATCCTGCTGATCTACTTACAAAAGGGCTTCCCTCAAAGAGCTTTGCGCATTTTCGCAAGCAATTAGGTGTAGGGTAGTACATCACTTCTCTACATCTCTTGTATATTAGCTTGTATAGTAGCTTCTCTCACACTTAAAGTACCACATTGGACTTTAAGTGAAAGGTTGTTGGGGTATAAAGCCCAATGTGGTCGTCCAGGTAAGTGGACAGGCCGCCAAGTATGTACACATATTCTTTTGTTAAAACCTAATAAGAACTCACTATGCTCTACACATTACAGTAGAGCGAGTTCACCATATCGTCGTGCTCTTCTTCTCGCACTCTTTCTCGAGTCGCACTTCCGCTCGTACTCCTTCATCTTGCCAAGCACATTTTCCATTATAAATGGAGTGTAAAAGCAATCAAGAGAAAAACCAAAGGAATTGGAAGGTTGCACCATTAACATCTATCATAGTTTTTCAAAAACAGCTTTAAAGAGGGGACGATGGCTTAGTAGTGTTTGATGTCACTGAAGAAGATGAGTTGAGATTCTTTATCCAAGGAGGGGCATTTTGAGCTACACCTTGAGAGGATAAAATGTCATCAAAATTTCTACCTTTGTAGCTATGGAACGTTTTTTTTTTTAATTAGCCTCTTGCTATTGGATGGTAATCTTGATTTTTTGTTATTATCAAGCTCTAGTGGTGGTTTCTAAGTGTATTAAGTGACGATGTAGCTATCTATTCTTGGGTGACTCTTTATATATATATATATATGTCTATATATATATATATATATATATATATATATATAGAGAGAGAGAGAGAGAGAGAGAGAGAGAGAGAGAGAGAGAGAGAATACTTCATATAAGTAATTCTCTTGGCCATGTCAAGTGAACGAAAGCACTAGTGAAGTAGTTTCTTTGTAACACCATGTTGCATGGTCCATTGTGTGTTCTACAAATTCACTTTTCGAGGCCACTTGTAGTGCTCAAAAAAAACCTGGGTTTAGTGTAATCCTATCTACAAAGTTTGGATTTATCTATAAAATTTAAATGTGAAGGTAGAAAAACTACAAAATCAGAGAGATTTAGTGTAAAAATCTTCAAAATTAATCAATTTACCTTTCCAATTTCTCATATGCAGGTTTGCCAAGTTTTTGGAAAAAAAAAAAAGATGAAGTATTGGAGTGAGCCTAGCCACCTTCCAATATCAAACTCTATAGTGGAGACTCTGCAGCAAAGCATGGTCATTTGCTAATGATGGTGTTGATAGTTATTCTTTGGGTTACAAAGATCTCTCTCTCTCTCTCTCTCTCTCTCTCTCTCTCTCTCTCTCACAGAGACACACACACACACACGGTGTGCATAGCTCACTTGGGTAGGTTTGCTCGGTTTTCAGTTTACTCGGTGTTTTGTAGAACTCGTTGGCAACTACCATGATTAATTGAGATGAGTCCAATTTTGTGTTTTTGGCCAAGTACATTCCGGTTTTTTACCAACAGCCTTAATCAATGGATAACATACTAAAGGTAAATCTAGTGAGTGTCAACTGAGCACCTAAAATGCACTCTGTGCATCTTCAAACTAGAACAATCAGTAACTCTCCGGCATATACTGAGCTTACCCATAAAAACTGTAACCAGATTCCCAATGCTGCTACATCCAATACTTAAGGAACCTACAGACTGATCTTGTCGTAGACCTTGTCGCATAATTAGGAATAGAGGCTTCATTGCATATTGCGAAGTGACTTCACAACCTTTTGCACTTGAAGATGTACCCCCATTAGTCTTAGGAGAGTGAAGCAAAGGCAAACGAGCTCCTATTTGGTGAAGGCAAAAAAGAGTTCATATTTGATGAGAACTCTGTTGTAAGCGTTGGCACGGGTAATAGCAAGCTCAGAATGCTTTAAGATTGCAACCCATTGCTACTTCAGACAACATTAAAGCTTTGCTTTAATCCAACAACCACATGCCCAAATGATTAATACTGTCCTATCTTATTGACAAGAATCGGATGTTGACTAGCATGTAAATTGCAACCTTGGCGATAGGGTAAAGGTCCCAAGTTAAGGACACTCAAATCTTGTGCCAAATATTCTCTCACCAAAGGAAATTTATGGCTAATTTGCTTTGCCTCATCATGGAGATTCAATATAGACAAGCTTTGAATGACACAAATCCATATACAGAAACATGCAAGAAGATTGAATTTCTCTTGCAGAAAAGTAAAATAGCTTCATGAAGGCATGTTGGTATCACATAGCTACCAATTAAAAGGCTACTTTTAAAAGGAGAGATAACCTTTCACCACACTTGGAGGGCTTAAAAAAACGCGAGCGATGAGTCCTTACTGTCCAGAATGCAACTTATACCTCATCAATCTGATTCTAAACAGAAATTAAAAAGCGTGGTTGAAACACAGAGTTCTGCCATAAGTCAGCTGCATTATTATAGTGGCCAAGGGTGTATGGGCCCTCCATAATGTGTCACGATTCTCAAACTTCAACCTTAGAGACAGCCCTCATATACACCAACATACACCAGACAAAACCACTCCTCTGTGACCATACAATGCAATTAACATTCACATACAACATTCGACATCCTAGCTCACGTACAGGGCTTACACTCCCCATCAAAGAGACGACTACCTTCACAAAATGTCAACAAATTGTATGAACAGACTACTGCATATGCACACCCACACATCTTCATGCATGCATATACTGCATTGCGACAAGGAGCAACTCCATAATTTCTGGTACATAATTTCTCGCAGATATTGCACAATGGCGATTCTGGCCGCTACATGCATAGTGACAAGGAGCAAGTCCATAACTTCTGCTACATAATTTTTCTCACAGATATTGCAGAATGGCTATTCTGGTAGGATACGTTTGAAGTCCCTCCCCTCAACTCTCTATCTCTCTCTCTCTCTCTCTCTCTCTCTCTCTCTCTCAACACACACCTACAGATTCTTGTCGGCACTCTGTATAAGGCTAAGGCATGTAAGCGATAGCATGACACCACACTCTCGCCGCAAGGAAACCCTAGTTCTTCGACGATCCTACTCCTTATATGCTGGCGCTGGGCAGCCTTGCAAGCAAATTTCTGATCAGTGCTTGCACGAAGCGTTTCGGCTCATAAAACCAGAAATGTGTCAGTGACAGAAGGTACCAGGCCCACCATCTCACGATCATGATGATGATGATGGTAAAGAGGCGGCACCTTCCACTGCCCTTCCTCTTTCCAATCCTTGCCAAAACTTCCCCTGCAAACAGCCCATTCGCAGACTCTCTCTCTCTCTCTCTCTCTCGCCCGAGCGCCTGGTCCTCTTTCTCGAGAATCGTGGTCTCGACATTTGCCTAAATGTGCTTTTATGGCCTGCCATCACCCTGACCCAAAGGGATGAGGCCTTAGTGATACCTCCCCTTTAAAAAGAAAAGGTTATTTTTTAAAGGGAAAATTACCAAAATATTCCTTTAACTTGTGGAAATTCCCAAAATACCCATCAAATTTCAAAAATTCCCAAAATAGCCTTGTATCTAATTTGGTCGGATTATTCGAGAATCCCTAATCTTTATTCCTTTTTAACAATTGAGATCCATTTTTGAGTGCTTAGCATGTAATTTATCACAAATTACCTCACCAAAAAAGGCGATTATGTCTAAAAATAATGAAGCGTTTCATCTCCAAAGCCTACATAACCAACTCAAATTCTAGTTTTAGCAGCTTGTATCGATAGACAATCACTCTTGTTATGAATAGCTACAAACTTTTTTATCTTTAGAGAAATTTAATCTCACGACCGGAGGTATTTGGGAATTTTGAAAAAATTGAAGGGCATTTTGGACATTCATGAAAAAATATTGGGGGTATTTTGGGATTTTTTGAAATTTGAGGGGTATTTTGGGAATTCTCATAAATCAGAGGGGTACTTTGGTAATTTCCCCTTTTTTTGAAAATAATCATTTTTTTATTGGTTGGTGGTGATACCTCTGCTTTCTGCTAATGAAAAAGGGAAGGTTATTTTTTTTAAATGGTAACTTTCTAATCAGTTGGGGAGACAAAAGGCTATCACTACAAGAACTAGCAAATTTTCACATCCCCAATTGAATCATGGAGAGGAGACTCATGAGTTATCTCTACTTCTCTATCTCTATCTCTCTATCTCTATCTACATTATAGTATAATGGCTAAATGATCCCCTTCACACGTATCGACATATGCGAGCACCTTCAGCTTTACAATGGCAACAGGAAAATTGGGAGCATGCAAAAAAATTTGAATTTGAGGGCCCACTTGAAAGAGAGGAAAGCAAAATCAGAAGCACCCTCCACTCAAAACTTCAAATTGTGAAGGTGAAACTAGACGCCTCAAGGTCTAAAGCAAAGGATCTCTATTTGGCTTTGACACAAGCTGAAGCAAAAGTTGTTAAAGGGAAGACCCTTATCGGTTCTCTGCAAGAAGATGTCACGATGATCCACAGTCGCACTACTACGGTAGATGCCAAATTTTTAGCACAAATCTCCAAGTCCCTTTGTAACGCAAGCTGAAGCACAGATTGAGATGATGAAGGTTGAGAAACAAGCCTTTTAAGAGGAACTATCTTAGGCGCATGTGCTAAATTCCACTAAAGATGCAAAGGCCAAAGAGTGCATTGAACAACTCTCTCTTTGAAGCAAGTTGAAGCAAACCTAGAAGTCGTATATGTGGAGAAGAGGGCATCACAAAAGAAGCCATCACAATAGATATGCGGGGCCATTTTGGCCTTCCTTCACAAGCATTCCAAGGCAAAAGGGGAGGAGGGCTTGCTTTTGAGGAGGAAATTAGAAAACCAAAAGACATCTTCCTTGCGCTCGATTAGGTGGAGCACTGGAGACCATGAAAACATCACTGAAGCAAGCTTTGCACTGTGCAGAGATGGTGGAGGCTTGCAAGTTATCCGCAAAAATTAAGTTGAGGAGGTTGAGAGAATGAGAGCATCGGCAAAAAGAGAGAGCTTTGGTGTACATGACTCAACAGAACCTTGATGCTAAGAATCCCTTCATGGACATCAAACCACCGCCATCATCAGTGCCTCCAAAGCCACATTGTGAGCCTTTAGGGAATGTGCTTAATATCAAAATCTTTACAGCAAGGACCAAAACCTTAGTTTGTATTAGGACTCATAGGTTGAAGAAAACCAATATTACAAATTTCTTTGCATTTTATTAGCATCATCATATATACTATAGTAAAATGGTGGTGAAGTGATCCCCTTTAGACATGTCGATATATTCACCCACCTTCACATGTTACAATGGAAAGGGAAAAACTGGGAGTGTGCAACAAATTTGAGTTTGAGTGCCCACTGGAAGGTAAGGCCCGCTTGAAGATAAGGCTAGGAGATAAGGTTGACTGATCATAATTTGGAGGGGAGTTGTTACGAGACTGGGCACCCTCCTGTTGTAGTGGTTAGCTGCAATTGGGATAGCTGGCGTAATGGTTAATTATGTGCTGTCTATTTATTTTCTAATTGAGTTGATGATGATTTTGTAGAGTGGAATGCGGGGAGTTGATGAAGAGGCGACGGCAATTAATCTTGGCCATTTTATATTTGCACAGTATCTTAGAACATCATTTCAATAAGCCACTATGGCTCTGTAAATAGTTGTAGTGGGAACTCCCCTTATGGGTCATGCAAGAACTAATGAGCTTCACTCATTTGCAAAAGTAAAGTGGTTGTAAAAGAGGGGCCTCAATTTTTGGCACCTTAAACTCAAAGTAATATATTAAATACCAACTCCACAAGAGAGGTGCCGTGGAGTTTGGGGCTAGATTTAGGCCTTTCTCTTGCAGATTCTCTTCTCTACTCTCTTAAGCTATGGTTATTTTGATGTGTACTCTGTAATCTAGTCTCCATCTCTTACACCTCCTTACAAGCATGTCTATGTCAATTCTATGTTTACTGTGTGTGTGTGTGTGTGTGTGTCATAGTTTAGGTGAGTGTGTGTGCTTGGAAATTGGAAGAAGAGGTGGACAGGTTGATGGTGATTGCTTGGAAGCTTGTGTTGAATAGTTTAAGCGGTCGATCTCCCCCTCTTCTCCCAACAGTGGTATCAGAGCATCAAGGTTCGATTTAATCGGCATCAAAATTACCTTCAAGAAGGAATTCCTCGAATCGACAAACTCCAATTTGCAATTCATCGATTTGCAAATCAAAGATTCAAGAATTCGTGGCAATTCAAGAATTTAATCGGTCGAATTTGCAAAGAAAATTTTGCTTGGTCGTTAATCAGCGGCGAATCGGCACCTAATCGAGTAAGAGTCGAACGAGCAAGGAATTTTGAAGAGATTGAAGAAGCGGTGCTCAAGAACGAAATTAAAAGAACGAAGATGGTGATGGTGTTAACCCTCACGGCACACGGACACCCTATGATCTATAAACGTTGTATTATTTAGAGTCAGGTACCGGGCTTGTCGGTCCAATAGGGAAAGGTAGAGTGATCGCCGATGAGAGGCGCACTCTAACACGAACATGCTAGGGTTAGTTGGCTAAGCATGGGCGCCCAAGTGTGAATGGGGTGAGCTCCTATAAAAGCCAACTAAACCTAATTTTTACTCATTCTCTCATTTGTGCAATAGAAGAGTGCTCTTGCTCCATCTCCATCTCCATCTTCTTCTTCTTCACCTCCTTGTGTGTGTGTGTGTGTGTGTGAGAGAGAGAGAGAGAGAGGGAGAGTGTGTGTGCGATCGAGCATTACGAAGGCACGACGGCGGCGAAGCGGTTGAGCGCGGCACGACTGCAGCTTCTTCTTCATCGCGGCGAGGAATCCACCATGAAGGCGAGCGTAGAGCGGTGAGTGACACACCCTTTGCTTTCTTGAGCTTGCTAGTTTAGGCTTGTTGTGTGCTTGGAGCCATTTGTGGCTCGCACACGGTGTATTGGCAAGTCCCTTGCTTCGACAGTGCGGCAAGGAGCGCACATTTTTGGCGCCGCTGCCAGGGATATGCCCTACACTAAGCTCGGTTAGCACTTTACACTTTCTTGTGGTGCAATTTCTATCATAGGAAAGGCAGGGAATGAGGGTGTGTAGTTGTGTGGAGATTTCTGTTTTTTGCGTTTTCTACGTTTTCTGGTTTATAGTGCACAGTTAGCATTTCTTGCGTTTTTGCATTTTCTGCATTTTTTGTCAAGTTTCAATTTCTGCAATTTTCTACGTTTTCTGTGTTAAATTTTTTGTCAAGTTCCAATTTCTGCATTTTCTGCGCTTTTTCAATTTTCTGCATTTCTTGCATTTCAATTTCTACAATTTCTGCATTTCAATTTCTGCAATTTCTGTGCGTTTTCAAATTTTCTGCATTTCTGCATTTCTGCATTTCAATTTCTGCAATTTCTGTGCGTTTTCTGCATCTCTGCATTTTTATTTTTTTTAAAAAAACCCAAAAAAAAAATCGGAAAATAAAAACGCGAGTGAGCGGGCGGTGAAATTTTTCGAAAATAAAAAACGTGACTCTTAAAACGGACGGGTTGGTTTGTATAAAAGATAGATTGGGATCGTATGCCCAAGCCCAAGCCTCAGTCCTCAGTCTTATGATATATACTAGACTCACTCTTATATATATACCCTACTCCCTCAAGAGAGAATGAGAGCATGTGGGACAAGTCCTCCACTCTCCTCCTTTCTCTTCCCACTTGCACCCTTAGACTTTCTAGTTTGGGCCTAGTTCCCTACTGGAAATTGACAGTTTTAGGGATTCCGAGGGCATAGAGTGACCAAACGGAGGGCTGTAAAGCACGGCACGACCCTCTGACTGATAAGCTCGTTTCGAGCTATCACACGGCCCATTCCACGACACGCTCTAAAAAATCTAGCAAAAAAAACAAACAAAAAACACGCTAAAAACTAGTCAGAAGGCCTCTAGAGCAGCTTTTTGACACCTTAGGGTATCAAAAGCACATGCACTTACGCTCTGGGCGAGTGTTAGAGCACGATCACATTGGTAGTGCCTCTGTTCATACGGACACCCATTACCCATCCACGATAAGCTCTAGACCCTCAGCGGGGACACAAGGTAGCACCACCCAAGACCCTAAAATAGCCGCTAGTGATTCCTCCTTCGACTCAGAAATCATGGAAACATACCCTACCCAAAACACTGAGAGAGAAGGCCATGCACCTCCCGAAGCTCCACAGCCTAGTACTAGTATGTTTAGCCGTTTCATGGAAACATTAGGTAAAGCTACTCGCTCGGAACCTGATGCAAATGAAGCACACGAAGGGGGTGGGGAAGTGGAATCTCCTTTCACATCGCATGTGGACCCCACACCCCCAAAGAGTGTCCATGTGGATATCCTACCAACTTCTTACCAAGAAGGCCCTGTTGAGCTGCCTCCTTCAGAAGTTCCCTCTAGAGTACCGTTGGTGACAAGTAAAACCACGGGGAGCAACATTGCTTCTACCTCACAAGAAACCGTTAACACGTCGACTCTAGAAGGATTGTTCATTAATGACCATTGGACATATGACCTCCACACTGAGGTGTTGATGAATCTACACTCTGGCCACGCCTACCATGTAGGATGGATAGAGATTGTACAATCCACCTCTAGTGCCACGAGCATCGAAGATCAACAGAAAATGATCTGTAATGTTATCCATGGCATTATTCAATCAGAAAGGCAAAACCGAGGGGTAAATATACTCTCAACTGGCCCCATGAGATTTCTGGATACGAGCAAGGCTCAACAACCTACTCTATCACAAATGGAGACTCCTCTAATGAGCCCCATGGACCCATCTTACGTCATTTCACCTGGGGTCTCTATGCAAACTGAGCCTCCGAGCAAAAACTTTAGCTTCCCTAACTTGGCTTAACCCTCTATCAAGGAAAACACAGTGCTCACTCCAGGGATAAGCCTGGCAGAGAATGTACCGATGACATCTACGGTTAGCGCAGTGCCACTACCTAGTGTCGTATTACCTAATATGGGGCCTCGACCATATGTGCCTCTAGCCCCTTATGCACACATGGCCCCCACACCTCCAATTGTACCACTTGCTTATGCTCCTTGAGTGCCGCTCCCTAGCCCTTATCCGAGTGGACCTATGCCCGGTTATGTTCCATATCCTGCATCATCCACACATATGCCAAGACCGGTACCCGTCCCTCTCCCACATATGATTCCAAGAGTACCTCCACCGGCCCTGCCTCCTCACATAGGTGACTTGGCAGCGTTTGCTCAAACCATAGGTCGATCTATCGCGGAAAATATGCGTCACGCATCTGATAGAGAGCCTAGAAGTAAGGCAGTACAAATTGCCAAACTCACGCAAAAATTCAATGGGGACGAAGATGCTAGGAAACACATTGAAGTGTTTGAACAAGTATGTGATTCCTTAGGGGAACGCAACGAACTACATAAGTGCAATGCCTTAAGCTTGACATTAAGTGGGAAGGCTGGAGATTGGTATAGAACCCTAAGGGTGGACGAGAAAACAATCTACCCTACCCTTCGAAGGTTGTTTCTAAAGGAGTACATACGAGAAGGTGTGCTTTGGGGTGTAGCATCTCAGCTACAGAAGGCCGAACGTAAGGAAGGAGAGTCAGTAAGGGACTTCATTAGTCGTTTAAAGCACCTAAAATCTCGTTGCCCTGTAAATGAGCGTTTCAACAATAACCAACTGCTTGATCGATTCATTCGAGGGTTGAGGAATGAAGGAATCTATAATGGACTAGTGATTAGAGGTATCACAACCTGGGAAGATGTCACTGCCAATGCAATCCAATTAGAGGACAACTTGATGATAGCAGGCATGAGGGTGTCTACTGACACGAGATCCACTAGCTCACAAGCCATTGAGTATGAACCCATGACTGCAAAGCCCATTGCCAATGAGCCAAAGGTATTTGAGACATTCTTGACAGACCTCACCAAGGCAATCCAAGAGTCTCTTAAGGATAATCGACCCCCTCAAAATAGTCACATGTATCCAAGAAGGGAGCAACAATGGTGTTCCATTTGCTTAGGTCCACATAGCACTAGTGAGTGCCCTACGTTTAGAGTAAAATTTAATGGAACTTGCAACGCATGTGGTAGGTATGGTCACCAAGCTAAGGATTGTTTAATGATCAAACGTATGATGGCAAATAGACCACCTGTAGCCTGGACGGATGCGCCTCGAGCTCCTGTATTGATGCCTACTCCACCTGTTGAGCAACTACCGCAACACATGGTCCCTAGATCTCAAAATGTTGTACAAGCTATACCACTACCACCTCCTGTGCTAGGACCGCAGCCCCCGCATCCAAGAGTCGCCCCTATGAACCAAGTGGGTTGCGAGCCATCAAATGCTTATCCAGATGGCTGTGAGGAGGAAATAGACACTAGTATTGCCTACGGACTTGATACATTGGAAGAGTGTCCTATATACTACATGGAAGACTGTTGGGGGCAAGTCAAGCCGGTTTATCAAGCTGCTGCTCTCGCATCCAGAGGTCAAAATATCAACACCCAGGCTAGGAGGCCACCTCTTCAATGCTACGAGTGTGGTGGACCACATCGAGCAGCGGAGTGCCCTATTAGGCTGCAAAAGAATGCTGCACAGATGCAAATGAATCAAGGGAGCACGTCTGCAATGCCAATACTCACATGTAATCGTTGTGGCATAGATCACTTGATTGCCCAATGCCCCTATAACCCAAATGCACCTAAAATCACACCCCTGAATTTGGTCGAAATTGCTAGTGTGACATCGCCAATACCACCCGTCGCACCCGCTTATGCGATTACACGGTCCATGCTTCAAGGGCCAGGACATATCCTCGAAGAGAGAGATACCGCGTCAGTTATCCAAGCAAAGAAAAAGAAGACACGAAGGAAGAAGTCGCAGAATACGGAAAATTCAAAGCCAAGTTCCAAAACAAACATAGGAACAGGAGATGACCCCGTGTATATGAATGACCTCGAGGATGATTCAGATTCAGTCGAGACAATGGAGACTAGAACCAATACCACAAAGAGAAAGACCGACAAAGAAAACCGTAACATGGAACCAAATGAAAACCGAATAAGAGAAAATCATAAAGAGCCTCTGAAAACACCACAAGTGTTTCCAAATCCAATCCAAGACCCCCAAGATAAACCGCAGGGGCAAAAAGGGAAGAATCGTAAAAAGAAGATTGGGACGTACCCAAACCCAGTAGACGAGATTGAGCAGGTGAAACATCTAAGAGGTTTAGTGGAGGAGACTCAAAGGAAACTAGAACCAGAACCCATGCAGGTCAAAATTCATGACACAGTGTTTCCCACGCAAGTTCATCCACCCCACATGAACCATAGACCGTTAGCCATATCTAGTATCATTCAAGAAGGGAGTGAGGACGGGACATCAGAAAGTAAGCATACACCCTTCTTGTTGGAAAGGATGTTTAACGAAGGAATACCTGATCCCATTGAGGAATATGAGATTCCATCCTCACCAGTTCCTAGTCAAGGACCTACACCCTGCAAAACGCCAATGAATGTTGCCAAACTAGTGGACTTCATGTCTTCTGAGGTCCGAACCACGATCATAGCAAAGCTGTATGGAGATTCTGAGTTATTCCTTGCACTTCGAGCATTCCTTAACGGAGAGCTACGAACGGGATTACCGCAGTTTGCGCAACCAAATAGGCCTGACTCGATTATGATTGATGAGGAAAATCATGTGCAATCACTTGACTTAGATGGACACGAGTCTGTGATCGAGGTACCCTTTAACGAATTAGGGCAGTATTTTGAAGGCGACGAGTCTAATGCGACCCTACCCATCACTACCAAGGGATTAACTATAAAGGGAATTCTTGATGGTGGTGCGGGAGTTAGCATCGTTACAAAAGATTGTTGGGAATCCATGGGAAAACCCTGCCTCAGTGTTACTAACATTGTGGTAAAGATGGCAAATGGTACCATAGCCAAACCTATGGGGATGCTCAAGGATCTTAAGATCAAAGTTCTAGGACACAAGGTACGACATACGTTCATTGTAATGGATTTCTCTAAACACCTTATGTCATATGAAATGATTTTAGGACGACCATTCATGAGGGAAGCACAAATGGTTCATGATTGGTCTAAAAATCATGTCTATTTGCAATTCCAAGACTCTGTCCTTAGAGTGGATTTGGTGACTGGTAAGGTACACCCCTTAGGGAGTAAAACCATTATTGATCATCGCTCTGACACCACAGTTCACTCGGCCCCACTACAATATTGTTACACTTGTAAGAAGGATACAGACATTGGCCAAGATTCTTCTTATATGGATATCCTACCTGGGATGACTGAGTCGGACAATGTGGATTGGGTCCACCTAGCATCAACCATAGACACTTGGGGAAATAGGGGGACGACCTGGGTAACACCTGAGGGGGATGAAATGCCTGTACCCTTAAATATGCTACAAGCAATGCATATCGCTTCCGACAAGACTCATCCTAATGTAACGAAGAAAACATACAAGTGGGTCCCTAAAGCTTCTTTAGTGACCATAGCTAGTGCTAAAAAACAGAAGCCTTGTAAGAAACGTACCACTCGCTCCAAGAAAAGTAAGAAAATGTTGCGATGGATCCCTAAACGACTATTGGAAGCCCAAGGCTACTATCAAGGAAATGATCAAATCTGGGTGCCAAAACGTAGATTGTGCTCTTACCTATCACCTGACCCAAATGAGCCCAATCCCGTAGCTCCAAAACGAATCAATGATCGTGGAAAGAAAAAAATCACAGAATGCTACACACCCGCTCCCGAGCTAGTTTGGGTACCAAAGAAAGAACGATTTGTTCCACCTAGCTAAGGAAGGGGGGAGTCCCATGAAGATTCTAGCTCCTCATGTAATACATCCATAGAGGTAAAAGCTTCTACACAGCCTCCATCTATAGTAGTGGACCTCCATGAAGCTACAAAAGAATCCACACCTCCCAGTGTTCAAGAATCACCTAATGAACCACTTCAAGTTCGATCCTGGGAGAGTACCTTACCACCGTTGCAACTTGACGAGGCACCTAGGGTAATAGAAAACTACTGGCAAAAATCCTCACCTATTACCAACTGGAACAATTGGTTTCAAAGGGTGACAAGCTCATTTCAAATGGTATGATCTACCCAAGGAAGGGGGGAGTGTTTGTGGACATCCATCATTCACTTGCTTCCCTCTCAACCTTTTTCCCTGACCTCTTAATCTCCGATCTTAGGGAATGTACATATAAAGCTTTATACTCACAAAAAAAAAAAAAAAGAGCAAGAGCAATTAGCAAACGAGTATGCACAATAAAAGTCAAAACATTGACTCAGACCTACACATGTCACATCTGGTACAGTGAAACAGAAACCTATGTCATGAAACACCTTTGATCCTCCTCACTTGAGTGATGGAGGGTAAGGTAAGATTAGTACGATAGGAGTGTTTCTGTTTTAGAGTTGAGAGATTAGCGAAGTTCTCTTTTCCCACTAATGTGCCTCCTGGAGGTATTCCTTTTGTTTCATAGTGTGTACAGGAGCGTATTGCTATTGATAGGATTTGGATCTTCATGGAATCTTTATCTCGACTCACTCTTCAAATCAAGCGCGACCATCGACACAAACAGGTGTTTCTTGTCCATTAGCATTGCCCTTATCTTTTTGCATCCATGTTTGTCTGCTTTGATTGTGATTGGTAGCATACTATTCAGCGCATTGGCTTAGTATCAAACATTTAATTCAATGCAATCTTTTGTCATAATCACTTGTTTAGGTGTAAAAATCAAGCAGTCCGACTAAGCTAGTTTGACCAAGCTAGGTATTAGAAATCTTCTCTTAATACCGTGGGGAATGCCTTCCTAATAAGCAATGGTTACTTAGGTTCTTAATCCGATTTAGGCAGCATTGTATGAAATGTACTAGGGCTTTCTAGTGGGCTTAACCCTATTGACCTTTATCTTAAGTATTATAAAGGGAGTTTACTAATGTGATGAGCCTGGGGAGGGTAACAGTGTTATATGACCCCCCAAAGTTACAAAATTAAAATGATGAAAATGAACAAACACAAAAACAAAGTGCCACAATGTAAAATTTTAAGCTGGAAGAGAAATCTCAGCTTGATTTGGTACTTCACTCACATGTATCGCCTATGGTACTAGAGCCCTAGAGGTTCCTAGTGTGGGCGCTTTTCCTTGAAAAGCAAAAAACCCAAGGCATACAAAATAAGCACACACATCAAAATTGAATCAATGAGAAAAGACTTTGGGGGGTCAAAGAAAAAGTAATCAGTCAGGCGATGATTTCATGAGAAATTCCTTTTATGGTAGCTTAACTACAAGGTCTTCTAGATATAGCCTCTAGTCAGCCCTCGAACATGAATACTTGGCTCTCGCGATTAAACAACTTAATTGACTAATGAAAATTAAGAAGCTTACCCATGGTATTAATATTCGATCTCTAGTGCCTTTCGACCGTCAAATTAGCGACCCCAGACTTGTTTAATTTCGACAGTGCGGCAAGGAGCGCACAGATGGACGGCTTTGAAAAACCTTATGAGAATTTCAAGCATTAGGCGAGCACTTGAAGCCGATGCATGAAGAAATTCTTATAACAAGAAAGAGTGTAGTGGAGGAGACGGGCATCGATTCCGTTAATTATCGCATGCGAAACAATTGATTTACCCTTTCAAGAGGAAATTCTGTGCGGGAACCATCCCTTGCAAGCAAGGAAGCGTCGCCATCGACCCTGCTCAAACCTCACAAGGGTGGTGTCAATACAGGCGCCTAGGGAACTGCATGCTTTTTCTCTTCTTCCTCGGGGGTTGAAACGGCTGTTTGCAGGTCACCATCACCCTCCCTTTCCCTGGCGCAACATTCCTCTGTCAGCTCACTGCCATGCAATTCCTTTCATACTTTGGCTTACGAAAGTAAGGGCCTCAACTAAAAGGAGCCTTATTCTTGCCCAATAACGCCGCCGCCTTTTGAAAGCTTAACTTTCACTTATAACATAGCTTTAAGTTATACTTTAAGAGGGTGAAAAACGTCCATTGAAGTTTCCACTTTCAACTTAACCTTCACTTATATTTGAAGAGGGTGGTCATGTTCCCCCCCGAAGGTCGGGCGCCGCAAATCCAAAGGTCGAGAATAAATAAATAATTTATTCTTCGATTGATCTACCAACAGCATTCAGCACTCGATATCGCCCCGTCTCCATAAATTACGCCATTTATTTTTGGTCACTTTTATTCCATCGTCTCCCAGGACTCACATCAAGAGATTGAAGCAGGCGATGATAAATCGGAAGCTATCAAAGGCAGCGCATCATTATAGCAATTATTCGCTACGACACCGGGCACGGATCAGGCAGTGACCATACTGTAAAATTGTCTGTGTATTATTATTTTGGGGGTAAGGGAGACCGGACGCTACAAATTCAACTGGCTCGGTGACACACCGTCGGACCGTCTACTTCTCTGGCAATTTCCTAGCGCATCGCCATTTCGGACTGGACGCCACCACTCTTTCTCAGCTAAGTACATTACATTTCTGTTATTTACTTAATTTTATTCCGCATATTGCATCTGTGAATATCACCAAATAGCCTTTTTAAGCATTGATGATTCCACGTTACTGATGAAGGCACAAAAGCCACTTTTAGTTTTAATGTTGACAAACCCCAAAAGCACTCTCTCTCCAATGCAGACGAGTCAAGCATTCTAAACTTCCAAACAAATAAACTCAAGATAAGTATCTGCTTTGCAATCATTTACACTCTTATCAAAAACTCAAATGACAAGTTATTGACGTGTGACAAATTTACATCACTGAATTATTTACTACTTATGTGCTAACATCATTTGAAGATAGAAACATGTCTGTATAACAAATACGCCAATTTCTTCATAATAGCATTTACTTATTTGATAGAAAAGTGAAGTTTACAAGTTGCTATGGTATTGCATATCTTGTAGCTTTGGGCTTATTGGCCCTAGCAGGTACTAAATTCTTGGTAAAGTTTTCTTTTCAGATAATCACACTTGTGGCCACCTTCTGTGCCACCTTCTATGGTTGTAATGCAGGATATGCTAGGCATGAGGACTCTTAAGATCTTGTGCATTCTCCATGTCCTTAGCTCATGCTTGAATACTCACTATATTTTCGGTCATGGTCTTTATTTAAACAATAAGCCTAACCTTGTAATGTATTTTACTAGTTAATTACCTTCACACAGGCACATTCACAATGCATTTCACATTAGTCTTTTACACCCATTCCGAGGACCCCTACCTACACACCACATTTATGAAGACCCACCTTCACTTGTAGACCAAGAAGAGCAACTCATCCTTGATAAAATAGTTGATCATGAGACCACCACTACATGCACTGGAATGGTTTATAACCGTCACCTTTTGACTTTCAAAGGCCACCCTAGAGAGGATGCCTGAAAAGTTTTTTCGCAACTTTCCCGACCTTCTCCACACTTTCCATCACTCACGGTCCAGTTGATTTCTCTATTGAGCAACTGAGGACAGTTGCTATCCCTGGTGGGAGGGATGTTACGAGACTGGGCACCCTCCTGTTGTAGTGGTTAGCTGCAATTGGGATAGCTGGCGTAATGGTTAATTATGTGCTGTCTATTTATTTTCTAATTGAGTTGATGATGATTTTGTAGAGTGGAATGCGGGGAGTTGATGAAGAGGCGACGGCAATTAATCTTGGCCATTTTATATTTGCACAGTATCTTAGAACATCATTTCAATAAGCCACTATGGCTCTGTAAATAGTTGTAGTGGGAACTCCCCTTATGGGTCATGCAAGAACTAATGAGCTTCACTCATTTGCAAAAGTAAAGTGGTTGTAAAAGAGGGGCCTCAATTTTTGGCACCTTAAACTCAAAGTAATATATTAAATACCAACTCCACAAGAGAGGTGCCGTGGAGTTTGGGGCTAGATTTAGGCCTTTCTCTTGCAGATTCTCTTCTCTACTCTCTTAAGCTATGGTTATTTTGATGTGTACTCTCTAATCTAGTCTCCATCTCTTACACCTCCTTACAAGCATGTCTATGTCAATTCTATGTTTACTGTGTGTGTGTGTGTCATAGTTTAGGTGAGTGTGTGTGCTTGGAAATTGGAAGAAGAGGTGGACAGGTTGATGGTGATTGCTTGGAAGCTTGTGTTGAATAGTTTAAGCGGTCGATCTCCCCCTCTTCTCCCAACAGGAGTCCGGTCTAGGGGGAAAGTGTCATGAAAATTAATTTCTAACCTTCCAAATGTATTTTCCATCTTCATTTGTCCACTTAAGTCCAAAGAAAATAAAAAGAGAACAAGTGAAATTGATTAAGTGCTTATGGACCAATCCAATCAAAGGCTTGGGACCAAAAGGGGAGAACTCCATAAAAGAGCAAGGGGAATTGTTACGAGGCTGGGCACCTTCCTGTTGCATGTGGTTAACTGCAATTGGGATAGTTGTCTTAATGGTTAATTATGTGATGTCTATTTGATTATACTAACAGTGAGTGCATGATGATTTGTAGATTGGAATTCTCGGAGTTGACGAGGAGGCACCGACAAATAATAATCCTCTCACTCATTTATCTTAGCACAATATTTTAGATCTTTTATTAATAAGACACTATGGCTGCTTTGTAAATAGGACAGTGAGAACTCACCCTAAGAGGGTCATGCAATAAGTGGTGTGTTCCACTCATAACTAAAGTAAAGAGGGGCCTCCAATTTTTGGCACCAACAATAATATCAAATAACAAATACCAAACTCCACAAGAGGTGCCGTGGAATTTGGGGGCTGCAATCTTTGGGCCTTTCTTGTGTAGATTCTGTTGATTATCCCTTCCCTCTCTCTTATGCTATGTTGTGTTATTATGTGTACTCCATGATCATGTTTACACCTCTTACACACTTCTTATACTCTCTTACACTTTTCCCTTGTCAAGTTGTTCTCTGTGTGTGTGTGTGTGTGTGTGTGTGTGTGTGTGTGTGTGTGTGTGTGTGTGTGTGTGTGTGCGCGTGTGCGTGTGCGTGTATGTGTGTGTGTGTGTGTGTGTGTGTGTGTGTGTGTGTTGTCATAGTCTAGGTGTGTGTGAGTACTTTTGGTAATTGGAAGGGATAGTGAAAGGTTGACATGCAGAGGTGCAAGCAAAATTGGGAAATGGAAGCAAGCAACTGTTCTCCCCTTCCAACAGTGGTATCAGAGCTTTGGTCCAAAATATCGGCACGGAATTTTTAACTTTGAGAGAATCCTCAAATTGGCAGATTAATCAGCAAATTCTTCTACAAATTTTACAAATCGGCAACCTCAAATTTGCAAACCACGAATTAATCGGCAATTAATTGGCAATCGACCGCCAAATTTTGGCTTAACCACAGTCAAACATGGAACCTTGAGGAATTTTGTGATCCTGAGCTAGCATCGGATTCCATGGAAAGAGGATAGAAGAGGTTTGAGAGAGGCTGATTGAAGCTAAATTAAGAAAAGATCTTGATATATCAAGGATAAAGAGGAGTCAAGCACGCAAAGGAGAGATCCAAGACTTCAAACGTAGTACCAATGAGTTGAGAATCGACTTTGAAGGGTCTCTAGGATCAACCCCAACAACTCTCGGAATCAGGGTTTATTAAATTATCAGCAATAATTGGCTCTATCGGCTTGTCAACCAACTCTCGCGGGAATGTGGACCTATATTGAGCAAGCCCTGCTGGTCGTGCTACACCAAAACAAGCCCAACAACTCTCAAACTGGTCGCCCAAGGCTAGTGAACCAATTTCTCTTCTTGCTCGTGGGTCGAGGAAGCCCTCTGCACAGCAGGCGACCCTCACCGCTTTCCTCTTTGGCGTAGTTGCTATCCGTCTCTGCACGTTGCCAAGCTCTCTTTTGCCTTCACATGCAACTTTGCAAGTTAACTTAAAGTGCTAATTTAAGCACTGGTTGGCCGCCCACTAGATAGTAAACCCATCCCATTTTTTAAGTGTCAATTCACACTCCTCTCAACTCCTTAAGCGCCGTGGATACTAGCACTCAAAGCTTGGTCGCTTATCATTCATAGTCGTCGCAGGTCATCTTCAAAAAAATCCCTCAGCTGCCCACTCTTCAATCACCTTTCGGACATGGTTAAAATTCAAAGGCAATCTATTCGGAGATGTATATATATATATATATATATATATATATAGAGAGAGAGAGAGAGAGAGAGAGAGAGAGAGAGAGAGAGAGAGAGAGAGACATATCCTTTCAATTGGAGCTCCTTCAACATTATCAAATTGCTCAAGATCCCTCAAGTTATATCGTTTTCAACTATCGTGAGCCTAGTTACCCAACATTATTCCACCGAAGATTATACTAGATGACAATTTGAGTGACATAACGGAGGTCGACTCTACAAATTGAATTTTACAGTGAAGAGTAAAATTATTTTGGCAAAAACATCAAAGGCACTAATTTGGAGCTAGCCACAACCGATTCATCATATTTGAAGGCTGACAACATTCTTAAATTGTTATTGCCATCATCTTTTGGGGATACGGGAGATTGGACGCTGAAAAATCCAATCAACTTGCATCTGAATTATCAATCGATCACCGCTTTTGAACTTGCCATCGTACTCCGCAACTTGGACTAGACGGCCTCATCAAACCTACAAGGTAAGTACCCATTTATTTCTGCTTATTTCTTTATTTTTAATTCTTAAGCGTTACTTTGCATATCATCATATACATATACACTCACAGGCTTAATAAAAAACAAAAAAATATATATAGAAAAAGAGAAGAAAAAAAAGAAAAAAAAACACGCAATCATGGCACACCTTCCATAGGCACCCATAGTTGTTGAGTAGCTTGCCAATCTGCAACAATCTCTCATGTATGAATGTATGTGAAGGCAAGAGCTTTTTCTACATGCATAGAATCTGCACTGGCACCCTAGCAAAACAAAACTAGCTGAAAAGCCTTCACTTTCAAGGATTTTGATGGCACTAAAGATGCTAGCACGATTCTAGCATGTGTTAGTCAATTAGATGACTATTTTCATGATGAACATGAAATGGTAAAGTGTACATCAAATCATCTCACCAGTACCGCTGCATTGTGGTGGAACGCCACCAAACAGCATGGTAAAAGACCACGTACCTAGCATGCATTCAAAAAGCTAATTTTACCTCAATTTTTGCTGACACAGTATAAAGTTAAAGCATGACGCTAGTGGGATTTAATTTGATTGGGTCAAAATGAAGATGTACAGGGCTATATTGATCGTTTTTGGAACTGCTTAATCCAATTACAAGCTATTAAACATGTCACCCGCAGGAAATTAGAGCGTAAATATATATTTGGCTTAGCACTACAAATTGGTGGTGAGGTAGATATGTTTGCATTGGATTCATCATCAAAGGCTATTAATTTGGCCCTTAATGCAGAGAAGAAGAACCCTTAATTTGGCCCTTAATTTGACCCTCTCACATCTAACAAACTGCTAACACTAACCATAACAAAAGAGCTTCTTTCTCTCCTAACTTTGACATGAACAAACATAAAAGCCGTACCTTTTTTGGGAGACAAATTTGACAATTTTGCCACAACTTCTCAACCTAATGGCAACAACCACAGCAACACACATCAGCGAGGCAACCAAAATTCTTTCAACCAATGTCCTGCTCAAAACTCTAATGGTAATAAAAAGGTGAAGTGTTTCAAATGTTTTCAATATGGTCACATGAAAATAAGTGCCCAAAAGGTCTTGCTAAGAGCAATGGCCAATCCAATGGAGTCACGTGAAATCCAAACCAACGACCCTTCAACAATAACCGCCCCAACAGTGCTACTGTTAACCTCATCAAAGATGCTAATCCCGACGACAATGAAGTGGAAGCTAATTACGATGAGGGATATGATCCTAAGTATGATCACGATAACAATCCATCTTCAGGTACTCCTATATCTTCTGATACTTTGTTTAAAGTGCAAAGCACAATCAAGGATGAAAGTGTCACCATTCTTTTAGATGATGGAAGTAGCCATGATGTTATTTCTGCATGGTTGGCACAACAACTCTCTCCCTCTGAAATTTCTTCACCTCACAAAGTCAAAATTATTTTTAATAATCAACATTCTAACTGCAAAACCCAAGTCACTGTTGAAGTTTGCATTGGTGAATTTACACAAGCACATACATTTATGGTAGCACCATTGCATGGTCTTGATATGATTTTGGGAATGCCATTTTGTCATGAATTTGATCCATTGATTACTTATAAAACACGTACCATGTCTCTCGCACATAATAATAAAAAATTCTCCATCCAAGTAACACTAGCACATCAAAAATTTCCACTTTCTCTCATACCCAAGCCAAAAGAGCAATTCGAAAACAAGGGAAAACATATTTAGTGCTGGTAAATCAAATTTTCATTGAAACTAAAACCTCACATAACTCTTCACTTGATGATTTTCTCTTACAATTTCATGCATGATCTACCACCTGGAATTTCACCTTCACACCTAGAAGACCACAAAATAGATATTATACCGAGTAGTGAACCTCCTTGTAAAGCACCTTATCGTGTAAATCCAACTGCACACAGGGAGATACAAACTCAAATCATTGACTTGCTTGATCGAGGACTTATAAGACCTAGTAGTTCACCATACCGAGCTTCAGTACTTCTTGTTAAGAAGAAAAATGGGACTTTGCGTATGTGTATTGACTACAAGGATTTAAACAAGATCACCATCAAGAATAGGTTCCCTATTCCTAGAGTGGATGATCTATTAAAAAAACTAAAAGAGGTAAACATCTTTAGCAAAATTGACCTCGAACCAGGGTATCACCAAGTCAAAATGTTTGATCGAGATGTCTACAAAACTGCTTTCAGAACACAAACGGGACATTAATGAATTTCTTGTCATGCCATTTGGTCTAACAAATGCACCAGCCACATTCACACGCATGATGAACAAAATTTTCATTGACCGTCAAGATTTTGTGATTGTATTCTTTGATGAAATTCTTGTATTTATTAAATCAAAACAAGAACATAAAGAGCACTTAACACGTGTATTTGAACTGCTTTCACACAACCATTTGTATCTAAATCTTGAAAAGAGTTCATTTTCCAATTTGAAATTGAATACTTGGGACACATTGTATCGGGAAATGGAATACATATAGACCCTAAGAAAATTGAAGCCATCCAATCATGGCCTAGACCCAATAAATTTGCATGAACTTCGTTCTTTTATTGGTCTATGCAGTTATTATAGGAAGTTTGTACGTAACTTTGCTTACAAATCTCATTACCTCACTCTCCTGTTAAAGAAAAATTATCCTTATGTATGGTCTGATTTGCAAGAAAGTTCCTTTAATGCATTCAAGAATTCTTTGATAAATACATCAATACTGCAATTACCTGACTTTGATAGACCACTCTTTGTCATAGTCATTGATGCTAGTGGAAAAGGTATCAATGCAGTCCTTATGCAAGATAACCATCCACTTGCATTTGAAAGTCATAAGTTTAAATAGTCTAAAGAAAAATTTAGTACTTATGACAAACAGTTGACTGTTGTTGTACATGCTTTGAAAATTTGGAAACACTATTTAATGGATGTTGATTTAATCATCAAAACTGATCAACAAAGTGTCAAGTATTTACTGTCTCAACCCTTAATAGATGATAGGCATTCAACCCAACATTCAATACCAACCTGATAAGAAGAATGTTGTATAGCTGATGCTTTGAGTCGAAGACCCTCTCTTGATAATCTATCAACCATCATGGGTACTTCATTTGATTCAATGCCTGACACTTATGCACAAGATAATGATTTTAAAACCACATGGTTGCATATGATTGAGAACTCTATGAAAGCATTTTTGGAATACACTATTCAAGAAAAGTTTCTTTATTTCAAACAAAAATTGTGTATAAATGAACCCTTTCGTACATTGAACATTGAAGAGTTGCACAAACCACCCTATGCTAGACATAGAGGATCTGTTGCTACTTTTCAAAACTTATGTCGTGATCTCTATTGGCCTACTATGAAAACTGATGTTAAACAATATATTTCAACTTGTTTGATTTGTCAGAAGTTCAAAGCAGCAAACAGGTAGGAAATTGGGACTTTTACACCCTCTCCCTATTCTTGAAAAACCTTGGGAACATATTTCAATGGATTTTGTTACTGGATTTCCACTCACTATTCAAAAGCATGATATGATTTGGACTGTCATTGACCATTTTTCTAAACAAGCATACTTCATTCCTTGTAAGAAAACACTCACACCACATCAAGCTGTACTTTTATTTCTTAAAGTTGTCTTTCCACATCATGGTTTACCTAAAGTTATAATATCTGATCGAGATGCCAAATTTTGCAGTGCTTTTTGGACTACTGTTTTTGAAAATCTTGGAACAACATTTGATTTTACTTTTGCATTCCATCCCGAGTCTAGTGGTCAAACCGAAGTCACTAATTGTACTATCATTGACTTGTTGAATCTTATGTTTCTTCTCAACCCAAGAAATGGGATGATTACCTGCATATTCTACAATTTGCATATAACAACACCACTCACACTGCCATAGGTAAATCTCCATTTGAAATTGTGTATGGTCATTCTCTACCTACTCTTGCTTCACGTCTTTCCAATATTATGCTTGCCGTTGATGATGTGACTGCTAATTTTCATGATATTTATACAAGTGTGCATTCTACCATTAAACACTCACAAGAACTTTACACTAAACATGATAACAAGCACCACAAGACACACCATTTTAAAGAAGGAGATTATGTTATGCTTCGCATTGAAAAACAAAGGATCAAAAGTGTTGAAACTAATGTTTTTGTTAAACTTGCTCCTAATTTTTATGACCCTTTCAAAATTTTTGTTGTAATCAATGATGTTTTCTTTTGTTTAGACCTACATTCACATTGGCACATTCACAATGCTTTCCACATTAGCCTTTTAAGACCTTTCAGAGGACCCCTATCTACACATCAAATTTATGAGGATCCACCTTCACTTGTGGACCAAGAAGAACAACTCATCCCTACACAAATAGTTGATCACAAGACCACCACACGCACTGGCATGGTTTATATCAGCTACCTTTTGACCTTTAAAGGCCACCCTCAATAGGATGCCAAGTGGAGGCCTGATTTTTTGTGTGTGCAATTTCCCATACCTTCTCCACACTTTCCATCACTCACGGTCCAATTGATTCTTTAGTGAGCAACTGAGGATAGTTGATATCCCTGGTGGGAGGGATTTTATGAGACTGGGCACCCTCTTGTTGCATGTCATTAACTGCATTGGGATAGCTGGCTTAATGGTTAATTATGTGTTGTCTATTTGATTATAATAACAGTGAGTGCATGATGATTTGTAGATTGGAATTCTAGGAGTTGACGAGGAGGCGTCGGCAAATAGTAATCCTCTCAATCATTTTATTCTAGCACAGTATTTTAGATCTTTTATCAATAAGCTATTGGGGTGGTAAAACCCAATGTGCCACGCCTAAGTGTTGGGCGGCCGGAGACTAACCGGAAACTAGCACTGACCATTCATTCTACATAAAAGAACAAGGACTCATAACCCTAACACTATTGTGTTTGAAGTCCACCCAAACCTGTGTCTCCTCTCTTCTTCTCTCTTCTCCATTACTGCACACACACACACACACACACACACACACACACACATGCTCTCGCACATGCACTTCAACTGGTATCAGAGCTCAGAGATTGGGAGCACCATTAGAGCTCAGTGGGGAGGCAGGCGGAGAAGCAATAAAAACTGCAGCATATTTTTGCAGATCTTGTTTAGCTTACCAAAAGCTCTTCATTCAAGCCAATTCTCACAATTGGTGACCGTTTTTTCATCCTCTTTAACTTTGCAGAATAAATTTTTCTCAAAATCTTACCAATTTTGAGATACGTCACTCAGACTACCTGTAGGTCGTGAAGTACAAGTTGTAAATTTTTATAGATTTGTTGACCTATAAAAACATATTATTTCATGTCCATTCCCGCCATTCTAAACCATTTTTGCGTGGTCTACAATTTTGCAGAAGGAAGTTTTTGCAAATTTTGCACAGTTTGAGAGATATTCAATTCAGACAGCAGGGCGGTCTACTTTCGTTGGTTCTTTTGGTACAAGTTTTTGTTGCAGACTCTTTCTGCAATCTTTGTCATATGCATATTTGATGTAAGATCTTGGGGGTCTGTTAAATCAAACAAACCACCGTAGTGGTTATAAAAAAGGTTTTTTGTGATTGATGTAAGATCTTATGCGGTTTATGTATTGTGATGGAAATATGCAAAGCCTATTGTTGAGGGTCGTGGTAAGGTTTTACTGAGCTGGGGGATTCTCAAATGTGGAGATCCTTTCGATGATACAGGTTTTGGAGTGAGCCCCCATGTAGAAGGCGAAGATAGTCTTAGCAGGCGAGAACTGTCTCCTGGAAAGCCGAATAGTGGATCAGTCACACGTCATTAATTACCAAGACAATTACTACAGTAACTTTTGGAAGGCTATAAATAGGACCCATTACATTGTAATCGGGCTTCTTGCTACTTAGTTCTCTTGGATTAGCACTATTTTTTGGCTTTAGCTTTCAAGTATTTCCGAGCTACAATCTCTTCGCCTTTAGCTTCACCTTGTTATCATTACTGTTGTAATATTTGAGCTTCAACATGTTACACCTTGTACTTGTTGTCCCTGAACTATGAATTTGAAACTGCAAATAGTTTTCCAATTGTCTAGTATGTCTCTCATTTCAGTATACTATTTCAGTTTAGATAACTATTTCAGTTCAGTCTCCTCGTTCTCTATTCCAGTTTCACTAACTGAACTGACGACTTACCAGTAGCTTTAAATTCTAACACTAGAATCAACTATTTGAGGAGATCAACTACAATTCCATTTTGGCGATCATGGTGATTAGAGCTGTTTGCTCGTTGACCAGAAAACTCTTATCTCCCAGTTAGAATTTTTCGTTGTAATGATGGCGCCCAAAACCAGTCGTGGTTGTAAACCGTCACACCACGTTGACCTTGTTCCAGAGGAATCAGAAAGAGACACTAATCCTAAGAAGGACCTGGTGACTGAGACTGAGGCTCATGAGGAGCACAATCATGCTGATGAGGCCAAGGACTCTCGGCACTCCAATCAGCCCAGAACGAGAAGGGTTGAGCGGGAAGAACGCAAGGCCAAGAGTTCTCGGACCACACATAGGGATGTTGGGGCCAAAGGTAGCAAGGTAGTCATCTCAATTCGAGTAGAAAAGCCACAGAGGAGAGAGAAATTGAGACTGACAAAGAAATTGATGGGGATGCTAATACAGACCATTACAAGAAGTCTTCAAGACATAGTCAAGTTCCTAAGGTCAGAAGAGGCAGAGATAATGCTGACCGACATGATTATACCTCTTCATTGAAAATTTATTTCCCAGTGTTCAAAGGTGGGAAGAAAGATGATCCAGATGTGCATATCCAAGCTTTTGAACAGTATGCTGAGTTGAAGAATATTGATGAAGATGACTGGGGGGAATACTTTCCTCAAACACTAAAGGATGCAGCAAGGAAATGGTACTACCATTACCCAGCTTGCCAGCTCAGATCATACAACAAATTTCTCAAGGATTTCAGATTGGAATATTTAGACAACATAGGTGATGAGGACATCCTTTGCAAACTGGATAAGATAAAGTAAGGGAAATTATCAGTTAGAAGTTATGTTGAGAAAATCAAGGAGCTAACCAGGCAGTTGCAAGAGCCACCATCAGAAAAGAGGTTGCGAGCATGGTTTTTAAATGGGTTCCACAGTACAAAGCTTAGGGAACAAGAGGTGCCCGCACCAACTAAGAAATTCAATGATTTGGTACAGCGAGCCTTGAAGCTTGAGCAACAGGCAAAGAAGGAGAGGAGTCACAAGAAGAGGAGGTCCAATAGTAGCAGTTCTTCCACTAAGAATTCTAATTCCATTAAGACCTCTAGTAGCTCTGAAAGCAGCTCAGATGAAAAAAGAAAAGACAAGGCCAAGAAAAGGGTCTTGGTTGATGAGAAGGCTCGGTAGATTGCTAAAATCAGCTAGACCATATAAACCAGTTAGAAGAATGGAAACCTTGTGTTCAAAGTGTAAATCTAACGATCATGTTTCCAATGAATGTCCACTGTATCTATTGCAAAGCATATGGTCATTTATGGAACAATTGTGGCATTCACATTCATCACTTCAAGAAGGGAAAAGATTTATCTGTAGTGGCATTTACCAATGCTGAATCAACCAGAGTGGAGAAAACCAGTGTACCCTAAGAGGAGAAATTAGGTACCAGTGGTACTAATACTGGGCGCGACAGGTACCGGGGGGGTACTGGCCGGGGCCGGGGTCATGGTAATATCCAGAATCAAAGCCTAAACTGTTATACTTGTGGCAAGTATGGGCATTTTGTGGCTCAGTGTCCAGAAACACCTACTACTGCGGCTACTACTAAGGTGAATCCCCCAGAGCCACTTCCTGTACGAGCAGTTACACATAGCAAAGGGGTGGTCATTGAGGAAATTCCATATGAGCCGGCAAAACCAGTCAGTCCTGAAAGTAGCAAATGGGCTCAACAGAGAGAGGTGTGGAAGGCTAAGGGTAAAGAAAAGGTAGTTGATGAATGGTAGGAGTAGAGAGAACTGGTGGTTAAGATCACAGAAGATTTAGCCAAGAATCTGCTATAGCAGCCATAAAAATTTGATGCTTAGATCATTCGAAAGATACCATCCCAGTCTTCTGAGAAATCACAACCAGATTAGTTAGGGTCTAAAATTCCTGAGACCATGTTGGCTATAGTTCAGGGACTGGTAGAAGAACTAGAGAGCGTTAAATCAGATACAACTGCAAATAGGAAACACTGAAAGATGCACCGTAGGTACCAGAACAGAGGAATGGAACTATGCAGATAGTCCCAATTCTTCAAGTTCTGATAATAACTCTGATCAAGAGAGAGAAGAAATTCATGTCAAGATCTGTGACAGAATACAAAAACTCAACTAGATGACATTAAAAAAACTTTTCATGAAGCAACGAAATTCATCAGACAGTAAAGGAAGGTTGAAGCGGGAGCCAGAGTATTTGACTTAGCTGTTGCCAGAGATGATGAAGTGCCGGTGATCCAGGTAGACTACAAGGTTAGGAAACAGTGGGAGCTACTATCTGGTGTCATACTTGATGGAGGAGCAGGAGTAAATATCCTGGGGGCACACCTTCAGCAAAGAATGGGTATCACAAATCTAAAACCGGTACCTTTCAAAGTTTGAATGGCGGATCATCGAGTTGTACAAGCAACTGGGATGATAAAGAGTATGCAGATAAGGGTGGGCAAAAAAAAGTTCAACACTAGTTTCTTAGCATCCCATATGTGCAAGGCACATATGGGATGCTACTGGGAAGGCCATGGTTGCGAACAACACAGGCTGTTCACGACTATGCCAATCAGACTCTGACAATACAAGGTGCCAGTAGCAGAATTCAGATTCAAACGAACAACACTAGGAGTTGGAGAAAGGAGCTGCGACCAGAAGAGCTTTGCCAGAAGTATAGGGTGAAGAAAATTGAGAGGATGCTGGCAGCAATATTTTTTCACTAGCCGAAATAGATCTAAACATAGTATTATTAGACAAAGATTAGGCTGAAAAGCAAAAGAAGCAATTTCCAGATCAGTTCACTGAATTGAATTCTGGAGAACGACCAGTTTAGCTAACTGGAAGGCCAGAAGAACCGATGGATTCTAGTACACCAGCGGCCTCTGAACAAGCATACTTTGGAGAAGTTATTGAAAATCAGAATAGCAATTCAGAGCTCAGAGGTCTGTCTTGGGATTATGCCGAGGAGTCAACCAAAAGAAAGGGTGGTGGGCCTAACTGATTGCTTCCAGATGATCAAGAAATAGAGGAATGGAATCTGGGTTCTGAGGAAAATCTTAGATTGATCAAAGTCAGCAAGCATTTGAATCCAATAATGAAAGAGAAGGCCCGACACATGTTCCAACGGTACAAAGATGTTCTTGCATGGGAACATACTAACCTCAAGGGAGTAGATACAGAGGTATGTCAACATCGAATACCATTGAAACCGGATGGCAGACTAGTGAGGTTGCAATGATACATAATGAATTCAAATTATGCTAAGAAGGTCAAGGAAGAGATCGATAACCTTCTCATTAGTGATGTTAAAGTATGTGAGCCAATCCACTGGTTCTAGATGTTGAGGATACATCATTGGAAAAAATCTGGGCAGTTCAGCTTCCTTAACAGGCAATGCATATAGGAGAACTAGTGAATCAGGCACAAATTCCAGGAAATTAAGTACAGTCTGATTCTCCTATTGCATCATCTTCCGAGTTACACGGACTAACTGAAAGAGTTTTTGGAGAGCAATTGCATGTTCTCCTACTGTCATTTGAGTCCACGGTCCTTTACTGTTGGAAGTCTGATCTTCAATAATAGCTTGTACCCTCTGGTCCAAAACTCCTCTGCAATTTGCATATGAAGTAGAGCTTCTTTCAGTTGATTCCTCACTTCCTTCATGCACTTATATGAAGGTCTATTCCCAAGCAGGAGATCCAATTCAAGGGCTAAAGAGTGTGTGTCTGTAGTAGACTGTGACTGCCCGTGTGGATTGACTATCTTGTCATCAGAAGTCAGTGCCCACTCAGGTACCCTTTCCAATAGCTGGATGCTGCTGGGATGCACAGGTAGTTGGCACAACTCCTGATCATGGAAAGCGGCTGATTTCCAATGCTGGATCATTTCTTTGGCACCGACATATAGTCTTTGAAAGTGTTCCAGATCAGAAAGAAGAACATCATCCTCCAGATACATCCTCATAATAGGAGCTTGCTAATGTCTTAGCCTTTTGTTCAATGTGATGAGCTATAATGAATGTTGCTCATCACCCTTCAAAGTCTCAGTCTCACAGCTTTAGCTTTACCTTTCACGTCTGAATTTTGATATGACTGGTGTACTAGGGAATCTTCAGTGTTGCATGGTTGCTAATCATTAGCCCCTTGATCTCTCGATTGCTGATCCTTGTACTGGTCTGGCTGGTCTGTGTTAGGCTGACTGTCCACTGTGGCATCTGATCCGCCAGCACCAGATCCTGAAGGTGGAGATGGAGGAGAGTCATCATCATCATGTTTATCTGCTGGTTCATCCTCCCTCTCTTCATCCTTCTCTTTTGCTTTCTCAGAATCCTCATTGAAGTTATTCTATTTATCAATGTAGTCCAGAATAGCTTGATTTGCCAAAGCACTGTTATATTAAAAAATCTTATCTTGCAAATCACTCTGCATAGTTTCCATAAGTGCCTTTAGATTATCCATATTGAAAATGGCGTTGGTTTTTGGATTTAGAATATCATCCAAGTTATTGTATATGTATCTTTTCAGTTAACTGCCTATTCTTAAATTCAAGATATGACAATTTCCTTTCCATTGTCTGAATTGTCCTAGATGACTGATTTTCAAGAACACTATGCCGCAAGGATTGTGCTCCTATATCTTGTTTCAACTTTTGAACTGTTGTTCACTTATCCTCAGTTCTTCTTTTAACTTGTTCACTTCATAAGTGGACACTGAGGCATCCATCATTTGTCCCAAAGCATTGACCATCGTATTCCAGGATGACTGTATAAGCACTGAGAAACCATCCATTACTGCCGCTGTGTCAGAGGCAATTGACTCGTAAACCGTAACAGGGGCCATGTATGGTAAACCACCCCGCACTCTTGCTCTCTCGCTCTTTGCTTGAACCAGCCCGTAGGTGCATGCTGCAAAACCGAAGGCCATACACACACACTCAACACACACACACACACCCTCAATACACACACACACACACACACACACACATACACGCACTCTCTCCCCTCACACACACACATGAACACGCACTCTCTCCCCTCACATGCACTCTCTCCTGTTCCCTCCCTCACCACCGCACTCTTGCTCTCTCGCTCTCTGCTCGGACCAGCCCGTAGGTGCATGCTGCAAAACCGAAGGCCATACACACACACTCAACACACACACACACACCCTCAACACACACACACACACACACACACACACATGCACACGCACTCTCTCCCCTCACACCCTCCTCAGCGCTGTCGCCGCTCGTCTCTCTAATCTCCCATTGCAGTAAACCATATATATATATATATATATATATATATATATATATATATATATATATATATATATACATACATACATATACATACATACATACATACATATATATATATATATATATATATATATTGCACATAATTGATAATAAACCCCCCCCCCCCCCCTTCCTACTCCCGTTCGCACACACTCATACAAACACCATATATTCACACACACACTCACCCGCATACACACACACACAAAACCATACATACACACATACACGCACACACACATATACACACTCACAACAAAAAAAGGAAAGGAAACTATCTACACCAACATCAAAGGAAAGAAGGAGGCCAACTCGCGCGTCGCCAACACCAAAACAAGAAGTGGCGTCGAAGGCATGCCCCGGCCAGCACCGAAAGGAGGTAACACATAACATCTTGGCTTCTCACGACAAAAACCGACTACCACAACACTGAAACCTCACACCGACCGCCCGAACCATCGACAAAACCCGTGTAAATACCCTAAAACCCCCACTCTTCCCTAATAACCTAGCCATGGCTAGTGGATTGTAAAAAAATCTCCCCATCCCACTCTTTCCTCTCTCTCTATCTCTACATTCTCTCTCTCTAGAGAGACATCTAGATCTTCTACAGAGACCAAGGGATACTTGCAATGACCAGTAGTTAAGGACCACCTCTTAAGCCTATATAAAGAGGCCTCCGGTTGGCACAAAAAACACAAGACAGAAGAAGAGAGACACACAAGAGAGAACACTCAAGTGAAGGAGGAGCATACTAGCTCCATGCACTCTACATTGTAAGCACCACTAAGCACGTAGTGCACCCATGATTGAGAGCTAATGGCATCATGTTTGGTTACAAGTTTTGGGCACTTTAGCATTGGCAACATCACCGTTCTTCCTGTGATTCACCACACCACATTGAGTTACTAATCACGACCACTCTATGCACATGAAGTAGTTGCTGCTCTCCCACTAAGAAACATGAGCACGCTTGGATTGAAGGCATCAACGCCATGCCACCATGACCTGCTCTCAATGTTGGTGATTGATGTCATCGGTGGCTACGTCGTCTTGCTATTTCCCCTCAACTAACCCTCCCGCTAACTCCAAACCTCGCTATGCACCATATGGCACTTGTATTCCACGTTACATACCTAATGCCAAGAGCCAGGTTTGTAGTTGTCAAGACCATCAATTGTAAGTATCTCCATCACCAATAAAGGGTGTAATGTTGTCTTGATCTTTTGAGTCCATTCTCTATTATGATTTCCCATGGTTATGGGATGTTTCGTCTCTTGTATATCACCCTAATCGTGCTCCATCATATGAAATCTCTCCTGCCAGTCACTGTGCCCTGTTTTCGAGCTTTTCACATACCTATCTTGTGCACACACTAATGATTAATGATTAGGCATTTTTCTACATGTGAACGGTTATTACACCACCATTGCATGTCGACTACCTAGAGAGTATTTCACGTTTGCTACCCTAGGTCATGTATGTTTGCGTCCTAGCCGCATTTATGCTAGGTGGTGCCCCTTCCTATCCATAGGATCACTCCCACCTTGAGACGATGCTTGGGGATGTTCAGGCTATGTGTGGTGTAGAGTCCACCCCATATGGTATGTCATTTTCGGCCATCATTTTCTTGGCGCCCCCACCGAGGATCCTTTCATGAAACCCTCCAGTTTACAAGAATGAAACCCTAAAATTTTATGGATGGATGAATGGCTAGCAGGGTTTGCTAACTGGATGACAGAAGAAGAAGAGCTCCAAGAACAACTAGACGAACTCCGCATCTCCATTGAAGCTCGAGTGCCAGGCGTAACGGTAATCGATCTGCAGTGGGAGAGTCAACCAACATGCCAAACTCAGTGGATATACATAGGCCAGGTGCCAAGAAGAAGAAGGAGAAGGTTGAAACCATGTCCGCAACCTACAACCAACCCACAACAAGAAGATGGAGGGAGCTCTGCACAATAGAGAATCAACACTATTCTACTTCGAGAATCGGGTAACTCAAGTCACCGAGGTAATTATCACAGTCAGTTTCCAAGTCGCACCTGATGTTGAAGCACAGATAACGGAAGCATTTGCTCATGCTCTCACTAGAGAGACTAGGGATCTACTGAATTTGTTTCAGGAAAGAACACCACCCTCGCCCATAAGCTTGGACAGTGACTAAGCACCTGTAAGCATCACATGAATCAGTACAACCTACCTCAAGACAGATCACACATACCAACCCGAGTACGCTCAATCAAGGTAATACTGGACTTGAAGGCTCACTACCAGCATGTCATCGACACAATGCTGGGTGGGGAGCGGTTTTTTGAGGTTTTGGCATCAGATTAGCCATTTGTCTTACCTTTGGTACAAGGTAATGTACCGTTTGAAGTTTTAATCTATGTCCTAGTATAAGAGGGTATACACGTCTCCTTGTAAAGAAACAAAGAAAAAAACTTTTTTTTGCAAGCTAAGCAGTGTGTCTTTTTAGCTCTCTCTCAGTAATCATGGCAAGTGTAGCATTTCCAACATTTAAAGGAAAGAAGGGGGAGGATTTGGTAATAGACTTCCTAGATGACTTTGAAGTAGCATGTGTAGTGAGCAACAAAGATACGGATGAATCCCGGGTTAGAATATTTAAGCGTCTCATGAAGCTAGAAGATAGATCGTGGTACAATGCACTTCCACAAGCAACCAAGGATGATTGGGAGCCCTTAAAAACCGCTTTTAAGAGGCACTTTGGGGGAGGTACCACTTTAGAGAAGTTGTGGGACAAGTTGAGAGACTTGAAGTAGGAGGGTCTTTTAGAATACGCCACCTATGAGTCTAAATTTGTGGATTTGTGGGAATGGTGGATTGAGTCACTGGCAAGGGGGGAAGCTGCACCTGATTTCCTAAAGAAAGACCTGTTCACGCATGGCTTATGGCCGCTTCTCAAGGAGAAGGTGAAGGGTAGGTTCCTGGCTATGTACGAGTTAGCCGTTGAGATTGCTCGCCTTAAGGACAAGAAGCTGCGAATGAAAGCCAAAGAAACCGAGTCAATAGAAGCAGGAACATCGTGCAGAACAACAACCATGACAACCACCATTCCACCACCACCACCGACTCTTGGGGTAAGAGATGACCAACAAGATATGTTGGCCCATATTACTGACCAACTGCAGAATTTGTCTGTCCACTTGATACAGCAAGGAAGGAATCAAGAAAGAGATCAAGACCCAGGAAGAGCATGATAACAAAACAGGGAGTATCACTGCTACAACTGCGGAGAAGATGGTTACGTTATGTACTACTGTCCCAAACCACAACAAAACTATAATAGAGGAGGTAGGAGGAACGAATTGTCACCCCCTAGAGAAAGAACACCCCCACCCCGAGCACCAGCCCCACCAACACAAATTCTACGTCCACCCCAGGCACCATCACAAGCATCCATTCCACCTCTTCCACCAGCACCACCAACTGATCACCCTGTAAACATCATAAGGCTAGAAGAGAAAGGAAAAGCCGTAGTAGTGGATCCACCCAGAGCAAAGGAGAGGGACAAGGGTAAAGAGAAGGTAACCTTTTTAGAACCGTTTGAAGCCATGCCTGTGAAAAGAGCTAGGAGGGAGAAAGCCACACAATGAGATTATGAGAGAAGCATGAGAGGAGAGAGTAGCAAGAGGCCATTCAGGCCATGACGAAAATTGGGCATCACCTACTTCCAGTTAGGGGAAAGTTCTAAACCCTATGATCTAACATTGGATGTGGCAGAGCAAGGACCAAAGATTACATGGCCATAGCTGCTACATATCGCACCAAAGGTAAGGTGGCAATGGTCCAAAATGGTGAGTACAAGATGCTCCAAAGCAAAGGTAGCGGGAGCAATTTTGGATTGCAACATGGACGACATCCTTCCAACTATCAACGTCGACATAAAAGGAAAGAGGATTGGGAATACCTACATTGATGGAGGTGCACAAATCTGTGTGATGAGAGAAGCTATGATGCTTCAGTTAGGGATTGAGGTTGGCAGGCCTTCTCCATGCAAGGCAAAGATGGCAAACAACGCAAAGTGTGTAGGTGTGGTAAGTGCTGTGAAGATAAAAGCTTTCAACACTGAGGTAGAGGTAGATGTTTTTGTAATGCCTACTAAGGGAGAGGGTTATTCACTAATCTTGGGAAGGCCATGGTTGATGGCCATGAAGGCAAACCAGGACTGGGGCACTGGCCTTCTATGCATGATTGGTAAGAAAGGGGAGACAATCTACTACGACATGAAGATTGGCAAGCAGAAGCAAATGAATTTGGAAACATCAACAGATGAAACAACTAGCGTGTCTTCCACTTCTGAGGAGGAGACCGCATCCACCGATGAAAGTGATAGTTCCATCGATGTGATGGGCATCATCATAAAGGATCCACAAAGGGTAAGCACAGCTGGTAATCCATCACCAGAAGGGCAACGCAATGAAAAGGAGAGCAAATCACCTGGCCTAGGAGAAAGTAGGTTGAAGGGTATGTTGTCCACGAAATTAACACTCGAGGAGAAAGATAGTTTTTTGCAAATGTTGATGGGATTTCCTGACTTTTTCATTGACAACTATGAAAGAATTACAGGCATTACAGCGGTGGAACATCATATTAAGCTAAAGGAAGGGGTAAAACCAGTTGTACAGAAGCTACGACGACTGGGGGTCATACGAGAAAAGGCACTCTTGACCGAGGTAAGGAAGCCGCTGGAAGCAGGGTTCATCTATCCTGTAGAAAAATAAGAGTGGGTGTCACCCGTAGTAGTGACACCTAAAAAGAATTGTAAGTGGAGGGTCTGTGTTGACTACAAACCACTAAATGCAGCTACAAAAAGAGACCACTTTCCTCTCCCTTTCTTGGATGAAATTTTGAATGAAGTAGCGGGTTTTGAATGCTACACTGTGTGTGATGGTTATTCAGGATATTTTCAAATACGCATAGCCTTGGAAGACCAGCTAAAAACCACTTTTATCACGCCATGGGGTTGTTTTGCATATAGAGTTATGCCATTTGGTCTCACAAATGCACCTGCCACATTCCAAAGATATGTCACATATGTTTTTCAACCGTTCTTTGGAACATCCATAAGAGTGTTCATTGATGAATTTTGTATATATAGCTCTCGCATTTCACATTTAGAAAAGGTAACTGAAGGTTTGGCAAGGTTGCAAAGCCTAGGCGGGCAATTAAATGTGGATAAATGCCACATTGGGGAGAGTAAAGTCATTTTACTAGGCCATGAAATTTCAGCAAAAGGTATCAACGCCGATCCAAGTAAGGTATCTGCACTCATAGCCCTACCTTCACCAACAACCGCACGACAACTGGTCTCTTTTCTACAAAAAGTGAGGTACTTGAGTAGATTCACACATCTACTATCACAACTTGTTGTACTGCTGCAACAGCTCACTCAGAAATCAACTTTCACTTGGGACGAGGAAAGCGAACATCACTACAACAAGGTAAAGGAGGTCTTAGCTACCCTGCCAACTATCTCACCACCTAAGTGGGATGAAAAATTATATGTCACCTCAAGTGTGGGTGATGACTCATTGGGGGCTGTGCTACTCCAAAAGGATACAACAACATCTTTCATGAGGCCAATCTACTTCTCTAGTCGAATGATGACAACAGCAGAGAAAGGTTTCACCCATGTGGAACACTTAGTCCTAGCTCTTATATTTGCAACTACAAAGTTTAGGTCATACTTGCTGCCTATGCAATTTGTGATTATAACCACGGATGAGATGTTTCCCTATGTTGTACAACACATGGATGTGTCTGCTAGGATTACTAAATGGCTAGTTCGTCTGCAAGAATTTGACTACACGGTACAAGTGGAAAGCACGACAAGGGCAAGCTTGGGAGTGTTAGGAAATAAGACGTAGCTAAATAGATAATTGAGTAGATTACTTAATGGAGAGAGACAGATTTACATACACGAGATTATAGAGTAGAGAGAGAGAGAGAGAGAGAGAGAGAGAGAGTACACACGATATACGTGGTTCACCCAATGTGGGCTACGTCCACGGGAAAGCAGCCACTCAATGGCTTTAGTACTTCACAACAAGAAGTAGTTTACAAAGGGATTATACCCTTAATGGAGCTCCTGCCTTGCTTCACTCTCACCACCTCACACTCACCTTCTTGCATCAACTTCACACACTATGAAATGTGTGTAGAAATGGCCTTCTTTTATAGGTCAAAAGGGCTGCCCTCTCTTATGAGAGGTAGCCATGTGTAGCCGCCCTTGTGTGAATAAGTCCAAATCGGACCCTCCAATCCGTCCATGTGTGGCCGCCCTTGAGAAGACAAGTCCACTTTTGAATTCGGCCACTGGCCACCGGCCAACCGACGGTTGTTTTCCGACCACTTTCCGGCCGCCGTCCGGCCATAATATTCCGGCAAAAAGAAATATTCCGGCGAGGGAAAAAAAAAGTCCGCCCCCGAGGCTCCTAAAGTTGCCCCTGATTTTTGACTGTGAAAATTTTGGTTTCCGATGAGTGATTTTTCTTGACGCACGATGGCTTCTCCTCATAATGGGGGCCTTACAAATGTGCGCTTTTACCACAAAAAATTACAAGGGTAAATCAGGCTCCATACTTAACAATCTCCCACTTGGAGACTGATCTCCAAACCAAACCTGTGACTGCTTTCCATTCTGGCTTCTTATCCTTGAATGCCAATTGAAGATGAGCAAAAGCTCAACTTCTCCTTGTTGACCACCTTTGTAAACATGTCTGCAAGATTTTCACTTGTATGCACCTTTCCTAGCTTTAGTTGTCCCTCTTCCAAAAGAGTGCGTATGAAGTGATATCTCACCTCAATGTGCTTTGTCCGAGTTCTTCGCAAGATGGATAGCGCTTTGGCTATCACTGTACAAGACACAATTGTCTTGTTTGAATCCAAGCTCTTCTAAGAATCTGTGAAGCCACAGAACTTCTTTGCTTGCCTCCGTCATTGCTACATACTCTGCTTCCGTGATAGAAAGTGAAACCACTTTCTGTAGCTTTGAAGCCCAGTTTACTGCTGTGCCTCCAACCGTGAACACATAGCCAGTAGTCCGCCTTCGAGTATCTTTGTCACCTGCCATATCTGCATCAGCATACCCTTCTAGAAAAATATCAGTTCCTCCAAAATACAAAGCATTTGTTGTTGTCCCTTTTAGATACCTAAGTATCCACTTTACAAATTGCCAATGCTCTTTACCTGGGTTGTCCATGAACCTACTCACAACTCCCACTGCATGTGCAATGTCTGGCCTTGTCCAGACCATAGCATACATTAGAGAACCTACTGATGTAGCATATGGAACTTTAGACATATAGGCTATCTCCTCTTGTGTCTTTGGACACATATCCTTTGTTAGTTTAAAGTGACCAGCCAAAGGTGTAGAAACTGGTTTTGCATTTTGCATTGCAAACCTTTCTAGTACCTTCTTGATGTAATCTTCTTGAGATAGCTTTATTGTCTTCTTCGTCCTGTCCCTTGATATTTTCATACCAAGTATCCTCTTTGCAGCACCTAAATCTTTCATTGAAAAAGATTTAGACAGTTCCTCTTTTAGGTCTTTGATTTCTTGCATGTTAGCACTTGCAATCAACATGTCATCAACATACAACATTAGGATGATAAATTTCCCATCTCCCAAATTCTTCGTGTAGACGCAGTGATCCGAGTTGCATCTTGTGAATCCATGATCCAATATCCATCGATCAAACTTCAAGTACCATTGTCTTGATGCTTGCTTTAAACCATACAAGCTCTTCTTTAATCTGCAAACCATTTTCTCCTTACCTTTTACTTCATACACCTTTGGTTGAAGCATGTAGATTTCCTCCTCTAGTCACGTGAGGGAATGCCGTATTTACATCCATTTTCTCGAGATTTAGATCATGAGCAGCCACAAGGATTAAGACAAGCCTAATTGAGTTCATTTTTACAACAGGAGAAAATATTTCATTGAAGTCAATACCTTTTTTTTGAGAAAAACCTTTTACCACAAGCCTAGACTTGTACCTTTTCTTCCCATCTTCTTCTTCCTTCACCTTGTACACCCATTTGTTTTGAAGTGCCCGCTTACCTTTAGGCAACTCAACCAATTCCCATGTTTGGTTGCGATGTAGTGAGTCCATCTCCACTTGCATGCTCTTCGTCCATTCTTCTTTGGATTCATGTTGCATAGCTTCTTCGTATGATTCCGGCTCTCCAGAATCTGAGATCAAGAGATGGTTGAAGGAAGGAACAAACCTTTCTGGAGGTCTACTTGCTCTTGTAGATCTTCGGGGAATAGGTTGAGGCTCCTCATTTGGTTGACGTTGTTGCACATTGTCACCGTTTGCAGTCCTTGAGTCTTCCCCATCCTCAAGCTCCATGTACTCATCAACTGTTTCTTTTGTTTGATGTCTTTCCAAGTAATCTTTGTACATATTTTGTTCGTTAAAAATTACATCCCTACTGCTTAAGATTTTACCATCTTTAGGATTCCATAGGCGATACCCAAAGTCACCTTCTCCATAGCCAATGAAGAAACACTTTTTAGACTTTGCATCTAGCTTTGATCTTAGGCTTCTATCTATGTGCATGAAAGCCTCACACCCGAACACTTTGAGAAATGCATAATTCACCGGTTTACCTGTCCATGCCTCTTCTAGAACTCCCCCATCCAATGCCGTTGAGGGTGACCGATTGATTAAGTACACATACGTACTTACAGCTTCCGCCCAAAGCTCAAGTGGTAGGCCTGCATGTAGCCGCATGCTTCGTGCTCGCTCCATTATTGTCCTGTTCATCCTTTCCGAAATACCATTTTGCTGAGGTGTCCTTGGGGTTGTCCTTTGCCTCCGAATGCCATTGCTAGCACAAAAGCTTTCAAAAGCTTGGCTGCAATATTCACCTCCATTATCGGATCTGAGGCATTTAACTTTGGTACATGTTTCATTCTCCACAAAGGCGTTCCACCTTTGAAATATGGAAAATACATCGGATTTATTCTTCATGACATAAACCCATGTTTTTCTAGTCGCATCGTCTATGAATGTTACATAGTACAATGAGCCATCAAGTGATGGTGTACTTGCAAGACCCCAAACATCAGAATGAACCAACTCAAGTTTTTTATTTTTTTCTTTCATTTCTTGATTTTTGAAATTTTACCCTCTTTTGTTTACCATAAACACAATCTTCACAGAACTCTAAGTCCACTTCTTTCAAACCTGGTAGAAGCTTCTTTGTTTGAAGGATTTGCATTCCTTTGGCACTCATATGCCCAAGCCAGTAGTGCCACACTGCACTGTCAACTTCTGTAGTTGCTGCACAAGCTGAAGGTTGCGTGCTAACAGTACACAAGTAAAGTGTACCGACTTTTTCTCCCTTGGCAACCACCAAAGATCCCTTTGAGATCTTCCACCGTTTGTTTCCGAATGCAATGTTGTGACCTTCATCGTCCAATTGTCCTGTAGAGATTAAATTTTTGCGAAGAGAAGGAACATGCCTAACATCTTTAAGCTTCCATTCATTTCCATTAGTAGTTTTGACAGAAACTGTACCTTTGCCGACAATCTCACAAGCTTCATCATCTCCCAAGTATACATACCCCAAATTACCTTTGGTGTAGTTTTGGAAATGTTGCTTGTGTGGTGTCGCATGGAATGAAGCCCCGGAATCTACTATCCAGGAATTAGACACATTGTCTAATGAGAGAATTAGAGCATCTTGCTCTACTTTACCTGCCACATTGGCCTCCGATGTTGGCTTGTTGTCTTGAGACTTTGTCTCCTTCTTCTTCTTGGACCAGCAATCCTTCTTGACGTGGCCCTTCTTGCCGCAATTCCAACATTCAAGAACTGACTTTGTGCGTGACTTGCTCCGCCTTGAGCGATCACGACCCTTTTGGTTTTTGAACCTCTCCTTAGGCCTTCCTCTTGTTTCCATTGATAGTGCAGCACTTGATGATTCTCCTGTGCTTCTCCTTCGTATTTCCTCGCTTAGGAGAACACCCACAACATCATCAAACTTAAGAGTATTTGTGCCAGAAATAGAATTACTTACAGCCATCACAAAGCTGTCCCAACTATCCGGTAGAGATGATAGTATAAGGAGAGCTCGCACTTCGTCTCATCAAAATTGATTTTCACCGATCGAAGTTGACTTATGTTTGTGTTAAAGTCATTTAGGTGTTCTGCAACTGAACCATTCTCTGCCATCTTTAGATTGAACAAGCGCTTCATAAGAAATACCTTATTGGATGCCAATGGTTTCTCGTAGAAGTCGTCACGTGACTTCATCAAGTCCTCCGTGGTCTTCATCTCCGAAACATTGAAGGCCACCATTGACGCCAAGCTTAACCGGATTGTTCCCAGTGCCTTTCGATCAAGGATAATCATGCTTCATCTGCCATTGTTGCGGGCTTCTACGCAAGACCGCCTAGTGGCAAATAGAGGTCCTTCTGGTAGACATAGTCTTCAATCTGCATCTTCCAATGTTGGTAGTTTTTTCCGTTGAACTTCTCAATCTTGAGCTTCCCTTCCTCCGCCATAACTCCCACTCAATTCAAGGAATCCTTTCCTTGAGATAATTTAGCTACGAGCAAACCTTGCTCTGATACTAGTTGTTAGGAAATAAGACATAGCTAAATAGATAATTGAGTAGATTACTTAATGGAGAGAGACAGATTTACATACACGAGATTATAGAGTAGAGAGAGAGAGAGAGAGAGAGAGAGAGAGAGAGAGAGAGAGAGAGAGAGAGAGAGAGAGTACACACGATATACGTGGTTCACCCAATGTGGGCTACGTCCACCGGGAAAGCAGCCACTCAATGGCTTTAGTACTTCAAAACAAGAAGTAGTTTATAAAGGGATTATACCTTTAATGGAGCTCCCGCCTTGCTTCACTCTCACCACCTCACACTCACCTTGTTGCATCAACTTCACACACTATGAAATGTGTGTAGAAATGGCCTTCTTTTATAGGCCAAAAGGGCTGCCCTCTCTTATGAGAGGCAGCCATGTGTAGCCGCCCTTGTGTGAATAAGTCCAAATCGGACCCTCCAATCCGCCCATGTGTGGCCGCCCTTGAGAAGACAAGTCTGCTTTTGAATTCGTCCACCGGCCATTGACTACCGGCCACCGGCCACCGGCCAACCGACGGTTGTTTTCCAACCACTTTCCGTCCGCCGTCCGGCCATAATATTCCGGCGAAAAGGAATATTCCGACAAGGGAAAAAAAAGTATCGGGGGCTTCCGCCCCCGAGGCCCCTAAAGTTGCCCCTGATTTTTGACAGTGAAAATTTTGGTTTCCGGTGAGTGATTTTCCTTCACGCACGATGGCTTCTCCTCATAATGGGGGCCTTACAAATGTGCGCTTTTACCACAGAAAATTACAAGGGTAAATCAGGCTCCATACTTAACAGGGAGGACTCATGACCTACCAAGGCTTTGAGAGGAAGGAGAAGCAATCTAAAAGGGAAGAAGTTTGATCACCTCCAGTACCACCAATGGTAGAAGGAGCACACTCTCTCTACTTTGATGGAGCCTACAAATGAGCATCCGACAAAGCAGCTGCGGGCATAGTGGTCTTGGATGACAAAGGGATAAAGGTATTTTCGCTTGGCCATTTGTTAGATTCACATTCTAACAACGAAGCTGAGTATGCAGCACTAACCAAGGGTTTACAATGGTGCGTTTCGCAAGGGGTACAACGCCTTAATGTATTTGGGGATGCCCTACTTTTGGTAAGGCAAGTAAATGGAGTATGGACATGCAATAATCCTAGCTTGAATACCCACTCAAGTGGTGTAAAAACCTTGTTGGGTAAGTTTGAAGAAGTTCAAATACACCATATCCCAAGGACTCAAAACCATGAAGCAGATGCACTAGCAAGTGAAAGACTGTAGGAAGTGTTGGTTGGGGCCATTAAGCTAAAGCTCTCTCTATTTCAAGGTAGTGATGCCTTACCTGACATCATGCATTTTTTGGAAATAGGAGAATGCCCATCGGATTTAACAAAGGGACATAAGCAATGGTTGACGCGAAAGGCCACAAGGTATCGGCTCATCAATGATGGTTTGTACTGTAAGGGTAAGGACCAAATACTCAGGAAGGTCCCTCTCTCTCATGAAATCATGGGAGTAATTGCTAGCTATCATGACGGGATCTATGGTGGTCACTTTTCCCTAGACATAACAAGTAGGAAAATCTTGCAGGCTGGTTTCATATGGCCTAGCCTCAACCGAGATGTACACCACTGGTGCAAGACGTGTAAGCTGTGTCAAAAGGCCGGCACTAGGTCACTTATGCCTGAACCACAGACACCTATTCTTTCATATGGACCCTTTGAAAAGTGGGGTATCGGTGCTATAGGACCATTGCCTAGGGCCAATTCAGGGATATTTTACATCATCATGGGGGTCGACTACATGACTAGATGGGCAGAAGCTACAGCCACTACTAGAATCACAACGGTAGAGGTAGCTAAGTTTATCTATGAGCACATATGCTGTAGGTTTGGCACACCTTTAGAGATCATCTCTGATAGAGGGCCAGGTTTCAGAGCAGACTTGGTAGGAGAATTAATGCAGAAACTCAGCATTACAAGGAGGCACTCTTCACCATATTACCCTCAATGTAATGGCCTAGCTGAAAAGGTGAATGGAATGGTTTCTAAAATTATTACCAAGGAGGTAAACAATCATCCGGGAGACTGGGATAAGTACCTACTACCAACTTTGTGGGCCTACAGAACCTCATTTCGTACATCCTTGGGATTCACACCGTATCATCTGGTATTTGGTAAGGAAGCAATCTTGCCCATTGAAGTGCAACTACAAAGTCTCAAAGTAATGGCAAGCCAACTTCAAAGACCTAACATGCATTTGAGAGATCACATCATCGACTTGGAAAGACTACAGTTGGAGAGAGAAGAAGCAATAAATTATTCTGTGGCACAATCAGAGCACAAACGGCTTAGCTTCAACCAGCATCTGTGGCAAAAATAATTGAAGAAAGGAATGTTGGTGCTCCACTATGACAATCGCTTCGACACACGCAAAGATAAGAAACTCCTACTCTGATGGGAAGGCCCTTTCATCATCAAGAAAAAGTATGCCAATGGAAGCTACCAGCTTATGGAAGCTGATGGAAAACTTCATAAAACTAGGGTAAATGGTTGGCGGCTCAAACCTTATTTTCTTCAATTTGACTAGGCTCCACCTATCGACATGCCAGATGAGGATACACCATCAACCGCCACCTCCGACAACAATAATCAAGCAGATGAGTTAGAGGCATGAATGCCCCTAACCTAAGGGGGAGGGCGAATGACGTCGGGTTATCCGTATTGCTCTCTAGCCCGGCCAGAGGACTGATGCTCTAGGAAAAGAATGGCGGATGCCGTTTTTTTCCCCAAAAAATTCCCCTCTCTTTCATTATGATCCGTACACTCTCTCTTACTCCCCCCCCCCTTTCCTGCCTCGCACACGCCGCTCTCTTTTTCTTCCCCCCTTGTTTTCCTTCCCCCAGTGGGTCGAGCCCGACCCCTCCCCATCTCTCCCCTCTTCCACTACCTCAGTTCCCCCCCGCCCCCTTTCTTTCTCTCTCTTTCCTTCCTCGCCCTCGATTGATCTCTAGTTGTGTGTGGGAAAAACTCCACATTGTGAGCAATAATAATGCACTCTTCCCTTCTCTCATACCCCACCAATGAACCCATTTAATTCCCCCCCTTCCTCGCTCAGAGACGGACGAAAGCATCCCTATCTTCCCCCCCTTGCGTGTCCTCTCGGACTAGCCTGTAGGCGCATGTTACAGGACCTCTCTCTCTATCTCCCACAACCCACACACGCCTGCTCCCTCCCTCGCCACCTCGCACTCTTGCTCTCTCGCTCTCTGCTTGGACCAGCCCATAGGCGCATGCTGCAGAACCAAAGGCCATCCACACACTCTCAACTCTCTCTCTCTCTCTCTCTCTCTCTCTCTCTCTCTCTCTCTCTCTCTCTCTCTCTCTCTCTCTCCCACCTCACACCCTCCTCTGTCGCCGCTCGTCGCTCCAATCTCCCTACGTAGTAAACCACACACACACACACACACACACACACACACACACACAAACACACACACACACACACACACATATATATATATATATTGCACATAATTGATAATAACCCCCCCCCCCCCCCCCCCTCCTACTCCCGTTCCCACACACTCATACAAACACCACATATTCACACACACTCACCCATACACACACACAAAACCATACATACACACATACATGCACACACACATATACGCACTCACAACAAAAAAAAGGAAAGGAAACCATCGACACCAACATCAAGGAAAGAAGGAGGCCAACTCGCGCATTGCCAACACCAAAACAAGAAGTGGTGCCGAAGGCATGCCCCGGCTAGCACCGAAAGGAGCTAACACATAACATCTCGACTTCTCACGACAAAACCGACTACCACAGCACTGAAACCTCACACCGACCGCCCAAACCATCGACAAAACCCGTGTAAATACCCTAAAACCCCCACTCTTCACTAATAACATACTGGATTGTAAAAAAATATCCCCATCCCACTCTTTCCTCTCTCTCTCTCTCTATCTTTACCTTCTCTCTCTCTATCTCTACATTCTCTCTCTCTAGAGAGGCATCTAGATCTTCTATAGCGACCAAGGGATACTTGCAATGGCCAGTAGTTAAGGACCACCTCTTAAGCCTATATAAAGAGGCCTCAGCTTGGCACAAAAAACACAAGACAGAAGAAGAGAGACACACAAGAGAGAACACTCAAGTGAAGGAGGAGCATACTAGCTCCATGCACTCTACATTGTAAGCACCACTAAGCACGTAGTGCACCCATGCTTGAGAGTTAATGGCATCATGTTTGGTCGCAAGTTTTGGGCACTTTAGCATTGGCAACATCACCGTTCTTCCTGTGATTCACCACACGACGTTGAGTTACTAATCACGACCACTCTATGCACATGAAGTAGTTGCTGCTCTCCCACTAAGCAACATAAGCACGCTTGGATTGAAGGCATCAACGCCATGCCACCATGACCTGCTCTCAATGTTGGTGATTGATGTCATCCGTGGCTGCGTTGTCTTGCTATTTCCCCTCAACTAACCCTCCCACTAACTCCAAACCTCGCCATGCACCATATGGCGCTCGTATTCCACGTTACATCCCTAATGCCAAGAGCTAGGTTTGTAGTCGTCAAGACCATCACTTGTAAGTATCTCCATCACCAATAAAGGGTGTAATGTTGTCTTGATCTTTTGAGTCCATTCTCTATTATGATTTCCCATGGTTATGGGATGTTTCGTCTCTTGTATATCACCCTAATCATGCTCCATCATATGAAATCTCTCCCGCCTGTCAGTGTGCTCTGTTTTCGAGCTTTTCACATACCTATCTTGTGCACACACTAATGATTAATGATTAGGCATTTTTCTACATGTGAACGGTTATTACACCACCATTTTATGTCGACTACCTAGAGAGTATTTCACGTTTGCTACCCTAGGTCATGTATGTTTGCGTCCTAGCCGCATTTATGCTAGGTGGTGCCCCTTCCTATCCATAGGATCACTCCCACCTTGAGATGATGCTCGGGGATGTTCAGGCTATGTGTGGTGTAGAGGCCACCCATATGGTATGTCATTTCTGGCCATCACTACGTCATCTTTCTTAAGATCTGCACTAATATGTTCTGCAGTTGCAATGGTCGACTTTGGCTCATTTGGCATCTTGAAAGCATAAACAATGTTGTTCGGAGTTGTTGACACTTTCCTACCATACACTACAGCGCTGCTTTCATCAACATTAAAGGAATCAAGAACTTGCTTGATTTTCACCATTCTAAATGGTGTTAGTCTAGTAGTGACCTTATAAGCTGTCCTATATGCCCAGAGAGTAGTTTGGAGCTTAATATCCCATTGGTGTGGCTCGTTCTACACAACCTTTGTGAGAATTTTCTTGATGGTTTTGTTACTGCTTTTAGCTTGCCCATTACACCTGGGATAGTATGGCGTTGACTTCCTGTGTTTTGTTGAAAGCATTTCCATCAGAATATCCATAGTATCATTAATAAAGTGTGTTCCTTGATCAGATACAATCTCCACAGGGCATCCATAATGACAGATAACATTTTCAAACAAGAAAGCAATGGACTTTGCAGTGTTATGTGGAAGAGCCTTAGCCTCAACCCACTTGGTGACATAACAAGTGGCCATCAATATATATCGGTTCTTCCTAGGGGTTATCTTCTTGAATGGACCCATGAAGTCCAGACCCCATCTCATAAATACCCCCAGTGGTGGCTGAGCTGGAGTAAGCGGAGTCATATCTGCTGTTGTTGGTCTGTCCATCCTCTGCTAACATATATCACATGTTTTACAAAAACTTTGAACATCATATATCAAAGTTTGCCACCACAATCCTGCCTGCAAAATTTTCTTATAGGTAATATCAGTGGAGAAATGTCCTCTAGAATCCTCTTCATGTGCTTCGAAAAAAACTTTCATACTTCCTTCCATCGTATGATGAGTAACCCTCCAATGATGGTGAACTTCAGACTCTTCATAATTAGAGCCTTCTTCTGATTCGTGTCCAGTTTGCTGGGAATCCACCCTTAGAAAGGAACTGATATACCTCCGTCCATTCTGGATCTGTGTTCTCCTCAGTTGCTACCTGGAACAATTCTGCATCCACTGGCTCATCTCTCAAGCATACTTTTGAATAACCATCAGTGCTTGTAGACAAGAAATCATCTCCACAATGGGATTTATCGGGTTTATGGAATATATGGAATTCTTTGGCTAGGCATCCTTGGAATTACAATTATAGGGGTGTCAAGCACTCAAGAAGCATGAAGTATGGTATAAAGCTAGCAATACCAGAAGAGCTAGCCACTCTAGAGGAGTACTATCATGAGGAACATAGGCCAACTCATGAGGAACAAAGGCCAACTCATGAGAAACATCGGCCTACTCATGAGGAACATCGGCCAACTCAGCAAACAGACATATGGGTTCCTCAACATCAATTCAAAATCAAACGGTGCATTTTTCAGAAATTTTGAAGTTATACCAAAATTCAAGAAAGAAGGGAAGGATGTAGAAGGCGAAGACAGTCTTAACAGTTGGGAACTGTCTCCTGAAAGCCGAACAGTGGATCAGTCACACGTCAGTAATTACCATGACAGTTACTTAGTAACTTCTTGAAGGCTATAAATATGACCCATTACATTGTAATCGTGCTTCTTGCTGCTTAGTTCTCTTGGCTTAGCACTTATCTTTTGGCTTTAGCTTTCAAGTATTTCCGAGCTACAATCTCTTCGCCTTGAACTTCACGTTGTAATCATTATTGTTGTAATCATTTGAGCTTCAACCTGTTACACCTTGTACTGGTTGTCCCTGAACTATGAATTTGAAACTACAAACAGTTTTCCAGTTGTCTAGTATGTCTCTCATTTCAATATACTATTTCAGTTCAGATAACAATTTCAGTCCAGTCTCCGTTCTCTATTTCAGTTTCACTAACTAAACTGGCGACTTATCAGTAGCTTTAAATTCTAACACTAGAATTAGCTATCTGAAGAGATCAGCTCTAATTCCACCCTGACATCCTCATAGTTTTGGCATCAACATAGGATATATGTTTATGCGTTTAGTGCAGTATTGATGTGCATCTACTGTCTTGCCATTGTTGGGATTGCTGTCATCTTTATGCGTATGCGTTTGACAGTGTTCAGTTGGTCAGAGACACTCTTCTAAAGTTGGAGACACTGACAGTGACAGTTCTTTGAGATTCTATCTTGCCGGTCTAGCCATTTTGATTAGCGTTTCAGTCATTGTAGACATTTGTTTTGGGTTCAAAAGTCAGTTTTGCAGGGGAGACTCTGCCAAATTTTTTTAGATTTTCTATTATCTTCTTTAGTGCAGTGGATCTATCACTTTTGTTCCTTGTCGAGTGATGGCTTCATCATCAGAGAACTCTTTGTTCAACATTGAGAAGTTAGATGGCACTAACTTGCCATTTTGGAAGGGACAAATTTACAATGTCTTAGTACAAAAAAAACAGATCTGATCGATAAAGATGAAGGGGATAAAGCCTGAGGATATGGACAAGTATGATTGGGAGGAGTTGGATGAGCTTGCCAGGTCCACCATCATGCTGACTTTGTCAAAGAATGTGTACTTTAATGTGAACATGAAAAAGACTAGCTATGAGATTTGGAAGAAGTTATGTGACCTGTATGAGAAACAAAGTGCAACATCACAGGTTTATTGGCTGAAAAAGTTAGTTGATTTGAAGATGGATGAGGGCACAACCATGTGCAACCATCTCAATGAGTTCAACACAATTTTCAGTCAGCTTTCTGCACAGGGAGTCAATTTCAACAATTCGGTTAAAGCAATGTTCTTGCTAGTTACATTCCCAAAAAGTTGGGATACTTTTTGCACATCCATAAGTAAATCAGAACCTCCTGATGGTTTAACATGTGCTGATGTTGAGGGAAATTTGCTTACTGAAGAGCTTAGCAGGAAGAATCTTGATACTTCTCGTGATACTAGCAATGCTCTCGTTGTTCATGGTCGATCACAAGAAAAGGGAAAGCAGAATCAGATAGGAAAATCTTATACTAAATCACGTGGCCGAAAAGACATTGAGTGCTATCATTGTACAAAAAGGGCTGTATGAAGAAAGACTGTCAAAAGTGGAAACAAGAGAATGGTAGAGACAAGAAGCAGGAAGAAGGCAAGACTAAGGAAGGCAATATAAAGATTGAAGAGATCAACAATGTTTTTTTTGAAGATTCTGATGGAGACATTTATCTCACATCTGCCATGGATTCAACATTTTTGGTTGCCACTTATGACTATGCTTTACATGATTGGGTTCTTGACTTAGGTGCATTGTTTCATGTGACTCCTCACAGGGAGTGGTTTAGTACATATGATGCAGCCCGTAAAGGTTGTGTTCATCTTGGCAATGATTTTGCTTGCGACATAGTTGGTGTTGGTGATGTGCAACTGAAATTTCAGAATAGTTCTTCATTCATGCTCAAGAATGTGAGACATGTGCCGAAGCTTACCAAAAACTTGATTAGTACAGGACAATTGGATGACGCAAGATATTATTGCACATTTGGTGATAGTTTGTGGAATATTACCAAAGGTTCTTTAGTGGTAGAACATGGGTCAAAGTCTGGGACTTTGTACATGCTACATGTATCCAATGTTAAAAACCATGTAATTTGTGTAATCGAGCAGCCAAGTGCTTCTTTGTGGCATCGTCGGTTAGGACATATGTCTGAAAAGGGAATGAAAATCTTGCCTTGTTTTGGTTATGTTCTTGGCTTCAATTTCTCAGACTTTTCAGGTTGGGAGCATTGTCTTTATGGTAAACAAACACATCACCACACAAAAGGGGAAGCACTTGGAAAAGTGAGCTAGTAGAGTTAGTGCATAGTGATGTGTGTGGACCTATGTCTATCGTATCCATGAGGGGTTCATTGTAATTTGTTACATTCATTGATGACTTCTCAAGGAAAGAGTGCGTATATCCTCTCAGGAATAAGGTTGAAGTTCTTTCAAAATTTTAGAATTTTGTGGCATTAGTGCAGAATCAGTATGGCAAGAAAGTCAAGTGCTTAAGGTCAGACAATGTGGGTGAGTATGTCACTAAAGCCTTTCAAAATTTTTGTGATTCCAAAGGCATCAAAAGAGAGTTGACTGCTCCATATAACCCTTCACAAAATGGTGTTGCTGAGAGGATGAACCGTACCATACAAGAGAAGTTACATAGCATGTTGTCTAATGTAGAGTTGCCTAATGATTTTGGGCAAAAACGTTAGCAACTGCTATCCATCTTATTAATAGATCTCCTAACAAGGATTTAGATGAGAAGGTACCTGAAGAGCTTTGGTATGGGAAGCCACCTTTTTACAAGCATCTTAGAGTCTTTGAATATGAAGCATATTGCCATGTTCCAAGGGAGTTTCGAAGCAAGTTGGCTCCTAAGTCAAAGAAATGCATATTTCTTGGCTATGGCAATCCGGCCGATGGGATTTCGGTTATGGGATCCTGAAGCTAAAAAGATAGTTCGTAGCAATGGCGTATACTTCAATGAAGAAAAGATACATAAGAAGCATGTGCATACAGTGGAGGTCAGGAGAGTTATCTTCCAAGAAGATGGAATTGTCCACAACAGGACTGAAGTGTCTAATGCCAGACAACAAGTATAGAATCCTCTTGTAGTACAAGATGTTGTTGAGGGACAACCGGCTCAAGCAGTTATTAGAAGGTCTACAAGAGTTTCAAGGCCTCCTGATAGATTTACTCCCTCATTGGATTACATTATGGTGACAAATTGCGGAGAACCTTCCTGATATAAGGAAGCCATGTCAATGGATGACAAGGCAAAGTGGGAGAAAGCTATGCAATCAGAAATGGACTTGTTGCATAAGAATCAAACTTGGAAGTTGGTTTTGTTGCCTAAAGGTAAAAAGGCATTACCATGCAAATGGGTGTATAAGCAAAAAATTACATCTCATGATAATAAAACCAAGTACAAGGCATGACTTGTTGATAAAGGATTTAAGCAGCAGCAGGGTATTGACCTTGATGAGATCTTTTCTCCGGTTGTCAAGATGACTACTCTGCGGTGTGTAGTTGGTTGCTAAAGACGACATGGAACTTGACCAGATGGATGTCAAGACGGCATTCTTGCATGGTGATCTTCAAGAAGAAGTTTATATACAACAACCAGAAGGTTTTTTTAAGAAGGGCAATGATGACTTGGTGTGTCAGTTAGAAAAGACTCTTTACGGTCTAAAACAATCATCAAGAGAGTGGTATCATAAATTCTACTGGTTCATGCTCTCTCAAGGCTACAAACATAGCGATATGGACCATTGCCTCTACACTAAGAAAGCTAAAGATGGTAGTTTGATGATTTTGGTCCTTTATGTGGATGATATGTTAATTGCCTGGAAATGCAAGGATGAGATTTCAGCCTTGAAGTCAGAGTTACATGCAAACTTTGAAATGAAAGACATGGGTGAAGCAATCCATATCCTTGGCATGCGCATTAAGCAAGACACATGCAAGAAATTGGTCTATTTGTCTCAATCTAAGTACATTGCTAAAGTGCTCAAGCGTTTCAATATGGAGAGGGGGAAGGCATTGAGTACTCCATTGCCTCCATATGTGAAACTTTCTAAAAATGATTGCCCGAAGTCTGAAGAGGAAAAGGCTAAAATGGTACAAGTGCCTTATTCATATGTACTTGGGAGTTTGATGTATGTTATGATTGCTACACGTCCTGATATTGCTTTTGCAGTGGGAGTTGTTAGCAGATATATGTCAAATCTAGGCAAGAAACATTGAGAGGCAGTGAAAGGGGTTATGCGATATTTGAATGGTACAAAAGACATGTGCATTTGCTTTGGAAGAAAGGAAGCATGTGTAATGGGTTACACGGATGCAGATTATGCAGGAGACTTGGACAAGAGAAGCTCCACTTTATGTTATGTTTTTGAATTCACTGGAGGTGCAGTTTCATGGCGATCTTGTTTGCAAGATTGTGTTACCTTGTCTACTCGGGTGTCTACTACAGAGGCTGAATATGGTGCTGCTTTAGAAGCTTGCAAGGAAGCTATATGGCTTGGTCGACTGGTGGGAGACTTGGGAATCAATGTTGAGATGCCTCTATTACATTGTGATAGCCAAAGTGCTATACAATTGGCAAAGAATCCAGTGTTTCATGCAAAGAAAAAGCATGTGGATGTGAAGTATCACTTCATTTGTGAGGTGCTTGAGGACAAGTGATTGCAGCTTGCCAAAATTCACACCACTGAGAATCTTGTTGATCTTCTAAAAAAGGGCTTACCTTCAGAGCAGTTTGCACATTGTCAAGCACTCATGGGCATTGGGTAGATGATATGATCATTGTCTACCTGTATTGTATGTATATATACATTGTCACCCCAGCTTAAAGGAACATTGTCCTTTAAGTGGGAGGTTGTTGGGGTGGTAAAGCCCAATGTGCCGCACCCAAGTGTTGGGCAGTCGGAGACTAACCGGGTAAGGACTCATAACCCTAACACTATTGTGTTTGGAGTCCACCCAAACCTGTGTCTCCTCCCTTCTTCTCTCTTCTCCATTGTTGCATACACACACACATGATCTCGCACGCGCACTTCATAAGCCACTATGGCTGCTTTGTAAATAGGACAGTGAGAACTCACCCTAAGAGGGTCATGCAATAAGTGGTGTGTTCCACTCATAACTAAAGTGGGAATAAAGTGTAAAAGAGGGGCCTCCAATTTTTGTCACCAACAATAATATCAAATATCAAATACCAAGCTCCACAAGAGGTGCCGTGGAGTTTGGGGGCTGCAATCTTTAAGCCTTTCTTGTGTAAATTCTCTTGATTTTCCTTCCCTCTCTCTTATGCTATGCTGTGTTATTCCTTGTACTCCATAATTATGTCTACATCTCTTACATCTTTTTTACACTCTCTTACACTCTTCCCTTGTCAATTTGTTCTCTTGTGTGTGTGCGTGCGTGTAAGCGCGCGCGCGTGTGTGTGCTATCATAGTCTAGGTGTGTGTGAGTACTTGGTAATTGGAAGGGATGGTGAAAGGTTGACAAGCAGAGGTGTAAGAAAAATTGGAAATTGGAAGCAAGCAACTGTTCTCCCCATCTCCCCTTCTAGCAAGAATTGCTATTTAGTTATCTCAATCATATAAGATGTAAAGGAAGGATGAATATATTATGAGAAGCCTTGATCAAAGGTACATGACAAATAAATGACCTCGAGCAATTATAGGAGTCAAAAATAAAAAGTAACTATGCTAAGATCAAGTCATTATAATAACTCTTTAGAGTCCAAGTATGACGTATAAGAAGCTTTAGAACAAATTTTTAACTTGCCACAAATTCTTGAAATTTAGCAGGTTTTGGAGCATCTCCAGAACCTTGTGCTAATATTTTGCGCACAAGGTGAATTTTTAAAGCCCAAGGGTGAGTTTTATTTTCACCAAAGTTCATCCTATTTTAGCAAGGTCTAAATTAGTAGGTAGGTTGTAGCCTAGGTTGGCTTCATAAAGCCTAGACAAGGTTTGTGCAAAGAGCTAATTAGTTAAAGGATAAGTTAATGGTTTTTAACAAATGAAAGAAAAAAACTAAAGTATAGGGTTAGATCATCCCTAATTCACTTGGAAAGTTGACTCTAGTCCTTCTTTACTAAGCTTGGCTAGACCACATGTCCAAAGTAGCACCTACTTGCTTTATGTGAAGTCAACAAGTTTGTGTGAGTATGTGTACACTTTCTAAGACAATTTCTAGAGAAGGGAGGGGGCGGGGGGGGGGGGGGGGGGTTTGTTTTTTCATGCATATCAAGCTTGGACAAGTGTATGAGAATGCGTTATTTTCACATTGAGTGTCGACTTCTTCATTGGTCAAGTTTATGCATTTTGTTTGAAGACTAGTTGTAAATTTCCATGAGTATATAAGCAAGGGCAATGCTTAAGCTTTCCATCTTATTCATCATCATTATTATGCTATTATGCTATGCTATGCAAGAAGAGTGATGATAAGTGAGGAACTATCTCTTTCTTGTATGTTACTTGTTATTCCTCTTCCCTACCCTCATTCTCCGCTAGCTCTCTCCACCTTTGAAGGTGTTTGAGGCCTTAGGACTGAGGCCGATGATATTTAGTGCTTTTACAAAGATTATGTTATGCCCGTGATGCATAAGCTTTCCATCTTCATTGCATCACCTAGGTCACAAGGAACACAAAGATTGTATTGTACCAAGTCTCTCTTGATGGGAGAATCTATAATACAAAAGCCTATTGGAAGGGGGACCGGCTTCACATAAATCCGGTTTTCAACTGTTGTCAATCTCTCTCTCTCTCTCTCTCTCTCTCTTTCTTGCAAAAGTATTGTTCATGCCAAGTTAATTTAGTATAATGGTTATGTTGCTACCGCTAATTAAGTTCACCCTCTATGTTCTCAAAGTAGTCTCACAAAAATGCTCAGTTTAATTCTCTTGATTCTGCTATTCTCAAAGTTCATAGGCCAGTTCCATTACATTAGTATCAAAGCTATTGGTTTCTCTTTTCTTGCTTAAGAAGAGAGGTCCTTAAGTTTTCCATGAAAGGTTCGACTTGTTCATTGCAATAGGGTAAGTGGGACATGGATCTATTATCTTGGTTGAGAAGGACTTAGTTCGAGGTACACCGTTTGGAACTATAGTCTTAATAATGGAGACTCTCAGAGCTCGTCTTTGGCTTAACCATTATTAAGCTACGAGCCAGCTCAATAGGAACCTTAATCAACCGAGAAATGTTAGACCCTCTCCACTAGTCTTTGCAATCAACAGTGTCTAAACCACGGGTATGGCTACTTGAGAACTAATTTTCAAAGGTAAAGAAGAGTAGCGACTAAGGTTTTTGAGGGTACCAAAGCACAAATTAATCTATACATAAGTTTGATTAGCGTGGCTGACAATAACCAAGAGAGTAGAATGAACATTGATAACTTTGATTTTGCACATGAAGGTGCTAATGATGATGTCCCCATGTTTGGTAATTACCTTGTTACTAGGTTGCAACAAGCTATGGGCAACTCTGCTTTGCAAGAAAAAGTTATTCAAAAATTTCGTGCTTTTAAGATTTTCCTTCCTCTCCAAGAAGAGAGACAACTTAGAAGGTATCTTGATGAGACTCCCAAAAGAAGACTCTCTCCCATAAGAGACGAGGAATCCAAAGAACGAGAAAGAATGTAATGTACCCAACATTTATCCATATAAGTCATTTCAGTTATTTTGCAACGTAATTGAGATTCTCAATTTTGTGAGTCATCATGAGTTTACCAGAGCAATCAGATTGAAAATTGAGTTCAGAATCTATTTATTTATGATCTTTCTTTATGTGGAACAATAGGTTTATGTGGGAACCTAATCTATGTGTGAAGAAAAAGCTTAGAGATAGTATTTTTAGGAAAGAAAGAGAGGTGAGTCAAAATTAGGATACTTCTTTCTCTCTCTCTCTCTCTCTCTCTCTCTCTCTCTAGAATGGGAACTTGTAAGTATAAATCTTTTTAAAAATTGCGCATAGGATTTGCTAACGCAAAAAAAAAAGAGCCGCGACGACGCGCGAGCTTTTTCTTCTCCTATTCTTGAAACCTCTCAGTGTTCTTAGCACCCGCCTAGAGCCTATATAAAGGACCCTTCTCCTCTCACTTTGGACACACACATCTACAGAAGCGGAAGCTCTCTTACAACGACGCGCTGGAGGAAGCCTCTCTCCCTTAACCTCTCACCCTCAAGCCATCTCCATCTCCAATCGTTGACGTGCCGTCATCTGATTTGTGAACACACTCTCTCTCTCTCTCTCTCTCTCTCTCTCTCTCTCTCTCTCTCTCTGTCCAACAACACACTTTTCTTTTCTCCATTCCGAAGCTATGGTTCCGAAGCGTGTAACGCGAAGTTCTAAGGACGCCCATGCCGTTGCACCACCAAGGAAGGTGGGAAGAAAGGTGTCAACTCCGAACGTATCTCATGCGGAAGCATCAACCGAAGAAGAAGTCAAAGCCGTCCAACCTCTAGCACAGGAGTTAGCCGCACGCGCTCCAAATAAGATAAGACAAATTTATAATTATGCATAGTATTCATGTTGACCGGTAAGATGAACTTAGACCTTACCTTAAACTGACCGGAAACGTGAATGTTCAATGACATGAAACAAGCATATGTTTCATAAAGTAGTAAAAGTATTGTTTTTATAAATTGTTAGTGTTTGATAAGTAAATACTGTTGATAAGTGATTATGGTTTGAGAATATGATTACGATTGATCTTGTTGAAAAAAACATTTAGAATATGAAATACTAAAAGAAAATCTTGTTTCCAGACGGAACTCACGGTTAGCGAGAGGAATCCACGGTTAGCGGAAAATAAAGTTCAGGTCATCAACTTCATTTTTTTTAAACCTTGCGGGTAGCAAGATGTCCCCTGCGGTTAGCAAAAGGGAAGTATGCGCATCTCGTGGTTAGAGATTGAGAAAAACCTTTGCCAAGGCTCTGTCGGTTAGAAAGAGAAAGTCCGTGGTTAGCGGCAAAACTTGTATAGAAACTAAAGACTCTCTTTTTTGCAGATTATAGAATTGTTTTTTTAACTCCTGTTATGAAATAAATTTTTTTGATGATGTTTGAAAGGATTGTACTAAAGAACTTGTGCTAGAAATTAATTAAGGAACATTGTTGTATATATCGTGGTAGTAATTAGATAACATTAAAAGAACGGGTGAGTTCGGTGTGGAAAGTGGGGACCGGCTCAGGTTGCCAGTCAAGGATGGGTGGACTCGATTAGTCGAGTACTTTTCACTTTGTCTTAGTTAGTTAGAGATTTATCTCATGTCATATTTCGGATTTAAGGATGGCGACCGTGCCTCTTAAACGCGGGAAAAAAGGCGTTGTTTTTGGATCCTTAATATGTGAAAGGGATTTTCTTCTCTTATAATGTAGGATCTAGAGTCCATAGAACCTTTAACCTCATCAACCTGGCTTGTGGCGTAGGGCCTTGCAACTACCAACACTTCAGGTAGAAGTCTTTTTCTCTTTCGTTGCTCGTATCCTTGCTTCGCATTATCGTAGTAGGGTGTCGTCAACGGATTTAGAGGATAAAGAAGGCTATCTTCCAAGTCACCTCAATCTTTTAGGATGGGGACCTTACAGTTGGTATCAGAGCCAACGATAAATAGAGGTTAACCCAAAGTTAAGAGGGGAATGTAGGGGAAGAATATGTTTTTTCGTTTTCTTTTTCCACTATTGTTGCTTTTGTTTCTAAATTACTTTATTAAGTTGATCTTATATTCTTACGTATTTATATATATAACACGTTTCAGCATCCGCATGAGGCATACATGTGATTTCAGGTGTTCAACATCATGTACATGTCTGTGTGCCAATCAAACAACTACGATTTTCGGGCATCAGTCATGAGGATCCTTGAGATATCGACCACTCCACCGCATTTTCGAACCCAGCGAGGATGGTCTCGAGGGAGTACTTTTACCATTAGGCTGGAAGCTTAGGGAATTTGAATAATGATCTTTGCCGCATCAAATGGTGCGAGGAGCTAAGGTTAGTCCATTACTATACCTTTTGGCCAACCGATGTCAAAACAATGGCCGCAGATGGAAGCGTCAACCTCAATCGGTGGGTCTATGACAAGGTCATTGCAGTCGTTCTGAAAGACCGAGTGGTTGTTATGGGAAGAACTAGCCACTTCTCAGGCAAGGGATGGACAACATGATTACCGCAACTCCCTGCCACTTACCGATTATTAGCCCCTATAGAAAATCCTCCACGCTTCTTCCTAAAGAGTGCCCAAGAATATCACGTCTTCAAATATACACCTGAGGACTAGGGTTACTATAACATTTTGTAATAAGGGCATTTGTATTCTTACATCAATAAAAGACGTTGATTTTTTTTTGAAAAAGAAACTGATTGTTGATAAATAATTTACTCTTGAGCTTAATTGAGATTTGGTGATCCCTATATGCTTCACGGTAGTAATTGATGCAACTAGTGCTATGGACAGAAATCTTGTTAATGCGTATGTGTTGCAAATAATAAACTCAGTTTTTTTGTTCAAAAGAATTGATTGACTGGTCAAGTCATTGACTAATTGTTGGTGAAAATCCATGACTGGTTAAGTCATGTGATTGGATTAAGTTATGATTGGATAAGTCATGTGTTTGAGTTTGATGGACTGGGTAAGTCATGATTAATTGAATCATGTGTTGAACTTTAAAAGACTAGATAAGCCCTATACTTTAATGACTTAAGTTATTATAAGCATTGGTGTTAAAAATTTGCAGGAGAACCCTCAAATTACTCCTATAGTGGAGATTCCTTGGAACGATGCTTTATACACGGAAGTTCAGGAGAAGAAATTGTTGCTCAAACAAATGCAACCACCTTCTTTTAAGGGCGAAGGCACCAATGTGAAAAAGGATGCGAAAGTCTGGATTGAAGCTATGGACGATTATTTCTCAGTTTCCAAGACTGCACCTGCAAACCAAGCAATGCTGGGGATGTTTTGCCTTACGGGTGAAGCCAAATTATGGTGGAAACAACATTTCCGTGACATGGGAGTGTTAGAAAATTCCTAGAATTGGAAGAAAATCAAGCAAGCAGTGAAGGAAAGATACTTATCCCCTGCTCATGAAGCGTTAAAGATGAACGAGTTCTTTAGCTTGAAGCAATACAGCCTATCCCTGGAAGAGTATTACTCAAAGTTCGTAAATCTTAGGCGTTATGCACCACCAATGATGATAGAGCAACAAGTAGCTTGATTTTGCCAAGGTTTAAGAGAACCAATTAGCTCATGACTGGAAGCCATGAAACCTACCACTGTGCAAGATGCTTTATTGCGAGCCAAACCTTTGATGAAGGAGCAAGGCATAAGGAGGAGAGTTGAATAGAATCAGAGTTTTAATGGTGCTAGTCGACCAGTAAGATTTCCCAATAATGACAGGCAGCCACAAAGAGCCTATGCTGCAAATATGCAAAACCCTGCAAGGTTGGATGTTCGACGCTTTGAGTGTGGAGAACTGGGACATTACCAAAACAGATGTCCACACTTATCTAACAAAGCAGCAGTAGCGCGACGGAGGCAGACCAAAGACACCACCCTATTGGACGAGGGCGAGGAAGACTAGCAAGGGCATTTGGAAGAGGTCAAGGTAGGAATGCACATGCACGTGTAATCATAGGAGAACCTACCATTGGTGAAGAAGAAGAAAGAGCGACTATCTATGCAGCTATTGACAACCTTGGAGCTCAATGGTAATTTGCTGTTATTCAGACCCCAGCCACTCATCAAGGTAAATCTTTTAACCTTCTCATCGATTGTGGCAGTACCCATTCTTTGCTATCCCCAAAATGTCTACGAAAGTTGAACCTAAACCAAAAACAAGCTAAACCTATGAGAGTAGAATTGGCTAATGGGGAAACCGTAGTATCTCGACATTCTGTGGGAATCCTTGATTTTGAACTAGGAGGGCACACTACTTCAGCTTTCTTTAGAACCCTACCAGTTGGAATGTACGATGGGATTATTGGGATGGATTGGTTATCTAAGAACCAGGCTAGCATCCATTGTGGTCAAGGTAGTTTGAGCTTTAGACATAGTCAAGCAAGGCAAGTCAAAGTGCAGGGGAAAAGTGGGAGCCCAAAGATTCAATTAGTGAAGGCAAACCGTCTACTCAAAGGTATGAGAGCTGGTCAACAGGTATTTGTGGTCAAGTTGAATAAGGTCGATCCAAATTCAAGTGATACAAAACCCTCTTGGCTTCATGAATATTCACATATTTTTCTTGAAGACCTTACCTCCCTTTCTCCAACCCGAGAAATTGACCATAAGATAGAGATTCTCCCAGGAAGTGAGCCCGTGTCAAAGAGACCTTACAAAATGGCCTTACCGGAGGCAATTGAACTGAAGGAGCAGCTTTGTCAACTTTTAGAACAGGGATTTATTAGACCAAGCAAATCTAGTTGGGGAGCGCCGGTACTTTTTCAGAAAAAGAAAGATAGGACTTTACGACTCTGCATTGATTACAGAGGACTAAACCAGGTAACAATTAAGAACAACTATCCTATACCCTGAATCGATGAATTGCTAGACAGGCTACATGGTTCTAAGGTCTTCTCAAAGGTAGATCTAAGATCCGGTTACTATCAAATCAGAATAAAGGAATCAGATATTTCGAAGACAACTTTCAACACCCGTTATGACCATTTTGAATTTATAGTAATGTCATTTGGTATGACTAATGCTCCAGCTACATTCAATAGATTGATGCAGGATATCTTCAGGCCTTACCTAGATTATTTTGTCCTTGTCTTCTTTGATGATATTCTAATCTACTCAAAAGATGAACAAGAACATGAAGCTCACCTAAGGAAGGTGTTAGACATTCTTCGACAACATAAGCTATACGCAAAGATGAGCAAGTGTTCATTCTTCTCTCCAAGGATCTTATACTTGGGATTTATTGTTTCACAAGAAGGAATTTCAGTAGACCCCGCTAAAGTTCAAGAAATTGTTGAATGGCCTCGGCCAACTAATGTAAGTGAGCTTAGAGGATTCTTGGGAATCACAGGCTGGTACAAAATCTTTATAAAAGATTATGCAGTGATCACCACACCCTTGATAGACCTCTTGAAGAAAGGAGCAAGGATCAATTGGGAACCAGTACATCAAGAAAAGTTCGACCAACTTAAGCAATATGTGATTATGGCCCCATGTCTAAAGCTACCAGATTTTAATCAAGACTTTGAAGTTGTCACTGATGCTAGTGGAATAGCAGTTGGAGGATTGTTAACTCAAGAAGGCAGACCAATAGCTTTCACCTCACGTAAGTTTAAGGTTCATGAAAAGAACTATCTGACCCATGATCTCGAACTGTTGGCAGTCATTCATGCTTTAAAGCTATGGAGGCACTATTTATTGGGAAGGAAGTTTCGACTTATAACCGACCATAAGAGCTTAAAGTGGATCTTTACCCAAGCAACATTGAATATGCGACAAAGGCGATGGGTGGAGCTTTTACAAGAGTATGACTTTGATATTCTCTACCGCCTTGGGAAAGAAAACACGGTTGCAGATTCATTGAGTCGGAAAGCTTTTGTGGAACTCATATCTATATCCAACAACCCGATCATTGAAAGGATTAAGGAAGCTGCATCATCTGATCCAGAGTATCAAAGGCAGCTTAACCTCGTTCGATCTGGAGAGTGAAAGACTATACCTTCAATGATACACTTCTCAAAAGATGGACTTTGTCTCTATTACAGAGATAGGTTATGTGTACCGAGGGATCTTAACTTAAAGAAGGCTATTTTGTTCAAAGCCCACGATAGCCCTACTTTGGAACACCTAGGTTATGCAAAGACTCTCAATGCAATACGTAAAAGCTTCTATTGGATTGAACAGAAGGCAGATGTACTACGCTGTGTTCGCCAGTGCTTAACATGCCAAAGGATTAAGGCTGAAAGAGTTAAACTTCTTGGTAAATTTCAACCTCTGGACATTCCACAAATGAAGTGGGAATATATAAGCATGGACTTTGTCACATGATTAACTACAGTACAAGGTGGGTACAACTCACTTATGGTGGTCGTTGATCTACTCACGAAGGTTGCACATCTCATCCTAGTCAAGATAACATTTACCGCCTTTGATATTGCACGACTATTTGTTAAAGAGGTTTTCACATTGCATGGATTACCCAAGCAAATTGTAAGTGATCGAGATGTGAAGTTTACTTCAAATTTTTGGACTTTGCTCTTCAAGGTAATTGGGACAGAATTGAACTTTAGTACCGCATACCATCCTCAATCAGATGGACAAACCAAGCGAGTCAACCAAGTCATTGAAGATATTCTCAGAGCTTGTTGCAATAGGGAATCTAAGCGATGGATTCAATTTTTACCTCTAGTGGAGTATGCCTACAATGCTTCTTATCACCAAAGCATTGGTATGACCCCATTTTGTGCCTTATATGGACAGGACTGTATCTCTCCGCTTAATTTTTCAGATCCTACCATAAGAGTAGAAGTGTCTAAGAAGATGCTTGAAGAAATGGAAAGCCAAACAAAAGCCATTCGGAGGGATATTCAAGCGGCTCAGGATCGCCAAAAAAGTATGCAGATGGAAAGAGGTCCGAGCGAAGATTCAAAGAAGGCGACAAAGTTTTTCTTCGGATTCATCCAAAGAGAAGTAGCCTATCGCTTGGAAAGTACAAGAAGCTTAGCCCACATTATTGTGGTCCTTATGAAGTGATCAAGTGTATCGGTACTCAAGCTTACAAGTTGAAGTTACCAGAACATATTAAAGTTCATGACGTATTTCATGTGAGCTTATTGAAGCCCTATATCCCTAGTGATGATCAACTTCTAAACGATGAACAAATTGTCATGCCTACCCAAAGTATCTTAGAACTCCAACCATCCAGCATTCTGGAGCCCCGAGAGAAGATTCTTCGGAATAGAATCCTCAGAGAACACCTTGTTCAATGGCAGGACTACCATCAAGAGGATACAACATGGGAAGATGAAGCTACCTTAGAGAAGTATTATCCTCACCTTTTCTCGAGATGAGGACATCTCGAATCCCTAAGTTGTGGAGATTGTAATGTACCCAACATTTATCCATATAAGTCATTTCAGTTATTTTGCAAAGTAGTTGAGATTCTCAATTTTGTGAGTCATCATGAGTTTATCAGAGCAATCGGATTGAAAATCGAATTGAGAATCTATTTATTTATGATCTTTCTTTATGTGGAACAATAGGTTTATGTGGGAACCTAATCTATGTGTGAAGAAAAAGCTTAGAGATAGTATTTTTAGGAACGAAAGAGAGGTGATTCAAAATTAGGATACTTCTTTCTCTCTCTCTCTCTCTCTCTCTCTCTCTCTCTCTCTCTCTCTCTCTCTCTCTCAAGATAGAATGGGAACTTGTAAGTATAGAGCTTTTTAAAAATCGTGCATAGGATTCGCGAACGTCGAAAAAAAAAAAAGAGCCGCGACGATGTGCGAGCCTTTTCTTCTCCTATTCTTGAAACCTATCAGTATTCTTCGCACCCCCCTAGGGTCTATATAAAGGACCCTTCTCCTCTCACTTTGAACACACACATCTACAGAAGCGGAATCTCTCTTGCAACGAGGCGTTGGAGGAAGACTCTCTCCCTTAACCTCTTACCCTCAAGCCATCTCCATCTCCAATCCTCGACGTGCCATCACCCGATTTGTGAACACTCTCTCTCTCTCTCTCTCTCTCTCTCTCTCTCTCTCTCTCCCTCCAACAACGCGCTTTTCTTTTCTCCATTATGAAGCTATGGCTTCGAAGCGTGTAACGCGAAGTTCTAAGGACGCCCATGCCGTTGCACCACCAAGGAAGGTGGGAAGAAAGGTGTCAACTCCGAACGTATCTCATGCGGAAGCATAAACCGAAGAAGAAGTCAAAGCCATCCAACCTCCAACACAGGAGTTAGCCGCACGCGCTCCAAATCCGGTAAGACAAATTTATAATTATGCATAGTATTCATGTTGATCGGTAAGATGAACTTAGACCTTACCTTAAACCGACCGAAAACGTGATTGTTCAATCACATGAAACAAGCATATGTTTCATAAAGTAGTAAAAGTATTGTTTTTATAAACTGTTATTGTTTGATAAGGAACTACTGTTGGTAAGTGATTATGGTTTGAGAATATGATTTCGATTGATCTTGTTGAAAGAAACATTTAGAATGGGAAATACTGAAAGAAAATCTTGTTTCCAGATGGAACTCGCGGTTAGCGAGAGGAATCCACCGTTAGAGGAAAATAAAGTCGAGGTCATCAAGTTCCTTTTTTTTAAACCTTGCGGTTAGCAAGATGCCTTGCGGGTAGCAAGATGTCCCTTGAGGTTAGCAAAAGGGAAGTATGCGCATCTCGCGGTTAGTGATTAAGAAAAACCTTTGCAAAGGCTCTGTCGGTTAGACAGAGAAAGTCCGTGGTTTAGCGGCAAAACTTGTATAGAAACTAAAGACTCTCTTTTTTGCGGATTATAGAATTGCTTTTTTTTAACTCCTATTATGAAATAATTGTTTGATGATGTTTGAAAGGATTATACTAAAGAACTTGTGCTAGAAACTAATTAAGGAACATTGTTGTATATATCGTGGTAGTAATTAGATAACATTAAAAGAACGGGTGAGTGTGGTGTGGAAAGTGGGGACCGGCTCAGGTTGCTAGTCAAGGATGGGTGGATTCGATTAGTCGAGTACTTTTCACTTTGTCTTAGTTAGTTAGAGATTTATCTCATGTCATATTTCGAATTCAAGGATGGTGGCCATGCCTCGTAAAGGCAGGGAAAAAGGCATTGTTTTTGGATCCTTAATATGTGAAAGGGATTTTCTTCTCTTATAATGTAGGATATAGAGTCCATAGAACCTTTAACCTCATCAACCTGGCTTGTGGGGTAGGGTCTTGCAACTACGAACACATCAGGTGGAAGTCTTATTCTCTTTCGTTGCTTGTATCCTTGCTTCGCATTATCGGAGTAGGGTGTTGTCAACGGATTTAGAGGATTAAGAAGGCTATCTTCCAAGTCACCCCAATCTTTTAGGACGGGGACCTTACAAAGAAGCAAATCCCTAAGTGTTTGGAGGTGATAACAACATACAAGTGCCCACGTAACCAAGGCGCCTGTTGGGTCAGCCAGCCAAAGTTTTGATGTGGTCACATTATTTCTCCGATGTTTAATACATCAAACCCTGTAAAAGCCTAATGACAATCGTCTACGTCAAGTCGAAGTCAAAGATGTAATTTTTCCAATGATGTATGTAAAGGTCCATGAGAAGTTGGCCGCCGGCCACTTTTGAGAGCCCTAGGTATATAATACACTAAGGTTAGTGTGAAAGTGGGATTATTTTTTGAAGATAAGTGACTATTGTTGTACGCACAGAGAGTGACCTCTTGGCTCTAACTTGTAATCATCGCTATTGTGGCTATGGTAATCCAAATTCAGTTTTGTTTATTGCATTGTGTTCTTCTTACTCTGCTCTTTCATTCAAGTGTAAGCATTCAAGATTCGGTGTAGGTACCAAACGCAACCGTTGTGGCCTTAAATCGCTGTTTTGAGTGTTTATATGCGTATTTTATGTTGTTTTGACCCTAGGAGAGGCTTTAGGGACCCAAAAATGACCCTTTAGGATCATCCATTTACTGTTTTTGCGTACTTTGGGACAAAAAAACGTGATCTGTGTACTCATCCAAAATGCTGTGACATTGATAGGATATGATCCTGATAGTCCCTTGTAGCTTCCCTTCAAGTTTCGTGTGAATCCGATATGATTTGCATGGTAAACAGGCGTGATGACTGTAGAGCTGTGTAGAAGGACATAGGCAGATTACTTGGCTTTAGTGCGTTTGATTTTCTTGTAGAGTTAGTAGTTGCATCTCTTCGAGTTCACTTCATTAGGATTGAAACCCTAGTGAGTTTCCATGCCTCATCCGAGTCGCTTCCCTGGTATTGATATTTATGTTGATTCCTGAAGGCTATGCTATGGACGTCTGTCGCGGAGATCCACAAATATTGGCGCCGTTTCCGGGGAATGAATCTTAGGTGATGAGTGACCGAGTGCATATTCAGAGTTTTCTTATTGTTCCAAAAGATAATTTCCATTCCATTTACATTTCAGTGAAGCATCTAGACAAGGGTTTAGTGCTTAGTGGAGTCTAGGGTCGGTGGACTGGCTAGATCTACTCTTGAGAGATATAGGGAGTTGTGAGTGAGGTTGCTTTAAGCATTTTTTCTCTTCAAATTTCTTTGTATTGATTGAGTACTGATCCATCATCCGTTTTTTTATCCTGTTTGTTTTGTTTGATTCATTTTCTTATGTTCTTTCATTTCTGTACTTAGGAGTAGGATAAGTAAATCACATTCTAGTCAGATTTGGGACAAAAGAGAGAGTCAAAAACAAGAGAAAACCATAACTTTGGCAAAGGGGCCATAAGACTCTAAAATTAGAAATCTGACCAAACAGAGCTGAAATTGATTCAAATCACAAAGTGGTAGCACCAAACACTGGGAAATACTTGTCAGAGAGAGCCTGTAAAATTTAATCAGATTTGGCTCTAGTACTACGATGGCGATCGGTGTACCTCAGTGTCAGAATTGTACAAGATTTGACATGTGCCTTCCTGATAAGATTCTAAACAAGTTTCTCTAAAGCAACCACACCCAAAAACATCAAAAATCAAGGAAATCAGGCCACTTGGGTAAAACTAGCCTAACAGACCTAGAAACTGTAAAATCTTGACTTTTGGTGATCCAAATGCAAAAAGATTTGGGGGGTAGCCCTAAAACATCAGTGTCTACAAGCATGCCAAATTTGGTTGAATTTGGGCTCAGAACTACGATCGCGATCGGTGTACCTAGACCTCAGATTTGTACCAGATTTGATGAGTAGACTCTTCAAGGGTATACAAACATAAAAGTCTAAAGGACCTAGGGTCAAAAGACACAAAAAACTAGTCAAAACCATTGAATGCAGATCCAAGTCAAAAAGTACTAAACTGGCATAGAATTTGACTTTCAATAGACCAAAACACATCAAAACTGGGAAGAAACCATGCAGAGGGATAGCCTGTGCATAGGATAAGCCTAGGTATCTCTCAAATCCCAAGTCAAACATCAAAATCAATCAAACTTGATAAAATTGGAAAATCAGGCACTTCAGACCAAGAAACTGTAAATTCTTGACTTTTTTGAGTCCAAATACAAAAGTGTCTGGCATGTAGTCTTAAAATAGCCTAGTGAACAAGCTGGTGAAGTTTCATCCAATTTGGGCTCAAAACTACGATCGCGATCGGTGTACCTCAGTCCCAGATTTGACCCACACATACACCTAGGTTATATAAGATACCAAGAGATGTCAATTTTTTTTAAAAAAAGTCACCAAAATAGCCAAAAACAGCAGACAGTCAGAAAAACACTGTAGTAGACCAAGATCTGGTAAAAACTTGACTTTTTCTTGTCCAAATTAAAAAATATTTGAGGAGTAGACTGTACACATCATTGTCTACCATATCCACAAGTTTCACTTGAAAGGGAGCTAGAACTACGATCGCGATCGGTGTACCCCAGTGACATTTTGAGTTGAGACTTGGTGAGTAGGTAGCTGACATCTAGTGCAATATATTTTCCAAAAGGAGCAAGGTCAAAAAAACAAAAGAAAGTGGTCAAAAGTCCTAGTTACACAATCAGGCCAATAACCACAAAACCACCTGGGATTTGGGTTTTCATTGGTCAAAACATCTCCAAATTCAAAAATACAAAGACACTTGGTATCAAGACATCAAGGGCTAGCTATTGTCCAAAAATCTTCCAAATCTGTGACATGGGGTCAACGATCGTGATCGGTGTACCTCTACATAGTGAGGGTATTTAACTTCATAAGTTTGTAGATCTACTTGAGTACATCCCAAATTTCAAGTTTGAGTGAAAAATACCCTCTGGAAGCCAAGATACAAGTACAAAATCTCTTTGTGTCCTGATCCTGAAATTGTTTTGAGTGTTGTTTCAAGTGCAGTTTACCATTTTAGAGTGAAATTTGCTAGGATTCCCATTTACAAACTTTTAGGATACCCAAAACCAGTATCCAAAGGTCAGTGGGGCACCAAAGCCTGACTTTTTAGAGACTTGACCAGGGGCAAAAAGGGATTGTGTGCACTAAGCCAAGGTGTTCTTATCAAGGAACATCTTGAGAGTATTGAGTGAGTCTTAAACATGACAACTCATCCATCATTAGGGTTTCCCACTCAACTCAGAGCTATTCCACCTACACAAACAACCAGAAATACTGCAACACCTATAACAAGAGGGTTGAGACAAGACCATGAGGTTTATCAATCATATCAAGCCAAACCTCAAGGCATGGCTCATGGATATTTGTCAAGTGATCATGTGGCTCACTGGAAGCCAAACCAATCAACTAAAATACGGGAGTTTGGAAGAGCAAAAGTGGAAATTGCTGGAGACTTAGAGGAGAAGCATCCTCTAATCAACAAACCCAACGTGAGGTTCATCAAAACCAATGAAGCCACGAGAGTTCTAACGGATTACACTTATGATGGCCTTTATAGGTTACCTATTGAGGATCAAAACAACTTTTATAGATGTTTAAATTCCATCATTGAAGAGTTGACAGACTACAAGAACCTCTATGCCTTCACATACACAGATGACCAGGGAGTGCAAGTTCTAATGGTAGATAAGTATGGACGAGAGTACAAACTTATTATCCCAATTGAGCTAGAAAGATATACATACATGGGTACGCCAATCTCTGCTTACTACTTTCAACCGAGTGTAAGCATACCAGGGTTTTTTGAGACTGATTTGCAAGAAGCTAACATTGAAACTATGGAATCAAATGGACCTCAAACATCCAAAATATCTATTCACGAGAGTGTAGCTCCTACCTCATTGAGTGGAACCAAGAGACCACCAATTAGACTTACAAATCCATCAACATTTCCAAAACATGTCTCAAAGGGGATTCCACCAGGATTTGCTCCACGACGAGAAGAAGGAACGAGGGATGTCTTTGTGAGAGACCCCAACATGCTAAGATACATGGTTGAACCAGAACCAATGAGACCGTATCAATTGGCCAAATATGTCAAGAAGAAGTATGATGGAATAAGGGATCCATACGTACATGCATCCTTGTTCAAACAAGTGTTAAGAGCCGAACAAGTATTTTATTTTCATACACAGTATGAGGGATTTGGCTTAACCTTGGAAGGGATAGCATTGAATTGGTTCCAACCGTTGGACAAAAATGCCTTCTCAAACGTTGAACAATTGTTGCAAGAATTTTTTGTGGAGTTCTCTAAAAGGGGAATCAATCATAACACAGTGTCCCAAATCTATGCATTCAAGCAAAAAGAAGATGAGAGAGTGAAGGAAGCATCGCTACGCTTCAAACAATATATAGAGAGATGTCCGGAACGCGAGTTACCATAGGATGAAATATTATCAATTCTCTTCATCGAGCATTTGAAAAATGAAACTCTCAAGAAAGATTTGCACTTAAAAGGACATACTTCCTTTGAACAAGTCACGAGAGAAGCGTTATACCTAGTTGACAATTGTAAAGCCTATGGCAAGGAAATTGGTGATACAAAGATCACTATGGATAATGATCCTTTAGCATCTAGTGAAACCAACACAAGGAAAGTGGTTGTTACCATATACATGTGGTAGTGATGTGTGTGAACACACTAGGACCGCCGGGGCATTTTTTCCCTCTTTAGGAGGTTTTTTCCCCCGTGCATTGTATATACGCCCATCACTCTAGGGCTATCTATCTTTCCATTGCACACTAAGTAACACACTCTCTATTGTGTGCCTTGAGCTTCCTTCGTCTTCTCCAAGATGTGTGCGTTTCTCTGCAACCCTAATTCCAACAATTGGTATCAGAGCAGGTCACGTCCTCCCGGGCTTAGTCGCCAGCTGCTCCAGCACACGCCTGCTCACTTTCTCCGATTTCAGTGAGCTTTGGCAAGCGTTCGCAGGTCGACAAAATTTTTGGGCAAGCTCAAAGAGCTTAGTCTGCTCAGAATTTTGATTTGCGCTGATTTCGGCCTCCGTTTCCACTACAGGCAGTACTGCAAAGGCTATTTCGTCATTTTGTGCACAATTTCTGTCACTGCCGTTTTCTGCATAACAGGTGCCTTATAGTCTTCTATGGTTTGTGCTATATAGCACAGGTTGTTCCCGCTCCGTTTCTCCTATTTTTGGGCAGTTTTCACATCAGGTGCAGCATTTACCATGGCTGACAACAACAACACAGATGTGTTCAAGATGTTTGCTGCTGAGGACAGGTTGGATGGGGACAACTACCCTATGTGGGCTTATATGATGCAACATGTTCTTGTGTCAAAGGGTGTCTGGAACATTGTGCAGGGCATTGATGTACGTCCTGGTTCTGAGGATGTAGGCGATGTTGAGGATGTTGCAGGTCTTGCTGCAAGGATTGCAGCTACTAGAGTTGTTTTGCCTACGGTAGAACAAGCTCGTTGGGATGTTAAGGATGCGCAGGCTCATGCATTGATTGCGTTGTCTGTGAAGTGCACCATTGTTCCTCGCATCCGTTCAACAAAATCTGCAAAACAGGCTTGGGATATTCTAGCAGGTCTTTATGCAAGCCGCAATGAGGCTAAAATTGCTTTGTTGTGTAAAGAGCTGGAGTCGAAGATTATGCATGAGGAAGATGATATGGACACTTTCCTTGCTAGTGTCAAGGATATCAATGAGCAGCTTATTTCTGTAGGTGAAGTCATTTCAAACAGTTCCCTTGTGCAGACTATTCTTGATGCCTTACCAGATTCCTACCAGACTTTTGCTAGTACTTGGAGACTGCTGACCCAAGGAAATCCTGAAGTTGTCAAGTTTGATGCATTATGCACATTGCTGTTGTAAGAGTCACTTTCTAGAAAAAACAGGACTAGGAAGCGTGCAGTTGAACACGCTTTTATTGCTTCTCAAAGAAAGGGTGGTAACAGTAATGCAACCACTTCTTATGCTTCTACTGCGACTGGCAAAAATTCTGTTCCTAATGCTTCTGCTAGCAGTACTTCGACTGGCAATTCTAGTGATAAGGGCAAAAAAAAGATGCGTTGCCATTATTGTAAAGCCAATGATCACTTGATCAAGTTGTGTCCTAAGTTGAAGGCCAAAGAGGCTAAGAAGAAAGAGGGTGGTTCCAGTGCAAATGCTGGTTCCACTACAAATGCAGCCATTGTTGAGTCTTCTGTGAAAGGAGACTGTGTTGCTGATGTTGATGCAGAATGGGCTTTTAGCGCAGAGTGCACTTATAATCCTGCTGTCCATGATGCATGCTTGTAAGTTGCTGCAGATTCACATGTGTGGTATTTCGATAGTGGTGCTACAAAGCACATTACCTCACATCGTGAATTGTTTACCTCTCTCGAGTCTGTCCCTCATGGGAATTCAGTCACTTGTGCCAACAACGCCTCTTATCCAGTTCAGGGAGTTGGAAAGATTGTGCTCACTGCTGCTAATGGCAGTTCATTCACACTTGTTGATGCACTTTATGTACCTGGGATCAAGAAGAATCTCTTGTTTGTATCCGCACTTGCTAGACTTGGACTTGTAGTCAAATTTGTGGATGACAGATGTACAGTTCATGATCTCAGTTTTGGTGATGAAATTGTTGCATCTGGACTTTTGTGCCGTGGGCTGTATAAGCTCACTTTGTATGACAAGTGTGGACAAAATTTTGCAAATGCTGTTGCAGATTCAAGGGCTATTTCAGATGCAAAACTTTGGCATGCACGTTTTGGTCATCTGAATTTTTCCAGTTTGCTGCGTTTGCAGAAATCTGATATGGTTGCTTCTTTGCCACCTCTTGAAGCACCTGTCAAACATGTTTGTGAAGGCTGTATTTTGGGTAAGATGCAGCGTTCTAAGTTTCCAAAGGATGGTTCAGTTCGGGCCACATGCAGGTTGCAGCTTGTGCATAGTGATGTTTGTGGGCCTATGAAAACTCCGTCCTTAGGCAATTACCTGTACTTCGTGACTTTCATTGATGATTACTCCAGGCATGCATGGGTATTTCCGCTTAAAACGAAGTCCGAAGTTTTTATGTGCTTCAAACAATTTCTCGCTATGGCTGAAAATGTCTCGAAATGTACTATGGGCACCCTCCGTTTCGATCGAGGGGGGGAGTATATGTCTCATGAATTTAATGCATTGTTGGCTAGTCGTGGGATAAAACACCAATGTACAGTGCCTTATACACCTCAGCAAAATGGTGTTGCTAAGAGGAAAAACAGGTCACTGACGGAAATGGCACGATGTATGGTCAAAAGTCAAGCTTTGCCGCATTCTTTTTGGCTTGAGGCCATCATGTGTGCCACTTATGTGCTTAACAGGTGTCCTATGAAAGCTTTGCAGTCTATTACTCCATATGAAGCATGGCATGATAGAAAGCCTTCTATTGAGCACATGCGTGTTTTTGGATGTTTGGCATATGCTTTGGTGCCACAAGTGCAGCGCAGAAAATTGGATGATAAGGTTGTCAAATGTATTTTTGTTGGTTATAGTGCTGAAAGGAAAGGTTACAGGTTGTATCATCCGCAAACAAAACATATTCTGGTTTCTCGGGATGTAGTGTTTGTGGAAGATTCTGTTCAGCCCTTGCTGTCATGTACTAGAGACAGTAATGTAAGCTCACAGGACATTTATGACACTTTGTTGCCTCTTTTCAGTGGTGGAAATATGAATGTAAGTTCCAATGAGGTAAATGTACTGCCTATGGGGGTTTCTGAAAATGTTTTAGATCAGCCTATTACTGATGCAGATGTACATGATGTACTTGATGAGGAAAGGGCTGAAAATGAGCAGGCTAGAGGTATGCCAAAATGGGTGGTGCACACTTTGTGGGACAGTAAATTGGATGCACCTTTGTCTAGTCGTACTCGTTCAGGCTCTCGCCATGCATCTTATGCATTAGATTGTTATGCTTTGGCTGTGTCTAGTTTACATGATGTTGAGGAGCCTTTGTCTTTTGATGAAGCACAGAATTCAGAAAATTGGATCGCTGCCATGCAATCAAAATATGATGCACTTATAGAAAATGACACATGGACTTTATGTGATTTGCCTCCTGGCAAAAAGGCCATTGGTACAAAGTGGGTTTACAAGTTGAAACGCAAGCCGGATGGTGAGATCGATCGCCATAAGGCTCGACTTGTTGCAAAGGGTTATGTACAATAAAAAGGCATAGATTATGAAGAGACTTTTGCTCCCACTTGTCGTATGACTACTGTGCATTTTCTATGTGCATTAGCAGCTCATTTTGGTTGGGATGTACATCAATCAGACATTGTTACTGCTTTCTTGAATGGTGACATATTTGAGGAAGTTTATGTAATGCAGCCTCGCGGTTTTGTCATAAAAGGACAAGAGGACAAAGTGTGCAAATGTAACAAGGCTTTGTATGGGTTGAAGCAATCTCCTCGTGCTTGGTATGAGAAAGCTGACACTCATTTGGTCAAACAAGGCTTCCGTAACAGTCCAACAGAAAGCACATTGTATGTAAAGCGTGAGGGTGGTGTACTTCTCATTGTGGTTCTTTATGTTGATGATTTGCTGATCACTGGACCAAATGAGAGACATATTGCTAAATTTAAGGCTGATTTGAATGCTACTTTCAAGATGAAAGATTTGGGGCTGTTGCATCATTATTTGGGTATACAATTTAAGCAGTGTGAAGGTGGTATTGCCTTGTGTCAGAAAAGTTACATACAAACATTGCTATGTAAGTTTGGACTTGAGGATTGCAAACCTATTGCCACTCCCATAGAAACAGGTTTGAAGTTGAGTCTACATGATGCTGGTGATCCTGCTGATGTCACTCTTTACCAAACTGCTGTTGGCTGCCTCATTTATGTATGCAACACGAGGCCGGATATTTAGTTTGCAATCTCACAGGTCAGCAGATTTATGCATAGCCCAGGGTCTAAGCATTGGTAGGCTGTCAAGAGGATTTTTAGCTACCTTAGTGACACTTTACATCTTGGCTTGTTTTATCCCAAGGGGGGATCATTTCCGCCAGACTTACATGATTTTTCGGACTAAGATTGGGCTGGTTGTTTTGACACGCGAGTGTCCACAAGTGGTTTTTGTTTCATGCTTGGCAGTTCATGTATATCATGGTTGAGAAAGAAGAAACCTACTGTGGCCACTTCGAGTTGTGAGGCTGAGTACAGGGAAGTCTTCACAGCTATGGTTGAGTGTGTATGGCTCAGACGCCTTATGGCTAATTTGGGTGTTGGACAGGACACTGCCAACACTATCTACACTGACAGTCAGAGCGCATTGGCAGTTGTGAGGAATCCAGTTTTTCATGCTCGCACAAAGCACATTGAGGTGCATTACCACTATGTCAGGGAGAGGCTCTCAGCAGGAGAGATCAGCTTGGCTTATGTGCCAACACAGGACAACCTTGCAGATCTTTTCACAAAGGCATTGTCTCGTGAGAAGCTTGAAGCTTTCCGCAAAGCTTTGGGCTTACTCCCCTTTGTGGACTGATTCTGTCCTCAGGGCATGGCACTTCCCTTTACTCATGTGCCAGCTCTCGTTCACCGCATCACTCCAGGGGGGATTTGTTACCATATTTTTTCCCTCTTTACGAGGTTTTTCCCCCCGTGCATTGTATATACGCCCATCACTCTAGGGCTATCTATTTTCCATTGCACACTAAGTAACACACTCTCTATTGTGTGCCTTGAGCTTCCTTCGTCTTCTCCAAGCTGTGTGCGTTTCTCTGCAACCCTAATTCCAACAGTGGTTATGTGTCAATTTATGACCAACCTAGATGAGCTAGCAGCACAAGTAGCACAACGAATAAAATGGTGTGCCATTGAGAAAAAATGGACCAATCATGAGATGAATGAGTGCTACTATAATCAAACCTTCACAAGGGGGATACTATATGGACATTAAATAGAAAAATAAATGCCATTACCAAATCATCCATTATTTCAAAATAGGGTTGTATCAAGGGCTTTACAAAGAGCTGAGGTATCACAACCTAGGCTAGGGCAATAGCCTATGATAAAACTCTATTCATTGAATGAGGACACTCTGATGTTCATAGCCAATCAAGAGCGTAGACCAGAGACCATTCTGGCTAAGCAAGAGCAACCATCAATTGTGCCACCAGTGACTCAACAAGATGGATCATGCTACAAGTGTGGAGGTAATCATTGGGCTAAGAATTATTCTCGTGTAGAGATAATTGGATATTTTTTGGAGTGTGCCATTACACACGTTGTTCCAAATTATCTTGTGTAGAGATAATTGGATATTGTTTGGAGTGTGCCATTACACACGTTGTCCAAATTGTCCAAAACACCCAAACAAACCGGGGAAAACAACAATGAATGTTGTGGGAGTGTTAACTTCTCCAAGTAAATCAGAGGCAGAACCCAAAATTCCTGTGAAGGTAGTGACTAGAGCCCAAGCAAAAAAAAATGCTGAGGACCAAGCTAATGAGGAGAAAGATCAACAATCCAAACAAGGGGAAACAAGTAGTATGTCAGTGAGGACTGAGAGAAAATTCTGGAAAGCCAAAAGAGACAGAATTAAAGAAAAAACAATTACAAATCAAACTACACTACAAACAGAATTACAAGAGACAAAGGAGTAGTCAAAACAAGAACGGGAAAACAAAACGGTGGTGAGCGATAAGAAACCAAGGAAGGCGTCTCCCGAAGGATCTGTGTTGGTAGACAAAGTCCTAGAGCCATTAGATGCTGCACTGGAAGCATATGAGGCTAGATTGAAACCCAACCAAACCCTAGAGCAACGAGAGATGAAATATCCTCATGCTGAGGTAGAGACTGAGAGGTTGAAAATTTGTAAGGAATTGGTAAAAACTGCACAGGCAATGATGGAGCCGGAAGCACCAATTCCACCTCCAGAAACAAAACCAAAAAGTGTTGGATTTGAAATGCCTAAGGCAAAGGTTGTTGAAACATTAACTCAAAGAAACATTGAACTAGAATCACAAAAGGGTGTGCAAGCAAAGACTGCAACAGAAGAAACCAACAACCTAGAAATTCAACTAGATGATCAAGTAGTGGCCAACACCACTAACGATGCATGGTCAAGATCACAATTTATGGCACCTATCCCAGAGATAGATGAGCCATGGCCAAATGAATTGTGGGAAGCAATTAGAAGTGCAAAAGATGGAAGTGTGACTTTCCAATTTGCACCCATAACTAAGGTCAATACAGGGCATGAAGTCTATCAGGGAGACATTTAATCTCTAAATGGAGATGCAGGGACGGAAGTTTCAATTGAAAGCCAACCAGAGTTCTTGAAGACCTTACCCTCATACATAGGAGAACATGAGGCAGACTCAGAGACTAGAGTGGTGCCATCTCAGAGGAAATCCATATCCAAGATGATGGATACAAAGAGTATGCAAGAGTTGATGTCAGCTCCAATACAGTGCACCATTACTCCATCTGAACTGCTTAAGATTAGACCACATGTATGGGATGAAGTAGGCAACAATTTGGGGAAGATGGGATTAAAAATACCTCTTCAAGATCTACCCTCAAATGAACAATCAAACAAAACTCAACAAGAAAGTGCAAACGCTAAACCTGTGCCAATAAACAAGGTGGGGGAATATCGCGAAGGAGAAGAAGGAAACACCACCTTACCTGTGGAATACAAAGGAGTTAAAACATTGGCTATACTTGATAGTGGGGCTGGAGTAGCCATAGCCACAAAAGACATTTGAGAAAAATGGGGTAGACTAGCGCTTAGGAAAACTAGAATGAAGCTACAACTTGAAGACGAATACACGGAAAAACCTCTGGGTATCCTAGAGCAAATTATTGTGACTTCTTGTGGAATTGAATATGAACATACATTTGCAATAGTAGATTTTGGAAAAGGAAACAATTTTGATATCATTTTAGGAAGATATTTCATGCGTCAACTTAAGATGGTTCAAGATTGGGGCTATGACTATATCTACTTGAGATATAAAAAGATCACCATAAAAATAAGCATAAAAGACCATAGCTATAGAGATGTGAATATAACTCCTTTAGAAGAAATTGACTCTACTATAGTCAATGGGAAAGAGATACCTGCATGGCTACAAACCAAACAAGAACTTTGGATGTGTGGTGCTTCAAAGTGTGGAAGCTCAGTGAAGGAGGATTGCATCCTAGAAAGATCAATGGACGATGAAGCTTACATACCGGAACCCTTTCCAAAGCAATTATTTGAGCCATTTGGATGGACTCAAATATTGGCAACCTTGGATGTGTGTGTAAATGAGCTAACTCCAACCAAGTTTTGTGATGAAGAAGGCTACGACCTAGTTTCATGTTTTATGTTGAAAGTGCTGAGAAATGCTAATGAGATTTGTGAGAATGAAAATAGAGGGACAAATAGCTATGTCATGGAGGATGCTGCACAAACACAAACTAGGAGAGCAATACAACCATGTGGAGATGTCATCATTGACATACTTGAAGAGTCAACAACATCTACTCCAAAGAAACTAACTTCAAATGATGCAGAGTTGAAAGTACAGGAAGAATAAAATGTGCAAAGCTCCACCTCAACATATGTTCTACAAACTCAAGATCAAAGGAAGAATGAGGAAGAAGCCAAAGATGAAAACTATCCCACATTGATCAAATTCAATTTATGCAGACAAACAGGGCTCAAGGTTACATGTTCATCCGCAATTGATCCTTATGCTACTAAGAATATAATGTCATATGGCACTTGGATAATGATGGGAAAGCCGACAATTAAAGAAGTGGAGGAAAGAGTATACACCAGTGCCAAAACACCAATCCCAAGTTTTGGCATAGCGGAGGCAATACTCAAGTTGAGTCATGGGGAGTTCAAAGACAACTTCAACATAGTTGACTCACATCACATCAAAGAAAGTCTAGTCCTAACAAAGAGTTGGAAGAATATCTTCTTCAGGCAACAACAAAAAGCATCAACAACAACAACAAAGACGGTCCAAGAGACATCAACAAAAAAGACACAACCATATGCAGCAGAAAAAGATAAGGCAAAACTAAACATTGAAGAAGATCATCCTCGCAAGTCAGTTTTACCTTCGACAAGCCCACATGAAAGCTCAAGCAAAGCCTCTACGTCAAGAACAAAAAATTCAACAATTCAATGGATCCCTAAACAAAAGATTTTGCAACCTAAATCTCCATCGCAGCAAAGTTCCAAAAGAAGCAAAGAAATGTCAAGCAGGTGTTGGTATCCAAGGAACACATTAAAGTCAAAGATCCAATTTGGATACACTCTCAAGAACAATCTCAACAACAAAAGGCAACAGGGTGGGTGGCCTCAAATGATGTTTGGGCCAAAAAGCCCAAGGTAACGGCATGGAACTTCTCACCCTTACAAAGAAACCCCACAAAGAACAAGCCGAGCATTCAACACAAGACAACCAACTCAACTAGGAGAAAGAAGAAGAAAAAGAAAAGAGCTTCAAAGAAGCAAACAATACAACAAATATGGGTACCAAAGTCAGAGATTTATCAAGCTACCCAACAAGGCCAAATGAAGACAAAGAATAGAATGGTTCCCGTCAAGCTACTTGAAGCACAAGGATTCTATGAAGGTAACACCCAAATATGGTTACCCAAAGTATTTGATCAACCTAGAGCCACTAAGACCAACCAAGTAGCAAAGGACCCCACACAAAGACAATCAAAAACAACAAAGAGCCAATGGAAACTAAGCACAACCAAGGGAGAAACAACCTCAAATTGGATCCCTTGTCTTCTACTACAAAAGCAAGGCTTTTACAATGGTAATAGCCAAGTATGGATACAAAAGCCTAGTGTCCATCAAGTCAAGGGAGCAACTCATGAAGCAAGAACAAAGTGGGTCCCAAAACCACTGTTGAAAACTTAGGCTCCTCACAAAGAATAAAAAGTAAAGGTACAACAATGCGGCCTCCTTACGGAACATCCCATGCAACAAAAGAAGCTAGAGGAGTCAAAGTATGCCAACTTACTTGAAAAGATGGTGGAATCCAAAGACCAAAGCAATGATAGAGGCCTTAATCTCAAGAACTTATGGCATTGGGTTTCAGGCCATGAACAGGTAAGTCCAAGTCTCCATTAAAAATACATGGCATAAACGTCAAGAGTCGGGCAGCTGAGCCACTAAATGAGCAAGGCATTATTCCCAAAGCTTCAAGTAATATTCTCTATGGTCTAAGAGTCTTACCTATTCTAGGTATTGCTCAAGGTGGAGGAGTTGAGCATATTTATGTTGTGTCACTCATGCTAGTATAGGTGAGCATAAGAGTCCAAGTCTTTGTAAGTGAAGAAGAGAGGCCAAAAGACACGCACTATGCATAGTGAGTAATGAGTGGAGAAGCTTCAACATCAAAAAACCTTCTTGGAAATGTGGAAGCTATTGAGGTGTCCTTGGATATCACATGTGCTACATTTGTTCCTTGAAGCACCCAACAACTCAATTTTCACATCGCATGATTTTCTTGAAAGAACTCTTGTGTGCATATAGAGTGTCCCATAATTGGCACTTGCATTACACACTCTTACTTTATTTCTCCCAAGCACTCACATTGCATGAACAGGTACTCAAATTCCAAGTGTTCAACCCCAATAAGAGCGTATACCAAAGGCATTTTTTCCCACTAGGTTTTTCCCTTTGGTCATTCAGGTTCTAGACCCTAATTTAGAAACACCCATCACTATTCTATTGTATATATTCCTTCCATCAAATGAAACCAATAAAGAATTTGTTACATGATCTTCAAAGAGATAAAGTGGGGCCACATTGTTCTCAACTACGCTTTGACAAGAGCAGCTCTTATCTTCACAAAAACCAACAAAGCTCTATTGACAAAGTGGCAAAGAAAATCAAATTGGAGATGCCAGTGCACACACATCAAAGTCTCAAACATTTTGAGATACGAGCTCCAATAAAAAGTCAACTGCACCATGAGCCAAAGTATCCAAAGAAGCAGGTATCATCGACCAACTGCACAAATGGAAAGGTAAAGTAGGATGTGCAACAACATGCACAAATGCCTCGTCCACAACATCCAAATCACAAAGAATACATGTTCTTCAATTAAAGGCAAATGGGCACCCCATTTGAGCAAGCAAAACATGCCAGATATAACTCAATCAAGGAAGGGGGGAGTCTCATCAACAAGAAGACCAGAATACATATGGTCGTGTCAAGGGACAACACGAGTAGGAAGGGGGGAGTGTTTGGAGGTGATAACAACATACAAGTGCCCACCTAGCCAAGGTGCCCGTTGGGTCAGCCGGTCAAAGTTTTGATGTGGTCACATTATTTTTCCGATGTCTAATACATCAAACCCTGTAAAAGCTTAATGACAATCGTCTATGTCAAGTCTAAGTCAAAGATGTAATTTTTCCAATGATGTATGTAAAGGTCCATGAGAAGTTGGCCGCCGGCCACTTTAGAAAGCCCTAGGTATATAATACACTAAGGTTAGTGTGAAAGGGGGATTATTTTTTGAAGATAAGTGACTATTGCTGTACGCACAAAGAGTGACCTCTTGGCTCCAACTTATAATCATCGCTATTGTGGCTACGATAATCCAAATTCAATTTTGTTTATTGCATTGTGTTCTTCTTACTCTGCTCTTTCATTCAAGTGTAAGCATTCAAGATTCGGTGTAGGTATCAAACGCAACCGTTGTGGCCTTAAATCGTTGTTTTGAGTGGTTATATGCGTATTTTATGTTGTTTTGACCCTAGGAGAGGCTTTAGGGACCCAAAAACGACCCTTTAGGATCATCCGTTTATTGTTTTTGCGTACTTTGGGACAAATGATTGCGATCCGTGTACCCATCCAGAATGCTATGACAGTGATAGGATATGTTTCTGATAGTCCCTTGTAGCTTCCCTTCAAGTTTTGTGCGAATTCGATATGATTTGCATGGTAAACAGGCGTGATGACTGTAGAGCTGTGTAGAAGGACATAGGCAGATTACTTGGCTTTAATGCGTTTGATTTTCTTGTAGAGTTAGTAGTTGCATCTCTTCGAGTTCACTTCATTAGGATTGACACCCTAGTGAGTTTCCATGCCTCATCCGAGTCGCTTCCCTGGTATTGATATTTATGTTGATGCCTGAAGTCTATGCTATGGACGTCCGTCGTGGCGACCTGCAAACACTAAGTTCCTCTAAAGATATGGATCCACGAAAACGGCGGTCTAGACATTCGCCAACTCCTCCCAAGAGGAAACGGTTAACCCATAGTCCTTCTCCTTGTCACTCCGAAAGGGAAGAGAGGAAACAAAGGAAGAAAAAGGCAATAAAGAGGTCATCCTCTTCTCCTTATTCTTCACCTCCTCCTCTTCCAACGAAAGCAACAGTTATTCTCCTAGAGAATACAAGAGGAGAGGACATTATAAATCTTACTCTATAAGGCAAAGGTCTCAAAAGCTCAAGAAGTTCAAAGAGGGAGGAAAGAGTATCTCTTGTCTCACATATGATGGCACCTTTGGTGCCACAAACAAAGTATTGGCCTTCATCCAGCAGTTTGATGCTGCCTTTGGAGATGAGGGCTTCACGGAGTCCTCCAAGCTACACCATGTAGCTATGCACTTCCAGAAATTGGTTGGTCAATGGTGGGCTAGCCTTCGGGGAAAGGGCAAAGCCCCAACGACATGGAAAACTCTACGAGTTTACATCATGAAGCAATTCCTTGCAAGTGATGCAAAGGACAAAGTGCTTACCGAATGGCGGAGCTTGAAGCTTTTCTCCCATGAGTCTATCCACAAATATGTGGACAAGTTTTGAGATTTACATGTCAAGGCTACTATCTTTTAAAAGATAGACTTTGCTTAGAAAAAGCAACAATTCTGTGCGAGATTACCTGAAGAGATGGTCAAGCATGTTAACTCCCAATCGCCCAGTTCTATCACTGAAGTAATCCACCACACTATGGTTTCTTCGCGCATCAATTCCCAACAAGGGGCTAAAAGGAATGCCAAGCCCATGGAAAGAAAAGACAAAAGTGATGCAAAGGGGAAAAAAATTCCCCAAAATTCTTCCCAAGGAAATTCCAACAACAACAACAATCGGTCCAAGGAGAAGGGAGTTTACAAAGGTAAAAATAAACTCTCTCGTGAAGAGCTTGAAGATTTTTGTAAGGACCACAATTTTGTGGGGAGCAAGGACATGGCTATCGTTCTTGCCCCAAGAGAAATGCCCGCAATAAGACTCCTAGAGCTTCCACGATCGAAGCTCCAAAAGAGGCTGCTCATTGTAAAGGATCACCTCTCTCCTATGCTTGGGGAACATTAAGGGAGCATGATGCATTCATCTTGTTTAACCCTTGATCTACTCACAACTTCACATCAATGGAGTTGCCCACTAAGTTGGGCATTCAAGCTTTTGAGATGGGAGATACCATAACTACCACGATGGAGCTTTCAAGGGACAACAAGCCTCTGCTACTTCCTTGACTGGGAAATTGAGGCTTCATGTCCAAAGCTATGTCAACAAAGAAGACTTTTTTATCTCTCCTCTCCAACATGAGGATGTTATCCTAGGGGCACCATGGTTCAACCACATGGCTTCCAACATGAAGTTCCCTAAAAGGAGAATCTACGTCACCTACAGGGAAAAGAGCATGTATATAGATGCTAGTGAGTCCAATCGTATTATACCAATTATAAATTCACCTGCTTTTGATAAGTCAATGAAAAGCTCAATTTTTGCGTACATGATTTTTGTCAAAAAGTCTCTAAATGCTAATGTTTTAATAAAGAAAACTTTAAGGAATCAAGAAGAATTAGACTTGTCTAATTTTCTAAATGGATTCCAAGATGTTCTCATTGATGATATCCCTATGGACTTACCTCCAAAACAAGGGGATGATGATCGTCAAATTGAGCTCCTACCAGGAATCTCACTACCTAACAAGCCTCCTTATTGAGTTTCCCAAGCTCAACAAGAGGAGATCATGAGGCAAGTAGAAGAATTGGTAGACAAAGAAATGGTGAGGCCTAGCCCCTCTCCCTTTTGTTCTCCAATCCTTTTAGTGCAAAATAAAGATGTTACATACCACATGTGTGTGGACTATCGAGCGCTAAACCATATCACTAACAAAAAAAAAAAAATTCCCGTACTGTGGGTAGAAGATCTGTTTGATAAGCTACAAGGTTTGACCTAATTCAATAGGATTGACCTTACAAGTGGCTACCATCAAATAAGGATAGTGAATGAAAATATCCTAAAGACCACGTTCCGTACAACATTTGGTCTTTATGAATATCTAGTCATGCCTTTTGGCTTGACTAATGCACCATCCACATTCAATTGTCTGGGAAGAATCTTTAGACCCTACCGCAAATTCACTGGAGTGTTGTTTGATGATATCATCATCTACTCCAAGTTCTTGGAGGAACACAAGCAATATCTCCAAGTGATTTTTCAAGCTTTGAGGGAGAACAAGCTTTTCAATCAAAAGAAGAGTGAATTTTTCCTTCAAGAGATTCAATACTTAGGTCCTATTGTCTCTCAAGATGGTATTCTTATGGATCCATCAAAATTGGAGGTAATAAAAGCATGGACTAATCCAAGGAATCAAGTATGGTATGCCAAAAGACCAAGTATGATAGAGGGAAGCAACCTGGATTACTCCAGCCATTACCAATCCCTAATTCACCATGGGAGAGTATATCCATGGATTTTATCTTTGGATTATCCAAGTCTATCCATGGGGTACGGGAATATAGGGATCCAAAGGAGGGAAAATAGGGATCCAAAGGGGGGGCCATTTGCAAAAGAGCTATGTGCAACAATGGGCTTAAAAGACCTTAAGTTTCATCCCATTAAAACTTCCAAAATGCTAAGGTTCCAAAATTCAACGGTTGCGTCCAAAGGTCAACTTTAGGGAAAATTGGATGCTTTGTGTGTATCCCAAAAGTCTTTGTCAAACCCTACATAGGAGGGAGCGAGCCCAAGAAGTAGGGGATGAGAGAGAAACTCATACACACACACACAAGCTCCCTTTGTACACAAAGGGGAAGAGGGACACATGTCAACTCCCTTTGTACACAAGGGGAAAGAGGGACACATGTTAGCTCCCTAGCCCCCAAATGCCCACAAGGTGTACTCAAATCCTATTGGATGGCCTTGGAGGTGGACCAATGAGAATTAGGCTAGAGTAAATCTTGTTTAATTAATTTAAAAACACTTAATAAAAGAACCAATAAGAATAAAGCTCTCTAGAAGACTATTGGATAGTCTCCCAAGGAGACCAATGAGCATTTAGCAGCCCAATGGCTTGCCTGATTCCTATTGGCCAAGAGGCAAAGGGGTCCAATGAGAGTTTAGTTGAATTATTAAATTACCTAAAGCTCTCACAAAAGGGGAAAGGGGGACACATGTCAGAAGGCTATCACTTATGCTGCTTAATTATCATTGGGGAGGTCCAATAGGATGCTAACACGAGTAATTAGCAAGGGCGGTCGACCAAGAGAGAGAGGGGGCTGATTTTTTCAAGGAATTATTGACACACACACTCACACAATCAATGTGTGGAACAAGAAGACTCTCTCTCTCCTTCTCAAGCTTTAATGGAAAGCTTATCTCCTACTCCAAGCTTGTGACAAGGGAGGCCTACACCAACAACTCTTGGCCTTGTGATGCAAATCCAACCAAGAGCCAAGCTTCAATGCATGCTCATCTCCTCTACCATGCTAATTACTAAGCTAATCTATGCTAATATGAGTGATTATGTGAGGAGATGTACATCTTTCTCATAAGAATACTCCTTCCTCTCAATCTACTATCATACCCCGCTAGCTCTCACCATCTTTGAAGGTGTGTGAGGTCTTGGGTCTGAGACCGTGAGGGAATTGATGTTGTGTTTGATAAGTGTTTTGAGTAGTGCATGAAGATTCCATCTTCATGGCACTAGCTAGTATTGAAGGAACACAAGAAATTGTATTGTAAAATGTCTCTCTTGATGGGAGAAACCATAATACAAAACCTTTTGGAGGGGGGACCTGCTCCATGCAAATCGGGTCCTCAAATGTTGTCAATTGCTTAATTTCTCTCTCTTTTGAAGAATTGTTCATGCTATCTAACTAGGTGTTATGCTTTTTGTTGCTTTCTCCACCCAAGCACTCTTGTTAATCTCATTAGGAATCTATTCTAATGAAATGCTCACTATGTTCATGCTATTTTCCGCTACACACAAGTTACTAGGCCAGTAAATGTTACATTTGTATCAGAGCACAAGGTTTCTCTTTTCTTGCTCAAGAAGGGAGGTCCTCAAGCTAGCTATAAATGGTTGGTACTATTAATTGCATGTGAGTAAGTAGAATAGGGATTTTTCAGCCTTGCAGTGCGCCTGCCTTTGTGCAGTTAACGAGGCATCACCGTTGAGAGCTATGGTCTTAATAGTGGATTCCTACGGGGCTTGCCTACGGCTTAACCACTATTGAGCTATTAGAAGCTTGACAGGAGCTGGTGCTGTTTTGGTGTTGAATGACCCTCTCTTCTATTCCTTGCAATTAATGGTATACGAGCCACGGGTATAGTAGCTTGAGTGCTTTTTTTAAAGGGGTAAAGAGGAGTAGCAACTAGGGCTTGAAGTGCCAAAGTACACCTACAAAGTTACACCTAAAAGTTATTAGAATGGCTGACAATAGTAAAGAGAGTGAAATTAATGTTGATAACTTTGATTTTGCTAATTAGCAAGCTACTAATGATGCTCCAATGCTTGTTAACTATCTTGTTTCTAGGCTTCAACAAGCCATGGGCAATCCATCCCTACAAAGTGAAGTGCAACGGTAGCTTCGTGCTCATGGGATTATCCAAGCTCCCCACCATGACGAGAGAACACCTAGGAAGCCTCCTTGTGAGACTTCCAAAAGAGGTCTCTCTTCGATTTGGGAAGAAGAAGAGGATCCCTATGAAGGGCTCAAAAATTTGCTCTTTGATGATACATCTCCTTCTCAAAGGAGAACTTAAGAGTCTCCACAGAAGGAACGAGAAAGAAGTGAGTCTCCCGCCACCTCGGTGGAGATGGCTCCACGAAGACGACGGTCTAAACGCTCTCCATCACCTCCAAAACGGAGAAGACCAAGGCATACTTCTCCACACCATACTTCAAAGAGGGATGACAAAAAGCAAGAAAAGGAAAAGGCGAGAAAGAGGACACCCTCTTCCATCTTCTTCATCCTCTTCCTCTTATGAAAGTGATGGTCAAGACAACGAAGATCAAGGCAAGAAAAAGGAGAGAAAGAGGTCACCCTCTTCTCCATGTTTCTCAAATTCTCCATCTTCTGAAGAAAGTGATGGTGCAACCTTTGAACCATCCAAAAGAAGAGGCCATAGGAAATCCTATGCCACGTGGAAGAGGTCATCCAAGCTCAAGAAGTTCAAGAAGGGAGGGAAGAGCATCTCTTTCCTTACCTACAATGACACTTTTGGTGCTACGGACAAAGTTTTGGCCTTTATCCAACAATTCGATGCAGCGTTCGGAGATGAGGGCTTCACGGAGTCCTCTAAGCTACGCCATGTAGCTATGCACTTTCAAAAGTCCACCAGAAAATGGTGGTATAGCCTACGGGCCAATGGTGAAGCTCCACGAACATGGAAAGCTTTAAGAGCTTCCATTATGAAGCAGTTTTTGACCACCAATGCCAAAGACAAAGTACTCACCGAATGGCGAAGATTAAAGATCTCTCCCTATGAATCCATCCACAAATATGTAGACAAGGTTTGGGACCTACAACTCAAAGCCACTGTCTTCAAAAAGTTGGATTTTGGAGAGCAAAAGTAGCAATTTTGTGCGGGCTTAACCAAAGAAATGGCGGAGTATGTCAACTCCCAAAGGCCACGCACCATATCGGTGGTAATACATCATACTATGGTGGCCTCTCGAATCAATTTCCAAACAGAAGCTAAGAGGAATTCTAAGCCCCTTGAAAACAAGGGTTCCAATGAGCCTAAGGGGAAGGAAAATGTCCAAAAGTCTCCTAAAGGCAACTCCAACAAAGCTAAAGAGAAGGGAGTTAATAAAGGGAAAAATAAACAATCTCCTGAAGAGCTTGAGCGTTATTGCAAGGATAACCGGTGTTTCAAGTGCGGCGAACAAGGGCATGCGTACCGTGCTTGTCCCCAAAAGAACAACCGCCATGATCCTCCTAGAGCTATCTTGGTCAAAATCCAAGAGGAGGAAACTCACCACAAAGGATCTGCTTTATGCCATGCTTGGGGAAAGGTAAGAGAACATGATGCTTTTATTCTCTTTGACCCCGATTCTACTCACAATTTTATATCTATAGAGTTGGCCACCAAGCTAGGCATACAAGCCTACGAGATGGGAGATGTCCTACCCGCAGACGGTGCTTTCAAGGGTCAAGAAGCTTCAGTCACTCCCTTAATCGAGAAATTGAGGCTCCATGTCCAAAGCTATGTGGACAAAGAGGACTTCTTTATCTCTCCTCTCAAGCATGAGGATGTAATCCTAGGGGCACCATGAATTGATCGCATGGCTGCCAATGTTAAATTCCGTGAAAGGAGAATCTCCTTTAAGTTCAGGGAAAAAGATATGTATATAGATGCTAAGGAAATGGGTAACACTATACCCATTGTACATACACAAGCTTTCAACAAGTCAATTAAGAGCTCTATTTTCATGTACATGATTTTTGTAAAGATTCTCAAAATGAACCTAATGTTTTAGCAAAAGAAAATATACACAATCAAAAGGAATTAGAGTTATCCAATTTTCTCAAGGGGTTTCAAGATGTCTTTATTGACGACATCCCTTGTGAGATACCTCCTAAACGAGGGATTGATGACCATGCACTTGAACTTCTTCCAGGAAGTTCTTCGCCTAACAAACCTCCTTATAGAGTTTCTCAAGCTCAACAAGAGGAGATTATGTGGCAAGTGCATGAGTTAGTTGAGAAGGGCATGGTTAGGCCTAGCTCATCTCCATTTTGTTCTCCTGTGCTACTAGTGCAAAAGAAAGACGGCACATATCGTATGTGTGTCAACTATAGAGCACTAAATAGGATCACTATCAAAAAGGTTTCCCATTCCACGGGTAGAAGACCTATTTGATAAGCTACAAGGCTCCACCTACTTGAGTAGGATTGACCTAAAAAGTGGCTATCATCAAATAAGGATAGTTGATCAAGACATTGTAACGACCGCATTTCGCACTATGTTTTACATTGTCATGCCTTTTGCTTGACCAATGCACCGGCCACATTCAACCGCTTGATGGAGAAGCTATTCAGGCCTCACCGAACCTTTACTAGAGTGTTCTTTGATGATATCATCATCTACTCTAATTCATTAGATGAACACAAGCGACACAGGTAATATTTCAAGTTCTAAGAGAGAATAAAATTTATGTTAATCGTCGAAAGAAAAGTGATTTTTTCTTACAAGAGATTCAGTATTTAGGTCACATTATCTCTCAAGATGGCATGTAAATGGATCCATCAAAGTTAGAGGTAATAAAAGGATGGCCTAAACCAAGGAATCTTCATGAGTTAAGAAGCCTTATAGGTATGTGCGCATACTATAGACGCTTCATAGAAAAGTTCTCACTAAAAGCAGGACCATTACATGACCTAACAAAGAAAAACGTTAGGTACACATGGTTTGCCAAGGAAAACAATGCTTTTGAAAAGCTCAAAGAAAAGCTTATCTCTCAACTTGTGCTTACACTACCGGATCTCTCAAAGCCATTTGAGGTCCAATGTGATGCTTGTGGTGATTACCTTGGAGCTGTTTCGCTTCAAGAAGGGCACACCATAGGCTATGAAAGTCGAAGGCTCGACCCTGTTGAGCAAGCTCTAGGCATATATGAAAAGGAACTCCATGCAGTTCTACATGCCTTAGACTCATGGAAGCACTATTTATTGGGGACTCTTTTCATTCTGCGAACGGATCACCAAAGTCCTAAGTACTTCATGACACAGACCAAGCTCTCTGACAAAAAAATGAGGTGGGAAAATTTCCTTTCGCAATTCCATTTTCATATTGCTCACATTGCTGGCAAGCATAATCAAGTAGCCGATGCACTCTCAAGACGGCCGAGAGTGAGATGCGGTTGCCATAGCAACTCACAATGATCTATCTTCTATGATAGATGACTATGCTATTGATCCCGATTTTAGAGATGTGATTTCAGCCCTTGCACTAGGGAAGAAAGAGGAACCATTTACTTTACAAGATGGTTATCTTCTCTACGGCAATAGACTATGTGTTACTAGCTCACTACGTGAGAAAGTAATGTATGAATCTCATGCTCCTCCTTATGCGGGGCATAGAGGGATTCAGTCTACACTAAAGGAATTGAAACATATTTCTATTGGCCTACCATGAAATCAAACATACAAGAGTATGTTTCTAAATGTGTGGTATGCCAAAAGACAAAATTTGATAGAGGAAAGCAACGTGGATTGCTTCAACCCTTACCAATCCCTAATTCACCATAGGAGAGGATATCCATGGATTTTATCTTTGGATTGCCTAAGTCTATCCATGGGAATACAGGAATATCGACGATAGTAGATAGGTTCAGTAAACAAGCTCATTTTATACCTGTCAAAAAGACTATCAAAGCCCATCAAATGGCAACCCTCTTCATTTCACAAATTTTCAAGTACCATGGCTTGCCAATGTCCATAGTGTCGTATAGAGATCCTAGAATGACCAGTAACTTTTGGAAGGGTCTCTTTGAGAATTTAGGAACAAGGCTAAACTTCTCTTCGGCCTATCACCCGCAAACGAATGGCCAAAGTGAAATAGCTAACCTAGCAATTCTCGATCTACTAAAACACAACAACAAACCCACAGCCAAACCCAAACAAGATAGAGGCACCACCTAGTTATGGTACGCGAACTAGGACGCAAGATAGATTTTGTCACAACGAAGAAGACGCGCCACAAAACACACAAGCAACCTCACACCAAGACACACACAAAATGGAACAGAGAGAGCTAGAGCAAAGGGAAGAGAGAGAGGAATGGATATTGCATAATATCTCATTTGTGACTTGAAAATGGAGATGGTTCGTTATGACGCTATCGTAGAGCTTGTACAAAACTCACTCAATGCTTAGTGAATGCTAAACATTGCCAGCACACACACACTGTCTTAGGGTGTGGGAGACCTCTCACCACAATACCACAATACCCTCTTACAATGGACATAAAATTGGAAATGAAAACACACTAAAACACTTTCTAAAACAAGATCAACCGATAGAAACTGAAAATACACAAATCACCTTGAATTCATTAAACCGTATTGCATAAATGGAAGGATGAACATCGAATCACGCCTTTGATCCACCAAACCTCAATTTATTGATGATGGAGGAGCATATACAATAGTGGTTTTGAGATTCTTCAACTCACACTCTCTCACTTGTAATGTGTAGCTTGAAAGCTTCTCTCACACCAAAAGTGAAGCTCACAAAGTGGTTGCTACACCTAAGTTTCTCCTCACGCATAGAGTGTTGGGGTGCTATGTGAGATATTGGAGGTTGTTTTACAAGAAGGAGAGGGGCCTATTTATAGGTTGGAGACCCCTCATTAAGATTATTGAAAATCCTAATTTACAAGCTAACAAATCAGGATTATGATTTTTTCAGAATATCAAAATATTGCGGGCCTTCTTTGTCTGCTTGAGTCATGGATGTGGGCTCAAAAGAGAGCATTATTGATGGTAGATAAGGTAAAAGTAAGTTTTAATTAAGAAGAGAGAGAGAGAGAGAGAGAGTTACTATGCACATGTCTTGAGGTGAGGTGTCTTTTATGGTTAGGGCAATGGCTATTTTGTGTTAGTATGTTAGTGGTTAGTGTTAGTAATCACTAGAAAGTTAATGTTATATTTACAATGGGTAGAATGAGGTGGATGGTTGAAGTAAGATGGTTGAACGAAATGAGGAAATCCTTGTGATGGTGAAGCTTGAAGAAGTACTTACTTGTGTAGGTTTCCAAAAATGACTATCGATCTTCTTCTTCTTCTTCTCTTCTTTATGCCACTGCCGTCAAGGTTGATTACCGCGTTGAAAATGGAAATTTGGTTGATGATATTTCTCAATTTGCAGAGGTTAAGCATGGTTTACATGCTGAATTTTATGTATATAGAGAAGGGGTAAGATGGAATTGTACTTTGGAAGTAATAGAGAGAGGCATGGAGATGGTGTATGTACATGTAGAGCTCATATGAGAGCTATGGAAGTAAGAGGGGAGGTTAATGGTGAAGAAGATGAGAGAAACCATGAAAGGTGCAAGTTTGAGTGGGGGATTGAGAGGAATGGGTGTGTGTATGTGTGTGTAGTGTGGAAAGAGGTGAGAGAAGACTATGGGCTACTTGTGAGAAAAGTGGGCAGACTGGGGTCAGACTGGGGTCCACTCAAAAAATCCTAGCTCACCGGTGGTTGCTCCCAAAATCACCAAAACGTGTGAGGTGATTATTCAGCTCTTGGTCCACATTTTCGCTTTTGAGCACCGCTTCAAAGTTGGAGTGGAAATGGATATAAAAAATCCCACCAAAATAGCTGTTTTTCTTCACAAAAAAGTATTCAGTGGCTCCTCTTTTGTTGAATTTGCATATGGCTTCAAAGGTGAGCCCCTCATTGCATGAGAGCATGACCTAATTTATTCTTAGGGGTTTGAAAATATGCATGGTTGTGGATTATGCAAAATATAATACATGGATATGACGGGAAAAAACAGGGTAGTATATATAAAATATTTATGGAATCTAGAATAGTGTCAGAGCTATATATAAATATAAAATGATAAAAAGAGATATATCAAAATATAAGGAATCAAATGAGGGGACCCTCATTTGTTTTTATTGAATTATATTTATTTACAAGAGATAAGAAAAAATACCTCTAGAAAATAGGAATTTCGTGAAAGGCAATGACTGATGGTGAAAGGTATTTTTGAGGTTTTTCCTTGGAGTGGATTCTCACCAAAAATAAGATAAGCTTGCATAAAAATATATTTATATGGATTTAAGAGTATGTAAAATGGTAAGAGAAATTGTGGTAATGATGAGTCAATGTACATAACATACATAGGAAAATAACGCACACCTAGGTGAAATACTTTTAATAAATACTAAAATAATTATGAAAATTCTCTATATTTAGGCCCTATATACAATGAGATATTTACACACCAATGGGCCATAATATACTTTGGATTTTTTTAAAATTTATTTTTTGGCTCAACTAGCACAATGACTAGCTAGCTGAGGGTTTTAAGGAGGTATGGGAAAAGTTCCCTAACTCACACACGCCTAAGTATAGTGAAAGGGTGAGGATAGCCACACCACAGTGTTTAGGTGAGTTTGGTAGGGTGAGGTAACTCACTATGGAGATTACAGAGAGCCAAAAAATGGCTATCATTAGCCCTCCCCTAGGATGATGGTATATTCATGTACCATCATAGAGCATCTTTTGCAAAGAGAGTGCTTTTGAGTCCTCTATGATATCTGGTCCCTTGACAGGATTTTCATTGTGTGACTTTTTGTCATACTCATGCTTCATGCAACAAAACTTACATGAGAGTCGCTTTTTGACAATCCTCCGGTAGATCCTTTGGTAGAAGGCGACTCAAATAGGGCTTCAAGCGATACTCGTTTACCTTCCTGGAGTGCTCTTTACCATTCAAGTCCATAAGCTGATAGTAACTTGAATTGAAAGCAGTCTTGATTATGTATGGCCCTTGCCATCTAGTTTCAAACTTAGCATCAAAATGATTGTCAAGTCGATTGTCATACCTTTGTACAAGCTCTCCTTCCTTGATGCCTTTGTCCTTCAATTTCTTGTCGAGCTTTTCTTTTGCTTGTGTGGCTTTCCTCTTGTAGCACTCGTAAGCTACTTCTCTTTTCCACTCAAACTCCACTAATTTAAGAAGTCGTTTCATCCATACCTCTTGATCATCTTGTGCACCTTTTCCATGAAGCCACATTGTTGAAATGTTGAGCTTGATAGGCTGCAAAGCCTCTTGATCATACACCAAGTGACATGGCGTGAACTCTGTTGCCTCCCTATATGTGGTTCGATATGCCCACAAGGCACCATCCAAGAAGTCATCCCATAACTTTGTTTTGTTTTGCACCATCTTTCTAATGGTGCCTGCAATGACACCATTAGCCTTCTCCACCAAACCATTTGACTGTGGGTAGTATGGTGTGCTATGACGATGTAGAATGTGAAGCTCTTCACAAACTTCTGTGAGTAAACCCTTCTTGAACCCTGGTCCATTATCAGAAACAATCTCCAGAGGTGTGCCAAATCTACAACAAATATTAGTGTAGACAAACCTGCTCACTGATTTTCCATTTACCCTGGCCACACTTTGAGCCTCTACCCACCTAGTCATGTAGCCTACAGCCACTAGAATGTAAAGTTTACCATTCTTTGTTCTAGGCAGAGGACCCATAGCATCAATGCCCCAGTTTTCAAAGGGTCCATTTGCAAACACTATTTGCCTCGGACCATGCACCAACCTTTTACTTCCATTTACCTGACAATTGTGACAACTTTTACACCAATGTTGGACATCCACATGCAAGCTTGGCCAAACATATCCCGCAAGCAAAATCTTCTTCATGGTTAATTCTTGGGCAAAATGACCGCCACATGCCTCTTCATGCAAACCTTTTAGAATGGCTGGAATTTCATCAATAGTTGGTACTCTTCTTCACACTTGATCCTTCCCTCTTTGATAGAGGGAGCCTTCTAGGAAGAGATAGAAACTTGCCTTCTTCATGAGTCTCCTCTTTTGAGCTTTTGTGAAGTCTTGTGGAAACTCACCCTCCAAAATGTGGCAATAATGGGAGCCAATGACTCCAACCCCTAGTATCTCGGTTGCTTGACAACTGTTGCCACCATGATGACATGCACTTCTTTCTCAACACATGTAACTGCTTGTTGTGCAAGTAAATCGGCATCTTCATTTTGTTTCCTAGGAATATGATATAGTTGCACTTCTTCAAACTGATTAAACAACCTATGAATGGCATGAACTTTTGTCCTGAGGCTTTCATTCTTGCATGCCCAAATGCCTAAGATTTGCTTCACAATGAGGAGTGCATCCCCTTTACCATGAGACATTGGATACCTTGACTAATGCACATCTTCAAACCATGAAGTAGTGTGTTGTAGAAAGACTTATACTTTATCTCTCTCTTTTTGCTATTCTCGCTTTTGAATGTCTCTATGCATCATGCATGCATGAAAGTATGTATGTACCTAGATTTGTATGTATGTATGTAAGGGTTAATTTTATTTGCGAGTTAACCAATTCGTGTTTTTTTGCTATAGGTGATGCTTTTTCGAGTTTATAGAAGCATGGATTCCACTCATATGTATGCTCTCTAAGGTGGCATTGTGGTATGTTAAATAAGTACCGAGGGAAGGAGAGAGAAGAAGGATTAGACGGAGAGAGAAAAACATACTTGTGAAATAGAGATAGGATCGGGGTGTGAGAGTACCGACAACGAGAGAGAGAGAGAGAGAGAGAGAGAGAGAGAGAGAGAGAGAGTGGGAGATGAGGGGGAGAGAGGAAAGATAGGTTAAAAATGAAAAAAGTCCGGCTAAAGTTGGGGCAAGAAGGTTCTCAAGCCGGTTCAAATTATTTCATTTAGTAACTTGGTATAGAATTGTTTATGTGTTGGTTTAATGTATATATTTTATAAATATCCTACATTTTATTGAGATGAAAGTGGAGTTAAGTAAAAGTGGAGTTTTGTTGTGAAGAAGGAGGTTGTGTGCACGTTTTCCACTCACATGTGTGAGTGTGTGTGTGTGTGTGAGAGAGAGAGAGTGGGAGATGAGGGGGAGAGAGGAAAGATAGGTTCAAAATGAAAAAAGTCCGGCTCAAGTTTGGGCAAGAACGTTCTCAAGCCGGTTCAAATTATTTCATTTAGTATCTTGGTATATAATTGTTTATGTGTTGGTTTAATTTATATATTTTATAAATATCCCACATTTTAATTGAGATCAAAGTGGAGTTTTGTTGTGAAGAAGGAGGTTGTGTGCACGTTTTCTACTCACGTGTGTGTGTGTGTGTGTGTGTGTGTGTGTGTGTGTGTGAGAGAGAGAGAGAGAGAGAGAGAGAGAGAGAGAGAGAGAGAGAGAGAGAGAGAGAGAGAGAGTTTTCCTGTTCATATGCGTGTGAAAAGGTTCCAAAGCCGGGTCCACAAATAATGTTTTCCGAGCCCTTAGAGAGGCAGTTTGTGGTGGTTACTCATTGCACTATTATATGCCTATAGTATTCATAGAAGAATAATAATCATAGTGTTTCCCGAGCCCTTAGAGAGACAGTTAGTGTTGTCTACTCATTGCACTTTTAGATGCTTATAAATCTTATAGGGGAATAATAATCGTAGTGATAAATCATGCATATTTTATTGCACACCCCACTTTAAAAGTTAGTGGTGGAGTAGTAGATGATTATAATATTCATATTGACAAATCATGCATATATTATTGCACGCTCCAATTTAGCAGTTAGCATATGCTGCGTGGGACCCCTCATGTCACTAACACATGCCACTCTTCCATCACTATCAATGCTTTTTGAGAGCATGGTGCTTTAACCTATATAAATGTTACAAGGCAAGCACCATATGCTGCACAAGTGAATCGGAGGTGCTAATCAAGAGAGATTTTTTCATTTTCCCTATACTTATACAATGCCTATAGGATATGCTAGTACTGGTAATGAGGTAGTTGCAAAAATCCATGAAGAGCTTCACAAACTCCCCCCCAACGCACCCCTTGAAGAAAAGAAGACGTTTACACAAAGAGAGCGTGACACAAACAAGGCGATCCGGATGTTCAACCACCTTAATCGCGCTCGCAACACCGGAGACCAGGGACTCAATGATGGCTTTGAGACAATGCGAGAAGCTCTGGGCAAGTGGGAGACATGGGGGTACATAGATAGCTCTCGAAGGACCGCTTTACAGGTGGAGATTGACCATTTGCTTGTCTGCAAACGCACAATCAACCTGGTCGACATCTCTGGCTCTAATGTGGTAGAAGATTGAGGCAAGATTTAAATAATTATGCACTAAATAATATAGTTAAATAAATATGCACTAGCACATGATAAATTGTACTAGTGTGATGCAAGTTGTACTGTGTGTGTGTGTGTGCAGGTTTGATTCCCTACGTAATCATGTAAACAACTTATTTTAATTATATGATGCTTATTTTAACTATATGATGGTGTTCCACTCTTCAGTGCCTTGGCGAGAATAATTCATATGTCTCTGTCTGACTTATTATTATTGAAGTAGCTGTGATACTTTTAATCGGACTGGTCTACTAACACATCTTCAAGATCTGTCATAATTTAGGGTATTGTTGATATCTTGTAGCTAAACTGAACCGTCAAATGTAACTACAAGCTGTTTGAAATCCAAAAATGTAAAGAAAATCTATGTGAGTTTTTTATATAATGCAAGAAAAAGATGAGCATGTCTTTAGTATTTACCCTACTTTTAGTAGAATATACTTTCCTGTCCATATAGGTGTTGTTGCAAACAAGGATGAATGCCTAATAAGCCAATTTGAAACTAGGAATCTAAAAAATATTGATGGTTGTACTTGTTTGGGCGAAGACCTCAAAGTAATGAAACACGAATAGACTCTTGCATATAAAATAGTAATTAAGAACACTTTACTGAGTTGAAGAACTGCATACGTACATAAACACACACGTATAAATAACTATATATATTGTATAAACAAGTACTTAAAAACGCTTTACCGAGTTGAAGATCTCCTTACGTACATAAACACACACATATAAATAAATAAATAAAAAGATATTATATATATAATATAAATATTATATATAAAACTATATATATTCTTAGACCGACAGTGTAAAGAAATACTGACAAGCAAATGAAATTTTGACAGCATAACAACGTGAAAAATAAAAATAAAACCATTCCATACTTGCTTCTGTGAAAGCTTGCCTAACTTTTGTTAAGCTTTTCTATTCTATACTTGCTTCCGTGAAGCTTGCCTAACTTTTGTGTATACATGAAACCATGATTATGTTTCTAAACATGAACAAAAAGCATGATTATATTCACAAGCAATCAAAATTTCGACAGCATAACGGCGCGAAAATGCAAATAAATTTTTTTTCCATTCCATACTTGCTTCCGTGAAGCTTGACTAACTTTTTTGAATACGTGAAATCATGATTATGTTTTCAAACATGAACAAAAAGCATGATGATATTGATAAGCAATCAAAATTTTGGTAGCATAACGGTATGAAAATTCAAACTAAAAAAATTCCCATTCCATACTTGCTTCCGTGCAGCAGCGAATGCTCACGGGAAGAAGAAATTACATAAGCAAAAAAGCATATGTTGGTATATTAATTTGGTAAATCCAAAGCTCTCAACAAACTTCTATCTAGTATAATAAATATGAAATCATGGCTGAATTGATAAGGACGATCAACACCAACAACATGTCTTCAGTAATACCAAAAAAGTGGCACCCAAACACCATGGTCACACGTCGTTCCATAAAAATCACAAACTAGAAAAAATGATAGATAATACCAATGTTGATGTCAATCAAGGGCAATGTGATCCGGGCTCATATTGTTGCCAATCAGTCTCCTCATCGCTATCTGCATCAATTACTGAAATAGCACGTACACATGGAGCCTTGAAGCGTGAAAGATGTTGATGGAAGACCTCTGGATCACTATCTATGCAGAGACAGTGTCTAGACAACTCAACGCAAACATTGCCCAAGCCACCACATCCAGAAAACATATCAACAATGTAGGTGTGCTCCCTCAGTAAATGTCCGCACAAGCCAGCTAAAAAAAGCAAAAAATATGCGTATTTTTACTTTATGTAACATAGTCCAATAATGCATAGTAGGAAGCATATATTCTTACCGAAAGAAGTCAAGGCTACGCTTGGCGGCACCTCTAAGAGCGTGTCCTCCAATGTACTCTCCGTCGACGCGCTCCACCAGTATTCCGGACTTGGCATCGAAAGAGTTGTTGTCCACGCTCTCTCCATCTCGTCGATCGTAGATAGGACGTTGACCCTTACGATAAAACAATCCTAGCAATAGTGTTTCCACCTACAAATTACAACTAGAATGTGATCTAATTGAAGAAAACTACAAGCATGCTTTTCAATCAACAAATAAATTTACTTACTCTCTCAATCTCAATGGTCTTTCGCACATAACCATCGGGGATCAAAATAAGGATGGTGTGCATCATTTTGAATCCCATCTCGATGGCATGGCTAGACACAATGCCAAAGTGATCAGTGGAGCTTAGGGTGATGTACCACCCATTGTCTGCCACATACTTTGAAGCTATTACGGCCACTTTCTTACTTAATTTTTGAGAGAATTGATTCCATGGAGGGACCTGCATAATACGCATTGTTAATTTAATTAAAGTTCCAAAACTATCATAGACTGTCCATTGTGGTTTTGAAGGATGCATACCTCGTTCTCTGAAAAATTTTCAACTTTAAAGTTTGTTGGAAAATCCGCAAACAAAAGAGAGGCCACTTCATTGCTCTTTTCCCCATCAACATGGGCTGAATGAAGAAAATCCAAGATCCTGCATACGATCAAATAAATGTATTTCAAACATTCACAACACACACCACACATAGTTAGTCTTTCTTTTCACATGTGTTTACCATTTCTCATCACCGAGAGAAATTTTGTAAACATCTAGCATGTTCCCAATAACGTTCACATCACAATCTATGGAAGGCACTGCATAATCAGAAAATAAAATATTTCATCAAGAAGTGTTGAGTAGAAAGAAAGTGATAGCTAGATATCTATACAAGCAAGTTTACCTGTGGAGCCTTGAGCACCTTTTTGGTTCTTTTTGGGAGACTTCTTGGGCTTCTTGGATCTAACAAAATCCAATCGTTTCTTTATAGAGGAGATTGTACTATTGTTTACTCTTTTCGGAGAGGTGGCTTTCTTGGAAGCTGAGCCAATCTCCTCAATACCATTTTCATTTCTTTCAAGAACGTGCTCTAAAGCAAACAAAAATATATTTCTCACAAACATAATCTAAATAGTATGAGCACTTTAACAATTTTGTAGTTTTTATAAATGCCAAAAATAACCTTTATATAAGTTCCCTTCATCACGTGGGTAGGTGCCTCGAGTGTAATCTAGCCACCAAGGGCAATACTCAATTTCCCAAGCAATCAAACCATAATCTCTCATCCATAGTGGATACATACACTCCTCACAAGAGAGGTCTCTCCAACTTTCAACAGCAATTGGCAACTTCTCCAACAAAGTTTGATCGTAAAGCTGAATTAGCCATCTACATAAAATGCAGTTAACTTTATTTGAGCTCCTTTCCTAAGTGACTTATTTATTATACAAACTCTAAGTAAAAAATAGAATAACAACCATAAAGATATCAATTGTATTACCTGAATAATACTCTCCTTGAAGATTCCATAAGCACTGGAATTTTTTCATCCGACTCTTTTGTGTTGAGCTTACTCCAAAGCTCCACAAAAGCTTTATCAATGTGGTCCCTCAATTGGTGATGAAACCATGCTTCAAAGCCCTCCGGCATTTCTTCAATCATTTTCCCTTTGATCCTCAAGCATTGCTTCAAGATACTTCCCCAATACCACTCTTTACGCAAGTACATTCTAAATTTCATTGCACTAATATAACGCTCAGAAGTAACATCATCTGCACGGCAATGCATCAAAGAGTGCAATATTTCCTTTTTCCTATAGAGAAAACAATAAACAAACCATAAATGCATTGATTCATTTGATGATTTCATGTGTATTTTTTATCCAAAAATTATTACCTCTCTGGTGATATTTTAGAAGTTGCCAAAGAGTGGACTTTGTCTCTTGTAAGGCCCACTTGATCCTTTTCTCTTATCCAATTGAAGTTAAATAATAAAGAGAAGAACCCTTGGCCATTGGCGGGGTTGGCAATGGCCAACATCTATGTTACATTAGCACGAGATCAAATCAAATCAATTTTTCAATCAAATATATCAAATTCAAATGACATGTCAACTTACAATTTTGTAGAAATTCAAACATAAACGGGGAGAAGAGAAAGTGTTTACCTTATAAGCTCTTTCTTTGAATATTTTTTCTACTCTTCCTCGAGCAACCATTTCCTTTTCTGGCAGTGAAATCGAGGGATCATTGATCTCTTGCATCTCTTTGATAAGAGACAAGTCAAAGTCTTCCTTTTGTAGAGCAAATGAAAAAAAAAAGTAAGATTTTACAAAATAATGTCAAGCTTTAGAAATTACATAAAAAGTGTACTTTAAGGAAAAAAAATATACCTTCCATATGAGCATTGCTAATAAAAGAGCAGGAGCGTTGTACCAACTCCCTTTAGATGCCTTCTTCTCACAAGCAAGCTCTACCTCTATCCATCGAATCCAATCTTGGGGAAAGTCTTTCATTAAAGAATCTTTGCTTGCCACAGCCAGTTTTTGGAACAAGAAGATCTCCTGCCCAAAATTTGTGCTCACAGTGGTTCTACCAATCCTAAACCACAATATCTTAAATTAAATGGCAGTAGAATGACATCGATAAAGTAATAGCAATAATGTTCAAAACAACAAATGTGCTTACTCATTTTGAGAGCGCAAAGCTAGCATAAGCTCCCCCTCTGCACTTCTATCAACAAAGACAAATTGACATTTCACAGAACAATGTCTCCACTTTATCATTGAAAATTCTACAACAACAAAAAAGAAAATTAGAAAGCATAGAGTAATACAAGTCAACTTTACATTAAACAAAAAATAAATCACTTACGTGATTTTATTAAGCGCATCCAAGTTTTCAAACGGTGATTACCATCCCAAACGATAATTTTTTTTCCCCTTAAGTCTTCCCACTCAAGGGGAAGGGAATTATCAAAATCATCGCTTATTTCTCGCCAAATAGGCCCCCATTCATCTTTGTCTAAGTCGGAAACATAATGTTGATCATGGCCTGGATTCTTAAATGACACAAGAAATGGAGCTCCAAGCACACTGTATCCAGACATCTCAAACCTTTTCACCAAGCCCTCAGTGCCTGGACCCACCGCTCTAATGGCTTCATTTTCCATCAATCTACAAAGAGGAATTCGAGGAGGTTCCCCACCTCTCTTTACAATAAAACCCTCTACAATCTCCTCTAATATTCGACCATGAACATCCTTTCCAAATACTGTTGGATGATCGGGAGGTTTAGCAACAATTGTTGTTGCTTCAGACACGCTGTGAGCCACCAATTCACCTTGTGTAGCATGAATATCTATGAACACCTCTTCTTCATGCACATCACTCAATATATCCTCTTCTTCATGCACATCACCCAAAATATCCTCCTTTCGATGGACATTGGAAGAAGCAATGGAAGATCGTGCATTGGCCCTATGCCCTGTAGTGCCAGACCTTAATGTGTATCCTACTCCTACAAGCAAAAAACAATAAGAACACAAATAGTTTAGTGAGTATGATGAGACAAAAGAAAAGAAAACAAATAGCTTAATGTATTTGAACTTACTTTGAGAGATACCTGTCCTGCCACGTTTAGATGGTGTACGAGCCATAATCTATTAACCACAAACAACAAAAATCTTCTTAGCAATGACAATACAAATATAAAATTCTAAATTTCGGCAGCATAACGGCGTAAAATGCAAACTAAAAAAAAAAACATTCTCAACTTGCTCATGGCAAGGAAAAATACAAATCCACTTTGACATTTGTATACCTCTTCTCTACAACGAAATGTTCTTACATCATTGTAATTGTTACTCTAAGTGTGTTTAATATGTGTGTATGCAAGTGTGTTGATGTATGTGAATGCAAGTGTTTATATGTGTGTGTGTGTGTGGATGTATGCATGATTGTGTGTGTGTGTGAATGTAAGTGTAATATGTGTGTGTCTGTATGCATGATTGTGTGTGTGTTTGTGCTATGTATGCAAGTGTGTTGATGTTGTGAATGCAAGTGTTTATATGTGTATGTGTGTATGTATGCAAGTGTGTTGATGTTGTGAATGCAAGTGTTTATATATGTGGGTGTATGTATGTATGTATGTGTGTGTATGCAAGTGTAATGTGTGTGCGTATACATGACTGTGTGTGTGTTTGTGCTATGTGTGCAAGTGTTTTGATGTGTGTGTATCACTGTGTGTGTGTGTGAGTGTGTGTGTGTGTGTGTGCTTACCTGGACACGCTCGCCCGATCCACCGGAGGAGGTCCAATGGAAGCTCCATTGGAGCTCCTCCATGCCTTGAAAGGCATGGTGAGAAAGCAGCACGCGCACTGCCCTCTCACCATGCCTTTCAAGGCATGGGGGAGCTCCAATAGGAGCTCCATTGGACCTCCATTGGACCTCCTCCGGTGGATCGGGCGAGCGTGCGCAGGTAAACACACACACACACACACACACACACACACACACACACACACACACACACACACACACGTGAGTAGAAAATCTACACACACACACACACACACACACACACAGTAGCTTGTCTTCTCTTACTCCTTCTTCTTCACAACAAAACTCCACTTTCTCTTCACTCCACTTTCATCTCCTTCTTCACAGAAAAACTTCACTTTCACTTCACTCCACTTCAATCTCAATTAAAACTCCATTTAAACTTCACTCCACTTTCATCTCAACTACTACTTTTTTCACACACACCATATATTACAAAAATGATATTGTGGTATAAACGCTCACACACACACATTCATTTATATATATATATATGTATATACACACACAAAGATATACACAAAATGGATTCATATATATAGTTTTACTAAAAAAATACTATGTTTTTTACACACACACACACACAACCATATATTTAAAAAAATGATTGTATGTGTTTGTGTGTATAAAAAACGTAGCATTCTTAAAGTTAAGTCATGCACACACACACACACACACACAAAATGTAAAAACTATGTGCACAGTTAAATATCTTATGTGCACATACACTCAACTTAAATATCTTAACTTAAAAAAATGCACATACACTCAACTTAAATACACTCAACTTAAAAATATCTTAACTTAAACTATGTGCACATACACTTAACTTAAATATCTTAACTTAATAAAATGCCACAAAATCATTTATACACACGCACAGTAATGTATATAACTTAACTAAAATAATTATATATACACACTACCAAAAACACACACACATATATATAAAATGGCAAGATGGAATCATATATATAACTTAACTAAAAAAATTGTTACGTTTTTTATACAAAGTCAGTCATATAGAATGTTACGTTTTTTATACACACACTCACACAATCATATATATATATATATACACACACACACACACACACACACACACACATACACAAAAGATGAAGACGCTATTAGACTGCATTAAATGCAGTCCTTGAACCACCATTTAGAAATTAAATGGCCCCTCAAATTTGATGACATATTCCACTGCACATACATTCAGAACCGTCATATATTAAATGCACTTCTTCAATTATGATTTTCATTATTCTTTGAGCCGTCACAAGATCTTATGCAACTGTCTTTTCGTCTACCTACCAATCTTTCACTTTCATTAACCTTCACATCTTTCATTAACTTTTACCAGTTTCATTAACCTTCACTTTATCTTTAACTTTCATTAACCTTCACTTTATCTTTAACTTTCATTAACCTTCACCACCTTCACTTAATCCACCACAGTTTTCTCGCATCTCCACCCTGTAATCTGTTGCTTGAGAGAATATGTCCAACATGAAAGTAACAATAACTTGGAAGGTTGGTGGTCAGATAGTCAACCGCGACATTCAGTTGAAGGGAAACTCATTGTTGCTTAGTGCTTACTATTTGCAGAGTTTGCTGCCTCCATCTTGCCATTTTCAGTCACTATCTGCTCTTATTGAAAGTGATCGTGGCCTAACAAAAGTCTTGCTGCAACCACAGTGGGATATAGAAGGTCATCAGCATTTCTTAATAGATGGTTCTTTTTCGAGCTTGTTTGAGATGCTTCATTCAGACACATTTATACAGGTATCTGATAATGAGAAAGGAAATGACAAAGAGATATCTGAAGATGTTTTAAGCATTGTGCATCTTGAAAGTAGTGGTGACGATATAGGACAGCTCAAAACTCAGTCAATCGTCATTTGGATTCAACAAAATCCAGGGGCAAAAAAGTTAAATGATCTGTTAACATTATGTGGAGCTCCTTTGCAAGTTGCTGAACTTCCACAACATTATGATGGAAATTTGTGTTTTGAGTTACCTGCGACTCAGGATAAAACAAAACGAATGACAGGGATGGAACAACGCTTTGATGGTCACTTGTGGACTCGCCCATCTGTGACAACCATGGCAATAGCATGCACAATTCGTCTAAGCCACTGTTTGGGATTCATGCAGTGTAACTATTCAACATGTCCTCATTATATTAAGGAACAAGAATTCAATAGTAGAGATTTTCATGGATATTTGGACAGATAGGTGAAAAAGGACTACCTTGCAATGGAAGAGAATACAACAATAACTTGTCATTATTGTCAGAAGGTTGTTACTTGTGTTGCTGCTTGTCCCTGCAAAATCTATCATGTTTTGCCTAGAGATGGTACAATGTCGCGACTGGCAATACATGTTGGTAAACATTGTCATAATGTTAAGGCAGGAACCTCTAGGGCTGCTATTTCAAGAGTGCGGAAACTGGTAGGTGCAGTACTAAAAATAGAAAAGGGTGGCCCAAGAAAAATTCAAATGTTGGTGGCTCAACAACTTGTTCTTCACTCCTTGATTGGTGAGGAAGCTGAAGCTACATCCAATGTACAATTCAATGATTTTTTGGAAGAAATGATGCCACTCGTTCAAACCAAAGGGTAAGAAAACTCAATTTGGTTCCTTGAATTTGTTAATTTTTTAACTATTATAAATTTAGCCTTCTTGTGATGCATCGTGTAGGTTTTCTTCAATTGTTTCAAAGGAGAGAAAGAGTCAAGGTGCTGTTATTGGGGATGGATATGATAATATTTTATTGCTTCAAAAAAAGTGTATGTTTCCTTTTTTTCATGGGAGTAGATTTCCTGGACAGGGTGAAGAGGATGACAAGTGCTTCCTATTTAAAATTTCCACTAAAGGACCAGGTTCTGGAATTGATCTAGTAAATCGGATAAAAAGAACTAAAACTGGTGACTTGAGAAATGCGTGGGTACATTTTGATTTTACCCATAGAATAGATGGATGGGCAACAATGTCATGCTCAGTTTATGATCCACGGTAATCTTTAAGTATTTAAATATCTCGTATTTTTTTTATCATTAAATAAAAGAAGATGTGTGAAAATGTTTATGTTGAATATCTTGCAGCATACGATCACTACAAATAATTGCTATATGTGAAACTAAAAAGGAGGATGCAAAGACTCAAGTTATTTTTTGGGAGAGCCTTAATTCAACAATGGAAAAGTACGGACATGGTGCAACTGACTTTGCAGGTTTTATGTCTGATGAAGCTGGTGCAAATTGGAATGCTATTCGAACAGTCTTCAATGGCGGGCCAGATAATATCATGGAGAGACGTGAACGATCATGCCTATTTCATTGGGAGCAGAGTCTCCACAAATATGCTAAAAAGTGGATACCTCAACATCTAACAAATCAACATATTGATATGTGTGAGGACTGGAGAGCTTGTAAGACCATTGTGCTTGCATCTCAAAAGGCACTTTCAATTCAAAAGTGGTGGAGACAACATCTATCTACAGAGAGCATCACAAGAGTGAGCAGATGGTTTAAATGGTGGGAGCAACAAATTTCACACTGGGGAGGAATTGGAACAGATGTAAGTACCTTTATGACAATCTATATTTTTAGAAAAAATTCTTTTCATACATGAAATTTATAAATTTTAATTCATGTTTTTTTGCATTTCATAGGGTGGTCTAAGTCCGTGGGAGCGGGCACAAATTCCCAATGTTAATTTACCAGAAAGTGTACATGCCAGTTGGTTAGCAGGTGAAGGTGGAAAGGGAAAAATATCCTTGTATGATGCATGTGTAACAGATGTTATAAAATCATATATTCAATGTGCAAAGCGTTTGGGATATACTACTGGGCGTTATATAGGAACGGGTCCCACAATGGAGACCTTACTTTCTCGAGTTGAATCTCAGCAAACTCCAACTCCAACCAACGTGGCCCATCTATTACACGAGGCTGTTGCAGGGACTCCCATGTATGCGCAGCCAATTTTGCATGGAGACAAAGAAACAGTACAACGCAAAAAGAGGGGCAGAATAGGAACAAGTAGCTCCCATCGGCCAGAATATGTCATGGAATCTAAGCAACGAAACCATCGCGGTCGACCAAAAAAAATCAAGTTTGATACCCAAGGACCAGGTATTTCTAACATTCCGCTGCAAATTAGTGACAGTGATGATGATATTGGAGCTCAAAAAGAAACAACCACACCTTTGTCATCTAAAACAAACAATGTGTTTGAGAGTGATGTGCCACGCACTCAGTGGGCCCTCAGGAGAATGCCCATTCAAAGTCAAAGAAAATGTTTTGGAACAGTAGGGAGAAAAAATTGTGACAATATCTTGCATAGTCGCTCAATTGGTCTTGTTGCTCCATGTATATGGTCCGAAAGAATGTTCAAGGGTAAAACAATTGAGCAATGGTTATGGTTTTGTAATCATGATATTTTGCATACCCAATCAATCAAAAGACAAGTCAAAGATTTACCTCCTGCTCCAAACGTTTGGCTAGTAGCAAGAGGGACATATATCTCCACACAGGAACTTGCCGCGCTGCATCAGAGTGGATTTCGGACAGAGAATTCAATGGTAAATCCACAACCTCTTGCTGGCGACTGCAAAGAAGGTGGTGGTAGCTTCAGGAAGAAAAAGTGGAGGCATGGAATCTCTAAAGAGGCCATGAAGAAATTGGAAGCATGTAATAGTATGACAATTATATTTTTGGATGAAGTGAAAAGGTCTCAAGAGCATGTAATTTTCCGAGTTCTCACTGAAAATAGTTATGAGATTCATATAAAACAGAGTCCAGCATACACGTGTCCGGATTTTCAGAAGCAAGAGAATACCAACAAATCCTTTTTGGCATGCAAACATATGTACTATGTGTACACAAAAGTGCTCGGACTTGAACCTAAGGAGCACATGATTATTCATCAGCCAACCCTCTCACCAATGGACATCGCTTTTATTCTTGGACAACCAAGGATGATTTCTCCCTCCATTTAATTACAACTGGTTTGGTATGCTTCTTTCACTCAACTAGAATATTGATCTATGATATGAAAGTGTTTTTCTGTATTTATTTTGGTTTATTATACTTGTGATTATTTATCTTGAAAAAACATTGTTTATGCAGCAAAGGATTTCAAATTTCAAGCAAAAGATATGAAGCATCTTGCAAGCTATTTGGGAGCAAATTACTTGCCTTTTAGAGTGACCATTACATTTATGGCGACTATCCTTTTTTGTACTCTAATTTTGATCTTATCCTGTGGTAGTTTTGCGAATGTACTTACATCCTCAAACTTATGTTGTTTCAAAAAGCAATTGCTTGGAAAAAATAGTATTGTCTCTATCTGGAATTATTTTTGACTTCATCACATTTATATATGTTGTGGATTATATTTAACTCTGAAATTAGTGTTGTCTCTATTCTTCATGATTTTTTACTTTATCGCATGTTTATATGCTGTGGATTATTTGACTCTGATCACATGCGTTGCGAGCATATTTGACTCTAATGGCATGAGTTGTGAAATGGTGATTTTATTTGTTTACATTTTTTCCGTCGTTATGCCCTCTCTGTCTCTCTCTCTCTCTCTCTCTCTCTCTCTCTCTCTCTGCGTAGTGATATACAACTCTATGATTTTACTTTCTCTCTCTAGAAGAGAAGTCACTCTCTCTCTCTCTCTCAAGGATTTATGATCTCTTCTTCCAATGGTAACTCGCATAAATACTATCTCTCTAGAATTTATACTTTCTCTCTCCGTCAACCACACATATATGGAGTCTTATGACGATTGAAAATTACATTAAATAGATACTTTATGCTATGACACATATTTGGTTAAAAAAACTCTAAAGATTGCTAAAATTGTCAAAAAAACTTGAAATGAAAAACTCGCAAATGTTAAATCCCCTGTATGTAAATACACACACACACACACACACACATGTGTGTATGCATGTACATACGTGTGTGTGTATATGCATATGTATATGTGTGTGTGTCTATCTTCATACATCTCTCCATACACACATCACATTCTCTAGTGTCTCTTCCTCGTTGTCATCCCTCACCACCCCCACCTCTCTCTCTCTCTCAGCCACCCCCCCACAAGTGGACGCTTGGGTTGTCTTAGCGGATGCTTCGGTGCATGTTTGTTTAGCTCCCTCCTTCAATGTCTCTCCTTTCACCTTTTTAGCTCCTATGCTCCAAAAGCCAGGCAAATCTGTAGTTTTGCATTAATTGTGCCACATGGCTATTGCCTTCTTGTTGACTCTACCCGGACCCTAACTTGGCTATTCTCCCTCCCATGTCTTGATTGCTACATGTATTTACCACCTAGAGATGTCCTACTTTGTGCAATGTGAAGAGCCTTTTGGGTAAAGTTCTCCACTAAGGTAGTAGTAGTAGCAAGAAAGGATTAGCTAGAGGTCATGCATTACAAAACTTGAAAAGTAACTTTTACAAAGATGTGTATCTAGAGTGAGAAGCATGTATACCTCTTGCAAGACATTGGCCTCTAGCTCACCATCTTCACCTTCTGCTCATGTGCCTCGTTGCATGAATGAATCCCCCTCATCTCATGATAGAGTAGTATAGATAGAGGATATCAAACATGGATGTGATTTGGAATTTGTCTCATAGGCTTCATTGGCATTTTGGAATGTTAATATATCTTTATTTCTCTTCTAAGAAACTTATATGAGGTTACTAACTTACTTGGACAATTCTCTCTCTCTCTCTCTCTCTCTCTCTCTCTCTCTCTCTCTCTCTCTCTCTCTCTCTCTCTAGATATAGATCTATGAGGACTCTTGGGATTGTTCCTATGACATTCAAAGTCTCATCAAATAGATCTTTGAGGTCTCTTGGATTGTTTCTACAACTTTAACATCCTCTCTCTCTCTCTCTCTCTCTCTCTCTCTCTCTCTCTCTCTCTGCGCAACTATAATCTCTTGTCTCCCAGCCATTAATAATTTTATTCACTATATGATCTCCCTCACTATCAATCTAAACCTCTCCCTCTTCTTTTGTCAATTCATGCCAATGTCAATAGATTTATCCCCACTTGCAGATCCAAAGGGGTGTTATACACAACTTGCAGTTGCCCTAAGAGATATACAAAGGCTACAAAACCTGGTAAAGTCAAGTTTTTAATCTCAACTTGCAATATTGTGCAATCAGATAGTAGAATCAAATGTAGGACCAAAAGATGTTTTGTCCATGTTATTGCCAACTAGAGTGATTTGGTTGAAGTTACTCTTGTGCAAGATTAAAATTTGGAGTCACTAGCCAACCTCCTTCCTTCTATGTCCACACACACACACACGCACACACACACACACACACACACACACACACACACACACACACACACACACACACACACACACACACACACACACACACACACACACACACACACACACACACACACACACACACACACACATATTGAGGTAATGGTGATGGCCCCACTAATGAAAAAGATGAGAAAATATAATGAGATCAGGTGGGCTGGTTGAGCTTGGAGCATGCCGTTACTTTGTGAAGCAGAGGGTCTCATGAAAAATGGCATGAAAATATGCATGTGGTAGACTACCACTTTGAGTCAACCTGCTCTATATATGACGGTAGGAGATGCAGGTGGTTGCAGGAAGAAATTGGACTCTGAGGCTTAAGAGTTTTGAGTCAAACTAATGGTCTGAAAATAGAAACCAAAATGTGCAAATTGACTTCTCATCTTGCTCAAATTGACTCACGATGTAAATCCATTGCTAACCTTGAGCTTTTCTATTCCTCAGATCACCCTACTAAATGTAGATTGATTATGATCCCAACTTGGTCAACTAGATTCAATTATAAGAGCATGATCACAAGAAGATTTAGAAATTTTCTCATGTAGGAAAACAGAGTCTTTCTCAATGTTTTTCATACAATGCATAACATCATGAGCTTTTTCTCGAGAGGCATCACATACCTAGGTAGGTACGATTGGGGGCAGGAGAACCCCGGTCCCCCCCACCAAGGCCAGCGGTCCCCTGCCCCCACTCATACCTAGCTAGGTATGTGGCACCTCCCTCACAGAAGCTCATGATGTTGAGGTAAGTTACTATGTGGGAAATATTGTGAGAATTTGTCCAAAACATCGTGTGGATGCAACCATTGATGGACCTCAACTGTGATGAACTGAGAGAGAGAGAGAGAGAGAGAGAGAGAGAGAGAGAGAGAGAGAGAGAGAGAGAGAGAGAGAGAGAGAGAGTCAAACACATTGGCTCTCTATATGGATATCTTGTGCCAAGCTTGCAATCACTTCTTGAACCGATTAAAAAAAGTGATGGTTCAACTCACTCCTTCAGCCACTTTAGCTCCCGTTCTTGACTTCTCCAATTGCCATGCTATAGAAAATGATTGGCTCACCGACCCCACTCCCATGCCACGTGATGGATGCTGCACCTGTGGCGCTCACGTTTCTAGAGCTCGCCTGTGACCCCACTCTTGTCTCTCCACGCTCTCCTATTTTTGGCTCCCCATTATAGGAGCAATAGAAGTAGATGTTGATCAAAGCATTTCCACGCACAAAGTATTTCTCAAAGAGCCTTGGACTAACAATCTTTTCATTCTCATGTTAACACTAGTTTGGTACCAAAACGGGACACTTAAATGTCCTTTTGTTATAAATTTAAATTAAATGCTACTTGCATTAGCCTGTTTATTTAAGAAAACCCTCTTAATACGCTTAAATATGTTAGCTAGAGGGTCTTTTAAAAATGTAACCTTGCATTTTAGAATCTACCATGATCAAGAACTATACTCATCAAGTTGACCCTCGTAAGACTGCGATTGATGCTTTGAAGAAATCGATTTTATAAGCGCAAGAAAAAATGAAGCGGCCTTGTAGAAAATTCTAGGTGACTTTTCCATAATTTTTCAATAGATAATTGAAAGTTTCATTTGCAAAAAAAATTTGACTTTGGAGTATATAAAATAATGGAAAGTTCCATGTGTTTGCTATGGCCATTTCAAGCCTATCGTTTTATACAAAGAAAAATATGTTTTTGATGTGTTTGTAAGTTTTCGAAAGTGATACATTGCATGCCCTTTCCATTGAGGACTCATTATGGCAAGTAGAAGGGCTTTGGTATGCAACAATTATTGGATCATTTTAAATATTCAAAACTGCATAAGAGAAAACTTTGATATTTTCATTCTTGAGACATATGCATTTAAAACCTCAAATAATATCAAACTGTCTATGTAGATCAACTAAATGTATCAAAGTACATGGTACATATATAATTGGGGTGCCTAAAACCTTGGTTTCAATGTTATTATGGAGAACTCAAGATTTTCAAGAATTTTTTCACCAAAAAAAATCAAGATAGAGTTCAAGCAAGGAGATTTAATTGAGTTAGGGAGCCCAAAAAATACATTGTTTCTTGATTTAAACATACAAAGTCATTTGTATTTGTCAAACTGCACTAGAATAGTACCAATTTCATGAGGGGACCTTTGGAAGACCAAAATTATCCTCTTTTTCAGCACGTGCTCAAGTATGAAACTATACCTATAACTTGCGTGTGACTTGGAAACTTGTCTTTGAAGTGCATTCCATTGTTTTATAACACTAAATGCTAACACTTGGCTTTATAAACATAAAAAAGGCCATCTCTATAAAAAGATATAAGAATTTTGTGATTTTTTTTGGCAAAACATTAAAATTTTACTAGAATTTATGACTTAAAACTTACCAAAATTCTCTCTATACGGATTGTATTTTGACATGGACAAAAATCCAGTGTTTTCTTTCCCTCATAACCAACCTATGGTAGAAGCAAGGTGTAAAAAACTTCTTTCTAGTTTGACAAATAAATTGCCAAACCTTGGTAGGAAAACATGACACTTTAGTGTTTCAGTACACAAGTGTCATGAGACACTTTAGTGTCTCAGAACACAAGTGTCCAATTACAGAACTAGTGTTAAAATTCTCTATGTGATGCAAGATTCCTTGCTTTGGCTCCTCTATAAACAAACCAAGTAGGAGTGGATTATAATATTCCCTCATAGAACATTTATGGCACTGATCACTAGAAGCTTTACTACATGCACATCTCTCTCTTCAAGGAGGGATTATCTTGCATGTAGAGAATTGAGGACTCTTGTATGCATGTGCAATGCATCTGCCTCTTGCCACCACCAGATGCTAGCTAAGCATTAGACATGAAGAACTTTGTTTGCACCTCAAGGATTTATTTCCTAGAGCCCCTAATGTTGTTGCTTGGCAACAATAGCAGATGATTGAATTGGTAGCATGCAAGGGCTAAGAAGGTAGTTTTTATACCCTAAAAGAGAATAATTTTACACAAAGGGACAAAAAGCAAGACATAAAAGGAGCTTAACATACAACTACCATTATTATAAATGCTTGAGAACTTACAACCTAGGATGTAGTTACTATGCATGTAACTGCTTAATGTTCATGAAAATATTGACGGTGTTACGTAGAGGTACCAACGACATTATTTACAAGTCAGTTGGTTGGGCCTTTGTGATGTAATTCCAAGGTTGAGGGTTCAAGGCTCATGGGCCTTTGTGGGCGTGAAGTGTATTGCAAGTCCGATTGTCAATACACAAGTCCCTTCTTCCCCACGCTAATGGTGAAAAAAAAAATACTATTGCAAAGTTACATGTTGAAGGTGCGCTTGACGTCCCATATATTGTACTTACATGAGAGCTACATGCTACCAGAGGAGGGCAGCTTGTGAATTGGTGTAGAATTTCCTTGAAAGAGATGGAAAGCTTTGTGCAGGTGGCTTGTTGGAGGGCAATGGGGCATGATCTACTCCTAGAATGTGCGTTTACTTGCATAATGCTTTACCTATGCTGCAAGCTAGAGCCCTCTACCAAACCTTGGGTGCTACCTTGACCTAGTATATTTTGTATTATAGTAGTGTGAAAGAAGTATGCCCACAGCTATAGCTATTAGTAGCACACTCGGGTTTCACGTCCAATTAGCTGGTGCTACTCATGTAAGGATGCATGCTGAAGGAGAGTTTGGCATGAGAAGAAGTCGCACCTCACATCTATTTGACTTCCTAGACACAAACAAAAAACCGTGAATTGTTGTGTGCCTTCAGGTTCAAGTTTTTTTTGAATTGAAGATGCATGGTAGAGCTTGCCACGCCGTGCATAGCTTGGTATTACAACTTACACATCCCCCTTGTTGCCTATTCACCCCTTGGCCACGAGCTTCGCGTCTAGTGCCATGATCTGGCCCTCCTTCCTGATAGCGCATGTGTACCCACCGGATCTCAACGCTTGATGCATATGCCAACTATATCTTTGATTGGCATGCAACATGCACCTCAACCAAATTAAATGGCCCCGCTTGAATAACAATTCTTGAGTTCTCAACACTTGTCGGATAGATCTTTGAGGTCTTTTGGGATAGCTTCCTAGGATGTTAAAATTCTCTTCTTCTCTTAATCTTGTTGTTCTTCTTCTTCTTTTGTTTCCTTGTCCTTTGCATGTAACAAAATGGCACATAGATTAGAACAAACTTTTAGCACTTCCAAGAAAGTGAACCTAGAGAGAGAGAGAGAGAGAGAGAGAGAGAGAGAGAGAGAGAGAGAGAGAGAGAGAGAGAGAGAGAGAGAGAGAGAGAGAGAGAGAGAGAGAGAGAGGATCTTCCGCAACAAAGCCTACATTTGTGTCCTATTGTACTTGCATCCAAAGACCATTTTTGCACTTGCCCTCAGGATTAAGTGACACGAAGCATTTAAGAGGGGGGGGGGGGGGGGGGGGGGGGGGGTGAGGGGATAAATGGATGGGAAGACCACGCGCAGCAATTGAGGTGATCTGCACCCTAGATTTCCTTATTAAAACTAAACCCAGCCAAGAACTAAACCCAGATATGGGCCCTGTCTGGGTTTAGTTCTAGGCGAATCCAGGTTTAGCGTTTACAACACCATGTAAAATGGCATTGCTTTCACATGCACGCGGACGGGCGTCGTGGTTAGCTCAAGCCTCAAAAGGCATTGGGGCGCGAGGTCGTGGGTTCCAATCTGGGCTCCTGACCTATGCCACCATTTTTTGGGGGGCCTCACCCACCTCGGGATGCCCACCACCCTCCTCCACCGTCGATCCCCTTACCCACCCCCAAGTGCACGGCTGTGTCACTTAGTGTCGTGGCTTGCTTGCCATCTTGCTATGCCCCACTTAAGTGTTGCGCCTTGACTACTCTGCATCACCAACGTGCTTGCTCCCTATACTTGCTGCCCTGCACCTGCAAAAGTGCTGCTAGCGATAGTTACACAATGGCATGCATATATTTTTTGTTGCCTACACCCTGCCTCAATAGATTACCCACACATTGATAGTGTTGCACACATTTACATTCATAACCTGCGAGCTTTTTCACCGTTGCCTACATAACTATCTACATGTACTAACCTAACCCATCTAGGCACAAACTTAAAGGAGTAAGAAATTTCTCCATGATTAGTCAACCACCTTGTGTAGCGCCTCCCTCAACAATGCACTACTCTTGTGTCTTGCTTGGGATGCATAACTATTGGCAACTAATTATATTCCTGTGGTATTTTTCTTTCTTTACGACCACTAGAGAGAGAGAGAGAGAGAGAGAGAGAGAGAGAGAGAGAGAGAGAGAGAGAGAGAGAGAAGAAAAAGTGTTTCTCATGGGTGCTCAAAACTGAGGGGTGGCCGTTGCAAAGAAGGCTAACATTTCACTCCAACTCCTACAAATAGCCCTCCAACTCATAATGTAATTGTTCACGTCTCTGATTCTCTATGCGTACTCACCACTTGGTTTTGCTAGAAAGCTTAAGTTTTGGGCCCGAAAAGAGAATGCCACGTGGCCCCCGGAATATGGACTTTCTCAATAGAGTAGTATAGATTGGAAGACATGTGCATGATGTTCTTTTTCTCAATTTATATGGTTGATAAACATACTATAACCATCATGGCGGAAAAAACTCAGATATGTAGGAAAGGCCTTTTTAGAGAAAAGTCTCATAGGGGATGTAGTTGGAAGGCTTGTGCCTTGTGCAACATGATAGGAGGTGTACTGTTCACTATTGCAAGCGCACAATGGCCAAAACAAGTGTGGGGACTATTAGACACCTACATTGAACCCACCACCTCCCATACTGGAGGCTTTGACTATACCATTAAGCTACACAATAGGATATTGAATGTTCAAAATAAATTAATCAAATGAAATTCATTCATGGGAGGAGTATCATAATGAAGTCAATATGGTACAACCATTACCACATACAAGGTAGGTGAATCAAGATGTGACTTATAGTTTTTTTTGCATCTCTATGAGAGAGCGTTGTACCACACTATTGTACGCTTATAGGATAAGCTACAAGACATGCATATTATGCACAAAATAATATGCAAGTAACACACACACCATAGTAGGGTAAGGGACTTTCCTTAGCCTATCATGCTCTCTCTCTCTCTCTCTCTCTCTCTCTCTCTCTCTCTCTCTCTCTCCTTCCTATGTCTCTAATGGAATAAAGAAATTAGGAATGTTTTCACTAAAAAATTCTAAGTCGATATGGTAAAAGGAAGGGCTAAGAGTCATCTGGTTTATAAGGGCTACAGACAATCTATTTTATATTGGCTAAAAGCCATATGTTTTGTAATCCATGAGTGATTTCTCTAAAGATCCTAGTCATTTATCGACCTCTTCATAGTTGTACTTTCAAGGAAAGAAGTTCTCCATCTGCCAAGGGATTTGGATTGGTAGGATCTAACCAAGGGGTTCGGATTTCCAAGGCAATACCCACCGTTATGAGTTAACATTCATTTGTTTTCACTAGTCTCTACTTTTACTATTCAACCGGTCACATAGATTTTGATACTATATCTTTGAGGGTTGAAGATTATACTTAACCACCATGTAAGTATAAGACCTTTTTCACCTCATCATAAGCATATGAATTGATCCAATTTCTTTTCCAAATAAATTTGGTTTCACTCTATAAGTGGGATGCAATTGCGAGCATGCTTTCATCCACTTTTGTCTTTAGCCACATGAGAAGGTCATGTACGAGCACATAATTTTAGGGAAGTAGTGTTTCATGTATTGTTTTGACACCATGCCACTTTCTCTCTTAGTTGTTCATTAGGGTACCATGAAGTATTCACTCCATATTGCAACACTTCCACATCTACATGGTAGGGTTTTGGCTGAATACCATCCATTGCCGTTTGATTAATTTTATTGTGTCACATAAGTAGCGACCTGCTTGGCACATGTTTTTAGTCGCAAGGTGTGCAACAAGTTCTAGAAACTCATGGAGTTTAATTTAGTCAGTGTGGAGCAATTTTTATGAGGGTCCCTCTCACTCATGTCACTGAGTATTTATAATTACCTCCACATACAAGTACTTGCTAGTTGTCAATTTTCTTGACATCCTTAGAATATGAGTCTTTGGACTGACATTGGCACATGTTTCCTAATGATGTGTCATGACAAAGTCCCTAGGTGCTGGTCACTTTTGTTTATTAGAACATTTTGAGCACATAGTATCAAGAACAATTTCAGTGGCCAGAAATTGGCGGGTACTAAGTACATATTTGTTGAGGTTACAAGTACTATAAACAACATTGACAGATGGTTGTTCACACATATAGCAAGGCTATGTTCTATTCATAAAAATATTTCATTGTTGGTACTTAGATGTGCTTAATTTTCACAGTCTATTATGGTCCAACGGTTTAACAAAGCTTCAAGTAATTACAGTGGACAGTGGACAATAATTAGTTTCTTTTTGTAGAGCTATTTACCCATTGTCTTTCCTATTATTATCAAAGTGCTATGAGAATGAAATTCGCGATATGCATTGGCAATTAAAGTCATGAAAATGCAAATTTGAGTACGTTTTTGCTAAATGCATGCACACTAGATGTTAAGGGCCCTAGTGTTTAGCAAAGGCTTACTTGGAGCGGTTTGCAAATTCATGAACTTGATAGCTTATGAAGCATTTTGCACCACAGGTGCAGTATCTCTATGAGATCTACTATGGATCTACCAACCATCATACGAGTTTATGGCTTGGTATGGGTGCCTGTAGATAAGCTGATTGGACTTTGTCAAGTTTATTCACTTCCCTATTCAATCTCTAAAGTTAACCAAGTTGATTGTCAGTCATTGTGACCCCCATTTACTAGTCATTTTTGGAGGACTGCCTATAAATGGTTGGGGAGAAACAAGTCACTACAGTACGGCCACTCGTTTAAAGACGACTGGAAAACTTGTTAGTATTAATCTAGTGCTAAAGGATATGCTACGAGCATACATTAGCAAGAAGAAATACACTAGAAAGTTTACCTTTCCAAGTTTTTTTATAATGATGCAAAGCATGTTGCGATTAGGTTTAGTCCCTGCATGTTTATGTCAGGTTTTCAACCTTGATCACCAATTATGGTGGGGTTGCCTACTGACAAAAATGACAGCAAGTTTATAAGGACTTAGTATAGGCTGAGGAGTTATGTTAGTACGTCACTTTCATGGAAAGTTGAGAAGAGGTATTTCCATGTCTAGCCGCAAAGGTACAGAGGGGAACACAGGGGATGATGGAGATAGGAGCACTCTTTTTCTAGTAAGATTCAGGGCAAATTTGGAGTGTTGATTGATTGAACTTTATAAAGTGGGGCCAGTAGGTATGTAGATAGGTCTACGTACCTACCTACCTAGGTAGGTAGCCTACCTAACTATTTACATACCTAGCTACGTAGTCTACCTACCTGCCTACGTCCTATCTAGGTACCGACCTATGTAGGCAACTACCCTCAGTTTTATTCATTTCTTTACAAGATGCCTCCGAATCTCACCCATTCTTTCCCTCCAAAGCATCCTTGCTACCATTTGAAAATGATGAGCTTCAGCTTCGAGCTTGACACCGCCTGCTCTCTCATAAACACTCCAGCTATCGCATCGAACTGCACGCAGGTGCCCCCCCCCTCCCTCCCTCCCTCCCTCCCTCCCCCCCCCCCCCCCACACAACAACATGTGTCTCGCAAATTGAGAGGGGAAAAAAAATTCTATTGTTCCAACATTTATATTTTCTGTTGCAGGCAGGTCGAGCTCGGTAAGCAGGTGCTTGTGCGGTTTTCCTACTACTCTTCTCTCTCATCATGCTCTATCGCTCCACTTTGATTTCTCCATGGCTTCGATTTCGCCAGACGCAGGTACTCACTTCATTCATGCACATGGCTAGCACGCACATGAGCTGAAAGCTCTTCATGTCTGTAATATTGCATGCATGCAAATAGTACTTCCCCTTACCAGATTGGATGTTTATCATGCTGGGGTTTGAATCAAGTTGCTGTATGTTCGAGTACTGCTCTATTGTTTCTCAACAATTGTTTAAAGTGCATTCCTTAGCAGTGACTTGAATGTTGAAGACGCAGACAGAAATCTTGTCATAAAGACATTAGTAATCTTGTCATGAAGACATTAGTCTGTTGATCTGTGCCATGCAAAACTCTGCATTTATCTTGTTTTGCTGGTGGTGTTTACAATTCTAAATTGCAAGCATTCAAAGACAAACTGGTTGTGATACAGGTATGCCGGGAGACTTCAGATCTTCAAGAGATTCTTCGGAAAACCGCAATGCCTGACAATATGGTTATTATAACCACTCTCAATGAGGCCTGGGAAACACCAAACTCAATGATCGATCTCTTCTTACAAAGTTTCACCACCACAAGCCTTTTGAATCACTTGCTGATTGTTGCCCTCGATAACAAGTCATATGAGAGGTGCCTGGGCATTCATTCACACTGCTTTCATCTGAAGACAGACGGAGTGGACTTCTCAAGAACAGAGAAACTTTTCATGACCCCTGACTACCTGACGATGATGTGGACAAGGATTGACTTTTTACAGCAGGTTCTTGAGAAAGGATTCAGTTTTATCTTTTCGGTATGATACTTTGCATGGTTTGGTGTTAAGCTCCATTGTTGCTGTCGCAGCTTTCCTTTGTTTGCATTTGAAGTGGCACGTTTAAAAGCAATTGCAGAAGACGTAATCAGGTTGCCTTGATCGAAACTTAAGTTTTGAAAGAACATAACGATTCAGAGGAAACTTACTCATAAGAAGGGACTGAAACAAGCAAACATTGATTGATGAAAGCTGAATTGGGCTTGTTGGTTAGTGACTATACATAAAGGAAGTCAACGTGAGTTAGTGCCTCTAGTGTATGCATAGGATTCAGCAGATTGTTACATGAATTTGCATACAATTTGCACCCACATCTCTAACATGAATTGCCACACATTTTTTGGCAGGATGCTGATATCTTATGGTTTCGAGACCCATTTCAGTACTTATCTGCTGATGTAGATTTTCAGGTGGCCTGCGATTTTTATGTGGGGGATCCAAGCTCATTGGAAAATGCAGTTAACACAGGCTTTGTCTTTGCTCGGGCTAACAACAAGACCATCAGCTTGTACAAGTATTGGTATATGGCCAGAGAAGCGTTTCCTGGAATGCATGACCAGGATGTCTTTAACAAGATCAAGCGGAATAAAGCTCTTGAAGTGATTGGCTTACGAATGCAGTTTTTGGACACAAAGTTCATCTCAACCTTCTGCCAACCTTCAGATGACCTTGAGAAGGTGGCTACTATGCACGCCAATTGTTGCTTTGGCCTGCAAAGTAAGCTAGATGACTTGCGGTGGATACTTGCTGATTGGAATAGGTATCGGTTATCGACAAACAGGACAAAGGAAGTGAGGTGGTCAGCACCAAAAGCCTGTTTGGACAGGTGAAAAGTGCTGGATTAGTCTAATTGGATGGGCAATGTGCGAGAAAAGCTACACAACATATGTCATTAACTGTACATGTTAGTGAGGTGTACTACAAAAGGCAAACATCATTAAACATACACAAAATTATCTACTAGCCAAAGTGAATCTCTAAGAAACACGGAGGATGGCATGATGGGATTGGGGCAGCAAGTGACAAGACACTGCTACCTGTTCAACCATGATGCAGATAGTAGTCAACCATTCCTTGCTAAAAAGGTGGAAGCAATTAATTAAGATTTAATTACGCATAGGATGCCTTTGTCAAAGTCAACGATGCGGAAGCGTATAGACCAAGGGGAAAGAGCACGAGAGAGAGAGAGAAAGAGAGAGAGAGATATTGTGAACCAACCAACGTTAGCAATGAGCTAATGATAATACAATGGGGGTTGAGGATTGCTTGTATAGCAACCTCAGTGAATTGCCCTACCCGGACTTTGACAAATAAGTAAAATAAATACCTAAAAGCCAAACTAAATAATGGGATTACATTCGACAGTTCACTTGAGATGCCAAAACTCCAATACCCTTTCTGCAACTCATAGTGGACATCAGTAGTGAGACCAAGTCGATGAAGAAGCTACCATGGACACCCTAGTAGTTGTACACTCATTTGGATACACCTCGGATTTGCTTCCCTCAACTTTGCTCCTTAGAAGAATGCCATCTTGAGCATCGGTTGCCTTTTAGGAAATTGAATTGTAGACCACACTATGTCCAAAAAATCCCCATTCATGAACTCTGAACACATCACGCCCAAAATATAAAACTCCAAGATAATGAACTTTGGAACATATCTTGTCCATGATCCGACCAAAAACAATGGGTTGGTGCACTCATCTATAGTGTTTTAGACATCTGATTGTTTCCCTGCTAGATGCATGTGCATTGAACTTTGACCTATGGGTCCAAACACCGATAACTTCAAGTCCAACACAAGGGTCCAAATTAATTATAGGGAGCACTCCTTGCCCCTCTCTGCCACTCAGAAGCCTCTCTCTGGATGAAGCTAGCGGTGACACCTGCTTTGAAGCTTTGACTAGCAATCTCGGTCCTTGGCCATCGTGGTCACCACAACGTGTGCCATGTCGATCTCCTCTGTCAAATCTTTATTACCATAATCTCTATCCAGCTTGCCTTTGACTTTGCCTTCATGTGAGTTCTTGCTTTTGCCTTTGACTTCAAACTCCTGAGCCAAACAAAGCGTCATGTCACATTCATAGAAAATGTTCTTGTACCCCATGGGTACCAAGGTAGCTAACTCAGTACTGGTACTGCCATCCTTGTCAAGCTTGCCGATGCCTCTGTCCTCTATCGAACTCGCCCATTTGCTTTTGGCTTCACAATCTTGAGCCAAACAAGTCGGTGGTTTCCTTGAGAAGTGTGCTGGTGTATAGCATGTTAATTGGATGGTTAATCTGCTATCCATAGCCGATGGTCAGTCTTGGTGTTTGTTGTCATGTGTGCTCAAGCAAGGGGAGGCCATTTTGAAGTTGCAAGAACTGGAAACTTGTACTCCTCGCACTCCAAGGGCTGCATACAACTCCCAAGCTGTTCTGCCCTTAGCCAATCCTCTTTCGCACCTCCCAAAGGGTGGCCAGTCAATTCCCAAGTCACTCCATACGCTTTGCATAGAGGGCTACACATGACTTTCTTCTCCCAAGGTGCTCCTCAAAATGCACTTTTTGGGCCCCCTCTTGGGCTCCGAATCACTAAGGCAAACTGCCCTCATCGTTTTAAAACGCTGTGGAAAGTATGGGAAATTGGACCGTCGGCAAATGGTGGGTGTCGCCATCGAGGGGAGAGTGGGTGGCAAGTCTTTGTTGACAACCTGTAGAGGAGCATTTTAAAATGCCGTCGCTTGGGGGGGAAGTTGTCGTCGTCAAGCATATCAAAACGCACAAGGAAAGTAGTCGTCATTGGCAAACCCTTTCGGGAGCGTTTTAAAACGCTGACTATAGATCTGGGGGGAGTGTGCATCGGATGTCGTCAAGTGCATGCATAATAGATGTTTTACAACGCTAGCGATTGGAGGAGCCTCTCCTACGGCAAGGTAGCAATCCACACTAGTTGGCAGCAGTTCTCGTAGCGTTTCAAAACGCTAGTGGAGCAGGAAGGGCCCGCGATAGGCTCGAAGCAGCTGCATTTTGCAATGTCGACAGGAGAGAAATGACGGGGATGGCATCGCCGCAAGGTGAGGGACAATGGTTCTTCTCTTTATGGGTCTTCTCCTCTGGGCCACCTTGCTCGCCCAAGGTCATCAAGCACAAAGCTCTGATACCATGTCAAAGTCGATGATGCGGAAGCGTATAGACCAAGGGGAGAAAGCACGAGAAAGAGAAAGAGAGAGAGAGACAGAGAGAGATACTGCGAACCAACCAACCTTAGCAATGAGCTGATGATAATACAATGGGGGATGAGAGTTGCTTATATAGCAACCTCAGTGAATTGCCCTACCTGGACTTTGACAAATAAGTAAAATAAATACCTAAAAGACAAACTAAATCATGGGATTACATTGGGCAGTTCACTTGAGATGCCAAAACTCCAATAACCTTATCCACTTGGAAACATGCAGGGATCAGCTAACATAATGTTAGGAGCTTGTTCTTATGAGGAAGCATGCATAAGGCATAGATGAAAGTACTCAAGCCTTCGTGTGCGAACATACAATAGAAGCTCTCTCTCTCTCTCTCTCTCTCTCACACACACACACACACACACACACACACACACACACACACACACACACACACACACACACACACACACACACACACACACACACAACATTAGTCATGACTATGCATCGGTGGCTTCTTTTGTGCTTCACGACGTATTTCCCAATCAAGTTTTCTACATTGCCATCTTCAAAAACAAAGAAATCCTGAAGAAAAATGAAAAGGGACTCGTTTACAAACTTTAAAGAAAAACAATGGCATTATGAAACAAACAAGCATAATGGTGGCTTCGCAAACAAGCACCGCCCATCGCTTGTATGGGCTCTACATGGGCACTCACAATGTGAGCACCTTTTTCTCTAGGGCGCTTTACAAATTCACAATTGATTGGACATCAATTCTATTTCTCACTTGGAGGGTAGTGAAGGTGGTTGTCTAGCTCTTGGATAGCTCATTAGACATGTCCATACACACGTGGCAAGAATTCATGTCTCCATGCACAACATTCCTTTAAAAATTGATTGGTGCCCTATTTTATGGGAGCGCTCATTGGGGTGGGGGTTGGGGGGGGGGGGGGGGGGGGGGGGGGGGGGGGGGGGGGGGCATCACAAAGGCCTGCACGTTTATGACTAGACTGCCATGTCCACACTATCGTGCGCCCTTGAGCTTTGTGTGAAATAGTTGCGGACACCCATTCCAAAGCCACTCTTAATAGAGCATCCTAATTTAATAGTTCTTGAATTAACCAGGTCAGCTTCCTAGAGCCTCCAAAAGGTCTTGTCCATGAACTAGTTAAATTAAAGGTTGGTCTATGATTTTCATTTAATGGAAGGAAAAAGAAATATATTAAGGCTAGATCAGCCCTTCCCTATTTAAAAAGTTGACTCTAGTCATCTTCTAAGTTTGGCTAGGCCACATGTCTCAAGAGGCTTGGATTTGTCTTATGGAAGTTAGATAAGTGTGTGTGTGTGTGTGTGTGTGTGTATGCATGTGTATACCTGCCAAACGATAACTCAAAAGGAAAGAGGGGAAGACTTGTACATGATTAGCAAAGAAGGAGGGGACACGTGGTAGCATAAGCATTGAGTTGCACTACATATCTTCACTTGTCATTGGTCCATGCATTAGGATTCCATTTGAGAACTTTTGGCAAGGGATGAGCAAAAAGAAAGATCTTGTGGGATTCTCTCTCCCTCCCTCTCTCTCCCTGTGTGTGTGTGTCAAGTGTGCCCCTTGTAGAAAAGCAAGTCTTCTCTCTCTCTCTCTCTCTCTCTCACACACACACACACACACACACACACACACACACACACACACACACACACACACACACACACACACACACACACACGGGAGCTTAAGAGATGGTGTCTATGTTGAAGTTCTTGGCTATGGATGCAAATCCAAGCAAGAAGATACATGAGAGTTCTTATTCTTCTTCTATTCTAGCTATGCAAGCAAGCATATACAAAATACTACTTCTTTGCTCAAGAAATATTCTTTTTCACCCTCATCCACCTCCAACTATTGAGGCGGTCCGGGGCGGGCAACAAGAAGAGCGGCCTCTAAAGACCCTTCGAGGCTCCCGTGCTGCTCAATTGGTGCTGGGGCAAGCACAATCAGAGACAGCAACAACCCACAGCCAGAAACCAAACAAGAAAAGGGGCACCACCTAGTTGTAGATGCGAACTAGGACGCACGTGATATCTCCTTGTACTCAAACGCACAAAGAGAGGGGAATGCAAGATAGCCACACACACCAAACACAAACATTCACCACACCAGAGAGAGGTAAAGTGCACAAATCAACTTGAGCAACTCAGTCTTAGCCTTAAAGACTAGATGCACACAAAGCTTGATGAGAAATAGAGGGACAACACAAAACTTAACCTTGTTGCCAATACACAAATTGTCTTAGGGTCACGGGAGCCCTCTCACCGAGCACCCTCTTACAATTTACCTTTTAGGCAAACAATTCAACAAGCCCTCAAACTATCAAGCATGAAATGGAACAACAAACTTCAAGGACAATATACCTTCAACCACCTGATGAGCCACTTATCAAGTCAATTTGGAGAGAAGAGTCGTAGTTGCAGCATACAATTGCACCCAAAACTATGAATCTTATTTATGGACAAGAGTAGGCTACAAGTGTGATTGCAGAGTATAGTATCACTCCACTTCTCTAGATGGCATAACTAACTCCAAGCTTCTCCATGCATCTATGTGTAGTGATGGAATAGAGCACTTACAATGCACACACTCTACACAACTAGGCTTGAAGAGTGGTGTTTTATGTATTGAGAATGGTGTGGTGTAGTGTGATCATGTGATGATTTACAAGGGAGAGAAGGGCTGTATTTATAGGTTTTAGAAGCCCCGATTAAGATTAGGCCTAATCAAGTTTATTTGAAGGAATAAAAGATTATGCATATTTTTTTATTTTTTTTAATGAGGGTGGGTCTCTCTTGTCCTTTGAGTCACATGGATGTGGGCTAAAGGGAAGAGAATTATTGAGGATGATAGGAGAGAGGATTGAGTGAATAATTTGGGAGTGCCTGCTCTAGTAGAGGGTGCATTTTACAATAAGGTTAGTGGTTAGTAGTTAGTAATTATCACTAAAAAATATTTACAAAATCATTCACCAAATGGTGAGATATATGATGAGAAAAGTTAGAGAAGGGATGAGCTTGTAAAGAGAGGTTGAAGCTTTGGAGAAGTTGACATTCACCTCTTTACAGCACCGGAAGAAGAAGCAGTCAGCATGGCGAAGCAGTGCGTGTCGATGAAGCTATGTTATCTTCAAACCTTGGAAAATTCATGATAAAAGCCTTCGTTTGCAGAGGTTAACCTTGGATTTTTGCTAATTTTTTGAAGTTCTTTACAAAGCTGAAGAGGGTATGGTAATATGGACATATATGTAGAGAGAAAGGGGGACACATAGGGTGTAGAAATGGAGGATGAAGGCTATGGAGGTGTGAGAGAAGTGGCAATGGTGAAGAGGGTGAATTAGGACATGGGAGTTGCAGGTTTGGGAGTGGGAAGGAGAGGGAGGAGTGTGTGTGAAAGAGGAAAATGATAAAGTGGAAGAGAGAGTGTGGCTGCATAGCATGGGCAAACTGGGGTCCACCAATAAAATCATAGCTCACAGCTCGTAGTTGAAAAAAATATGAAAAAAATTTGAGGTGAAAGTTCAGCTCACGAGCTACAACTTTTGTTTGTATCACCTTTTTAAATTCGGGGAGCATGTGATCTTTAAAACTTCAGCAAAACTGACTGTTTTTTCCACTGCACAAAGTCCTTGTGAGGTCTTTCTTTGGATGATTCTTTTGAATACCTCCAAGAGTGAGCGCCCCATGGTGCATGCATGCATTCCACATACCCTTGACCTTATTTGGTAGGTCTATAATTGAAGATATTGTTGAGATCATGATATAAATGAATAGTACAACTAAGAAAATCAAATATTGAGGGGTCTAAAAAAATTATGTACGTGTCAAATATAAATAATATAGGTGGAAAAAATATTAAGGGGTCAAAATAAATCTCTCTCATTATAAGTCTACCATAAAAAGATGAATATTTTTGGTGGTCTAATTTATGAGAGTAATGGAGAATAGATGTAGGAAAGAAAAAATGACAATAGTGAAAAAATATACACATAAATAAACTAGTTTTTTTTGGATTTTTGTTGGGATGGAGTTACACCAAAAATAAGAGAAGCTTGCATGAAATTATTTTTATATGGAATAAAGAGTATGCAAAATGGTAAGAAAAAATATGTTAATGGTGAGTCAATGTACATAGCATAAATAACACACCATAGGTAGAAATATTTAAATAAATACCAAAATAATTATAAAAAATCCTTTTATTTAGGCTCTATATACAATGAAATATTTACACACAAATGGGCCATAATATACTTATAATTTTTATTTTTTTAAATTTTTTGGCTCAACTAGCCCAGTGACTAGCTAATTAAGGGTTTTTAAGAAGATATGGGAAAAGTCCCCTAACTCACACACACCTATATACAGTGAAATGGTAGGGATAGCCACAGTGTTTGGATGATTTTGGTAGGGTGGGTTAACTCACTATGGCAATCACAGAGAGCCGAAAAACGGATATCACTATGTAATTATTTCCCTTTATTGGGATTTTAGGGTTTGGAAAGGAGGGGTACACCATTGAATCATGAAGCTCATAATCTCCTTGGTTTGAGGAAAGGACAATCTTGAATTGTAATCAAGGCTCTCATTGAGAGAATTAGAACTTAAATTCCTTTTGGAAGGGGGACTGGCTACAAGAAAATCCGATCCTCAGTGAGTTGTTAATCTCTATTGTGTTATTCTGTTCAAGTTATGTGCATGATTTTATGTTCTAACATGTGTAAATGGTGGAACAAAATCAACCCAACACAATGCCTAGTTCTCCTCTAAAGAATCTTGTCAGGGAAGACTCACCTTTCATAATCTATTTTCACACTGTGATTGAAAGAAAATATTAGATACTCTAAAACTGGTATTAGAGCTAAGGTTTCTCTTTTCTTGCCTAAGAAGAGAGGTGCTTGAGTAATCCATGAAAGGCTCGAGTTGCTCATTGGCAATATGGTAAGAGGTACTAGATTCACTATCTCAGTTGGCATGGCTATTTATAGGGTACGAGGGACACCATTGGGAACTATGGTCTTAACTTATACTTGTCTATGGATTAATCATTATTGAGCTATTAGCTGCTCAATAGCAACTCATGCTAGCTTAGCACTGTTAAACCCATTCTCCCTACTCTTTGCAATTAACATTATTCTAAACCACGGGTGTAGTTACTTGAGTGCTTATTTTTCAAGGATTAAGAGATGTAGTAGCCAAGGTTTTGGAAGTACCAAGGAAAGAGCTAGCATACAGATGAAAGAAAATATAATTATGGCACAACATAATCAAGACAATATGATTAATATTAAATACTGTCATATTTGAAAAGGTCCATGTGAGCTGGCCACTGGCCATTTAGAAAGCCCTAGGTATAAATGTCAATAACTCTAATGGGAAAAGAGGCTTATTTTTGGAAGACAAGAGAGCTCTGATGTACGCACGCTCAAGCGACTACGAAGCTCCAACTTATAATCAACATAACTGATGATTGTGTAAATCCATTTTCAATTTCGAGACTTACATTGTGTTCCTCTCTCTTTGCTCTTTCATTCAAGTGTAATCATTGTCAATTTTGTTGAGGTTTGTCACATGTTAGTGAGCATAATATTCAGATTTAAATCACTATTTTTTGACATTTTGACCAGAGGAGAGTGTTCCTAGACCATAAGGCGACCTTTCTGGATCTTTTTGTTACAATGTTTAGGACCTTTTTCTTGATGGATTGTGATTTTGGTACCTTGTTAGATTGTGACTAGACTTGGTAGGATAGTGCCCCTAGGTGTCTTAGACCTCCTCCTAAAATTTCGTTGCATTTTGAGTCCATTTGAGTGTCGAAATGGCGTGATGACCTAGAGCGGTGAGGGAAGGACATAGATAAATTTTTTGAGCATTGACTGCTGGTCTTCTTGTTGAGTTGGTATGTTTTCTTGTTAGTTTCACTTCTTGAAATTGAAAACCTCAAAGAGTCTCCATGTCCCACCCGAGTCACTTCCCTGTATATTGACATATTATGCTAGTGCCAGATAGCTATGCGACATACATCTGTCTCGGCAAACCGCTAACATTGGCACTGTTGCCGGGGAGGAATATTTGTCTTTTCATTCCATTCACACATGATCAATGAAGGAGCTAGACACGGGTTTTAGTCTTTGATAGAGTTTAGAAGTCGAGGACTTGCTAGATCTATTCTCGAGAAGTAAAGAAGGTTGTGAGTGAGATAGCCAAAAGCATTTCATTCTTCGATTTTCTTGTTACTTTTAGAGTGTTGTTCCGTTTTCGTTTGGATTTTATTTTGTACCATTTTGTTTGTTTTTCTTCTTAGTTTCATTTCAATACTTAGGAGTAGGGTAAGTATAAGCTACCACCATCAAATTTGGGCTGAAAGATCAAAGAAGAAAGGGTGAAAACCATATTTTGGCAAAAAAAACCATAACACTAAAATTCTAAAAATTTGATGGTAGAGACCTGAAAAGTGATGCAAATTCTAAAATTTGTTGATAAAGGGCATTGTAAGACTCTCTAGAAGCAATCTGGAAAGTTTGAGCAAATTCTATGGAGGAACATGGATCGCGATCCATGTCTCCCAGATACCATTTTAGTAGAAAAGTGATCAATGATGCATTGGGACATTGCTGTGAGAATTGTTTTTTGAAAGAAAAACTCAAAAATCACATGAAAATTAGCTGCTAGGGAAAAAACAACAAAAGCAAGAATTTCAGACACAAAATTGGATAACTCATAAGATTTTGAGATCCAAATAAAAAAATAAGTAAAATATAATATCCACATAGTGCACGCATACTGATAACTAAACTTCATGTTCAGAAGTGATCAACCATGGATGGGGATCCATGTCTCCCATGACTATCTAGAGGTGAGATTTGACTAGTAGGTAGTTGATACCATTTGAAACAACTTTTCCAAAAGACATCATAGCAAAAAACTGAGAAAAATGGGTCTACAAACAACAGAGTCTATCAGCACACCAAATATCAAGTCCAAAAGTGGTGAAACATGGATCGCGATCCATGTCCCCCATGTGCAATTTTAGATAGAAACTATATGAGCTTGTAGCAGAGACCATTGTGAACAAAAATTCCTAAAGAAGGTTTGTCAAAAAAGTCCAAAAAACTCACCAAAAGTGCCAAAAACACTTCAAAGTGAAAAACTGTCAAAACAGAGGATTGAATTTTTGGTTGACATAATCAAGTCCAAACCACACAAAAATTATATAGCCAACATCGGTATACCAAGGGGAAGCTGTGTACCAAGTTTTTGGGCAATTTGTCACAAGGATACATGGATCGCGATCCATGTCCCCCTGACACAGACTGAGACCAAACTTGTACCATAGCTAGAGCACATCAATAGGAGTCTAGTGGTCTATTCAAACAAAATTTGGATACAAAAAACCAAGACAAAAGCCCAGACCTGTCAAGAATTCTAACAAAGTGCAAGAATTCACCTAATTTTCAATACAAAGGTCCATTTCAAAAAAAACAAAAGATACCATAGGACCTACTAGTCATGCTAATTCTGAAAGAGAAGTCAATTTGGGCTCTAAACATGGATCACAATCCATGTCGCCATAGTGACATCTTGACCTAAAATTTCCTAGATCAGTAGTGCATACATAAGGAAACATATCTCTACGTTCAATTTTAGAAAAAAGTTAACAAATTTGGGTCAAAAGGGAGAAAAACAAGTGATAGACTCAAAACCGTAGAGCAGACTTAGTATTGGGCATTTAACCTGTGAAAACAAGTCCAAATCCAAAAAGATTTGAGATTTAAGTTGTGGACATAATGAGTAACAAGCTGCCAAGAGATCAAGTCCAGAAGTGGTGGAACATGGATCGCGCTCCATGTCCCTCAACCTCAAAATTTGATGAAAATTGGTACAGAGCCTGCATATGTCCTTACCTACACACTGCCAAATTTTGGAGTCAAAATTTGACAGGGGGTCATGGATCGCGATCCATGTACCTCTTCATAGTGGGGGTACCTGATTTGATGAGCTCGTAGACATACTTGAGCACATCTCAAATCTCAATTTTGGACTAAAAATATCATTTGGGGATGAAAATACAAGTCAAAGTTCTTGTGTCCTAGTCCTAAAACTGTTTTGAGTACTGTTTCAAGTGGAGTTTACCAAAAGAAATTGCTCTAACTTTTGATAGACAACTTTAAATTGAGTCAAGTAAAGCCAGGAAACTGAATTTTTTTAGGTTTCCTAAGTTTAAACTTTCAAGGTACCCCAAGAACAATTTCCAGAGACCAAAGGGTGACAAAGAGAGACCTCACGAGGGAAAAAAGGGATAAGTTGCACTAAGCCAAAGTGAGTTTGTCAGAGATTGTCTTGAGAGTTTGAGTGAGCCTTAACCATGATAAACCATCCACCACCAAGGTTTTTTACTCCACTCAGAGACATGAGAACTACAATAAATGCTACAATACCTTCCAGAGTGAGAATCGACAAAGACCCAGAGAAAGACATCCTTTGATCAACAAACCGAACGTGAGGTTCATCAAAACCAATGCATCCATGAGAGTGCTTACGGATTAAGCTCACAATGCATTGTATCGGTTCACAAATAGGGATCAACATACTTTCTACATGTGTGTAGAACCCATTGCTAAAGAGCTGGCATTCCATAAGAACCTCTATGCATTCACGTTGTTGGGCAAAAGAAAAAGTGTGACACCTCTATAGCTTTACAGCCCAAGAGCATTCAAACCTCAACCTCAGTACCAAAAATTATACCAAAAAATCTCTTAGTAAACCCCAACCAAAAGACTTATGCTCCCTTGGGAATTTACAAGCACACGCCCACCCAAAGGACCGTAACATATAGGAGCAAAACCCTGTCAAAGCATCGATTTACAGCACATGCCAACCAATTCATATGAAGAAAAGGGCCTCCCCTTTCACAATTGAACATCACAAACCCAAAAATTCAAAATAAATTCTACAATTCATAGATACATGCCCTCCCAAGCTGTCTGCACACAATTTGCCACTAGGATGGCATAGCCATAAGCATGGAGAGAACTAGTCGTAACTTGAAGAGCACAACTCCAATTGGGGCACTTAAAGCTTGAGAGAAATCTTGAAAAATGAATGGAAAGAAAGATTAAGATAACCAAAATTGAATCTACGTGCCTCTACATGAAAAATTGACACGAAAAGAGAGCTGTCTCGACACGACTACATGTAGAGCAGGCTAGGCGAGGCATAAAACTGCATTAGAAACCATTAAGGAGGCACAACAAGATAAAACATGAAAATTTATGGCATTAGGAGAAAGTTGGACTAACTTTTGGGCCCTGTAAGAAGTGCCACGTCAGCTTAGAGAGAGAAAATGAAAATGTTCCATTGTGCATTTTATGTGATACTTTTCTTCGCAACAAAAGGCCAAAATGGCATTCTTTGGTAGGTAGCCGCCGTCTTTATTATTCTTATCCTTCGTTCTCTTGTCAGGAATCCAACTAACCGTATGACTAATGATTTGAAATGCCAACTTACAAGTGTTCCCTCCAGAAACATAAGCCACACGACTCTATCAACTCTAAACTTGAGAATATGGCTTTCCCTCCCAAAACCTGAGACATTTCTCTGTCTTCTTCTCTATCAACTCTAGGAATGGAGAACGCATCTTTTCCTGATGAAAACACTAATTTGAACTTACAATTCTCAGACCCTTCATCTTTAACACTTACCCAAAGAAAGAACACACATCATCTTCATGTTGATGTATTGCAAGAGTACGCACCGTTGCAGAAACGTAGGAGGGACTCTTTATTATCTCAACAGGAGAAAGAACTTAGAAGGACAAACAAGGAACATCATTTGGATTTGTGGACTGATGGGTCTATTTATCCAAAGGATCCTACGACAAATGTGCCACCTCCCTTTGCTAATATCACTAACCTTTTACATTTCATAGGCGATGGCAAGGATGGGCTATTGGGATACACCGAAAATTTGGAAATGAGAGGATTGAATGCGGAAAGGCAAAGAAACTTCCTGGCAATGGAGAACATGCAGCTGAAGAAACTTAATGAAGCATGCTCTCAAAAGATTTCATCAAACAAAGAGACAATCCAAGGCCTTGAGAAGAAGATCACAAGTTTGTGAGAGAAAGACACCGTGCTTGGTAGTCGGAAAAGAAAACGAGATCTGTGCAACATTGAGAACATGAGGGTTGGTAGTGGTGGCCTAAAAAAATGAATACGAGCTTTAAGGTAACCCGAAGTTTGTTTCTTCAATGTGCTTCATTAAGAAATGGATACACTTACTTTCCTACATGATCATAACACATTGTGCTTTTTTGGTAGGTCTTTACTGCATCCAAACTTGAACAGTGCAGGCTTCAATGCCGGAGTGCATTACAGCCGTCTAGCTCCAAAAGAAGTAGTTGAAGAGATGATAACTCAGAAAAAATTTCATAAGTTGAAAGGGAGGCTACTTACCTCCTTCATGAAAGAGAATCAGCTAGAACCAATGGAAGTGCAAGCAATACTTGATGAGAGTGGCATCTCACAGATGGGATACATGGCACTCTTCAAAGCATTAGCTAAAAAGTCTCAAAATAAACTACAGAGAGGATCATTGCTGCCAAAGCCATCACATGTAAAGGCTGCTCGCCGACACGTAAACGATGAGGTGTTTGAGAAACTTGGGTCACCATTCCATATTGAAGCAACGTTCTTAGGAAAGGGCGGCAGAGAGGTACAGTTTAATGAGCACAACAACCTCTTCGTTGATCTTGAAGCATTGCAAAGGTATGCAGTTCACTTCTTTGACATCAGTCGAGACGAATGCGGTGGGGTTCTCAAGTTTGTTTTGAAGCTCGACGAGTGCGAGGTCCTGAAGAACAAGAAGTTGGAGAGAGTCACCATTACCCTCATGAACAGAGCTCTGGATCCATCAATAACGAAAGAGGATCCACGATACTTCAGCGTGCAATCAGAAACCAACATTCTAACTCTAGGATCATTTCAGGTATGCTTCGTTCAATCCTGATAACAAATATATTGATTATTTGGTTGTTGACTTTGTGTTTTGATTTTTCATTGCAGGTTGATAAGGAAAATTTTGAAATCCTCGATTGGGTTTTTAGTCAAACACAAATTCCTTCTATCATCAGTGAACAAAGAAACGGAGCCGTTCTTTCAGTGGAAGGATTTGGTGACTACACAGTGGAATGGCACATGGCAGGTGACTTAAAGATCTTAAGTGTATGTACAACATAACACACGGAGCAGCTGTGGCAAATCCATGCTTATATTGCATGGCTGATGCACAATCACTTGAGAGTGTGCAATGGATTAGAGCTCCCAATAGGCATCTTCAAGATAAAACTTTTAAACCAATGCTTGATATTCCTTTGAGTAGAGTTCACGTCTGTACACTTCATGCACTCTGTCGAATAATTGAAAAGGTGGTTCATTTGTACATATGTTTTGCATGGACATTAAAGAGAGAGAGTGAGTTGAAAAGAGTGATCAAAGCATTAGAGGGAGTGCTCTCAGACATTGGTTTTCATGGAGGCAATGTCAAAATCGAAGAGGACCCTAAGATGTCTCAAAGCAGATACAAGGTACCGAGGAAAGCATCGATAGGCGGAGTGAAGGAAAGAAGGTTTCTTGGGTTTAGCCTCAAAGATTCAGATAGAGAAGAAAGGAGAAACCTGTTCAACAAATGGAAACAGTTACATAAAGTGGTTAAAGACAATGCTGGTGGTGGGGCAATCCAGAATCAAAAGGTGAATGTGTGGAAATCACTAGACAAAATTTTTCATTACGTTGAGCAGCATTCTTGGGACCAAAGTAAGCTCACATCATTTCAAGCAGCCTTGCTGGATTGGAAAAAGGCTTACCTTACAGGGTGGGGTGGGCAACATATCACACATTACATGGTAGGTTGGAATTCTACGTATACAAAAAACAATATTTTAAATTGTACTCTACTGACCATTTTGTTTTATTTCAATGCAGCACATACTGTTCAACCATGGTCCATATTTTTCCAAGACATACGGCTCACTATCAATATGGTCCACACAAGGCATGGAAAAAACCCACTACATGGCAAGAACAGGTTATTTTAAGCACACTCGACATGGGGGAGGAAAAGAAAAGGCCAATAGCCTATTAGAGTTACACCAATGGACTTATAGACGACTAATTCATAGAGCAAGGCAGAAGGAACTTCTTAAGAGTTCATAAATTACACGGTCTTTACAACACATCTGCAAAGAGAAGAAACAGATGGCTTGGGGAGCTTCAAATGCGGCGGAGCGCCATGCGAGGTGGCGCCGGTCACGAGTCAGGAGTGGGAGAAGATGGACCTGAGCCCGTCGTTTTTATCCTCTTCAATGCACCTCCTTCTTCCTCAGTTTGTACCTCTTCGATGTGCAAGCTCTGTAGACGAGCTCGTTCCTCTGTTGATGGTAGCATCCCCACGGGCATTAGGTGTCTTCTTTCCCTCAGAAACAACCGCTTGTTGTATGGATCTAAGCTTTCCGGGTCTTCAACCCCTGCAGCCAGAGCCTGAGCTGTGTAAGACATGAAATAGGGGGCTCTGAGTGCTTGGCACCCATACCCAATGCCAAATACGCGTAGAGCAAACTGTTTCTCAATTAGAATTAGTCTTTCTACGTTTAGTGGGAGGGGGTGCCCACCACACAATCTTGTAATAACTTTCATTGCAAATAGTGGGAACTTTGCATTGTCATCGGAGTATTCCTTGTGGTATATTATGATCTACATAAAAAATGCAAAGAATTTATATGCCGTAAGTGAGATGAGTGAAATTGCCAAGTACTTGAATTGTTTCTACAAACCTTTTTGTGGTTGAAACGCCCGATGTAGTGAGACAACGCCACATCCTTGCCTTGGACTCCAGTGTGACAAGCCCTTGCCGTGAGCCTCCCGCTCTTCTAAGGAAACTATCGTCATACACTAGCACCTAGTAGCAAAAAACAATGATCATGATATTTTATCACTGGGCCATCTCTAATACCATCTGAATGCATGAAAAAAGTTACCATCTAATTCTCGTCCATTTCCAGCATCGACCTCCCCCACAAGTGAATAGATTGACTATTCATTACTTGATCTTTGGGTGCCACGTGCCTACCCATGTTTTCCAAGCCGAGTTGTTTTGTTGTCGATTCAAACTGCTCATCTGTTGGCAAATTGGCCTCTCCGGACTTTGCTTCATTGAACGTATCTTTGATCAGTTGACCCTGAAGTGAACTGTGAGTCACGGACAGCTGTGTCAGCAATAAGATGCTGGTCCACTCCATCATCGTCCACAAACCCCATGTCTGCCTCACAAAAATTCACAATTGCCACTAGGCAGTAGTCCTCCCGTATATTGAGCTCATGCATGATATCTGTGAGCAAAATATAGTGGGTGTCTCTCGCCATAGAAAAGATGGGAGCACAATTCAAAGGCAAAGTCACTTCCTTACTTGGGCTTTCTTGCTTGCACCCTATTGCTGCATCCACAAGAGAAACAAGAGTTAAGCCCGCATCAAGCCCGCATCAAATGTTTCCTTTAGTACCTCTACCTGCTCTTCTTCTGGGTTGAATTGCACCTCCACATCCTCTACCTCTTCATCCGGCACCAATGAACAACTGCCAAAAGTTGTTGACTGCGAAGTCTTTGACTCACCATCCATCTGCAAGTATAAGTAACAGATAAACCCATGGTAGAATTCCAATAAGCGACACTTTTTGAAGTGATTTATACACCTGTCTTGTACAAGCAGTGCATTGGAGGGACACTTTTCTAGACAGCGATTCAGTCTCCTTGAAGCACTCTTGTCAGGGTCAAGGTTGGCAGGGTGCACACATCTCATGCCATCAACTGTCATGGAATTGTCACAAGTGACTGCCTCATACTATTGCAAATGGTTTTGTAGGTACTCAAAGGAGCAATCTATAATCCTCTGTATAGAAAACTGTGCATTGAACATTCCTGATAGTTCTGGTGCACGGTGATGAGCACGGGCGTTATATAAGAATGTGAATAGTTTTTCTTCACATGTATCCTCGCTCACCTCTGTCTCCAGGACTATGATCCCCATGACTGAAAGAAATAGCAAGCCAAAACTATTTGGTGTCATAACCAAGCGAATGTTGAGCCTCGAGTACCCCTCAATTTCCTTTTTTGCTTGGTTTTGTCCCGTGCACTAATGTCATGAGAGGTGACATTAGTTGAGTTAGAACCAATCGAATAGGGCCCCTAGCAATTTCCGAAGGACCCTATTCGCTTGGTTCTGTCCCGTGTGCTAATGTCATAAGAGTTGACGTTAGTTGAGTCAGTACCAAGCGAGTAGGGTCCCCAAGAATCACCGAAGGTCCCTATCGACGGGTTATGTCCCGTGCGCTAAGGTCATAAGAGATGACGTTAGTTGAGTCAGAACCAAGCGAGTAGGACCCCCTAGAATTTTCGAAGGACCCTATTCGCTTGGTTCTGTCTCGTGTGCTAATGTCATAAGAGTTGACGCTAGTTGAGTCAGAACCAAGCGAGTAGGGGCCCCAAGAATCTCCGAAGGGCCCTATTCGCTTGGTTCTGTCTTGTGACCTAAGCATTTGGAACATGTGGATAAGAACAGAGCATATTATAATATCAGTGATAGATTTATAGGCCTACTCACTCACTAAGCCCAAACTCAGGCACGGTCACATAAGGAGTAATTATTCCAACCATGAATGCGGTACGGTCACATAAGGAGTAATTATTCCAACCATGCATGCGTTTTTACCCTAATGCAGTGGCTTCGGTGCGCACACAGTTAACATCACACAAGAAGGGGAGAGGCAGGGAGAAAGAACCTGTCTCTGCAATATCCAATGGCGCCGAGTTGGATGGTGATGTCGTAGGCCACCGACAGCAAGAACCAGAGGGGGGCGATGGCTGTGGCGACGCGGTAGCAAAGGACTCGACCCAGTGGAGGTCACTCAACGCAGGATCACGAGAGCTGGCCAAGGGGAAGAGCGCAGAAAATGCAAAGGCGATGGCGATGGATATGGAGATGGAGATGGCGAATGCAAGGGTGATGGAGATGGAGATGGCAAATGCAAGGGCGATCAGCGTCTGACTCTAAACGCAGGATCACGAGAGCTGGACAAGGGGAAGAGCACAGAAAAGGCAAAGGCAGCAACGATCTGTTTGTTCCACTTGGAGATGGAGATGGAGATGGAGACTGCAAGGGCGATTGGTGTCTGTATGACCCTAAACGGTCACTCAAAAAGGCATGTGGGCTGCGCTCTCAAGGACAACCAGTATTAAATGGTCTAAGATTCCCAAGCAGTATGATTTACCAACCGGAATCTTGCGCATAAGTGAAGTTTTCACCCTCCCCGAGGTAAGCATTCTAAGTTGAGGCATTACCCCCGCCAAACATCTCAAGTTTCAACTATTCTGCCTATTTTCGCATCCTCTACTGCGCATCATTCTAATTAACGCTACCCCCATCGATGCTACACGGTAATTAAACTCCATCACCTCTTACTTTCGTGCATCCTCCTTCTCTTACTCTTGTTCTGCTGTGCTTCAGCGACGCGGAACTCTACACACAGTGAAGAGGTATGCTACTTACTACCCTTATGTGCACTTGTATTTTGTGTAGTTAGTACCAGGCGAATCAGGGAAGGTAAACCCTGTTTGTTGCACCTGCTCGCTTGGTACAGGTCATCGTCCTTGGTCATTACCAAGCGAATAAGGTAAGGTCACTTAGTCCGAAGGGCCCTATTCGCTTGGTACTGACCAAAAGAAAAGTTAAGTGATGTCTGCTAGTACAGAGGTCAATACTAAGAAAATAAGGGGAAGGTAACCCCTGCTTGTTGTGGATTTAGGGTTTTCTTTTGCCAAATACGCGTTTTGATTTTATAAGAAAGAAACAAAATTACAACTAAACACCGGGTTTTGAGTTAGAAAATTATGGAGACTTTACAAAGAGTGAACTATTAATTTCCGGGGGTTTAGGGTTTGCAATAACCATGTAGTCCTTTTCCTTCACAGTCAAGCTATCTCTTCGGAAAGCCTGTTGGCAAAGTTAATGGCTTCCTCATATTTACTGGTTAGCTCAAGCACTTCATCCTTCATTTCCTGAAGCCAATTAATGATAGCCTCCATAGAGCCATTCTCAGCGAGCAATCGCTGCATGTCTTCATGCCTTCTTGCTTCCAGAGAATCTTTAAGGATTGAGACCCTCTGCCTGACGATCAGCATTTACTACAGCTTCAGGCTAGCATTCTGCATAGAGCATTTAGCAAGTAAGCTCTTCAAACTAGGAGCTTGGAATTTGGGAGCAGAAAGCAAAGAATTACCAGTGGCTTACCTCGAGAATTGACTCCCGTGTTGATAGTAGCCACTCCCGAGTTGTGTCCCGGTAGAGAACATTAAAGGTAACATCGGGGGAGGGCCAAGGGGTGACCTTATGAGGAGGGCCCATATGCGGTGTTGCTGGCGCTGCGAGAGTATACCTTGGAAAGGAATCACCACTATCCTAAGCTTCCTTTAGTTGTTCTGCGAAAGCCTGAGGGAGGTTCTGAAACAATTGCTTCTTAAATAGACTTTCAGACATGCCTAAAAAGCAGAGCCACGGTTTTGGCTTATGAGTGAGTGGTCTGTGAGGGGTGGTACCGCCATGCGGTTTCATGAGAGATGGACGTGGGAGATAGAATCAATGGTATAATCCCCCCGATATTAGGGGAGGTGATGGGAGGGAACGACATGACAGTTAGGACATGCCATTGGTATTTTGTTGCAGAGGATGCAAACATGTTCGCTTGCTTGTACACTTTTTTGAGGTCACTACCCAACGAATAAGGTATTTTGTTGCTAGGGATGAAAACCTGGTCGCTCTGTAGTGACCTTAGAAAATGTAAGTGATGTTTGCTATTACTATTTTCTGAGTCCACTACCGAGCGAATAAGGCAAAACAAACTCTTTTCTATGCGCCTATTCGCTCTGTAGAGACCTCAAAAAATATAAGTCATGTCTGCCACTACTATTTTCTGAGGTCACTACAGAGCGAATAAGGCAAGGAAACTCTATCCTATGCACCTATTCGCTCGTTAGTCACCTCAGAAAATATAAGTCATGTCTGCCATTACTATTTTCTGAGGTCACTACCGAGCGAATATGGCAAGGTAAACTATTTCCTATGCACCTATTCGCTCGGTAGTGACCTCAAAAAATATAAGTCATGCCTGCTATTACTATTTTCTTAGGTCACTTCCGAGCGAATAAGAGGTGGCAACTCTTTCCTATTCACCTATTCGCTTGGTACTGACCATTTTTGAAATCTGATGTCCCTTGTGCTGACAAATGAATTGTCTTTTGGTGTTATTGTATTTGTAGAGATGCCTCGTGTAAAGGCCTGTTCTAGGAGGGCAACAGGTGAATCTTTGAATGCTCAAGCAAGAAGACACCGATATGAGACGCAAAGAGGTGTACTGCAAGAGCTGCGGAGGATAGAACGACACGTTCAACCTGCTATTCCACTTCCCCCTTTCCAGCGAGTAGTGCGGGAGATTTGCGAGCAGTGTTGGAGAGTCGACATGCGATGGGCCAGCAGTGCACTCCTCTGCCTTCAAGAAATTGCTGAAGACTATCTCGTGGAATTCTTCAGCGATGGATATATCCTGACTGCCCATGCACACCGCATCACTATAATGCCACGGGATTTTGATACTTTTCGTAGGCTTCGTTTCCTCTACGATGGGCTTCTTCAGTGAGTGCCTATCCGGGATAGTAGAACCATGGATATTCTCAACATCCCCCCTCTCCATCCTCGTGCACGACAGACAGAGCCGTCTAGGGCTGAAACAAACAGCAGAAGGACCCGATCACGGGTCAAGAGAAACGACACAGACGGGCAGGCTAAGATAGCCGCAGAGGGCCAAGAGCAAGCCAGAGTGGACCCCGGGGCTGTCATGGAAGAAACAGAGACAATTATTGAGGAGCCAGCTAGACACCAAAATGAGCAAGTCATGGAGGATCCGCAACCCATCGTGGACAATGAGGGACAAGAGAAGGTCAGGGTGGAGCCTGAGGCATCTATGGAGCAACCAATATTGAAGGAAAATAATCCGGAGCCTGAGGAGTCTGAGGCTGTTAGGGAGGCTGTAAGGGAGGAGCCTGAGGCAGCTCGGGAGCCAGCTCAAGAAAGGCAAGGGCAAGGCTCTGCATCAGAAGGGCCCTCCAACGTATCGGATGAGTCAATTATTTTAGAGCAAATCAACGAAGAGAATGAAGATGAGTTGAGAATTTTGTTGAGCTCAGCGCCTCTACATGTGCACATACAACTGCCTGCAAGGTCAGAGGAGGCCTGCATTACCTACCTCGATAATGTAGACTTCATGTGCATGCGCAGTTTCACCGACTCGCTCTCAACGAATGAGGTCGTCAATGTTGGTTTGTGCTAATTCTCATGCTCTTTATTTCTCATGCTCATTAAATGGGTCTCTACCGAGACATGGGTCAATACCAAGCGAAACAGTGGCTAATGAAATTGGATTTTGGTACTACTCGCTCGGTATTGACCCATGTCTTTGCGGCAGTTGCCAAGTTTTTCTTTATAATGGTTCACTACCTTAAAGACATGGGTCAATACCAAGCGAGTCTGTTGCTTATGGGATTGAAATCCGCCGCTGACTCGCTCGGTATTGACCAATGTCTTTGCGGCAGTCGCGTCAAGTTCTTTATAATGGATCATTTCAACCAAGACATGGGTCAATACCAAGCGAATCAGCAGCCAATGGAATTCAATAGCTGCCCACTCGCTCGGTATTAACCCACTTGGTGTTCAAGTCTAATCTCTGCCATTTGTTCATGTTAGCCACGCTGTCTCGCTTCTGCCCCTTGAGGTTCAAGAGAAAGTATACATAATAGATCCGCTGATATCGCCTTATCTGCAGAACAACTTAGTTTCCTTTTTGAGTTTGATGAACTAGTTTAGCAGAGTCAACTTTGATCTAGCGCGCTTTCTGGTCACTGCGTGCAATCAATCGTGAGTATTTTCTTGCCTTGTAAAAAACATCTTTTATTGAGAATCTCTCCTCATCTTTGATGGTGTCTTTGTAGTGATCATTGGAGTCTGATGTTATTTGACATGGAAGCTAAGATTGTTTACTACGCAAACTCCGGGCAAAGCAGGGCGTTTCATGGTCGTGTAAAAATGTAAGATTCATTTGGGTACATATGGAAATCAGTGTGTCTTTGTAATGTGTCGCTGACTCAAGTGGTTATGAATGTAGTGCCGTGAAAAAACTTGTATGCTGTGTAGAGCATCTTTTGTTAGAACATGATCTAGGAAATGTAGTCCGACATGAACGGGTAACCGTGCCCACGCAGACTGATGACTATAGCTGTGGCTGGCGAAACTATTTGAATGCCGTGTTGCTCATCAGTCAAATTATGGATATACCGAACGTAAGTGATCTGCTGTTTTATTGTTTGCTGCAACGTATGTATGAAGCAAAAGATGTCTGTATCACGCTTCTACAGGAACTTCGATTACATAACTACACCAACAACGATGTGCGACATTTTTCTGTAATGGCCATCCAGCATATTATAATCTCGGTAAATAGACGCACAAGAGAGGAAGTGGCGAGAGCTGATGAGTTCGAAGAGGCTATCATTAACGAAATGACGCAACGCCACAATCAGACTCAAGAAGAAGTTAGAAATATGCAAGAAGCAATAAACCAATATTATGTGGACACCGCAGAAGTAGAGGAATGGGCTACACGTCGACGGCAAGAGCAAGAACAGTGGGAAGCTTCATAGGTGCAGGAAGCATGGGAAGCCATGGAAGAGACCCATGATTTCGAGCGACGCGAAAGGATGCCCGAGACCAGTGTCCCCAGAGGCACAGGTAGCAGCAACCGGAGCAGAGGGCAAGGGACGAGTGGCACAAACTGTGGGAGAGGACAGGGGACGAGTGGCACAAACCGAGGGAGAGGACAAGGGACAAGTGGCACAAACCGGGGGAGAGGATAGTAGCAGGGAAAGGGAGCAAATTACTTGGATAAATCTTGACAGAAACAACACAATATGTAAAGTTTTGAAACATTGAAATTGTACATTTTTGAAACATTGAAAATGTACATTTTTGAAACATTGTTTGACCGCCAAAAAATATCTCTGCATTAGTCATTTTGAAGAGTACATCATGGTTTGCATGGCATCAAAGCTCCTTGTGTGCACAAGGTATGTGACCTAGCTTCCGGTGGAAGCAATTAAGTGAAGTGTATTTGTTAGTGACTCCTTGCACAATGTTGTTTTCTCCTCGCACCTTGGAATCTGAAAAGAAGAAAAAGTTAGATTCAGTCATAGTGTATTAAAGACAATCAAAATTTATCGATTTAGTAAGCACCTTTCTATTGTTGAGATTGAATGCATACAATTCCGGCAAAAGTGGAAGTTCTTCACATGTAAGATCTATCCTGAGCTGTGCCAGAGTTGTGCTTGACATTGTCTCCATCACAGTAAGTAGCCTGTCTCGAAAGTAGAGCTCCATTGATAAAGGTTTGTTCTCGAGGCTGTTCTCTATATCTTGGTCGAGTGGAATAAGCTGCCCACTAAGAAGATGCTATCTAATATAGTAAAACGATACTAAGAAATTCTAAGAGCTCATAATGAACTTGCAAATTATGGACTTCTTTTGCAAAATACAGATTTTGTTCTGTGATTGTTTCCTATCCCAATTATCGTCTAAAAAGTCCAAACACCTCTCAGACTTGCAAATGAACATTGTTGCGGTAGTTCTTATTTTCTCATCGAAGAAAAAATCTACGAACAGTTCAAGAGGCATAAATAGTGCGAGCCGAACTATTTTTGTGGCAATTGAATACTTGAGGGACTTTTGTATATCCTGAAACAACTTATTCCTGAAGCTTTCACTAGTTTGTGAAGCAGACAGGGACCAATCTTTGCTGTCAAAGGATGGAAGTGACAAAGGAGCTACACGACCCCAACCAATGGAAGTTCTCGGTTCCACATATGACATATCATAAAAGAAAATTCCATTATCTGCAAGTTCCTTGTGTTGTCTTCCTCTGTACATTTGCTCACCAATAAATGCATGGAAAGCATCAAAAATTCCAACTATACTCTCAACTGGTTGCCAATCTGTCTTATTCGATGGATAAATATCTGAAACATACCAAAGATGATATCCACCACTTAATATTCTAATATAATCATGCACTCAGCGAGATGCCCTAATAACTTACAGTTGGGTCGATGCCTTGGAAAACTTGGAGGAGATGTTTGCAACCTTAAGTCTACATGCTAGAAAGCATGTTGTATGAGGACCTCTTTCACCCGCTTGCTTTGTGCACACACTTTAAACTCTTTAACTTGACCCTTGAAAGCCTCCACGAAATCATTGCGTTGCCTCCTCTTCCTCCTCCTAGTTTGCAGTAGAACCCAACTTCCGATAGTTATTCGAGATGGAATCCATGCTTGATCGTATGTAGTATAACTGTTAAAAATGCTAACAGAGTCAATGGTAGTGCTAAGCCTTCGAGAAGTAGACATGGTGTGCAATAGAATGAATACAAAGAAAGGTTAGCGCAAATATAAAAAAGGGAAGATGTTTTGAGAGGGAAGTAGAGCTACTCAAAGTCATATTTGGGCGGGAACAAGGATACTAGATAGAGTCTTCAATGAAAGTTCTCAAATTCCTCGGTACATAGTTAGTATGACTTACGGCATTTATGCCTTGAAAGCGTGAAATTGTGCAATTTGATGAACCAAAATAATATTTCCTCCCTTTTTTTAAAAAGAGCTTGACTCCAAAATGTCGATTTTCAACGTAACGTTAGCCTCTTCCTCATTGGTCGAGCGCCACTCTCTCTCTAGAACTGAAAGGCCCAAAAGTGAGTCCAACTTTCTCCTAATAGATTTTGGATAAGCTTTTTCAAGTTCTTAATGAGTTTTAGTTATATACAAGTTTCACTTCAGAAAACTCACTTCAGAAAAATGCGCCCAACATAGTTTTCCACACCCCAGCCTGCTAGATCATTCATGATCAACATTAGAAAAGAGATCTTGTAAACCGCATAAGTGAGTATTAATTTCATCTTCATCATTAGCCACATGATCACAAAATTACTCAAAAGAAGAATCATACTCAATAGTCATCAACCTTGCAATATAATTCTTCAACTTGTAGCCATTCACACGTGCTTTATGTGGGGTACCATCCAATGATATGTGCTATTTGGAAACCTGTTTAAGACCAAGAAAGGACCTTGCTACTTTATTTGAAACTTCTTTGAAATGTTCTATCAAGATTACTATTGTAACGAAGCACCATGTCACCCTTCTTGATGTCTTTGTCCTTCACCTTCTCATTTGCCTTTGCTTGATTGTTCTTCAAGACCTGTGCATAATGCTCAAAAGTTAGCAACCTATTCAATTATACAGATTCAAAATATAGAAGCCTCTCCTTAAGTGTATCATCAGGCCCTTCTTCAAGCTTTAGCATCAACTTCAAAGCTGGTATCTCCATCTCAAAAGGAAGTAAACCCCTTTGCCAAAAACTAGATGAAAGGGAGAGAAACAAGTATTTGATGGAAGTCCTGTAAGCCCATAGAGCACAAGGTAGCTCTAAATCCCAATTCTTCACATTTATTTGTTTCATCTTTGTAAGAATCCTTATGACCTTTCTATTAAACCTCTCATTCATGTCATTGCATTGGGGATAGTATGGAGTAGTAAACCTGCGATGCATATGAAGCTTCTCACATTGATAATCCACCAGCTTTTCCCTAAAACCTGGACCATTGTCAAAAAGTAACTCAAATGGTATGCCAAATTTGCACCAAGTATCTTCATATATAAATTGGAAAACATCTCTGCTCGTGAGTTGCTTAACAAATTTGGCTTCGGCCCACTTGGATAGATAGTCAACAATAGTGAGTATGTAACATTTGCCTCTCGTTATCATAGGTAGAGTACCTATTGTATCAATACCCCACTTCTCTGAGAGATTATCCTCCCTGAGGGTCTATGCACAAAATATAGAATTTACACCTCTATACAATTTTTAATATACATTAGAGTTGCGGAAGCGTTTGCATAGGGGAGGAGCTCTCAACCCCTGACCAAGCATGAAGTTTAGGCCATGAGCCGGACTGCATCGAGAGGCACCTAGCGGCTACTGCTACCTCTCAATGGGTGTTATGAATGAAAGCATACTCAAGAAAAATATAACATTGTGGAGGGTGAATATATCTGTACACCGCATTGCGAGCGAGCGAGAGAGAGAGAGAGAGAGAGAGAGAGAGAGAGAGAGAGAGAGAGAGAGAGAGAGAGAGAGTATAGTGGGGGGTGAAATAGAGTGCATAGAGAGGTGAGAGAATGACAAAAGAGAATAATTAAATGCTCCATCTAAATGAAATAGGAAACCACATATTAATGCAATGAAAAAATCTGGGTATACCATAACATCAAAAAGTTTATGACAAATTAAGTAGCAGAGCATCGGACCCTGTGTAGGGATCGACCGTTCACCCATCCACTTCAGATCTACTACGGACATAGAGAATTTTACTCTATCGGGAGCGTGCCAAAACACCTCCAACCTACTTGAGCTAGACATAAGCTGAGGCCGCTTCGCCTCCCTCCATGAACCCGAGCTTTGAAAGGATCCCAAGTACCAGTAGATGGTAGGGTATCAACACCAACCATACCAGTTTAGGCGCCATGCCCCATCGATGCCCAACACTGAGTGTTTAGATAAAGCCAAGAAAAATTCCCCAATGCGTTAGCCATGTAGGTCATTCACCCCCGATGCACTAACCGTTTAGATGAGCCTAACAAAAGAAGAGGACCTAGGCAACACCCTGATCCAGCAAAGCCCCAGGACAATGACCCTTTAGTCTAAGGCTAAGCGATGTAGGTGATCCGAGTCTTGTAGCGATGCTAACATGAAAAACATAACACGTGAGTCCAATCACAATAACACTTTCCATATGCACAAACAATCTTTTTCAAGCAGCTAGACTGTACACAGTCTCTACCCTTACACGTCTACTATAAACCATTTAGATCTCTTCATGATCTAATGTCAAAACCATAAACCATAATCCGATTACATCACATGGGCTTTACCCAACTCCGATGAGGCACAACGAATCCTGCATAACCACTTTAGAACATAACATGGTTGCAAAAATTTTGGCAGCATAACCATATCCAAAAAAAAACCAAGAGCCACACCGTCTTCCACCATAAAATCACAAGAATAATCCATGAGGGAATCTTAGACCTTAACCACAAATCATATTCACGATGAACCAACTCCCACCATTGGAGTTTGACGTATCTCCTGTAGTCAATCAGCATCCACACACATATGACTCTTTATACATGAGTTTTTCATGCATAAAAGGATTCCAACCAGCAACTAAACATGATAAAAAAAAACAATTTTGACAACATCCAACCATGCAAAGTTGATGCATTGGCATCTACACTTCACCTCTCTAGCACATAGGGCTAGTTTTGACCTAGAAAGGTGGAAAGCAATCATAACCATGCACATGAGGCATCCACACATCACATGATAATGTTCCATCACCATAAACATGATGCAAAACAGCTCCGACCTTTAGGTAAACCATAAAGCATAACTTCACACCTTTGCAAAAAACAACTTTTTGCAATTTTTGATAGCATGCATAACATGCGAATGGAAGTATTTGACCTCAAACCATTTCATCATTATCAAATCCACAAGATAGACCAGCACTCTATGACATCACTTTTCCCATATGATACTCACAAAACAAACTGTTACCCAGAAAGAAAGCCATTGTAATCATATCTGCCTATGACGTTTGGTTTGACTAACCATATGCCTTCACATAAGTTTATGGGAATCTAATAATTGAAATAAACCCACCAAAACAAACCATAAATCATGCATAAGCAGATCAGTTAACTCATGACGTCATATAATACTGTTAAGTATGGAGCTTGATTTACCCTTGTAATTTTCTGTGGTAAAAGCGCACATTTGTAAGGCCCCCATTATGAGGAGAAGCCATCGTGTGTGAAGGAAAATCACTCACCGGAAACCAAAATTTTCACGGACAAGAATCAGGGGCAACTTTAGAGGCCTCGGGGACGGAGGCCCTCGAGACTTTTTTTTGGCCGGAATATTCCTTTTTGCCGGAATATTATGGCCGGACGGCGGCCGGAAAGTGGTCGGAAAACAACCGGTTGGTTGGCCGGTGGCCGATGGTCGGAAGTCAATGGCCGGTGGACGGTGGCCGAATTCAAAAGCGGACTTGTCTTCTCAAGGGTGGCCACACATGGGCGGATTGGAGGGTCCGATTTGGACTTATTCGCACAAGGGCGGCTACACATGGCTGTCTCTCATAAGAGAGGGCAGCCCTTTTGGCCTATAAAAGGAGGCCATTTCTACATACATTTCATAGTGTGAAGTTGATGCAACAAGGTGAGTGTTAGGTTGTGAGAGTGAAGCAAGGCGGGAGCTCTATCAAGGGTTTAATCCCTTTGTAAACTACTTCTTCTTTTGAAGTGCTAAAGCCATTGAGTGGCTGCTTTCCCGTGGACGTAGCCCACATTGGGTGAACCACGTATATCGTGTGTACTCTCTCTCTCTCTCTACTCTATAATCTCTTGTGTGTGAAATCTATCTCTCTCCATTAAGTAATCTACTAAAAACTCTATTTAGCTACGTCTTATTTCCTAACAACTGGTATCAGAGCAAGGTTTGCTCGTAGCTAAATTATCTCAAGGAATGGATTCCTTGAATTGAGTGGGAGTTATGGCGGAGGAAGGGAAGCTCAAGATTGAGAAGTTCAATGGAAAAAACTACCAACATTGGAAGATGCAGATTGAAGACTATCTCTACCAGAAGGACCTCTATTTGCCACTAGGCGGTCTTGCGAAGAAGCCCGCAACAATGGCAGATGAAGCATGGATTGTCCTTGATCGAAAGGCACTGGGAACAATCCGGTTAAGCTTGGCGTCAACGGTGGCCTTCAATGTTTTGGAGATGAAGACCACGGAGGACTTGATGAAGTCACTTGACGACTTCTACGAGAAACCATCGGCATCCAATAAGGTATTTATTATGAAGCGCTTGTTCAATCTAAAGATGGCAGAGAATGGTTCAGTTGCAGAAAACCTAAATGACTTTAACACAAACATAAGTCAACTTCGATCAGTGAAAATCAATTTCGATGACGAAGTGCGAGCTCTCCTTATACTATCATCTCTACCGGATAGTTGGGACAGCCTTGTGATGGCTGTAAGTAATTCTATCTCTGGAACAAATAATCTTAAGTTTGATGATGTTGTGGGTGTTCTCCTAAGCGAGAAAATGAGAAGGAGAAGCACAGGAGAATCATCAAGTGCTACACTATCAGTGGAAACAAGAGGAAGGCCTAAAGAGAGGTTCAAAAACCAAAAGGGTCGTGATCGCTCAAGGCGGAGCAAGTCACGCACAAAGTCAGTTCTTGAATGTTGGAACTGCGGAAAGAAGGGCCACGTCAAGAAGGATTGCTGGTCCAAGAAGAAGAAGGAGACAGAGTCTCAAGACAACAAGCCAACATCGGAGGCCAATGTGGCAGGTAAAGTAGAGCAAGATGCTCTAATTCTCTCATTAGACAATGTGTCTAACTCCTGGATAGTAGATTTCGGGGCTTCATTCCATGCGACACCACACAAGCAACATTTCCAAGACTACACCAAAGGTAATTTTTGGTATGTATACTTGGGAGATGATGAAGCTTGTGAGATTGTCGGAAAAGGTATAGTTTCTGTCAAAACTGCTAACGGAAATGAATGGAAGCTTAAAGACGTTAGGCATGTTCCTTCTCTTCGCAAAAATTTGATCTCTACAAGACAATTGGACGATGATGGTCACAACATTGCATTCGGAAACAAACGATGGAAGATCTCAAAGGGATCTTTGGTGGTTGCCAAGGGAGAAAAAGTCGGTACACTTTACTTGTGTACTGTTAGCATGCAACCTTCAGCTTGTGCAGCAACTACAGAAGTTGACAGTGCGGTGTGGCACTACCGACTTGGGCATATGAGTGCCAAAGGAATGCAAATCCTTCAAACAAAGAAGCTTCTACCAGGTTTGAAAGAAGTGGACTTAGAGTTATGTGAAGATTGTGTTTATGGTAAACAAAAGAGGATAAAATTTCAAAAATCAGGAAATGAAAGAAAAAATAAAAAACTTGAGTTGGTTCATTCTGATGTTTGGGGTCCTGCAAGTACACCATCACTTGGTGGCTCATTGTACTATGTAACATTCATAGACGATGCGACTAGAAAAACATGGGTTTATGTCATGAAGAATAAATCCGATGTATTTTCCATATTTCAAAGGTGGAAAGCCTTTGTGGAGAATGAAACAGGTACCAAGGTTAAATGCCTTAGATCCGACAATGGAGGCGAATATTGCAGCCAAGATTTTGAAAGATTTTGTGCTAGCAATGGCATTCGGAGGCAAAGGACAACCCCAAGGACACCTCAACAAATTGGGATTTCGGAAAGGATGAACAAGACAATCATGGAACGAGCACGAAGCATGCGGCTACATGCAGGCCTACCGCTTGAGCTTTGGGCGAAAGCTGTAAGTACGTCTGTGTACTTAATCAATCGGCCACCCTCAACGGAATTGGATGGGGGAGTTCCAGAAGAGGCATGGACAGGTAAACCGGTGAATTATGCATTTCTCAAAGTGTTTGGGCGTGAGGCTTTCATGCACATAGATAGAAGCCTAAGATCAAAGCTAGATGCAAAGTCCAAAAAGTGTTTCTTCATTGGCTATGGAGAAGGAGACTTTGGGTATCGCCTATGGAATCCTGAAGATGGTAAAATCTTAAGGAGTAGGGATGTAATTTTTAACGAACAAAATATGTACAAAGATTACTTGGAAAGAAAACAAACAAAAGAAACAAGTGATGAGTACATGGAGCTTGAGGACGGTGAAGACTCAAGGACTGCAAACGATGACAATGTGCAACAACGTCAACCAAATGAGGAGCCTCAACCTATTCCCCGAAGATCTACAAGAGCAAGTAGACCTCCAGAAAGGTTTGTTCCTTCCTTCCACCATCTCTTGATCTCAGATTCTGGAGAGCCGGAATCATACGAAGAAGCTATGCAACATGAATCCAAAGAAGAATGGACGAAGAGCATGCAAGTGGAGATGGACTCACTACATCGCAACCAAACATGGGAGTTAGTTGAGTTGCCTAAAGGTAAGCGGGCACTTCAAAACAAATGGGTGTACAAGCTGAAGGAAGAAGAAGGTGGGAAGAAAAGGTACAAGTCTAGGCTTGTGGTAAAAGGTTTTTCTCAAAAGAAAGGTATTGACTTCAATGAAATATTTTCTCCTGTTGTAAAAATGAACTCAATTAGGCTTGTCTTAGGCCTTGTGGCTACTCATGATCTAAATCTCAAGCAAATGGATGTAAATACGACATTCCCTCACGGTGACTTAGAGGAGGAAATCTACATGCTTCAACCAAAGGGGTATGAAGTAAAAGGTAAGGAGAAAATGATTTGCAAATTAAAGAAGAGCTTGTATGGTTTAAAGCAAGCATCAAGACAATGGTACTTGAAGTTTGATCAGTGGATGTTGGATCATGGATTCAGAAGATGCAACTCGGATCACTGCGTCTACACGAAGAATTTGGGAGATGGGAAATTCATCATCCTAATGTTGTATGTTGATGACATGTTGATTGCAAGTGCTATCATGCAGGACATCAAAGACCTAAAAGAGGAGCTGTCCAAATCTTTTTCAATGAAAGATTTAGGTGCTGCAAAGAGGATACTTGGTATGAAAATATCAAGGGACAGGACGAAGAATACAATAAAGCTATCTCAAGAAGATTACATCAAGAAGGTACTAGAAAGGTTTGCAATGCAAAATGCAAAACCAGTTTCTACACCTTTGGCTGGTCATTTTAAACTAACGAAGGATATGTGTCCAAAGACACAAGAGGAGATAGCCTATATGTCTAAAGTTCCATATGCTGCAGCGATAGGTTCTCTAATGTATGCTATGGTCTGGACAAGGCCAGACATTGCACATGGAGTGGGAGTTGTGAGTAGGTTCATGGACAACCCAGGTAAAGAGCATTGGCAAGCTGTGAAGTGGATACTTAGGTATCTAAAAGGGACAACAACAAATGCTTTGTATTTTGGAGGAACTCATATTTTTCTAGAAGGGTATGCTGATGCAGATATGGCAGGTGACAAAGATACTCGAAGGAGCACTACTGGCTATGTGTTCACGGTTGGAGGCACAACAGTAAGCTGGGCTTCAAAGCTGCAGAAAGTGGTTTCACTTTCTACCACGGAAGCAGAGTATGTAGCAATGACGGAGGCAAGCAAAGAAATTCTGTGGCTTCACAGATTCTTAGAAGAGTTTGGATTCAAACAAGACAATTGTGTCTTGTACAGTGATAGCCAAAGCACTATCCATCTTGCGAAGAACTCAGCCTTTCATTCAAGGACAAAGCACATTGAGATGAGATATCACTTCATGCGCACTCTTTTGGAAGAGGGACAGCTAAAGCTAGGAAAGGTGCATACAAGTGAAAATCTTGCAGACATGTTTACAAAGGTGGTCAACAAGGAGAAGTTGAGCTTTTGCTCATCTTCAATCGACATTCAAGGATAAGAAGCCAGAATGGAAAGCAGTCACAGGTTTGGTTTGGAGATCAGTCTCCAAGCGGGAGATTGTTAAGTATGGAGCCTGATTTACCCTTGTAATTTTCTGTGGTAAAAGTGCACATTTGTAAGGCCCCCATTATGAGGAGAAGCCATCGTGCGTGAAGGAAAATCACTCACTGGAAACCACGGACAAGAATCAGGGGCAATTTTAGAGGCCTCGGGGGCGGAGGTCCCCGAGACTTTTTTTTGGCCGGAATATTCCTTTGCGCCGGAATATTATGGCCGGACGGCGGCCGAAAAGTGGTCGGAAAACAACCGGTCGGTTGGCCGGTGGCCAGTAGTCAATGGCCGGTGGTCGGAAGTCAATGGCCGGTGAGCGGACTTGTCTTCTCAAGGGTGGCCACACATGGGCGGATTGGAGGGTCCGATTTGGACTTATTCGCACAAGGGCGGCTACACATGGCTGTCTCTCATAAGAGAGGGCAGCCCTTTTGGCCTATAAAAGGAGGCCATTTCTACACACATTTCATAGTGTGAAGTTGATGCAACAAGGTGAGTGTGAGGTTGTGAGAGTGAAGCAAGGCGGGAGCTCTATCAAGGGTTTAATCCCTTTGTAAACTACTTCTTCTTTTGAAGTGCTAAAGCCATTGAGTGGCTGCTTTCCCGTGGATGTAGCCCACATTGGGTGAACCACGTATATCGTATGTACTCTCTCTCTGTCTCTACTCTATAATCTGTTGTGTGCTAAATCTATCTCTCTCCATTAAGTAATCTACTAAAAAATCTATTTAGCTACGTCTTATTTCCTAACAAATACTTCCCTTGGTAGCACCCCTACACGCGTAGGTAAAACCAGTTATGAAACAATTAATAACTCGCATACTGAAGGTGATAACAAAGATCTAAATACATTTATCAACAAGCTTTTTGATTGGTTAAGTGGGTTTGTCCATCCAGTGAACCTATATAGTGGTTCTCCAAGGAGCCTGGGGTCAAAAAATTTGGCTAAGTGTAATGAACAACAAGCTGTTTTTTGACCGTATCTCTTAGCTCGAGCGTGATTTCACATGGCATAGGAGAGAGAAAATGTTCTAAATGATGTGTTTTATCTCTGATATAAAGGGTTCGGGCTGGTTCATAACGGTTTGTGAGTTATACCAAAACAGTGTTCCTACCGCTTCTATGACGTGAAACGAAAAGAGCTTTTTATGTACATACGCAATCATAAACGCATAATGTGCCTAAATCAGTGTGTTAAACATGATGAAATAATCATGTGGTAACTTCATACATACTCGGTTAATCCATACTTGCACTCGTTTACAAAAAAACAATCATCAAGAGGGTGAGTACTCAGAAAAACAACATAGAGAGAGAGATGATGATGGCTATGGAGTTTAGAGCTTCTCACCGTGATTCAGAATCAATTAGGGACTGTCAAAAGGCTTCTTGCTTTGACGCAAGAGTGCGGTGATGAGAGCTAGGTAGAGATTTTTACCACGAGAGCTTTCGAAGAGCGCGTACACCATGAAACGAGAGAGGAGAAAGTAAGCAAGTAGAGAGAGAATATCCTTCTTCTTCTTCTTCTTCCCGTATTCACAAGAGAAGATCTTATGGAGATGGTGATGAAGAGCTTGCACCACTCCTATAATAGATACATACGTATAGCCTTGCGGTAGTAGATGCAATAGGCGGCACTGAAAACTAAGGGTGTATGCAAATTTATAGCTTCTCCAATTGCTCAGAGTATGTCCCAAGCTACAGGTAGCGCTAGTTTTTGGCCCAAGAATAGCTGCATAGCTTTTGGAACTTTGCAAAAAACATGCCTTTGCTTTTGGTGGTCTACTCTCTCGGTTACCATCCAATTTTATAGTAAAATTGACCAATTGATCAATATCTGGCCAACTAATGGAACCTTAGCTAGACTATGCCACATTGTGATGTCCCGGCATAATTATGACTTTCTAGTACTGTCTCGACGTTATTACGGTATCGATTTTTATAAAAATAATTCTCGTAAAAATCTTGTTTGGTCTCGTTTTTGCTCCAAGTGATCATTTTTAAATCCGACGGAGACTAAAATTAATATTTTTATGTTGAGGTCATCCTAAAAAGCACATTGCTTTTCAAAAACGCCGAAAAGCACAAAAAGCTAAAAAAGGCATAAAAAGCAGCATTTTCTAAAATTGAACCACGGATTCCCCTTGTCACCAACTGGAATAAGAAAGCGGACTCGCTTTCCACTAAAAAGCACTAAAAATCATGAAAAGCTACAAATAGCATGGAATGGACTGAAAAAGCAGATTTTTACAAAGTTGAACCATAGCTTTCCCAGAACACGTAGATTAAGGATCCGACCCTGCTCTTTGCAAAAAAGCATAAAAAAGCTAAAAATAGTGGATTTTTTCAAAACTGAACTAAACGTCCGTCTTACCTACTGGAACATGGAAATGGCCTTGCTTTTTACTTTAGGACCTTACAATACTGTCAATTAAGCATCTTAAATCAATATTTGACAAAATAGATATTAAAAACCATTTTTCTTATTTTTAAAAGAGACCCAAAAATTGGGAATCTTACATCCTCCCACACTTAAAAAACTCAAGACGTCCTCACCTCGACATGAAATTTGGATAATTTAGTCTCATTACATAACTTACAAGGTTCATAAGCTAATGGTTTTCCTTCTTGAGACAGAAAGCCACCGATTGCTTGTCCACGTGCATCAGTGAGCACAATAAATGTCTTTGAGAAGTCTGGAAGCTGTAGTATTAAAGCATTTACCAAAGCTTCTTTGAGTTTCTCAAAACTAGCTTGAGCATGTTCATTTCAAGTAAACACTTTATCCTTCTTAAGCGTATTAGTCAATGGAGAGGTAATGTTCGCGTAGGCTTGACTAAATGTACGATACCATCCTGTTAAACCAAGAAAGCCACATACTTCTCGTACTTATTTCAGTGTAGGCCAAGCTATAACAGCTTCGATCTTACTCGGATCAGTAGAAACACCATCTTTGTATACAATAAATCCCAAATATTCCACCTTGTCAGTGGAGAAGGTGCATTTGCTACGTTTGGCATAAAGTTGATTTTGACGGAGAAGTTCAAGTACTTGCCACACATGTTTTTCGTGTTCTTCTCTGTTTCTTGAGTAAACCAGGATATCATCAACAAAGAAGATAAGAACAGAATCATCAAGATGCTCTTGAAACACATCCATCATGAGACGATTAAAAGTTGCAGGAGCATTGGTAAGTTCAAAAGACATAATTATAAATTCATAATGTCCAAAACAATTATTAAATCCTGTCTTTGGTATTCCCTCCCCCTTGATTCGATTTTGGTAATATCCTAACTTAAGATCGAATTTTGTGAAGATAGAAGCTCCATGTAATCGGTCAAGTAGTTCATCAATCCTTGGTATTGCATACTTATTCTTGACCGTTACCTGGTTCAATCTACGATAATCAATATAAAGACGTAGAGTACCATCCTTCTTCTAATTAAAGAGAACATGAGTACTCCATGGAGAAACGCTCTTTGGGTTTCGCAGATTCAGGTACGGACATTTTGTCTGGTTTATGGGTAACTCTTTGAGCTCCTGGAGTAAGCTCTATTGCATGATCAACATCACGCTTGGGTGATAACTATGAAAGTTCTTCGGGAAATACATTATCAAATTCTGTTATCCATTTGGGTTCAAGTGAATCTATTTTCTTCTCCTTAGGATTAAGCTTTACTACGTAAATCCTTTCATTGCTCCTATGACTCTTCATAAGTTTGGTAAAGTTCACCAAGTTGATCTTAGGCTTTCCTCACTTCCTAGTAACTGTAACCTAGATCTAGGGTCATTTTCAAAAGTCAATGAAGCATCTTTACAATGTATGTGATTATCATTGGCTTTTAAGCCAATCCATTCCTAGGATTCCATCGTAGATTCCTATGGGTAAGACTCTGAAGTTTGCAGAAGTATTGTGACCATCCAAAACAGAATTCAAGTTATCCAATGAAGTAGAAGATTTAACCTTCCCACCCGTAGCTATCAGGGTGTTCAAGCAAAATGCGATTTCTGATGTACTTAGGAGATATGAAAGAATGTGTACTACCTAAATCATCAGTAAGGTAAAATGGTTACCTTGATACTCTGTTGGAGTTCTAATGATTGAAAATTATTCATTCACTCCCTGATGTTCAATTGCAGCATGAACATATGCGTTTGCCTGATTTCATTCACCTCTAGCTCCTTGAGCTTTGCTAACTTGAGGTCTTTGATTTTTTGCTCTCTCCTCTTAGGCGAGTTGACAGTTAAAATTTTTGTTGTTGTTATTGTTGGAAGGTGGTCAATTCCCGACAAAAAATGGATTTCCTGGTCTAAAATTCCCTTAGTTTTGAGGTTATCTTTGGTTTTGGTTAAAGTTTTGCTGATTGAAGTTCCTCTAAATTGTCGACCGTTTAGGTCTAAAATTTCCGAAATTCCAATTTGGATTGAAGTTTTCACGTTCATAATTGTCAAACAATCCTTTGAAGCTTGAATTATTAAATGGACAATCCATGGATTAATGAACAAGATCACAAAAAGTGTAGCAAAAATGATCCTTTCTGGCCTTTGTATGTAATAAGTTCTCTCTTCTTTGCTGTGGATTTCCAGACCTTTGTTCTTCCTCAAGATGGGGCCTTTTGATTTCACAAACAGGAGCAGGTTTTGGTTTCCTCTTTTCGATAGTATATAAATCTATTTCAATGGTTTTCCTGCATCAAAGACATCTACAAAATTGGTAAGACGAAGACTCTGGAGTCTAGTCTTCATAGGATTATGTAACCCTTAAACGATTAAGCTACCTTGACCTCTTGAGTCATCCCTGCTGGAGCATATTTGACAAGGGTCAAGAAATGTTGATAGTATGATTCCAGATCTCTGGTTCCTTGAGTACAGTCAAGAAACTCATTCATATGGTATGAATGATAAACTTTGTTCTTATAATTCTTCTTGAGCTGGGTTTTAAGGTAAGTTGCAGCATTAGGATCAACATTGTTTTTTGTGCAATGGTCTCTCCATCAACGCTTGGCTATTTTTTGTAATTAGAACTTAGCGATGATGGCTTTGTTCACTACATATGAATGAGCCAAATCAAAGTAGTCATCCATGCACTCAATCCAATCTTCAAGAAATTTGCCTACATCTTTGCCTTCCCCGCTAAAAGTTCCACGTTGCGACTTGCAAAGCATAGCATCGATGTCTCTATCAATGATGGTGGCTGAGGAAAAATAGGCGCATTTGTGTTAGCAGTAGCCACATTCCCTCTAGGAGGCATGGTAACTTACTGCACCTTATCAACCAAGGTCACACTTATTACAATATTCTAATCCACTCGAAGTCCTTCGAGCCAAATAGAATAGACAATTGAAGATAAGATGAGAGAGAATAGGAGAAAAATTAATAGATTAATACAATTTTCTATACCACAAAACTTTGGGGTTCCAATTTTTTTTTACAAAGTGTCTTGAAAGTTTCTAATAAATCCTAATGGCTCTAACATAATGCACTCGGTAATAGCCATTGTGATATCCTTCCACCAATGGAGCATAGCTATCCCATTCTTTGAGTATATTGGATGGGTGATCCCAATAATCCCTTTCGATCTTTGGTTGAAATATTTCTTCCTTGGCATGTGAGTCATACCATTGTTGAGTAAGGGATCGGTTAGTTACATGCACTCCCATTTTGGCATGAACAATTTCCTTCTTGTACCCAAAGTAGTCATCAAAGAAAGCAAATTCTTTTAGAAAAACATGCGGTGTGTCCCACCCATCTGAGTTGTGTATGTTCGCACAATTTGCAATTCACAGGGGTCTGTTATAGACATTATATAAAATTTTTACATGGCGAGGATTGTGGATTAGTGACTTTTTAAATAAGTAAAAGAAAAACTTCCAAGGTACCAGGCTAAAAGAATGTTGGTTGTTGGTTTGGCATTGGCGGACCCATACATTGAACATAACAATGTTGAAACATCCTGTAGCCACTACTAAGGGAAGTATGTTTCTAGCTATCCATGTTCCTTTTTCGGTCTCAAGATAAGTTCATAAGAATTTATATACAACACTTGGTTAGTGACAACAATCTCCTTTTTCAACTTGGATTCTATCCACTCGATACTCCCAACGGGTGAGGGTTTATGTTCAAGTGGTCTAAAGTCGGGTTTCCTGCAGCATAATGATACCAAGCTCGGAATGTATTAGGTACAATACAATCCGTGGACGTTAGCTAAGGAAAGTATGTTTTTAGCTATCTATGTATCCTTTGTTGGTCTCGACGTAAGTTCATAAGCATTTAAATACAACACTTGGTTAGTGACAACAATTGTCTTTTCCAACTTGGATTGTATCCACTCAATACTCCCAACAGGCGAGGGTTTATGTTCAAGTGGTCTAAACTCAGGGTTCCCTGCAACATAATGATACCAAGCTCGTAATGTACTAGGTACAATACAATCCATGGACATTAAACTTTTCTTTTCTTCCCCATTATGCGTGGTAGTGACAAGCCTTTTCACTTCCACTCCAGTTTGAAGATGGTCCTCCACAATAAGGTGGGATGTCATTCCATGAGGTAAGATGCCATTCATCTACACACACACCCCATCGTTCAAGTTAGTTAGAATGATAAAACCAAGATTCAAACTCAAATATATGACCTCAAAACAATATGTGTCATATCAAAATCAGATTTTTATAACTATAGAAAACCAAAAAGATACATAGTGTCTTTAGGGGGAAACATAAATACGAAAGGGTCCTATGAACCAATTCTTGGTTCCTATAACCGAGGTTCTACCCCTATATTTGTTCACATCTCGAGTTTCAAAGTTTAGAACTTCAACTTGTGCACTAAAATTCATGTCTTTCTTCTTGTACCATTTCTTTCCTCGTGATACATCCGTGGGTGGTAATCCATTAAATCAGTTTACATGAGAATGTCATTCATTTACATCATCTCTATAGAAATATCTACTCGAGTTTACCACCGCCATTGGTTGTGCCTGGGAAAAATCACTAATGCACCTGGGCTTCTCATAGTCATCAAAGGTAATGGAAAAATTGTGAGTATTGTATCTAAGATAGGCCCATACACTCTACTGAACCATTCTTGGGATACATAATAGAATTGATTTCCACCATTTGACTTCTTCCATACTCTAATTATGACCTTTTCACAAAAGACATATCTTTGGTTTAGCATGAGGGCCTTCTTACTAAGTATGAGCTCTCGACTCGGTATGTCCAAAAGCGAACATAGGTTAAGGTAAAGAACATATCCCTGTACTTTAACGTCACCTTCTTGGATCTTTTTACTTGACCCAAAGCTGTGGATTGGACATAAACCTATCACACACTTGTGTTCGATGTTCAGGGCTTCAAAATATAACTCCCATGCTACGTAAGTGTTTGGAACAAGGTAGTCTCTAGTCCCCTTTGAAGCTCGAACCACTTCAATTCCCCATGGAAAGTGAATCCAACCGCATAGTTGAAAAAGACCCTTTGTGCAAAATCACTTGGGAATTCATCTAGACAATTAAGAAAATCCATCTAAAACAAGACAAAGAGAGAGAAAACTTAGTACACATGTGAACCAAAACTGAGTCTATGCTTCTTTTATTCATCAAAACTTAATTTTTACAATTTCATTACAATATCACGGGTGTCTCGTAGCTAACTTTCTAAAATTTCTTTTTACTCTCATGAGAGGGTATTCTCTTAGACCTCCCACGCAACAACGTGGTCTGTAGTTATCTTCTAGTTTTTCTTTCCTATGACAGCTTCAAGAACTTCAAACTTCTTAGCAACTTTGATAATTCTTAACATTTGGAAGCGCATTGCCAAGCAGTATAACATGTCTTCTAGGCCTAACCATATTCTCAGTTGGAGTAGCCTGAGGTTGAAAAACCAATCTCTTGGGCTGTCGTCAATGTAGATAAAGAATTGACGGAAGGGTTCTTGGTGACGGGTAAGGTAACTACAGTCAACATTCTTCCAACAAGTTGTGCTTTTTGACATGCCAAAGACTTTGGTCCCTATTTCTAAGTAAAATATTTCCCTTTTATCTCTTCATAACCGTGTCGCCATATTGTTGAACATTATGGCCAAAATCTCATTCCCCTGGCTAAAGCATTCAGACGCCACTCTGGGAGCCATTTGTAACTATGAAACAAACTTTCAAAGAAATTACAACGCTGTCGTTGAACACTTCAATCTCTTTACCATAACTCAAACCAAACAATTCCGTTCTAAGAGACAAGTCAACAAGTATCACCAACCAATGCCACTTATAGATACATCATCAATACAATATCCTTTCCCAAATAGCATATATGAATGCGTACATGATGCATAACTAACCCGACTAGTATCAAGATTTAGGCAATCCCCACAACCTAAAGCATATGATACCAGGTGAGAGATACCCCTTCCTAGGGATCTATGCACAAAATATCTAGTTTTCACCTTTGTACAATTTTAAATATACATCAGAGTCGCAAAAGCGTTTGCATAGGGGAGGAGCTCTCTGCACTTGACGAAGCATGGACTTTAGGCCATGAGATGGACTGCATCCAGAGGCACCTAGAGGCTAGTTCTACCTCTCAATGGGTGTTATAAATGAAAGCGTACTCAAGAAAAATATAACATTGTCGAGGGTGAATATATGTGTACACCGCATTGCGAGGAGAGAGAGAGAGAGAGAGAGAGAGAGAGAGAGAGAGAGAGAGAGAGAGAGAGAGAGAGAGAGAGAGTAGTGGGGGGTGAAATAGAGTGCACAGAGAGGTGAGGGAATGACAACAGAGAATATTTAAATGCCCCATTTAATGCAACATGCAACCATGTATTAATGCAATGACAAAATCTGGGTATACCATAACATCAAAAAGTTTATGACAGAATAACTAGCAGAGCACCGGACCCTGCGTAGGGATCCACCGGTCCATCCATCCAATTTTGCTCTACCACGGACATAGAGAATTTCATTTTGTTGGGAGCTAGCCAGAACACTTCCAACCTACCTGAGCTAGACATAAGGTGAGGCGGCCTCGCCTCCCTCCATGAACCTGAGCTCTGAAAGGATCACAAGTACCAATAGGTGGTAGGGTATCAACACCAACCATACCAGTTTAGGCGCCATGCCCATTGATGACCAACATCGAGTGTTTAGACAAAGCCAATAAAAAATCCCCAATGCGTTAGCCGTGTAGGCCATTCAACCCCTGATGTACTAATCGTTTAGATGATCCCAACAAAAAGAAGAAGACCTAAGCAATACCCCCGATCCAGCAAAGCCCCAGGACAACGACCCTTTAGTCTAAGGCTAAGCAATGTAGGTGATCCGAGTCTTGTAGCGACACCGCATTGCAGAAAGAGAGAGAGAGAGAGTATAGTGGGGGGTGAAATAGAGTGCACATAGGCGTGATAGAATGTCAACAAAGAATATTTAAATGACCCATATAAATGAAACAGTCAACCATGTATTAAAGCAATGATGAGATCTGGGTATACCATAACATCAAAAAGTTTATGACAAAATAACTAGCAGAGCAATGGATCCTGCGTAGGGATCCACCGGTCCACCCATCCACTTCCACTCTACTATGGACATAGAGAATTTCACTTTGTTGGGAGCCAACCAGAACACCTCCAACCCACCTGAGGCAAACATAAGGTGAGGCGGCTTTGCCTGCCTCCATGAACCCGAGCTCTAAAAGGATCCCAAGTACCAGTAGGTGGTAGGGTATCAACACCAACCATACCAGATTAGGCACCAGGCCTCATCGATGCCCAACACCAGATGTTTAGGCAAAGCCAAGGCAAAATCCCTGATTTATTAGCCGTGTAGGTCATTTAACCCCCGACGCACTAACCGTGTAGATAAGCCTAACAAAAAGAAGAAGACCTAGGCAACACCCCCGATCCAGCAAAGCCCCAAGTCAACGACCCTCGAGTCTATGGCTAAGCTATGTAGGTGATCCTCGTCTTGTAGCGACGCTGCGATGAGAAACATAATACGTGAGTCCAATTACCATAGACTTTCCATATGCACAAAAAATCTTTTCCAAGCAGTTAGACTGTACAAGGTCTCTACCCTTATAGGTCTATCATAAACCATCCAGATCACTTCATAATCTAATCTCAAAACCATAAACCATAATCCGATCACATCACATGGGTGAGCACTCCACCCAACATGGGTGAGGCACAACCAATCCTGCATAACCACCTTAGAGCATAACATGGTTGCAAAACTTTTGGCAACATTTCGGCAACATAATCATATCCAAAAAAAAAAACCAAGAGCCACACCGACTTCCACCATAAAATCACAAGAATAATCCATGAGGGAATCTCAGTCCTTAACCACAAATCATATTCACGATGAAACAACTCTCACACTTGGAGTTTGACGTATCCCCTACAGTCAATCAGAGTCCACACACATATGAATCTTAAGACATGAGTTTTTTATGAATAAAAGGAGTCCGACCAGCAACTAAATAAAAATACAATTTGACAACATCCAACCATCCAAAGTTGAAGCATCACATCTACACTTCACCTCCCTAGCACATATGACTAGTTTTGACCCAGAAAGGTGGAAAAAACAATCATAACCATGCACATGGGCCATCCAAATCAATCCAAAACTTTCCATACATCATATTATAATGTTCCACCACCATAAATATGATGCAAAACAACTACGACCTTTAGGTCACTCATAAATCATAACTTCATACCTATGCAAAAAATATTTTTTTGCCATTTTCTAGAGCATGCATAACATGAAAATGAAAGTGTTTGCCAATGCATCAAGATCAACTCCATAATATAGACTAGCACTCTATCACATCAGTTTCCCCATATGATACTCACACAACAAACGGTAACCCAAAAAGAAAGGCACTTTAATCATATTTGCCTATACGGTTCGGTTTGACTAACCATATGCCTTCACATAAGTTTATGGGCATCTAATAACTGAAATCAACCCACCAAAATAAACCATAAATCATACATAATCAGCTTGACTATCTCACGACATCATATGGTACTTCCCCTTGGTAGCACCCCCACACGCGTAGGTAAAACGGGTTATGGAACGATTAGTAACTCGTATACCCGAGATGATAACGGAGATCTAAATACATTTATCATCAAGTTTCATCAAGATTTTCAATAAGTGGGTTTGCCCATCCGGTGTACCTATATAGTGGTTCTCCAAGGAGCATGGGGTCAAAAAATATGGCTAAGTGCAGTGGACAACAAGCTGTTTTTTGACCATATCTCTTAGCTCGAGCGTGATTTTGACATGGCACAAAAGAGAAAAAATGTTCTAAATGATGTGTTTTATCTTTGGTATAAAGGGTTCGGGATGGTTCATAACAGTTTGTGAGCTATGACCAAAACCGTGCTGCTATCACCTCTTATGACATGAAACGAAAAGCGCTTTTTATGCACGCATGCGATCATAAACACATCATGTGCATAAATTAGTGTGTTAAACATGATGAAATAATCATACGTACTCGGTTAATTCATACTTACACTTGTATACCAAAAAAGAATCACCGAGAGGGTGACTACTTAGAAAAACGACATAGAGAGAGAGAGAGAGAGAGAGAGAGAGAGAGAGAGAGAGAGATGATAATGGATATGGAGTTTAGCGCTTCTCAGGGTGCTTTAGAATTAAGGACTGTCAAAAGTCTTCTTTCTTTGCCATAAGAGAGCGGTGATAAGACCTACGTAGAGGTTTTCACCCCAACAAGTGCTTCCAGAGAGCGCGTACACCGTGAAACGAGAGAGGAGATAGTAAGCAAGTAGAGAGAGCATATCTTTCTTCTTCTTCTTCTTCCCGTATTCGAGAGAAGAGCTTATGGAAATGGTGATGAAGAGCTTGCACCACTCCGTATAATAGATACCTATAGCCTTGAGGTAGTAGATTCAACAGATGGCACTGAAAATTGAGGTGTCTATGTCAATTTATAGCTTCTCCAATTGCCCAGAGTGTGTCCCAAGCTAGAGATAGCGCTAGTTTTTGGCCCAAGAATAGCTGCACAGCTTTTGGAACTTTGCTAAAAACATGCCTTTGCTTTTGGTGGTCAACTCTCCCACTTACCAACCAACTTTTACAGTAAATTTGGCCAACTGAACAGTATCCGCCCAACTAATGAAACCTTAGCTAGACTATACTGCACCGTGATGTCTGGACATAATTATGACTTTCCCATATTTCCCCGATGTAATTACGATACCGCTTCTTATAAAAATAATTCTCGTAAAAATTTCGTTTGTTCCCGTTTTTGCTCCGAGTGATCATTTTTAAATCCGACGGAGACTAAAATTAATATTTTTATGTTTAGGTCATCCTAAAAAGCACATTGCTTTCAAAAACGCAAAAAAACACAAAAAGCTAAAAATAGCATAAAAAACAAAATTTTGTAAAATTGAACCACGAGTTTTTCTTGTCCACTGGAATAAGAAAGCAGACTCGCTTTAATTTTCACTAAAAAGCAATAAAAATCATGAAAAGCTAAAAATAACGTGAAAAGCACTCGAAAAGCATAATTTTACAAAATTGAACCATAGCTTCCTTGGAACATGTAGATTAAGGATTAGACCCTGATTTTTGCAAAAAAGCACCTGAAAGCCTAAAAAGCATGAAAAAGCTAAAAATAGTGGAATTTTTCAAAACTGAACGAAAAGTCTATCTAACCTAATGGAACATGGAACGGCCTTGCTTTTTACTATAGAACCTTACAATACAGTCAATCAAGCATTTTAAATCAAAATTTGACAAAATAGATATTGAAAACCATTTTTCTTATTTTTAAAAGATGCCCAAAAATTGGGGATCTTACATTCTCAAACACATCATAAGTCACAATGGTGCTTCTAATTTTTGATTTAAGAACCCAATTTTCCATGCTGTGACACTCTTTACAAGAATTGCACCAATGATGAACATCATGTTGAATGCTTGGTCATACGTACCCTTCTACAAGACTTTATGCAAAGTTCTTTTTGAAGCAAAGTGACCACCACAAGAACCCTCATGATTCTCCTCTAAAATTTTGTAGATTTCCTCTTTCCAAGGGCTTTTCTCATCACAAGATCAACCCCCTTCATATATAAGGCATCACCAAGTAGCACATACCTTTTGGCACAGCGTAGGAAGGCATACTTTTTTGACTTCTCCAACTCTGATGGAAGCATGCTACCTGTTTATAGAAACTCTTCCTTCCTCTCCAAAGATTCCCTTCCAAAATAGAGAGGAGAATCAACCCTTATCACATACAATTGGCCAATTGAAGCTTGTGCTGCACCATGTGCTTCTGATTTTGGGACCTGTCCACATGCCTTAAACTCCAAGCTTTAAAACGATTAAGCAGATTTTTCACTTGAAAACACATATTTTTTAGGCTTGAATTATTACTTTACCAGACCCCAAGTACTTGCTTAACCACCAAAAGAGAATCACCTCTTACCCTCACATGATGGATGTCAAGGTCATGGCAAAGGTTGAGCGCTTTCTCCAAAGTATCATACTTAGCCTCAGTGTTGCTTTGTGCCATAAGATTCAAACTCCTTTTAGTTACCAAGCACCTTGAGGATCATAAATTACACCTCCTGAAGATTCAACATGCGCTTTCTTGTAAGAGACATAAAAAAACAAGGAGCTTCCATGTGTTGCTTCTTCATTGCATCCTCCTTAATAAGAAGAGGGCTTTCCTTATAAGTAAGCAAACTAGCCAATGTAGCCCTTGTATTCTCCTCAAAAAGAAAAGAGAATTGGAATTCCTGTAGCTCCACAATCCACTTCATGAGCCTCTTTGACAAAGTAGGGCTGTTTACCAATTGAGGTAGACGAGTGTAGCTAGTGTAAAACGTGAATGGTTTGGGGAGAAGGTAGTGCCTAAACCTTCTACATGCATAAATCACACTCACCATGATGAGATCCACCTCAGTATAGCCTCTTTCCACCTCTAGCTTCACCTTGATAGCACAATAGATGGGTGTATGCAAGAGCAGGTGTACCTAGTTTTGGTAGTTTATGCAGCTCTAGAGTGCAAAAAAGAAAGATTTTATGCAAATGTTATTGATGACACCCTAGCTATACTCATTTCTAAGAGCCAAGAATTGGTGACCACATAAAAGGCATAAGTACTAACATACCAAAAAGTCTCGATTTCTAAACAAACTAAAGAAAATAGCACTTTCTGTGTGCAAGGAATTTCTTGGTTTGACCTGTCATGCCCTATCACAGGATTGTGATCTTAGCATAGATTCTTATATAAGTCTCTTATCACTTACTTAATTTTGAAACAAACTTGCACATGAATCTTACATATGCTTAAAGAGAATATTTTGAATTATTGGAGTTTTTTTTCTCATTTCTTTAAATTATGAGTAGTTATCTTTGCAAAAAAAATCAACAATTTTTACATAATCAGTTCTACACAAGATATCTATAGATGCAAGACTAATTTCTCAAGATCCTACGGTCATTTGATAGATATAGTTATGTGGAGTGTGGTGAGATGAAAAAAACCATACTTTAACGGTTAAATTTTGACAAATCTTTTTTGGAAAGTTTACATGGAATAATAATAAATGAAATTCAACTCTTTTAAAAATTATAATAAATAAAATACTTATTATTTTCTCATGGATTTGATATATATTATAGTTTGTGGTACAAGGAGCCCATAGAAAAAATATTGTGTGCATTAAGGCTTCATAAGATTATCTTTTATCCATTTACTTATGTGCAACCTTTGGATTATCCTTAATGTATATCTTAGGGTCAACATTTAATCAAAGATTAAAAAATTGGCATTTTTTCATTCTCCAAGGGTATATTATAGCATCTTAGTCCTAATTGGCCATGCCAACATATGAAGTGTAGACAAATTTGTTGAACACCTTGAGTGTCACATTTTCCACCTAATTGCCAAAACTGGGTACACCTGATCTTGCACACTGTAACATTTAATGGCCTAGTAACTTGTGTGTAGCGGAAAATAGCATGAACATAGTGAGCATTTCATAAGAATAGAATCCTAATGAGAATAACAAGAGTGCTTGGGTGGAGAGAGCAACAAAAAGTATAACACCTAGTTAGATAGCATGAACAATACTTTAAAAGAGAGAGAAATTAAGCTATTGACAATAGTTGAGAACCAGATTTTCATGGAGCCGGTCCCCCCTCCAAAAGGTTTTGTATTATGGTTTCTCCCATCAAGAGAGACATTTTACAATACAATTCTTTGTGTTTATTACTAGTTAGTGCAATGAAGATGGAAACTTCATGCACTAAGAAAAACACTTATCAAACACAACATCAATTCCCTCACGGTCTCAGACCCAAGACCCCACACACCTTCAAAGATGGTGAGAGCTGGCGGGGTATGAGAGTAGATTGAGAGGAAGAAAAATTATTCTTACAAGAAAGATGTACATCTCCTCACATAATCACTCATACTAGCATAGCTTAGCTTAGTAATTAGCATGGTAGAGGAGATGAACATGCATTGAAGCTTGGCTCTTGGTTGGATTTGCATCACAAAGCCAAGAGTTGTTGGTGTAGGCCTCCCTTCTCACAAGCTTGGAGTAGGTGGTAAGATTTCCATTAAAGCTTGAGAAGGAGAGGGAGAGTCTTCTTGCTTCACACATGAGTTTGTGTGGATAATTCCTTGAGAAAATTAGGCGCCTCTCTCTCTCTTGGTCGACCCCTCTTGCTATTTGCTAATGCTCACTTCCTATTGGACCTCCCCAGGCTTAGCCAATGGAAATTAAGCAGCATTAGTGATAGCCTTATAACATGTGTCCCTCTTTCCCCTTTTGTGAGAGATTTTGCTATTTAATTAATGCAACTAAACTCTCATTGGACCCCTTTGTCTCCTGGCCAATAGGAATCAGGCAAGCCATTGGGCTGCGGAATGCTCATTGGACCCCTAGGGAGACTATCCAATAGTCTTCTAGAGAGCTTAATTCTTATTGGTTCTTTTATTAAGTGTTTTTAAATTAATTAAACTAGACTTAATCTAGCCTAATTCTCATTGGTCCACCTTGAAGGCCATCCGATAGGATTTGAGTACACCTTGTGGGCATCTGGGCTAGGGAGCTGACATGTGTCCCCCTTTCCCCTTGTGTACAAAGGAAGCTTGTGTGTGTGTGTGTGTGTGTGTGTGTGTGTGAGTTTCTCTCTCATCCCCTACTTCTTGGGTTCGCCCCCTCCTTTGTAGGGCTTGAGAAAGACTTTTGGGACACACAAAGCATCCAATTTCCCTAGTCTTTTGACCTTTGGACACAACCTTTGAATTTTGGAACCTTAGCATTTTGGAAGTCTTAATGGGCTGAACCTTAGGGTCTTTTAAGCCCATTGTTACACATTGATCTATTGCAGATGCTCCCCCTTTGGATCCCTATTTTCCCTCCTTTGGATCCCTACTATGGCCGGTCTGCTAGCTTAATCAATATTCTAGCTTTTTCTCCCTGGCACTTCCCCATATTAAATGATTAGTTTAACATGAGAAAATCATTTAGGAGAATTAGATATTGATTATTATGACATTACCTCTCTCTTGAAATCATAGTCGTCCTTGACTATGGGGTAGAGAAGATAAAGCATATGTTAGGAAATAAGACGTAGCTAAATAGATAATTGAGTAGATTACTTAATGGAGAGAGACAGGTTTAGATACACGAGATTATAGAGTAGAGAGAGAGAGAGAGTACACACGATATACGTGGTTCACCCAATGTGGGCTACGTCCACGGGAAAGCAGCCACTCAATGGCTTTAGTACTTCAAAACAAGAAGTAATTTACAAAGGGATTATACCTTTAATAGAGCTCCCTCCTTGCTTCACTCTCACCACCTCACACTCACCTTGTTGCATCGACTTCACACACTATGAAATGTGTGTAGAAATGGCCTCCTTTTATAGGCCAAAAGGGCTGCCCTCTCTCATGAGAGGCAGCCATGTGTAGCCGCCCTTGTGTAGATAAGTCCAAATCGGACCCTCCAATCCGCCCATGTGTGGCCGCCCTTGAGAAGACAAGTCCGCTTTTGAATTCGGCCACCGGCCACCGGCCATTGACTTCCGACCACCGGCCACCGGCCAACCGTCGACGGTTATTTTCCAACTACTTTCCGGCTGCCGTCCGGCCATAATATTCCGGCGAAAAGGATTAAAAAGTCTCGGGGGCGGAAGCCCAGGAGGCCCCTAAAGTTGCCCCTGATTTTTGGCCATGAAAATTTTGGTTTCCGACGAGTGATTTTCCTTCATGCACGATGGCTTCTCCTCATGATGGGGGCCTTACAAATGTGCGCTTTTACCACAGAAAATTACAAGGGTAAATCAGGCTCCATACTTAACAGCATATTCATTAGTCCTTTTTCTAGCGTGTAAAGGATCCCTATGTTACCCTACGACATCGTTCCAGAATGGGCGACTAGTCCATTTGGCGCTTGAGAGTCTAAGATGCCACTGCAAGCATGTCTGCACATTAGTTCTATCAATCTTCCATAGTAGAGTGACAAGCTCTACTTGGTGTTTGGGAGACGTCGTCTCCGCAAACTTGATCTAAGCATGCATACTACTTCATTTTTTTGCACAATAAAGAAAAAGAGTCTTATAAGACAAAAACTTTGTTTATTTTTAACATTTGTGTGCTTACTGTAGGGAAGCATTGTAAGCATTGAAAAGTTTTAGGTCATCCTTTAATCGTATGCCTTGCATCCATCTAGCATCTTCAAAAAGATAATTCTTAAACTTAATAAGATATCATCGGATAGTCTTACCACCTGTTAGTACCTTGTCTTCATGTCGGAGAATGGACTCGGGTTGCAACACCTCTTCTTGGTCCTCGATGTATGGTGGGTCTTCAAAAGTTGGTTATCGTGGTGGCTCTCCTTTGTAAGGCTTTAGTAGGCTCACATGGAAAGCATTGTGTATGAGCTAATGGCTGGGAAACTTGAGTTGATAGGCCATCTCATTGATTGGCCTAACAATCTGTAAGGGACCATAGTACCTTTTTGCTAACTTAGCATAGTACTTTTGGTGTCCCATAGGATTCTTGCCCATCGTGTGCCTTAATCGAGCCTTGGGAAATTTGAAGTAAGACCCAATCATTTTCTTTAAAGGCTAGGGCTCTTCTGTGCTTATCAGCAATAGCCTTTTGCCTTTGATATGAGATATGGATAGCATCCTTAATATTTTCAAAAGATTCTTGTAGGTCTCCGCTATACTCCAAATATCTTCCCGTGTACCTTAAGTAGCAAGGGAATTTTTGATCTTCCCTTTATTACCTCAAAAGGTGCTTTTCCTATGGAAATATGTACAGTGTTACTGTAGGCATACTCCACTAAGGGTAAGTACTTCTCCCATTGAGATCTTTGATCTACTTCCGTTACATAGACTTCTAGTAGATCAAGAATTGTTAGGTTAGCTATTTCACTTTGGCGATCCGTTTGTGGGTGATAGGTCAAAGAAAAATTTAGCCTTGTCCCTAAATTCTGGAAGAGACCCTTCTAGAAATTAGTGGTCATTCTAGGATCTCTATCTGACTTTATGGACATTGGCAAGCCATGGTACTTGAAGATTTGTGAAATGAAGAGGGTTGCCATTTGATGGGCTTTGATAGTCTTTTTGACAGGTATAAGATGAGCTTGTTTATTGAACCTGTCTACTATCGTCCATATCCCCGTATTCCCATGGATAGACTTAGGCAATCCAAAGATAAAATCCATGGATATGCCCTCCCATGATGGTGAATTATGGATTGGAAAAGTTTGAAGCAATCCAGGTTGCTTCCCTCTATCAAACTTTGTCATTTGGCATACCACACATTTAGAAACATACTCTTGTATGTTTCTTTCATGGTAGGCCAATAGAAATATGTTTCAATCCCTTTTAGGGTAGATTGAATCCCTCTAGGCCCTGCATAAGGAGGAGCATGAGATTCATACATTACTTTCTCACGTAATGAGTTAGTGACACATAGTCTATTTCCATAGAGAAGATAACCATCTTGTGAAGTAAATGGTTCCTCGTTATTTCCTAGTGCAAGGGCTGAAATCACATCTCTAAAATCAGGATCAATAGCATACTTATCTATCATAGAAGATAGATCATTGTGAGTTTCTATGGAAACCGCATTCACTCTCGGCCGTCTTGAGAGTGCATAAGCTACTTGATTATGCTTTCTAGCAATGTGAGAAATATGAAAATGAAATTGCGAAAGGAAATTTGTCCACCTCATTTGTTTGCCGAAGAGCTTGATCTGCGTCATGAATTACTTAAAACTTTGGTGATCCATCTCGCAGAATGAAAGGAGTCCCCAATAAATAGTGCTTGCATGAGTCTAAGGCATGTAGAACTACGAGGAGTTCCTTTTCATATATGCCTAGAGCTTGCTCAACAGGATCGAGCCTTCAACTTTCATAGCCTATGGCGTGCCCTTCTTGGAGCAAAAAATCTCCAAGGCAATCACCACAAGCATCACATTGGACCTCAAATGGCTTTGAGAGATCCGGTAGTGTAAGCACAGGTTGAGAGATAAGATTTTCTTTAAGCTTTTCAAAAGCATTATTCTCCTTGGTAGACCATGTATACCTAACATTTTTCTTTGCTAGGTCATGTAATGGTCCTGCAATTAGTGAGAACTTTTCTATGAAGCATCCATAGTATGCACACATACCTATAAAGCTTCTTAGTTCATGAAGATTCCTTGGTTTAGGCCATCCTTTTATTACCTCTAACTTTGATGGATCCATTTGGATGCCATCTTGAGAGATAATGTGACCTATATACTGGATCTCTTGTAAGAAAAAATCACTTTTCTTTCGATTAACATAAATTTTATTCTCTCTTAGAACTTGAAATATTACCTGGAGGCGTTACTTGTGTTTGTCTAATGAATTAGAGTAGATGATGATATCATCAAAGAAAACTCCAGTAAAGGTTCGGTGAGGTTTGAATAGCTTCTCCATCAAGCGGTTGAATGTGGCTGGTGCATTGGTCAAGACAAAAGGCATGACAATGTATTCATAAAGACCAAATGTAGTGCAAAATGCGATCTTTACAATGTCTTGATCAACTATCCGTATTTGGTGATATCCACTTTTTAGGTCAATCCTACTGAAGTAGGTCAATCCTTGTAGCTTATCAAATAGGTCTTCTACCCCTGGAATGGGAAACCTATTCTTGATAGTGATCCTATTTAGTGCTCTATAGTCGACACACATTCAATATGTGCCGTCTTTCTTTTGCACTAATAGCACATGTGAGAAAAATGGAGATGAGCTAGGCCTAACCATGCCCTTCCCAACTAAGTCATGCACTTGCTGCATAATCTCCTCTTGTTGACCTTGAGAAACTCTATAAGGAGGTTTATTAGGTGGTGAACTTCCTGGAAGAAGTTCAATTGCATGGTCATCATTGACTCGTTTAGTCCTAAATGTCATCTCATGGAGCGTACTCATCGTCGGATAGGCCTAGCTGGACGGGGGCCACTCGAGGAAGGTGTTGTGCTTGGCAATGCTCAGCCGATATGTGTACAAAATGTGGTGCCACCATGAAGTCACCCGCCCAAGCCAATAAATTAAAAAGGCCGTCGGGAAGGACCTCCCATGATCAGAAAAGGGCCAATGGCCGCCCAAGACAATCAAATGGCCACCCAAGCCAATTAAGGGCCTCCCACCTTGTAAACTAAAGGGCTTAAGTGTGTAAGCAAAGAAAAGAAGAGAAGGCCCATGGTGTGAGCAGCGGGCAACAGCGCAACTCACAAGGGATGTCGTCAACAATAAAGACATCTTGAAACCCCTTAAGAAAATTGGATAACTCTAATTCCTTTTGTTTGTGTATATTTTCTTTTGCTAAAATATTAGGTTCATTTAGAGAGTCTTTAACAAAAATCATGTACACGGAAATAGAGATCTTAATTGACTTATTGAAATCTTGCATATGTACAATGGGTATGGTGTTACCCAGTTCCTTAGCATCTACGTACATATCTTTTTTCTTGAACCTAAAAGAGATTCTCCTTTCAAGGAATTTAACATTGGAAGCCATGCGATCAATCCATGGTGCCCCTAGGATTACATCCTCATGCTTGAGAGGAGAGATAAATAAGTCCTCTTTGTCCACATAGCTTTGGGCATGGAGCCTCAATTTCCCTACTAAGGGAGTGACTGAAGCTTCTTGCCCTTTGAAAGCGCCGTCTGTAGGTAAGACATCTCACATCTCATAGGCTTGTATGCCTAGCTAAGTGGCCAACTCTATAGATATGAAATTGTGAGTAGAACCAGGGTCAAAGAGAATAAAAGCATCATGTTCTCTTACCTTTCCCCAAGCATGGCATAGAGGAGATCCTTTGTGGTGAGTTTCCTCCTCTTGGATTTCGACCAAGGTAGCTCTAGAAGGCTCATGGAGGTTATTCTTTTGGGGACAAGCGTGGTATGCATGCCCTTTCTTGCCGCACTTAAAACGGAGGTTATCCTTGCAATAACGCTCAATCTCTTCAGGAGAGAGTTTATTTTTGCCTTTGTAAACTCCCTTCTCTTTAACTTTGTTGGAATTGCCCTTAGGATAATTTTGGACATTGTCCTTCCCCTTAGGCTCATTGGAACCCTTTTTTTTGTGGGCTTAGAATTTCTTTTAGCCCCTGTTTGGAAATTGATCCAAGAAGCCACCATAGTATGGTGTATAACCGCCAATATGGTGCATGGCCTTTGGGAGTTGACATACTCCACCATTTCTTCGGTTATGCCCACACAAAATTGTTGATTTTTCTCTCTAAAATCCAAATTTTTGAAGACAGTGTCTTTGAGTTGTAGGTCCCAAAAATTGTCGACATATTTGTGAATGGATTCATAGGGAGAGAGCTTCAAGCTTTGCCATTCGGTGAGTACTTTGTCTTTGGCATCGGTGGTCAAAAACTGCTTCATAATGGAAGCTCTTAAAGCTTTCCATGTTTGTGGAGCTTCACTATTGGCTCGTAGGCTAGACCACCATTGCCTGGTGGACTTTTGAAAGTGCATAGCTACATGGTGTAGCTTAGAGGACTCTGTGAAGCCCTCATCTCCAAAAACCGCATCAAATTGTTGGATAAAGGCCAAGACTTTGTCCGTAGCACCAAAGGTGCCATCGTAGGGAAGGAAAGAGATGCTCTTTTGTCCCTCTTTGAACTTCTTGAGCTTGGACAACCTCTTCCACGTGGCATAGGATTTCCGATGGCCTCTTCTTTTTGATGGTTCAAAAGTTGCACCATCACTTTCTTCAAAAGATAAAGAATTTGAGGAAGATGGAGAAGAGGGTGACCTCTTTCTTGCCTTTTTCTTGCCTTGATCTTCTTTGTCTTCACCACCATCACTTTCATAAGAGGAAGAGGATGAAGAAGATGGAGAAGAGGGTGTCCTCTTTCTTGCGTTTTTCTTCTCTTTCTCTTTATCATCCCTCTTTGAAATATGGTGTGGAGAAGTGTGCGATGGTCTTCTCCGTTTTTGGGGGTGATGGAGAGCATGTAGCCCGCCGTCTTCGTGGAGCCATCTCCGTTGAGGTGGCGGAAGACTCACTTCTTTCTCGTTCCTTCGATGGAGGCTCTTGAATTCTCCTTTGGAAAGCAAATGAATCATCAAGAAGAAAATTTTTGAGCCCTTCGTATGATTCCTCTTCTTCTTCCCAAATCGGAGAGAGGCCTCTTTTGGAAGTCTCACAAGGAGGCTTCCTAGGTACTCTTTTGTCATGGTGGGGAGCTTGGAGAATCCCACGAACACAAAGCTGCCGTTGCACTTCACTTTGGAGGGATGGATTGCCCATGGCTTGTTGAAGACTAGAAGCAAGGTAGTTAACAAGTACAGGGGCATCATTAGTAGCCTGCTCATTAGCAAAATCAAAGTTATCAACATTAATTTCACTCTCTTTACTATTGTCAGCCATTCTAACAAGCTTTAGGTGTAAAAGTTTTAGGTGTACTTTGGCACTTCAAGCCCTAGTTTCTACTCCCCTTTACCCCTTTAGAAAAAGCACTCAAGCTATTGTGCCCGTGGCTCGGATACCATTAATTGCAAGGAATAGAAGAGAGGTTCATTCAACACCAAAACAACACCGGCTCCTGTCAAGCGTCTAATAGCTCAATAGTGGTTAAGCCATAGGCAAGCCCTGTAGGACTCCACTATCAAGACCATAGCTCTCGATGGTGATGCCCCGTTATCTGCATAAAGGAAGGCGCACCGCAAGGATGAAAAATCCCTATTCTACTTACTCACATGCAATTAATAATACCAACCAGTTATAGCTATCTTGAGGACCTCCCTTCTTGAGCAAGAAAAGAGAAACCTTGTGCTATGATACCAATGTAACATTTAACGGCCTAGTAAATTGTGTGTAGCGGAAAATAGCATGAACATAGTGAGCATTTCATTAAAATAGGTTACTAATGAGAATAACAAGAGTGCTTGGGTGGAGAGAGCAACAAAAAGTATACCACCTAGTTAGATAGCATGAACAATACTTCAAAAGAGAGAGAAATTAAGCTATTGACAACAGTTGAGGACCAAATTTTAATGGAGCCGGTCCCCCCTCCAAAAGGTGTTGTATTATGGTTTCTCCCATCAACAGAGACATTTTACAATACAATTCTTTGTGTTCCTTTAATACTAGCTAGTACAATGAAGATGGAAACTTCATGCACTAAGCAAAAGACTTATCAAACACAACATCAATTCCCTCACGGTCTCAGACCCAAGACCTCACACACCTTCAAAGATGGTGAGAGCTAGCGGGGTATGAGAGTAAATTGAGAGGAGGAAGGAGTATTCTTATGAGAAATATGTACATCTCCTCACATAATCACTCATACTAGCATAGATTAGCTTAGTAATTAACATGGTAGAGGAGATGAGCATGCATTGAAGCTTGACTCTTGGTTGGATTTGCATCACAAAACCAAGAGTTGTTGGTGTAGGACTCCCTTCTCACAAGCTTGGAGTAGGTGGTAAGATTTCCATTAAATCCCGAGAAGGAGAGAGAGAGTCTTCTTGCTTCACACATGAGTTTGTGTGAGTGTGTGTGGATAATGCCTTGAGAAAATAAGCCCCCTCTCTCTCTTGGTCGACCCCTCTTGCTATTTGCTCATGCTCACACCCTATTGGACCTCCCCAACTCAGCCAATGGAAATTAAGCAGCATAAGTGATAGCCTTATCACATCTATCCCCCTTTGCCCTTTTTTGAGAGCTTTTGCTAATTAATTAATGCAACTAAACTCTCATTGGACCCTTTGTCTTCTGGCCAATAGGAATGAGGCAAGCCTTTGCGCTGCTGAATGCTCATTGGACCCCGAGGGAGACTTTCCAATAGTCTTCTAGAGAGCCAGTAGGAATGAGGCAAGCCATTGCGCTGCTGAATGCTCATTGGACCCCTAGGAAGACTGTCCAATAGTCTTCTAGAGAGCTTAATTCTTGTTGGTTCCTTTATTAAGTGTTTTTAAATAAATTAAACTAGACTTACTCTAACTCATTGGTCCACCTCCAAGGCCATCCAATAGGATTTGAGGATGCCTTGTGGGCATCTGGGATAGGGAGTTGACATGTGTCCCTCTTTCCCCTTGTGTACAAAGGAAGCTTGTGTGTGTGTGTGTGTGTGAGTGAGTTTCTCTCTTATCCCCTACTTCTTGGGATCAACCCCTCCTTTGTAGGGCTTGAGAAAGACTTTTGGGACACACACAAAGCATCCAATTTCCCTAGGCTTTTGACCTTTGAACACAACCTTTGAATTTTGTAACCTTAGCATTTTGGAAGTCTTAATGGGCTGAACCTTAGGGTCTTTTAAGGCCATTGTTTCACATTGCTCTTTTGTTGATGGTCCCCTCCTTTGGATCCCTATTTTTTCTCCTTTGGGTCCCTAATGCGGCCGGTTTGCTAGCTTAACCAATATTCTAGCTTTTTCTCCCCTAGAACTTTCCCAGATTAAATGATCAATTTAACATGAGAAAATCATTTAGGAGAATTACATATTGATTATTATGACACACACACACACACACACACACACACACACACACACACACACACACACACACACACACACACACACACACACACACACACACACACACACACACACACACACACACACACACACACACACACACACAGATAGGCTTCATGTAGTGGGAGTTCTAACCTCGTTGAAGAAGCATAGCTCCAATAGCATCCTCACCTACTGATGGATTCCCATAAAACTCCTTATCCCAATAAGGAGCTCGCATAGCAAGAAGAGAACCAAGAACCTATTTGATACCTTGAAAAACCTCTTCACATTCATTTGCCCATTGTGGAGGATCCAACCTTGCTACTTGTTATAGAGAATAAAGAAGTTGAGAAGAAAAAGGAATGAACCTTGACTACTTCACCTTTTGAATGAAAGTAGCAAGTTGCTTTGTATCCTTAGGTGATGGAAGGAGCACCAAAGCCTTCACTATGTCACGATCCACTTCAATCCCATTCTTCGAGATCATATGGCCCAAAAACTTCATGCTTGGTTTAGCAAGATGACACTTCTTAGGGTTGAATTGACCTCCACTTTCAACATACTGCTTCAATGCCATCCCAAGCTTTGTACAATGATCCTTTCTAGAGATATAAACACAAAAGTAATCAAGAAGATCCTTCACAAACTTTCCAAGAAAGATACAGAACACCTTATTGACGCGCTTTTGGTACCATGTACAACCATTCATAATACCAAAAGGAAGCACACAATAACAAAAGAATCCCCATCGTGTGATAAATGTGGTCTTCTTTAAATATTCGAAAGCCAAGGGGAGCTGAAAATATCCAAAGAATCCAATGACATACAATATATCTCTCATGCCCTTTGCAATAAAATCAAGTATGTCATCTATGAAAGGAAGAGGGTATGGATCTCTCTTCATAGATGCATTAGAGGTTTAAAATCAACACATATTATCCACTTTACATCCTTCTTGGGTGTGACAACAACAGGGCTCACCCATTCTGTAGTACTCACACGACATATAAAACCTGCTTTGAGACGCTTGTCTTCCTTTAAACCATTAAGTTGTACGGGCTGAGCTCATTCCTTAATTGGAATGTGGGTTTTCTCTCTTTTGCAGCCTATAATTTCGTCATGAAAAGTGATGAATAAATTGGAAAATTGTTGTATCATATGTAGGTACTCACCCTTCTCATGTCTAGTCAAGTTGGGAGACATCATACCTTGTATCAGCTCTTATTTGACATTAGGTTGAAGTTTGGATTGCATCAACTCTTCAATTTTCTCATAAGGACGAGAGATATCCTCATTATCCATAAGGCCAAGAAATCTTTGTTTCTCATCATGCTCTTCTTCAAGAAACAAGGGGGAAACATCTAGATCACTATCAATGCTATCTTTCCACCTCATTGCCATCATCCTCATTGTCTTCTTCTCTTCTTCAGTACTATTATTCATCACTTTGCTCATCAAAATCAGCATCCAAAGATTTCTTTCTAGCCATGTGAAACCCCTTCTTATCACCCTTTCTATTGTAGAGAGTGACGGCTCCACGTCCCCAATCCTATACAACTTTGGTTGCTTGTAACCATGGTCTTCCAAGGATAAGAGGGAAAGCACCAATACCCATGGGCATAACATGGCATTGACCAGCACTTTAACATCAAATACATCCATCTCCAAGTTCTTTATAACTCTCAAGCACTTCACCCTTGATTGGTTGGAAAGATTTATGCCAAAAACTGAATTCTTTACCATGTTGAGTTCCAAATTTGATACACAAGTTTGAGTAATAACTCACATCTGTGCACCTTCATGAATATAACCCTCCCCAATACACATCCTCTTATGCCATGCATCCATAGTAGGCATATATTGGGTAGCTCATTCAAAGATAGGACTCTCACAAACCCCCTTGCAGGCTCCTTCTTTATGGGGTTGACTACATATTGCCTTTCTAACTTAGGACACATCTCCATGAGTTTCCCAAATGTAGCCTTTCTACAGTCTACTCACCAAATCAGCCCTTAAGCTATAATTTGGTTGCCCTTCTCCCAAAGAAAATTCAGATGCATTGTAATGTTGCTTGGGTTTTCTCTTCTTCTTCTCTTTACCTGTACCTGTTTCACCCTGTTTCCCTCTTTTGTGGCTGGGACCTGCATCACTCATGTCATGATATCTTGTAACCCTCTTGCCTACAGGCATGACAATAGCTCCCAAATCATCCTTTTTCTTCTCCAAAAGGATTATTCTTACCACCTTTGTTTTTCCCTTTTCTTCAGCCGTCAAACCACTTGCCCCTGCTTCCCCTTTAATCTCGATACCATAATCTTGAGTTCAAGAAGGAATTTATGAAGGAAGAGGAAACATATCACCACCCATTCTCTTTGTCTTATCACATTGAGGGCTTTTATAACCCCATTCACCACAATCGTAACATTGAAACATATCCCCTCTTCCAACCATTCCTCTTTCTCTACCACCTATAAACCCTTCATTGCTTCCATAGACACGTCTATATCCATAGCTCTGACCTCTTCCAACTCCCATCATATGCGCACTAATATTCTTCACAAGATCTACAACCTCTTGCATCTCCTTGCAAAAAGCATTCACACCATGAGAAGGTTTTTGATCATAATCCAGCTCCCTGATGATGACCCTTGGTTGCTCTACAAATTTCACTTCAAACTCTGGCTCGACATTGATTTCAAGTCGATGAAGACGCTCTACTTTCCACTCTTTATTCTTTGCAATTTCAATTGCCTCCTCGAAGGTCCTTGGCTGCTCAAGCTCTACCTTCAAGCATAGACTACTCCTCAAGATTGCAAGAAACCTATCCTTCTTCAACATGGCTGGATGAATTTCAGCCCCCAAAGATGTACACCACTTTGTCCATAACGCATTGAATGCCTTCACAAAGTCCTCTATGGTATGGCCTTCATCCTGTACCAAGCCTTGAATAGACTGCCATACCTTTTTTGGGTCTTTCACTTGTTGAAAGTGTGTAAGAAAATCATGTCTTACCATTTCATAAGTAATCACTTGAGGATATTGTAGCTCCTTTTTGTAGCCTTCCAACCATTCCCTAGAATCTCCCTTCAAATAGAAGTAGAAGATTCACAACACCAGCGCTGGTTTTGCTTGTTAGTAAGAAGGCAAGCAGACTTCATTTGCTCAATGAAACCTTTGTCACTTTCATTTGATTTCTCACTAAACTCCAAACAACTAAACACCATGTCTTCAAAACTTGTAAACTAAAGGTAACTTGAAGCAATTCCTCCATGGTAGCACCAAAACATTGTTGGGCAAAAAGAAAAGTGGGACACCTCTATAGCTTTATAGCCCAAGAGAATGCAAACCTAAACCAAAACACGAAAAAGTATACCAAAAAAACTCTTAATAAACCCCAACAAAAAGGCCTATGCTCCAAGGACCATAGCAAGTAGGCGAAAAACTCTATCAAAACGTGGGTTTTTAGCACATGCTGACCAATGCAATTTCTTTTCCCTTCTTTTTTGGATTCTTTGGGTAGTTTGGAACCAATTGATCTATTGCACAACCCTTACAAAACCCAAATATCTTTGTTCCCTTTACTCTGTGTGGACCAACTTGTACCCAATGATTATCTCCACATTGATAGCAAGGACCTTCCGATTGAGCAGTTGTGGTGCTCTCATTGGCTGTCTTATCCTAGAAAAATATTTTCTAGGCTTGTGATTTTGCTTCCCTATGAACATGAGCATGTTTTTATCCATTGTGTAATGGTTTTTTGTTGGTTGAGGAACATATGAAGGTTTTATAGGCTCATCTGAGCTTACCTAATAAGGATTACTCTTGTTGAAATAAGTAGCTCCTTCAAGCTCTCTCCCTTAGGTTTCCACTATCTCTTTGTAATAAGCATTTGGAGGCAACATTTGATGAATTTTGAGTGTCTATATTGTCTGAATATATCAAAAATAGCTTTATTGTCTTGAGGAAAAGGAGGTTGTTGGCCCAACACAGGTTGCAACTTATCTCTCCCTTTTGCTCCATTGTTTAGACCTATTTGGTACCTTGGTGGTGGTAGAAAAGGTTGAATTGATTAAGGTCCATATGGCCTTTCCCTTATGTAGTTTTGAATTTAAAAACAATCATTTGTCTTATGGTTGGTGTGTTTCTACTTCATTAGGAACCACTTCAAAGCTCTAGATACATTTTCTGCTTGTGGCAATCAATGTCACAGATCCAAACTATGTCAATAGATACAATTCATCCTTTGGATCACTTTCTCAACCACTTGATCAAAATTTGGTGTGATTGAAGTAGGAGCACTTCAAAACTCTAGACACATTTATTGTTTGTGGCAGCTATTGTCTTAGATTCAAATTTTGTTGATAGATTCGATTCACCCTTTGGATCACTTCCTCAACCACTTGATCAACTTTTGGTGTCATTGAAGTAAGAGCCCTATGTTTTGTTGATGCATCGCTAATGATTGAAGAGGAATTGCTGGTGGTCGTGTCTGCATCTTTCAATACCTCTCCGTAAGTTTTGCAATTGTCAACTATATACAACGGTTCTCTAGTGACCTGTTCCAAGGTGGTGCATGCCTTTAAGTGAAAATCCTTATTGAGATTTCTTTTTCTCATGTCCTCTATAAAGAGAACTGATAATCTCTTGTCTTGCGATAACTATCATAGAGGACACCTCTCGATGTATTACTTGAATCAAAGTGAAGTTTCCTTCATCTTCTCATTCTGTTTTCTCTTAAAGGCATAGATCAAGGAAATTGTATTGTGTTTGATTCCTCTTTTTGAGAATTCCTCTTCAAACTCTTGTAAGAGTTTCTTGATATTTGATAAGTCTCCACTATTCAATGGTTGGAACCATGTCAATTTTGTTGCTTCCAAAGTTAACCCAAATCCCTTGTAGTGAGTGTGGAAATCTATGAATTGTTCAACTCTTAAGACTTGCTTAAAAAGTGAAACATGTGCGTATGCATCCCGTAGTGCATTGTATTTTTTGGCAGCACATTCTCCACTTAAGATAGTTGCATCCTTCATGTTTAGCTACCATTCTCAATACTCTTGGTTCTCCTAATACAAAATATCTAGCTTTATATCCACCATCCAAAATTTTGATTGGAGTTCTGTTTGTCGTTCTCTCATCACGTTGCATATCCTTAGCTTCATTCCAAGTGTCTAGAACTCTCACAGTATGGATAGTGTCTGGAGCATCACTGCCCCAATATATGGTCATTGGAATCCTAGAATTCAAGGATCCCATTGGTCTTGGTACCAAAAATTGAGGTTGATTGAGCAAGTCTTCCACTATAGCTCTAAGTTCTAATAGGACTCGCTCTTGCGGTTTCTAGCCTTGTCTCTAAGACAATCAATCTATATGTGCTAGGTGTGACATAGTACTGATGGAGGGGTCCTCCAAAGTACGTATATCTCCATAGCTCCTTGCGGTCTACAATAGAGTACCTTTGGCCATACTTATTAAGCATTATCACTTGGGTATCTCTACCTTCTTTATATGTAAATCATACAAGCATTCTGTTTTGATAACTATTTAATGTTTGTTGCACTTATAATAGAGAATTTTATCTCCATTGTTGTACTTGTATAAACTCACATGTGTATTATCAGTGTTGACTCAAGTTGGCATATTCACTTGCCTAAGATTCACATTAGGAATGTCTAGCTATGGTGGCTTGGCTTCATGCACATGACTTCAACCTTATCATTGATGCCCGTTAATCCACATTTATCCACAATATAGGGATTTTGCAGTCGAGAACCCTTCCCCCCCTCCCCAGGTTTTGCTTGAAGGACTCGCCCTGCTATGTAATAGTGGTTTGATGGGCTATCTTCAGCAAGGCTGGGCCTCACATTCATCCCTACCTCTCTTCTGCTAGTAGCAACACATAGAGATGGAGGCTCAAGTCCTCCACAAAGGGACTATGATGAAGTACCCTTGCCCGATCCCGTTGAGCCAACAATTTAAGTTGCTGTCACCCTGATAGAGCAAGTGAGCCTAGCCATAGAGGTAGAACGTCTTCAAGAGACTTCCATCATTTGCAAGATTCTTGGCACCAGACCCAGTAGAGGAGAGGTACATGATCATCTCCAGGCCCGCCTTCTCGTAGAGGTGGGCAAGATCTTGGATGTTAAGTTCCTTGGATGCGGCTACTAGTATTCCTCATAGAGTTTGAGACATTCGAGATGGCATCCAAGGTCATCACAATGAGCCCCTTGGCCAGATGAGCATTTCGAGCCCACTTTTGATAGTGGAGGCATGGTTTGTATCTAGCTACAAATGTTCTGGTAGAGGAGGCAGACCTTCCCATCTCCATATGCTTTCGTAATTTGAAGAGGGAGTACCTGCCACTTTTTTCCATGATAGGATTAGAGATTGGGACTATCTTGGGTATACCTCGCACGGTAGCCTCAGTAGCTGCCAAGGTGGCCCTCATCCCCTTAGTATGTGTTCTGGTTCGGGACACCCACACTCTCTCGAAGGTCATCCTGGGGTCGGTTCTATTAGAGCATGGAGTATTTGGGCCTCCCAAATTAGTGTTTCATTTGCAGACAGATGGGCCATTTTCCTGTCCTTGTAGGAGACCTTGACCTACAACACTTGTGCAACCTCCCAACACTGAGCAAGCCCAGCAGCCAGACACACAGGTTGGTACCTTGACTAAGACAGACAATCAGACTGTTTGGTGGATGGAGGAGGATGCACACAAAACCCTGTAAACACTCACTCAATTTTTTGAAAGAAGCCGTGTAATTCAGCTTATGATGAATTGTAATTGTAATGTTATTTGACATACCCTATCAGCGTCTTTGAGTCAACACCTTGTAAGTGACCGAATGGCCGTGGAAAATCTCCCTTAACCTTTAAGTCAAAACCCTTGGTTTTGGACTAATGAGAGATCATTAGCAAGGAGGATTTCTGGAAACATTCAGTGTGAGAGCTTCTTACTGCTACAAATTGTAATCCTCTTTTCTCGTGGATTGGTAAATAGAATTTAATTCCAAAGAGCACATTGTGTTCCTAGTCTCATGCTCTACATTTTAAGTATAACCATTCTTTGTTTCATTCTGGTTCATGACGCTTTGTTTGTGAGCAAAATGCATTGATTTGAAGGTTAAAATGGTTGTTTTTTGATGTTTTGACCATGGATAACTGTTTCTATGCTTAAGGGGGACCTTTCAAGTAGTTCTATTTCAGTTTTTTGCACATTTTTTGTGATGGATCGTGATTTATATACCTTTCCAGATGGTGACAGAACTTGGTAGGATTGTGCCCCTAGGTGTCTTAATACCTTTCCTTAAGTTTCATTGCATTCCAAATTTGTTTGGATGCCAAAAAAGGCGTGATGACGTAGAGCGGTGAGATTGGACACATACTGATTTTTTGACTAGGAAATGGTTGATTTGGTTTTGTCGTAGTATGAGTAGCCCTTTCAGTTCACTTTGGTGAGATTGACACTCTCATTAAGTCTCGGTGCCCCATCCCGAGTCGCTTCCTTGCATATTGACATTATGTTAGTACAAAAGAGCTATGCTGCATACGTCCGTAGCGGCAACTCGCTACCATTGGCACCACTTCCGGGAAAACCGATCCTTAGGTGGTGAGTGACTCAGTGTACGAGAAACTTCATTCCAAAGCTTTTGACAACCATCTCGCTTACGCATAGACAGTAAAGCATCTAGATGTAGGTTTAGTGCTTAGTAGAGATTGGAGTCCGAGACTAGCCAATGCTACTCCTTAAGAGCAAAGAAAGTTGTGACTGAAGTACAAGATAGTATTTTGTTGTTTGAATTTCCCATGCTTGGAAAGGACTATTCCACCACACACTTCGTTGTCATTTTTGTACTGTTTTCATTTATGTTTGCAAATTTATTTCAGTTTATAGGAGTAGGTTAGGGAACAAATTACACCATCATTTGAGGCCAAAAGGATTGAGGAAAAAAATGTCAAAAACCTTATTTTGGTGTTGAAGACTGTAACTCTGAAAAGTTGAAGAATTGATGGTTAGAAATTCAAAACTAAACCCAACCTAGCAAAACCTTTAGAAAGGGGATAAAAACACTTGCTAAAAACAAAATGTGCAGAAAATTTCCAATTAGCCTGTCCAACATGGATCGTGATCCATGTATCTTTTTGGCAAAAAGTACTAAAACTATTTCCCTTGCTTAGAACAGGCTCTCAAGCATTAGAACCTTGAGTTTGGTCAGAAATAAAGTGCTAAAAGATCACTAAAATCAAGAAATTGGATTGAGCAAAGCAAAAATCTTAGAAACTGAGGAAAATAACAAAAACTGAACTTTTACTTGTTTAAATTCAAAAAGGGAAGAGAATTAGGATCAACTAGAAGCAGGGAACCAACATAACCAAAAATCATGTCCAGATGCTTCCCAACATGGATCATGATCCATGTTCTAGGTAGACATCTGATAGTGAGATTTGACCAGTGCACTCCTAATTACTAAGGGAACAACTTTTCCCAAAGGAGCCATAGACAAAAAGTGAAAAATCCTGATCAAAATACCAAAAAAGGAGTTGTTTGCAAAAAACCGCAAAATAGACACAAAATCTTGCTTTTGACTTGGAAAAAGTTGATCAAGTCCAAAAAGATTAGGGGAGTAGCATCACCAAACCTTTTGTCACAAACTCACAAAGTATCAGTTCAAAATCTTGCCAAACATGGATCGCGATCCATGTATCTTTTTGGAATTTGGTGCTCATATTGGGCAAGTAGAAAAGTGATATCATTTGAAGTACTTTCTCCCAAGGGACCCTTATTAGAAAAGTCCAAAAAGAGCAAAAGGGGCAAAAATCAGATCAAGGGGGAAACCACTGGAACAAACCCTAAAACTGACTTTTGGATGATCTAGAAAACTCCAAAACATTGAAAACCCATATAGCCAGCATCAGAATGCCAAGGACTAGCTGTGGGTCAAGTTTTTGTGCATTCTAAGGAACCCTTATTAGAAAAGTTCAAAACGAGGGCAAAAGGGACAAAAATTAGATCAAGGGGAAAACCACTGGAACAAATCCTAAAATTGACTTTTGGATGACCTAAAAAACTCCAAAACATTCAAAAACCATATAGCCAGCATCAAAGGCCAAGGACTAGCTGTGGGTCAAGTTTTAGTGCATTCTGACACTAAGGAACATGGATCGCGATCCATGTTCCCTTGACACATTTTGATACCAAACTGGCACCATAGCTAGAGGGCATCACATAGAGTCTAGTTTTCCTTCCAAAATTGAATTTGGATGCAAAAAACCATCCCAAAAGCCGAAAACTGACAGGAGCTCTGGCAAAGTAACAGAATTGACCTAGCTTCTAGTTGAGAGTTTCATTTCTAAAACTTTTGATACCATAAGACCTCCTAATCATGCTGAACTTGGTAGTACCAAGAAAAGTCCATTTGGCTTCCAAACATGGATCACAATCCATGTACCTCTAAGTCAGAACAGAAGCAGAATTTCAACACACAAGGAGCTAGTCCACAATACCCTGGTGGTTCTTTCAAAATTGAAATTGGACCTAAATTGTTGAGGTTGTGTGAGGAATTGTGTGCTACTAAAAAAACCTAGCTAAATTTTGTCGATTAAAAGCAAGAACTAATAAGAACGGATGTAAGCTCACAACTATCAAAGCAATTTTTGACAGGTTGTGGGTACTAGAGGATACTAACGAGCAAGTAAGATCAAACGGGGGATTCAAACTAGCTAATGAGGTAACCCAATTTGGAAATTACAATACCAATTCTTCATGAATTTGCGATCAGGAATATTGTACCAGAATAGGAATCCCAGCATCTTTGACCATGGAAGCAATTGCTCAATGGAAGAAAGCTTGAATTAGAGACCTTTAGAACCCATTTTAGAGGAGAGCTTCTCTGACACTTCGTCAGAAAGATTATACAACCTCATGATTGAGGATTCTAACAAGTGAAACCCTAAGGGAATAGCTTTGATGGGGGCAGGTCCTTCTCAACCCGCATCTAATGTAAAATTGTTGTATTTAAAGTTTCAATTTGAAAATGTGCTTAAGGCCAAAATCAATAAGGATGGAATGGACCGCTACTGTGTTAAGTTGGAAAATAAGCCGAACAAGTACAGAGACCTTGTAGATGTCAATTATGACGGGGATAGATATTTTGATCGAGAGGAATGATGTACCTAGTGGTTCATAACCCTTTTATTGTGGATAAATGGGGGATAAATGGCACCAAGGACAAGGTAGATCACGAGCTGGACAATGAGGCACCCAAAATGGAGAAACAAAACACGTTTCTCAGATGCACCAATGAGACAAAGCGCATTAATACAGACAACACGTATGTGGGGCTATATAAGTTTAATAATGGAGAACAAACACTCTATTCCAGATGTGATGAACCCCACATCAAGGAACTAACAAACCATAAAAAATTGTATGTTTTCACGTACACAAAAGGGAGAAGTATTTATGTGGTCATAATAGACAAGTATGGGCGAAAGTACTCTCGAATGGATCGTAGGGAGTTTGAGAGATATACATATTTTGGGGGACCACTCCACCAATACTATGTAAATCTGAAAGAGGTAAAGACCGCCACTACTCACACAAGACCTGAGACTATACATGTGAGCCCAGTAAGAACCAGGGTGTGGAGGAGTCTTTTGGACATGAACGAGCCTCAACCAGAGGGCCTTTAGGATCAACAACGTCTAGGGCTTCCATGAACACACATAGGGGCAGTATTGTTCCTGATGTCACTTACACCACTAGAATCCCTCTGCCTATTATGCGAGAGTGACTTGACAAATATATAGCGGATATGATACCAATGATAGTACCAAGAGGAGATTATAAACCTAGAGAAGCCACACCAGGAGGACTAGGTGTTGTAAGAATGGTTGCGGAGTCATCTCAAGTGGAAAAATGCGTACCCAAAAAGTTCAGTGGATCAGGAGATCCGTATGCCCATATTTTGATCTTCAAACAAGTGTTGAGAGCGGAACATATAACTAATTTTCATATTTAATATGAATGTTTTGGGTTGATGTTAGAAGGGACTCCTTTGAATTGGTTCCAACCATTAAACAACTTGGAATTCCCAAGTATTGAGAAACTTCTCCGAGAGTTCGCTGAGGAATTCTCAAAGAGGGGAATCAAGCATAACATTGTCTCCTAGATCTATGCATTTAGGCAAAAGGAGAAAGAAAAGGTGAAGGAAGCATCACTTTGTTTCAAGTAGTATATAGAAAGATGCCCTTTGAACTACCTCAGGATGAAAGACTGTCAGTCCTTTTCATAGAAGGATTGCGAAATGACATGCTCAAAAAGGTCTTACACTTGAAGGCATGTATAACTTTTGAGTAAGTCACGAAAGAGGCATTGTATCTGGTAGATAATTGCAAGGCATATGGAGAGGTGACTAAAGACACAGATCAAGAAACGAGTAGCACCTCTTCAACCACTAGTGAGTCCATGAAAAAATTGGGCGAAAAAACCCAACTGTGCTGGACATTGATCAAATGATCGAGGAAGTGATTAGAAGGATAAACCAAGGAAACAAGACGCCCCAAACATACGACAACCGCCCACCCAAAAATGCGACACTTGTGGAGGATATCATCCAACCAAGTGGTGCAACCTTCAACAAAGTCCCAGAGTAAACTCACAACGAGTACTAAAGTGGTGTGCTACCGAGCAAAAATGGACAAACCATGAAACCCACAAATGTTTCTATAATCAGATCTCTGTTAGAGAGAGATAATATGGACCACATGGAGGGAAACAATTTTCACCCGCTCCAAGGTACCAAGTAGGACCAAGTAACGCAATCCTAGGGCAGGAAAAACCTCAACCTGTGTTGGGACATCAACCTCCCTTACCCCAGGAAAATAGGGCTACGATAAGGATTTCTCAACTCATAGAACCACCTTCTGATCAGAGTATGGTCCAAGTAGTCTCATATCGAGAAGATTTAGACAATACCTACAAAAGGGGTTTTGATGGGAATGCATATGATATGGAGGAACAAAATCCATGGATAATTATTGAAGAGATGCCCGAGTCCTCATACATAGCACAACCAACTAAAAACCATTACTTGGTTGATGAAAATATGCTTATGTTCATGGAAAACCAGGGCTGCAAACCTAGGGGGTATCCTCCTAGAGCAGGACAATTGATGGAGGATCCACAAGATTGTCCACCACCTGTAGGACCATGCTATGAATGTGGCGGTGATCATTGGGCAAGAGTTTGTCTAAACAAAGGAGAATGGGTAAAACTTTTTGGATTCTGGAATGGATGTACCATATATCATCTCATTGCACACTGTCCAAAAACCCTGAACCAACAAAGGGAAAGCAACCATGAACAAGATGGGGATTGTGCCAAACTCAAGTGGATTAGAAATAGAACCAAACATTCTGATAAACGTGGTAACTAGAGCTCAAGCACATGAGGCAGCAAGGAACATCCCAGCCAACCAAACAGAGATAGAAAATTTGTATGTTCGAACGCTTAGGAAATCTTAGAAGGCAAAACACGAAAAGATGAAAGGAAAAAGAGGAAAAGGAAAAACGGCATTGGAAACCAAATTATTGAAAATAGAGGAACAACTGCAAAGGGAAAGAGACCTTCAGGGAAACAACAAGATAAAAAAACCATCGATTATACCATCGGGAGGATCTGTCTTAGTAGACAAGGTTTTTGAACCTTTGGACGCAATTTTAAAAGCTTACGATGCAAGGCTAAAGCCTAACTAAACCCAAGAGGACAAGTGGTTAACGTACCCTCATCCAGAGTGTGAGAAAGAGAAGCTAAAGATGTGCAAGGATCTCATCCAAGCCGCTCAAGTGCTTATGGAACCATCACTTCCTAATGCTCCAAAAATTGAGGTATTAATTCAAGAAAAAAGTCAAGAGTTGGAGGGGCGGGGAATTGAAAAGGAAGACCAACCAAATTTTGTAAACGAAACACCATTGGATATGAGGGTGGCAGCCAATACGACAAATGGAATGTATTCTCAAGCACCATTGTCAATTCTGAAAGTAGAAGAACAATGGCCTCATAAGCTATGGGAACATATCAGGAATAGAAAATATGGAAGTGCTACACTTCTATCAAATCCCATCACAGAGATCCACTTGGAGCATGAGCTCTACCCAAATGACATTAGATCACTGTATGGTGATGCAGGTACAATGATATCGGAAGACAGTAAACCGCAGTCATTGAAGACTTTACCTTCATTTATTGGTAACCATGAAACCCGATTGGAGGTGAAGAAAGTACCATCTCAATGGAAGGCCAATCCCAAGATGATGGCTACCAAAACTCTTCATGAGCTGATGTCATCCCCTATCCATTGTACACTAACTCTGTCAGAGTTACTACAAATCAAAAGAAACTTTGGGAGGAGGTTGGAAGAAATTTAAAAACAATAGGGCTGATAATTCCACCACCCAATGCTTCTCCAAACACACTAAAGACACAACCCTCAAAACAAAATAAACATGAGTCAGTACTAGTGAACAAGGTAGGGGATTATTGTGAAAGTGAAGAAGGAAATACTACCCTACCGATGGAGTACAAAGAGGTTAAGCCGATAGCAATGTTGGATAGTGGGGCTGGAATAGCCATAGCTACCAAAGCAATGTGGTAAAAATGGGGGAAACCTGCTCTCCAAAAGACTAGAATGAAACTCCAATTAGAAGATGGGTATCTGAAAAGACCTATTGGCATCCTGGAGGAGATTGTGGTAACCTCTTGCGGAATTGCATATGAACACATGTTCGCTATTATGAATTTTGACAAGAGCAGCAATTTAGACATCATATTGGGCAGACCATTCATGTGTCAACTCAAAATGGTGCAAGATTGGGGTTATGACTATATCTATCTAAAGAACAAGAATGTCACTACAAAAATTAGTGTCACAGATCATAGCTATATTGATGTAGAACAAACCCCAGGAGAAGACTTGAACTCCACAACTGACCAAGAAGGGGGAATACCATCTTGATTGTAGAACAAAGCTCACCAGTGGACACGAGAAGCTTCCAAAGGTAGAAGTTTAAAAAGGGAAAACTGCATTTTTGATAGGACTACACAAGACGAGGCATATTTGTGTAAATGAGGTGACCCTCACCAAATTCTGCGATGAGGAAGGATATGATATCAGTCCATTCCAGATGTTTGGTGTCAGCCTAAATCCTAAGTTAGAATGGGAAGTCCTTGACGAGGAGGGGATTGCTGAGTGCCGACGCATAGTGGACGAATCTCAATAAGAGACCTTGACCAAACGGACGAAGATGATTTCTAGGACTCGACTGATAAGCTGATAGAGGACAACGCAGATGACGAATTGTCTAGTAGATCAAGTCAGAACATCAAACAAAAGTATCGATGGGTGATCTACTATGATTTCTCAAACCAAAATCCTCAAAGACAACACAGATATTGAGATAAACGCAGAAACAACCAAAACAAGCCCAATGAAGACCGAGTACCTCTGTTAATCAACAAAACGCAGTACTTAAGTCTAGTAGAAGCAATTGACTATCTCAAAGACAGGATATCAAAGAGATACATGAAACCTGCCTCAACCAAAAATAAAAACGAAAAAGAAGAACACACAAAAACCAGAAAAAGAGAGCAATTTCAAAGAAATCGACGAAGTTGTCCAAAATGGAGTGCAAAATCAAATACAATTTGAAACGAGCCTTGAAGGAAATTTGGACAATAGAAATGGAAACTGAGGAATCAAACGACGATAAATTCGATGCACCTTCCCACTATATAAGTATACTATTCAATATAGGAAAATTGTGGTGCAAAAATCCAAATGAGATCCCAAAGAACCAGGAACTTCATATGACAAACCTGAAAAGGCCAAATGCATCAACTTAGCAGAACCAAGCAAGAGCCTAAACCAACATACATCGCCACGGACCTTACTGACGAAGAAGAGCGACTTCTAGTCGATACGCTCAGACAATACAAAGATGTCTTTGCATGGTCATACAAAGCTCTAAAGGGGATAGATCCTAAGATTTGTCAGCACATGATACCCCTTAGGAGTGATGCCAGACCACGCAGACAACATCCTTACACGTACAATGAGACTTTTGCCAAGAAAATTAAGGAAGAGATAGACAAACTGAAGGATGTCAAGTTTATCTATGATATTGAACACACGGATTGGGTGTCCCCTATTGTGGTAGTACCCAAAAAGAATGGCAAACTACATGTTTGTGTAAACCTCAAACAGGTAAATGTAGCTACCATTAGGGTAACTATCCACTACCAATAACAAATCATGTTATTGAGAGGGTAGCAAGGAAAGAGGCTTATAGTTTTTTGGATGTGTTCTCAAGCTACAATCAGTTGGACAATTAAAGAAGAAGATCAGCATAAGGAAGCTTTTGCAATAGAGTGAGGTATATTTGCCTACAGGATAATGCCTTTCAGCCTGACCAATGCCCCTGCTACATTCCAAAGACTAATGGGTCATGCAGTGAAGGAATATCTCAGACAATTTTTAGAGATTTACATGAATGATCTTTGTGTTCATTCTCATCAAAGAAGTGACCACATAACTCATCTAGGAAGTGTTTGAGAAGTGTAGAACGCATCGTATTTTCTTAAACCCAAAAAAATGCATCTTCATGGTAAGACAAGGTAAAAATTTGGGCCACATTGTGTCCAAAAATGAAATTTCCACTGATAAAGAGAAGGTACAAATAATTGCCGCACTATCGAGACCATCGAAATGAAGAAAGTGCAGGCATTTATGGAGCATTGTGGGTACTACAGGAGTTTCATATATATATGTATGCTATAATAGCTAAGCCATCGTACTCCCTCATTGCTGAGTTTGAATGGACATAAGAATGCGAGCAGGCTTTCCAAAAATTGGAGCAGCAATTAATTTTTGCTCCAATTTTGCAAGACCTTGACTGGAGCAAAATCTTTCATGTTCATGTTGATGCATCAGCCTATACCATTGGATGCATATTAGCCCAGCCAGGAGAGAAGAAAATGGAATTTTCCATTTTCTACTCTAGTTGGCAGCTAAACAACACAGAGAAAAATTATACCACTACGGAAAGAGAAGGTCATTTTCTTCATGGATCACCAAGCACTGCTATATCTAGTAAACAAACCTTGCAACACTGGAATAATTATTTGTTGATTTATACTATTGCTTGAGTTTGACTTCACGATAGTCGTAAAAAAGGAGACTTCACACACACACACACACACATACAAGAAGATTGTCTTTCACGATTGTTTCATGGAGAAGCATCTGAGGGTATTGATGATGATCTTCCCGATTCGTATCTGTTTAACATCAAAATGGTCCCACTATTCCAAGATAGGAAGTACGCCACCAGAGATCTTTTGGGATCAATGTTAAGAAACCCAAACCTACCTCATCACAAAAAAAAGAGAGTGACATTAGAGCCAGTGTAGGGCTAGATGAGTCACTATTTCCTATAGATTTGTTTGAAGGACTCGAGACAGGACCAACTACCAGAAGAGTTGGAGATGAGCCGAAAAGACGTGTCAGACCAATTGATTTTAATACAGTGAATCTAGGGATCCATATGACCACTTAGCTAGCTTCAAGCAAGTGCTAAGAGCAGAACACATATTTGATTTCCACACCCAATTTGAAGGATTTGGAATGAATTTAGAAGGAAAAGCTTCGACATGGTTCCTAAACATTCCACCAAGGGCAATCATGGATTCAAATACATTAGCTTAGGGATTTGTAGCTGCATGTTCCAAAACTGGGATCAAACACAATACGATGGCTCAAATCTATAGCTTCAAACAGAAACAAGGTGATCTGTTAGGGATTGCGCAATGAGGATGAAGTAATACGTTGCAAGATGCCCAAAATTAGAAATATCAGTAGGAGTAGAAAGGTTAGTGTCATTATTTCTAGAAGGATTTCTCAACAAAAAACTTCATGCTATATTGCATAGCAAGAAGCATACGATCCTAGAAAAGTGTGTATTAGATGCTATTACCTTCAGAGACAATTGTGATATTTTCAATGAAGGAGATGTCCCTAATGATACTCAGAGTCAGAAAAAAGCATCCAAAAAACCAACACAATTGGGAACAACCGTTGCAGCACCACTTACAGCCAAAGAATACATGCTCAAAAGGATGAACAAAATGATGAATAATATGCAAAAAGATCCTATGAGAGAACCTGGGCAAGGGATACCTCAATAGGGACAACCAATTAGACCAATGAGTGCTATTACCAACCAAAGTACGATGGAAATGTTCAATATGTGCCTATGAGACCACAAGGACAACCAATGTAGAGATATCAACCTAATATGGCCCAAGCACAAAGACCACTTATGGGTATGGAAAGACCACAACCAGTGTTGGGTCAACAAACTCCATTTCCTAGACATAATGCAGTGCCTGTAAAGTATGTGCATTCAGAAGGAGTCATAGATGAACAAGCAGTAGCGCCTGTTACACCTTATGTTGAGCCTAGTCCATCTACCGTACAGAGGAAGAATTTCTTAGAACTAATTTGTCACTTGTACTTATTTTTTAAGTGAATGTGCAAAAGATAGCAACCAAATATGTGCTACATCCAGAAGATAATGAAATACAATTAATGACTCAGAAACCAGTGTTACTGAGGGGAGTAAACAATCAACTAACAAGATGTGTAATGAGCTATTGAAGAATCTAAAGATTGAAAATAGAGAAAAGAAGGAAGGCATTGAAGCATTGAAGCAAGTAGTGAAGCAAGCAGTCTCTGCCTTTGAGCATCAGATGGCAAGAACTACTAGAGCTGTAGCAACTGAACTTGAACACTTAGGAGGAACCACAAACAGTGAAGGTATCAGCAGATTTGGATGAGGTATTTAAACTAAAACTAAAGGAATTTTTATTAGAATTCAAAGATGTTTTTGCATGGAAATACACAGATATGAAAGGAGTAGATGTTAGCTTTTGTCCCAACACAAAATTAATTTGAAAGTAGAGGCAATTTGAGTTATACACCAAAGGTATATGATGAATCCTAATTATGACAAACAGGTTAAAGAAGAGATTGAAAAACTGTTGGTTGTGGGTTTCATTTATTCTTTGGAGAAAGCTACTTGGTTGTCACCAATTGTTGTAGTTCCAAAGAAGAATGGAAAGATTAGGGTGTGTGTGGATTACATGAAACAAAATGTTGCTAGAGTACTGGATCCATTTCTCTTAAATTTTTGTGGTACACTACTGGATGCAGTAGCTGGACATTAGATTTTTTGTTTTTTGGATGGTTTTAGTGGTTACAACCAAATCTCAATGGCATTTGAAGACAGGGAAAAAACAACTTTGTGTGTGACTGAATGAGGAGTTTATGCTAGCAATGTGATGATAATTGGCTTGAAAAATGATCCACCAACATTTCAAAAAGCAGTACAACATGTGTTTTCTAAATTCCTTAGAACATTTATGAGGGTTTTCTTGGATGAATTTTGTGTTTTGGGAAAAAAACAGGAGCATCTTGAATACTAGAGGTTGTGTTTTTAGAAATGCACGAAATTAAAATTGTCATTAAACCCAACCAAATGTGCATTTGCAGTGAAAAGAGGAGTTCTTTTAGGGCATGTGATTTCTAAATAAGGGGTTTCTATTGATCCCAAAAAGGTGGAAGCTATTAGTAAAGCACAAGAACCAAGAACAATTAAACAATTGAGCAAATTTTTGGGGCAAGTCAAGTGTCATAACAGATTCTTGAGGTATTTGGTTCATGTGTGCACACCATTAACAAAGCTTACAAAGAAGGATGTTGTATTTGAATAGGGAGAAGAGAAGAGCAAGGCATTCAGGATTTTGAAGAACATGTTGATTGTAGCACTAGTTTTGATTGTTGCTGATTGGAAGTTACCATTTCACATCTTTGTGGATGCATCTCATGTAGCAGTGGTGCAACATCAATGCAAGAAACCAGTAGAGGTTGGTTCACACCTATTTACTATGCAAGCACGGTATAGACACTTGTAGATAAGAATTACATAGTTACTAAGATGGAGTGCTTGGGAATGGTTTATGCACTACAAAAGTTTAGACATTACCTATTGGCAAATAGGGTAATTTGTCATGTGGATCACCAACCATTGATCTACTTGGTGAATAAACCCCACCTTTCAGGGAGGTTGGCAAGATGAATACTACTTTTGCAAAAATTTGGTGATACATACTCTGGGAAGACTACACATATTACCCAATTATTTGAGTAGATTGGAATTAGGAGAGGAAGATTTTGGAGGAATACCTGATCAATTGCCTCATGCAAAGTTGTTTCTAGTTCAAATGACTGACTAGTCAGGGGAATGGTATGATGATATGCTTCAGTTTTGACTGAATGGGTGTTACCTGAAGCAATGACTAAAGATCAAAGGAAGAGATTAGCATTAAGAAGCAAACCTTTACAACTATTGCAGAAGTTTTGTACAAAAGAGGAATTGATCAGGAGATGTGTTCCTGAGTTTGAACAAAGAGCAATACTGGCAAAAGCTCATGCAGGTAATTTAGGAGGACATTTTTCAGGAGATGTTACTACAAGAAAAATATTTCAAGTTGGACTTTGGTGGCCACCTGAGAGGGTAGACCATTGAATGTAGACAGGATAACCTTGCAACCTATACTACCTTTGTAACCATTTCAAAAGTGGGGACTAGATTTTGTTGGTCTCATCAAGCCACCTGCAAGGTTTACACACAACATGCACATCTTGGTTGCAACTAATTATTCCACAAAATGGGTAGAAGTTGTGGCTTTGGGAGATAACACAGCAAGGAGTATGGATTTTTTTTGTATAAAAATATTATGACCAGATTTGGATGCCCTATTGAGTTGGCTTATGATTAGGGAGGACATTTTATTAACAAAGTGATCAGTAAACTAAGTGAACTTCATATTATCTTGCACAAGAAATCAACTATGTACTATTCTCAAACAAATGGACAAGCAAAAAGTACCATTAAGATTTTGATCAAGATAATCAGAAAGTTGGTGAATCAGAACATGATAGATTGGGATGAGAAGTTGGATTCAACACTTTAGGCTTTTCGGACAGTATTTAAAGTAACAACATGCATGACACCATTCAAGTTGGTGTATGGATTGGAAGAAGTAGTTCCTATGGAGTTATTAGTACCAAGCCTCAGGGCTGCAATTCAACAGAAACTATCTCCTGAAGAGTCAGTCAATTGCAAAAAGGAAGCATTACTAAAACTGGAAAGGGACAAAATTCAAAGCATGTATATTGCAGAGGTTATCCAACAAAGAAGGCAAGCTTGGATCAACAGGAACATAAAGTTCAAAGTTTTCTCTGCAGAAGATTGGGTGATGGTATGCAACAACAAGATGGGACCAAGGCTTGGTAAATTAAAACTCAGGTTTGTAGGACCATTCCAAATAGTTACATCTGTAGGGCCTAATACGTTTATTTTGGATGATGATTTGGGACAAACTTTAACCATTTTTAGGAGAAATAAAGGGTACTCGAGTAGAGCATCAAATTAATGATGTAAGTGGGATAGAGATGTTGTTGGAATTAGGGTTGCAGGGAAACACACACAGCTTGGAGAAGATGAAGGAAGCTCAAGTCACACAACAAAGAGTGTATTACTTAGTGTGCAATGGAAAGATAGATAGCCCTAGAGTGATGGGCGTATATACAATGCACGGGGGAAAAAACCTCCTCGACGATCCTAGTGTGTTCACACACATCACTACCACATGTATATGGTAACAAATTCCCCCTGGGAGTGATGCTGTGAACAAGGGCTGGCATGAAGAGTAAAGGGAAGTGCCATGCCCCGAGGACAAGATCAGTCCACAAAGGGGAGCAAGCCCAAAGCTTTGCGAAAAGCTTCAAACTTCTCATGAGACAATTCCTTTCTGAATGATCTGCAAGGTTTTCCTGTGTTGCCACATAAGCCAAGCTGATCTCTCCTGCTAAGAGCCTCTCCCTGACATAGTGGTAATGCACCTCAATGTGCTTTTTGCGAGCATGAAAAACTGGGTTCCTTGTTGCAACTGCCAATGGGTGCTCTGACTGTCACTGTAGATGATGTTGGCAATGTCTTGTCCAACACCCAGATCAGCCATAAGGAGTCTGAGCCATACGCACTCAACCGTAGCTGTGAAGACTTCCCGTACTCAGCCTCACAATTGAAAGGGCGGCAGTAGGTTGCTTCTTGCTCAACCAGAAATACATGAATTGCCAAGCATGACACAAAAAAACCAAATGTGGACACTCGCATGTCATAACAACCAATCCAATATGAGTCCAAAAAAGCATGTAAATATGGCGGCAATGATCCCCCCTTGGGATAAAACAAGCCAAGATGCAAAGTGCCACTCAAGTAGAAAAACTTACTCTTGATTGTTGTCATGCAGCTCCACTTCCATGATGAGAAAAAGAGAAAAAAAATGCGAGCTAAGCTTCTTTGAAGCCTACACATTTATTGAGCACTGATCATGGCTTGTTAACATGCCAAGTTTAATGATTAATGTATGCCAGATGCGGATTTAAAGGGCCAACATATGCCTTGACGATGCTAAAAAGGAGTATGTTTGAAGTGAGCACAGATGAAGGTTTATAGATCTAGAATTGTAGTGCTTGAATCACTCTACCGGCCGATCTTTACGGCTCGTCGATTGGAGCTATGATGAAGAAGTTATGGCAGTTTGAAGTTTAAGTTGATGCAGATCCGTGCCAGATTGGGAAAGTGCAGATGAAGGATTAGAGATAAATTTAATGCATGGGCCTATAGTGCTCACTTTGTGTAGCACGTCGGTCTTTTTAGATCGTCGATGTGCCATTTGGAAAATTTTGAGCTTCGATCAAGGAATGCCAAAAATTGATGCCGCACTTGGCAATGCTTGAGTTAAGCTGCATGCCAGAGGACTAATGGACACACATGCTTTGGAAGTTAAATATGTTAAATGTGGTGCCCTACAAAAGCACATAAGGTTTTTGAAGAGCTTCATGTCCGGAATGTCATCTCTTGGAATGCAATGATTGCAGGGAATGCCCAACACGACTACGGTAAGGAGCTCTGGCCTATTTTCGCCGAGTGCAAAGGGGATGCCTTTCGATGAATGCAATCACCTATACCTGAATCTTGAGGGCATGTGACACTATCCAAGGAATTGATATGGTCGATAAAAATTCATGATGATACTGCTAGTCAAGGGCTGCTGAAAATGGATGTGATGATAAGAAATTCTTGGTTTGACATATATGCCAAATGTGGGCCATTATGAAAGCACGTGAAGTTTTAATGAGCTTTTGATTGAATAGATTGACTCTATTGTTGGGAATGTGCAACCTGTTAATGAAAGGTGGTGTTGGCGATGACTTGGTAGATATGCATGTCAAATGTGGTGCCCTTATAAAGTTAAATGGCCGCCAAAAGCACTTGGTGGAGGCCCACCACCCAAGACGTAATGGCCGCCAAAGAACTCAAAGCATGGCTGCCCATTGGGTAAATAGGAAAATGATGTGTGGATGGGAAAAATAAAAAGAGGGAAATGGCGTGTAGGCATCAAAAACGAGTGTAGGGAGAGGAGAAGAGGCTCGTGCCGGCCGACTCAAGCATGGGATGGCCTGGCTTATGAAGCGTGATCTTCTCAGGAGACGGGGGCAAAGAATTTTGGGGCCATTGTTGCCGATTTTGGCGCTGCTATAAATTTGCCATGCCACATCAGCAGGGGTAGTGCTCCCTAGCAACGATGGTGCCGTCATTGCTAAGGGAGGGGGAGGCTATGAATAGGAAAAGATTTTGAATATGCGAAAATAATTGCATGCACGGGAAGGAAGCATGGAGGTGAGGGATTCGTGTGAGTGAAAAAGAAAGGTGGCTCTCTCTCTCTCTCATGCCACGTTAAAGAGGATACGAGAGGAGTCGGAGGAAGAGGGCGAGCAAGCAACTCGACAAAGAGGAAGGAGGGGAAACTCTCGGAGTAAGGAAGTGAGCATCTTTCTCTCACTCGTGCATGAGCAAGAGGAGGAAAAAGACTCATTGCAAGAGACCGTAAACAAACAAGGCGAAGACTTACGAGCACTTGCAATGGAGAATGGCACACTAAGGGTACTTGTGGTTGAGAATGAGAATCTCAAGAGGACACTTGAGATGCAAACAACACGTTTGATGCAACTTGAAGAGGAAGTCAAGGAATGTAAACGCTCTCTTGTGGACTTAAATGCTTTGAAGGAGCGGATGAGCAAAGTAGAGCATGACCATGTATTGAAAGAGGAGAAATTTGACACTATGAGCCGGGATGTATGCGACATGAAAAATGTATGCACAAACAAGTCTTGGGCTGATGTATGTGGTAGCAATGTGGTTTCTAATTCCTCACTCATGCAAGCTATGGTTCAAACAAAGAATGTTGAGAATGTGGATGTGGAGGAGTTGAAGGAACGGGAGCGACGTTCCAAGAACATTGTTATTCGTGGAATTCCCGAAGAGAAGTTAGAGACACCTCCTTCTCTTGCCATTGTTATTGAAGATTTCTTCAAAACCCACTTTGGCATGTCCGGAGTTATGGTCTATGGAGCACATAGAGTGGGGAAGCAAGGAGCTCCTCGCTCGGGAGAACGGCCAATTGTATGCACCATGCCGGATGAGACCAAGCGAAAGATTATCCTTGATAATAGTTGATCTATTTGAGGGATACAAAATGTTTTGTATGTGAAGATCGCACTATTAAGCAACAAAATATGCGTCGCAAGGCATATGAGGAAAAGAATAATAAAAACAAGGAGATCTCTCATGAAGAAAATGTGCCCAAGGAGGAGGCAAGTCTCTCAAGCAAATAGGGATGCGTGACCTATGAGACCGAGTTACAATTGAAAATATGCTTTTGGAATTGTAATGGATACCCATGGAATGCGGGGGTTGGCATTGATGAACTAACAAGCAAAGCCGATGTTGTACTTCTTGTTGAAACTTGGGAGCATGATACACAAAGGATTAACGGCTTGGAGGATTACAATGTACATTCATTGATGTGGTCAAAGAATCTCAAGCAACGAAGAGGACAAGGAGGGTTAGCATGTATGGTTAAGAAAGGATTGGAAGATTTTGTATCAATTGTGAAAGATGACAAGTACAAACGTTATGTATGGCTGAAAATTATGACACCAAAAAGAGCACCCATTTTTGTAGCCGGTTGCTACATTCCTCATCATGATTCTCCCTTTTATGCTTGCATGGATAGAGATCAACCATTTTCTGATTTGGAAGAGGACATTGCTTATTTCAAAGGTGAAGGTGATGTTATTGTATTTGGGGATATGAATGCTCGCACAAAAACATTGCAACATGATACTCAACAATTTGATATGCCATACATTTCAAGGGAGTTGGAGAAGGTTCACTTGTATGATCGTACTTCAATGGATGAGAAAGAGCCGGATCACTATGGAAAGTTACTTTTACACATGTGTAATAGCACGTGTATGCTCATTGCCAATGGTGTATCTTTGTGGAGTGGAACCAATGGATTTACATGTAGAAGACATAATGGGAATAGTGTGATTGACTATATGCTACTCTCTGAAGCCATCATGTATCGCATAAAGAGTTTTATGTTTGGTCAATGGACCCCGGAATCCGACCATCGCACCTTATGTATTGATCTTTCATGTGGAGAAGCAACTAAGCATGATAATCTCAGCCAAAGGAAAGAGAAGTTATCACTATGTATGGATTTCAAACGGGCACCAATGTACGTTGAAATGGTTGAGCAAAAATTATGAATGACAAAGCTTCAATGTGATGCACCATTGGAAACTAAATGGGAAGCTTTCAAGAAAGCTATTCGTTCTTGTGCGGAAGAATGCTTTGCCATAAAGCATCTCCATGGTATCAACAAAGATAGATAACGCAAAAGGTGGTTTGATAAAGAATGTCAAGATGCTCGAAAGTCCTTGATAAAGCTTGATGCAACTATGGACAAAGACAACTATCAAAGTCATTTGCATACATACAAGGCATTGATTCAAAAGAAGAGAAGAAGATGGGAAGTAAAGCAACAAGAATTTCAAGTCCAAGAAAAGGCACATGCATGTGGAAGATTTTGGAGAAACTTGAGAGGCAAGCGGGTTGAGAATTTTGGTAACTTGAGTCTAGTGGATATGTACACACATTGTAGGCAATTATATGAGCAAGAAAATACTGAAAAAATGCCATTTTATGGTTCACTCCCATGTATGCCGTCTTTTTTTACTATTGAGGATGTATGCGGTGGGCTTGAAAAGTTGGCCACTCGCAAAGCAGGAGATCTTCAAGGTATCAAGCCGGAGATGATCAAATGGACGGGAGATTTTACCCATGAGTGGATGTGTGATATGTTCAACCTTGCACTTCAACATGGTATGCCTTATGATTGGAGTACTAATTGGGTTAAGCCTTTGCATAAAGGAGGGGATGTAAAGAATGTAAGCAACTACCGGACTATAATGATTGGGTCTCTTATGGCAAAGTTGTTTGGGTGCATAATGGAGATGAAATTGAGTGATTGGGCTGCAGAGAATGACAAGCGTGCAAAGGGACAAGCGGGTTTTCGTCGATGCCATAGCACCATTGATCATCTTGTCACTCTTCGTGTTCTCATGGAGGAAAGTCGGTTGAAAGGCAAGCGATTGTATTGTTGTTTTGTGGACTTTAAGAAAGCCTTTGATATGATTCCACGTAACAATTTGTGGAGAAGGATGGAAGAACTCCACGTGCCAAGTGAGTTTATGCTTGCGGTTTCTCAAATCTATGAGAAGGTGATTTGTCAATTGCGCATGGGAAGAGAAATTTCAGAAATTTTTGTAAGCACTATTGGGGTTAAACAAGGATGTCCATTGTCACCAACTCTCTTTGGTCTATGCATCGATAAATTGGAACAAATGGTACTTGACTTTATGCAAGAAGAAGGCATTGAAGAGGTCACTATTTGCAATGCGGTAATCATGCTTTTGTTGTATGCGGATGATGTAGTGCTTCTAGCACACACTTTAGAAGATGCACAAAAGCTTATGGTTGTCCTTGAGAACTTTTTCTTGCATAGTGGGCTGATTGTAAATGAATCCAAAACAAAGGTTATGCTTGTGAAAACCAACCATAAGGAGAAGCCATGCATTGTGTACAACAACGAGACACTTGAAGTTGTTGAGAGCTTTAAGTACCTTGGCCTTGAGGTTCCATCCAATCACAAGTGGCATGAATGTGCTATGCATCGTTTGGAAGCGGAAAAGAGAGCATATTATGCATTTGAGAACATGTGTAATGCAGGAAACATCAAGTGTTGGGTTCTCAAGAAGTATCTTTTTGATGCATTGGTGACACCGGTTCTTCTTTATAGAGTTGAAGTGTGGGGCGGGAGCATCTCAAAGTCTACTTGGAAAGAGTTTGAGAATGTCCAAAAGCGTTTTCTTACAAACTTTCTCCAAGTTAAGACACAAACACCATATATGCTCCTACTTCTTGAATCGGGATCTCTTCCAATTGAGGTTATGGGCATGGAAAGGGTTGTGGAGTACATGATAAAGATGCGTCAAAACCCCTCACATCGACTTCCTACAATTGCATGGGAAGCAAGCAAAAAAGTTCAAAAGACGCATAAAAGCAAGATCTTGAGCACGGGATGGATGCAAGACATAAAGAAGTGGTTTGGGAGATGGGATGCATTACACTTGCTACATGATGCTTCAATTGACTCTCAAGTGAATGAAGCTTTTCTACAATGCCAATGTATTACGGCTTGGGAGAAATCCGGTGGGTCACGCTTCATACATTACACCACCTATATTGCCCCCAACTACAAAACCATGTTCTTCGCTGAGAGAGGAAACCGTACTCACACTTACATGCTTGAGCCTATTCCCTTGTCCGCGATACGCACTATCGCAGCAATTTGGCTTAGCTCCCATTTCCTTCGATGCGAGATAGGGCGTTGGGGCAATGGAGAAGAGTCAAATCGATTGTGCACATTATGCTCACTGCAAGTTTGAGAGTCTGAGTACCACACACTACTAGAGTGCTCAGCTTTTGATCACATCCGAACTTGCTTCTCTCACATTTTCAGCCATAACTTAGACCTACACACTTTCCTCTCCCAGCCAAAGTGTGGGCTCTCCATTGCGACTCTCATCACTACAATTTTGGAGCATCGAGAGTCACTCATCAGCCATACACATACTACATCACATGTAACTTTGGTCCCATAGGTCATATTTGACCTCCAAGGACGATAATAAAATCTATCTAAAAATCTCTCTCTCTCTCTCTCTCTCTCTCTCTCTCTCTCTCTCTCTCTGTCTCCCCCTTTCGCTGTCGGAGTTAAGCATGGAAGCAAGGGATTTCTCTCTCTCGTGAATGAGCAAGCAAGAATTTTGTCTCTCGTCGAGCATAAGGCGAGCGGCTATTATTGAAAAAGCCAGGAAAATGAGAAACTAGGTTAAGTAAAGAAAAGGATAACAAGAGTTGTGAAAGCTATCTGCGAGCTTGGCAGAGTCTTTTAAGGGAAATAGAAGGCATCCAAAGCAAGGCAATTAGAGGAGAAGTCGAAGCTTGTGAGCGGCAATCATGTCATTGTAAAGAAAATAGAGTAAGAAGTTGCAGAACATTTGGCAATAATTGAAGCATGAAGATTGAGGCAGTGAGCATAATTTAAGTTTGCAGAATCCAAGGGCAGTTGAAGCAGATAAAGCGGCAGGAGGGAATTTCCATCATCGTCATCAACTAAATATTGATTAAACATCTTGTTAAGTCTCGATGTCATTAATGGCCCAATTAATCCTATAAAACGGGAGCTTAAAGTCCTAGTTAGCAGATGATCCAAGTGATGGTGCTGTTAACAGTCCACCTTATCTAAGGATTCAGTTGTACTTAAAGATTGACTTGATTAATTGAAGTTTATGGTGATTGCCATAGCCATTTGCACCTGTTGTTCTTATTCTCTCTCACACCTCTCACAGCCAGAGGCCGAGCACCTACCGACTCAGTTTTGAACACATATCCATCGACATCTTTGGTGAATCCGATGTAAAGAGAGCTAGGGTGGGAGGTAAAGATGGATAATTTAGAGCAGATGATGAAGTTGATTGGAGAGTTGAGTGTAAATGGTTTTGATGATGAGTCAATAGTTCGAGATTTTTCAAAGATGCTTCCATTGGTGCAAGGATCTCTGCTTAAAATGGAGACCATGAAGAAGAATAATCAAATGGATGAAGCTTTAGATGCGATTTACGACAAAAGGCGAGTCTTTGATGGATATGGTCTAGAAGGCTATCTAGAGTGTTATGAGTTGGAAACCAAGTTAAGAGGAATACTAGAAGAGTTAATGATAAAATCTTTTGAGTAGTTAGTGAGTTCATATTTGAAGGAGCAGATTCAAGAGGTTACAAAAGCCTACAATGACAACAAGGAATATTTCAAAGAAGCTATTGTACAAGTAAGTTATGAGCATTATGCAAGCTATCAAGAACAAAGTCCAAGTCTACCAAACTACGCAGATATTTGAGGAGTACAATCAAAATTAGAAGCTATGATTCATGAGTGTATGGTACAAGATGCTACCTTCTTACAGGCTAATGATGAAGATATTGTTGCAGCTATGTATGGAAGGCTAGGTTTAGCATATGCCTTGCATGAAATAAAAGTCTTTGAGGGTGAGGCTCTACAGCCTCAGGATACACAGGGTGAATTTTGCAAAGAACCTATACATGCAGTACAGGAGGAAAAGAAATTAAGGGATCAAAAGAACAAATTGGCTAAAGAAAAAATTGTGCAGGTGAATGAGTGCAACCATATGCAAGTAGACATGCATGAAGATTCACTTACAACTGATACTTTTGCTATGGACTTAGAATTAGAGCAAAAGTTTTTTGGTGCAAATTCTACCATAGAGTTGATTGATGATACAGATGTTATAGGTCAAAGTAAGACTTCAATTGAGAGCAACAAGACCATGGATTTGGGTATACCTGATTTGCCAAATTTGGATATACCAGATTTTGAGGACTTGGTTAAGCAAGTGTATGTGTTTGAAGATCTGCAAAAAGCTGATTTAGAGGAGGTGCAGACTCCTTCATTGACAAGTTGTTGTGATGCCGAGCTACCAAAGTGGAAAAATGATCTTGAATGTGATGATGATGATTCAGAGGGGGTGCAAACTCCTTTGGCAAGTTTCTATGACCCAGAACTATCGAAGTGGAAAATTGATCCTGAATTTGCTGATGATTTAGAGGGGGAGCATACTTCTTCTTTATCAAGATTTTGTGACACGAAGATCACACTATGGTAGAATGTTCATGAACTTGATGATGCTGATTTAGAGGGGGTGCATAGTGAAGTGCAATATCTTGGTGTTGACTATGATTGGTTTCATTGTGTCGATGATACAGACAGGGCAGTAGATGAAAGTTTTAATGTGCATGCTGAACTTTGTGCTACAAAAGTGCAAAGATATTTGGATGAGGGGGAAAGACTTACAGAGCAGTTTACAATAGATGTATTTAGTATGCATGTCATATGTGGAAATCCTAGTTTACAGCAGCCTGGGATGTGCAGGATGGGGGAACCTTCTAAAGCGGTGGACCTACATCTTATGTGCTTATTGGAAAAAGCCTTGGAAGGGTTCTAAAATACAAATGCTAAGGATACCAATCAATCTAGATTCGTGCATGAAAAAGTTTTTTTAGATGCAGCTGATGATGGCCTTATGCAATTGTTGGATGATGGTCTACTTGATAGAGAATTGTTTTTTGATGCATATTGTGAGCCTAATGAAGAGATTTGTTCTAGAGACTTGATGTATTTAGATGTGCATGATTGGGATTCCAATACTAGTGAGAGTGAAGATGCACTAAAAATCCTTTTCCCTGTGATTAATGATCGACAATTGGATGAGCCAGTTGCATAGGGGATATGGCAGTATTTAGTGATACCTGATGCTATATGGGATCTGATGTTACCCTATGATGTAGGAGATTTTAAGCTAGCTTTTGACCCAGGAGGTGACATATATATGCATGGTCCGGGGAAATTGACTTATATGGCATATGATTCCAGGCAGTTTTCATGAAGATTTGTGGGTTAATTTATGTTTATGCTCTACTGATTGGAAGTTCTTGTATTTTCCCTATAATCCTGGAGGATGGTGCAATTTTTTAAAAGGAATGCTAACAGTGGGGAAAATGTCCGGTTTCCATTTGATCTCGGGGGCTACTAAAGTGCAAGTTGCAGATTCAAAGAGTACAAGTTATCTATTGTAGCAACCTGCATGGTACAAGGTTTTGTTTTCTAAATTATGCTTAGTCAAAAGAGTTTTTGTTATGCATTCAATATGATTACACGGCTGGCTTCCAGTTGACTTCTTTGGACAATTGATGAAGTATCTTAACATCTATTGAGTTGGTTCTGCTACCAGAACTTGAAATAAAGGACTTGACGACCATTCCGTGTGTAGATAGAGTAAGGCATACTTGAGCTTGATAGGGTTCCCTAAAGCGAGCCTAATGGTCAAGCTGTGTGAATCATTATCTCAAGCACTTGAGTCTGGCGTGGTTCACTAAATAGGCTATCCATAATCGAATGCTTTGGAGATACGACAGATAGGTTTAAAGATTTCTGATGGGAAAATACCTAATGATTAAGATAGAACATTGATGATAGGGTATAAGCCTTATATTATTTTTCATATGTTTACTAGTTACATGAGTTTGATGATGGCAAAGAGCTTGAGGTACCAATGGCAGATGCAGATTGAAGTGCAATTGGCACACACAAGAGGCTGTGCAGGTTCAGAGGGGGTGGATGTCATGTAGCTCCACTTCTATGATGGGAAAAAGACCAAAGAAATGCAAGATAACCTTCTTTGAATCCTACACATTTATTGAGCAGTGATCAGGGCTTGTGAACAGGCCAAGTTTAATGATTAATGTATGCCACATGTGGCTTTAAAGGGACAACAGATGCCTTGATGATGCTAAAAAAGAGTATACTTGAAGTGAGAATAGATGAAGGTTTATGATCTAAAATTGTAGTGCTTGAAGTGCTCTACCGGCCTGTCTTTATGGCTCGTCGATTGCAGCTACGGTGAAGAAGTTATGGCAATTTGAAGTTTAAGTTGATGCAGATCCCTATCGGATTGGGCAAATGTAGATGAAGGATCAAAGATGGAGTGAATGCATGGGCCTGAAGTGCTCACTTTGTGGACTATGATGGTCTTTTTAGATACGCGATCGGAGTTCCGGTTGCCAAGAAATTGGCCGTTAAATATTCATAGGGGACTGGTTTCGTACCACTCTAGTCCGCTCGATCGGTGTGCCATCTGGGAATTTTTGAGCTTCAATCAAGGAATGCCGACAACCAATGCTGTACTTGGCAATGCTTGAGTTAATCTGCATGCCAGACGGCAAATGGAAACACATGCTTTGGAAGTTAAATATGTTAAATGTGGTGCCCATACGGAAGCACATAAGGTTTTTGAAGAGCTTTGTGTCCCAAATTTAGTCTCTTGGAATGCAATGATTGTGGGGAATTCCCAACACGGCTATGGTAAGGAACTCTGGGCTTTTTTCACCGAGTGCAAAAGGGATGCCTTCTGGCAAATGCAATCACCTATACCTAAATCTTGAGGGCATGTGACACTATCTAGGAATTATGATGGGCGATAAAAATTCATGACAACATTGCCAGTCAAGGGTTGCTGAAAATGGATGTCATGATAAGAAATTATTGATTGACGTATATGCCAAATGTGGGCCATAATGAAAGCACATGAGGTTTTAATGAGATTTTGATTGGATAGATTGACTCTATTGCGGGGAATGCGCAACATGTTAGTGGAAGGTGGTGTTGGCGATGACTTGGTAGATATGCATGTCAAATGTGGTGCCCTTACAAAGTTAAATGGCCACCCAAAGCACTTGGTGGAGGCGTGTTCAAGAGGCAATGCCCGTCCAAGGGCCAAAGGCCACCCAAAGAACTCAAACCATGGCCACCCATTGGGTAAATATGAAAATTATGTGTGGATGAGAAAAATAAAAAGAGGAAAATGGCGTGCAGGCAGCGAAAACGAGCGCTGGGAGAGGAGAAGAGGCTTGTGCTGGCCAACTCAAGCATGGGATGGTCTGGCTTGTGAAGCGTGATCTACTCAGGAGACTAGGGCAAAGAAGTTTGGGGTGCTCAATAGATGGCTCTCTATCATGCCATGCTTCGTATGGAGACATAGACTGCAATGCTTTTGTAGGACACCTAGTGAATAATAAGTGGCACACCTAACAACCTCAAGCCAAAGAAAATGTGGTAAAGTTTGACTCTTGACCATACATCGTGCCATTTTTGTAAGAGTCCTGTTTTTCCTTGCAGCAACACCATTTTGCTGAGGCGTGTACGACACTGTATATTGGTGTTTTATCCCACAACTAGCCAGAAATGCATTAAATTCATGAGACATATACTCCCCCCCTTGATCAAAACGGAGGGCTCCCATAGTACATTTCAAGACATTTTCAATCATAACAAGAAATTGCTTGAAGCACATAAACACTTCACACTTAGCTTTCAACGGATATACCCATGCATGCCTGGAGTAGTCATCAATGAAAGTCATGAAGTACAAGTAATTTCCCAAGGATGGAGTTTGAATAGGCCCACAAACATCTCCTTTGATTGAAGACTCTACAATTGCTGCACTTGTATTGGACCGTGTAGTGGATCCAGCCTCTTTCTTCTTAGCCTCTTTTTCTTTCAATTTTGGACACTACTTGATCAAGTGATCATTAGCTTTATAATAATGGCAACGCATCTTCTTTTTTCCCTTATCACCAAAATTTACAGACGAAGTGCTGCCAACAAAAGCGATAGGAACAAAAGTTTTGCACTTGCAACAGAACCATAAGAAGTGGCTACATTACTGTTCCCACCTGTTCTTTGAGCTGCAATAAAATCCTATTCAACTGCACGCTGCCTAGTCCTGTTTTTTTTGGAAAGTGACTCTTGCAACAGCAAGGTGCATAATGCATCAAACTTGACAACTTCAAGATTTGCTTGGGTCATAAGTCTCCAAGTACTAGCAAAAAGTCCGATAAGAATCTGGCAAAGCATCAAGAACAGTCTGCACAGTGAACTATCAAAAATGACTTCTCCTATAAAATTAGTTGCTCATTAACATCCTTGAAACCAACAAGGAAAATGTCCATTTCATCTTCCTCATGCATAATCTTCGATTCCTGCTCTTTATGTAACAAAGCAATTTTAGCCTCATTGCGGCTTGCATAAAGAATTGCTAGAATATCCCAAGCTTGTTTTGCAAATTTTGGTGAATGAATGTGAGGAGTGATAGTGCACTTCACAGACAATGCAGTCAATGCATGATCTTGTGCATCTCTTACATCCCAAAAAGTTTTCTCAGCTGGCTGTAGGCAAAACAGTTCTGACAACAGCAACCTTAGCAACAAAACTTGGAGCATCATCAACATTGCCTACATCCACAGTACCAGGACGTACATCAATGCCCTACACAATCTTACAAACTCCCTTTGATACAATTACATGTTGCATCATGTAAGCCCAGATGATAGGGTAATTTTTCCCATCTAATCTATCCTCAATAGTAGGAAATAACATGTGTCCCTCATTCCCTTTGTGTAAAGGAAGCTTGTGAGTGTGTGTCTGTGTTTCTCTCTCATCCCCTACTTATAGGGCTCGCCCCCACCCATGTAGAAATCATGAAGACTTTTTTGTACACACACAAAGCATCCAATTTTTCTAAGCTTGACCACTGGACACAACCTTTGATTTTTGGAACCTAGCATTTTGGAAGTCTTAATGGGTTGAACCTTAGCGTCTTTAAAGCCCATTGCTACACATTGCTCTTTTGCAGATGGCCCCCCCTTTGGATCCCTATTGGTCTGCCAGCTTAACCAATATTCTAGATTTTTCTCCCCTAGAACTTCCCCATATTAAATGATCAGTTTAACATGAGAAAATCATTTAGGAGAATTAGATATTAGTTATTATGACATAAGACAAGGTACGGTCACTTATAATATATCTTGACAATCCTAACATGTACTCCACTTGTCTCACGCATACCTATACATGGGTGAAACAACAACACCCTTCCTTATTTATAAACAGGGTGGAAACCCATCACCCAAAAGTTTGGGGCGTCCATATGCCAAACTAGTTTCCCATACAACCGGGTGGTTTCCCTAGGATAAGAACGATATCCTAAGTAGTATCCACAAACATACACATGTAGGAGGTACAAACTCCATATACATGGGGTAAACTAACTCATCCATGATTGACAAGCCATCATTATTCATCACGTGAAGTGAAAATATTCCAAGGAATTAGAGGTGTCTTGAGACAAGTTGTGTTAACACTAGTCCTATAATTGGACACTAAAGTGTCATGAGACACTAAAATGTCATGAGATACTAAAATGTCCTGCAAACACTTTAAAAGGTGTGTTTTTTTTTGGAAGGGAGCATTTATCAAGACTGACTAGAAAGCTAGCCTAGTTTGTCTCTCAAAACTTGAAAAAATGTCCCAATTTTTTTAAAAGCAAAAAAACTTCCTAATTAGCTTGTAATTAAAGCATTTTTGGGTGACTTTTTTATGCTTTCATGGATTTGGCTATGGAGCCTTGGAGGGGAGAGGATTGGCAAAGGAGAGCCATTGGATGGGCAAGGCTATCCAATGGTTCAAATTGAACCCACAAACAAGCCACAATGAACTTACCCAAGCTTGCAAAAAAGCCTGGCTAGCGCTACAGAGCCAAAAACGGTTCTCTGGTCCTTTCCTTTACAGAGAAAAAGAGTCGCAGATAGCACTGTAGAGAATCATTCACAGAGTGCCATGGCAAGAAACTTTGAAGCCTTGCTCTCGGCTACACCTGCACTAGGGTGTGGGCTACCCTCCTTGGAATTGTGTGCTGCTTTAGAGGGTCGCAAGTTGCTCTATTCTTCCACAAAGTTTGGGCTTGCATGGGCAAAGAGAACCCATCCTCTTGATTGGCAAGAAAAATGTTATGCAAGCAAAATATTGTCATTCAATGCACACAAACAGTTTTCAAATGTGTCTATGTGGCAAATCCACTATGTACATGCTATCATAGGAGACCTTGCAAATGCATCTTCTTCCGATTGCTTATGCAAGGCTGGAAACTCGTCAATGCATTGCATAAGTGGTTGATGAGTTCACTTTGATAGAGTTTTGGCATCACAATAGAGGGATTCTCTTAATGTAAAGTCAAATGTACTATCTAATGTGGACATTCTACTTGCATCTGATGTGGTTGAAATGCCTTTTGAGGATGATTATATAATGAATGTGATGGATGCTATGGATGATGCATTGAATTCCAATGTTGTGGATATACATGAGAAATCTTTGTCTATGGATGTTTTGGGTGCGTCTCAAATTGCTTCTAATGCAAGCTTGCCTCTTGTTGGAGTGCCTAGTGTGCCCTCTCTAGTTGCTAAGAGAGGTTGATCTCCTAAGAAGAACATTGTCGGTCGAGACCGACCAAGGATAGTACATGCAAAAGAGTGCTTTGGTAGTCATGCGGATGCAACTAATGTGGGTGCCTCCTCACTTGTACTAGCTTTCATGACAGCAATTGTTGGGATGTCCGATGACGAGGGTCTTGTAAGACATTGTGATGTTGCAGTTGTGGAGGTAAATGCAAGGAGGTAAAATGCTCATGCTGAGAGTAGTCATGCTCACAAGAAGGGAAAGAAAATTATCAAGAAGCGGGGCACTTCACGGAAACATGTCCTAAAAAAGGGTAGATCTATGGATGCTATGCAAGATGGTGATGATTTTGGAGATGAACATGCATCCGTGGGCAAGGAAGAAGAGTGTGAAGATGAGCTTTTGGAGGCAGAAGGCCTTGTCTTGCGGGATTCCAATGATGAGGGTGATTGGTCAAATGTAAGCTTTCCAACTTGGAAGAGTGGTGATAAAATGCCTGTGGAGCCTGAAGGAACTTTCAAAAGATTACTACTGTTTGTAGATATTGTGGGTCTAGACTTGGGGCAGGTTCCAAGAGAGCTTACAGAGATTCAACTTTTTTTGTCTCTATTTCCTCTTGATTTGGTAGACACTATTGTGGCTGAGACAAATAGATATTCCACGGAAAAACGTGAAAAGGTTTTGGAAAAGCACGAGTCAAATCGAAAATGGAATGCATTAGATAGACATTCATTCTTGCGGATTTTGGGAGTGTCTATTGGAATGGCCTTGCAATTTATGTCAGACAAAATTGTTATTGGAAAAGAGACACTTGCGGTGTTGTGCGGTAGCCTAACTATGCCAAAAATATGGGGCAAACATAATATCAACAAATAAAGAGTTTTTTACATGTACAGGATAACTTGCAACGGCCTCTTGTGAAGGGAACGTGAGAGTACAAGCTATGGCAAGTTTTATTATTGGAAGAAAGGTTGAATGCCACTTTTCAATTGCACTACAATTGTGGAAAGAATGTAACTGCTGATGAGAGAATAGTTCCATCTAAATGTAAGTTGAATCCTTGTCGAGTCTATAATCCTAAGAAGCCACACAAGTTTGGAATTCAATTGTGGAATTTATGTGACTTAGAAATTGGTTACAATTACTCTTTTTGTATTTATGACAAATTACCATGTTCTGAGTTGTCATGTCATGTTGTGTCTACACTTGTTTTGTAGACTTGAAGCAAAGAGGTCATCATGTTTTTTTTTATCAATGGTTCACATCAGTGAAGCTATTGTTGCATCTGACGGCTGAGGGCCATGGAGGCACATGTACATATATGACAATAAGGAAGAATTTCCCAGAGTCACCGTTATTGCAGAGATTGATCATTGTGAAAGAGGTGTATCACATTATGAACATCATATTAGTAGAGTTAATTTGAGAATTTCCCAATTTCCACTTTCAAAATGAGCTTAAGATTTGACCACATGGCCAAATCTTAGCCAAAGTTTTGAGAGCATGGGTTGAAAGAGCTTTCCAAGTAGTACCTTGTAGCAGGATTTGGCCTTAAAATAATAGTTTAAGATTTGTCCATATGGACAAATCTTTAAGACATTGGTGATTCCCAAATTGTCTCTAAAGTCTCAAAACCTCTAATAAGGTATTTATGCATATGATGCAAGGAGAGGACTCTTGAGTTTCAGCTGGATGGAGAAAAAGGCTATTTTTTGCATCAAATGTATATGATGAAGAGTGGTGAAGTTCAAGGAAGTGGTTGGAGAGTTGCTATTACACGCCCTGAGATTGCTATCATGTGTAATAAATGCAAAGCAGGTTGTGATGACTTTGATAGTATGGTGTTGAGTTCTGGATACAGCTTAGAGACAAGTATCCATGGCTGGAAATGGTATAATGTGGCATGCTAGATTATGTATTTGTGAATACATATATTGTATGGAAATGCTTGCATGGTAAGAAATATACCAATCGTTTTTGGTTCATGAAATTGCAAGATCAAAGAGTGGGGATAATCATTTTGGCCTTTTCAGCACCCAAGGGAGGTTTTGTGTGCGAGTGATGCTATGGATGGACACATTTTGATGAAGATGAGCTCAAATGCAAGTAAGTGTTGCTTTGTATGTGCTAACAAAAGAAATCATTCTTTGCATGAGGGAAAGATTGTAGTTGGATCAAAGCCAACAAGGACTCTGTATGGATGCACAAAGTGAAAAACGTTTTTATGTGTGGTGCCATGTTTCTATAAGTACCATGCAATGGCAAGCTATGAGCAAGTTGGTATATAGGCATGACGAGTTGTGAGATCCTACAATTGCCCTGTGAGACAGTTTGAAGCTCCATGGCAAGTTTATGAGGTGATGATGCTTGAGTTGCAATGATAAGGTGATTGCACAAAATTTATGGAAACTTTATGAAGTGTTTATGTCTAGGTGGTAGCAGATATTTTCATTATATTGGTTTCAAGAATTTTTGTTTTGCCGATATGTTAGATTTTCAATGTGCGCATTGCACATGTATTCCACAAGCATTTAGAGTTGGTGTTTTGCTGAATAGGGACAAGAAGATTGAATTATTTGGTCGTGAAGATGATTTTTCAAGTGGATGAGAGCAATCATGTGTCATGCATTTGGTTGTAAGGGTGAGCCGAGAATATTTTTCATATCCAATAGATTTGTTTTTGAGGTGTAATCCATATTTTTACTGATGTAAGCGTGTTCTTTTGTACCATAGGTCTACGTTGGGATGCTTTATCAGGTTCCTAAAAATGGTTAATTCTTTGTCTAATAATTTTTTTTAAATGACTTACGTATGGTATAAGAGTCCCTCAAAAGGAATTAGTAGTATGGTTTTTGGAAAAGGTGTAAGATTTTTTACAAAAAAACTTCAAAAGGACACTTTAGTGTCCTGTTTTGGTACAAACTAGTGTTAAAGATGACCAATCGTTCTTTCCTAAGATAACTAGCCTTATCTTAAACAACTCCTTCCTAATTTACAAACAAGTGCACGTAGGTTTCTTGGAAGATGTCTTTCGTTTCAGCCAGTTTTACTTTTTCTAATTCATTACTCTCTCTTTACGTATGCAATGTTAATGTTGAAAGAAAAAGTTGAATTATTTAAACTTAATCATAACGAAGTCCTACCTAGGACTAATCCAGAATTTCTTGTAGTGTCAGGGCTTGAATGCTCTCGCTAGTAGGCCTACTACTAGGCCCAACCTCATCGTCGTGCGACGCTCTATCTCTTTTAGGAACACTACCCTCATCATTAGATGGAGGATTGGCTCGGGTCCTTTTTGGTGCCATGATTTCTTATCCTTATAAAAAAGGACGTCTATTTATTAGGAAAATCATCCAAAAATTTGACTTAAAGTTCGTATTCAATGTAATTCCTCTCTTCTTAACCTGATCAAGGTTTCATTTGTAGTCCTAGATGGTAATTTCTTGACCTAGTAATTTCTTATCTATTTATATGGGTAAGATAAGTTTTTCATAGCTTCCTTACAACACTAGTTCTGTAATTGGACACTAAAGTGTCCTGAGACACTAAAGTGTCCTGTTTTTCTACCATGTTTTGGCAATTTATTTGTCAAGCTAGAAAGAAGTTTTTTACACCTTGCTTCTGCCATAGACTGGTTATGAGGGAAAGAAAACACTGGATTTTTATCCATATCAAAATACAATTTGTATGGAGAGAATTATCGTAAGTTCTAAGACATGAATTTTAGTAAAATTTTAAGCTGTTTTGCCAAAAAAATCATAAAATTATTATATCTTTTTGTAGAGATGGCATTTTTTATGTTTATAAAATCCAAGTGTTAGCATTTAGTGTTACTTCAAAGATAAGTTTTCAAGTCACATGTAAGCTATAAACATGATTTCATACTTGAGCATGTGCTGAATAAGAGCATAATTTTGGTCTTCGAAAGGCCCCCTCATGAAATTGCTACTGTTCTAGTGTAATTTGAGAATTACAAATGAATTTATATGTTTAAACCAAGAAACTACATATTTTTTAGGCTCCCTAACTCAAGTAAATCTCATTGCTTGAATTCTATCTTGAATTTTTTATCGTGCAAAAAATCTTAAAAATCTTGAATTCTCCATAATAACATTGAAACCAAGGTTTTAGGCACCCCAATTGTGTACGTACCACATACTTTGATACATTTAGTTTATCTACATGGAAATTTTGATATTATTTGAGGTTTTGAACGCTTATGTCTCAAGAAGGAAAATATGAAAGTTTTCTCTTATGCACTTTTGGATATTTAAAATGATCCAATACTTGTTGCATACCAAAGTCCTTCTACTTGCCACTTTGAGGGCTCAATGGAAAGGGCAAGAAATTTATCACTTTCTAAAACTCACAAATACATCAAAAACATTTTTTTCTTTGTATACAACGATATGCTTGAAATGACCATATCAAACACATGGAACTTTCCATCATTTTCTATACTTCAAAGGCAATATTTTTGCACATGAAACTTTCAACTATCTATAGCAAAATTGTGGAAGAGTCACCTAAAATTTTCTACAAGGTTTCTTCATTTTTTCTTGAGCTTATAAAGGCGATTTCTTCAAAGCGTCAATCACAATCTTACGAGGGTCAACTTGGTCAGTATAGTTCTTGATCATGATAGATTCTAAAATGCAAGGTTATATTTTTAAAAGATCCTCTAGCTAACATATTTAAGCATAACAAGAGAGTTTTCTTAAAGAAACCGTCTATGCAAGTAGCATTTAATTTAAATTTGTTAAAAAAGGACACTTAAAGTGTCCTGCTTTGGTACCAAACTAGTGTTAAGTGTTTTTAAAGCTCTCTGAAATTTTTTATAAATTTCTACATCTTTTTCCTAATTTCTCCATCTTTATTAAGCTTGAAAATTGTTTATTTTAAGCTTAATATTTATTATATTCATTTTTTCGTAAAGATTGCATTTCCTTAGCTTTATATCAATGGTTTACACTTTCTGTAATTTTGCTAGAGACTTTTGACAGTAGATTTTATTTATCCTAGCTAATATTTAGATAAAAATATGGATTTTAACCAATTATAATTACTTAAACTAATTAGTTAATTATGTGATAATTATCACAAGTAGAAAATGGTATTTAATAACTTTGAAAATTATCTTTTAATTATCAAAATTAGCTATCTAATCAGTCTCTGTAGGCTTAATTAAATAGCTAAATTATCTTTTTGACCATAAGCTAATTATCACGGCTTACTTAAGATGTATACTACCTCTGATAAATAGCACATAATTATCTTACTTGATTAGCTATTTTTTCTTCTTTAATTTCATCTAAAATTTAGTCTATTTTGGCTTAGATAAATAACTAAATTAAATTAAAATAATTATCACAGCTTATTTATGATATATATTCACTCTAATAAATAGAATATAAGTATCTAACTTGATTAGCTAATTTCTTTTATTTATTTATAGCTAAAATCAGTTTAGTTTGGCTTAATTAAATATCTAGATTAACTTTCTTAAGCTAATTATCATGACTTTTCAAAATGTATACTAACTCTCATAAATAGCACATAATTACCTAGCTTGATTAGCTAATTTTTCTTATTTATTTTTAGCTAAAATCAATCTATTTTGGCTTAACTAAACAGCTAGATTATCTTTCTTACCATAAGAAAATTATCACGTCTTACTTAAAATGTATACTAACTCTCATAAATAGCACATAATTATCTAGCTTGATTAATTAATTTTCCCTATTTATTTTTAGCTAACATTAGTATGTTTTGGCTTAATTAAATAGCTAGATAGACTTTTTGATTATAAGATAAGTATTATGACTTACTCATGATTTTTATTAACTCTAATAAATAGCACATAATTATCTAGCTTGATTAGCTAATTTCCTTAATTTATTTTTAGCTAAAATCACCCTGTTTAAACTCAATTAAATACTTAGACTAATTTTCTAATGATGAGATAATTACCCCGTGTTTCTAATGTATTTCCAAACTGTGATAGTTAGGAATATTTGAGTTAATTGGGTAGATTTTCCATTAGTTTTTTTGGTTAAAAATAGCTAATTGCTACCTAATTAGTTACAGAGACTGATAAGAAAATCATAATATTATTTTTCTAGCTTTCTAGCAATCTAATCAAGCTTTGATAGTTATCTTGTACTAATCTAAGCTTAATTAGTATATTTATTCTTAATTTAAGATTAAAAAGATTAATTGCAGTCCTAATATGGCTTAATAATTAACTAGATTAATATCTCTTATCTTACTCTAAGTAATCAGCAAAATATTAAGAGTTAAGAGAGTAATTTATAATGTAAAGAGGTTTAATCTTCTTAGTTAATTAGATTAATTTAGAAAATAAAGGTAATTTAGCATAATTTTGATAATTAAAAAGAGATTATGCTAATTACCATTGATAATCAACTAGAGTTCTTGCTCTCTAGTGATTTTTGAGTAGAGTTTCCCTCTATGTGAGAGAGAACTGGCCTGGTCTTCGAGTCTAAGTGAAAATGAGAGGCCTAGGGTCCTATTTATAGTTTTTTAGGCACACACAGGCTCTCTCTGGTTGCATTTGACAGTTCCTTGCTAGCCAAGCAGCCCCCATCCTCAAGAAGGTGCCATCTAATTCTAAATTAGTGCCTCGTAGCTCTTGTAATCTCCTTTCACATCTTGCCTGATTAAAAACATCAGCCCTGCTAAAATTTTTGGCTATTTTTTGCTATTTTTATAAATATTTGGGAGGCCTTAGTAAAAGTTTATGCTTAAATGATTACTGCAACCATCCAATTTTTCTTAGAAATTCAATTTACATTGAATCTTCCGCAAGGACTAGCGGGGTCAGTTTTTGTCCAAACTTAATTCTAAAAATTTCTAGCTTAAGATTCCAAAAATACCATTTTTAATTGCTTTTGAGATAGTGTTTTTACCTGCTTGTATGACCAAGGATTTCTCCTAAAGTTTTGAATTCATTCTCGGTAGCTAGAAAGGTGGAGATCTTACAATCACCTCAACTTAAGAATTTGAGATGCCCTCATCTGTTAGGTAAAGGCGATGTGTCTCATCGTACTTTGCCCGTGTCTGCCGGCCAGTGTCCAATCATCCACATTTATCTCCTTATTCTTTATACATACAAAGAATAAGGAGCTCTCACTTAATTCTCACATTGTGCTCATACAGTGAGATTTGGGAGCTCCACCCACATCCTGTGTACTCTCTCTCTCTCTCTCTCTCTCTCTCTCTCTCTCTCTCTCTCTCTCTCTCTCTCTCTCTCTCTCTCTCTCTCTCTCTCTCTCTCTCTCTCTCTCTCCCCTTCCCCTTCTCACTCTCTACACATGCACCGCATTCGTGCACTCACAATTGGTATCAGAGATTTGGTGACGCATGCGACGGCTTTGACGAGACGTAAGCGACGGAGCTCGGCTATGGCGGCTTGAGCTCGATGGCGGTGGATACGGCTCGACTGTGTCAAATCTCAGCTTACACATGTATATTTAGCTTGTGTAGAGCTTGTGCAGCAAGCCATTGCTAAATTTTGCAGAAAAAAGCAGGAACAAGAAGTGTTGCAGCTCGTTTTTACTGTTTATGGCTCCCGAAATAGTGTTTTTTTGCATATCCCTGTCACATGGACTCGGATGGATATGATCCAGGAGTATAGGTTGGGGTTTTAGCACATTTTGGACGCGATACTAATGTTCATTTTTTAAAATTCTGATGTGAATTACAGCAAGTGAAACAACAATAAGTTTATGCTCCATTTTTGGGCCGAAAACAGAAGTTTTTAGCATATCTCTCACACCGGACTCAGATACATACTATCAACAATCTCGACATATCAAGGTTTTGTAGTTTGATTCCTACAATGTAGAGAATGATGTGGTTTACATCTTTGGCTATGTATGGCACACTGTGGTGCCATTTGAGAGAGAATTCACCTTGTTTTTGTGTATGCAAGTGATACTTTGGGATGTGACTTTCGGATTGCTACACATCTAGAAGTGGTTTCATGCGCATTGGTTGACTGTGTGGGGCATTTCAGAGAGAATTTTTGGCACAGTTTTATGCAGTTTCATTCTATGTATAAATTATGCGCATACAATTTAACCTAGCCATAGCTTGCAGGTAGCAGGTTTATATGTTGTTGTATTTATATGTGGACAGGTACACGTCCATGGAGCTACTCGGTCAAGAGTGAGGCCAGTTTGCCAGGCTTTTGGCATTGCATGTAGACCATTTGTGGATTTTTCTACTGAGATAGTGTCTATTGTCATGCGTATTTGGTGATAATTTTTTTTGAGTTTTTGCTCAGTTTCTAGGGGAAACTCTACCGGATTTTTCCCAAAATTTCTCACCATGGTTTATGCGTATTTGTAGTTTTCTCTTTGATGGTTTAGTGTTCGAGTTGACTCCCACTTTGGTAGTTATCTATATTTTTTTGGCTTGCGATTTGTGTTGAGTTTTGACTCATTTTGCAAAGGAAATTCTGTTCGTTTTTCCCTGTCTTCTTACCATAAAGGTTTGTAGTGTTATGCCATCTTGTACAGTGGTTGACATATTCCCACTTTGACAGTGATTGAGTGTTTACTCTCACTTTTGAGAGGTTTTGTCAATTTGGACACGGTTTGGTGTTCTTGTACCCACTCTCGCAGGAGTGAGGATTTGTGTATGCTTGTGTGACTATAATATAGGGTAGTCATAGGTTTCACAGGTTTTTTGCAAGCAGTTTCTCCTGTAGGACGCATTTTGAGCTAGTTTGCTCTCTACTTGCATATATGGTTATGCGCTTTACGCTCGGTTGAGCAGTTTGTCCCAGTTTATGTTTGTAGAGTTTGCAATTTGTGGAGTTGTTTTATGCATATGTGAGCATTGTTTTTGATGCGATTGATCATGCTTTTGAGCATTGTTTGCCATAGTTTGTTTGTCATAGTTTTGGCATGGATATGGAGACACTTCAGGTTAGAGGCGGTTCTCGCTAAGGATCGCAACTGACATGTTGGTAGTGTGGCCACGATGGGCATATTAGGCATCATTGTTTCAGACATATGAGGTAGCGGAAGAGACAGAAGCAAGGTGCTACTATGAGGATAGATGCTAGAGAGTATGCATGTGATGGGCATGTCACTTTTGAGTCTAGATTGCCTTCATACTACTTTGTGTCTTGGGATAGCACATTGTCTACACGTTTTCTACTAGACGAGCATGCAGTTTTTTATGTGACACCACGTCGTGATTTGTTTTGCTCTTTCTCTAGTGGGAAACTTGGTTGTGTGCAGTTTGCTGATGGTTCAACATATGAAATAGAGGGTGGTGGAGATGTATGCATGTCTTTACCTAGCGGTGCATTTCTTACGCTACGAGATGTACGTTATGTATCAAGACTCAGCCAGAGTCTTATTTTAGTGCGTCAGATGCAGAGTAGTGGACAATGTGTACTGCTTAGAGAGAGATCATTTCAGATGCATAGGGGATCACTGGTGATAGCCAGAGGTGCTAGGACTAATCTGGTATACCCTTTGCATATTTTTGACACACGAGGTGGTGTAGTCTCTCTGTATTTGCAGCCATGTTTGGAGCAAGAGACAAGACGTGTCTCTTTTGCAATGTGCTGCATGGAGAGCAGGTTATGACTTTGTCTTGTGGTGACATTCACTCTCGGGTCTCGGTCACTTATCAGAAGCTTCCTATATCATGTGCATTCAAGAGGTTATTAATAATACCTCAATATACATACTATATTTACACTAGGTGCCTATTTAAAAAACCCCCACCCCCCTCTGTATGTATACATTTTGATACATTTTGATCTTTTAATAATCCTCTCCGGTTAATTCACGTGATAGCATACACATTCTAAAAAGTGACCGCCCCGGGCGTTCACGCAGACAATGGTATGTCTGGAGATGCACAACTTGGTCAGTCATCAGTTGAGGTGACATCAATTGAGCCAGAGACTGATGCATTGTTCTATGATGCGTTTTGAGACATTTTAGAGTGATAGTGTCCTTCAGACAGCTGTGTATGATTGCGGTGGTGTTGATTTTTTGGTTTTGTAGTTATTCTCAACAGATATGTTTTTGCTAGACAATAGTGACATGGTGATGCATAGTCATGTGGTTCCTGTGATGAGGATGCATATGACACTGAGGTTGCTGATAGGGATAGTTTGACACACATAGTGCACATTTCTTTGGATTTCGGGTCTCTCATGTCTGACCATTTGGTCTTGAGACATGATCTTGCTTATGCAGTTGGTGCATTTGCAGTGGGAGTTGTCATCATGCAATGACTGACACTGTCATTGTGCATTGTGGATCCATGTAGGACGTCACTCGATACCTGCATCAGGAGTGTCATTGTAGCTCTAGCCCTAGTGGTATGCATGTTGCATCTACACTAGAGCGGTTACAGAGTGAGCCAGTAGGCATAGGTTCAAAGCCGTCTTCTCTCACGTCTTTTATATTCTAGTTATAGGCTAGTCTTCTCACCACTTATCAGCACACAACCTTTAGTGGGATAATGTTAGGTAAAGGCGTTGTGCCTCACCATGCTTTGCCCGTGTTTTCCGGTCAATGTTCGGCCACCCAATTTATCAGCTTATTCTTTATACATACATGTGTACTCTCTCTCTCTCTCTCTCTCTCTCTCTCTCTCTCTCTCTCTCTCTCTCTCTCTCTCTCTCTCTCTCTCTCTCTCTCTCTCTCTCTCTCTCTCTCTCTCTCCCCCTCTTCTCACTCTCTGCACACGCACTGCATTCATGTTGAGATGTCGAGATCTCCATGAGCTGGCACTCTTGGTAGGCCTTGGTGACTGTTGGCCACATTTACATCACCGACACGGTTGGTGACCGACATGGCGTATCCTCAGCATGGATTCTACAGTTGGCATATCTATCTAGCTATCATAACTACTTAGCGGGTCCACATTATGGACCGCATCTCTCTTTTGGCTTTACTACTTATGTAGTCAGTTTTTGGAGGGCTTCAATAGTTTTAGGTTCAGACGATGATGTTGTTGCTGCAACATTAGAAGGGCTTGGAACATAATACAAAAACTTCAAGTCCTCTATGAATACTAGAGAAGATGTTCCTGACTTTACATAATTGACAACCGTGTTAATTTGTGAAGAGAAGAGTCTTGGTCTTGGTGCATCCTCTTCTCAGAGCAATTTTAGTTTTGATCAGCAAGCCTTCTATTCAAATAGAAGCACAGGCAGAGGTCGTGGCACAGGTGGTGGTCGCGGCGGTCAATATTAGAACTGGCACCAAAATCAGAGTCAAGGTCGTGGAAGAGGAAGACAAAATTATAGAGGCAGGGGGAGAGGTGGAAATTAGAATGCAAACAGAGATCAAAATAATGCATCTCATGTTGAATGTTGGACATGTGGTGAGCAGGGTCACTACTCAAATGAATGTCCAACAACACGAAGGAGGCCAAATGACAAAGGTAGAGGGAGAAGGCAGCAAAAAAATTATGTTGCAACAAACAAGAACAACAATGATGATGATCGGTCCAAGCAGTTATTTGTTATGCAGCATATGGTAAATGCTATGACTGCAGATGTACATGCCAGTGACAATGTATGGTATGTGGATTCACGTGCTTCTACCCACATGACATCCCACAGTGAGTGGTTCAAAGAGATGAAGCAACTAGATGAACCAGGTTATGTAGAAACAGGTGATGGTTCAACTCATCCTATTGCACATTTTGGAAAAGTTCCCTTGCAAATGCAAGATGGTAAAATGAAGTACTTGGCTGATGTGCTTCATGTTCCAAATATTACAAAGAATCTTGTTTCAGTTGGGCAAATGATCGAACAGGGATTGCAAGTCCGGTTTTATCCAGATGGTTGCTATGTGGAAGACTACAAGAATGACTGAAAGTTGATTACAGAAGGAAAACGTGTTGGCAGGATGTTTACTTTGGATGTGAATATGCCTACGGTAAAAGTTGCTATGTTTTCACAAGGTGCAGGTATTGTGACCGATGTAGATATATGGCATAAACGCATTGGTCATGTAAATGAGCAGCGATTGTGCTCTATAAAATCAAAACAGATTGTTGCAGGTTTGCCAAAGTTTAAGGTTGATGGCATGCATAAAGTATGTGAGGCATGTCAATTTGGTAAGCAGCCACATAATCCCTTTTCACAAGAACATAATGTATGTAAGAGGCCACTTGAGGTGGTACATACAATGTATGGGGCCCAACAAAGACTACCAGAATTCATGGAAGCAGGTACTATGTGTCATTCATTGATGACCATACTAGATAAGTGTGGGTCTATTTTATGAAGCAGAAGAGAAAAGTATGTGATCATTTCAAAATCTTCAAAGCTTCTATTGAAAAGGAAACAGGTGAACAGGTAAATACACTAAGATCAGATGGAGGGGGAGAATACTTCTCCAAAGAGTTTTCTGATTTTTTGCAAAAAAATGGTATACACAGGCAGTCTCATTTACTTGACTATCACGCGGCCAGATTTGAGCTATACAATGGGACTTCAGAGTTAGTTTATGCGGCTTCCACGGAAGCCGCACTTGGATGCAGTGCACCATACATTACGCTATGTGAGGGCTACATTGGACCATGCACTGTTTTATGCTACAGATGTTTTAGTGGAGTTGCATGGTTACACAGATGCAGATTGGACTGGTAGAACCACTGATATCGACGGTCTACTAGCAGGTTTATGTTTTAGACTTGGGAGTGCTATCATCACTTGGAGTAGCAAGAAGCATCCCATAGTTGCCTTGTCTAGTACAAAGGCTGAGGATAGAGGTGTTGCAGTTGCAGCATGTGAGGTAGCTTGGTTATGCAAGCTACTTATGGATTTGAAGCTGCAGGTGGACAAAGAGGTTGTCATTTACTGTGACAACCTTAGCAGTATTCCGTTGCTTAGGAACCCAATATTTCATGCGTGGACCAAGAACATAGAGGTCCATTACCATTTTGTTCAAGATCAGGTTTTGGCGAGCGACATCGACTTGGTTTACGTCAGCACAGAGGAGCAGGTAGCGGATATCTTCACCAAGGCCCTGGGAGCTGAGAAGCTCCGTCGTTTTCAGACTATGCTTGGGGTCCTTCAGTTGGCGTCGAGCTCGAGGGGGAGTGTTGAGATGTCGAGCTCTCCATGAGCTAGCACTCTTGGTAGTCCTTGGTGACCGTTGGCCACATTTACATCACCGACACAGTTGGTGACCGACATGGTGTATCCTCGGCAGGGATTCTACAGCTGGTATATCTATCTAGCCAGCACAACTACTTATTAGCAGGTTCACATTATGGACCGCATCTCTCTTTTGTTTGTACTACTTATGTAGTTAGTTTTTCATTATGTATATACACACTCATTTTGTGAAGTAGATGAAGAAGAAAGTTCAGCCCTTTACCGTGTGTATCTTCTTCTCTGTGTGTGTTTGTGTGTAGCTTGAGAGAAGGTCTCTCTCTTCTCTCCTCTTTCTTTTCAATTCGCGCACTCACATCATCTCAACCAAAATTGGGAAAGTCTTTGAGAAGAGAGGTTTCATCTTCCCAAGTGTCATCTTCAGTGGGATAATCTTTCCACTTTACCAAATGTTTCCTGGTTACTCTATTTTTAAGAGTTCTTTCTCTAGTTTCCAGGATACAATCTGGTTGAAGTTCCATCACACCTTGCTTTTGAATTATAATCTGTTCAATAATGCACAGATAGTACTTCTTTCAAAAAAACTGGATAACCCCTACCAAGGATGTACACATGACCTTCAATTTCTTTGGGTTTTTGGTCATCCTTTATAGTGGTGGTTGTTTACAACAACCCGCTAATAACAATCCTCATCAATCTTCACGAAAATCCCTTAATAGGTAATACTTAAGTGAATTTTTTGGCAAATTGAGCCATATTTCTAACTATATTTACTATATTTTCTTGATAAATCTAACATATTTTTTTGGGTTTCACTCTGCTCTCATCTAGTTGTACTAAATTCCTAACTAGCTCAAGGCTAAGTTGACATACTTTTTCGGAATAGTGGTCCAGCTTCCTCATCAAAAGGGCTACTTCATGTAATTGAAGAAATAACATTTTTCCTATGTTGAAGTTACTCAAAATGTAAACGCTAACAAGACTGAAGCCCTTGACATATGAGTACGTCGATTGGACGAGGCTCGGTATGGGCTCGCCCTATAAAAGATGGTCTTTCTCTATCACACATGATCGTGGTCACTCGAGTGTGGGTGTCATCTCATGTCTAGCGGTACCCTCCCTAATATTGGCAATCCCTTCCCATTGTCCAGCACTCACCTGCAGGTGCACGTGATTCTTTAACGTACTGAACTTTTGGACTCTTTTAAAGTCTCGATGAGGATAGTCCATCCAGGGTTGATCAAACCCCTTATATAGGGCGCCAATATGCCATGCAAGACATGCGTCTAGAGAGTATTGAAGAAAGATTTGTCTCTTTGTCTCTCTCTCTTTCTTTTTCTTTTTAATTTTCCTTTCAAGTGGCCTGAGTAGCAGGCAAAAGTCAATTTATTTCCAGCTCCATTTCACATAGACTTGTTCAAATACACATGTTTTATGTATGCTTATTAAAAAACTAAAGTGGAAAACTTTAATGCCTAGTTTACTTGGCAGCTTGTACTAGTCTACACCAAGCATGGCCTGCAAAATGATGATCGTGGTTTTGGCGCTACTGGCAATAAGCAGTACTGCTGCCGTCAGTCGCGAAGGTGAGTGTTGAATGCGCCTCCAGGCTTGTGACTGAGCAACACGGTAGGCAGTAGCTTGAACGCACCAGTCAACCCGACAAATGGGTACTAGCGACCTACCCTGTGGGTGCCGGCCTTTTTGGTGGAAGATCAAGACACCTTTTAATCAATCAGATTGCAGTCAGGTCTTGATACACAGCACTTGGTGGCTCTGTAAGACGAGGGTGCCAGATGCAATGCTGCAGTCAGGTCTTGATATCAAGCACTTGGCGGCTTTGTAAGATGAGGGTGCTAGATGCAAAGCTAAAGCCAAAATTTCCCAATTTCCACAAGAAGCCTGCCTGTAGCCATCCAAGACGGCGTGGATGGCTATAGGCAATTGGTACTAAGAATGAAATTTCCAATAAAAACCTACCTCTAGCCATCCACGCCGGCGTGGATGGTTAGAGGCAGTTGCATTTTCTACCAAAATATTAAGTATCATCCGTTTCATTTCCATGGTTCAAACCATATAACAGACTTATTGAATTTTTTAGTGCATGAAGACTTGATCCCTCTTAATATTCTAATGTAGTTTTCTTAGGTCCCTGTCACACACGGGCGGCGGATAGGATAGTAAAAATAAAATTTGGGTGCCTTGCTTGTCACATAGGGCGGACAGAGTTCATATTTATACTTTCCAATATATTGGACACCCAATATCCGTAACCCAGGTGGTAGATAATCCGCGATTGACGGTTGCTATTTCGAGTTCAAATCCCGTGACTGCACCTCCCGCCACTTCTTTTGCAGACGTCTGCCACGAGTCAAGATGGGAGAGGGGTCTGCCCCGGTGCTGATCGTAGAGCAGTGGACATATTCTCTATCCAACCGTCTTTTGCCACGACATCCCCACTCTAGTCCGGGCGGATGTGTCTAACAGGGGCCTTATTTAGAGTACTTTCGTATGGAACAAGACCATCATTTTTTTCACTTGAGCGGTTGCGAACAATATTAGTCGGCTTGCATAAAGTGCCATACAAAAATGTTGTTATCCTTTGATTTCATTAGAAAGGATGGCATCATAGAGAGAGGATATAATTTTGCCGACAGAGATGGCTAAAGACACAGCAACATAGGAAATTATTTTTGACATACATCAAAAATTACAAATTAAACTTAATTTTAATGCCCTAAGTTGGCCTATGATGGCTATCTTCTACCATAAAAAACTGCACATAGGTATTAACGGTACCTTGAAAGGTTGCTAGTTCTCTTCACCCAAAAACCAAAGCTAGTGCGCACAATCTCTTTTCTTTGTCACCTTCCATTGCATGTTTCCATCTGTGTCTCCATGGACGGCTACAAGCAATACAAAAAGATGCAAATAGGAACTTTTAAAAAAAATTATGAGAAACCATGCATTGTTGCTCTCAAATATCTAGATAGAGAAATGTGACATGCTCTCTTTTCATTGTATAAAACACAAAACTAACTAGACAGATGAATCTCCATGGGCATGTGTCATTGCAACATGCAGCGGGTTGTTCATTCCAATTTTTGAATTAAGTATATACTGATAGGAAAATACATAGTTTGATTATAATGAAGACATTGCCCTTGATTTGTTGCAAACATGATGCACTAAGGTGGGTGGCAAAGTATACTCCATTAGCCTTGATTATTGGTCATTTCATTATGGTTCTTCTCCATATTTCTTTTGGCTATCTTGATTTCTTGGGTGACTGCACCGAGTAAAGCATGTTTTTACTTTTATTGAAAATTCAATCAATACCGATGATAAAAACAATTTCAAGCTATGGTCATTGTTTTTGTGTTTGTAGTGCTTTGTGATCTTCATGGGACATAGGTGACATGTGAGTCTACTTGATTTCACTCAGCAGAGGAAGCAACTTTCCAAGATCTTGGAAGTATGACCAATTGATTCATTTATGTGACACGAAATACTTAGTTTAGCTCTGACTAGACATCTTTCAGTTGAGAAAGTTAGGGAGAAGCCCAACTCTCTCTCTCTCTCTCTCTCTCTCTCTCTCTCTCTCTCTCTCTCTCTCTCTCTCTCTCTCTCTCTCTCTCTCTCTCTCTCTCTCTCTCTCTCTCTCTCTCTCTCTCTCTCTCTCTCTCTCTCTCATTCTCATTTCTTGCTCGGTTATTTCCTTGCTCGGAAATATTTTCTCGCCATGTGGTAGGACTCCTGAGGACCTTAATTATTTCATAAGGACCACAATACCTGGGACTAAGAATTTTGAATTTTCACAGAGATAGGTTGCTTCTTTTTGACGGACTCAAAGAAAAATCTTGTCTCCTTGTTTAAAGATCCGATCGGATCGCTTTGGTCTGCATAATGCTTTTGACGATCCTTAGCCGCCTGAATATCTTGTTGTATGGCTTTGGTGTGGGCTCTCATTTCCTTCAGCATTTTCTTTGAGGCTTCTACCCTTATAGTAGGGTGAAAAAAGTTCAATGGTGATATGCATTCATGCCCATATAGAGCATTAAAAGGTGACATCCCAATGCTTTTATGGAAAGAGGAGTTATAGGCAAACTCTACCTAGGGAAGAAATTGAATCCACTTACGGGGTTCTCTACTACTGGCAATAAGCTTGAGGGATATCTTCACAATTACTTGGTTTACCTATTCTGTTCGTCCGTCTGTCTGAGGATGATATGCTGAGCTGAAACATAATTGTGTTCCTAAAGCTTCAAATAGAGCCTTCCAAAACTTGGAAGTGAACTTTGCATCCCTGTCACATCACTGATAATTCTCTTTGGAAGCCGATGTAGTTTAAAGATCTCTTTAAAAAAGATCCTGCTTATATCTGAGGCGATATAAGTGGTTTTTACTGATATTATATGAGATGCTTTAATAAGCATATCCACGACTACCATTAGGGAGTCATACCCTCCTTGAACTGTGAGAACGCCTGTGACAAAATCCATGCTAATGAATCCCCACTTCATTTGCGGTATGTCTAAGGGTTGCAGCTTTCCTGACATCATCACTCGTTCAACCTTGTTTCTTTGACAAGAGAGGCATTGTATGATGTATCAAAGTACATCCCTCTTCATTCTGGTCCCAAAGCAGCTTTTCCTCAAGGTATTAAGAGTTTTTTCAAATGCAAGGTGTCCTGATACTGGAATATCATGACCTTCATGAAGAATTAACTGCTTTAGGGAGGTATCCTTATGAATGTAAAGTCTATGTCTATAGTAAAGAAGGCCATCCTCCATAGAATGTTCCCTTGCTAGGACTTTTTCTTTTTTGTTGCATCTTCTTGGCTCAGAATTTGAATGATTTGAAGATAGGCTTCATCTTTTTGTAAGCATTCCCTTGCCTTATCCAATATTGGGTTGTTGGCCATGGAGATGGCTCCAAGGAAGTCATTTCTGCTAAGGGCATCGACAGCCACATTTTCCTTTTCTGGTTTGTATTTTATTTGGAAACTATATCCCTAAAGAAGTTCTATCCAGCATCTTTGTCTCATAATAAGGGTTAGTTGGGAAAAAATCCATTTTAGACTCTGGTGATCAGTGATCAACAGCAATTTGCATCCCAATAGATAATGTCTCCATAAACTTAAGGGCATGTATAACAGCTAATAATTCCAAGTCATGAGTTGGATAGTTCAATTCTTGAAGCCTTAATTTTCTAGAAGTTTAGGCAATGAGTCGGCCTTCCTGTGTTAAGACTCCTCCTACAGCGAGTCCACTTGCATTTGTTACCACCTCAAAATATTGAGTAAAATTGGGTAGCTTGAGTACCGAAGCGGAGGTGAGGTATTGTTTCGGTTGTTGGAAACAATATTCTTGTTCTCCCTCCCATGTAAGAATAGAGGATTTCTTGAGTAGCTGAGTCGAGGGTGTAGCAATGAGTGCATAATCTTTGATGAATATTTTATACCACCCTGTAATACCTAGAAACCCTCTAATTTCACTCATAGTTCTGGGTTGTGGCCATTCTATATTGCCCCTAACCTTTACAGGGTCCAATGAGATCCCCTTAGAAGATATGATAAATCCAAGATAGCTGACTTCAGGAGTGAAAAAGACACATTTGCTCATATTGGCGTATAATTGATGTTGTCAAAGAATACGCATACATGTTCCTCATGCTCCTTAGCATCTTTAGAATATACCAATATATCATCGAAGAATACCAGAACAAAATCATCCAACTATTCTTGAAATATATCCTGCATGAGCTGATTAAAAGTTGTTGGTGCATTTGTAAGGCCAAAGGGCATGACTATGAACTCATAGTGCCCATATCGAGTGTTGAATGCAATCTTATATATGTTTGCTTCTTTGATCTGGAGTTGATGATACCCTGACCTGAGATCAATTTTTGTGAACATTTCGGCCCCTTGCAATCCGTCCAGAAGTTTGTATATGCGAGGGATAGTATACTTGTTCTTTATGGATACTTGAGTAAGGCCTCATTAATATATGCAGAGGTTTAAGGGTCCATCCTTCTTTTTTTGGAACAAAATAGGTGCTCCCTAGGGAGAAATTCTTGGTCGGATGAACCCTTGCTCGATTAGTTGTCAAAGATATTCTTTGTGTTCTATGGCTTTGGGTAGAGACATTTTGTAAGGTCTTTTGGAAATAGGTTCACTACCTGGAAACGTTTCTATCTCGTGGTCTATGTCCCTTGGGGGAGGTAAATTTGAGAGGTCCTCTTTGGAAACACATATGAAAATTTCTTAAGCCACTCCGAAGGTTGGTTGGCCTATGAATCTTTGGCTTTGTTTAGTTTGACCATGAAGATTTGTTGTCCCTTACGTAGACCTTTAATAAGTCTACTAGCCTTAGCTAGATGGGTTTTTGGCTTCCCATTACATCCCTAAACTAAAATTTCCTCCCTAACTCGTTCCAAAAGGATAAACTACCCTCGGCAAAGTGAATGTGTGCTTGATTTTTGATTAGCCAATCCATTCCCAAGATACCATCATAGATTCCAAGAAGTAGGGTACGGAAGTAAGATGAGGTAGAAACTCCTCCTAATTCAAATTCTACTTTTCCGATTGAATGTTGAGAAAAGACTTCTTTTTCATTTGCTAATTCCACTACCATTTGATTGACTATGTACTGATTAAAATTAATTTTCCTTAAACATTTTGGAGAAAGAAAAGAATGGGTGCTACCAAAATCTATAAGTAAGTCAAAATTTTCACCTTGTCGGTTTGCAGTAGTTTGAATGATCGCATATTACTGGTGCACTCCAGAATTGTCAATTGCGGCAAACAAGGTTGCTCTTTCATCTTCCTCATTCATTAGAGTAGGCTCTCCTACTGCTGCAGAAGCTTGGGCTCCTCTTTCACTTCCTCTTCCTCTTCCCTTGCCACGTCCTCTATCTCTTCCTCCTGTTTGTAAGTTACCTTGGTTGACTTGAGGTTGGCGGTTAGGCCTAGTCGTAGCTCTAGGGTCTAAATCTTGGGAACAATTGCGCTTGTAGTGTCCCATCTGACCGCATACATAATATTTTGTCATAAAATCTAATATCTAACCAACCCAAAATATTTTCTCATATTAAATTTATCATTTAATAAACGGGAATAAGGGTTAGAATATAGACACGTGCTTATGGATTTGTCTCAACACGGGACCAAGGTTAAAGGGGTCAAAATGAGAGATGGTATGCTAAAGAGCAATGCTACCTAGTGGAGTTTAAAGACCTTAGGGTTAGCTTCATTAAAGACATCCAAAAGTTAGGGTTAAAAAGTCATTTGAAGCTAGAGTTGATCTTGAGGGGAAACCCTACCCAAGCATGAAGTGTCGGCTTGCTAAGTACAATGCTTAAAATGTTAATTGTGGGAACCTTGCCCAAAGCTTGAGGTGATTTTTGTGAAGTGACTAAGGTTCTTTAAATGTTCAATACAAAGATAATAAACTCTCAAGAAGTGTCAACGGTTCCTATGCTTGATTGACTATGTGCTTGAAGTATTCAATTCAAACCAAATGACTTAAGAAGCATAAAAGACACATGTTCAAATGATCCTCCACATGTGGCCCTCATGATGTGCCTGAATCCTATTGGATAGGTTTTAAAGGGGTCCAATGAGAATTTAAATGCATAAAAATAAATAACCAAGTTCTTTCTCTCAAAGAGGAAAAAGAGGACACATTTCCAAATGAAATAATTAAATAATACAAGAGAGAGAGAGAGAGGTGGATCAAGCATGAGAGAGGGGTATACTCTCCCACACAGACATACACACCCATTCTCTCATTGTTTCGAGTGCAAAGTGCAAGAGCTCCATCGCCTTCTCCAAGCTTGTTGGGAAGTGGAGAGCCTATGCCAACACTCTTGGGTATGGAATGCAAATCCAACCAAGAGCCATGCTTCAATGCTTGCTTAAGCTTACCATCTTCTTCATCTTCATTACTATGCTATTATGCTATGCTAATCAAGAAAAGTGATGGTGATAAGTGAGGAACTATTTCTTTCTCCTATGGATGATTCTTCTTCCTCTTCCCTACCCTCATTCCCCTCTTTCTCTCTCCACCTTCGAAGGTGTTTGAGGCCTTGGGACTGAGGCTTGGGATAGGTAATAATTTTTGCAAAGTTTATGGTATGCTTGTGATGCATGAAGATTTCCATCTTCATTGCATCACCTAGGTCACAAGGAACACAAAGATTGTAATGTATTAATTCTCTGTTGATGGGAGAATCTATAATACAAACGCCTTTTGGAGGGGGGACCGGCTCCAAGTAAGTCCGGTCCTCAACTATTTTCATGTTCTCTAATACTCTTTGTCTTGCAAAAGTATGTTCGTGCCAAGTTAATTAATAACTATGTTTATGTTGCTACCATCAATTAAGTTCACCCTCTATGTTCTCAAAGTAATCTCACAAAAATGCTCACTTGAATTCTCTTAATTCCACTATTCTCAAAGTTCATAGCCATTTCCATTACATTGGTATCAGAGTATTTGGTTTCTCTTTTCTTGCTTAAGAAGAGAGGTCCTTAAGTAGCCTATTAATGGTTGATTTTGTTAATTATACTAGGGTAAGTGGGACTGGGATCTGTTATCAGTTTTGTTGAGCCCACTATGTGGGATATGGTGTACACCTCGTGAAATTTGGTCTTAATAATGGGGTCTTTTTAGACTTGCCTACAGATTTACCATTATTGAGCCATCAGAATTCTACCAAAAGGAGCTATTCCTCGGCAATTCTTCTATGTTAGACCCACCCTACTACACTGTATGATTAACAAATTTGAGCCGTGGGTGTAGATACTTAAGTGCTTATTTTCAAAGGCTAAGAGGAGTAGAAACTAAGGTTTTGAATTGCCAAAGAATACACTAAGTAAACACATAAGTATAATTAGCATGGCTGATAATAACCAAGAGAGTAGAATGAACATTGATAACTTTGATTTTTCATATGAAGGTGCTAATGATGATTCCCCCATGTTTATTAATTATCTTGTTACTAGGTTGCATCAAGCTATGGACAACCCTACTTTGCAAGCTGAAGTTACTCAAAAAATTTGTGCTTATGGGATTTCCCTTCCTCTACCAAAGGAGAGAGAGCTTAGAAGGCCTCTTGATGAGGACCCCAAAAGAAGACTCTCTCCCATACAAGAGGAGGAATCCAAAGATTAAGAAAGCAATGAGTCCATAAGTTCCTCTAAAGATGTGGCTCCACAAAGACAGCGGTCTAGAGATGATCGCCAACTCCTCCCATGAGGAAACCGTCAACACACAGTCCTTCTCCTTGTCACTCCAAAAGGGAAGAGAGAAAACAAAGGAAGAAAAGGTCACCCTCTTCTCCTTCTTCTTCACCTTCCTCCTCTTTTGAAAAAATCTATGGCTATTCTCCTAGATAATACAAAAGGGGAGGACATTGCAAATCATACCCTACATGGCAAAGATCACAAAATCTCAAGAAGTTCAAAGAGGGAGGAAAGAGTATCTCTTTTCTCACCTATGATGGCACCTTTGGTGCCACCGACAAAGTATTGGCCTTCATCCAACAATTTGATGCGGCCTTTGGAGACGAGGGCTTCACGGAGTCCTCCAAGCTACACAATGTAGCTATGCACTTCCAAAAATAGGCTCGTCAATGGTGGGCTAGCCTTCATGGCAACGATGAAGCCCCAAAGACATGGAAATCTTTACGAGTTTCCATCATGAAGCAATTCCTTGCAAGCGATGCAAAGGACAAAGTAACTACCATGGCACAGTTTGAATCTTCTCTCACACGAGCCTATTCACAAATATGTGGACAAGTTTTGGGATTTACATCTCAAGGCTACTATCTTCAAAAAGATAGACTTTGCCGAGCAAAAGCAACAATTTTGTGTGGGATTACCTGAAGAAGTGGCCGAGTATGTCAACTCTCAATGGCCTAGTTCTATCACCCAAGTAATCCACCACACCATGGTTGCTTCCCGCATCAATTTCCAAGAAGGGGCTAGACAGAATGTCAAAACCATGGAAAACAAAGACAAAAATGGTGCAAAGGGGAAAACCAATGGCCAAAATTCTTCCCAGGCACGTCCTACAACAACAACAACAAGAGGTCTAAGGAGAAGGGAGTTTACAAAGGTAAAAATACACTCTCTCATGAAGAGCTGTAAGCTTTTCGAAAGGACCATTTGTGTTTTAAGTGTGGGGAGCAAGGACATGGCTATCATTCTTGCCCCAAAACAAATGCTCGCAATGAGACTCCTAGGGTTTCCACCGTCGAAGCTCCAAAAGAGGATGCTCATTGCAAATAATCATCTCTCTCCTATGCTTGGGGAAAGGTAAGGGAGCATGATGCTTTCATCTTGTTTGACCCGGGCTCTACTCACAACTTCATATCAATGGAGTTGGCCACCAAGTTGGGCATTCAAGCTTTCAAGATGGGAGATATTGTTATGGATGACACAGCTTTCAAGGGACAGCAAGCCTCCGTTACTCCTTTGATTGGGAAGTTGAGGCTTCATGCCCAAAGCTATGTCAACAAAGAATATTTTTTCATCTCTCCTCTCCAACATGAGGATGCTATCCTAGGGGCACCATGGTTTGATCACATGGCTACCAACATGAAGTTACTTGAAAGGAGAATCTACCTCACATATAGGGAAAAGAACATGTATGTAGATGCTAATGAGTCTAGTCGTACTATACCACTTGTAAGTTCACCAACTTTTGATAAGCCAATGAAAAGCTCAATTTCTACGTACATGATTTGTGTCAAAGAATCTGACGCTTTTGATTTATCAAATGAAAATGGTAGGAATCAAGAAGAGTTAGACGTCTACTTTTCTAAATGGATTCAAAGATGTTTTCATCGATGATATCCCTATGGACTTACCTCCAAAAGGAGGCGATGATGACCATCAAATTGAGCTCCTACCAGGAAGCTCACCACCTAGCAAGCCTCCTTATCAAGTTTCCCAAGCTCAAAAAGAGGAGATCATGAGGCAAGTACAAGAATTGGTAGACAAAGGTATGGTGAGGCCTAGCTCCTCTCCCTTTTGTTCTCCAATCCTTTTAGTGCAAAAGAAAGATGGTACATACCGCATGTGTGTGGATTATCGAGCACTAAACCATATCACTATCAAAAATAAATTTCCCGTGCCTCACGTGGAAGATCTATTTGATAAGCTACATGGCTCTACCTCCTTCAATAGGAATGACCTTAAAAGTGGCTATCATCAAATAAGGATAGTGGATGAAGTTATCCTAAAGACCGCATTGTGTACAACGTTTGGTATTTATGAATATCTAGTCATGCCTTTTGGCTTGACCAATGCACCTACCACATTCAATCGTTTGATGGAGAAAATATTTAGACCCTACTGCAAGTTCACTGGAGTGTTCTTTGATGATATCATTATCTACTCCAAGGGCTTGGAGGAACACAAGCAACATCTCTAAGTGATTTTTCAAGCATTGAGGGAGAACAAGCTTTTTCTCAAGCAAAAGAAAAGCCAATTTTTCCTTCAAGAGATTCAATACTTAGGTCATATTATTTCTCAGAATGGTATCCGTATGGATCCATCAAAGTTAGAGGTAATAAAAGCATGGCCTAATCCAAGGAATCTACACGAACTAAGAAGCTTTATTGGTACGTGTGCATACTATAGACGCTTCGTAGCAAAATTTTCTCAAATAGAAGGACCATTACATGACTTAACAAAGAAGAACGTTAAGTATTCATGGACTGCTAAGGAGAAAAATGCGTTTGACAAGCTCAAAGAGAATCTTACCTCTCAACCAGCTCTCATGCTTTCGGATCTGTCAAAGCCATTTGAGGTCCAATGTGATGCTTGTGGTGATTGCCTTGGAGAAGTCTTGCTTCAAGAAGGGCATGCCATACCATATGAAAGCCGAAGGCTCGATACGGATGAATGGGCATTTATGAGAAAGAGAATTTAGGTATTCTACATGCCCTAGACACATGGAAGAACTATTGATTGGAAACTCCATTCATTTTACGGACATACCACCAAAGTCTCAAGTACTTCATGACGCAAACCAAGCTTTCCGACAAACAAATGAGGTGGAAAAATTTTCTTTTGTAATTTTATCTTTATATCGCTCACATTGCTGGTAAGCACAATCAAGTGGCCGATGCACTTTCACGACAACCAAAAGTCAATGTGGTGGCTATAGCAACTCACAATGATCTATCTTCTATGATAGATGAGTATGCTACTAACCCTGACTTTAAAGATGTAATGTCGGCCCTTGCTTTGGATAAAAAGAGGAACCATTCACCTTGCAGGGTGGTTATCTTGTCCATGGCAATAGGCTACGTGTTACCCACTCCCTTCGTGAGAAAGTCATGTATGAATCCCATGCTCCTCCCTATGCGGGGCATAGAGGCATTCAATCTACTCTTCGAGGAGTAGAGACATACTACTATTGGCCTACCATGAAAGTGGACATACAAGAGTATGTTGCAAAATGTGTGGTATGCCAAAATACTAAGTATGATAGAGGGAAGAAACCTAGATTACTCCAGCCATTTCCAATCCCTAATTCACAAAGAATCCCAATCTCCGAGCGAGCAAATCCGAGCGAGCACTAAGACGAGCAAACAAATACAAAGACATTGAAAACATTTAGACACATATTTGTTGATGACCAATGGTTTTCAAGGAAAACCCAAAGGATTCATATAGCAAGCAAATCCAAGTGAGCACTAAATCGAGCAAAGACATTGAAAATATTTAGACATATTTTTTGATGACCAATAGTTTCCAAGGAAATAAATTGGTAGTTTACCATGCCTTTGACGAGGTAAACCCATATGATTTAGAACTATATTGTTGTATAAGGTAAAGCCAATATATTCAAAACCATGAACTCTCTTACCACAGTTGTTGGTAGTGAATGCAAAGACAGTGTAGACATTCAAACACAGTGCTATTGATGACCTATAATTTTTAAGAAAATATAGTCAAGAGCATACTAAGTAACTGAACTCAAGCAATTCCTTACACGCAATTCCTTACACGGTAAAGCCAAAAGATGCAAAAATTGTCAACTCCTAGGATAAAAGCTGATAGTAAATCCAAATGTCGACAAAAAACGACCACAATATACTAAATACATGGAAAGTTTATGTGTTCGAAGCCTTATATGTTTGACGTATCCCAAAAATTCAAAATTGCAACCTAAAAACTCCTAAGATGGTGATTGATAGTTAACGTAAATGCCCACAAAAAACTACTGCAACGAGCAAATCTGAGTGAGCACTAAATCGAGCAAAGACATTGAAAACATTTAGACACATATTTGTTGATGACCAATAGTTTCCAAGGAAATAAATTAATAGTTTATCGTGCCTCTTACGAGGTAAACCCATATGATTTAGAACTGTGTTGTCGTACAAGGTAAAGCCAATATATTCAAAACCATGAACTCCCTTACCATGATTGTTGGTAAAGAATGAAAAAACAGTGTAGACATTTAAACACATTGCTATTGACGACCTATAATTTTTAACCAAATATAGTCGAGAGCATACTAAGGAACTGAACTCACGCAATTCCTTACAAGGCAAAGCCAAAAGATGCAAAAATTATCAACTCCCAGGATAGAAGCTGGTAGTAAATCCAAATGCCAACAAAAAACGACAACAATATATTAAATACATGGAAAGTTTATGTGTTCGAAGCCTTACGTTCGACATTTCCCAAAAATTTCAAAATTGCAACCTAAAAACTCCTAGGATGGTGATTGATAGTTAACGTAAATGCCCACAAAAAACTACTGCAATGGTGTGCAGTATATAATTTGAACATCATGTTATGTAAGTATCCTAAGGACGCACAGCTGCCCTAGTGCCCCCCAGAGCTTGGAAAATTTTTACCTTGGATAAAGCAGCATGGTGCATGAACTCATGGGCATGTGAGTCTAACCCAAGAATATGAAGAAATACATAGTACATGTGTTTGCACGGCACGTAGGTCTGTTTTTTTTATTCTCTCTTTTGGAAGTCCTCGCATGTGCATCGTGGAAAATGAGAGATTGTCACTGAGTATGTTATCCCCTTTGCCTTGGACCCCTCTGTACTGACATAGAAAACATGTGTTTCATTGCACACAATAATCACTTCTTTCACCAATTTTGCTTCAAGTGTGCTCCCCAAAGAAATCCTTGTATGAAAATCTTTTGTCAGCTTTGATCTCCACTTAACAATCTTCCCATTCCTATACCTAGGACGGAAGGCATTGGGAACACTATTTCTTGATCGAAAACCACTACCTAAATTGGTAGCTTTTGTTGTCGATTGAAGGAAAAATCCATTTGCTTGCAAGTGCTCCACCTCAACTGGAAACAATTGTGTTCCCTGCGTTATAGGCCAAACACCTGGTGCTGGCTCTGGAGCCCCTATAATCATTTCATGTATCCACCATGTATGCATGTTATTGGAGTTGAAAAACCACACAAAACCTTCCACTAAACCACCTGGATTTGAACCAGAGGCAGGATACTTTCTGCGTCCCCAAAAGCATGGAGCAGCAGTTCCACGTGTGACATCGTCATTCCCTTCATTGATGTATCATGCACACACTCTGATTATCAACCATCCCAAAGCAATTCATCTTTCGACCAGTCTCAGTTCTTCTTATAGCCCAAAGTGTCTTTGGAACATTAACCTCGTGGCAATATTTGCCAACTCCACAGCTAGTCTCTGGATGCACATCTGCCCTACAACCGGCTCTGTAACTGTCACAAATTCTGGTCTATGACTGTCTTCATCAAGCAGCTCTCTGCATCAACAAATGTTGGTCGCTTCTTCTTAACACTCTTCTCTCGCAAGGGAGCTCTATTCATTTCAGGGCTTTGAAAACCCATCTCAGACATTGAAGAGTGTGTCAAGTCAATGAGGGATTTGGAAGCTGACCTTGTTGATGATTGGCCCAAAAATCGCTTTGCGAGATCATCAATCCTAGGACCAGTAGCAAACCTAACACCTTTTAGATAAGCATTGTATTTGACGCTTTGTAGCACTGCCATTGCCATGTCTGCACCAACTGCCTCATACAAGCTAATTTTCTCTTTGTAACCAATAGATGCACGCATGCTTTAACCTCAGACAAGTTTGTTGTGGGCACAAAAATTCCAGACTCATCATGTGTTACAAATCTCCCTCCCTAGTGTTGTACTCTTACATCCCACCAAGCCATCCAAGTCTCTAAACAAGCCATCTCTCCATCGACAACATGCCCTGCCTTCCAAATTGGCATAGATCTTCTTTACAAATGTCTGCTTGATTCTCGTGCACTCTGCCATTTTCAGCACAAGATTTTGTGATCCTCTTGTGAAGATGGACGGATACATTTCACTGCATGTTGAATCATGGATTGCTCCCAATGAAAGCCACATGATTGTTCTTTGGAAGGTATTTTTGTTTTTGCTCCACCAAAGTAAACTTTCCGAACAGCAACCCAATTTGCATTTGCTTCATCTGCCATAAACCCTCTGAATTTTGGCTTTTCATACCCTTGATCTTGCACCACTTTATTTAACATTTTCCAAAACTCTATTTGAGCAAATTTATTTTCAACAGTGAATTCTATTGTCATTAATTCACGCACAAATGGGTTGTCGACATGAGCAGACATTGTTGGCCACCCTTGAACCCGGTGCACATGATCAAAGTGAACCCACATTTTCTCTAAAGTTACTCCTGGATGCATCTTATTCACCAAGTCAACTCCACTCCCTGGACCTATGATCGACATTTTGAACACATGTGACTGCTCTGAACCTCCAAGCTGTCCAGGAAAAAGTACACTATGAATGAAATGATTCCTACACCTGCTCTTGAGGTCTAGGACAGCTTCCAAACCTTTTGCACTGAAATTATTTGACCTCTTGGAAATCTCTAAGCTCCTCTCTATTCTTCGCTTGTTAGATAGAGGAGTAATGGTATCAAGAAATTCTGAAAACTCTCCATCTTCAATAGTGTCATTTTTGCCAGCAGTTTCCATCACTAGCTTATCTATTATCACATCTTGAGTAGAAACACGTTCTAATTGCTTGGCGGTTGTGAAAGTATCTTGGTTTGATTTAGTTTGCAGAAGAGAATCATCATTTTCTCAGCAGACCTATTATTTCCCTGAACACAAGGGTGCTTATGCTCTCCCATATGAATAGCACATTGAGTAACTCTTTGCTTATCTTTTGGCAAACAATAATAAATAACAGCAGGACATGTTGCAACACAAAAAGGCATTTGATTGCAATGGACACAAACCACTGTCCCCAGCTCAGGTGTCAATATTCCAATGGAAATAACTTTAGAGAGACAACCACGCCATTGTGATTCATTATGAACTCTTGCTTGCAAATAGGAAGGACATGCATCATTGACACAACGGAGATGATCTGAACACCTACTGAAGCGAATGGCACCAGTAAAGCAATCACTACTACAAGTGACATATTCTGTCCACAAATGACAATCATGACGCTGCTCCATGCCAACCATTGTATTGTCGTTGCTTGTTGGTGGCAATTCAAATGCAACATATCCATCGTATTGAGCAGGAATCTCCTTACATTGAACAATTTCATTAGTCTTCTTCAAAGCAGAATGAAGATTGTTTTTATTGGGCATTGATCGAATTATATCCATGACACTGGTCTGATTCTTTGTGACATCACTTGAACCAATATCCAGAACTATTGGAGAAGCTTCACTTCCCGGGGAGCCTTGATGTTCATGAGTGTTTGTTATTCGAACTTTAAAAAACTGGCACACTTCATGACCCAGTAAAAAGACCTCTTCACCAGAACTTGACCTCGAGGATTCCATTTTTACATGTTCCCCATTCAATGTTACTGGGTGCAGAGTAAACGAACTGGTAAACAATCCAAAACCTTCTCTCACTGACTGCAAAGGTAATTCATGGAATCTGTTTTCAAGAAGTAACAAAAGTTTCTAACCACGAACTGGACCATAGATAGTAATCTGACCACCCATTGTAGCTGCAATTCACTAGAATGACACAACAGCTTTCAAATATGACGATTCCCTTTTTAACAAATCTAAATATTTTTTTTAATGTTTACAAAAATAAATAAACATGATTTAATATAAAGTTTAAATTTTTTTGCAACAAAAGCGTTTCATGATTCTTGTTTCACGATTCTCATGCAAATGATTATTCCATATCCTGCCCGCAATTCAAGACACATTAGTGGCGATTTTCTTTTCAACATATTTAAAATATATATATATACAATTAGATTTAATATAAACTTTAAAAATCAGTAGCGTGAACATTTAATGATTGAAAATTATTAAAAATTAAAATCATGAATGCACCAAAAAACGTCGTTCAAAACAAATAACTACTCCACCAACTCAAAATCACTACTCCACTCTTCTAGTTTATTCTAACAAATGCCTTACCCCATTCAAGATCTCTGGCTTTCCTGTGCACATTAACATGCACTTCTGGAAGCAGCTCTCAAATCTGCAGCAGAGCGCACACACTTTGGTAGCAGGTGTCACAGAAACTCTCAAAGAAAGACCTCGAATCCGTTAAGCTCTCAAAAACAAAAAGCTAAGAAAAGCACACGTTAACGTGCAGTCTTTGGGAGCAGGTCTTTGGGCTCAAAAAACCAAAGCTTAGCTGATCAGTGAGCGCACATTAACGTGCGGTCTTTGGGAGCAGAGTACTCAGGTGTCCATCAGCAGGCTCAAATCGGCGCAGTTTGTGGTAGGTCTCGGCAAATCGCGGCAGTTCTTGGCAATTCTCGGCAGTTACTGGGCAAATCGAGGTAGTGCTCGGCAGGACTGAGTAAATCTCGGGACTCGGCAGCGGCAGGACTCAGCAAATCGCGGAAGGTCTCCGCACGTCTTTGGCAAATCTCGACAGGTGTGAGTTTGTTACTTACTTTCATTAAAATTTTCTTTATTAAGTGGAAAGCGAGCCTTTGTATGTACTTAATGTTACTGAGACATCCTCACCGTGAGCACCATGACCACCATGAGCACATCCCGCTATAGGCGCTTTCTTCACACATGCATGCTTGAATTCTGTCTTGGAAGGGGTTGTTCAAGGGAAGCCACTATTGGGATACCCGTATTTTGATGATCAGATGTTGAATTGTCGATGTATAGAAGAGCAATGGGGGAATGTATTGGCCCTTAAGAATCATGGAGAGGAGTTGCTCACTCACTCTGTAGTGGAGAGCAAGATTCGAGTAGTTATGACAGATGCCAAGATTCGTCAGAATGCAATCCAGCTGAGTGAGGACGAAAGGCGTGCAGTACAAAGCTCAGATCTTGGTTCAAGTGATGCAAATTTCAAGAGCTTCATCCAAGCCTTGACTAAAGCTCAGGGTGTGGTTTTTTTTTAAGCTTAAGGCAAAGTGATGGTAGGAAGTGTGGCTCTCAAAAGAAGGAATCAAGTTGGGTTTCAATCGGCCTTACTTTGCGGTTTGTCTTTCTGGTTCTTTGGAATGAAATCTGTGGGGTAGTGTTCTTTTGGTCCTTGTTAGTATACTCTACACATCAGCAAGGCCCAACGGAGTCCCAACATGTCACATGAGCACCATGAGCACCATAATGTGTGAAGATTTCTCTGTCATGGTTTCAAGGTTTTGGAAAATATTTTATTTCGAGCATTGGTGCACATGTGCAGAGTATAGAATGTGACGAGTTCAATTCCTCAGAGTATAGTATGTGGAGAGTATAGAATGCATGCACCCATGATGACTGAATGCACTCAGCTCTGGCATTAGCTTATAGCTGTTTACTCCTCGGTGGTGTTGGTCTCTACAAAAGCACATATTCAAATTTATTGAACAGACGCACATCCATATCTCTCTCTCTCTCTCTCTCTCTCTCTCTCTCTCTCTCTCTCTCTCTCTCTCTCTCTCTCTCTCTCTCTCTCTCTCTCTCAAATAAGCAAGACATTACTAAGACATCCTCACCGTGAGCGTGTGGTCTCTTGAGGCTTTCAAAATATAGTTATGAGTCTGAGTTGCACATGCAGGTGAGAAAGCACCTGCGGAGTCTGAGCGTTAGAGCATCTGTCATCCGAGTATCGATGCAAAGCTTGCATCTCCATGCCAACATCACCAAAAAATCGGAGAGGAGCAATGGCGGGACGTAAAGGACGCCATCCTATTAGGTACATTTTCTCACCATTTTTTGATGTCATTATTATACATGTAGAGGTGCCCGTCGATGTGCATGCCTGAAAGCAAATTGTATAAAAAATAATGTATATATTTTTACAAAAGCAAATTGCTTCTAGAACTGCCCGTTGACGAGAATGTTTGTAGCTTGCTAAATTTTATTTAGTGTCTAAAGACCTGCATGTTAATGTGAATGCCTAGAGACGATGTTTACATATGAAAAAAAGCTTTCAAATCATCCAAGCTTGCTAAATTTCAGATTAATTAAAATGTCAATTAGTGTCTAAAAACCTGCATGTTAACATTCATGTTTAGAGAAAAGTGATTAATGTTTCAAAAGAGATTTTTTTTTTTAATTCAATATTAAGAAACCCTCATGTGAGGTGTCCATTGGATTATCATATTTTTTGAAATTTTGTTCCACATTCAAAGGAGGTGCTGTCCACATATTTTCAAAGATTGATTGTGTATTTTATTGAAGGGCAACTTAAAGACCTACATGTCAATGTGCATGTTTAAAACCAATGTTTCATTAGAGAAGCAGAATATATTGTTGTATTTCTAGAATTTGTTTATACGCACAAAAGAGGTTCTAGTCATACATGTTACATGTTAGCGTGCATTTTTACAAGCAATGTTTTGTTGGAGATAGTATTTATTTTCTTCAATCTTTATTTTTTGTCTCCTCCAATGGACTATGTAAATATTAAATTCTGTTTGAAACATTACTTATAGACATGCATGTTAACGTTCATGTTTAAAGGCAATGTTTTCATTGTTAACGTTCATGTTTAGAGGCAAGTTTTCATTGCTTATAGACATGCATGTTAAAGTTCATGTTTAGAGGCAATGTACAAATTTTTTTAGATGTTGATTGTGTATTTTATTTGTAGTCCATCTCGTGGAAGATTAAAGAAAAGTCTACGTAATGAAAAGTCTACACAACCACTTGAAAGTAGTGAACATGTGTCATCAGTGTCACTAACAGAAATGTCAGAGTGTCATGGCACTGAAGAGGAAGAGATTCACTCTGTGGATGTTGACCAAGGGTCTATGCATGAAATTGATGACACGTTGGCTCCTGAAGAAAATGAACTTCAAATTATCCCTTGGGAAATGTGAGATGAGGTAACTGCAGCTGCAGAGATTGACGAGGAGCAAAATATTTTTATGCATATAGGTGCTGATGTACTTCAGACCACATGTATGTTTAGTTTCTTCGACTGTCCTCCTATACCATTGTGTAGGTTGATTCCATATGCTAGAGTCAGAGGTTTAAGAGATGATTTAGGTGGATTAAAAACGGCTTTTGCAAGGGAAGGATATATGCAAGAATAGGGAGCTTTCATTTTTTCACTTTGGACATTTAAGAGAGAGCAAACCATTGCTACAGGTAAGTTGAAGCTTCTTAAATTTGTTAAGTGAATTTCTCTTTTAAAACTTCTCTTTGAATTCACTAATTTTGGTTTCTTGTTTTGAAGATGACATCAAGGAAAAGTGGGATCCTCTTTGGATAGAAATCAATGAGGACTATGAGTTGGAGCTCAAAAGCCAACCAAGGTTTGTAGATCTGTCAGACCACATGTTTTATGTTTGGGAGGGCAACCATCACACGCTTGCATGGACTGAATCTATCAAAGAGAAGTTTTCCACCTCAAAGGAGAGACATTGTAGGGTCCTTTGTACTATCATAGATCCCACCAAGGTTCTTGAGATTGCATTGCTAAGTAGCTTGCAACGAATGAATGTGTGAGTATCTACTAAAGCATATATCTTGTTGTTGAATACTTTATTATGGAAACAAATAAATATGGGTTTTTGCAGTATGAACATGCATGCTTTGGTGTGAACACCAATTACATATGTGCAGTTGAACATGAAAGCTACCTAAAAACTCTCCCCGACAAAGACCAGAAACTAATTGCATCTGTGCGAAGAAAGTATGCTGAAGGTGCAGAACCTTGGTATCCACTCACACGACGCTACCTTGGCATGCTAGTTTATGATGTGAGTTTTGTTTTTTTTTTTTCTTGCAAATTATTTTTAAGTCATTTGAATAACTCTTAGACAAATTGATTTCTTTTTTAGATTCAAATAACTAAAGAGAAAGAGTCTAGATTGACTCAACTCAAGCAAGGAATGCATGTAGAGGATGTGAAGAAGGAGGAGAAGAGCATTCATCGTGGATAATACATAAATATCAAGAACGTATTGGAAAGGTACACTAACCAAATAATCAAGCAATAGTCATTGTGTTGATTGTTGTTATGGATGTGAAGTAAAACTTCATGCTCTTTGTATTGTGTTGTATCTCTTGAATATTTTGGATCCAAATCTTGGGACAGACTGGTTGGCAAAGATTATGTCACTCAAATGGGGACATGACAGCTGGGAAACTTTAGAGAAGCTAAACTTGATTGCACTCCATGATGCCCCTGTGCAGAATAGAATCCAATGGGTTTCATTACTCAAGTCTGATAGGATCACAAGGACTGCTTTTGGTTTGAAGAAGGGAGATAATTTGTTTCGACATTGAGTATGATTTACTAGTTATTTAATGTTTGGCTTGCTTTGTCTAAGAAATAATATTTGTTGTGGTGTTTTGTGTTTTTTAAATTTGTAGTTGGCTGCGTAGAGAGGGCTACCTTGCTCGTGTCTATGAGAGCAACACAACTTGTTTTGGACAATTAAAATGTGCCAGGAGGGGCACCATTGCCACATGAATGCACATTGGGGTTCTACTTTGATGAAATTAAGTTTGAAGCTAGGCCTTTTCTCTATCCTTTGGAGGTTTCTTTGGAGGCCAAAAGCAAAGATGTAGAGAAACAAGCACTCAAGAAAGTTGATACTTTTCGAATGGCAGCTCAACGATTGGCCTACAGGTTTGTAACAATTTTGATCTTGCTTTGTATGTCACTATCAAGTCAAGTGTTCAATGTTTTTTTTTCTTGTTAGGTTTTTGTCACTTTTGGTTTCAAAGGGGATCTTGCCAACTCTCCCATTTGTGGTGAGACAGTGGGCATAGACTGCGTCAAAGGACACATATATGTACCCCCCTAGCATGCCCACTTTGACAACATGGGAGAGAGATACATGTCCATGGTGGTTAGATATGGTGCAGGGTCACATCCTTGAGAGAGAGAAAGAGCTTTGAGAAACCATGCTTAGGGATGCAGCAGCAGAGGCGAGACAACCACCACCTACTACTTCAGAGGCGAGACAACCAGGTATGCTTATGTCATTCTTTAACTTTTATGTTTTCATACTGTTGATTCTTGTAGGTTCAAAAACTGTTGTATATGTCTTTTAAGGTGTCCACTTGTCTACTGAGAGGATGAAGACTGTGGTTGATACCACTATTGTGAAGGACGTTCTAGAGCATGGTAAGTGTTGAAATTTTTATTGTCGAATTTTATTAATACTTTGCGAAAAAGTTCACATATCATAAATATGTTGTCGCAGACTCCTCGGTCTTGATTGTTGTTGGGAGGAGCATACAATTTGTCTATGTTTTGGAGTCTCCTTTGCGTTACCCAATGCTTCCTGTTGATACACAATGTATTGCTATTGTTGGCAATTAAATTTCTATCGCTGCAAACTATAGAGAGGGTACTCGCAATGCATCGTGGAATATTGTGCATCAACATATGTCTCGAGTTCGCTCAAGCGGTGTGCCATACACTCGTGGGGGAAAGTCTGTTTCGTGGGCCGCAAATTTTGTCTTCTTGGATCTTCCTTTTGGTAGATTGCATATTGGTTCTTCTTCTCCATCTCGTTGGGATATTTGCAATGAGAAGCATGTACGATCTGCTATCCATTTGAATTTTTCTACACTTGCAAATTCTGGATGGCTGCTCATTATGGCTTCTACTGCAGGTATTTGTGTTGTGTTTGATTACTTGCATTAATATTATTTCATAATATCGGTAGTTTTTTCTTACAAGAACCTATGAATAGGAGAGGTTATTGGATGGGTGGAGAGGTTCTGTCGTGCTTTAGAGATGGTGGTACATCGTCTCATTATAGTGCTCCATCATAGTTCATATGGATATGTTGAGAGTTTATCTGGTCGAATTCAGGTATTGTTTTCACTTCAGTATTGTATAGTTTTGTTGAGGCACTTTCTTCAATGTTTCTTCAATGTTGTGGTTTTGTAATTTGATTTGCAGTGCCAGTGCTCTATGCTACTTATGGTACACAGGATTGGGATGCAGCCAGCATGATTTGTGGCTGAAAGCACCACTATGTTCTCTCGCTTGGGTATCCAGCCTTCAGATTCGTTCATGACACACCATTTTCCGGAGCCTTCCTTAGCTAGATCAGGATCAGGGATGCCTTGGCAGGGTGAGATGCAGTGGAGCCAGGCTTTTGTTGTAGCTGCTTTGTCGACGTGGAGGTATTTGTTTGGAGCTTGGGTGTGGTACAACTCCCGTTTTGGCTGCATGCTTATCATCTGAACGAGCATGTGCTACGCTTGACACCGATGAGTCTCTTATCAGAGACTATGTGGTTACCTTGCTTTGCCCTAAAAAGCGAAGCCGAGAGGAGGCATCTACCTCTCTAGATGTTGAGGATGAGGGTGACATGCCATCGCGTGTCGACCCTTATGATGACTAGTGAGACTTCGCTCCTACTATGACATTGACATTACTTTTGTGTTTTTGATCTTTATGTTGTGTTTCACTTTTTGGCATTTATGTATCTTGCGTAAGAATTACGTCTAATGTTATTAGATCCATAGATTAAATTTTGATTACATGCATAATAACTACATATAATTTTGTTTGTTTGTGGAAGTGCATTGCCGATTTATGTAGAGGCAGTGGCTCAAAGAATGGCGAAGGAATTGAGATACGACTTTTGTATCTGTGAAACGCATCATAAAAGCAATGTTTTCATTGATGACGAATGCGACTCTTCATAGAGTCTAAGAATTATTAGAGAGTGCTTATGATGTAGAGTTTAAGTATTGACAAATGGACATATCATTCCTTCTATGATTTTGAAAGTGAATATTTTGAAATCCTCATGTGAGGTGTCCATTGGACCATGGTTAGTTTGAAATTTTCTTCATTTTACAAAGGAAGCTTTGTCCAATTTTTTTATATGAAAGGCTCTTGTATTAATTATTTGACAACATAATTTGTATTATGGATAATACATAACATTGTGAATTGATGAGACGAATGCGACTCCTTCAAGAATCTAGAGAATTGTTGGCAAGTGTTTGTGATGTAGGGTTTAGTTATTAACAAATAAGATAGTGTTTGTGAAAATGTAGCTTGTTGAGTTCATTTTCTTGTATTATGATTCACTTCCCTATTTTGTTTGCTCTATGTTTTGGGTCTTTATGTTATGTTTCACTTTTTGGCATTTATGTATCTTACGAAAGAATTACGTTTAATGTTATTAATGAGATCCATAGATTGAATTTTGAGTGCATGCATATTTACATTCACTTTTGCTTGTTTGTGGAATTGCATTGCCAATCTATGTAGAGGCAGCGGCTCAAAGGATGGTGAAGCAATTGCGATTTTTTTTTCATATCTGTGAAACGCGTCATAAACGCAATGTTTTCATTAATGACAGATGCGACTCTTCATAGAGTCTAGAATTATTATCGAGTGATTATGATCTAGAGTTTAAGTATTGACAAATGGACATGTCATTCCTTGTATGATTTTGAAAGTGAATATTTTGAAATCCTCATGTGAGGTGTCCAATGGACCATGGTTAGTTTGAACTTTTTTTCATTTTACAAAGAAAACTTTGTCCATTTTTAATGGAATTCTCTTGTATTAATGATTTGACAACATAATTTGTGTTATGGATAAACATTAAGTCATTGATGAGACGAAACAAACTCCTTAAAGAATTTAGAGAATTATTGGCAAGTAATTGTGATGTAGGGTTTACTTATTAACAAATGAGATAGTGTTTGTAAGACTATAACTTGTTGAGTTCATTTTCATGTATTATGATTCACTTCCTTAATTTGTTTTCTCGGATCTATGTTCGCTCAGAAAATGTCGCTCGGGTTATGGTAAGACTCCTAATTCACCATGGGAGAGTATATCCATGGATTTTATCTTATTCCCCAAGTCTATCCACGGGGAGACGAGAGTATGGACAATAGTCGACAGGTTTAGCAAGCAAGAACACTTTCTTCCTGTTAAAAAAAAGACTATTAAGGCACACCAAATGGCAACCATCTTCATATCTTAGATTTTCAAACACCATGGATTACCAACATCCATCGTGTCAGATAGAGATCTTAGAATGACCAATAATTTTTGGACGGGTCTCTTTGAAAATCTAGGTGCAAGATTGAATTCTCTTCTGCCTATCACCCACAAACGGATGGCCAAAGTGAGATAGCCAATCTTACAATAATCAATCTACTAAATACTTATGTTATAGAAGTAGATCAACGCTCACAATTGGAGAAGTACTAACCCCTTGTAGAGTATGCATACAATAATACTATCCATACTACTACAAGAAAAGCACATTTTGAGATCATAGAGGGAAGACCTAAAAGTCCCTTTCTACTTAAAGTACATGGGAATATCTTCGTTGTTGCTGATGAGTATAGACGTGACCTATAACAATCTTTATAAAAGGTTAAGGAGACTATATCCATCACTCAACAAAGGGATAAAGTTGTTGTTGACAAGCATAGAAGGGCCTTAACGTTCAAAGAAAATGATTGGGTCTTACTTAAGTTTCCCAAGGCTGGATTGAGGAAAACGACGGGCAAAAATCCTACGGGCCATCAAAAGTATCATACTAAATTAGCAAAAAGATACTATGGTCCTTTCAAAATCTTGAAGCCAATTAATGACATGGATTATCATCTCAAGCTGCCCAACCATTGGCTCATACACAATGATTTTCATGTGAGCCTACTTAATCCCTACAAAGGAAAACCTCCAAGAGAACCAATTAATGAAGACCCACCAGAAATCAAAGACCAAGAAGAGGTGCTACAACCCAAAGCTATCCTCTTCGGCACGAAGACAAGGTACTACGTACGGCATGGTAAGATTATTTGACGGTATCTTATTAAGTTTAAAAAAATACATTTTGAAGATGCTAGATGGATGTAAGGAATACAACTTAAGGATAGTATGAACCTTGTCAATGCTTACAATGTTGCACTATAGTAAGCAAATATAAATGCTTTTTAAATGAAAAATGTTTTTGTCTTATAAGAAATCACTCAAACACCAAGTAGAATTTGTCACTCTACTTTGGGAGTATGATATGGACTAAAGAGCAGACATGCTTGCGGTGGTTGCTATGTCTCCCAACAAGCACCACAAATGGAGTAGTCATCCATTTTGGAGTGATGTTGCAAGGTGAAAAAGGATTCTCTACCCGCTAAGAAATGTAGAATTTATCTGTTCTACCTCATAGATCATTTAATGTGGGAGTATAAACGGGAACAGGGTTAGAATATAGACATGTGCTTATGGATCTGTCTCAACGCAGGGCCAATGTTAAAGGGGTCCAAATGAGAGATGATATGTTAAAGAGAAATTCTACCTAATGGAGCTTAAAGACCTTAGGGTTAGCTTCATTAACTACCTCCAAAAGTTAGTGTTGAAAAGTCCTTTGACCTTAGGCAAGCTAGGGATGACCTTCAGGTGGGAACCCTACCCAAGCATGAGGTGCTTGTCGGCTTGCTAACTAAAGTGCTTAAAATATTTGTGGGAACATCCTTGTACGGGGATTATGGATCTAAAGCTTCAGGAATGTCTAAACCATTGACCTTGAAAAAATTACCCTCAATTCAAACCAAATGACTTAAGAAGCATAAAAGACACATGTTCAAATGATCCTCCATATGTGGCCCTCATGATGTGCTTGAATCCTATTGGATAGGCTTTAAAGGAGTCCAATGAAAATTTAGATGCATAAAATTAAATAATTAAGTTCTTTCTCTCAAAGAGGAAAAAGAGGACACATGTACAAATGAAATAATTAAATAGTATGAGAGAGAGAGAGGTGTGGACCAATCATGAGAGGGGGCTATACTCTCCCACACACACACACACACACACACACACACACACACATTCTCTCATTGTGTGGAGTGCAAAGTGCAAGAGCTCCATCTCCTTCTCCGAGCTTGTTGAGAAGTGGAGAACCTACACCAACACTCTTGGCTATGGAATGAAAATCCAACCAAGATCCATGCTTCAATGCTTGCTTAAGCTTTCCATCTTCTTCATCTTCATTACTATGCTATTATACTATGCTAAGCAAGAAGAGTGATGATAAGTGAGGAACTATTTCTTTCTCCTATGAATGATTTTTCTTCCTCTTCCCTACCCTCATTCCCCTCTAGCTCTCTCCACCTTCAAAGGTGTTTGAGGCCTTGGGACTGAGGCTTGGGATAGTTAATGATTTTTGGAAAGTTTATGGTATGCTTGTGATGCATGAAGATTTCCATCTTCATTGCATCACCTAGGTCACAGGGAAGACAAAGATTGTATTGTATCAAGTCTCTCTTGATGGGAGAATCTATAATACAAATGCCTTTTGGAGGGGGACCGGCTCCAAGTAAATATGGTCCTCAAAAATTGTCATGTTCTATAATACTCTCTCTCTTGCAAAAGTACTATTCATGCCAATTTAATCAATAACTATGTTTATGTTGCTACCATCAATTAAGTTCACCCTCTATGTTCTCAAAGTAATCTCACAAAAATGCTCACTCAGTTTCTCTATTCTCAAAGTTCATAGGCCATTTCCATTACACATCCTATATCAGGGAAATTTTGATTCAGAGTTGCTACAGAAGTAGCTGTACACTGTTGACTTCCTTGGTTAAAATTTCCTCTAGCTCTTCCTCTATAATTGTTATAGTAGTTGGGATAGTTTTTGGTGGGGTTGTTTCCTTCAACTGTAAGAGGTTTGGCCCTAAGAAGGACATCCTCAATTAATATAGGTCTCATGGCTTCAAGACGTGTGCTCAAGGGCTTGTTGAGACCTTGACAGAATCGGGAAATCTATTGTTTCATGGTCATCTGAGGAGCATAACATCGTAAAGACACAAACTTTGTATAGTACTCCTCTAGTGACAGTCCTAACTGGCGTAGACAAACGAATTCATTCATCTTAATGAATTAGTGAATAGGAGGAAGATAAGGTTCTATAATGGCTAGCTTCATCTTCTCCCAAGTTGGTTTATTAGTAGGATTATCTCGGTAATATTGTTTCCACCATAGCTTGGCATCTCCATTGAGAGGAAGCACACCCAACATTGTTTGGTTTTCTTGATCAGTTCCTACGGCTATGAAATAAGCATTCATATCCTTTAACCACGCTTCTACATCCCGCTCTAGATTGGCCCTTTCTCCCTTAAAGACAGGGAGTTGGACCTGCTTTAGTAGTAATTTCTTGTCTTGTGTAATAGTGTAGAGGCTATTTATGCGAGGGTTACCCTATAATTCAACTTAGAGAGTTTAGTGTTTAATTTTTTTTCTCTACTTTACTTATTCAAAACATTTATTACATCATTCACATTGCAATGATCAAACAGTAAATCCACTAATCTTTATTCCAATAAACATGACATACAGTATTCCAGGAAAACTCATGGTATATACAATGACTGATACAAGAAAACTAATATGTACAAGGACATCAACACTCCTACATAAAAAGCCTATGCACCATGGGTGGGTCAGATATAGGATCACAAGATACAACATCTCTTGGCCCTCTAAATCTAGGGCTTACAATTGTAGGACTAATTTTTCTTGGGTAGGCTATGGTAGTAACTTGATCAAATACCCATTGGTTTTGTGACACTAAAATACCACCATCTATTTCTATAGTTTAATTTGGATCCTCTATTTCTATGAAAAAGTATATTTCAATTACTCGAAGCTCCTCGGTGCACTTGAGTCTTTTGAGATTTAAAGAAAATCCTTCCAGCTCTCCCACATCTATGAGAAAAACTCCACCAGACCTTCCCCAACTAATTCCCCAAGTGGGTGTGGAAAACATGTAATCCAATAGCTTCATTACATTCTTCCGTACTTCGTATCTTTGGGATGTGCATGCTCCCATAAACATGATTTTGAAGACCAAAAACTTGCAGAAGGCTTGATGGAATTCTTCCTGCTTAGATGGGGACAATGTTTCTCTGTACTCTTTCTCTCTCACATTTCAACTAAACACACTTTTAATCACTTTTTGTCAAAACCTAATTTTCCCTACTACCTTAATGGTTTTCCTCTAGGTCCAAGACCTTAATTAACCTTGCTCTGATACCACTTGTGAGATCCCCAACCCACCAATACCAAGATTGGGATGGGCTCCTTGACAGGTCTCTAGGCTTATAAAAAGTCAAAAACTCTAAACAAGAAAAATATAGGAAATATACCTTTACCATTGACAATGGCTTGGGTCTATAGCCTTAGAAGAAGACCTAGTCCTGTCTCATAGCGAAAACGAGACAACATCTTAAAGATCTAAGACTGTTTCAGCTCTATAACTTCCACAATTTGGGATAGGGTATTCTCAATCAAAGCTTTTTCCCCCCTAACAGATGTGAGGACAGAGCCGCTGGTGAACTCCTCTTCCAATTAGAAAAGTTGCTAAATGTTTTTAGTGTGCAGAAATGGATAGCTACCTGACTCATCAGGTCCACCCGTCCATGATTGACAACCTTAGTCGATTCCCACTTAAACCCTGCACTCACACATGATTCTTTGGTTTCCTAATTACTACCACATGTGTTTTAACATTTAAAATCATGGGTTCCTTTTTAAACTTTCCGTCATAGTAATTCATTAAGACAAGTCATGGAAATCAACATTGAAAACAATCTTTCACAAAACAAACATCTTCAGACTTAAGACAAGGCACGGTCACTTATAATATATCTTGACAACCCTAACACGTAATCCACTTGTCTCAAGCACACCTATACATGGTTGAAACAAAAATATCCTTCCTTATTTATTATAAATAGGGTGGAAACCCATCACCCAAAAGTTTGGAGCGCCCATACGCCAAACCAATTTCCCATACAATTGGGTGGTTCCATTAGGATACAAACGGTATCCTAAGTAGTATCCACAAACATACACATGTAGAAGGTACATAATCCACGTACATGGGGGAAATCAACTCATCCAGCCATCATTACTCATCACCTGAAGTGAAAATATTCCAAGGAATCAGAGGTGTCTTAAAACAATCTGTCTTAAGGATGACCAATCATTCTTTCCTAAGTCAACCAGCCTTATCCCAAACAATTCCTTTCTCATTTACAAACAAGTGCACATAGGTTTCTTAGAAGATGTCTTCCGTTTTAGCCAGTTTACTTTTCCTAATTCCTTACTCTCTCTTTACGTATGCAATGTTAATGTTTAAAGAAAAACTTGAATTATTTAAACTTAATCATAACGAAGGCCCTCTTGGGATTGTTCGGGCATTTTTTGTAGTGTCGGGCCTGAATGCTCTCGTCAGTAAGGTCTACTACTAGGCCCAACCTCGTTGTCCGACGCTCTAGCTCTTTTAGGAACACTACCCTCATCATCAGAAGGAGGATTTTCCCGGGTCCCTTTTAATGCCAGGACTTTTTATCCTTATTAAAAAGGAGTCTATTTATTAGGTAAATCATCAAAAATTTGACTTAACCTTTGTCTTCAATCTAATTCCTCTTCTTAACCCAATCAAGGTTAAATTTGTAGTATTAGATGGTAATTTCTTGACCTAGTAAATTTTTATCTATTTATATGGGTAAGATAACTTTCTTATAGCTTCCTTAAGGGTTTGATAAGCTCTCTTAAATTTTTTATAAATTTCTACATCTTTTTTTCTAATTTCCCCATGTTTGTTAAGCTTAAAATCTGCTTATTTTAATCTTAATATTTTTTATATTTTTTTTCTCTTAAAAATTGCATTTCTTTAGCTTTATATCAATGTTTTACACTTTTTGTATTTTTCCTAGAGACTTTTGACAGTAGATTCTATTTATCTTAATTAATCTTTAGATAAAAATTTGACTTTTGATCAATTATAATTATTGAAACTAATTAAGTAATTATGTGATAATTATCACATGTAAATAATATTATTTTCTAACTTTGAAAATTAGTTTTTAATTATCCAAATTAGCTATCTGATTTTCCACTTTCATTTTCAGCTAAAATCAATCTCTTTAGGCTTAATTAAATAGCTAAATTATCTTTTTGACCATAAACTAAGTATCACGGCTTACCTAGGATGTATACTAACTTTGATAAATAGCTGATAATTATCTAACTTGATTAGATTCTCTCCCCCCCCCCCCCCCCCCTCTTTAATTTAAGCTAAAATTAGTCTATTTCGACTTAAAGAAATAGCTAAATTAACTTTTTGACAATACGATAATTATCACAGCTTATTTATGATGTATAATAACTCTAATAAATAACCCATAACTATCTAACTTGATTAGCTAATTTCTTTTATTTATTTATAGCTAAAATCAATCTATTTTGGCTCAATTAAATATTTAACTTAACTTTTTCATCTTAAGCTAATTATCATGGCTTTTTAAACTGTATAGTAACTCTCATAAACATCACATAATTACCTGACTTGATTAGCTAGTTTGCCTTATTTATTTTTAGCTAAAAGCACTCTATTTTGGCTTAATTAAATATCTAGATTATCTTTCTTACCATAAGATAACTATTATATTTTACTTAAAATGTATACTAACTTTCATAAATAGCACATAATTATCTAGCTTGATTAGCTAACTTTTCCTATTTATTTTTAGCTAACATTAGTTTGTTTTGGCTTAATTAAATATATAAATTAACTTTTTAATTATAAGATAATTATCATAACTTACTCATGACTTTTATTAACTGTGATAAATAGCACATAATTATCTAACTTGATTAGCTAATTTTTTCTATTTATTTTTAGCTAAAATCAATTTGTTTTGGCTTAATTAAATACTTAGACAAATTTTTTGTTGATGAGGTAATTACCTCGTATTTCTAACAATGTTTCTTAATTTTCATACTTAAGTTAGGAATATTTGAGTTAATCAAGTAGGTTTCCCATTAGTTTTTTGGTTAAAAAAAACTAATTGCTATCTAATTAAAAACAGAGACTAATTAGAAAATCATGATATAGTTTTCCTAGCTTTTTTTTTAAATAGCAAAACTCACAATTGTGTGTGAATTAAATTGATGATCCCAAAAAATTACAAGGTCTTGCCATGTCCGTGTTGAGCCATGACATCATCCAGGGACCATAGTTACATCGGCTATATGGGCAACCACCCCTAATGAACCGCCCCCCTATCCTTGATACACAAGGTCAATTATCATGTCCTTATGAGATCTTCCATTTACCATTGGCCAAGGTTTTCCCCCTTCCTAGGCATTCCATCTGCTGACAACAAGGCACCAATAGTCCTAGACCAATCCACCTAGTTTTTTAACAATCTAATCAAGCTTTGATATTTATCTTGTACTAATCTAAGCTTAATTAGTATATTTACCCTTAATTTAAGATATAAAGATTAAAATCAGTCCTAATATGGCTTGATAATTAATTAGATTAATATCCATAATCTTAATCTAAATTATTAGCAAAATATTAAGAGTTAAGAGAGCAATTTATAATGTAAAGAAGTTAAATTTTCTTAATTAATTAGATTAATTAAGAAAATAGAGGTAATTTAACATAATTTTTCTAATTAAAGAGAGATTAGGCTAATTACCGTTGATAATCAGCTTGAGTTCTTGCTCTCTAGTGATTTTTGAGTAGAGTTTCTCTCTATGTGAGAGAGAAATGACCAGGTTTTTGAGTCTAAATGAAAATTAGAGGCCCAGGGAATTATTTATAGTATTTCAGGCACACACAGGCTCTCTCTTACTTGCTACCCAAGTAGCGCTCATCCTCAAGAAGGCACCATCTATTGCTAAATCAGTGCCTATCAGCTCCTGCAATCTCCTCCCACAGCCTATTTGATTAAGAAAATCAACCCTGCTAAAAAATTTGACTATTTTTTGCTATTTTTATAAATATCTGGGATGCCTTAGTAAAAGTTTATGCTTAAATGATTACTGCAACCATCAAATTTTTCTTAGCAATTGAACTTACATTGAATCTTTCAGAGGGACTAGCAATGTTCTCATATCAAGCCCCAAGTATGAAATTGCTTAATGCATTTTGATAATACCCCTCTTGAAACATCATTACAATTCTCCCTGATAAGTAAAATCTCTCTATGTATCTTTAGACCTACACATAACATTATCTAATTCACCCACTAGTGCTTATCCCATCTCTTATCTTATCTTGGCCCCTCCAAATTCCCCCACCCTTCACCACATCTCCTTATGTGCTGAGGGCGGCTGCTTTTTGAAACCGCGGCCGCGAGAACCAACCCCACTTGGAGGGGAGCCTAATAATAAGCAAAAGAAAAAACATTTTTTAAGCCAGCCACCCCACCACCCTCTTCCTCCCATGCTTGCATGCAGTGGGACGCCTCTCAGCACACTCTCTCCATCTCTCCTCCATTATCACCAGAGGACAAGCTCTCTCTCTTTGTCTCTCTCTCTCTCTCTCTCTCTCTCTCTCTCTCTCTCTCTCTCTCTCTCTCTCTCTCTCTCTCTCTCTCTCTCTCTCTCTCTCTCTCTCTCTCTCTCTCTCTCTCTCTCTCTCTCTCTCTCTCTCTCTCTCTCTCTCTCTCTCTCTCTCCCTCCCCCCCTTGTTCCTGTGTCACCAAGCCCATAGGGTGCATAAAATAAGTTTTCTCCCTCTTGTTCTCGTCAACCCACAAGGGGCCGCCATGCATGGGACAAGAGTCTCCCTCTCTCTTTTCATTATTCAAACACACACACACACACACACACATACTCTCACACCTTCCCCACTTTCTCCCTCTCTGGTCCTCATCATAAAATATATATATATATCTCTCTCTCTCCCTCTTGTTTGTCAACCAATGCAGTGGCCATGCATGCTCACTTGCTTCCTCACCCTCTCTTCCCCTCATCTCCCACTCTCTCGCGTCCCTATGTTGGCAACAGTTGCGCAAGCAAAAATCTCTCTCTCTCTCTCTCTCTCTCTCTCTCTAGTAGCCACCCACACCATATACACTCTCACCCACACATCCCTCCTTGGCCCGCAACACACCCTTTCTCTCCCTAGCTCATTGACTCTCTCTCTCTCTCTCTCTCTCTCTCTCTCTCTCTCTCTCTCTCTCTCTCTCTCTCTCTCTCTCTCTCTCTCTCTCTAGTACCCACCCACACCATATACACTCTCACCCACACATCCCTACTTGGCCTGCAACACACCCTTTCTCTCCCTAGCTCGTTGATTCTCTCTCTCAGCCCGTCTCTTTGGATGCATTGCAGCAAGTTTTAGGCCTCCCTGCTTGACAACAGTTCCCGCCAACTCTTGAGCCCATCTCTATCCTTGCCTGCAAATCGTCAATGTCTAGCTCTTAGGCTTTGGACAGTACATTGCTTGACAGCCCATCTCCATCAACTTAACCACCTGCAAGTCTTACTCGGCAGAAGCAAGCTAATCAACTCCCAAGCCCGAATGATGGCCAAAACCAACGATGTCAAGAACATCGGAGGTGCATCCTCAACACCAAGAAAGACTAGATCGTTCATGGCGACCCCGAAGATAGACCCGCTCGACCGCCTTCAAGCCCAAGTCAAGGGGCTGAAGAACGAGAATGACGAACTCAAAACGCGTCTCGCTGCCCTTGAAGCGCGCCTCCAATTGCTCGAATCTCAGAAAGCAGCGGACACTGACCTCATCCTAGCAAAGGCCAAAGAAGCAGAGCACACATTCACTCAGAATGTGGATTCATTAGCCACCCAAGTCCAAGCAAATTCTGCTACCATCCCCTTCAAAGTGGAGGAGTTCCTTCAAGAACGTCGTCGTAGGGAAGGCCTTGCTTTGACTCTACGCATTGGCGGTTTACCCTCCTTTTGGTGGGAGGAGACTGATGATTTTCCTACTACCTTAACCAAGCTCAACAATGCTATCCAACCACTCAAGTTTGACATCCCCACCATCGACTTCGTCGATCGGGATTCCCGCACCAACCAAGGGAGCCTTGTTTTCAAGACCAAAGAGGACCGCACGGCACTCTTAAAGCAAACGCATCTTCTCAAGGGCACAACCATATGGATTAGCAAGGCTCTAACCTCCGCCCAACTCAAGATAAAGAAGCAAGAGCTGCAAAAAGTACGAGATGCACGGGCCGCAGGTAAGTATGCCGTCTATCCTGGCGGTAGAGCCATAATTGAGGAGTTTCGCACACAAAAACCCGCCCGACATCCACATCCTCCCCCTTAACTGTCCCTACCCTCCTAAGAAACATTTGTTGCAATTTTGTTGTATCACCCCCTCCCCCCCCCCCCCCCCCATACATACACATCTACGTGGGTTATTGGAGCCATTGTACCCTCTTAGATAGAGGAGTCTTTATTGTACATGTTTTATTGGTCCCATAGGTCATATTTGACCTCCGAGGGTGATAATGGAATCTCTCTCTCTCTCTCTCTCTCTCTCTCTCTCTCTCTCTCTCTCTCTCTCTCTCTCTCTCTCTCTCATTTCTTGTGTTGGCAATAGCCACGAGGGTGCAAGAGATAATCTCTCTTTTTCATTCACACCCACACACACACACATACCCCTCACCCCGTCCGCCTTTCACTCTCTCTCCATCTCTCACTCCCACCTCTCTCTCTCTCTCTCTCTCTCTCTCTCTCTCTCTCTCTCTCTCTCTCTCTCTCTCTCTCTCTCTCTCTCTCTCTCATTGACACCAGCACACACACACAATCACCCTAGCCCCTCTCTCCCCACTACACCCTCATGCACTCTCCCTCACTCTCACTCACACTCTTTGTGTAGCCGAGCAAGCAACACGTAAAAATATAAAAAATAACAATAAACACATCTCCTATACTCTTGTTCACACACACACACACACTCTTGTTGACCACACATTCACACCAACACACACACACACAAACCCCACATACAACATGCACACAGTCAAACAACACAACACACCATATGCACACACAAGAAGTAAAAGAAAAAGAACTTGACATCGATGCCTAAAACTACAGAAGAAGACGACCAACATCACAGAAAGGCAACCATCAATCAAGGAATGACATCGAAGGCATGCCCTGGACGACCTAGAAACTGGTGAACGCAATACACCAATCCACCAACAAAGCCCGCTATTCACCGGCATCTCGTCCACCATGCATCTCCGCAGTAACATCCGTAGGGTATTACTTTTCTTTCAAGTTTCAAGTCAAAATCTTGTATAAGAAACCCAATTGTATAGTGCCACCTCTCTTTAGGTGATGGTCACAAAGGCCCACCTAGGAGATATCATTTTAAAGTTCTCCTAAGACAAAGCAAGGGTCAAGCACCCGGGACCGAACTCCTTGCTTTGTCTGTCCTGATTAGGGCCCTAACCTAATCAGATTATCCTAAACTAATGTAGCCTACACCTATAAAAGGGCAATGAGAGGTCACTATCAAGGGGGGGGGGCACTTGGGAGTCAGCACTTGAGAAGGAAGCCATGCACACACCTTGACTCGAAGGGTCGCCACACACAAGAGTAGAATCTCCTTGTATATAGAATTTCCTCTAGAGAATGCACCATAGGCTCTCTATCCTCACTATCTCTCTCTCTCTCTCTGTGTGTGTGTGTGTGTGTGTGTGTGTGTGTGTGTGTGTGTGTGTGTGTGTGTGTGTGTGTGTGTGTGTGTGTGTGTGTGTGTGTGTGTGTGTGTGTGCAGTCACCATCTCATCAGAACTAAGGTTTCTATAAATATCGCGTTGAATCAAGTTTCCCTCACATCCCGAGGGGTTTTCACCACCTATGTCTCTCTCTCTCTCTCTCTCTCTCTCTCTCTCTCTCTCTCTCTCTCTCTCTCTCTCTCTCTCTCTCTCTCTCTCTCTCTCTCTCTCTCTCTCTCTCTCTCTCTCTATGGTGTGTAGTATTTGTGCTATTTTAAATCCCCGTTGTCCGCGTCCTAGCCCCTTAAAGCTAGGTGGTGCCCCCTATTCATTTACCTGACGAGCTTGACATGCACGGTCTTGGCGTCAAGCCCGTCGGGGTCAATTTTGCGCTTTGCGTCCGTCATTTGGTGCCCCCACTGAGGACGGCTTCTTGAAAACCTTCAGTTTGCAACACTAAAATGATGCGCATAATTAACCATGGACAAATGGTTACAAGTATTCTCCAATTGGAGAACGGAGGAGGAGGAGATTGAAGAAGCACTGACCGTATTCATCTAAGTGCTGTTGTCAGAATACACCGTCTAAACATCCAGGAGGTAAGTTCTCCATCTCGCATCTGTCGCGCTAACCGCAAATCAAGAGTCACCCGGGGAGGGTTGCAGGTTTCTCTCATTGTCTTCGCCCACCGCACTCTATCAATGAGTTCCGTCAACGGAGATAAAGAAGAAGCTGAAATTCTCTACATGACATCCACAGCGAAGAGGTCATCCATATCAAGGAAGGAAAAAGGTTGGTGAGGCCTCTCTTCCCCAAGGAATCTGCAAGCAAAGGTATAGCCTCTTCTCCTAAGTGGCCCAAAGGGGCTGCTCATGCCAAAGGAAGGAAGGGCTAGGCTAGTCTTGAATCACATGACCCCAAAGGAAGAAACATCTGGCCACACAAGTGCTTCAATTTCGAGTAGTAGAATTGAGCCTAATTTGCCAAAAAGAAGGCCATTCGAGGCGAGGTGGCGGAAGATAGCCTATCGATTCACACAACGCACGTGAGTGCTGCCAGTCCACTTTGACAACCCCAAAGCAGAATTGGTAAGAAGGTTCCCAAGCCCTAAAGAGGAGTGGTTTGGCTAATGTTCTCGCAACTTTGGAAGGCGAGTAGAGGGTCTTCCTCCTCTCCCCGTACAGCTCATCCTAAGGAAATTGTCCACCACAGGTGAACCCAGTGGGCTGGAGAGTACAATGTGGAGTGGAGTTTATGCAACGAGCCGACTACGATAATTACTTGTAGCTGCCGCTAGATAAAATACTAGGAGTAGTCAAATGCATTGCCATCACACCATACGTGTTGAGCGACGAGGGGAAGGTGAAGCCTAGCCTTTCCTTTTTGTTTCTTGCAACACATGCATGTAAACATGTACACTGATAGAAAGATATTCTACCACAATAAAAAAGGTTTTCCTATTCGAAGCAGAGATTCTTGATGAAATCCTTAGATCCCCATGTCCCATCATCTTACCCCTTCTTGATCACTACCACTCTTTTGATGTAAGCATCTTTATTCTGTTCTAGCTTTGCGATCCTCTTAGCTCCTGTTTTAATCTATCCACCCAATCCGTTGAGTCATTTTATATATATATATATATATATATAAGGTTTGTAATTTCCTGCTCATTGAGTCACTACCATGGCAAGTGTTTCTTTTCCCACATTCAGTGGAAAAAAGGGAGAAGACATCACCATCGATTTTCTAGATGACTTTGACATCGCTTGTGTGGTTTCCAACAGGATGAAGATGCCTCACGGCTACGAATATTTTCTCTACTGATGAAAGTAGAGGCCAAGTCTTGGTACAATGCTTTGCCCCAAGCTACCAAGAATGCATGGAACGTACTACATGCTACCTTTGTGAAGAGGTTTGGTGCAGGCACAACCTCAGTAAAGTTATGGAAACTGCTGAGAGAGTTAAAGAAGGGAGGTCTGCTAGAGTATGCCACTTACGAATCCAAGTTTGTGGATTTGTGGGAGCGATGGGTTGCCTCACTGAAGGAAGGTGAAGGAGCACCTAATTTCTTGAAGAAGGACCATTTCATTGTTGGCCTGTGATCACCGCTTAAAGAGAAGGTAAAGGGGAGATTCTCTACAACGTATGAGTTGGCAGTGGAAGTAGCCCGCCTTAAAGACAAGAAGGTGCAATGCAAGCAAGAGTCAACAAGTCAAAGGAATCGAGCTCAGTCCGACTAACCCTAGTGATTGCAACAGCCACTCAGAGAACCCAACCACAAGAGGCATCAGAAGAGCAACAAGACCTGTTGAGTCGCATCACTAATCAACTTGAAAGTCTATCCGTGCATCTAGTGCAGCAAGGACATGCACCCGTAAAAAATTTAGAACAAGGGAGCGGACAACGAAGGCAAAACCAAGAATACCACTCTTGTAAGTGTGGGGAGGACAGCCATGGCATGTATTACTGCCCACATCCAAGACGACAAAACTTCAATAGAGAAAGAAGACAAAATCAAATCTCTCCACCAAGGGCAAGACCACCACCACCCAGGCAACTAGGGCCGATTCCAGCGGTCCAAATCCTTCTACCACCCGTCCACCACCACCACCACAACCTCTCACTCCACCACTACCTCCACCACCTGCTGGAAACCAAGTAGGTGAGTGTCATTAGCCTGGAAGCTAAAGGAAAGGCAAAAGTAGAAGAGCCGGTCAAAGAGAAGAACAAAGGAAAAGGAAAAGTAGAAGAAGTGGATGCCATGGGAGTGAAGCGTGCGAGGCACAAAGAAGCCTCTAAAAGGGAGGATAAGATGAAAGGAAAGGGTGAGTCTAGCAAGAAGGCATCTAAGCCTCGGTGGAAGATTGACATTGTGGATTTTTCACTGGGTGAGTATGTTAAACCATATGACCTAGTTCAGGATGTATTGATGCACGGTCCAAAAGATAACTTGGTCCCAATTACTCCATCTTGCACCAAGGATGAGGAGACAATGGATGAAGATGGTAAGTACAAGAAAATTAAGACCAAGGATAGTTGAGGCTATCTCTGGGAAGAATATTGATGACATCCTACCTATCATGGATGCCCACATCAAGGGGCAACGTATCTCAAACGTCTACATAGATGGTGGCAGACAAAAATGCATGATGAGTGAGAAAATGAAGCACCATCTTGGCCTAGAAGTAAGTAGGCCGACACCCTGCCGAGCTAAAATAGCAATAACGTCAAAGTGAAGTGCGTAGGCATTGTGAATGTAGTCAAAGTGAAGGCATTCAACAGAGAAGTGGAGGTAGACATTTTTCTCATGCTGCACAAAGGGGAGGGCTACCCTATCATTCTTGGAAGACCATGGCTCATGGATATGGAGGGTAATAAATACTAGAGTACTGGAATGATCCAGATAAAGGATGCTAAAGGGAAGTCCATATTCTACGACATGAAGATTGGGAAGCAACACAACAAGATCTTGGAGGCATCTAAAGAAAATTTCATGAGTGACTCTTCGACCACCTCAGCAGAAGAGACAACAACAACTGAAGAGAGTGATAGTAGCATTGAAGTGATGGGAGTCATCCTCAAAGACCAAAAAAGATCGACACACTTTGAAAAACCACCGGAGAACTAAGAGGGACCATCAGGTATGCAACCCTTGGTCATGAGGCGGTCCAAGGCGGGCAACAAGAAGAGTGGCCTCTAAGCACCCTTCTAGGCTCCCGTGCTGCTCAATTGGGTTGGGGTTGGAAAAAAACAACAAACACACAGACAAACCCTCAACCTAACCCTACACAAATTTGGAGCACCACCTAGTTTTGGATGCAAACTAGGACGCGTAAAGAGAGAGAGAGAGAGAGAGAGAGAGAGAGAGAGAGAGAGAGAGAGAGAGAGAGAGAGAGAGAGAGAGAGAGAGAGAGAGAGAGAGAGAGAGAGAGTTAGTGTTCGGGCTGCTTTGAAATGTATCGGCAATGATCAAGCAAACACAATTATATATGTAAGAAAGAGGGAGAAGGAGGAGGGGGTGCTTGTTGCATTAATACCTTCTTACAAATCTGTCATGACCAATCAAAGTGAAATTAGTATTTCTTCAACATAGCTTGAGTAAATTACACCACAACACATCACAAGAAAAGCCACCCCAATCACTATCTTAAGGCTAGGGGAGTCCTCTCCACCCTGTCGCCCTCTTACAGTATGTGGGATTTATGGCTAAATTAATGACAACACCCAGAGACAAGCTATCAAGAACTTAAATAAAACACCAAGACACTTACACATCATTGTTGTCCATGACTTCACGTTGGAAGAGAGACAAAGTATCCATGCTTAGTCCAAATCCACCCTCTTTGATTCAACAAATGTTGGGCTTACACTAGTAGGAGAAATGATAGATTTCCTACTCTCAATTGAATGATCACTCTCTCTTAAAATGGCATAGAGCTCCCTTACTACTCACCTCTAATACAACACATGCATATGCATAAGCCAATGAGCTTCGACTCAAGAGCTCCTTCTCAAGAGGTTGAGCTTGGCTTCTCAAGCTATAGCATAGTGCTCTTGCTTATGGCTCCCCCTCTTTTGTGCTAGCTACACCCTCCTTTTATAGCAATTTTGAGGACTAGGGTTACTCCTCTAACCATGGTTGGGTTAGATTTTCAGAACTTATCTAATCTCTTTTGCTTGGAATTATCAAGAAGTTGGTAGGGATAGACGAAGAAAAGAGAGAGGAGAGAAGTGGAGGTGATAGGACTTTTCATAGTAGGTTAGTGTTAGTAAATTAGTAGAGTCAGTATTTTTAGTGATTTACAAATGGAATTGGATATTTACAATGGGAGTATCCATGTAGGATACAAATGGAATTGGATATTTACAATGGGAGTATCCATGTAGGATACAAATGGAATTGGATATTTACAATGGGAGTATCCATGTAGGATACAAATAAGGAATAAAAAACTCTTAATAAGTAAGAAAATATGGATTTCTTACAATGTTGATGCTACAAGTGTCTTGAGTAGGGTCAATTTTGAAGCTTGTTGACGGTCCACTAGCTTCGACGGTACGTTTTTTCTCCACTCTTGAACTTCCTTGGGAACCAAGGTAATTGAATATGAGTAGTCAATCACCATGTTGCTGTCTTTCAAGAGAAGAGGCTGAATTTTGTGGTTGTTTTGATAGATATGGGTAATATGGAGGAGGAAAAATGAAACTAGGTGGTCAATTTTGGAATGGAAGTGTGTGTAGGAGACATGAGTTCACCATGGTTTCTCTTATTCTTCAAGGTTGAGAAGAAGGTGAGTAGGGTGGAGAGAGGAGTGGTGAGAGAGGTGGGGATGATGAGTGGAAAAATGTGTGTAAAAGAGGAAAATGATAAAGTGGAAGAGGGAGTGTGGCTGCATAGCATGGGCAACCTGGGGTCCACCAATAAAATCATAGCTCACAGCTCGTAGCTCAAAAAAATATGAAAACAATTTGAGGCAAAAGTTTAGCCCACGAGCTACAACTTTTGTTTGTATCACCTTTTCAAATTCGGAGAGCAAGTGACCTTTAAAAATTCAGCAAAACTGACTGTCTTTTCCCACTGCACAAAGTCCTTGTGGGGTCCTTCTTTGGATGATTCTTTTGAATGCCTCCAAGAGTGAGCCCTCCATATTGCATACATGCATGCCACATATCCTTGACCTTATTTGGTAGGTCTATAATTGAAGATATTGTTGAGATCATGATAAATGAATAGTACAACTAAGGAAATCAAATATTGAGGGGTCTAGAAAAATATGTACAAGTCAAATATAAATAATATAGGTGGACAAAATATAAAGGGGTCAAAATAAATCTCTCTCATCATAAGTCTATCATAAAAAGATGAATATTTTTTGTGTTCTAATTTATGAGAGTAATAGAGAATAGATGTAGGAAGGAAAAAATCACAATAGTGAAAAAATATACACATAAATAAAACTAGTTTTCTTGGATTTTTGTTGGGATGGAGTTACACCAAAAATAAGAGAAGCTTGCATGAAATTATTTCTTTATGGAATAAAGAGTATTCAAAACGGTAAGAGAAATTGTGGTAATGGTGAGTCAATGTACATAGCATAAATATTCCCTATATGTGGTTCGATACGCCCACAAGGCACCATCTAAGAAGTCATCCCACAACTTTGTCTTATTTTTCACTATCTTTCTAATGATGCCTACAATGACACCATTAGCTTTTTCTACCAAACCATTTGACTGGGGATAGTAGGGTGTACTGTGACAATGTAGAATGTAAAGTTCTTCACAGACTTCTGTGAGCAAGCCCTTTCTAAACCCTGGACCATTATCAGAAACAATCTCCAAAGGTGCGCCAAATCTACAACAAATGTGAGTGTAGATGAATTTTCTCATTGTCCTCTCGTTTACCTTTGCCACACTTTGTGCTTCCACCCACCTATTCATATAGTCTACAACCACTAGAATGTAGAGTTTACCATTTTTTGTCCTAGGCAGAGGACCCATAGCATCAATGCCCCACTTTTCAAAGGGTCCATTTTCAAGCATGATTTGCCTTGGACCATAAACCAATGTTCTATTCCCATTTACCGGATAATTATAACAACTTTTACACCAATGTTGGACATCCACATGCAGACTTGTTGGCCAAACATGCCCCGCAAGCAAAATCTTCTTCACAGTCAACTCTTGGGCAAAATGACCACCACCTGCCTCTTCATGCAAAAGAGATACGCGCTTGCGTTCTTCATGAGTCTCCTCTTCTGAGCCTTCGTGAAGTCTTGTGCAAACTCACCCTCCAAAATGTACCCAATAATGGGAGTCAATGACTCCAATCCCTGGTATCTTGGTTGCTTGACAGTTGTTGCCACCATGATGGCCTGCATTTCTTTCTCAACACATGTAACTGCTTGTTGTGCAAGTATATCGGCATCTTCATTTTGTTCCTAGGAATATGATATAGTTGCACTCCTTCAAACTGATTAAACAATCTATGAATGGCATGAAATTTTGTCCTTAGGCTTTCATTCTTGCATGCCCAAATGCCTAAAATCTGCTTCACAAGAAGTGCATCCCCTTTTACCATGAGACGTTGTATACCTTGGCCAATGCATATCTTTAAACCATGAAGTAGTGTGTCATATTCTGCTTCATTGTTGCTAGTTGAACCTGGTAGATTGACCTTCTCTTTCATGAACACCTCTCTACTTGGGCTGAGCAACACTAGCCCTCCCCCTGCTTTTCGTGTGGCTCGTCAAAAAGCTCCATCACAGAACAAGGTAAAAGCATTATGAATACTTTTTGGTGGTGGCAATGGTAGGGTCTTTATTTCAGGCACCTTAATCTTCTTCTCATGTACCCTATAAGTAAGGATCCCTGCCAATTGTGGACGCACACTATCTTCTACCTTGAAAGAGTATTGGAACTCTTGCAACTCCATAATCCACTTTGAGATCCTAGTACTAAGATTCATTTGAGATGACACCCAAGGGAACATATTTTCTGAAGTGAGAATTACAAAAGGTTTTGGTAGCACGTAGGATCTAAACTTTCTCACCGCAAACATGAGAGAAAGCATCATGAATTATGCTTCTGTGTAGCCTGTCTCCAAGGCATTCATGATCCTACTATCAAAGTAGATGTGTGGCATCTTGGTACTGTGGGGATCTTGTTGTAGCAACACAGCACCAATTGTTTCCCTTCCAACACTAGAGCTAACAAAGAATGTGTACTCCCAACAAGGAGTCATGAGTGTTGGTAGCTCAGAAAAAATGACTTTAATGTTACAAAAGTACTCTTCAAGCTCATCAGACCATGCAAATTCTACTTGTTGTGTCAACTTTTGCAAAGGATGAAGCAACTCCGAAGCTAAGTGAATAAAGCTTGACATATAATTCACCTTTTGAATGAATGAGATGACCTCTTTGAGAGTCTTGGATGATGGGAGCTCAATAAGAGCCTTTGCCTTTGAAGGATCCTCCTCAATTCCTTTATAGGAAACCTTGTGACCAAGCAAGATCACTTCATCCTCACCTATGTGACACTTGTCGGAGTTGAGTTGACCTCCCATGTCGTAGAGCTTCTTTAAACCTTCTTCTACCCTTTGTAGATGCAATGATTTTGCGCTATAAATGCAAAAACCATCAATAAAAAACCTAATGGACTTTCCAAAGAATTCTTGAAACACCATGTTCATGAAGCGTTGAAAAGTTGCAGGAGCATTTGTCAGCCCAAATGGCATGACTCTAAAAGCATAACAACCCCAAGGAGTGATGAAGGTTGTTTTCAATTGATCTTCCAATGCGATACTTATTTGAAGTAACCCGAGTAGCCATCACACACAATGTACTTCTCATGACCAGCTACCTCATTTAGTATCTCATCCGAAAATGGGAGGGGAAAGTGATCTCTTTTTGTTGCCTCATTGAGTGGACGATAATCCACACACCCTCCACTTGCCGTTTTTCTTAGGAGTGACAAAAACGCGACAGACCCACTCTGAATTCTCCGCTAGGGGTAATCAAGGAGGAGGATTTACTCAAGGAGGTAAGAAATATTCTAGCAATAGGTTTCATTTATCCAGTGGAGTAGCTTCAAAGCCTTAGGTGTGGCCTCTGGTTTCAACTCAATTTTGTGTTGAACAACATCTACTCCACGCACATCAGTGTAGTCTTTAGCAAAAAGCCTAGGAAATTTACTTAACACACCTTTGAAATCCTCTCTTTCATCCTTTGTAAGTGTTGTAGACAATATACCTTCTAACATTCCTTCATCTTGCACATTTTGATTCTCTTGAGTACCTACCTCTTCCAAACCTCGATAAGAGGTCTCCTGGTTGTTTGTCTTAAACCTTACCCCCATGACTTCGATGGAAGACTCCTCTTCAGTAATGCTACCGCTACTTTCTTCTTCTGAAGTGTTATCGGTCCAATCTTCTTCCATCTCACTTTGAGATGATTCTCCATGGAGCTCCTCTTGGCATTGCTCCTTCATGTCAAAGACAACCTTCTTATGATTGTTGAAGGAGTACGAGCGGAAGTGCGATGCGAGAGAGAGTGCGAGAAGAAGAGCACGATGATATGGTGAAATCACTCTACTGTAATGTGTAGAGCATAGTGAGTTCTTATTAGGTTTTAACAAAAGAATATGTGTACATACCTGGCGGTCCGCCCACTTACCTGGGCGACCACATTGGGCTTTATAGCCCAACAACCTCCCACTTAAAGTCCAATGTGGTACTTTAAGTGTGAGAGAAGCTACTATACAAGCTAATATACAAGAGATGTAGAGAAGTGATGTACAACTGCTTGCGAAAATGTGCAAAGCTCTCTGAGGGAAGTCCTTTTGTAAGTAGATCAGCAAGATTTTCTGTGGTGTGAACTTTGACAAGCTGAAGTTGCTTATCCTCGAGCATTTCCCTGATGAAATGATACTTCGCATCCACATGCTTTGTCTTTGAGTGATAAACTGGATTGTGAGCCAATTGTATAGCACTTTGACTATCACAATATAACACAGGCATCTCTTCTTTGATTCCAAAATCCGTTACTAGTTGATTAAGCCAAATTGATTCTTTGCATGCCTCTGATGCTGCAACATATTCAGCCTCTGTAGTAGACTGAGTAACACAATCCTGTAATCTAGAACGCCATGATACTGCTCCACCAGCCAATGTAAAGACATACCCTGACGTAGACCTTCGGTTGTCTAAGTCACCTGCATAATTTGAGTCTGTAAAAACCTTTACACTTAGCTCCTGACTCCCATAGCATATACGCATACTCTTTGTAGCTTTCAGGTATCTCAATATTCCTTTCACTACCTCCCAATGTTTCTTGCCTGGGTTTGACATGTATCGACTTACTACTCCCACTGCAAATGCAATGTCTAGGTGAGTAGCAATCATTGCATACATCAAACTACCCACTGCAGACGCATATGGAATCTTATCCATTTCAGTCTGTTCTTCCTCAGACACAGGACAATCTTGTTTGCTAAGTTTCACATATGGTGGCAATGGAACACTCAATGCCTTTCCCTTCTCCATATTGAAACGTTGCAAAACCTTGTCAATATACTCTATTTGAGATAGCCAAATAAACTTCTTTGATCTATCTCTCTCAATGCGCATACCAAGTATATGACTTGCCTCACCCATGTCTTTCATGTCAAATGATTTTGCCATCTTTGACTTCAAAGCTGAAATTTCTTCCAAGTGCTTTCCAGCAATCAACATGTCATCCACATACAAAATAAGGATCAGCCAACTGCCATCATTAGCCTTCTTTGTATATAGACAATGATCGAACTCACTATGTTTGTAGCCTTGAGAAAGCATAAACTTGTGGAACTTATGGTACCATGCCCTCGGTGATTGTTTTAAGCCATAAAGACTCTTTAACAACTGGCATACCAAATCTTCCTTGCCTTTCTCAACAAACCCTTCTGGATGCTGCATGTAAATTTCCACATCTAAATCACCATGCAAGAACGATGTCTTGACATCCATTTGGTGCAACACCAAATCTAAGATGGCAACCAATTCAAGAAAGCATCTCAATGTAGTCATCTTGACCACCGAAGAGAAGAATTCATCAAAGTCAATGCCTTGTTCTTGCTTAAAGCCCTTGGCAACAAGCCTTGCTTTGTACTTTGGCTAACTATCATGAGCGGTGATCTTATACCTGTAAACCCATTTACAAGGTAGAGCCTTTTTGCCCTGTGGTAATTTAACTAGCTTCCATGTCTTGTTTTGGCCAATTGCCAATTCCCGGAGTCCTTCATTTGCACTGCTTCCTTGTAACATGAAGGCTGGGTGAGGCTCAGCCACAACCTGTGGTTCCACTCTATCTTGTCCTTGCTCCTCTTGAGCCTTGACATTTTTTCTTGCACGTGCAGGTCCATCTTCTTGGAAGACAATTGTTCTAATCTCCTCAACCCTCTCTGGTTTAGAATGATATTTAGCTTCATTAAAGTGAACATCATTGCTGCGGATAACCTTTCTGGATTCGGGATCCCAAAGTCTGTACCCCATCTCACCAGAATTACCATAGCCTAGAAAGATGCACTTTCTACTCTTTGGCTCAAGTTTGTTCCTAAATTCCTTTGGAACATGAGTATATACCTCACAACCAAAGACTCTGAGATGCTTGTATGATGAGGGAATTTTGCATGACCATACCATCTCTGCCACTGAATCCTTCTGCAAAACCTTGCTAGGAGATCTATTTATAAGATGAACAGCTATTGATATAGCTGCAACCCAAAACCCATTTGGCAGTTGTGCATTAGACAACATACTTCTGACCTTCTCTTGTATGGTCCTATTCATCCTCTCAGCAACACCATTTTGAGGAGGATTGTAAGGAGCAGTAAGTTCACATTTTATACTTTTTGACTCACAAAAGTCCTGAAAGTCCTTTGAAACATACTCTCCACCATTGTCAGTGCGTAAGCATTTAAGCTTCTTGCCACTCTGATTCTCCACAAGTGTCACAAACGTTTTGAAAACACTAAACGCTTCATCCTTGTGCTTGAAAGTAAACCCATACTTTCCTCGAGTAATCATCTATAAATGTCATAAAGTAAGAAGCTCCCCCTAGAGATAGGTTAGGCATAGGTCCACACAAATCACTATGAACAAGTGCCAACTGTGTATCTCTTCTACTACTTCTATTCTTATGTGGTTGTGCTGTGTTTGATTACCATACAGACAATGTTCACAGAATTCAAAATCATTAAATGACAAGCCAGGAAAATAACCAGAATGAGATAAGATTTCCATTCCCTTCTTGGACATATGTCCTAACCGGCTATGCCACAAAGAAACGTTTGGTTGCTCGATTACATTGATTACATTTTTAGAGATATTTGATACATAAATCATGTAAAGTCCTCCAGACTTTACTCCATGTGCTACTGTCATAGAACCCTTGGATATCTTCCACATGTTCTGTGCAAAAGTGGTGACGTAGCCAGCATCATCAAGTAAACCTGTGTTGATCAAGCTCTTTGTAATTGCGGGAACATGTCTCACATTCTTCAGCGTGAAAGAAGAGCCATTCTGAAACTTCAATTGAACATCTCCAACACCTAAGATCTCATATGTCTGCCCATTGCCTAGCCGAACATGATCTTTAGTGGTCACATAAGAGGTAAAACACTCCTTGTTTGGAGACACATGAAGTGATACCCCTGAGTCTATAATCTAGTCACTCAGTGCATTTCCATCAGATGTTGTAAGAAGAGCTGAGTCCATTGTATTCTTCAAGAAGTAGATGTCTCCTGACACTAGATTGTCATCCTCTGCAACAGTGTTTGTCACATTTATTTCTTGAATCTTCACTGAGGACTTGTTCTTCTCACCATGGTTTTCAGCTTTCTCTTTGCCTTTTTCTGCTTTCCATTCTCTGCAGTCTCTTTTCATGTGACCCTTCTTGCCACAATGGTAGCATTCTATGTCACTCTTGCATTTAGCATTGCGGGACTTGCTACGAGACTAATTCCTCTTTCCACCTTTGTCCTTTTCTTTGGTCCTTCCCTTAACAACTAAGGCCATTCCTTTGCCTTTGTCCATTGTCTTTCTGTTGGTTTCTTCAGTAAGCAGACTGCCTTCTACACCTGCTATGGTCAAACCATCTGGAGGTGAAAAATTACTCAAAGCTGTGCGAAAAGTGTCCCAACTTTCCGGTAATGTGATCAACAGGAACATAGCTCTAACAGTTTCATCAAGTTTGACACCTTGAGCTAACAACTGACTGTAGATGGTGTTGAATTCATTCAGATGATTGGACATAGGTGTCCCTTCTTTCATCTTCAAGTCAACAAGCTTCTTAAGCCAGTATACCTGTGAAGCTGCACTTTGCTTCTCATAAAGATCACTCAGCTTTGTCCATGATTCATAAGCCGACATCTCGTCTGCTACATTGAAGTAAACGCTTTCTGCCAAAGTCAGCATAATGGTAGAAAGTGCCAATTCATCCATTTCGCTCGATTCATCTTTGTCCATATCTTCTGGTTTTATCCCCTTGAGCTTTATAGGTTTTATCTGCTTCTTTTGTACCAACACGTTCCAAATCTGCTTCTTCCACAAAGGGAAATTGGTTCCATCCAGCTTCTTGATATTGTAAAGAGAAGTGTCCTGTGATCCAGCCATAACTACGCTTCACAGTAGTTTACTTTCCTGGGAAAAATTCGGCAGAGTTTCCCCTATAAACTGACCTCTGAACCAATATCAACCTGTCAAATGAACCAAGAAAGCTTCAGATTTTGCAGAGATTTTGGCAGAGTCTCCTTTGTAAAATGGCTCTGGTGTACTCAAAAAACATACCAAAAACAGCTCAAAAAACCATTGTCTCTCTAACACTGTAAGCTATGGGTAAACCTATCCTACACCTGTACTGTCTCTCACTGTCTTGTAAGCATAGACTGCGACAATGCCTCAACGGCAGTAAAGCAAAGATGCAATCCCAAATGTCTAACTCACAGTCAATACATCCTAGCTGCCTATCTAAGGGTGCTCGAGGGATCGCTCCAAGACCTGTATCACCGAAAGGATCTCAACATTCGAGAATCCCCCAGCTCAATAAAACCTCACTTGACCCTCAACAAAGCCTGCAGTAAATCTGACAATACATAGACTTCCCACAAAGTCATACATCCACAAATTTCCCACTATATGTTGTAATCGTTGCGGCGGTTGTTTGCTGCGTGACTCACAGCCAGCAAACCCTCAACAAACATACATCATCTTTGACAATACATCCCATGTGGAAGTAACTGCAATGTCAGGATGAAATCTGGAATATCAAGCAGCAAACACTAGCTACCTGATGAACTAGTGGATGTCGCCTACAGTCTGTGTGTAGGTGCGCCTGTGTCATATGTGACACGCCTCCAAGAACTGTGAGCCGTCCTTCGTTGTGTAGACAGCCACAAATCAGCACTCTAGAAGTGTATATATCCTCAGCACTTGCAGTCATAGGCCGAAACCCCAAATTTGCAGAGTCGAATCTGCACCCGCCAAGACCACGTAGTCGAAAATGGCCTGCACAGAGCTTTGTCGAAGCCGAACGGTGGCGGAGATTATCTCAAAATGAAATTTTGAGAACACCAAACCCTTTGGGCCCTCCCACAGGATTTTGGATCGTGTCTTCGCCTGTCGAATCTCACTCCAATCTGAGCAGGTGACTTTGGCTACTTGCAAATGCTGCCCCGAGCCTCGATCTGAGCTCTGATACCAATTGAAGGAGTACGAGTGGAAGTGCGACGCGAGAGAGAGTGCAAGAAGAAGAGCACGATGATATGGTGAACTCGCTCTACTGTAATGTGTAGAGCATAGTGAGTTCTTATTAGGTTTTAACAAAAGAATATGTGTACATACCTGGTGGCCCGCCCACTTACCTGGGCGACCACATTGGGCTTTATACCCCAACAATTTTCATTCCTGCAAATTAGCTTTCCACTCTCCCAATCCTGCAAAGCTTGCATTTTCATTAGCCATGGTCTTCCTAGGATAAATGGGTAACCATTTTCTTTGGTAGACATGACATAGAAATCCACTGCCTTCTTAATGCCAAAGGCCTCCACAAAAATATTTTTACAAATGCCTACGCACCTAGCCTTGCTATTGTTTGTCATCTTCACTTTAATTTCAGGTGTCTCATGGATGTGCATGCCTAGTCTTTGCATGAGCCCCTTTGTCATGATGCAAATTTGTGCAGCCCCATCCACTACACCTTTCCTAACCAATCTTCCTTTGATGTAACAATCTAGCACAGGTGTAATATCCTCGTTCATTTTAGCACGTGCAATTTTTACAACAGGCACACTCTCTTTTACCTTTCTCCTAGTGCTAACTGACTTTGTTAAATCCCTTCTAACTTGTGTACATAATGCAAGGAATTGAGTCCATGAGATATCAGAATCCTTACCTCGCATGTCTTCCAACAGGTTGTATGGAGCCATACCATGTCCAAGAGGGAAGTCTTGGAGATTGATATGACGTCGAGTCCTCTTAGCTTCCTTGGTCTCCTTTTCCTTCTTGCCTCGTCCATGTCACTCTGTGATGTGACCCCGGGGGATTCACTCTATATACAAAATGGGATGCCACCTGCGATGAGCAGACAACTTTGATAAAACCCCTATATACGACTCATATTAGGGAATATGACCCCCCTTTCCACGCTTATACAAAATTCTATGCAAAAAGCTATCATACCCCTATCTTACATAAAATTTTGGTCTCACATGATTTAACTGAGTAAAATTAGTCAAAGAGCGTGTAGCATAGTGACTAGCAATGTACGAAAGAACCACTTTTGTTGATAACTAGATATACCCTCAATGTGTCTTAGTTTGAATTTCAAACTATGTGCCTGTTCAGCCTACACTCTAGCTACTCGTCCAATTCTGACCCATCTAAACTACTCAAAAAACATGGTTATAAAGTTGTGTTAGGTTCTCCGTGTAAATTTGCATCTATACAAACTCTTTATAGCTTTCATACCCTCATCAAATGAGCTATAATAACAAAACAAGCAATTGATACAAAGCAATGTTGGTTCTTGCATGTATCTTGGTAGCTATTGACTCACAAGTTTGAGGGAAGACTCTTTTGGGATGCAATGATTTTGAAACACAAAAACTTCCTTTCATTTTTTCCTTTTCTCACTCCCGCCCCCCTAAATATGATACCCCCTCCCTTATTTTTAATCTTAGGAGATAAATTATTGGGGTCCTACCCCTAACTTATACGCTTATGTAGCTTGTCAAAAAAACCCCCCTCCCCTACACTTACGTGGTGCGGTAAGTTTTCCATGGTGAATCCCCCGGGGATGTGACACCTTCTTTATCTTTACCTTTTCCTCAGCCACACTTAATGCCATTTGCTTCAATGTCACCCTCTTTGGATTGTGTGACTTCTACAACATTGAAATTTGGGTCAGGAAAAGGTGAAACTCCTTCCACCCCTTGTGGAGATGGTCTTGGTCCACTTGGCCTTTGTAGAAGCCTCGGTTGTTGACCAGCTCCTTCACCTGCATTCATCACTTGGTAATTCAAGTTAGGTCTCCCTGTCTCCCCACGGGGCCGAGGACTATTATTCATCCCATTTCCAGACTCTCCGCAAATTCCAACATTGCAAGACTCTCCTAGGTCGTGGATCTTTCTCTTCAAACTTCTTTGCTTGTCCCTTTGGACCTACAACTTGTGCAAGGTGAATTGACAGGCTGCTTAAAGATTTATTTAACTTCTCAATCACTTCCGCCGTTACCTCGGGAAGCTCCCTAGATGTCGATGCTTGTGACTTACCTTTGGGTCTAAGACCTTCTATTGGAACCTCTCCCCTTAGGCACTTGAGTTTCCTCTAATTCTTGGAAGGTCTAAATTCAGTTGCATCATAGGTGGTAGGTGCATCCATCTCCACTTTTACCTTAAGATTAGGAAAGAGTCCAGCTATGAATCTCTCCTTCTTTAGAAATTCTGCACCATCACCAGGGTTAGCAACATTTTGTATCCTGAGAGGGCCATACCCAGACTCGACCCTACTCACCTCCCTTAGTTCCCCAGACCAGGGAATGACATAGATATATCTGTAGGTATCCCTCTCACTTGGGACCAACACTTAGATAGGACTCTGGCCTATCTCGAACGTGAACCCAATGTGAGGGCCATACCCAGACTTGACCCTACTCACCTCCCTCAGTCCTCCAGACCGTTCTAGGGAATGACGTAGATCTATCTACAGGTATCCCTCCCACTTGGGACCGACACTTAGACAGGACTCCGGCCTATCTGGATTGCCAACCCAAAGGGGGTACATCCCTTCATTCAATGATTCTATCCGTTTCTCATAATCAATCTATCCTTGACAGCTTTTTGCACCCAAAATAGTGGTCCTTAGTCTTGATTTCTCTTGATCTTTTAACTTGAGGATCTGCACTTGCTTTCTTGTTCTCCCTTGGTTCATGGCGATAACCCCTTTTTTCGGACAAGCAGTCACGGCAATTTATCAATTTCCCCTAAGAAGAGGGATCTTGCAATCCTACCTGGTCTCGCTCGTCTCCGATTACCCATTTTTATCCCACGTAGTGCTAGCGTTTAACATAAAAATTTTAAATCAACATCCGACCATCTGACCCTCTGGATCTGCCCACCCACCGAACCATTTCATGAAAATCCCTTCCCGAGGTAGTACTTAACTACTATAAAATCAGGAAGACAGTAGTCTATCAGATATCATCAAACAACAAGCAGCATGCAATCTGTTGCATACCCTCGTTCAGGGAAATTCATCTGGTTGCTCCCACCAGATCCTTATTTAGAAACTTTTAATTCATTTCCTTTCTTTTATCTGCTATAATTAGCTTGTAACTAGTTTCCTAACTAATCATGCAACACATTTAGTTTCAACCAATTCATCTTACCTCCCCATTCACAATAATGTTTTCTAAATTGCAATCTATTTTACAACAAAATAAAAATATTCATATCAAATGACCTATGATAATCAATAAGAGGCAAGATGACAGGGTTTGGTGATGCGAGAATTTCTCCTACTCTTTGGGCACCAAACATGAACACCATACGTTGTTGAAAATGGATTTTCCTACTAATTGCAATGTTTATTCTAATGTGTGGAGTGAAATGAAAGGGGAAAACCTCTATTCTTGGGCCATTATCCATGGTCTATGCATGACCTAATTCTTAAAACAAAACAAAAATATAGACGTCCAACTAAGGTTGTACCTAATGAGAGGCAAAATAAAAGGATTTACTGATACGTTTATCTCTGCCAACCTAAGAGGACCTAAAATTCTACAAATTACACGTTGAAATTGCACCTTAGTACTAACAATTATGTGTACCTTTTGCCTTGCAATGGGAATGAAAGGATCATACAGATTCTCGTGATTCATGCAAGCTACTTGATTATGCTAAAGGTCGAGCCTTCACAAAAATACACAACCCATCCTCCGTGGGGGCACCAATTTGAGGCGGTCCGGGGCGGGCAACAAGAACAGTGGCCTCTAAGCACCCTTGTAGGCTCCCGTGCTCCTCAATTGGGTTGGGGTTGGAAAAAACAACAAACACACGCACAAACCCGCAACCTAACCCTACACAAATTTGGGGCACCACCTAGTTTTGGATGCGAACTAGGACGCGTAAAGAGAGAGAGAGAGAGAGAGAGAGAGAGAGAGAGATAGTGCTTGGGCTTCTTTGAAATGTATCGGCAATGATCAAGCAAACACAATTATATATGTAAGAAAGAGAGAGAAGAGGGAGGGGGTGCTTGTTGCATTAATACCTTCTTACAAATCTGTCATGACCGATTAAAGTGAGATTAGTATTTGTTCAACATAGCTTGGGTAAATTTCACCACGACACATCACAAGAAAAGCCACCCCAATCACTGTCTTAAGGCCAGGGGAGTCCTCTCCACCCTGTCGCCCTCTTACAATATGTGGGATTTATGGCTAAATTGATGAAAACACCCAGACACAAGCTATCAAGAACTAAAAAAATCACCAAGACACTTACACATCATTGTTGTCCATTACTTCACGTTGGAAGAGAGACAAAGTATCCAAGCTTAGTCCAAATCCACCCTCCTTGATTTAGCAAATGTTGGGCTTACACTAGTAGGAGGAATGAGAGATTTCCCACTCTCAATTGAATGATCGCTCTCTCTCTTACAATGGCATAGAGTTCCTGTGCTAATCACCCCTATTACAACACATGCACATGCATACGACAATGAGCTTCCACTCAAGAGCTCCTTCTAGAGAGGTTGAGCTTGGCTTCTCAAGCTATAGCATAGTGCTCTTGCTTATGGCTCCCCCTTTGTGCTAGCTACACCCTCCTTTTATAGCAATTTTGAGGGCTAGGGTTACTCCTCTAACCATGGTTGGGTTAGATTTTCAGCACTTATCTAATTTCTTTTTCTTGGAACTATCAAGAAGTTGGTGTGGATAGATGAAGAAGAGAGAGAGGAGAGAAGTGGAGGTGATAGGACTTTTCATAGTAGGTTAGTGTTAGTAAATTAGTAGAGTTAGTATTTTTATTGATTTACAAATGGAATTGGATATTTAAAATGGGAGTATCCATGTAGGATACAAATAAGGAAGAAAAACTCTTAATAGGTAAGAAACATGGATTTCTTACAAATGTCAATGCTCCAAGTGTCTTGAGTAGGGTCAATTTTGACGCTTGTTGACGGTCCACTAGCCTTGACGGTACGTTTTTTCTCCACTCTTGACCTTCCTTGGGAGCCAAGGTAAGTGAACATGAGTAATCAATCACCATGATGCTGTCTTTCAAGAGAAGAGGCTGAATTTTGTCGTTTTTTTTATAAATATAGGTAATATGGAAGAGGAAAAATGAGACTAGGTGGTCAATTTTGGAATGGAAGTGTGTGTAGGAGACATGAGTTCACCATGGTTTCTCTTATTCTTCAAGGTTGAGAAGAAGGTGAGTAGGGTGCAGAGAGGAGTGGTGAGAGAGGTGGGGATGATGAGTGGAGAGGTGTGTGTGAAAGAGGAAAATGGTAAAGTGGAAGAGGGAGTGTGGCTGCATAGCATGGGCAAACTGGGGCCCACCAATAAAATCATAGCTCACAGCTCGTAGCTCAAAACAATATGAAAAAATTTAAGGTGAAAGTTAAGCCCACGAGCTACAACTTTTGTATGTATCACCTTTTCAAATTCGAGGAGCATGTGATCTTTAAAAATTCAGCAAAACCGACTATGTTTTCCACTACACAAGGTCCTTGTGAGGTCCTTCTTTGGATGATTCTTTTGAATACCTCCAAGAGTGAGCTCCCCATGGTACATGCATGCATTTCACATACCCTTGACCTTATTTGGTAGGTCTATAGTTGAAGATATTGTTGAGATCATGATATAAGTGAATAGTACAACTAAGAAAGTCAAATATTGAGGGGTTTAAAAAAATATGTACATGTCAAATATAAATAATATAGGTGGAAAAAATATAAAGGGGTCAAAATAAATCTCTCTCATTAGAAGTCTACCATAAAAAGATGAATATTTTTGGTGTTCTAATTTATGAGAGTAAAAGAGAATAGATGTAGGAAGGAAAAATCACAATAGTGAAAAAATATACACATAAATAAAACTAGTTTTTTTGTATTTTTGTTGGGATGGAGTTACACCAAAAATAAGAGAAGCTTGCATGAAATTATTTTTATATGGAATAAAGAGTGTGCAAAATGGTAAGAAAAAATATGGTAATGGTGAGTCAATGTACATAGCATAAATAACACACCATAGGTAAAAATATTTAAATAAATACCAAAATAATTATAAAAAATCCTTTTATTTAGGCCCTATATACAATGAAATATTTATACACTAATGGGCCATAATATTTTTTATTTTTTATTTTATTTATTTTTTGGCTCAACTAGCCTAGTGACTAGCTAATTAAGGGTTTTTAAGAAGATATGGGAAAAGTCCCCTAACTCACACATGCCTATGTATAGTGAAATGGTAGGGATAACCAAAATGTTTGAGTGATTTGATAGGGTGAGGTAGCTTACTATGGCAATTATGGAAAGCTGAAAAATGGCTATCAGTGCATTAGGCCCAAAACAGCCATTTCTTACGGTTGATTGCATATAAATAAGAGTGGGGATTTTTGTAGGACATGAGATAAAATGCCCCATTAACTTCAATGGGTTGGTGATCAAAACATATGGTTGCTTTTGCCTCACTACTTCTTTTTGGGACAAAAAAAAGTACAAAAAGTTGCATTTATGCCATTTTGCGGACATATCATCAAAGTTTCTATAGTCACGCTCAATACCTGTACTATATACACGTTTTCTTATTCTACTTTGGGCCATTGGATTCAAAAGAAGCAGTGGAGCATGTCAAAATAATAATGGATCTCTTACTAAGTGGAACCTTGGGGACAATTATGAAGTGCTAAATACAACAAGTATGAAAAAACTGGGTTTACCATTATGACCTCTAAATCCCAAAGAAACTACTCAATATCTAGACAAATTTTTAGTTTATGATTAGATATGTTTACTACCTACAAATTACCCACAATTGGCCTAAGAAACTAGCAATATTGAGAAAGGTATACTTGCTACACTAAAATGTCTCTTATTCTGGAGCAATCAAAAAACTAAATCATCATCATATACTATGCTATATAGTGTATTAGGTCCCCAAAACTCAAGAAAGATTATCTTTATGTTATACATGCCACTTACACAATCAAAATAATTGCATTTGGATATAAGAAAGCCACCAAAAAATCATAAAAGTGCTCATTTTGGCCAAAAAACATGATTATGCAATCTTTGTAATTTGGTCACAACTTTAAATTTTAACACTTAGTTCTCCCTTGAAGGATCAAAACATGTTGAGAACTATGAAGGCTTATCCTCTAGCAATCTAAACCTCACAAAATTTAGAGTGGTATAGCTGCAAAAATTTGACAAAAGGCCATAAAAGGATTTTTTCACACAGTTTAGGTTCAAAAATGTTGTGCAAGAGCAAGGTTAATGGTGGTGAGATTGATATTCCAAAAACAAATTCAAGTTTTTTTCAGCTCATAAGACAAATTTGTGGATATATAGCACCTAGAAACTCATTTTCATAGTCTTCAAATAATTCAAGAAAAATGGTCAGTAAACAGGACACAAAAGTGTCCAAGGGCATAAAAGTGTCCTGTTACCATTCTAGTGTTAATTAAGCTATATTATCTCATTAAGAGCTGGCTTCACTTCATCTTCTATCTTTTGCTTCTTCATTTGTAAATTGGCACTCTCTTTGGATACCTCAACCATCTAGAAGGTGAGGGTATCCCTTTCCTCTTTTTCTTCTTTCAGAATCTTGATTTGTGCTTCTTGCTTGCTCTCTGCACTTTTTTCTCTCTGAATAGCTCTTTGCAGCTCTTTGGTGAGGTTGTCATGCTCTCCTATTAAATTTTCCTCGCTCATCATGAGCATGTTGTGTTCCTCAACCATGGTGAGAGACCTTGTTCTGATTCTATCTAGTATTTGGTGGGAAGCTCTCACATCTTCTTCATTTATTGCTACCACACTCTTTGATGTTGGCCTAGGTAGTGGTCTAGCTAGGGGAAACCTTGTTCTAATTCTATCTAGTATTTGGTGGGAAGCTCTCACATCTTCTTCATTTATTGCTACCACACTCTTTGTTGTTGGCCTAGGTAGCGGTCTAGCCAGGGGAGACTTGGTGGCCCATAATTAGCAAAAATACCATTGGAGGAGGTCACCACGGGCTCTCCAGATGCCTCCATCTTGGTAATAGTGGGATTGGTACCAAGCATGGTACTCCAAATGATGATAATGTTGTTGGATGGGGGTTCAAGAGTGAATATTCTTCCTGAATCAGTTTGCAAGAAACTGAACCTCACAAAATGGGAACCAACACCTTTTCAGGTAAAGATGGCTAATCAAAGAAGGGTACAACCTTTGGGGATTCTCAGAAATTAGACAATCAATGTGGGAGGATTACTTTTTGAAATCAATTTTGTGGTACTTAATCTAAATCAGCATGCTCTTACCCAATGATTTTGGGAAGATCATGACCTAGGGCAGCTAAGGTGAAGCAATTATGGGGAGTAGGCACAATTGTGATCAAGCATAAGAACAAAAAGTTGAGGATGCAGATGGTACAAAAGAAGACTATTCCACCTGTTTTTAGACCTCTGTATGCAAAAGGTATCAATATGGGTCAAGCTATTGAGGAAGATGAAAAAGAAGAATTTATTCAAAAGAAACAAAACATTAGTTTCAATTTTTGAATTTGATGTGTAGAAAATTACAGATACAATTGAAAAGCAAAAACAATTACATAAATTGAAACTGAAAGAAACTAGGAAGAAAACAACCAACGAGTAGAGATTGGAGGAGGAGAAAGAAGTCACTGAAGAGATCAAATATTCAAAGAAGATGTTTGAAGAACGAATGTCTAAGAGTTCAAGAGTCAGAGAAGATGAATTGGAGGATATGAATTTGGAAATTGGACATGACCCAAAAAAGGTGAATGTATTCACTAAATTGGATAATGATTTCAAAGAAGAATTGAAAGCTTTGTTATGGGTTTAAATATGTCTTTGCTTGGTCATATACTGATATGAAGGGAGGAGATCGAGATGTATGTCAACACACTATAAAATTGAAGATAGATGTAGTGCCAGCAAAGCAACAGAGGTACAGGATGGACCCTAATTATGCCAAGCAGGTTAAGAATGAAATAGATAAATTGTTGAAAGTTGCTTTCATTTACCCTGTGGATAAAGTGACTTGGTTATCACCAATTGTGGTAGTTCAAAAGAAGAATGGAAAAATGAGGGTGTGTGTTGACTACATGAAACTAAATGCTATAGCAATTACTAATCCATTTCCTTTGCCATATTGTGACACTATGTTGGATGCAGTGGCTGGAGCATAAATATAAGCTTTTTGGATGGTTTCAGTGGATACAACTAAATTAGAGTGGCCCTCAAGGAAAGAGATAAAATAACTTTCATAACTAAATGGAGAGTGTATGCTTCCACTGTTCTGAAATTTGGATTGAAGAATGCACCACCTACTTTTCAAAAGTGGGTTATGGAAATCTTTGGTCCTTACTTGACTACTTTCATGAAGGTATGTCTAGATGATTTTAGTGTGTTAGGAAACAAGGAGGGTCATCTCCACCATTTGAGATTATGTTTTGAAAAATGCAAAGAAGCAAGGCTTTCATTGAATCCTACTAAGTGTGCTTTTGTTGTCAAAAGAGGTATCTTATTGGGCCATATGATTAGTAAAGAGGGAATAAGAATAGATCCAAGGAAGGTGGAAGCAATCCTGAAAGCTTTACCACCAAAGATAGTGAATCAACTATGATATTTAATGGACAAGTAACGTGGCATGGAAGATTTTTGAGAGTTTTGGCTCATGTTTGTGTTCCCCTTACTCAATTGACAAAAGAAAGGATGTAGAATTTGTGTGGAAAGAAGAATAGGAAGATGCATTTAACTTGCTGAAGAAAATGCTGGTGACTGCACCAGTCCTGATTTTCTCCTGATTGGAAGCTACCTTTTCATCTGTTTGTAGATGCATCCCTTTTCGTTGTGGGTGCAGTTCTGATGCAAGAACCTGAAAAATAATGGTTTAAATTAAACCTATTTATTATGCCAATAGAGTGCTCTCATTTGTAGAAAGAAACTTCACAGTTACTAAAAGAAAATTTTGTGGGATGATTTCTGGATTGTACAAATTCGGACATTACTTGTTGGCAAACAAAGTAGTGATCCATGTGGATCATCAGGCTCTGGTGTATTTAGTCAATAATCCACATCTTTCAGGAAGGCTGGCTAGATGGGTACTATTGATGCAAGAATTTGTCTATTCAATTATTCACAGGCAAGATCAAGAGCACGTGATAGGATAGCTGACTATTTGAGCAGGTTAGCTATACAGGAGAGCCACCTACTGAAGTAATAGATGAGTTACCTAATGCAAATCTATTTCCAGTGGATTTTGTGGATAATGAGGATTCTTGGTATGAAGATATGTTATATTTTCTACTGCATGGAATCTTCCCAAAACAATGTCAGTGGTCAGAAGAAGAAAATTGGCATGGAGAAGTAGAACATTTACAGTGATTATGGGTGTTCTTTACAAAAGAGGAATAGATCAAGTTTTGAGGAGGTGTGTTCAAAAATTTGAAGAGAAATTGATCTTGAATGAAGCACATACAGGTGAGGCTGGTGGCCATTTCTCAGAGGATATTACAACAAAGAAGATTTTCCAGGAAAATTTGTGGTGGCCATCATTTTCAAAGATGCTCATCAAACTTGTTTAACCTGTCAAAGAGATGCCAAACCAATGGATGTGGACAACAAGCCTTTACAACCAATTCTCCCTTTAGAACCTTTTCAAAAGTGGGGTCTTGACTTTGTGGGTCCTGTCAAGCCAGCTGCAAAGTTTACAAGTAACCAATATATTTTAGTGGCAACTGACTATTGCACTAAATGGGTGGAGGCACAAGCAATGAAGGATAATAAGGTAGAGAGTGTGGAAAAGTTCTTGTACAAGAATATAATGACCAGGTTTGGGTGTCCAACGGAATTGGTCTCTAATCACGGAGTTCACTTCATAAATAAAGTAATCAAGAGGTTGACTAAATATCATTTTATTATTAACAAAGAAGTCCACAGTATATTATCCGTAGGAAAATGGTCAAGCAAAATGCACAAACAAAACTTTGGTCAAGATCTTGAGAAGGATAGTTTCAACAGGACAGATTGGGATACAAAGTCGGAGTCTGCATTGTGGGTTTTTAGGAGAGCTTTCAAGGTCGCTGCAAGCATGACTCCATTTAAAATGGTGTATGGGTTAGAAGCTATTGTACCAATGAAATTTGTGGTTCTTAGTCTGAGAGTTGCAGTGAAATATAGATTGTCAGGAGATCTTGCAGTAGTTCTTAGACAGAAACAACTTTTGATATTAGAAGAAAACAGAATTCAGGGGAGAAGACAAGCTTGGTTGGACAAAAATTTGAAGTATAGATCATTTGCAGAGGGTGACTGGGTACTAATGTACAATAGAAAATTGGGGAAAAGACCGGGAAAATTGAAGCTTAGATACTTGGGACCTTTTCAGGTGGATGAATAAGTGAGGCCTTCAACTTATTTGTTAGTAGATGAGCAAGGAAGGATTTATCCAAAGGCAGTAAATGGCCATGTGTAGGATACCAAGGGGAACATATTTGGAAGCTATTGGCTCAGCCCTGAGTTGTTGGGAACCATGTTTAATCTGCATGTGGAGGAAGACATTTAGGTTACTAAGGCTTTTGAACTTGATGAAAATAGAGTTTGGTCCTACACAGGGTAATAGAGGTTATACCGTATTGCTAAGAGACAGAACCCTTTCAGATTTTAGCAAATCAGGTGGTACTTGGAGAGGGTCTGTGTGCTAGTGAAGCTCGCATACTGAAGGAGTACGAGCGGAAGTGTGATGCGAGAGAGAGTGCAAGAAGAAGAGCACGACGATATGGTGAACTCGCTCTACTGTAATGTGTAGATCATAGTGAGTTCTTATTAGGTTTTTACAAAAGAATATGTGTACATACCTAGTGGCCCGCCCACTTACCTGGGCGACCACATTGGGCTTTATACCCCAACAACCTCCCACTTAAAGTCCAATGTGGCACTTTAAGTGTGAGAGAAGCTACTATACAAGCTAATATACAAGAGATGTAGAGAAGTGATGTACTACCCTACACCTAAATGCTTGCAAAAATGCGTGAAGCTCTCTGAGGGAAGTCCTTTTGTAAGTAGATCAGCAAGATTTTCTGTGGTGTGAACTTTGACAAGCTGAATTTGCTTATCCTCGAGCATTTCCCTGATGAAATGATACTTCACATCCACATGCTTTGTCTTTGAGTGATAAACTGGATTGCGAGCCAGTTGTATAACACTCTGACTATCACAATATAACACGAGCATCTCTTCTTTGATGCCCAAATCTGTTACTAGTTGATTAAGCCAAATTGATTCTTTGCATGCCTCTGATGCTGCAACATATTCAGCCTCTGTAGTAGACTGAGTAACACAATCTTGTAATCTAGAACGCCATGATACTGCTCCACCAGCCAATGTAAAGACATACCGTGACGTAGACCTTCGCTTGTCTAAGTCACCTGCATAATCTGAGTCTGTAAAACCCTTTACACTTAGCTTCTGACTCCCATAGCATATGCGCATACTCTTTGTAGCTTTCAGGTATCTCAATATTCCTTTCACTGCCTCCCAATCTTTCTTGCCTGGGTTTGACATGTATCGACTTACTACTCCCACTGCAAATGCAATGTCTGGGCGAGTAGCAATCATTGCATACATCAAACTACCCACTGCAGATGCATATGGAATCTTATCCATTCCAGCCTATTCTTCCTCAGACACGGGACAATCTTGTTTGCTAAGTTTCACATATGGTGGTAATGGAACACTCAATGCCTTTCCCTTCTCCATATTGAAACGTTGCAAAACCTTGTCAATATACTCTGTTTGAGATAACCAAATCAACTTCTTTGATCTATTTCTCTCAATGCGCATACCAACTATATGACTTGCCTCACCCATGTCTTTCATGTCAAACAATTTTTCCATCTTTGACTTCAAAGCTGAAATTTCTTCCAAGTGCTTGCTAGCAATCAACATGTCATCCACATACAAAATAAAAATCAGCCAGCTGCCATCCTTAGCCTTCTTTGTATATAGACAGTGATCAAACTCACTACGTTTGTAGCCTTGAGAAAGCATAAACTTGTGGAACTTATGGTACCATGCCCTCGCTGATTGTTTTAAGCCATAAAGACTCTTTAACAACTGGCATACCAAATCTTCCTTGCCTTTCTCAACAAACCCTTCTGGCTGCTGCATGTAAATTTCCACATCTAAATCACCATGCAAGAACGCTGTCTTGACATCCATTTGGTGCAACACCAAATCTAATATGGCAATCAATGCAAGAAACCATCTCAATGTAGTCATCTTGACCACCGGAGAGAAGACTTCATCAAAGTCAATGCCTTGTTCTTGCTTAAAGCCCTTGGCAACAAGCCTTGCTTTGTACTTTGGTTGACTATCATGAGCGGTGATCTTATACCTGTAAACCCATTTACAAGGTAGAGCCTTTTTGCCATGTGGTAATTTAACTAGCTTCCATGTCTGGTTTTTATGCAGAGCTGTCATCTCTGACTACATGGCCAATTGCCAATTCCTGGAGTCCTTCATTTGCACTGCTTCCTTGTAACATGAAGGCTCATTGCAATCAGTCAACATGACCTAGTTCATAGATGGAACAAACCTATCAGGAGGTCGCGTGATATATCCAGATCTACGAACAATAGGTGGCTCAGGCTCAGCCACAACCTGTGGTTCCAATCTATCCTGTCCTTGCTCCTCTTGAGCCCTGACATTTTGTGTTGCACGTGCAGGTCCATCTTCTTGGAAGACAACTCTTCTAATCTCCTCAACCCTCTCTGGTTTAGAATGATATTTGGATTCATTAAAGTAAACATCATTGCTACAGATAACCTTTCTGGATTCGGGATCCCAAAGTCTGTACCCCATCTCACCAGAATTACCATAGCCTAGAAAGATGCACTTTCTACTCTTTGGCTCCAATTTGTTCCTAAATTCCTTTGGAACGTGAGTATATGCCTCACAGCCAAAGACTCTGAGATGCTTGTATGAGGGCATTTTGCCTGACCATACCATCTCTGGCACTGAATCCTTCTGCAAAACCTTACTAGGAGATCTATTTACAAGATGAACAGCTGTTGATACAGCTTCAGCCCAAAACCCATTTGGCAGCTGTGCATTAGACAGCATACTTCTGACCTTATCTTGTATGGTCCTATTCATCCTCTCAGCAACACCATTTTGAGGAGGATTGTAAGGATCAGTAAGTTCACGTTTTATACCTTTTGAAACATACTCTCCACCATTGTCAGTGCGTAAGCATTTAAGCTTCTTGCCACTCTGATTCTCCACAAGTGTCACAAACGTTTTGAAAACACTAAACGCTTCATCCTTGTGCTTGAGAAAGTAAACCCATACTTTCCTTGAGTAATAATCTATAAATGTCATAAAGTAAGAAGCTCCCCCTAGGGATAGGTTAGGCATAGGTCCACACAAATCACTATGAACAAGGGCCAACTGTGTATCTCTTCTACTGCTTCTATTCTTATGTGGCTGTTGTGTTTGCTTACCATACAGACAATGTTCACAGAATTCAAAATCATTAAATGAAAAGCCAGGCAAATAACCAGAACGAGACAAGATTTCCATTCCCTTCTTGGACATATGTCCTAACCGGCTATGCCACACAGAAACGTTTGGCTGCTCGGTTACATTGATTACATTTTTAGAGACATTTGATACATAAATCATGTAAAGTCCTCCAGACTTTACTCTATGTGCTACTGTCATAGAACCCTTGGATATCTTCCACATGTTCTGTCCAAAAGTGGTGACGTAGCCAACATCATCAAGTAAACCTGTGTTGATCAAGCTCTTTGTAATTGCGGGAACATGTCTCACATTCTTCAGCGTGAAAGAAGAGCCATTCTGAAACTTCAATTGAACATCTCCAACACCTAAGATCTCACATGTCTGCCCATTGCCTAGCCGAACATGATCTTTAGTGGTCACATAAGAGGTAAACCACTCCTTGTTTGGAGACACATGAAGTGATGCCCCTGAGTCTATAATCCAGTCACTCAGTGCATTTCCATCAGATGCTCTAAGAAGAGCTGAGTCCATTGTATTCTTCAAGAAGTAGATGTCTCCTGACACTAGACTGTCATCCTCTGCAACAGTGTTTGTCACATTTATTTCTTGAATCTTCACTGAGGACTTGTTCTTCTCACCATGGTCTTCAGCTTTCTCTTTGCCTTTTTCTACTTTCCATTCTCTGCAGTCTCTTTTCATGTGACCCTTGTTGCCACAATGGTAGCATTCTATGTCACTCTTGCCTTTAGCACTACGAGACTTGCTACGGGACTGATTCCTCTTTCCACCTTTGTACTTTTCTTTGGTCCTTCCCCTAACAACTAAGGCTGTTCCTTTTCCTTTGTCCATTGTCTTTCTATTGGTTTCTTCAGTAAGCATACTTCCTTCTACACCTGCTATGTTCAAACCATCTGGAGGTGCATAATTACTCAAAGCTGTGCGAAAAGTGTCCCAACTTTCCGGCAATGTGATCAACAGGAACATAGCTCTAACAGTTTCATCAAGTTTGACACCTTGAGCTGACAACTGACTATAGATGGTGTTGAATTCATTCAGATGATTGGACATAGGCGTCCCTTCTTTCATCTTCAAGTCAACAAGCTTCTTAAGCCAATATACCTATGAAGCTGCACTCTGCTTCTCATAAAGATCACTCAGCTTTAACCATGCTTGATAAGACGACATCTCGTCTGCTACATTGAAGTAAACACTTTCTGCCAAAGTCAGCATACTGGTAGAAAGTGCCAATTCATCCATTTCACTCCATTCATCTTCGTCCATATCTTGTGGTTTTATCCCCTTGAGCTTTATAGGTTTTATCTGCTTCTTTTGTACCAACACGTGCCAAATTTGCTTCTTCCACAATGGGAAATTGGTTCCATCCAGCTTCTTGATATTGTAAAGAGCAGTATCCTGTGATCCAGCCATAGCTACGCTTCACAGTAGTTTACTTTCCTGGGAAAAATTCGGTAGAGTTTCCCCTGTAAACTAACCTCTGAACCAATATCAACCTGTCAAATGAACCAAGAAAGCTTCAGATTCTGCAAAAAAAATCCATAGTCTCCTTTGTAAAATGGATCTGGTGTACTCAAAAAACAGCTCAAAAAACCATTGTCTCTCTAACACTGTAAGCTGTGGGTAAACTTGTCCTGCACCTGTACTATCTCTCACTGTCCTGTCACTGTCCTGTAAGCATAGACTGCGACAATGCCTCAATGGCAGTAAAGCAAAGATGCAATCCCAACTGTCTAACTCACAGTCAATACATCCTAGCTGCCTATCTAAGGGTGCTCGAGGGATCGCTCCAAGACCTGTATCACCGAAAGGATCTCAACATTCGAGAATCCCCCAGCTCAATAAAACCTCACTTGACCCTCAACAAAGGCTGCAGTAAATCTGACAGTACATAGACTTCCCACAAAGTCATACATCCACAAATTTCCCAATGTATGCTGTAACCGTTGCGGCGGTTGTTTGCTACGTGAATCACAGCCAGCAAACCCTCAAGAGACATACATCATCTCTGACAATACATCCCATGTGGAAGTACCTGCAATGTCAGGATGAAATATGTAATATCAAGCAGCAAACACAAGCTACCTGATGAACTAGTGGATGTCGCCTACAGTCTGTGTGTAGGTGCGCCCGTGTCGTATGTGACACGCCTCCAAGAACTGTGAGTTGTCCTTTGTTGTGTAGACAGCCACAAATTAGGACTCTGGAAGTGTAAATATCCTCAGCACTTGCAGTCGTAGGCCGAAACCCCAAATTTGCAAAGTCAGATCTGCACCCGCCGAGACCACGTAGTCGAAAATGGCCTGAGCAGAACTTTGTCGAAGCCGAACGGTGGCCAAGATGACCTCAGAATGACAGAGAAGAGCAGTTGTTGAGAAAATTTGATAATCAAAGTGGCATTGCTGATGCTTATAAGGCCTTGGAGTTGGTCAACAAGATTGTGGGATAGGGACAGATGAATTACAATGTTCTCCAAAGGGAAAATTTTCAGTTTTTACAGGGTAAGGTTTTTGAATTGTAGAAGATATCAAAGAGATCAAAGGAGGATACAAAACTAATTGAGGATCTAGAAGAGTGCATTCAAGGTTTAAATTCAGATTTGGAGAAGGCAAAGGAGAGTGCTATCTTCTACAAATTTCACTTGGATAGAAGACACAATATGGCAGAAGAGCTTAAAGGATGGAAGGAAAAGTGGGATGCCAGCATGTCTGATCAAATGGAGTTACTGTAGTATAACTAATCCAATATTCAGTTAGAAAACAATATTCTTCTAAGCAGAGTTCAAGCATGTAAGAAATTGGAAAGCAAATTGAGAGATATGTCACAAGATGACCTTGATTTGGATGGCTGGTATGTGTCAAGCCAAGATGTGGATGTTTTAAAGTTTGAAATCAAATGTTGAAGGTGATGACCTTTACTTTGGTAATCGTCTTTGTATTCCAAATCAAGCTGAAATCAAACTTCAGATATTACAAGAAGCTAATTATATACCTATAGCAGGACATCCAAGATACATTAATACTTACTCTATTGTAAGAAAGAGTTTCTTTTAGCCAGGACTAAAGCGCGATGCGTTGAACTATGTTACAAGATGTTTAACATGTCAACATGCATATTAAAGCTGAACGAATTCGATATCCCGGTAAGCTTCAACCTATTGATGTACCACAAATGAAGTGGGAATGCACATATATGGATTTTATTATAGGACTTCCTACATCTAACTCCCGATCTCCTGGCAGTTGGTCTTGTTCCAAGTCCTTCAAACCAGTATGTTGGAAATAGTGACTCATGTAGCCCTGGACTAGCTTTAGTGTCCCGGTTTTCTTTGTGATGAGGTGGTTTCTGGTTTCTTAACATTACTCTCTGAAGATCTCTCACGGTGTTCATCTCTTGGAATAGTTTTTGGTCCTTGTCTCAATATCCAATCCCTTATAGAATACCCTTGGTATTTGGTTTGTTCTACCTCCTCAGGAGTCATCATAACGAAGTTGTTGTTATAACAATCCCTAAACAGGTAGGTTGGTAGATTTGCTGATCCCTTATCTTTGATCTTGAAGATATAGATGATCTTCATGGGTGTTAGTTGTCCTGATTTGGCATGCAAAGTCCACAGAAGATCTTTTACATTTCTATCCTCCCAACAATAGACTCCGATCCTAGGATTATCCGTACTAAGCCGTTTCAAAGGCTTCAAATCAACTTGATCGTATCCCTCGAATTCTAAAGTTGGTGGTCCTTCTTTTGCTGCCATATCTGAAATTATGGTGTTGACTTCTAACCCCCATTTGTCTATCGCGTCACGGTTTTTGACTTGTAAATACTGAGTTACGTTTCTATCCATGTACGTTCTTCCTTGTTTGTTTGCCTTGATCTCTTCTTCGAACTCAGTACCATGGTCATCAATGCAAATAGCATACTCTTCGTTAGGATCCAGGTAAACCTGAGCTCTATGGTGATTAGTCTTATAAAATGAGAGTATATGCTTATAGCGCATTGTCATTCCAGCTTTTGAGTGAGTCGAATAAGAAGACATTTCAATCATAAAAAGTGTCTGAGACTTCTTCAAGAATAGTGTGCAAGGAATTGCCTTGATTTACGCTTTTTCGATGTATACTTTACTGGAGATTTCTCCAAATATACCTTAATTTCCTAGTACACAACCAGATCTAAGGTTCATAAAGACTTGTGATGCCCTGGATAGAGTACTTACCTTTGGATTGACTTGTTGTCAATTTCTTCCAAAAAACTTCACTTGATTGCAACTTCTACCAAGCTGCTGATTCCTTGTCTTCAACCTGATTCCTGTATCAATTTTGATCAAGTTAGCTATTCTTTTACAAAAGAATGTAATTTTTGCTAACTATTGTGATTGGTCTATGTGTATCACTTTAATTCGAGCTATTTTAGCTAGCAATTGAGATTTTTAGACTCGACTTTGGCAAAAAATCAAAGGATTAACATGCAACCTGGAAACTGAGTGAACATGTACCAATTTGGACCCGATTGGACACAAAACTGCCCGGTGGCTTTGTATTATGTTGGTCTAGCACTGTACAAGTTCAAAAGTAAAAAATGGTGGCTCTGTGTAGCAGTAGTAAATAATCACGATTATTTACTTTTGTCAGTTTTTTGCACTTTTTGGCTTGGTTTTCCAAGTATACAACTTGTTAAAGTTCTTGGACAAGTTTCACTAAGTTTGGATAAAATCTGTTCAAGTTTATTGTTACCATATACATGTGGTAGTGATGTGTGTGAACACACTAGGACCGTTGGGGCATTTTTCCCCTCTTTAGGAGGTTTTTTCCCCCGTGCATTGTATATACGCCCATCACTCTATGGCTATTTATCTTTCCATTGCACACTAAGTAAAACACTCTCTATTGTGTGCCTTGAGCTTCAAGCTGTGCGTGTTTCTCTGCAACCTTAATTCCAACAATTGGTATCAGAGCAGGTTGCGTCCTCCCGAGCTTAGTCGCCAGCTTCTCCAGTACACGCCTGCTCACTTTCTCCGATTTCCGTGAGCTTCGTCAAGTGTTCGCAGGTCGACAAATATTTCGGGAGTGCTCAAAGAGCTTGGTCTACTCAGATTTTTTATTTGGGCTCATTTCGGCCTCCGTTTCCACTACAGGCAGTACTGCACATGCTATTTTGTCATTTTGTACAGAGTTTTTGTCAGTGCCGTTTTCTGCATAACAGGTGCCTTGTAGTCTTCTACGGTTTGTGCTATATAGCACGTGTTGTTCCCGCTTCGTTTCTCCTATTTTCGGGCAGTTTTCACATCAAGTGCAGCATTTACCATGGTTGACAACAACAACACAGATGTCTTCAAGATGTTTGCTGCTGCTGAGGACAGGTTGGATGGGGACAACTACCCTATGTGGGCTTATATGATGCAACATGTTCTTGTGTCAAAGGGTGTCTGGAACATTGTGTAGGGCATTGATGTACGTTCTGGTTCTGAGGATCTAGGCGATGTTGAGGATGTTACAGGTCTTGCTGCAAGGATTGCTGCTGTTAGAGTTGTTTTGCCTACGGTAGAACAAGCTCGTTGGGATGTAAAGGATGCGTAGGCTCATGCATTGATTGCGTTGTCTGTGAAGCTCACCATTGTTACTCACATCCGTTCAACAAAATCTGCAAAACAGGCTTGGGATATTCTAGCAAGTCTTTATCCAAGCTGCAATGAGGCCAAAATTGCTTTGGTGCGTAAAGAGCTGGAGTCGAAGATTATGCATGAGGAAGATGATATGGACACTTTCCTTGCTAGTGTCAAGGATATCAATGAGAAACTTATTTCTACAGGTGAAGTCATTTCAGACAAATCCCTTGTGCAGATTGTTCTTGATGCCTTACCAGATTCCTACCAGACTTTTGCTAGTACTTGGAGACTGATGACCCAAGGAAATCCTGAAGTTGTCAAGTTTGATGCATTATGCACATTGTTGTTGCAAGAGTCACTTTCTAGAAAAAATAGGACTAGGCAGCGTGCAGTTGAACAAGCTTTTATTGCTTCTCAAAGAAAGGGTGGTTACAGTAATCAAGCCACTTCTTATGGTTTTGCTGCGAGTGGCAAAAATTCTGTTCCTAATGCTTCTGCTGGCAGCAATTCGTCTGGAAATTCTGGTGATAAGGGCAAAAAGAAGATGCGTTGCCATTATTGTAAAGCTAATGATCACTTGATCAAGTTGTGTCCTAAGTTGAAGGCCAAAGAGGCTAAGAAGAAAGAGGGTGGTTCCACTGCAAATGCTGGTTCCACTACAAATGCAGCCATTGTTGAGTTTTCTGTGAAAGGAGATTGTGTTGCTGATGTTGATGCAGAATGGGCTTTTAGCGCAGACTGTACTTACAATCCTGTTGTCCATGATGCATGTTTGTCAGTTGCTGCAGATTCACATGTGTGGTATTTTGACAATGGTGCTACAAATCACATTACCTCACATCGTGAATTGTTCACCTCTCTCGAGTCTGTCCCTCATGGGAATTCTGTCACTTGCGCCAACAATGCCTCTTATCCAGTTCAGGGAGTTGGAAAGATTGTGCTTACTGCTGCTAATGGCAGTTCTTTCACACTTGTTGATGCACTTTATGTACCTGGCATCAAGAAGAATCTCTTGTCTGTATCTGCACTTGCTAGACTTGGTCTTGTAGTCAAATTTGTGGATGACACATGTACAGTTCATGATTTTAGTTTTGGTGATGAAATTGTTGCATCTGGGCTTTTGTGCCGTGGGTTGTATAAGCTCACTTTGTATGACAAGTGTGGACAAAATTTTGCAAATGCAGTTGCAGATTCAAGGGCTATTTAATATGCAAAACTTTGGCATGCACGTTTTGGTCATTTGAATTTTGCCAGTTTGCTGCGTTTGCAGAAATCTGATATAGTTGCTTCTTTGCCGCCTCTTGAAGCACCTGTCAAACATGTTTGTGAAGGCTGTACTTTGGGTAAAATGCAGCGTTATAAGTTTCCAAAGGATAGTTCAGTTCGGGCCACATGCAGGTTGCAGCTTGTGCATAGTGATATTTGTGGGCCTGTGCAAACTCCATCCTTGGGCAATTCCCTGTACTTCGTGACTTTCATTGATGATTACTCTAGGCATGCATGAGTATTTCTTCTTAAAGCGAAGTCCGAAGTTTTTATGTGCTTCAAAAAATTTCTGGCTATGGCTGAAAATGTCTCAAAATGTACTATGGGTACCCTCCGTTCCGATCGAGGGGGGGAGTATATGTCTCATGAATTTAATACATTTCTGGGTCGTGGGGTAAAACACCAATGTACTGTGCCTTATACACCTCAACAACATGGTGTTGCTGAGAGAAAAAACAGGTCACTTACGGAAATGGCACGATGTATGGTCAAAAGTCAAGCTTTGCCGCATTCTTTTTGGCTCGAGGCCATCATGTGTGCCACTTGTGTACTAAACTGGTGTCCTACGAAAGCTTTGCAGTCTATTCCTCCATATAAAGCATGGCATGATAGAAAGCCTTCTATTGAGCACATGCGTGTTTTTGGTTGTTTGGGCATATGCTTTGGTGCCACAAGTGCAGCGCACAAAATTGGATGATAAGGCTGTCAAATGTATTTTTGTTGGTTATAGTGTTGAAAGCAAAGGTTACAGGTTATATCATCCGCAAACAAAGCGTATTCTGGTTTCACGGGATGTAGTGTTTGTGGAAGATTCTATTCAAGCCTTGCTGCATGTACTAGAGACAGTAATGTAAGCTCACAGGACATTTATGACACTTTGTTGCCTCTTTTTAGTGGTGGAAATACGAATGTAAGTTTCAATGAGGCAAATGTACAGCCTATGGGGGTTTCTGAAAATGTTACAGATCAGCCTATTATTGATGCAGATGTACATGATGTACTTGATGAGGAAAGGGCTGAAAATGAGCAGGCTAGAGGTATGCCAAAATGGCTGGTGCACACTTTGTGCGACACTAAATTGGATGCACCTTTGTCTAGTCGTACTCGTTCAGGCTCTTGTTATGCATCTTATGCATCAGATTGTTATGCTTGGGCTGTGTCTAGTTTACATGATGTTGAGGAGCCTCTGTCTTTTGATGAAGCACAAAATTCAGAAAATTGGATGGCTGCCATGCAATCAGAATATGATGCACTTATAGAAAATGATTCTGTGATTTGCCTCCTGGCAAAACGGCCATTGGTACGAAGTGGGTTTACAAGTTGAAACGCAAGCCGGATGGTGAGATCGATTGCCATAAGGCTACACTTGTTGCAAAGGGTTATGCACAACAAAAAGGCATAGATTATGAAGAGACTTTTGCTCCCACTTGTCGTATGACTACTGTGCATTTTCTATGTGCATTGGAAACTCATTTTGGTTGGGATGTACATCAATCAGACATTGTTACTGCTTTCTTGAATGGTGACATATTTGAGGAAGTTTATGTAATGCAGCCTCGTGGTTTTGTCATAAAAGGACAAGAGGACAGAGTGTGCAAATGTAAGAAGGCTTTGTATGGGTTGAAGCAATCTCCTCGTGCTTGGTATGAGAAAGCTGACACTCATTTTGTTAAATGAGGCTTTCGTAACACTCCAATAGAAAGCACATTGTATGTAAAGCACGAGGGTGATGTACTTCTCATTGTGGTTCTTTATGTTGATGATTTGCTAATCACTGGACCAAATGAGAGCCATATTGCTGAATTTAAGGCTGATTTGAATGCTACTTTCAAGATGAAAGATTTGGGGCTGTTGCATCATTACTTGGGTATACAGTTTAAGTAGTGTGATGGTGGTATTGCCTTGTGTCAGAAAAGTTACATAGAGACATTGCTATGTAAGTTTGGACTTGAGGATTGCAAACCTATTGCCACTCCCATGGAAACAGGTTTGAAATTGAGTCTACATGATGATGACAATCCTGCTGATGTCACTCTTTACCAAACTGCTGTTGGATGCCTCATTTATGTATGCAACACAAGGCCAGATATTCAGTTTGCAGTCTCACAAATCAGCAGATTCATGCATAGCCCAGGATCTAAGCATTGGCAGGCTGTCAAGAGGATTTTATGCGACCTTAGTGGCACTTTATATCTTGGCTTGTTTTATCCCAAGGGGGGATCATTGCCGCCAGACTTACATGCTTTTTCGGATTCAGATTGGGCTGGTTGTTTTGACACGCGAGTGTCCACAAGTGGTTTATGTTTCATGCTTGGAAGTTCATGTATATCATGGTTGAGCAAGAAGAAACCTACTGTGGCCACTTCGAGTTGTGAGGCTGAGTAAGGGCAGTCTTCATAGCTACGGTTGAGTGTGTATGGCTTAGACGCCTTATGGCTGATTTGGGTGTTGGACAGGACACTGCCAACACTATCTACACTGACAATCAGAGCACATTAGCAGTTGCAAGGAACCCAATTTTTCATGCTCGCACAAAGCACATTGAGGTGCATTACCACTATGTCAAGGAGAGGCTCTCAGCAGGAGAGATCAGCTTGGCTTATGTGCCAACACAGGACAACCTTGCAGAACTTTTTACAAAGGCATTGTCTCGTGAGAAGCTTGAGGTTTTCCTCAAAGCATTGGGATTACTCCCCTTTGTGGACTGATCATGTCCTCAGGGCATGGCACTTCCCTTTACTCATGTGCCAGCTCTCGTTCACCACCTCACTCCAAGGGGGATTTTTTACCATATACATGTGGTAGTGATGTGTGTGAACACACTAGGACCGCCGGGGCATTTTTTCCCTCTTTAGGAGGTTTTTTCCCCCGTGCATTATATATACGCCCATCACTCTAGGGCTATCTATCTTTCCATTGCACACTAAGTAAAACACTCTCTAATGTGTGCCTTGAGATTCCTTCGTCTTCTCCAAGCTGTGTGCGTTTCTCTGCAACCCTAATTCCAACATTTATCAACTGTTTCGTGTCCGTAGACTCAATTTTCAAGAATCTGGGTTAAGTCTCACTTTTGTGATCCAAATTTCACCAAAATTGATTTATGTGGTCTACTTGATATGCTTGACCTTGTGGTATACTCAAATGTGCAGAATTTTCAATTTTTGATGCAGATGTAAATAATCATGATTATTTACTCCACCTAATTTTTTGCAAGTTTTTGTCCCAATCTTGACACAGATCTGTTAAGCACCTCTACTTAAGGTCTCTAGCCAATTTTCATCAAGTTTGGACTATTTTTTATCAAATGGCCAACAGTTTTCTATCTCTGACTTTGCAAATTTGGTCACAATTTTTAATCCAATGATCTAAATCTTACTAAATTTGGTTTGTGGGCTTATTACTGTTGGACACAGCGGCTATGGTGGATGCCACCTTTGAGGCATGGCGAGATGACGAGCAGCAGAAAAACACGAAAAAGATAGGGAGAGAGAGAAGTCGACACAGTAAAAACAAAAACCACGCTGTATTGTATTGAAAGCCTTACAATATAAAAGGTAACCTTGCCATGCTCAACTTGGAGTCCAAGTGAAGTCAGCTGCATGCTCCATAAAGGGAATTTCCCATAGGCTAGACACTCAAGATAACTGACCGAAAAAGGGCTTGAACCCAACAATCCCCCCCTCAAGCACGAATTAGTCATGCCGTCTCATGATACCTCGAGTTTTTTGGTGTACTCATCAACCGTGAGTTTTAGGTTTTCTCACAACCAAGGATTTTTGGTGTATCCATAACCTGGTGCTAGATCAGTAACCCCCCCTTGAACGGATAGGGTGTAGGTCAGAAAAAGTTAGCTACCAAAAATGGAGTTTTTGGTTCACTGCCAAACCTTGGGTTTATGGTGTACCCAGTAACCTCATGAGAGTGCAAAAAATGGGCTGATAACAAATACTTTTGGGAGGTCTTACCATTTATGGATGGCAGTGTCTATATCCCGTACAAATTTTTATTATGGCATGACTGACAACAGATAAACTAAAAGAGGCTTTGACTGAAAAAGAGAATTTTGTTGACAAAGACAAACCATAAGTCTATGACACTTAACAAGAAGAATAAAATTTTGGACTGTGTATATGTCGAGTGTTTTGAGCAAACCGTTGAAGGAGCTTTCCTTTCCTGCTACATGAGCTTTGAATTTGAAGTCGTATACCGCATTTTTGAAGCGAACATCCATGAATGATAGCTGATGCTGCATATAAAACAACATAGCTCCAAATCTCTGCTTTTTCATGTGCCTCGAGCACAACTCCGAAACAGCCTTCAACACATCGCGAACTGAAATAGTTTGAAGAGATCTCTGCCAATTGAAGAGGCATGCTTTAAGAGGTGATGAAGACTTCTCAAGCTTTATGTGCACTAGCACTAAGATTAAGTTACACACATGTATGAAGAGATTGTCCATGGTCACAAGAGCCTGGAGGAAGGGTTCATGGATTCGTGGCTTCAAACCAGCCCATTTAATCCACTGAAGCTTGGGAATCACAGCTGTAAGGTAGGCTAAGATGCCAAAAAGCATAGGCGTAGGGTTGTCTACGCAAAGAAGCATTGAGCTCGGCACTGGAGGGTGTGAATCCCTCTTGCTTAAGGGATTAATTGGCCAAATTGAATAAAACCCAAAAATAAAGAAAATATGGCAAGCTCTCTATCTACCGACGCCAACAGCGCAGATTGGTGGGGTGAGAGAGGCTCGAGCTTGCTATAGTGTTGATGGTTGCACCTTGCCTGCAATGCCTTAGTGGTATTGATCCGAGCGTATCACAAATTTTTTGTTTACTATATTTTGTTGGTTTTCCCTGCTTCTAGAGGTTTACAATAAAAGAAAGAGTGAGAACAACCTCTTGGAAAATTAAAAAAAATGACTGTATGGGAATTTTTCCTTGACTAGTTCACCGGAGGTGAAAGGTAGAACCTAGTGGTAAAGGGAAGGGAAAATATGTAAATGTGAAAGGAAAAGATATGATGTGGTTGTGGATCCATTCACCATGATTCAAGGGTCATGAGGGGTTCATATCATCATGGCTTTGGATCCATATAATAATTCAACCAGATGGGACCTAGGTGGAAGACTTGGTGAAGGAAGAAAACAGACACATGATTTTGCTGGATTTTAAAAAAAATATGTCCACTTCGATCCAAGAAAAGTTGTCTTCATCAAAGTTGTAGCTCATGAGCTGGAGATTCTGACCATATTTCTTTTATAATTTTTGCATCTACGGTCTAGGAGATATGGCCAAAATGGCGGACGCCAGTTTTTCCATCTGTGGTGGAGACCACCCCCTCTACCTTTACACACACACCCTTCCTTTTCCACATTGATTCCTTCTCTAAAAATCATCCATTAGTCTCCTCACCCTCCTCTCCTTCCTCCTCTCTCTCAAGCTCATAAAACCATCACAAATTCCTCTTCTAATCACCTCTCAAATCATGCTTAATCTTGTTGTAATTCATAAATTGTCATTCAACCCTTTCTATTATTACTAGATATTCATTGATTTTATGCGATTCTTTACATTTTAAAATAAGGAAGCTCTTGGACTCAAGCTATGGAGGAAGGAGTGAAGAAAACACAAGTGATGATGGAGCCAATTAGTTGCAAATTGGTCAACAAATCACTTGGAAGGAGCTTCTTCATTGGTGGAATGTCCCTAATCAAGCTTCATTTGTACAAATTTCACTTGGATCTTAACCTCACTCCTAATCACTCTCTTGCCTATATAAAGAGCCCCTCCCTTTGTAATTTCAAGGCCTCCCTTAGCCTCATTGAGTCTTTGTATCACTCATCGTGAGCCCATAAAGCTCATTCATTCACTCTATTCTTTGCACATTCTAGAGTGCAAGAAAATGTTTTATGCTAGTACCCTCACCCCCTCTTACTTATGTTAATTAAGAGTGATCTTTTATGTGTGTGTGAGAGTGCTTGAGGTGATTTTTTGGCTAAGTCTTGAGTTGTTGTTTAGTAATCTACATGCTATTTGTGTTGGGAGTGCTTGAAGTTATCCATTCCTTGTACACACATTGAGGTTAATGCTTCATCCATAGTGATAGATCTCTCTCTCTCTCTCTCTCTCTCTCTCTCTCTCTCTCTCTCTCTCTCTCTCTCTCTCTTTTTGCATAGCGGTCCTAGTCCACGCTTCCAAGACTAGGTGGTGCCCTCATCTCATTTCCATTGTGGCGCAATGGAGTTTGTTTTGGTGTAGAGGCCGCCGTTCCAAATTTCCTTCGTCATAAATTGTTGCCCCCACGGAGGAGTTCTCAAGCAGCGCTCTGTCAATCCTATGAAGGAAGATCCATCAAATTCTCCGAGACTTCCACTATGGTCTCCCCAAGAAGCTCGAGAAAAGAAGCGTCTTTATCGACAAACGGCACGTATGCGGGTAAAGAGAGTTAACTACATACACCCTTCTTTGCTTCAAGGAAAATCTTGTAGTCATCAAGTCCCTAGGTCAAAGCATTGTGTTGAGTGCTTCGTGGCTAGTGTGAAGACACTCCCTTTGAAGCCTCGACTTGAGGTGGTGAAAGCACTCTCAAACTCGGGTATTAACAAGTTTTTGGAGGGGGAGCTACACATCAATGGTGTGCGGTATTGGCAAGCGGCTACATATGGTGATGCACTCCAACTACTACTAGCAAGAAGGCTCAAGGTGGTTGAGAAGGTAGCCATTGAACCCTATGAACTCTACAAAGCTGAAGATGGTCACACCAAAGCTAGGCTAATCACTGGTGAGAAAATTCTTCGCATCTCTCAAATGGTGGGATCCAAGAGAGCTGAACTTCAATGAAGTGCTTCATGGAAGTTTGTATTTAATGCACCAATGAATAATCCCATTTTCTACAACTTTCAATCAGTTCAGAATATTAGGGTGAATGTGCGCATTGATAGAAAGATTTTTTTCCAACAAAGATTGGTCTTCTATTTTGGAGCTGAGAGGTTGAGAGAGATATTGTTGTCCTCTGACCCTATAATATTTCCTATTTTGGAGTATAATGTATCTTTTGATGTTCACATCTTCATCTTGCTTTAAGCATACTCCATGGATCATAGGGATGTATATGGACCTATCCAACCTCTTGCTAGACAAACTGTGCATATAATAGCTAGCACAAAGCTTAGGTTCCAAAACATCATAAGGAACTTACTAGGCCCTCGTCGTCTAGCTAAGATTAATGCATCTATCAATCCATTTATTCTACCCTTAATAAGATATGATTTGGGCCTAGACATTTTCATCTTTGTGCTATATTGAGAGGAAGGCAACCCATCCTATCATGGCTTTCCCTAATTTTTTTGGGCGTAGTGGGGAAAATGCTGAGGATTTTTTGATAACTTGGAGATGGCTTTTCTTGTCTCTGGGAGGGATGACGAAGCATTGAAATTGAGAGCTTTTCCTTTGGTGCTCAAAGAAGAAGCTAGGGTATGGTTCCAGGCTCTAGATCTAACCCAAAGAGCTGAATGGGAGGTATTGAAGGCGGCTTTCCTACGAAGATTTCAACGAGCCAATTCGGCAGAAGAACTATGGCAACGGCTTCTGGCCCTTCATCAAGTTGACCCTCATGGTTATGCAACCTATGAGGAAGTTTTTCTGAAACTTTGGGGGCAATGGTCAGACTCACTAAACCCTGGTGAGCGAGCTCCAAATTGCCTCCAAAAGGATCGATTTATCTCAGGTTTGTACCCCTTGATAAGGGAGAAGGTAAAGAGCAAATTCCCAAATACTTTTGAAGATGCCTTAAGAATTGCTAGGGAAAAGAATCTAAAGATTCTCTATCAAGCCCAGGCTGGCCAGCTAGCTTTGGAAGACAGTATCACAACTATGGAAGCTTCTCACGTACCTCCAAATGTGCCTAATGCACCAGGCCTCAATAGAGGTCAACAAGAAGATATGCTCCAACAAATAAACAATCTCACAAACCAGCTAGAGGGTTTGAGAGTAAATCTTGTGCAGGGTGCAAGAAGGCCTATTGAGGGGAATGGTGGGAATCGACCACCAATGCGACGTCAAGCAAGGGAAATGTTGTGTTACAATTGTGGGGAAAATGGCCACGGCATGTATAATTGCCCTCATCCCAGAAGATATGACTACCCTGTCAGAGGTCCTCGACAACAAGTAAGTCCTCCCCGTGCTAGAGCTCAAGCACAAGAGCAACCGCAACCTCAAATTTTGCAGCCACCTCGTGCTCAAGCTCAAGCCCCTGCTACTCAACCAAATGTGAGCATCATAAGGATGGAAGAGGTCGTCAAGGGCAGAAGCAACCAGGAAGAAATAGTTAAAGGGAAGATGAAGATAGATGAAGTGGCTACAATACCTATCAAGCGTGTGCGTGTCCAAGATGAAGTAAGTAAAGAAACAAGCAAAGATGCAAGCAATGAAGCAAGTACATCTCGGGCAACTAAAGATGAAGCCAAGAAGAGAAAGACCCGTACTAGGTCTCAAATTGACATCTCTGATTTCCCTATGGGATCTCGGACACAACCTTATGACTTGACAACTGATGTGAGTTCTCAAGGACCAAAGATTACTTGGCCACAACTACTTCATATCTCCCCAAAGCTATGACAACAGTGGTCAAAAATGGTGAGCACGAGGGCAAAGCGAAGTAAGCTAGTAAGTGTAAGTGTAATAAAAGCCTATGGTCTCCAGGATATAGTGCCTTTGGTGGAGGCTCAAATCAAGGGACAACGGATTCCAAAAACTTACATTGACAGTGGAGCAGAGGTTTGTGTCATGACAGAAAAGCTAATGCATCAATTGGGTTTAGAGGTAATGGAATCATCAAACTTTAGGGCAAAAATGGCCAATAATGTCTCTGTCACTTGTGTGGGTGTAGTGAAAGCTTTGAGAGTTTCTATTTTTGGAATCACTACAGAGGTTGATGCTTATGTGATGCCAGTGAAGGGAGAAGGATACCCCCTTATTTTAGGACGACCTTGGCTCATGGGTATAGGAGCTAGGGAAGATTGGGCAACAGGAGACCTGGAGTTGAGGCCTCGTGTGGGTGGCCATAGTCGGAAGGTGGTTTATAACTTGAAGAATGGGCGACAAGAGAACCTTGAACTAGAGACATCAGCTGATGAGTGGAGCTCAAGTGGATGCTCCTCATCCATGGACGAGGAAGAGAGTTCAAGTGAAGAGAGTGATAGCACTCTCGAAGTCATGGGCGTCACCATAAAGGAAACTACCTCATCATAAGATAACCCAAGGATCCAAATGGAGAATGTGTGGGATGCCAGCCTAGAGAAGATGTTATCCGAGGATATAAAGGAAGAAGAAAGGGAGGGTTATGTAAATGTTCTCAAGAAGCATGCATCATTGTTTATTTCTGATTACACTCACATTACAGGTGTCACTTCAGTGAAGCATCATATTCATCTAAAAGAAGGGAGCAAGCCAGTAGTACAAAAATTAAAAAGATTAGGAGTTGTGCAACAAAATGCACTATTTTTTGAGGTGAAGAGACTCTTAGAAGCAGGATTCATATGCCCAGTAGAAGATTCAGAATGGGTCTCCCTAGTAGTGGTGAGGCCAAAGAAGAATGATAAATGGCGAGTGTGCGTGGATTACAAGCCACTAAATGCTGCAACAAAAAGGGACCACTTCCCTCTCCCATTTCAAGATGAGATTCTAAATGAAGCAGCAGGCCATGAGCGATACACAGTGTGCGATGGATACTCTGGCTACTTTCAAATACGCATTGCAGAGGAGGACCAGAAAAAGACTACTTTCATCACACCATGGGACTGTTTTGCATTTCGAGTCATGCCTTTTGGTCTCACCAATGCTCCAGCCACCTTTCAACGATTCATGAATATGGTCTTCCAACCTTACTTTGGTAAGTCCATAAGGGTTTTCATAGATGACTTTTGTATTTACAGCTCCAAAAGTATGCATCTCGGCAAGATTGATGAAGGATTTACTCGTTTAGCTAATATGGGTGGACAACTAAACAAGGAAAAATGTCACATTGGGGAAAGCAAGGTTACACTATTGGGGCATGTAGTGTCCATTGATGGAATCGAGGTAGATCCTGAAAAGATAGAAACATTGCTAAATCTACCTCCCCCAACTTCCATCAAACAATTAATCTCTTTCTTGCAAAAGCTAAGATATTTGAGTAGATTCATACACTTACTCTCCCAGGTGATATTTCCTCTACAACAGCTGACTCGTCAAGAGACGCTTGTTTGGAGTGAAGAAAGTGATGTGCATTTTAGAGAGATTAAAAAAATGTTATGGTCACTCTGTGTAATAGTCCAACCTTGTTGGGAAGAAACATTCTTTGTAAACCCTAGTGTGGGAGAAGAAGCCATTGGTGCTGCCCTCCTACAAAAAGATCCAAAAACATCCTTTATGAGACCTGTGTATTTTGCTAGCCGCCTCATGGAAAACACAGAGAAGGCCTACACCCTGATGGAACAGCTAGTGTTAGCCCTCATGTTTGCGGTAACCAAGTTTCGGCCATACTTGCTGCCAAAGAGGTTTGTAATTATCACTGTGGAGGATATGTTTCCCTATGCACTACAACATATGGAAATCTCTGACAAAATAGCAAAGTGGGTGGTGCGACTTCAAGAGTTTGATTATACAATACAGGTTGAAAGAACAACTCGAGCATGCTTAGCCGACATTTTAACAAACAAGTGCTATGAAAAAGTTTTCCATTTGAAGAGAAAGGAACTTCCACCACCTTCAGCTCTAGAGGCTCTAGTCAATGCTTATAGCCACTACTTTGATGGAGCATACAAGAGAACCAAGGATAAGGCAGCTGTAGGCATCGTGGTCTTATCTCCATTGGGAGAGAGGATCCATGGTGAAGGGATCACTCTAGAAGATGTCCACTCCAACAATGAAGCAGAATATCAAGCTCTAATTCATGGACTTTGTTGGTGCCTGGATAATTCAATTGAGAGATTAAATGATTTTGGTGACTCCATGCTTTTGGTAAGTCAAATGCAAGGTACATGGGCTTGCAAAAATGCCAGTCTCTCTACTAAAATGAGAGAAGCCAAAGCTCTTATGAGGAGATTTAGGGAGGCACAAGTACATCATGTGCCAAGAGACCAAAACAACGAGGCAGAACACCTAGCATCATCGAAGTTAAATGAGTCAATAGTGGGAGCAGTGTCCATCCAACTTCCACTTCAACAAGGCAAGGAAGACCTAGAAGATATTATGCACATTCTGGAGCAAGGAGAGGCTCCTAAACACTTGAATGCAGGGGAAAGGCGATGGTTAGCTAGGAAGGCTACCAGGTATCGCATAGTAAATGATAACTTGTATTGTCTTGGTAAGGATGGTGTGCTTAGGAGAGTGCCTTTGAAGAGTGAATATGAAGAGATTTTAAAAGCTTGTCACGATGATGTGTGCGGAGGACACTTTGCACACGACATCACTAGTAGAAAGGTTCTACAAGTTGGGTTTACTTGGCCAAGTCTTCATCGTGATGTCAAATACTGGTGTCAAACATGTGATGAATGTCAGAAAGCAGGACCACGACGGCTCATAGCTGAACCTCAAAACCCAATAAAGGTATATGGGCCCTTTGAGAAGTGGGGAATTGATGCCATAGGACCTCTACCATGCACTCAGTCAGGTAAATAGTACATCATTATGGGATTAGACTACATGACTAGATGGGCTGAGGCTATGCCAACCAATAGAATTACTGCTAAGGATGTGAGTCAATTCATCTTTGACCACATTTGTTGCCGGTTTGGCACCCCTCTTGAAATAATATCTGATAGAGGACCAGGGTTTAGAGAAGACTTGGTAGGAGAACTCATGCAGAAGCTAAATATTCAGCATCAACACTCTACTCCTTACTACCCTCAGTGCAATGGCTTGGTGGAAAAAGTAAATGGAATCATTTGCAAAATTCTCACCAAACAGGTACATGCCAGGCACCAAGATTGGGACAAATACCTGAATGGAGCTCTATGGGCCTATTGAACCTCCTTCAAAACCGCATTAGGGTACACACCCTTTCATTTGGTTTATGGAAAGGAGGTGCTTTTGCCCATTGAAGTGAAGTTAACAAGTCTTCGAATATCGGGTAGCCAGGTAGGCTCTCAAAAGGAGAAAGTACACCAAAGGATCATGGATCTAGAGAGGCTGCAATTGGATCGTGAAGAAGCCATCAACCACTACTCTCAAGAAGCAGAAAAGCGCAGAGAAAAGTTCAACAAAAAACTAGCATCTAAAGATATCAAAAAGGGATCTCTAGTGCTTCGATATGACAATCGCTTCGACACTCGTAAGGATGGAAAGTTTCTTTTTCGATGGGAAGGCCCGTTCTTGGTCACCAAAAAGTTCAAAAATGGTTGTTACAGACTTCAAGACATTGATGGTAAAGTGCATAAGACCAGGACAAATGGATGGCATCTAAAGCCTTATCACATCAGAATAAGGTCAGCCCAAGATCAAGGAAAGTAGGCTAGAGGCATAAATACCTCTAGCCAGGTTTGGGGGGGCTATGATCCGAGCCTATCACAAATTTTTTGTTTACTATATTTTGTTGGTTTTCCCTGCTTCTAGAGGTTTACAATAAAAGAAAGAATGAGAACAACCTCTTGGAAAATTTAAAAAAATTACTGGATGGGAATTTTTCCTTGACTAGTTCACCGGAGGTGAAAGGTAGAACCTAGTGGTAAAGGGAAGGGAAAATATGTAAATGTGAAAGGAAAAGATATGATGTGGTTGTGAAGCCATGCACCATGATTCAAGGGTCATGAGGGGTTCATATCATCATGGCTTTGGATCCATATAATGATTCAACCAGATGGGACCTAGGTGGAAGACTTGGTGAAGGAAGAAAACAGACACATGATTTTGCTGATTTTTTAAAAAAATACGTCCACTCCAATCCAAGAAAAGTTGTCTTCATCAAAGTTGTAGCTGATGAGCTGGAGATTCTGACCATATTTCTTTTATAATTTTTGCATCTACGGTCTAGGAGATATGGCCAAAATGGCGGACGCCAGTTTTTCCATCTGTGGTGGAGACCACCCCCTCTACCTTTCCACACACACCCTTCCTTTTCCACATTGAGTCCTTCTCTAAAAATCATCCATTAGTCTCCTCACCCTCCTCTCCTTCCTCCTCTCTCTCAAGCTCATAAAACCATCACAAATTCCTCTTCTAATCACCTCTCAAATCATGCTTAATCTTGTTGTAATTCATAAATTGTCATTCAACCCTTTCTATTATTACTAGATATTCATTGATTTTATGCGATTCTTTACATTTTAAAATAAGGAAGCTCTTGGACTCAAGCTATGGAGGAAGGAGTGAAGAAAACACAAGTGATGATGGAGCCAATTAGTTGCAAATTGGTCAACAAATCACTTGGAAGGAGCTTCTTCATTGGTGGAATGTCCCTAATCAAGCTTCATTTGTACAAATTTCACTTGGATCTTAACCTCACTCCTAATCACTCTCTTGCCTATATAAAGAGCCCCTCCCTTTGTAATTTCAAGGCCTCCCTTAGCCTCATTGAGTCTTTGTATCACTCATCGTGAGCCCATAAAGCTCATTCATTCACTCTATTCTTTGCACATTCTAGAGTGCAAGAAAATGTTTTATGCTAGTACCCTCACCCCCTCTTACTTATGTTAATTAAGAGTGATCTTTTATGTGTGTGTGAGAGTGCTTGAGGTGATTTTTTGGCTAAGTCTTGAGAGTTGTTGTTTAGTAATCTACATGCTATTTGTGTTGGGAGTGCTTGAAGTTATCCATTCCTTGTACACACATTGAGGTTAATGCTTCATCCATAGTGATAGCTCTCTCTCTCTCTCTCTCTCTCTCTCTCTCTCTCTCTCTCTCTCTCTCTCTCTGCATAGCGGTCCTAGTCCACGCTTCCAAGACTATGTGGTGCCCTCATCTCATTTCCCTTGTGGCGCAATGGAGTTTGTTTTGGTGTAGAGGCCGCCGTTCCAAATTTCCTTCATCAGTATCAAGCGCCTTAGCCGACCTGGCTCCCTCTTGAGTTTTCTCTGCCTTTACTACTCACGGGTCTGGCTGCCGCGTGTTAGTCTTCCTTCCCGCCTGAGAGCTTGTTGCTCTGTGTAACTCCTGGAGCAGCACCTTGTGAAGGCTCTGGGTTCGCCAACCAGCCTGGGAATTGCCGCTTGCTAGCAACGTTTTGAGAGGCCCGATTTGTCGGCTTACGACACGAACCACCCTCTACAGCGAGCACTGAACTACCGAGGAGCTACCGCTAGCTCTGATACCAGTTGTTGGACACAGCGGCTATGGTGGATGCCACCTTTGAGGCATGGCGAGATGACGAGTAGCAGAAAAACACGAAAAAGAGAGGGAGAGAGAGAAGTCGACACAGTAAAAACAAAAACCACGTTCTATTGTATTGAAAGCCTTACAATATAAAAGGTAACCTTGCCATGCATAACTTGGAGTCCAAGTGAAGTCAACTGCATGCTCCATAAAGGGAATTTCCCATAGGCTAGACACTCAAGATAACTGACCGAAAAAGGGCTTGAACCCAACAATTACAACATGATAAAACTAGTGGTATGCTAACTAGGTCAAAAAAGTTGAAAAATGGGATAGATATTGATAGCTGTTTTTTCGGCTCTTTGTAATTGCCACAGTGAGTTACCTCACCCTACCAAAATCACCCAAACACTGTGGCTATCCCTACCATTTCACTGTACATAGGCGTGCGTGAGTCACGGGACTTTTCCCATATCTTCTTAAAAACCCTCAGCTAGCTAGTCACTGGGCTAGGTGAGCCAAAAAAAATAAAAATAATAAAAAAAATAAAAGTATATTATGGCTTCTTTGTGTGTAAATATTTCATTGTATATATGGCCTAAATATAGGGATTTTTAATAATTATTTTGGTATTTTATTTAAATATTTCTACTTAGGTGTGTGTTTTATTAAACCTATGTACACCTTCTTTCATCCTCTTAAACCATAATTAGATTTCTTTTTTGCCAATATGTACATACTCTAACCTCATATTTTTCCTTTATACAAATCACTCCCACATTTTCACCCTCACCCTCGTGAAAACAAAAAATTGATTTCTACTCATTGGTTACTTTTATTATATTATTTACTTGCATACCTTTTCCTCTTTCACCCAAAATAATTCAAGGAGGGACCATATCATATGATTCCAATATCTTTCCATATCCATAACTCCTCCATATTTTTATTATTATTTTTACTCATTATTCTAACACCATGTGCTCATTGAGCTAAAGTCCATGAATAGTCCATACACTAGTCCCACCATGTATATATTTCTTATTTCACCAATAATCCTCCTCCATGCATGGGTCAAGGGCAACTTGAATGCTTTGTATTATAATATGACAAAGGAGGGGCTCACTCTTGGATGCATTGTACAAATTCAACAAAGGAGGGGACCACTAAAAGACTTTTGCAGGCATAAAAAACAGGCTTTTTGGTGAGAATTTTGGCACCTATCTCCACTCCGAATTTGGAGCGGTGGTCAAAAGAGAAAATGTAACCCACGCTCTGAATAATCACCCCAAATTTTTTCATGATTTTTGGAGCTACCAGCTGTGAGCTATGATTTTTTTAGTGGACCCCAGTTTTCCCATGCTATGCAGCCACACTCTCTCTTCCACTTTATCATTTTCCTCTTTCACACACACTTCTCCACTCATCATCCCCATCTCTCTCACCACTCCTCTCTGCACACTACTCACCTTCTCCTCAACCTTGAAGAATAAGAGAAACCATGGTGAACTCATACCTCCCACACACAATTCCATTCCAAAATTGACCACCTAGTCTCATTTTTCCTCCTCCAAATTACCCATATCTATCAAAAAACCACAAAATTCAGCCTCTTCTCTTAAAAGATAGCATCATGGTGGTTGATTACTCAGCTTCAATTACCTTGTCTCTCAAGGAAGGTCAAGAGTGGAGAAAAAATGTACCGTCAAAGCTAGTGGACCGTCAACAAGCGTCAAAATTGGCCCTACTCAAGACACTTGGAGCATCAACCTTGTAAGAAATCCACCTTTTCTTACCTCTTAAGAGTTTTTCTTCCTTATTTGTATCCTACATGGATACTCCCATTGTAAATATTCAATTCCATTTGTAAATTGATACTAACTCTACTAACACTAACCCACTATGAAAAGTCCTATCACCTCCATTTCTCTCCTCTCTCTTTCCCCACCAACTTCTTGATAATTCCAAGCAAAAGAAATTAGATAAATTGTTGAAAATCTAACCCAACCATGGTTAGAGGAGTAACCCTAGCCTTCAAAATTGCTATAAAAGGAGGGTGTAGCTAGCATAAAAGGGGGGAGCCATAAGCAAGAGCACTATGCTATAGCTTGAGAAGCCAAGCTCAACCTCTCTAGAAGGAGCTCTTGAGTGGAAGCTCATTGTCTTATGCATGTGCATGTGTTGTAATAGGGGATTAGCAAGGGAAATCTATGCCATTGTAAGAGAGAGAGTGATCATTCAATTGAGAGTAGGAAATCTATCATTTCTCCTACTAGTGTAAGCCCAACATTCGCTGAATCAAGGAGGGTGGATTTGGACTAAGCTTGGATACTTTGTCTCCCTTCCAACGTGAAGTAATGGACAACAATGATGTGTAAGTGTCTTGGTGTTTTTTTTTGTTAAGTTCTTGATAGCTTGTCTCTGGTGTTGTCATCAATCTAGCCATAAATCCCACATACTGTAAGAGGGCGACAGGGTGGAGAGGACTCCCCTGGCCTTAAGACAGTGATTGGGGTGGCTTTTCTTGTGATGTGTTGTGGTGAAATTTACGCAAGCTATGTTGAACAAGTACAAATCTCACTTTGATTTGTCATGACAGATTTGTAAGAAGGTATTAATGCAACAAGCACCCCCTCCCCCTTTCTCTCTCTTTCTTAAATATATAGTTGTGTTTGCTTGATCATTGCCGATACGTTTCAAAGCAGCCCGAGCACTATCTCTCTCTCTCTCTCTCTCTCTCTCTCTCTCTCTCTCTCTCTCTCTCTCTCTCTCTCTCTCTCTCTCTCGTGTTTTAGTGTGTGAGAGTATTCCATTGGTGTTAGGGTTAGTGTAAATTCCTTGCTTGTTTGTGGGTTGCTCTAACGATTCTCCTCTTTTGCGTCCTAGTTCGCTCTTAAACTAGGTGGTGCCCCTTGTGTAGTTGGGATTTGGCGGTGGGTTTGTTGTTTTGGTTTGTGTTGTGTTGTGCCCCAGCCCCATTGAGCAGCACGGGAGCCTTGAAGGGTGTCTAGACGCCACTCTTCTTGTTGCTCGCCCCGGACCGCCTCAATTTTGGTGCCCCCACTGAGGACGGCTTGTGTATTTTTGTGTAGAATCAACCTTTAGCATAGTCAAGTAGTTTGCATGAATCACGAAGCTTTGTATGATCCCTTCATTCCCATTGCAAGGCAAAAGGTACACATAATTGTTAGTACTAAGTTGCAATTTCAACGTGTCATTCGTAGAATTTTAGGTCCTCTTAGGTTGGCCGAGATAAACGCTTCAGTAAATCCTTTTATTTTGCCTCTCATTAGGTACGACCTTAGTTTGGACGTCTATATTTTTGTTTTGTTGTAAGCATTAGGACATGCATAGGCCATGGATAATGGCCCAGGAATAGAGGTTTTTCCCTTTCATTTTACTCCACACATTAAAATAAATGTTGCAATTAGTAGAAAGATCCATTTTCAACAACGAATGGTGTTCATGTTTGGTGCCCAAAGAGCAGGAGAAATTCTTGCATCACCAAACCCTGTCATTCTACCTCTCATCAACTACCACACTTCTTTTGATGTACATGTGTTCATTTTATTTTAAAATGAAGTGCAGCCCGGCAAAGTAGTGTGTATGTTTGTTTTTTCTTTGTCCAAGTTGTTACAAGAAACAAGAAAACGATCATTTGTTCTAACTGGGAATGTGTGTGCAGTGAAAGTTCAATCCTTAGAGATCTAGCTCTATTACCAATTGAGTTGCAAGAGCAAGTAGTAAGGCGTCTCCCTCATAACAAGAGGGTGGTGAAGTTAAGACGGAAGGTCCTACGCGTTGATTCCATTTTCCTCTTGTTGTTGGGCACTAAGGAAGACCGCGCATTCATCCAACTAGTGTGTGCCCTAAGATTGGTAAATAGAGTGAAATTTGGCGTTTGGCGAGTGCATTTCACCATTGAGGAAGACTCTTCAGGAAACTTGCGGCCAAAGTTCATGCTTCATAGACTCACATTTGGTGAATTTTTCCCTCATTTGCATCTTATTAATAGTCTTCCTTTCGCTTTCAACAAAGGAGATAGGGAGCTATTCAGAGCTTGTCTTAATAAAGAGAGCATAGAGAAGATTGCAAATTTGTATAAATTCTCATCCTTCTCTACTTTCTATGACACTTTGTTCATAGAGACATTGTAAATCTCTTTATGCTTTTGAATGATTTAACCATAATCCTAAGGAGTTTTTGTCCAGGAATTTTGTAGCACAAGTGGAGTCTTTAAATCTTGCAAACTTGATTGGACTTGATGAGGATGTTCTTTATGAAATTGTGAGAAGGTTGCCTCACTCCGACTGTGTGGAACTCGAAGGAAAGGAGCTCCTAGTCAATTGCTACTTTCTCACGGCCTTCGACGAGCATGAAGATCTAGTTTTTATACAAACCGCTTGTGCATTGGGAATTGTAGAGCAAGTGCAATTTATCACTTGGGACGTGGTTGCTCTTTTGGATCCAGAAAAGGAAGTTCTAGAGATTTCTGTTTATCGCCTTAGCTTTGAAGAATTTCAACCCTTCTTAGAGCTCATCAATAGTCTACCCTTTTGTTTTGATCAAACAAATCGAGACCTTATTGAAGCTTGGATAGCTGAAGAACAAAACCTAGAGTGGTATTTTCTCACTTCTTCATTTGCAGGCGAGTGGTTCTAGATCTCTATTGTATCCCTTATTGTAACTCGTGTTGTAATCTTTCATAATAATGGAGAGCCAACGCCAAATGTCTGGATATCCTCTTTTCTTTGGAGAGCCTGGAGAGGATGCAGAATTATTTTTAGCAAATTTCAAGATGTCTTGCCGTATCAAGAGGATAGTAACCGATCAAGAACGTGTAGAAATGTTTGAGGTGGTCCTTAGGAAAGATGCTAGTACTTGGTTTGACTCTTTGCCTGAGGAAGTTAAGGGGAATTACACAGAAGTTTTAAATCGTTTTAAGAGATACTTCTTTGATCCCCAAAACACTCAGAAACTATGGCAAGACATTGTTTCTCATAAGCAAAAAGACTTAGATGACTACTACTTGTACAAGCAAGAGTTTCTACGTCTTTGGGCTCTATGGATACGAAATGTTGCTAACCCTGGTGATGGTGCAGAATTTTTAAAGAAGGAGAGGTTCATAGCCGGACTCTTTCCTGACCTTAAGGTAAAAGTTGAGGCGGGTGCACCTGCTACTTTTGATGCAGCTGAAACTAGGGCTGCTGAGAAGTATAGGAAACTCAAGTGCTTAAGGGGAGAGGTTCCAATAGAAGGTCTTAGACCCAAAGGTAAGTCACAAGCATCAACATCGAGGGAGCTTCCTGAGGTAACGGCGGAAGTAATTGAGAAGTTAAACGAATCTTTAAGCAGCCTGTCAATTCACCTTGCACAAGCTGTAGGTCCAAAGGGACAAGCAAAGAAGTCTGAAGAGCAAGATCCACGACCTAGGAGAGTCTTGCAATTTTGGAATTGTGGAGAGTCTGGACATGGGATGTATAATTGTCCTTGGCCCCGTGGGGAGCCAGGGAGGCCTAACTTGAATTACCCAGTGATGAATGCAGGTGAAGGAACTGGTCAACAACCAAGGCTTCTACAAAGGCCAAATGGACCAAGACCACCTCCACAAGGGGTAGAAGGAGTTCCACCTTTGCCAGATCCAAATGTGCATGTGGTAGAGGTGACAAATTCAAATAAGGTTGACATGGAAGCCAATGGAATTAAGCGTGGCCGAGGAAAAGGTAAAGAGAAAGAAGGAGTCACATCACAGAGTGACCATGGACAAGGCAAGAAGGCAAAGGGAACCAAGGAAACCAAGAGGACTCGACGTCGTATCAACCTCCAAGACTTCCCTCTTGGACATGGTATGGCTCCGTACAACTTGTTGGAAGACATGAGAGGTAAGGGTCCTGATATTTCATGGCCTCAATTTCTTGCATTATGTCCACAAGTTAGGAGGGATTTAACAAGGGCAGTTAGCACTAGGAGAAAGGTAAAAGAGAGTGTGCCTGTTGTAAAAATTGCACAAGCTGAAATGAATGAGGACATTACACCGGTGCTAGACTGTTACATCAAAGGGAGATTGGTTAGGAAAGGTCTAGTGGATGGGGGTGCACAAATTTGCATCATGACAGAGGGACTCATGCAAAAACTAGGCATGCACATCCATGAGACACCTGAAATTAGGGTCAAGATGGCAAACAATAGCAAGGCTAGGTGCGTAGGCATTTGTAAAAATGTTTTTGTGGAGGCCTTTGGCATTAAGAAGGCAGTGGATTTCTATGTCATGTCTACCAAGGGAAATGGTTACCCATTTATCCTAGGAAGACCATGGCTAATGAAAATGCGAGCTTTGCAGGATTGGGAGAGTGGAAAGCTAATTTGCAGGAATGACAATCACAAGAAGGTTGTCTTTGACATGAAGGAGCAACGCCAAGAGGAGCTCCATGAAGAATCATCTCAAAGTGAGACGGAAGAAGGTTGGACCGATAGCACTTCAGAAGAAGAAAGTAGCGGCAGCATTACTGAAGAGGAGTCTTCCATCGAAGTCATGGGGGTAAGGTTTAAGCCAAGCAACCAAGAGACCTCTTGTCAAGGCTTGGAGGAGGTAGGTCCTCAAGAGAACGAAGGTGATCAAGATGAAGGGATGCTGGAAGGTATGCTATCAACAACACTTACAAAGAATGAAAGAGAGGAGTTCAAATGTGTGCTAAGGAAGTTTCCTAGGCTTTTTGCTAAAGACTACACCGATGTGCGTGGAGTAGATGCTGTTCAACACAAAATTGAGTTGAAGCCAGAGGCCACACCTAAGGCTCAGAAGCTACGAAGGCTAGGAGTCATCAAGGAGCAGGCTTTACTCAAGGAGGTAAGAAAGCTTCTAGCAGCAGGTTCATTTATCCAGTGGAGAATTCAGAGTGGGTCTCTCCTGTTGTTGTCACTCCTAAGAAGAACGGCAAGTGGAGGGTGTGTGTGGATTACCGTCCCCTCAATGAGGCAACAAAGAGAGATCACTTTCCCCTCCCATTCCAGGATGAGATACTAAATGAGGTAGCTGGTCATGAGAAGTACACTGTGTGCGATGGTTACTCAGGTTACTTTCAAATAGGGATTGCACTGGAGGATCAATTGAAAACAACCTTTATCACTCCTTGGGGTTGTTATGCTTTTAGAGTCATGCCATTTGGTCTGACAAATGCTCCTGCAACATTCCAACGTTTCATGAATATGGTGTTTCAAGCATTCTTTGGAAAGTCAATTAGGGTGTTCATTGATGATTTCTGTATTTATAGCTCAAAATCATTGCATCTACAAAGGGTAGAAGAAGGTTTAAAGAAGCTCTACGACATGGGAGGTCAACTCAACCCCGACAAGTGCCATATAGGTGAGGATGAAGTAATCTTGCTTGGTCATAAAGTTTCTTACAAAGGCATTGAAGTGGATCCTTCGAAGGCAAAGGCTCTTATTGAGCTACCATCACCCAAGAGTCTTAAGGAGGTCATCTCATTCATTCAAAAGGTGAAGTATATGTCACGCTTCATTCACTTAGCCTCGGAGTTACTTCACCCTTTGCAAAAGTTGACACAACAAGTAGAATTTGCATGGTCTGATGAGCTTGAAGAGTACTTTTGTAACATTAAAGTCATTTTGTCAGAGCTACCAACACTCATGCCTCCTTGTTGGGAGTACACATTCTTTGTTAGCTCTAGTGCTGGGAAAGAAACAATTGGTGCTGTGTTGCTACAACAAGATCCCCACAGTACAAGGATGCGACCCATCTACTTTGCTAGTAGGGTCATGAATGCTTTGGAGAGAGACTACACAGAAGCAGAACTCATGATGCTTTCTCTCATGTTTGCGGTGAGAAAGTTTAGATCCTACCTGCTACCAAAACCTTTTGTAATTCTCACTGCAGAAAATTTGTTCCCTTGGGTGTCATCTCAAATGAATCTTAGTACTAGGATCTCAAAGTGGATTATGGAGTTGCAAGAGTTTCAATACTCTTTCAAGGTAGAAGATAGTGTGCGTGCACAATTGGCAGGGATTCTCACTTATAGGGTGCACGAAAAGGAGATTAAGGTGCCTGAAGTAAAGACCCTACCATTGCCACCACCAAAAAGTATTCCTAATGCTTTTACTTTGTTCTTTGATGGAGCTTTTCGTCGAGCCACAGGAAAAGCAGGGGGAGGGCTAGTGTTGCTCAACCCAAGTGGAGAGGTGGTCATGAAAGAGAAGTTCAATCTACCAAGTTCAGCTAGCAACAATGAAGCAGAATATGACACTCTACTTCATGGTTTGAAGATGTGCATTGGCCAAGGGATACAACGCCTCATGGTAAAGGGAGATGCACTTCTCATTGTTAAACAGATTTTAGGCATTTGGGCATGCAAGAATGAGAGCTTACGGACAAAAGTTCATGCCATTCGTAGATTGTTTAATCAATTTGAAGAAGTGCAACTATATCATATTCCTAGGAAACAGAATGAAGATGCTGATTTACTTGCACAACAAGCCGTTGCATGTGTAAAGAAAGAAGTGCAGGTCATCATGGTGGCGGCTGCTGTGAAGCAACCGAGGTACCAGGGATTGGAGTCATTGGCTCCCATCATTGGCTACATTTTGGAGGGTGAGTTTCCACCAGACTTCACAAAAGCTCAGAAGAGGAGACTCATGAAGAAGGCAAGCGTATATCTCTTCCTAGAAGGCTCCCTCTATCAAAGAGGGAAGGATCAAGTGTGCAGACGAGTACCAACTATCAAGGAAATTCCAGCCATTCTAAAAGGTTTGCATGAAGAGGCATGTGGTGGTCATTTTGCGCAAGAATTAACTGTGAAGAAGATTTTGCTTTCGGGGTATGTTTGGCCAAGTTTGCATGTGGATGTTCAACATTGGTGTAAAAGCTGTCACACTTGTCAGATAAATGGAAATAGAAGGTTGGTGCATGGCCCGAGGCAAATAGTGCTTGCAAATGGACCCTTTGAAAAGTGGGGCATTGATGCTATGGGTCCTCTGCCTAGGACAAAAAATGGTAAACTCTACATTCTAGTGGCTGTAGACTATATGACTAGGTGGGTGGAAGCACAAAGTGTGGCAAAGGTAAATGAGAAGACAGTAAGCAAATTCGTCTACACTCACATTTGTTGTAGATTTGGCACACCTTTGGAGATTGTTTCTGATAATGGTCCAGGGTTTAGAAAAGGATTGCTCACAGAAGTTTGTGAAGAGCTTCACATTCTACATCGTCATAGCACACCATACTACCCACAGTCAAATGGTTTGGTGGAGAAGGCTAATGGTGTCATTGCAGGAATCATTAGAAAGATGGTGCAAAACAAGACAAAATTATGGGATGACTTCTTGGATGGTGCCTTGTGGGCGTATCGAACCACATATAGGGAAGCCACGGAGTTCACACCATTTCACTTGGTCTATGGTCAAGAGGCTTTACAGCCAATTGAGCTAAACATTCCAACAATGCGACTTCATGGCAAATCAGCACAAGATGATCAAGAGGTATGGATGGATCGACTTCTTACGTTAGTGGAGCTTGAGTGGAAAAGAGAAGCAGCATACGAGTGCTACAAGAGGAAAGCCACACAAGCGAAAGAAACGCACGACAAGAAACTGAAGGACAAAGGCATCAAGGAAGGAGAGCTTGTGCTAAGGTATGACAATCGACTTGACAATCGTTTTGATGCCAAGTTTGAAACTAGATGGCAAGGGCCATACATAGTCAAGAAGGCTTTCAATTCTAGCTACTATCAGCTTATGGACTTGAATGGTAAAGAGCTCTCCAGGAAGGTAAACGGGTATCGCTTGAAGCCCTATTTGAGTCGCCTTCTACCAAAGGATCTACCAAAGATCTGTCCAAAGGCCGCTGTCTCATGTAAGTATTGTTACATGAAGCATGAGTGTAACTCCGGCCAAAATTCTGAGGGGCCAAACAATGAAGATCTCGTCAAGGACTCTGAAGCACTCTCTTTGGAAAAGATGCTCTATGATGGTACATGAATATACCATCATCCAGGGGGAGGGCTAATGATAGCTGTTTTTTCGGCTCTTTGTAATTGCCACAGTGAGTTACCTCACCCTACCAAAATCACCCAAACACTGTGGCTATCCCTACCATTTCACTGTACATAGGCGTGCGTGAGTCACGGGACTTTTCCCATATCTTCTTAAAAACCCTCAGCTAGCTAGTCACTGGGCTAGGTGAGCCAAAAAAAATAAAAAAATAAAAAAAATAAAAGTATATTATGGCTTCTTTGTGTGTAAATATTTCATTGTATATATGGCCTAAATATAGGGATTTTTAATAATTATTTTGGTATTTTATTTAAATATTTCTACTTAGGTGTGTGTTTTATTAAACCTATGTACACCTTCTTTCATCCTCTTACACCATAATTATATTTTTTTTTTTTGCCAATATGTACATACTCTAACCTCATATTTTTCCTTTATACAAATCACTCCCACATTTTCACCCTCACCCTCGTGAAAACAAAAAATTGATTTCTACTCATTGGTTACTTTTATTATATTATTTACTTGCATACCTTTTTCTCTTTCACCCAAAATAATTCAAGGAGGGACCATATCATATGATTCCAATATCTTTCCATATCCATAACTCCTCCATATTTTTATTATTATTTTTACTCATTATTCTAACACCATGTGCTCATTGAGCTAAAGTCCATGAATAGTCCATACACTAGTCCCACCATGTATATATTTCTTATTTCACCAATAATCCTCCTCCATGCATGGGTCAAGGGCAACTTGAATGCTTTGTATTATAATATGACAAAGGAGGGGCTCACTCTTGGATGCATTGTACAAATTCAACAAAGGAGGGGACCACTAAAAGACTTTTGCAGGCATAAAAAACAGGCTTTTTGGTGAGAATTTTGGCACCTATCTCCACTCCGAATTTGGAGCGGTGGTCAAAGAGAAAATGTAACCCACGCTCTGAATAATCACCCCAAATTTTTTCATGATTTTTGGAGCTACCAGCTGTGAGCTATGATTTTTTTAGTGGACCCCAGTTTTCCCATGCTATGCAGCCACACTCTCTCTTCCACTTTATCATTTTCCTCTTTCACACACACTTCTCCACTCATCATCCCCATCTCTCTCACCACTCCTCTCTGCACACTACTCACCTTCTCCTCAACCTTGAAGAATAAGAGAAACCATGGTGAACTCATACCTCCCACACACAATTCCATTCCAAAATTGACCACCTAGTCTCATTTTTCCTCCTCCAAATTACCCATATCTATCAAAAAACCACAAAATTCAGCCTCTTCTCTTAAAAGATAGCATCATGGTGGTTGATTACTCAGCTTCAATTACCTTGTCTCTCAAGGAAGGTCAAGAGTGGAGAAAAAATGTACCGTCAAAGCTAGTGGACCGTCAACAAGCGTCAAAATTGGCCCTACTCAAGACACTTGGAGCATCAACCTTGTAAGAAATCCACCTTTTCTTACCTCTTAAGAGTTTTTCTTCCTTATTTGTATCCTACATGGATACTCCCATTGTAAATATTCAATTCCATTTGTAAATTGATACTAACTCTACTAACACTAACCCACTATGAAAAGTCCTATCACCTCCATTTCTCTCCTCTCTCTTTCCCCACCAACTTCTTGATAATTCCAAGCAAAAGAAATTAGATAAATTGTTGAAAATCTAACCCAACCATGGTTAGAGGAGTAACCCTAGCCTTCAAAATTGCTATAAAAGGAGGGTGTAGCTAGCATAAAAGGGGGAGCCATAAGCAAGAGCACTATGCTATAGCTTGAGAAGCCAAGCTCAACCTCTCTAGAAGGAGCTCTTGAGTGGAAGCTCATTGTCTTATGCATGTGCATGTGTTGTAATAGGGGATTAGCAAGGGAAATCTATGCCATTGTAAGAGAGAGAGTGATCATTCAATTGAGAGTAGGAAATCTATCATTTCTCCTACTAGTGTAAGCCCAACATTCGCTGAATCAAGGAGGGTGGATTTGGACTAAGCTTGGATACTTTGTCTCCCTTCCAACGTGAAGTAATGGACAACAATGATGTGTAAGTGTCTTAGTGTTTTTTTATGTTAAGTTCTTGTTAGCTTGTCTCTGGTGTTGTCATCAATCTAGCCATAAATCCCACATACTGTAAGAGGGCGACAGGGTGGAGAGGACTCCCCTGGCCTTAAGACAGTGATTGGGGTGGCTTTTCTTGTGATGTGTTGTGGTGAAATTTACGCAAGCTATGTTGAACAAGTACAAATCTCACTTTGATTTGTCATGACAGATTTGTAAGAAGGTATTAATGCAACAAGCACCCCCTCCCCCTTTCTCTCTCTTTCTTAAATATATAGTTGTGTTTGCTTGATCATTGCCGATACGTTTCAAAGCAGCCCGAGCACTCTCTCTCTCTCTCTCTCTCTCTCTCTCTCTCTCTCTCTCTCTCTCTCTCTCTCTCTCTCTCTCTCTCTCGTGTTTTAGTGTGTGAGAGTATTCCATTGGTGTTAGGGTTAGTGTAAATTCCTTGCTTGTTTGTGGGTTGCTCTAACGATTCTCCTCTTTTGCGTCCTAGTTCGCTCTTAAACTAGGTGGTGCCCCTTGTGTAGTTGGGATTTGGCGGTGGGTTTGTTGTTTTGGTTTGTGTTGTGTTGTGCCCCAGCCCCATTGAGCAGCACGGGAGCCTTGAAGGGTGTCTAGACGCCACTCTTCTTGTTGCTCGCCCCGGACCGCCTCAATTTTGGTGCCCCCACTGAGGACGGCTTGTGTATTTTTGTGTAGAATCAACCTTTAGCATAGTCAAGTAGTTTGCATGAATCACGAAGCTTTGTATGATCCCTTCATTCCCATTGCAAGGCAAAAGGTACACATAATTGTTAGTACTAAGTTGCAATTTCAACGTGTCATTCGTAGAATTTTAGGTCCTCTTAGGTTGGCCGAGATAAACGCTTCAGTAAATCCTTTTATTTTGCCTCTCATTAGGTACGACCTTAGTTTGGACGTCTATATTTTTGTTTTGTTGTAAGCATTAGGACATGCATAGGCCATGGATAATGGCCCAGGAATAGAGGTTTTTCCCTTTCATTTTACTCCACACATTAAAATAAATGTTGCAATTAGTAGAAAGATCCATTTTCAACAACGAATGGTGTTCATGTTTGGTGCCCAAAGAGCAGGAGAAATTCTTGCATCACCAAACCCTGTCATTCTACCTCTCATCAACTACCACACTTCTTTTGATGTACATGTGTTCATTTTATTTTAAAATGAAGTGCAGCCCGGCAAAGTAGTGTGTATGTTTGTTTTTTCTTTGTCCAAGTTGTTACAAGAAACAAGAAAATGATCATTTGTTCTAACTGGGAATGTGTGTGCAGTGAAAGTTCAATCCTTAGAGATCTAGCTCTATTACCAATTGAGTTGCAAGAGCAAGTAGTAAGGCGTCTCCCTCATAACAAGAGGGTGGTGAAGTTAAGACGGAAGGTCCTACGCGTTGATTCCATTTTCCTCTTGTTGTTGGGCACTAAGGAAGACCGCGCATTCATCCAACTAGTGTGTGCCCTAAGATTGGTAAATAGAGTGAAATTTGGCGTTTGGCGAGTGCATTTCACCATTGAGGAAGACTCTTCAGGAAACTTGCGGCCAAAGTTCATGCTTCATAGACTCACATTTGGTGAATTTTTCCCTCATTTGCATCTTATTAATAGTCTTCCTTTCGCTTTCAACAAAGGAGATAGGGAGCTATTCAGAGCTTGTCTTAATAAAGAGAGCATAGAGAAGATTGCAAATTTGTATAAATTCTCATCCTTCTCTACTTTCTATGACACTTTGTTCATAGAGACATTGTAAATCTCTTTATGCTTTTGAATGATTTAACCATAATCCTAAGGAGTTTTTGTCCAGGAATTTTGTAGCACAAGTGGAGTCTTTAAATCTTGCAAACTTGATTGGACTTGATGAGGATGTTCTTTATGAAATTGTGAGAAGGTTGCCTCACTCCGACTGTGTGGAACTCGAAGGAAAGGAGCTCCTAGTCAATTGCTACTTTCTCACGGCCTTCGACGAGCATGAAGATCTAGTTTTTATACAAACCGCTTGTGCATTGGGAATTGTAGAGCAAGTGCAATTTATCACTTGGGACGTGGTTGCTCTTTTGGATCCAGAAAAGGAAGTTCTAGAGATTTCTGTTTATCGCCTTAGCTTTGAAGAATTTCAACCCTTCTTAGAGCTCATCAATAGTCTACCCTTTTGTTTTGATCAAACAAATCGAGACCTTATTGAAGCTTGGATAGCTGAAGAACAAAACCTAGAGTGGTATTTTCTCACTTCTTCATTTGCAGGCGAGTGGTTCTAGATCTCTATTGTATCCCTTATTGTAACTCGTGTTGTAATCTTTCATAATAATGGAGAGCCAACGCCAAATGTCTGGATATCCTCTTTTCTTTGGAGAGCCTGGAGAGGATGCAGAATTATTTTTAGCAAATTTCAAGATGTCTTGCCGTATCAAGAGGATAGTAACCGATCAAGAACGTGTAGAAATGTTTGAGGTGGTCCTTAGGAAAGATGCTAGTACTTGGTTTGACTCTTTGCCTGAGGAAGTTAAGGGGAATTACACAGAAGTTTTAAATCGTTTTAAGAGATACTTCTTTGATCCCCAAAACACTCAGAAACTATGGCAAGACATTGTTTCTCATAAGCAAAAAGACTTAGATGACTACTACTTGTACAAGCAAGAGTTTCTACGTCTTTGGGCTCTATGGATACGAAATGTTGCTAACCCTGGTGATGGTGCAGAATTTTTAAAGAAGGAGAGGTTCATAGCCGGACTCTTTCCTGACCTTAAGGTAAAAGTTGAGGCGGGTGCACCTGCTACTTTTGATGCAGCTGAAACTAGGGCTGCTGAGAAGTATAGGAAACTCAAGTGCTTAAGGGGAGAGGTTCCAATAGAAGGTCTTAGACCCAAAGGTAAGTCACAAGCATCAACATCGAGGGAGCTTCCTGAGGTAACGGCGGAAGTAATTGAGAAGTTAAACGAATCTTTAAGCAGCCTGTCAATTCACCTTGCACAAGCTGTAGGTCCAAAGGGACAAGCAAAGAAGTCTGAAGAGCAAGATCCACGACCTAGGAGAGTCTTGCAATTTTGGAATTGTGGAGAGTCTGGACATGGGATGTATAATTGTCCTTGGCCCCGTGGGGAGCCAGGGAGGCCTAACTTGAATTACCCAGTGATGAATGCAGGTGAAGGAACTGGTCAACAACCAAGGCTTCTACAAAGGCCAAATGGACCAAGACCACCTCCACAAGGGGTAGAAGGAGTTCCACCTTTGCCAGATCCAAATGTGCATGTGGTAGAGGTGACAAATTCAAATAAGGTTGACATGGAAGCCAATGGAATTAAGCGTGGCCGAGGAAAAGGTAAAGAGAAAGAAGGAGTCACATCACAGAGTGACCATGGACAAGGCAAGAAGGCAAAGGGAACCAAGGAAACCAAGAGGACTCGACGTCGTATCAACCTCCAAGACTTCCCTCTTGGACATGGTATGGCTCCGTACAACTTGTTGGAAGACATGAGAGGTAAGGGTCCTGATATTTCATGGCCTCAATTTCTTGCATTATGTCCACAAGTTAGGAGGGATTTAACAAGGGCAGTTAGCACTAGGAGAAAGGTAAAAGAGAGTGTGCCTGTTGTAAAAATTGCACAAGCTGAAATGAATGAGGACATTACACCGGTGCTAGACTGTTACATCAAAGGGAGATTGGTTAGGAAAGGTCTAGTGGATGGGGGTGCACAAATTTGCATCATGACAGAGGGACTCATGCAAAAACTAGGCATGCACATCCATGAGACACCTGAAATTAGGGTCAAGATGGCAAACAATAGCAAGGCTAGGTGCGTAGGCATTTGTAAAAATGTTTTTGTGGAGGCCTTTGGCATTAAGAAGGCAGTGGATTTCTATGTCATGTCTACCAAGGGAAATGGTTACCCATTTATCCTAGGAAGACCATGGCTAATGAAAATGCGAGCTTTGCAGGATTGGGAGAGTGGAAAGCTAATTTGCAGGAATGACAATCACAAGAAGGTTGTCTTTGACATGAAGGAGCAACGCCAAGAGGAGCTCCATGAAGAATCATCTCAAAGTGAGACGGAAGAAGGTTGGACCGATAGCACTTCAGAAGAAGAAAGTAGCGGCAGCATTACTGAAGAGGAGTCTTCCATCGAAGTCATGGGGGTAAGGTTTAAGCCAAGCAACCAAGAGACCTCTTGTCAAGGCTTGGAGGAGGTAGGTCCTCAAGAGAACGAAGGTGATCAAGATGAAGGGATGCTGGAAGGTATGCTATCAACAACACTTACAAAGAATGAAAGAGAGGAGTTCAAATGTGTGCTAAGGAAGTTTCCTAGGCTTTTTGCTAAAGACTACACCGATGTGCGTGGAGTAGATGCTGTTCAACACAAAATTGAGTTGAAGCCAGAGGCCACACCTAAGGCTCAGAAGCTACGAAGGCTAGGAGTCATCAAGGAGCAGGCTTTACTCAAGGAGGTAAGAAAGCTTCTAGCAGCAGGGTTCATTTATCCAGTGGAGAATTCAGAGTGGGTCTCTCCTGTTGTTGTCACTCCTAAGAAGAACGGCAAGTGGAGGGTGTGTGTGGATTACCGTCCCCTCAATGAGGCAACAAAGAGAGATCACTTTCCCCTCCCATTCCAGGATGAGATACTAAATGAGGTAGCTGGTCATGAGAAGTACACTGTGTGCGATGGTTACTCAGGTTACTTTCAAATAGGGATTGCACTGGAGGATCAATTGAAAACAACCTTTATCACTCCTTGGGGTTGTTATGCTTTTAGAGTCATGCCATTTGGTCTGACAAATGCTCCTGCAACATTCCAACGTTTCATGAATATGGTGTTTCAAGCATTCTTTGGAAAGTCAATTAGGGTGTTCATTGATGATTTCTGTATTTATAGCTCAAAATCATTGCATCTACAAAGGGTAGAAGAAGGTTTAAAGAAGCTCTACGACATGGGAGGTCAACTCAACCCCGACAAGTGCCATATAGGTGAGGATGAAGTAATCTTGCTTGGTCATAAAGTTTCTTACAAAGGCATTGAAGTGGATCCTTCGAAGGCAAAGGCTCTTATTGAGCTACCATCACCCAAGAGTCTTAAGGAGGTCATCTCATTCATTCAAAAGGTGAAGTATATGTCACGCTTCATTCACTTAGCCTCGGAGTTACTTCACCCTTTGCAAAAGTTGACACAACAAGTAGAATTTGCATGGTCTGATGAGCTTGAAGAGTACTTTTGTAACATTAAAGTCATTTTGTCAGAGCTACCAACACTCATGCCTCCTTGTTGGGAGTACACATTCTTTGTTAGCTCTAGTGCTGGGAAAGAAACAATTGGTGCTGTGTTGCTACAACAAGATCCCCACAGTACAAGGATGCGACCCATCTACTTTGCTAGTAGGGTCATGAATGCTTTGGAGAGAGACTACACAGAAGCAGAACTCATGATGCTTTCTCTCATGTTTGCGGTGAGAAAGTTTAGATCCTACCTGCTACCAAAACCTTTTGTAATTCTCACTGCAGAAAATTTGTTCCCTTGGGTGTCATCTCAAATGAATCTTAGTACTAGGATCTCAAAGTGGATTATGGAGTTGCAAGAGTTTCAATACTCTTTCAAGGTAGAAGATAGTGTGCGTGCACAATTGGCAGGGATTCTCACTTATAGGGTGCACGAAAAGGAGATTAAGGTGCCTGAAGTAAAGACCCTACCATTGCCACCACCAAAAAGTATTCCTAATGCTTTTACTTTGTTCTTTGATGGAGCTTTTCGTCGAGCCACAGGAAAAGCAGGGGGAGGGCTAGTGTTGCTCAACCCAAGTGGAGAGGTGGTCATGAAAGAGAAGTTCAATCTACCAAGTTCAGCTAGCAACAATGAAGCAGAATATGACACTCTACTTCATGGTTTGAAGATGTGCATTGGCCAAGGGATACAACGCCTCATGGTAAAGGGAGATGCACTTCTCATTGTTAAACAGATTTTAGGCATTTGGGCATGCAAGAATGAGAGCTTACGGACAAAAGTTCATGCCATTCGTAGATTGTTTAATCAATTTGAAGAAGTGCAACTATATCATATTCCTAGGAAACAGAATGAAGATGCTGATTTACTTGCACAACAAGCCGTTGCATGTGTAAAGAAAGAAGTGCAGGTCATCATGGTGGCGGCTGCTGTGAAGCAACCGAGGTACCAGGGATTGGAGTCATTGGCTCCCATCATTGGCTACATTTTGGAGGGTGAGTTTCCACCAGACTTCACAAAAGCTCAGAAGAGGAGACTCATGAAGAAGGCAAGCGTATATCTCTTCCTAGAAGGCTCCCTCTATCAAAGAGGGAAGGATCAAGTGTGCAGACGAGTACCAACTATCAAGGAAATTCCAGCCATTCTAAAAGGTTTGCATGAAGAGGCATGTGGTGGTCATTTTGCGCAAGAATTAACTGTGAAGAAGATTTTGCTTTCGGGGTATGTTTGGCCAAGTTTGCATGTGGATGTTCAACATTGGTGTAAAAGCTGTCACACTTGTCAGATAAATGGAAATAGAAGGTTGGTGCATGGCCCGAGGCAAATAGTGCTTGCAAATGGACCCTTTGAAAAGTGGGGCATTGATGCTATGGATCCTCTGCCTAGGACAAAAAATGGTAAACTCTACATTCTAGTGACTGTAGACTATATGACTAGGTGGGTGGAAGCACAAAGTGTGGCAAAGGTAAATGAGAAGACAGTAAGCAAATTCGTCTACACTCACATTTGTTGTAGATTTGGCACACCTTTGGAGATTGTTTCTGATAATGGTCCAGGGTTTAGAAAAGGATTGCTCACAGAAGTTTGTGAAGAGCTTCACATTCTACATCGTCATAGCACACCATACTACCCACAGTCAAATGGTTTGGTGGAGAAGGCTAATGGTGTCATTGCAGGAATCATTAGAAAGATGGTGCAAAACAAGACAAAATTATGGGATGACTTCTTGGATGGTGCCTTGTGGGCGTATCGAACCACATATAGGGAAGCCACGGAGTTCACACCATTTCACTTGGTCTATGGTCAAGAGGCTTTACAGCCAATTGAGCTAAACATTCCAACAATGCGACTTCATGGCAAATCAGCACAAGATGATCAAGAGGTATGGATGGATCGACTTCTTACGTTAGTGGAGCTTGAGTGGAAAAGAGAAGCAGCATACGAGTGCTACAAGAGGAAAGCCACACAAGCGAAAGAAACGCACGACAAGAAACTGAAGGACAAAGGCATCAAGGAAGGAGAGCTTGTGCTAAGGTATGACAATCGACTTGACAATCGTTTTGATGCCAAGTTTGAAACTAGATGGCAAGGGCCATACATAGTCAAGAAGGCTTTCAATTCTAGCTACTATCAGCTTATGGACTTGAATGGTAAAGAGCTCTCCAGGAAGGTAAACGGGTATCGCTTGAAGCCCTATTTGAGTCGCCTTCTACCAAAGGATCTACCAAAGATCTGTCCAAAGGCCGCTGTCTCATGTAAGTATTGTTACATGAAGCATGAGTGTAACTCCGGCCAAAATTCTGAGGGGCCAAACAATGAAGATCTCGTCAAGGACTCTGAAGCACTCTCTTTGGAAAAGATGCTCTATGATGGTACATGAATATACCATCATCCAGGGGGAGGGCTAATGATAGCTGTTTTTTCGGCTCTTTGTAATTGCCACAGTGAGTTACCTCACCCTACCAAAATCACCCAAACACTGTGGCTATCCCTACCATTTCACTGTACATAGGCGTGCGTGAGTCACGGGACTTTTCCCATATCTTCTTAAAAACCCTCAGCTAGCTAGTCACTGGGCTAGGTGAGCCAAAAAAAATAAAATAAATAAAAAAAATAAAAGTATATTATGGCTTCTTTGTGTGTAAATATTTCATTGTATATATGGCCTAAATATAGGGATTTTTAATAATTATTTTGGTATTTTATTTAAATATTTCTACTTAGGTGTGTGTTTTATTAAACCTATGTACACCTTCTTTCATCCTCTTACACCATAATTATATTTTTTTTTTTGCCAATATGTACATACTCTAACCTCATATTTTTCCTTTATACAAATCACTCCCACATTTTCACCCTCACCCTCGTGAAAACAAAAAATTGATTTCTACTCATTGGTTACTTTTATTATATTATTTACTTGCATACCTTTTTCTCTTTCACCCAAAATAATTCAAGGAGGGACCATATCATATGATTCCAATATCTTTCCATATCCATAACTCCTCCATATTTTTATTATTATTTTTACTCATTATTCTAACACCATGTGCTCATTGAGCTAAAGTCCATGAATAGTCCATACACTAGTCCCACCATGTATATATTTCTTATTTCACCAATAATCCTCCTCCATGCATGGGTCAAGGGCAACTTGAATGCTTTGTATTATAATATGACAAAGGAGGGGCTCACTCTTGGATGCATTGTACAAATTCAACAAAGGAGGGGACCACTAAAAGACTTTTGCAGGCATAAAAAACAGGCTTTTTGGTGAGAATTTTGGCACCTATCTCCACTCCGAATTTGGAGCGGTGGTCAAAAGAGAAAATGTAACCCACGCTCTGAATAATCACCCCAAATTTTTTCATGATTTTTGGAGCTACCAGCTGTGAGCTATGATTTTTTTAGTGGACCCCAGTTTTCCCATGCTATGCAGCCACACTCTCTCTTCCACTTTATCATTTTCCTCTTTCACACACACTTCTCCACTCATCATCCCCATCTCTCTCACCACTCCTCTCTGCACACTACTCACCTTCTCCTCAACCTTGAAGAATAAGAGAAACCATGGTGAACTCATACCTCCCACACACAATTCCATTCCAAAATTGACCACCTAGTCTCATTTTTCCTCCTCCAAATTACCCATATCTATCAAAAAACCACAAAATTCAGCCTCTTCTCTTAAAAGATAGCATCATGGTGGTTGATTACTCAGCTTCAATTACCTTGTCTCTCAAGGAAGGTCAAGAGTGGAGAAAAAATGTACCGTCAAAGCTAGTGGACCGTCAACAAGCGTCAAAATTGGCCCTACTCAAGACACTTGGAGCATCAACCTTGTAAGAAATCCACCTTTTCTTACCTCTTAAGAGTTTTTCTTCCTTATTTGTATCCTACATGGATACTCCCATTGTAAATATTCAATTCCATTTGTAAATTGATACTAACTCTACTAACACTAACCCACTATGAAAAGTCCTATCACCTCCATTTCTCTCCTCTCTCTTTCCCCACCAACTTCTTGATAATTCCAAGCAAAAGAAATTAGATAAATTGTTGAAAATCTAACCCAACCATGGTTAGAGGAGTAACCCTAGCCTTCAAAATTGCTATAAAAGGAGGGTGTAGCTAGCATAAAAGGGGGGAGCCATAAGCAAGAGCACTATGCTATAGCTTGAGAAGCCAAGCTCAACCTCTCTAGAAGGAGCTCTTGAGTGGAAGCTCATTGTCTTATGCATGTGCATGTGTTGTAATAGGGGATTAGCAAGGGAAATCTATGCCATTGTAAGAGAGAGAGTGATCATTCAATTGAGAGTAGGAAATCTATCATTTCTCCTACTAGTGTAAGCCCAACATTCGCTGAATCAAGGAGGGTGGATTTGGACTAAGCTTGGATACTTTGTCTCCCTTCCAACGTGAAGTAATGGACAACAATGATGTGTAAGTGTCTTGGTGTTTTTTTTTGTTAAGTTCTTGATAGCTTGTCTCTGGTGTTGTCATCAATCTAGCCATAAATCCCACATACTGTAAGAGGGCGACAGGGTGGAGAGGACTCCCCTGGCCTTAAGACAGTGATTGGGGTGGCTTTTCTTGTGATGTGTTGTGGTGAAATTTACGCAAGCTATGTTGAACAAGTACAAATCTCACTTTGATTTGTCATGACAGATTTGTAAGAAGGTATTAATGCAACAAGCACCCCCTCCCCCTTTCTTTCTCTTTCTTAAATATATAGTTGTGTTTGCTTGATCATTGCCGATACGTTTCAAAGCAGCCCGAGCACTATCTCTCTCTCTCTCTCTCTCTCTCTCTCTCTCTCTCTCTCTCTCTCTCTCTCTCTCTCTCTCTCTCTCTCTCTCTCTCTCGTGTTTTAGTGTGTGAGAGTATTCCATTGGTGTTAGGGTTAGTGTAAATTCCTTGCTTGTTTGTGGGTTGCTCTAACGATTCTCCTCTTTTGCGTCCTAGTTCGCTCTTAAACTAGGTGGTGCCCCTTGTGTAGTTGGGATTTGGCGGTGGGTTTGTTGTTTTGGTTTGTGTTGTGTTGTGCCCCAGCCCCATTGAGCAGCACGGGAGCCTTGAAGGGTGTCTAGAGGCCACTCTTCTTGTTGCCCGCCCCGGACCGCCTCAATATAAATAATCACAATTATTTACAACTGGTACTTTTTGCATCTTTTTGGTCAAGTGAGCATGTACACATGTCTATCACATCAATATAAGCCTAGGAATCAAATTTTATGGAGTTTGGATAATTTTTTCTCAATTTACACTCAAGTTCTCGAAAATCAGTACAAACTTTAGTTTTTACCCAGTTTTTTGCCAGTTTGGTGATCCAAATCCTATGTGCCTTTACAAAAGTTGTTTGTACACATGCAATGAGTCACTGGTATCAACCTTGGTCAATTTTGAGCTGAAAGTAAATAATCACGATTACTTACTTTATGCTCAAAATGAACATTTTTTTGTACTTTTTCAATGGACAGTCGTTTCATGGGTTATTTTAAGCCTATGAATCAAGTCAAAACTTAATTTGGCCTAAAATGTCAAGAAAAAGTAAATAATCTGAGTTTTTGCAAACTCTTGAAATTTTTACCTCATTGTGTCCTTGAGCTTACCCACTGGTTCATACAATTTTAAGCATACTCTGCATTTGGATTGAGCGGTTTGGACTCTTTTCGTGCTATTTCTAGCCGTAGACCTGAAATTCTACAACTTCAAATAACAACTCACAATGATTCTTTTGGAGAGAGCAATGTTCTGAAATCCACCTCGGATCCTACTTACCCTACTCCTAGGTTCTCATGCAATGGGGTTGTGGAAAGTGTCCACAAACACTCGTTTTCTTGTTTTTTATGGTGATCTTAAGACTTGTCCCGTCTATCAATCATTCTCAAAATCCTAATCTAGTTCAACAATCCTACAATCCTAAAGGCACTCAACAAGTACGATTACTTCCAAGCTACCTCTACACAGCAAAAGACGACAATGTTAAGCTATGCGGCTTCTAGAAAGAAAGTTTTTAATCTAGGAGATCCTAGAGGAAGTTAAAGGATAACTTCACAAGACGCTCGTGTTTTTTCTTAGTTTAGGTCTCTTCAATCCTCGACAACGGCACCAAATGTGGGACGGGTGTCTAACCTCACTCCTATCTTATTGCAGATTTAGCGAGAACTGCGATTAAATTGTCAATCCATGGGACGAAGCTGACTCGACTAGTGCATAGAGGCTACAATAGGTTGTCAATCTCTCGAAAAACAACAAACAACTCGCATCTAACTCAAGCTACACTCAAGTGACTGAAATCACCAAAAGCCAATCGCTCATCGATAAACAAATCACATCCGTTATAGCATCAAATGACATCCAAACATAACAAAACTTCTAGGACATGTTTATAAGACCTAAGCACACATGCTTATGGTCTCAAATCCCAATTTAGGTCAAGTACCAAAATCGCGATTATTAACAACAATGGACTTTTAACCTAGTCATTTTCGACCCAAAATGCTCCTAAATGCTTAGCAATGATGCCCCAATACCCCGCCTATGCTTAGTTTTGATTTTGAAGTGTAAATTCTTACTTATGATAAAATAAGGCTGCGGATTGGCGATGCCAAAAGCTATGAAATACCGTGATATCTTTACGTCAATGCGTAGATCTCTTACCTATGATTGCAATACAACAAACACGACTTCAATGCGACAAGAGGGGAGGGAGTAGGAAGCGCAAGAAGGAGAGAAGTGAGCGCCGTTAGCTCACGCTGTGTATTTCATTATCCAAAAACTTAAAAATAACTTACAAAAATTTGCTTTTATATCTTAACCAAGGTTTTTGGTGGTCAAAACTAATAATCTCGGAGCTCTAACTAAAGATAGTAATGACAGGTTGATACAATCTGGAAGCTTATGCCCTCGGCTCATCAATTACAAGGTTTATCCAAAAAATAGGAGTTACAATATTCCCAATTTAACAATGAGAGGTCCGAAAAATGGTATCCGAGTTAACTTGCTGCTAACACTCAATCTCAATATATTATCGTTGCCACTGAGTATGTGACAAAGTGGATGGAAGCCAGGGCGACACGTAAGACTGATGCAACATCAACTGCCAAGTTTGTCTTTGAGAACATTACTACAAGATTCAGTTGTCCCTTTGAGATTGTGAGTGATAATGGCACTCATTTTATGAATAGAGTGATAAAAGAACTCACTACCAACTTCATGATAGCTCACCATAAGTCCACACCTTATTATCCACAAGCAAATGGCCAAGCTGAGAGCACCAACAAGACCTTAATCTCTATCTTGACCAAAAGGGTGGAAGTTCATCACACAGATTGGGATTTGAAGCTGACTTCAGTCCTATGGGCTTATCGTACTTCTTACAAAGTGGCTATTGATTGTACACCATTCAAAATGGTATATGGCCAAGAACTAGTTATGCCATGGGAGTTTGTACTTCCTAGTCTGTGTGTAGCTTCACTAGAAGGTTGGTAACCCGTTAGTTGAGCGCTTATATATCCTTGATAGATTAGATGAAGAAAGGCAATTGGTTGTGCAAAACGCACTTGTGGAGAAATATAGGAGGAAGAAATGGTTTGATTGTCATCTAAAGGGACCATTCGTGTGGAGACTCTTGATGGAGAGGAAGAAATGGTTTGATCATCATCTAAAGAACAAGGATATCAATGTTGGTGATAAAGTCCTTATGTATGGAGTTCGTAACAAAAAGAAAAAGTTGAGCACCTCCCAATGTTTAACAATCACCTGTTGAACCATTTCAACTCAATGAGGTACCTAAGCTATTAGAAAACTAATGGAAAAAATCCTCACCTATTACCAACTGGAACAATTGGTTTCAAAGGGTGATGAGCACATTTCAAACAATATGACCTACCCAAGGAAGGGGGGAGTCCTCACTCACGTCAATATTTTGAATCCCCATCCTCTTAAATTTTATTCCCTACCATCTGGACTCTACAATTGAGGGACTGTATATACATAACCTTATACTAGTTCTAGCAAATTTAAAAAATAAAAAATAACAAATAGTAAAAGAGCAAGAGTGGCTAGCAATGAGAGAGCACCCTATCAAATCCTACACATAAGTCCAAATTCACCATGTCACATCAAGTAGCACACGAAAAAAACCCTTATGTTTTAAATACTTAATCAAATCTATCTGTATTCTCAGAGATGGCTAGTTCACCAGAGGCGTGCGCTTCTATTTTTTTATGAAAGGTTGACCCCGGTGAAGAATCAAAACCTGTTTTTATTGCCCAAGACCTCACAGAAGTTGAAGAGGCGATCCTCAAAGAGCTTCTCAAGGAATTCAAGGACGTATTCGCTTGGACATACCATGATATGAAAGGTGTTCCACCTTCTGTGGTCCAACATACAATCCCTCAGAGTCTGAATCAACCTACCAAAATAAGCTATTTATCTTAGACACGATTTTGTCCGAGCGTCAAAAACGACTTTTGAGCATATGGGGATGCTCAGGATACTCTATACATTCTAGGTAGTAAGCTTCATTGCATTCGGAACATCGTAGCTATACAAAATCCTCCCATGGATTGACATTTTATGTATGTGGTTCTCGCTTTGCTAGCATCAATATGGTGAAGCTTGGCATACGTCCCATGGATTGACATTTTATGTATGTGGTTCCCACTTTGCTAGCATCAATATGGTGAAGCTTGGCAGCCCCGGCCAACAAGAAGCCTTTGATAGGATCAAAGTGGCTTTGTGTCAATTACATGTGGTTAATCTACCCAATAGAGAGGATGATTTCTTTCTATCAATTACACTGGGCACTCATTTGAGTACAATAGTTATGTTTGTTATCTGCCATTATAGATGTATAAATTTGTCTTTACTTAAGTAGATTGAACTAGAGTTTAATCTTATAGATGAGTCTTGAGATAGGAGACCGTGACTTTAGGTTAACTCATTAACTGGACCACTAGTCCTAGTTGATAAAATTATTTGAGTGTTTGAGACCTTAGGAATGTTTTAGTCATAGAGAAGCTTGCTCACTTAAACAACAAAAGAAACTAGTGAGAATACCAAGGAAATGGAAGCAAAAAACATAAGTGCCACAAATGAAAAATCTTACACTGGAAGAAAAATCCTGGCTTGATTTGGTACTTCACTCACATGTATTGTTTATGGTACTAGAGCCTTAGAGGTTCCCAATGTGGATGCTTTTCCTTGAGAAGCAAAAAGCCCCGGACATACAAAATAAGCACACACCTCAAATGATTGTGAACCAAAGTAAAAGAAAAAAAAAAGACATGTAAAATACTTCCATCGAGCTACACTTAAAAATTCAAGCTCTTGTTTAGAGTTGTGAGAGCTATTTTCTAATCAAAGCTGAAAAGCACAATAAGAGAATCTTGCATTTAGATAATCTCCTTAGCTTAGCTAGTACTAAAGTAGTTGTTTTAACCTTAGTCATGGATAATTAATTGATAAACTCACCCATAAGCCCAAAACTCTTTGATTAATTAATTTCATCAAAGTGCAATTTATTTGTCTTTAATGGTAGTCTGTATTTCATAAATCTTGCACTTACTCATTTCCACATGTACTTTACATTCCTCTCATGATTTATTGCCATTTAAGTCCACTTGCATAAAACAGTGACTTTGCCTTGCAGATTCAAATCCAGATGCTCTACAACATGGACCAAATGGGCTTTCTCTCACTAGCTTCCAAGGGTGGAATCTACATCTGGAAGGGGGGCATGTTACCACCAAGAAACCACCTTTTATGTAGCCATGGGCCGTTGGCTTGTCGGACCCGCTAGTAGTGTATTATGTTATTGGCCGGGTTTGTCGGTCAGGTAGGAACATTAAGAGTGATCGTCGATGAGAGGCGCACTCTAAAACTGGAACCTATAATGTATGGGTAAGATTGGCTAAGTGTGGGAGCCCAAATGTAAACGGGCAATCCCATATAAAAGTCAATCTAAACCTAAAATACCTCATTCTCTCATTTGTGCAATGCAAGAAGAGTGCTCTTGCTCCATCTCCTTTGTGTACTAGTGTGTGTGTGTGTGCTTGAGAGAGAGAGAGAGAGAGAGAGAGAGATCAAGCATTGCGGCGCCACGACGACAGCGAGGCGGTTGAGCACGTCACATCGGCGGCTCCCTCTTCTTTGCGGCGAGGAATCCTCCACGACAGCAAGCGTAGAGCGGTGAGTGACACACAATTGTCATCTTTGAGCTTACTAATTTAGGCTAGCTACGTGCTTGGAGCCATTTGTGGCTCGCACACAGTGTTAGGCAAGTCCCTTGCTTCAATACGTGCGGCAGAAGCCCACACACCGTAGTAGGGGGTAGTTTTGGGTTGCATTGTCCACTCTAGAATGGAATCGCTGGAGAGTCCACTTACTATAATGGAGATAGAGGAGAATCCAATTTTTTTAGCAAGAATCTTGATGGATGCTTTGGGAATTAAAAGAGGAAAAGGCAATGGAGGTGGTAGGTGTGACGAGCCAGGATCAAAATTGCAAGTGGTGGATTAAGAAGTTGCCAAGTGTTGTCCAGTGTTGGAGCACGGACTTGCACAATGGGAGGCAAAAACAAAGCCTTTTTTTTATATGAAGGAGCTCAAGCAGTTAGCAACGAAGCTATTGCATGGCATGGCTTGCACAATGGGAGGCAAAAACAAAGCCTTTTTTTTATATGAAGGAGCTCAAGCAGTTAGCAATGAAGCTATTGCATGGCATGGCTTTAATGGATGCAATGTCTTGTGGTCGACCGCCGTTGATGGAAAATTGATGAGTGCCTTTCAAAGTGGTGAGCTAGCTAGCCAGCTTCGAATGGGGTCTTAAGAGATACCATTTATTGGATAAGTGAATAAAGTTTTCTTTTAATTATCTCTCTCTATTTTTATCAAATGCAAAAGTGAATACAGTTTTCTTTTTTAAAGCTCTTCAAACTCACTCAAAGGGTCTGCACGTTTGGCACACCCTTTGAGGAAGATTATACTAGAGAGAGAGAGGGAGAGAGAGAGAGAGTAGGGCTAGAAAAATAGAGAAATTAGGGGCAAACTTGGATTTCTTATGGTTCTTAGGTCAAAATTTGAAGCTTATGCCAGTAATGACACTAAGGATTATGTAAATTTTTTGATTTTTTAAATAAAAAAGTCGTTCAAAGATTCGATTTTCTTAAAGGCGAGAGAGAGTCTCACTTCTTTCTTTTCAATTTTTATACACATCAAAGAATTTTTAAAAAAGGTCCATTCAATTTTCATATTTTAGAATGGCTTCTAAGTCCCTTGTCACACTAGGGCGCTTGTCCCACCCTCCTATTGCAAATGGCCTTTAACTCTATTGTCACACTGGACTTAAAAACAAAAGCTACATTTTTTTTTTGACCTAGTTACATATTGGAAAGCTAGCTTTTTCTTTCTCTGCATGGCCTTTGCTTCCCTACCTTAGTGTGACATGAACATAAGACCAATTGCTCTTCTCATTCAAGATTACTATGAACTCTCTCTCTCTCTCTCTCTCTCTCTCTCTCTCTCTCTCTCTCTCTCTCCGATTTTCTTAAAGGCGAGAGAGAGTCTCACTTCTTTCTTTTCAATTTTTATACACATCAAAGAATTTTTAAAAAAGGTCCATTCAATTTTCATATTTTAGAATGGCTTCTAAGTCCCTTGTCACACTAGGGCGCCTGTCCCACCCTCCTATTGCAAATGGCCTTTAACTCTATTGTCACACTGGACTTAAAAACAAAAGCTACACTTTTTTTTTGACCTAGTTACATATTGGAAAGCTAGCTTTTTCTTTCTCCGCATGGCCTTTGCTTCCCTACCTTAGTGTGACATGAACATAAGACCAATCGCTCTTCTCATTCAAGATTACTATGAACTCTCTCTCTCTCTCTCTCTCTCTCTCTCTCTCTCTCTCTCTCTCTCTCTCTCTCTCTCTCTCTCTCTCTCCGATTTTCTTAAAGGCGAGAGAGAGTCTCACTTCTTTCTTTTCAATTTTTATACACATCAAAGAATTTTTAAAAAAGGTCCATTCAATTTTCATATTTTAGAATGGCTTCTAAGTCCCTTGTCACACTAGGGCGCCTTTCCCACCCTCCTATTGCAAATGGCCTTTAACTCTATTGTCACACTGGACTTAAAAACAAAAGCTACACTTTTTTTTTGACCTAGTTACATATTGGAAAGCTAGCTTTTTCTTTCTCCGCATGGCCTTTGCTTCCCTACCTTAGTGTGACATGAACATAAGACCAATCGCTCTTCTCATTCAAGATTACTATGAACTCTCTCTCTCTCTCTCTCTCTCTCTCTCTCTCTCTCTCTCTCTTATGGAGAAGAGGGCTCAACAATTAGGCCCATGTCGTATAAATATTCACTCGGATTTTGGTTCGCTCAAAAAATGTTGCTTCAAGTATGGTAAGACTCCTACAAGCTAGGGAAGGATGATATTCTTAGACGATGTGCTTGAGAGGATAGGTATTTATACATACTGCAAGAAGCCCACATTGGTATAGTCGGAGGACATTTCTTAGGGGAACTAGCTGCTAGAAAGGTGTTGCAATCAGGCTATTGGTGGCCTACCTTATTCAAGGATGCATCACTTTTTGCAAAAGGGTGTGATGAATGCCAACATTACAAAATTAGACAACGAAAGGATAAGATGCCCTTACATCCTATTAAAGTGACTCAACCATTTGAAAAGTGGGATTTAGACTTTGTAGGCCCAATTAGTCCAACAGCTCATAACACTCAATCTCGATATATTATTGTTGTTGCCAGTGAGTATGTGACAAAGTGGGCGAAAGCCAAGGCAACACGCAAGGCTGATGCAAGGTCAATTGCTAAGTTTCTCTTTGAGAACATTATTACATGATTTGGTTGTCCCTTTGAGATTGTGAGTGACAATGGTACTTATTTTTATAAATGGAGTGATAAAGGAACTCATGACAAACTTCATGATAGTCCACCATAATTCCACGCCTTATTATCCACAAGCAAATGGCCAAGTTGAGAGCACTAACACGACCTTAATTTCTATCTTGACCAAAACAGTGGAAGCTCATCGCACAGATTGGGATTTGAACGTGACATCAACTCTATGGGCTTATCGTACTTCTTACAAAGTGGCTATTAATTGTACACCATTCAAAATGGTATATGGCCAAGAAGCAGTTATGCCATGGGAGTTTGTAATTCCTAGTCTGCGCGTAGCTTCACAAGAAGGTTGGGATGGTAACGCTTTAGTTGAGTGTTTATATATGCTTGAGAGTTTATATGAAGAAAGGAAATTGGTTGTCCAAAATGCACTTGTGAAGAAAGATAGGAGAAAGAAATGGTTTGATCGTCATCTAAAGAACAAAGATATCGAGGTTGGGCATAAAGTCCTTATGTATGGAGTGCGAAACAAGAAGAAAAAGGTGAAATATGCGGGAAAAGGACCATATAGAGTATGCAAAATCACCCCACGAGGTACCATTCGTGTGGAAACTTTTGATGGAGTTGAAACCATTGGATTCCTCAATGGGAGTAAATTTAAAAGATACTATGATCCTTTAATCCAAGAGGAGTTACGTGCCATCCATAAAGAAAAGGCAGCCAAGGCACAAGCAAAATTGAAAAAGATACAAGCTCAAGCTGAGGCTAAGGAGAGACATCAACGTATTAGACGCCAACGAGAGGCCAACCTTGGAGTTACACATTCATTTTACATTGAAATAGAGGATGATTGGTTGGACTCTGACACGCCTGTACGATACCCTATTGAGTTAAATAGCGCGTATGGGAAAGTGCTATATAATGCCTTATTGGACACGGGTGCTAAATATAATCTGCTATCATATGGAGTGTGGTGTCAGTTAGGAAAGTCATCTCTATCTGAGAGTACCATCCAAGTCAAGGGTGTCAACAAGAAAAAAACTATGATTTTTGGAATTTGGCACATTTATGTCAGTTATGACAGCAGGGTTGTAGCTCAAGACTTTTTGGTCATGCCTGCTGGAACTATGGAAGGCAATATAAACCTAGAACGTGCATGGATGATAGCCACCAAATGCACTATTGATTGGGGGACTGGGAATGTCACAACATGGAAACCAACTCTTAGCCCTGCCACTCAAGCGATAGTCCTTGAGATATTGCCTCCCGAGAAAATACAACCCAAAATAGTGCATGTCCAAGAGGTTGAACCATCTGTAACTATAGCCCAAACCTCTAGAGCTTCAACTTCTATAGCTGAAACAAAGCTTGAGACACACAAGACCCATCGTGATATAACAAAGAAAACATACAAATGGGTCCCTAAAGCTTTCTTAGCGACCATTTTTTATGCTAAAAAACAGGAGTCTTGTAATAGACGCCCTACTCGCTCCAAGAAATGTAAGAAACCGTTGCATTGGATTTCCAAACAACTATTGGCAGCCCAAGGCTACTATGAAGGGAATGATCAAATTTGGGTGCCAAAACGTAAATTGTGTTCTTACCTATCACTTATAGACCCATGTGAGTCAAATCCTTTAATGATAAAGCTGATTGAAGATCGTGGGAAGGGAAAGATCACGGAACACTATACACCTGACCTGGAGCTATTTTGGGTACCCAAGCAAGAACGACTTGTTTTTCTCGGCTCAATTATAGAAAAAACAAATGAAGCTTCTTGCTCTTCATGTAGTTCATATACAGAAATAGAAGCTTCGACACAACCTCCACCTACCATTGTACATATCCATACAAACAAGAAAGAATTTGCACCTCCTGTTGTAAGTTCACCACCTACAACAACATTGCAAATAAAATCATGGGAGAGTACCTTACCACCCTTGCAACTAGATGAAATGCCTAGGCCAGTCAAAAACTATTGGTCAAAGTCTTCACCCATAACAACTTGGAACAATTGGTTTCAAAAGGTGACGACATCGTTCCAAAAGGTATGATCTACCTAAGGAAGGGGGGAGTGTTTGCTGACATCCATCATTCACTTGCTCCCCTCTTAACCTTCCTCCCTGACCTCTCAATCTTCCAATCTTAGGGAATGTATATATGTATCCCAATACTCAAGAAAACAAAAATAAAAAAAAGTAAATGAAGCTAGAAGCCTACAAGTTCTAGTACATGACCCAAAATCATAAAGCACATTATACACAAGGACACAACCTTTTAACATGACCCTTATAATATTTTCACTCTAACCATCATCTATCTGTGTGTAAAAATATGGCTAGTACGGTAGAGTAATCCATTCCTACCTTGGGTGAGAGGTACCCTCTTTACTTTTCACAAGTGGTTCACATAGTCTACCCAGTGCTTGCCTATGAATGGGATTTGGTAGATACACTAGCGTGTGAGAAGAATTTCAAAGAATTAGAATGACTGATACGTCTCTTGACCATGACTGATCCCTACTTAGTAGAGAGCGTCTCTTCGATTGCACAAGCCTACTCTTTTGACCAAGATGACTATAGACATCTAGTGACCTTCTTAGTGAACATTTGTGTCTTTAATGATGAGGAAGAGTTACATGATTACATAGATGGCACGTATGGTCTCATAGATGATGACTTTGTTTTTGTCAACGATGACAAGGATAGGGGTTCAGACCTAAGGTTATCCACCCATCTATTCAATATCCTGTTCCCTTGACTCTCTAGGGGGGTGCAAATAATTAGGTTAGGGTTTCTTATGTTGTTTGATTGTGCTCAATAAAGGTTGGTGCCTCTTCCCACTGATGTGCCTCCTAGAGATATTCCTTGTGTTTTCTACTGTGTACAGGAACGCATTGCTGTTGTTAGGATGTTGAAATTCATGGAATCTTTGTCTCGTTCACTCTTCAAATCAAGCACAACCATCAACACGAACAGGTGTTTCTTATCCATTAGCATTGCCCCTTGTCTTTTTTTTAGCATCCATGTTTGTCTGCTTTAACTGTGATTGGTAGCATAATTTTCAACACATTTTCTTAGTATAAAACATTAGATTCAATATAACTTTTGGTCATAATCCCTTGTCTAGGTTTAAGAATCAAGCAGTCTGACTAAGCTAGTTTGACCAATTTAGGCGTTAGAGATCTTCTCTTAATACCATGGGGAATGCCTTCTTAATAATCAATGGTTACTTTAGGTTTTTAATCCGATTTAGGCAACATTGTGTGCAATGTACTAGGGCTTTCTAGTGGGCTTAGTCCCTATTGACCTTTATCTTATGTATTATAAAGGGAGTTTACTAGTGTGATGAGCCTGGGGAGGGTAACAGTGTCATATGACCCCCCAAAGTTACAAAATTGAAATGCTGAAAACGAGCAAATAAAAAAATCAAAAGTGGCACAATGTAAAATCTTAAGCTGGAAGAGAAATCCCAGCCTTATTTGGTCCTTCACCCACATGTATTGCCTATGGTACTAGAGCCCTAAAGGTTCCCAGTGTGGGCATTTTTCCTTGAAAAGCAAAAATCCCAAGGCATACAAAATAAGCACACATATCAAAAATTGAATCAGTGTGAAAGACCTTGGGGGTCAAAGAAAAGGGAATAATTCAGACGATGATTTCATCAGCAATTCTTTTTATCATAGCTTAACTAGACGGTCCTTTAGGTATAGCCTCTAGTCAGCCCTCAAACATGAAATACTTTGCTCTCACGATTAAACAACTTAGTTGCCCAGAGAGAATTGAGAAGCTTGCCCATGGTATTAATAGTTGACCTCTAGTGCCTCTCAACCGTTAAATTAGTGACCCCAAACTTTTTTTTTTTTAATCTTTATAACTGCTTATGCATTTAATTATATTATAGTATAATGTTTACTATTGACAAATTGTTTAATGTTTAGTTATCAATCAATCTGTGTGCCTATTCACTACATATGCTTTTTAATTGTATATGAGAATGCAATTACTGTGTTAATTTTGGTTGATTTTGTAGAGGTTGAAGAAGGCTAAGGACATTCAATCTCAGATGCTCTTCCACCTCGATGAACGGGCTTCAGCTCACTAGCTTTTGACGACGGAATCTACATCAGGAAGGGGGGGGGCATGTTAACCGACGACGAAGATCCTTGGGGTGATGTGATTACAAGCGAAAGTGGAGTCAGCACCGAGCAAATAGGAGGCTTTGTGACTGCCCAACGCTCCCCATCGCTTGGTGCTGACCTTGGCAAATGGAGTCGGAGACCCTTGGGGTGATGTGATCACAAGTCATGCAGTGGAGTCAGCAGCGAGTGAATAAGAGGCTTGGTGACTACCTAACGCTCCCCTTCGCTTGGTGCTGACCTTGGTGTTAAAGTCATCACAAGCAACAGTGGAGTCAACACCAAGCGAATAGGAGACTTGCCAATGCTCCCCATTGCTTGGTGGCTGACCTTGGCAAATGGACATAGGCCCAGTTAACATCCGCAGATATCACATTGTTTTGAGTCAGGGGGCCAGGCTTGTTGGTCCTATAGGCGCTTGGGTGATCACCGCCAATGAGAGAGGCACCACATAGCTCATTTGATACTATTTTTACTTTGATCGGCCACTGTGGGCACCCATGTTTGGATGGGTCAGATTGTTATAAAAGGTCCATTTTGACCTAAAAACATTATTCTTTGAGGTGCAAGCTAAGAAGTGCTCTTGCTCTACCTGTGTCTTCTCCTCCTTTGTGTGCTCACGCATGTATGTGTGTGTGTATGCTTGAGATAGATAGATAGATAGATTTTATTATCGTCCTCGGAGGTCAAATATGACCTATGGGACCAAAGTTACATGTGATGTAGTATGTGTACGGCTGATGAGTGACTCTTGATGCTCCAAAATTGTAGTGATGAGAGTCGCAATGGAGAGCCCACACTTTGGTTGGGAGAGGAAAGTGTGTAGGTCTAAGTTATGGCTGAAAATGTGAGAGAAGCAAGTTCGGATGTGATCAAAAGCTGAGCACTCTAGTAGTGTGTGGTACTCAGACTCTCGAACTTGCAGTGAGCATAATGTGCACAATCGATTGGACTCTTCTCCATTGCCCCAACGCCCTATCTCGCATCGAAGAAAATGGGAGCTAAGCCGAATTGCTGCGATAGTGCGTATCGCGGACAAGGGAATAGGCTCAAGCATGTAAGTGTGAGTACGGTTTCCTCTCTCAGCGAAGAACATGGTTTTGTAGTTAGGGGCAATATAGGTGGTGTAATGTATGAAGCGTGACCCACCGGATTTCTCCCAAGCCGTAATACATTGGCGTTGTAGAAAAGCTTCATTCACTTGAGAGTCAATTGAAGCATCATGTAGCAAGTGTAATGCATCCCATCTCCCAAACCACTTCTTTATGTCTTGCATCCATCCCGTGCTCAAGATCTTGCTTTTATGCGTCTTTTGAACTTTTTTCCCATGCAATTGTAGGAAGTCGATGTGAGGGGTTTTGACGCATCTTTATCATGTACTCCACAACCCTTTCCATGCCCATAACCTCAATTGGAAGAGATCTCGACTCAAGAAGTAGGAGCGTATATGGTGTTTGTGTCTTAACTTGGAGAAAGTTTGTAAGAAAACGCTTTTGGACATTCTCAAACTCTTTCCAAGTAGACTTTGAGATGCTCCCACCCCACACTTCAACTCCATAAAGAAGAACCGGTGTCACCAATGCATCAAAAAGATACTTCTTGAGAACCCAACACTTGATGTTTCCCGCATTACACATGTTCTCAAATGCATAATATGCTCTCTTTCCCACTTCCAAACGACGCATAGCACATTCATGCCACTTGTGATTGGATGGAACCTCAAGGCCAAGGTACTTAAAGCTCTCAACAACTTCAAGTGTCTCGTTGTTGTACACAATGCATGGCTTCTCCTTATGGTTGGTTTTCACAAGCATAACCTTTGTTTTGGATTCATTTACAATCAGCCCACTATGCAAGCAAAAGTTCTCAAGGACAACCATAAGCTTTTGTGCATCTTCTAAAGTGTGTGCTAGAAGCACTACATCATCCGCATACAACAAAAGCATGATTACCGCATTGCAAATAGTGACCTCTTCAATGCCTTCTTCTTGCATAAAGTCAAGTACCATTTGTTCCAATTGATCGATGCATAGACCAAAGAGAGTTGGTGACAATGGACATCCTTGTTTAACCCCAATAGTGCTTACAAAAATTTCTGAAATTTCTCTTCCCATGCGCAATTGACAAATCACCTTCTCATAGATTCGAGAAACCGCAAGCATAAACTCACTTGGCACTTGGAGTTCTTCCATCCTTCTCCACAAATTGTTACGTGGAATCATATCAAAGGCTTTCTTAAAGTCTACAAAACAACAATACAATCGCTTGCCTTTCAACCGACTTTCCTCCATGAGAACACAAAGAGTGACAAGATGATCAATGGTGCTATGGCATCGACGAAAACCCGCTTGTCCCTTTGCACGCTTGTCATTCTCTTCAGCCCAATCACTCAATTTCATCTCCATTATGCACCCAAATAACTTTGCCATAAGAGACCCAATCATTATAGTCCGGTAGTTGCTTACATTCTTTACATCCCCTCCTTTATGCAAAGGCTTAACCCAATTAGTACTCCAATCATAAGGCATACCATGTTGAAGTGCAAGGTTGAACATATCACACATCCACTCATGGGTAAAATCTCCCGTCCATTTGATCATCTCCGGCTTGATACCTTGAAGATCTCCCGCTTTGCGAGTGGCCAACTTTTCAAGCCCACCGCATACATCCTCAATAGTAAAAAAAGACGGCATACATGGGAGTGAACCATAAAATGGCATTTTTTCAGTATTTTCTTGCTCATATAATTGCCTACAATGTGTGTACATATCCACTAGACTCAAGTTACCAAAATTCTCAACCCGCTTGCCTCTCAAGTTTCTCCAAAATCTTCCACATGCATGTGCCTTTTCTTGGACTTGAAATTCCTGTTGCTTTACTTCCCATCTTCTTCTCTTCTTTTGAATCAATGCCTTGTATGTATGCAAATGACTTTGATAGTTGTCTTTGTCCATAGTTGCATCAAGCTTTATCAAGGACTTTCGAGCATCTTGACATTCTTTATCAAACCACCTTTTGCGTGATCTATCTTTGTTGATACCATGGAGATGCTTTATGGCAAAGCATTCTTCCGCACAAGAACAAATAGCTTTCTTGAAAGCTTCCCATTTAGTTTCCAATGGTGCATCACATTGAAGCTTTATCATCCATAATTTTTGCTCAACCATTTCAATGTACATTGGTGCCCGTTTGAAATCCATACATAGTGATAACTTCTCTTTCCTTTGGCTGAGATTATCATGCTTAGTTGCTTCTCCACATGAAAGGTCAATACATAAGGTGCGATGGTCGGATTCCGGGGTCCATTGACCAAACATAAAACTCTTTATGCGATACATGATGGCTTCAGAGAGTAGCATATAGTCAATCACACTATCCCCATTATGTCTTCTACATGTAAATCCATTGGTTCCACTCCACAAAGATACACCATTGGCAATGAGCATACCCGTGCTATTACACATGTGTAAAAGTAACTTTCCATAGTGATCCGGCTCTTTCTCATCCATTGAAGTACGATCATACAAGTGAACTTCCTCTAACTCCCTTGAAATGTATGGCATATCAAATTGTTGAGTATCATGTTGCAATGTTTTTGTGCGAGCATTCATATCCCCAAATACAATAACATCACCTTCACCTTTGAAATAAGCAATGTCCTCTTCCAAATCAGAAAATGGTTGATCTCTATCCATGCAAGCATAAAAGGGAGAATCATGATGAGGAATGTAGCAACCGACTACAAAAATGGGTGCTCTTTTTGGTGTCATAATTTTCAGCCATACATAACGTTTGTACTTGTCATCTTTCACAATTGATACAAAATCTTCCAATCCTTTCTTAACCATACATGCTAACCCTCCTTGTCCTCTTCGTTGCTTGAGATTCTTTGACCACATCAATGAATGTACATTGTAATCCTCCAAGCCGTTAATCCTTTGTGTATCATGCTCCCAAGTTTCAACAAGAAGTACAACATCGGCTTTGCTTGTTAGTTCATCAATGCCAACCCCCGCATTCCATGGGTATCCATTACAATTCCAAAAGCATATTTTCAATTGTAACTCGGTCTCATAGGTCACGCATCCCTATTTTCTTGAGAGACTTGCCTCCTCCTTGGGCACATTTTCTTCATGAGAGATTTCCTTGTTTTTATTATTCTTTTCCTCATATGCCTTGCGACGCATATTTTGTTGCTTAATAGTGCGATCTTCACATACAAAACATTTTGTATTCCTCAAATAGATCCAACTATTATCAAGGATAATCTTTCGCTTGGTCTCATCCGGCATGGTGCATACAATTGGCCATTCTCCCGAGCGAGGAGCTCCTTGCTTCTCCACTCTATGTGCTCCATAGACCATAACTCCGGACATGCCAAAGTGGGTTTTGAAGAAATCTTCAATAACAATGGCAAGAGAAGGAGGTGTCTCTAACTTCTCTTCGGGAATTCCACGAATAACAATGTTCTTGGCACGTCGCTCCCGTTCCTTCAACTCCTCCACATCTACATTCTCAACATTCTTTGTTTGAACCATAGCTTGCATGAGTGAGGAATTAGAAACCACATTTCTACCACATACATCAGCCCAAGACTTGTTTGTGCATACATTTTTCATGTCGCATACATCCCGGCTCATAGTGTCAAATTTCTCCTCTTTCAATACATGGTCATGCTCTACTTTGCTCATCCGCTCCTTCAAAGCATTCAAGTCCACAAGAGAGCGTTTACATTCCTTGACTTCCTCTTCAAGTTGCATCAAACGTGTTGTTTGCATCTCAAGTGTCCTCTTGAGATTCTCATTCTCAACCACAATTACCCTTAGTGTGCCATTCTCCATTGCAAGTGCTCGTAAGTCTTCGCCTTGTTTGTTTACGGTCTCTTGCAATGATACCAAGTACGCCATGATCATGGTTTTCGATGTCGTTGGTTGGGTGGTTGTGTTGCTATCTCCATACTTAGGAGATTTTGGATCATTTTCCACAATGGTTGTGGACCTTGTTGAAGAAGAAGAACCCTTGCGAGTGCCGGAAGACATTGTATGTAAAATAGGAGATGAGAATCAATTTTGTTGAACCTGTTCACTTCGGAAATGCTGCTACAAAAACGCCTTCCATAACTCTGAAAATTTCTGTCTTTACATCAATGCGTAGAGGACTTCGTGCTCTTCGATTGAGGCTATAGATCACCCAAATCGGAGTTCGGATGAAGAAGTTATGATCAAAAGAGTGGACTGATGTCTACTAGGTCAAAAAACGGCTGCACTGAGAGAGAGAGAGAGAGAGAGAGAGAGAGTGATCGAGCATTGTGGTGGCATTGGCGGCGGCGAGGCGATTGAGCGTGGTGGCAGCAGTGACTTCTTCTTTGCGGCACAGGATCCTTTACGACGGAAGCATTGAGCGGTGAGTGACACACCCCTGCCCCTTTGAGCTTGCTAGGATCTTCTAGTTGTGTGATTGCAACCATTCGTGGCTCACACACGGTGTTTTGGCAAGCTCCCATCCTCCAACACGTGCGGCAAAGCACACACAAAGCCTTCAACTTCTTGCTTGATTGGTTCTCAACCATGACTAGAAACTTCTGGAAGACACTAAATACTTTGTCTTTCCTCCTCAAGAGGTAGACCCACACCTTTCAAGTAGAGTCTTCTATGAAATTCAAGAAATATAACCCCCCCCCCCCCACGAGACTTATATGGCATAGGCCCGAATAGATCACTATGAACCAAATCTAGAGGATTCCCTAACTTTTAATCTAATGGAAAAGTGGTAAGCCTATTCTATTTCCCGTAAATGCAATGCTTACATAAATTAAACTTGGAATAGTTCGACATAAAGATATGGCCAAGAAGTTGTAACTTCTTCATTTCCTTCTGTCTCATGTGACCAAGCTGGCTATGCCACAACTTAATAGAAGGCAACTTTGCTACATATATAGAGTCCTCTTTCATAGAAGAGACATACAAGGAATATAATGAGCCAGATTTTTGTCCTTTGAGCATGACCAGGTTACCTTTTTTTATTATCCAGGAACCATTTCCAAACACTATAGTGTATCCAAGATCATCAAGCTATCGTGCTAAAACCAAGCTCTTAGTTAGCTTTGGCACATGTTTAACATCTCAAAGCATGAACTAAGCACCATTACATAGACACAACTTCACATCTCCAATGCCACATATCTCAAGTTGATGAGAGTCACCCAACTTAATTGAACCATGTGTAGAAGCATAACTAAAGAACCGCTCGTTGTGAGGAGTAACATGAAAACTAGCACCTAAGTCAATGAGGTCATAATCACAGTCACACAATTGTTTTGAGGATTGCAAGAATGCACGTAGCAAGAGTCATGGACGTGACACAAGGAACATTGAATGGTACCATTGTCTCAAGAAATGACACATGACAAAAGATTGTTGTTTATTGCAAAGAGAAAAGGGTAAAGCCATTGTCGTAAGTCTTGCACCTCCTAAACATAGTGTGAAGATAGAGGAGCTCAATTTCATTGAGTCTCCACATGCTGATGTTGTTCTTGAAGTGCCACGATGGTCATATGTACCAGTCTTCACTTCTGCTTTGAGTCCAAGGGTGTTATTATCTCTTGTTGACGACTGCTATGCATAGAATGGGATCTCTACCTTTGATTATTCCATTGGTTACTTCCACTTGCCATATACGCATCACCATGCCCACTATTGTCAAGAGACTTATGTTGAATCTCTTTTGTGAGCAAAGCACCAATAACATCACTAAAAACAAGCTTGCCCTGAGGAGCAGAGGTACTGTTGGTAGTGTTAAATGTATCCCATGATGCAAGCAAAGAGCATAGCAAGAAAATGGCTTTCATTTCATCATCAAAATTAAGCCCCTTTGATGTCAACTAAGTAAACACATTGTTAGATTCATTCACTATGAACTAACACTGCTATTTTCTTTCATGTTCAAACACATAAGATTCTTCATCAAAAATACTTTGTTTGATGCACTCTTACCATCCCAAGTTGAGCATAATGACTCCCATAATTCCTTTGTAGTATTCTTAGCGCATAGTTGTAAAGAAAATGGACTCACCAAGGTGTAGGCTGCCATAGCATGAGCATCAATCTCCCTCCACCGATCATCCGTGTAAACACCCTCTTTATGCTTTTTCAATGGTGTTTCAAGGCCCTTATTGAACAAGACATCAAGCATACACTGGTTCCATATCGTGAAGTTTATGCCATCAAAATTCTTGATATAATACTCTTGTCTCTCGAAATTTTCAGCCATGATTGACAAGAGAAAATGCAAGAGAGTGAGACTACGAATTTATCGAAAAAATTGTGAAAATTTTAGCAAAGTGTCCTTTGCATAGATATTAAAATCTCAACCAAAAACTCAGCAAAATCACTACAATGTCAATGTAAAAGAGTGTGATAAGAAACTAGAGGACTTGCAGGAAAAATTCAACAAAGTCTCCTTTGTACAGAGATCAAAACCTTAAGAAAAACCAAGCAAAAAACAATGCATAAACCAACAAAGAGTGCTGATCGGGCATAAACTAACATATACTGCTCAAAGAAACTGTTAAAAGACTATCAACTTGGTGTCAATGTACTTATACCTATCTATACATGTCTTATGGTGAGGCCATGAAAATGGGGATCTCTAGCAACCTAATCCACCTGACACTGGGTAACCCATCCCCTAGTGCTTGGCTTCAAAAACCCTCATGCAACGACCCTTACAAATGACTATGTAGACACTACTAACCATAGTCTCAGAAAGGGCTTTTTTGAATCGAGTTTCAAAAACGAACAAGACTACCAAAGCAAGCCAAAATTGGCTCTACAATGATGTACAATGGCAATATCCACAACACAACATACATCCAAAACATGAAACTGTCAGTGCAAAACTGTAGGACATGCAATCAAACAAACACAAATGAGTATGCAAGAAAAAGCACATAACCAACTCCCTATGGGGAGTAAAACGCTCTCAATAGAGCACAAGCACTCTCAAGTGCTAGTCATGCATAAACCATGTGCATCCAAACTCCCAAACTGATCATATAATATGGGGAGATAAATGGGAACAAGAGTTAGGATACAGATATGTGCTGCTAGACCCATTCTCAGCAGGGGACCAAGAAAAGAGATAAGCTCATCTCAATAAGGGTCCAAATGGAGAAGGTCTACCAAGGAGCAATGTTCATCTAGTGGACCTTTAAAAGACCTTAGGTTAAGCTTCATTAGAGCCTCCAAAGGTGAGTGATAAAAATTCCTTAGGCCTGGAACCTTTAGGTAAGACTTTGGCCAACTTGAGGCGCTGGAGGTGCTTGAGCCCAAAAGTCAACAACTAGTCCTACAAAGGAGTGGGCGAGCCCTACAAGTAGGAGCATGAGAGAGAACAACTACACACACCCCCAAGAGTCACCCTTCCGTAGGAGGCATAAAGGACACATGTCAGGCCCCTAGCCAAGTTGCCCGCAATTAAGCTTATATCCTATTGGATGGCTTATGAAAAGGTCCAATGAGAATTAAGTTTAATTAAATTAGAAAAAGCCCCTAAAAGGGACCAATAAGAATTAGGACCTACTTTATTCCTATTGGATACTCTACCAAGGGGTCGAAGGAGAATTGAGTAAACCTTGTACAAGCTTAATTCCTATTGGCTAGTTGACCTATAGAGCCAATAAGAATTTACCATCAATTATTTAATAAATCAAGCTCTCTCAAAGGGGGAAAGAAGGACTCTTGTCTAAATGCTACACCCCTTGCTTGATTTGACCTAGGCCTTCTATTGGTTAGCCCCAAGCTTGGGCCAATGGGCTTTGAACTAGTGTAATCAAGGAAGGTTGATTTCTCTCTCTTCTTCTTCTTCTCCTCGTCCTCCTCCTCCTCTTCCTCTCTCTCTCTCTCTCTCTCTCTCTCTCTCTCTCTCTCTCAACCCACAAGCCCACACACACATTCTCTCATTGTGTGTTAAGCAAGAAGTGATCTCCTTCTCCAAGCTTGAGAAGTAGAGAGCCTACACCAACAACTCTTGGCTATGGAATGTAAATCCAAGCAAGAGTCAAGTTCAAAGCATGCTCATCATCTACTCAAATTTCCATTACTATGCTAAGCTATGCTCTAAGAGTGATGATCTGTGAGTGAATACTTCTTTATCGTATGTTACATCTTCTTCCTCTTCACTTTCCTCACTCCCTGCCAGCTTTCTTCACCTTTAAAGGTGTTTGAGGTCTTGGAATTAGGCCGCGGACACATTTATGCTATTGCAAGTAAGCTTGATTGTTGTTTTGGTCATAATATTGGTGCATGAAGATTTCCATCTTCATGGCATCAACAAGGTCTCAAGGAACACAAAGAATGTATTGTACCAAGTCTCTGTTTATGGGATACAAAAGCCTTTTGGAGGGGGGACCAACTCGAAGTAAATCCAGTCCTCAATTGTTGTCAATTTTTCTAATCCTCTCTCTTTTACAAGTATTGTTCAAGCTAACTAGGTGTAATGTTTATATTGCTATCTTTAATCAAGCACTTCCTCTCTACCTTCATTAGGAGTTCTCTTAATGAAATGCTCACTGTTGTCATCTTAATTCCACTACAATCAATGTTAATAGCCTAATTTTGTTACATTGGCATCAGAGCTATCGGTTTCTCTCTTTCTTGCTTAAGAGGAGAGGTCCTTAAGCTTATTATTACGAGAGGTTTTTAAGTTACCATGGAATAAGTTAGCATATATCTACATTTTGTTAGCATGGCTGACAATAACAAAGAGAGTAGAATGAATATTGATGACTTTGATTTTGCACATGAAGGTGCTACTAATGATTCCCCTATGCTTGTGACTTATCTTGTCACTAGGCTACAACAAGTCTACAAGGTCCAACAACTTCACACACGTGGGATTCTCTAAACTCCCCAAGAAGAATACGTAGGAAGCCTCTTGTAGAGACTCCCAAAAGAAGAGTCTCTCCATTGAGAGAAGAGGAGGAACCCTACAAAAGAGATAGAAGTGGGTCTCCAAACCCTTCGAAAGATGTGGCTCCACGATGATGGTGATCACAAAGATCTCCAACTCCTTCTAAGAGGAAAGATCACCGCATAGTCCCTCTCCTCGTAATCTTGAGAAGGAAGAGAGGAATCGAAGGAAGAAAGAAGAGAGAAAGAGGTCACCCTCTTCTACATCTTCATCACCTTCTTCCTCATAGGAAAAGAGGTCACCCTCTTCTTCATACTCATCACCTTACTCTTCTTCTGATGAAAGTAGCCACTTCTCCCCTAAAGAGCCAAAAAGGAGGGGGCATCTGAAGTCTTATGCCGCTTGGAAAAGGTCCAACAAGCTCAAGAAGTTCAAAGAAGGAGGAAATAATATCTCACCTATGATGGAACCTTTGGTGCTACAAACAAAGTCTTGGCCTTTTTCTAGAGATTCGATGCAGCCTTTGGAGATGAGGGCTCCACGGAGTCCTCTAAGCTAAGACATGTAGATATGCATTTTCAAAAGTCCGCCAGACAATGGTGGGCTAGTATACGAGGTAATGGCAGAGCTCCAAGGATGTGGAAAGTCCTAAGAGCTTCCATTATGAAGCAGTTTCTTGCAAGTGATACCAAAGACAAAGTTCTTACCAAATGGAGAAGCTTGAAGCTGTCTCCCTATACAAGCCTATCCACAAGTATGTGGACAAGCTTTGGAATTTGCATCTCAAAGCCACTGTCTACAAAAAGATAGACTTTAGAGAACAAAAACAACAGTTTTTGTTGGGCTATCCAAAGACATGGCCAAATATGTCAATTCCCAAAGGCCTAGGATAATTTTTGCGGTCATAGATCATACTATGGTCACTTCACGAATTAATTTCCAACAAGGGGCGAAGAGGAATTCTAAGCCCATGGAAAATAAAGACCAAAATGAGCCTAAAGAGAAGAACAATGCTCAAAATTCTTCTAAAGGCGACTCTACCAACAACAAAAAGAAAATCTAAGGAGAAAGGAGTCTACAAAGGTAAGAATAAACTCTCCCCTGAAGAGCTAGAGCATTTTCGCAAAATGCTCTCAAAATTCTTCTAAAGGCGACTCTACCAACAACAAAAAGAAAATCTAAGGAGAAAGGAGTCTACAAAGGTAATAATAAACTCTCCCCTGAAGAGCTACAGCATTTTCGCAAAGACAACAAGTGCTTCAACTATGGGGAGCAAGGACATGGCTATTGCACTTGCCCCCAAAGAAATGCACTGAATGAGCCACCTAGAGCTTCTATGATTGAAACTCCAAAAGGGGATGCTCATTGTAAAGGATCTCCCCTTTCCTATGCTTGGAAAAAGGTGAGGGAGCATGATACCTTCATCTTTTTTGACCCCGGCTCAACTCACAACTTCATATCAACAGAGTTGGCTACTAAATTAGGCATTCAAGCTTTCGAGATGGGAGACACTGTGATGACCAATGGGGCTTTCAAGGGACAAAACTCCTTCGTTACTCCCTTGATTGGGAAATTAAGGCTTCATGTTCAAAGCTATGTTGACAAAGAGGACTTTTTCATCTTCTCTCTCCAGCATGAGGATGTTATCTTAGGGGCACCATGGTTCAATCGCATGGCTTCCAATATGAAGTTCCGTGAAAGGAGAATATATTTCAAGTATAGGGAAAAAAACATGACATAGATGCTAATGAGTCAGATAACACCATACCCCTTGTAAATACGCATGCTTTTGATAAGTCAATAAAAAGCTCAATTTTTGCATACATGATTTTTGTTAAATAATTTGTAAATGATCCTAATCTTTTACTAGATAAAATTGGTGGGAATCAAGACGATTTAGAGTTGTCTAATTTTCTAAGTAAATTTCAAGATGTTGTTATTGATGATATCCCTAGAGAGTTACCTCCAAAACCAATGGATAATGATCATGTAATAGAGCTTCTACCAAGAAGCTCACCACCTAATAAACCTCCTTATCGAGTTTCACAAGCTCAACAAGAGAAGATCATGAGGCAAGTTCATGAATTGGTAGAAAAGGAGATGGTGAGGCCCAGCTGTTCACCATTTTGTTCACCAGGCTTCTTAGTTCAAAAAAAAGACGGCACATATTGTATGTGTGTCGACTATAGAGCACTAAATAGAATCACTATTAAAAATAGGAATTAGGGTTCCAAGAAAACACACACAGCTTGGAGAAGATGAAGGAATCTCAACGAAAACAACAGCGAGTGTATTACTTAGTGTGTAATGTAAAGATAAGTTAGCCCTAGAGTGATAGGCGTATGTACAATGCACGGGGGAAAAACCTCCTAGTGAGGGAAAAAATACCCCGATGGTCCTAAGTGTGCTCTCACTCATCACTACCACATGTATATGGTAACAAATCCCCCCTCGGAGTGATGCGTTGAACGAGAGTTGGCACATAGAGTATATGGAAGTGCCATGCCCTGAGGACATGATCAATCCACAAAGGGGAGTAAGCCCAAAGTTTTGCAGAAAGCTTCGAACTTCTCATGTGACAATGCCTTTGTGAAAAGATCTGTAAGGTTGTCCTGCGTTGGCACATAGGCCAAGCTGCTCTCTCCTGATGAGAGCCTCTCCTTGACATAGTGGTAATGCACTTAATGTGATTTATGCGAGCATGAAAAATTGAGTTCCTTGCAACTGCCAATGCACTTTTGACTGTCAGTGTAGCTAGTGTCCTCTCCAACACCCAAATTACCCATAAGGCATCTGAGCCATACACACTCAACCGTAGCTATTGAGGCGGTCCGGGGCAGGCAACAAGAAGAGAAACCTCTAGACACCCTTCAAGGCTCCCGTGCTGCGCAATGGGGCTGGGGCACAACACAACACAAACCAAAACAACAAACCCACAGCCAAATTCCAACTACACAAGGGGCACCACCTAGTTTAAGAGCGAACTAGGACGCAAAAGAGGAGAATCGTGTAGAGCAACCCACAAACAAGCAAGGAATTTACACTAACCCTAACACCAATGGAACACTCTCACACACTAAAACACGAGAGAGAGAGAGAGAGAGAGAGAGAGAGAGAGAGAGAGAGAGAGAGAGAGAGAGAGATGGTGTACAACTTAGCTTCAACTTTATATTTTGCACAAAAAGGAACTTAGAGCTTGCGGAATCAAGTGACAAGATTTGGTTATAGCATCACTAGCACATTGTCTTAGGGTTATGGGAGCCCTCTCACCATCCACCCTCTTACAATGGTAGCCAAAAAATAGCCAATGAATCACAAGCAACAAAACAACAACCTTCAATGCAACAAGTCACCTTATGAAGCTGAATGAGTTTGCCAAGCCAAATTGGAGGAGAAGCGTGAGCCTTTGGACATGAATTGCACCCAAAACTACCAATTCATTGATGTTGGGGTAGATACAACAATGGTACGAAGAATATCTTCTACTCGCACTCACTCAAACTAGCTCAAGCTTTTCTATGCACCAAGGTGATGGTGTATAGAAAGCTTACTCTCTCTTTACAACCAAGATAGAACTGGCGTGTGGTACGCTCAATCTAGTGTGCAATGATATAGTGATGGTTTTTACAAGGAGGAATGGGTTCTATTTATAGGTTTTAGAAGCCTTGATTAGGATTAAGCCTAATCAATTTTATTAGGAAAGATCAAGGATTATGAATTTTTATGAATTTCAAATGAGAATGGGGTCGCTCTTTTCTCTTGAGTCACATGGATGTGGGCTCAAGTAAGAGAATTATTGATGTGGTGAAAGGAAAGAAAGTTCCATGGGAGTGAGTGAATTTGGTTTACTTGTGCGGTTGCCTACTCCATATGTTGATAGTGTGGGTGCATTTTTACAAGAGAAGTTAGTTGTTAGTGGTAATAATCACTAGAATTGTTAGTGATACATTTACAATGGGTAGGATGAGTTGATTTGATGAAGGAAGAGGGGTGAATTAAAAGAGAATCATTGAGATGGTGAAGCTTTGAAGAAGCTTGAACTCACCCTTGTGTAGATTGTGGAAAAAATGACCGCTGGTCTTCTTCTTCTTCTTCGCTTCTTTACGCCGCCGCCACGGTTGACCACCACGATGAAAAGAGGATTTGTTGATGAAAAATCCTCAATTTGTAGAAGTTATCATGGTTAAGATGCTGAATTTTAGATATTTTTAGGAGAGGTAAATGAAATTGTAACATAGAAGCAATAGAGAGAGACATGGAGAGGGTGTATGTATGTAGAGGTTCATAAAAGAACTATAGGGATGAGAGAGAAGGGTAATGGTGAAGAGGGTGGGAGAAGACATGGAAATTGCAGGTTTGAGTGAGGGAAAGAGAGGGAGGGATGTGTAAGAGTGAGTAGGTGTGTGGAAGGGTGAGAGAAGACTAAAGGCTACTTGTGAGAAAAGTGGGCAGACTGGGGTCCACTCAAAAAATCATAGCTCATCGTTGGTAGCTCCAAAAATCATGAAAAACATTGAGGTGATTATTCAGAGCGTGGGCTACATTTTCTCTTTCGACCACCACTCCAAATTCGGAGTGGAGATAAGTGCCAAAATTCTCACCAAAAAGCCTGTTTTTTATGCCTGCAAAAGTCTTTTCGTGGTCCCCTCCTTTGTTGAATTTGTACAATGCATCCAAGAGTGAGCCCCTCCTTTGTCATATTATAATACAAAGCATCCAAGTTGCCCTTGACCCATGCATGGAGGAGGATTATTGGTGAATAAAGAAATATATACATGGTGGGACTAGTGTATGGACTATTCATGGACTTTAGCTCAATGAGCACATGGTATTAGAATAATGAGTAAAAATAATAATAAAAATATGGAGGAGTTATGGATATGGAAAGATATTGGAATCATATGATATGGTCCCTCCTTGAATTATTTTGGGTGAAAGAGGAAAAGGTATGCAAGTAAATAATATAATAAAAGTAACCAATGAGTAGAAATCAATTTTTTGTTTTCACGAGGGTGAGGGTGAAAATGTGGGAGTGATTTGTATAAAGGAAAAATATGAGGTTAGAGTATGTACAATATTGGCAAAAAATATAATTATGGTGTAAGAGAATGAAAGAAGGTGTACATAGGTTTAATAAAACACACACCTAAGTAGAATATTCAAATAAAATACCAAAATAATTATAAAAAATCCCTATATTTAGGCCATATATACAATGAAATATTTACACACAAAGAGGCCATAATATACTTTTATTTTTTTTATTTTTTTGGCTCAACTAGCCCAGTGACTAGCTAGCTGAGGGTTTTTAAGAATATGGGAAAAGCCCCCTAACTCACACACGCCTATGTACAGTGAAATGGTAGGGATAGCCATAGCGTTTGGGTGAATTTGGTAGGGTGGAGTAACTTACTATGGCAATTATGGAGAGCCGAAAAACGGCTATCACTATGAAGATTGCCTTGTACTCAGCCTCACAACTAGAAGTGGCCACAAAAGGTTGCTTCTTGCTCAACCATGAGATACATGAACTACCGAGCATGAAACAAAAACCACTTATGGACACTCACATGTTAAAACAACCAGCCCAGTATGAGTCTGAAAAAGCATGTAAGTATGTTGTAATGATCCCCTCTTGGGATAAAACAAGGCAAGATGTAGAGTGCCACTCAAGTAGCAAAAAATCCCCTCAACAGCTTGCCAATGCTTAGACCCGGGGCTATGCATGAATCTGTTGACCTTTGAGACTGCAAACTAAATATCCGACCTCGTGTTGCATACATAAATAAATCAGCCAACAGTAGTTTGGTAAAGAGTGATATCTGCAGGATCACCAACATAATGAAGACTCAATTTCAAACCTTGTTTCCATGGGAGTGGCAAAACAGGTTTGCAATCCTCAAGTCCAAACTTACATAGAAATGTCTCTATGTAACTTGTCTAACACAAGGCAATACCACCATCACACTGCTTAAACTCTATACCCAAGTAATGATGCAATAGCCCCATGTATTACATCTTGAGAGTAGCATTCAAATCAGCCTTAAATTCTTCAATATGTCTCTCATTTGGTCCAGTGATCAACAAATCATCCACATAGAGAACCACAATGAGAAGTACATCACCCTCACACTTTATATACAATGTGCTTTCTATTGGACTGTTATGAAATCCTTGTTTGACCAAATGAGTGTCATCCTTCTCATACCAAGCATGAGAAAATTGCTTCAACCCATACAAAGCTTTCATCTATTTTCACACTTTATCCTCTTGTCCTTTCTTGACAAAACAGTAAGGTTGTGTTACATAAACTTCCTCAAATATGTTACCATTAAAGAAAGCAGTAAAAATGTAAGATTGATGTACATCCCGACCAAAATAAGCTACCAATGCACATAGAAAATTCACATTAGTCATACAACAACTAGGAGAAAACTTATCTTCATAATCTATGCCTTTTTGTTGTGCATAACCCTTTGCAACAAGTCGTGCCTTGTAGCGATCAATCTCACCATCTGGCTTGCGTTTCAACTTGTAAACCCACGTTGTACCAATGGGCTTTTTGCTTGGAGGCAAATCACATAAAGTCCATGTGTCATCTATAAGTGCATCATATTCTGATTGCATGGCAGCCATCCAATTTTTTGAATTATGCGCCTCATCAAAAGATAGAGGTTCCTCAATAGCACATAAACTGGAAACAACCAAAGCATAATAATTTGATGCATAAGATGCATGGCGAGAACCTGAACGAGTATGACTAGACAAAGATGCATCCAATTTACTATCACGCAAAGTATGCACTAGCCATTTATGCATACCTCTAGCATGCTCATTCTCAGTCTTTTCCTCATCAAGTACATCATGTACATCTGCATCACTAATAGGCTGATCTATTGTAACATTTTCAAAAACCCCCATAGACTGTACATTTGCCTCGTTTCAAATTTACATTCGAACTTCCACCACTGAAAATAGGCAGCAAAGTGTCATAAATGTCGTGAGCTTACATTACTATCTCTAGTACATGACAATAAGGGCTGAACAGAATCTTCCACAAACACAACATCCCATGAAACCAAGATATGTTTATTTTACATATGATACAACCTATAACCTTTTCTTTCAGCATTATAACCAACATAAATACATTTGACATCCTTATCATTCAGTTTTTTGTGTTGTGTTTGTGGCACCAAAGCATATACCAAACAGCCAAAAACATGTATGTTCTCAATAGAAGGCTTTCTATCATGACATGCTTCATAAGGAGTCATAGACTGCAAATCTTTTGTGGGACACCTGTTAAGTACATAAGTGGCACACCCGATGGCCTCAAGCCAAAACGGATGCAGCAACACTTGACTTTTGACCATACATCGTGCCATTTCCGTAAGAGATCTATTTTTCCTCTCAGCAACACCATTTTGTTGAGGTGTATACGGAACTGTACATTGGAGTTTTATCCCACGACTAGCCAAAAATGCATTAAATTCATGAGACATATATTCCCCCCCTCAATCGGAATGGAGGGTGCCCATAGTACATTTTGAGACATTTTCAGCCATAGACAGAAATTGTTTCAAGCACATAAACACTTCGGACTTCGCTTTAAGCGGATACGCCCATGCATGCCTAGAGTAATCATTAATGAAATTTATGAAGTAAAGATAATTCCCCAAGGGCGGAGTTTGCATGGGCCCACAAACATCACTATGCACAAGTTGCAACTTGCATGTGGCCCTAAATGAGCCATCCTTTGGAAACTTCGAACAAAGTTGTTACCATATACATGTGGTAGTGATGTGTGTGAACACACTAGGACCGTCAGGGCATTTTTTTACCTCTTTAGGAATATTTTCCCCTCGAGCATTGTATATACACCCATCAATCTAGGGATTTTCATTGCACACTAAGTAACACACTCTCTATTGTGTGCCTCGAGCTTCCTTCATCTTCTCCAAGCTGCGTGCATTTCTCTGCAACCCTAATTCCAACAATTGGTATCAGAGCAGGTTGCGTCCTCCCGGCCTTAGTCACCAGCTGCTCCAGCACGCGCCTGCTCACTTTCTCCGATTTCAGTGAGCTTTGGCAAGCGTTCACCATTTTGGCCTCTGTTTCTACTACAGGGAGGTCTGCACATGCAATTTTGTCATTTTGTGCAAAATTTTAGTCAATGTTATTTTTTGCATAACAGGTGCCTTACATTCTTCTACGGTTTGTGCTACATAGCAAGTGTTGTTCCCGCTCTATTTCTCCTATTTTCAGGCAGTTTTCACATCAGGTGCATCATTTACCATGGCTGACAACAACACATATGTCTTCAAGATGTTTGCTGTTGAGGAAGGGTTGGATGGGGACAATTACCCTATGTGGGCTTATATGATGCAACACATTCTTGTGTCAAAGGGCGTCTAGAATATTGTGCAGGGCATTGATGTACATCCTAGTTCTGAGGATGTAGGCGATTTTGAGGATGTTGCAGGTCTTGCTGCAAGGATTGCTGCTCTTACAGTTGTTTTGCCTATGGCAGAACAATCTCATTGGGATGTAAAGGATGCGCAGGCTCATGCATTGATTGCGTTGTCTGTAAAGCACACCATTGTTCCTCACATATGTTCAGCAAAATCTACAAAACAGGATTGGGATATATTGGCTGGTCTTTATGCAAGTCACAATGAGGCTAAAATTTATTTGCTGCGTAAAGACCTGGAGTTGAAGATTATGCATGAGGAAGATGATATGGACACTTTCCTTGCTGGTGTCAAGGATATCAATGAGAAACTTATTTCTGCAGGTGAAGTCATTTCAGACAGTTCCCTTGTGCAGACTGTTCTTGATGCCTTACCAGATTCCCACCAGACTTTTGCTAGTACTTGGAGACTGATGACCCAAGGAAATCCTGAAGTTGTCAAGTTTGATGCATTATGCACATTGTTGTTGCAAGCGTCACTTTCCAGAAAAAACAGGACTAGGCAGCATGCAGTTGAATAGGCTTTTATTGCTTCTCAAAGAAAGGGTGGTAACAGCAATGCAGCCACTTCTTATGGTTCTACTACGAGTGGCAAAACTTTTGTTCCTAATGCTTCTGCTGGCAGCAATTCGTCTGAAAATTCTGGTGATAAGGGCAAAAAGAAGATGCGTTGCCATTATTGTAAAGGTAATGATCACTTTATCAAGCAGTGTCCTAAGTTGAAGGCCAAAGAGGCTAAGAAGAAAGAGGGTGGTTCCACTGCAAATGCTGGTTCCACTACAAATGCAGCCATTGTTGAGTCTTCTATAAAAGGAGACTGTAATGCTGATGTTGATGCAGAATGGGCTTTTAGCGCAAAGTGCACTTACACTCTTGTTGTCCATGATGCACGCTTGTCAATTGCTGCAGATTCACATGTGTGCTATTTCGATAGTGGTGCTACAAAGCACATTACCTCACATCGTGAATTGTTCACCTCTCTCGAGTCTGTCCCTCATGGAAATTCAGTCACTTGTGCCAACAATGCCTCTTATCTGGTTCAGGGAGTTGGAAAGATTGTGCTTACTGCTGCAAATGGCAGTTCTTTTACACTTGTTGATGCACTTTATGTACCTAGGATCAAGAAGAATCTTTTGTCTGTATCTGCACTTGCTAGACCTGGACTTGTAGTCAAATTTGTGGATGACACATGTACAGTTCATGATTTTAGTTTTGGTGATGAAATTGTTGCATCTGGGCTTTTGTGCCGTCGGTTGTATAAGCTCACTTTGTATGACAAGTGTGGATAAAATTTTGCAAATGCAGTTGCAGATTCAAGGGCTATTTCAGATGCAAAACTTTGGCATGCACGTTTTGGTCATTTGAATTTGCCAGTTTGCTACGTTTGCAGAAATCTTATATGGTTGCTTCTTTGCCGCCTCTTGAAGCACCTGCAAAACATGTTTGTGAAGGCTGTATTTTGGGTAAGATGCAGCGTTCTAAGTTTCCAAAGGATGGTTCAGTTCGGGCCACATGCAGGTTGCAGCTTGTGCATAGTGATGTTTGTGGGCCCATGCAAACTCCATCCTTGGGCAATTACCTCTACTTCGTGACTTTCATTGATGATTACTCTAGGCATGCATGGGTATTTCCGCTTAAAGCGAAATTCCAAGTTTTTATGTGCTTCAAACAATTTCTGGCTATGGCTGAAAATGTCTCAAAATGTACTATGGGCACCCTCCATTCCGATCGAGGGGGGGAGTATATGTCTCATGAATTCAATGCATTTCTGGCTAGTCGTGGGATAAAACACCAATGTACAGTGCCTTATACACCTCAGCAAAATGGTGTTGCTGAGAGGAAAAACAGGTCACTTACGGAAATGGCACGATGTATGGTCAAAAGTCAAGCTTTGCCACATTCTTTTTGGCTTGAAGCCATCATGTGTGCCACTTATGTACTAAACAAGTGTCCTATGAAATCTTTGCAGTCTATTACTTCATATGAAGCATGGCATGATAGAAAGCCTTCTATTGAGCACATGCATGTTTTTGGTTGTTTGGCATATACTTTGGTGCCACAAACACAGTGCAGAAAATTGGATGATAAGGCTGTCAAATATATTTTTGTTGGTTATAGTGCTGAAAGCAAAGGTTATAGGTTGTATCATTTGCAAACAAAACGTATTCTGGTTTCATGGGATGTGGTGTTTGTGGAAGATTATGTTCAGGCCTTGCTGTCATGTACTAGAGATAGTAATGTAAGCTCATATGACATTTATGACATTTTGTTGAAGGGGATCGGGGAGCACCACAGATGGAGAGTGAGAGAGAGAGAGAAGGAGACAGACACGATGTGGGTGGGGAGACTCCAAGAGTGAGCAGCCCCCTATACACTTATGCTATGTATAAGGTATACAAATCAGTGGGCGCCCAGACTCTGGGCGGCCGGGCAAGGAACAGACGCCTATACCCCAACAACCTCCCACTTAAAGGCGACTGTGCCTTTAAGCAAGAGAACATAGTCTAAAGACTACAAAAGGCGAGAGAAAACCGCTCTCAATCGATGCCCACTGGCTGGCTGTGATCGTGTGCATCCGGCTGTCCTGCTCCCGTGTAAGTCCATACACCACCAGACGTACCGCACACGTACTGCAAGTATGTACGCAATACCTGCATATCTCCCTCGTGCACTATGCCATCATCAGTCAACAAACGACTGACAACCCCAACTGCAAATGCTCCCACTGCAGCTGCGATATCCGGTCTCAAGATCAACATCTCATACATGAGACCACCGAATGCCGATGCAATGCTAGCGGGCCCTGCTAGCTCTACGAAGCATGCATCAACATATATGTCTCTGGCAATAGGCATCTCTGACTGACAAGGCGTGTCAGCCACATGCATCTCCTGATTGTCTGCAAAAGACGCATCAACCTGTCGTGCAACCTCAGAGCAAACCAGCTGCTCTAGGTGTCTGCTGGAAGACATATCCTACACAACTATATCCCCATGCTCACTGTCGAGCATAGAAAGGAATGACTGCATAATCGCTGACATCTCAGCCTCCTCTGCAATCATCCACTGCAAACATGACCACTCAATCTGCTGTGACTCACTAGAGCTCTCATGCTCTAACTCCGTATGCATAGACTCTTGCACAACGTCCTCCTGTCGTGACTCACTAGAGCAAGACCGCTCTACCTGTCTATCCTGCATAGAAGTATCTCGCACAACTGACTCTCTGCTTTGCTCAATCACTAGCAAAGCATGCATGTCTGACTCTGTCACCTCTCTGTGTGACTGCTCAAGTCGTGCCTCAACTGTGTGCACAACGAGCTCACTACTTTGCACTCCATGCAAAGCATCCTGCAACCCACAAGCAAAAGAGACTCGCCTGCTCTCTCGCTGTCTACCTGGCTGCGTGATCACAGAGACAACACCGTCTCTCCCGTGATCCACATGCAATGGGTAACCTATACCACTCCTGGCACCTCTCGCAATCACTAGCGAACCCAAATGCATCACAAAATCTCGCTCTCGTAGCGAAATCTGACATCCACAATCTCTAAGCTGACCAATCGAGATCAAACTCACTGTCAAATCTGGTACATAGCGCACATGTCGTAACAAGTAAGATGCACCACTCGGTAATGACAGTCTCACATCTCCTGCACCTGCTATCGTATGCACCGATCCATCGGTCAAACGTACACTGCCAAGCATCCCGCTAGAATAGCTACAAAACCATGCACAATGCGGCGTGACATGAAACATAGCATCTGCGTCTAGCAACCACTGCGAAGGGAGTGCACTATCCACATGTATAGCATCTCGTGCATAGCTCGAGGTAAAAGTGACATCCCCATCACTAGTATACTCCGACACTACATGTGCCTCAACTGTCAAAGCAACTGAGTCCATGGCATCACTACATACATCTCTGAGACTGCCATGTCTCCTACGATGTCGCGTACGACGAAAACAGTGCCGTCTAACGTGTCCAGAATGACCACAATACCAACATGTCATCTGTCGGCGTGCTCGTGAATGTACATGTCTCACACGAGTCCGTGATGACTCAGATCTATCATACATATCATGTAATCTGCGCCAAAGTGCTCTCGAAGTAGTCTCATACATAACAAGAGCATATACAGAGTCCGCAAGGTGCAAAGAGAGCGTAGATAGTGCCATCTCCTCTAGCTCCTGCCACTGATCGTCAGACATGTTTGAAGGTCTACCTACATCACCACTCAATGGTCGATGCAACCCTCGCTGTGTCAATGCATCAAGCATACACTCTCTCCATGCCGCAAAGTCTGACCCATCAAACACGCGCATCTGTGAGAGGTCACAATCTGATCGATCACCTGTCTCTGCCATGAGCACAATGTAGCAAACTAGAAAGCAAAACCACCTCACCAACAACACCTGGAAACTGTCTACCAATATGGCCAGAAACACAATGTAAAACCTGTGAGACACACTCCAAAATAGAGCTCCCGTAATGTCAATACAAGCCTCGCATGCTCTAGTATCACACTGCAATCTGTGAGCTAATCACCAAGCCCACACTGTGCGGTATCGATGCATACACACGCACAAATCTCCCACCTGCAGAGAACACCGCACACAAATGCTGAGTGCAACCCGCAATCTCTACCTAGATCGCATAAATGATGCGCATAAAACTCCTGGGAAAATTTCGCCAGAGTTTCGTCAGTAAAACGACCACAAAACCAGTAACCAAACTGACTGCACGCTCAAAACCATGAGCAACCAAAGCGCATCAAACCGTACTCCAAATGCATGCACCAATCTCCACACTTTGCATACATCATTGCAAACACCTGCAAATCTAGTACACAAATATCTGCTCTACCTGTGACTGCCAAAAAACATGCTCGAGGCATACATTGCCGAGCTCAAAATGCAATCACATTAGTCTCCCTGAGCATCAAACCACATAAGGCATACATCGTATCCTCCCACCTGTGAGGAAACTTGCAGCAAATATCACTCTCACATCTGAGAGCAAACCATGTGTGGAATCCTCGACACACAATAAACAACTGCTGCTGCAAAAAATTCAGCATTCAGAATTTTACAATTCTGATATGACGAGTGCGTCCGGAGCGTGCCAAAACCCCAAGGTAGACTCCTGGATCATATGTATCCGAGTCCGGGTGTGAAAGCTATGCCAAAAACAGTGTTTTTGGGACCCGAAAGTGCACAAATAAACTTGCTGCTGTACCTGCTGTAATTCAAAGCATAATTTCAGCAAATAGACATCACCATCGCGTCCGGAGCGTGCCAAAACCCTGACCTAGACTCCTGGATCATGTAGATCTGACTCTGTATGACGGAGCTACGCAAAAAACTGCGTTTTAGAGCCCGAAAATGGCAAAAACGAGCTGCACACAGTCTTGAACCTGCTCCTGCTCCACTCTGCGTGATGCAATGTCCTCTCAATGCAAGCTCCAACACAAGAGCTCTGCCACAACAGCATCCAAGCACTCGAATGTCAAGCTCTCCTCCGCCGAGCACTTCTCTAACGAGCTCCACTGAGCTCAAAAGCTCCTCTCACCAAGGAAGCCGCAACCGCCTCCTCGACCAAGCTTGACCACACCAAGCTCCTAAGCTCCAAAGACAATTCTCCTCAAGCTAAAATCGCTCTCCGTGAAACTCCGCGATCGAACTCCACCGTCGAGAGCGAGCGAGCTATCGCCTCGAAGCTCTCAAAGCCGTCGTGCTCTCAGCGGTCACCATAGCTCTGATACCAATTGAAGGGGATCGGGGAGCACCACAGACGGAGAGTGAGAGAGAGAGAGAAGGAGACAGACACGATGTGGGTGGGGAGACTCCAAGAGTGAGCAGCCCCCTATACACTTATGCTATGTATAAGGTATACAAGTCAGTGGGCGCCCAGACTCTGGGCGGCCGGGCAAGGCACAGACGTCTATACCCCAACATTTGTTGCCTCTTTTTGGTGGTGGAAATACGAATGTAAGTTCCAATGAGGCAAATGTACAGCTTATGGGGGTTTCTGAAAATGTTACAGATCAGCCTATTACTCATGTAGATGTACATGATGTACTTGATGAGGAAAGGGATGAAAATGAGCAAGCTAGAGGTATGCCAAAATGGTTGGTGCACACTTTGCGTGGCAGTAAATTGGATGCACCTTTGTCTATTCATACTCGTTCAGGCTCTCGCCATGCATCTTATGCATCAGATTGTTATGCTTTGGCTGTGTCTAGCTTACATGATGTTGAGGAACCTCTATCTTTTGATGAAGCACGGAATTCAAAAAATTGGATGGCTACCATGCATTCAAAATATGATGCACTTATAGAAAATGACACATGGACTTTATGTGATTTGCCTCTTGGTGAAAAGGCCATTGGTACGAAGTGGGTTTACAAGTTGAAACGCAAGCCGGATGGTGAGATCGATCGCCATAAGGCTCAACTTGTTGCAAAGGGTTATGCACAGCAAAAAGTCATAGATTATGAAGAGACCTTTGCTCCCAGTTGTTGTATGACTACTGTGTGTTTTCTATGTGCATTGGCAGCTCATTTTGGTTGGGATGTACATCAATCAGACATTGTTACTGCTTTCTTGAATGGTGACATATTTGAGGAAGTTTATGTAATGCAGCCTCGTGGTTTTGTCAAGAAAGGACAAGAGGACAAAGTGTGCAAATGTAACAAGGCTTTGTATGGGTTGAAGCAATCTCCTCGTTCTTGGTATGAGAAAGATGACACTCATTTGGTCAAACAAGGCTTTCGTAACAGTCCAACAGAAAGCACATTCTATGTAAAGCACGAGGGTGATGTACTTCTCATTGTGGTTCTTTATGTAGATGATTTGTTGATCACTAGACCAAATGAGAGACATATTGCTGAATTTAAGGCTGATTTGTATGGTACTTTCAAGATGAAAGATTTGGGGTTGTTGCATCATTATTTGGGCATACAGTTTCAGCAGTGTGATGGTGGTATTGCCTTCTGTCAGAAAAGTTACATAGAAACATTTCTATGTAAGTTTGGACTTGAGAATTGCAAACCTATTGCCACTCCCATGGAAACAGGTTTGAAGTCGAGTCTACATGATGCTGGCGATCCTGCTGATGTCACTCTTTATCAAACTACTGTTGGCTGCCTCATTTATGTATGCAACACGAGGCCGGATATTCAGTTTGCAGTCCCATATGTCAGCAAATTTATGCATAGCCTAGGGTCTAAGCATTGGTAGGCTGTCAAGAGGATTTTTTGCTACCTGAGTGGCACTTTACATCTAGGCTTGTTTTATCCCAAGGGGGGATCATTGTCGCCATACTTACATGCTTTTTCGGACTCAGATTGGGCTGTTTGTTTTGACACGCAAGTGTCCACAAGTAGTTTTTGTTTCATGCTTGGCAGTTCATGTATATCATGGTTGAGCAAGAAGCAACCTACTGTGGCCACTTCGAGTTGTGAGGCTGAGTACAGGGCAATCTTCACAGCTACGGTTGAGTGTGTATGGCTCAGACGCCTTAGGGTGTTGGATAGGACACTGCCAACACTATCTACACTGACAGTCAAAGCGCATTGGTAGTTGCGAGGAACCCAGTTTTTCATGCTCGCACAAAGCACATTGAGGTGCATTACCACTATGTCAGGGAGAGGCTCTCAGCAGAAGAGCTCAGCTTGGCTTATGTGCCAACACAGGACAACCTTGCAGATCTTTTCACAAAGGCATTGTCTCGTGAGAAGCTTGAAGCTTTCCGAAAAGATTTGGGGTTACTCCCCTTTGTGGACTGATCATGTCCTCAGGGCATGGCACTTCCCTTTACTCATGTGCCAGCTCTCGTTCACCGCATCACTCCAAGGGGGATTTGTTACCATATACATGTGGTAGTGATGTGTGTGAACCCACTAGGACCGCCGAGGCATTTTTTCCCTCTTTAGGAGGTTTTTTCCCCTGAGCATTGTATAACGCCCATCACTCTAGGGCTATCGATCTTTCCATTGCACACTAAGTAGCACACTCTCTATTGTGTGCCTTGAGCTTCCTTCATCTTCTCCAAGCTGTGTGCATTTCTCTACAACCCTAATTCCAACAACAATATCTTACCCAAAATATAGCCTTCACAAACATGTTTGACAGGTGCTTCAAGAGGCGGCAAAGAAGCAACCATATCAGATTCCTGCAAATGTAGCAAACTTGCAAAATTCAGATGCCCAAAACGTGCATGCCAAAGTTTTGCATCTGAAATAGCCTTAGAATCCACAACTGCATTTGCGAAATTTTGCCCACACTTGGCATACAAAGTGAGCTTATACAACCCACGACATAAAATGCCAGATGCAACAATTTCATCATCAAAACTGATATCATGTACTGTACATCTATCATCCACAAATTTGACTACAAGACCAAGTCTAGCAAGTGTAGATACAAACAAAAAAATCTTCTTGATCCTAGGTGCATACAATGCATCAACAAGTGTGAAAGAACTACCATTTGCAATAGTAAGCACAATCTTTCCAACTCCCTTGACCAGATAAGAGGCATTGTTGGCAAAGGTGACTAAATTCCCATGAGGGACATCCTCGAGAGAGGTAACAAGTCACGATGAGAGGTAATGTGCTTTGTAGCACCACTGTCAAAGTACCACACATGAGCATCTACATGCATCATGGACAGAAGGATCATAAGTGCACTTTGCAGTAAAAGCCCATTCTGCATCAACATCAACATCACAGTCTCCTTTCACATAAGACTCAACAATAGCTACATTTGTAGTGGAACCAAAATTTGTAGTGGAACCAACCTCTTTCTTCTTAGCCTCTTTTGCCTTCAACTTAGGACACTGCTTGATCAAGTGATCATTAGCTTTACAATAATGGCAACGCATCTTCTTTTTGCCCTTTTCACCAAGATTCCTAGACGAATTGCTACCATCAAAAGCATTAGGAACATGTGATTTACCACTCATGGAAGAACCATGATAAGTGACTACATATCAAACTTGACAGCTTCTAGATTTCTTGGGTTATAAGTCTTCCAGTACTAGCAAAAGTCTGGTAAGAATTTGGCAAAAGCATCAAGAACAGCTTGCACAAGGTAAATGTCACAAATGACTTTGCCTACTGAAATAAGTTGCTCATTGATATCCTTGACACCAGCAAGGAAAGTGTTCATATCATCTTCCTCATGCATAATCTTTGACTCCAACTCTTTACACAGCAATGCAATTTTTGCCTCATTGTTGCGACTTGCATAAAGATCAACCAGAATATCCCAAGCCTGTTTTGCAGATTTTGCTGAAAGAATATGAGGAGTAATAGTGCACTTCACATACAACACAATCAATGCATGAGCCTGCAAATCTTTTACATCCCAACAAGCTTGCTCAACCATAGGCAAAATAGCTATGGCAGCAACAATCCTGCCACCAAAACCTGCAGCATCCTCAACATCGCCTACATCCTCAGAACTAGAATGTCCATTAATGCCCTTTATAATATTCTAGACACCCTTTGACACAAGGACATGTTGCATCATATAAGCCCACATAGGGTGATTGTCCCCATCCACTCTATCCTTAGCAGAGAAAACATCTTGAACACATCTCTGTTGTTGTCAGCCATGGCAAATGTTGCACCTGATGTGAAAACTGCCCGAAAGGAGAAACGAAGCGGGAACAACACGTGCTATATAGCACAAATAATAGAGAATGTAAGGGACCTATTATGCAAAAAGCAGCACTGACATAAATTTTGCATAAAATGACAAAATAGCCTGCACAATATTGCCTGTAGTGGAAACGAAGGCCGAAATGAGCTTGAATCAGAAATCTGAGGAGACCAAGCTCTACGAGCAACCTCAAAGAATTTTTTGACTTGATGATGCTCCTCAAAGCTCACAAAAATTGGAGAAAGTGATCAGAGGTATGTTGGACCTGTTGGTGACTAAGTCTGGGAAGACGCAACCTGCTCTAATACAATTGTTGGAATTAGGGTTGCAAGAAAACACACACAGCTTGGAGAAGATGAAGGAAGCTCAAGGCACACAACAGAGAGTGTATTACCTAGTGTGTAATGGAAAGATAAGTTAGCCCTAGAGTGATGGGCGTATATACAATGCATGGGAGAAAAACCTTCTAGTGATGGAAAAAATGCCCCGACGGTCTTAAGTGTGTTCACACGCATCACTACCACATGTATATGGTAACAATTTTTCATGCCATAGGTAGAAGATCTATTTGATAAATTACAAGGGTCTACCTACTTCAATAGGATTGACCTTAAAGGTGGGTATCATCAAATAAGGGTAGTCAATGAAGATATCATAAAGATAGCTTTTTGCATGACATTTGTTCTTTATGAATACCTTGTCATGCCTTTTGGCTTGACAAATGCTCCGGCCACTTTCAACCGCTTAATGGAGAAAATCTTTAGGCCCCAGCGCAAGTTTACTAGAGTATTCTTTGATGATATCATTATCTACTCCAATTCTCTAGAAGCAATATCTCTAGGTAATCTTTCAAGTTTTGGGGAATAAACTTTTCATTAATCAAAAGAAAATTGAATTTTTCCTACAAGATATTCAATACTTAGTTCACATTATCTCTCAAGATGGCATCCGAATGGATCCCACAAAGCTAGAGGTAATAAAAGGATGGCCTAATCCAAGGAATCTACATGAAGTACAAAGCTTTATTGGTATGTGTGCATACTATAGACGCTTCATAGAGAAATTCTCGCTAATAGTAGGACCATTACATGAATTAACAAAAAAGAACATTAGGTATACATGGGTTGCAAAAGAGAAAGATGCTTTTGACAAGCTCAAGGAGAAGCTTATCTCTCAACCTGTGCTTATACTGTTGGATCTCTCAAAGCCATTTTAGGTCCAATGTGATGCTTGTGGCGATTGCCTTGGAGCACTTTTGATTCAACAAGGGCATGCCATAGCATACGAGAGTCAAAGACTCAACTTCGATGAGTGAGTATTGGGTATATATGGAAAGGAGCTACTACACTTGCACAAGGATATGCAAAGCCTACGAAGGGGGGAATGTTTGATAGATGCAGCTGACACGCAACCTCCTAGCCGACCACACCTAGCTGAGTCTAAAGTTTTGATGTAATCTATATCATTTTCTCCGAAAAGTCTTGTAAAAGAGATATTATAATTTTTGAGCCGAATTCTATTTATTCATACGTATTTTTTTTATCATGAGCCTAAAAGCCTTGTAAGCTGGCCATTGGCCATATAAAAAGCCCTAGGTATAAAGCTAAAAGAACCCTTAGCTTGAAAACACATTGTAACATTATCTAAAGATTTTGAAGAGCTTTTGAACGTTGGAAGGGGGGAAAGGGGAAACACACCAAACAACATACACACGCCTCTCTATAGCTCAGATGGAATCACAACACCCCAATCCACTTGAAGAAACACACCAAACGATAGAACTCTACTCCAAACACTCGACTGCGCACATCCAAGCCCACAATCACATACAAAAGCAAAGCTTGTTGCATCTCAACCATCACAATTGATTTTTGATTCTCAACCACATGGAAAACACCTCTCTCTTTCTCCGTGTTTGCACGCACACCAATTGGTTCGGGGGGCTCACACACAGCCTACACACGACGACACCTTTGCACAAGAGAAGAGAAAAGAAGAAGGGATAGGGGAGACAACACGAGAGACTATGCAATCGAAGCTTCCTTCTTTTCCAATAGGCGATTGGCTATGGTGGAGCATACACCAGCACGCTCTCTCAAAGCTCTATCCCCTTCTCTATCCTTTCTGCAGCCTGAAAAGCAGTAGTTTACGAAAACTGAAATATCTTTCGAACGGTGCAGAATTAGCCTTTGTGCATGAGACACAAAACGTCCAAAATAGCATTTTCCTTTAATTCGCGTGGGCCGGCTTTAAAAAAAACACGTTTTGCAAAAATTTTACAGAATGGGACTTTTCGGCTGTCCATATGCAAAAAAGCTCAGCCACACATCCACTTTCTTTTCTTACCATAAACCACATGCCCTTCACTCCTCCACTTGCCCTTCATGTCTCAAGATGCTTTTCACATAGAAAACCCTCTTTGAAGCATCGAATCTTCACCTTAGTCCATATAGCCACATAAATCATAAACATCATGAAATTCTTCATCAGCACTGGATCTTCACATATGCTTTGAGATCTCGACACACATCTGTAAGCACCTTTGATATTGCTTTTCACGCTTTTTGGTATCCTCACCTTTTGGCTGGACCAACGTATGATTGTGAGTGGCTACTCAGAGCAACAACTTGTAACTGATTTCTCTTAATCTTGTAATCAAAATTCTATTCCAAGAAGTGCATTATGTTTTTTGTCTTATGCCCTTTCATTTAAGTATAATCATTATCAGTTCTACTATGGTTTGCAACTACATGTCAGTGAGCTATATCTACAAATTTGAGTGCCAAATTGGTTGTTTTATGACATTTTGACCATAGGACACTGTTCCTAGAGCTTAGGGAAACCTATCAAGACTGTTTTGTTGCAATTTCAGGACCTGGACCATGATGGATCGGGATTGGTACCTTGTTAGATGACCTCCAAACTTTGTGGATTAGTTCCCTTAGGCCTAATATACCTTCACCTAAAGTTTAGTTGCAATAATCCGAGTTCGTTTGGTCGACAAAATTGTGTGACAACCTAGAGCAGTGAGATAGAAATAGGTAAATTTCTCATAGCAGGGAGTGATAGTTTACTGGTTGTGTTGATAGATTAGTTCACTAGGTTCACTTCTTGAGGTTGACACCCTCAAAGAGTCTCCATGCCCCATCCAAGTCACTTCCTTGAGTATTGACATTATGTTAGTGTCAGATAGCTATGCTACAGACGTCCGATCGTGGCGACCCGCTAACAACTTGCGTAGTCTAGGATCACTTCCAAGTGCCTTGTTCCCTGCTTGCATCCTTCTTGCACCCCGAGTATTCATACAGAGTATGCCAAGATCCTCATACAAACTCTTCTCAAAACAAACGTTGTCACCATCATCATGACCAACACTCAAATTTGGCAGCTTAGGTGCATCATCAACCTTTTCATTCCCTTTTCAGGACTCACTCTACCACTCCATGACTTCTCACTAGGACCTGCACTAGGTGACCCTTATGGCCCACTCAAAACCTATGACGATTGTGCACCTGTATTTTTTGCCGCCACAATCTCTCTTACATCAGCCCCTAAATCATCTTTCACATTAGCATACCAACTTTCTATCTCATAAAAAACAGCATCTTTGCTCACCCTCTCTTTATCTGTGACGAGATTGTAACACTTGTATCCTTTTTGCTCAAGGGAATAGCTAATGAACACACATTTTTCTACTTTTAGGTCAAGCTTACTTCTTAGCTCATCCAGCACATGCACATAAGCAATACATCCAAACACTTTAAAATCTGATACATCTAGATTTTCACCACAAAATTTCTCTTCCGGTGTCATATCATGTACTACAGTCTGCAACCAGTAGGGGTCCCGTTCATGATGTAAACACTTGTAGCAATAGCCTCAAGCCAATAATTATGAGGCATGTTCTTCTCATTCATCAACGCTCTAGCAACTTTTGTAATGTGCTTGTTCTTTAGCTCAGCAACACCATTTTGTTGGGGAGTATACCTGCATGAAAACTTTCTCTGAATTCCATGCTTTTTAAAAAAACCAATGAGATGTTTGAGAAATATTTTCCCCCTCCATTTGACCTCAGGAACTTTACATGTTTCCCAGTTTTATTTTCAACCATAACCTTGTAGCTGTGAAAGTGCATAAACACCTCATTTTTTGCTTCATGAAATAGACCCATACCTTCCTCATATGGTCATCAATGAAGCTCACATAATAGCTACATCCACCCATAGATACAGTCTTTGTTGGACCCTATACACATGTATGCACTAAATCCAATCCATTCCTGCTCACATGCTTATCATGAGGAAATGATACTTTTGTCTGCTTTCGAAACTAACAAGCTTCAAAAACTTTTTGCATTTCAATAAATTTAAATGTTTGCAAACCTATAACCATCTCTTTAGTTTGCATTGTCTTCAACCTCTACAAATTTACATGACCGATACGCTTGTGCCAAATCTCAATATCTACAACTGCACCTTGTGCAAACATGACGGCATTCACCTCGGGCACATTTACATCCAAAGTAAACATTTTTCTCACTTTATTTCCTTGCACAACCAACCTTCCATTCTTCTTATGCTCTTCAACAAAGAGACCATCAGAGTTAAACCTTATATGCAAGCCCTGCTCAACCATCTACCCAACTAAAACAAAATTCTTTGATATTGGGTACATGCACTACATCATCCAGGTACTTTGCTTTACCATCTATCATAGACAATGCTACATTTCTTGCATGCATAATGGATGCACATGATCATTCCCAACCTCTACATGACCAGGACTTTGCAACGTCTGCATTTTTTTAAACCACTCACCATGACTAGTCATGTGATTTGATGCACCAGAATCCACATACCAAACATTATTAGATTTTGCCACTTTTGCAGACATAGTATTTAGCATGTACTGCACCACAAATAGCCTCTCAAGCTGATCTATGTTCCTGCTAGTATTGCATAAGTATTTTGTTGCCTCTTGTTTGGACAGTCACGTTCAAAGTGACCATGTCTTCCACAACCCTAGCATAATACATTTTTGTGTTGATGTATATTGTTATGTTTCACATTTCCATGACCTCTTAGACTCCCCGTTGTCATGATGCTTTGCTTCCACGATGGGAAAAAGTGCAAAGAAATGCAAGCTAAGCTTCTTTGAAGACTACACATTTAATGAGCAATGATCAGGGCTTGTTAACAAACAAGTTTAATGCTAAATGTATGCCAGAGGCGGCTTTAAGGGGCCAAAACTTATGTTTTTATGCTAAAAGTGGGTATGTATGAGGTGCCTGAAAATAGAAGTTTATGGGTTAGAACTCTAGTGCTTGAGGTGCTCTACGAGCCTGTCTTTATGGTTCTTCAATTGGAACTACGATGAAGAAGTTGTGTCAGCCTAAAGTTTGAGTTGATGCAGATCCATACCGGATTGGGCAGTTGCTGTTGATGGAGGGTTTAAGTTGGTATGAATGTATAGTCCTAAAATGCTCACTTAGTGGAGCGCATCGGTCTTTTTAGATCAGCAATCAAAGCCGTGGTTGCCAAGATATTGGCAGCTTAAGTTTCCTCAAGGGCCAGTTCCCTGCCAGGTCAATCGCCTCGATTGATGTGCCATCTGGGAATTTCACGGCCTCAGTAGGGTTTGTATGCATTCTATGCAGCTTGAGGAGTCCAAAGGAATTTATGGCTCGTCAAATTGAGTCCGAGTTGATGAGATAGTATGGCTTGAGGCCGGTGTCCAACTGCCGGCACGACTGAGCAGGATAAATTTTGGAATCCGAGATGATATTGTTATCAAAAGCTGCCAGGTTCCGATATGGTTGTGGAAAATAAACTCATAAAAATTTACTCTAATGCAAAGGGAATGCCTTCAGGCACAACAATCACCTATACTTGCATTTTAAAGGCATGTGGCATTATACGAGATGTTGATATGGGTATTTAAAATCATGATATTGTCAACAAAGGGCAAATGAAGCTTTGGTGAAGCTTTGATCATCAATATGTTTACCAAATGTGTTACCCTTACAAATGCACAAGACGTTCTTGAAGGCTTCTTGTCCAAAATGCCATCATTTAGAATGTGTTCACTGCTGCAAGGTCTGCATTGTTGTGGCAGGCAAGCACTGAGCCGTTTTCACCAGTTTCATAAAAGAGGCCTCTCACAATGCTTTGCTTTGGTCGAGTGCATGCCAAATGTGGTGCCCTTTGAAGGCCACCCACCCAATGAGGCACTATGGCCGCCTAAAGCACAAATGACCACCCAAACCAATCGACATATGGTCGCCCAAGGGGGTTTGGGGCAATGGCCACCCACTTTACTTAAAACCAAGCTTGAAATGTGAAAAGGGGGGAAAAGCATGGCGATGGGTGTCAACAGCGAGCAATGCAGGGTGAGAGGGGAGGTGCACTCGTGGCAGCCGCTGTGGTGCTTGGACGGCGATGCACAAGAAGAGGAACTTGCTTGGCATGCCATGGCGCCCCAGTTCGGCATTGGTCTCGACAATTTTTGCGCACACAGCATTCGACACTGCCATGTCAGCAAAAGGCCTTTCCAGCTAGCAACGATGGCATCTTCGTTGCCTAGAGGAAGAGGGGGGTTTAATAAGATGAGAATGAGGTGTGGAAAAAGAATGATTAGGTAATGAGCGAAGGAAAAAGGAAGAAGGTTTAGCGAAGGAGTGGGAGCTTGGCAAGGTGAGACAAGGAAAGCTTGGCTAAGTCGAAGCTCGGCAAGAAAGGGAAGGAGAAGAAGAAAGGCAAGGGCAATCTCCAGGAAGAAGAGCTCGATGCTCTCTCTCTCTCTCTCTCTCTCTCTCTCTCTCTCTCTCTCTCTCTCTCTCTCTCTCTCTCTCTCTCTCTCTCTCTCTCTCTCTCTCTCTCTCTCTCTCTCTCTCTCTCTCTCTCTCTCTCTCTCTCTCTCTCTCTCTCTCTCTCTCTCTCTCTCTCTCTCTCTCTCTCTCTCTCTCTCTCTCTCTCTCTCTCTCTCGCTCTCGCTCTCTCGCTCTCTCTCTCTCTCTCTCTCTCTCTCTCTCTCTCTCTCTCTCTCTCTCTCTCTCTCTCTCTCTCTCTCTCTCTCTCTCTCTCTCTCTCTCTCTCTCTCTCTCTCTCAATCTCGACGATCATAAGAAGGTTAATAAGGGCACCGCAAGGGAGGACCGGGCCAATCTCTTTTGCTCTCTCGACAAGGCAAGGGGTATGCCAAAAGGTCAAGTTTGACAGGCATGCGGATAAGAAGTTTGGCAAGGGAAGGAGATTAGGAGAGTCGATGGCAACAAACATCCTTATAGCCAGTTTAAAGATCTAATTGCAGGCACAAGCGGGAGATAGTACTCTTGGTCAAATTTGTGAGGATTAAGCTCCATAAGCTCGAGATATGCTCTCATAGTGCTGCTAACAGCAGGAATTGTAATTTAGAAGAAGCAAGGAAGGGAGCAGTAAGGCAAGAAGGAGAGAGGATAACCTCTCTCTACTGTATTTGGGAAATACAAGGGCACCAGGCAAGGAATTTTTGCCAGATACTTCCTTCCTAATTAGCTTCGAAAGGCTCTAATGGGAGGCATAAGTGGAAAAATTGCAGTCTTGGTTTAATTTGAGAGCATTAAACTCTCTTAACTCTATCAGTGCCGTTAACCGCAAACATTTGTAATCAAATTCCATTTTGGCTAATTATTAGCAACTTAAAGTATTCAGGTTGTCAACTGTAAGCATTTATGGTGTCGTCGGTGTCTTTTGCTTTGTGTTGTGCATCTTGTCTCTCTTATTTCCCACAATGAGGAGCCCAGTGTTGACCTGGCTCAACTCACGGACCCATTCATCTTTGGTGAGCCCGACGCGAAACTAAGCTGGGGTGGGAAAATTTTGCAGAGAAAGATGACTACACCAAGAGGTAGAGATGCAGCAAATGATGCATCAATTTGCTGCCTACATGCAGCAGCAAATAGCAATTTAATTTGCATGAGCGGATACGGAAAGCTTGACAAGAAGTGACAGAAAAATTGCAGCGGTTCGAAGGTCGCGATGTTTCAAAATATTGTAAAGTTTATGAGCAATCCATGGATGATAATGGGATTGATCATCATGAAGCAGTTGAAGGTTTCCACTTGATTGTCGTGCCAGAGATTAGGGCTCAAATTAAGGAGATACAGGCTGCACAAGGACCAAATTGGCAGAATTTTAAAAAGGCATTACAAGAGGTGTATTTCCTTGAAGATTCTCAAAGGGTAACTAAGCAGAGTTTTATGAAGTGGATCCAGCAAAAAAAAAAGGATTTATCTGCACGAGAGCTGCTATGAGAATTTGAAAAGAAATTTGAGTAGCTATTTACAGGAGAGCAGTGGTCATTGAAACCAGAACGGATTCTCAAAGGGTAACTAAGCAGAGTTTTATGAAGTGGATCCAACAGAAAAAACAAAGATTTATCTGCACGAGAGCTGCAGTGAGAATTTGAAAAGAAATTTGAGCAGCTATTTACAGGAGAGCAACGGTCATTGAAACCAGAATGGATAGAGTTATTTGTCCAAGCTACTGATCCACGGCTTCAAAAGAGCTTGGTGTGAATTGGGTTTAACATCTGATTGGAAGCTGGTTTTTGAAGCAGTTAACATGATTGTAAAGTAGAAGATGAGGGTGGATAAGCTGATTGTGGTTGATCCCATGGAGACAACGGATGAAGAAATTAAGGAGAAGTCAAAAAATTAGAGGAGCCTATTCTTGACGAGTTGATCAAAGGTATATAGTAATTAAATCTAAATTTGAAAGCAATTAAGCTTGAAGGGGTAGGCACCAAGGGTTCCACTTCAGAGCCCAGGCAACGACCTCCACGCAAGGATTGGGATGACCACTGCATATGGTGTGATAGTAAAGATCATGAACGCAAAGACTGTGAAGATTTTGATGAAGCTTACAAGAAAAATGGTCTTTTGGAAAGACAAGAAGATTCATCTCAAAGCAACAGGTGAGCTCCGCTTGAATTTTGGGAGGGGTGGTATGAAGAAGTTAGCGGAGGAGATACAACATAATGTTGCTATGGTAGAAGGAGCTACATAGGGGTTGCAGGTATACAATAATGCAGATGATGAAGGTGCGAGAACTAAAGATGATTTGTGGCCCTATGCTTTGAAGACTGTAGAAGAATTGGCAAGGTGACCCATGGAGAATTATGTTAGGTTGGGAATTGCATTAGGGAAACTATAGGATGGGCAGATCCGGTAGATTCACTTTCAGTATACGCATTTATTGCAGGGTCTCAAGCTAATGAAGCCATAGTAGAAGACAAGCGCAAAAGAGATGAAGATATTGCAGGAACATCAAAAAGAGCAACCAGATCTAGCAGTAAGCAAGATGAAGGGCCTGCTCCCAAACCTACTCTGGAAGTGGTAATGGAAGAGGCATCAAAAGATAAGAAGAAAGATAAACCCAAGGGACCTTCCTATAAGTTGAAATCTGACATTGAGTTGGCTACAGATCTAAAGAAGGTTTTTGAAGAGCGCATTCTCAATAGCAAAGTGGAGCTCACATTGGGTGACATCTTGGGAATTTCCAAGCGTGAGTTTTATGAGGAGATTATTGACATTATCAAGAGGAAATGTCAAATACCAAGTGAGCAGGAACCTGATGCGGTTAAAAGGCAAATGATCCATCACATTAAGTCCATTTTGGATGCTTATGAAAAGGCATTTGAAGATGAAGAGTCAAAGGCTGTGGCAGTTTCAAATCCATGTTGGAATTAGGGTTGCAGAGAAACACACACAGCTTGGAGAAGACGAAGGAAGCTCAAGGCACACAATAGAGAGTGTGTTTCTTAGTATGCACTGGAAAGATAGATAGCCCTAGAGTGATGGGCGTATATACAATGCATGGGGAAAAAAACCTCCTAAAGAGGGAAAAAATGTCCCGGCGGTCCTAGTGTGTTCACACACATCACTACCACATGTATATGGTAACAAATCCCCCTTGGAGTGATGCGGTGAACGAGAGCTGGCACATGAATAAAGGGAAGTGTTATGCCCTGAGAACATGATCAGTCCACAAAGGGGAGTAAGCCCAAAGCTTTGCGGAAAGCTTCAAGCTTCTCACGAGACAATGCCTTTGTGAAAGGATCTGCAAGGTTATCCCGTGTTGGCACATAAGCCAAGCTGATCTCTCCTGCTGAGAGCCTCTCCCTGACATAGTGGTAATGCACCTCAATGTGCTTTGTGCGAGCATGAAAAACTGGGTTCCTCGCAACTACCAATGCACTCTGACTGTCAGTGTAGATAGTGTTGGCAGTGTCCTGTCCAACACCCAAATCAGCCATAAGGCGTCTAAGCCATACACACTCAACCGTAGTTGTGAAGACTGCCCTGTACTCAGCCTCACAACTCGAAGTGGCCACAATAGGTTTCTTCTTGCTCAACCATGATATACATGAACTGCCAAGCATGAAACAAAAACCACTTGTGGACACTCGCGTGTCAAAACAACCAGCCCAATATGAGTCCAAAAAAGCATGTAAGCCTGGCGGCAATGATCCCCCCTTGGGATAAAACAAGCCAAAATGTAAAGTGCCACCAAGGTAGCAGAAAATCCTCTTTCAGCCTGCCAATGCTTAGACCCTGGGCTATGCATAAATCTGCTGACCTGTGAGACTGCAAACTGACTCAACTTCAAACCTGTTTCCATGGGAGTGGCAATAGGTTTGCAATCCTCAAGTCCAAACTTACATAGCAATGTTTCTATGTAACTTTTCTGACACAAAGCAATACCACCATCACACTTCTTAAACTGTATACCCAAGTAATGATGCAACAGCCCCAAATCTTTCATCTTGAAAGTAGCATTCAAATCAGCCTTAAATTCAGCAATATGTCTCTCACTTGGTCCAGTGATCAGCAAATCATCGACATAAAGAACCACAATGAGAAGTACATCATCCTCACACTTTACATACAATGTGCTTTCTGTTGGATTGTTATGAGAGCCTCGTTTCACCAAATGAGTGTCAGCTTTCCCATACCAAGCAAGAGGAGATTGCTTCAACCCATACAAAGCCTTCTTACATCTGCACACTTTGTCCTCTTGTCCCTTTATGACAAAACCACGAGGCTGCGTTACATAAACTTCCTCAAATATGTCACCATTCAAGAAAGCAGTAACAATTTTTGATTGATGTACATCCCAACCAAAATGAGCTGCCAATGCACATAGAAAATGCACAGTAGTCATACGACAAGTGGGAGCAAAAGTCTCTTCATAATCAATGCCTTTCTGTTGTGCATAACCCTTTGCAACAAGTCGAGCCTTATGGCGATCGATCTCACCATCCGGATTGCGTTTTAACTTGTAAACCCACTTCGTACCAATGGCCTTTTTGCCAGGAGGCAAATCACATAAAGCCCATGTGTCATTTTCTATAAGTGCATCATATTCTGATTGCATGGAAGCCATCCAATTTTCTGAATTATGTACTTCATCAAAAGACAGAGGCTCCTCAACATCATGTAAGCTAGACACAGCCAAAGCATAAAAATCTGATGCATAGGATGCATGGCGAGAGCCTGAACGAGTACGACTAGACAAAGGTGCATCCAATTTACTGTCACGCAAAGTGTGCACCAGCCATTTTGGCATACCTCTAGCCTGCTCATTTTCAGCCCTTTCCTCATCAAGTACGTCATGTACATCTGCATCAGTAATAGGATGATCTAAAAAATTTTCAGAAACCCCCATAGGCTATACATTTGCCTCATTGGAACTTACATTCGTATTTCCATCACTGAAAAGAGGCAACAAAGTGTCATAAATGTCCTGTGAGCTTACATTACTGTCTCTAGTACATACAGCAAGGGCTGAACAGAATCTTCCACAAACACTACATCCCGAGAAACCAGAATACGTTTTGTTTGCGGATGATACAACTTGTAACCTTTGCTTTCAACACTATATCCAACAAAAATATAGTTGACAGCCTTATCATCCAATTTTTTGCGTTGCACTTGTGGCACCAAAGCATATGCCAAACAGCCAAAAACACGCATGTGCTCAATAGAAGGCTTTCTATCATGCCATGCTTCATATGGAGTAATAGACTGCAAAGCTTTCGTAGGACACCTGTTAAGTACATAAGTGGCACACATGATGGCCTCAAGCCAAAAAGAATGCGGCAAAGCTTGACTTTTGACCATACATTGTACCATTTCCGTCAGTGACCTGTTTTTCCTCTCAGCAACACCATTTTGCTGAGTTTATAAGGCACTGTACATTGGTGTTTTATCCCATGACTAGCCACGAATGCATTAAATTCATGAGACATATACTCCCCCCCTCGATCGGAACGGAGAGTGCCCATAATACATTTCAAGACATTTTCAGCCATAGCCAAAAATTGTTTGAAGCACATAAAAACTTCGAACTTCGCTTTAAGCGGAAGTACCCATGCATGCCTGGAGTAATCATCAATGAAAGTCACGAAGTACAGGTAATTGCCCAAGGATGGAGTTTGCATGGGCCCGCAAACATCACTATGCACAAGCTGCAACCTGCATGTGGCCCGAACTGAACCATCCTTTGGAAATTTAGAACGCTGCATCTTACCCAAAATACAGCCTTCAAAAACATGTTTGATAGGTGCTTCAAGAGGCGGCAAAGAAGCAACCATATCAGATTTCTGCAAACGCAGCAAACTGGCAAAATTCAAATGACCAAAACGTGCATGCCAAAGTTTTGCATCTGAAATAGCCCTTGAATCTGCAACAGCATTTGCAAAATTTTGTCCACACTTGTCATACAAAGTGAGCTTATACAGCCCACGGCACCAAAGGCCAGATGCAACAATTTCATCACCAAAACTGAGATCATGAACTGTACATCTGTCATCCACAAATTTGACTACAAGTCCAAGTCTAGCAAGTGCAGATACAGACAAGAGATTCTTCTTGATCCCAGGTACATAAAGTGCATCAACAAGTGTGAAAGAATTTCCATTAGCAGCAGTAAGCACAATCTTTCCAACTCCCTGAACTGGATAAGAGGCATTGTTTGCACAAGTGACTGAATTCCCATGAGGGACAGACTCGAGAGTGGTAAACAATTCACGATGTGAGCTAATGTGCTTTGTAGCACCACTGTCGAAATACCACACATGTGAATCTGCAGCAACTGACAAGCATGCATCATGGACAACAGGATTGTAAGTGCACTCTGTGCTAAAAGCCCATTCTGCATCAACATCAGCATTACAGTCTCCTTTCACAAAAGACTCAACAATGGCTACATTTGTAGTGGAACCCGCATTTGCAGTGGAACCACCCTCTTTCTTCTTAGCCTCTTTGGCCTTCAACTTAGGACACGACTTGATCAAGTGATCATTAGCTTTACAATAATGGCAACACATCTTCTTTTTGCCCTTGTCACCAGAATTTCCAGATGAAGTGTTGTCAATAGAAGCATTAGGAACAGTATTTTTGCCACTCGCATTAGAACCATAAGAAGTGGCTGCATTGTTGTTACCACCCTTTCTTTGAGAAGCAATAAAAGCCTGTTGAACTGCATGCTGCCTAGTCCTGTTTTTTTTGGAAAGTGACTCTTGCAACAGCAATGTGCATAATGCATCAAACTTGACAACTTCTGGATTTCCTTGGGTCATCAGTCTCCAAGTACTAGCAAAAGTCTGGTAAGAATCTGGTAAGGCATCAAGAACAGTCTGCACAAGGGAACTGTCTGAATTGACTTCTCCAGCAGAAATAAGTTGCTCATTGATATCCTTGACACTAGCAAGGAAAGTGTCCATATCATCTTCCTCATGCATAATCTTTGACTCCAGCTCTTTACGCAGCAAAGCAATTTTCGCCTCATTGCGACTTGCATAAAGACCAGCCAAAATATCCCAAGCTTTTTTTGCAGATTTCGTTGAACGGATGTGAGGAACAATGGTGCACTTCACAGACAACACAATCAATGCATGAGCCTGCGCATCCTTAACATCCCAACGAGCTTGTTTTGCCGTAGGCAAAACAACTCTAGCAGCAAGACCTGCAACATCCTCAACATCGCCTACATCCTCAGAACTAGGACGTACATCAATGCCCTGCACAATGTTCCAGATGCCCTTTGACACAAGAACATGTTGCATCATAGAAGCCCACATAAGGTAGTTGTCCCCATCCAACCTGTCCTCAGCAGCAGCAAACATCTTGAACACATCTGTGTTGTTGTTGTCAGCCATGGTAAATGCTACACTTGATGTGAAAACTGCCCGAAAATAGGAGAAACGGAGTGGGAACAACCTGTGCTATATAGCACAAACCGTAGAAGACTATAAGGCACCTGTGATGAAGAAAACGGCACTGACAAAAATTCTGCACAAAATGATGAAATAGCGTGTGCAGTATTGCATGTACTGGAAACGTAGGCCGAAATGAGCCCAAATCAAAATTTTGAGCAAACCAAGCTCTACGAGCTATCTCAAAATATTTGTCGACCTACGAACACTCGCCAAAGCTCACTGAAATCGGAGAAAGTGAGCAGGCATGTGCTAGAGCAGCTGGCGACTAAGCCCGGGAAGACGTGACCTGCTCTGATACCAATTGTTGAAATTAGGGTTGCAGAGAAACGCACACAGCTTGGAAAAGACGAAGGAAGCTCAAGGCACACAATAGAGAGTGTGTTTCTTAGTATGCAATGGAAAGATAGATAGCCCTAGAGTGATGGGCGTATATACAACGCACGGGGGAAAAAACCTCCTAAAGAGGGAAAAAATGCCCCGGCGGTCCTAGTGTGTTCACACACATCACTACCACATGTATATGGTAACAATCCAATCATATCTGAGGTAAGGCATGCTCATTTTAATGACGATGGATATGAGGAAGTTGTGCCCAGGAGTCATTTTTCTAGGACTCATTGGGCCAGAGCAAGGACAGAAACCATTGTGAAGCTTGGGGACATTGAAGAGCCAGTTTTAGCACTTGTGGACCATGGATCAGAAATCAATCTTATGGCAAAGATCTTGCACAAGAAAGGAAAATGGCCTATTGATGTTGATCAAGGTTGGCGGATTCAAGCTACCAATATGCTTCCAGAGGATCTTTATGGTGCATGTGCAAATGTTAAGGCAACAATTGGGGATGTTTGTGATGCACAAAACTTTTTTATACAAGAGCATTCGTCCTATCCACTCATACTGGGACAACCCTATATTACGGTTGTGCGCATGGAAACAAAGGTGTTAGGTGATGGCTCAGCATATGCAAGGATCCGAAGCAGGGATAGTAAAAGGACTGTTCAACTTTTGACTATGTGTAGAACATGCCAGAAACAAAGATAGCCTACGTGATCATCCATTGCCGAAGATACACAAAGAGTCTAAAGAACATAGGTTTTCACATGATTTTCTCGGGGTGCCACTATAAAGCGGGACTATGGTGGTATGGAGGTGGGGAAGATCTTGCAAAGAGAGACTTTCTCTTTGGAGTTTTTGGGGATTAACATATGAGGGTTCGATGTCATACATGAAGTTTAATGAGCTACCTAAATGGAAAAAACAATATGTGTCTGGTATTCAAAGTGAATTGCAGGGATGTAATGTGCTTAAACTAGATGATTTTAGGAATCTTTGAAGAGGTCTCTTATGTGGATACTATGTCAGAGCTAGAAGAGATCATGCAATAAAGGTTACAAAGTGGAAATGACATAATTAAAGTACATTCAATGGAGATGTATGAAGAGTTTTATGAAGCACTTACACATATAAAGGAGGATTTGGGTGAAGCAGTTGAAGTCTAGGTAGAGACAAAATATAAATTTGTTGCAAAGAAGGTGAGGCCAGTGGCTACACCTTTGCAAGAAGGAAGTGATGGAGTAATGGAGAAAGCTTCTCGCCAACCTATACTGAGAGATCCAAAACACATTGGGCATAAGTTTACTCAAGAGACAATGACGCAACTAAAAAATTGGAAAGGAGGATTTCCTTACTGGAGAGGAGATCAAATGCTTTTGGGATATGCTTGGAAATCATGGTAAAGCCTTTGATTTTGAGCTTGATGAGATTGGGTGTGCATACCCAAATGTTGTTTCTCCTATGGTTATATTTATTGTTCCTCATATGCCATGGAGTTTACGCCCTATTCCGTCACCCAAAGCTCACTTGCCAAAGCTCATTGATTTGTTGAATGAGAAGATAAGGATGGGCATTTTGGAACCGTCATGTGCACCATACTCTAATCGGTGGTTTACTGTTTCAAAGAAGAATGGTACCCTAAGGTTCATTTAGGATATGCAACCAGTCAATAAGGTAACAATCCGCAATGTGGGTACATGTCCAATAGTGGACGAGTTTGCTAAATCCTTTGCAAGAAGATCCATCTACTCTATGGGTGATCTTTACTCAGGATATGATTAGTTTCAGCTTGCATTGGAGAGCAAGGATCTTACTACAATGCGTACACCTCTTGGTTTGGTAAGGATGTGCACTTTACCACAGGGTGCTACGAACTCTGTAGGCCACATGATGAATGGCATGAATAAGGTACCAAGGGATTTTATTACTCATGTTACTATGCCTTTCATTGATGATTTGCCGATCAAGGGATGCGAAGAAGGGTTCAAAGATGAGGTAAAAGACCAGAGGGGGTGCCAACAGTTTGTTGCCCAGCATATTGCTGACTCTGTGATGCCATTCTATTGAAGAAGTTAACTTGACACTTTCAGGGCCAAAATCAATTTTTGGTGCTAAAGAGGTTTTAATTGTGGGGCATATGTGTGGCCCAGATGGAAAACGACCAAGTCCGGATAAGTTGAAGGTATACAAAAGATGAAAGAAACATGCACATCAATCACTGAGGTCAGAGATTTTTGGGTGCATGCGTATTTTATCGTATTTGGTTGCCGCACTTTGCTCATGTTGCAGAGGTGCTTTATCAATTGCTAAGGAAGGGTGAAAGGTTTGTAGAGGAAGAAGCTCATACAATGGCCATCAAAAAATTGAAAACAATGCTTTTTGAGGCTCTTACCTTGAGAAAGGTTGACTATAAGTGTGGAAGGCCAGTGATCTTAACCGTTGACACTAGCCTGACAGGTATTGGCTAGCTATAGGTCAAGATGATGAGGATGGTCATAGGTATGCAGTCCGGTTTGGAGCAAAAGTGCTTAATGATTGTCAAAGAGGTTACCCACAAGTTAAGAGAGAACTTTGGGGTGTTGCTACTGCGTTGAGGTCTGACAAAGAATATTTTAAAGGTGCTTCAGTTGTGGTAGAGATAGATTGTTTACTATTGATAGGGATGATTGCAAATTGTACTATTGCAATGTTGCGATGGATAGCCTTTATTAAGTCTCTTAACCCAGAGTTTTGTCACATTGCAGACAGAGATAACCCTGTAGTAGTAGATATGTTGTCAAGGGCCAGATATGAAGATGAAGAGGAGATGCTTACCACTAGTGATGATGTGGGCTTAAAGTTCTACAACTCTTCTCATTTATATGCAAGCTGTGGTACCAGCTGGCTTTAGAAAAAAGGAAATGATAAGTACAAAAACAACTTTGCCTTAGAATTATTTTTGTACAATGTTTGTAAGAACGAAGCCCCATTCCAGTATACAAATAACAGAAGAACTTCCCTAGGTGAATGTATAATCCAGTGTTTGACAACTTGCAAAAGCCAAAAAAACTTTCCAAGATAAGATAGAGTCCTTAAATGCATCCATCCAAACAAGATAACAAATATGTTAGCCTTGGATATGTTTTATAGGTATAAATGGACTATATCAATTGTTATCCATGTCCATCTAAACTTTTTTTTAACTTGCAAGCTTAGTCCAAAGTATTTATGTAAGAAATGTTCCTCTTTTTTAATAAAAAAACCCAAAGTCTCTAGCAAGAGAATATCATCTTGATTAGAAGGCCATCACCCCTTCTAATCCAAGTGTCTGAATCATCCATAAATATTTTTATCAGATTATAAGTTATCTTTCTAGATTAATGAAAGCTTTACCATATGAGTTTTAGAAGAGATGTATGATAGAGAATGGCTTTTGATCGGCCGTTACCTAAGTACTCTTACTAGGCAAGAGGGATGGAGTGATCAAGAGTACAAGAGGATCATAAAGAAGGCTTATGGATACTTTTTAAAGGATGGTCATCTGTGGAAGCAGCCAAAGCATCCAAGAGCGGTACCGCAATGGGTTGTTTGTGATAAAGCAACTCAATAGTAGGTGATTAAAGAGTTTCATGAAAGCTTATGGGCCGGACACAGAGGAATATGGGCAACTTTTGTCAAAATTAAGGACCACTAATGGTGGAAGGGAATGTACAAAGATGTTGCTCAATTTGTGGAAACTTACCTAGTATGCCAGCAATATTCTAATGTACCGCATTGAGATGGATTACATCCTACTTATCCACTAGCTATGCATTACAAGTGGGTAGTAGATTTGATTACAATGCCAATGGGTGTTTGGCAAATGAGGTATATTGTTCTTGCTAGAGAAGATCTCACTAATCAGGTTGAAGGAAGAGCTTTGCGTACAAAGGCTACAAGTGTTGTATGCAAACTTTGATTCAAGATGTAATTTCTAGGTATGGTTGTGTTGTCAAAATCACTGCTGACAGAGGAGAGATGGATGCAGATGAAGCTCGTGAGTTCTTTGCTTGTTTGGGCATCAAATTGGCTCTTACTATGGCATACAATCCAGAAGGTAATGGGAAAAGTGAAAGAGGGCATCCACCTATTGTTAAGGCTTTAGCAAAAGCATGCCAAGGACATATTGGTGATTGGCCTAAGCTACTACCTTTTGCTTTATGGTTGATCGTACTACGCATAGTTCAGTTGCAGGTTATATGCCATTTGAATTGATGCATGGGCAAAAACCCATTATGCCTACAAAGGAGGCAATTATATCTCGGACTATAATGCCATGGGAAGTAGATATGTCTACAATAGATTTGATTGCTTTACGTATTCTCCAACTTGAGAGGCGTCAAGAAGATATTGAGCAGGCCAGAGAAAAGCTCAAGGAAGCAAGGTTGAAGAATAAAGCAGCATTTGCTGAGAAGCATAGACTACGGACATATGCTATCAAAGATGGAGATTGGGTACTCATTTATGATAGTAGCTTGGAAAACTAATACTCTGCTATGTGAAAGATGGTCAAGCGGTGGTTTGGACCATATGTTGTACTTCATTTTTATGACAATACAACATATAAATTATGTGAGCTCGATGGCACTGAGCTTACAGTGCCTATTGTAGGAAAAAGGATCAAACTGTTCAAGAAACGAGAAGGTGAGTTTAATTTTGAAGATCAAATCTTAGATCAACAGCCAAGGAAAAATGATGATATGTATGCATCGGACGATGTGTCGGATGAAGCTTTTGATGATCCAAACTAAAGGGAAAGATGGTTGGCACATATCGGAGGATGTGCAAGTTCAGAGGGGGTAGATGTCGTGCCGCTCCGCTTCCATGATTGGAAAAAGAGCAAAGAAATGCAAGCTAAGCTTCTTTGAAGCCTACACATTTAATGAGAAGTGATCAAGGCTTGTTAACATGCCAAGTTTAATGCTAAATGTATGCCAAATGCGGCTTTAAGGAGCCAGAACTTATGTTTTTTATGCTAAAAGTAGGTATGCTTGAGATGACTAAAAATAGAAGTTTATGGGCTAGAACTGTAGTGCTTGAGGTGCTCTACGAGCTTGTCTTTACAATTCTTCAATTGGAGCTACAGTGAAGAAGTTGTGTCAACTTAAATTTTGAGTTGATGCAGATCCATGCCGTATTGGGCAGCTAATGATGAAGGGCTTAAGTTGGTATAAATGCATGGGCATGAAGTGCTCACTTTGTGGAGTGCATCGGTCTTTTCAGATCGGCACTCAGAGCTGTGGTTGCCAAGATATTGGCAATTTAAGTTTTCCTACGGGCCAACTCCGTGCCAGGTCGATCGCCTCGGTTGATGTGCCATATGGGAATTTTACAGCCTTAATAGGGGTTGTATGCATTCTATGCAGCTTGAGAAGTCCAAAGGAATTTACGGCTCGTCAAACCGAGTCTGGGTTGATGAGATAATATGGCTTGAGGCCGGTGTCCAGCTGCCGGCTGAGCATGATGAATTTTGGAATCCAAGATGATATTGTTATTAAAAGCTACCAGGTTCCGATATGGTTGTGGCAAATACACTAAAAAAAAAAAAATTCCAACGCGAAGGGAATGCCTTTCGGCAAAACAATCACCTATACTTGCATTTTAAAGGCATGTGGCATTATACAAGATGCTGATATGGGCAGTTAAAATCATGATGATATTGTCAACAAAGGGCAAATGAAGCTTTGGCGAAGCTTTGATCATTGGTATGTATACCAAATGTGGTACCCTTACAAATGCACAAGAAATTTTTGAAGGCTTCTTGTCCAAAATTCCATCATTTAGAATGTGTTCACTGTTGCAAGGTCTGCATTGTTGTGGCAAGTAAGCATTGAGCTGTTTTCACCAGTTTCATAGAAAAGGCCTCTCACAATGCTTTGCTTTGGTTGCGTGCATGCCAAATGTGGTGCCCTTTGAGGGCCGCCCACCCAATGATACACTATGGTGGCCCAAAGCACTATGGCCGCCCAAAGCACGAATGACCGCCCAAACCAATTGACATATGGCGGCCCATGGGTTGGCCACAGACTTTACTTAAAACCAAGCTTGAAATGTGAAAAGGGGGGAAAAGCATGGCGATGGACGTCGGGAGGTGCACTTGTGGCGGGCGTTGTGGTGCTTGGACGACGACGCGCAAGAAGAGGAACTTGCTCGGCATTCCATGGCACCCTAGTTCGGCATTGGTCCCGATGGTTTTCGCGCACCAGGCATCCGGCACTGCCACATTAGCAAAAGGTCTTCCCACCTAGCAACAACGGCCCCGTCGTTGCTTAGGGGGAAGAAGGGGGTTTAATAAGATGAGCATGAGGTGTGGAAAAAGGGGGATGAGGTAACGAGCGAAGGAAAAAAGGAAGAAGGTTCAACAAAGGAGTGGGAGCTCGGCAAGGCGAGACGAGGAAGGTTTGGCGAAGTCCGAGCTTGGTAAGGAAGGGAAGGAGAAGAAGAAAGGCAAGGGCAATCACGGGGAAGAGGAGGTTGATGCTCTCTCCCTCTCTCTCTCTCGATCTCTCTCTCTCTCTCTCTCTCTCTCTCTCTCAACCTCGACGATCATGAGAAGGTTAATAAGGGCACTGCAAGGGAGGACTGGGACAATCTGTTTTGCTCCCTCTACTAAGCAAGGAGGATCGGAGGAGATTGAAGTGGGATAAGAAGTTTGGCAAGGGAAGGAGATTAGGAGAGTTGATGGCAACAGACATCCTTATAGCCAGTTTAAAGCTCTAATTGAAAGCATAAGCGGGAGATCGTACTCTTGGTTAAATTTATGAGTATTAAGCTCCATAAGCTCGAGATTTGCTCTCATAGTGCTGCTGACGGCAGGAATTGTAATTTGGAAGCAAGCAAGGGAGTAGTAAGGCAAGAAGGAGAGAGGATAACCTCTCTCTACTATATTTGGGAAATACAAGGCACCATGCAAGGAATTTTTGCCAGATACTTCCTAATTAGCTTCAAAAGGCTCTAATGGCAGGCATAAATAGAAAAATTGCAATCTTGGTTTAATTTGATAGCATTAAACTGTCTTAACTCTATCAGTGTCGTTAACGGCAAACATTTGTAATCAAATTCCACTTTGGCTAATTATTAGTAGCTAATTTGGAAGAAGCAAGCAAGGGAGCAGTAAGGCAAGAAGGAGAGAGGATAACCTCTCTCTACTGTATTTGGGAAATACAAGGGCACCAGGCAAGGAATTTTTGCCAGATACTTCCTTCCTGATTAGCTTCGAAAGGCTCTAATGGCAGGCATAAGTCGAAAAATTGCAGTCTTGGTTTAATTTGAGAGCACTAAACTCTCTTAACTCTATCAGTGCCGTTAACCGTAAACATTTGTAATCAAATTCCATTTTGGCTAATTATTAGCACCTTAAAGTATTCAAGTTATCAACTGTAAGCATTTACGTTGTCGTCGGTGTCTTTTGCTTTGTGTTGTGCATCTTGTCTCTCTTATTTCCCATAGCGAGCAGTCCGGTGTTGACTCGGCTGACCTCGCGAACCCATTATCCGCGACACCGTGTCTCTAAATTTTCCTCAACCCCTTGTATTCTGTCTCTGATTGTTATTTTGTTTTTGTGCTTGGTGGTTGCCTCTTCCTCGACCTCCTCCATGACCTGTACTACATCCTCTTCCTCTTCCTCTATTGTTGAAAAGGATCTGTTCATAATTATTTCTACCCTGCATAGTGGAGTCTTCCTCTTCTCTTCCATAATAAGTAAGGACACCAAATCTATAAATGAGGGAACGTTCTCTCAAAGATGGATACTAGTCTTAAACTATTTGTATTTTGGACCCAAACCTCATAGACATACTTCGCCTTTATCATCATCATCAACTATAACACTAGTTGATGCAAGTGACCCAAATATGTTCTTTATCTTCAATGAATAGTCATTTGTAGATTATTATTTTTTGCACTGTATTCAACTCAGTCTTACAATGTAGCTTCCTTAATTTTGTGTTGGTCACATCCAACCACAGCAAGGTGTCCCAAGCTTCCTTAGGGGTGTGAGCATCTTGTATGTGCTCAATCATAGTGTCTTGCACACTCATAGAAAGCTAGTACATGACCTTCTGAGCTCCATGGTTCCAATCTTTAAACATCTTCATCTGCATAACACTTGCACCTTCCTTGGGTAACGTTGATGCTGTCTCATGCTCTCCATCAATGTACACCCAATAACCTTTACCCATAAGAAAATTGGTCGTTCTAAACTTCCAAGCATGGAAGTTGTTCTTGTCTAGCTTCTCACTGACAATCTGGTTAAGTCCATCATTGTTGGACGACATGTTTAGCTATTTCACGATACCAAATAGTATCTGTGAACACTGCAACCAAACTAAAGCCTTTTGCACCATCAAAATGTAGATCTTTAGAATCCTCAATTTGCATTCAAACACACTCCAAGTGCAAAACCCGGGTTGAAACGTGCCCACATATTTAGTCCAAAGGACTATATAGAAACTTTAGATGCACAATCTCCAGAAGGAAGCACCTCAGTCGGAGATCGTTTGATGATGGCTCCCATGAATCCTAAGACCACTTCCTCTACTCTTGCTTGCTGCTCCAAGCTCCTCAGACACAACCAGGCTATGATACCATCTTAAAAGAGAGAGCTTGAGCTCTTGCAAGCACATACACACACTTACATAGATGCAAACAAACCTTCTTCTTCTTCTTCTCCTTCACTAACTCATGATAAGAGGTCTACATAAAAACATAAGGGAAAATAACAACATAATGGGAATCTAGTATAATGGTCTAGTGTGACCCACTAGTGAGTGAGATGAATGGATAAGTGTACCTTCACTCTGATAGGTAGACCAACTCAATGTAATACAACTGTAGTATCGTTGGCGAAGGTATATGTATCCACCAAAGCATGCCAGTGTTGATGACTGTCAGTGATAGTCATCCAAGAGTCGTACATGTTGAGCTTGACATCTCAACAACAATGAAAAACTATGTACTTAAAAAGAATTAATAGTACAATTTGCACTATTTCCATAACTTGCTATCATATGAATGACTAGACATAGTGACAAAGGCAAATTCCAAGTTATAATCGATTTTTATTGATGAAATATTGCTCATTATATCATGTAAGCATGCCCAAATAGGCTCACACTTAAAACTCATTAAAACATGTACACCACTTACCATTTGGAGGAATCCATACTTTTTCAAATTAAGGCCTTTACCAAGTGCAACCTATGAGAGATGATTGTTCTTCACACAAAATTCCCACTAGCAAATGATATACACTTAGACTAATGAAATAATATGAGCTAAAACAACAATATGACAAAAAGATCAACTATTCATTGACATTTAAATAATTTCCAATAACTTATCCACATTATAGAAGCCACAAAGATCGACTATTCATTGAAATTTCCACAAAAATATCCACATTATAGAGGCCATCAATTAAATAAACAATTTATTTTTTTAAATTTGTACCAATTAACCTAACTTTATCACACTTATCTTACACACAAACAACACAAACTAGGGCAACAAAAAAATCAACAACACAAAAAGGAAACATAGAAGATTTACATGCAAATGATAAGCAAACTTCCAATAACAAACCAATCCTTTTAGAACATAGGAACCTCTCAAAATATCTTTCTTTTTCAATTCAAGATGTATATAGAAGAATGTTAGCAATGGGCTGCCATAGAGGATGAAACAATTCCATAAAGACATATAATATGCACATCCACATAAGAATGTGATTGATCTTGGTGCCATACTCACAATTGTGAGTTGAAATAATTTATATTAATCCAATAAGAATACAGCAGCCCTCAAGCACAACATGTGCCTTGAGGGGGCTAGGGTTCCATCAGAGACTTGTACACAGAAAACCTACCAGATGAGTAACTCCTATCCTCTTGGGTGTTTTAAACAGCTCAAAGTATGCATCCATCCTTCATCTTTGTTTGCTACCCCTCTTCTTGCTCCTACCATGTGAATGAGCTCAATGCTTGATCGCACAATATCATCAAAGAGGGCTACCTCTAGTTTGCTCTCAAAGACTTGAAGGTTCATGGACTTCCATACTATATCTTAAAGAGTTCAAAACCTTAGTGGGTGTGCTTAAAGGCCCTCACCTTAACCACTAGGACATGAGGTGTGGGTGAGTGGGCGCAATCTCATAAAACTAGCTTGCTCAAGCTAGGCAATACAAAATGAAAAAGTGTTCACCTTCCTTTTAGCCTTAAGAAATAAAAAATCACAGCTCTCCAAAAGTATTTCTCTTTGGATGATTTAATTCGTTCAGATTACTACTTCTCAAGGCAGTGCCACATCGTAAGCCTGTCAACACTTGTTTTCTTAAAACATTCACTAGATCTAAAATGGCATTGTCTAACCTTACATCCATACTTAGCTATCTGCCAAATGAGAGGTTAGAGGAGGAGGAAGGGGGAAGGGGAGGGGGGGATTCATGTAAAATAGTTAGGATCTACTCCCCCCATCCCAAAGTTGTGGGTGCCCCTTTGAAAGCCATCAAAGCACTATATGGTTTAATCGCTTCTTGCCATTGTGACACCATGATTTTATTGTAAAACTCAAGTCCAACTCAACTTCTACCACAACTAAATCCTTCCACAACCCTCTGCATTGAGGATTGTGGGGTCTTTAATGAATCCCAACCCATTGAAACAATGGTGGGTGCATGACTATCATCTCCATTGGTTACACATCATTTCTTGTTAATTGGATAGCCCATTCTCTTTATGTTGAACAACCACACCCAATTATACTTTTGAGAGATTGTACAACACACTAGCCATAGAAACCACAACATAGTCAACCCAATCGAGATGCAATTGCACATAACAACTATTTCAAGCAACAAAAACAAAAATGAAAAAAAGTAGATGATTTGACATAGGGCAACCAACAACTTCCGACCAATTATCTATTTTGACATAGGGCAACCAGCAACTTCCTACCAATTTCAATTTTTCGTGCTTATATATTTTGTTACCATGGAGAATCACGCTATTAATAGAGCGCAAGCCCTTCTCATGCTTTCATCAAAAAATCCAAAACGCTACTAACAAAGTGCAAGCGAGGAATCCCAAACTCCGAGCGAACTTTTTGAGCAATGATAAAATCGAGCGAGTTAATGAGAGGCACTTTATCAAAACACACACAGCCAAGAGCTCCTGTAAGTCACTCATTTCTTCACTATCAGTATCCTGTTGAATTTTATTTAGCTTTTATGAGGAATCTACTAAGATCCCAAAAGACAATATTGAAGGTCAACTATAGGCAAGAAGTTAGTGTTGCATCAACTGTTGCATGCTTGTCTCCTCGCGTTTCTTAAAAGAGAGAATCTTAGTAAAATCCATTAATATTTTGTTCCCAACTTTTATTAGTCCCCCCCCCCCCCCCCCCTCTCGCATCATGCATGCAATAAACAAAGACTCCAGAGTCAAGACCCTGTGTTTGCATGTGAAAAGCCTCTCTCTCTCTCTCTCTCTCTCTCTCTCTCACACACACACACACACACACACACACACACAATGTGCAATACGTCTTTGATGACTCTATGGAAATTCATGTGATGTACCCTCCACCTTGCTCATTTTAGCAAGGTTGGTGTCCACCACCACATCCACATCTAGTAGTGCCACCTCCATCTTCAAGCTAAGATTCAACACCAACCAACCCATCCTCAAGCATAGCCTCATATGCCTCAATAGACCACACAAGCCGTAGTACATCTCCGAAGCCAAACCAAAAGACAACACAACATTAAGCCATTGAGGGCATTCTCCCCTTTGAATGTGGCTCTTGGTTGCCACAATGGGGCCTCCCCTGCCACACGAGCCGACTCCCACCTCAAGCTAAGATCCAACACCAACCAACCCATCCTCAAGCATAGCCTCATATGCCTCAATAGACCACACAAGCCGTAGTACATCTCCGAAGCCAAACCAAAAGACAACACAACATTAAGCCATTGAGGGCATTCTCCCCTTTGAATGTGGCTCTTGGTTGCCACAATGGGGCCTCCCCTACCACACGAGCCGACTCCCACCTAAGGAGCATTGCAAGATTTTGGGCCATCAATTCCCTCTCCAAATAGAGTGGGGTAGGATGGCTGCTCCGTGTGAAAAAATTGAGTGGAGGGGTGCCAAACAGGCGGAACCGAGGGAGGAGCAGTTGGGCGTCCCCCTCTGGGCCGATCTCCTCATCCTCCGACTGAGCCATCTTTGCGGCGTCTCCATTAGCAAAGCTATCACGCAATGTGGGGTCCACTCCCTCCCGAAGAGGCTCCCTTAGCCTCCTTGCTCTAAGCATTCTTGCAAGTAGAGCAAACATCAACCCTGCCTAGTTCTCACAAACCCTCTTGAAGACTCTACTCACGTTTTATTCACTACAAAAACATTGAGTTTTTTTTTTTTAGTACTCACAATAGTGAGTTATAGATATATTAGATATCCAAAAAGAATTACATGGCCATGCTCAAGAGCCATGGCATCAGAGAGGCAAAACCACACCAACACCATACAGTTCATTGGTCAGTACAACAATACAACCATAGATGGTCAAACAAGGGCGGCTATCCTCGACACATAGATTGAACCTAAAAATTTCGAGGCCCATAGTCCCCTCACCGAGATGCTTTGTGAGGTGCCTCCAACGAGAAACCACTTCCACCAATCATCCGTTGCCTCGATTAGCATTCCAAAAAATTTGAAGGAAGCATAGCAACTCCTCGAACCACAAATCCACCCAAGAACCGAACAACATGCAAGCTATTCTTGGTGAGCCAAACACCAACCCAAGAGACAAACATTGTTGCGCCAGTCAGTGCCACCAAAAGAAGGGCGTTTGCCAATTGCCCCGCTCTTGTCGATTGATGCAACTGAACCAGCACCTGAAATTGGCTGTCCAGCTTCCCCCCCAAGGAGGGGTGGGAGGGTAGCCTCTCCCAGGAAGCAAAAAATAAGGAGGAGGCACGGGGTATGTAAAACGAACAAGGGCGGAACTTCAAGAAACTCGCACCTGAAGTTTGCCTAGTCCCTCAGAATCTCATCCTTTCCCCTCCGCTATGAGATGCCCAACTCGACATGACCCCCAGCCGCCTTGTTGCAGACTCACTTTGGAGGCCTCCGTTCATGCTCATCTCACAGGCCGTAGCTACAAAGCACATCCGCTCCTCACAGCCCTACCTTAGTATTAAAAAAGAAAAACATTTGAGTTTTTTAATTTTTTTAAGGGAGCCTCCTAAACCTACTCCCATTTTTTTAAAAAAGGGAGCCTCCTAAAGGATCTGCGCCGGCGCAGATCCTTTTAGGAGGCTCCCTTTTTCAAAAAAAAAACTCAATGTTTTTGTAATGTTAATAAAATGTGAAAGGGGAGTACCCATGTCTTTCAAGTGGGTATCTTAGCAGATACCGTTTGGAAAATGTAAATGAAAGGCAAAGGTGCATAAAAGACAAAGCGAAAGGGAAATATCGTGGGCAAGCTACGAGCTGAAGACGACAAGTGGTGAATGCATTAGGTTGGAACAATGATGTTTTTTTTATATGCAGTCTGTCATGTGCTCGACATAGAGTCTGTTGCGGTAGTGAACCGGCTCAAGCCAATGATTACAATCTCGTTTTGACGTCTTCAGTTCGAAGAGCGGTGCTTTCATGGGCATTTTTGTCTCATGCAACTGAAGGAATATGGTGATATTTTGTGTGAGTAGGTGCCAACAATTTTGGATTATGGTGAGATTTCGTGTGAGTAGGTGCCAACAATTTTGGATTCAATTGTTTTGATGATGCTATTTGGAGAACTAAAGGGAAAGGACTAGAGTGGGGTAAAAAAGGGGGAGGAAGGCCCATAGAGGAGAGAGAAAAAGAGAGATTGTTTGGGGAACTTTTTTGTTCGCTTTGCTGGCAGTTAGTTCTTTTTTTGAGGCAAAAAATTTTCTTGCGTACGCAAGGAAGAAAGTTGGAGCGAGACGATGGATCCGATGCCAGAGAGGTAAGACAGTTTGGCAAATAGATGAGCGTAAGATGGGGGCTGAGAGGGAGTTAAGGAAATGGGATGCTACGGGGCCATCATTGCTTTTCTCTCTCTCTCTCTCTCTCTCTCTCTCTCTCTCTCTCTCTCTTATTGTCTCACTCGCCAGTAAGGAGTAGCAGGACCATGCCGAGCACAAGGAGCACATATTGAACAAGGGATGAGAATACAAATTGAGTCCCTTGAGTTGTGGTGGGGATGTGTGGTAGATATTGCACAAAGTCTCTCTCTCTCTCTCTCTCTCTCTCTCTCTCTCTATCTATCTACGTCTTTGTGGGAATTGTCCGTTTGTTGGGTTATTAAAGCACTATTGATCGTAGCAGGGCCATTCAGCTAAGGCAGGGGACAAAGCCAGGTTGGGGAGGGCTTGATGCGGCAATAGACAGGTTGCACAAAGCATGAAAAAAAGGGGAGGTGATGGTTTTGCTCAGTGTGGCTTGCAAGGGCAAAGATAGAGGAAAAGACAAAGGGAAATGTGAGGTGGGGAGGGAGCACAGTTGTGCAGTGCCAGGCAAGAGCATGCCTCTAATGGCGACATGCGCAAGGAGTTCAATCTTTGATGCGTGTAAACTATGGTCTGTGCAATGGTGCTTTGCAAAACATGAAAATTGTGGTGGTGTCTCCTAGTACCATGGAGGGCATCCAAAAGGAGTACGTCTCTAGTTTTTCGCTTCGATATCATGTGTGTGTGTGTAATGGCACAAGCAGTGCCAGCATGTGGTAAATGAACGTAGATCAAGAGGAGCTGGACAAGGTGGGTGGGTCTGAGCATGGCAAGGTGGACGGCGAGGGACGAAGACGTAGGTGAAAAGGCATGGAGGGGGAGGAGTAGCTGCGTACAGGGGGGCACTCAAAAGGTTTTTTCTTTTTTTTATCTCCCTCAAAAGGTCTACATGTGCACGTTGACACACACCCTTTGAAGAAGATTTTTTTTTTAACTACAAAAGAAGGTCTACGTGCGCACGTCGACACACACCCTTTGAAGAAGATTCTTTTTATACTAAAGAAGAAGAAGAAGAAGAAGGAGAGAGAGAGAGAGAGAGAGAGAGAGAGAGAGAGAGAGAGAGAGAGAGAGAGCGCAGGACTAGAAAAATACATTTTCCCTAACCGGTGTAAATAAGGACAAACTTGAATTTCTATCGATTTTTAGGTTAAAATTTGAAGCTTTTGCCAGTAATTACACTAAAACTTGTGTAAATTTTCCTGGTTTTAATAAAGGCAAGCTCCTCCCCATTTTTTCTTTGAGAGCAATTGCCTACACCGCACCACATAGGACAAGATGGGCCCATGCCATATAAACATTCGCTCGGATTTTTGTTTGCTCGGATTTTGTCGCTCAATGTATAGTAAGACTCAGTGCAAGCCATTCTCATGCTTTCATTGACAAATTCAAAACGCTATTAACAACAATCCTAGCAGTAATTGATTCTCCTTTTTTTAATTTTCTAAAAATTGTTAGCACATACTTATGCTTTCATCGGAAAATCCAAAACATTACTGCATGTTTAGCATGTGCTTCAAGTCTTCACCTGGGTTGTTCTACATATTTTGTACCAATAGTTCTCCACCCAACCATAGAGGGAATGGTAAGGCATTAATTACAACATCAAGACTATACAGTGGTGGCTTGGCTATTCTCACTAGCCCGATCGTTCCCAAGATCACCTCCAAGGGCATCAGAACCCCCTAAACCCTGTCTTGTTAGAACTTTGCAACCAAACTGACAATGTGGTTGAGCGATCTCAAAGCCAATCCACCTGACTGGCCACATAGACTCCGAAGTGGCTACTATCTCTTGATTTCTGTTATCGCCACTATCATTTTCAAGCACATTTTTGAAGGTCAAACAACCAATGGGGAAGAAAACTTTCATCTCGATAAAATTCTTGCTTCCGACTTTTGTTGCAGACGACCGGCCCACTATATTTTGGATTGTGCTTCTTGAGAAAGGGGCACTGAAGGTAGCTTTCATCAGCTTCTTGTCCAGAAGAAGCGCCACCTAACGCGAGACAGACACACAAACACGTGCACACAGTGATTAATGCAAATCGCTCATCAAACGCTTACGGGTATGTTTCTCTGTCGTTCTTCCTCCCTGTGTGCGCGAGCTCGTTTCTAGCGATCTTGTTTCATGGCTCGCCTTGTTCTTGTTATGATTGTCGGTTGTGCATGCATGTTGCGCAGGATTAGGGTACCTCGGTGGTGTTTGTTATGATTGGAGCTCTTTGAGACAGCCAGCCGAGTGATGGGAAACTGCTGCAGTGATGGGCGTCTTGACAGCAACAAAACTTCGGCCCTTCCAAGCTATGTCGCATCAAATGGTAGACCAGGTGTGTCTGCTTGTGAAAATTGCTCTCTTTAAACTTCAATGGATGAAAAGTTTCAAGCAAAGAAGCTTTTGAATGGTTAGTAGATTGTTTGGATTACTCCACTTCAAGCAAGGCATGTTAGAGATTGCAGTTTGGCCTGCTGTTTTTCCGAATTGGAGTTAGGTTATAGTTAATTATTGGTATAGTTTCACAAGTAGTATGAAGGGTACAGAGTTTGCAGATGTAAGAAGGTCTTATAAGACGTGGCCTTCTCAAGAGCTTTGGAATGTGTTGGGCTGATAGATCAATGACATAAATTGCAGCACTAATTAAATGGATTTGCTGTATCGACAATGAAATGATTTCACAAAAGGCTTTTGCACAATGCAGAGTCTAGGTATGGATCATTAGTGTAGAGAGGGAGACTTTTGGGTACGCAGTGCTGTCGTGTATAGTGCAGGTTCTTGGCATTGTTACTTGCAAAATGGAAGTATGGAAGAACACTTTGACGATGATGGGGAAAGAATTTATCATGCAAAGCCTAACTGTGTTCTTTACATTTAGCATATTATGTGGAGGAGGCAATAAGTTTACTTGAAGTATATTGCTTTCATTTGGGATAAATTCAGTATTGAAATGCGCAACCACCATGTCGAGGTAGGCGTATGGCCTTATAATGCTGTTAACGTGACCTTGAATTCTGAGTCAGGTGCTGCTGCTGCCCACAAAGTCGATGCAACATATAGCAATGCTCCCGCAAATACGGCACAACCCATTCAAGCTCCTTGTTTATCCATGGAGCAGTTGAAGGAAGCCACAGAGAACTTTGGGCCCAAAGCTTTGATTGGAGAGGGCTCATATGGCCGCGTGTACTATGCAACTCTTGATGGAAAGGCTGCAGCAATCAAGAAGCTTGACACTACTAATCAGCAAGAGTCAAATGAGGAGTTTCTATCTCAGGTAGGATGGCCTTGATTTATTCTCTCAGGGATGAGCCTATAGCTGGTTAAGAGAGGTTCAATATCCGATTCTCAAAATTGCAGGTATCCATGGTTTCAAGGTTAAAACATGACAATTTGGTCGAGTTTGTTGGCTACTGTGTTGATGGAAATTTGCGAATCCTAGCTTATGAATTTGCAACAATGGGTTCTCTTCATGATGTCCTTCATGGTAATGAGGGTGCTCAAGTTCTTGCACAGCTGTCAATTCAAAAATTGCTTTCTTGCAGCTAGCAATTGTGTCTTTTTGTGCTGTAGGACGTAAAGGCGTTCAAGGTGCTCAGCCTGGGCCAGTCCTCGATTGGATGCAGAGGGTGAAAATAGCTGTTGGTGCTGCTAGAGGGTTGGAATATCTCCATGAGAAGGTGCAGCCACCTGTTATTCACCGTGACATTCGGTCAAGTAATGTCCTCCTTTTTGACGACTTTACAGCAAAAGTTGCAGATTTCAATCTTTCAAACCAAGCCCCAGATATGGCTGCTCGTTTGCACTCTACCCGAGTCCTGGGGACCTTTGGTTATCATGCTCCTGAGTATGCCCTGGGCCTTTCTGCTTTCATTTAGTTAATTGCTTGCATGTCTTGCAGCCATCCCTCTACCCCTATATTGCTTTAATTTATCTTAAATGGGTTCAATTTATCTTAAATGAGTTCAATATATCTTAATGGATATCTTGCTTTTTTAGGTATGCAATGACTGGACAGCTCACCCAGAAAAGTGATGTGTATAGCTTTGGGGTTGTATTACTTGAATTGCTCACTGGAAGAAAGCCTGTGGACCACACCATGCCCCGTGGTCAACAAAGTCTGGTCACATGGGTAAGGGTTTCTCTAATTTGCCAATGTGCATTTGAATCCTTAATAGCCTTCTAACCATTGTGGCTTTGCTTATGTTAGGCGACTCCCCGACTGAGTGAAGACAAAGTGAAGCAGTGTGTAGATCCAAAGCTGAAGGGAGAGTATCCTATGAAGGGAGTTGCAAAGGTATGCCTTCCTGCTTGTATCTTGAAATTAATGTTGCCTGTGGCAGTTTGGTGCAGGCAAGTCGTTTTATTTTTTGACGGTGGATGTGAAGCTTGGAGTGTGCTAAAACTAGAATTGGTGTTAATTATTACTAAATGAGTGAGTTGCAACACACATTTTTGGCTTTTCAAAAACAATCCTTAGTGAAGAAGAGAGTTAGGCGTAGGTTTGAATATTCGATCATTTCAATACTTATAGATCTAACTTTGCATGTGAAGCCTTGAAACCTTATTTGTTTCTTAGTTAAATGGGTCCCTTCATTTCATGACCTTACATGACTTCCTTTTGGCATGTTAAAAACTCTCTTAGAGGAGAAGCAAAGAAGCATACAAATTTTTGAATGCCTTTTTTTCAGTTTTTAAATGGATCCCTTCATTTAAGGGCCACATGATGTCTTTTCAACTTTTTGTTTTAGAACACCGTTTTTTTAATTTGTAAATGGTCCCTAAATTTTAAGGACCCGATGTCTTCCTTTTCAACCTTTTGTTTTAAAATACCATCATGAGCCTCCTCCTTGTTCATCTTTATGTTTTAGAATGCCAACGTGAGTCTTCGCCTTGTTGGTTGTGGAGTTCTGTTCTCTATGATATGGAGGTTAGCTTTTGAATTAGTTTCTCTATTCTAGTTTGTAGGGGAATATCTAGGAGTAAAGTGTCAGTTCAACAACCATCTAAATTGTTGGCGTTTTAAAACAGGCCATAGTGAAGAAGGGAGATAGGCAAACATCTAAATATTTTATTATGTTTTGTAGTTCCTGGATACCTACATTTGCATGTGAAACGTTTGGCTTTCATTTGTAAATGGGTCCCTTCATTTAAGATCTGCATACGACTTCCTTTTCAATACTTGGTTTTAGATTGCCAATGTGACCCTTATTCTGCTCATCTCTTTTGTCTTGAGTCATCTTTAAGTAACTGTTATTTTCAACCAATATTGCTAGCAAATAGAATAAATATTTAGTCTTACATCCTTACCTGCTTTGTGTTGTTTGTCTGGTTGTGTTTTGATTGTGCGTCCTGTACGAGTGTTTAGTTCCTCTCAAGTTCAGACTTTTTGAACCCTATATTATCTAAATGTTTGGGGATACCTTGGGGGTTTGGACTTTTATCTTATGCACCTACTGGATGACTTGACCACTGTGATACAATTTCTCTTTGTATGCTCGTGTGTGTGTGTGAGCATATATAGTTCTCACTATTGGGCACTGACGATGTTATTGGGGACGATGTAGTATTTAGTCAATACTATGCATGATGGAGCTGATGGTTACATTTTTCTTACGAGTCTATACCTCGCGCTTTCTTTTAGTAGTGAATTTGGGCTTATCCTGGATTCATCTTGATATATAACTGTTATTGTTGACGACTTGACAAAGGAGGTGGTCGAGTTATCATGCTCTTTTCTTTAGTATGCTGACTTGCTTGTGAATGTGCAATTGTTTTTTTATGTGGGGAAAGTTGACAACTTTGATGCATGACGACGTTTTCCCCGCCGTGCAGATGGCAGCAGTGGCAGCCCTTTGTGTGCAGTATGAAGCTGAGTTTCGCCCCAACATGAGTATCGTTGTGAAAGCGTTGCAACCGTTGCTGACTCTCAAACCAAATCCAATGCTAGTTGATCCGCAGACTTGACGTGGAAGTTCATCTCTTTGTTAAGTTTAAGGTCGTGGAGTGTCATGCTCATGTACCATTATTAGTCTTTAGGGACTGTAGAATTGCATACAGGGACCAGCCTTGAATTGCAAGGCGGGTTTCTTTGAGTGGATTCATATTCATAGGTCTCTTTTATATTTTTTTGGGGTCGAGGAGAGGTGGACTGAGTGCATGTCGTGCTTGCAAGACATGTTTGTATACTTGTTATTCCTCATATGATGTATAGGCTGTTGTGTGCCACTTTCTTTTGTGGTGCTGGTTATTGTGACCTTGATTTGGTTAGTGTTTGTAATAGTAAAGGCTGGGAGGTGGTTATATTCTCTTTCATGTGCTATATGATAATGAGGAAAAAGTGCATCATTTGACCCCTCTCGCACATGCAACATTTTTTGGCACATGGCGAACGAGTAACTCGAAAAGTTTTTTATTTCTCACATATACAAATCGTGGTGCCCTTTCTCGCCAACAATAGCTCGCTATTCTTTTTTAATCAAAGATGTCCTACCTAATCTTCACATGGCTATAAGGGGTCTTTGTAACTTTGTAATGATCATGTCAGTCATCCAATGATTTAAGAACTATTAACAAAAAGTGCTCCAACAGGGTTTCTTTTTGGCCTACATTAGGCTTTCGCAAAGCATAGAACTCTCTGAGAGTAGTTGTGGACTAATGATGGCAATTTTTTCTTCCTTGTTTTCAAAGAGGGGCTTACGTATATGTAAGCCGTTGTGAGAGAGTTGACATTTGCTTTCCTATTTTTATGAAGATGAACACTGAACAATGGGTCAATACATGCACTCTCTCATCCTCTAATGTAGGCCATTGTGACTTTTTCACCTTATTTTGTGCGTGTGCCAGTTGCATTGTTGTCATAGCTTGCATGAATTTTTGAAGCGTTTGTTACTTAAAGATCATTGACGGTTAATTGTGTTGGTCGCCTTCATGCTATGTATGGATGCCAAACGTTCATAAGGACACAACATTTACTGAAGGATTTCATACTAGCAATTGTTTTAGACATTGTCAATCTGTCAGGGTAAAGCACCTTGTACGAAACCTTGTTCCTTGGATTTGAACCAATATACAAAGTGATTGCAGAATTTTGGGGGTGGTTGAGTGTACTAGGATTTTGCAACCCCTTGTATCTTAAAAGACTTTAAGAACTCATTAGCCTTCTTAGCATGTTTGAAGGTTGTGTGCACTAATCCCAATTTGGGTGGGACCTTTTTATTTGCAACTACAATTGTAGGTTAGTTTTATATTGAGCAACATTGCTAAAGTAAAACATACATATAAGGGTCATGATCTACTTTGCTTGGCCTCACGTAAAGGCATGGCACGACAATTTTTTTGGTGACGGACATTGCCCGAGGAATTCATTATTTGTTGTCAGACCTCCGCACATAGAGATATGATATAGCTGAACACCCTTCTATGTGTATGCAAGCTCAAGGTCCAAATAACTTGCACAACCCCTTGAGTCATCCATGGAGGACCGTGTAGTACACAAATCCGTAGAATGCATAATAGTAAAAAATAGAGACATGGACAATAAGTTGAGAGGGAAACCATGCTCATGAACATACCATGTACAATGTACCATGACCAAGCTAGAAGCATAATCCCAATCCGTGAGCAAGCCTTCACATGTCTTTATTATGACTCAAAAAATGAAACAAACATAATGATCTCATGTAAGCACATCCTATGTGTGAACAACAATCTCTCATTGTCAAGTCTTTAGATTTTCACGAAAAATGAGTATGGAGGCCAAGGTGGAAGTTGGTTGAAGAAACCATGCCCATTGAGAGAGAAGCTAGCAAAAAACCCTAATGCAGTAGCAATATGGAAAGGCACAAAAGGAAACTTGTTGTTTTAACTGCAATGAGTTTGGGCACACCAAGGTTGAGTGTCCAAGAATAGTGTCAGAGGGGAATTAACAAATTCATACTATATAAAGCTTGCCACTTTGTTCCACAGCTCAAGGAGGTAACCATGGAAAAATGTGATAGCTCTCACGTCTCAGATGTAACACAATCTATGTGACAGCTTCCCATGGTGGGACACCCCATGAACTAGTTAGGTTGTTTGGCACCATTTCTGGTCATAGAGTCACATTTCTCATTGATTGTAGGGAAACACACTTTTTGGACTACTCATTAGTCAAAAAATTGAAATGGCGAGACTCCTAGTGATCATGAGTACACCAACGAATAGCTACGACAAAAAAATGTGGAAAATTATTGTTTTATAAGTGCTACTGCCATGTAGGAGCATCAAGTTAGTCTTGAATTCCACCATCATTGGGATAAACATAAACCTAGGTAGAGAGTGGTTGTTTAGCCTAAGTCCCTCCTTATCATCACTATTTACACAATTAAGTACCAAGAAAAAGTCATTATACTGCAGGATGTATTGTCCCTACAATCCCACTAATTTCCTCGATTGACTATGTAATACGTTCAATAGAGGCGATGTTCATAAGGTACATGTTTGTTATCACATCTCTAATCAAGTTTTTCATATAAAACTTCTTTACATAATATTTTACAAAGGGTAAAAATCAACAAAACCCACTTTTTGAGAACCCTTTTTGGTTTGCACGTGAATTAAACAAGAAACAATTCAAGGAAAGAGAGAGAAAGTATGAAACTACTTTTAAGACTTGTTTCATGAATTTTGGGATGTGTTTTCTGATGATTTGCTAAATTGTTTGCCACTATCTCGTGAGTTGGACCATAGTATTGAGGTGCTACCACGGTCTGTGCAAAGAAGCAAGCCCACTTATCATTTGAGCCACTCCAAAAGCACAAAAAAGGTGGTAAAATTTTCCCACCAAGGATGACTCCAATTTTAATGTCGTATTGAAGGCTCCACCAAACCCTCAACTAGCTATGTGGTGAACAAAGTTGATGGCCATCCTCAACTTCAGGTTGTTGCACATGCACATGTTGTGGTAAGTCAATTGTTAATTTTTTGCATTGTTCTAATAGAAGTAATGTTAGTATATGGTAAGCCTAGGAGGTCCCAAAAAAGGCCAAGAATGTGAGTTTCATCATGAGAAATTAATAAAGGAGCCTTGATTGTACATGGCTATCATCCGTAAACTCCTAGATATGGTAGGAGAATTATCTTCAACTAACAAGTAGTTTTGTGAAAGCACTCGACTAATCAGGTCCACCCATCCGTAGGCATAGTTCCGATTGGATACTAGTCTCCCACTAATTACTAACACACTCTTTTACATACCTCTTGAATGTGAGAAAAAAGGCATCACTTATAGATCCTAAGAATGTTGAGACTTAAGTCTAGTTGTAATATGGTTTTTTTTCCCATCATAACCTTTCAATTATCAACTTGTCTTGTGGTGTAGGACCCTCACATCCATGACCGTCAAAGGTATAGGCCTCCCTCATTTTTGTTGCTCATACTATTGCTTCTTTGAATTGGAGGAATGTGTCATCAATGGAGCCTAAGAACAAAAGAGGGCATAAATATCAAAATTTCCCCAGCCGCCAAGCTCTGGGGGCCTTACATGGACATTCAAAATTCACTATTCGGGCCACATTATATATATCAAGGGAATATGGATTGACCTTGAGAAAATTGGGCCATATTATATAAACCAAGGGAATATGGATTGACCATGAGAAAGTTGACACTATTCTCAGATGGCCAGCATCAAAAAAATGTGAAGAATTGTGGATTTTTCTTACCATGCAAGATTTTTATTGCCCCCTTGGACTGACGAGTTGAGGTCAAAGTTAAACAATAATAGTTGAGGAAAGTCCCAATAGAAACTTTGTGAACAACTCAGAGTGGCAATTGCTTTGGTGCCAGTTTTTGAGTATTGTAGACGCAATGAGCCATTCATCCTAGACATAGTGGTGTTAAAGTTTAGGCATCTCAAGTGAACTACCCAATGTGATCCCACTTCAGGCCTCTTCTTTGGCACCCACACCCACTTCGTCTTAGGTGGTTGAAATTTCTTCCCTTGTTTGGGTTGTGGAAATGGTTTTGGTTATTTGCATGTACTCTACTTGTTGTTTTGTTCCTTGGGCACCCAAATCTGATTAGGGTTTGCTTGTAGTTGAGTCTTTGGTAACTAATATTTCTTTGTTCCTTGCATGCTTCAGCTATGAGGATACATCTTGTGCTGCATAGCTAACATAGGTGTTGTGCTTGGACATTATCTTGTTGACTTTGAAGCCCATAAATCTGCTTTCCATTCCTCTTTACTATAAGGAAATGGTACTTTTCACTGTCCACCTTTGATTGTCAGTTCTACAACTTTTGTGTCCAATTTTGGATAGCTTGTATATCCTCATCCAATGGAACTCTGCGTACCATATTTGCATTCATGTGTTTGTCCGAAATGTAGATAAACTTGTGTGGGTAGGAAAATTCGTGCACAAAGATATTCAGGTCGATCACTCCCAAGGTTGGAGTAAACTCTTTATGGCACACCTTCACTTTACCTTTGCAATACTCCAAAGGTTGTGTTATTGCCTTTTTATAAGTTGAATAACTTATTGCGTTTATTATAGAACATGTATCCGCTGATGATCTTTCAAGGTCACTGTTATGCTGATGTCAAGTCTGTCCAGTCATTCATCATCCATCTCTATTTCTTCCTCTGCTAAGGCCTGAGCAAAATGTAGAACTTGAACTTGAAGCATGTTGATCGGAAGGACTTTTGGAACTTGTCACATTGCGGCTTTTCTCTTTATAACTCAAATACAAGCTTCCTCCAGAGCTTCTTCAATGATCTATTGTCTCTTGATCTTGCATTCTTTTACTGCATGCATTCTTTCTAAGAGATCATGTTAGTGACATGTTATACTTTCACAAACAACATCCACTAACTCCTATTTTCTATTATTTCTCCATCTAATGTGGTGAGTTTAATCGCCCCATTTGGTGAAATTCTCTTGATCACAAATGGACCGTGTCCCTTTTTCTTGAACTTAGGGATGTGTTGTTTCAAGGAATAGACCAATACAAGATCCTCTTGTTTGAAGATTTTTGTCATGAGGTGTTCATGCATTTGCATGTGCAGTATCAGGCATGTGAGTGTTATGCAATTCTTTTTCATCGCAATCGTATATGCGCCTGCACTATAGCTTCTTCAAGTGTCTTGGAGTCCTGGGTTTGAACGTGCTTCTTAAGCTCTAGTTCCAACCCACAAATTAACCCATGCACTTATTGACTGGTTTCAATACCCTCTAGGTTGAGAATCACGTCATGATAGTGCGAGATATACTCCAACGGTGTCTTATGCTGACCCATAGAGCACTTGTCCCATGCAGACCAAGTGAAATAAAGTTGTGGGTGGAGCTAGGATCAAACAGTATGAAAGCATCATGCTCTCTTACTTTTCTCCAAGCATAAGAGAGTGGTGCTCCTTTGCAATGGCCTTCCTCTTTTAGAGCTTCCACCATGGTGGCTCTAGGAGGGTCATTACATTCAATTCTCTTTGGACATGCCCAAAAAACATGTCCTTGCTCCTTGCACTTGAAACACTTATTATCTTTACAATAACGGTCAACCTCTTCATCCTTCACCTTTGCTTTATTAATGTTGTTGTTGTTAGCCTTGGGAGAATTTTTTGTCGTATTGCTCTTTCCTTTTGGCTCAACTCCTTCCTTAGCTTCTTTTGGCTTTGAGCCTTTCTTACATCCTTGTTGGAAATGAATCCTCGAGGTGACAATAGTGGATGTATGAATGTGGGAAAGTTTTAGGTCTTTGTGAGCTGACATACCCACTAATCTCCTCAGATAGGTTAGCACAAAATCGTTGCTCTTGTTCAACAAAGTCTATCTTCTTGTAGATAGCAGGGAATACTCTTGTGAGTCACAACAAGTTGAGTCAAACACAACAGATATGGAGTCCTTTTGATATGCTCATGCTAAAGATGACATGGTTATGGATGTGGGGGAGATATTTCAAGAGTCAGAGTCGACACATCATGGTGATGATGCATTTGATGAAAATAGCATTGAGGTGGCTATGTTAGCCAAGATCAGACGGTTGTCGTTAGCATTTAGGAGGCTCATGTATGATCTTCTAGTGCCGAGACCCAACCTAGTAGCTGTAGTGGAAGGATTTGCACTTGAGATTGTCAATCGTGTGATGACTGACACTGGCATGATCCAAATCAATAAAGTGTCAAAGCCAGTATCAGTTTTTATGGGGAAAAGAGCCAGTCGGACTAACTGTGATAATCATTTCAAGGACATGGAGAGTATTAGCCAATGCATGTATGCCACATCATTGACCGTGCACAGAACTCTAAGAACGATAAGTAGTGGAGCTTTTATGACGCAAACGCGTATAACAGTAAGGCGAGTATGCATTTTTTCTCATAAGTCTCCTACGCGACAGTTGCCTACTGTTACACATTCACCATTGCCAAGCTTTGAAGTTTCTTCACTACAACCACAAACTTCTTCATCCGACGCATCTATCGATTGTTGTCTGTCTTTACTGGCCATACGTGGATACGGATTTGAATGTTCAAGTAATTCTTCTTCTTCTACCGATTCATCGTCTTCACAATATATGGGTAGGAAGAAAATGTTGGAGAAGATGAGATGCAGGAAACCATAAAGGAAACCTCAGCACTTATTGTCGCGACTAAAGCTTCTCTACCACTTATTCCCCATAGTAAGATACATAGGTATGTGTTTACCGAGCAAGCACAGGTGTTTCTACGACTATGGGATTTCCATGTGGTAGTGCAAGCCACAAAATTGAGTTTGACACGGCTATAATCAGTCAGGTTCTTGATTCCTTCAATGTTGATGAAGGGAGCGCTGTAGTGTATGGTAGAAAAGTGTCAACAACTCCAGACGACATTGCTTATGCTTTCAAGATGCCAAATGAATCGAAGCCGACCATTGCAACTGCAGAACAGATAAGTGTAGCTCTTAAGGAAGATGACGCAGCCAAGAACAAACGCGAGGCCAGTGCACAAGGGGTTCCAGTAGTAGCAGGTCTGGACGTCCCCTTTGCCTAACCCTTTGTGGTTGAAGCTGTGAGTCTAAAAAATAATCCCACATTTGTCCAAAAATTGTTTGCTATGTTGCTTGCAAAGAGACTAGATGCCATTGCTTTGATCAACTTATCAGATTCTGTCTCATAATGTGCTTCAACAGACTTCCAAGTTAAAATCTTAGACTGTTTTTAAAGCCTGGTATGTCTGGCAGTTTCTTTACTAGGCAACTTCTCCTGATGCTCATGACCAGGTACGGATGGCTTGGAGTAAAAAACCCATCCCAACAACTAACAATGTTGACTTATCTTTAAATGAAGAAGCCCCAGATACTCAGTCGGCTCACACTGAATAGAAGAGAAAGGCCACACAAGTGGAAGCTGGTAGCTCAAAGAAAACAAAGACTACATTGGCCAAGAGCAACGCTTTCTTGAAGCAATCAGAAAGTCAGATTAAGCCTTTGCCTACTTCAAAATTTTTGGCTGGCCAGACTACATCAGCTCAGACTTCAACAACATCTAAAGAACAAGCTCTAACACAGATCACTATTGGAACCAGTCAGCAAGCAGAGCAAAATCTAGCAAACACCATTGCTGAAAAAGACCAGCCAAAGAGAACCAGTGTTGAGAAATTGGCAGTCCATACTGATAAGGGAAAAGGTCCCGCACGTACTAGTCCAACTAGTAAAGTTCCTATCCCTTTCAATAAATTGGCTTTAACCTTAACCAAAAAGGACAGATTACAACAGCTACAGAGTCACCCTTTCACAGGATGATTAGTCCTGCACAAACCTGACTTTACCACATTACCATATATGGCTCCTGTTATAGTTTACGAGCCAGTTGCCTTTGATCCAATGACAATCATGGATGGTTGCTCAGTGCTTATCCAGTCATCCTGAAATACGATTGTCAATGCTTTGGGAAAAATGATGGATGCCTCAATGTCTACTCATGAAGTGACCAAGTTAAAAGAAAAACTAAGGAACAAAGCAGCAAGTCAAGAAGTTGAAACAGGATATAGGGGCACAATCCTTGCGGCATAGTGTTCTTGAAAATCCATCAACCAGGACAATTCAGACATTGAAAAGTAAACTGTTAAAGCTTGATTTTGAGATGAGGCAGTTAAATGAAGAAAAGGTAGAAGCTGAGAGAGCTACTGACAAATTTGAGACTATGCTGAGGATAAAGAGAGTTGATTTCAACACATTGTTGACTATCCACACTGCATTAAAATCTTCTTTAGCAGAAAGATACATATACAATAAATTGGCTGATATTATGAATCCAGAAGGCAACGCCATTTTTAATATGGATAATCTGAAGGCACTCATGGAAACAATGTAGAGTGATTTGCAGGACAAGCTTTTTGAATATAACAGTTCCTTGGCAAAAGCTATTTTGAACTACATTGATAAGAAGAATAACCTTGATGCGGATTCTAATAAAGCAGAAGAGAAGGATGAATAGAGGGAGGACAAACCAGCATATAAACATGATGATAACAATGACACTCCTCCATCTCCACCTTCAGGATCTAGTGCTGATGGATCAGCTGCCCACAGGGGATAGTCAGCCCAAGACAAACCAGCCAGACCAGTACAAGGATCAGTAGTCGGGAGATAAGGGGGCTACTGACCAGAAACTAGGTAACACTGAAGACTCCCCAGTACACCAGTCACAACACAATTCAAATGTGAAAGGAAAAGCTAAAGCTATGACTGATACTTTGAAGGGTGATGAGCAACACTCATTACAACTCATCACACTGAACAAGAGGCTAAGGAATTAACAAGCTCCTATTACTAGGATGTATCTGGAGGATGATGTTCTTCTTTCTCATCTAGAACGTTTTCAAAGACTATATGTCGGCGCCAGAGAAATGATCCTGGATTGGAAATCAGCCACTTTTCATGATCAGGACTTGTGCCAATTACCTGAGCATCCTAGCAGAATTCAGCTGCTAGAGAGAGTACCTGAATGGGCACTAACCTCTGATAATAAGCTGGTCAATCCACACTGGCAGTGACAGTCTACTGCAGACTATCATTCCCTAGCCAGCTACATGTAAATGTATGACGGAGGCCAGGAATCAACTGAAAGAAGGTCTACTACAAATGCAAATTGCTAGAGGAGTCTTAGACGAGAGAGTGCAGGCTATCATTGAAGATCATGCTTCTAGCAGCAAAGGACCTCGGGTTCAAATGACAGTAGGAAAACAAGCAACTGCTCTCTGAAGACTTTTTCAGCTGGTTCTAGTCACCAGGAAGATGATGCAGTAGGAGAATCAAGCTGTTCTCAACTTTCTAGAGTTTGTACCTGATTCTTCAGTTCTCCTGTATGCATTGCCTGCTAGAGAGGCTGAGCTGCCTAGGTTTTTCCCAGCTTTGTATCCTCAACATCTAGAACCAGTGGACAGGCTCACATACTTAATTCATAACGATATTTAAGCGTGCAAAGCACTATATTCTGGAGCGAAAAGGAGGGGAGGTACGGTGGGGATAGGCTATGGAGAGGTGAGGGTGGGCTATAGGGTACCAAACGCGTTTCGCTCCTTTGAGGAGCTCATCAGTGGTAGTAGTAGGGAGGATTATGAATAGGAAATAAGGGGAGAAGAGGATGCTCTTTATATAAGAGAGAGAGAGGGGGGGGGGGGGGGGGGGGGGGATGTAAGAAGAGGTGTACTTTGCAGGGGCTTTGAGTTAGTCTACCTAACTAGAGGTAGAGAGTGGTGTAGAGTTTCCCAAGGATAAGTAGTAGGGAATCGAAATTTTAATGGGGGGAATTTTTATAGACTGTTCACTGAGGGGTCATAGGATGTGTAGAGTTGTAAATAAATAAAAGGGAGGGGGGGGGGGGGGGGGGGGGGGGGGTGTCGAGTCAAAAATAAGGGGGATGTATCTCTCAAAAGTGTATCGGTGGAGTGATATTGAGGTTGGTATGGTTAGCAAAAAGTGTTTTGGAGGGGTTAAATTTTAGGGGAACTTTAAATAGCAACAAAGGAGGGGATAGAAGGTAGGGAGAGTTTTCAGGATAACACAAAAAAGAGTGTTGAATTAGATTCCAAAAGAGTTGGTGATTCAGAACCTGGTGAATAGTGTACAAGACTGGGTGTAAGGTGCACATCCGGGGGGGGGGGGGTGTGGTGTGTGATTTGAGAGTATAAAGGAGCAAGGGGGAGTAGTTTGATTCACAAAATGGTGTTCCAGGAGTACAATTCAAAGGGGAGTAGTGTGATTCAACAAATGGTGTTCCAGGAGTACAATTCAAAGGGACAAAAATTTGGAGTGCAAGGTCAAAACAGGAAAGGGGGTTCTAATGCCGATGAGCTTTGGGCTTGGAAAATCAACGTGCAAAACGAGCGATAAGAGTTAGGGTAGGGTATAAAGAGTATCAGTTTTGTAATTTTAAGTTCAATTCTTGTTTTTGGATTTAGTTAGAAGAGTGCTTAAATTTTGGCCATTGGTCCAACATATGATGTGCTGGTCAAGATGAGCAAGGGTGGGGGAGAGGCTGCAAGCCGTATGGATAGGCTTACCAATTATTAGGGTAGGGTTTAATCTACGAGTTTCCGGTGAAAAAGGGAGTTTGAGGATGTTAGGGGGAGGATTTTTTGGAGATGGGGTTTTGGTTAGAAGAGTGGTTCGTTCCTTGTAAGTGATCAAACCAAAGACCTTGAGGAGGAATATTCTTGGGTAGCCTCTATGGAGGAGCCTTAGGAAGAAGAGGTCTCTTAAATGATAGAATCCATCGGGATTGGTTTCCCTGATAATACAGCATCTCAATTCTGTTTTGATAAAGGCTAATTTCTGCTGGAGAGGGTGCCAAGAGCTCCAAGGTATGTATTGGTAAGAGTTGAGAGGCTTTTGGTAACAATGGGAATCCAAGATACCATACAAGTTGAAGGTATGTCCCTTGTGGAAGTGGACGTCTAGGATGGTAGCTTCAAAAGTGGATATGATGGGTGAGATCAATATATGTTCTTGTAAAGGGAAAGCGTAAGAAGCGAGAGCTTCGGTAAGAGCTTTACGATTGCCCGTCCAGACTCCGAAGGCGTCATCTATGTATCTCTTGTAGTATGCTAGGTTCGGGCTAGAGATAAGGAGAGAGTGGTTTTCTAGGTGGCAGAGAAAAAGGCAAGCATAAACCACTGCGAAATTGGATCCCATTGCGGTGCCTTTAATTTGATTCCATACTTTATCTTTGAAGCAAAGATAATGGTGTCAAAGAATAAGGGTGGTAAGTGAGATGATGAATTCTATTTTTGGGGTGTCGAAGAAATTAGTAATGGTGCTTCTGAGGGCTATGAGTCCCTCAGTCATAGGGATGCTGGGGTAGAGGGAGGTCACATCGAAGGTAAAAAGGAGACAATGGGAGGGGAAGGTCTTGGAGTGGAAATTGATGATGAGGGCTAGTGAGTCTTTAAGGTGTTGTTTTTTTGAAAGGAGGACAAGATAAAGTTGGAAGTGTAGCCATTTGGAAGCATTTTCAAACAAGTATCCCCGGTAAGAGCAAATAGGACGGGCTACAAGTACGGGTTTGTGTAACTTAGGGAGAAAATGGATAGGACAAGGTTTGAAGGGTTTATGGAGTGGCATGAGGATAAAGGTGGATTCATCTAGGGTGAGGAGAGTGTATTTGAGGGTGATGGAGTGGAGTAAGGAGGCTAGGTAATTATGAGATGGTGGGGTGAGGGGTTGGTATATGGAGAGATCATTGAGTTGTCTTAGGGCTTCTTGTTCATACCCTTCCCGTGATAGAATGGTAAGGCCTAGGTTTTTATTTGCCGGTTTAATGACTATTGTGTTGTCCGTTGAAAGGGTTTTAAGGGCACGCTTGACAAATCTGGGAAATTTTGGCAGTTTTGTAGTTTGTAAGTGTATCTTTTAGATTTGTGAGGTTAAGGGATGTGATCCCCTCTAGTGTAGGATCTAAAGAGGGGGGTATCCAAGAGGGGTTAGGGGTTTTGTAAGGGGGGGGTTTGTTGGACGTAAAATATTGAAAAAACCTTTTGAGTTGTAAACTCCTTGCCAAGGAGTCGCGGGCTTTGATAATGAGTTCCACTGGGGAGTTTGGGGGACGGGGAATGTATTTAAGCCCTAGGTCTAAGCATTTCTTTTCATCGTTAGAGAGGGGACGGGCGGTGAGATTATGCACAAAGTTAGTACAAAGGTTATTGACCAAGGTAGATGAAGGGAGCTTACCGAAAATTATGAGTTCGAAGGCATGGGGATTTAAGAGTGGAAGCCAAAATTTATGTCTCTTCTTTCCTCTATTTGTGGGATGTTTCTTGAAAGGGATGGAGGGGGCTCCGTTGAAAAAGGATAAAGTAGAAGGTGGTGAGGTAGAGACCGAAGGGATAGAATGTTGAGTGTTTATCCAAATGTAAGGGAGGAGGGGGGGGCTTGCTAAAAATCAAGTGTATCCAAGATTTTGGACAAGAAGGCCCTAATCCCTCCTCCCTTTTCCTTTTCCCGCATCATTGTAGCCACGCTTGAGGTTGTTGTCATCGTGGCGACTGGTGTTGTTATTGTTGTTGTCGTTGTCATTGTGATTGTTGTAGCGGTGGTGATTGGTGTAGTGATCTTCGTTGCCTTCTTGAGGACGATTATTGTGGTTGGAAGGTTTGGCTAGTTTGTTGTAGGGGAATGGCTTAGGTTTTGTTTTAGGATTGTAGGCCGAAGGGATATTTGGTGTAAAGAGGTTATGAATGCGATTAAGGGGGCATTTTGGGTTTGTCATAGGCTTATTAGTAGAGGAGTAAGGGAAAGGTTTTTTGGAGGGCGGGGAATGGGGAGGAGAGTGGGGTGATTCGTGTTTTCTGAAGAGAGTTGAGATTGTGTGGGTCTTGGGGGTTTTGATATAGGTTTTACTGGGGGATGAGGGAGGGTGTGTAAGGTGGGAGGATGACGAGAGAGAGGTTCTAGGGGGGTGAAAGGGAGCTGTGGCCGGCGGGGCATGGTTTTTTGGTGACTTGGTGAGAGGGGTGTTGGTGGTGAAGGGTGAGGAGGTAGAGGGTTTTATGAGAGGGAGTGATTGGAAATGTTTGCGAACTTCAAGTTCTATGAGCTCTTTGATGGTTTGCTCCTTAGGGAAGTGGGTGATATATTCTTTCATGGTGGCGATGGTACGCTTTCGAGATTTGAAAGCTTCTTCTTCTTTGGTGGAGGCCAAATGGGAGTTTACTATAAGGGATTGCATTTGAGAGAGGAAGAGTTGGACCGAGGTATCTTTCCATTTGGTTAGGTATTGGAGCCAATCACTCGTGACTAAATGGGGTAAAGTAATAGAAGAGAGCTTGTTGACAAGGTCGGTGAGGCGGCTTTCTACTTCAAGGTGGTAGTTATCCACTATATTTTGGATGTTTTGCACAAGGAATTTTTGTGCTTGGATGAGGGCAAAGGTGCAATCTAGTTGATATTGGATTGTGAGGGCGGTGAATTTGGCGTTAAGTAGGGCTTGAGCCTAGGTGTCCTCTAGTTGCAGACGAGGGGGTTTCATGTTAAGGCTATTGGGGTTGGCATTGTTCTTGTGTAGTTCCATTAGGTGTGTGGTGTAGGAAGAGGCTTTGGCTAGCTTTTTGTGTAGCTTGGTAAACTCTAGAAAGGAGAGATTAATGATATCATAGAACTCCTTGGGTTTTGAAGGAGAGGGTTTGGGTAAGGGGGGGGGGGCGGGGGTTTGGAGCTCTTCGGATGGTGAAGGTTGGTAGAGGGGGGGATTCAAAGTATTAGGTGAAGAGGGTGTGGTTTTGATGGTGGAGAGGGTGATTTGAAGTTTGGATCGTGTCTTCTTTGGGGGGTTTGAGTTTGGTGGGAATGACTCCATGCCGGGGTTTGGGTCTAGTCGAATGGGTGAATCTTCTACCCTAAGATCGGCTTGGTGAGGTTTGGGGGAAAAGTCGAACGAATTCTCTGAAAGTTGCTCGAATTCATCATCCATAATATTGTAAGGGTTGAGCGTGAGGTGGTCTAGTGATAGCGTATTCTCCATGAAGCATTTATTGTTATTAGGTGGGTCGTTGACCTGCGGGACATTTACATTTACAGGGGTAGAGGGGTCGTTGAGGTTTGGTGTATGTGTGTTGTTGTTGTGATGTGTAGCCATGATGGGATTTCCGAGGGTGTCGACGGTTTGAAGTTGTGGCGTGTGCCTCGGGAGATTATCTTACTCGGAGGTAGGGGGTAAAAGAGCCTCTTTTTTAAAAAAACTTAAAACGTTAAAACCTTAAAACCGCGGGTCGTTTTCGAAGGTGAAGAGGTTGCAATGCCTGCACGAGGTATGACCATCTGGAGGCCGACGTCCTGTGTTGAAGAAGGCGAGACTTTTGGTTAGTGACGCTATGAGGAGGGTGATAAACAAAGTATTAAACCAAGGTGGGGAGGGTGAACCCCCGCTTGGAAACTTGAAAGCCTGAAAGCTTAAACACTTCGAGTAAGAGCTTGCAGACTTGCACAGCTTGAAGGCCTTTGTTGCAGTGGTGATGAAAAGTGTTGTTGCAGAGCGTGTTGTAGAGCAGGGGGTTCGAGGGACTTAACCCATGCAACAAATAGTGCTAGCGGAAACCCGACAAGTCGCCATGCAGTTATTTTAAGTTGCTTGGAAGCTTGAAAGCCTCGCAGCTGCGAGTAGCTAGGAGGTTATAGTGTTGACAGCTAGAAAACCTTCAGGTTGATGAAGCTCTTCGGGTTGATGAAACTCGTGTAGCAGCCGTGTGTTGCTGAGTAAGAGCTCGAGGGGATTATCCCGTGTGGCAGTGGTGTGTTGTAGAGTAAGAGCTGGAGGGGATTATCCCGTGCAGCCATTAGAATTGGCGGAACTCAGAGACGTCGCCATGCAGTCAGAGCGTGAAGAGCAGACTAGAATAGCCTGGGTGGTTGGCAGTAGCGCAGATCTGGGGAGAGCGAAGCGAGCAGGTAAGGAGATTGTGTAGTGGAGAGGGTGTGAAGTGTAGAGGGTTTGATAGAGATTGGCGAGCTAATTTGTGAGGTGACGAGAAGAAGGCGATTGGCAAGCTGTTCTGTAAGGTGCCGAGGACAAGGCGGAGAGGTAGGATAACGAGAAGACTCGTAACATAAGAAATCCATGTAACTATCATTTCCTGGGTGTCAAATTGTGGACAAAGAGTGGTATACAGGAGAAATCAAGACTGCAGGGATGGTGATTCCAAAAACTTAAAGGGATGTACTTACCCGCTAATGTGAAGTAAAGAGTCTCTTAAGGTTTTGAATGCAAGGGTCGTCCTCGAGTACTCGCGGCAGAGTTACGACACTTAAGGGATATTAAAGTTTGGAAAAATCAAGACTAAGCACATGGAAAGTAATGTCTAAGCTAACCAGGAAGTTGTAGAGAGGGAGCACTTCGAAGGCAACACAAAAGGAAGTTAACTACTCGGATTAACAGAGCGGGAGTTTTTCTAGGATGAAGGGTAAGGGTAAAGGCGACAAAAAAGAAAGCTGACTGTTAGGATTATCCGAGCGAAAGTTTCACCGAGGGAAAGTTTCTCAAGGGTGAAGGGCAAGGGTAAGGGTAATCCATTAAAAGGCTAAGAAGAAAACGATGGAAAGGGTTTCGGGAAGAGGCGTAAGTGCGTAGCGCTTTTATTTTTTAAAAAAACTTAATTCATAATGATATTTAAGCGTGCGAAGCACTATGTTTTGGAGCAAAAAGGAGGGGAGGTACGGTGGGGATAGGCTATGGAGAGGTGAGGGTGGGCTATAGGGTACCAAACGCGTTTCGCTCCTTTGAGGAGCTCATCAGTGGTAGTAGTAGGGAGGATTATGAATAGGAAAAAAGGGGAGAAGAGGATGCTCTTTATATAAGAGAGAGAGAGAGAGAAGGGGGGGGGGGGGGGGGATGTAAGAAGAGGTGTACTTTGTAGGGGCTTTGAGTTAGTCTACCTAACTTGAGGTAGAGAGTGGTGTAGAGTTTCCCAAGGATAAGTAGTAGGGTATTGAAATTTTAATGGGGGTAATTTTTATAGACTGTTTACCGAGGGGTCATAGGATGTGTAGAGTTGTAAAGAAATAAAAGGGAGGGGGGGGGGGGGGGGGGGGGGGGGGGGGGTGTCGAGTCAAAAATAAGGGGGATGTATCTCTCAAAAGTGTATCGGTGGAGTGATATTGAGGTTGGCATGGTTAGCAAAAAGTGTTTTGGAGGGGTTAAACTTTAGGGGAACTTTAAATAGCAACAAAGGAGGGGATAGAAGGTAGGGAGAGTTTTCAGGATAACACAAAAAAGAGTGTTGAATTAGATTCCAAAAGAGTTGGTGATTCAAAACCTGGTGAATAGTGTACAAGACTGGGTGTAAGGTGCACATCGGGGGGGGGGGGGGGGGGGGGGGGGGTGTGCTGTGTGATTTGAGAGTATAAAGGAGCAAGGGGGAGTAGTTTGATTCACAAAATGGTGTTCCAAGAGTACAATTCAAAGGGGAGTAGTGTGATTCAACAAATGGTGTTCCAGGAGTACAATTCAAAGGGACAAAAATTCGGAGTGCAAGGTCAAAAAAGGAAAGGGGGTTCTGTTGCCGATGAACTTTGGGCTTGGAAAATCAACGTGAAAAACCAGCGATAAGAGTTAGGGTAGGGTATAAAGAGTATTTGTTTTGTAATTTTAGGTTCAATTTTTGTTTTTGGATTTAGTTAGAAGAGTGCTTAAATTTTGGCCATTGGTCCAACATATGATGTGTTGGTCAAGATGAGCAAGGGTGGGGGAGAGACTGCAAGCCGTATGGATAGGCTTACCAATTATTAGGGTAGGGTTTAATCTACGAGTTTCGGGTGAAAAAGGGAGTTTGAGGATGTTAGGGGCAGGATTTTTTGGAGATGGGGTTTTGGTTAGAACAGTGGTTCGTTCCTTGTAAGTGATCAAACCAAAGACCTTGAGGAGAAATATTCTTGGGTAGCCTCTATGGAGGAGCCTTAGGAAGAAGAGGTCTCTTAAATGATAGAATCCATCGGGATTGGTTTCCCTGATAATATAGCATCTCAGTTTTGTTTTGATAAAGGCTAATTTCTGCTGGAGAGGGTGCCAAGAGCTCCAAGGTATGTATTGGTAAGAGTTGAGAGGCTTTTGGTAACAATGGGAATCCAAGATACCATACAAGTTGAAGGTATGTCCCTTGTGGAAGTGGACGTCTAGGATGGTAGCTTCAAAAGTGGATATGATGGGTGAGATCAATATATGTTCTTGTAAAGGGAAGGCGTAAGAAGCGAGAGCTTTGGTAAGAGATTTACGAGTGCCCGTCCAGACTCCGAAGGCGTCATCTATGTATCTCTTGTAGTATGCTAGGTTCGGGCTAGAGATAAGGAGAGAGTGGTTTTCTAAGTGGCAGAGAAAAAGGCAAGCATAAACCACTGCGAAATTGGATCCCATTGCGGTGCCTTTAGTTTGCTTCTATACTTTATCTTTGAAGCAAAGATAATGGTGTGAAAGAATAAGGGTGGCAAGTGAGATGACGAGTTCTGTTTTTGACGTGTCGAAAAAATTAGTAATGGTGCTTTAGAGGGCTATGAGTCCCTCAGTCATAGGGATGTTGGGGTAGAGGGAGGTCACATCGAAGGTAAAAAGGAGACAATGGGAGGGGAAGGTCTTGGAGTGGAGATTGATGATGAGGGATAGTGAGTCTTTAAGGTGTTGTTTTTGTGAAAGGAGGACAGGATAAAGTTGGAAGTGTAGCCATTTGGAAGCATTTTCAAACAAGTATCCACGGTAAGAGCAAATAGGACGGGCTACATGTACGGGTTTATGTAACTTAGGGAGAAAATGGATAGGACAGGGTTTGAAGGGTTTATGGAGTGGCATGAGGATAAAGGTGGATTCATCTAGGGTGAGGAGAGTGTATTTGAGGGTGATGGAGTGGAGTAAGGAGGCGAGGTAATTATGAGATGGTGGGGTGAGGGGTTGGTATGTGGAGAGATCCTTGAGTTGTCTTAGGGCTTCTTGTTCATACCATTCCCGTGATAGGATGGTAAGGCCTAGGTTTTTATCTGCCGGTTTAATGACTATTGTGTTGTCCGTTGAAAGGGTTTTAAGGGCACGCTTGACCAATCTGGGAAATTTTGGCAGTTTTGTAGTGTGTAAGTGTATCTTTTAGATTTGTGAGGTTAAGGGATGTGATCCCCTCTAGTGTAGGATCTAAAGAGGGGGGTATCCAAAAGGGGTTAGGGGTTTTGTAAGGGGGGGGTTTGTTGGACGTAAAATATTGAAAAAACCTTTTGAGTTGTAAACTCCTTGCCAAGGAGTCGTGGGCTTTGATAATGAGTTCCACTGGGGAGTTTGGGGGACGGGGAATGTATTTAAGCCCTAGGTCTAAGTATTTCTTTTCATCGTTAGAGAGGGGACGGGCGGTGAGATTATGCACAAAGTTAGTACAAAGGTTATTGACCAAGGTAGATGAAGGGAGCTTACCGAAAATTATGAGTTTGAAGGCATGGGGATTTAAGAGTGGAAGCCAAAATTTATGTCTCTTCTTTCCTCTATCTGTGGGATGTTTCTTGAAAAGGATGGAGGGGGCTCCGTTGAAAAAGGATAAAGTAGAAGGTGGTGAGGTAGAGACCGAAGGGATAGAGTGTTGAGTGTTTATCCAAATGTAAGGGAGGAAGGGGGGCTTGCTAAAAATCAAGTGTATCCAAGACTTTGGACAAGAAGGCTCTAATCCCTCCTCCCTTTTCCTTTTCCCACGTCATTGTAGGCACGCTTGAGGTTGTTATCATCGTGGCGACTGGTGTTGTTATTGTTGTTGTTGTTGTTGTTGTCGTTGTCATTGTGATTGTTATAGCGGTGGTGATTGGTGTAGTCGTCTTCGTTGCCTTCTTGATAACGATTATTGTGGTTGGAAGGTTTGGTTAGTTTGTTGTACGGGAATGGCTTAGGTTTTGTTTTAGGATTGTAGGCCGAAGGGATATTTGGTGTAAAGAGGTTATGAATGCGATTGAGGGGGTATTTTGGGTTTGTCATAGGCTTATTAGGAGAGGAGTAAGGGAAAGGTTTTTTGGAGGGCGGGGAATGGGGAGGAGAGTGGGGTGATTCGTGTTTTTTGAATAGAGTTGAGATTGTGTGGGTCTTGGGGGTTTTGATATAGGTTTTAGTGGGGGATGAGGGAGGGTGTGTAAGGTGGGAGGGTGACGAGAGAGAGGTTCTAGGGGGGTGAAAGGGACCTTTGGCCGGCGGGGCATTGTTTTTTTGGTGACTTGGTGAGAGGGGTGTTGGTGGTGAAGGGTGAGGAGGTAGAGGGTTTTATGAGAGGGAGTGATTGGAAATGTTTGCGAACTTCAAGTTCTATGAGCTCTTTGATGGTTTTCTCCTTAGGGAGGTGGGTGATAGATTCTTTCATGGTGGCGATGGTACGCTTTCGAGATTTGAAAGCTTCTTCTTCTTTGGTGGAGGCCAAATGGGAGTTTACTATAAGGGATTGCATTTGAGAGAGGAAGAGTTGGACCGAGGTATCTTTCCATTTGGTTAGGTATTGGAGCCAATCACTCGTGACTAAATGGGGTAAAGTAATAGAAGAGAGCTTGTTGACAAGGCCGGTGAGGCGGCTTTCTACTTCAAGGTGGTAGTTATCCACTATATTTTGGATGTTTTGCACAAGGAATTTTTGTGCTTGGATGAGGGCAAAGGTGCAATCTAGTTGATATTGGATTGTGAGGGCGGTGAATTTGGCGTTAAGTAGGGCTTGAGCCTAGGTGTCCTCTAGTTGCAGACGAGGGGGTTTCATGTTAAGGCTATTGGGGTTGGCATTGTTCTTGTGTAGTTCCATTAGGTGTGTGGTGTAGGAAGAGGCTTTGGCTAGCTTTTTGTGTAGCTTGGTAAACTCTAGAAAGGAGAGATTAATGATATCATAGAACTCCTTGGGTTTTGAAGGAGAGGGTTTGGGTAAGGCGGGGGGGGGGGGGGGGGTTGGAGCTCTTCGGATGGTGAAGGTTGGTAGAGTGGGGGATTCAAAGTATTAGGTGAAGAGGGTGTGGTTTTGATGGTGGAGAGGGTGATTTGAAGTTTGGATCGTGTCTTCTTTGGGGGGTTTGAGTATGGTGGGAAGGACTCCATGCCGGGGTTTGGGTCTAGTCGAACGGGTGAATCTTCTACCCTAAGATCCGCTTGGTGAGGTTTGGGGGAAAAGTCGAACGAATTCTCTGAAAGTTGCTCGAATTCATCATCCATATATTTGTAAGGGTTGAGCGTGAGGTGGTCTAGTGATAGCGTATTCTCCATGAAGCATTTATTGTTATTAGGTGGGTCGTTGACCGGCGGGACATTTACATTTACCGGGGTAGAGGGGTCGTTGAGGTTTGGTGTATCTGTGTTGTTGTTGTGATGTGTATCCATGATGGGATTTCCGAGGGTGTCGGCGGTTTGAAGTTGTGGCGTGTGCCTCGGGAGATTATCTTAATCGGATGTAGGGGATAAAAGAGCCTCTTTTTAAAAAAAACTTAAAACATTAAAACCTTAAAACCACGGGTCATTGTCGAAGGTGAAGAGGCTGCAATGCGTGCACGAGGTATGACCATCTAGAGGCGAACGTCCTATTTTGAAGAAGGCGAGACTTTTGGTTAGTGACGCTATGAGGAGGGTGATAAACAAAGTATTAAACCGAGGTGGGGAGGGTGAACCCCTTCTTGGAAACTTGAAAGCCTGAAAGCTTAAACACTTCGAGTAAGAGCTTGTAGACTTGCACAGCTTGAAGGCCTTCGTTGCAGTGGTGATGAAGAGTGTTGTTGCAGAGCGTGTTGCAGAGCAGGGGGTTCGAGGGACTTAACCCATGCAACAAATAGCGCTGGCGAAAACCATGCAGCAAATAGCGCTGGCGGAAACCCGACAGGTTGCCATGCAGTTATTTTAAGTTGCTTGGAAGCTTGAAAGCCTCGCAGCTGCGAGTAGCTAGGAGGTTACAGTGTTGACAGCTAGAAAACCTTCGGGTTGCTGAAGCTCTTCGGGTTGATGAAACTCGTGTAGCAACCATGTGTTGCTGAGTAAGAGCTCGAGGGGATTATCCCGTGTAGCCATTAGAATTGGAGGAACTCAGAGACGTCGCCATGCAGTCAGAGCGTGAAGAGCAGACTAGTGTAGCCTGGGTGGTTGGCAGTAGCGCAGATCTGGGGAGAGCGAAGCGATCAGGTAAGGAGAGTGTGTAGTGGAGAGGGTGTGAAGTGTAGAGGGTTTGATAGAGATTGGCGAGCTAATTTGTGAGGTGACGAGAAGAAGGCGATTGGCAAGCTGTTCTGTACGGTGCGGAGGACAAGGCGGAGAGGTAGGATAACGAGAAGACTCGTAAGGTAAGAAATCCATGTAACTATCGTTTCCTGGGTGTCAAATTGTGGACAAAGAGTGGTACACAGGAGAAATCAAGACTGCAGGGATGGTGATTCCAAAAACTTAAAGGGACGTACTTACCCGCTAATGTGAAGTAAAGAGTCTCTTAAGGTTTTGAACGCAAGGGTCATCCTTGAGTACTCGCGACAGCGTTACGACACTTAAGGGATATTAAAGTTTGGAAAAATCAAGACTAAGCACATGGAAAGTACTGTCTAAGCTAACCAGGAAGTTGTAGAGAGGGAGCACTTCGAAGGCAACACAAAAGGAAGTTAACTACTCGGATTAACAGAGCGGGAGTTTTTCCAGGATGAAGGGTAAGGGTAAAGGCGACAAAAAAGAAAGCTGACTGTTAGGATTATCCGAGCGAAAGTTTCACCGAGCGAAAGTTTCTCAAGGGTGAAGGGCAAGGGTAAGGGTAATCCATTAAAAGGCTAAGAAGAAAACGATGGAAAGGGTTTCGGGAAGAGTCATAAGTGCGCAACGCTTTTATTTTTTAAAAAAACTTAATTCATAACGATATTTAAGCGTGCGAAGCACTATGTTTTGGAGCAAAAAGGAGGGGAGGTACGGTGGGGATAGGCTATGGAGAGGTGAGGGTGGGCTATAGTGTACCAAACGCGTTTCGCTCCTTGGAGGAGCTCATCAGTGGTAGTAGTAGGGAGGATTATGAATAGGAAAAAAGGGGAGAAGAGGATGCTCTTTATATAAGAGAGAGAGGGGGGGGGGGATGTAAGAAGAGGTGTACTTTGCAGGGGCTTTGAGTTAGTCTACCTAACTTGAGGTAGAGAGTGGTGTAGAGTTTCCCAAGGATAAGTAGTAGGGTATGGAAATTTTAATGGGGGGAATTTTTATAGACTGTTTACCAAGGGGTCATAGGATGTGTAGAGTTGTAAAGAAATAAAAAGGAGGGGGGGGGGGAGGGGGTGTCGAGTCAAAAATAAGGGGGATGTATCTCTCAAAAGTGTATCGGTGGAGTGATATTGAGGTTGGTATGGTTAGCAAAAAGTGTTTTGGAGGGGTTAAATTTTAGGGGAACTTTAAATAGCAACAAAGGAGGGGATAGAAGGTAGGGAGAGTTTTCAGGATCACACAAAAAAGAGTGTTGAATTAGATTCCAAAAGAGTTGGTGATTCAGAACCTGGTGAATAGTGTACAAGACTGGGTGTAAGGTGCACATCGGGGGGGGGGGGGGGGGGGGTGCTGTGTGATTTGAGAGTATAAAGGAGCAAGGGGGAGTAGTTTGATTCACAAAATGGTGTTCCAAGAGTACAATTCAAAGGGGAGTAGTGTGATTCAACAAATGGTGTTCCAAGAGTACAATTCAAAGGGACAAAAATTCGGAGTGCAAGGTCAAAAAAGGAAAGGGGGTTCTGTTGCCGATGAACTTTGTCCTTGGAAAATCAACGTGCAAAACCAGCGATAAGAGTTAGGGTAGGGTATAAAGAGTATCCGTTTTGTAATTTTAAGTTCAATTCTTGTTTTTGGATTTAGTTAGAAGAGTGCTTAAATTTTGGCCATTGGTCCAACATATGATGTGTTGGTCAAGATGAGCAAGGGTGGGGGAGAGGCTGCAAGCCGTATGGATAGGCTTACCAATTATTAGGGTAGGGTTTAATCTACGAGTTTCGGGTGAAAAAGGGAGTTGGAGGATGTTAGGGGGAGGATTTTTTGGAGATGGGGTTTTGGTTAGAAGAGTGGTTCGTTCCTTGTAGGTGATCAAACCAAAGACCTTGAGGAGGAAGATTCTTGGGTAGCCTCTATGGAGGAGCCTTAGGAAGAAGAGGTCTCTTAAACGATAGAATCCATCGGGATTGCTTTCCCTGATAATATAGCGTCTCAGTTCTGTTTTGATAAAGGCTAATTTTTGGTGGAGAGGGTGCCAAGAGCTCCAAGGTATGTATGGGTAAGAGTTGAGAGGCTTTTGGTAACAATGGGAATCCAAGATACCATACAAGTTGAAGGTATGTCCCTTGTGGAAGTGGACGTCTAGGATGGTAGCTTCAAAAGTGGATATGATGGGTGAGATCACTATATGTTCTTGTAAAGGGAAATGGTTAAGATCCTCTTTGAGGAAAGGATTAAAACAAATTATCCTCTTCCGAAACGATGGATCCACACAGCTTCCCATTGTCATAAATTGGCCAGAACCCGTCTGACAAAGGGTAGACGCACGATGTATGATCCTTACACAAAACCTATAATCCTCTCACGCCTTATGAATTGGAGATGAGTACAGAAAGGCGGGATCAACTTGAGCAGAAGGCCATTTACGGAATTATCCTGAAGGACATTGCTGGCATTGGAACTTCTAAAGCACCAGCACAGAAGAAGGGTAAGAGGAAGCGGGTTTAGTGAAAGGATACTGGGTAGTTCCATCTCAGAATCAGATGGTGGATTTTTCCAGTGAGGCACTGGAATTTCTTTGGCTGGGCACCCTTGGAATTATGACTATAAGGGTGTCAAGCACTCAACAAGTATGAAATATGACATAAAGCTAGCTATATCAGAAGAGCTAGCAATTCCAGAGGGGTACTATCATGAGAAACATCGGCCTACTTAGGAGGAATATAGGCCAACTTATGAGGAACATCGGCCAACTCACCAAATAGACAAATGGGTTTAGGGTTTAGGGTTTGGGCCACAACCACAAATCTAGATGGGTTCCTCAACAACAATTCAGAATCAAGTGGTGGATTTTTCCAAAAATTTTGGAGGTATACCAAAATTCAAGAAAGGAGGGAAGGATGTAGAAGGCGAAGACAGTCCCAACAGGTGGGAATTGTCTTCTGGAAAGCCGAACAATGGATCAATCACACGTCAGTAATTACCACGGTAGTTACTACAGTAAATTCTAGAGGGCTATAAATAGGACCCATTACATTGTAATTGGGCTTCTTGCTTCTTAGTTCTCTTGGCTTTAGCTTTCAAGTATTCCCGAGGTACAATCTCTTCGCCTTTTACTTCACCCTGTAATTATTGTTGCTGTAATTGTTGGGGTATAGGCGCCTGTGCCTTGCCCAGCCGCCCAAAGTCTGGGCGCCCACTGACTTGTATACCTTATAAATAGCATAAGTGTATAGGGGGTTGCTCACTCTTTTGAGTCTCCCCACCCATATCTGTGTGTCGTGTGTCTCCTTCTCTCGCTCACTCTCCGTTTGTGGTGCTCTCCGATCCCCTTCAATTGGTATCAGAGCCATGGTGACCGCGGAGAGCACGACGGCTTTGAGAGCTTCGAGGCGATAGCTCGCTCTCTCTCGACAGTAGAGAGATTAAGAAAGCAGAAGACTTGCTGTGAGAATGCAATGGGAGCTTGTGAGCTCAGTTGAGAGTGATGTATGCTCTTGTGGAAGCTCAGAAAGGAGTGTGGAAGATTGCTTGTAAGTGAAAGTGCTGCCCTAAAACTGTGTGCACAGCAGCACCGTTTTCAGATTCGTTTTTCTCCTTGTAGAATACAGATCCAAGAAATCTGTTTTATTGATTGCCCATCCGTTTCGATGTGGTCTACAACTTTGCACAAGAAACTTTTTGCAAATTCTTCACCGTTTTGCTGATATTCAGCTCAGACTGACTGTATACAGAAATTCTAGATTTTCTGTTGTCGCATTGTGTGCGAGTTTGATACACTTTTGGAAGCACGGGAGATGCTTGAAATTGAGTGCATAAATTCTGAGCTAAAGATGCAATTGCAGCTTGTGTAAAGCTTGTGGTTTGAGGGTTTTTTGGTAGACTTGGGCAACGAAGTACGGAGGCGTTTACACACCACCGAGGCGGTCTCTTGAGAGACGCAGTTTTTTGGAGCACACAGGTGGAGCTTCTTTCACTGGTTTTCACAGGATACTTTGGCAGTGGTTTTGTGCTTGGATTCATGGTCTTTGCGGATGGTTTGCATATGGTTATGGCGCATGGTTGATGCCCATTATACATGCATTTTGGCGAGCACTTTCAAGTGCCGGTGAGCTCTCTTGAGAGCATTGTTTTCGCATTGATCAAGTTTCCGGATTGCAAATATTTTGGCGCTTGCTTATGCGCGGTCACTCCATTGATGTACGTTGAGTGTGAATTGCCATTGTATGTGAAAATGTGGAGCCATTTTGGCATTTCTACTCATTGGCATTGAGTAGTGTTATGGTTTATGGTAGAGATTGTACTTGAGTTTTTTGCTCAGTTTTCAGGGGAAATTCTGTCGGATTTTTCCCAGATTCTTGCCATAGTTTGTGATCGAGTGTTTACTCTCACTTTGACAGGTTTTGTCAGTTTGGACACAGTTTTGTGTTTTTGTATCCACTCTCGCAAGAGTGAGGAGTTGTGTATCTTTCTTTGCTTGAGATAGTGGTTTGCTCTCGGGCGGGAGAGTCTTGTGATCTCGAGCATTGTTTGCCATAGTTTGCAGAGCTTATGCATGTATGTTGAGTGTAGTTTGATGCGCATTGATTGCTCATTGTATTGAGATTGCAAGACAATGGTTATTTTGTGTTAATAGACATTGTGCGTCAAAACTCTGGCGAAATTTTCCCAGGAGTTTTATGCGTATCATTTATGCGATCTAGGTAGAGATTGCGGGTTTCACTCAGCATTTGCGTGCGGTGTTCTTTGCAGGTGGGAGACTTGTGCGTGTGTATGCATCGATACCGCATAGTGTGGGCTTGGTGATTAGCTCATAGATTGCAGTGTGATACTAGAGCAAGCGAGGCTTGTATTGACATTGCGGGAGCTCTATTTTGGAGTGCATCTCACAGGTTTTACATTGTGTTTCTGGCCATATTTGTAGACAGTTTCCAGGTGTTGCTGGTGAGGTGGTTTTGCTTTCTAGTTTGCTACATTGTGCTCATGGTGGCAGAGACAGGTGATTGCTCAGATTATGATCTCTTCGAAATGTGCATGTTTGATGGGTCAGACTTTGTAGCATGGAGAGAGTGTATGCTTGATGCATTGACACAGCGAGGGTTGCATCGACCATTGAGTGGTGATGCAGGTAGACCTTCAAACATGTTTGACGATCAGTGGCAGGAGCTAGAGGAGATGGCACTATCTACACTCTCTTTGCACCTTGCGGAATCTGTATATGCTCTTGTTATGTATGAGACTACTTCAAGAGTGCTTTGGCGTAGATTACATGATATGTATGATAGATCTGAGTCATCACGGACTCGTGTGAGATATGTACATTCACGAGCACGTCGACAGGTGACATGTTGGTATTGTGGTCATTATGGACATGTTAGACGGCGCTGTTTTTGTCGTATGCGACATCGTAGGAGACATGGCAGTCTCAGAGATGTATGTAGTGATGCCATGGACTAAGTTGCTTTGATAGTTGAGGCACATGTAGTGTCGGAGTATACTAGTGACGGGGATGTCGCTTTTACCTCGAGCTATGCACGAGATGCTATACATGTGGATAGTGCACTCCCTTCGCAGTGGTTGCTAGACGCAGATGCTATGTTTCATGTCACGCCGCATCGTGAATGATTTTGTAGCTATTCTAGCGGGATGCTTGGCAGTGTACGTTTGACCGATGGATCGGTGCATGCGATAGCAGGTGTAGGAGATGTGAGACTGTCATTACCGAGTGGTGCATCTTACTTGTTACGACATGTGCGCTATGTACCAGATTTGACAGTGAGTTTGATCTCGATTGGTCAGCTTAGAGATTTTGGATGTCAGATTTTGCTACGAGAGCGAGATTTTGTGATGCAGTTGGGTTCGCTAGTGATTGCGAGAGGTGCCAGGAGTGGTACAGGTTACCCATTGCATGTGGATCACGGGAGAGACGGTGTTGTCTCTGTGATCATGCAGCCAAGTAGAGAGCGAGAGAGCAGGCGAGTCTCTTTTGCTTGTGGGTTGCAGGATGCTTTGCATGGAGTGGAGAGCAGTGACCTTGTTGTGCAGGTTGCGTCTATGGATGCACAGGTAGAGAGGGACAGCTCTAGCGAGTCGCAGCAGGATGAGTCATCAGAGGTGATGACAGAGATGACTCACATGGATGCTGAGATGTCGACTATTGTGGAGTCATTTCTTGATATGCTTATGCTAGAGCTTGATGCAGATTCAGGACAGATGCATACTCTTGGTACACATGTGATATGTGGTGGGCACGAGGAGTCACTCCACAGCTCGGAGTCAGAGTGCCATGGTCTCTATGATAGGGGACAGGATTGCCATGAGTTGAGTTCTGAGTTGGAGGTGGAAAAGGTTGCCAGGGTTGCATCAACATTCGGTGTCCTCATGTACGAGATGCTGATCTCGAGGCCCGACATAGCAGCTGCAGTGGGAGCATTTGCAGCAGGGTTGATTAGTTGTTCGATGACTGATCTCGGCATAGAGCATAGGGGAGGTTTGCAGGTATTGGACCGATACTTGCAGGAGTGTATGAGCTCTTGTAGACTCTTTGCAGAGCTTGGAGCCAGCTCTGTGTGGCTTCTGCAGCGGGATGTTTGTCTACCAGCAGAGCTGGATGCACTAGCTCATTGAGAGTCAATGGGCATAGGTTGAGAGAATATCTCACCTTCTATTAGTTGTACACTAGTAGATCTTGCTTAAAGGCACATTGGCCTTTAAGTGGGAGGTTGTTGGGGTTAAGGCCTATGTGCCTTGACCGGTCGCCCAGATCATGGGCGCCCGCCCACTGTTACCCTATACTTATAGTGAGTTTACTGTATAGGGGGAGCTGCCACTTCACAGTCTCCCCACCCACATCGTGTGTGTGTCTCCTTCTCTCTCTCTCTCACTCTCCGTCTGTGGTGCTCCCCGATCCCCTTCAATTTCTGAGCTTCCACAAGAGCATACATCACTCTCAACTGAGCTCACAAGCTCCCATTGCATTCTCACAGCAAGTCTTCTGCTTTCTTAATCTCTCTATCGTCGAGAGAGAGCGAGCTATCGCCTCGAAGCTCTCAAAGCCGTCGTGCTCTCCATGGTCACCATGGCTCTGATACCAATTGACGGGGATCGGGGAGCACCACAGACGGAGAGTGAGAGAGAGAGAAGGAGACACACACACGATGTGGGTGGGGAGACTGTGAAGTGGCAGCTCCCCCTATACAGTAAACTCACTAAAAGTATAGGGTAACAGTGGGCGGGCGCCCATGATCTGGGCGACCGGTCAAGGCACATAGGCCTTAACCCCAACAGTAATCCTTTGAGCCTCGACCTGTCACACCTTGTACTGGTTGTTCCTGAACTATGAATCTAAAACTGCAAACACTTTTCCAGTTGTGTAGTCTGTCTCTCATTTCACTATACTATTTCAGTTCAGATAACTATTCAATCCAGTCTCCGCTCTTTATTCAAGTTTCGCTGACTGAACTGACGGCTTATCAGTAGCTTTAAATTCTAACACTGGAATTAGCTATTTGAAGAGATCAGCTCCAATTCAAATCCCTCTCTCTCTCTCTCTCTCTCCCTCTCTCTCTCTCTCTCTCTCTTCCTACAGATTATTATACGCTCCTCCCTCATGAGGTCACACGGAACCTCACTGTCCTTTATCAACACAGTGGCCTGAAGAGAGACTATTTAGCTTGCCCAAGACTATACCTATGAAAAGATATGCTTTGCGGAGGATTGGATTGATCACCTCAACAAGATTTGATCCAAAAAGTGGACGACGAGCAAATAGGGTCAAGTTATTGGGAACATCTGAAGGGCCAAGTGTGAAGAAAGGGACAAAGTATTTTAGAAGAGACAAAGCCAAAGCTAGAGGTATTGGCAAAGGTACCTGCGTCAGATGCAAGCACTTGAATATATCCCTTTCACACCTGTTCTAGGGATGTCCAAAAATCAGTGATTTCATGGGCGCAATCTGTATTAGGGTGCATACACATATGGGAACTCCCTTCAAGTTAGGAACGACCTTGCCATGGGCTCCAGGTCCATTGATGATTTGGCTCTTCTGACTAACATATGCATAGTAAGACGTTTTTGAGAGCTATTTGGCAGTCCAGGAATGTGCTATTGTTTTAAGGGAAATGTGAGCCCCTGGACTCCAATGTTGTTCTAGAAACGTTCTAGTGGAGAATACATTGTAAAGACCTTAAGGATGTATGGCTAGTCATGATGGTCTCCCCCTTTGATGTATTTTTTCTTGGATAACCCTGTGCAAAGGATACGCTAGGGCTCTTTTAACTTTGTGATGATTAATCAATTCAAGCTCAACTGAGCACTTAAAAAAACAAAAAAGATAAGAAAGAAGCAGAATGTGTGGAGCTTCAATAAGAGAATGACCACCTTCAGGCTTCAACCTATAATCAATAAACACATAAGCAAAAGCATTATACACATGCACAACTGCATTCGATAGCATTTCAATCCAAATGACTCTCTCTTCCGTAGCATCAACATTACCCATTAGTTCCCCTTCACATATTATCTGCATGTTAAACATGGGTGGGAAACCCTTCTTTGTACCTCAAAAAGCCTTACCTTGTAACTACTCATTTTGAATGGGTACACTCTTCTGTAACTAAGTTATTATAAACTATTGCAGTGGAGAAGGCTTAAGTTCAAGATCCTTTGAGGTTCGCAAGCTCTCAAGCTCAGCCTGCTTGTCCATGTAGTCCTCAAAAAGCAAGGAATCGAGCATTTGCAAGACCAATAAGCACCAAAAAACTCACTCAAATCAGCATCAGAGTCTTTTCCGATGTAACCCAAAAACCTAACCATGTTGCGATCTCTTTGAAAGTCATATCTACATGTCTAATTTCACTTCGTTTGGATCAGAGGTTCATTCCTCTTTCACATCAAACGCTTAATGGGGTACAAATGTAGAAAATTGCAATGAAATAGAGGCACAAAAGCAATGCACACCCAACAAATGAGCATTCTGGGCACAATAATTTTACTGAGAAATTTTGAGTGAGAATCTTCACTATATCTAAACTAGTCTTGCTTGGTGGGCCTTTGCCGTACATAATCTGACAGATTTTGGAGCGCAGCTGGTTACTTGGTTAGTTGGTTGTGATTGTTTTCACCTTGGGTTTTGTTGCGGTGACACGAGAAAATGAGTAGAACCTATGGATAGGCACCAATAATAGCTTAGCTTGGGACTTGATGAGAATTGTGAAGAAGCAAGTTGTGTCCCAGAGTGCTCCATATACGACAAAGAGCTACTAAAGAGGGTAATTGAATCGAGCAAAAGGGTTGCAACTTAAACTACTTTGGTAATTATTTGCAGAATGCACTATTCAGCCTAGTAATATCGACCATTTAGTCTCTAAATCGTGGAACCATCTTTGAAACACCCATCTTATTCTCAATCAAGCATAGTCAATTAACAGACTATAAAAAATGAACTACACTACTGACCTGATAATCGTGTACGAATGTCATCCAATTGCAAACCAGTGGACAATGTTTAAGCTACAAAAAAGCAACGTGAATAGTTAAACATATTGTCTTGCAATGAAACGTCACAGACTAAAACTGCAAAGTATACAGTGCACGTCATGTAGAGGTGCCATACAAAAGTATGGTGGAGAGCTGGCCCTTTGGTCTCTACAAAAATTATAAGAAACAGAAGCCGTGCCCTGCCCCATAGCGTTTATGTGTTGCACCAAGAAAACGCATAGTCATGGGTGTTGGATACAGATAACGAACCTTGTAGTGTTGTTGAGTTGAAGTCGCACTTGTGCAATTGAAACTTCCAATGTTGTGAATATATGTCCTCCGTGTCAGACACAAAACATACGTTAACACAAATAGAAAAGATGCAGGATATAGATTAAACTTGAAGAAACGGAAGCCATGCCCTATCCTGTAGCGTTTATGTGTTGCGCCAAGCAAATGCATAGTCATGGGGTGCTAGATACAGATAACGAACCTTGTAGTGTTTTTAAGTTGAAGTCGCGCTTGTGCAATTGAAACTTCCACTGTTGTGAATATATGTCCTCCGTGTCAGACACAAAACACACGTTAAACAAATAGAAAAGATGTAGGATATAGATTAAAGAGAAGCAGAGCTAACTTTATGTTCTACATCATAGACGTATTGTACTCCTATGTAGTGTGATAAGTGCCCTCTCTTTGCATCCTAAAACCAATGAGCCAGAGCTTCGTGGCCCTGTCCTTGTTGGGCATATCCCACAATCGATGCATTTCAAGAGACAACATTTCAGACATACATGTCAACCAAGGCCGTGCCATATGCCTTCAAGGGGATTTGACATACGGCCAAAGCACTGCGAAGATTAACGAGGCCTTTCCCTCGAGCCCCCGACTAGAAATCTCCTTGTGTTTAATTTTTCCATGTATGTGTGTTAGGGTGGTAGAGGTGGCCTCCTTGTAATGTGGGACCAATAGTGTGCTTGGTTGGCTTTTGGATGGAGAATAAATACAGTCTTTAAGAGAACAACAACGTTTCCTTCAGCAAGGTCTCTTATGGAAAATTCGCAGTGGTGATGGAGCAAGGGGGCATCATCATGTATACCTCCACACCGGTCCTTTGTCTTACAAGGTGGTGGGCTTCTCATTCATAGACGAGAACAACATGACAGTTGCCTCTGTCCACTACCCTTCTTGCTGCACGTGCATCACCTTGACATACAACAATGAAGGGGGAGTTGTGATCTTTCAATAGAAGCGCAGTAGCAGAACGTCTGAATGCTACAACTCTTTCAACATTTCTTTAGAATCCAACGACAACAACATTGACATTTTCTTCAGGCTTGATTAGTATAGGAACTTCTGCCATCTGCATTGCCAACAATCTCATAGCATCAGCAAAAAAATGTGCTGAACGGGCTTGGGAAGGCAATGAGTTTTGGTGATTCGACTCCAAATTAGGCCAACTGATCATCGATTGAAATCTAATATGTTTTGTTTCAGTAGCACTAGAACAGACCTCTGCATGTGTTGACCGCATGAAATACCTGATCTTTGAGAGTGCTTATCACGTCGGCAAGCATCCGAAGTACCTTCCAGCTTGATGATCTGCGAAATATAAGCAAGGTTTGAAACGTCTCTGATACTCTTTTCAGTTCTTCACGGCTTGCTACTGCATGGGCAAACTGCGTGGAAAAGGATTGGTGTGAATCTTGATTAGAATTAGGCATGCATACCTGCTGCATATCATTTCCATGAACATTGAAGGATGGCCAAGGGCACATGATTGTTGAATCTGCATGAGCCATACTTGGAATGGCATAATGCTGGCCATAACTAGTTGCGCCTGCAGAAACGAGTTTAGTAAGGTAGTTGAAGATGAACATACTGTTCAACTGGGCATTGGGTCTTGTTGCACATAAAGCTGCTATGATCGCTACGCGGGGAAGGCGCATGTAGGCTTATAATTAGGTATTGGCGCTTCACTACAAAAGAACACCAATTCCAATATTCCAATAGGGCAAACACTGACATTGTAGACCTTGTACTGTTGGAATGAATAGGGAGGAGCTTGGCCTATAGACTCTATGTTACTGAAGAATGCTTGTTCGTGTATGTCGCACGTGTCAATGCAAGGAACTTGCCGATACACCATGTGCGAGCCACAAATGGCTCCAAGCACACAACAAGCCTAAACTAGTAAGCTCAAAGATGGCATTGGTGTGTCACTCACCGCTCTACGCTTACTTCTTGGAGGATTCCTCGCCGCGAAGAAGAGGGAGACACCGCTACGCCGCGCTCAACCGCCTCGTCGCCGTCGTGCCGCCGCAATGCTCGATCGCACTCTCTCTCTCTCTCTCTCTCTCTCTCTCTCTCTCTCACTCATACACACACACACACACACAAGGAGATGAAGAAGAAGAAGACGGAGATGGAGCAAGATCACTCTTCAATTGCACAAATGAGAGAATGAGTGAATTTTAGGTTTAGTTGACTTTTATATGAGCTCACCCCATTCACACTTGGGCGCCCATGCTTAGCCAACTAATCCCTTGAATGTTCCAGTTAGAGTACGCCTCTCATCGGCGATCACTCTTACCCTTTTCCTATTGGACCAACAAGCCCGGTACCTAACTCTACCAAGTAAATAATACAACGTCCGTTGTAGGTGATATGGTGTCCGTGAGCCGTGAGGGTTAACATGCCCCCCTTCTTGATGTAGATTCCGTCCTCGGAAGTTATTGAGTTGAAGCTCGTTTATCGAGGTGGAAGAGCATTTGAGATGAATGTCCTTAGCCTTCTTCAGTCACTGCAAAATCAAACAACATTGGCACAATAATTGCATTCTCATAAGCAATTAAAAAGCATATGTAGTTGTAGGCAAACAATGTGATTGGTAACAAAATTTCAAACCATTTGTCAGCAATAAAGATTAAATTGCAATATAATCAAATGCATAAACAGATGTAAAGGTAAAAATTAAACAAGTATGGGGTCGCTAATTTAACGGTTGAAAGGCACTAGAGATCGACTATTAATACCATAGGTAAGCTTCTTAATTTTCTCTGGTCAATTAAGTTGTTTAATCGCGAGAGCCAAGTATTTCATGTTCGAGGGCTGACTAGAGGCTATACCTAGAAGACCTTGTAGTTAAGCTACGATAAAAGGAATTTCTCATGAAATCATCGCCTGACTGATTACCTTTTCTTTGACCCCCCAAAGTCTTTTCAGAGTGATTCAATTTTGATGTGTGTGCTTATTTTGTATGCCTTGGGTTTTTTGCTTTTCAAGGAAAAGCGCCCACACTGGGAACCTCTAGGGCTCTAGTACCATAGGCGATACATGTGAGTGAAGTACCAAATCAAGCTGAGATTTGTCTTCCAGCTTAAGATTTTACATTGTGGCACTTGATTTTTTTGTTTGTTCGTTTTTAGCATTTTAATTTTGTAACTTTGGGGGGTCATATAATATCGTTACCCTCCCCAGGCTCATCACACTAGTAAACTCACTTTATAATACTTAAGCTAAAGGTCAATAGGGACTAAGCCCACTAAAAAGCCCTAGTACATTTCACACAATGTTGCCTAAATTTGATTAAGAACCTAAGTAACCATTGATTATTAGGAAGGCATTCCCCATGGTATTAAGAGAAGATTTGTAACACCTAACTTGGTCAAACTAGCTTAGTCGGACTGCTTGATTTTTAAATCTAGACAAGTGATTATGACAAAAAATGACATTGAATTAATTTTTTGATATTAAGCAAATGTGCTGGATATTATGCTACCAATCACAATCAAAGCAGACAATCATAGATGCAAAAAAGATAAGGGGCGATGCTAATGGACAAGAAACACCTGGTTGTGTTGATAGTCACTCTTGATTTGAAAAGTGGATGAGAGAAAGATTCTATGAAGGTCCAAATCCTAACCACAGCAACACGTTCTTGTACACACAACGAAACACAAAGAATACCTCTAGGAGGCACATCAGTGGGAAGAAATAACTTTTCTAATCACTCAACTCTAAAACAGAAACACTCCTATCGTGCTAATCCTACCTACCCTCCATCACTCTAGTGATGAGGATCAAAGGTGTTTTATGGCATGGGTTTCTGTTTCATTGTACCGGATGCGAATGTGTAGGTCTGGGTCAATGTTTTGACTTTTATTGTGCATGCTCATTTGCTAATTGCTCTTGCTCTTTATTTTTTATTTTTTTGTGAGCATAAGTCTTTATATATACATTCCCTAAGATTGGGAGATTGAGAGGTCAGGGAGGAAGGTTGAGAGGGGAGTGAGTGAATGTTGACTGTCAGCAAACACTCCCCCCTTCCTTGGGTAGGTCATACTATTTGAAATGTGCTCGTCACCCTTTGAAACCAATTGTTCCAGTCGATAATAGGTGAGGATTTTTGCCAGTATTTTTCTATTGCCTTAGGTGCCTCGTCGACTTGCAAGGGTGGTAAGGTACTTTTCCAGGATCGAACTTGAAGTGGTTCATCAGGTGATTCTTGAACACTGGGAGGTGTGGAGTCCTTTGTAGCTTCATGGAGGTCCACTATTGTAGGTGGAGGCTGTGGAGAAGCTTTTACCTCTATGGATGCATTACATGAGGAGCTAGAAGCTTCATGGGACTCCCCTCTTCCTGAGCTAGGTGGAGCAAATCGTTCTTTCTTCGGTACCCAAACTAGCTCTGGAGCGGGTGTGTAGCATTCTGTGATTTTTTTCTTTCCACGATTGTTAATTCGTTTTGAAGCTACAGGATTGAGTGCACATGGGTCATGTGACAGGTAAGAGCACAATCTACATTTTGGCACCCAAATTTGATCATTTCCTTGATAGTAGCCTTGGGCTTCCAATAGTCGTTTAGGAATCCAACGCAACATTTTCTTACTTTTCTTGGAGCGAGTGGTACGTTTCTTATAAGGCTTTTGTTTTTTAGCACTAGCTATGGTCTCTAAAGAAGATATAGGGACCCACTTGTATGTGTTCTTCGTTATATTAGGATAAGTCTTGTCAGAAGCTATATGCATTGCTTGTAGCATATTTAAGGGTACAAGTGGTGGCATTTCATCCCCCTCAGGTGTTACCCAGGTCATCCCCCTATTTTCCCAAGTGTCTATGGTTGCTGCTAGGTGGACCCAATCCACATTGTCCGACTCAGTCATCCCAGGTAGTACATCCATATAAGGAGAATCTTCCCTAACATCAGTGTCCGCTTTACACGTGTAACAATACTGCAATGGGGCCGAGTGAACTGTGGTGTTAGAATTATGATCAATTATAAACCTGTTTCTTAGAGGATGTGCTCGACCTGTTACAAGATCCACTCGAATGACAAAATCTTGGAACTGCAAGTAGACATGGTTTTTAGACCAGTCATGTACCATTTTTGCTTCCCTCATGAAAGGACATCCTAAGATCATCTCCGATGCCATAGTGTGTTTGGAGAAATCCATAAGAATGAAGGTAATCCTTATTTTATGTCCAAAGACCTTGATCTTGAGATCTTCTAGCATCCCAATAGGTTTAACAATAGACCCATTGGCCATCTTCACTACTATGGTTGTGGTCACAAGGTGAGGCCTTCCCATAGTTTCCCATCAATGTTTAGTCACAATGCTAACCCCAGTGCCACCATCAAGGATTCCCTTCACAGTTAATCCCTGAGTAGTGATTGGTATGGTCGCATTGGATTCATCACCCTCAAAGTATTGTCCCAACTTGTTAACATGTATTTCTATAACAAGGTTCTCATCTAGGTTGGGTTGTGGATCTAAGTGTTCCTCCTCTATTGGCATCTCCCCAGCTCCATCCATATGTGAAAATTGTGGTAGCCCAAACTTTAGTTCTCCATTGAGGAAGGCTCGAAGAGCTGAGACTAGCTCAGGGTCTTTATATAGTTTGGACATGATGGTGGTTCTTCTGAAGACATGAAATCCATCAATTTGGCAATGTTTAACAACACCTTTTGGACTTCAGTCCCTTGACGTGGGAAAGATGGGATCTCCATTTCTTCGATAGGATCAAGTAGTCCCTCTATAAACATTCTTTCCATCAAGAAGTGAGTACGCCCACTTTCCCATGACTTTAAGTCACTTTCTTCTTGGATGACACTAGGTATAGCTAAGGGTCTATGGTCTTGGTGAGGTTGTTGTTGCGTAGGGAACACGGTGTCTGTAATCTGGATCTGTCTAGGTGCTGGCTCTAGATCCCTTTGGGTATCTTCTACCAAACTCCTTAATGTTAGGAAATAAGACGTAGCTAAATAGATAATTGAGTAGATTACTTAATGGAGAGAGACAGATTTATATACACGAGATTATAGAGTAGAGAGAGAGAGAGAGAGAGAGAGAGAGAGAGAGAGAGAGAGAGAGAGTACACACGATATACGTGGTTCACCCAATGTGGGCTACGTCCACGGGAAAGCAGCCACTCAATGGCTTTAATACTTCAAAACAAGAAGTAGTTTACAAAGGGATTATACCCTTAATGGAGCTTCCGCCTTGCTTCACTCTCACCACCTCACACTCACCTTGTTGCATCAACTTCTTACTATGAAATGTGTGTAGAAATGGCCTCCTTTTATAGGCCAAAAGGGCTGCCCTCTCTTATGAGAGACAGCCATGTGTAGCCGCCCTTGTGCGAATAAGTCCAAATCGGACCCTCCAATCTGCCCATGTGTGGCCGCCCTTGAGAAGACAAGTCCACTTTTGAATTCGGTCACCGGCCACCATCCATTGACTTCCGACCACCGGCCACCGGCCATTAAATTCCGACCACCGACCATCGGCCATTGACTACCGGCCACCGGCCAACCGACCAGTTGTTTTCCGACCACTTTTCGGCCGCCGTCCGGCCATAATATTCCGGCGAAAAAAAAGTATCGGGGGCCTCCGCCCCCGAGGCCTTTAAAGTTGCCCCTGATTCTTGTCCGTGAAAATTTTGGTTTCCAGTGAGTGATTTTCCTTCACACACGATGGCTTCTCCTCATAATGGGGGCCTTACAAATGTGCGCTTTTACCACAGAAAATTACAAGGGTAAATCAGGCTCCATACTTAACAATCTCCCACTTGGAGACTGATCTCCAAACCAAACCTGTGATTGCTTCCCATTCTGGCTTCTTATCCTTGAATGCCGATTGAAGATGAGCAAAAGCTCAACTTCTCCTTGTTGACCACCTTTGTAAACATGTCTGCAGGATTTTCACTTGTATGCACCTTTCCTAGCTTTAGTTGTCCCTCTTCCAAAAGAGTGCGTATGAAGTGATATCTCACCTCAATGTGCTTTGTCCTTGAATGAAAGGCTGAGCTCTTCGCAAGATGGATAGCGCTTTGGCTATCACTGTACAAGACACAATTGTCTTGTTTGAATCCAAGCTCTTCTAAGAATCTGTGAAGCCACAGAATTTCTTTGCTTGCCTCCGTCATTGCTACATACTCTGCTTCCGTGGTAGAAAGTGAAACCACTTTTTGCAGCTTTGAAGCCCAGCTTACTGCTGTGCCTCCAACCGTGAACACATAGCCAGTAGTGCTCCTTCGAGTATCTTTGTCACCTGCCATATCTGCATAAGCATACCCTTCTAGAAAAATATCAGTTCCTCCAAAATACAAAGCATTTGTTGTTGTCCCTTTTAGATACCTAAGTATCCACTTCACAGCTTGCCAATGCTCTTTACCTGGGTTGTCCATGAACCTACTCACAACTCCCACTGCATATGCAATGTCTGGCCTTGTCCAGACCATAGCATACATTAGAGAACCTACCGCTGCAGCATATGGAACTTTAGACATATAGGCTATCTCCTCTTGTGTCTTTGGACACATATCCATCGTTAGTTTAAAATGACCAGCCAAAGGTGTAGAAACTGGTTTTGCATTTTGCATTGCAAACCTTTCTAGTACCTTCTTGATGTAATCTTCTTGAGATAGCTTTATTGTCTTCTTCGTCCTGTCCCTTGATATTTTCATACCAAGTATCCTCTTTGCAGCACCTAAATCTTTCATTGAAAAAGATTTGGACAGATCCTCTTTTAGGTCTTTGATGTCCTGCATGTTAGCACTTGCAATCAACATGTCATCAACATACAACATTGGGATGATGAATTTTCCATCTCCCAAATTCTCCATGTAGACGCAGTGATCCGAGTTGCATCTTGTGAATCCGTGATCCAACATCCATCGATCAAACTTCAAGTACCATTGTCTTGATGCTTGCTTTAAACCATACAAGCTCTTCTTTAATCTGCAAACCATTTTCTCCTTACCTTTTACTTCATACCCCTTTGGTTGAAGCATGTAGATTTCCTCCTCTAAGTCACTGTGAGGGAATGCCGTATTTACATCCATTTGCTCGAGATTTAGATCATGAGCAGCCACAAGGCTTAAGACAAGCCTAATTGAGTTCATTTTTACAAAAGGAGAAAATATTTCATTGAAGTCAATACCTTTCTTTTGAGAAAAACCTTTTACCACAAGCCTAGACTTGTACCTTTTCTTCCCACCTTGTTCTTCCTTTAGCTTGTACACCCATTTGTTTTGAAGTGCCCGCTTACCTTTAGGCAACTCAAGCAACTCCCATGTTTGGTTGCGATGTAGTGAGTCCATCTCCACTTGCATGCTCTTCGTCCATTCTTCTTTGGATTCATGTTGCATAGCTTCTTCATATGATTCCGGCTCTCTAGAATCTGAGATCAAGAGATGGTTGAAGGAAGGAACAAACCTTTCTGGAGGTCTACTTGCTCTTGTAGATCTTCGGGGAATAGGTTGAGGCTCCTCATTTGGTTGAAGTTGTTGCACATTGTCACTGTTTACAGTCCTTGAGTCTTCACCGTCCTCAAGCTCCATGTACTCATCACCTATTTCTTTTGTTTGTTTTCTTTCCAAGTAATCTTTGTACATATTTTGTTCGTTAAAAATTACATCCCTACTCCTTAAGATTTTACCATCTTCAGGATTCCATAGGCGATACCCAAAGTCTCCTTCTCCATAGCCAATGAAGAAACAATTTTTGGACTTTGCATCTAACTTTGATCTTAGGCTTCTATCTCTGTGCATGAAAGCCTCACACCCAAACACTTTGAGAAATGCATAATTCACCGGTTTACCTGTCCATGCCTCTTCTGGAACTCCCCCATCCAATGCCGTTGAGGGTGATAGATTGATTAAGTACACAGACGTACTTACAGCTTCCGCCCAAAGCTCAAGCGGTAGGCCTGCATGTAGCCGCATGCTTCGTGCTCGTTCCATGATTTTCCTGTTCATCCTTTCCGAAATCCCATTTTGTTGAGGTGTCCTTGGGGTTGTCCTTTGCCTCCGAATGCCATTGCTAGCACAAAATCTTTCAAAAGCTTGGCTGCAATATTCGCCTCCATTGTCGGATCTGAGGCATTTAACCTTGGTACCTGTTTCATTCTCCACAAAGGCTTTCCACCTTTGAAATATGGAAAATACATCGGATTTATTCTTCATGACATAAACCCATGTTTTTCTAGTCGCATCGTCTATGAATGTTACATAGTACAATGAGCCACCAAGTGATGGTGTACTTGCAGGACCCCAAACATCAGAATGAACCAACTCAAGTTTTTTATTTTTTCTTTCATTTCCTGATTTTTGAAATTTTACCCTCTTTTGTTTACCATAAACACAATCTTCACAGAACTCTAAGTCCACTTCTTTCAAACCTGGTAGAAGCTTCTTTGTTTGAAGGATTTGCATTCCTTTGGCACTCATATGCCCAAGTCAGTAGTGCCACACCGCACTGTCAACTTCTGTAGTTGCTGCAAAAGCTGAAGGTTGCGTGCTAACAGTACACAAGTAAAGTGTACCGACTTTTTCACCCTTGTCAACCACCAAAGATCCCTTTGAGATCTTCCACCGTTTGTTTCCGAATGCAATGTTGTGACCTTCATCGTCCAATTGTCCTGTAGAGATCAAATTTTTGCGAAGAGAAGGAACATGCCTAACATCTTTAAGCTTCCATTCATTTCCGTTAGCAGTTTTGACAGAAACTGTACCTTTGCCGACAATCTCACAAGCTTCATCATCTCCCAAGTATACATACCCAAAATTACCTTTGGTGTAGTCTTGGAAATGTTGCTTGTGTGGTGTCGCATGGAATGAAGCACCGGAATCTACTATCCAGGAATTAGACACATTGTCTAATGAGAGAATTAGAGCATCTTGCTCTACTTTACCTGCCACATTGGCCTCCGATGTTGGCTTGTTGTCTTGAGACTCTGTCTCCTTCTTCTTCTTGGACCAGCAATCCTTCTTGACGTGGCCCTTCTTGCCGCAGTTCCAACATTCAAGAACTGACTTTGTGCGTGACTTGCTCCGCCTTGAGCGATCACGACCCTTTTGGTTTTTGAACCTCTCCTTAAGCCTTCCTCTTGTTTCCACTGATAGTGCAGCACTTGATGATTCTCCTGTGCTTCTCCTTCGCATTTCCTCGCTTAGGAGAACACCCACAACATCATCAAACTTAAGAGTATTTATGCCAGAGATAGAATTACTTACAGCCATCACAAGGCTGTCCCAACTATCCGGTAGAGATGATAGTATAAGGAGAGCTGGCACTTCGTCATCGAAATTGATTTTCACTGATCGAAGTTGACTTATGTTTGTGTTAAAGTCATTTAGGTGTAGTGCAACTGAACCATTCTCTGCCATCTTTAGATTGAACAAGCGCTTCATAAGAAATACCTTATTGGATGCCGATGGTTTCTCGTAGAAGTCATCAAGTGACTTCATCAAGTCCTCTGTGGTCTTCATCTCCGAAACATTGAAGGCCACCGTTGACGCCAAGCTTAACCGGATTGTTCCCGGTGCCTTTCTATCAAGGACAATCCATGCTTCATCTGCCATTGTTGCGGGCTTCTTCGCAAGACCGCCTAGTGGCAAATAGAGGTCCTTCTGGTAGAGATAGTCTTCAATCTGCATCTTCCAATGTTGGTAGTTTTTGCCGTTGAACTTCTCAATCTTGAGCTTCCCTTCCTCCGCCATAACTCCCACTCAATTCAAGGAATCCTTTCCTTGAGATAATTTAGCTACGAGCAAACCTTGCTCTGATACCAGTTGTTAGGAAATAAGACGTAGCTAAATAGATAATTGAGTAGATTACTTAATGGAGAGAGACAAATTTATATACACGAGATTATAGAGTAGAGAGAGAGAGAGAGTACACACGATATACGTGGTTCACCCAATGTGGGCTACGTCCACGGGAAAGCAGCCACTCAATGGCTTTAGTACTTCAAAACAAGAAGTAGTTTACAAAGGGATTATACCCTTAATGGAGCTCCCGCCTTGCTTCACTCTCACCACCTTACACTCACCTTGTTGCATCAACTTCACACTATGAAATGTGTGTAGAAATGGCCTCCTTTTATAGGCCAAAAGGGCTGCCCTCTCTTATGAGAGACAGCCATGTGTAGCCGCCCTTGTGCGAATAAGTCCAAATTGGACCCTCCAATCCGCCCATGTGTGGCCGCACTTGAGAAGACAAGTCTGCTTTTGAATTCGGCCACCGGCCACCAGCCATTGACTTCTGACCACCGGCCACCGGCCATTGACTTCCGACCAACGACCATCGGCCATTGACTACCGGCGGCCGGCCAACCGACCGGTTGTTTTCCGACCACTTTCCGACCGCCGTCCGGCCATAATATTCCGGCGAAAAAAAAGTATCGGGGGCCTCCGCCCCCGAGGCCTTTAAAGTTGCCCCTGATTCTTGTCCGTGAAAATTTTGGTTTCCAGTGAGTGATTTTCCTTTACGCACGATGGCTTCTCCTCATAATGGGGGCCTTACAAATGTGCGCTTTTACCACAGAAAATTACAAGGGTAAATCAGGCTCCATACTTAACACTTAATTGCTTGACTCGCTCAATCTCCTCTGTAGGGTTTGGATAAGTTCCTATCTTCTTCTTGGATCCTGGCCATTGTGGCTCATGAAGATCTTCCTTGTTGGTTTCTATCTTAGTGGCCGTTTTGGTCTCTATGGTTTCACTTGAATCAGAATCTTCTTTAGCGTCATTCATATATACGGGGTCGTCACCAGTCCCTATGTTGGTCTTTGAACTGGGGTATGACTTTGCTGCTTTTTGCGATCTCTTTCTTCGTGTTTTCTTCTTTTTCTGAGATTGGGCAATTGATGCCGTGTCTCTTTCCTCAAGAATATAATTTTGTTTTTGGAGCATCGATCATGTGAGCACGTTTACTGGTACCACATGTGTACTTTGTGATGGCTCCTCGATAACTTCAATCAAGTTTAATGGCATGATCTTTGGTGCATTTGGATTATTTGGACATTGGGAAATCAAATGATCTATGCCACATCGATTACACATGAGTATCGGCATTGTAGACGTGCTCGCTTGATTGGTTTGCATTAGTGTGGCATTCCTTTGTAGCCTAATAGGACACTCGGCTACACGATGTGGACCTCCACACTCATAGCATTGAAGAGGTGGTCTCTTAGCAGTGTAATTGATATTTTGGCCTCTTGCCGCAAGAGCAGTTACTTGATATACAGGTTTGACTTGTCCCCAATAGTTCTCCATGTAGTATTGTGGACTTTCTTCAAGCATATCCATCCCATAGGCAATATTAGGATCTATATCTTCCTCACAGCCTTCGAAACAAGCAATAGATGACTCACAACCCACTTGATTCACAGAAGTGATTCTCGGATGTGGTGGTTGCGGTCCTAGCCCTGGAGGTGGTAAAGGTGTTGTTTGAACAACATTTTGGGCCCTAGGGACCATGTGTTGTGATGTTTTTTCAAGAGGTGGGGCCGACATCAATGCAGGCACTCGAGGTGTGTCTGTCCATGCTAAGGTTGTTCTATTGGCCATCGCGCGCTTAAATACTATGCAATCCTTAGCTTGATGACCATACCTCCCACAGGCATTGCAATTCCCATTGAATTTCACTCTAAAAGTAGGGCATTCACTGGTACTATGCGGTCCATAGCATACTGAGCACCATTGCTGCTCCCTTCTTGGATACATATGATTGTTCTGCGGAGCACGATTATCTCTAAGACTCTCTTGAATAGCCTTGGTGAGATCTGCTAAAGTCATCTCATATATCTTTGGCTCCTTAGCAATAGGCTTTAGGGTCATTGGCTGATGCCCTGATGCTTGTGAGCTAATAGATTTAGGCTCAACCGACACTCTTTCTCCTTGAATCATTAAATTATCCTCCAATTGGATCGCATTGGTGGTGACTGTTTCCCAAGTGGTGATACCTCTAATGACTAGGCCATTGTAGATATCCTCATGTCGTAATCCCCGAATGAATCTATCGAGCAATTGGTTATTGTTGAAGCGCTCATTTGGATTACAACGAGAATTCAAATGCTTTAAGCGACTTATAAAGTCTCTCACCGACTCTCCTTCCTCTCGTTGGGCTTTTTGGAGTTGAGAGGCTACACCCCAAAGTACTCCCTCTTGTATGTATTCTTTTAAGAACAGTCTCCTAAGAGTAGGGTAAATCGTTTTTTCTTCCACCCTTAGGATTTTATACCAATCCCCAGCCTTTCCACTTAAGGTTAGGCTTAAAGCATTACTTTTATGCAGGTCATTGTGTTCTCCTAGAGAATCGCATATTTGTTCAAACACTTCGATATGCTTTCTCACATCCCCGTCTCCACTAAATTTTTGTGTGAGCTTGGCTATTTGTACTGCCTTACTTCTAGGCTGTCTATCAGGCGCGTTACGCATATTCTCAACAATAGATCGACCGATAGCTTGACCAAATGTTGCCAAGTCACCTAAGTGAGTAGGCACCATGGGTGGAGGTGCTCCAGAGACTACATGTGGAGTAGGTATTGGCATCGGGCTTGGCGCATAGGAAGCCCTTGGGTTCCACGTTGGGTACGATGTTGTGCCATGTGGTGGTCCAAAGTTCATATGTGTGGCCCTATGCATAGCAGACGTCGGATGTGACATGCTAATGCTAGCCGGTATAGTCCCATGGAAATAAGAAATTGGGCGTTGTGGTTGTGGAGCATAGGTAGTTGAAACAATAGGAGGGATAGGGACTACATGAGTACGAGGACCCATGGGTGTATACGATTGGTACAAACTTGTAGGTACTGTTGCAGGCATTGAGCTACCATGTAGCGGTGCTTTACTAACAAATGAGGTCCATGGCGTGTTTCTCGGCATGCCCATCATTGGGGTAGGCATGGTAGCCATGGTGTCATCAAGGGAAAGATGAGCTAGACTTGGAAAGGTGAAGCTATCACTTGTGGGCTCAGATTGCACTGAGACCCCTGGCGAAACAACATATGGAGGATCCATCGGACTTACCGAGGGAGTCTCCATTTGCGATAAGGTCGGTTGTTTAGCCTTTCCTGTATCCAAGAATCTCATGAGACGAGTTGAAGGCATGTTGATCCCCTTGTTCTGTCTCTCTAACTCAATGACCCTATGGATGACCTCACAAACTCTTTGTTGTTGATCCTCCACACTAGTAGCGCCCATTGTGGATTGTAGGACATCTAACCAACCCACGTGATAGGTGTGACCTGTGTATAGGTCGGTCAGAGTTTCCGTTTGTAGTTCGTACTCCTAGTTCTCATTTAAGAACACTCCATCTAGGATTGAGGTGCTAGGGGTGTCCTTTGAGCTAGATGCAATGTTGCTTTCTAGGGGTTGGCCCTTAGGGGTTGCTAAGTCAGGAGCACTCGATTTCTCTCTTAGCGATATTGCATAGGGACTTTCGCTTTTAACTCTCTTCGTTTCTCCGCCTTGCGTAATCTCTCGACTTCCTTTTCCCTCGCTGCAAGGATATATCGCTCAACCTCTTGCACTTCGGCAAGGCTTCTACCATCGGGTAATATGACCTCGGAGGGAAATAACTCTGAAGAGTCAGGAGGTGCAGTGAATGAAGTATTCACGTACACATTCTCTAAGGGCATAGGCTCTACGTTGGTCATGAATGGAGAATTTACTTTCCCCCTCATTTACATCATTAGCTCCATGTTCGGAGCGAGTGGCTCTACTAAATGTTTCCTTCAAGCGGCTAAGCACGCTCGGTCCGGACCGCGGGCCCATGGCATGCATGTCTTGGCTTGAGCTATCGGGATTAGGCATTGGGAAACCTTCCATGACGTCGTAGTCAGAGGAAGAGTCACTAGCCGCTATGTTCGGGTCTTGGTTTGTACTACCTTGGGTCCCCGCCGAGGGCCCGGAACCTAAAGTAGGTGGATATTGAGAACTCGCGTAAGTCGAAATTCTCTCTAGTTGCTCCGTCTCTAGCACACGACCAGAGCGCAGATGCATGTGCCTTTGGCACCCTATAAGCGTCGGCGAATAACCCCGAAGGTTAACCGCTTACCTTTTTTAAGCGTCCGTTTTCACTCATGTTTTTTTACGTTTTTAATATTTTTAAAATGTTTTTTAATGTTTGATTTTTTTAAAAAAAGTGTGTGATAGCTCGGAACGAGCGTATCACTTAGACGGTCGCTATGTGCTTTACAGCACAATTTTCAGGTATCTGAAGTTCCGTTGGTCCTCAAAAAATTGATTTTTAGCTACGTGTGAAGCTAAAATTCGTAATTTTAAAAGGCGACTGAGGCATAGGTCTGAGCGTGAGCTTGGGCTTGGGTCTGGAAGATATTCCCGATCCTGGTCCTACCTTTAAATTTTTTTTTGTTAAAAATCTTTTTAATTTTTTTAAAAATAATTTTTAAAACAAAAATAAAGGATAAGATCGCCGCGGCCTGCGCGAGAACACACATACACTCTCTCTACCTACTTCTAACTAATACACCTAATGTTACACATTAACACACTCTATTAACTCTTACATATCTACTTCCTACTTACTGTACACAGAAAACTAACAACCTTAGTACACAGAGAATAAACACAGTACCTTTGAAAACTCCATTAACAAAAAAAAACACACAGTATAACACCCTCTCAACACACACACCCTCCTTCCTTACCTTTCCTACAATAGAAATTGCACCACGAAAGAAGCACAGAGTGCCATTCAAGCTTAGTGTATGGCATTCCTCGGCAACGACGCCAAAAATGTGCGCGTATGTCGCACGTGTCAATGCAAGGAACTTGCCGATACACCGTGTGTGAGCCACAAATGGCTCCAAGCACACAACAAGCCTAAACTAGTAAGCTCAAAGATGGCGTTGGTGTGTCACTCACCGCTCTACGCTTGCTTCGTGGAGGATTCCTCGCCGAGAAGAAGAGGGAGATGTCGCTACGCCGCACTCAACCGCCTCGTCGCCGTCGTGCCGCAACAATGCTCGATCACACTCTCTCTCTCTCACGCACGCGCACACACACACACACACACACACACACACACAAGGAGATGAAGAAGAAGAAGATGGAGATGGAGCAAGAGCACTCTTCAATTGCGCAAATGAGAGAATGAGTGAATTTTAGGTTTGGTTGACTTTTATATGGGCTCACTCCATTCACACTTGGACGCCCATGCTTAGCCAACTAATCCCTTGAATGTTCCAATTGGAGTGTGCCTCTCATCGGCGACCACTCTTACCCTTTTTTTATTGGACCGACAAACCCGGTACCTGACTCTACCAAGTAAATAATACAACGTCCGTCGTAGGTGATATGGTGTTCGTGAGCCGTGAGGGTTAACAATGCTCTCGTCATGTCGACGAGGTAGGCTTTTCTTCATGGCTCTTCGCTTTCATGTGAACAGGTATAAGGTGCTAGTACCATAGATGCCACTTAACACCAAAGATGGGAGTTGCTTCAACACCATAGATGGGCGTTGCCACTTCCAGCACCATAGATCAGAGGATGAGAAGGTAGTAGGGTCTGCGTTTGATGGTTCCGTTAAAGCTCATGCACGAGCAAAGCCATCATCACCTACGTACTATCCATCATAGCCTACTCTCTCTCTCTCTCTCTCTCTCTCACACACACACACACACACACACACACACACACACACACACACAAAGGTCCGAGCTGCTTCGGGGAACCTGCGAACTGCTTGTGGAGAAAATCGAAGTACCTCTGAGAGCAATCGAGCAACGCAAACTGCTTTTTGGCTTTCTAAAAGAAACCCTTGGTATTGGGTTGGGTTAGGGGGTCTTTCATGGTTTACAATGCCATAATGGAGACTTACCTTTCATTTCACATCTTGTCTTTACTTTTCTTGCATTCTATTGTTTTAAAATGCTAAAGTGAAGTTTCACCTTATATAATTTTAGTAAATTTTACACACACACACACACACACACACACAACATATATAATTTGTTTGCATTCAATTGTTTTAGAATGCTAAAGTGATTCAATTATTTTAGAATGCTAAAGTGAAGCTTCACCTTGCATAATTCTAATAAATTTTACACACACACATATATTAGTCAGTTCTTTTTATTTCACCTTACATTTCACAACTTCACATTTTATACCTCGATTCCAATTAGTGTTAACATTCAAGAAAGTCTCTTTTATTAAGCGATTGTTGGTTGAGTTTCTTCCTCACAAAGAAAAAACAAAAAATACTAGCAAAAATTTTGAGATTTGCAAAATGTTTGGACGACTTTCTCAAATATGTCATCCATTTTTTGTTTACCATGGTTTGCAGCTAGCTAGCCTTGATTTTCAATCGGCTCAAGACTAAGCTAATGCAATCCTTTCTCACACACTGATACCAGTTTAAACAATTTTATCACTTTCTTATTGTTTTTGAAAACCGTCGTGACCCTTTCACTTGTTTTTTTATTTTATTCACTTGGTAGCTTTTCACGTGCAGTTTTTTTTAATTTTAATTTATTAGAGCTTTTCATTGCAGCGATGTTTTTTTAAATTTAAATCTACTGCCACGTGGTGGCTTCTGCAAAGTATAAAAAAATTAGAAGTGCGTCACCGAGATTTGCGTTGTATTTTGGGCGAGGAGTCGATGACAGCTTGAAACATAGTAAGAAATGGCTTTTCAAAAATATGGCGGCACAGCGATCTGCAGACGAACATGGCGGAGCTCAGAAGACTTCTGCTGACCGCTTGCGCCGTCTTCTTGCTCCTCTTAGCTTTGATCGCTGTCTGCTTGTTGCCCCCCTCTCATCCCCTCTCTATCTCCACTTTGTCGGCTTGGCTTCGTCCACAGGTACTCTTCGCTAATTACCCCTAAAATTTCTTCTTTTTGGATGCTCGTCATTCTGTGCTCATCGAACTGCATGAGCTCGAATGCTAGAATCTGACCTGATTAGAGAGAGAGAGAGAGAGAGAGAGAGAGAGAGAGAGAGAGAGAGAACTGCAATACCTAGTCAACGATAGAGTTGAAGAGAGAGACACTGCGCAGATCCTTCGCAAAGTTATCATTGCTTGCTCCTCAGCATCTTACATGCACTCGTCACTCAATTAAGTTAGTCGAAAGCTCTTGCTGTCTTACTGCCAGATAATTATGCCATGTCTTCCTCTGTGCATGCCTGTGTATGTAAGAACTCCCACTGGTGGATTGATAGGAAGGTTGGTTTCTCAAAGAAGTTGGTTAAAATCGCAGTTGTAGATGCTGCAGCAACTGCTCTGTGAAACACGGGCAATCATCAACATCATGCAAATCTCTGCAATTATTCAGTTTTAATAGTTGCCTTTACAATCCTGAGTTGGATTTATTCTAAATTTATATTGCATTTGAAGTTAAAATCTGGCTGTCATGTAGGCGGATCTTGATCGAATTCTCCAGGAAACTGCAATGCCTGACAAAACAGTTATTATAACCACTCTGAATGAGGCATGGGCAACACCAAACTCAATGATTGATCTCTTCTTACACAGTTTTGGCACGGGAAAGAAGATAACAAGACTTGTGAATCACCTGCTGATTGTTGCCCTTGATGAAAAGTCATATGAGAGGTGCCTGAGCATTCATTTACACTGCTTTCATCTAAAGAAAGATGGAGTGGACTTCTCAAGATCAGAGAAGCTTTTCATGACTCCTGACTACCTGACAATGATGTGGACAAGGATCGATTTCTTGCGGCAGGTCCTTGAGAAAGGATTCAGTTTTATCTTTTCGGTACGACTCAGCATCATATAGCTAACGTCAGGATATTTTGAGAAAGGGACAAAGTTTGGCTAGTTTTATACCTACCTATCTCATGTTGGTAAGCTTGATGTGGAGTGTCCCTTAGACATAGACATGTGATGCATTAGATAGTGTTCCCCATGACATCAATCAAAGATATACCTCAATAAATACGAAATTGGGAAATTGTGATGACAAAGGGGTCATGTATCTAGTCATAGGTTGCATCGCTTGGTGGCATAAGACCAAAAAATGGTTATTTTGAGTACAAATTACTGTTAGAACCGGAAGGGAGCCAATAGAGGATGTGGGAAAGCTATCGTTTGCAATTTACAGCAACTTGTTTGCTCATATCTAACATGCATATGAACACATCTTCTTGCAGGATGCAGATGTGCTATGGTTTCGAGACCCATTTGAGTACCTATCTCCTGATGCAGATGTTCTGATGGCCTGTGATCATTATGTGGGAGATCCCTGGAATCTGACAAATGAGGCGAACGGAGGTTTTGTCTATGCCCGGGCAAACACCAGGACCGTCAACTTCTACAAGTACTGGTTTATGGCTAGAGAGGCATTTCCTGGAATGCATGACCAGGATGTCTTTAACATGATCAAGCAGGGGAAAGCTCTGGAAGAGATTGGCTTACAGATGCAGTTTTTTGATACAAAGTACATCTCGTGTTTCTGCCAGCCTTCAGATGACCTCGAGAAGGTGGTTACTATGCATGCCAATTGCTGTTTTGGCCTGGAAAGTAAATTACAAGACTTACGCAGGATACTTGCTGATTGGAACCGGTATCAGCTGGCAACAAATAGATCCGAGGAACTGAGGTGGTCAGCTCCGAAATCATGTCTGCAGAGCAGCAAAGTGCTGGAGAGCAGTGAAATGTTGCATTGAATACTCACAAGAAGTGAAGATTATCAATCCTTATTAGGAGATTTATGGCAAAAAAATTTTGTTCTCGGGTGCAGTACAAGCTGCTATACATTGAACTACAGACTAGCTGAGGCGGAGTCCTGAAGGGATGGCATGATAAGAAATCTGTGTCCCCGGATGAAATTGACAATTCAACAAAAAATTTACCGCGCTGATAGCAGTGCACTGTTCTTTTCATGGAGAGTAAGGACGGTCTTCCTTTATGTGGAGGATGCAGCGGTATGATTGTGGGTCGGAGGACAAGTGAAAATTCTAGCTTTAGACAGCCTGTGGCTTATTCGTCTTCCTAGTGCGAGGCATCCTGATTGAATGTTTTCCTTCCCAAACACACCCAAGGGATTCGCTCGGGTAAGTCCAGCTTTTCTTCCATACAAGGAAGAAGCTATGCAAAGGAATTCCCCCATCATGAAGTGATTACAGCCTAGTACCTAAGAAACACATATTTTCATAGTTACAGATTATAGCTGCATGATCAAGAACATGAAGAATACAGACGTAAAAATCTTTGCTCACAATTGAGACTTTCATTGCTGTATGTAGAAAGGAAGAGCAAACATTTTTTATAGCTGCATGAAGAATATTGCATTCTCTACAGAATCCGGTCTGTTATGACGCCACAAGGTGCATTCGAACCCCCCCCCCCCCCCCCCCCCCCCCCCCCCCCCATGACAATCTCTCTGGCTTTTGAGATCTTAGTACATTAACATTACTCTCTTGTATTGATTCTTTAACCTGCAGTTTGCTTTATAGGTGGATATGGACAATTCTTCGGATTCATATAGGCAGTACATGTCCAAGTCTTATTATCCAACAATGCCAACATGCTATTACGTTCGGTCTGAATTGCGACCAGTACATTTTATGGAAATTCTACCTTTGATGTTGCATCTGCCCTGTCAAGTACTTTTTCTTTCAAAGCAAAACTAAGTGAATCATATTGAAAGAACAAAAGACAGTACACCGATGGGGACATGAATACATCCACCACAAGAGGGAAAGCACGTTAAATTACAAGGAAAACAAAATTTTTTCGCTTAGAACTTCGGCTTCCATGGGAAAATTCATTAACCTGACCATGCACCATTCCTTTATATTCCTTTTCAAAGAGGAAATTAGAAGATTTTGTTGCTTTTTATACTTTTATAATATTTCCTTTTCTCTTGCTCTTGGCTGGCAGTATCAAATTTTCAAGCGGCATGAGTGGAACTATGGTTCAGGCCATGAATCCACTATTCGGTGTAAGCCTTAACTGGCTCTTCTTTGGGGGGTGAGGCTTCTAATCGTTGGCATTGGGTAATTGGAGTTGCACATCGTCACGTATAGCACTCAAGGTTTAGGGGTGAGGCTTCTAATCTACAGGTTGGCATTGGGTAATTGTAGTTACACATCGTCACGTACTCAAGAGCCAAGAACGCTGCTTGTGTCCACCAAGGAATTTCCACAGTAGCAATAGCAACAATTGATGATCTTTGAACCTATACAAAAAGATCAATTGTTGTTACCCATCGTCACATTCCACCTAGGAATTTCCACAATAGCAATAGCAACAATTGATATTTGAACCTATACAAAAAGATGATCAAGAAGATCATTGGTGTCTACAAGATCATGACCAAAATCCGTGTATGCAACCATATGTCCATTGTAATATACAAGAATATACGCACCAAAGGAAAGATGCCCAAGTAGAACATATGATCAAATTGAGACTTAAAGAAAAGTAGAGATCTTTCTAATTGCACGGTCACCACATGAACGATTTACATCATCAAATGGACCACATACATGGCTACAGAAGCAATTGCATAGACCACATGGATGAAAGCATGTTAACATGTACAAAGATAGCAGACATGTCTTGGACAATGCTAACAAGTAGTACTAAGAAACAAGGAAACCAAGTGTATGCATTTTGAACTTCAAGTTCCTTCTTAAGAAGAGTGTGTAAGGACAAACATAACAAGGAAACCAACTGTATGCATTTTGAACTTCAAATTCCTTCTTAAAAAGAGTGTGTAAGGCCAAACATAATAAAAAGTATTCCGTTCGAGTTTTCAAATGCTCCCCTCTTAAGTATTTTCAATTACAACCATAATGTGTACTGGTGGGTAGTTGGTCCCAAACATGGAAGCTCAAAATGTTATGTCAAATAATGAACTGCATGCTTTTATAAATTTCTTCATAGCTTTTAGAGCCGATTACATACATTTTCCTTCTTTTTGGGATGTGCTGTATAGGTATGTTGATACAACGTACAAGGTTTGAAAAGTATGTGTACTACATGCTGCCTATTATCTAGCTTGAAGCTGTGTATATCTACTTGCTTGTAGTACAACCCTTGCACTACTTAGGAACAGTTCTCAATAATGTTTTCCCAGTCATCAATGCAATAAAGAAGGTAAAAATCCACCTCCTCAATATTGGTCATAACGTCTGGGGTCACCGCAAAAGTATCACCGACACAGAAAGAGATACTCACACTACCACAAAAGAAGGTGTTATCGACGCATATATCGACGCTGCCCGTCGCTATGAGCGTCGCTATACGCGTCGCTGTGAAACCAGTCGCTATTAGCGATGCGTATAGCGACGTGCATAGCGACGACCATAGTAGAAATTTTTTTTCTTGGGCAGAGGGCAGGTAGCCTGGCCTGTGCCCAGTTAAAAGATGGACACAGCCACAGCCACAGCCACAGCCAGACTTCCTGCCCTCTGCCCAAGAAAGCGAGCGGCACCAAAATATCAACCATGCTCCCGCACGCAGAAATTTCGGCAGAGTTTCCTTTGTTTTTACATAAACTTTTATAAAAAAAACCATATCATGTATACGCCTCCTACATGCTATCCATGTAGGATCTCACATGAGATTTAAGGCCAATGAAAGACAATCGTACTAACTGAAAAGCATAGCCATAACTTAAAAGCATAACCATAACTTAAAAGCATAACCATAACGAACCATAACCATAACTTAAAAGCATAACCATAACTTAAAACCATAACCGGCTATAATCACTTTGATCAAAACCATAATGCAGATAACCATAACCATAAACAAAATTAACAATAACCATAAGCATAACCAAAAAGAGAAACAATAACTGTCTATACAATGACAATGACAATAATCATAACCATAAGAGAAACAATAATTGTCTGAACACTAACTGTTTGTACAGAAAAGAGACACAGAAGCGTGTCTGTGTCTCACAAAGCATATAGATCCACCGTGCCGAAACAACGGAAGAACCCGGAGCAGGCTGGTACTCTTTCAGGATGGTCTCCACTATGTAAGTGACTTTTTCCTTTTCTTGCTGATCCCAAGACGTCAGAATGCTGGTCGAAAACTGCAGCTCCACGAGCTGGCGAATCCGTTGTCGCATCTCAGTCCCGACTCTATCCATGTCAACAGAACCATCTCTCCGTACAGTATAGAGCTTGGAGGCACTAGGATCGTGTGCCCCCCAAGGTGTCCGAGGTGTGCCAAGAGGTGTGTCGAGAGGTGTGCCTGGGTAAGATGGGGGTCGTGAGCGAGGAGGGGTCGAAGCATCTGTGGACCCTCCTCCACAGCAACCACCACTTCCACCTGACGATCGCCGAGATCGGCGAGTGCGCCTGTGCTGCGGAGATGAGGACGTACCCGCCTCTGTCCCACCCCTAGGTGTCGAAGCGGCCGTGATGGGAGAAGAAGGCGTCGTACCCATAGGCGTCCTGAATCCCGTAGGCGTCCCCCCCCCTAGGCGTTGGTCCCTCGGGTGTGAAGCCCGGAGGCGTAGTACCCGTGCCTCTGGCTACCCAGTACTAAGATGCCTCTGCCATCTGAGCAGGCGTCATCCGTGTAACGAAGCCCATGAATGCATCTGCACTCATGGAAGCGGGATCTGGAATCTCGTCTGCCATACTAAAGTCCTGCACAAAGAAAGTAAAATAAAGCGTCAGAACACAATTGTTTAAATTAACTTTAAGCTTAATTTTAAATCAAAGTCTTCACACAAACACTTACATGCCTAGGCCTCTAGGAGTGAGGCATCATCGATAAGATCTTGCACCGTATCATCGTCTATCTCTAATTGCAAACATAACTCTGTCCCAACTCGTTCTGGCAGATTGTCTTCATCCATTGCATCTTCATGTACAAGTGTCAATTCTGGCTCGTCTGCGTCATCCCTCGTATATCTGTCAGCTTCCTCTGCCATACCTTCGTCCATCTATTCTAATGTCACAGTAGTATGGACGTCGTCTGACTGACTTTCCTCCAGGAGATCTTGCCCTTCAAATACTTGTTTATTTCTTGGAGCAACCTGAACCACAGACCACCATTGTCGCTCTCGAGGGTCCGGTACAAAGACCACTTGCTCGCAATGTTCGGGGAGAGCAAATGTGTCACTCGCATCTGTCCAAGTCTTTGTAGAATCTATTTGCACAAGTTTGTTTCCATCTCTGCGTACCATTGCATTGCGACCGGAAGTAATCACCTTGAACCACTTCACATCCAACAAAAACATCTCAAACTGCCTGAAGCTTACTTTCAAGATATCTGACACCAGACCACAATACTCGAGGTTGCTAGTGCTCTCATTCGTGTCTCTAGCACTGGCCCTGCTCTTTTGCATGAAACTAACCATTACCCCACTGCGTGTTTCTTCTGCTGTCAATTTGTTGTGTTCTGAAATGCTTTCCATGCGAACACAGTGCCATGTATGTATGATACTTCCAGTCACATCCAATAGCCAGCTCTTCCTCTTCTAGAGATATGGGTTCTCCGATCTGTCGAGCTGCTCTCACTGTCTTGTCCAACATGCCATTGTAGGGAATTCAGGTAGAGGAGCGAGATAGTCTAGCAAGGGTAAGCCTCTAGTCGTTCGACTTCGCCTGAAATCCTGTCGCTCTAGATTGCGTCTCTCTTTCTCTTCTTCGTACCTTTCAAGCCATTTTTGCATCGGCGCTGAATTTAGTATACAGAACTTCATGATCTTTTCTCGCATGGCCAGGTTCATTTTCTTCGGCACCCCTTGCCCTTGCGGCTCCTCTCCCACCAGTCTTGCATCCTCCTCATCGCTCCACAGTCGAGGCATTTCTGGGTCAGAAACGGATAGAAATTAGGTCGTCAATACAAGAGACTCTTGCACCAGCCATCCTTCTGCCATGCTCCCCTATGGACACGCTTTTTGGTGAACAAAACCCTTAAGTGTTTTCATGAACCACTCTAGAAAGAACATCCAACGGCTGTGGATTGTACCTGCCACTGCAACCTCATCTACTACATGGACGAGTAAGTGCATTTGGATAGTTAGGCAGCTCGTGGGTAGATACTTCTCAATCATGCAAACTGCGTCATACAAACTACCTCGCATCCTCTAGTCTTGCCCAATCTCCGTACACCTCGGTCCAGAGGTGTACGGAGATCAGGACCACCGGGTCAAAATCTCGTCTTTATTGGTCAAATCCTATATGGGTAGACACATACGTGCACTCCTAGGTGTACATGGAAATGCATGTAGCAGACAAAACCCCTTTGCCTCTTTTAGTTCCATAGTTTCTTCTCTGTCTACGAACCCACCTGCCTCCATTCCGAGGTAGCCTGTCAGAGAAAGCTTTCCAATGCCGCACTTGATGAATCATATATTAAAGCATGACCATTTTTTTCATTTTTGTAATGTTCCGTCTGTTTGCAATTTTTTGCACAGGTTTTTCCAAGGATATTATGCCCATCCTGGTGTTTTTTTCACCACATGCACAAGCCATGGAAGTTCTCAGCCCAATGAAAGTTTTCTACCTGATTGTAAACCGGACAGGGCCTCCATGTCCAAGCCAGAAGATAATGTGGAGATGGATGAGCAACTTGAGAAAGATTCAAAAGCCTTGCATGGTTCTTGCTCAAAAAAGCGATCTCGATCTCTCTTTCTCTCTCGATCTCACTCTCGCTATCTCTCTCTCTCTCTCTCTCTCTCTCTCTCTCTCTCTCTCTCTCTCTCTCTCTCGCTCTCGCTCTCGCTATCTCTCTTTCTCTCTCTATTTCCTTATTTTCCTATCTCTCTCTCTCTCTCTCTCTCTCTCTCCGTCTCGCTCTTCACTTCCCTACCTCTCTCTCTCTCTATATCTATATATATATATATATATATATATATATATATATATATATATAGAGAGAGAGAGAGAGAGAGAGAGAGGAAATAGAGAGATAGAGAAAGAGAGTTATATATATATATATATATATATATATATATATATATAACTCTCTTTCTCTATCTCTCAGCTAGCTATTTCCTATCTCTCTCTCTCTCTCTCTCTCTCTACTTCCCTATCTCTCTACTGATCGAACGAGCGACTGAGCTAGGGAGATCTAGACGTCCACGACTACGGAGGACTACACAACATCGACAGAGGCTACATCAGAGGATCTAGCTAGGTCACTTTGGCTCGACATGCATAACGCCCGGTCAGACTACTGACCATGGAGGAGATTGATGAGATCCGCCGGCGACAGTTGCTGGATCTCCTACGATCTACCTATCCCAGCTAGCTGGTTTAGCCATTTAGTCCATACCCAGCAGTTTAGGATTCCATAATATTTTATTTTGTCATCTTCTTACTCTGACTTTGTATCAGATCCATCACATTGTAACTTTCTTGTCTCATGTCTCATAGGTCACTTTGGCCTTTCGAAGACGTTAATATAACATTTCATTTCATTTCCCTCTTTAATTATTTTTCTTTAATTTTAATTTCCTAAGCATACATTAATTCTCTCTCTCTCTCTCTCTCTCTCTCTCTCTCTCTCTCTTTGACTACCTACACACACACACACACATACATTTCTCTCTCTCTCTCTCTCTCTCCTACACACACACACACACTTCTCTCTCTCTCTCTCTCTCTCTCTCTCTCTTTCCTACACACACACACACCTCTCTCTCTCTCTCTCTCTCTTTCCTACACACACACACCGCTCTCTCTCTCTCTCTCTCTCTCTCTCTCTCTCTCTATTTCCTACACACACACACACACACACACACCTATCTCTCTCTCTCTCTCTTTCCTACACACACACACACACCGCTCTCTCTCTCTCTTTCCTACACACACACACACACACACGATGTAGAGAGAGAGAGAGAGAGAGAGAGGTTGGGGGGGGGCATAATACCTGCGCAGCAGGTGGAGGCCAAGATTTGAGCAGAGCGCAGGTGAAAATGGCCCCTGCTGCTAGCGGGTTTCGCTTTTATCCCCCAAATTTTTTTGCGTCGCTATACGCATCGATATACGCGTGGGAAATAAAGCCTTTTCACGTGTATATCGACGCACATTGCGACGCGTATATCGACGTGTATATCGACGCCCTCTAATTTCGTCGCTATACGCGCGTCGATATCTCCATGTTGTGTTGTAGTGTCAACACACCTTTTGGAGAACTTCATAAGTGAAGTTATCATAGACAACGCCCTCATCCTCAACATCTACCCTTGCAGGTTCCTCAATATCATCCTCATCGGCATCATCATTATGAGTTTATGAGTTCTAGAGTTCCAGAGTTTTGCTATCAAGGGTTGTTGGATCCTAAGGGTTATGAACACAAAAAGCATGCAAAGAGGGAGACTTCTCAATAGTTGCACAATTTTACTTGCACTCCATGTTCACATCCCTTCCTTTCACCTCCCTAAATTACACACACACATATTCTCTTTCTTTTGTGAAGGATATGTTGCAGTAGCACCCATCGATAGATCGGTTCTGTAATAGGCAACCACATCTGATGCATGGTTCAAAGTGGTGCCATCATCAGGGTTCAACTACATGTGTGTCAAATTTCTTTTGACAATTGCACTTTCTCCATTGTGCTCTTCCTTGCCATGTCCTAACCTAAAAAAGAAACAACTCGTCTCAATTCTTGTCAATCCTTCATACCTTACAATAGAATAGAATGCTCTAGCTGCCTTGAATTGTGAGGCTTCACCATCAAACTAGACCCAATGGTGTTTTGGAGTGACACCTTTGCACAACTAGTCAACAATGCAACATAAACAATGTTGAGCCTCTTGACATCTGAGATTGAAAAATGCATTTTGTTGACAATCTCACCCGCGGTTTTTTTTTGACAGGAACAATTGTTAAGAACTTGCAAACATGCTGCCTAGATTTTTTTTTGCCAGGAGCTCTATCTAGGCAACACGTTTGCAAGTTCTTAACATCACGTAAGTGACACTCTTCTATTAGGCATTTCCTACCATGGAAACTAGAATCTTCTTGCTTTGGACAAAGAATCAAATCCCACAATGTATTCCTATGAATGTGTGACAAACAATCAAACATCCAATACACATCACCTAGGGCACAAATGCTACAAGTACAGTTGTAGCCCAATCCATGGAGCCCAAATCTTTGAGATCGAATGTGGTTGAGTGTACCCTTTAAAAATGACATATGTACATGGTACTTGCAACATTACTGTACCTATCCTTTTAATCGTCATACAAAAACTTGCTTCAACATCTCAAACAATCTAAGAACGACCTTGCAATTTGGATGTTCCTCTTGAACTTGTGGAAGAATTCAACCTACACAATTGAGAATTAGGGAAATCAAGGCATGTGTAGTCAAGATATTTTGTGGTAGTTGTGTGCTATCTACATGAAGAACTACATATTGGTTAGTATAGGGAATGATGCTAGTTGGGATACATGAAGCTATTGCATATAGCTTCACATGACGTATGCTAGTTGGCAAACATGGAAGAAAGCTACTTAGAATAAAAAATGGTGTATAGTCTTTATGTGAGGAATCCAATAGCCTGTATGCTAGCTAGCACACTCTACTAGTATCTTATGCTAACTAGCATGAATCAATGAGCCTATCTGCTAAGTAGCACAATATTAGTAGTATCTTATATGTTCCAGTAGAGCTTCTATTAAAGAGAAGCAAACATTTTGCGATAGCTTGGGTGAGCTACAAGAGGAATTTCATGAGCTTCCTTTGGAATTTTCATCCATAAGAATGTAGGTATGCATAATCGATTCGTGAAGAATAATAAAATCTATCTTAATGATATAGTCTTTCAAGTGTTCTTTTTTGAATTTGAGTTTGGCCTCTTATATTAAGAGACCAAATTGGTCATCAGTTTGGAGGGCGCTTTGAACCTCTTCCAGTACGGTGGAATGGACAGTGAGATGGCAAGGGCCACTACCCATCAGCTTAAAGCATCCATGGCTTGGTTTTTTGTGCATGATCTAAATTTGATCTCAAAAGTGAATTCTTGTAGAAATTCAACCCATTACCTTTGTCGTATATTGAGATTTGGCTGGGTGAAAATACACTTGAGACTTTTGTGGTCGATAACAAAATGAATATGAACTACCAGAAGCAATAAGAAAGGAAAATAACTTACCCTCATTCTCTCCCTTAGTCTCGGGAATGGTGAATTATTGATTCTTGCCACTAGAATCCAAGGCAGCATATATATTGGCTTGTTCTTCTAACTCATCCTTTACTGAATTGAAGCTCACTATTGATGTTCTAGGTGGGTTGATGGTTGGCTTTTGACCATGAAAATGAGCCGTAGGAGGAGATCTTGCTTCTTTTGGATTTTGACCTCTTGTTGCAAGGTTTTTAATCTGTCTCCCTTGATTGGGTTGATTCTAAACATGTGTGGCGAAAAGATTGGGGCTATCTCCCTTTGGGCATTGGACCTTCTTAGCCTAAGATAAGTGTTATTACAAACTACATGAATCCCTCATTCCCAAGTTTGATCCCCACTCCGTGGATTGAAATCCATTTTCCTATTTGTTAAGGCGGTTACGCCGCTAGCGGAAGCTAAATAGCGAGAACTCAACCAACAACAGAATTTGTCAGACGAGGACGAAGCTTGACCCGCAGGCGCATGGAAACAACTAGGTGGGTGTCAAATCACCTACTCGACCTTCTAATGACAATCACTACTAAGGAAATCAAATCTAAGTTCTAAAATACGCAAGTGACTGAAATCCGTACTACGAACGAATGCTATACGAAACAGGATCTAGAATCATCGAATCGATCTCAAACTCAAGGGGAAGTCTATACACTAGGTAAGAACAACACCCTAAAGACTTGAACTGCAAAATCAACCTATAACCACTCCGTGCAGTAAACGCGTATGAAGACAGGCCGAAAAATACAGGTGACCAAAACTTGACCCCGATGGTACTAATGTGTAGCTCTACTCGTTGTGGTTCTATAGATATGCTGCACGCTCTATTCCGACACACGAGTTGGAAGAAAACTCACACCGAAGCTCGTAGGAACTTACCACACGTAGAAGCCGATAGCGCACACTCTTGGTATCTGTGCGTAGCTCTCACCGTTGCTAACACAATGGCGGTGTCGCTTCTCCAATGGCGGCCCCGTAGCTCGCGTAGCAAGGAGATAAGACTCTCTCTCTCTCTCTCTCTCTCAGACACAGTCACTGCGCTCAAAAACTCTCTTTGATTAATAATTGAATCTTTTCTAGGTTACAAAACTTTGGCTTATATACCTCAGCCTTGGAGGTGAGAACATCTCTAATTATTTACATTAACAGGTGAAATTACCTCGGGATTACAAGCTGGAAACTCAATTGAGTCCCGTTACTTAATGAATGGCTCAAATCAAAATTAATGTCGGAAAGACATTTATTACAATCAATGGTTACAAAGTGATGGGTGTGAGCAAAAATGTGGGTGTGATCCTCTGCTGGCTCAACACTCCCCCCCTCCGCGTTCATGTCGTCCCTGACATGACTTTTAGGCTTGGTCAATAGAGTCCTGTCGTCTTGAGCATCTGCAAATGTGATTCGTAGCGTAGGTTGCCGATGGTCAAGGTTGGGCCGAATATTTTGCTTTCGTGAGTGAAAAAGCCGGTGTAGAAAGCTTCTTCGAATGTTTGCATGTGGAAGCTAGGCAAAAACATAATTCTTTGGTATAAGAGATGTAACACCTTTGGTGATGGCTGCAATGAAAGATCATACATCATATCCGTCACTGTGTCGGCCGTCGATAGTAGACTCGAGGTCGTGGCTTTATCTGGCGCGAACACTTCAATGCATGCTAAGAGAGTCTTGCAGATTTTCTTTAGCATCTGACACGAAAGGTCAGGAGAGCCAGTAAAGAGTTTGATGGTGCCCGTTAGGGTTTTCACCATGTAGGCTTTACCTATTCTCTCTCCTTCCTTTGGTCCTGGCATCCTTGGGTAATTAAGCCAATTTGGCTTCTTTTCTGCAATCCTGCCATGCTCTTTCCAGCTTCTGACTCTTGGCACCGGGCAGAAGGTTGCATCCTCCCGAATCTCCTTTGGAGCCTCTACCAAGTAGATGAGGTAGGCTGGGTATTTGTTCAGCCAACCTTTCCTCCATCTCGGTTGAGAATCTACAATCTTCTTTGATTGTTCATCCTTTGTGATGTCGCCTTCGTAAAGAGCGACATACTGCTCCTCCTCTATTCTCTTTTTCGTCTTTATCACTTCAAATTTCATCAGAGGGAAAGGCAGGCTGGGTTGCATCCACTCTTCATGGAGCACTTTTGTGTCTAAACCTTGAAGTCTAATGGAGATGAGGAGTCTCCTTTCCCATTCCATTTCCGCCTTGGCACTTTCCTCTGTTGACTTTTCTATTTGGTCCTAGAGCCTTTGTTCTTCTTCTTCAGAGATTCCTGAAGTCGAGGCCACTTCTTGAACTGGGGCTGGATCTTCAATTGTGGTTGCCTCTCCAGTTTCAGGTAGCTCTATGGCTGCTCCCCCTGCTTCTTCTTGTGGTGGCTCTGTTTCTCTTCTTTGTTGCTCTTGGAGGTCTTGGAGCTGTTTGCGGAGGGTCTCATTTTCTGTCCTTAGTGTTTGGTTTTCTGATGTGAGCCTCTCCTCTGCAGCCAATGATCCCTCCGCCATGTGCAATCTTTGTACTTGCTCTAACCTCAGCTCTCTTTGCAAACTTCTGACCTGCTCTTCCAGAGCTGGTACGAGGGCTCCCACTTGTTCTGTTCCTGCTCTGTTAGCTCTAGGGGTGGTCCTGAGTCTCGTGATTGTCCTTTCTTGAAGTTCGACTCTTTCCCTTAGCTCAATGAGCTCATCCTTGGCTGCCTCCAGCTCATCTTCTATTCTCTCCTTTGCTTCCTGTGAACTTGTTACCTCTCTTGAAGCTTCGTCTAGTTGGAGTATCAAGCCGTCTCTCTCGTTTTCGGCGTCGTAGAGTGATGCTTTATGACTTTCAGATTCAGTCATAGCATTCTCTAACTTCTTCTGCAACTCTGCTTCCTTTTGTTTTGCTGTCTCAAGTGCTACTTCCTTTGCTCTGGATCTTTCTTTAATCTTGCTGAGCAGTTCATGCACCATGTGCATGTCTTTTTCATCTTCATCTGTCAACTTGACAGCTCTTTCTGCCACCACCTCCAATGGCTTCGGCTCGTCCATTTTCTCTTTACTCTCCATTGTACCCTTTGTCTTTTCCTTCGTCCTTTCCGATCATCTTGTTTCCGTAGGGATATCCCATAAACTGCCTCCAGGGCCTCTTCTTCACTGTATCCGATCGCTACCAGATCCTCATAATCATCTTTCTTTTGCTGAACTGGATCTATCTCCTTTTCCTTGGTCCTGGCCTCCGGCTTTTCCATAATTTCTGTTTCTATTTCTATTGTGGTTTCCTCCACAATAATTTCCATCTTCTTCGGGCTTGGTACAACAGTAGAAGAGGGCTGATTGTCCTCAGTCATCTTGGCTTTCCCTTTGTTTGCTTGCCCGTCTTTCTCTTGAGGTTCAGTAGACTCATCTACTTTCTTCTTCCCCTTGTCGTCCTTTTTCAGCTCAGCTTTTAAAAGCTGTACTTCCTCTTCAGTATAAGGCTCGACAGGTTGCTGCTCAATTATGGCCTCCGACTCCTCATAAGCTCTAATATATTGATCATATTGATCAACATGTGGCCTGGCTGAGCTGGTTCCGACTTTACTGGGGTCCGGCACCCACATTTCTTCGAAGTCCCCCTTTAGAGCTCTTTCCGCTCTAAATTGCTCTACCAGCCTTTCCATTCTTGCGGCTTTTTGACTTTTGGTTTGCTTGGGATCGGCCTTCTTCTTCGCTTTCTTCTTGAGCGGCTCGTCCACAGCCTCTTCATGTTCTGAAACTATTTCTAGTTTTCGGCGTGCTCTTGTGGACGCCCTCTTGGATACTTCTTGCTGTTCTTCCTCCTCATCGGCTTCTCTAAGCCACTCATTCTGGGAGGGAACCTGTGGCCCTTGATCTCTGGCTCCAATAGCTTCATAAGCTATTCTTGTTAGGATTTCTCCTCCTCCTATGTACTTTGGTTTCTGGTTGTGCATGGCGATTACTTGCTCGTGGATGTATTGAGCATAATTCACCTCTTTTGGCACGTTGCTCTTCAGTGCCCATGTGATGGTTGTCGCAATGGCATGGGGTGGTGTAGTATACTTCTGCGGTCTTTTACTGCACACATGGAAAAACTGGTTGTATAATCGGCAAAGGGTTGCAGCTCGTTGATCTGCCATATCTCCGTAGGTTGTATTTTGTTTCTTTGATCCATAGACCTCTATGGCCTCCCTTCTTTCTCTGACAGAACTCCCTTTGTTGTGCAGCTTCAATGCATCTGCAATGAGCTGTGGAGTGATCTGTACTTCAACTGTTTCTCCATCCATGGCTGTCAACGTGGCTTTCCCATCCTTCTGAATGGATGTTGCCAACTCATACACTCTTCTTGTGTCTACACCTGATGGTCTCGAGGTGAAGAACCTGTGTAAGTCAGCCTTTTCCAGGTATCTGCTGATGTTCTCTGATCTGCTATAATCCACTAATTCTCGTGGGATCATAGGCACATCGACCGATTGCCCTTGAGGATCTCTGAAAGTCCCCTGGTAGATCTTTATTCCCTCTTTTTCTAGTACTGCTTCCTCCACCCAAGTCTTGGTTGGCTTGAGGGTTTCTGTTGCAATATCAAAAGGTTCTGCCTCTGCAAGAGCATCCTTGATGGTTGGTCTTTTTCTCTTAGTTGCCGATGACTTAGCAGAATCCATGGATCGTGTAACTCCAATTACAGAAGTTAGCGTCTTTTTAGTACTGAAAGCCGAAATGAAGCTTTTAACTATTCAAATGACTTGAAAATTGAAACATGAGCTATTCAGGGCCTAAGGATGCAATGTAGGTGAAAAAATAGGCAAACTGGGCTAAAAAACATGCTTGAGACATCATACGTGTATGATGTCTTTTGTGTCAGAATGACTTCATATTGGTTGTGCTTGTAGCTGATAGTGTATACATGAGTGTCATATGCTTGGATTTGAGTTTGGATCCCATTTGGTCAAGTTTTGGCCAGTTTAGTCCAATTCAGGCTCTTGGCAAAATTTTGAAAGGGAAATGGATTTTATGATCCAAATTGGATAAAACTTGGTGGATTACTTTCAAATGGCATGTAGAACACTTCTGTTTGGTGGTTGAAGCCCTGAGGTGCCAAAATCACATAGTGAGACATCATACGCGTATGATGTCTTTTATTGCATTTTTGGACCAATTTTCTCTATAATCTTGGTTTTGGCTTTAGATAGGCTTATTCAGTGGATTTATCAAATTTGGATAGAATTTGGACTAAAAATGGCTCTGGAGACATCATACGCGTATGATATCTTTTTCATCAATTTTTCATGGGATTGGTTCTGTGGACTCTCCATGTGCTAGTGAAGGACTGTTTATACTCAAATCTTGGTTTGGACTTGAATATGTTGGATTTGGGACAAAAATAGTCTTTGTATGAAGGATTTTCTCTTAATTGGGCTAATGGGGTGATCCACTTGACCAAATGGTTCCAAACTTCATATGTAGCATGTATTAGATATATATAATGGATGTATGATGACAAATGAGCATTTTTGGCTCTGTAAGTGCAAATAGACATCATACGCGTATGATGTCTTTTGTGTCAAAATGGTGCTTTTTGGTTCCAAATAGCTTGTAGATGTGTTAATCAACAATCCTACAAAGTTTCAATGAGTTTGGAGTTATTTTGACAAAATTAGGACCAAAAATCAATTTTATGGCCTACTTTGCGTCTTTTTGGTTTTCCTTGGGTTTTCTAACTCCAATTCTCATGATACTTGGTTCATAGGATGTGATTAACATGTGGAATGAGGCTATGCACTCAAATGTTGAAATGAATGTGAAAATCATGCTGTGAGACATCATACGCGTATGATGTCTTTTCTTGAAATGTTGGTCTTTTTGTGCAAAGAATGCTTTGTGCTAGTGCCCTAAGCCCTGCTAACTAGTTTTCAACTTAAAAAGTCATCAGTTTAGCTAAAAAGCCCCCTTATAGGCATTTCAGTCTCCGAAGTCGTCTTTTTGCCTTGGAGTTGAATTTCTTCAACTTTTCTTCTTGAGAGTTGCATTTCCAGCTCATTGGATATGTTGCGAAGCCATCCAGTTGGTTGGACTTGACTTTGGCTCCCCGTTCTCCATCTTTATCCATTTGGTTGCTCGAAAGCGTCTTTTTCACCATCGGTAAGTGAATCAGCTTTCTTTTGGGTTTTGCTTGCAAACATAAGTCATCCATGTATAGTTGAAACTGCTCGTGAAGTTTCATGTCATTTGGTCGTCAATTTTAGCCGTTATGCCAAAATGACGCTTTGTGTGTCCGCAGTCGAATCGGTTGTTCCGACCTACTTTTGGTGATCCAAACCCGGAGATACTCCATGGTTGCATTTCCCTCGATGTTGTTAAGCTTCCTGAGAAGTTTTGTGTCGTTCCGACAACTTTTTTCTGTTTGCCTCTTGCAGGCTCTGTTGACCTAGGGTTTTTCCAGTCGTTCTTTCTCGAGCTTTGAGTGCTAGAAACTCATCTCCTATACTAGGGTAACCCACCTCTAAGTTCTTGCAAAGTTTGGTTAGGCGGTTGTGCCCCTACCTAGCGTTCTTCCCCATTCCCCGTCTGCTCTTGTTTCTTGGTTTTGGTGAGTTTTCGCGACAAAAGTTAACGATAAGCATCAAAAGCTTATGGCAACGAGTCTACCTCTCATGTCTGGTGTCCTCTGAGCTCTCGTAGCAGTCGTAGAAGGCGGTAGAAGGTCGGATGCTCCTGTGTGCTCTTTGCTCTCTCCAAGAAGGTAATAGTGGAAATGAGCTTGATAGTGAAGTGAAAAATACTTAACTTCGGGCTTCCCGGATCACTTGTTACCAAATTTGACATGTGCTCCTATCTCGTCGTGAAATGCACTTTAGGATTTGAAATTTCTCAATTTGGACTCCGTTTGACCTGTTTCTGAGAAATTTGTCCACTTTGCCAAAATTCTGTCATTTCGGGCTTTCCGCAACTTTTTCAGAATTGTACCCCATTTTTACCCTGGGTTGCCCTTGTCACTAGGATCATCGCCGTCTATTCTTTTCTTTTTTCCGATCTCATTTCACCTGCTTTTTTATTTTTCTTTTACTTTTATTAAGAAAATCATAAAAAATAAAGGAAAATAGTAAATTGAAGCCAAAAAATTCCAAACATACACGATAAATAGCTGGTAACCCTGTGTATATGAATATACACTTCTTTGTGATTTTTGGACTTGGATTACCACTTTTTTCCACTTTTTAGCTCCAAAAACACTCTTATTTAGTGATATTTACACATCTAGAGACCCAAATTCATCATTTGATCTCTTCTTTGTTGCAAAACAAGGTATATAAGGGCATAAATATTATCAATATCCGCAATCAACCATAAAAAATTGCAAAATCATGTAAGACACTGCCCTTGTAATATAATTTTTGTTTTTCTTTGTTTTTTCCGCTTGTAGCTGCTTTGTAGCTCCTGTATACCTCCCCCCCTCCGAGTCTGAGTCCTCCCGGACGACTATGAAGTGTCTGTGGGTGAAGCATTGTAGTTGTTTTGGTCATAAGTTCCCAATGCAATTGTAGAGCGATGATACAACAGTCTTTCCAATAAAGCTGCTCTTTGTTTGATTGATGGATTGGTGGTCGGGTTTTGGGTTGGTTTTGGCAATTTGGTAGTAGAATCAGTAGATGGATTCTTCGTTACCTTGTTGTCTTTTTTCACAATCCAAATCTGCTTCCGCTTTGCTTGTGCTTGCCACAAACTCTTTGCGACCCAAACCTGCTTTGTTCTGTGTGTTGATTTCCTTGGCTTGAAATACCTAGGAGTTTCCGTTGATTGTATTGAAGGGAGTTCCTTTTTACAAATCTTTGGGATCCAAATTTGCTTGCTATAGCTTTGTGCCGTCATGGACTGCTTTGAAATCCAGATCTGTTTCACTGTCCTTGATTGTCGGGGATCACTCTGTTGTCTGGTATTGAAGACTCTGTTTGTGTTTTCTGGCACAGCCTTTTTTGGTCTCCATACCAACGTTGACTCCGTTTTTTTCCAAGGTTGAGCTGTTATATTATTGCTTGTCTTCCTTATCCAATGTTGAGAATTCCTCGTCGAAGAGTAATCCAGTTGTGTAGAAACTTTTGGTTGCCATTGCTTCTTCTTTTCCTCTGTTTGTTGTTTGACCTTGTCCGTGGATTCTTCCTTTGGAGTTGGCTCTGCTCCTTTGGTGAACTTAACTGATTGACTTTCACCTTCGTATTTGATAAGCACTGATTTAGAACTCCAGTCAATCATTGCATTGTATTGCTTCTGCCATGGTTGTCCTAGCAATAATGGATGTTGTGTAGCTTGGTCTTCAACCACGTAAAACATATGAGGATACACATATTGGTTAATCTGTATATGTAAAACTGTGCATCCGACAGTTTTGATTGAATTCTCAGAGTAACTTTTTAACTCTTGCTTGGCAGTTTGTAGTTTAGTGTCATTTGTCAATTGTCTATACAAACTGAGTGAAAGTAGGTTAGCTTGAGCTCCTGAATCCAATAGTGCTCTGGCTTTGATTTGGTTGGTTCCTACTTTGCATTCAATGATGGGTTTTTCTTTGTCATTCCCCATTTCTGTTATACTAACTGCGTTTATTCGTATTGCTCCTTCATTGCGCTGTTTCTGACGCAGTAGTCTTCTTTTCTCCATTCTTTCCTTCGCCTCGGCTTGCGCTTCCTCCTCAATCTTTTTCTTTTTCTGGACACGCAACTTTTCTTGATGTATTTTGAGAAGCATGTCTTGGGTTAGCGGCAAAAGATACTTTTTCACTCTGCATCCACTAATCCAATTGGGCATTTCCTCTCCGTCTAATGTAGCAAGCTTGACGGCTCCACTTGGTGATAGATCTTTAATCACCAGAGGTCCCATCCCTCGCTTTTTAAGCTTTTTAGCATGCTGTTTCAGAGTGTAAACTAGGACATAGTTCCCAACCTTAAACTCTTTAGTCCGCACATGCTTATCAAAAAATTCCTTTTGTCGCCTTTTTTGAGCGTAGATGGAAGCTACTGCTTTTAGGCGAAGCTCATCTAGCTTTTCCAGGTCATCTAATCTATCAGAGAGCTCGTGCCCTGTCCACTCTAGGTCCTTAGCCACCCTTAATGTTGAAACCAAGAATTCTATTGGTAAGATAGCATTTAGCCCAAAAACCATGTTATATGGGGTCGTTCCTATTGATGTTTTATATGCCACCCTATATGCCCATAATGTTGAATGCAACTTCTGGTCCCAGTCAGTTCTCGACTCAGATACAATCTTCGTAAGGACCGTGCATATGGTTTTGTTTGTTGCTTCAGCTTGTCCATTTGCTTGTGGATGATACGGGGCTGATTTCCTATGGATTACCATGAGTTCATCTAGAAGGATCTCTATCACTTCATTTATGAAATGTGTGCCTCGATCACTCACAATTTCTATTGGCAATCCATATCGTACAAAGACGTATTCATATAGAAATTGTGCCGTGGTCCTGGCATCTGCTTTTTGAGTTTCCTTTGCTTCGACCCACTTTGTTAGATAGTCTGTAGCCACAATAATGTATTGTGCATGAGTCTTATATGCAGGAGGTGAAATGGGTCCGACATAATCAATCCCCCATTTTGCAAAAGCTCTTGCCCCCATCATTGGTCTAAGCGGCATATCATCTCTTTTAAGTGGTACTTTGGTCCGCTGACAGTCATCACACCGTTTAACGTATTCCTCAGCGTCCATATGTAATGTTGGCCACCATATTCCTGCGGCTAAGACAAGTTTTGCTGTCTTATCACCTGAGAAATGGCCTCCACCTACTCCTCCATGAGCTTGCTCCAGGATTATCACATACTCAGACTCTGATGCGCAAATCCTAAGCTGGTTGTCTTTACCTCTCTTATAGAGTTGATCTCCTATTAAAGCGTAATCTCTAGCTTCTGTCTCTACAGATTTCTGACGAGCTTTTGACGTTCCTTCTGGGAAAGTTCTATTTGTGAGATATTCAACAATATACTGACTCCATTCTGGAGCGATCATTATCTGATATAATGTTGAATACTCGGCTGGCGGTTTTGATGAACATACAATACATACTGTGACATATTCATGTACGCTTTCTTTCATTCCTGGCCAATAGACTCCCAATTGTAACAAATTCCTATATGTGTTCCTTCTTGAACAATGAAATGCACATTCCTGAACATGTGCTTCGCACAGATATATATTATATTCCTCAGGATTGATGCATAGTCGTAAAACATGATCATTTCCCAATTGATACAACCTTCCTGCAATCAATTGAAGATTCTTGGATTGCTGAATAGCAATATGTTTCAGGTTGTATTCTCTTCTATCAAACTCTCCTCCATAGGTTAATAGGTCAACGACATTTTGAGACCACTTAGGTATCATTTCTATGTTGAACAAGTACGCGTCTGGCATGTCGTCATCTACTCCTATAGGGTCTTCTCCATTCGTCAATCGCGAAAGATGATCAGCTCTAAGATGTGTTTTTCCTTTCTTTACTACTACCGTGAAGTCGAATTCCAGTAAGATAATGAACCATCTCACTATTCTCCCGGTATTGCATGGTTTATTCACTAGGTAGAGCAAGGCTTGGTGATCCGTAAAAAACACAAACTTGTTGGCTAGAAGATAATGCCGAAATTTCTTCACAGCATATATCATTCCTAATCCCTCTCGCTCTGTTGTGGTGTAATTCTTCTCTGCATGGTTGAGCTGTCGACTGGCGTAACAGATAGGAAAATCCATGTTTCCTTCTTCTGGCTGAGCCAGAATGCATCCTATTGCATATGCAGAAGCATCTATGTGCACATGGAATATCTTCTCCCAATCTGGTGATTTCAAGACTGGAGCAGTAATGAGTGCCTCTTTCAATTTCTTGAATGATTCCTCACACTCCTCTGTCCATTCAAAGTTCACTATTAGCCTGTAAAGTGGTTGGCCTATTATAGCGTACATGTAAATGAATCGTCTATAATATCCGCAATGTCCCATAAAGCTTTGTACTTGTTTCGCATTGGTTGGTCTAGGCATATCCACTATAACTTTTATCTTCTCTAAATCCGTGGATATTCCGTTTTGTGAGACAATATGTCCCAGAATTCTGCCCTGTCGGACCATAAACACACATTTCTCAGGATTGAGACAAATGCGATATGTCCTACATTTCTCAAATACTTTTCTTAGGTGTTCTAGATGCTCATCTCTCAGTAGAGAATGTACACATAAGTCATCCATGTATATTTCGAGAAACAGCCTTAAGTATTCTTTGAAAGCATGCGTCATCAGCCTCTGGAAGGTTGCGGGAGCATTGGTTAGACCAAAAGGCATAACCCGATAAGCATAAATTCCCCACTCCGTTGCAAAAGCTGTTTTATGTTGATCTTCCAGTGCTATGGCTAGCTGGTTATATCCTGAAAAACCATCAAGAAAGGAGTATGCTGTTTTCCCTGATACACGCTCTAGAACATGATCAGTTATCGGCAGGGGATAATTGTCCCTGATTGTTGCAGCATTCACTTTCTTTAAGTTGACACACACTCGGAGTTTTCCGTTCTTCTTAGGTACTACCACGATCGGAGATACCCAATCAGTGTGTTCAATCTCGTATATGAATTCAGCTTCCATTAGCTTATCTATCTCCTCCTTGATTCGCTTAGCAAAAGTATCATTATATGTGTATGGTCTCTGTCTGCTAGGCTTTGCGTCTTGTTTCAGTGGGATTGAGTGTTGGCATATCGATGGGTCAACTCCCTTTAAGTCCTTATAAGACCATGCAAACACATCCCTATACTCTCTGAGAAGACTCAAAAGTCTCTCTTCCTCGCTTGGAGACAAATCTGTGGCTATGTACACCGGTCTAGGCGTCTCACCTGGAGCTGCTAAATCAACTTTTTTTGCATCCTCCGGTCCGTCATAAGATTCGTTCTCCTTCCTCTCTCGAATAGGTGGGGTTAATATCACCTTCCTATCCTCTATTGTGAATTTCCTATAGTGAGAGGGAACATCCATGTTTTCCTTGATTTTGACGTTTTCGTCCTCTCCACTCTCAATTTCAGTCGTCCAAACTTCCTTCAGAGTTTTCTTGAGCTCTCTGTACTTGTTTCTACGTTCTAACTTGGACTCCGTGTATTCTCTGTTGCGCTTGTTCTTTTCTGATTTTTCTGTTTCAGTTTTCGTTCCATTATTTTGAACTTGATTTCTTGAGCCTCTTTTGTCTTTTCGTAAGCTCTTTTGATCACTGCCTCTCATTCTTCCAGAAATCTTATCCTTAACACAATCTTCAGCCTTTACTAGCATTAGGAATTGATTTTTTCCTCTTATTCTAGGCATCGGATTGGTTCTAACCCCTTTTGTTTTTTTCTTTGCTCTATAGTGTTTCTGGCGTTGTTTAGTTTGGTTCGAAAAATCATAAAATCGGACATCCGTTATAGTTTCTTCGTTTCCGCTTGAATTGTCCGTTGACTCGTTGTCTGCTTCATTTCCCCACTCTGGATGATTGGGAATGTCGTGAAACACCTCTTCTTCATCTTCCTTTTCCAGTGTATCGTTCTTTTCAGTTTCTTTTTCGAGCACAGTTCTCAACATGAAATACGGAACCACGTCGTACCCGTCCTTGTCGCAAAATTTTGTTGTGGGACCATCCGGAATTACGCAAACATCTAGGGTTGCTAGAATGTGTGTCCATTCTAATGGTTCAAACGTGTCCTCTGGAAAGGGTTCTCCTACATAAGTTTCGTCTTCGATAGCCCTTTCTAAAACACATTCTTCTCGTTTTAGACTTCCACATTTCGAAGCTCCACACATCCATAACTCCTTGGGTTTACCTAACCAAGCTGGAAATTCGGATCCCACCAAAGTAGCTGAATCAAACTCCTCTACCGGTGTTCGGTTCACCTCTTTGTAGCTATGGTCTTTCAGGTTCACACGTGTAGTGGTTTCCATATTTCTCAAGTATATGTGATCGTAGCCCCAATCTTGGACCATTTTCAACTGTCTCATGAATGGTCTTCCCAGTATGATATCATAGTTATTCTCCTTGCCAAAATCGACAATAGCAAAAGTATGTTCGTATTCAATGCCGCAAGAAGTCACTACAACTTTCTCTAATAACCCCATAGGTTTCTCCATGTGTCCATCTGCTAATTGGAGTTTCAACCTAGTCTTCCTTATTGCTGGTTTCCCCCATTTTTTCCAGATTTCTTTTGTAGCTATGGCTACCCCAGCTCCACTGTCTAGTATTGCCATTTTGTTCACTCCTTGGAATTCAACTGGTAAGGTTGTATTCCCCTCTTCACCTTCGCAATACTCTCCGACCTTGTTTAAGGGTACAGGCTTAGCGTTCTTTTGTGGCTTGCTCAGCTCCTCAATGCTCTCTTGCATTCTCGATGTTGGATCTTTTATCCCGAATTTCTCCAAGAATTTTCCTACAGTGGTCCACATATGTGGTCTTAGCCTCAAAAGCTCAGCTAGAGTGATAGTGCATGTCACTGGTGTTGACAAAATCTCTATCAATCCTTGCGAGTCCATGACTTTTTCTGATGAAAGTTTTCGTGAGGGAAGTGCTCTAATCTCGGATTTTGCTTCATACTCTCCTAAGTATGAAGGTAAGGTTTTCAGTGAATGAGGTTTGCTCTCCATTGTTCTAACAGAGCCCCCATCTCCCCAGTAAGATTGCAGATCCAAGTCTACTTGAGATCCTGCCTCAAATTCCACTATGGGAGGATTCCTGATGTCCTTTTCCCAATTTGTCTGATTAGCTTGGCAACTTAGCTCGTTTGCAAAGTTTGCCTCTCTCACTTGTTTCCAAAATTCATTGTAATCCTCATCTTTTCCGTAAATCCTCTGTATGACTGGATGAAAACTCTCTATCTCCTGATCGGTTGTGTTCAATACTATGCGGTCATCCTTTTGTGTATTTGCAGGCTTTTGTGCACTGGGAGTCTGTTTAGCTACCCGTGAAACGATAGTCTCTTGCTGAATTGGGTTTTCTTTTCCACAATTCATTGTTTCTTTTGGTGGTTCTAATAAGGCTTGTGCAGTTTCGATCATTCTCTGGCACATTTCAAGTCTCTGCTTTTCCAATTCTGCGTTTGGGTATGTCATCCACCTCTGTTCTTGTGTTTGGTTGTTCTTTAACCTAGCTTCGTAAGCTCTCATCAGTGCGTCCAATGGTTCGTGTACCTTGTCGACTAGCACTGATCCCCCGGAGCTTAAGCTCGTTGTTTCTTTGATACTCTTTTGTTTCGTTCTTTCCGGGCTCACCTCTCGTTTCCCGTTTTGACTCTCAAGTTTTTCTAATCTAGCTTTAGTTCCTCAGCTAGAATAGCGTCTTCACGTTCTTTTCTCAACTTCATGCGCGCTTTTCTAGCTTTCCATGTGTTTTTTTGACTCCGCGGTCCTTGACTAACTACGTCAGTCGCTAACTTTCCATTCTCAGGTTCTCTAGTGGTTTTCTTAGCTTGAGCTCTAGTAACAACTTGCGTTGGTATCAGAGTTTCATTTTCAGACCCACTGCTGGTAGGAATAGTTTCTAGCATATTCAATGTCGTCTTTTGCACTTTGTTTGGATTCTTTGAACAATCCTCAATGAAGTGAGTAACCCCACACTCAGTGCAATAAGCGTTAATTCTAATGATTTCCGTATGTGGGCAAACATTCATCAGATGGTCACCTCCACACTTGTAACAGGGTCCTAGTGTTGGTCTTGGTCCCGCTTGATTCGTCCTTTGTGGGTAGGATGGTCTTTGTCCTGTTAACCCTCCATGAGCTATGAACATCAAGGTTCTTGCATTCATATTGTATCTCTCTTCATCAGAAGCACTTGTAATTGTTGGTATTCCAACATTCCCCATCATGCCCCATGGTTCTGGTTGTTTTGGTTCTTCTGGTGGGTAATACACTGTTGGAGACATGTGTGCACCCGATTCTTCATAATAGGCTTGAACAGGCACTAAGGATTGTTCTTCCTGATTCTCTAAGGTTGGTGCATATCTAATGCCCACTGGTCTTGCTCCTGGTAAAGGTGGTTGTTGTCCCAATACCGGTTGAGGTCTTTCTATCCCCATAGGTCCTGGTACATTTCCCGTTGGGTATCGAGGTACTGGATGTATCTGAGGTGGTGCTAATTGAGCAGGAGGTGCATACTGGCGCTCCCTTACATACCCTTTGTTGTAATAACACTCCTCTGTTGGATGATTTGTCCATTTTTGTTCAATAGCACACCATTTCAGTGTTTTTGGCAATGGTTTTTGGTATGGTGCCATCCTTTTTAGAGCATCTTCTATCATTTGCTCTACATTTGGCATGGTTGTTGTTTGAACATTCTTTTTAGTGGTAGTCTCGCTCGCTACGGAGGAGGAGCTACTGGATGCACAATCTGTATCCGCTGACACCTCTCCATAAACCGTACAGTTATCCACTAAGTACAATGCCTCTCTCGTTACTTGCTCGAAACTTGTACAAGCTTTCAAGTGCAAGTCCTTCTTGAGAGTGTCGTTCCTCAGTCCCTCAATAAAGAGAACAGATAGTCTGTCATCTTGTGGTCGTTCACATACTGGACATCTCTCAATGTATTGTTTGAAGCGAAGTGAAGCTTCCTTCACTTTTTCGTGTTCTCTCTGTTTAAAAGCATATATTTGTGAGACCGTATTGTGCTTAATCCCTCGTTTTGAGAATTCCTCAGCAAACTCTCTTAGCAAATGGTCAATGTCATGGAATCCCCCTATGTTCATTGGTTGAAACCATGTCAATGCAGTACCTTCTAGAGTAAGACCAAATCCCTCGTATTGTGTATGGAAATCTGTTATCTACTCAGCTCTTAAGACTTGCTTAAAGAGTGACACATGTGCATACGGATCTCCTGAACCACCATACTTCTTTGGCATACACTTGGCTACTTGAGATGGTCTCATACGTCTATGATCTGCTACCAATCTCATTGCTCCTGTGTCTCGGCTAAAGCTTTCTCTAGCATCATGGACTTCATGGGTTACCCTTGTCGGTTCCCCTGCCCTGAATCTACTACTGGGAGGTAAATGTGATGGTTCCGCTTCAAACCTTGGACCTGGCGTGGTATAGGTGGGGATTGGAACTGCACTACCTCGATTCGTCTCCATTGACTCTCTGGAATGTAATGATCCCATTGGTCCGAGCTTCGAGTCCCAAGGTTGACTGAAAGAGTCAGCAACCTGAGTTCTTTGTCCTCCTGTTGTCATTGAGTTTTGCACTCCATTTGTTGGTGCTGGTCTATGTGAGCTAGAAGTAACATAATACTGATGTAGTGGTCCCCCAAAGTATGTATATCCTTCTAATTCTTTCTTGCCCATTGTTGAGTAGTGCCTGCCATACTTATCATAAGCGGCAATTTTCACTTCCGATCCCTCTGTGTAGGTAAAGACATAAAGTCTTTTTTGGTCTGTCAACTCTCCGGTGTAGGGTTCTTCTCCGGTGTAGGGTTCTCCATTATTATATTTGTACAGCCCCACATAGATGTTATCAGTGTTGATCCTTGTAGTTTCATTCTCTCTTCTTAACCTCGCATTAGGGAAGTTCATTATTGGTGCTTTCTCCTCGAGTTCTTCATCTATTTTGGCTTTGGTGCCCATCAATCCCCACTTGTCCACAATGTTAGGGTTTAGGACTACCAAGTACATGGTACCCTCGTCATCTAGATATCTATCTCCGCTATAGCTCACAGGCACTAAGTCCTTGAACTCACTAGGTCTGTCTTCTATCTTTACACAATAGCGGTCCATTCCATCTTTGTAGATCTTGGCACCTTGCTCATTGTCGTACTGGTATTTTATGAACAATAGCTTCATGGTGGCGGAAGGGTTTGATGATCCTGCTGCCATATTTTCTCTGTTGTTCAGGTTCAAGTGTTCCAAGTCTTCGGTGAAAATCTCGTAAGATCTCTCCGAAGAAGTATCAGAAACACTTCCTTCAAAGATCGGCTCTAATGGTTGCACCCAACTTTGGTTTACACTTCCCTCGGTTGATATGACACTTGTTGGTTCCCCTTGTTTTGGTTGATTATTCCGGAGATTCCTGCCCGATCTCAAATTCATCAATTCCCCTAAAGGACTGTAGCTTTTCCGTCTTGGCAATTTGTTTTCCCCAAGTTTTTGTGGTCAGAATTGATCCAAACTGATTGATACTTGGTCAATTGTTTAATCTTGTCAGTCGGACAACTTCTGTTTCATCAAGTGAGAATTTTGTTGCAGTTATGCTGAAAAAGACATTATACGTGTAGGATGTTTTTTTTTCACAGATTTTGACTATTTTGGTTATGCTCACTCTCAGTGACCCCTTTATGCTCTGTTCACTCACAAAATTCAGTTTGAACTCTGTTTGAGCAAGTTATGGCTAATTTAGGCTTTTCTTGGCAATTTTCCGCTTTTGACTTGTTATTTGGGTCAATTGTGATCCAAATGGGATGAAACTTGAAATATAACCTCTAGACAGCTATTACAATGGATCTGTGTTAGCAAAGTATCAAAATATGTCCAAAATTAGGTCAAAGACATCATACGCGTATGATGTCTTTTTCATCAATTTGGGTCCAAACTTGATATTTATGCTTTCAACAGTGTTTGTGACAATCTTGTCAGGTCAGATTTCAAAAATAAGTAGTGGATGTGCCAAAAGACATTATACGCGTATGATGTCTTTTGTCCCAGATTTTGACTATTTTTGGTTTTAAGCCTTCTCCAATGTTTATAATTGAGTTTCAAGTGTTTTTGTCAGGTTTGAATGTAAAAACAAGATTTGAATCCAAAATTTCCTATTCTTTGCGTTTCTTGGACTCCGACTTGTCTTTTTGGGTTTCTTTGAGTGTTAATGCTCTTGTTTTAAGTTGATCTTAGGGTAAAACCCCCCTTCTAAACACTCTGGCAATGTCAAATTTTCAATTTTAGTCTCTGTTTAGGTCCTAAGACATCATACGCGTATGATGTCTAAAGTTGCAGATTTCCAGTTTTTCAGCACAGAACTCTTCCAATAGCTCTTTTAAGTGCTCAGCAACAATCAGTTACACAGAAAATTTTTCTGAACTTTGTTTATTGCATATTTCACTACCAAAGAGACTTTTTTCAGTGATCTAACATGCAATCAAACACATCAAGCAAATAGAACACCAATTGATAGCTCTAGATCAGGATCAAATCAGGCCCTACCTAAGCTACTTCTAATCATAAAATGGATTTTTTGCAATTGAAAATATAAAGAGATTTACTACCACACAAGGAGTAGCAAATGCTTTTTATGTCAACAACCACTTAAACACCATCAAAAACAATCTAATCTAAGCTAAACTAAAAATACTGTCAACACGGAAGACCCAGGAATACCCCACTTCCTAGTATCTCTCGAGACCTTCGGAGTCCACCACTCCTAGATCTTTTCTAACTAAAGTATACAAAGTAGTTTATACGACTCACCTCGTAGGATTAGTCTAAGGTCACCTACTTAGGGCTCTCGTCCCCGGCAGCGGCGCCAAATGTTAAGGCGGTTACGCCGCTAGTGGAAGCTAAATAGCGAGAACTCAACCAACAACAGAATTTGTCAGACGAGGACGAAGCTTGACCCGCAGGCGCATGGAAACAACTAGGTGGGTGTCAAATCACCTACTCGACCTTCTAATGACAATCACTACTAAGGAAATCAAATCTAAGTTCTAAAATACGCAAGTGACTGAAATCCGTACTACGAACGAATGCTATACGAAACAGGATCTAGAATCATCGAATCGATCTCAAACTCAAGGGGAAGTCTATACACTAGGTAAGAACAACACCCTAAAGACTTGAACTGCAAAATCAACCTATAACCACTCCGTGCAGTAAACGCGTATGAAGACAGGCCGAAAAATACAGGTGACCAAAACTTGACCCCGATGGTACTAATGTGTAGCTCTACTCGTTGTGGTTCTATAGATATGCTGCACGCTCTATTCCGACACACGAGTTGGAAGAAAACTCACACCGAAGCTCGTAGGAACTTACCACACGTAGAAGCCGATAGCGCACACTCTTGGTATCTGTGCGTAGCTCTCACCGTTGCTAACACAATGGCGGTGTCGCTTCTCCAATGGCGGCCCCGTAGCTCGCGTAGCAAGGAGATAAGACTCTCTCTCTCTCTCTCTCTCTCAGACACAGTCACTGCGCTCAAAAACTCTCTTTGATTAATAATTGAATCTTTTCTAGGTTACAAAACTTTGGCTTATATACCTCAGCCTTGGAGGTGAGAACATCTCTAATTATTTACATTAACAGGTGAAATTACCTCGGGATTACAAGCTGGAAACTCAATTGAGTCCCGTTACTTAATGAATGGCTCAAATCAAAATTAATGTCGGAAAGACATTTATTACAATCAATGGTTACAAAGTGATGGGTGTGAGCAAAAATGTGGGTGTGATCCTCTGCTGGCTCAACACTATTCTTGACTTAATGTACAATATAAAATTGGGCTCAAATTTTTGACCAACAAGTTAACTCTCCAGATTCTACCATCCAACCAAACCATTTGATAAATTGCACATCCCAAGGTAGTATTAAGATACTCAAAAACAGAATTCCAATCAAGTCAACCAAGGAATGCATTCAAAAGCAGCATGCAACTGTTGCATATCCTTGCGAGTGTGCATTTATCATGTCATTCCCACCTTTTTATGTTTAGAATATTTCAATTACTTTTCCTTTAGTATTATTAAAGTTATCTATTTATCTTTCAAGAAATCATATATACTTCTCCATGCATATCCCTATCCTTGTCCCAAGACTCGGGTATCTTGTCTCCTCTGCCACATGTGGAGACGATGCCTTTACACAAGTTCCAACTCTTATTTTCTTTACCTTGTTTGGGAAAGGCTCACAAAATTAATTATCTTAAATTCCTTATTAGATAAATAATTTGAGAAACAGAGCAAATGTTCGGCTGAGGAGGACAAATTACGAGATAGTCCATTTAGGTTCCTATCCTTTAGGCCTTTATAAGGTTATTTTTTACCAAACAACTAGAAGAATTATTTAATTAAATCATATCTTTCTCCCTTATCTGATCCCTTGTTGGATCCATTTTCCTTCTTTTTTTCCTAGTTGCTTTTTTCATCGAGTTATGGCTCCTTAGTTCTTGGTTTATTTTTAGTCTTTACTCAAACAAGACCTTGAGAAAAAAAACAACGAGTCTCTTGGGAGTTTAAGGTTTTGTCTCAATGTAAGTTTACAAGTTAACCCTACCTTGGATGAATCCTATTTGTTTTCTTTGCATCTTTTGTCATCCATGGGGCATCCCTATGGAAGCGCTGGGAGTTTATGTTCAAGAAACACGGTCATGACATCCGTGATGCTATCCCCTTGCCTCCCCTTTTTAACCAAATACAAAATACAATAATCTCAATATGCTAGCACATGCAAGACACAGACTATCGCCCACAACAAAAAATGCAGCAAAATCCTCTATCATTGCACTCCCTAATACAATCACCTGCAAAAAAGAAATACAAGAGTCAAGCAAAGCCTTCATAAAAAAATCCATAAAAGAACTTACTGAATGTCTATGAAACCTGATTGCTTGTATATCAAAATTACCTTATTCATTATCTTGCCTGATTTTGAGTGGCTTGAATGCTATTATATCGGAATAGAGCATCTTTCACTTATGAAGGTAGATCCCGATTGTTGAGATAGCCATCCTCACCCAATGGCTCGTCATTGTTAGGATGTGGATCCTCTTGCTCTTGTGGCTCAACCTCTCCACGTAGTTGGACAAAATTATGGAGAAGACAACATGCTGCTACTACCATTGGGGCAAAGGTAATGTTGACATTCAAATCCCACAAGATCCGCCAACGATTTTTTAGAAGACCAAAAGCATTCTCTACCTTCACCCTACCTTCGAGAGTATTCTGTCGAGCTTTCTCTTTTCTTTGATGAATTAGCCTTTCACCAAGAATGTCTTTGTTTTGTATGCAAATTCCCGAAAAGATATAGACGGATTACTTCACCTTGCAACAATATGTGAGGACCATCAAGCGCATCACCATGCTTCAATTTTCCATATAAACTATTATCTTTGAAATGCATGAAATCAAGTACTCCACCTTGCTGCCTTGCAGACTACGCTCCAAAACAGCTTGTTTGAATCTATTATACCTTGCAAAAGGAAGCGTGGGAAATCATGTCAAGAAATATAATGGGTAGGATAAAAGTCCTTAGCCAGCTTACGCTGTAGATGGATGTGCCTACCGTCAATAGCACCAGCAATCTGTGGAAGCCCTGTAATGATTTCAAAGTCTTGTATGATTTTGATGAGTCGATCTCCACAAGGGATAGAAATACCATACATTTGATGGAAGGATTTACTACTCAAAATATGAATTTTTTTTTTAAATACATAATTTCTTATTGTGCTCTCTCCTAATTCATACAACTCTGCCATGGTTTGCGAAAAGTTGCCTTGAGCTAGCCGCCATAAGACGCAAGCAAGGAATTTCTCAGCCTCTATGGGTTGTCTAACATATCCCTCAATGCACTCTGAGGGTAGAAGCGGTGCAACCACACCTAGTAATGCATGTAAGAACTTAATGACATCCTATAAGCAAAATAGAATCGATGTTGGCACTCCAACCCAGCTTCTGACCAAATAACTTTATGCACATGCTCATAAAAGGTTATTTGAGGGAAGGTCCATCAATATCTGTGCGCATAACACCACGCAATGGGTTCTACAATAGCAAACATGCCGCAACACATGTAAGCAACCTCCATCAAAAGTATTGTATGCCTGTCATAAAATAGAGAAGGTGCAAAAAAATTGTGCCGTGAGCGCGAGGTAGAAGCACTATATGGCACCTCCGCATCAAATGAGGTGGAGAGCAAGACCATCATCATTTCCCAATCCTCCATTCTACATTATATGGAGAAGCGCATAGATGGAGCAATGCATTAGCACTCACAAGTTCAAGTAACATAAGTGCAAAGATAACAAGTAGAGTGAAAGAGCTTACACGAACTCTGGAAAGAGGGAGCGTGTCAATCGTCTCAGAGGAAGGGATACAAAATACCTGAAAGTAATACAGCAGGTGTAAACTTAAACAATAATGCAAGAACAAACTCCAAACAAGAAAAAAACAAGGATGCAACTTACTAGTCATGACTCCTAGCAATGAACTTTGCAACCTTATACTGCATATTTAGATAATTTTGTTGCATCTTGAGATCAAGCTTCATGCGAGCCATGTCAATCTCACGAAATGCAAACAATTTATTCTCTTCTGCTTTTGTAAAAGCTTCATAGAGCCCCTGCAATTGAGTCCCCATTGTTTTTGTGAACCTCCAACGAGCTGACCCCAAGGAGTCCACTATGTAAAAATTGCATATAGCGCATGCGAACAAGAGGTATTTAAATAATTCCTCACTAGTATATTTTCAAGTATTATATGTACCCCTTATGTATGAATTTTTGTAAAAAGACTAGCCTTTATGTATGAAAATTTTCACTTTCTCAATTAAAAAACCCTTTATGTAAGTATATTTTTTTGTAAATATACCTAATTATAAATCCCTTATTTTGTTTGCACGTGATATCTTACATATTTCCTAGTGGACACCCTGGGGAGCAAAATTTTTCATCCTTGCTTTTTTTCCATTGACTCCACAAACATCCACATTATCGGATGAGAAATCCATTTGCGATGAAGCTCCACCTTCCAGGTACTCCCCATCAATCAGAGTATCCATGGGTGTAGCTATAGATGAAGCTTTGCGACTGTCATTGTCAAAGACACCCGCAATGCCAGTGGCTTTCAAAATCCTGCTCCACAATGCATTGCACATTTTGAAGAGTTGCCAAGTGTTAGGAGATGTGCCTGAAAAATTCTGCTTGCTGAGCTCTTTCTTGTGCGTTTTCTTCAACACATCAATAGGATTTCGAGCATGCTCAAGATTGTAGTTGCAATTTTTGCGTTCCCTTGGGTATCTCCCACTACTGCAATATTGTTCTACACTGCAGTAGCACCCTCAAGAGACAGGGCATCCTATAAACTATCATGCATAGGAGCGGAGTCCTAAGGTATATAGGATGGATTGTCATACTCAAGTTGTGAGATCTTTGGATTCAGACACTATTCGGAGCAGTCTATTACAAACTTGAGCACCCCAAGTCTAGAATCTGTCGCGACACAAGAGAGATTCACTTAGAATACTTCACAACTTTGAAATCATAGTTCAATTTAGTTGACACGGTCCGACATAGTTCTGTGCCCAGAGAGACTGGCCCCAAAGACTAGCGCCTCTTTCGGTATTTCTTTTATGTTAATCTTTGAGCAAAGTACAACTTTTGCAGGGTCCTCCGCTCTCAGACTCTACTTCCAGATGTCTTACGAGTGAGGCCCTTAGGGCTCTTTTATTCTTACAAGGGATGCCAAAAGCAGAGCCCCAAAATTAATTAAACTCAAAAGAAAAAGTTTCACAAGCTTCAAGCTCCAAAAACTGGCCAAAAGCAAGTAGCACAAATTACAAAAATCCATATTGCTGCTACTTCACCCTGTTAGTGCATTATGCAGAAATCCTACTGTTGTCACATCACCTGTTAGTGCATTTTGCAAAAATCTACCACGTCACCCTGTCCGCGTGTTTTGCAGGAATTTGCCACGTTAGCCTGTCGACACGTTTTGCGAGTTTTTGCAGTGTGTGTGTGTGTTATGTTTGGGGGCTGCCATGTCACCAGTTTGTGACATACCCCCCTCTTGAAAGAATTGTAATTGCCCTTGATTACGCGTGCAAAATAGACAGAGGCCATAAACTGTCTTAGTAGACACTGACTATTACTACTGACGCACTAGACACGGGACATCTAGCACTTATACAAATCAAAAGTCACATCACAGGACATCACATGACAAATCAAAGAAAAAATTTCATTCCAAATCTCATACCATGACTGCCAACAACTTATTTAGCAATTGCATCTCGATCCATTCCGGACCTCACTGATGTCAGATTAACTAATCCCCTATTGTGATCATGTCTATAAAGATTTTCTATTCAAGCACTGTCGTGTGCAAGTAGTCATTCGCCTCAAGCACTGTCGTATGCGAGAATCATTTTCGGGGATCCCAATCCATCACTAATTTCATACTGAATGGAGTGGTCCATTCATTCATTCCATTGAATCAGTCGTGATTCATGATTCGTTATCAGGTTCATTTGGGAGCTGTCATTGCTCCATCTCATTCTTAATTTTTCTCTTTTTTTAGAATAGCAAATTTTTCATAAAACATAAGTTTTATTCAAATCATCTTCCAAAAAGTCTTGTTTCATAAATTCATAAAGCAAAATAATGCTAATTCAAAAATTTGTTGTGGAATGAGTATTGCCTTGTCCTGTTGTCCTTTCAATCTGCTAGTCATCTTGATCCTTGTGCCCTTTTGGGGCACCGTGTAGCGATATGTCCTTGTTCTCCACATTCAAAACACTTTCTTGCTTTGAAATATTCATCTCTTTGGTGTTCTGTGAGAGTGAAGGTCGTCTATCTCTTCGTCGATTGTTTCTGCTATGACTTGTGTGAAAGTTTATCTGATGAGTAAGTCAAGTTACCCAAATGTATAGCAAATCCCCACTTCACGTGTCCCATCGACTGTTGTATAGACTCAAACTTCCTTTCAAGACAGTAGTCTTGAATTTCTATGGAAGGTCCACAACATGCTCTTTAAAACTGATCTTCTTAAAGGATGAAACAGGTAGAAACATTTCCTAGAATCTTTCACAGTAAGAATCCAAAGAGTCTGTCTTCACCATCCAAACATGGCTCCAGTTAGTAATCACATCTCTTTTGTATTCTTGTGTGAGCCATGAAGAAATAAAGAGTTTATTAAATTTCAACACTTTGTCGGCGCTTGTTTCTTTAACAATAGCTTGGACCACCATGTCCATGCATTGCCTTCCAGAAAGGATTCCGCCCGTCTGATCTTGGAGTGCTCTGTTTAGCGGCCTCTGGAAAATGCTATGTCAAATTGTTGGACAAAGGATAAAGCCTTGGGAGCATCTCGAAACCCTGAAAAATTCTCAAACTTTACTGCTTGTCCTCCCTCTTTGAATTCTTTGTGATTTTTGCCCATTGTCGTCGAGGAAATCATATTGATTGGCTCTGTAAAAGTGCTTTCTTTTTTCATAAAACATATGATCTTTTTATTGTTTCTTGTCCTTCCTATCCTCACTCGAGTCAGAAGAAGATGAGGCATACGAGCTGTCAGAAGATGAGGACGAACTAGGCAATCCTTTGAAGTGTACTTCTTCTGCTTTTTGGCGTTTTCAAAAGTGGATTTTGACCCAAGTGACCGGGGAAATTAGTTCCTTTGTTACGTTACTTCAATTGCTTTTTTGACGGCTTCTTTGTGTCCAAAAGCTGACTAATTTGGTACTGGACCGCATAATGGAGTTCTTCTTCAGTAAACATTCTTGGAGTAGGAGGCTTCTTGATTGCCAGTTTGATAAGTGGCTCGGTGGCTTTTTGCCACTGATTGTGCACTTCATCAATGGATTGCTGAGACAAAATTTTGCGTAATTGAGGGTCTTTTGCAAATTGAATCATCTGCTTTGTGTACTTGTCAACCTGTTGTCGACGCTGCATCTCTTGAAGTTCATACTAAGTAGGCCGAGGTGGCCTATACTCTTCCTCTGTTAAATTGTTAAAATCTTCTGCATGGTCTCCTCCTGCATCAACAAGTGTAGAAGAGGTTTTCCTAATTTCACCTTTCCCGCAGAGAACGAGGAAGGAGCTTGGGGGGCTCGCTGTTCAATACCCCCTTGTATAACGTGCGTTTGCGGGGTATTAAAAAAACCCCTCTTTTAGCATGTCCAAATGAATAAAATGACCCCTTATTTTAGGAAATTTTTCCAAACTTGAATATAAAAACCCCTTATTTTAATGTATCTATGTTAAATTGCCTAAAATTTTTGCATTTTAAAACCCCTCTTTCAAACTCACGTTATACATTTACATGAATACATAGAGCACCCCCGAGGGAAGGAGAGAGAATGATGGGATGATGAAAAAACTCTTATTTGACTGTAATGTATGATCCATGCGTATGTATCTATGAAGACGATGGCTATGTGGTAGCTTATTCTATAAGCGTACAACAATGTACTTGTACCACACTTTCATAGAGAGAGGTACCATAAGTCACATCTTGTTAGCAGCAAGCTAACCCATGTAACATTTTTCGGGAGCTTTATCGTAAAAATACTTATTCTTTTGATAAATCAAAATAATTGTAACTCCTATGACGAGTGGATATTGTAATCTATGAGCCGGAGCTATAAGATTCCAGATTGTATCAATTTATCCTTAGTTAGAGCTCCTAGATGATTAGTTTTTTACCTAAGAAACCTTGGCTAAGGTATAAAAGCCAATTTTGTAAAATTATTATTAAGTTTTCTGGATAAGAAATACACAGAGTGAGCTTACGACACTCTCTTCTCTCCTTCTCTTGCTTCTATTTCCCTTATCAGTTGTCACATTGCAGTGCCGTCTATTGCGTTGCAACTGTAGATAACAGCTCTACACATTGACACAAACATATCATGATAAATTGTAGCTTTTGATGTTGCCAACCCGTGGCCTAATTGTAGCTAGAAAATCACAAAGTAAGTATAGGCAGGGTATTGGGGCATCATTGCTAAGCATTTAGATACATTCGGGGTCAGAAACAACTAGGTCAAAATCTCACTATTGTTAACAATCGCATTTTTTCCCTATCATTGAAAATGAGATTTGAGACGAGTGCTTAGGTCTTATATACTTTTCCTAGAAGTTTCATAACATTCGAATGTCGTTTGAAGCTATAATGATCATGATTTGCTTGCCGATTAGCGATTAGCTTTTGATGACTTAGGTCATTTGAGTGTAGCTTGTGTTAGATGCGAGTTGTCTGTTGTTTTCCAAAAGATTGACATCCTCTTGTAGCCTCCATGTACTAGTTGAGTCATCTTCGTCCCATGGATTGACGATTATGTTCGTGGTTCTCGCTATGTCTGCAATAAGGTAAGAGTGAGGTTAGAAAACCCATCCACATTTGGCACCGCTATTGGGGAGGAGTAGACCTAAACTAGGGAAAACAAGAGAGTCTAGTGTATTTGTCCTTTAACTTCCTCTAGGATCACCTAGAGCTAAACTTTCTCTTTAAAACCGCCGCATAGCTTAAGAGTGTCGTCTTTTGCTGTGTAGAGGTAGATTGGGAGTAGATTGTACTTGCTAAGTACCTTGTAGGATTAGGATTTTGAGAATGATTGATGGACAAGACAAGTCTTAAGTTAAATGCTCAAGAAACCATAAAAAACAAGAAAACAAGTATTTGTGGACACCTTCCACAATCCAATTGCAGCAGAACCAAGGAGTAGGGTAAGTAGAATCCGAGGTAGGATCTCAAATTATTGCTCACTCAAAGAGAATCATCTGTGAGTTGTTTATGTGAAGTTACAGAATTTCAGGTCTACGGCTTGAAACAACATCAAAAGACTATCAACCACTGAAACCGCCTGGAGATTATGCTCATAAAAGTTGTAGGAACCAGTGGGTAAGCATAAGGATGCATTTGAGGTAAATTTTCAAGAGTTGGTAAAAACTCAGATTATTTATATTTTCTTTAGAATTTAGGCCAAATTAAGTTTTGACTTGACTAAGAGGCTTAAAACATGTCACAAAAAGAGTAAGTATTGAAAAAATTACAAAAAATTGTTCATTCATGCCAAAAGTATATAATCGCGATTATTTACATTTGGCTTAAAATTCATCAAGGTTGATACCAGGGCATGATTACAAACATCTTTTGTGAAGGCTCATAGAGTGTGGATCACAAAATAGACCAAAAACTTGATAAAAACTAAAATCTTACTGATTATCGAGAAATTGAGATTGACTTGATAAATCTTGTTCAAATTTTATGAAACTTGACTCATAGGCTTAGTTTAAAGTGTTTAACATGTGTGTATACCCAAATGATAAAAATATACTAAAATTTTTGATAATTATACATAATCGCAATTATTTACTTTTGTCCTATTTTTTCAAGTATATTTGGTCAACCAAGCATACCACAGGTTTTATCATGTTGTATTGAACACTCATATCAAATTTGGTGAAATTTGGATCTGTAAAGTGAAAATTGTGCCCAGTTTTGTAAAAACAGGCTGCGGACACAAAACTGTTGACAAATTGAGCAGAGTTTATCCAAACTTTGTGAAAACTTTGCTAGGGAGCTTAAGTAGAGTTGCTTTACCTCTTTGTATCATCATCTTGGCAAAAAAAATGCTTAAAAGTCCTAGAAGTAAATAAGTGGTGATTATTTACATCTATCCCAAGCTAGAAAATTTTTGCACAACTGAGTATATCACAGGGTCAAGCATATCAAGTAGACTACTCATATCAAATTTGGTGGAATCTGGATCACAAAAGAGAGACTTAAGCCAACAGACTCTTGAAAATTGAGTCTGCGGATACTAAACAGTCGATAACTCGGACAAGTCTTGTTCAAACTCAATAAAACTTGTCCAGAGACTACAACAAGGTGTCTATATGGAAAAACAAGTCTAAAAAGTGAGAAAATTGAGAATAAAATTATTTACTTTTGAGCCCTAGAGACAAGATTTTGGACTTTTGAGCTTGTACAGTGTTAGAGCGACATAATACAAGGTCACTGGTCAAGTTTGAAGGTCTCATTTTCTAGCTCACTTAGCTCAAATTGAAGTGATATACATAGACCAATCACAATAGTTAGTAGAAATTGTACAGTCTTTGAGAGAAAACAACTGACTTGGTTAAAACTGACACATGAACCAAGTTGCACGCAAAGAATTGAGAGCTTGATAGGAGTTGAATTCAAGTCAAGTGGAAAAAATGGATAACAATCTAATCCGTCGGGGTAAGTACTCAATCCAGGGTGTAACAAGTATATTGTTGGAACTAGGGTTGCAGAGAAACACACACAGCTTGGAGAAAACAAAGGAAGCTCAAGGCACACAACAGAGAGTGTGTTACTTAGTGTGCAATGGAAAGATAGATAGCCCTAGAGTGATGGGTGTATATACAATGCTCGGGGGAAAAAAACCTCCTAAAGAGGGAAAAAATGCCCCGGCGGTCCTAGTGTGTTCACACACATCACTACCACATGTATATCGTAACAAATCCCCCCTGGAGTGATGCGGTGAACGAGAGCTGACACATGAGTAGAGGGAAGTGCCATGACCTGAGGACATGATCAGTCCACAAAGGGGAGTAAGCCCAAAGCTTTGCGGAAAGCTTCAAGCTTCTCACGAGACAATGCCTTTGTGAAAAGATCTACAAGGTTGTCCTGTGTTGGCACATAAGCCAAGCTGATGTCTCCTGCTGAGAGACTCTCCCTGACATAGTGGTAATGCACCTCAATGTGCTTTGTGCGAGCATGAAAAACTGGGTTCCTCGCAACTGCCAATGCGCTCTGACTGTCAGTGTAGATAGTGTTGGCAGTGTCCTGTCCAACACCCAAATCAGCCATAAGGCGTCTGAGCCATACACACTCAACCGTAGCTGTGAATAGTGTCCTATACTCAGCCTCACAACTCTAAGTGGCCACAGTAGGTTGCTTCTTGCTCAACCATGATATACATGAACTGCCAAGCATGAAACAAAAACCACTTGTGGACACTCGCGTGTCAAAACAACCAGCCCAATCTGAGTCCGAAAAAGCATGTAAGTCTGGCGGCAATGATCCCCCCTTGGGATAAAGCAAGCCAAGATGTAAAGTGCCACTAAGGTAGCGGAAAATCCTCTTGACAACTTGCCAATGCTTAGACCCTGGGCTATGCATAAATCTGCTGACCTGTGAGACTGCAAACTGAATATCCGGCCTCGTGTTGCATACATAAATGAGGCAGCCAACAACAGTTTGGTAAAGAGTGACATCAGCAGGATTGCCAACATCATGTAGACTCAACCTCAAACCTGTTTCCATGGGAGTGGCACTAGGTTTGCAATCCTCAAGTCCAAACTTACATAGCAATGTCTCTATGTAACTTTTCTGACACAAGGCAATACCACCATCACACTGCTTAAACTGTATACCCAAGTAATGATGCAACAGCCCCAAATCTTTGATCTTGAAAGTAGCATTCAAATCATCCTTAAATTCAGCAATATGTCTCTCATTTGGTCTAGTGATCAGCAAATCATCAACATAAAGAACCACAATGAGAAGTACATCACCCTCACGCTTTACATACAATGTGCTTTCTGCTGGACTGTTACGAAAGCCTCGTTTAACCAAATGAGTGTCAACTTTCTCATACCAAGCACGAGGAGATTGCTTCAACCCATACAAAGCCTTCTTACATCTGCACACTTTGTCCTCTTGTCCTTTTATGACAAAACCGCGAGGCTCCGTTACATAAACTTCCTCAAATATGTCACCATTCAAGAAAGTAGTAACAATGTCTGATTGATGTACATCCCAACCAAAATGAGCTGACAATGCACATAGAAAATGCACAGTAGTCATACGACAAGTGGGAGCAAAAGTCTCTTCATAATCAATGCCTTTTTGCTGTGCATAACCCTTTGCAACAAGTCGAGCCTTATGGCGATCGATCTCACCATCCGGCTTGCGTTTTAACTTGTAAACCCACTTCGTACCAATGGCCTTTTTGCCAGGAGGCAAATCACATAAAGTCCATGTGTCATTCTCTATAAGTGCATCATATTCTGATTGCATGGCAGCCATCCAATTTTTTGAATTCTGTGCTTCATCAAAAGACAGAGGCTCCTCAACATCATGTAAACTAGACACAACCAAAGCATAACAATCGGATGCATAAGATGCATGGCAAGAGCCTGAACGAGTACGACTAGACAAAGGTGCATCCAATTTACTGTCACGCAAAGTCTGCACCAACCATTTTGGCATACCTCTAGCCTGCTCATTTTCAGCCCTTTCCTCATCAAGTACATCATGTACATGTGCATCAGTAATAGGCTGATCTAAAACATTTTCAGAAACCCCCATAGGCTGTACATTTGCCTCATTGGAACTTACATTCGTATTTCCACCACTGAAAAGAGGCAACAAAGTGTCATAAATGCCCTGTGAGCTTACATTACTGTCTCTAGTACATGACATCAAGGGCTGAACAGAATCTTCCACAAACACTACATCCTGAGAAACCAGAATATGTTTTGTTTGCGAATGATACAACCTGTAACCTTTGCTTTCAGCACTATAACAAAAAAAAATACATTTGACAGCCTTATCATCCAATTTTCTGCGCTGCACTTGTGGCACCAAAGCATATGCCAAACAGCCAAAAACACGCATGTGCTCAATAGAAGGCTTTCTATCATGCCATGCTTCATATGGAGTAATAGACTGCAAAGCTTTCGTAGGACACCTGTTAAGTACATAAGTGGCACACATGATGGCCTCAAGCTAAAAAGAATGCAGTAAAGCTTGACTTTTGACCATACATCGTGCCATTTCCGTCAGTGACCTGTTTTTCCTCTCAGCAACACCATTTTGCTGAGGTGTATAAGGCACTGTACATTGGTGTTTTATCCCACGACTAGCCAAAAATGCATTAAATTCATGAGACATATACTCCCCCCCTCGATAGGAACAGAGGGTGCCCATAGTACATTTCGAGATATTTTCAGCCATAGCCAGAAATTGTTTGAAGCACATAAAAACTTTGGACTTTGCTTTAAGCGGAAATACCCATGCATGCCTGGAGTAATCATAAATGAAAGTCATGAAGTACAAGTAATTGCCCAAGGAAGGAGTCTGCATGGGCCCACAAACATCACTACGCACAAGCTGCAACCTGCAACCTGCATGTGGCCCGAACTGAACCATCCTTTGGAAACTTAGAACGTTGCATCTTACCCAAAATACAACCTTCACAAACATGTTTGAAAGGTGCTTCAAGAGGCGGCAAAGAAGCAACCATATCAGATTTCTGCAAACGCAGCAAACTGGCAAAATTCAGATGACCAAAACGTGCATGACAAAGTTTTGCATCTGAAATAGCCCTTGAATCTGCAACAGCATTTGCAAAATTTTGTCCACACTCGTCATACAAAGTGAGATTATACATTCCACGGCACAAAAGCCCAGATGCAACAATTTCATCACCAAAACTGAGATCATGAACTGTACATCTGTCATCCACAAATTTGACTACAAGTCCAAGTCTAGCAAGTGCGGATACAGACAAGAGATTTTTCTTGATCCCAGGTACATAAAGTGCATCAACAAGTGTGAAGGAACTGCCATTAGCAGTAGTGGGCACAATCTTTCCAACTCCTTGAACTGGATAAGAGGCGTTGTTGGCACAAGTGACTGAATTCCCATGAGGGACAGACTCGAGAGAGATAAACAATTCACGATGTGAGGTAATGTGCTTTGTAGCACCACTGTCGAAATACCACACATGTGAATCTGCAGCAACTGACAAGCATGCATCATGGACAGCAGGATTGTAAGTGCACTCTGTGCTAAAAGCCCATTCTGCATCAACATCAGCAACACAGTCTCCTTTCACAGAAGACTCAACAATGGCTGCATTTGTAGTGGAACCAGCATTTGCAGTGGAACCACCCTCTTTCTTCTTAGCCTCTTTGGCCTTCAACTTAGAACACGACTTGATCAAGTGATCATTGGCTTTACAATAATGGCAACGCATCTTCTTTTTGTCCTTATCACCAGAATTGCCAGACGAAGTACTGCCTGTAGAAGCATTAGGAACAGAATTTTTGCCACTCGCAGCATAACCATAAGAAGTGGCTGCATTACTGTTACCACCCTTTCTTTGAGAAGCAATAAAAGCCTGTTCAACTGCACGCTGCCTAGTCCTGTTTTTCCTAGAAAGTGACTCTTGCAACAACAATGTGCATAATGCATCAAACTTGACAACTTCAGGATTTCCTTGGGTCATCAGTCTCCAAGTACTAGCAAATGTCTGATAGGAATCTGGTAAGGCATCAAGAACCTTCTGCACAAGGGAACTGTTTGAAATGACTTCACCTGCAGAAATAAGCTGCTCATTGATATCCTTGACACTAGCAAGGAAAGTGTCCATATCATCTTCCTCATGCATAATCTTCAACTCCAGCTCTTTACGCAGCAAAGCAATTTTAGCCTCATTGCGGCTTGCATAAAGACCTGCTAGAATATCCCAAGCCTGTTTTGCAGATTTTGCAGAACGGATGTGAGGAACAATGGTGTGCTTCACAGACAACGCAATCAATGCATGAGCCTGCGCATCCTTAACATCCCAACGAGCTTGTTCTGCCGTAGGCAAAACAACTCTAACAGCTGCAATCCTTGCAGCAAGACCTGCAACATCCTCAACATCGCCTACATCCGCAGAACCAGGACGTACATCAATGCCCTGCACAATGTTCCAGACACCCTTTGACACAAGAACATGTTTCATCATATAAGCCCACATAGGGTAGTTGTCCCCATCCAACTTGTCCTCAACAGCAAACATCTTGAACACATCTGTGTTGTTGTTGTCAGCCATGGTAAATGCTGCACCTGATGTGAAAACTGTCCGAAAATAGGAGAAACGGAGCGGGAACAACCTATGCTATATAGCACAAACCGTAGAAGACTATGAGGCACCTGTTATGCAGAAAATGGCACTGACAGAAATTCTGCACAAAATGAAGAAATAGCCTGTGCAGTACTGCCTGTAGTGGAAACGGAGGCCGAAATGAGCCCAAAATATTTGTCGACCTGCGAACGCTCAGTGAAATCGGAGAAAGTGAGCAGGCATGTGCTGGAGCAGCTGGCGACTAAGCCTGGGAGGACGTGACCTGCTCTGATACCAATTGTTGGAATTAGGGTTGCAGAGAAACACACATAGCTTGGAGAAAATGAAGGAATCTCAAGGCACACAATAGAGAGTGTGTTACTTAGTGTGCAATGGAAAGATAGATAGCCCTAGAGTGATGGGCGTATATACAATGCTCGGGGGAAAAAACCTCCTAAAGAGGGAAAAAATACCCCGGAGGTCCTAGTGTGTTCACACACATCACTACCACATGTATATGGTAACATATATATGAACCTTAGATCTGGTTGTACACTAGCAAATCAAGGCATACTTGGAGAGACCGCTAGGAGGGTATTTATCGAAGAGAGTGTGAATCAAGGTGATCAATGGGACCGGAACAACAGTGCAATATAAGCACATACTCACCTTTTATAAGACTAACGTCCATGGAGCTCAGGTTTTACTGGATCCTAATGAAGAGTATGCCATTCGCATTGATGACCATGACATAGAGTTCGAAGAGGAAATAAGAGCAAACAAACAAGGAAAAATGTATATGGATAAAAATGGGACTCAGTATGTAAAAGTTAAAATTTTTGATGTGACTACAATAATTTTGGATATGGCAGCAAAGAAGGTTCACCGACTTTAGAATTTGAGGGATACGATCAAGTTCATCTGAAACCTTTGAAACGGCTTAGCACTAATAATCCTAGGATTGGAGTCTATTTTGGGAGGACAAGAACGTCAAGGATCTTTTATGGACCTCTCATGCCAAACCAGGGCAGTTAACACCCATGAAGATCATATATATCTTCAAGATCAAAGACAAGGGTTCAACAGATCTACCATCTTACCTATTTAGGGATTTTTATAACAATAACTTTGTTATGATAAGTCCTGAGGAGTTAGAACATACCATATACCAAGGGTACTCTATAAGAGATTGGATATTATGGCAAGGATCTGATCCAATTCCAAGAGAGGAAGTATGCCACCAGAGATCTTTTGGGAGCAATTTTAAAAAATATGAACCTACCTCATCACAAAAAAAGTGAGTGACATTAGAGCCAGTGCAGGGCTACATGAGTCACTATTTCCTACAGATCTGTTTGAAGGACTCGACATAGGACCAACTGCCAGAAGTGTTGGAGCTAAGCCGAAATGCAGTGCCTGTAAAGTACATGCATTCGAAGGAGTCATAGATGAACAAGCACTAGTGCCTGGTACACCTTATGTTGAGCCTAGTCCATCTACCGTACATAGGAAGAATTTCTTAGAACTAATTTGTCACTTGTACCTATTTTTGAAGTGGATGTGCAACAGATAGCAACCAAATATGTGCTATATCCAGAAGATGATGAAATACAGTTAATGACTCAAAAACCAGTGATTAATTAGGGGAGTAAACAATCAACTAACAAGATGGGTAATGAGCTATTGAAGAATCTAAAGATTGAAAATAGAGAAAAGGAGGAAGGCATTGAAGCAGTGAAGCAAGCAGAGAGAGCCTTTGAACATCAGATGGCAAGAACTGCTAGAGCTGTAGGAACTAAATCTGAACACTCAGGAGGAACCAGAAACGGTGAAGGTATCAACATATTTGAATGAGGAATTCAAACTAAAACTGAAGGAATTTTTGTTAGAATTGAAAGATGTTTTTGCATGGAAATACACATATATGAAAGGAGTAGATGCTAGCTTTTGTCCCAACACAAAATTAATTTGAAAGCAGAGGCAATTTGAGTTGTACAACAAAGGTACATGATGAATTCTAATTATGCCAAATAGGTTAAAAAAGAAATTGGCAAACTGTTGGTTGTGGGTTTCATTTATCCTTTGGAGAAAGCTACTTGGTTGTCACCAATTGTTGTAGTTCCAAAGAAGAATGGAAAGACCAGGGTGTGTGTGGATTACATGAAACAAAATGTTGCTACAGTAACTGATCCATTTCTCTTACATTTTTGTGGTACACTACTGGATGCAGTAGCTGGACATGAGATTTATAGTTTTTTGTATGGTTTTAGTGGGTTACAACCAAATTTCAATGGCATTTGAAGACAGGGAAAAAAAAACTTTGTGTGTGACTGAATGGGGAGTTTATACGAGCAATGTGATGATATTTGGCTTGAAAAATGCTCCATCAGTATTTCAAAAAGCAGTACAACATGTGTTTTCTAAATTCCTTAGAACATGCATGAGGGTTTTCTTGGATGATTTTCGTGTTTTTGGGAAAAATCAGGAGCATCTTGAATACTAGAAGTTGTGTTTTCAAAAATTCACGGAATTCAGATTGTCTTTATGTTAGGAAATAAGACGTAGCTAAATAGATAATTGAGTAGATTACTTAATGGAGAGAGACAGATTTATATACACGAGATTATAGAGTAGAGAGAGAGAGAGAGAGAGAGAGAGAGAGAGAGAGAGAGAGAGAGAGAGAGAGAGTACACACGATATACGTGGTTCAACCAATGTGGGCTACGTCCACGGGAAAGCAGCCACTCAATGGCTTTAGTACTTCAAAACAAGAAGTAGTTTACAAAGGAATTATACCCTTAATGGAGCTCCCGCCTTGCTTCACTCTCACCACCTCACACTCACCTTGTTGCATCAACTTCACACTATGAAATGTGTGTAGAAATGGCCTCCTTTTATAGGCCAAAAGGGTTGCCCTCTCTTATGAGAGACACCCATGTGTAGCCGCCCTTGTGTGAATAAGTCCAAATTGGACCCTCCAATACACCCATGTGTGGCCGCCCTTGAGAAGACAAGTCCACTTTTGAATTCGGCCACCAGCCACCGGCCATTGACTTCCGACCACCGGCCACCGGCCATTGACTTCCGACCACCGGCCATCGGCCATTGACTACCGGCCACCGGCCAACCGACCGGTTGTTTTCGGACCACTTTCCGGCCGCCATCCGGCCATAATATTCCGGCGAGAAAAGAATATTCCGGTGATTCTTGTCCGTGAAAATTTTGGTTTCCGGAGAGTGATTTTCCTTCACGCATGATGGCTTCTCCTCATAATGGGGGCCTTACAAATGTGCGCTTTTACCACAGAAAATTACAAGGGTAAATCAGGCTCCATACTTAACAATCTCCCACTTGGAGACTGATCTCCAAACCAAACCTGTGACTGCTTTCCATTCTGGCTTCTTATCCTTGAATGCCGATTGAAGATGAGCAAAAGCTCAACTTCTCCTTGTTGACCACCTTTGTAAACATGTCTGCAGGATTTTCACTTGTATGCACCTTTCCTAGCTTTAGTTGTCCCTCTTCCAAAGGAGTGCGTATGAAGTGATATCTCACCTCAATGTGCTTTGTCCTTGAATGAAAGGCTGAGTTCTTCGCAAGATGGATAGCGCTTTGGCTATCACTGTACAAGACACAATTGTCTTGTTTGAATCCAAGCTCTTCTAAGAATATGTGAAGCCACAGAATTTCTTTGCTTGCCTCCGTCATTGCTACATACTCTGCTTCCGTGGTAGAAAGTGAAACCACTTTTTGCAGCTTTGAAGCCCAGCTTACTGCTGTGCCTCCAACCGTGAACACATAGCCAATAGTGCTCCTTTGAGTATCTTTGTCACCTGCCATATCTGCATCAGCATACCCTTCTAGAAAAATATCAGTTCCTCAAAAATACAAAGCATTTTTTGTTGTCCCTTTTAGATACCTAAGTATCCACTTCACAGCTTGCCAATGCTCTTTACCTGGGTTGTCCATGAACCTACTCACAACTCCCAATGCATGTGCAATGTCTGGCCTTGTCCAGACCATAGCATACATTAGAGAACCTACCGCTGCAGCATATGGAACTTTAGGCATATAGGCTATCTCCTCTTGTGTCTTTGGACACATATCCTTCGTTAGTTTAAAATGACCAGCCAAAGGTGTAGAAACTGGTTTTGCATTTTGCATTGCAAACCTTTCTAGTACCTTCTTGATGTAATCTTCTTGAGATAGCTTTATTGTCTTCTTCGTCCTGTCCCTTGATATTTTCATACCAAGTATCCTCTTTGTAGCCCCTAAATCTTTCATTGAAAAAGATTTGGACAGCTCCTCTTTTAGGTCTTTGATGTCCAGCATGTTAGCACTTGCAATCAACATGTCATCAACATACAACATTAGGATGATGAATTTCCCATCTCCCAAATTCTCCGTGTAGACGCAGTGATCCGAGTTGCATCTTGTGAATCCATGATCCAACATCCATCGATCAAACTTCAAGTACCATTGTCTTGATGCTTGCTTTAAACCATACAAGCTCTTCTTTAATCTGCAAACCATTTTCTCCTTACCTTTTACTTCATACCCCTTTGGTTGAAGCATGTAGATTTCCTCCTCTAAGTCACCGTGAGGGAATGCCATATTTACATCCATTTGCTCGAGATTTAGATCATGAGCAACCACAAGGCTTAAGACAAGCCTAATTGAGTTCATTTTTACAACAGGAGAAAATATTTCATTGAAGTCAATACCTTTCTTTTTACCACAAGCCTAGACTTGTACCTTTTCTTCCCACCTTCTTCTTCATTTAGCTTGTACACCCATTTGTTTTGAAGTGCCCGCTTACCTTTAGGCAACTCAGCCAACTCCCATGTTTGGTTGCGATGTAGTGAGTCCATCTCCACTTGCATGCTCTTAGTCCATTCTTCTTTGGATTCATGTTGCATAGCTTCTTCATATGATTCCGGCTCTCCAGAATCTGAGATCAAGAGATGGTTGAAGGAAGGAACAAACCTTTCTAGAGGTCTACTTGCTCTTGTAGATCTTCGGGGAATAGGTTGAGGCTCCTCATTTGGTTGACGTTGTTGCACATTGTCACCGTTTGCAGTCCTTGAGTCTTCACCGTCCTCAAGCTCCATGTACTCATCACCTATTTCTTTTGTTTGTTTTCTTTCCAAGTAATCTTTGTACATATTTTATTTGTTAAAAATTACATCCCTACTCCTTAAGATTTTACCATCTTCAGGATTCCATAGCCGATACCCAAAGTCTCCTTCTCCATAGCCAATGAAGAAACACTTTTTGTACTTTGCATCTAACTTTGATCTTCGGCTTCTATCTATGTGCATGAAAGCCTCACACCCAAACACTTTGAGAAATGCATAATTCACCGGTTTACCTGTCCATGCCTCTTCTGGAACTCCCCCATCCAATGCCGTTAAGGGTGACCGATTGATTAAGTACACAGACGTACTTACAGCTTCCGCCCAAAGCTCAAGCGGTAGGCCTGCATGTAGCCGCATGCTTCGTGCTCGTTCCATGATTGTCTTGTTCATCCTTTCCGAAATCCCATTTTGTTGAGGTGTCCTTGGGGTTGTCCTTTGCCTCCGAATGCCATTGCTAGCACAAAAGCTTTCAAAAGCTTGGCTGCAATATTCGGCTCCATTGTCGGATCTGAGGAATTTAACCTTGGTACCTGTTTCATTATCCACAAAGGCTTTCCACCTTTGAAATATGGAAAATACATCGGATTTATTCTTCATGACATAAACCCATGTTTTTCTAGTCGCATCGTCTATGAATGTTACATAGTACAATGAACCACCAAGTGATGGTGTACTTGCAGGACCCCAAACATCAGAATGAACCAACTCAAGTTTTTTATTTTTTTCTTTCATTTCCTGATTTTTGAAATTTTACCCTCTTTTGTTTACCATAAACACAATCTTCACAGAACTCTAAGTCCATTTCTTTCAAACCTGGTAGAAGCTTCTTTGTTTGAAGGATTTGCATTCCTTTGGCACTCATATGCCCAAGTCGATAGTGCCACACTGCACTGTCAACTTCTGTAGTTGCTGCACAAGCTGAAGGTTGCGTGCTAACAGTACACAAGTTCCTTCTTGACGTGGCCCTTCTTGCCGCAGTTCCAACATTCAAGAACTGACTTTGTGCGTGACTTGCTCCGCCTTGAGCAATCACGACCCTTTTGGTTTTTGAACCTCTCCTTAAGCTTTCCTCTTGTTTCCACTGATAGTGCAGCACTTGATGATTCTCCTGTGCTTCTCCTTCGCATTTCCTCGCTTAGGAGAACACCCACAACATCATCAAACTTAAGAGTATTTGTGCCAGAGATAGAATTACTTACAGCCATCACAAGGCTTTCCCAACTATCCGGTAGAGATGATAGTATAAGGAGAGCTCGCACTTCGTCATCGAAATTGATTTTCACTGATCGAAGTTGACTTATGTTTGTGTTAAAGTCATTTAGGTGTTCTGCAACTCAACCATTCTCTGCCATCTTTAGATTGAACAAGCGCTTTATAAGAAATACCTTATTGGATGCCGATGGTTTCTCGTAGAAGTCGTCAAGTGACTTCATCAAGTCCTCCGTGGTCTTCATCTCCGAAACATTGAAGTCCACCGTTGACGCCAAGCTTAACCGGATTGTTCCCAGTGCCTTTCAATCAAGGACAATCCATGCTTCATCTGCCATTGTTGCGGGCTTCTTCGCAAGACCGCCTAGTGGCAAATAGAGGTCCTTCTGGTAGAGATAGTCTTCAATCTGCATCTTCCAATGTTGGTAGTTTTTGCCGTTGAACTTCTCAATCTTGAGATTCCCTTCCTCCGCCATAACTCCCACTCAATTCAAGGAATCCTTTCCTTGAGATAATTTAGCTACGAGCAAACCTTGCTCTGATACCAGTTGTTAGGAAATAAGACGTAGCTAAATAGATAATTGAGTAGATTACTTAATGGAGAGAGACAGATTTATATACACGAGATTATAGAGTAGAGAGAGAGAGAGAGAGAGAGAGAGAGAGAGAGAGAGAGAGAGTACACACGATATACGTGGTTCACCCAATGTGGGCTACGTCCACGGGAAAGCAGCCGCTCAATGGCTTTAGTACTTCAAAACAAGAAGTAGTTTACAAAGGGATTATACCCTTAATGGAGCTCCCGCCTTGCTTCACTCTCACCACCTCACACTCACCTTGTTGCATCAACTTCACACTATGAAATGTGTGTAGAAATGGCCTCCTTTTATAGGCCAAAAGGGCTGCCCTCTCTTATGAGAGACAGCCATGTGTAGCCGCCCTTGTGCGAATAAGTCCAAATCGGACCTTCCAATCCACCCATGTGTGGCCGCCCTTGAGAAGACAAGTCCGCTTTTGAATTCGGCCACCGGCCATTGACTTCCGACCACCAGCCATCGGCCATTGACTTACGACCACCGGCTATCGGCCATTGACTACCGGCCACCGGCCAACCGACCGATTGTTTTCTAACCACTTTCCGGCCGCCGTCCGGCCATAATATTCCGGCGAAAAAAAAGGTCTCGGGGGCCTCCGCCCCCGAGGCCTTTAAAGTTGCCCCTGATTCTTGTCTGTGAAAATTTTGGTTTCCGGTGAGTGATTTTCCTTCATGCACGATGGCTTCTCCTCATAATGGGGGCCTTACAAATGTGCGCTTTTACCACAGAAAATTACAAGGGTAAATCAGGCTCCATACTTAACACTTTAAACCCAGCCAAATGTGCATTTGTAGTGAAAAGAGGAGTTCTTTTAGGGCATGTGATTACTAAAGAAGGGGTTTCTATTGATCCTAGAAAGGTGGAAGCTATTAGTAAGGCACCAGAACCAAGAACAATTAAACAATTGAGCAAATTTTTGGGGCAAGTCAAGTGGCATAACAGATTAGGTATTTGGCTTGTGTGTGCACACCATTAACAAAGCTTACAAAGAAGGATGTTGTATTTGAATGGGGAGAAGAGAAGAGCAAGGCATTCAGGATTTTGAAGAACGTGTTGATTGTAGCACCAGTTTTGATTGTTCCTGATTGGAAGTCACCATTTCACATCTTTGTGGATGCATCTCATGTAGCAGTGGGTGCAACATTAATGCAAGAAACCAGTAGAGGTTGGCTCACACCTATTTACTACGCAAGCAAGGGTACTGTCATCTGTAGAGAAGAACTACACAGTTACTAAGAGGGTGTGCTTGGGAATGGTTTATGCACTGCAAAAGTTTAGACATTACCTATTGGCAACTAGGGTAATTTTTCATGTGGATCACCAACCATTGATCTACTTGGTGAATAAACCCCACCTTTCAGGGAGGTTGGCAAGATGAATACTACTTTTGCAGGAATTTGGTGATACATACTCCGGGAAAACAACATGTATTAGCCAATTATTTGAGTAGATTGGAAACAGGAAAGGAAGATTTTGGAGGAGTACCTGATCAATTGCTTGATGCAGAGTTGTTTCTAATTCAAATGACTAACCAGTCAGGGGACTGGTATGATGATATGCTTCATTTTTTGACTGAATGAGTGTTACCTGAAGCAATGACTAAGGATCAGAGGAAGAGATTAACATTAAGAAGCAAACCTTTTACAATTATTGCAGGAGTTTTGTACAAAAGAGGAATTGATCAAGTGATCAGGAGATGTGTCCTTGAGTTTGAACAAAGAGCAATACTGACAGAAGCTCATGCAGGTAATTCAGGAGGAAATTTTTCAGGAGATGTTACTACAAGAAAAATATTTCAAGGACTTTGGTGGCCAACTGTTATAAAGGATTCTCAGAAATTCAGTGAGAAGTATTTGTTGTGCTAAAGAGAGGGCAGAGCATTGAATGTAGACATGATAGCCTTGCAACCTATACTACCTTTGGAACCATTACAGAAGTGGGGACTAGATTTTGTTGGTCCCATCAAGCCACCTGCAAGGTTTACACAGAACATGTACATCTTGGTTGCAACTATTATTGCACAAAATGGGTAGAAGCTGTGGCTTTAGAGATAACAAAGCAAGGAGTATGGAAATTTTTTTGTAGAAAAATATTATGACCAGATTTGGATGCCATATTGAGTTGGTTTATAACTAGGGAGGACATTTTATTAACAAAGTGATCAGTAAACTGAGTGAACTTCATATTATCCTACACAAGAAATCAAACGTGTACGAAATTAGAGGGGGTTTCTAGGTATTACACGGTGGTATAGAATATTCGTCAAAGATTATGCACTCATTGTTGCACCCTTGACTCAGCTACTTAAGATCTCTAAGCTTACATGGGAGAGAGAACAAGAAGATTGTTTCCAACAACTGAAACAATATCTCACCTCTGCTCCCGTACTCAAGCTACGTGATTTTACTCAAGATTTTGAGGTGGTAATAGATGCAAGTGGACTCGTTGTAGGAGGAGTCTTAACACAGGAAGGCCGACTCATTGCCTAAACTTCTAGAAAATTAAGGCTTCATGAATTGAAATATCCAACTCATGACTTGGAATTATTAGCTGTTATACATGCCCTCAAGTTATGGAGGTTTTATTTATTGGGATGCAAATTGCTGTTGATCACTGATCACTAGAATCTAAAATGGAATTTTTCCCAACCAACCCTTATTATGAGACAAAGATGCTGGATAGAACTTCTTTAGGAATACAATTTCCAAATAAAATATAGACCCAAAAAGGAAAATGTGGTTGTTGATGCCCTTAGCAAAAATGCCTTCCTTGGAGCCATCTCCATGGCCAACAACCCAATATTGGATAAGGCGAGGGAATGCTCACAAAAAGATGAAGCCTATCTTCAAATCATTCAAATTCTCAGCCAAGAAGATGCAACAAAGAAAGAAAAAGTCCTAGTGAAGGAACATTCTATGGAGGATGGCCTTCTTTACTACAGACATCGACTTTACATTCCTAAGGATACCTCCCTAAAGAAGTTAATTCTTCATGAAGGTCATGATATTCCAATATCAAGACACCTGGGATATGCAAAAAATCTTAATACCTTGAGGAAAAGCTACTTTTGGACCGGAATGAAGAGGGATGTACTTCGATACATTTTATAATGCCTCTCTTGTCAAAGAAACAAGGTTGAACGAGTGATGATGCCAGGAAAGCTGCAACCCTTAGACATACCTTAAATGAAGTGGGGATTCATTAGCATGGATTTTGTCACAGGGGTTCTCATAGTTCAATTAGGGTATGACTCCTTAATGGTAGTCGTGGATATGCTTATTAAAGAATCTCATCTAATATCAGTAAAAACCACTTATATTGCCTCATATATAAGCAGGATCTTTGTTAAAGAGATCTTTAGACTACATGGGCTTCCAAAGAGAATTATCAGTGAGACAAGGATGCAAAGTTCATTTCCAAGTTTTGGAAGGCTCTATTTGAAGCTTTAGGAACACAATTATGTTTCAGCTTGGTATATCATCCTCAAACAGACGGATAGACAGAACGAGTAAACCAAGTAATTGTGAAGATATCCTTCAAGATTATTGCAGTAGAGAACCCCGTAAGTGGATTCAATTTCTTCCCTAGGTAGAATTTGCCTATAACTCCTCTTTCCATAAAAGCATTGGGATGTCTCCTTTCAATGCTCTTTATGGGCATGAATACATATCACCATTGAATTTTTGTGACCCTACTATAAAGGTAGAAGCCTCAAAGAAAATGCTGGAGAAAATGGAAGCCCACACCAAAGCCATACGACAAGATATTTAGGCGGCTAAGGATCGTCAAAAGCATTATGCAGACCAAAAGCGATCTGATTGGATCTTCAAGGAAGGAGACAAGGTTTTTCTTCGAGTGCGTCCAAAAGAAGCAACCTATCTTTGGGAAAATTCAAAATGCTTAGTCCCAGGTATTGCGGTCCTTATGAAATAATTAAGGTCCTCAGTGATCAAGCCTACAAATTAAAGTTGCCGGAACACATCAAAGTTCATGATGTATTTCATGTCAGTCTACTACCCTACATCCCAAATCCCAACCATGCATTAGGGGATGAACAGAACGTAATTCAACAACAAGGAGTGATGGAACTTCAACTAGATTGTATCCTGGAAACTAGAGAAAGAACTCTTAGAAATAGAGTAATCAGGAAACATATGATAAAGTGGAAAGATTATCCCACTGAAGATGCCACTTGGGAAGATAAAACCTCTCTTCTCAAAGACTTTCCCAATTTTGGTTGAGATGATGTGAGTGCGTGAATGCGGTGCGTGTGCGGGGAGAGAGAGAGAGAGAGAGAGAGAGAGAGAGAGAGAGAGAGAGAGAGAGAGAGAGAGAGAGAGAGAGAGAGAGAGAGAGAGAGAGAGAGAGAGAGAGAGTACACATGTATGTATAAAGAATAAGGAGATAAATTGGGCGGCCGGACCGGACAATGGCCAACAGACACGGGCAAAGCATGCTGAGGCACACCGCCTTTACCTAAAATTATCCCACTAAAGATTTTGTGCTGATAAGTGGCAAGAAGACTAGCTTATAAGTAGAATATACAAGAGGTGAGAGAAGACGGCTCTCAACTTATGCCCACTTGCTCACTCTGTAACCATTCTAGTGTAGATTCAACATGCATACCACTAGGGCTAGAGCTATGATGACACTCCTGATGGAGATATCGAGTGACGACCTGCATGGATCCACAATGCACAATGATAGTGTCAGTCATCGCATGATGAAAACTCCATAAGCAAGATCATGTGTCGAGACCAAATGGTCAAACATGAGATACCTGAAATCCCACAAAATGTGCACTATGTGTGCCAACCTATCCCTGTCAGCAACCTCAGTGCCATATGCATCCTCATTACAGGAACCACATGACTATGCATCACCATGTCAACATCGTCTAGCAAAAACATCTGCTGAGAATAACTGCAAAACCAAAAAATTAGCACCACTGTAATCACACACACGTGTCTGAAGGACCTTGTCGCTCTCAAACATATAAGATGCATCATAGAACAATGCATCGGTCTCTGGCTCAACTGATGTCACCTCAACTGATGGACTGACCAAGTTGTGCATCTCTAGAGATACCATTGTCTACGTGAACGTCACCACAAGACAAAGTCACAACCTACTTTCCATGCAACACATCTGCAAAAGAGACACGTCTCGTCTCTCGCTCCAACCATGGCTGCAAATACATAGAGACTACACCGCCTCGTGTGTTAGAAACATGCAAAGGGTATACCAGACCACTCCTAACACCGCTGGCTATCACCAGTGATCCCCTATGCATTTGAAATGATCTCTCTCCAAGCAGTACACATTGCCCACTACTTTGCAACTGACACATTAAAATAAGACTTTGGCTGAGTCTTGATACACTGCTAGGTAAAGACATGCATACATCTCCACCACCCTCTATGTCATATGTTGAAGCATCAGCAAACTACACACAACCAAGTCTCACACTAGAGAAAGAGAAAAACAAATCACAACATGGTGTCACGTAAAAAATTGCATGCTCGTCTAGTGGAAAACATGTAGACAATGTGCTATCCCAAGACACAAAGTAGTATGAAGGAAATCTAGACTCAAAAGTGACATGCCCATCACATGCATACTCTCTACCGTCTAACCTTTATAGTAGCACCATGCATATGTCTCTTCCCTTGCCTCATACGTCTGAGGCAACTGTGCCTAATATGCCGATCGTGGCCACACTACCAGCATGTCAGTCGCTATCGTGAGCGAGAACCGCCTCTAACCTGAAGCGTCTCCAGATCCATGCCAAAACTATGGCAAACAAAGTGCAAGGTAACTCAACCACTACACAATGCTCAAAAGCATGATCAATCGCATCAAAACCAATACTCACATATCCATAAAACAACTCCACAAACTGGAAACTCTACAAGCATAAACTGGGACAAACTGCTCAACCGAGCGTAAAGCGCATGACCATATACGCAAGTAGAGAGCAAACTAGCTCAAAATGTGTGCTATAAGAGAAATTGCCTGCAAAAAACCTGTGAAACCTGTGACTAGCCTATATTATAGCCACACAAGCATACACAAATCCTCACTCCTGTGAGAGTGCGTACAAGAACACCAAACCGTTTCCAAATTGACAAAACCTCTCAAAAGTGAGAGTAAACACTCAATCACTGTCAAAGTGGAAATATATCGACCACTATACAAGACGGCATAACACTGCAAACTTTTATGGCGAGAAGACGGGGAAAAACGAACAAAATTTCCTTTGCAAAATAAGTCAAAACTGAATGCAAACCTCAAGCCAAAAAAATACAGATAACTGCTAGAGTGGGAGTCAACTCGACCACTACACAATCTGAGAGAAAACTGCAAATACGCATAAACCATACGAGAAATCCTCAAAAAAATCCGGCAGAGTTTCCCCTGGAAATTGAGCAAAAACTCAAAAAAAATCTCACCAAATATGCATGACAATAGACGCTGTCTCAGTAGCAAAATCCACAAATGGTCTACATGCAAGAGGCAAAAGCTTGGCAAACCGGCTCACTCCTGACCAAGTAGCTCTATGGACGTGTACCTATCCATAAAACACTACCAACATATAAATTTTCTACCTACGAGCTATGGCTAGGTCAAATTGTATGCGCATAATGTATACATAGCATGAAACTGCATAAAACAGTGCTAAAAAAGCTCTCTAAAATGCCCCACACAGTCAAACAATGTGCATGAAACCGCATCCAGATGTGTAACAATCCGAAAGTCACATCCCAAAATATCACTTGCATACACAAAAACAAGGTAAATTATCTCTCAAGTGGCACCACAGTGTGCCATACATAGCCAAAGATGTAAACCGCATCATTCTCTACACTATAGGAATCAAATTGCAAAACCTGGATATGTCAAGATTGTTGACAAGCTGCTGCAAAAAACTCAATGCTCAGAATTTCAAAATTATGATATGACCCACGCGTTTGGAACATGCCAAAACCTTAGGGTAGACTCCCGGATCACATGTATCTGAGTTCGAGTGTGAGAGATATGCTAAAAACCTCTGTTTTCGGTCCAAAAACGGAGCATAAACTTGTTGTTGTTGCACCTCTGTAATTCACAGCAGAATTTCAGAAAATGAACATCACCATCGCGTCCAAAATGTGCTAAAACCCCAACCTATACTCCTGAATCATATCCATCCGACTCTGTGTGACGGGGATATGCAAAAAACACTGTTTCGGGATCCATAAACAACAAAAACGAGCTGCAACACTTCTTGTTCCTGCTTTTTTCTGCAAAATTTAGCAATGGCCTGCTACACAAGCTCTACGCAAGCTGAATATACATGCCTAAGCTGAGATCTGACACAGTCGAGCCGTATCCGCGACCGCCGAGCTCCGTCGCTTCCGTCTCGTCGAAGCCGTTGCACGTGTCGCCAAAGTTCTGATACCAATTGTGAGTGCACGAATGCGGTGCGTGTGGAGAGAGAGAGAGAGAGAGAGAGAGAGAGAGAGAGAGTACACAGGATGTGGATGGAGCTCCCAAATCTCACTGTATGAGCAGAATGTGAGAATTAAGTGATAGCTCCTTATTTTTTGTATGTATATAGAATAAGGAGATAAATGTGGACGATCGGACATTGGACGGCAAACACGGGCAAAGCACGGTGAGACACATCGCCTTTACCTAACACATGAGGGCATCTCAAATTCTTAAGTTGAGGTGATTGTAAGGTCTCCACCTTTCTAGCTGCCGGGAATGAATTCAAAGCTTTAGGAGAAATCCTTGGTCATACAAGCATGTAAAAACACTATCTCAAAAGCAATTAAAAATGGTATTTTTCGAATCTTAAGCACAGTAAACCTAGGGCTAGAAATTTTTAGAATTAAGTTTGGACAAAAACTAACCCCGGAAGTCCTTACAGAAGATTCAATGTAAATTAAATTGCTAAGAAAAATTGGATGGTTGCAGTAATCATTTAAGCATAAACTTTTACTAAGGACTCCTAGATATTTATAAAAATAGCAAAAAATAGCCACAAAATTAGCAGGGCTGATTTTTTTAATCAGGCAAGTTGTCAAATGAGATTACAAGAGCTACCAGGCACTGATTTAGAAGCAGATGGCACCTTCTTGAGGATGGGGGCTGCTTGACTAGCAAGGAACTGTCAAATGTAACCAGAGAGAGCCTGTGTGTGCCTGAAAAACTATAAATAGGACCCTAGGCCACACATTTTCACTTAGACTCGGGGACCTGGCTATTTCTCTCTCACATAGAGAGAAACTCTACTCAAAAATCACTAGAGAGCAAGAACTCTAGCTGATTATCAACACTAATTAGCCTAATCTTTTTTAATTAATAAAATTATGCTAAATTACCTCTATTTTCCTAATTAATCTAATTAATTAAGAAGATTAAACCTCTTTACATTATAAATTACTCACTTAACTCTTAATATTTTGTTAAATACTAAGATTAAGATTAGAGATATTAATTTAATTAATTATGAAGCCATATTAGGATTGCAATTAATCTTTTTAGTCTTAAATTAAGGGTAAATACACTAATTAAGCTTAGATTAGTACAATATAATTATCAAAGCTTGATTAGATTGTAAAAAAGCTAGGAAAACTATATTATGATTTTCTAATCAGTCTCTGTAATTAATTAGGTAGCAATTAGCTATTCTTAACCAAAAAACTAATAGAAAAACTACCTAATTAACTCAAATATTACTAACTTAATTATCACAATTAGGAAACACATTAGAAACATGGGGTAATTACCTCATCAATAGAAAATTAGTCTAAGTATTTAGTTAAGCCAAAACAAACTGATTTTAAATTAGCTAATCAAGTTAGATAATTATGTGCTATTTGTTAGAGTTAATAGAAATCTTGAGAAAGTTGTGATACTTATCTTATAATCAAAAAGTTGATCTAGCTATTTAATTGAGCCAAAATAAATAGGGAAAATTAACTAATTAAGCTAGATAATTATGTGCTATTTATAAGAGTTAGTATACATTTTAAGTAAGATGTGATAATTTTCCTATGGTAAGAAGAATAATTTGGCTATTTAATTAAGCCAAAATAGATTGATTTTAGCTAGAAATAAATAGCATAAATTAGCTAATCAAGTTAGGTAATTATGTGCTATTTTTGAGAGTTAGTATACATTTTGACAAGTCATGATAATTAGCTTATGGTCAAAAAGTTAATCTAGATATTTAATAAATAGAGTGATTTTAGCTAAAAATAAATAAAAGAAATTAGCTAATCAAGTTAGATAATTATGTGCTATTTGTTACAGTGAATATATATCATAAATAAATTGTGATAATTATCTTAATTTGATTTAGCTATTTATCTAAGTCAAAATAGACCAATTTTAGATGAGATTAAAGAAAAAAAAAGCTAATCAAGTTAGATAATTATGTGCTATTTATCAGAGTTGGTATACATCCTAAGTAAGCGGTGATAATTAGCTTATGTTCAGAAAGATAATTTAGCTATTTAATTAAGCCTAAAGAGACTAATTAGATAGCTAATTTTGATAATTAAAATATAGTTTCCAAGTTAGGATTTTCTACTTGTTATAATTATCACATAATTAATTAATTAGTTTAAGTAATTAAAATTGATCAAAAGCCATATTTTTATCTAAAGATTAACTAGGATAAATAGATTCTACTGTCAAAAGTCTCTAGGAAAAGTACAGAAAGTGTAACCATTGATATAAAGCTAAGGAAATGCGATCTTTAAGAAAAAATGAATATAATAAATATTAAGCATTAAATAAGCATATTTCAAGCTTAATAAAGATGGGAAAATTAGGAAAAAGATGTAGAAATCTATAAGAAAATTAAGAGAGCTTAGAAAACCCTTAAGGAAAAACTTATCTTACCCATATAAACATATAAAACACATATTTAGGAATTTTGGGAATTATTCACGTCCCGTTTCTTAAAATGAGACTTAAAACTATAGTATTTTAAGTTATGTTTGCCCTCTTCTTGTTTGTGGGGACCCTTAGTGCCGTACAAAAACAAGCCACTAGTAAATGATCATGGGGCTCAAACTTAAGTTCAAGACTCACTTTTTGTTGTTGTGTGGGATATTGGGAAGAGGATTGAAGGTAAGTTTGAGCCTCACATGCTTTGCCTAAACTAGCAAGTGGACACACTCAAACTTAGTTCAAGGCACTAGCACATGGATGTGAGGCTCAATTTTAAGTTCCAGTGACACTTGTTGTTGCTCGATAGGATATTAAACTGAAGGTTGAACTTTATTGTGTGCAAATTCAAGACATTTTAAAGAGAGACCAATGGAGTCAAAAGCATCATCAAAGAGTGCAGTGTTAAGAAATTGCAATAAAAATGGACTCGTTTACAACCCCTTTCTAAAGAAGTTTCCTTGTTGAGGGGATCTCAAATGAGGATGATGTTTGGAAACACCAAGATAAAAAATGGAGAATAAAAAGATATTAACAAGTGCTCTTAGTTATGTAGGCAGTTCATACTTACATAAAGATAGATGTGACATTGGTAGCAATATCAAGGGGCTAGCCCAATACATATGTGTCCTTAAACAATGTTTTTCCTCTTGTACATTCTTTGTTTCTCTATTATTGATGAAGTATATCCCTGGTCATCTTTACCTATACCAGTCTAACTACCCATGCAATTATTGTTCCGCTCAGAAAGTTTTCCAACTCTTCAATTGATCGTTTCCACAATTTTTAGAAAATGAAGTAGGTTCATGCATATTCCATTTACGTGAGGGTGGAGGGCATTCCTTTAATCACAATGTAGAGACTTTCTCTTATGGAGGGCATGTACATCCTTACTATTCCAATTGCATAATATGAGATGTAGGTTAATTCCATGAGATTATTTTCATAGGTATGGCACTCTTTGATTACATTGTATGGAACAATATAAATACATTACTATAAAGCAGGTCAAAGAGGATAGGGATATGCTTCAAGACTCCAAATATACCACTACCTATCACCATGTGCTAGATTGTGGAGGGAATCTTTTTGACTTCAAAGGTAGGAATTCTCTGTTATGAAAAACACAAGCATGCCTACTTTTGCAACTAAAAAATACATATATGAAGGATATATTTATGAGACAATTTCATGGGGGTGGTATCCTTTGGTTATCTTCAATAGGTTTAAGAGTACCTAAACAAACCAAAAGCATCATTATAATTAGGATCAAAGAGGAGAGGAAAGTGGTTTATCGCTCAAATGCACAACCTTCTATCACATCCTTGTTTGATGGATGGCATCTCTTTGGGCATGGATGCTAGAATTCTCTCTTAGTGATGAGCATAAGCATGCTTGCTTTGGGGGGAGAGTAGTATGTATTATGGGATCTAATTCCATGAGATAGTTCCATGGGGTAGTTGCTATTTCTTTTTATTGACCACTTGAATAGTGAGTGAACAATCCAAAGTATCATGATTTAGTAGCATTCTAGTAGAAAGAGTCCTAGTGGAATGTTGCTGAGGCTTGAATATCAAGTCTCTAGGTCACGAGGCTCAAGAGGCCTCATAAGTTAGAGTCTTTGAAAGATGGATTTCAATTACAAAGATTTTTTCAAGAGTCTCTAGCTCATGAGACTCTTGTGCTACCTGCATTGGAGAGTCTTGCAGATAGTTTCTAGAAATATTCCTCCTACAATTCTCATGAGGATTAATGATTGAGTCTCTAGGTTATGAGGGTCAAGAGCCATATGACTTAGAGACTTTTGGAGGTGATTTTCAAACTTGAATGAATTTTGCAAAAGTATCTATATCATGAGACTCTCGAGCTTATCATGATCGACAGTCTTGAAGATGATTCATAGCTAGAACGAGTCCCACTAGAGAGCTAGAGACTTTTGAAGATGTCTTTCAACTTGAAAGCTTTTTGCAAAATTATGTAGATCAAGAGGCTCTTGAGCTTAGCATGATAAACACTCTTGAAGATTATTCATAGCTAGAAAGATTTCCACTAGAGTGTTCACGAGGCTTAAAAAGTGAGTCTCCAAGTCATGAGGCTCGAACTTAAGTTCGAGCCCCATGAGTTAGAGACTCAAGAAGATGATTAGCTAGTTCAAGTCTCATGAGTTAGAGACTCAGGAAGATAATCAACTAGTTTGAGCCTCATGAGTTAGAGACTCAATTCAAGCCTTGTGAGATACAAACTCTTCCAAATAGTTTTGAGGTAGAAATAGCTCTACTAGTGTGCTGATGAGGCTTGAAAATTGAGTGTCTAGGTCATGAAACTCGAACTTGAAGCTACATGCTAAATGCTCCACTAAAACAAGTCATACTAGAGTGCTCACATGAGGCTTAAAAATTGAGCGTCCAGATCATGAGGCTCGAGCTTAAGTTCGAGCCCAGGAGCTATAGATTGAATACTCAACTAGAAATAATTTTGGCAAAAGTCTTTGAGACAAGAAGCTAATGAGCTTAAGCTCGAGCCTCATGAGCTAGAGACTTTTGCAAATGGTTTCTATATAGAAAGAATATTGCTTAAATTCGTAGCTTAGGAGGCTTGAAAATTGAATGAGGCTCGAACTTGAGTTCGAGCCGTGATGAGCTATAGACTCCAGAAGTAGTTATGAAGCTTCAAGCCTCTGATAGAGACACATGTATAGAGAGAGAGAGAGAGAGAGAGAGAGAGAGAGAGAGAGAGAGAGAGAGAGAGAGAGAGAGAGAGAGAGAGAGAGAGAGAGAGAGAGAGAGAGAGAGAGAGAGAGAGAGAGAGAGAGAGGGTCAAGTGATATGAGGATTCCTTAATATGAAGGGATTTTGTTACAAGATGTTTATATAGGATGTGGAACTACCTTTGTAAGATGTGGCGAGCTCAGTTGATAGCTACAAGGGAGGTATTGCCCTTGCACTCCACACACATATCATTTGTGTGGGCATCATTACAATTTGCACACATTATTGTAGGTTATGTACAGACAAGATAAGCTTGGTTCAGAAACTAGAGGGTCTCCCACATATGGTTTGTCGTTCCCGTGCTCCTGCAGGTTTCATTGAGGAACGCATGGGGACACAATTGACATCAAATATGACAATCTCACTAAAGAGACACTGCCAAGGTTCATAGCAACTACAAAATAAGAAGGGCATCAACATCACATGTTTAATTAGGCTGTGAAGCTCATGAAAGAGGAGAACAAGTGAAGTACATGACAGGGGTACAAGCAAGCTCTCTCTCTCTCTCTCTCTCTCTCTCTCTCTCTCTCTCTCTCTCTCTCTCTCTCTCTCTCTCTCTCTCTCTAGAAGATCGGGTGAAGTTACCAAAGGTAAAAGATGCAGCTTATGCCACGTTCTACAAACATCTACACATTCAAAAGAAATTGAGGCCATGAAGGAGGATCCTCAAGGTGATGTTTAGATTATGCCTCAACTCATGGAGATTCAATAGATATCGTGATGTGATCAGAGGTAGAAGATTATGCCTCAGCTCATGGAGATTCAGCAGATATTATGAAGTGAAGTTCAACAATGCAACCTAGCAAAGTTGACACCAATGGTTCACTAGTGTGCTGATGAGGCTTGAAAATTGAGTGTCTAGGTCATGAAACTTGAACTTGAAGCTACATGCTAAATGCTCCACTAAAACAAGTCATACTAGAGTGAAGTTCACCAAACTATTGACAACAATGCAACCTAGCAAAGTTGACACCATTGGTTGACAATAATGTAGCCTAGCGCAATGCAAACTATGCTCTAGAATTTGACATGAATGGCTAACAACAGTGGAACCTAGCACAATGTAACCACCGCCACTCAAGAACTTCGTTCAAAAGAATTTGTCCCAAAATTATGCATTTTTCTCAAAATTCCCAATATGTCTTATAATAAATTACTGGGTCAAGAAATTACCATCTAGGACTACAAATTAAACCTTGATCGGGTTAAGAAGAGGAATTAGATTGAATACGAAGGTTAAGTCAAATTTTTGGATGATTTACCTAATAAATAGACGTCCTTTTTTATAAGGATAAAAAGTCCTGGCACCAAAAAGGACCTGAGCCAATCCTCCATCTAATGATGAGGGTAATGTGCTAGAGCGTCGCACAACGACGAGGTTGGGCCTAGTAGTAGGCCTACTGACGAGAGCATTCAGGCCCTTACACTACAACAAATTCCTGATCATTCCCAAGTGGGTCTTCGTTATGATTAAGTTTAAATAATTAAGGTTTTTGTTTCAACATTAACATTGCATACGTAAAGAGAGAGTAATCAATTAGGAAAAGTAAAAATGAAAGACATCTTCCAAGAAACTACGTGCATCTGTTTGTAAATTAGGAAGGAATTGTTTGGGATAAGGCTAGTTGACTTAGGAAAGAATGATTGGTCATCTTTAAGACAACTTGTCTCAAGACACCTTTGATTCCTTGGTATATTTTCACTTCGAGTGATGAGTAATGATGGATTGTTAGTCATGGATGAGTTGGTTTACCCCATGCACATGGAGTCCGTACCTCCTACATGTACATGTTTGTGGATACTACTTAGGATACCGTTCTTATCCTAGGAGAACTGCCCTGTTGTATGGGCAACTAGTTTGGCATATGGGTGCCCCAAACTTTGGGTGATGGGTTTCCACCCTGTTTATAAATAAGGAAGCGTGTTGTTGTTTCACCCATGTATAGGTGTGCTTAAGAGTGGAGTACATGTTGGGGTTGTCAAGATATATTATAAGTGACCGTACCTTGTCTTATGTCATAATAACTAATATCTAATTCCCCTAAATGATTTTCTCATGTTAAACTGATCATTTAATATGGGGAAGTGCCAGGGGAGAAAAAGCTAGAATATCGGTTAAGCTTGTAGACCGGCCACAGTAGGGATCCAAAGGAGGAAAAAATAGGGATCCATAGGGGGGGCCATCTGCAAAAGAGCAATGTGCAACAATGGGCTTTAAAGACCCTAAGGTTCAGCCCATTAAGACTTCCAAAATGCTAAGGTTCCAAAAATCAAAGGTTGTGTCCAATGGTCAAGCTTTGAAAACTTGGATGCTTTGTGTGTGTACAAAAAAGTCTTCATGATTCCTACATAGGAGGGGGTGAGCCCTGTAAAGTAGGGGATGAGAGAGAAACACACACACACACACACACACTTATCTAGTTAACAATTATTGGACTAAACCTGGGCTGACTTGTTCCCTCTTCGAAAATCTCATTCTCGCTATCTCTTGTACCAAGATGGAAACCCTACACTAACTTGGTAATAAGTTGAGTCTCCCGTGCCGAGATGGAGTACCTACACTAACTTGGTATGAACCGAACCTCCTTTGATGAAGGGATAGCGATGCTTTACCTCACAATCTGGGATTTTACTGTGGGGTTTGTCTTCTTTTCAGCCCTTTTTCTCATTTTCCCATTAATCTTCATTCGTAGTTCTCCCCTTGTGACTCCTCCCTACTCGGGTAACACATGATGGAATTTTAAAACCTCTACATGAAATTTAATTTTTTCCTATTCTGGGGTTGTGAACAACCGTGCCTACATGTGACCTACCTAAACTATGGCTCATTCATGGGATACCTAACTAGAGTCAGTTAGTGGATATGCAATAGTTCTTTTGGTAAATCCTTCTCTCGATTGCGTTCTCAACAGTGGTGAGGTTGCGACTCCTTCTATATGAACTCGTCCTTTCTCTGCATTCTCAAGCACTAACACCCATACCTCAAAGTGCACATGTAAGCCTTCTTTTTACACTCGCCAGTCCTTGCTCTGAGAGTGCCAACCCTTAGCCAATTTGGCAGTGTTCACATGGTTTGGTTTTAAAACTCCTAGCTTTGATGAGCTGGAGTCTACCTAACTTGGGATTTTTCCAAAAAAAGGGAAGTCGACTCCGTCTGGCTATAACAAGCGTGTGGTTCTTTCTCTATTGCACACGCTGGCCGATACTGTGGCCTATAACATACCCTATTCTTGTTCTCAGTCTATCCGGTTCACCCTCACTCTGTCTGACCTAGAGACTAAGTGACAAACCCATGTTTAAGAGGCCCCTATGTTTAGGAGGATATCTCAAATTGAGTGGTTGTGCTCCATTATATAATATCTTCAATCTTGGGGTGCACCTGGTCCCCTTTCATTGGATCATTATCCCTTATCTACACTCTCAACGGGCTATATACGAGGTGGCCCCTTTCTTTTGTTCTAAATAGTATAGTGTTGGGCCTTCTCTCTGCTGCGCTCTCAGTTATTGGAGCTGCGTTTTTTTCCTCTAAGCACTTCCATTCCTTGCGGGTTCGGATTTAACATCCAGGCATGAGGCACACAACTCTCTCTCTCTCTCTCTCTCTCTCTCTCTCTCTCTCTCTCTCTCTCTCTCTCTCTCTCTCTCTCTCTCTCTCTCTCTCTCTCTCTCTCTCTCTCTCTCTCTCTCTATCTCCTTGAGGAGCTCCTAGTGTGTAAGCCTATGGAAATGTAGACGCATATGTACCCCAGCATGGTGCGTCCTCTATTCGAGCAGGAAAATAAAGGATTCTTTACTGCCACCCCCTCGGGATGCTTTACTGCCGCCCAAGTAATACATCTCGATCCTCAACACACACACACACACACACACACACACACACACACACACACACACACACACACACACACACACACACACACACACACACACACACACACACACACACACACACACACACACAGAGTGCTTATCGGGCTGAGACTCCATGTTGGCCCTTTTCGTATGAGATTAGTTCTCTCTCTAATCTCCCCACGTGTAATCCCTCTCGCTATCTCTATCTCTTTCACACACACACACCCACTGGCAGATTCTTGTAAGTTATCACCTATGAACTCTCACCCACTCTCGATATGTCTCTTTTAGCCTTGGATTGAAAAGATTGGCTCTCTCAATGGTCAGGCTTGATCTGCAACAACAGGATCTCTATCTACCATAAGGGCAATATGCAACAACCGCCTACACAGTGGAGTCAACGGCAGAAGAATCAATCATCGAAGGCATTCTCGCTTTTGTAATCCGTTCGAACACATGACTCAAGCTAGCATTCGACTACACAGGTAGGTGTGCATGCACCTACTTAGAATCTGGTTATCTTTTAAGTCTCAAAGACAAGCATGCTAAGGAAATCTTGTTTAAAGGTTTTTTAATATATAGATCATTATGGTGGACTGTTTGGTGGCTTTGTATGAATAAAAAGCATTGAAGTTATAAATGTTTCACACATTACATTTTAGGACAGAAAAAGATGTGTTGACCTAGCCTAAAAATCTATCTTAGTGGGTTTTGAGAAAGATAGCAATTTGGCTTTTTGCACAACAATTCATTTTGCAAAATAAGATGCATAAACTTATATACTTAAATGCATTGAGAAATCTATGGTTTAACGACTTTTGCTTTCAAAAATTAAGAAGGAATTTGGGTATAAGCCATGAGCCGTAAACCTCCCGTGGAGGGTCTCAATGTGAGATGGCAAAAACGGAATTTTTGAAAATTTGTTCGATTTACAAATAAGATTCTGCCCAATTTTTGCTAGGCAGGTAATGTTAACCGTACCTATTGAGAACTTGGTCTCTTTGATTCAGTGACATAATGACTCCTACTTAGAAAATCATAGTGACTCCTGCTAAAGTGACAATGATGGGTAAGTTGTATAGATGGTGTCAATGACCAGTCGTAGATAGAATCTTTGGTAAATCTGATATTGCTTATGATTTTTTAACCTAATCCTCTTGTTGAATGCATTAAGAGAGGTTAAGTTCATAGAGCTTTGAGAAAGCTATTTCAAATGGCAGCAAAGTGATGCCCTAAATTGGTTAGATTTGCGTACATAAAACCTTTGGAACAACAAATACACACTTAGTTTTTTAAGCATTAGCATATTGAACATAAATAGTTTTTGGTTGAACATTTGTATCTCATTGAATTTGCAGTCTTTAAAGAAGATTTTTGGTCTGTAATCATACAAAAAAATGTTTGACGTTTAAAGTGGAAGTTGGAACTTGAAACTGGTAAAACATGGAGTTTTTTTTCCATGGTATGAGAAAAAGGAAAAACATCTATTTTGTTGAATGCCTTAAACCTCTCGTGAGGGTCTCCTTGGAGATGGCGATAGCTGAAATTTTTGAAAATTCGTTAAGAATACAAACGAAATGCTGTCCGATTTTTGATAGAATTGCTTATATTGTTTGTTAGACAAATGCGGAAGGTAAGCTTCTTGAAACTCTGAGACTGACTGGGAATGGAGATAGGTTCGGGGTTTATGTGATTCATAAAATTCTGAATTGGTTTCATAATCATGACTATCACTTGTTTCTATGGGATGCATAACATCTAGCAGGCTGTAAACACACTCTTGATAAACCTCGGGTTTTTGGCATAAAAACACATAGACAGGTACCTACGGAGAATTAGGTCAAATTTTGTATCATGCATGGTTGTAGATACTAGCACTACTTTGAGTCTACTCAGTGAATATTGGGATACACATGACTATACACTCAGAGGCTACCTTACTTATATTCTCAACTTAACAATCAATCCCAAGGGTAAGCAGTGACATGGATGACAACTAGATCCAGTGTCGACACCTGCAAAACGCACAAACATAGCCAGTTCTAACTGAGTGTTTTTGTATGGATGCAGGTAACAGCTGGATCCTTCTCCATGTAGATGTAGTGGAAGCTCATCCCAAAGGGTGGACACATAGCGATACAACACTGAGATATCAATTTGTAATGATTAGAGATCAAAATTTTTGATCTAAATAATTGTACTATCCATCAGATACAGAATGATGTATTGTTGTATATGAAATGATAATTGAGTTTTATGACATTTTGTTTAAAATATTGTTATTTAATATATTATGTAATACAATTGTCTAAGTATGGTTCAATTATGAAGGGATTTTTCATACTTAAACACACACTCTTTTTTCCCTACTAGTCTTTGGTCGGACTAGTGCCATACTTAACAATTGGAATTAGATAATTTATTAAATAATAATTTAGCTACTCCAATTTATCCTGACTTCAATCAAACGATTTTTGTCTGGATATGGGTATTCATACCCTAAGAATTGGATTGGCAACTCTATAATATAATTATGCCCTAGGAATTGGAGCGCTTAAAGTCTATGATTAATCCCTTGATTCACCTAATCCAAAGGGATGGGTTGGGGCTTTTGGCTCCTTTATTGGTCAAGTTGATACAAGTTATATTATTACTAGCTTGATTCACCCAATCCAAAGGGATGGGTTGGGGCTCTCAGCTCCTAAATTGATCAAGTACTTACATGCTTACATATAATCCTTATAATGTAATCATTATCCACCCTCAGGCAGGTGTGGAATTTCAAGTGGTTTTTATCTTGCAGGATCGGAATATGGCATAGTAACCATGATGATGACATAGTTTTAAAATTGAGGTGATACATCAACCAGGAGCATGAAATGACACGTATGTAGTTTTCATAGTATGATACTCTTCTCTCGGGAAGACCTCTTTATCAAACAACAATTGGGTATTATCACATCTAAACCCTGCTCAACACATTACAGATGGGTATTCATCTAAACACATTACAGATGGGTATTCATGCATCTAAACCATACTCTCCTCCTTGGAGGACCCCTTTATCATACAACAATTGGATACTGTTACATTTACACTTTTTTCAACACATTATTGATGGGTATGCGCACATCTAAACCCTTTCTAACACAGTACAAGTGAATGAGCCATAAAACCTGGAAATGTTCAGGAAGAATTTACTACAATTGGTGGGGGATTGGTCCACTTGGTGGACCATCCTCCACCACGTGGATCTCTCCTCTGGGCTGGGGGAGGGCCACACACACACACACACACACACACACACACACACACACACACACACACACACACACACACTTATCTAGTTGACAATTATTGGACTAAACCTGGGCTGACTTGTTCCCTCTTCGGAAATCTCATTCTCTCTATCTCCTGTACCAAGATGGAAACCCTACACTAACTTGGTAATAAGATGAGTCTCCCGTGACGAGATGGAGTACCTACACTAACTTGGTATGAACCGAACCTCCTTTGATGAAGGGATAGCGATGCTTTACCTCACAATCTAGGATTTTACTCCTGGGTTTGTCTTCTTTTCAGCCCTTTTTCTCACTTTCCCATTAATCTTCATTCCCAATTCTCCCCTTGTGACTCCTCCCTACTCGGGTAACACATGATGGAATTTTAAAACCTCTACATGAAATTTAATTTTTTCCTATTCTGGGGTTGTGAACAACCGTGCCTACATGTGACCTACCTAAACTATGGCTCATTCATGGGATACCTAACTAGAGTCAGTTAGTGGATATGCAATAGTTCTTTTGGTAAATCCTTCTCTCGATTGCGTTCTCAACAGTGGTGAGGTTGCGACTCCTTCTCTATGTACTCGTCCTTTCTCTGCATTCTCAAGCACTAACACCCATACCTCAAAGTGCACATGTAAGCCTTCTTTTTACACTCGCCAATCCTTGCTCTGAGAGTGCCAACCCTTAGCCAATTTGGCAGTGTTCACATGGTTTGGTTTTAAAACTCCTAGCTTTGATGAGCTGGAGTCTACCTAACTTGGGATTTTTCCAAAAAAAGGGAAGTTGACTCCATCTGGCTATAACAAGCGTGTGGTTCTTTCTCTATTGCACACGCTGGCCGATACTGTGGCCTATAACATACCCTATTCTTGTTCTCAGTCTATCTGGTTCACCCTCACTCTGTCTGACCTAGAGACTAAGTGACAAACCCATGTTTAAGAGGCCCCTATGTTTAGGAGGATATCTCAAATTGAGTGGTTGTGCTCCATTATATAATATCTTCAATCTTGGGGTGCACCTGGTCCCCTTTCATTGGATCATTATCCCTTATCTATACTCTCAACGGGCTATATACGAGGTGGCCCCTTTCTTTTGTTCTAAATAGTATAGTGTTGGGCCTTCTCTCTGCTGCGCTCTCAGTTATTGGAGCTGTGTTTTTTTCCTCTAAGCACTTGCATTCCTTGCGGGTTCGGATTTAACATCCAGGCATGAGGCACACAACTCTCTCTCGCTCTCTCTCGCTCTCTCTCTCTCTCTTGCTCTCTCTCTCTCTCTCTCTCTCTCTCTCTCTCTCTCTCTCTCTCTCTCTCTCTCTCTCTCTATCTCTCTATCTCCTTGAGGAGCTCCTAGTGTTTAAGCCTATGGCAATGCAGACGTATATGTACCCGAGCGTGGTGCGTCCTCTATTCGAGCAGGAAAATAACTTCTTTACTGCCACCCGCTCGGGATGCTTTACTGTTGCCCAGGTAATACATCTTGATTCTCAACACACACACACACACACACACACACACACACACACACACACACACACACACACACACAGAGTGCGTATCGGGCTGAGACTCCATGTTGGCCCTTTTCGTATGAGATTAGTTCTCTCTCTAATCTCCCCATGTGTAATCCCTCTCGCTATCTCTATCTCTTTCACACACACACACCCACTGACAGATTCTTGTAAGTTATCACCTATGAACTCTCACCCACTCTCGATATGTCTCTTTTAGCCTTGGATTGAAAAGATCGGCTCTCTCAATGGTCAGGCCTGATCTACAACAATAGGATCTCTATCTACCATAAGGGCAATATGCAACAACTGCCTACACAGTGGAGTCAACGGCAGAAGAATCAATCATCGAAGGCATTCTCACTTTTGTAATCCGTTCGAACACATGACTCAAGCTAGCATTTGACTACACAGGTAGGTGTGCATGCACCTACTTAGAATCTGGTTATCTTTTAAGTCTCAAAGACAAGCATGCTAAGGAAATCTTGTTTAAAGGTTTTTTAATATATAGATCATTATGGTGGACTGTTTGGTGGCTTTGTATGAATAAAAAGCATTGAAGTTATAAATGTTTCACACATCACATTTTAGGACAGAAAAAGATGTGTTGACCTAGCCTAAAAATCTATCTTAGTGGGTTTTGAGAAAGATAGCAATTTGGCTTTTTGCACAACAATTCATTTTGCAAAATAAGATGCATAAACTTATATACTTAAATGCATTGAGAAATCTATGGTTTAACGACTTTTGCTTTCAAAAATTAAGAAGGAATTTGGGTATAAGCCATGAGCCGTAAACCTCCCGTGGAGGGTCTCAATGTGAGATGGCAAAAACTGAATTTTTGAAAATTTGTTCGATTTACAAACAAGATTCTGCCCAATTTTTGCTAGGTAGGTAATGTTAACCGTACCTATTGAGAACTTGGTCTCTTTGATTCAGTGACATAATGACTCCTACTTAGAAAATCATAGTGACTCCTGCTAAAGTGACAATGATGGGTAAGTTGTATAGATGGTGTCAATGACCAGTCGTAGATAGAATGTTTGGTAAATCTGATATTTCTTATGATTTTTTAACCTAATCCTCTTGTTGAATGCATTAAGAGAGGTTAAGTTCATAGAGCTTTGAGAAAGCTATTTCAAATGGTAGCAAAGTGATGCCGTAAATTGGTTAGATTTGCGTACATAAAACCTTTGGAACAAGAAATATACACTTAGTTTTTTAAGCATTAGCATAGTGAACATAAGTGTGTGTGTGTGGCCCTCCCCTAGCCCAGAGGAGAGATCCACTTGGTGGAGGATGGTCTGCCAAGTGGCCCAATCCCCCACCAATTGTAGTAAATTCTTCCTAAACATTTCCATGTTTTATGGCTCATTCACTTGTACTGTGTTAGAAAGGGTTTAGATGTGCGCATACGCATCAATAATGTGTTGAACAAAGTGTAAATGTAACAGTATCCAATTTTTGTATGATAAAGGGGTCCTCCAAGGAGGAGAGTATGGTTTAGATGCTTGCCTGATTCCTATTGGCTAGGAGATAAAGGGGTCCAATGAGAGTTTAGTTGCATTAATCAATTTCCTAAAGCTCTCACAAAAGGGGAAAGGGGAACACATGTCAGAAGGCTATCATGTATGCTTCTTAAATCCTATTGGCTAAGCCTGGAGAGTTCCAATGAGGTGCCAGCAAGAGGATTTAGCAAGAGGGGTCGACCAAGAGAGACAGGGGGCTGATTTTTCAAAGGCATTATTGCACACACACTCACACTAGCTCATGTGTGAAGCAAAAAGACTCTCTCTCTCTCTCTCCTGCCCAAGCTTGAGTGGAGAGCTTATCACCTACTCCAAGCTTGTGAGAAGGGAGGCCTACACCAACAACTCTTGTCTTTGTGATGCAAATCCAACCAAGAGCCAAGCTTCAATGCATGCTCATCTCCTCTACCATGCTAATTACTAAGCTATGATATGCTAATATGAGTGATTATGTGAGTCTTGGGTCTGAGACCGTGAGGGAATTGATGTTGTGTTTTAAAGTGTTTGCTAGTGCTTGAAGCTGCCATCTTCATTGGATTAACTAGTTATTGAAGGAACACAAAGGATTGTATTGTAAAATGTCTCCTTTGATGGGGGAAACCTATAATACAAAGCCTTTTGGAGGGGGGACCGGCTCCATATAAATCCAGTCTTTAACTGTTGCCAATAGCTTAATTTCTCTCTCTTTTGAAGTATTGTTCATGCCTATCTAACTAGGTGTAATGCTTTTTGTTGCTCTCTCCATCCAAGCACTCTTGCTATGCTCATTAGGAATCTATTCTAATGAAATGCTCACTATGTCTATGCTATTTTTCGCTACACACAAGTTACTAGGCCATTAAATGTTACATTGGTATCAAAGCACAAGGTTTCTCTTTTCTTGCTCAAGAAGGGAGGTCCTCAAGCTAGCTATAAATGGTTGGTATCATTAATTGCAATTGAGTAAGTAGAATAGGGATATTTCAGCCTTGCAGTGTGCTTGCCTTTGTGTAGATAATGGGGGCATCACCGTCAAGAGCTATGGTCTTAATAGTGGAGTCCTACGGGGCTTGCCTACAACTTTCCTACAGCTTTAACCACTAGTGAGCTAATAGAAGATTGATAGGAGCCTGTATTGTTTTGGTGTTGAAAGCCCTCTCTTCTATTCCTTGCACTTAATGGTATTTGAGCCACGGGTACAATTGCTTGAGTGATTTTTCTAAAGGGGTAAAGAGGAGTAGCAACTAGGGCTTGAAGTGCCAAAGTACACCCAAAAAATTTTACACCTAAAAGTTGTTAGAATGGCTGACAATAGTAAAGAGAGTGAAATTAATGTTGATAGATTTGATTTTGCTAATGAGCAGGCTACTAATGATGCCCCTATGCTTGTTAACTACCTTGTTTCTAGGCTTCAACAAGCCATGGGCAATCCATCCCTCCAAAGTGAAGTGCAATGGCAGCTTCGTGCTCATGGGATTCTCCAAGCTCCCTACCATGACGAGAGAGTACCTAGGAAGCCTCCTTGTGAAACTTCCAAAAGAGGCCTCTCTTAGATTCGGAAGAAGAACAGGATCCATACGAAGGGCTCAAAAAATTTCTTCTTGATGACGCATCTCCTTCCCAAAGGAGAATTCAAGAGCCCACACCAAAGGAACGATAAAAAAGTGAGTCTCCTGCCACCTCGATGGAGATGACTCCACAAAGATAGCGGGAAAAACACTCTCCATCACCTCCTAAACGGAAAGACCATCACAAACTTCTCCACACCATAATTCAAAGAGGGATGACAAAAGGCAAGAGAAGAAAAAAGGCGAGAAAGAGGTCACCCTCTTCACAATCTTCTTCATCCTCTTCCTCTCATGAAGAAAGTGATGGTGCGGAAAAAGAAAACCAAGGCAAGAAAGAGGTCACCCTCTTCTCCATCTTCCTCAAATTATTCATCTTCTGAAGAAAGCGATGGTGCAACATTTGAACCATCACAAAGAAGAGGCCTTAGGAAATCCTATGCCACGTGGAAGAGATCATCCAAGCTCAAGAAGTTCAAAGAGGGCGGAAAGAGCATCTCTTTCCTTACCTACGATGGCACCTTTGGTGCTACGGACAAAGTCTTGGCTTTCATCCAACAATTCAATGTGGTGTTTGGAGATGAGGGCTTCACAGAGTCCTCTAAGCTACGCCATGTAGCTATGCACTTTCAAAAGTCCACCAGGCAATGGTGGTCTAGCCTATGGGCGAACAGTGAAGCTCCACAAACATGGAAAGCTTTAAAAGCTTCCATCATGAAGCAGTTTTTGGCCACCGATGCCAATGACAAAGTACTCACCAAATGGTGAAGCTTGAAGCTCTCTGCCTACGAATCCATTAACAAATATGTAGACAAGCTTTGGGATTTACATCTCAAAGCCACTATCTTTCAAAAGATGGATTTTGGAGAGCAAAAACAAAAATCTTGTGCGGGCTTAACTGAAGAAATGGTGGAGTATGTTAAGCACCATATCTGTGGTCATACACCATACTATAGTGGCTTCATGAATAAATTTCCAAATAGGGGCTAAGAGAAATCCTAAGTCCACGGAAAACAAGGGTTCTAATGAGCTTAAGGGGAAGGACAATGTCCAAAAGTCTCCTAAGGGCAATTCCAATAACCACAAAGCTAAGGAGAAGGGAGTTTACAAAGGTAAAAACAAACTCTCTCCTGAAGAGCTTGAGCGTTATCGCAAGGATAACCGTTGTTTTAAATGCAACGAGCAAGGGCATGTGTACTATACTTGTCCCCAAAAGAACACCCACCATGAGCCTCCTAGAGCTACCTTGGTTGAAATCCAGAAGAGGAAGCTCACCACAAAGGATCTCCTCTATGCCATGCTTGGGGAAAGGTAAGAGAACATGATGCTTTTATTTTCTTTGACCCTGGTTCTACTCACAATTTCATATCCACAGAGTTGGCCACCAAGCTAGGCATCCAAGCCTATGAGATGGGAGATGTCCTACCCGCCGATGGTGCTTTCAAGGGGTAAGAAGCTTCAGTCACTCCCTCAATATGGAAATTGAGGCTCCATGTCCAAAGCTATGTGGACAAAGAGGACTTCTTTATCTCTCCTCTCAAGCATGAAGATGTAATCCTAGGGGCACCATGGTTTGATCGCATGGTTGCCAATGTTAAATTCCTTGAAAGGAAACTCTACTTTAGGTTCAGGGAAAAAGATATGTACATAGATGCTAAGGAGTTGGGTAACACCATACCCATTGTACATACACAAGCTTTCAATAAGTCAATAAAGAGCTCTATTTTCATGTACATAAGTTTTGTTAAAGATTCTCAAAATGAACCTAATGCTTTAGCAAAAGAAAATATAAACAAACACAAGGAATTAGAGTTATCCAATTTTCTCAAGGGGTTTCAAGATGTTTTTATTGACGACATCCCTTGTGAACTACCTCCTAAACGAGGCAATGATGACCATGCAATTGAACTTCTTCTAGGAAGTTCACCACCTAATAAACCTCCTTATAGAGTTTCTCAAGGTCAACAAGAAGAGATTATGCTGCAAGTGCATGAGTTAGTTGAGAAGGGCATTGTTTAGGCCTAGCTCATCTCCATTTTGTTCACCCGTGCTATTAGTGCAAAAGAAAGACGGCACATATCGTATGTGTGTCAACTATAGAGCACTAAATAGGATCACTATCAAAAATAGGTTTCCCATTCCACGGGTAGAAGACCTATTTGATAAGCTACAAGGGTCGACCTACTTTAGTAGAATTGACCTAAAAAGTGGCTACCATCAAATAAGGATAGTTGATCAAGACATTGTAAAGATGCATTTTGTACTATTTTTGGTCTTTACAAATATATAGTCATGCCTTTTGGCTTGACCAATGCACCAGTCACATTTAACCACATGATGGAGAAGCTATTTAGGCCTCGCCGAACCTTTACTGGAGTGTCCTTTGATGATATCATCATCTACTCTAATTCATTAGACGAACACAAGCAACACCTCCAGGTAATATTTCAAGTTTTAAGTGAGAATAAACTTTATGTTAATCAAAAGAAAAAGTGAGTTTTTCTTACAAGAGATTCAGTATTTAGGTCACAATATCTCTCAAGATGGCATCCAAATGGATCCATCAAAACTAGAGGTAATAAAAGGATGGCCTAAACCAAGGAATCTTCATGAACTAAGAAGCTTTATAGGTATGTGTGCATACTATAGACGCTTCATAAAAAAGTTCTCACAAATCGCGGGACCATTACATCACCTAACAAAGAAAAATGTTAGGTATACATGGTCTGCCAAGGAGAACAATGCTTTTGAGAAAAGCTTATCTCTCAACGTGTGCTTACATTGCCGGATCTCTCAAAGCCATTTGAGGTCCAATGTGACACTTGTGGTGATTGCCTTGGAGTTGTTTTGCTCCAAGAAGGGCACGCCATAGCCTATGAAAGTCAAAGGCTCGACCTTGTTGAGCAAGCTCTATGCATATATGAAAAGGAACTCCTCAAAGTTCTACATGCCTTAGACTAATGGAAGCACTATTTATTGGGGACACCTTTCATTCTGCGGATGGATGACCAAAGCGTTAAGTACTTCATGACACAGACCAAGCTCTCTGACAAACAAATGAGGTGGGAAAATTTCCTTTTGCAATTTCATTTTCATATTGCTCACATTGCTGGCAAGCATAATCAAGTAGCATGCACTCTCAACACGGCCGAGAGTGAATGTGGTTTCCATAGCAACTCACAATGATCTATCTTCTATGATAGATGAGTATGCTATTGATCTCGATTTTAGAGATGTGATTTCAGCCCTTGCATTAGGGAAGAAAGAGGAACCATTTACTTTACAAGATGGTTGTCTTGTCTATAGCAATAGACTATGAATTACTAACTCACTACGTGAGAAAGTAATGTATGAATCTCATGCTCCTCCTTATGGGGGGCATAGAGGGATTCAGTCTACCCTAAAAGGGATTGAAACATATTTCTATTGGCCTACAATGAAAGCAAACATACAAGAGTATGTTTCTAAATGTGTGGTATGCCAAAAGACAAAGTTTGATAGAGGGAAGCAACTTGGATTGCTTCAACCTTTGCCAATCCCCAATTCACCATGGGAGAGCATATCCATGGATTTTATCTTTGGATTGCCTAAGTCTATCCATGGGATTATGGGAAACAAGCTCATTTTATACCTGTCACAAAGACTATCAAAGCCCATCAAATGGCAACCCACTTCATATGTAAAAAATTCAAGTACCATGGCTTGCCGATGTCCATAGTGTCGGATAGAGATCCTAGAATGACCAGTAATTTCTAGAAGGGTCTCTTTGAGAATTTAGGGACAAGGCTAAACTTTTCGTTAGCCTATCACCCCCGAATGGACGACCAAAGTGAAATAGCTAACTTAACAATTCTTGATCTACTAAAAGCCTATGTAACGAAAGTAGATCAAAGGTCCCAATGGGAGAAGTACTTACCCTTAGTGGAGTATGCCTACAATAACACTGTACAGACTTCCACGGGAAAAGCACCTTTTGAGGTAACTGAAGGAAGATCTAAAAGTCCCCTGCTACTTAAGGTACATGGTAAGATCTTCCCTGCAGATGAGTATAGCCGAGACCTACAAGAATCTTTCCAAAAGATTAAGGATGCTATCTCTATCTCACAACAAAGGCAAAAGGCTGCTGCTGATAAGCACAAAAGAGCCCAAGCCTTTAAAGAAAATGATTGGGTCTTGCTTAAATTTCCCAAGGCTCGATTAAGGCACACGATGGGCAAGAATCCTACGGGACACCAAAAGTACTATGCTAAGTTAGCAAAAAGGTACTATGGTCCCTTCCAGATTCTTAGACCAATCAATGAGATGGCCTATCAACTCAAGTTGCCCAACCATTCACTCATACACAATGCTTTTCATTTAAGCCTACTAAAGCATTATAAAGGAGAGCCACCTCAAGAACCAACTATTGAAGACCCACCGGAGATTGAGGACCAAGAAGAGGTGTTGCAGCCCGAGTCCATTCTTCGACATGAAGACAAGGTATTAAGAGGCGGTAAGACTATCCGACGGTATCTTATTAAGTTTAAAAATTATCCTTTTGAAGATTCTAGACAGATGCAAGGCATACAATGAAAGGATAACCTAAACCTTGTCAATGCTTGCAATGCTTCCCTAGAGTAAGCAAATGTACAATTGTTTAAAATGAACAAAGTTTTGTCTTATAAGACTCTCCTTTTCTTTATTGTGCACAAATGTTAAGTAGTATGCATGCTTATAATCAAGTTTGTGGAGACGACGTCTTCCAAACACCAAGTAGAGCTTGTCACTCTACTATGGAACATTGATAGGACTAATGTGCAGACATGCTTGCAGCATCCTTAGGATCTCAAGCGCCAAATGGATTAGTCATCCATTCTGGAACAATGTTGTAGGGTAAGATACGGATCCTCTACCCGCTAGAAAAAGGACTGATGAATAGGCTTTATCTTCTCTGCCCCATAGTCAAGGACAACTATGATTTCAAGAGAGAGGTAATGTCATAATAACTAATATCTAATTCTCCTGAATTATTTTCTCATGTTTAACTGATATTTAATATGGGGAAGTGCCAGGGGAGAAAAAGCTAGAATATCGGTTAAGCTTGTAGACCGGCCACAGTAGGGATCCAAAGGGGGGGCCATTTGCAAAAGAGCAATGTGCATCAATGGGTTTTAAAGACCCTAAGGTTCAGCTCATTAAGACTTCCAAAATGCTAAGGTTCCAAAAATCAAAGGTTTATTCCAATGGTCAAGCTTAGAAAAATTGCATGCTTTGTGTGTGTACAAAAAAGTTTTCATGATTCCTACATAGGAGGGGGCAAGCCTTGTAAGTAGGGGATGAGAGAAACACACACACACACACACACACACACACACACACACACACACACACACACAAACTCACAAGCTTCCTTTACATGAAGGGAATGAGGGACACATGTCAGCTCCCTAGCCCGGATACGCACAAGGTGCACTCAAATCCTATTGGACGGCCATGGAGGTGGACCAATGAGAATTAGGCTAGAGTAAATCTAGTTTCATTCATTTAAAAGAAGTTAAAAAATGAAGCAATAAGAATTAAGCTCTCTAGAAGACTATTGGACAGTCTCCCAAGGGGTCCAATGAGTATTTAGCAGCCCAATGGCTTACCTGATTCCATTTGCTAGGAGACAAAGGGGTCCAATGAGAGTTTAGTTGCATTAATTAATTACCTAAAGCTCTCACAAAAGAGAAAAGGGGGACATATGTCAAAAGGCTATCACTTATGCTCCTTAAATCCTATTGGCTATGCCTGGAGAGGTCCAATGAGGTGCTCGCAAGAGGGGTCGACCAAGAGAGAGGGGGGGCTAATGTTTCAAAGGCATTATTGCACACACACTCACACTAGCTCATGTGTGAAGCAAGAAGACTCTATCTCTCCTTCTCAAGCTTGAATGGAAAGCTTATCACCTACTCCAATCTTGTGAGAAGGGAGGCCTACACCAACAACTCTTGTCTTTGTGATGCAAATCCAACCAAGAGCCAAGCTTCAATGCATGCTCATCTCCTCTACCATGCTAATTACTAAGCTATGATATGCTAATATGAGTGATTATGTGAGGAGATATACTTCTTTCTCGTAAGACTACTCCTTCTTCCTCTCAATCTACTCTCATACCCCGCTAGATCTCACCATCTTTGAAGGTGTGTGAGGTCTTGGGTCTGAGACCGTGAGGGAATTGATGTTGTGTTTTGAAGTGTTTGCTAGTGCTTGAAGCTGCCATCTTCATTGGATTAACTAGTTATTGAAGGAACACAAAGGATTGTATTGTAAAATGTCTCCCTTGATGGGGGAAACCTATAATACAAAGCCTTTTGGAGGGGGGACCGGCTCCATATAAATCCAGTCTTTAACTGTTGCCAATAGCTTAATTTCTCTCTCTTTTGAAGTATTGTTCATGCCTATCTAACTAGGTGTAATGCTTTTTGTTGCTCTCTCCATCCAAGCACTCTTGCTATGCTCATGAGTAATCTATTCTAATGAAATGCTCACTATGTCTATGCTATTTTCCGCTACACACAAGTTACTAGGCCATTGAATGTTACATCTTAAGTCTAAAGATGTTTGTTTTCTGAAAGATTGTTTTCAATGTTGAATTCTATGACTTGTCTTAATGAATTACTTTGACGGAAAGTTTAAAAAGGAACCCATTATTTTAAATGTTAAAACACATGTGGTAGTAATTAGGAAACCAAGTAATCATATGTGAGTGCAGGATGTTAAGTGGGGATCGACTAAGGCTGTCAATTATGGATGGGTGGACTTGATGAGTCAGGTAACTATCCATTCCCGCACACTAAAAACAATTAGCAACTTCTCCAATTGGAAGAGGAGTTCATCAGAGGGCTGTGCCCTCACATTTGTTAGGCGGGAAAAAGCTTTGGTTGAGAATACCTTAGCCCAAATTGTGGAAGTTATAGAGCTGAAACAGTCTTAGATCTTTAAGATGTTGTCCCGTTTCTGCTGTGAGATAGTACTAGGTCTTCTTCTAAGGCTATAGAACCAAGCCATTGTGAATGGTAAAGGTCTATTCCTTGGATTTTTCTTGTTTAGAGATTTTGACTTTTTATAGGCCTAGAGGCCTGTCAACGACCCCATCCCAATCTTGGTACTAGTGGATTGAGGATCTCACAAATTCTGTTCATCAAAATCCTATTGCTGCTCCAAAGTAGCATTCAAAGTAGTCATTTCAGTCAACTGTCCCTGCAAGACATTAAACCACTCATCTCTCCACTGAGCAATTCTAGCTGAATTTTGATGTCTGTATACTCCAATTTCTTATATGAGGCTAATTCCTTCTGCATTAGCTCTTGGGTTTTAGTCAAATCTTCAACTTTCCTCTGTAAAAATGCTTCTTTAGTATGAACTTTTTCCTTCAGACTTCAATGCTTCCTCCTTAATTAGCTTGAATTCATTTTGCAGTCTCTTATTCTCCCTCTTCACTAAAGTAAAATCCATTGTCTGTTGTTCCACATATTCTTTGACTACACCAATTTCATTTTGCACTTCACTGAAAGATGCATATGAAAAGCTAGCCTTGGGTATGTTAGGCTTTTCAATGCAAATTCCCCAACTATAATGACAGGTGCCTCTTCTGCAAGTTTTCCTTTTAGGTTTTTGAGTTTAAAAATCTATTTTGACGGACACAGGTACTGCATTTTTTCACTTGGTTCCACTTCACATTTAGGAAAAAAACCCTGGTCCAAATTCACCTTAACTGCTTCCAGAGGCTCTTGTTTTGAATATCCTGCAAAGACCAGATTTTCCACATCATTGGTCATATGCAGGGTCTTCTGTTCTGTATACAATTTTTATCTTTTTTCTTTCCTTGGTGCAGATCTTGAGTCTTCAATCAACTGTCCTAGCCCTGGAAAAAATTTTCACTGCAAAATACTCTTGTTATTTACATACTAAAAAATTGCAGCCAAATATGGTCCAATTCTTGTTGTTTTATCCTTTCTCTTTTTCTTGGTGTAGATTTCAAACTTGATCCTGTCAAATAGGATGTTTTCCCATCCAATCTGCCTGCTAGTCTAAGATGCTAACAATATACCATAATTTTCCCTCCTTATATACTCTGACTTGACCATCAAAAATCTTCTCTAATAAACCATTTCACCTGCTACAGTCTCACCTAGTTCTTCAATCCTGGTAGCTGATAGTAATGCCTCCCACCTTGAGAATTTCCAAATGCCTTTGTCATGTCCTTTTTAGTTGCTTTATTCACCTCATTGTCTTTTTTGTAGTAGGTATATCAAACACCTGTGCAATCAGTTCTTCAGTCAAATAGTCCTCTGCAAAGATATGTCCATTGTTTGCCTACAAAATACTTTAATTATACCATTTGCATTTGATTCTGCCTCCAACTCATCCAGGGTAACGTTGCAAAATTTAGTAACCCTATTTTCTTCAACCATGGAATATTCTCCTCATTTGCCACTAAATCATACCTGAAGTCTAAGAAAATGTACTCTGGGATTACTTCCTCTTTCGAAGGTGGTAAACACTTGATGGGTGTAAGCGTTTTGGCTCGTCCTCCTCACTGGACTCATCCACCATAGCTCTTTGATAACGAGTTATGTGCAAAGGTCGCAAAACATGACAAAGGGATCTTCCTCTTCCATCCTTGAGTCAGACTCTGCACCCATAGGTGTGTTGCAAAGGCTCAACATGCTGCAGCAAGCAAGAAAGTGCAGAGAGGAAGAAAAACGCCTCAAAGTAGAATTTTCCGCACTCCTTGAAATGATTTCCTCTTCCACTATCTCACATGCACAAGACATCTGCTACCATATACATGTGTTAGTGATGTGCGTGAAAACACTAGGACCGTCGGGGTATTTTTTCCCTCTTTAGGAGGGTTTCCCCCCCGTGCATTGTATATATGTCCATCACTCTAGGGCTATCTATCTTTCCATTGCATACTAAGTAATACATTCTCTGTCGTGTGCCTTGAGCTTTGTTCGTCTTCTCTAAGTTGTGTGTGTTTCCTTGCAACCAAATTCCAAAAATTAGTATCAGAGTAGGTCACGTCCTCCGAGCTTAGTCGCCAGAACACCCCTGCTCATTTTCTCACATTTCAACGAGATTTCGTAAGCGTCAGTAGGTTGATAAAAAATTTGATGTTGGACTCATTTTGACCTCCATTTACACTACATCTACTATGTCTGCACATGCAATTTTTTCATTTTGTGAAAAAATTTTATTAGTTCTAATTAATGCATAACAAATTCCATTCAGTCTACTACGGGTTGTGCTATATAGCACGGGCTGGTGTCACTTAGTTCTCCTCATTTAGGGTAATTTTCACATCAGGTGCAGGCATTTCCATGGCTGACAACAACACATATGGGTTCAAGATGTTTATTGATGAGGATAGATTGGATGGGAAAAATTACCCTATCTGGGCTTACATGAGTGCAACATGTAATTGTATCAAAGGGAGTTTGGAACATTGTGCAAGGCATTGATGTATGTCCTAGTACTATGGATGCAAGCGATGTTGAGTATGCTCCAGGTTTTGCTGCTAGGGTTGCTACTATTAGAGCTGTTTTTCCTACAGTTGAGTAGACTTTTTGGGATGCAAGAGATGCGCAAGATCATGCATTGATTGTATTGTCTGTGAAGCACACTATCACTCCTCACACTCGTTCAACAGCAATTCTTTATGCAAGCCACAATGAGGCTAAAATTGCTTTGTTGAGTAAAGAGCAGGAATCAAAGATTATGCATGAGGAAGATTAAATGGACACTTTCCTTGTTGGTGTCAAGGATGTTAATGAGCAACTAATTTCTGCAGGAGAAGTCATTTTTGTCAATTCACTGTGCAGACTGTTCTTGATGCTTTTCCAGATTCTTATCGGACTTTTGCTACTTGAAGTTGTCAAGTTTGATGCATTATGCACATTGTTGTTGCAAGAGTCACTTTCCAGAAAAAACAGGACTAGACAGCGTGCAGTTGAATAGGATTTTATTGCAGCTCAAAGAAAAGGTGGGAACAATAATGTAACTACTTCTTATGGTTCTGTTGCGAGTGGCAAAACTTATGTTCCTACTGCTTCTGCTGGCAGCACTTTGTTTGACAATTTTGGTGATAAGGGAAAAAAGAAGATGCGTTGTCATTATTGTAAAGCTAATGATCACTTGATCAAGCAGTGTCCAAAATTGAAGGAAAAAGAGGCTAAGAAGAAAGGGGCTAGATCCACTACAGGGTCCAATACAAGTGCAGCAATTGTAGAGTCTTTATAGTCAAAGGAGATGTTTGTGGGCCTATGCAAACTCCATCCTTAGGAAATTACTTGTACTTCGTGACTTTCATTGATGGCTACTCAAAGCATGCATGGGTATAGTCGCTGAAAGCTAAGTGTGAAGTGTTTATGTGCTTCAAGCAATTTCTTGTTATGGCTGAACATGTCTTGAAATGTACTATGGGAGCCCTCCATTTTGATCGAGGGGGGGAGTATATGTCTCATGAATTTAATGCATTTATGGATAGTTGTGGGATAAAACACCAATGTACAGTGCTCTACACGCCTCAGCAAAATGGTGTTGCTACAAGGAAAAATAGGACTCTTACAAAAAGGGCACGATGTATGGTCAAGAGTCAAACTTTACCACATTTGTTTTGGCTCGAGGATGTCATGTGTGCCACTTATATACTCACTATGTGTCCTACAAATGCATTGCAGTCTATGACTCCATATGAAGCATGGGATGATAGAAAGCCATCTATTGAGCACATGCGTGTTTTTGGCTGTTTGGATTATGGTTTAGTGCCACAAGCACAATGCAAAAAATTGGATGTTAAGGTTGTCAAATGTATTTTTTCTGGTTATAGTGTTGAAAGCAAAGATTACAGGTTGTACCATCCACAAACAAAGCGTATTTTGGTCTCACATGATGTTGTGTTTGTGAAAGATTTTATTCAGCCTTTGCTGTCATGTACTAGAGATAGTAATGTAAGCTCACATGACATTTATGACAGTTCAAATGTAAGTTCAAATGAGGCAAATGTATAGCCTACGGGGGTTTCTGAAAATGTTACTAATCAGCCTATTACTGATGTAGATGTACATGATGTACTTGATGAGGAAAGGACTGAAAATGAGCAGGCTAGAGGTATGGCAAAATGGCTGGTGCACACTTTACGTGATAGTAAATAGATGAACCTTTGTCTAGTTGTACTCGTTCAGGTTCTTGCTATGCCTCTTATGCATCAAATTGTTATGCTTTGGCTGTGTCTAGCTTATGTGATATAGAGGAACCTCTATCTTTTGATGAAGCACAAAATTCAAAAAATTGGATGATTGCCATGCAATCAGAATATGATGCACTTATAGAAAATGACACATGGACTTTATGTGATTTGCCTCTAGCAAAAAGTCCATTGGTACAAAGTGGGCTTACAAGTTGAAATGCAAGCCAAATGGTGAGGCTGATCGACATAAGGCTCGACTTGTTGCAAAAGACTACGTACAGCAGAAAGGCATAGATTATGAAGAAACTTTTGGTCCCACTTGTTGTATGACTAGTGTTCATTTTCTATGTGCATTGGCAACTCATTTTGGTTGGGATGTACATCAATCCAATATTGTTACCGCTTTCTTGAATGGTGACATTTTTTTAGGACTTCTATGTAATGCAGCCTCACGGTTTTGTCAAGAAAGGACAAGAGGACAAAGTGTGCAGATGTAAGAAGGCTTTGTATGGGTTGAAGAAATCTCCTCGTGTTTGGTATGAGAAATCTGACACTCATTTGGTCAAACAAAGGTTTCATAACAGTCCAACAAAAAGCACATTGTATGTCAAGCATGAGGGCGATGTACTTCTCATTGTTGTTCATTATGTGGATGATTTGCTGATCACTGGTCCCAATGAGGCACATATGATGAATTTAAGGCTGATTTGATTGCTACTTTCAAGATGAAATATTTGGGGCTATTGCATCATTACTTGGGCATACTGTTTAAGCAATGTGATGGTGGTATTGCCTTGTGTCAAAAAAGTTACATAGAGACATTGCTATGCAAGTTTGGACTTGAGGATTCCAAACCTATTGCCACTCTAATGGAAAAAAATTTGAAGTTGAGTCTACATGATGCTAGTGATCCTGCTGATGTCACTCTTTACCAAACTACTATTGGCTGCCTCACTTATGTATGCAACACAAGGCTGGATATTCAGTTTGCAGCCTTATAGGTCAACACATTTATGCATAGCCCAAGGTCTACACATTGGCAGGTAGTGTCAGGGGATATGTGTTCAAAACGTGAGCCGAGTGGTAGGCACCGGGCCTCTAGCTATAGAGGTGTGAGAGAGAATAAAAACAAAAGGTGAAAATGGCTATGGAAATCATCGTAAACTTCAATTAATCAAGTCAAGCTTTAAGTACAACTTAATCCTTAGACAAGGTGGGCTATTAATAGCACTGTCACTTGGATCATCTCCTAACTAGGAGTTTAAGCTCCCATTTTACAGGATTAATCGAGCTGTTAATGACACCGAGACCTAACAGGATGTTTAATCAATCTTTAGTTGATGACGGTGATGGAAATTCCCTCCTGTCTCTTTATCTGCTTCAACTGCCCTTGGATCTTGCAAACTTAAATTTTGCTCACTGCCTCAATCTTCATGCTTCAATTATTGCCAAATGTTCTGCAGCTTCTTACTCTATTTGCTTTACAATGAATTGATTGCCACTCACAAGCTTTGACTTCTCCTCTAATCGACTTTCTTTGGATGCCTTCTATTTCCCTTAAAAGATTTGCCAAGCTCGCAGATAGCTTTCACAACTCTTGTTATCCTTTTCTTTGCTTAACCTAGTTTCTCCTTTTCCTTGCCTTTTCAATCATGGCTTCTCACCTTCTGCTCGACAAGAGAGAAACTTTTTGCTTGCTCATTCACGAGAGAGAGAAAGCCCCTTGCTTCCATGCTTAACTCCGAGAGTGAGAGGGAGATAGAGAGAGAGATTTCTTGCGAGTCTTTTTCCTCCTCTTGCTCATGCACAAGTGAGAGAAAGACCCTCGCTCCCTTACTCCAAGAGCTTCCCCTCCTTCCTCTTTGTCGAGTTCCTTGCTCGCCCTCTTCCTCTGACTCCTCTTGTATCCTCTTTGCCGTGGCTTGAGAGAGAGAGCCACCTTCCTTTTTCACTCACATGAATCCCTCACTTCCATGCTTCCTTCCTGTGCATGCAATAGCTCTTATTTCCAGCATACTCAAAAGCTTTTTCCTATTAATAGCCTTGCCCTCCCTTAGCAATGACGGCGCCGTCATTGCTAGGGAGCATAAGAGACTACCCCGCTGATGTGGCATGGCAAATTTGCAGCAACACCAAAATTGACGGCAATGGCCCCAAACTTCTTTGTCCCAGTCTCTTGAGTAGATCACGCTTCACAACAAGCAGGTCATCCCATGCTTGAGTCGGCCATCACAAGCCTCTTCTCCTCTCACTGCGCTCGTTTTCGCTACATGCACACCATTTCCCTCTTTTTATTTTTTCCCATCCACACATAATTTTCATATTTACCCAATGGGCGGCCATACTTTGAGTTCTTTGGGCGGCCTTTGGCCCTTGGACGGTCATTGCCTCTTGGGAGGGCCTCTACCAAGTGCTTTGGGCGGCCATTTAACTTTGTAAGGGCACCAAATTTGACATGCATATCTACCAAGTCATTGCCAACACCACCTTCCACTAACATGTTGCTCATCCTCGCAATAGAGTCAACTATACAATCAAAAGCTCATTAAAACCTCACGTGCTTTCATAATTTGCCCACACTTGGCATATACTTCAACCAAGAATTGCTTATCATCACATCCATTTTCAGCAGCCCTTGACTGGCAATATTGTCATGAATTTTTATCGCCAATCTCAATTCCTTGGATAGTGTCACATGCCCTCAAGATTCAAGTATAGGTGATTGCATTTGCCAGAAGGCATCCCTTTTGCACTCGGTGAAAATAGACCAGACCTCCTTACTGTAGACGTGTTGGGCATCCCCGCAATCATTGCATTCCAAGAGATGAAATTTCGTACACGAAGCTCTTCAAAAACCTTATGTGCTTCCGTATGGGCACCACATTTAACATATTTAACTTCCAAAGGATGTGTGTCCATTAGCCATCTGGCATGCAACTTAACTCAAGCATTGCCAAGTGCGGCATCGGTTTTCGACATTCCTTGATTGAAGTTCAAAAATTCCCAGATGGCACTCTGATCGAGCGGACTAGAGTGGTACAAAACCAGCCCTCGGCAAATATTTAACGGCCAATTTCTTAGCAATCAAAACTCTGATTGATGATCTTAAAAGACCGATGTGGTCCACATAGTGAGCACTTCAGGCCCATGCATTCACTCCATCTCTAATTCTTCATCTACACTTGCCCAATCCGGCAGGGATCTGCATCAACTTAAACTTCAAACTGCCATAACTTCTTTACCGTAGCTCCAATCGACAAGCTGTAAAGACAGGCCGGTAGAGCACTTTAAGCACTACAATTCTAGATCATAAACCTTCATCTATACTCACTTCAAATATACTCTTTTTTAGCATTATCAAGTCATCTGTTGGCCCTTTAAAGCCGCATCTGGCATACATTAATCAGTAAACTTGGCCTGTTAACAAGCCATGATCACTACTCAATAAATGTGTAGGCTTCAAAGAAGGTTAGCTTGCATTTGTTTGGTCTTTCTCCCATCATGGAAGTGGAGCTGCATGACATCCACCCCCTCAGAACTTGCACAGTCTTTGGTGTGTGCAAATTGTACTTCAATCTGCATCTGCCATAGGTACCTCAAGCTTTTTGCCATCATCAAACTTACCTAACTGGTAAAATATGGAAAAGAATATAAGTTGTATACCCTATCATCAATGTTCTAGCTTAAGTATTAGGTAGTTTCCCATCAGAAATCTTTGAACCGTATCTGTCGTATCTCCAAAGCAATCAATTATGGATAGCCTGTTTAGTGAACCGCGCCAAACTCAAGTGCTCCAGTTAATGATGTACACAGCTTGACCATTAAGCTCACTTTAGGGAACCCTATCAAGCTCAAGTATGCATTACTCTATCTGCACACGGAATGGCCGTCAAGTCCTTTACTTCAAGTTCTGGTAGCAGAACCAACTCAAAAGATGTGAATACTTCATCAATTGTCCAAAGAAGTAAACTGGAAGCCAACCATGTGCTCTTATTGAACACATAAACAAAACTCTTATGACTAAGCATAATCTATAAAACAAAACCTTGTACCATGCAACTTGCTACAATAGATAACTGGTTCTCTTTGAATCTGCAAGTTGCACTTTAGTAACCCCCTGGATCAAATGGAAACTGATCATTTGCCCCATTTTTAGCATTCCTTTAAAAAATTTGCACCATCCTCCAGGATTATAGGGAAAATACAAGAATTTCCAATCAGTAGAGCATAAACATAAACTAACCCACAAATCTTCATGAAAACGGCCTAGATCATATGGCATATAAGTCAATTGCCCCGGACCATGCATATATCTCTCACCTCCTGGGTAAAACTCCAGCTCAAAATCTCCTACATCATAGGGTAACATCAGATCCCATATAGCATCAGGTATCACTAAATACTACCATATCCCATGTGCAACTGGCTCATCCATATGTCGATCATTAATCACAGGGAAAAGGATTGTTAGTGCACCTTCACTCTCACTAGTATTGGAATCCCAATCATGCATATCTAAATTCATCAAGTGTCTGGCAAAACTCTATTCATTAGGCTCACAAGATGCATCAAAAACCAATTCTCTATCTTGTAGAGGCTTGAAATCAAGTAGAGAATCATCCAACAATTGCATAAGGCCATCATCGGTTGCATCTAAACAAGCTTTCTCATGCATGAATCTAGATTGATTGGTATCCTTAGCATCTATATTTGAGAACCCTTCCAAGGCTTCGTCCAATAAGCACATAAGGTCTAGGTCCAACGCTTTAGAAGGTTCCCCTATCCTGCACATCTCAGGCTGCTGTAAACTAGGATTTCCACATATGACATGCATACTAGATACATCTGTTGTAAATTGCTCTGCAAGTCTTTCCCCCTCATCCAAATATCTTTGCACTTCTGTAGCACAAAGTTCAACATGAACATTGAAAATTTCATCTACTACCCTATCTGTATCATAGGCACAATGAAACCAATCATAGTCAACACCAAGAGATTGCACTTCACTATGCACCCCTCTGAATCAGCATCATCAAGTTCATGATCATTCTGCCGTAGTGTGATCTTCGTGTCACAAATCTTGATAAAGAAGAAGTCTGCTCCCCCTCTAAATCATCAACAAATTTAGGATCAATTTTCCACTTCGGTAGTTCTAGGTCATAGAAACTTGTGAAAGGAGTCTGCACCCCCTCTGAATCATCATCATCACATTCAAGATCATATTTCCACTTTGGTAGCTCGACATCACAACAAATTATCAATGGAGGAGTCTGCACCCCCTCTAAATGAGCATTTTATAGATCTTCAAACACATACTCTTGCTTAACCAAGTCCTCAGAATCTGGTATATCCAAATTTGGCAAATCAGGTATACCCAAATCCATGGTCGTGCTACTCTCAATTACAGCCTTACTTTGACCTATAAAATCTATATCATCAATCAACTCTATGGTAGAATTTGCACCAAAAAGATTTTTCTCTAATTCTGAGTCAGTAGCAAAATTATTAGTTGTAACCGAATCTTCATACATGTCTACTTGAATATGGTTGCGCTCATTCACCTGCACAATTTTTTCTTGAGCTTTAGCCAATTTGTTGTTTTGATCCCTTAATTTCTTTTCCTCCTATACTGCATGTATAGGTTCTTTGCAAATTCACCCTGTGTATCCTGAGGCTGTAGAGCCTCACCCTCAAAGACTTCTACTTCATGCAAGGCATCTGTTAAACCCAGCCTTTCATACACAACTGCAACTATACCTCATCATTAGCCTGTAAGAAAGTAGCATCTTGTACAATACACTCATCATCAATCATAGCTTCTAATTTTGATTGTACTTGTCCTCAAATATCTGCATAGTTTGGTAGACTTGAACCCTGTTCTTGATAGCTTGCATAATGCTCATAAATTACTTGTACAATAGCTTCTTGGAAATATTCCCTGTTGTCATTGTAGGCTTTTGTAAACTCTTGAATCTGCTCCTTCAAATATGAACTCACTAACTACTCAGAAGATCTGATCATTAACTCTTCTGGTATCTCTCTTAACTTGGTTTCCAACTCATAACACTCTAGATAGCCGTCTAGATCATATCCATCAAAGACTCTCCTTTCGTTGTATACCACATCTAAAGCTGCATCCAAAGCTTCATCCATTTGATTCTTCTTCTTCATGGTCTCCATTTTGAGCAGAGATCCTTGAACCAATGGAAGCATCTTTGAAAAATTTGGAACTATTGACTTATCATCAAAACCATTTGCACTCAACTCTCCAATCAACTTCATCATCTGCTCTAAATTCTCCATCTTTACCTCGCACCTCAGCTTGTTTCACGTCGGGTTCACCAAAGATGTTGGGGGATATGTGTTCAGAACGTGACTTGGGTAGGCGTTGGGCCTCTGGCTGGGAAAGGTGTGAGAGAGAATAAGAACAACAGATGCAAATGGCTATGGCAATCACCATAAACTTCAATTAATCAAGTCAAGCTTTAAGTACAACTTACTCGTTAGATAAGGCGGACTGTTAACAGCATCGTCACTTGGATCATCTCCTAACTAGGACTTTAAGCTCCCCTTTTATAGGATTAATTGGGCCATTAATGACATCAAGACTTAACAGGATGTTTATTCAATCTTTAGCTGATGATGACGGTGATGGAAATTCCCTCCTGTGGCTTTATCTGCTTCAACTACCTTGGATTCTGCAAACTTAAATTTTGCTCACTGCCTCAATCTTCATGCTTCAATTATTGCCAAATGTTTTGCAACTTCTTACTCTATTTGCTTTACAATGACATGATTGACGCTCACAAGCTTCGACTTCTCCTCTAATCGCCTTGCTTTGGATGCCTTCTATTTCCCTTAAAAGATTTTGCCAAGCTCGCAAATAGCTTTCACAACTCTTGTTATCCTTTTCTTTGCTTAACCTAGTTTCTCCTTTTCCTTGCCTTTTCAATCATGGCTGCTCACCTTATGCTTGACAAGAGAGAAACTTCTTGCTTGCTCATTCACAAGAGAGAGAAAGCCCCTTGCTTCCATGCTTAACTCCGAGAGCGAGAGGGGGGGGAAGGGAGAGAGAGAGAGAGAGAGAGAGAGAGAGAGAGAGAGAGAGAGAGAGAGAGAGAGAGAGAGAGATTTCCTGCGAGTCTTTTTCCTCCTCTTGCTCATGCACGAGTGAGAGAAAGACGCTTGCTTCCTTTCTCCGAGAGTTTTCCCTCCTTCCTCTTTGTCGAGTTCCTTGCTCGCCCTCTTCCTCCGACTCCTCTCGTATACTCTTTAATGTGGCATGAGAGAGAGAGCCACCTTCCTTTTTCACTCACATGAATCCCTCACCTCCATGCTTCCTTCCCGTGCATGCAATACCCCTTATTCCCCGCATACTCAAAATCTTTTTCCTATTCATAACCTCCCCTCCCTTAGCAATGACGGCGTCGTCGTTGCTAGGGAGCATAAGAAACTACACCTGTTGATGTGGCATGGCGGATTTACAGCAGCGCCAAAATTGGTGGCAATGGCCCCTAACGTCTTTGCCCCAGTATCCTGAGCAGATCACGCTTCACAAGATAGGCCATCCCATGCTTGAGTCAGCCAGCACGAGCCTCTTCTCCTCTCCTTGTGCTCGTTTTTGATGCCTCCTCGCCATTTCCCTCTTTTTATTTTTCCAATCCACACATAATTTTCCTATTTACCCAATGGGCAGCCATGATTTGAGTTCTTTGGGCGGCCATTTCCTCTTGAGAGGTGGGCCTCCACCAACTGCTTTGGGCGGCCATTTAACTTTGTAAGGGCACCACATTTGACATGTATATCTACCAAGTCATCGCCAACACCACCTTCCACTAACATGTTGCACATTTGCCGCAATAAAGTGAATCTATTCAATCAAAAGCTCATTAAAATCTCACCTGCTTTCATAATGGCCCACATTTGGCATATACATCAACCAAGAATTTCTTATCATCACATCCATTTTCAGCAGCCCTTGACTGGCAATATCGTCATGAATTTTTATCGACCATCTCAATTCCTTGGATACTGTCACATGCCCTCAAGATTCAGGTATAAGTGATTGCAGTTGTCGAAAGGCATCCCCTTTGCACTCGATGAAAATAGCCCAGAGCACTTTACCGCAGTCGTGTTGGGCATTCCCCGCAATCATTGCATTCCAAGAGATGACATTCCGAACACAAAGCTCCTCAAAAACCTTATGTGCTTTCGTAGGGCACCCCATTTAACATATTTAACTTCCAAAGAATGTGTGTCCATTAGCCGTCTGACATGCAACTTAATTCAAGCATTGACAAGTGCAGCACCAATTTTTGGCATTCCTTGATTGAAGCCAACCGAGCGGACCAGACTGGTACGGAACCGGTCCTCGATGAATCTTTAACGGCCAATATCTTGGCAACCGGAACTCTAATCGTTGATATAAAAATATCGACGCACTACACAAAGTGAGCACTGCAGGCCCATGCATCCAATTCATCTTTGATCCTTCATCTGCACTTTGCCAATCCGGCACAGGTCTACATCAACTTAAACTTCAAACTGCCATAACTTCTTCACCGTAGCTCCAATCAACGAGCCGTAAAGAAAAGCCGGTAGAGTGCTTCAAGCACTACAATTCTAGACCATAAACCTTTGTTTGTGCTCACTTCAAACATACTCCTTTTTAGCATCATCAAGGCATATGTTGGCCCTTTAAAGCCTCATATGGCATACATTAATCATTAAACTTGGCATGTTAACAAGCCATGCTCACTGCTCAATAAATGTGTAGGCTTCAAATAGGCTTAGCTTGCATTTCTTTGCTCTTTTTCCCATCATGGAAGCGGAGATGCACGACAACAATCAAGAGTATTTTTTTCTACTTGAGTGGCACTTTGCATCTTGGCTTGTTTTATCCCAACTTGGGGATCATTGCCGCCAGATCTACATGCTTTTTTGGACTCATATTGGCCTAGTTGTTATGACACGCGAGTGTCCACATTTGGTTTTTTTGTGTAATTCTTGGCAATTCATGTATTTCATGGTTGAGCAAGAAGTAACCTATTGTGTCCCTTTCAATTGTGAGGCTAAGTACAGGGAACTCTTCATAGCTACACTTGAGTGCGTATGGCTCAGAAGCCTTATGGCTGATTAGGGTGTTGGACAAGACATTGCCAACATCAGCTACAGTGATAGTCAGAGTGCATTGGCATTTGCGACAAGGAACCCAATTTTTCATGCTTGCACAAAGCACATTGAGGTGCATTACCACTATGTCAGGGAGAGGCTCTCAACAAGAGAGATCAACTTAGCTTATGTGCCAACACATGAAAACCTTGCAGATCGTTTCACAAAGGCATTGTCTCATGAGAAGTTTGAAGCTTTCCGCAAAGCTTTGGGCTTGCTCCACTTTGTGGACTGATCTTGTCCTTAGGGCATGGCACTTCCTTTTACTCTTTGTGCCAGCCCTCGTTCACCGCATCACTCCTAGGGGGGATTTGTTACCATATACATGTGGTAGTGATGTGTGTGAACACACTAGGATGGTCGGGGTATTTTTCCCCTCTTTAGGAGGTTTTTTCCCCCGTGCATTGTATATATGCCCATCACTCTAGGACTATCTATCTTTCCATTGCACACTAAGTAATACACTCTCTGTTGTGTGCCTTGAGCTTCCTTCATCTTCTCCTAGCTGTGTGTGTTTCCCTGCAACCCTAATTCCAACAACATCTCTATCCCACTTACATCATTAATTTGATGCTCTACTCGAGTACCCTTTATTTCTCCTTAAAATGGTTAAAGTCTGTCCCAACTCATCAGCCAAAATAAACGTAGTAGGCCCTATAGACCTAACTATCTGGAATGGTCCTACAAACCTGAGTTTTAATTTACCGGGTCTTGGTCCCAACTTGCGATTGTAAACCATCACCCAATCTCATGCAAAGAAAACTTTGAACTTCATGTTCCTATTGATCCAAGCTTGCCTTCTTTTTTGGATAACCTCTGGAATATACATGCTCAAAATTCCGTCCTCTTCCAGTTTCAGTGATGCTTCCTTTTTGCAATTGACTAACTCTTCAGGAGATAGTTTTTGTTGAATTGCAGCCCTGAGGCTTGGTACTAAAAACTTCATAGGAACTACTGCTTCCAATAAATACACCAACTTGAATGGTCTCATGCATGTTGTTACTTTAAATACTGTCCTAAATGCCCAAAGTGCTGAATCCAACTTCTCATCCCAATCTGTCATGTTAAGATTCACCAACTTTCTGATTATCCTGATCAAAATCTTACTGGTACTTTTTGCTTGTCCATTTGTTTGAGGCGGGTCCAATGAGATCCCCTAAGAAGATATGATAAATCCAAGATAGCTGACTTAAGGAGTGAAAAAGACACATTTTCTCATCTTGGCATATAATTGATGTTGTTGAAGAATACTCAAGACCTTGCATACATGTTCCTCATGCTCCTTAGCATCTTTAGAATATACCAATGCATCAACAAAGAATACCAGAACAAAATCATCCAGGTATTCTCCAAATATATCGTGCTCGAGCCGATTAGAAGTTGCTGGTGCATTTGTAAGGCCAAAGGGCATGACTATGAACTTATAGTGCCCATATCAAGTGTTGAATGCAGTCTTATATATGTCTACTTGTTTGATCTAGATTTGATGATACCCTGACCTGAGATCAGTTTTTGTGAACATTTTGGCCCCTTCCAATCTGTCCAAAAGTTCGTATATGCGAGGGATAGTATACTTGTTCTTTATGGATACTTGATTAAGTCCTCAATAATCTATGCAAAGGTGTGAGGATCCATCCTTCTTTTTTTGAAACAAAATAGGTGCTCCCCAGGGAAAAATGCTTAGTCGGATGAACCCTTGCTCGATTAGTTGTCAAAACTACTCTTTGAGTTCTATGGCTTTGGTAGAGACATTTTGTAAGGTCTTTTGGAAATAGGTTCACTACCTAGAAACGTTTCTATCTCGTGGTCTGCATCCCTTGGGGGAGGTAAATTTCAGAGGTCCTCTTTGGGAACATATCTGAAAATTTCTTAAGCCACTCCGGAGGTTGGTCGGCCTATGAATCTTTGGCTTTGTTTAGTTTGACCATGAAGATTTGTTGTCCCTTACATAGACCTTTAATAAGTCTACTAGCCTTAACTAGATGGGCTTTTGGCTTCCCATTACGTCCTTGAACTAAAATTTCCTCCCCTAGCTCATTCCGAAAGGATAAACTACCCTCGGCACAATGAATGTGTGCTTGATTTTTGTATTAGCCAATCCATTCCCAAGATACCATCGTAGATTCCAACAAGTAGGGTACGGAAGTAAGATGAGGTAGAAACTCATCCTAATTCAAATTCTACTTTTACGTTTGAATGTTGAGAAAAGACTTCGTTTTTGTTTGCTAATTCCACTACCATTTGTTTGACTAGGTACTGATTAACCTTAAGTTTCCTTAAACATTTAGGAGAAAGAAAATAATGGGTGCTACCACAATCTATAAGTAGTTCAAACTTTTCATCTTGTCGGTTTGCAATAGTTTGAATGACCACATATTGCTGGTGTGCTCCAGGATTATCAATTGTGGAAAACAAGGTTGCTCTTTCATCTTGCTCATTCATTAGAGTAGGCTCTCCTACTGCTGCATAAGCTTGGGCTCCTCTTCCACTTCCTCTTCCTCTTCCCCTGCCATGTCCTCCATCTCTTCCTCCTCTTTGTAAGTTACCCTGGTTGACTTGAGGTTGGCAATTACTAGGCCTAGTCATAGCTCTAGGGTCTAAATCTTGGGGACAATTGCGCTTGTAGTGTCCCATCCGACCATATCCATAACATCTTGTCATAGAATCTAATATCTAACCAACCCAAATGATTTTTTCATATTAAATTGATCATTTAATGTGGGAGAATAAACGAGAATAAGGGTTAGAATATAGACATGTGCTTATGGATCTGTCATAACACGGGACCAAGGTTAAAGGGGTCCAAATGAGAGATGGTATGTTAAAGAGCAATGCTACCTAATGGAGCTTAAAAACCTTAGGGTTAGATTCATTAAATACCTCCAAAAGTTAGTGTTAAAAAGTTATTTTTGACCTTGGGCAAGCTAGAGTTGACCTTGAGGTGGAAACCCTACACAAGCATGAAGTGCTTGTTGGCTTGCTAGCTAAAGTGCTTAAAATGTTTATGGGAACCTTGCCCAAAGCTTGAGGTGATTTCTATGCTTAAAATGACTTAGGTTCTTGAAGTGTTCAATTCAAAGATAATAAACTCTCAAGAGGCATCAACGGTTCCATGCTTGATTGACTATGTGCTTGAAGTATTCAATTCAAACCAAATGACTTAAGAAGCATAAAAGATACATGTTCAAATGGTCCTCCACATGTGGCCCTCATGATGTGCTTGAATCCTATTGGATAGGTTTTAAAGGGGTCCAATGATAATTAAATGCATAAAAATACATAACCAAGTTCTTTCTCTCAAAGAGGAAAAAGAGGACACATGTCCAAATGAAATAATTAAATAATACAAGAGAGAGAGAGAGAGAGAGAGAGAGAGAGAGAGAGAGAGAGAGAGAGGTGGACCAAGCATGAGAGGGGGGTATAATCTCCCACACAGGCACACACACACATTCTCTCATTGTGTGGAGTGCAAAGTGCAAGACCTCCATCTCCTTCTCCAAGCTTGTTGAGAAGTGGAGAGCCTACACCAACACTCTTGGCTATGGAATGCAAATCCAACCAAGATCCATGCTTCAATGCTTGCTTAATCTTGCCATGTTCTTCATCTTCATTACTATGCTATTATGCTATTCTAAGCAAGAAGAGTGATGGTGATAAGTGAGGAACTATTTATTTCTCTTATGAATGATTCTTCTTCCTCTTCCCTACCCCCATTCCCCTCTTTCTCTCTCCACCTTCGAAGGTGTTTGAGGCCTTAGGATTGAGCCTTGGGATAGTTAATACTTTTTGCAAAGTTTATGGTATGCTTGTGATGCATGAAGCTTTCCATCTTCATCGCATCACCTAGGTCACAAGGAACACAGAGATTGTATTCTATTAAGTCTCTCTTGATGGGAGAATCTATAATACAAATGCATGGGGGGACCGGCTTCAAGTAAGTCCGATCCGCAACTATTTTCATGTTCTCTAATACTCTCTGTCTTGCAAAAGTATTGTTCATGCCAAGTTAATTAATAACTATGTTTATGTTGCTACCATCAATTAAGTTCACCCTCTATGTTCTCAAGGTAACCTCACAAAAATTCTCACTCAATCTCTCTTAATTCCGCTATTCTCAAAGTTCATAGGCCGTTTCCATTACATTGGTATCAAAGCATTTGGTTTCTCTTTTCTTGCTTAAGAAGAGAGGTCCTTAAGTAGCCTATTAATGGTTGATTTTGTTAATTATATATGGGTAAGTGGGACTGGGATCTATTATCGGTTTTGTTGAGTCCACTATGTGGGATATGGTGTACACCTCATGAGATTTGGTCTTAGTAATGGGTCTTTTTAGACTTGCCTACGGATTTACCATCAGTGAGCCATCAAAATTCCACCAAAAGGAGCTATCTCTTCACAATTTTGCTATGTTAGACCCACCCTATTATACTCTATAATTAATGAATTTAAGCCGTGGGTGTAGATACTTAAGTGCTTATTTTCATAGGCTAAGAGGAGTAGCAACTAAGGTTTTGAATTTCCAAAGAATACACTAAGTAAACCCATAAGTATAATTAGCATGGCTGATGATAACCAAGAGAGTAGAATGAACATTGATAACTTTGATTTTGCACATGAAGGTGCTAATGATGATGCCCCCATGTTTATATATTATCTTGTTACTAGGTTGCATCAAGCTATGGACAACCCTACTTTTCAAGCCGAAGTTACTCAAAAACTTTGTGCTTATGGGATTTCCCTTCCTCTATCAGAGGAGAGAGAGCTTAGGAGGCCTCTTGATGAGGATCCCAAAAGAAGACTCTCTGCCATACGAGAGGAGGAATCCAAAGAATAAGAAATCAATGAGTCCATAAGTTCCTTTGAAGATGTGGCTCTACGAAGATAGTGGTCTAGAGAAGATCGCTAACTCCTCCCATGAGGAAACAATCAACAAAGGGACTTCAAAAGGGAAGAGAGAAACAAACTCCTCCCATGAGGAAACAATCAATGTCACTTCAAAAGGGGAGAGAGAAACAAAGGAAGAAAAGGTCACCCTCTTCTCCTTCTTCTTCACCCTCCTCCTCTCTCGACAAAAGCTATGGCTATTCTCCTAGAGAATACAAGAGGGGAGGACATCGTAAATCATACCCTACATGGCAAAGATCACAAAATCTCAAGAAGTTCAAAAAGGGAGGAAAGAGTATCTCTTTTATCACCTATGATGGCACCTTTGGTGCCACCAACAAAGGATTGGCCTTCTTCCAACAATTTGATGCAGCCTTTGGAGACGAAGGCTTCATGGAGTCCTCCAAGCTACACCATGTAGCTATGAACTTCTAAAAATCAGCTCGTCAATGGTGGGCTAGCCTTCGTGGCAATGGTGAAGCCCCAAAGACATGGAAAACTCTACGAGTTTCCATCATTAAGCAATTCCTTGCAAGCGATGCAAAGGATAAAGTAATTACCGAATGGCACAGTTTGAAGATTCGCTCACATGAGTCTATTCACAAATATGTGGAGAAGTTCTGGGATTTACATCTCAAGGCTACTGTCTTCCAAAAGATAGACTTCGCCGAGAAAAAGAAACAATTTTGTGCGGGATTACCTAAAGAAGTGGCCCAATATGTCAACTCCCAACGGCCTAGTTCTATCACCAAAGTAATCCACCACACCATGGTTGCTTCCCCCATCAATTTCCAACAAGGGGCTAGACGGAATGTCAAACCCATGGAAAACAAAGACAAAAATGATGCAAAGGGGAAAACCAATGCCCAAAATTCTTCTCAAGGCACTTCCTACAACAACAACAACAATAGGTCCAAGGAGAAGGGAGTTTACAAAGGTAAAAACAAACTGTCTCATGAAGAGCTTGAAGCTTTTTGCAAGGACCATAAGTTTTTTAAGTGTGGGGAGCAAGGACATGGCTATCGTTCTTGCCCCAAGAAAAATGCTCGCAATGAGACTCCTAGGGATTCCACCATCAAAATCTCCAAAAAAGGATGCTCATTGTAAAGGATCATCTCTCTCCTATGCTTGGGGAAAGGTAAGGGAGCATGATGCCTTCATCTTGTTTGACCCTAGCTCTACTCACAACTTCATATCAACGGAGTTGGCCACCAAGTTGTGCATTCAAGCTTTTGAGATGGGATATATTGTAACGGATGACACAACTTTCAAGGGACAACAAGCCTCCGTTACTCCTTTGATTGGGAAGTTGAGGCTTCATGTCCAAAGCTATGTCGACAAGGAAGACTTTTTCATCTCTCCTCTCCAACATAAGGATGCTATCCTAGGGGCACCATGGTTTGATCACATGGCTACCCACATGAAGTTCCCTGAAAGGAGAATCTACCTCACATCAGGGGAAAGAACATGTATATAGATGCTAATGAGTCTAGTCGTACTATACCACTAGTAAATTCACCAACTTTTGATAAGTCAATGAAAAGCTCAATTTTTGCGTACATGATTTGTGTCAAACAATCTACTAATGATGCTAATGATTTATCAAATGAAAATGGTAGGAATCAAGAAGAGTTAGACTTGTCTACTTTTCTAAATGGATTCCAAGATGTTTTTATCGATGGTATCCCTATGGACTTACCTCCAAAATGAGGGGATGATGACCATCAAATTGAGCTCCTACCAGGAAGCTCACTACCTAGCAAGCCTCCTTATCAAGTTTCCCAAGCTCAAAAAGAGAAGTTCATGAGGCAAGTACAAGAACTGGTAGACAAAGGGATGGTGAGGCCTAGCTCCTCTCTCTTTTGTTCTCCCGTCCTTTTAGTGCAAAAGAAAGATGGTACATACCGTATGTGTGTGGATTATCGAGCACTAAACAATATCACTATCAAAAATAGAATTCTTGTGCCTCAGGTAGAAGATTTGTTTGATAAGCTACATGGTTCTACCTACTTCAATAGGATTGACCTTAAAAGTGGCTATCATCAAATAAGGATAGTGGATGAAGTTATCCTAAAGACCGCATTTTGTACATCTAGTCATGCCTTTTGGCCTGACCAATGCACCTGCCACATTCAATCGTTTGATGGAGAAAATATTTAGATGCTAGTGCAAGTTCACTGGAGTGTCCTTTGATGATATCATCATCTACTCCAAGGACTTGGAGGAACACGAGCAACATCTCTAAGTGATTTTTCAAGCATCGAGGGAGAACAAGCTTTTTCTCAGGCAAAAGAAAAGCAAATTTTTCCTTAAAGAGATTCAATACTTAGGTCATATTATTTCTTAGGATGTTATCCATATGGATCCATCAAAGTCAAAGGTAATAAAAGCATGGCCTAGTCCAAGGAATCTACATGAACTAAGAAACTTTATTGGTATGTGTGCATACTATAGATGCTTTATAGCAAAATTTTCTCACATAGAAGGACAATTACATGACTTAACAAAGAAGAACGTTAAGTATTCATGGACTGCTAAGGAGAAAAATGCGTTTGACAAGCTCAAAGAGAAGCTTACCTCTCAACCAATCCTCATGCTTTCAGATCTCTCAAAGCCATTTGAGGTCCAATGTGATGCTTGTGGTGATTGCCTTGGAGAAGTCTTGCTTCAGGAAGGTCATTCGATAGCATATGAAAGCTGAAGGCTCAATATGGATGAATGGGAATTATGAGAAAGGGATTTTAGGTATTCTACATGCCCTAGACACATGGAAGCACTATTGATTGGAAACTCCATTCATTTTATGAACAGACCACCAAAGTCTCAGGTACTTCATGACGCAAATCAAGCTTTCCGACAAACAAATGAGGTGGGCAAATTCTCTTTCATAATTTTATCTCCATATTGCTCACATTGCTGGTAAGCGCAATCAAGTGGCTGATGCACTTTCACAACGACCAAAAGTCAATGTGGTGTCTATAGCAACTCACAATGATCTATCTTATATGATAGATGAGTATGCTACTAACCCTAACTTTAAAGATGTAATGTTGGACCTTGCTTTGGGGAAGAAAGAGGCCCATTCACCTTGCAGGGTGGTTATCTTCTCCATGGCAATAGGCTATGTGTTACCCACTCCCTTCGTGAGAAAGTCATGTATGAATCCCATGCTCTTCCCTATGCGGGGCATAGAGGCATTCAACCTTCTCTTTAGGGAGGTAGAGACATACTTCTATTGGCCTATCATGAAAGTGGACATACAAGAGGATGTTTCAAAATGTGTGGTATGCCAAAAGACTAAGTATGATAGAGGAAAGAAACCTAGATTACTCTAGCCGTTGCCAATCCCTAATTCACCATGGGAGAGTATATCCATGGATTTTATCCCCAAGTCTATCCATGGAGATACGAGAATATGGACAATAGTCAACAGGTTTAGCAAGCAAGAACACTTTATTCCTGTCAAAAAGACTATTAAGGCACACCAAATGGCAACCATCTTCATATCTCGTATTTTCAAACACCATGGATTACCAACATCCATCGTGTGAGATAGAGATCTTAGAATGATCAGTAATTTTTGGATAGGTCTCTTTGAAAATCTAGGTACAAGATTGAATTTCTCTTCTGCCTATCACCCACAAACGGATGGCCAAAGTGAGATAGCCAATCTTACAATACTCGATCTACTAAAGACTTATGTTATAGAAGTAGATCAATGCTCACAATAGGAGAAGTACTTACCCCTTGTAGAGTATGCGTACAATAATACTATCCATACCACTACGGAAAAAGCACCTTTTGAGATCATAGAGGGAAGACCTAAAAGTTCCTTTCTACTTAAAATACATGGGAAGATCTTCATTGTTGCTGATGAGTATAGCCATGACCTATAAGAATCTTTTCAAAAGATTAAGGAGGCTATATCCATCTCTCAACAAAGGAAAAAAGCTGTTGTTGACAAGCATAGAAGGGCCTTAACGTTCAAAGAAAATGATTGGGTCTTACTTAAGTTTCCCCAGGCTCTATTGAGGCAAACGACGAGCAAAAATCCTACGGGCCATCAGAAGTATTATGCTAAATTAGCAAAAAGATATATGGTCCTTTCCAAATCTTGAAGCCAATCAATGACATGGCTTATCAGCTCAAGCTGCCCAACTATTGGCTCATACACAATGATTTTCATGTCAGCCTACTTAATCCCTACAAAGGAGAGCCACCAAGAGAACCAATTAATGAAGACCCTCCAGAAATTGAAGACCAAGAAGAGGTGCTACAACCCGAGGCTATCCTCTTTGGCATGAAGACAAGGTACTACGGCATGGTAAGATCATTCGACGGTATCTTATTAAGTTAAAAGACTATCCTTTTGAAGATGCTAGATGGATGCAAGGAATACAGCTTAAGGATAGTATGAACCTTGTCAATGCTTACAATGCTGCAATAGAGTAAGCAAATATAAATGCTTTCTAAATGAACAATGTTTTTGTCTTATAAGACTAATCCTTTTTTGTGCACAGATTTAAATAGTATGCATGCTTAGAATCATGTTTGTGATGATGATGTCACTTAAACACCAAGTAGAATTTGTCACTCTACTTTGGGAGTATGATATGGACTAAAGAGTAGACATGCTTGAGGCGGCGGCGGCAGCTACGTCTCCCAAGCACCACAAATGGACTAGTCATCCATTTTGGAATGATGCTGCATGGTGAAAAAGGATCCTCTACCCGCTAAGAAATGTAGACTAATAACTAAGACTTTATCTCTTCTACCTCATAGTTGAGGACGACTATGATTTCAAGAAAGAGGTAATGTCATAAAATCTAACATCAAACCAACCCAAATGATTTTCTTATATTAAATTGATAATTTAATGTGGGAATATAAACGGGAACAAGGATTAGAATATAGACATGTGCTTATGGATCTGTCTCAACACAGGGCCAAGGTTAAAGGGGTCCAAATGAGAGATGGTATGTTAAAGAGCAATGCTACCTAATGGAGCTTAAAGACCTTAGGGTTAGCTTCATTAAAGACCTCCAAAAGTTAGTGTTAAAAAGTCCTTTGACCTTAGGCAAGCTAGGGATGACCTTGAGGTGGGAACCCAACCCAAGCATGAGGTGTTTGTCGGCTTGCTAACTAAAGTGCTTAAAATGTTTGTGGGAACCTTGCTCAAAGCTTGAGGTGTTTTAATTGCTTAAACTGACTAAGGTTCTTGAAGTGTTCAATTTAAAGATAAACTCTCAAGAGGCATCAACGGTTTCCATGCTTGATTGACTAAGTGCTTGAAGTATTCAATTTAAACCAAATGACTTAAGAAGCATAAAAGACACATGTTCAAATGATCCTCCACATGTAGCCCTCATGATGTGCTTGAATCCTATTGGATAGGTTTTAAAGGAGTCCAATGAAAATTTAAATGCATAAAAATAAATAATTAAGTTCTTCCTCTCAAAGAGGAAAAAGAGGACACATGTACAAATGAAATAATTAAATAATATGAGAGAGAGAGAGAGGTGGACCAAGCATGAGAGGGGGGTATACTCTCCCCCCCCGCCCCCCCCACAAACACACACATTCTCTCATTGTGTGGAGTGCAAAGTGCAAGAGCTCCATCTCCTTCTCCAAGCTTGTTGAGAAGTCGAGAATATACACCAACACTCTTGGCTGTGGAATGCAAATCCAACCAAGAGCCATGCTTCAATGCTTGCTTAATCTTTCCATCTTCTTCATATTTATTACTATGCTAATATACTATGCTAAGCAAGAAGAGTGATGATAAGTGAGGAACTATTTCTTTCTCTTAAGGATGATTTTTCTTCCTCTTCCCTACCCTCATTCCCCTCTAGCTCTCTCCACCTTCGAAGGTGTTTGAGGCCTTGGGACTGAGGCTTGGGATAGTTAATGCTTTTTGGAAAGTTCATGGTATGCTTGTGATGCATGAAGCTTTGCATATTCATTGCATCACCTAGGTCACATGGAACATAAAGATTGTATTGTATCAAGTCTCTCTTGATGGGAGAATTTATAATACAGATGCCTTTGGAGGGGGGACCGGCTCCAAGTAAATCTGGTCCTCAACAATTGTCATGTTCCTCTCTCTCTTGCAAAAGTATTGTTCATGCCAATTTAATTAATAACTATGTTTATGTTGCCACCATCAATTAAGTTCACCCTCTATGTTCTCAAAGTAATCTCACAAAAATGCTCTCTCAATTCTGCTATTCTCAAAGTTCATAGGCCATTTCCATTACACATATTAGAACAGGAAAAGTTTAATTTTAGAGTTGCTGCAGCAGTTAATGTACGCCGTTGACTTCCTTGGTTAAAATTTCCTCTAGCTCTTCCTCCATAATTGTTATAGTAGTTGGGATAGTTTTTGGTGGAGTTGTTTCCTTCAGCTGTAAGAGGTTTTGCCCTAAGAAGGGCATCCTCGATTAATATAGGTCTCATGGCTTTGAGACGTGTGCTCTTGAGACCTTGACAAAATCGGGAAATTTGTTGTTCCATGGTCATCTGAGGAGCATAACATCGTAAAGACACAAACTTTGTATAATACTCCTCTAGTGGCAGTCCTAACTGGCGTAGATGAACGAATTCATTTATCTTAATGAATTACTGAGCAAGAGGAAGATAACGTTCTGTAATGATCTGCTTCATCTTCTCCCAAGTTGGTTTATTAGTAGGATTATCTTGGCAGTGTTGTTTCCACCATAGCTTGGCATCTCCACTGAGACGGAACATACCCAACATTGTTTGGTTTTCTTGAGCAATTCCTACGGCTATGAAATAATCATTCATATCCTTTAACCATGCTTCTGCATTCCGCTCTAGATTGGTCCCTTCTCCCTTAAAGACAGGGAGTTGGACCTGCTTTAGTAGTAATATCTTGTCTTGTGTAATAGTGTAGAGGCTATTTATGCGAGGGTTACCCTGTGATTTAACTTAGGGAGTTTAGTGTTTTTTTTTTTCTCTACTTTACTTATTCAAAAAATTTATTATATCATTCACATTGCAATGATCAAACAGTAAATCCACTAATCTTTATTCCAATAAACATGGCATACAATATTCCAGAAAAACTCATGGTATATACAATGATTGATACAAGAAAACTAATATGTACAAGGACATCAACGCTCCTACATAAAAATCCTATGCACGATGGGTGGGTTGGATATAGGATCACAAAATACAACATCTCTTGGCCCTCTAAAGCTAGGGCTTACATCCATAGGCCTAATGTTTCTTGGGTAAACTATGGTAGTTACTTGATCAAATACCCATTGGTTTTGTGACACTAAAATACCACCATCTATTGCTATAGTTTCATTTGGATCCTCTGTTCCTATGAAAACGTATAATTCAATTACTCGAAGCTCCTCGGCCCACTTGAGTCTTCTGAGATTTAAACAAAATCTTTCTAGCTCTCCCGCATCTATGAGAAAAACTCCACCAGACCTTCCCCAACTAATTTACCAAGTGGGTGGGGAAAACATGTAATCCAATATCTTCATTACACTCTTCCGTACTTTGTATCTTTGGGATGTGCATTCTCCCATAAACATGATGTTGAAGACCACAAACTTGCAGAAGGCCTGATGGAATTCTTCCTGCTTAAATGGGGACAATGTTTCTCTTTTCTCTTTCTCTCTCACATTTCAATTACACAGACTTTTAATCACTTTTTGTCAAAACCCAATTTTCCCTAGTGACTTAATGGTTTTCCTCTAGGTCCAAGACCTTAATTAACATTGCTTTGATACCACTTGTGAGATCTCCAACCCACCAATACCAAGATTGGGATGGAGCCTTGATATGTCTCTAGGCCTATAAAAAGTCAAAATCTCTAAACAAGAAAAATCTAGGGAATAGACCTTTACCATTGACAATGGCTTGGGTCTATAGCCTTAGACGAAGATCTAGTCCTGTCTCACAGTGGAAACGGGACAAAATCTTAAAGATCTAAGACTATTTCAGCTCTATAACTTTCACAATTTGGGCTAGGGTATTCTCAACCAAAGCTTTTCCCCCCTAACAGATGTGAGGGCACAACCACTAGTGAACTCCTCTTCCAATTGGAGAAGTTGCTAAATGTTTTTAGTGTGCAAATGGATAGTCACCTGACTCATCAGGTCCACCCATCCATGATTGACAACCTTAGTCAATCCCCACTTAACACCCTACACTCACACATGATTCTTTGGTTTCCTAATTACTACCACATGTGTTTTAACATTTAAAATAATGGGTTCCTTTTTAAACTTTTCATCACAGTAATTCATTAAGACAAGTCATGGAAACTAGCATTGAAAAAAATCTTCTAGAAAACAAACATCTTCAGGCTTAGACAAGGTACGGTCACTTATAATATATCTTGACAACCCTAACACGTACTCCACTTGTCTCAAATACACCTATACATGGGTGAAACAACAATATCCTTCCTTATTTATTATAAACAGGGTGGAAACCCATCACCCAAAAGTTTGGGGCGCCCATACGCCAAACCAATTTCCCATATAATTGGGCGGTTCCTGTTACCATATACATGTGGTAGTGATTGTGTGAACACACTAGGACCGCCGGGGCATTTTTTCCCTCTTTAGGAGGTTTTTTCCCCCGAGCATTATATATACGCCCATCACTCTAAGGCTATCTATCTTTCCATTGCACACTAAGTAACAGATTCTCTATTGTGCCTCGAGATTCCTTCGTCTTCTCCAAGTTGTGTGCGTTTCTCTGCAACCGCGATTCCAACAATTGGTATCAGAGCAGGCTACGTCCTCCCGAGCTTACTCGTCGGCTGCTCTAGCACACGCCTGCTCACTTTCTCCGATTAATGTGATTTTTGGAGAGTGTTCATAGGTCGAAAAATATTTTGGGTGGGCTCGTAGAGCTTAGTCTGCTCAGATATTTGATTTGGGCTCATTTCGGCATCGTTTCCACTACAGGCAGTACTGCATAGGCAATTTTGTCATTTTGTGCAAATTTTTTGCAGTTCCGTTTTTTTCATAACAGGTGCCTTACAGTCTTCTACAATTTGTGCTATATAGCGTATGTTGTTCCCACTCCATTTGAGTCCTATTTTCGGGCAGTTTTCACATCGGGTGCAACATTTACCATGGCTGACAACAACACAGATGTCTTCAAGCCTTGTTTGCTGCTGAGGACAGGTTGGATGGGGACAATTACCATAGGTGGGCTTATATGATGCAACACGTTCTTGTGTCAAAGGGCATCTGGAATATTGTGTAGGGCATTGATGTACATCATGGTTCTGAGGATGTAGGCGATGTTGCAGGTCTTGCTGCAAGGATTGTTGCTATTAGAGTTGTTTTGCCTACGGCAAAACAAGCTCATTGGGATATAAAGGATGTGTAGGCTCATGCATTAATTGCGTTGTCTGTGAAGCGCACCATTGTTCCTCACATCCGTTCAGCAAAATCTGCAAAACATGCTTGGGATATTTTGGTTGGTCTTTATGCAAGTCGCAATGAGGCTAAAATTGCTTTGCTGCGTAAAGAGCTAGAGTCAAAGATTATGCATGAGGAAGATGATATGGACACTTTCCTTGCTAGTGTCAAGGATATCAATGAGCAACTTATTTCTGCAACTGAAGTCATTTCAGACAGTTCCCTTGTGTAGACAGTTCTTGATGCCTTACCGGATTCTTACCAGACTTTTGCTAGTACTTGGAGACTTATGACCCAAGGAAATCCAGAAGTTGTCAAGTTTGATGCATTATGCACATTCCTACTGCAAGAGTCACTTTCCAAAAAAACAGGACTAGGTAGCGTGCAATTGAACAGACTTTTATTGCTTCTCAGAGAAAGGGTGGTAACAGCAATACAGCCACTTCGTATGTTCTGCTACGAGTGGAAAAAATTATGTTCCTAATGCTTTTGCTTGTAGAAATTTGTTTGGAAATTCTGGTGATAAGGGCAAAAAGAAAATGTGTTTCCCATTATTGAAAAGCTAATGATCACTTGATCAAGTCGTGTCCTAAGTTGAAGGCCAAAGAGGCTAAGAAGAAAGAGGGTGGTTCCACTGCAATTGCTAGTTCCACTACAAATGCAGCCATTGTTGAGTCTTCTGTGAAAGGAGACTGTGTTGCTGATGTTGATGCCAAATGGGCTTGTCAGTTGCTATAGATTCACATGTGTGGTATTTTGACAGTGGTGCTATAAAGCACATCACCTCACATCGTGAATTGTTCACCTCTCTCGAGTCTGTCCCTCATGGGAATTCGGTCACTTGTGCCAACAATTTCACACATGTGTTTTTATTTAGTTCTTACACAGTCTAGTCAAGCCAAGATAAAGGTGTTGGCTATTAGTAGAGGACATTAAGTTGAGAATGGATGATGATAGCAGATTGCGAAGGAGATAAAGTATTTCACAAATGAACCATTAGGAATGGATCTTTAGCAATAATGTGGTTGTTTTTTCTCATATTAAGATGTAGGTAAAAAGAAACGTGTGTGTATATTGTACCTCATAGAACATGAGGTAAAAGCCTTTTAAAGTAGGAGCCTGTGGATGGGTTTTCTAACCTCACTCTTGTCTTATTGTAGACATAGCGAGAACCACGAACGTAATTGTCAATCCATGGGACGAAGCTGACTCGACTAGTGCATATAGGCTACAAGAGGGTGTTAATGATCTCTTGGAAAACAACATACAACTCGCATCTAACACAAGGTACACTCAAATGACCTAAGTCATTAAAAACTAATCCACTAATTGGAAAAACAAACATGATCCTTACAGCATCAATTGACATCTAGGACAAAATATAAGATCTAAGCACACATGATTATGGTCCCAAATCTCACTTTTGATGAAGTGCAAAAAATGTGATTATTAATAGCAGCAATGAGATTTTGACCTAGTTGTTTCTGACCCCAAATGCATCTAAATGCTTAGCAATGATGCCCCAATACCCCACCTATGCTTACTTTGTGATTTCCTAGCTTAAATTCCTATTTATGATGAAATTAGGCCGCGGGTTGGTGACGCCAAAAGCTATGATTTACCATGATATGTTTACATCAATGCGTAGAGCTCTTACTTGTGTTGCAATGCAACATACGACACTGCAATGTGACAACTGACAAGGGAGATGGAACCATGAGAAGGAGAGAAGTGAGCGTCGTTAGCTCACGTTGTGTATTTCTTATGCAAAAAATTAATAATAACTTTACAAAATTGGCTTCCTTAGCCAAGGTTTCTTTGGTAAAAAACTAATCCTCTGGGAGTTGTAACTAAGGATAAATTCATACAATCTGGAAGCTTATAGTTCCGGCTCATAGATTACAATATCCACTTGGCAAATAGGAGTTACAATATTCCCGATTTATCAAAAGAATAAGTGTTTTTATAATAAAGCTCCCAAAAAATTTTACATGAGTTAGCTTGCTGCTAACATTCCTCCCCTCCTCAACCATGTTGTCCCTTGACACAGTTTCATGGACTGAAAAAGTCTTCGGCTTGACGATTGGCAAGGCGATCTTTAAGTACTTTAAGCGCTTTTTGATATCTGATGTGCCGTTCTTTCTAAAGGACTTGCAAAAACTGAATTTATTTTTGAGTTTGATAGTGGAATACCTGACAAACCATGCTGTTAGATTGTTGATTACTGGTCCAAAAATCTTAGTACTCCATGTGAAGAATCCTGTGTAAAAAGATTCTTCGAATGCCAACATATTGCTTAATGGCAAGAACATACATCTGGCCTAAAAGATGTAAAGGAATTATTCTAAAGGTTGCCCACTCAAATCATAGAACAAGTCTTTGTTACCTTCTAAAAATGACATCCATAAGGCTCCTACTTGTTCAAGCTCATGAAAAACTTGGATGCATGTGAGGAGCATTCTGCAGATTTTAAATAGCATTGCACATGAAAGGTCAGGGAGGCTCTTGAAGAAGTTCATGGCACCCGTTAGGGTTTTCACCATGTACTCCTCAGTTGCGTGTCCTTGCCATAGAACTGGAAATTTTGGGTAGTTGTGCGTTGCGAGAAGAGAGAGAGAGAGAGAGAGAGAGAGAGAGAGAGAGAGAGAGAGAGAGAGAGAGAGAGAGAGAGAGAGAGAATATAATGGAGGGTGAAATAGAGTGCACAGAGACATGAGAAAATGACAATAGAGAATATTTAAATGCCCCGTCTAAATGAAACAGGCAACCATGTATTAATACAATGACAAAATCTAGAGGTATACCATAACATTAAAAAGTTTATGAAAAAATAACTAGCAGAGTAGTGGACCCTATGTAGGGATGGACCGGTCCACCCATCCACATCCTCTCTACTACGGACATAGAGAATTTCACTTCATCGGGAGCGAGCGAGAACACCTCCAACCTACTTGAGCATGACATAAGCTGAGGCTACTTCGCCTCCCTCCATGAACCCGAGCTCTGAAAGGATCCCAAGTACTAGTAGGTGGTTGGGTATCAACACCAACCATACCAGTCTAGGCGACACGCCTCTTCGGTGCCCAACACCAGGTGTGTAGGCAAAGCCAAGGCAAAATCCCCAATGCGTTATCCGTGTAGGTCATTCAACCCCCAACGCACTAACTGTGTAGATGAGCCTAACAAAAAGTAGAAGACCTAGAAAACACCCCCGATCCAGCAAAGCACCAAGTCAACAACCCTTTAGTCTAAGGCTTAGTGATGTAGGTGATTCTAGCCTTGTAGCGACGCTGCCATGAGAAATATAACACATGAGTCCAATCACAATAACACTTTCTGTATGCACAAACAATCTTTTCCAAGCAGTAAGACTGTACAGGGTCTCTACCCTTACACGTCTACCATCAACCATCTAGATCACTTCGATCCATTCCACAAACCATAAACCGTAATCCAATCACATCACATGGGTGAGCACTCTACCCAATATGGGTGAGGCACAAACAATCTTGCATAACCACATGGCTGCAAAAAGTTTCTCAGCATTTTGGCAGCATAACCATATCCAGGAAAAAAAACCATGAGCCACACGAGCTTCCACCATCAAATCACAACCATAATCCATGCTCTTTTTATGTATGCACGGGATCATAAATGCATCATGTACATAAATTAGCGTGTTAAACATGATGAAATAATCATTGGAAAACTTCATACGTACTCGATTAATCCATACATACACTCGTATACAAAAAAACAATCACCGAGAGGGTGACTACTCAGGAAAACAACATAGAGAGAGAGATAGAGAGATGATGGCTATGGAGTTTAGCACTTCTCACCGTGCTTTAGAATCGATTAGGAACTATTGAAAGGCTTATTCCTTTGCCTCAAGAGAGCAGTCATGAGAGCTACATAGAGGTATTCACCACGAAAGCTTCCGAAGAGCGCGTACACCGTGAAATGAGAGAGAAGATAGTAAGCAAGTAGAGAGAGAGTATCCTTCTTCTTCTTCTTCTTCTTCTTCTTCTTCTTCTTCTTCGAGAAGAGCTTATGGACATGGTGATGAAGAGCTTGTACCACTCCATATAATAGATACATATAGCCTTGCGGTAGTAGACTCAACAGACGGCACTGAAAACTGAGCACTAACTTGCAATTTATAGGCAAGTGCAGCAGATCAAAGTGATGCCCAAGCCAGAAGGTAGCACTAGTTTTTGATCCAGGAATAGCTGCAAGCTTTTGGCAACTTTGCTAAAAACATGCCTTTGCTTATAGTGGTCAACTTTCCCACTTACCATTCAATTTTTACAGCAAAATTGGCCAATTGATCAATATCCAGCCAACTAATGGAAATCGTAGCTAGACTATGTCGCACTGTAATGTCTCGACATAATTATGACTTTCTCGTATTGCCCCGATGTATTTACGGTACTGCTTTTTATAAAAATAATTCCCGTAAAAATACTGTTTGGTCCCGTTTCTGCTTCGGGTGATCATTTTTTATCCAACGGAGACTAAAAAAAAGTATTTTTTTAAAAAATGGAATCACGAGTTCCTCTCGTCCCACTGGAATAAGAAAGCGGACTCGCTTTTCACTAAAAAGTACTAAAAATCATGAAAAGCTAAAAATAGTGTGAAAAGCACTCAAAAAGCAATTTCTTACAGAATTGGACCATAGCTTTCCTGGAACACGTACATCAAGGATTCGACCTTGCTTTTTGCAAAAAAGCACCTAAAAGCATAAAAAGCATGAAAAAGCTAAAAAAATAGCGGATTTTTTTCCGTCGATGTAAACCGTGATACATGAAAACACCTTTCATGAAGACTTGAGCTATATCCTTAACCGTAAATATTGTCTGGACTGGAAATAAATGGGTCATTTTTAAAAGCATATCGGAACCACAAAAATAGAGTCATATCTTATAGATGTAGGAAGTCCAGTAATAAAATCCATGGATATGCATTTCCATTTCATTTGTGGAGCATCAATAGGTTGGGGGTATTGGATTCGTTTAGATTTAATACGTTGACATGCTAAACATCTTGTAACATAGTTCAACACATCACGCTTTAGTCCTGGCCAAAAGAAACTTTCTTACAGTAGAGTAAGTCTTAATGTATCTTGGATGTCCTGCTACAGGTATATCATGAGCTTTCTATAACATCTGAAATTTGATTCCACCTTGATTTGGAAATACAAAGATGATACCGAAGTAAACGTCATCACCTTCAATGTGAAAGCCTTTGATTTGCCTTTTCTGCTTCTCTGTGCGATTATTTAGGTTCATCAAGTACTAGATTTTTATGTAATACGGGTCCTTAGTCATACCTTCTCGAATAAGGTCAATTAAAGAAGTAGTAGAGGTTGTGACAGCCGCTACAGTACTCTTGCTGCTCAAGGCATGTATACATAACTTACGAGATTCATAAGCTATTGGTTTTCATTCTTGAGACAGAACGCCACCAATTGCTTGTCCACTTGCATCAGTGAGCACAATGAATGTCTTTGAGAATTCTGGAAGCTGTAGTATTGGAGCATTCACCAAAGCTTCTTGAAGTTTCTCAAAACTAGCTTGAGTACGTTCATTCCAAGTAAACACTTTGGCCTTCTTAAGCATATTAGTCAATGGAGATGGAATCTTAGCATAGCCTTGAATAAAGTTACGATACCATCTTGTCAAACCAAGAAATCCATGTACTTCTTGTACTAATTTCGGTGTAGGCCAAGATGTAACAGCTTCGATCTTGCTTGGATAAGTAGAAACACCATCCTTGGATACAATAAATCCCAAAAATTCCACCTTGTCAGTGAAGAAGGTGCATTTTCTATGTTTGAAATAAAGTTGATTTTGACGAAAAGGTTTAAGTACTCGTTGCACATGTTGTTCACGTTCTTCTCTGTTTCTTGAGTAAACCAAGATATCATCAAAGAAGATAAGAACAAAATTATCAAGATGTTCTCCAAACACATCCATTATGAGACGATTAAAAGTTACGAGAGCATTGGTAAGTCCAAAAGGCATAACTGTAAATTCATAATGCCAAAACGAGTATTAATCATGTCTTTGGTATGTCCTCCTCCTTGATTTGGATTTGGTAAGACCCCGAATTAAGATCAATCTTTGTGAAGATAGAACTTCCACGTAATCGGTCAAGCAGTTCATCAATCCTTGGTATTGCATGCTTATTCTTGACTTTTATTTGGTTCAATCCACGAAAATCAATCAAAGACGTAGAGTACCATCCTTCTTCCGATTAAAGAGAACATGAGTACTCCATGGAGAAACGTTGGGTTGAATAAAGGCTTGTTCAAGAAGGAGTTGAGTTAATTTCTCCTTGAGTTCCACAAATTTAGATACTGACATTTTGTAAGATCTACGGGCAACTGGTTGAGCTCCTAGAGTAAGATCTATTGCATGATCAACATCATGCTTGGGTGATAACTGTGAAAGTTCTTCGGAAAATACATCATTAAATTCTGTTATCCATTCGGATTCAGGTGAATCTATTTTCTTCTCCTTTTTTACTGCGTAAATCCTTTCATTCTTCCTTTGACTCTTCATAAGTTTGGTAAAGTTCACTAGTCTGAGCTTAGGCTTCTCCCATTTTCTAGTAATTGTAACCCTAGAGTTTTGATCATTTTTAAAATTCAATGAAGCATCTTTACAATGTATGTGAACATCATTGGCTTTAAGCCAATCCATTCTTAGAATTCCATCAAAGATTCCTATGGGTAAGACTCTGAAGTTTGCAAAAGTATTATAACTATCCAAAACAAAATTCAAGTTACCCATTGAAGTAGAAGATTTAACCTTTCCTACCCGCACCTAATTCTACTTTAAGATCTGTATCAGGGTGTTCAGGCAAAATGAGATTTCTGATGCACTTACGAGATATGAAAGAATGTGTACTCCCTGAATCAATCAATAAGGTAAAATGGTTGCCTTGATACTCTAGTGGGGTTTGAATAACTGAGAATTGTTCATTCACTCCCTGATGCTCAATTGCAACATGAACATAGACATTTGCCTAAGATCCTTCACCTCTGGCCCCTTGAGCTTTGTTAACTTGAGGTCTTCCTTAAGATCTTTGATTTCCTTCTCCTCCTGGACGAGGTTGACGGTTAACATTCCCTTTTTTGTTATTGTCGACAGGCGTTCCATTCCGAACAAAAGGTGGATTGCCTGGTCTAAAATTCCCTTGGTTCTGAGGTTGTGTTGGGTTTTGGTTAAAGTTTTACTGATTGAAGTTTCTCTGACGATGTTCTGGTGTAAAGTTTTCAAAACTCCGATTTGGTTTCTATGTTCATAATTGTGCACCAATCTTGTGAAGCTTGACTTGTTAAATGGACAATCCCTGGATTGATGACGAGGATCAAGACAAGTGTAACACAAATGATCATGTCTAGCTTTCATACGTAATAAGTTCTCTCTTCTTTGCAAACCTTTGCTCCTCCTCAGGACGAGGTCTTTTGATTTCACAAACACGAATAGGTTTTGGTTTCCTCTATTTCCGGTAGTATATAACTCTATTTCAATGGGTTTGCCTGCATCAAGGACATCTGCAAAATTGGTGAGACGAAGACTCTATAGTCTAGTCTTCATAGGATTATGTAACCATGACACGAATCGAGCTACCTTGAACTCTTTAGTCATCCGTGCTGGAGCATACTTGACAAGGGTTAAGAAATGTTGATAGTATGATCCTGTCTAGCTTTCATATGTAATAAGTTCTCTCTTCTTTGCTGTGGATTTCCAAACCTTTGCTCCTCCTCAGGATGAGGTTTTTTGATTTCACAAATAGGAAGAGGTTCTATCAAATGATCCTGTCTAGCTTTCATACGTAATAAGTTCTCTCTTCTTTGTTGTGGATTTCCAAATCTTTGCTCCTTGGGACGAGGTCTTTTGATTTCCCAAACAAGAATAGGTTCTAGTTTCCTCTTTCTGGTAGTAGATAGCTCTATTTCAATGGTTTGCCTGCATCAAGGACATCTACAAAATTTGTGAGAGGAAGACTCTGGAGTCTAGTCTTCATAGGATTATGTAACCATGACACAAATCGAGCTACCTCGACCTCTTGAGTCATCCCTATTGGAGCATACTTGACAAGGGTTAAGAAATGTTGATAGTATGATTCCAGATCTCTGGTTCCTTGAGTACAGTCAAGAAACTCATTCATACGTTCTGAATGATAGGCTTTGTTTTGATAGTTCTTCATAAGTTGGGTTTTAAGATAATCCCAAGTTGCAGCATTGGGATCAACATTGTTTTCCGTGCAATGGTCTCTCCACCAATGCTTGGCTATCTTCTCTAGTTTGAACTTAGCAATGATAGCTTTGTTTACTGCTAACGAATGGGCTAAATCAAAGTAGTCATCCATGAGATCAATGCAATCTTCAAGAACTTTGCCTACATCTTTGCCTTTCCAGCCAAAAGTTCCACGTTGAGACTTGCAAAGCATAGCATCGATGTCTCTATCAATGATGGTGTGTTGAGGAACAATAGGTGCATTTGTGTTAGCAACAACCGCATTTCCTCTAGGAGGCATGGTAACTTACTGCACCATATCAACCAAGGTCATGCTTATTAAAATATTCTAACCCACTCGAAGTCTTTAAACCAATTAGAATAGACAATTGAAGATAAGATGAGAGAGAAGTAGGAGAAAGGATAATGAATAAATTAATCTAATTTCTATATCATAAAACTTTGGATTTTTGAAAAAGTCTACAAGGTGTCTTGAAAGTTTCTAATAAATCCTAATGGCTATGGAATAATGCACTCGGTAATATCCATTGTGACATCCTTCCACCAATGGAGTATAGTTGTCCCATTTCTTAAGTTGTCAGATGGGTGATTCCAATAATCCTTTGTGATCTTTGGTTGGAACATCTCTTCGTTGGCGTGTGAGTCGTACCATTCTTGAGTAAGAGATTTGTTCGTTATAGGTACCCCCACTTTGGTGTGAACAATCACCTTCTTGTACTCGAAGCAATCATTGAAGTAGAAAGGTTCTTTTGGAAACACATCCGGTGTGTCCCGGCATCCAACTGAGTTGTGTATATTTGCATAATCTGCAAGGCACTGAGGTCTATTGTAGGCATTGTATAATTAAAATTTTTACATTGCAAGGATTGTAGATTAGTGACTTTTCAAACAAGTAAAAGAACAATTTCCAAGGTATCGGGATAATCAAACGTCGATCGTTTTTGCATTGCCATCCTCATAGTTTGAACATAACAATGTCAAAGCATCTCGTAGCCATTACTAAAGGAAGTATGTTTCTGGCTATCCATGTTTCTTTTTTCGGTCGTAGGGCAAGTTCATAAGCATTTATGTACCATTAGGAAAAATATGAACCCCAAAGGGGCCTTGTAAGAGAAACTAATCAAATTTCAATCAATAATAATAGGACATTAAAGGGGGGATATGGATAGCCCATATCTACGTACCTCAATACTATATCATGTAACATATCTATGGAAAGAGCTAAGTAATGCGCTCCAAATGCACTATTGTTCGACAAATTTGAAGTCAAAATATTCAAGTTATGGCTATTCAAAAAATGCAAATATTGGTGGGACCGTGGCCACAAGCCCAATCTCATTGGTGTAGATCCCAAAAGCATCTTTGGCTCTAAAGGGCCATTTTGGGGTTCATATTTTCCCTAATGCAATATTTGATAAGTGACAAAAATCTCCATTCCCAACTTGGATTGTATCCACCCGATCCTCCCAATAGGCAAGGGTTTATGCTCAGGTGGTCTAAACTCGGGGTTCCCTACATCATAATGATACCAAGCTCGGTAGTTATTAGGTACAATGAAATTTGTAGACATCAACCTTCTCTTCTCTTCCCCGTTATGCGTGGTAGTGACAAACCTTTGCACTTTCACTCTAGTCTAGAAATGCTCCTCCACCATAAGTCGGGAGAGTATATCCGCCCATATCCCTTGAGGTAAGATGTCAGTCATCTACATACACACCCCATCACTCAAGTTAGTTAGAATGATAAAATGAAGATTCAACTCAAATATTATATCCTCAAAACAATATGTGTTACATCAAAATCAAAGTTTATAACCGCAGAAGACCAAAAAGATACATAGAGTTTCTAGGGAGATACATAAATATGAAAGGGTCCTATGAACCAATTCTTGGTTCCTACAATTGAGGTTATACCCTTATATTTGTTCACATCTCAAGTGTCAAACTTCGTCTTGTGCACTAAAAGTCACATTTTTCTTTTCGTACCATTATTTCCCCCGTGATACATCCTTGGGTGAGAATCCATTAAAGTAGTTTACATGAGCATGTCATTTACATCATTTTTGTAGAAATATCTACTCGAGTTCATTGACATTGGTTGTGCTTGGGCAAAGTCATTAATGCACCTTGGTTTCTCGTAGTCATCAAAGGTAACAGTGACATTGTGAGGGTTGTATTTGAGAATAGGTCCATAGACTCTGTTAAACCAACCTTGGGGTACGTAATAGAATTGGTTGCCGCCATTTGACTTCTTCCATACTCTAATTATGACCTTCTCACATAATCCGTATCTTTAGCATAAGGGCCTTCTTACGATATGTCCAAAAGAGAACATAAGTTAAGGTAAAGAACGTATCCTTGCACTTTAACATCGCCTTCTTGGATCTTTTCCTTTACCCAAAGATGTGGGTTGGTTATAAACCTATCATGTACTTGTGTTCAATGTTCAGGCTGAGCTTCAACATATAACTCCCATGCTACGTAAGTGTTTGGTAGAAGGTAGTCTCTAGTCCCCTTTGAAACTTGAATCACTTCAATTCCCCAATGGAGACTGAATCCAACCACATAATTGAAAAAGACTGTTTGTACAAAGTCACTTGGGAGTTCATCTAGACAATTAAGAAGGTCGATCTAAAACAAGACAGGGAGAAAGAAAAAAAAACTTAGTACAGATGTGAACCAAAATTGAGTCTATGCTTGTTTTATTCATCAAAATTTGATCTTTATGATTTCATTACAATATTATAGTGTCTTGGAGCTAATTCTCTATATATTATTTTAACTCTCATAATAGGGTATTCTCTCAACCTCCCACGCAACAACATGGTCTGTAGTTATCCTCTAGATTCTCCTTTCCTGTGATACCTGCAAGAACTTCAAACTTCTTAGCGACTTCAGCAATCCTTAACATTTGGGAGCACATTGCCAAGTAGTAGAACATGTCTTCTAGGCCTAATCATATTTTGAGTTGAAGTAGTCTGAAGTTGGCAACCCAATCTCTTGGACTGTCGTCAATGTAGATAAATAACTAATGGAAGGGTTCTTGGTGACGGGTAAGGTAGCTACGGTCAACACTCTTACAACAAGTTGATAGGTACATTGTGTATAGACCTTGTCTATAAGCTGCCCGTGGAGTCAGAATTCAATTCTAGCATGTGAACAAAACCTAGATTATTTACTTGGGGATCCCCTTGACCCTTGCCAAATGCTTATCTAATGTTACGGAAGTATTCTACTATCTAGGGTCATGCTATAGTTCAAGTCTTGTCCAATTCTGTTTAGATGACAGGCCACTATGGTCGTTTTTGTGTCATAGAAATCCGTTCACAGCAGCTGGAATTCTATGTTTTTTTCCTGGGCCTAAACCTACTGTCCGACTACATAGAATTGTTCTTTGATGGGTTTCAAACCTACCCCTCATGTATCATGTGAAAACGGCACTGAAAATGGGCGACTGTGGACTTCGGAAATCGCACACGAAGAAGGTAGAGAGCTCTCTTGTCCAAGAGTGACTAGTGGAAATGAGGTGATTTTGGGCTACCTTGGATGTCTATACTCGGACTTCCTAAACTATTTTTTTCCAAATTCCCATGTTTGTCCTAATAGGCCGTGAAATCTACGTTAGACTCAAAAATTTCCTCAATCGGACTCCGTTAGCTCATTCTCCAAGAATTTGCAAACAAAGGCCCTAGCGGCGCCTCTCGCTTTCGTTTGTCATTTTGATTGATAATTTTTATGCTTGTCCGTCTTGTGAATTTTCAGATCATTAGCATATCTTCAGTTTCTCCATCTAAGCTCATTTGCTATTTATTATTAATTTTTGACTTGTTTATTGAAAAATTAAATAAAATAATAAAATGCACAAAAAAAGAAAATTGAAAAATCAACAGTTAAGAAAATCCATTGAAAAGAACTATTTTATTACTTTTTGGTGGGTTTCTCCATTTTTAAGCTCCAATATCAAGAAAAATTAATGAAAATAAGCATTTACTTTTTGATAGTATATACACTATTTACACTCATCACGGAGATTTTATCAGTTGAAATTTCCCTCTTGATGATTTCTAAGGACATTATTATGTAATTTTGCAAAGAACCACACGTTAATATCCAACTTTTTCCTCCCTCTTCAAACATTGCCCTTAACTACTAAAGTTTCCTTCCACCCCTCCTAGATGGAGTACTCTGGGATGACTCTGTGCATGGGTTGAACAATCGTGTCTATGCATAGCCGTGGTTGGATCTATCATGCTTTGAAGGTCAATGCAATTCAAACCAGTATGCAGCGCAAGAGTTGGGCCTTGAGTTGTTAACTCAAGGGTTTTCGTGGTTGAGGTTTCTTCTTGTTATTTTCTAGACAGCACAGTTTGTAATTTATGTGCTCTTTGCCTAATTGTACCATTTGGATGCTTTGGCACACTGATTTCTTGAGTTGTAGGTATCAATGATGACGGTTGCTAAGATTTAACTCTCCATTGGCATTTTGTTTTTTCGTTGATGAACTGTTGTGGTTGAGTGTTTTGAGATTTAATTGTCCATTGATTCATCAGCTTTACAGTTTGTGTTTGTGAAGAAGATAAATGATCCTTTGGTTTCAAAACCCATCTAGTGCTAGTTTCTCTTCTGAAAGATGTTTTTCTTTGAGTTGTTAGGTGTGAAACTTTTTGCAGTGTAGTAGATGAGTTTTTGGGCACCCAAATTTGAAACGGATTGTCCTTGAGTTTTTCTTTTGGTACTCAAATCTACCTAACACCTTTGCGTACTACTTGTAGAACATGCTTGTTTAGAGGTTGGACGTGGATTGATTATTCCCTTGTTTCTTTTGTGGGAAACCTCTTTTACATTCCTCTTGGCTTGGTGCAACTGAAACTAAGAGTTGTCCTCCTTTAAGTGATAGCTTGAGTTGATTGGTGTCCCAATCTGCTACTGCCTTGTATGTCCACATCTATGAGATTCCAAGAATCATCATTTCATTCATATATTCATCTGGTATGCATACAAATTGATGAGAAATCCATTTACTATCACATTCAAGTTAACCACTCCCAATGTTGGTGTTGGGTTTTTGTTGCATCCTTTGATATCATATATTCCCGATGTTAAAGACTGATGCGTAAATTTCTTGTAAGTGGAATAACTAACTGCATTCATTCGAGCTCCAGTATCTACTAATGCATTTGTGCTATGATTTTTCAGTTGTACCGTGATGCAAAGGTCAATTCCATCCAACCATTCATCATCCATTGATACTGCATCATTCTGTGATTCCCATAGTCTTTCATCTGGTTCCAAGGTGTTGATGGGAATAGGCATTTGTTGATTTTTGAAAACAATTTTTCTCTTGAGTACTCGAAGTTGAGCTTCCTCTTGAGCTTCATCAATAACCTGCTTTCGTTTAATCTTTCTCTGCTTTGCTGCTTGAATTTTCTCTAGCAAAACATTGGTTAGTGGCAAATGGTACTTCTTTAATTGGCATCCACTAATCCAGTTAGCCATTGGTTCACCATCTATAGTGGACAACTTAACTGCTCCACTTGGAGATATGTCTTCAATGACAAACGGTCCATTTTCCTTTTTCTTGAATTTGGAAATGTGTTGCTTAAGGGAATAAACTAAAACTAGGTTCCCTTTTTTGGAGATTTTTGTGACTAGATGTGAATCAAAAAATTGTTTTCGCTTCCGTTTTTGTGGGTAGATGTGAGCTGCTACTGTTAGACTATGTTCACCAAGATTTTCTAAATCTTCAAGACTCTCTGACAATTCATGTCCAGTCCACTCAAGATCTTTAGCTACGCTTAGTGTTGGCAATAGAAATTCTATCGTTAGTATGGCATCAAGACCATAAACACGATTAAAGGGTGTAGCATTGAAAGTTGTCTTGAATGAAACTCTATAAGCCCATAGAGCGGCATGTAGATTCATGTCCCAATCAGCTCGTCCTGAACTAACCACTTTAGTCAATACCAAGGTAAGAGTTTTATTTTGTTTGCTTAGCTTTTCCATTTTCTCGTGGATGATATGTAGCGGATTATGGATGACCATAAATTCATTCAGCAGATACTCGATTACCTCATTGAGAAAATGAGTTCCCCTATCACTGAAAATTTCTATTGGAAGTCCATATCTTGTGAATACATTCTCATACAATAATGCGGTTGTGGTTCTGGCATCATTCTTCCTGGTTGCCTTAGCTTTTGCCCACTTGGGCAAATAGTCCATAGCTACAATGATATATTGAGCTTGAGTTCTATAAGCATGTGGTTATATTGGTCCGACAAAATCTATGCCCCATTTGGCAAAACCTCTAGCCCCCATCATTGGTCTTAAGGGCATGCTATATGCCTTGGTTGGCATTTTTTCTCGTTGGCATGCATCACTCCTTTGAACATATTCTTTGGCATATGAAAAAAGTATTGGCCACCATATGCCTGCCATTAAAATTGCTCTAGCGGTGGTTTCATTAGAAAAATGACCCTCAGCTAATCCAGCATGTGCTTGTTCTAGAGTGGGTATATATTGATCTTCATTTTCACAAAGCTTTAGTTTCAATGTCTCTTTCGCGGCATCTCCTCATATTCTTCGAAAATGTTCTACTTGATAAGTAAGTATCTATATAGTTATTCCACTTAGGAACGAGTGAAATTTGAAATAATATCACATGAGTATGGGTCTTTGTTCATGGCAATGAAGGGAATCTTTCACAAATGAGTGAACATCACTCCTCATGGTTGGCCAAAATACTCCAAGTCTCAAGATCCGTTGCATATTTGGTATTCCGTAAAAGTGAAGTCCTACTATGGTAATGTGTGCTTGACTTAGGTATTGGGTTTTCTCCCAGGATTAATACATAAAAGTAATATTCCATCTAGATTTCTTTTGTATAGCTTCCATCTAGTAATTGATATATAGCCGAAATACTCCAAGTCTCAAGATCCGTTGCATATTTTGGTATTCCGCAAAAGTGAAGTCCTACTATGGTAATGTGTGTTTGACTTAGGTATTGGGTTTTCTCCCAGGATTAATACATAAAAGTAATATTCCATTTGGATTTCTTTTGTATAGCCTTCCATCTAGTAATTGATATATAGCTGACTGCTCAATTAATATTGCTGTAATAGGAAGTGGTATAGAGAATCCACTTGAGCTATGGTCATCAATGAAACCATATTTTCTAACCAACGGGGTATTATTTTCACAGAGAACAGATATGCATATGGTAGATCATTGTCTATCCCTTTTGGTGGTTCTCCTGAAATAATCCTTGATAAATGATTTTCTCTTTGGTGTGTGGTGCCCATTTTTACAACTACAGTGAAATCAAATTCCAAAATAATGATGGACCATCTCACTATTCTCCATGTGTTGCATGGCTTGTTGACCAAATACAATAAAGCTTGGTGGTCCACAAAGAACACAGGTTTGTTGGCTAATAGGTGATGTCTATGTTTTTTTACGGCATAGATAATCCCTAATCCTTCTCTTTGTGTGGTTGTATAATTTGTTTCTGCCACATTCAAGTGTCTACTAGCATAAGAAATGGGAAAATCAATTTTTTCGTCTCCTAGTTGAGCCAACATACACCCAATGGAAAAATTGGAAGCATCAACATGTATATGGAGTATCTTACTCCAATCTAGTGCTTTCAAATATTGGGGCTGAAGTGAGAGCCTGTTTAAGCTCATGAAGGATTCTTCACACTATCAGTCCATACAAAGAGTGAATAAATCGTCTAATATATCCACAATGTCCAATGAGAGCCTGACCCCGTTTAATTGTTGTTGGTCTAGGCACTTCAACAATAACATAAATTTTGTCCATATGGGTCGCTATGTCGTTTTTAGACACTATATGTCCAAGAATTTTTCCTTGTCTGCCCATAAATGTGCACTTTTCAGGATTTAAGAAAATCCTATGAAGTCTACAGTTTTCAAATACCTTTTTGAGATGTTCAAAATGATCAGCCCGGATGATGAATGTACACATAAATCATCCATATATACTTCCAAGAAATTCCTAAGATATTGGTTGAAAGCATGGCTCATCAATCTTTGAAAGGTGGCAAGAGCATTAGTTAGCCCAAAAGGCTTAACCCTGTAGGCAAAAATACCCCATTTAGTTTCAAAGGCAGTTTTATGCTGATCTTTGGGATCAACCAAAAGTTGATTGTACCTTGAAAATCTGTCTAAAACGTTATAAGCTTATTTTCCTACAACTCATTCTAAAACATGCTCGGTGATTGGAAGAGAGTAATTATCTCTAAGGGTGGCTACATTCAATTTTTTGAGATTGACACGCACTCTCAATTTTCCATTTTTCTTGGGTACCACCACAATTAGAGACACCCAATCTGTGTGTCCAATTTCATATATGAATTTGGCTTCCTTGAGATTCTCTATCTCTTCTTGGATATTTTTGGAAAATGTTTCATTATAAGTATATAGCCTTTGTCTACTTGGTTTTTCATCATCTCTCATAGGTATGGTATGTTGACAAATATCTGGATCAACGCCCTTGAGATCTTTATAAGACCAAGCAAAGATATCTATGTATTCTTTCAGTAAGCTAAGAAAAATCTCTTCTTCTTCTTCAGTCAAGTCATTTGCAATGTAGGCAGGTCTGGGCTCTTCTCCTGGTTTGGCTAGATCTATTTTCTTTGCATTTTCAGGTCCTTCATATGACACCCTGTTTTCTTAGTTCCCTTACAGATTGTTCAACCATGATCTTTTGGTCTTGGAGGGTATATTTATTGTAATGGGATAGAACACTCATTACATCTTTACTTTCTTCCTTAGTTGTTTCCATTTCAGGGGTATACGCCTCCTTTAGAGTTTTCTTCAACTCGATATTTTTTCTTTCGTTCAACTCGTGTCATGCATGATTCATCATCGTAGTGCTTAGGTTTTGATTGAGTTTCCTTTCTCATTTTTCTTGATGTTTTTGATGTTCCTTGTTTGTTGTTGAAGGATATCTACCAGTGATTTACATAGTCATGTGCATCTATCTGCATCAAAAACTGTGTTATGCTAGAAACTAATGGCATAGGTCTAGATTTTAAGTTTTTTGTTTCTCTTTTCCTTCTATACCATTTTTGTCTCCTTGGTTTTTAGTTTGGAAAGTCAAAAAACTTTTCCTCTCCTCCTCTTAGGTGTAGTCTGTCTCTCACATGTTCTTTTTCTGACCCAGAATCATCAGATGTAGCTGAATGTTCTTCAAACTCATCAGTAGCATCATAATAGAGGTCTAAAAAGACTTGTTGAGCTTCCAATAATAAGTCCTTGGGTTCCTAGACTTCATATTCAATGTGAATGGTTGAGATCATTTGTATGGGAACTATGTCATAACCATCCTATTTGCAAAATTGAGTAGGTATAAACGTATTCACACACACATCCATTGTTGCCAAAATTTGAGTCCACTCAAATGGCTCAAACAAATGCTCTAGAAAGAGTTCAGTTATATATGCTTCATTTGTGAAATCCCTTTCTAAGATACATTCTTATTCTTCTCGTTTTAAACTCCTGTTTGTTGAGGCTCCACACATCCAAATAGGTGTGTCTTTGTTTAACCAAGACAAAATCTTTGATTCAGTTGAGAAATTGAGTCAAATTCTTGAATGGTGCACACACACACACACACACACACACACACACACACACTTGCACACACACAGTACCTCTATTTTCAGAGTCAACAGAGCCAGACATAGCAACAATGTAGAGATTTAAAAAAAAAAAGAATCTTATGCTTACACACTAATGTATGTGCAAGCAACCATTCCCACGGTACCCCCCGATTCCGTGCCTCTCTCACACCCCATCTCACACACAAATCCCAAGAAAGAGTGAGAGAGTACGAGTGAAAGGGAGTGAGCGTGTGAGTTGAGAGAGCGTGAGAGAGAGAGAGAGATCTTAAGCGACCTTGATTTTGGTGAGTAAGCCCGAGCATCACCCGACATTGGCCCAATTTTCCTTGGCATTCTCCTTGGCATCGGAGACTCCCGTTTGGCGGAAAAAGGTACCCTCGACATCAGTTTTTCGCACTGATTTGGTATTTTTCTCGGAATTCCTCCTCTATGGATTCAAGCACTGGCTATTGGCATCAATTTACAACATTAATTTAACGGCTCGACTTTAGCATTCTTCTCTGAATTTTGCATTGGCTCATCATCGATTTTGAGCACGAATAGCTCGGCGCATCATTTACGGCACTGATCAGGCAGCTATTTGGCTAGCATGCTTCCGTTTGGCGGCCAAAGACGGCATCCACAAATTTTCAACCTCAACACACTAGGAGACCATAAAGCGAGAGCGGCATCGGATCTTCTCTAGCCCCATCTGAAGCGGCCTGCCGGCTCTGACGTAGTCTCCACGGCGTTCCGACTTTAACAATTCTCCAATTTTTGGCTTCAACGGCACATACCGACAGATACAGCTCTGACGGACCATTTTAGAGCAGGTTTTTGCTTCGAGCGCACTTGACTCTTGGCAGATGTTTTCGATTGACGTGTTTAACGACCAATGAGGTATTGTTTGCCAAGTTTCCAGCGGTTTTGCTCACAGTTTACACAGTCTTTACAGTACAGCTTATGCGACACATTTAGTGCTCATGTACAATTGTAAGGAGCATTATAAAGAGCTTGTTTGCACAATTTGGTGCAGTTTCATGCTATGTATACATTATGTGGATACACTTTGGTCTTGGTATAGCTCTTAGGTGATAGGGTCATAGGTTTACAAGTGCTTTTAGATAGGTATACGTCCATAGAGCCACTCGGTCAGGAGTGAGCTGTTTTGCCAAGGTTTTGGTAGTGCTATGTATGCCATATGTGGATTTTGCTACCGAGACATTGAGTGTCTATTTTCATGCATATTTGGTGAGTTTTTTGAGTTTTTTCTCAATTTTCAGGGGAAACTCTGCCAATTTTTTTCCAAATTCTCGCCATGCTTTATGCGTATTCGCAGTTTACTCTCTGAGGGTCTGGTGGTCGAGTTGACTCCCACTCTGGCAGCTATCTACAATTTTTTGTCTTGCAATTTGCATTGAGTTTTGAATCATTTTGCAAAGGATATTCTTTTTTTTTTTTTACTGTCTTCTCGCATAAAAGTTTGTAGTGTTATCCCATCTTGTACAGTGGTCGATATATTCCCACTTTGACAGTGATCAAGTATTTACTCTCACTTTGACAGATTTCTCAGCTTGGACATAGTTTAGTGTTCTTGTACCCACTCTCGCAGGAGTGTGGATTAGCGTATTCTTGTGTGGCTACAGATAGAAAGTCATAAGTTTCATAGGTTTATTGCAGACAATTTCTCTTTTGTGATGCGTTTTGAGCTAATTTTCTCTCTACTTGTGTAGATGGTTATGCGATTTACTCTCGGTTAAGCTGTTTGTCCCAGTTTATGCTTGCAGATAGCAAATTGTGGAGTTGTTTTTATGCATATGTGAGCATCGATTTTGGTTGAGATTGGTCATGATTTCATGATCGTGTAGTGGTCAAGTGATCTACCACTTTTGTTTCCATTTTCGCGTTCACTTATGGCACCAGATATGTGTGATAGTGAGAGACGACGGTCTTGTTCTTGACGATACGTATGATGTTGGCATTATGGTCACACAGGGCACGTTAGGCACCATTGTTTTAGGCGTATGAGACATCAGCGGAGATCTATGCATAGTGCACATGAGGTTTTGACAATGCTAGAGCAGTGGATTCATATGCCAGTGACAGTGATGTCAAAGTTGCCTTTAGTGTTCCTCCTGATACATGTCTTTGAGCAATGACACTTCTCCACGTTGGTTGCTAGATGAGGATGCAGTTTTCAAGGTCACACCACATTGTGACTGTTTTAGCACCTTCTCTAGTGGGAGTTTTGGTTGTCTACACTTGGCTGATGGTTTGGTATTTGACATAGAGGGTACATGAGACGTTTGTTTGTCTTTTTTCCCAATGGTGCATCATACACACTATGGAATGTGCACTATGTTCCTCAATTGAGACAGAACTTTATCTCAGTGAGACACTTAGCAGACTTTGGTTGTCAAATACTTCTTAGAGAGCAGTCTTTCCAGATGCATTGTGGTTCATTAGTGATTGCCAGAGGATCTCGTAGTGGCATGGTATATCCTATGCATGTGTCTGAGGTTCGAGATGGTGTAGTTTCAATTTTGTTGCTAGCATGATTTGAGAGAGAGACGAGACATGTTTCCTTCGCAAGTGAGCTCCACCATGCTCACAAGACAAAGCATTTAGCTGTGTAGGACATGTCAGTAGACTCTGTAGAGAGAGAGGTAGAGCAACAATGCTCTAGTGAGACACAACAAGTGTTGTTAGAGTTTGTGTAGGTAGAGGTAAAGAAACAGAGATGGAAAATAGGGAGTTCTTTGATATGCTCATGTTAGAGGCTGATGAGTTGGTACCAAGATGCACAGTTTGGCCATCCTAGTGTCGGCAGTGACACATACATACGTGATGAGTAGTCTTGATGATGCAATACATGCAGATAGCACAGGAGAGTCTAGTACAAACATGGTTGTGCAAATTTTGTCAGTATTCGAGTGTCTCATGTATGACCTACTTGTGTCGAGGCTTGACCTAGCAGTTATAGTGGGAGAATTTGCAGTAGAGATAGTCCGTCGTACGGTGCTCCACATAGTATCATGACCTCTTACTATGCTAGTTGAGTGGTGGTGTTTGCAACAATGGCTCAAGGAACTAGCATCACATGAATCTTTTACGGTGGCAGAAAGCTCTTCTCAAGCAATGTGGCTCCCACTACACCAAGAACCATTATGCTAACATGGGAGATCCCTAGTAGGACAATACAACAGCTTTCCATCAGCAACACGCCCTTTCTAACATGAGGATGTGCCTTCCTCAGCACTCATATGTACAACAAATCTTATGAAGCTCACTTCTGATAATTCAAAAGAAGAAGTTTCCTTTTGTTACTCTTTATGTCATTTCCTTTCAAATGTTGATTTTGATGACAATTCCTCAATGCAGCATACTTCTCTCTCTTGTCTCCCAACAATGGCTACTACTATGTCTTCTCAACAAGAAACTGTTGCTAGTCAATTAAAAAATTTGTTAATGAAATTTCAAGATGTTTTTCCCAATGATTTACCACGAAGATTAATGTCGACATGATCTGTGCAACATGGCATAGACGTGTGTTAACCCTCACGGCATACGGACACCCATCACCTACGATGGACGCGTATTATGTATTTGGTAGAGTCAGGTACCGGGCTTGTCGGACCAATAGGGAAAGGTAGAGTGATCGCCGATGAGAGGCGCACTTTAACTTGGACATTCAAGGGATTAGTTGGTTAAGCATGGGCGCCCAAGTGTGAATGGGGTGAGCTCCTATAAAAGCCAACTAAACCTAATTTTTACTCATTCTCTCATTTGTGCAATTGAAGAGTGCTCTTGCTCCATCTCCATCTTCTTCTTCTTCACCTCCTTGTGTGTGTGTGTGTGAGAGAGAGAGAGAGGGAGAGTGTGTGTGCGATCGAGCATTACGAAGGCACGACGGCGGCGAAGCGGTTGAGCGCGGCACGTCTGCAGCTTCTTCTTCATCGCGGCGAGGAATCCACCACGAAGGCGAGCGTAGAGCGGTGAGTGACACACCCTTTGTTTTCTTGAGCTTGCTAGTTTAGGCTTGTTGTGTGCTTGGAGCCGTTTGTGGCTCGCATACGGTGTATTGGCAAGTCCCTTGCTTCGACAGTGCGGCAAGGAGCGCACATTTTTGGCGCCGTTGCCGGGGATATGCCCTACACTAAGCTCGGTTAGCACTTTACGCTTCCTTGTGGTGCAATTTCTATCATAGGAAAGGCAGGGAAGGAGTGTGTGGAAGATTTCTGTTTTTGCGTTTTCTGCAATTGCTGTCAAGTTTCAATTTCTGCTATTGTCTGCGTTTTTTCAATTTCTGCAATTTCTGCATTTTCAAGTTCGGCGTTTTCAATTTCTGCAATTTTCTGCATTTCTGTCAATTTGTTGTAATTTCTGCGTTTTTTCTGCATTTTCTGTCAATTTCTGCAATTTCTGCGTTTTTTTCAATTTCTGCGTTTTTCTGCATCAAAAAGAAAAAATTTTTAAAAAAAAATTTTTTGAAAAAAAAAAGTTTTTTGAGGAAAAAAAAAATTTTTTTGGAAAAAAAAAATAATTTTTAAAAGGAAAAAATTCGGAAATTAAAAACGCGAGCGAGCGGGCGGCGAAATTTTTTCGAAAATAAAAAACGTGTCTCTTAAAACGGACGGGTTGGTTTGTATAAAAGGTAGATCGGGATCGGGATCATTTTCCCAAGCCCAAGCCCAAGCCCAAGCCCAAGCCCAGGCCCAGGCCTCAGTCCTACGATATATACTAGACTCACTCTTATATATATACCCTACTCCCTCAAGAGAGAATGAGAGCATGTGGGACAAGTCCTCCACTCTCCTCCTTTCTCTTCCCACTTGCACCCTTAGACTTTCTAGTTTGGGCCTAGTTCCCTACTGGAAATTGACAGTTTTAGGGATTTCGAGGGCATAGAGTGACCAAACGGAGGGCTGTAAAGCACGGCACGACCCTCTGACTGATACGCTCGTTTTGAGCTATCACACGGCCCATTCCACGACACGCTCTAAAAAATCTAGCAAAAAAAACAAACAAAAAACACGCTAAAAACTAGTCACAAGGCCTCCTAGAGCAGCTTTTTGACACCTTAGGGTATCAAAAGCACATGCACTTACGCTCTGGGCGGGTGCTAGAACACGAGCATATTGAGGGTGCCTCTGTTCATACGGACACCCATTACCCATCCACGATAAGCTCTAGACCCTCAGCGGGGACACAAGGTAGCACCACCCAAGACCCTAAAATAGCCGCTAGTGATTCCTCCTCCGACTCAGAAATCATGGAAGCATACCCTACCCAAAACACTGAGAGAGAAGGCCATGCACCTCCCGAAGCTCCACAGCCTAGTACTAGTATGTTTAGCCGTTTCATGGAAACATTAGGTAGAGCTACTCGCTCGGAACCTGATGCAAATGAAGCACACGAAGGGGGTGGGGAAGTGGAATCTCCTTTCACATCGCACGTGGACCCCACACCCCCAAAGAGTGTCCATGTGGATATCCTACCAACTTCTTACCAAGAAGGCCCTGTTGAGCTGCCTCCTTCAGAAGTTCCCTCTAGAGTACCGTTGGTGGCAAGTAAAACCACGGGGAGCAACATTGCTTCTACCTCACAAGAAACCGTTAACACGTCGACTCTAGAAGGATTGTTCATTAATGATCATTGGACATACGACCTCCACACTGAGGTGTTGACGGATCTACACTCTGGCCACGCCTACCATGTAGGATGGATAGAGATTGTACAATCCACCTCTAGTGCCACGAGCATCGAAGATCAACAGAAAATGATCTGTAATGTTATCCATGGCATTATTCAATCAGAAAGGCAAAACCGAGGGGTAAATATACTCTCTAATGGCCCCATGAGATTTCTGGATACGAGCAAGGCTCAACAGCCTACTCTATCACAAATGGAGACTCCTCTAATGAGCCCCATGGACCCATCTTACGTCATTTCACCTGGGGTCTCTATGCAATCTGAGCCTCCGAGCGAAAACTTTAGCTTCCCTAACTTGGCTCAACCCTCTATCAAGGAAAACACAGTGCTCACTCCAGGGATAAGCCTGACAGAGAATGTACCGATGACATCTACGGTTAGCGCAGTGCCACTACCTAGTGTCGTAGTACCTAATATGGGGCCTCGACCATATGTGCCTCTATCCCCTTATGCACACATGGCCCCCACACCTCCAATTGTACCACTTGCTTATGCTCCTCGAGTGCCGCTCCCTAGCCCTTATCCGAGTGGACCTATGCCCGGTTATGTTCCATATCCTGCATCATCCACACATATGCCAAGACCGGTACCCGTTCCTCTCCCACATATGATTCCAAGAGTACCTCCACCGGCCCTGCCTCCTCACATAGGTGACTTGGCAGCGTTTGCTCAAACCATAGGTCGATCTATCGCGGAAAATATGCGTCATGCATCTGATAGAGAGCCTAGAAGTAAGGCAGTACAAATTGCCAAACTCACGCAAAAATTCAATGGGGACGAAGATGCTAGGAAACACATTGAAGTGTTTGAACAAGTATGTGATTCCTTAGGGGAACGCAACGAACTACATAAGTGCAATGCCTTAAGCTTGACATTAAGTGGGAAGGCTGGAGATTGGTATAGGACCCTAAGGGTGGACGAGAAAACAATCTACCCTACCCTTCGAAGGTTGTTTCTAAAGGAGTACATACGAGAAGGTGTGCTTTGGGGTGTAGCATCTCAGCTACAGAAGGCCGAACGTAAGGAAGGAGAGTCAGTAAGGGACTTCATTAGTCGTCTAAAGCACTTAAACTCTCGTTGCCCTGTAAATGAGCGCTTCAACAATAACCAACTGCTTGATCGATTCATTCGAGGGTTGAGGAATGAAGGAATCTATAATGGACTAGTGATTAGAGGTATCACAACCTGGGAAGATGTCACTGCCAATGCAATCCAATTAGAGGACAACTTGATGATAGCAGGCATGAGGGTGTCTACTGACACGAGATCCACTAGCTCACAAGCCATTGAGTATGAACCCATGACTGCAAAGCCCATTGCCAATGAGCCAAAGGTATTTGAGACATTCTTGACAGACCTCACCAAGGCAATCCAAGAGTCTCTTAAGGATAATCGACCCCCTCAAAATAGTCACATGTATCCAAGAAGGGAGCAACAATGGTGTTCCATTTGCTTAGGTCCACATAGCACTAGTGAGTGCCCTACGTTTAGAGTAAAATTTAATGGAACTTGCAACGCATGTGGTAGGTATGGTCACCAAGCTAAGGATTGTTTAATGATCAAACGTATGATGGCAAATAGACCACCTGTAGCCTGGACGGATGCGCCTCGAGCTCCTGTATTGATGCCTACTCCACCGTTGAGCAACTACCGCAACACATGGTCCCTAGATCTCAAAATGTTGTACAAGCTACACCGCTACCACCTCCTGTGCTAGGACCGCAGCCCCCGCATCCAAGAGTCGCCCCTATGAACCAAGTGGGTTGCGAGCCATCAAATGCTTATGCAGATGGTTGTGAGGAGGAAATAGACACTAGTATTGCCTACGGACTTGATACATTGGAAGAGTGTCCTATATACTACATGGAAGATTGTTGGGGACAAGTCAAGCCGGTTTATCAAGCTGCTGCTCTCGCATCCAGAGGTCAAAATATCAACACCCAGGCTAGGAGGCCACCTCTTCAATGCTACGAGTGTGGTGGACCACATCGAGTAGCGGAGTGCCCTATTAGGCTGCAAAAGAATGCTGCACAGATGCAAATGAATCAAGGGAGCACGTCTGCAATGCCAATACTCACATGTAATCGTTGTGGCATAGATCACTTGATTGCCCAATGCCCCTATAACCCAAATGCGCCTAAAATCACACCCCTGAATTTGGTCGAAATTGCTAGTGTGACATCGCCAATACCACCCGTCGCACCCGCTTATGCGATTACACGGTCCATGCTTCAAGGGCCAGGACATATCCTCGAAGAGAGAGATACCGCGTCAGTTATCCAAGCAAAGAAAAAGAAGACACGAAGGAAGAAGTCGCAGAATACGGAAAATTCAAAGCCAAGTTCCAAAACAAACATAGGAACAGGAGATGACCCCGTGTATATGAATGACCTCGAGGATGATTCAGATTCAGTCGAGACAATGGAGACTAGAACCAATACCACAAAGGGAAAGACCGACAAAGAAAACCGTAACATGGAACCAAATGAAAACCGAATGAGAGAAAACCATAAAGAGCCTCTGAAAACACCACAAGTGTTTCCAAATTCAATCCAAGACCCCCAAGATAAACCGCAGGGGCAAAAAGGGAAAATTCGTAAAAAGAAGATTGGGACGTATCCAAACCCAGTAGACGAGATTGAGCAGGTGAAACATCTAAGAGGTTTAGTGGAGGAGACTCAAAGGAAACTAGAACCAGAACCCATGCATGTCAAAATTCATGACACAGTGTTTCCCACGCAAGTTCATCCACCCCACATGAACCATAGATCGTTAGCCATATCTAGTATCATCCAAGAAGGGAGTGAGGACAGGACATCAGAAAGTGAGCATACACCCTTCTTGTTGGAAAGGATGTTTAACGAAGGAATACCTGATCCCATTGAGGAATATGAGATTCCATCCTCACCAGTTCCTAGTCAAGGACCTACACCCTGTAAAACTCCAATGAATGTTGCCAAACTAGTGGACTTCATGTCTTCTGAGGTCCGAACCACGATCATAGCAAAGCTGTATGGAGATCCTGAGTTATTCCTTGCACTTCGAGCATTCCTTAACGGAGAGCTACGAACGGGATTACCGCAGTTTGCGCAACCAAATAGGCCTGACTCGATTATGATTGATGAGGAAAATCATGTGCAATCACTTGACTTAGATGGACACGAGTCTGTGATCGAGGTACCCATTAACGAATTAGGGCAGTATTTTGAAGGCGACGAGTCTAATGCGACCCTACCCATCACTACCAAGGGATTAACTATAAAGGGAATTCTTGATGGTGGTGCGGGAGTTAGCATCGTTACAAAAGATTGTTGGGAATCCATGGGAAAACCCCGCCTCAGTGTTACTAACATTGTGGTAAAGATGGCAAATGGTACCATAGCCAAACCTATGGGGATGCTCAAGGATCTTAAGATCAAAGTTCTAGGACACAAGGTACGACATACGTTCATTGTAATGGATTTCTCTAAACACCTTATGTCATATGAAATGATTTTAGGACGACCATTCATGAGGGAAGCACAAATGGTTCACGATTGGTCTAAAAATCATGTCTATTTGCAATTCCAAGACTCTGTCCTTAGAGTGGATTTGGTGACTGGTAAAGTACACCCCTTAGGGAGTAAAACCATTATTGATCATCGCTCTGACACCACAGTTCACTCGGCCCCACTACAATATTGTTACACTTGTAAGAAGGATACAGACATTGGCCAAGATTCTCCTTACATGGATGTGTTACCGGGTATGACGGAATCAGACAATGTGGATTGGGTCCACCTAGCATCAACCATAGACACTTGGGGAAATAGGGGGACGACCTGGGTAACACCTGAGGGGAATGAAATGCCTATACCCTTAAATATGCTACAAGTAATGCATATCGCTTTCGACAAGACTCATCCTAATGTAACGAAGAAAACATACAAGTGGGTCCCTAAAGCTTCCTTAGCGACCATAGCTAGTGCTAAAAAACAGAAGCCTTGTAAGAAACGTACCAATCACTCCAAGAAATGTAAAGAAACGCTGCGTTGGATTCCTAAACGACTATTGGAAGCCCAAGGATACTATGAAGGAAATGATCAAATCTGGGTGCCCAAACGTAAAGTGTACTCTTACCTGTCACCTGGCCCATGTAAACCCAATCCTGTGGCTCCAAAACAAATTGAAAATCGCGGAAAGGAAAAAATCATGGAATGTTACACACCCGTTCTAGAGCTAGTTTGGGTACCAAAGAAAGAACGATTTGTTCCACCTAGCTCAGGAACAGGGAAATCAAATGAAGCTTCTTGCTCTTCATGTAGTTCCTATATGCAAATAGAAGCTTCGACACAACCTCCACCTACCACTGTACATATCCATCCAAGCACGAAAGAGTTTGCACCTTCCGGGGTAAGTTCACCACCTACAACAACGTTGCAAATAAAATCCTGGGAGAGTACCTTACCACCCTTACAACTTGACGAGGCACCTAGGGTAATAGAAAACTACTGGCAAAAATTCTCACCTATTACCAACTGGAACAATTGGTTTCAAAGGGTGACAAGCTCATTTCAAACGGTATGATCTACCCAAGGAAGGGGGGAGTGTTTGCTGACAGTCATCATTCATTTGTTTCCCTCTCAACCTTTTTCCCTGACCTCTCAATCTCCGATCTTAGGGAATGTATATATATAGCCTTATACTCACAAAAAAACAAAAATAGTAAAGAGCAAGAGCGCCTAGCAATGAGAGAGCACCCTATCAGATCTTACATATAAGTCCAAATTCACCGTGTCAAGTCAAGCAACACACAAAAACAACTCTTATGTTTTAAAGGCCTAACCAAATCTATCTGTCTTGTCAGAAATGGCTACTTCACCAGAGGCATGCACTTCTATTTTTGATGAAAGGTACCCCTTGTCTTTTCAACAAGTGTTCTACGTATGCTACCCTATACTTTCTTGCGAATGGGATTTGATAGAGAGCCTTGCATGTGAGAGAAATTTTGAGGAGTTAGAATGGCTGATACGTCTATGGCTAACTAGTGATCCCTACCCAGTGGCGAATGTGTCTCCAATGGCACATGCTTATTCTTTTGCACAAGATGAGTATCCACGCATCACGAGGTTCTTGATTAGCATGCTTGCACAAGAGGATGATGAAGAGGAACTAATAGAGACCGAGGAAGACTATGGCCTCACGGACAACGATTTTATTTATCTAGATGATGAGGATAGAGGCCTAGCCTTAGGGTGGCCACCCGGTTTATATAATATCCTCTTTCCTTGATTCTAAAAGGGGTGACAGATAGGTAGGTTAGGGGTCTAGATTGTGTTTTGAGTTTGTTTTTTAGGAGTTTTAATTTTTCCCACTGATGTGCCTCCTGGAGGTATTCCTTTTGTTTCCTAGTGTGTACAGGAGCGTGTTGCTATTGATAGGATTTGGATCTTCATGGAACCTTCAAATCAAGCGCGACCATCGACACAAACAGGTGTTTCTTGTCCATTAGCATTGCCCTTATCTTTTTTGCATCCATGTTTGTCTGCTTTGATTGTGATTGGTAGCATAATATTCAGCGCATTGGTTAGTATCAAACATTTAATTCAATGTAATGTTTTGTCATAATCACTTGTTTAGAGGTAAAAATCAAGCAGTCCGACTAAGCTAGTTTGACCAAGCTAGGTACTAGAAATCTTCTCTTAATACCATGGGGAATGCCTTCCTAATAAGCAATGGTTACTTAGGTTCTTAATCCGATTTAGGCAGCATTGTATGAAATGTACTAGGGCTTTCTAGTGGGCTTAACCCTAGTGACCTTTAGCTTAAATATTATAAAGGGAGTTTACTAATGTGATGAGCCTGGGGAATGTAACAGTGTTATATGACCCCCCAAAGTTACAAAATTAAAATGATGAAAATGAACAAACAAAAAATCAAAGTGCCACAATGTAAAATTTTAAGCTGGAAAAGAAATCTCGGCTTGATTTGGTACTTCACTCACATGTATCGCCTATGGTACTAGAGCCCTAGAGATTCCCAGCGTGGGCGCTTTTCCTTGAAAAGCAAAAAACCCAAGGCATACAAAATAAGCACACACATCATAATTGAATCAATGTGAAAAGACCTTGGGGGGTCAAAGAAAGTAATCAGTCAGGCGATGATTTCATGAGAAATTCCTTTTATGGTAGCTTAACTACAAGGTTTTCTAGATATAGCCTCTAGTCAGCCCTCGAACATGAATACTTGGCTCTCGCGATTAAACAACTTAATTGACCACAGAAAGTTAAGAAGCTTACCCATGGTATTAATATTCGATCTCTAGTGCTTTTCGACCGTCAAATTAGTGACCCCAGACTTGTTTAATTTTCTACCTTTACATCTGTTTATGCATTTGATTACATTGCAATTTAATGTTCATTGCTAACAAATTGTTTGAAATTCTTTGACCAATCAATTTTTCTACCTAAAACTGCATATGCTTTTTAAGAGAATGCAATTACTGTGCCAATGTTGTTTGATTTTGCAGTGACTGAAGAAGGCTAAGGACATTCATCTCAAATGCTCTTCCACCTCGACGACCCAGCTTCAACTCAATAGCTTCCGAGGACGGAATCTACATCAGGAAGGGGGGCATGTTAACCCTCACGGCATACGGACACCCATCACCTACGATGGACGCGTATTATGTATTTGGTAGAGTCAGGTACCGGGCTTGTCGGACCAATAGGGAAAGGTAGAGTGATCGCCGATGAGAGGCGCACTTTAACTTGGACATTCAAGGGATTAGTTGGTTAAGCATGGGCGCCCAAGTGTGAATGGGGTGAGCTCCTATAAAAGCCAACTAAACCTAATTTTTACTCATTCTCTCATTTGTGCAATTGAAGAGTGCTCTTGCTCCATCTCCATCTTCTTCTTCTTCACCTCCTTGTGTGTGTGTGTGTGTGAGAGAGAGAGAGAGGGAGAGTGTGTGTGCGATCGAGCATTACGAAGGCACGACGGCGGCGAAGCGGTTGAGCGCGGCACGTCTGCAGCTTCTTCTTCATCGCGGCGAGGAATCCACCACGAAGGCGAGCGTAGAGCGGTGAGTGACACACCCTTTGTTTTCTTGAGCTTGCTAGTTTAGGCTTGTTGTGTGCTTGGAGCCGTTTGTGGCTCGCATACGGTGTATTGGCAAGTCCCTTGCTTCGACAGTGCGGCAAGGAGCGCACAACGTGGTTGCGGGCAATAAACCGAGTAGCAAACCACCCTACATAATGAGCCATTCTTAGGCTGCTGAGGTGGAACATCAGCTTGCTTACTATCTCAGTAGAGGTTTTATTCAACCTAGTTACTCATTATGGGCTTCTCCTATCCTATTGGTGAAGAAAAAGGCTAGTAGCCATTTTAAGGCCCGAAGGACCCTTGTTTGGTCATTTTGTGTGCCCTTGTGGCCTCTGTTGTTGAAGGTCCCTGCTGGGACATTCAAATGGCAAACAGGGTTTAATACATAGCCATGAGATAGAGGTGTAGTGTTTGATGTACTCAAATCAAGGCCCCCCCTCCCCAACATTTTGCTTTGTGTTCAAAGGTGGGTCAAAGGTCTCACAAATCCCGTGCACTTAACATTAAGAGCTAGAAATCAACCAAACAAGGAGCGAGTTTTTACTTCCTTGTGTCCGCCCCCTATTCTTGCGAATATTTTGGTAGATAAAATTCTTTGGTATTTGAAACCACATGTGATATCTATTGTTATAGTATCCAACCAAAGGTTTCTTAATTATAAATTTACATAGGCACGAGTGGTTTATATCTTCTGTGTTAACAATGTATGCATCTATAATTTATGTTTACACTTTTTCTATCCAAATGAGCTACATAGTAGAAGTCAAATCCACTATCTAACAGTTAAGTTCACAAGGTTATAGCTAGCTATCATCTATAGTAATACCAAAGAAATAGCTACCAATAGCCAATGAATAGGGATGTTTAAGAAGATTTGATACCAAACACTTGTCAACACTACTCAAAAAAGGTGGAAACTCAAAGGCTTTACAATATATGGATGTTGAAACATGAATCAATAATAAGTTAATTGTTTACCTTTCAATCACCGATGTACATCGACACCTTCATCTCAAGTTGTCCTTTCTATAAGTCAAGCTTGGTATATGCATACTAGTATGGAAACAATAGCATGTTGGAAAACAAGAATTTGGCTTTCTCAACTTGTGAAACATTGCAATGAAGTAGGATATATCCAACATCCCCAAATGAGGACAACTTGACAAAGGTTATGAAACACTTCAATAAGAATAACCATTAATGTGATTAAACTGAAATCAAAATATTGATTGAATCTCTTCATGGTGGAGTGATTAAGACTTGAGACTTGAAACATCATAGAGGAAAATCAACAATGTTTCTCAAATCTATATGAAACTCTAGTAATCTGAAATAAATTCTCTCACTCAATATAACACCATTTACCAAAAAACAATATTTACATCGCACCAAATTAAAATGAGTATAAATAAAAAATCATTTATTAAGGAATCCAACCTCATGAAAAGAATTACAAAGGGAGACAATGTTTTTGTTGTGAGGATTCTCTTACAAGTGTTTGCCTTCCTCATCTAGAGATTCATATACACTTGATTATTTGTGTGTCTATGAGACTAGGGAGGATGGTAGTACTTTATGAAGGGATTTTCTAAGAGCTCCTAGAGATTACCTATTGGTTCAAGACTCTACACAAATCCTTCTATTCTTATCAAAATCTTTCAACGCGGTAGTGAAAGGTTCCTCGGGAACCAAGAATACAATGTTTTCCATCTCTGCACATGTTTGCTTGTCCTTGTCCTCTCAAAAAAAGTTGAATCTGTAAGTAAACACGAGATTTTGTGAGCACAAAGTTATTACGTACATAATGATGCCATTTTAATAGTCTATTGACAACTATACAAAGAAGAAATTAGAAGGAGAATCTTTGATAACTCTCCATAGATAACATAACCTACTTGCATTGCGTGACTCAATGACATGCTACACAATCGTGGATGGCACACCAAAACCATCAACATAATAGCACACCCCAATGTTATGCGGTGTGAAGCCCTATACACTGAAGTCCATAAAGAGGTTCGTTGTCTCCAACATGATAAACTTAGAGATGGAGATGATGTTAAGCTTTGAATGTAAGCTACAAGGGTAGTTTTCTTACCATTCCATCTTTATGTTGGAGGTGAACCCTTGCAATGCCCAATCACCATTCATACCTCTTGTTGTTGTGGTATGCAAGTCATGTGAGCTCATACTTTTTCCACCTTTGGGAGTAGAGGTTTCCATGTAGTGTGAGTGCATGAAAGTAGAAGAAGGACAATCTTGTTTCATGTTGTAATGGAGGTGAGAGAAGCTAGCTTGGTGTGAAAATATGTGGTGGGCAAGGGAAAGAGATGGGGGAGGAGCTTGCTCGGTGCTACAATGGAGGTGGGAGAAAGCTAGTAGAGATAATGTTTATAGGTGTTGCATGTGGTTGTTGTAGCAATGCAGAGCCTGGAAAAGGGTTGTAAGAGAGAAAAACACTTTTTAGCTGTAGAATAGGCTTAGAAAGACTTTGGTGTGTGGAAAATGATGTTTTGAACTTTAAAAAAAGAAACTTTTTTTTTGTTTTTCTAGTGCATGTTTTTCATTGCAAGAGGTCAAAAATGTTTTTTAGACCATAAAATTGGTTTGGAGGCCTTTTAAACAGGAAACTTTGAAGTTTTAGTATATTTTTAAATACGGACCAAAAAGGTGTGAGAAAGAGGTCAAAATGGTCCCCCCCCCCCCCCCCCCCCCCCCCCATCCCTTCCCCTAGCCACCTCCCTTACCTTCTCACTAAGAAAAGAGGCCATTAAGAGGTATAAGGCTACCTTGTCCCCCTACTTTTTTGAGGGTGTAGAGTGTGTCCACCACCTCTTCCTATTGGCTGGCCTCTATTAAAATATAATCCCAAAAAGGGCCTCTAGAGGGTTCATATTTTTTCTAATGCCACAACGTACTCCGGATGCAGTGAGGGCACTGCACATAAGTTTGACATTAGAAGGCAAGGCCTATAAATGGTGGATCTCTCTCGAGGATAAGAACATCATACCACAGACTTGGTAAGCATTTAAGGCTATATTTAGAAAGAAATTTGTCATAATAAATAATATCTAATCTCCAAAATGGTTTTCTCATGTTACACTGATCGTTTAATATAGGGAAGTACAAGGGGAGCTAGAATATTGGTTAGGCTGGCAAACCGGTCACAGTAGGGATCCAAAGGAGGGAAAATAGGGATCCAAAGGGGTGGGCCATCTCCAAAATACCAATGTGCAACAATGGGCTTCAAAGACCCTAAGGTTTAGCCCATTAAGACTTCCAAAAAGCTTAGGTTCCAAAATTAAATGAAATGTTCAATGGTCAAACTCTAGGTAAATTTGGATGCTTGTGGGGAGACTCAAAAGTCTTCCCACATCCCTATCAAGGAGGGGGCGATCCATATTTGTAGTGGATGAGAAAGAGACACACACACTCACACACACTCTTCCAAGCTTCCTTTACACAAAGGGCATACTGGACACATGTCAGCTTCCTATGCCAGCTGCCCCCAAGGTGCATTCAAATCCTATTGGATGGCCATAGAGGTGGATCAATGAGAATTAGTCTAGAGTACATTTAGTTTAATTCATTTAAAAACACTTGATAAAAGAACCAATAGAAATTAAGCTCTCTAGAAGACTATTGGATAGTCTCCCAAGGGGTCCAATGAGCATTCAGTAGCCCAATGGCTTGCTTGAATCCTATTGGCCAGAAGACTAAGAGGTCCAATGAGAGTTTAATATTTAAATACCTAAAGCTCACACAAAAGAGGAAAGGTGGACACATGTCACAAGGATATCACTTATGCTTCTTAATTGCCATTGGCTAAGCTTTGCAGGGGCTAGATGGATGTCAGCATGAGCAAATAGCAAGAGGGGTGGAACAAGAGAGAGAGGGGGCTGATTTTTGCAAGGCATTGTCTCACACACTCTCACACAAGCTCATGTGTGAAGTAAAGAAGACTATCTCCTTCTCAAGCTTTAATGGAAATCTCATCATCTACTCTAAGCTTGTGAGAAGGGAGGCCTACACCAACAACTCTTGGCTTTGTGATGCAAATCCAACCAAGAGCCACCAAGCTCCAATGCATGCTTATCTCCTCTACCATGCTAATTACTAAGCTATGCTAAGCTATTAAGAGTGGTTATGTGAGGAGACATACTTCTTTCTCATAAGAATACTCCTTCTTCCTCTTGTCCTACTCTCATACCCCGCTAGCTCTCACCATCTTCAAAGGTGTGTGAGGTCCTGGGTCTGGGACCGTGAGGGAATTGATGTTGTGTTTTCAAGTTTAAGCTTGGTGTTTGAAGCTTCCAGCTTCATTGCACCAACAAGTTATTGAAGGAACACAAAGTATTGTATTGTAAAATGTCTCCGTTGATGGGGGAAACCTATAATACAAAGCCTTTTGTAGGGGGGGTTGGCTCCATGTAAATCCGGTCCTCAACTGTTGTCAATAGCTTAATTTCTCTCTCTTTTTGAAGTATTGTTCATGCCTATCTAACTAGGTGTTATGTGTTTGTTGCTCTCTCCATCCAAGCACTTTTGTTATGCTCAATAGGAGTATATTCTTAATGAAATGCTCACTATGTCTATGTTATTTTCCACTACACACAAGTTACTAGACCATTAAATGTTACATTGGTATCAGAGCACAAGGTTTCTCTTTTCTTGATCAAGAAGAGAGGTCCTCAAGATAAGTATAAATGGTTGGTATTATTAATTGCAATTGAGTAGGGAGAATAGGGATTTTTTAGCCTTACAGTCTGCTTGCGTCGTGTAGATAACGGGGCATCACTGTCGAGAGCTATGGTCTTAATAGTGAAGTCCTACAGGGCTTGCCTACGGCTTAACTACTATTGAGCTATTAGAATCTTGACAGGAGCCGGTACTATTTTGTTGATGAAAGACCCTCTCTTCTATTCCTTGTAATTAATGATATACGAGCCATGGGTAATGGAGCTTGAGTGCTTTTCGAAAGGGGTTAAGAGGAGTAGCAACTGCCAAAGTACACTTAAAATTTTACACCTAATAGTTGTTAGAATGGCTGACAATAGTAAAGAGAATGAAATTAACGTTGATAGATTTGATTTTGCTAATGAACGGGCTACTAATGATGCCCCTATGCTTGTTAATTACCTTGTTACTAGGCTTCAATAAGCCATGTGCAATCCATCCCTCCAAAGTGAAGTGCAACTGCAGCTCCGTGCTCATGGGATTCTCCAAAATCCCCACCAAGAAGAGAGAGTACCTAGGAAGCCTCCTTATGAGACTTCCAAAAGAGGCCTCTCTCCGATAAGGAAGAAGAACAGGATTCGTACGAAGGGTTCAAATATCTACTACTTTGACGACGCATCTCCTTCCCAAAGGAGAACTCAAGTTTCAATGGTAGATCCCCCACCAAAAGAACGAGAAATAAGTGAGTCTCTTGTCACCTCGACGGAGATGGCTCCACAAAGATGGTGGGCAAAACGCTCTCCAACACCCCCTAAATGGAGAAGACCATCTCATACTTATCCACACCATAATTCAAAGAGGACGAGAGAAAACAAGAGAAAAAAAAACCAAGAAAGAGGTCACCCCCTTCTCCATCTTCTTCATCCTCTTCCTCTTATGAAGAAAGTGATGGTGCAGACAAGGAGGAACAAGGGAAGAAAAAGGCAAGAAAGAGGTCACCCTCTTCTCCATCCTCCTCAAATTTTTCCTCTTCAGAAGAAAGTGATGGTGCAGCTTTTGAACCACCTAAAAGAAGAGGCCATACAAAATCCTATGCCGCATGGAAGAGGTCGTCCAAGCTCAAAAAGTTCAAAGAGGGAGGAAAGAACATCTCTTTCTTTACCTATGATGGCACCTTTGGTGCTACGGACAAAGTCTTGGCCTTCATCCTACAATTCGATGCGGCATTTGGAGATGAGGGTGTCATGGAGTCCTCTAAGCTATGCCATGTAGCTATGTATTTTCAAAAGTCCTCCTGGAAATGGTGGTCTAACCTACGAGAAAATGGTGAAGCTCCACGAACACGGAAAGCTTTAAGAGCTTCCATCATGAATCAGTTTTTGGCTACTGCGAGCGCATTCGAGTCATTGGCTCGTCCAACCTCGCATTCATGAGTAACCCATTCAACTGTCCTTTGGAGACACGGTCAAAAAGTGAGGGCCATAACAAAAGTGGCGAGGTGCCAAAGACAAATTACTCACTGAATGGCGAAGCTTGAAGCTCTCTCCCTACGAATCTGTTCACAAATATGTAGACAAGATTTGGGATATACATCTCAAAGCCACTGTCTTCAAAAAGATGGATTTTGGAGAGAAAAAACAACAATTTTGTGCGGGTTTAACTGAAGATATGATGGAGTATGTCAACTCCCAAAGGCCATGCACCATATTTGTGATCATACACTATACCACGGTGGCTTCACGAATCAATTTCCAACAAGGGGCTATGAGAAATCCTAAGTCCATGGAAAACAAGGACCGTAATAATGAGCCCAAGGGGAAGGACAATGTCCAAAAGTCTCCTAAAGGAAACGCCAACAACAAAAAAGCTAAGGAGAAGGGAGTTTATAAAGGCAAAAATAAAGTCTCCTGAAGAGCTACAGTGTTATCGTAAAGATAACCGTTGTTTCAAGTGCGGGGAGCAAGGACATGCCTATCGTGCTTGTCCCCACAATATTACATGAAAGGAGCCTCCTAGAGCTACCTTGGTCGAAATCCAAGAAGAGGATACTCACCACAAAGGATCTCCTCTATGACATGCTTGGGGAAAGGTAAGAGAACATGATGCTTTCATTCTCTTTGACCCTAGTTCTACTCACAATTTCATATCCACAGAGTTGGCCACCAAGCTAGGCATCCAAGCCTATGAGATGGGAGATGTCCTACCCGTCGATGGTGCTTTCAAGGGGCAAGAATCCTCCGTCACTCCCTTAATTGGGAAATTGAGGCTCCATGTCCAAAGCTATGTGGACAAGGAGGACTTCTTTATCTCTCCTCTCAAGCACGAGAATGTAATCCTAGGGGCACCATGGTTTGATCGCATGGCTGCCAGTGTTAAATTCCCTAAAAGGAAAATCTATTTTAGGTTCAGGGAAAAAGATATTTACATAGATGCTAAGGAGTTGGGTAACACCATACCCATTATACATACGCAAGCTTTCAATAAGTCAATAAAGAGCTCTATTTCCGTGTACATGATTTTTGTTAAAGATTCTCAAAATGAACCTAATGTTTGAAGAAAGAGAATATAAACAATCACAAGGAATTAGAGTTATCCAATTTTCTCAAGGGATTTCAAGATGTTTTTATTGACGACATCCCTTGTGAACTACATCCTAAACGAGCCAATGATGACCATGCAATTGAACTTCTTCCAGGAAGTTTTTCGCCTGCTAATAAACCTCCATATAGAGTTTCCCAAGCTCAACAAGAGGAGAATAAGCGGCAAGTGCATGAGTTAGTTGAGAAGGGCATGGTTAGGCCTAGCTCATCTCCATTTTGTTCACCCATTCCATGACCTATTTGATAAGCTACAAGGGTCGACCTACTTCAATAGGATTGACCTAAAAAGTGGCTACCATCAAATAAGGATAGTTGATCAAGACATTGTAAAGACCACATTTCGCACTACGTTTGGTCTTTACGAATACATTGTCATGCCTTTTGGCTTGACCAATGCACCTAGCCCACATTTAACCGCTTGATGGAGAAGCTATTCAGATCTCATTGAACCTTTATTGGAGTGTTCTTGGATGATGTAATCATCTACTCTAATTCATTAGATGAACAAAAGCATCACCTCCACGTGATATTTCAAATCTTACGAAAGAATGAACTTTATTTTAATTGAAAGAAAAGTGAGCTTTTCTTACAAGAGATCCAGTATTTAGGTCACATTATCTCTCAAGATGGCATCCAAATGGATCCATCAAAGCTAGAGGTAATAAAAGGATGGCCTAATCCAAGGAATCTACATGAACTAAGAAGCTTTATAGGTATGTATACATACTAAAGACGCTTCATAGAAAAATTCTTACAAATCGCAAGACCATTACATGACCTAACAAAGAAAAACGTTAGGTATACATGGTCTGCCAAGGAGAACAATGCTTTCAAAAAGCTTATCTCTCAACATGTACTTACATTGTCGGACCTCTCAAAACCATTTGAAGTCCAATGCGACACTTGTGGTGACTGCCTTGGAGCTGTTTTACTCCAAGAAGGGCACTCCATAGTCTACGAAAGTTGAAGGCTCGACCCTATTGAGAAAGCTCATATATGAAAAGGAACTCCTTGCAGTTCTACATGCCTTAGACTCGTGGAAGCACTATTTATTGGGTACTCCTTTCATTCTGCAGACGGATCACCAAAGCCTTAAGTACTTCATGACACAGACCAAGCTCTCCGACAAAAAAATGAGGTGGGCAAATTTCCTTTCACAGTTTCATTTTCATATTGCTCACATTGCTCGCAAGCATAATCAAGTATCAATGCACTCTCAAGATGGCCAAGAGTGAATACAGTTTCCATAGCAACTCACAGTGATCTATCTTTTATGATAGATGAGTATGCTATCGATCTTGATTTTAGAGATGTGATTTCAGCCCTTGCACTAGGGAAGAAAGAAAAACCATTCACCTTACAAGATGGTTATCTTCTCTATGGCAATAGACTATACGTTACTAACTCACTACCTGAAAAAGTAATGTATGAATCTCATGCTCCTCCTTATGCGGGGAATAGAGGGATTCAGTCTACCCTAAAAGGGATAGAAACATATTTCTATTGTCCTTCCATGAAAGAAAACATACAAGAGTATGTTTCTAAATGTGTGGTATGCCAAAAGACAAAGTTTGATGGAGGGAAGCAACCTGGATTGCTTCAACCTTTGCCAATCCCTAATTCACCATGGGAGGGCATATCCATGGATTTTATCTTTGGATTGCCTAAGTCTACTCATGGGAATACGGGAATATGGATGATAGTAAACAGGTTCAGCAAACAAGCTCATTTTATACCTGTCAAAAAGACTATCAAAGCCCATCAAATAGCAACCCCCTTCATATCACAAATCTTCAAATACCATGGCTTCCCAATGTCCATAGTGTCAAATAGAGATCCTAGAATGACCAGTAATTTTTGGAAGGGTCTCTTTGAGAATTTAGGGACAAGGCTAAACTTCTCTTCTACCTATCATCCACAAACGGATGGCCAAAGTGAAATAGCTAACCTAACAATTCTTGATCTACTAAAAGCCTATGTAATGGTAGTATATCAAAGGTCCCAATGGGAGAATTACTTACCAATAGTGGAGTATACCTACAATAACACTATACATACCTCCACCATAAAAGCACCTTTTGAGGTAATTGAGGGAAGATCTGAAAGTCCCCTGCTACGTAAGGTACACGGGAAGATCTTTGCTGTGCAGATGAGTATAGTCGAGACCTTCAAGAATATTTCCAAAAGATTAATGATGTTATCTCTATCTCACAGCAAAGGCAAAAGGTTGCTGCTGATAAGCACAAAAGAGCTCAAGCCTTCAAACAAAATGATTGGGTCTTACTTAAATTTCCCAAGGCTCAATTAAGGCACACAATGGGCAAGAATCCTACGGGACACCAAAAGTACTATGCTAAATTAGAAGGGTACTATGGTCCCTTCCAGATTCTTAGACCAATCAATGAGATGGCCTATTAACTCAAGTTGCCCAATCATTGGCTCATACACAATGCTTTCCATGTGAGCCTACTAAAGCCTTACAAAGAAGAGCCACCTCAAGATCCAACTATTGAAGATCCACCAAAGATCGAGGACCAAGAAGAGGTGTTGCAGTTCGATCCATTCCTTGACATGAAGACAAGGTATTGAGAGGCGGTAAGATTATCCGACGATATCTTATTAATTTTAAGAACTATCATTTTGAAGATGCTAGATGGATGCAAGGCATACAATCAAAGGATAACCTAAACCTTGTCAATGCTTATAATGAGTCCTTAGAGTAAGCAAATGTAAAAATGATTAAATAAACAAAGTTCTTGCTTTTAACACTCTCTTTTACTTTGTACTGCGCACATGTTTATGAGTATGCATGCTTAAGATCATGTTTGTGGAGACGACATCTCCCAAACACCAAGTAGAATTTGTCAGTCTACTATGGAAGATTGATACGGACTAATGTGCAGACATGCTTGCGGCAGCTAACGCTCCCAAGCACCAAATGAACTAGTCATCCATTCTGGGACGATGTCGTAGGGTAAAATAAGGATCCTCTACCCGCTAGAAAACGGACTAATGACTAGGCTTTATTGTCTCTATCTCATAGTCGAGGACGGCTATGATTTCAAGAGAGAGGTAATGTCATAATAAATAATCTCTAATTCTCCTAAATGATTTTCTCATGTTAAACTGATTTTTTAATATGGGGAAGTACCAAGGGAGAAAAGGCTAGAATATTGGTTAGGCTGGCAGACCGGTCACAATAGGGATCCAAAGGAGGGAAAATAGAGATCCAAAGGGGGGGCCATCTACAAAAGATCAATGTGCAACAATGGGCTCCAAAGACCCTAAGGTTCATCCCATTAAGACTTCCAAAAAGCTTAGGTTCCAAAATTAAATGAACTGTTCAATGGTCAAACTCTAGGTAAATTTGGATGCTTGTGGGGAGACTCAAAAGTCTTCCCACATCCCTATCAAGGAGGGGGCGAGCCATATTTGTAGGGGATGAGAGAGAGAGAGAGAGAGAGAGAGAGAGAGAGAGAGAGAGAGACACTCTTCTAAGCTCCCTTTACACAAAGGATATAGTGGACACATGTCAGCTTCCTAGGCCAGTTGCCCCCAAGGTGCATCCAAATCCTATTGGATGGCCATAGAGGTGGATCAATGAGAATTAGGCTAGAGTACATTTAGTTTAATTCATTTAAAAACACTTGGTAAAAGAAACAATAGAAATTAATCTCTCTGGAAGACTATTGGATAGTCTCCCACAGGGGGTCCAATGAGCATTCAGCAGCCCCATGGCTTGCCTGATTCCTATTGGCCAGAAGACTAAGAGGTCCAATGAGAGTTTATTTGCATTATTTGATACTTAAAGCCTTCACAAAAGAATAAAGGGGACACATGCCACAAGGCTATCACTTATGATTCTTAATTGTCATTGTCTAAGCTTTGCAGGGGGGCCAATGGGATGTCAGCATGAGCAAATAGCAAGAGGGGTCGACCAAGAGAGAGAGGGGGCTGATTTTTTCAAGGCATTGTCACACACACTCTCACACAAGCTCATGTATAAAGTAAAGAAGACTATCTCCTTCTCAAGCTTTAATGGAAAGCTCATCATCTACTCCAAGCTTGTGAGAAGGGAGGCCTACACCAACAACTCTTGGCTTTGTGATGCAAATCCAACCAAGAGACAAGCTCTAATGCCTGCTCATCTCCTCTACCATGCTAATTACTAAGCTATGCTAAGCTATTAAGAGTGATTATGTGAGGAGACATACTTCTTTCTTATAATAATACTCCTTCTTCCTCTTGACCTACTCTCATACCCCGCTAGCTCTCACCATCTTCGAAGGTGTGTGAGGCCTTGGGGTCTGAGATCGTGAGGGAATTGATGTTGTGTTTTCAAGTGTAAGCTTGGTGCTTGAAGCTTCCATCTTTATTGCACCAACAAGTTATTGAAGGAACACAAAGTATTGTATTGTAAAATGTCTCCCTTGATGGGGGGAAACCTATAATACAAAGCCTTTTGGAGGGGGGACCACTGGCTCCATGTAAATCTGGTCCTCAACTATTGTCAATAGGTTAATTTCTCTCTCTTTTTGAAGTATTGTTCATGCCTATCTAACTAGGTGTTATGATTTGTTGCTCTCTCCATCCAAGCACTCTTGTTATGCTCAATAGGAGTATATTCTTAATGAAATGCTCACCATGTCTATGTTATTTTCCGCTACAGACAAGTCACACTAGACCATTAAATGTTACAAAATTTTTGCCCACAAATGAAGTGGAGAGAAATTCATTAAATTAGGATAAGTGTTCTATGCGACAACATAAATCATTATTTGAATATATCTTGAAAATCGAGATGTCATCCTCAAGCTAGAGGGGTTAGATACCTTTTGGCAAGTGCGTGGGTTTATCCATAGTTTGACACCAGAGCTTAAGAAGCATGTCCTGGGGGGGTGTACTATGTAATCATGTTTATGTATAACGTGAGTTCGAAAGGAGGGGTTTTAAAATGCAAAAATTTTAGGCAATTTAAAAGAGATATATTAAAATAAGGGGGTTTTATATTCAATTTTGGAAAAATTTCTTAAAATAAGGGGTCATTTTATTCATTCGGACATGTTAAGGGAGGGATTTCTTTAATACCCCGCGAATGCACGTTATATAGGGTGGTATTGAACGGTGAACCCCCCGAGAGCATGTCATGACTCAGGATCCCAAAATAGTTGAGGAAGCCATAGTGAAAACTCACATCCACAATGATCCTGATGATAAGACATAGCATAATACTCACGTGCTCCCTCACAATGCTGTCGTCAGGCTGGATGCAACCAAGTGAAAGCATTGCCAAGCAATGGTTTTGAGAGAGAGAGAGAGAGAGAGAGAGAGAGAGAGAGAGAGAGAGAGAGAGAGAGAGTCTCTCCCTATATCTCAGTCTGCGTACTGCCCTGCGTGATAGTGCCATGTTGGTGCATCACGTGCAGCTGGACTAGGTTGGGCCAAGTAGAGCTGCCCTGCATTGTGAGGGATTTGAAGAGAACTATGAGGGCAATGGGGAAACAGTGAGAAGGAATAGCACCTAGCGATGGGGAAGGAGATGACACCAGGTTGAAAGTGTGTGTGAGCGCATGTGTGTGTGAGCGCATGTGTGTGTGGCGGGCGTCCCACGGGTGGCCTTCTGGACGTCCTCTGCGGTTGTCTATCATGTGATCTGGCATACGTATGGGCTGATCTCGCAAGGAATACCAACCTTGAAAGGTAAAGCAAGATTTTATTACACTGGGTATATTCTGCAGAATTAATCCAGATCACTAGCATCGGAATATCAATGGCACATGTGTAATTGTGCCCTGTACATGAGATACAGGAAGAGATGTCTGTGCATATGGTTCAACCTGACATCTATACAAGATGTATGTGCAAATGAAAGTTGTATCGTAAGCAGAATTGTATTGTATAGTTTAAATGTGTCATAAATTGATTACTTATCTCGATGTGTTCAATTATGTTGTAGAAATGTTGCCATATGATCCTTTGGTTTATTGGGCTTGGAGTAGATTTTTCTTCCTGGCATGTTCTTTTCGTTGCCTGTGATTGTACGTATTAGTTCGTTCAGACTGCGCGAGAGGTGCATGGGAGGCTGAAGACTCTCCTCGTCTCTCTTGTTCAGGCTGCCCACGCTGGTTAATTTTTGCGACCAATTGGCTTGTTTCTTGCAGCTACCTGATATGCTCTAAGCTTGGTGGGTCAAGACTCGTGCTCATCTCCTTCCTCCATATTTTGTGCTAAAAAAGTGGGTGGAACTCCATGTCGCCTGGGTTTTTCGATAATGGGGCTTCCTTTTTAACCAATTGATGGGTTCCACGGGCACCCGTGCTTCATCCTTTCCATGACACATTCTGAACATGTAAATTTGGTCAGTTCAAATAATGTCTCTGCAGTGTATGCCCAAATTTGGCAATAAAGCCATTGTTATTGCAATTTTTATAACGTTCGTTCCTTTTTTTTCTTTTTTAAAGATTGCAATGGTCCCCTGCTCTTCTAAAGGGTGGGCCTTGTGATTTTATCACTTGTTTGACTTTACATTACCAAAGACTAAGTTCTAAACTTTTGACTTTACAGTGTCAGCAATCAATCAATCAATCAATCAATCAGAAAGCCTTTTCATTTTTTACCATCTAAGTACTTAACTCTTCACTTTTGCATTTCAAATGAAATGTTTCCAAAGGTTTTCTTTGAAATGAACCAGAGTTAGAGTTAGATAGATGGAGGAGAACCAATCTTCCTATGAAGAGTTGCAAAAAAGAAATTGTTTGTAGACATGTTTGCCACGTAAGTTAGGGTATTTTAGGGATTTTCACAAAATTGAAGGGCATTTTGGGAAGTGCTGGCCATATATGGGTATTTTTGAAATTTGACGCTTGTTTTGAAAATTTGTACAAATTATAGGGGTATTTTGATAATTTTCTATTTTTATTTGTTTCCTAATATTGTACTAGGCTAGAGTCATTCATGTACAAATTATAGGGGCATTTTGGTAATTTTCCCTTTTTATTTGTATGTTCCCAACATTGTACTAGGCTAGAGTCATACTTAGAGAGGTGTGGGCACTTGGAAGCTTCCCACACCTTGAACTCCCCCAGAGCCTCATAAGCTTCCAACCAGCAAACGAAAGGGGCCAAGGCGATGTTAATAAACCCTATGCTCTTCCCTATGCTAGACTAGACGTTAATATGACATTTCATCTCTCTCTCTCTCTCTCTCTCTCTCTCTCTCTCTCACACACACACACACACACACACACACACACACACATAGGGTGTGCACATGCACCATCTGCAACGACTCGACCGGTGGAGATTCTCATGGGTCCCACCATTTTTTTGGGGACAATAGTGTATCGTTTGTGCGCTGCTCTCCTGCCGCTTCCATCGGAAAGTGAGTCCTGTCTCCTAGCCGTTTGAGATGATGCCAAAGCGGTGCCACACTAAACTTAGTAATGGTATTGTTTTGTGCATGCCCGTCAATCACTTCCTTTGCCCACTGCAGCCGCATTTTCAGTAGACAGTTCCCAGCTACACGATACTGCATGCAGTGTCCAAAGCATAGCTCGTGACTGGTGAGACAGATGACCGGGACCGATGACGATCGATCAGCTTGCATGTGCGCTGCCTGACAATCGGTGGCAGGTTGGTGGAGCAACCGTTGCAACATGTTCGCAATGAGGCCTGAACCGGCCAGGTGGAAAAATTGCCTGTAGCAACGGGTCGTAACAGTGCATGTGGGCAGGCTACACACACACACACACACACAAAAACACACACTACCTAACAAAGAAAAAGACTAGGCAGAGACTGGAGTGTACAAATCACACGGAGTCACCCACACACAAGGAAAGCAAGAGCTCAACCTAAAATATACGATGATGCAAGGCATGATGTTAATCCTAGAAGTCATCACCCAAATGGATATTTTTTCGAACTGTACGGCGGGGGTTTCCTGGTCTCCAAGCATGCGATACTTATGAAAATTCAGGTCTCGTGGCAGCTTCCAGAAGCTCCTCTGCGCAGAAGGAGTCGGCTAGAGCAGGCCATATATACATACGTACACACATTCAAGACACCAGCAATTCTCTCAGAAGTCACGTCTTCGTCTGCACACTTGCTTTCGCTCACAAACCATGCCTTCATCAGACCAAGTTCAAGTTCTCAACACATGGCTCAGCATGTTTGGTTTGAGGGTCGTCATTGCCCTCAAGGCCAAGGGCGTCCACTACGAATACCTCGAGCAGGACCTTCAAAACAAGAGCCAGCTCTTGCTAGAGTCCAACCCCATCCACAAGAAGATCCCTGTGCTCATCCACAATGGCAAACCTGTTTGTGAGTCCCTCATCATCCTGAAATACATCGACGAAGCTTGGCCCTCTGCTGATGCATCCTTCCTCCCCAAGGACCCCTATGATCGTGCCGTCACCCTCTTCTGGGCTGACTATATTGACAAGAAGGTGAGCTTCCGTCACTTAATTGTGTTACACTCCTGCTCTGTTATGTCCCATTTGCTATAATTCAAAGGAAAATGACTTAGCCATGTGTGCAAAGCTTGGCTCTGCATGGTGTAGAGCTTGGATTTGCGTTTTAAGCTGGATAGTGTGTATGTGGCTACATATGTTTGCATAGACATAATCTTCTCTTGGAATTTTCAAGTAGTGATAGCTTTTGCTTGGTGCAGATGTATGATGCTGGATCTCGAATTATCAGAAGCCCAGATGCAGAGCAGAGAGATCAAGGCAAGAAGGACTTCATAGAGGTGCTAGAGACACTGGATGGAGCACTTGGAGATGTCTTTGGTGGAGGCCCTTTTTTTGGAGGGCAGAGCATAGGGTTTGTTGACATAGCCTTGGCCCCTTTCCTCTGCTGGTTTGAAGTTTATGAGGCTCTGGGGGAGTTCAAGGTGTGGGAAGCTGCCAAGTGCCCACTCCTCTCCAAGTGGGCAGAGGCAGTGTGGGAGGTGCCATGTGTAAAAGAGGCCCTTTCCATTGCACCCCCTCACAAGCTGGTGGAGTTCGTACAGGCCATGAGAAAGAAAATGCAGGCAGGTTCCTAAGGATTTATGTCTCATGTGTTACTGTTTTTGCTTACGCCCTGATTATAATAAAGAAATTCTAATTCTAAAGTGAAAGGCTTGTTCTTAGTGTACCATTGAAAGTCTTAATTCTGTACAATGGGTCACCTTATCATTCCGCTAGTCGCACTTGATTATAGACAGGAGTGTGCTACCCATCGTACGGACGATGAGAGAGAGAGAGAGAGAGATCATGTAGACAATACCTCCTCTCGCTTATGGATAATTATGGCCTTATTATTCCACGTTATTGCGAAGAGGCTCATAAGTGGCCAGGTCATAAACCATTAAACCATATGTATGTAGTCACATCATGTCGGGAGTGGTTTAGCACTTTTGCTAGTGGAATCCTTGGTTGTGGGCAGCTAGTTGATAGATTAGCATATGACATGGAAGGTGCAAGAGATGTATGCTTTTCATTACCCCCACTGATGCACCTTATATGCTACAACATGTTCATTATGTTTTTGAAATTATGCAAAGCTTGACCTCAGTGAGATAATGGCGGGACAATGGTTGTCATATGCTGCTTCAAGAGTAGTCTTTCATATGTAATTGGGTTTCGTAGACATTGTACAAGGAGCTACGTTTTACGTCATGTACCCATGGCAGGTTTTTCATGTGCAAGATAGCATAGTCTCAATGACAACACTGACATGTGAGGACTGTGACAACATTGGCATGTGAGGATTAGTGATGCATATACAATGATGAGGTGATCATGAATCTAAGTGAATCCAGCTAGGCTGTGCCAACCATGTAGAATGTTTTCTGCTTTGCAAGCGCCCATGACTAATAACCTCATTTTCTAAATGGCAACCATATTTCAAAATGCAAGGAAAATTCCAAAGAACACTAATCTTTGCTGTTGGGAACTCTCCAAAGATTAGTGCCTCATCATCAAGGTGTAAATACTTTCCACTTTGCACTTCCTCGAAATACCCAAGTAGCCATATCCAAGTGGGCAAAGTTAGCTAGATTGCACCGGTTAAGAATTACGAACACATGTGTAACAAGAGTCAGTTGTGCACGAACGCTCAGTTACACTAGGCGGGGGTTTATTTTATTGCTCAACGGGGCCGATAGGGAATGTAAAAACCCTCTTGTGCAAAACCCCTATGAGTTTGCAAAGCCTCTCTCTCTCTCACACACACACACACACACATACACATACACACACAAAATGAGATCATGCATGACACACATGCAGTATGTTCATACCCAGGGAATGATTATCATATCATTTGGTCAACTTGGACGATAGGCCTATCTAAGGGCACATTCGCACGTTGGAAGGGCAACGTTTTGTGTGAGCGTAACAATTTTGGCAATTGCGAGTGAAGAGCTTGCAAGTAATCGTCGTTTCTGGACAATGCATGAGAGAGACTAGAGAGAGAGGGGGGAGCGTTTTCCCAACTCTGCAGATTTTGACAAAGTGGAGGGTGCAAGGCCGACGAATGTGAGCTAACGAGTGCAAGACGCTGCGGCTACGTCCTAAGGGAGCTACCATCATTCGCTCTGTGTCTTATCTCTCATCTTCTTTGAGCACTATGCGTGTCTGTGTTCCTTGTAGCACCCATGGGCCACAATAGTCAGCGCTTCATTAAAACCTCTCAATCTCTCGTATGGCTCGATGAGCTCCGCAAGCTCGTGGATGTTGGTGGATAAGCAAAAATTGTTGTTGGCTAATCGCATGGCTCCACCTTTGAAAGTAGCAAGGTAAGGCATGAGAGGCTCTCTCTCTCTCTCTCTCTCTCTTCGCCCGCCCGGCACAAGCAACTCCGACGTCTACAATTCGAGTGGCCTAATTCCATGATGACCTGCAATATGGCTCTCTCTCTCTCTCTCTCTCTCTCTCTCTCTCTCGTTGTCAGTTACATTTCGGCTTGCTTGCCATCAGGCCTAGATAAATACAATTTTCCTAACCGATTAAAATAAGGGGAAACTTGAAATTCTCCCCGTTTTCAGGTCAAAATTTAAAGCTTTTACCGATAATTAGGCTAAAACTTATGTAAAGTTGCCGGTTTTCTTGAAGGCAAGCTCAACATCTAACTGGGATTTTAGAATTTCAGCCAGTTAAAATAACACTAGACCCCGGTTTTTTTCTAACACTGCTTGCCATCATGGCAAGCGAGCACAAACCGGTCTCCCAGTAGAATGAACCGGCTAGTGTGGCTTTTGACCAAATGGGTCAATGCCTCTTCCACATGGTGGAATTGAACCCATCACCTCCAGCTGGCAAGTGCAATGCTCTATCACTACGCCGGCATGCATGCTTTGAAGCATGGGTGCTTTGAGAGTTACATACCTAAAGAAACGTTGGTGGCCCACAAAGAACTCACGTGATTGGCCATGACGATCACCTCCACCTACAAAGTGGCTTGTAGGCCAAAATTTATACAGAGCCCTCTTTCCCTCCCCCTACAAAGTGGCTAGTAGGCCAAAATTTATACAGAGCCCTCTTTCCCTCCTCTTTTCTCACCTATGATGGCACCTTTACTGCTACGGACAAAGTACTCGACTTCATCCAACAATTCGACGTGGCCTTTGGAGACAAGGGCTTCATAGAGTCCTCCAAGCTACATCATGTAGCTATGCACTTCCAAAAATCTGCTCGTCAATGGTGGGCTAGCCTTCGTGGAAACGGCGAAGCCCCAAAGACATGGAAAACTCTACGATTGCAATTCCTTGCAAGCAATGCAGAGGACAAAGTGGTTTCCGAATGGTGAAGTTTGAATCTACTCTCCAACGAGTCTATCCACAAATATGTGGGCAAGTTTTGGGATTTACATCTCAAGGCTACCGTCTTTCAAAAGATAGACTATATCGAGAAAAAGCAACAATTCTATACAGGATTACCTGAAGAAATGGCCCAGTATGTCAACTCTCAACGACCTGATTCTATCACCGAAGTAATCCATCACACTATGGTTGCTTTGTGCATCAATTTCCAATAAAGGGCTAAAAGGAATGCCAAGCCCATGGAAAACAAAGATCAAAATGATGCAAAGGGGAAGCACAATGCTCAAAACTTTCCAAAGCAATTCCAACCACAACAACAACAACAATCGGTCCAAGGAGAAGGGACTTCACAATGGTAAAAATAAACTCTCATGAAGAGCTAGAAGCTTTTCGTAAGGACCACAAATGCTTCAAGAGTGGGGAGCAAGGACATGGCTACCATTCTTGCCCCAAAAGAAATGCCTGTAATGAGACTCCTAGAGCTTACATGGTCAAAGCTCCAAAAGAGGATTCTCATTGCAAAGGATCACCTCTCTTCTATGCTAGGGGAAAGGTAAGGGAGCATGATGCATTTATTCTATTTGACCCTGGCTTTACTCACAACTCCATATCAACAGAGTTGGCCACTAAACTGGGCATTCAAGCATTCAAGATGGGAGATACTGTAACTATCGATGGAGATTTCAAGATGGGAGATATTGTAACTTCCGATGGAGCTTTCAAGGGACAACAAGCCTTCATTACTCCCTTGATTGGAAAGTTGAGGCTTCATGTCCAAAGCTACGTTGACAAAGAAGACTTTTTCATCTCTCCTCAACAACATGAGGATGTTATCCTAGGGGCACCATGGTTCAACCACATGGCTGCCAACATGAAGTTCCCTGAAAAGAGAATCTACTTCACATACAAGGAAAAGAACATGTATATAGATGCTAATGAGTCCGATCATACTATACCACTTGTAAATTCACCTACTTTTGATAAGTCAATGAATAGATCAGTTTCTGCGTACATGATTTTTGTCAAAGAGTCTCTAATGACGCTAATGTTTTATCAGATGAAAATGCTAGGAATCAAAAAGAGTTATACTTGTCTAATTTTCTAAATGGATACCAAGATGTTTTTATTGATGATATCCCTATGGAATTATCCCCAAAACGAGGGGATGATGACCATCAAATTGAGCTCCTACCAGGAAGTTCACCACCTAACAAGCGTCCTTATCAAGTTTCCCAAGCTCAACAAGAGGAGATCATGAGGCACGTACAAGAATCGGTAGAAAAAGGGATGGTTAGGCCTAGCTCCTCTCCCTTTTGTTCTCCAGTCCTTTTGGTGAAAAAGAAAGATGGTACATACCGCATGTGTGTGGATTATCGAGCACTAGACCATATCACTATCAAAAATAGATTTCCCATACCGTGGGTAGAAGATCTGTTTGATAAGCTACAAGGTTCAACCTACTTCAGTAGGGTTGACCTTAAAAGTGGCTACCATCAAATAAGGATAGTGAATGAAGATATCCTAAAGACCGCGTTTTGTACAACGTTGGTCTGTATGAATATCTAGTCATGCCTTTTGGCTTGACTAATGCACCGGCCGCATTCACTCGTTTGATGGAGAAAATATTTAGACCCTATCGAAAATTCATTGGAGTGCTCTTTGATGAAACCATCATCACTCCAAGTCCTTGGAGGAACACAAGCAACATCTCTAGGTGATTTTTTCTAAAAGAAAAACAATTTTTTCCTTGAAGAGATTCAATACTTAGGCCATATTATCTCTCAGGATGGTATCTGTACGGATCCATCTAAATTAGAGGTGATAAAGACATGGCCTAATCCAAGGAATCTACATGAGCTATGAAGCTTTATCTACATACTATGGACGCTTCATAGAAAAATTATCTCAAATAGCAAGACCATTACATGACTTAACAAAGGAGAACGTTAAGTACTCATGCTAAAAGAGAAAATTGCTTTTGACAAGCTCAAAGAGAAGCTTACCTCCCAACCAGTGCTTATGCTTTCGGATCTCTCAAAGCCATTTAAGGTCCAATGTGATGTTTGTGGTGATTGCCTTAGAGCAGTCTTGCTTCAAGAAGGGTATGCCATAGAATATGAGAGCTAAAGGCTCAATGCTGATAAACGGTTCTTGGGCATATATGAGAAAGTGATTTTAGATGTTCTACATGCCCTAGACACATGGAAGCACTATCTATTGGGGACTCCTTTTATTTTGCGAACGAACCACCAAAGTCTCAAGTACTTTATGATGCAAACCAATATTTTCGACAAACAAATGAGGTGTACAAATTTTCTTTCACAATTTTTTTTCATATATATCACATTGTTGGTGAGCACAATCAAGTGGCCGATGCACTTTCACGATGACCAAGAGTTAATGCAGTATCTATAGTAACTCAAAATGATCTATATTCTATGATAGATGAGTATGATACTAACTCTGAATTTAAAGACATAATGTCAGCCCTTGCATTGGGGAAGAAAGAAGAACCATTCACCTTGCATGATGCTTATCTTCTCCATGGCAATAGGCTATGTGTTAGCCATGCTTCTATTCTTAAGCTTGTCATCTTCTTCATCATCATTATTATGCTATTATGCTATGCTATGCAAGAAGAGTGACGATAAGTGAGGAACTATCTCTTTCTCATATGTTACTTCTTCTTCCTCTTCCCTACCCTCATTCCCCGCTAGCTCTCTCCACCTTCAAAGGTGTTTGAGCCCTTGGAACTGAGGTTGGGGGTGGTTAATTATTTTACAAAGGATTATGTTTATGCTTGTGATGCATGAAGTTTCCCATCTTTATTGCATCACCTAGGTCACAAGGAACACAAAGATTGTATTGTACCAAGTCTCTCATTATGGGAGAATCTATAATACAAAAGCCTATTGGAGGGGGGATTGGCACCACATAAATCGGGTCCTCAACCGTTGTCATGTTCTCTAATTCTCTCTCCTGCAAAATTATTGTTCATGCCAAGTTAATTAAGTCTAATGGTTACGCTGCTACCTCTAATTACGTTCACCCTCTAGATGTTCTCAAAGTAGTCTCATGAAAGTGCTCACTCGAGTTCTCTTAATTCAACTATTTTCAAAGTTCATAGGCCATTTCCATTACATCTTCTTCAAGCTGTGTGTGTTTCCTTGCAATCCCAATTGCAACAAATGGTATTAAAGCAAGTTGCATCCTCTCGGGCATACTTGTTAGCGTCTCTAGCACACCCACTTCCTCACTTTCTTTGATCTGGGTGAGTTTTGGTGAGCGTCAGTACATTGATAAATACTTTGAGAGAGGTTGTAGAGCTTGGCCTACTCAGAATTTTGATTCGGGCTCATTTTGGCCTCCATTTCCACTATAGGAAATATTGCTCAAGCAATTTTGTCCTTTTGTGTAGAATTTATGCCAGTGAAATTTTTTGCATAACAAGTCTCTTCCATTATTCTTTTAGTTGTGCTATATAGCATGCGTTAGTCCAGATTTGTTTATTCTCTTTTTGAAAATAGTTTTCACATTAGGTGCAAGCCCGACATGGCTGACAACAACACCGATGTATTCAGATGTTCATTATTGAGGATAAATTGGATGTGGACAATTACCAAATGTAGGCTTACATGATACAACATGTTCTTGTGTCAAAGGGTGTTTGGAATGTTGTGCAAGGCATTGATGTTTGTCCTTTTACGGATACAGGTGTTGATGATGTTGTAGATTTTGGTGTCAAGATTGTTACTGCTAGAGTTGTTTTGCCTACAACTGAGTAGTCTCATTAGGATGTTAGAGATACAAAAGCTCATGCATTGATTGCATTATCTATGAAGCACAGTATTACTCCTCACATTCACTCAGCTTAATCAACAAAATAGGCTTGGGATATTCTAGTTGGTTTTTATGCAAGTCGCAACGAGGCTGAAATTGCATTGCTTCATAAAGAGATGGAGTCAAAGATTATGCATGAGGAAGATGGCATGGACACTTCCCTTGCTGGTATCAAGGATATCAATGATCAACTCATTTTTGCAAGCGAAGTCATTTCTGACAGTTCACTTGTGTAGGCTGTTAGTGATGCATTGCAAGATTCTTTACCAGATTTTTGCTAGTACTTGAAGACTTATGATCCCAATGTTGTGAAGTTTGATGCATTATCAACATTGATATTGCAAGAGTCACTTTTAAGATAGAACATGGCTAAGAAATGTACAGTTCAATGGTCTTTCATTGCTACTCAAAGAAAAGGTGGTAACAACAATGTAGCCAATTCTCATGGTTCTTTAGTGAGTGGAAATCACCTATATCACCTTATCTAGGAATTTTAGTGAAAAAGGAAAAAGGAAGATGTGTTGCCATTATTATTGCAAGGTTTGATAAAGCAGTGTCCTAAATTGAAGGCAAAAAAGGCCAAGAAGAAAGAGGCTGGTTCCACTACAAGTGCAACTATTGTCATGAAAGGATATTGTGATGCTGAAGTAGATACAAAGTGGGAATTTAGTGCAAAGTTCACTTAAGATCCTTCTGTTCATGATGCATGTATGTCAGTTGTTGCTGCAGATTCACATGTGTGATACTTTGATAGTGGTTCTACAAAGCACATTATCTCACACTGTGACTTGCTTACCTCTCTCGAGTATATCCCTTAGGGGAATTCGGTCACTTGTGCCACCAATGCCTCTTATCTAGTCTAGGAAGTTGGAAATATTCTTCTGATTGCTACGAATGGCAGTTCTTTTGCACTTGTTGATACACGTTATATACCTGGGATAAAAAAAGAACCTTTTGTCTACATCTGTACTTGCCAGACTTGATCTTGTTGTGAAATTCGTGTATGATAGATATACAGCTCATGATCTCAATTTCGGTGATGAAATTTATGCATCTAGCATTTTGTGCCATGGAAAGTATAAGTTCACTTTGTATGATAAGTGTGGGAAAAATTTTGCAAATGCATTTGTGGATTCAAAGGCTGTTTGTTTTGGCAAGCATATTTTGGGTATCTGAATTTTGCTAGTTTGTTGTGTTTGAAAAAATATGATATGGTTGCTTCTTTGCCACCTCTTGAATCATCTTCAAAGCATGTCTGTGAAGGTTGTATTTTGGGTAAGATGTAGCATTTAAAGTTTCCAAAAGATGGTCCAATAAGGGCTACGCAAAGCCATAAGGTTGCTTGGCTAGCTCACCAAAGATAGGCCTTTGACTCTCCAACGGTCGTGGGGTCAAGTACCCATGTGGGCTCATGGGAGGACCCAACCCTCCAAAAAACTGCAGCTTACTATCGTGGTCCAGAGCATGCACGCTTAAAGAAACACTTTTTTTTGCTGCCGCTGCCCCTGCCTGCCCGAAGGGCTATTTGTTGGTGCCTACTTGCCCGGGGTCTCTGCCCGCATGGCTGCCTGACCCCGCTTGCTCGGCCTCGCTACCCAACTGCCCGCTTTGCTCGATCCCTATTGGGACCCCCTTTCCCACTACCACTGGCCCTATCCTTTGATCTCCAAAGGCTCCCAGCCATTAAGGGGAAACTTACCATAAAGTGGACACCAACGTCCCATCAATGGACACCAAAGACTTCCCAAGGCAAGGAAAAACCTTGAGCACACAAAGAGAGCTTCACAAGGGTGCATACAAGATTTTGCATTTTGACATCGAACATCAAAGGGAATCCAATATATCAAAGGAACTATTGTGAAGAGGGGCTTCACTCCGGTGAAGAGGATCTTCACAAAGATAAAAAAGAATCTCTCTCTCTCTCTCTCTCTCTCTCTCACACACACACACACACATTAAATCCTCAAAATCGTGCAGCCAAGCACAATAAACTTGCAGAATAAATTTCTTATAATCCCATAAGGAGAATTTGTGCTCGTGTAAAGAGGTAGACACTGGCTAGGAGAGTTTGCTAAGCAATTAGCGCAATGGAAGAGAATGGGCTTGGGAAATTTAACGGGGAGGGATTTCATACTTGGAAAACCAAGTTGAAAAGCTACTTAATGAAAAAAACAGTTGTGGGGAATAGTGGAGCCAATGCTCACTGATCCGACATCTACTACTGGTGCATAAGTTTTGACACGAGCTATGAGTGCACAAATTCAAGCCAAGGATGAGCATGCATTAGGAATCATAATCACTACACTACATGACAATTGTGTACACTTTATTGATGATTGTGATACATCATCATCTGCATGGGAAGCACTAGAAAAAAACTTTGGAGCTAGGAAAAAGAAAAGCAAAGTAAGCTTAAAGAAAGATCTATACAAATTGCAAATGGAACATAGCAAAGATATTGCAAGATTGGTCAATCGCCTCAAAAGCATGACCACACAACTAGCTTATGTAAACAGTGTAGTACCAGAGGAGGACAAAATTGCAATTCTTCTAGCATCCTTACCATCTAGCTTTGACCAGAGCACGACCATCATTGAGGAGAAGGATCCCACACCAAATTTTCAAGATGTCATCAACTCTTTAATGCTCGAGGAGAAGAAGCAAGGGTGGAACGCTACTTCAAGGGGAAGAGCTATCTCTAGAAACAAAACTTGTTTCAAGTGTGTCAACTAAGGGCACATAGCAAAGGGTTGTCTAGCATGGAAGACTTGCAGCATTTTCAGAAAAAAGGGTCATCTTCCTTCCAAGTGTTTCAAAAGGGTCAGAGGAAACACCAACAAAAATACAAGGTGCATAAAGTGTATTTGGTAGAAGAGGACAATGATGAAGATGAAGAAGAAGGTGGAAATATCCTTCTAGTCTACAACGACATTCTCTAGATTTTGTTTTAGCATTTCTTCAATTGTATTTGTCTGGAGATAGCTTGGACTAGCTTGGTGTTGGACGGATACGCCGCGACGGATGTCAGCATAGAACTCACCTAACATATAATGTCAAATGAGGACGAAGCTCGACCCGCAGGCGCGTGGAAGCAAGCAAAGGGTGCCAACCTCTACTTGACCAACTAATGACTACTTCCTACAGAGATATCAAATCTACATGCCATCGGTTCTGTGAATGTGAGAATCTCCTATGATGCTACCGCAAGCCAAAAGTCCATTAGACGTTCTCGAAATGTTATGAAACTTGAGGGATATCCTATCAACACCAATAGGCCACTCTCCCTAAGGTCCGTGACAAAACAAACCTACCCAATACCCTCCGTGCAAAAAACGCGTAGGATGTCTGGCCGGTTTTTGCAGGTCGATGTTTCCGAAAACTAAAGTGCCTAATGTGTAGCTCTACTCACTCTGATCGCATGGATATGCTGAAATGCTAAAACGGACAACAGTTACTCACCGAAACTCCAAAAGTAGCTCGCGGGTGAATCTGCCAAAACACAGACGAACGCGCGTGATGTAAGCATCAACGCATAGCTCTCCTCGTGGGCAACACACTGCTGCTCTCCGTTTGCGATTTTGACAACCGTAGCTCCTGTAGCACACACACACTCTCTCTCACTCTCTCACAGTCTCTCAACGACGCAGAAGATCAGATTATTAGAAGTCTCCTTACAAAGCTTTAAGTTTTGGCTTTATATACTAAGCCTTAGAAAACCTAATGTCCGACCAAAATGACTTGATTTGTCCCTAGGCTTCTATAGAGCTTAATTACAACACTGTGAGCTGGCTTTGCTCATCCAACAAGCATCTGTGGCCAAAATACAATTGCTGACTTAAAATATGAAGTTCCCGTAAACATTACAAAAGTGGCCGTAATGGCTCAAAATAATAATAACAGGATATTCGATGATGTCCATGAGCTTGTATCTTCACATTACAGCATCCATCTTCGTCTTCATCACTTCATCAGCAACTTTATTTGGAATCTTTAGAGAATCTTTGAGGGATCTTTACGGAATCTTTGTGGAAGCGTTGTTGAAAGGTTTACCTTTCAACACTCTCCCCCTCCGAAGTCTTGTCGTCCCCGACAAGACCCTATGTCTGCAGTGGCCTTGTCGAGTGCTTCATGTTTTGGTGTTGGTTGAAGCTTTTGTTGTTGTAGTGGCTTCTACCAAATGCTTGTATGTTGTAGAGGGACCTTTTTCTTGTACATGTAGTGTAGTTGAAGCCATAGCTCTCCCCCTCCGATTGGTTGTTGTAGCGTGAAAATGTCGAGTGAGGTTTGTTGTTGCACCAAGTCTTTATCTTGGCAGCTCTATATTGTTTGTTCTTTGGGTGTCATCCTGCATGTACACCTGTAAACTTGAAGCCTTTTTGAATTTTTTCTAGGCCGCTCCCCTTTGATTTTCTAGCTTATGAGCATGTAGTTGTTTGGGGATGTCGTTGGTCTGATTTTTTGTGTTTTAATAAGAAAAATAGTAAAAATAAAAATGTGGCGTATATTACAAAATGAAGGTCTTGGATACCTGGATAGGACTAAAGGGAAAAACCCAGTGGGAAAAAAATTCCTTTAGTCACCATTAAATGTGAAGCTATATGTACTTATGTTTGATGTAACCGAGTTTTGCTGAGTTAAAGTACTTATGGCCGTATGGCTACTATTATTGACTTGATATACATTGGATAAGTGTTAGTAGCTTGAAGTCAGAGTCGTTGTTGTTGAGAAAATATTGATGAAACCTGTTACCGCTTTGTCATCGTCATTTTGTTGTGTAAGTGCATGGGTGGAACACAAATCGTGTCAAATGCAAATGTCCAATGATGGGACATTATATATGCTTGCATAGATGGATGCATGGGAAACAATATGCGGTGCGAGAAGAGTTTGAATGGGTGCTTCCAGGAGTGAACGTAGCTAGAGAAACAAAAATATATTTGACTTCAAGAGCTGCCGTTACTCACAAGAAGGGTTTTTGTCGACGAGGTTTTTTCCACTCTCCTCACTGTGTTCATGTGCGTGAGTGTTTTCTGGACTACGCTGCCACTCCACCATTTAAAATAGTAGACTTCGACTCTTATGCTCACCTATCCAGCATGAGCGACCCCATTTTACAATATGCTCAACTCTTCCAGCTTGAGCTATAATCTAAATATCTAGACTCATAGACCACAAAAAATATTAAGACATGAAGCTTGGGTCTGACGCTTGCTCATTTAGTGGCTCAGCTTCCCGACTCTTGACTCTTATGCCATGATTTTTATGGCGACTTGACTTACTCTCGGGAGCTTTCGACCAAGAATAGGTTTTGAAATTCAAAACTCCCATCCTCGAAGAGAGGATTTGTAAAGGACCATACTGACAATATTGGTTTCTTTTGCCATACCTGGGTGACCTTGGTTGTCAAAATTTCTTTTTGTTGTTGTTCGTCCCTTTGTTGAGAAGATTGGCTTGCTCCATTCTCCGTAACACTTTGTCTATCATGTCTTGACATTTCTTGAGAGCTAGAGATGACTTCAATCTTCTTCGTTATGTGTTGTTCTTTTGGCACCCATTTGTATCTGCATCGTGTGATTAGCGTATCTTTGCAGATATCCTTTGCCTTGAGTGTGACATTGTCCTTGATTTTGCCTTCCGTTAAATTGCGATTATCTTCAAGCTGAAGTTGTCTGATTGAAGAATGTTTACCTGGCATCTTTGGTAGCCAGATTCTCCAATTTCCTTGATAGTAACCTTGTTCTTGAAGAATTGTAGATGGCACTTCCCATGATGTTTTTGATGTCGTATTGAGATGTACAAGAGTGCCATTTTTGGGATTATTTATCGATGAAGTCCTATGTTGGTATGAAGGCCAGTTGGATTTGAAATTTCCTGCATCCCTTTGGAGAGCCTTGTTGGTTGGTCTCCTTTGGCGATATAAATATGAGCTTTGTTGCTTTTGGGGACTCTTTTTGAAACCTTTATCCACCACATAAGCCGAGGTCTGTGGTTTTGGTAACCAAAGTTTCTTTTGACCCTCATAATAGCCTTGCTCTGCTAAGCTGTAGTGGGAGGCTATCCATACCATGTGTTTACCTTTCGTCAATTGGCTAGGATCATTTACCCATATTGGGTCCTTGAATTTTATTTCTTCAGCTTTAATGTAGACCTTTGAAGACCTTTGTTGACGATGATCTCGCAGTGTAGGATATTTCGGTTGAAAGACTTTCTTTGGAGTCTGTCTTTCATGTGGAAGCATGTGTTCAGTTGATGTTGAAGCTCTGTCTTGAACTTTTTGGGGCTAGATTGAAGACTCTGATTTAAGGGGCTGCTTCTGTTGGTAGGACATTTGTGGGCTCATTTTGGCTTTGCCTTTGTAGGAAGTCGATAATCTTGGAGCAGTAGTAGGCTGGATTTCTTGAGAGCTAGTCGTGATGAACATTGTTGAAAATTCAGGTTCTTCTGCCAATGTTTTTGCCCAGTGCTTGGACAAAATCAAACGTGTACTCATTTTGGAGGAATCCACCACTAGGAATTTGTCTTTGATTGCCTTTGACCATAGTTTAAGGGTAGCTTCTGCAATCCCTAAACTTGTGACGGCTATTCCATGTGATATAGGAACCTGTACCTGAATTTCATACAGTTCTGGCTTACCTAGAAGTAACCACAACGCATAAGACATGACATTAGTTGTGGCAGTGCAATCTATCTCTGCTACAAAGTTGAATTTCAGTTTCTCATGCACATCCAATGAGAATTTAATCTTCTTGTTGGCTGCCAAGTAGCTGATGTCCTTGTTGCTTTCGGTACTTTTCTTGGACTTTTGTGCCTTGAAGGCTTTGTCATCCTCTTGTATGTTGAACTTCTTTGTCATTTGACTGGTTGTAGCATGTCCCAAGTGCTTACTATCTTCTATTGTAGTTGCTTGTTGGTGTTCATTGCTAGTTTCTGACTGTGACGCCTTGATTCTTGATTTCAGAAGCTCTCTGTCACTATTTACTTCTTCTAGCACTTGAAGGTCATTCAATGGAGACTTTTCTTCTTGGAAGTGTTTTGAAGCTTGTGTAGCAGGATGTTGAGGTTGACTCTCTTCTTCTGATGCAATGGTCGCCGTGGCCTTTGGTTTCCATTGTTCCATGGGTTTTTGTAGAGTCTCTTCTCGAAAATATTCATTCATATCCTGTATTGCTTGTCCTTGGTAGTCAATCTTGGACTCAGGAATTTTGTGTTCTTCTGTGCATTCTATGTCTTCAGTTACATCTTCTTTTAGCTTCTCATTCTCTTTGATTTGTTCAATCACCAATGAAGAGTCCACAGTAGAGAATTTATTTGGTAGACTTTCAGCTTCATCCATTGATTCTATTTGCATGTCTTCCACTTGTGACGTGGCACTAAGATTTTTTGTTACCTCTACCACCTCTTCTTGTGTCGGCTCACTATGGTCAGAATCTTGGCTTCTTTTGCTCTCGACCCTTGAACTACGAGCTTCATCTTCATCACCTTGTGGATGCTTTGACTTGTTCTCACTGAGGTTTCTTAAACGATCTTGAATCAGCTGATTCAATTGATCTTTTTTGAAATCCTAATTCTCTATGATAATGTCGTTGGACACCCTTGACTTCAAGAAACTGTGTCTTGAGCCTATCTTTTGTGCTTTGCGACAAGATCTGCTTCTTTTCCGGAGATCTTGTTGGGGATTCTTTCTTCCGTTCCCTTGTTGTCACTGTCTGAACTTTGCTTTTGGCTTGTTGCTTCTTCTTTTCCATGTAGAGCTTTGCTAGTCAGTCCTTCACTAAATGACCAATGGCACATTGGTCGCAATATGTTGTTATCTCAACATGTGCACCCTTTGGACACCCTTTGGACGAGGTAGCTCTCCATAATAATGTTGATAATGGTTTCCTGTGGTATCTAGATATAGATATGACCTCTTCTTTGCATGCATGAACCTATAGATTACGACCGACTTAGGTGTATCCGCTGGCTTCGTCTCTTTATCCCTCATCATCTTGTCCTTGAGAAGCTGAAAATAGCTTCCATTATTGCTTGAATACAAAATCAAATCACTATCCATGCTTTCTAGCAGTTGCAATGCTAATTCTTCCATCAGTATATGGTCTTTGACGTGGGGCTTCTGCATAGCCTTAGGGCTATGTCTCTGAGTTGATTTTGGTGAGTTCTGCAACGAGGGTGAAGATTGAACCGAATCTTTGTTTCCCGTTTCCCTTGATGATGCTTTTGGATAGGGTCCAAGTATGTGACTTATAGGTTGGCCACAATCGCTAAACTCATCCATATTTTTCACATTGGCTATTTCATAGTGCTTATCGTATTTGTCGTCCACAATGACATCTTGACCTGACCTTTTACATTGGGCATTGTGAATTTCCAGTGGTCTCTCCTCTGGCTCGACATCTTCCAATGCTTCTTGAAATTCCACTTGGACTCCTGAAAAGGATACTACTTCTTGTAAAGCTGAACTTCTTAATCCCACTCTTGAAGAGATAGGGTCTCTTTGTTGAGTTTGAACTCCCCCCATCTGAGAGGGTTCCATATCTGATGTTGGAATCTGTTCAATGCCTGATGATATGACTTCTTGTGCTTTGTTAAGTAGCTCTTGAGACCGAGCTAGTTCTTTTTGAAGTGGGGCTATCTTCATAGCTGGTACTTCTTGTGCTGGTGCGGTGCACGAGACTTGTGTTGTGTCTTTCCATGTTGTGCCTTGTTGTGTGTCATGTGGTGTGTCACTCATTTGTGTAGTGACAGCTGTAGGTGTCAATTCTTCCAGGTGCGTAGTTAGAGGTAAACCCATGATGAGATGGTATAGATTACCACCTTTAGACATGTAGTCTTCTCCTCTTGAGCCAAACGCTTCTGCTATAAAATAATGATTGTTTTCTACAGGAACTTCATGACTTGTGACAGCCCTGTAGTATCGACCGTCTTCGTCTCTATAGAGGGTACCAATTTTCGGTTTTCCATCTTGTGTTTTGTACAGAAAACTACTTGGAGGATATGTGTAGATATCTGTAAGTTGATCTTTGTACAACATTTCTATCTCATTGTCGACGTATTTTCCGTGCCTCATGTAAATTGATTCCAAACAGTCTTCCATGAAATCTGGATGTGGGTGTAGTACATTCTTCGCTGTTTCAACTTCCATATATTGAGATGTCTGAGTTTCCTCTGTATCTTTCTTTGTCTTGATGTGCAAATTCCGATTGACATCCTCATAGCATGGCAGTCCTTTGTAGTTTCCATTCAGATAGATCCAAATTTGCTCTCTTGTAATTTTTGTGGATGTACTTGAAGCTTCATCTCAGCTGGTCTCATTCCTTTGAGATGCCATTGCTTTCGTCTTGACTCCCTTGTTGTACTTCTTCAGTGATAGCTCTAATTGCTTGCCTCAATGCTAATAAAAATTATTAGCACCCTTCTGTCGGTCTTTTTTTCTTGAGGTTCTTCAGCTTTTGTGGATGTCTTAATCTCTAAGTTTTCTGAACTGGGCTTTGCTTGAACTTCTTGAACTTCTTAGCTCCCTTGCTTGCCAGGGTTGATACTGTCTTGTCTGGCTGCTTGCTTTTCCTAGAGCTTTTTAGCAGGCCTCGATCTAGTGGAAGCACTGTGATAAGTTATGCAACTTACCACTATACTGCAACGACTGCTCCCTTTGTAGCGATTCTTGAGTCGAGCTAACCTGTGTTCACTTTAGCACACAATCTGCAAAATTCTATTTAGCTGGCAAACTTTTTCACAATGAATGCAAAAATTCTTGATGTGCCTTTGACGGCCACACTTGTTCCGTGGGCTCGGAAGTGACTTTCAAGTTCTCTTTTAGCTGAACTAAACTTAAGCTAGCACAAGAGAATTCTGCACAAGTCGCAGTGATTTGCTAGCAAAAATCTTGTGTTAAAGTTCTCCAAAACTTGCGACTTTTGTTGCAAAATCAAGAGCCCTTGTGTATGGTCTTACTGCTACCAGATTTGTGTATGGACGTACACTAGGCCATAGTTAACTTTTACACCTTTCCGTGAGTGACCAATGGTTTTCCCAAAAGATATTTTCAATCTGCTAACTTAGCAGTCTTCAAAAACCGTGACCACTTTCTCACAATTCTTTCGAACTGTCGGTTTTAAACACCCCTGACTTTCGGATGCATTTTGAGGCCTTAAACAACATTTTTTTCAAAGTCGAACTAAATGGTTGCCGTAGAGTCGCTACATTTTGATATAAAAACTTTTCCAATCCGATACCGTTTGTGAAAGTTATGGCCAAAATAGTGAATTGCAGTTTAGAATGGTCAAAATGAGTCCAAATTCAATTTTGAAAGAAGATTTGGGATCTCTGTGACACTGTGAACACTCTTGTATGATCAAAATTACAGTTGGTCCCTAAAACTGGCCTAGAGACATCCTACGCGTAGGATGTCTATATGCTCAGAATTTAACAAAATTTGGTTTAGAGACTCCCCTTAAGTCCAGCAACACAATGGTATGCTCACAATTTCATTTGGACCTAAAAAAGGCCTTGAGACATCCTACGCGTAGGATGTCTTTTTGCTTAGAATGACTTGAAATTTTCACCCCAGCTTCTCCTTGATGTGCTGATCACAGTGGTGTGCTCATAGGTTGGTTTGGGGTCCTAAATTAAGCTGGAGACATACTATGCGTAGGATGTTTAAGTGCTCAGATTTTGTCCAAACTTGATCCCAAGATTCTCCTAGTGCTCAACAACCCAATGGTATGCTTAGATTTGAATTTGGATGCCAATAGGTCAAGATTTGGGCTGCATAAGCTTCTAGTGCACTCCAAGAGTAGGATGTCTGACAATTCTTGTCTTTGCTTGGTAAATAGGCCAAACAAGGTCCAAATTCACTTTTGAAAAAAGTTATGGAATCCTTGAGACACTAGGAACCTCCCTATATGGCCAAAGTAGAAGTTTTACCACTTCATGACCCTGGAGACATCCTACGCGTCGGATGTCTTTTTGCTCTGTTTCAGCTCAAACTTGCACTGTAGCTTCCCCTTCATGTGCTAAACCCACAGCTACTTTTACTTTTTGATTCTGACACCTATAGGTTGGTCAAATGATCAAGAATCTGTTCCAAAAGCCTGATGTCTGTTATGATAAATTCCCAAGTCAAATCAACTCCAAATTGGACCAAATTTGCCTAGGAGGCTTATCTAAGGCTATATGACAGCATGGTATGGTCACAATAGAATTTCGGTCTCAAAATCATGCAGGAGACATCCTACACGTAGGATGTGTTTTTGCTCAGAATGAACCCAAACTTGGACCAAAGATTCCCCTAGTCTTCAGCAACCCACTGGTATGCTTAGATTTGAGTTTGGATGTCAAAAGACCCCAAAACTAGCTATTCTTGCCTTTTTCAGTAAAAAATGCTAAAGTCTGTTCAATCTTCACTTTCACTGACCCAAATGAGATGAAATTTATCACATGCACTCAATACAACATTTAGAACATGCCTATGGAGTCATCCTATGGTTTGGTCTCAAAATTAGGCCTTGGACACAATTTGGGTAGGATGTCTGGAAATTCTCGTCTTTTGGCTTTAATGTGTCAAAATTTGGTCAAATTTCCACTTTCCAGGTGAAAATAGGGTAGAACCTACCTTCTAAACACACTGGTAACCTCAGATTTTCAAAAAAGTGCCCAGATCACCTTGTAGACATCCTACACGTAGGATGTCTACTGCTTATTTTTTCAGACTGAAGTGTCCTTGATGCTTCCTTATGCTCTCAGCAAGTGCAAGTATGCTTCACAATTGCAAAAACATGCAGAAATCACTCAATTTAAGCCTTTTCTGCAATTTTACGTTTTCTGACTCCTACTTTTGACTTTTGGTCAACAAAAATAGGGAAAAACACTCAAGTCGATATGTCACTAGGGTAAAAACCTACCCTTTGAACCCACTGGTAACCTCAGTTTTCCCAAATTCCCTGCCAAAAGTGCCCTGAAGACATCCTACGCGTAAGATATCTACTGTCTTAAAATGCAAATTTTTTCTGGCAGTAGTACTCCCTATGCTCTGTAGAGCTCTCAGCAATAATCACAGAAAATTTTGGACTTTAAATCAACTTCCAAACACAATTTACCGTCTTTCCTACTTAGCGTTTCCCACTTCTCTGATGAGCCTAACAACAAATAAGACATGCATAAAGTACTCTAGATCAACAATCAAGATATCCTACTTACCCTACTCCTACTCATCAATGTGAGATGGTGATTTTGATGCCGTTTGCGATTCCGACCACCGTAGCTCCTGTAGCACACACACACACACTCTCACTCTCCCACAGTCTCCCAACGACGCAGAAGATCACATTATTAGAATTCTCCTTACAAAGCTTTAGGTTTTGGCTTCTTTACTAAGCCTTAGAAAACCTAATGTCCGACCAAAATGACCTGATTTGTCCCTAGGCTTCTATAGAGCTTAATTACAACACTGTGAGCTGGCTTTGCTCATCCAACAAGCATCTGTGGCCAAAATACAATTGCCGACTTAAAATATGAAGTTCCCGTAAACATTACAAAAGTGGCCGTAATGGCTCAAAATAATAATAATGGGATATTCGATGATGTCCATGAGCTTGTATCTTCACATTACAGCATCCATCTTCGTCTTCATCCCTTCATCAGCATCTTTATTTGGAATCTTTAGAGAATCTTTGAGGGATCTTTATGGAATCTTTGTGGAAGCGTTGTTGAAAGGTTGACCTTTCAACACTTGGTCTTAGTTTTATACATCTAATTTGAGGGGAGATGTTTCAGTGTCTCTTGGATTAGAGATAGTTTGGGGATGGGATCCTGGATTTGAGAGGTTCTTTTTCTCCTAGATTAGCGTGTGCCAAAGATGTCAATCTTCTTTAGTTTCTTCCTAGTCCAACCTCAAGGGGAGGGTTGTAAAGTATGAGGTTTGTCCTAAATTCAAGGAGAGAAGAGTGTTATTATCCCACATGTTTGGTGCAAGTCTATAGAGCTACTTAAAGCTCATTTCACAAATGAATAAACACAAGTCTATTTTGCATTACATATCCCTTGTTTATGGTGAGCTTGTGAGGGCTTGGCAAATAATCAAGATCGTGTTTATGAGTCCAAGTTAATTGACCTTGGAACCTAATTTGCTTGAGTGATAATATAGCCAACACACTCACTTGTGTGCACGATGTTTCTCTTTCATCCATTCCAGCTAGCATGATCCCGTTCCCTGCACAAACAGACAACAATGTTGGATGGGAGCCCATTTCAATGCTTTGTTCTCGTTGATGGAATGTACACTTGATGGGAAGATGTATTCATTGATCAAGACAATGCTCAAATAGTTCATGAGGGTAATGTAGTTCAATGTTCAAGGAAGAGGCAATACACTTTTATTAATAGGATGCAAAAAAGAAAAAGAAGAACCAACTTCTAGGTTCTATCTATCAAGTGAATCGGTTCAAAAGATTTCATGTATTGATTGCTGTGCGGAAAAAATATTATCAGTATGCAGATCTTGATATGGTGTTGAGGTTATGAAAATAATTTTAAGAGAATGAAGACACAAACAAACTATGTTTATGTTCTCTCAATATGCTACCAAAATATGAGAATGTGTAGTACTAGTTCAAGATAAATGGGACTATTGTTTGTTGTAGGGCATGGTATGAGGTACATGGAATACCAAAGACATTGTTTTATTTCTCATTGGGAAACTTTGAGAATGTTGTGTTTCAATATGTGCATGGAAGCACCTGTACATTGAGAAGAAGACTTCAACATAATTGCTTAGCAAGAGCATTTCTCAATGACTTTGTGGATAACAACTCTAAGAAGATGCCACATAGAAGTAGAACAATGTTGGATGGCTCAAGGGAGACTCAACCAATAATTCCATCAACATACAAACAAGTGTATATTCTAATTGAAATCAACACAACACTTGAACAAATAGGGTATGATAAGAAGATTTCCTAGTCTTCTTTTGGTAGAATTTGTAACATAGAGTACCACCATGTCACCTTACCAAAGATAAGTGAGTTCTCTAAGTGCAATATTTGTAGTTCAATCAAACCAAGATTGGAAGCCAAACCTAACCTTGAAGAGAGAGCTCTCCTCTTGAGGGAGAGAGAAGTTAACATGGCACAACAAAAGAGTTTCAAAAGCCTATATTATGCATGACACAAATTTTCAAAAACTCAACCATATAATATGTATGCGTAGTTCACGATAAGATGGATCAAAAGAGGACAACAATTCCAAGACTATGCATTGTTTCCAAGGGTGTGGATTCATGTTACAATTTGCACGTGGCACTAATTGGCATGATCACTCATAGACATGGAGAAGGTCATTATGGATACTTTGTTTTGAATGGTCTATGTCTAGATAGTCCGTAGACAACCTAGAAAGGATGGATAATCATCCATTGATGATCTAGTAATGAATGGGCTTTTGAGGAGCAATGTTTCAATACTACATGCTTTGGACACAAGGGATGCTTTAGACTACCACAATGTGAGTGAAGGCAAAGAGCCTATTGTTCGATCACCTCAATTTGCAGAAGAGGATTTGCAGTCAATATTTTGCAAGTTTCCAGAGAACTTATTGCTACAATTGGATAATTGTGTTAGGGAGAATAAAAATTGATATTTATTTGCTTATTCTTCCATTGCTTGTTTCAAGGGGGGTTTTCAAAACCATCTAGCTAGGATTTTAATGGTTGGACATACACATGCGGACATAGATGCTATGTTTAGCAGGTTTTCAAAGAAGTTGAGAGCTACACAAACTTAAACTTTGCCACATTTGATAGATACATTAAGAACCAGCTCATCTTCATCTCTAGCTCCATTCTTGCTCAATAAGATTCTTGATTTCAAAGAAATATTTTTATGGCTACCTTTGTGATGGATGTAGGACATACTTGTTGGTCACTCCAAACCACTTCAACTTAGGTTATTCATGCAAGAGAAAACACCAGTGATGCAATATAAGGCACATGTAGGTGTTTCAAACTAGAGTGGAAGTATTCGTCTTTGGAAAATAGACAGTGAAGGGAATCCAATGTTACCACAAGGAAATAACCCTTTGGTACCAATGGTGCAATATGTTAAGGCCCATGAGGAAGTGATTCTAGGACTAAAGAATTGTATAAGGTTTTTTCTATTGGGGTCATGGGAAAGTACCAATCAAGTTACATCAACTTCACGTACATTACACACAACATTCAGGAATTTATATTGTTTAGGCACCGAAACAGAATCAAGAAATACACAGGTTACTGCACCATAGCCGAAAATTGTTAACTTAAGAATACCATGAAAACACAGTGCACAGGGATTCAACCTCTTCTTCTTCATTCAGATGAATCTCCAAAATGTTACAACTTGTCGGGAAAACCCGGATACTTGATTTGAAGAGGTTCCACCCTTTTTCATTACAAAATGACTAAATAATGTCCGAATCTACAAACACTTGACTAAAGGTAAGAAAAGTACTAAATATGGCTTTAACACCTGGCACAACCCGATGGTAGAAAGTTTTTCCCAAAAACTTTTGACTTGGACCCACAAAGTTAACAAAATTCAATGCTTAGAGATTTAAATGACAGAAAGTGCAATGCCTGGTATTTAAACCAAGATACATAAATACATCACAAAAACTATGACCACTTTCCATTCCCTAATTAGTGTTCAAAAACATTTTTCAGTCAATCATCTCCAATGTTGAAGACTTTGGTAACTCCCCTAAGGGTAACTTGGAAGTATTCATTCGTTCAAATATCTTTTCCTCCCCTTCTTCATCCTTGCCCCGTACTCTGTCTGTTTCCATTTCTTGATTTTTCTCCCCTTTCTCGGTATCATCAGTAGATTGCCCCTATGACTCCAAGTACCTCTTCAACCACTTCTGCAATAATGCCACTTAATTCAGTATCCTTATCATGAAAACCTGTACCATCATCTCCAGTTTCCTGCACTTTGTCTTCTTTCTCCATGATTTCCTCTATTTCTACTTCCTTGGCCAATGTAAACAAGTCTTCTTGTGTGTTAACCCCCTGATCAACTCTTGCAGTAGATTCCATTTTTTGAATTCCAACCTAAGAATTTTCTGCAGACATTCTCTTCTTTTATTTAGCCACCTCCTTCTCTAATTCCTCATATTTTCCTTGCAACAATACATGTTCAGAACTTTGCTCCTCCTTGGCAAATGCTTGATAAGGAATGCTTGCCAATGAAAATATCTTCTTCCTTAAATCCAACCATACCTGTTCTCCCTGTTTTTTAAATAGACGTGTCAGACTAGCTGATTTTCAAAAATGGATCAGAAAATACAGTGGATCTAGGGATCCATACGACCACCTAGCAAGCTTTAAGCAAGTGCTAAGAGCAGAACGCATCTTTGATTTCTACACTCAATTCGAGGGGTTTTGAATGACATTAGAAGGAAAAGCATTAACATGATTCCAAAACATTCCACCAAGGTCAATCATGGACCTGAACACATTAGCTCAAGGTTTCATAGCTGCTTGTTCCAAAACGGAAATCAAACACAATACGATAGCTCAAATCTATAGCTTTAACCAAAAACAAGGTGAGTCTCTTAGGGATTGTGCGACTCGAATGAAACAATACATTGCCAGATGCCCAGAGCTAGAGATACCTGCAGAAGAACAACTAGTATCATTGTTTTTAGAGGGACTGCTAAACAAAGAACTTGATGCTATATTGTATAGCAAGAAGCATACAACCCTAGAAGAGTGTTTGTCAGATGCTATTGACTTAGGAGACAATTGTGATATTTTCAATGAAGAAGATGTCCCTAAGGATAACCAAAGTGAGAAAACAACATCCACTAAACCAGCACAAGTGGGAATGGCTGCTGCAGCACCACTTTTAGTCATAGAAGACATGCTCAAAAGGATGAATGACATGATGAATAACATGCAAAAAACACCTATGAGAGAACTAGGGCAAGGGATACCTCAGTAGGGACAACCGATTTGATTGCAGAAATGGTGTGCAATCGAGGGTAAATGGACCAACCATGAGACCAATGAGTGCTACTACCGACCAAAGTATGATGTGAATGTTCAGTACGTGCCTATGAGGCCACAAGGACAACCCATGTATAGATATCAGCCTACAATGGCACCAGCTCAAAGACCACCGATGGGTATGAAAAGACCTTGACCCGTGTTGGGTCAACAACCACCCTATCCAGGACACAATGCAGTGCCTGTAAAGTACATGCATCCAGAGGGAGTTATAGATGAACAAGGACTAGTGCCTGTTACACCCTACGCTGAGCCTAGTCCATCTACAGTAATGGTAGAAGGAGATTGGTATAATTCACATCCACCACCAATGGAAGAACTTGTGACTTATGCTCCACCAGAGTTTGCACCAATGTATTATGTGGTTAATCAAGGTATTAGACCTCCTATGGTAAGACCCATGATTAAGCCAAGAATAGGAAACTGTCATAACTGTGGTACAGATGATCATAAGAAAAATGAATGCCTAGATCCTGACAAGAACCTTAAGCCAGTTGAAGCTTATTGCATACAATGCTGCAAAAAGAGAGGACACTTCCCAAAAATTTGTCCTAAAAATCCTTAAACAAGGGGAAAACAATAGTAAACTTAGTCCATGTGATGCCTAGTAGCACATCTAAGAGTGAACCGATTGTTCCAATCAAGGTAATCATCAGATCCCAGGATAAGAAAAAGAAACATAATTCCTCTGAAGAAGCAGAAGCAAAAGGTATGAGATGAGAAAACAGAAACAACGGGTTGAAATTGAGGAGAAATCAAAACAACTTATTGCATACAATGCCAAAAAGAGAGGACACTTCCCGAAAATTTGTCCTAAAAATCCTTAAACAAGGGGAAAACAGTAGTAAAAGAGTGAACCGATTGTTCCAATCAAGGTAATCATCAGATCCCAGGATAAGAAAAAGAAACATAATTCCTCTGAAGAAGCAGAAGCAAAAGGTATGAGATGAGAAAACAGAAACAACGGGTTGAAATTAAGGAGAAAGCAAAACAACTATTCCAGGAAAAGGTGAAAGAAACTGGAAGCGAAATCACCGTGAAATTTGGAGGATCAATTTTGGTTGATAAAAATTTTGAGCCTATTAATGCAACCTTGGAAGCCTACCAAGCACGACTTAAAGCAGGCCAAAACATGGAAAACAAATGGAAAAACTATCCTTCTCCAGACATGGAAGCAGCTAAGCTTGAAGCTTATCAAAATTTGGTAAGAATCATGCAAGAAATGCTAGAAAAACAAAACCCAAACTCGAAAGTATGGCAAAACCTGAGGAGCTTGTGGTAAGAGCTAATCAAGAAAGATCCGAAGTGGTTATACCCCACCTTGAACCAAAAGAGCCAGAACTTATAGTGCCAGACAACGACATGCCTTAGACGGAATTCCATTCGTAGAAGAAGACTGGCCAAGACACTTATGAAAAAAGGTTAGAGAGATCAATGATAAGAGCCTAGCTCTAAAGTCAACTCCTATAGAGGAAGGTTGGCTAGACAACCTACCTCCTGATATGGACATGGATATATAATCCTGTATGGGGATTACGGATCTGAAGCTTCAGGAATGTCTTAACCATTGACCCTGAAAACATTACCCTCTTACTTGGGAGATAATAAAGGTGAATCCATAGTGTGTAGGACCACTCAAGTAAAAAGAGTGGAACAGAACCTAGAAGTAGATAACATCCATTCAATCATGTCTACACCCATCCAATGCACTCTTACTTTGGGAGAACTATTAAAAATTGGACCATATTGTTAGGAAATAAGACGTAGCTAAATAGATAATTGAGTAGATTACTTAATGGAGAGAGACAGATTTATATACACGAGATTATACAGTAGAGAGAGAGAGAGAGAGAGAGAGAGAGAGAGAGAGAGAGAGAGAGAGAGTACACACGATATACGTGGTTCACCCAATGTGGGCTACGTCCACGGGAAAGCAGCCACTCAATGGCTTTAGTACTTCAAAACAAGAAGTAGTTTACAAAGGCATTATACCCTTAATGGAGCACCCGCCTTGCTTCACTCTCACCACCTCACACTCACCTTGTTGCATCAACTTCACACTATGAAATGTGTGTAGAAATGGCCTCCTTTTATAGGCCAAAAGGGCTGCCCTCTCTTATGAGAGACAGCCATGTGTAGCCGCCCTTGTGCGAATAAGTCCAAATCGGACCCTCCAATCCGCCCATGTGTGGCCGCCCTTGAGAAGACAAGTCCGCTTTTGAATTCGGCCACCGGCCATTGAATTCGGCCACCAGCCACCGGCCATTGACTTCCGACCACCGGCCACCGGCCATTGATTACCGGCCACCGGCCAACCGACCGGTTGTTTTCCGACCACTTTCCGGCTGCCGTCCGGCCATAATATTCGGACGAAAAAGAATATTCCGGCGAAAAAAAAAGTCTCGAGGGCCTCTGCCCCCGAGGCCTTTAAAGTTGCCCCTGATTCTTGTCCGTGAAAATTTTGGTTTCCGGTGAGTGATTTTCCTTCACGCACGATGGCTTCTCCTCATAATGGGGGCCTTACAAATGTGCGCTTTTACCACAAAAAATTACAAGGGTAAATCAGGCTCCATACTTAACAATCTCCCACTTGGAGACTGATCTCCAAACCAAACCTGTGACTGCTTTCCATTCTGGCTTCTTATCCTTGAATGCCGATTGAAGATGAGCAAAAGCTCAACTTCTCCTTGTTGACCACCTTTGTAAACATGTCTGTAGGATTTTCACTTGTATGCACCTTTCCTAGCTTTAGTTGTCCCTCTTCCAAAAGAGTGCGTATGAAGTGATATCTCACCTCAATGTGCTTTGTCCTTGAATGAAAGGTTGAGTTCTTCGCAAGATGGATAGCGCTTTGTCTATCACTGTACAAGACACAATTGTTTTGTTTGAATCCAAGCTCTTCTAAGAATCTGTGAAGCCACATAATTTCTTTGCTTGCCTCCGTCATTGCTACATACTCTGCTTCCGTGGTAGAAAGTGAAACCACTTTCTGCAGCTTTGAAGCCCAGCTTACTGCTGTGCCTCCAACCGTGAACACATAGCCAGTAGTGCTCCTTCGAGTATCTTTGTCACCTGCCATATCTGCATCATCATACCCTTCTAGAAAAATATCAGTTCCTCCAAAATACAAAGCATTTGTTGTTGTCCCTTTTAGATACCTAAGTATCCACTTCACAGCTTGCCAATGCTCTTTACCTGGGTTGTCCATGAACCTACTCACAACTCCCACTGCATGTGCAATGTCTGACCATAGCATACATTAGAGAACCTACCGCTGCAACATATGGAACTTTAGACATATAGTCTATCTCCTCTTGTGTCTTTGGACACATATCCTTCGTTAGTTTAAAATGACCAGCCAAAGGTGTAGAAACTGGTTTTGCATTTTGCATTGCAAACCTTTCTAGTACCTTCTTGATGTAATCTTCTTGAGATAGCTTTATTGTCTTCTTTGTCCTGTCCCTTGATATTTTCATACCAAGTATCCTCTTTGTAGCACCTAAATATTTCATTGAAAAAGATTTGGACAGCTCCTCTTTTAGGTCTTTGATGTCCTGCATGTTAGCACTTGTAATCAACATGTCATCAACATACAACATTAGGATGATGAATTTCCCATCTCCCAAATTCTCTGTGTAGACGCAGTGATCCGAGTTGCATCTTGTGAATCCATGATCCAACATCCATCGATCAAACTTCAAGTACCATTGTCTTGATGCTTGCTTTAAACCATACAAGCTCTTCTTTAATCTGCAAACCATTTTCTCCTTACCTTTTACTTCATACCCCTTTGGTTGAAGCATGTAGATTTCCTCCTCTAAGTCACCGTGAAGGAATGCCGTATTTACATCCATTTGCTCGAGATTTAGATCATGAGAAGCCACAAGGATTAAGATAAGCCTAATTGAGTTCATTTTTACAAGAGGAGAAAATATTTCATTGAAGTCAATACCTTTCTTTTGAGAAAAACCTTTTACCACAAGCCCAGACTTGTATCTTTTCTTCCCACCTTCTTCTTCCTTCAGCTTGTACACCCATTTGCTTTGAAGTGCCCGATTACCTTTAGGCAACTCAACCAACTCCCATGTTTGGTTGCAATGTAGTGAGTCCATCTCCACTTGCATGCTCTTCGTCCATTCTTCTTTGGATTCATGTTTCATAGCTTCTTCGTATGATTCCGGCTCTCTAGAATCTGAGATCAAGAGATGGTTGAAGGAAGGAACAAACCTTTCTTTGCAGTCCTTGAGTCTTCACCGTCCTCAAGCTCCATGTACTCATCACCTGTTTCTTTTGTTTGTTTTCTTTCCAAGTAATCTTTGTACATATTTTGTTCGTTAAAAATTACATCCCTACTCCTTAAGATTTTACCATCTTCAGGATTCCATAGGCGATACCCAAAGTCACCTTCTCCATAGCCAATAAAGAAACACTTTTTGGACTTTGCATCTAGCTTTGATCTTAGGCTTCTATCTATGTGCATGAAAGTCTCACACCCAAACACTTTGAGAAATGTATAATTCACCGGTTTACCTGTCCATGCCTCTTCTAGAACTCCCCCATCCAATGCCGTTGAGGGTGACCGATTGATTAAGTACACAGACGTACTTACAGCTTCCGCCCAAAGCTCAAGTGGTAGGCCTGCATGTAGCCTCATGCTTCGTGCTCGTTCCATGATTGTCATGTTCATCCTTTCCGAAATCCCATTTTGTTGAGGTGTCCTTGGGGTTGTCCTTTGCCGGTGAGTGATTTTCCTTCACGCACGATGGCTTCTCCTCATAATGGGGGCCTTACAAATGTGCGCTTTTACCACAAAAAATTACAAGGGTAAATCAGGCTCCATACTTAACACATATTTATGGAATGATCTACAAAAAACCCTAGAGAAGGTGAGAATAATGGGGCTAATCGCCACAATTTGGGAAGATTGAAACACAAAATGGATAACAAAGAGATTTGATATGTTCCAATGAACAAAGTCGGAGAATACTACGAAGGGAAAGAAGGAAACACCACCTTCCAGTGAAATATAATGACATAGAAACCATGGCAATACTGGATAGTGGGGCAGGCATAGCCATTAGGAGAAAGTTGGACTCACTTTTGGGCCCTATAAGAAGTGCCACGTCGGCTTAAAGAGAGAAAATGAAAATGTTAACTTGTGCATTTTATGTGATACTTTTCTGCGCAACAAAAAGCCAAAATGACATTCTTTGCTAGGTAGCCGCCGTCTTTATCATATTATCCTTCGTTCTCTTGTCAGGAATCCAACTTACCGTATGACTAATGATTTGAAATACCAACTTACAAGCGTTCCCTCCAGAAACATAAGCCACACGAACTCTATCAACTCTAAACTTGAGAATATGGCTTTCCCTCCCAAAACCTGAGATAATTCTCCGTGTTCTTCTCTATCAACTCTAGGAATGGAGAACGCATCTTTTCCTGATGAAAACACTAATTTGAACTTACTGTCCTCGGCCCCTTCATCTTTAACACTTACCCAAAGGAAGAACACACATCATCTTTATGTTGATGTATTGCAAGAGTACGCACCGTTGTAGAAACGTAGGAGGGAGTCTTTCTTATCTCAACGGGATAAAGAACTTAGAAGGAAAAACAAGGAACATCATTTGGATTTGTGGACTGATGGGTCTATTTATCCAAAGGATCCTATGACAAATGCGGCACCTCCCTTTGCTAATATCACTAACCTCTTACATTTCACAGGCGATGGCAAGGATGGGCTATTGGGATACACCGAACATTTGGAAATGAGAGGATTGAATGCGGAAAGGCAAAGAAACTTCCTGGCAATGGAGAACATGCAGCTGAAGAAACTTAATGAAGAATGCTCTCAAAAGATTTCATCAAACAAAGAGACAATCCAAGGCCTTGAGAAGAAGATCACAAGTTTGCGAGAGAAAGACACCGTGCTTGGTAGTCAGAAAAGAAAATGAGATCTGTGCAACCTTGAGAACATGAAGGTTGGTAGTGGTGGCCTAAAAAAACGAATACGAGCTTTAAGGTAACTTGAAGTTTGTTTCTTCAATGTGATTCATTAAGAAGTGGATACACTGACTTTCCTATACATGATCGTAATGCATTGTGCTTTTTTGGCAGGTCTTTACTGCATCCAAACTCGAACGGTGCACGCTTCAATGCCGGAGTGCATAACAGCCGTCTAGTTCCAAAAGAAGTAGTTGAAGAGATGATAACTCAGAAAAAATTTCGTAAGTTGAAAGGGAAGCTACTTACCTCCTTCATGAAGGAGAATCAGCTGGAACCAATGGAAGTGCAAGCAATACTTGATGAGAGTGGCATCTCGCAGATGGGATATAGGGCACTCTTCAAAGCAATAGCTAAAAAATCTCAAAATAAACTACAGAGAGGATCATTGCTGCCAAAGCCATCACATGTAAAGGCTACTCGCTGGCACGTAAACGATGAGGTGTTTGAGAAACTAGGGTCACCATTCCATATTGAAGCAACGTTCTTAGGCAAGGGCGGCAGAGAGGTACAGTTTAACGAGCACAACAACCTCTTCGTTGATCTTGAAGCATTGCAAAGGTATGCAGTTCACTTCTTTGACATCAGTCGAGACGAGTGCGGTGGGGTTCTCAAGTTTGTTTTGAAGCTCGACAAGTGCGAGGTCCTGAAGAACAAGAAGTTGGAGAGAGTCACCATTACCCTCATGAATAGAGCTCTGGATCCATCAATAACGAAAGAGGATCCACGATACTTCAGCGTGCAATCAGAAAACAACATTCTATCTCTAGGATCATTTCAGGTATACTTCGGTCAATCTCTGATAACAAAAATATTGATTATTTGGTTGTTGATTTTGTGTTTTCATTTTTCACTGCAGGTTGATAAGGAAAATTTTGAAATCCTCGATTGGGTTTTTAGTCAAACCCAAATTCCTTCTATCATCAGTGAACAAAGAAACGGAGCCGTTCGTTCAATGGAAGGATTTGCCGACTACACAGTGGAATGGCACATGGCAGGTGACTTAAAGACTCTTAAGTGTATGTACAACATAACACACAGAGCAGCTGTGGAAAATCCATGCTTATATTGCATGGCTGATGCACAATCACTTGAGAGTGTGCAATGGATTAGAGCTCCCAACAGACATCTTCAAGATAAAACTTTTAAACCAGTGCTTGATATTCCTCTGAGTAGAGTTCACGTCTGTACACTTCATGCACTCTGTCGAATAATTGAAAAGGTGGTCATTTGTATATATGTTTTGCATGGACATTAAAGCCAGAGAGTGAGTCGAAAAGAGTGATCAAAGCATTAGAGGGAGTGCTCTCAGACATTGGTTTGCATGGAGGCAATGTCAAAATCGAAGAGGACCCTAAGATGTCTCAAAGTCGGTACAAGGTACCAAGGAAAGCATCGATAGGCGGAGTGAAGGCAAGAAGGTTTCTTGGGTTTAGCCTCAAAGATTCAGATAGAGAAGAAAGGAGGATCCTGTTCAACAAATGGAAACAGTTACATAAAGTGGTTAAAGACAATGCTGGTGGTGGGGCAATCCAGAATCACAAAGCGAACGTGTGGAAATCACTAGATAAAATTTTCCACTACCTTGAGCAACATTCTTGGGACCAAAGTAAGCTCACATCATTTCAAGCAGCCTTGCTGGATTGGAAAAAGGCTTCCCTTATAGGGTGGGGTGGGCAACATATCACACATTACATGGTAGGTTGGCATTCTATGTATACAAAACAAAATTTTAAATTGTACTCAACCGACCATTTTGTTTTATTTCAATGCAGCACATACTGTTCAACCATGGTCCATATTTTGCCAAGACATACGGTTCACTATCAATATGGTCCACACAAGGCATGGAAAAAACCCACTACATGGCAAGAACAAGTTATTTTAAGCACACTCGGCATGGGGGAGGAAAAGAAAAGGCCAATAGCCTATTAGAGTTACACCAATGGACTTATAGACGAATAATTCATAGAGCAAGGCAGAAGGAACTTCTTAAGAGTTCAGAAATTACACGGTCTCTACAACACATCCGCAAAGGGAAGAAACAGATGGCTTGGGGAGCATCAAATGCGGCCGAGCGCCATGCGAGGTGGCGCCGGTCACGAGTCAGGAGCGGGAGAAGATGGACCTAAGCCCGTCGTTTTTATCCTCTTCGATGCACCTCCTTCCTCCTCACTTTGTACCTCTTTGATGTGCAAGCTCTGTAGACGAGCTCTTTCCTCTGTACATGGCAGCATCCCTACGGGCATCATGTGTCTTCTTTCCCTCAGAAACAACCGCTTATTGTATGGATCTAATCCTTCCGGGTCTTCAACCCCTGCAGCCAGAGCCTGAGCTGTGTAAGACATGAAATATGGGGCTCTCAGTGCCTGGCACCCATACCCAATGCCAAATACACGTAGAGCAAATTGTTTTTTAATCAGAATTACTCTTTCTGCGTTTAGTGGGAGGGGGTGCCCACCACACAATCTTGTAATAGCTTTCATTGCAAACAGAGGGAACTTTGCACTGTCATCGGAATATTCCTTGTGGTATATTATGATCTACATAATAATTGCAATCAATTTATTACCCGTAAGTGAGATGAGTACAATTTTCAAGTACTTGAATTTATTATACAAACCTTTTTGTGGTTGAAACGCCCGATGTAGTGAGACAACACTGCATCCTTGCCTTGGAATCCAGTGACAAGCCCTTGGCGCGAGCCTCCCGCTCTTCTAAGGAAACTATCGTCATACACTAGCACCTGGCAGCAAAAAAAACTGTTCATGATATTTTATCACTCGGCCATCTGTAATACTATATGAATGCTCGACAAAAGTTACCATCTGATTCTCGTCCATTTCCAGCATCGACCTCCCCCATAAGTGAATAGACTAACTATTCATTACATGATCTTCTGGTGCCACGTGTCTACCCATGTTTTCCAAGCTGAGGTGTTTTGTTGTCAATTCAAACTGCTCATCTGTTGGCAAATCGGCCTCTCCGGACTTTGCCTCATTGAACGTATCTTTAATCAGTTGCAACCCTGAAGTGAACTGTGAGTCACTCACAGCTGTGTCAGCAATAAGATATTGGTCCACTGCATCATCGTCCACAAACCCCATGTATGCCTCACAAAAATTTTCAATTGCCGCTAGGCACTAGTCCTCCCGTATATTGAGCTCATGCATGATATCTGTGAGTAGAATATAGTGGGTGTCGCCCGCCATAGCAAATCTGGGAGCACAATTGAGAGGCAAATCCGCTTCCATACTTGGGCTTTCTTGCCTGCACCCTATTGCTGCATCCGCAAGAGAAACAAGAGTTAAGCCCGCATCAAAGGTTTCCTTTAGTACCTCTTCTCGCTCTTCTTCTGGATTGAATTGCACCTCCACATCCTCTACCTCTTCCTCCGGCGCCAATGGACAACTACCGAAAGTTGTTGATTGCGAAGTCTCTGACTCACCATCCTTCTGCAAGTATAAGTAACAGACAAAACCATGGTATAATTCCAATAAGCGACATTTTTTTAACTGCTTCATACACCTGTCTTGTACAAGCAGTGCATTGGAGGGACACTTTTCAAGACAGCGATTCAGTCTCCTTGAATCACTCTTGTCAGGGTCAAGGTCGGCAGGGTGCACATATCTCATGCCATCAGCTGTCATGGAATTGTCACAAGTGACTGCCTCATACTGTTGCAAATGGTTTTGTAGGTACTCAAAGGAGCAATCTATAATCCTCTGTATAGAAAAATCTGCATTGAACATTCCTTATAGTTCTGGTGCACGGTGATGAGCTCGGGCGTTATATAAGAATGTGAATAGTTTTTCTTCACATGTATCCTCGCTCACGTCTGTCTCAAGGACTATGATCCCCATGACTGAAAGAAAAAGCAAGCCAAAACTATTTGGTGTCATAACAAAGCAAATTTTGGGCCTAGAGTACTCCTCAATGTCCTATTTTGCCTGGTTCGAACCTGTGCGCTCATGTCATAAGAGGTGACATTAGTTGAGTCAGAACCAAGTGAGTAGGGTACCCAAGAATTTCCGAAGGACCCTCTTCGCTTGGTTCTGTCCCGTGTGCTAAAGTCATAAGAGTTGACGCTAGTTGAGTCAGAACCAAGCGAGTAGGGCTCCCAAGAATTTTCGAAGAACTCTATTTGCTTGGTTATGTCCCGTGCGCTAATGTCATATCGACGGGTTATTTCCCGTGCGTTAATGTCATAAGTGGCGACGTTAGTTGATTCAGTACCAAGCGAGTAGGGCCCCCAAGAATCTCCGAAGGGTTCTATTCGCTTGGTTCTGTCTTGTGGCATTCAGAACAGGTGGATAAGAACAGAGCATATTATGTTTTTTTTTACCATAAGCGCGAGTTAATAAATTACAAGAGCAAAAAATAATTTACAAGAGGGGTAGCTACACACGACTGCTGCATGATAGTGATAGATTTATAGTTCACATAAGGAGTAATTATTCCAACCATGAATGCGATACGATCACCACATAAGGAGTAATTATTCCAACCATGCATGCGTTTTTACCCTAATGCAGTGGCTTCGGTGCGCACACAGTTAACAACACACAGGAAGGGGAGAGGCAGGGACAAAGAACCTGTCTCTGCAATATCCAATGGCGCCGAGTTGGATGGTGATGTCGCAGGCCACCGACAGCAAGAACCAGTAGGGGGGCGATGGCGATGGCGGCGCGGCAGCAAAGGACTCGACCCAGTGGAGGTCACTCAACACAAGATCACGAGAGCTGGGCAAGGGGAAGAGCGCAAAAAATACAAAGGCGATGGCGAATGCAAGGGCGATCAGCGTCTGACTCTAAACGCAGGATCATGAGATCTGGGCAAGGGGAAAGGCGCAGAAAAGGCAAAGGCGATGGCGAATGCAAGGGCAATCGGCGTTTGACTCTAAACGCAGGATCACAAGAGCTGGCCAAGGGGAAGGGCGCAGAAAAGGCAAAGGCACGAGAGCTGGCCACGCAGAAGGTGCGAGATGGAGATGGAGATGGAGACTGCAAGGGCGATTGGCGTCTGTCTGACCCTTAACGGTCACTCAAAAAGGCATGTGGGCTGCGCTCTCAAGGACAACCAGTATTAAATGGTCTCAGATTCCCATGCAGTACGATTTACCAACCGCAATCTCGCGCATAAGTGAAGTTGTCACCCTCCCCGGGGTAAGCATTCTAAGTTGAGGCATTACCCCCACCAAACATCTCAAGTTTCAACTATTTTGCCTCTTTTCGCGTCCTCTACTACGCATCATTCTAATTAACTCTACCCCCATCGACGCCACGCGGTAAGCAAACTCCATCACCTCTTACTCTCGCTCATCCTCCTTCTCTTACTCTTGTTCTGCAATGCTTCAGCGACGCGAAACTCTACACACAGTGAAGAGGTATGCTACTTACTACCCTTCTGCGCACTTGTATTTTGTGTAGTTGGTCAAGTACCAAGCAAATAAGGTAAAGTCACTTAGTCCGAAGAGCCCTATTCGCTTGGTATTGACCACAAGAAAAGTTTAGTGATGTCTACTAGTACAGAGGTAGATACTAAGCAAATAAGGGGAAGGTAACCCCTGCTTGTTGCGGATTTAGGGTTTTCCTTGCCAAATACGCCTTTAGATTTCGGTTCCGTGCGCTATAATTTGCTGTAGTTGGTCAGTTCCAAGCGAATACGGTAAGGTCACCTGGTCCGAAGTGCCCTATTCGCTTGGTACTGACCAAAAGAAAAGTTAAGTGATGTCTGCTAATACAGAGGTCAATATTAAGAAAATAAGGGGAAGGTAACCCCTGCTTGTTGCGGATTTAGGGGTTTCCTTGCCAAATATTCCTTTTGATTTAGGTCCCGTGCCCTTTAATTTGCTGTAGTTGGTCAATACCAAGCGAATAGGGTAAGGTCACCTGGTCCGAAGTGCCCTATTCGCTTGGTACTGACCAAAAGAAAAGTTAAGTGATGTCTGCTAGTACAGAGGTCAATATTAAGCAAATAAGGGGAAGGTAACCCCTGCTTGTTGCGGATTTAGGGCTTTCTTTTGCAAAATACACCTTTTGATTTAATAAGAAAAAAACAAAATTACAACTAAACACCGGGCTTGAGTTAGAAAACACTTCAGACTTTACAAAGAGTGGCCTATTAATTTCCGGGGGGTTTAGGGTTTAGGGTTTAGGGTTCACAGCCAGCTTATCTCTTCGCAAAGCATGTTTCCAAAGTTAATGGCCTCCTCATATTTACTGTCTAGCTCAAGCACTTCATCCTTCATTTCCTGAAGCCAATTAATGATTGCCTCCATAGAGCCATTCTCGGCGAGCAATCGCTGCATGTCTTCAGGCCTTCTTGCTTCCAGAGAGTTTTTAAGGATTGAGACCCTCTACCTGACGATCAGCATTTGCTGTAGCTTCAGGCTAGCATCCTGCACAGAGCATTTAGCAAGTAAGCTCTTCAAACTATGAGCTTGGAAATTGGGAGCGGAAAGCAAAGAATTACCAGCAACTTACCTCGAGAATAGACTCCCGTGTTGACAGCAGCCACTCCCGAGCTGTGTTGGACGAGAACACTAAAGGTAACATCGGGGGAGGGCCCTAGGGGGGACCTCATGAGGAGGGCCGGATGCGGTGTTGCTGGCGCTGCGGGAGTATCCTAAGATTCTTTTAGTTGTTCTGCAAAACCCTGAGGATGGTTCTGAAACAACTGCTTCTTAAATAGACTTTCAAACAAGCCTAAAAATCAGAGCTTGGGCAGGAGGTTTTATGAGAGGTGGACGTGGGAGAGAGAATCAATGTTATCATCCCCCTGATATTAGGGGAGGTGATCGGAGGGAACGACATGACAGTTAGAACCGCATCGATTTAAGATCTCCTTCACATTGCTTGTAAACCTGTTTGCTTGCCTGTACACTTTTTGAGGTCACCACTCAGCGAATAAGGTATTTTTTTGCAGGGGCTGCCAACCTGTTCACCTGGTAGTGATCCCAAAAAATGTAAGTGATATCTGCTATTACTATTTCTGAAGTCACTACCGAGCGAATAAGGCAAGGAAAACTGTTTCCTATGCACCTATTCGCTCGGTAGTGACCTCAGAACATATAAGTCATGTCTAACATTAGTATTTTCTGAGGTCACTACCGAGCGAATAAGGCAAGGCAATTCTTTCCTATTCATCTTTTCGCTTGGTACTGACCTTTCCTTAAATCTGAAGTCCCTTGTGCTGACAAATGAATTGTCTTTTGGTGTTAATTTGTAGAGATGCCTCGTGTTAAGGCCTGCGCTAGGAGGGCAACAGGTGAATCTTTGAATGCTCAAGAAAGAAGATGCCGATATGAGGCGCACAGAGGTGTGTTGCAAGAGCTGCGCAGGATAGAACGACACGTTCAACCTTCTATTCCACGTCTCCCTTTCCAGCAAGTAGTGTGGGAGATTTGCGAGCAGTGGAGAGTCGGCATGCGATGGGCCAGTAGTGCACTCCTCTGCCTTCAAGAAATTGCTGAGGACTACCTCGTGGAATTCTTCAGCGATGGATATATCCTGGCTGCCCATGCACACCGGGTCACTATCATGCCGTGGGATTTTGATACTCTTCGTAGGCTTCGTTTCTGCTACGATGGGCTGCTTCAGCCAGTACCAATCCGGGATAGTAGAACCATGGATATTCTCAACATCCCCCCTCTCCATCCTCGTGCACGACAGACAAAGCTGTTTAGGGCTGAAACAAACATCAGAAGGACCCGATCACGGGTCGAGAGAAACGACACAGATGGGCAGGCTGAGATAGCTGCAGAGGGCCAAGAGCAAGCCAGAGTGGACCCCGAGGCAGTCATGGAAGAAACAGATACAGTTATCTAGGATCCATCTAGACACCAAAATGAGCAAGTCATGGAGGATCCGCATCCCACCATGGGCGATGAGGGACAAGAGCAGGTCACGGTGGAGCCTGAGGCATCCATGGAGCAACCAATATTGAAGGAAAATGATCCGGAGCCTAAGGCAGCCAGGGAGCCAACTCAAGAAAGGGAAGCGCAAGGCTCTGCGTCAGAAGGGCCATCCAACGTATCGGATGAGTCAATTATTTTAGAGAAAATCAACGAGGAGAATGAAGAGGATTTGAGAATTTTGTTGAGCTCCGCACCTCTGCATGCGCACATACAGCTGCCTGCAAGGTCAGAGGAGGCCTGCATTACCAACCTCGATAGAGTAGACTTCATGTGCATGCGCAATTTCATCGACTCACTCGCAACAAATGAAGTCGTCAATGTTGCTTTTTGGTAATTCTCATTCTCTTTAATTCTTATGCTCATTAAATGGGTCTCTACCGAGACATGGGTCAATATCAAGGGAGACAGTGGGTAATGAAGTTGAATTTTGGAACTACTCGCTCGGTATTGACCCATGTCTCTGTGGCCGGTGCCAAGTTTTTCTTTATAATGGTTCACTACCTTAAAGACATGGGTCAATACCAAGCGAATCAATGGCGTATGGAATTCGATAGCTGCCCCCTTCGCTCGGTATTGACTCACTTGGTGTTCAAGTCTAATTTTTGCCTTTTTGTTCATGTTAGCCACGCTGTCTCGCTTCTGCCCCCTGAGGTTCAAGAGAAAGTATACGTAATAGATCCGCTGATATCGCCTTATCTGCAGAACAACTCATATTCCTTTTTGAGTCTGATGAACTGGTTTAGCAGAGTCAACTTTGATCTAGCGCGCTTTCTGGTCACTGCGTACAATCAATCGTGAGTATTTTCTTTCCTTGTAAAAAACATCTTGCATTGCGAATCTCTCCTCATCTTTGATGGTGTCTTTGTAGTGATCATTGGAGTCTGATGTTATTTGACATGGAAGCTAAGATTGTTTACTACGCAAACTCCGGGCAAAGCAGGGCGTTTCACAGTCGTGTAAAAATGTAAGGTCCATTTGGGTACATTTGGAAAGCAGTGTAGTGTCTCTTTCGAATGTGTTGCTGACTCAAGTGGTTATGTATGTAGTGCCGCGAAAAAACTTGTATGTTGTGTAGAGCATCTTTTGTTAGAACATGATCTAGGAAATGTAGTCAAGCACGAATGGGTAACCGTGCCCACGTAGACTGATGACTATAGTTGTTGCTGGCGAACCTGTTTAAATGCCGTGTTGCTCATCAGTCAAATTATGGATATACCGAACGTAAGTAATCTGCTGTTTTATTGTTTTCTGCAACGTATGTATGAAGCAACAGATGTCTGTATCACGCTTCTACAAGAACTTCGATTACATAACTACACCAACAACGATGTGCGACATTTTTCTATAATGGCCATTCAACATATTATAATCTCGGTAAACAGATGCAGAAGAGAGGAAGCAGCGAGAGCTGAAGAGTTCGAAGAGGCTCGCATTTACGAAATGACCCAACGCCACAATCAGACTCAAGAAGAAGTTTGAAATATGCAAGAATAAATAAACCAATATTATGCGGACGCCGCAGAAGTAGAGGAATGGGCTGCACGTCGACGGCAAGGGCAAGAACAACGGGAAGCTTCACAGGTGCAAGAAGCATGGGAAGCCATGGAAGAGGCCCATGATTTCGAGCGACGCGAAAGGATGCCTGAGACCAGCGTCCCCAGAGGCAGAGGTAGCAGCAACCGGAGCAGAGGGCAAGGGACGAGTGGCACAAACCGGGGGAGAGGACAGGGGACGAGTGGCACAAACTGGGGGAGAGGACAGTAGCTAGGAAAGGGAGCAAATTACTCTTGACAGATACAACACAATATGTAAAGTTTTGAAACATTGTTTGAGCGCCAAAGAATATCTCTGCATTAGTCATTTTGAAGAGTACATCATGGTTTGCATGGCATCAAAGCTCTTTGCGTGCACAATGTATGTGACCTAGCTTCCGGTGGAAGCAATTAAGTGAAGTGTATTTGTTATGGAATCCTTGCACAATGTTGTTTTCTCCTTGCCCCTTGGAATCTGAAAAGAAGAAAAAGTTAGATTCAGTCATAGTGTATTAAAGACAATCAAAATTTATCGATTTAGTAAGCACCTTTCTATTGTTGAGATTGAATGCATACAATTCCGGCAAAAGTGAAAGTTCTTCACATGTAAGATCTATCCTGAGCTGTGCCAGAGTTGTGCTTGACATTGTCTCCATCACAGTAAGTAGGTTGTCTCGAAAGTAGATCTCCATTGATAAAGGTTTGTTCTCGAGGTTGTTCTCTGTATCTTGGTCGAGTGGAATAAGCTCCCCACTGAGAAGATGATATCTAATATAGTAAAACGATACTAAAAAATTTTGAGAACTTATAATGAACTTGAAAATTATGGACTTCTTTTGCAAAATACAGATTTTGTTCTATGATTGTTTCCTATCCCAGTTATCATCTAAAAAGTCCAAACAGCTCTCAGACTTGCAAATGAACATTGTTGCGGTAGTTCTTGTTTGCTCATCGAAGAAAAAATCTGCAAACACTTCAAGAGGCATAAATAGTGCGAGCCGAACTATTTTTGTGGCAATTGAATACTTGAGGGACTTTTGTATATCCTGAAACAACTTATTCTTGAAGCTTTCACTAGTTTGCGAAGTAGGCAGGGACCAATCTTGCTATCAAAGGATGGAAGTGACAAAGGAGCTACACGACCCCAACCAATGGAAGTTCTCAGTTCCACATATGACATATCATAAAAGAAAATTCCATTATCTGCAAGTTCCTTGTGTTGTCTTCCTCGGTACATTTGCTCACCAATAAATGCATGGAAATCATCAAAAATCCCAACTATACTCTCAACTGGTTGCCAATCTGTCCTATTTGATGGATAAATATCTGAAACATACCAAAGATGATATCCACCACTTAATATTCGAATATAATCATGCACTAAGCGAGATGCTGAAATAACTTACAATTGGGTCGATGCCTTGGAAAACTTGGAGGAGATGTTTGCAACCTTAAGTCTGCATGCTGGAAAGCATGTTGTATGAGGACCTCTTTCACCCACTTGCTTTGTGCACACACTTTAAACTCTTTAACTTGATCCTTGAAAGCCTCCACAAAATCATTGCGTTGCCTCCTCTTCCTCCTCCTAGTTTTCAGTAGAACCCAACTTCCGATAGTTATACGAGATGGAATCCATGCTTGATCGTCTTTGGTATAACTGTTAAAAATGCTAACAGAGTCAATGGTAGTGCTAGGCCTTCGAGAAGTAGACATGGCTTGCAGTAGAATGAATACACAGAAAGGTTAGCGCAAATATAAAAAAGGGAAGAAGTTTTGAGAGGGAAGTAGAGCTACTCAAAGTCATATTTGGGCGGGAACAAAGTACTAGATAGAGTCTTCAATGAAAGTTCTGAAATTCCTCGGTACATAGTTAGTACGACTTACGGCATTTATCCCTTGAAAGCGTGAAATTGTGCAATTTGATGAACCAAAAAAAAAATTCCTCCCTTTTTTTAAAAAGAGCTTGACTCCAAAATGTCAATTTTCAACGTAACGTTAGCCTCTTCCTCATTGGTCGAGCGCCACTCTCTCTCTAGAACTGAAAGGCCCAAAAGTGAGTCCAACTTTCTCCTAATTGGCATAGCCACGAAAGCAGTATGGGAATCACAGCCAGCCATTAGACAAACTCGAAAGAAATTGCAATTGGTTGATGGACACATTGAAAGACCCTTAGAATTGCTTGAAAAAGTGATAGTTAATTCCTGTGGGATTGAATATCAACACACTTTTGCCATAGTAGACTTTGGAAAAAAACTCAATTACAAAATCATATTGGGAAGACCTTTCATGCAACAAGTACAACTCATTCAAGATTGGAAAAACAATTATCTGTACTTAAAGCAAGTGGGATCGATTACAAGGGTTAATCTAGAAGATCACACTTATAGAGATGTCATAAAAATGCACATACAAGAGTTTGATTCAGTCTCTTCGGCTGAAACTAAGCTCCCATCTTGGTTGAACAAAGACACTCCTATATGGATGTGCGGAGCTTCAAAAAATGAAAGCTTAAAATGAAAAGAATATATCTTAGAAAGGGATTGCACAGACGAAGCATATGTACCTAAACCTTTTCTAGAGCATTTGTTTGAGCCATTTGAGTGGACTCAAATTTTACCGACAATGGATGTATGTGTGAATACATCTATGCCTACTCAATTTTGCAATGAGGACGGCTATGACATAATTCCCATACAAATGATCTCAAACCCCCACATTGAAGATGAAATTCAAAAAACTAGGGACTTGATGAAAGCTCAACAAGTCTTTTCAAACCTCTACTATGATGCAACAGATGAGTTAGAAGAACATTCAACTACCTCAGATGATTTGGGGTCGGAAAAAGAACATGTGAGAGCTAAGCTACTCATGAAAGGAGGGAGGAAAAGTTTTTTGACTTTCCTAACCAGAAACCGAGAAGACAAAAATGGTATAGACAAAAAAGAGACACGAGAGATTTGAAAGCTAGACCTATGCCATCAGTCTCCAGTAGAACCTAGTTCCTGATGTAGATAGATGCATATGATTGTGTCAAGGACAAAATCACTGGCAGATATCCTTCAAATAAAAATCTAGAAATATCAAAAACATTGAGGAAACGGGGAGGGATACTCAAACAAAGCCAAAAAAACATGACAAGAGGTCAACCATGACACGAGTTGAGCGGAAAAAGAAGTATCAAGAGTTAAAGAAAGGATATATACGACTGAAATGGAAACCACAGAAGAGGATGGTAAAGATGTAATGAGTGTTCCATCCCATTACAAAAAATATACACTCCAAGATCGAAAAATCATAGTTGAACAACCTGTTAGAGAACTACAAAAATAGGGCGAGTCCTACGAAGGGCTTGAAAACGCGAAAAAGATAGGTTTGGCTGAACCAGGAGAAGAGCTTAGGCCTGCCTACATTGCAAATGACCTAACAAGAGAAGAAGAAGAGCTTTGGCTAAGCCTACTGAAAGAGTACCGAGATATCTTTGCTTGGTCTTACAAGGATCTCAAGGGTGTTGATCCAAAAATCTGTCAACATACCATACCCATGAGAGATGATGCAAAACCAAGTAGACAAAGGCCGTATACATATAATGAGACATTTACCAGAAACATCAAAGAAGATATTGAAAAAATAAAGGAAGTTGAATTCATTTATGAAATTGAACACACAGATTGGGTGTCTCCAATTGTGGTAGTACCCAAGAGGAATGGAAAATTATGAGTGTGTGTCAACCTCAAGAAAGTGAATGCAGCTACCATTTGAGACAACTTTCCTCTCCCAATCATTGAGCATGTTTTGAAACGACTTGCAGGAAAAGAAGCTTACAACTTCTTAGATGGATTTTTGGTATACAATCAACTTTTGGTTGACCCAAAAGATCAGTATAAAATTTCTTTTGCAACGGAATGGGGTATTTTTTCCTATCAAGTTATGCCTTTTGGGTTAACTAATGCTCCTGCCACCTTTCAAAGATTGATGAGCCATGCTTTAAAAGAATATCTTAGGAAATTCTTGGAAGTATGTATGGATGATCTATGCATACATTCATCAATCCAGGCTGATCAGTTTGAACATCTCAAAAAGATATTTGAAAAATATATAGTTTATAAGATTTGCTTAAATCCTAAAAAGTGCACATTCATGGGTAGACAAGGAAAAATTCTTGGACATATAGTGTTTAAAAATGGCATAGCTACTGATATGGATAAAATTCATGTTATTGCTGATTTGCCTAGACCAACAACAGTCAAGGGGGTTCAAGCCTTGATAGGACATTGTGGATATTATAGACGGTTCATTTACATGTACGCTATAATTTCAAAACCCATGTATAGATTGATTACACACTTTGAGTGGACTGAGGTGTGTGAAGAATACTTCATGAAACTTAAGCAAGCTCTCACTTCAGCTCCAATATTGAAAGCACCAGATTGGAATAAGATATTCCACATACATGTAGATGCTTCCAATTTTTCCATAGGGTGTATACTAGCTCAACCAGGAGATGGGAATATTGATTTTCCTATTTCTTATGCTAGCAGACAATTGAATATGGCCGAAAAGAATTATACCACTAAAGAAAGGGAAGGATTAGAAATGATCTATGCCGTAAAAAAGTATAGACATTACCTATTAGCAAACAAATTTGTGTTCTTTGTGGACCACCAAGCCTTATTTTACTTGGTCAACAAGCCATGCAACACAAGCCAAATAGTGAGATGGTTCATCATTCTTCTAGAATTTGATTTCACTGTAATTGTGAAAAAGGGCACCACTCATCAAAGAGCAGATCATTTGTCAAGGATTGTTTCAGGAGAATCACCTAAAGGGGTAGATGATGATCTATAAGATGCATATCTATTCTCCGTGGAAATGATACCCCGATGGTCGGAAAATATAGTATCATTGATGACCATAGCTCAAGTAGATTCGCAAATACCACTTCTTATTACGATCGGATTAATCGAGCAATCGGCTATGTATCAATTACTAGCTGGTAGACTAAACAAAAGAAATTGGGATGGAATATAGCTCTTATGAATTAATCTTGAAGAGAAAACCCAATACCTAAGTCAAACACATATTACCATAGTAGGACTTCACTTTGCGGAAGACCAAACTATGCGACGAATCTTGAGACATGGATTATTTTGGTCAACTATGAGGAGTGATGTTCTCTCTTTTGTAAGGGATTGTCCTCAATGTAAAAAACAAACACCCATACCTCATGTAACATTGTTCCAAATGTCACCTGTTCCTAAGTGGAGTAACTATCTCGTTACTTACTTATCGAGCCGAACATTTCCTTAGGATATGAGTAAACGTCATCAAAGAGCAATTGAAACTGAAGCAAGAGACTATGCGCTTATTGGAAACCAATTGTATCGGAGAGGTAAGGATCAACATTTGCATCTTTGTGCAAATGAAGACGAATATATTCCAATTATAGAACAAGCACATGCTGGATTAGCTAGAGGTCACTTTTCTAGTGAGACCACCAAAAGAGCAATCTTAATGGCAGGCATATGGTGGCCAACACTTTTTTCAGATGCCAAGGAATATGTTCAAAGGTGTGATGCTTGTCAACGAGAAAAAATGCCAACAAGAGTAGATAGCATGCCCTTAAGATCAATCATGGGAGCTAGAGCTTTCGCAAAATGGGGTATAGACTTTGTTGGGCCAATACAACCACCTACTTATAGAACCGAAGCTCAATATATCATTGTAGCTATGGACTATTTGACCAAATGGGCCGAGGCTAAAGCAACTCAAAAGAATGATGCCAGAACCACTACCGGATTCTTATATGAGTATGTATTCACAAGATATGGACTGCCAATAAAAATTGTCAGTGATAGAGGAACTCATTTCCTCAATGAGATAATCGAGTATCTGCTTAATGTATTTATGGTCATCCATAACAAATTAGCTCCCTATCACCCACAAGCAAATGGATAAGCTGAGCATACGAATAAAATTCTTAGCTCGGTATTGACTAAAGTGATTAGTTCAGGAAGGACAGACTGGGAAATGAATCTCCATGCATCTATATGGGCTTATCGAGTTTCATTCAAAATAGCTTTAAATGCTACATCCTTTAACCTTGTTTATGGTCTTGATACCATACTACCAATAGAATTTATATTGCCGACACTAAGGGTAGCTAAGGATCTTGAGTGGACTGGATATGAATTGTCATAAAGCTGGAAGATTTAGAGAAGCTAGATGAGCAAAGGCTAACTCTTGTAGCTCACATCTATGCACAAAAGCAAAAAAAAAACAATTTTTTGATTCCTATCTAATTACAAAACTCTTCAAAAAAGGGGACTTAGTTTTAATCTATTCCCTTAAGCAACACATTCCCAAGTTTAAGAAAAAGGGAAACGGGCCGTTTATCATTGATGAAGTATCTCCAAGTGGAGCAGTTAAGTTGTCCACCCTAGATGGTGAACAAATGGCTAATTGGATTAGTGGATGTCGTTTAAAGAAGTACAATATGCCACTAGCCAATGAATTGCTAGAAAGAATGCATGCAGCCAAGAAAAGGAAGATAAAACAACAGCAGGTTATTGATGAAGCCCAAGAGGAAGCTCGGCTTTGAGTACTCAAAAGGAAAGCTGCTCTCAAGAATCAAAAAATACCTATTCCCATCAACACTCTAGAAGTAGATGACCGACAATGGGAATTGCAGAGAGATGCAGTGTCAACAGATGATGAATGGTTAGATGAAATGGACCTTCGCATCAAAGTACAACCCAACAACCATAGCACAAATGCTTTGGTCGATACAGGAGCTAGAGTAAATGCAGTCACTTATTCCACATACAAGAAATCAACAAGCCAATCTCTGACAGCACAAATAGCGACTGTTACGAGACTGGGCACCCTCCTGTTGTAGTGGTTAACTGCAATTGGGATAGCTGGGCGTAATGGTTAATTATGTGCTGTCTATTTATTTTACTAATTGAGTTGATGATGATTTTGTAGAGTGGAATGCGGGGAGTTGATGAAGAGGCGACGGCAATTATTCTTGGCCATTTTATAGTTGCACAGTATCTTAGAATCTCATTTCAATAAGCCACTATGGCTCTGTAAATATTTGTAGTGGGAACTCCCCTTATGGGTCATGCAAGAACTAATGAGCTTCACTCATTTACAAAAGTGAAGTGGTTGTAAAAGAGGGGCCTCAATTTTTGGCACCTCAAACTCAAAAACAATATATTAAATACCAACTCCACAAGAGAGGTGCCGTGGAGTTTGGGGTTAGATTTAGGCCTTTCTCTTACAGATTATCTTCTCTACTCTCTTAAGCTATGGTTATTTTGCTGTGTACTCTCTAATCTAGTCTCCATCTCTTACACATCTCTTACACCTCCTTACAAGCTTGTCTATATCAATTCTCTGTTTACTGTGTGTGTGTGTGTCAGAGTCTAGGTGAGTGTGTGCGCTTGGAAATTGGAAGAAGAGGTGGACAGTTTGATGGTGATGGCTTGAAAGCTTATGTTGAGTACTTTAAGCGGTCGATCTCCCCCTCTTCTCCCAACAGTGGTATCAAAGCCTCAGGTTTGAGGATTAATCGGCACCAGTTTTCAGTTTTAAGAAGGAGTTTTCTCTAATCGACAAAACCCCAATTGCAATTCATCGACTTTGCAATTCAAGGATTCAAGGGTTCGTGGAAATTCGAAGTATAATTGATCGAGTTCATAGAAGAAAAACTCGATTGTTAATTGGTGGCTAATCGGCAATCAATTTTCAAATTCGGCTTCAAGACGATCAAGAACGGGTATGTTCAGTGGTTAAATTTAAGCACTAGTTAACCTTGCGTATACACGAAGATACGGACAAGACAGTGAGCTGACGCATAATTGAAAGAAGTCGAAAAGCTTAATTACAACTTTGAAAGAGAAGTTGAAATTGGGAACGAGAAGGCGGATTATGGTTTACTAAAGGAAAGAGAGAGCAAGAGTCAAAGCAAGCAGGGAAATTTAAGTCACATCGATTCGGCTTGTCATTGGGAAGCGGCATCGGAAGGCATAAACGAAGAGAAGAAAGAAGGCGAGAAATTTATGTGGGAATCCTTGCTCACACACAAAAAAATTTCTCGATCGACCTATTCGAAAAAGCTCGAAATTGCTATCAACATGGACGCCCAGGCTGTCTTGAGAGAGCTCGCTGTCTTCAACTTTTTCCATGCAATTGCAATTCACACCTTTTAATTCAAAGTGTGGCCATTAAGAAAGCCTCAAAACTTTACGTGTTAAAAAGTGAGGCTATTAAGCTTCAAGCCTCAAAACTTTACCTCTTTAAAAAGTGAGGCCATTAAGCTTCAAAAAAAACAAAACAAAAAGAGTGCCATTGAACATTAAGCTTAGAAGACATTCCTTACAAAGTTTGGCCAACTCAAGGGTTGAAGTTCATAAGAAGGTGTCACTCTGTCCTAAGCCGGCAAGCGAGCGTCAAAAATAATAATAAATGAACAATACCTGCTCCATTGGCCTAGCTATATAGGAAACTCAAAAATAACATTCAATTTAATTGGACGGTGAAATTACCAAATGTAATACCATTAATTTTGGGAATACGAGAGATCGGGTGCCACGAAATTCAACTGGCTCGGTGACACACCGTCGGACTGTCTATTCTCTGGCAATTTCCTAGCGCATCGCCATTCTGGACTGGACGCCACCGCTCTTTTTCAGCTAAGTACATTACATTTCTGTTATTTATTTTATTTTATTCCGCATATTGCATCTGTGAATATCACCAAATAGCCTTTTTAAGCATTACCATTTAATTATTTACTTTTCTTTTAAGATAAAAAAAAGAAAAAAGAAAAAAAAAAGAAAAAAGAAAAAGAAAAGCACGCAATCATGGCACATCTTCCTCATGCACCCACAATTGCAGAGCAACTTCAAAATTTACAGCAGTCACTCACATATGAACGCATGCGAAGGCAAGAACTTGAAGATAAATTATTACATTCTGCACGCACCGAATCTGCACCGGCACCCAAGAAAAACAAAATTAGCAGAAAAGCCTTCACTTTCAAAGATTTTGATGGCACTAAAGATGCTAGCACGGTTCTAGCATGGGTTAGTCAGTTAGATGACTACTTTCATGATGAAGACTTTCCCGAGCGTGAAATGGTAAAGTGTGCATCCAATCATCTCACTAGCAGCGCTGCATTGTGGTGGAACGCCACCAAACAACATGGAAGAAGACCACGCACCTGGAATGCATTCAAAAAAGTGTTTTTACCCCAATTTTTGCCAACACAATACAAAGCTAAAGCACGACGTCAATGGGATTTAATTCGACAGGGTAGAAATGAAGATGTACAGGGTTACACTGACCGTTTTTGGAATTGTCTAATTCAATTGCAAGCTATTGAACAGGTTAGTCGCAAGAAATTGAAGCGAAAGTACATATCAGGCTTGGCACTACAAATTAGTGCTGAGGTAGATATGTTCGAACCAGATTCTCTGTCAAAGGCCATTAACTTGGCTCTCAACGCAGAAATGAAGAAAGGTGGACATTCCTCTCACACTGATCAACCTGCTAACACTAACCGCAATAAGAGACCTCCTTTCTCTCCTAACTCCGACAGAAGCAAACACCAAAGCCGTACCTTTTTCAAAAGACGAAGATTTGACAATCCTCCTGCCACTGCTCAACCTCATACGAGCAACAACCACAACAACACTCAGCAACGAGGCGACCAACATCCTTTCAACCAGCGTTTTCCTCCAAATTATAATGGTAACAAAAAGGTGAAGTGTTTTAAATGCTTTCAGTATGGTCACTATGCAGATAAGTGCCCAAATGGTCATGCTAAGGGCAATGGTCAATCCAATGGCCATTCAAATGGAGTCAACAGGAATTCAAGTCAAAAACCCTTCAACAACAACCGCCCCAACGGAGCTACTCTTAACCTCATCGAAGATGCTACACCCGACGACAATGAAGTGGAAGTTAACTACGATGACAACCCATCCTCAGGTACTCCTATATCTCCTCACACTTTGTTTAAAGTGCAAGGCACTGTTAAGGGTGAAAATGTCACCATTCTGCTAGATGATGGTAGTAGCCATGATTTCATTTCCACACGATTGGCACAACAACTATCACTCTCTGAAATTTCATCACCCCACAAGGTCAAAACTGTTTTTAATAATCAACGTTTTAATTGTAAAACTCAAGTCACTATTGAAGTTTGCATTGGTGAATTCACACAAGCACGTACATTTTTGGTAGCACCATTGCATGGAATCGATATGATTCTGGGAATGCCATTTCGTCATGAATGTGACCCGTTGATTAATTATAAAACACGTACAATGTCTCTCACTCATAATAATAAAAAATTCTCCATCCAAGCAACACTGGCACATCAAAAATTTCCACTCCTCTCTCACACTCAAGCCAAACGAGCAATTCGAAAATAGGGGAAAACATATCTTGTATTGGTAAATCAAATTTCTGTTGAAACTGAACTTCACGTAACTCCACACACGATGAATTTCTCTCACAATTTAAAGATTGTTTCATGCATGATCTCCCACCTGGAATTCCATCATCACGCCCAGAAGACCACCAAATTGACATCATACCGGGTAGTGAACCTCCTTGTAGAGCACCTTATCGTGTAAATCCTACCGCACACAGGGAAATACAAACTCAAATCACTGATTTACTTGACCGAGGCCTAATCCGACCTAGTAGTTCACCATATGGAGCTCCAATACTTCTTGTCAAGAAGAAAAATGGAACATTTCGTATGTGTATTGACTACAGGGCTTTAAACAAGATCACCATTAAGAATAGGTTTCCTATTCCTAGAGTGGATGATCTACTAGACAAACTGAAAGGGGCAAACATCTTTAGCAAAATTGACCTTAAATCAGGATATCACCAAGTCAAAATGTTTGAACATGATGTCTACAAAACTGCTTTCAGAACACAAACTGGGCACTATGAATTTCTTGTCATGCCATTTGGTTTGACAAATGCACCAGCTACATTCACACGCATGATGAATCGAATTTTCATTGACCATCAAGATTTTGTGATTGTATTTTTTGATGACATTTTGGTATTCAGTATATCTGAAGAAGACCATAAGCAACATTTAACACGTGTATTTGATCTGCTTGCACAAAATCACTTGTATTTGAATCCTGAAAAGAGTTCATTTTTCCAATCTAAAATTGAATATTTGGGACATATTGTATCGGGTAAAGGAATTCATGTCGATCCAAAGAAAATTGAAGCCATTCAATCCTGGCCTAGACCCAAAAACTTGCATGAGCTACGATCTTTTCTTGGCCTCTGCAGCTATTACAGGAAATTTGTTCGTAATTTTGCTTACAAAGCACATTATTTGACTCTCTTGTTGAAGAAAAACACGCCTTATGAATGGACTGATTTGCAAGAAAGCTCATTTAATGCACTTAAACATGCTTTGACTAATGCACCTGTATTGCAATTGCCTAATTTTGAACGACCATTCTTTGTGGTAGTCACTGATGCTAGTGGTAAAGGTATCGGTGCAGTCCTTATGCAAGATAACCATCCCATTGCTTTCGAAAGTCGTAAATTCAAACCGTCTGAAATAAAGTTCAGTACTTATGATAAAGAATTGACTGCTGTGGTACATGCATTGAAAATCTGGAAACACTATGTAATGGGTAATGACTTGATCATTAAAATTGATCAACAAAGTATCGAATATTTACTTTCTCAGCCTTTAATAGATGATAGACATATTAAGTGGGCCGCTTTTATTCAAAGTTTTCAGCCCAACATTCAATACCATCCTGGTAAAGAAAACGTTGTAGCTGATGCCTTGAGTAGAAGACCCTCACTTAATCGTCTATCAACCATTACGGGAACTTCATTTGACACTATGCCTGACACTTATGCACATGACGATGACTTCAAAACGACATGGTTGCACATGCTTGATTATTCTGTACACACATTTCTCGAATACACTATTCAAGAAAACTTCCTTTATTTCAAACAAAAATTGTGTGTGACTAAATCTTTTCGTACATTAATATTTGAAGAATTGCACAAACCACCTTATGTTGGACATAGAGGATTTGCTGCAACTTTTCAAAATTTATGTCGTGATTTCTATTGGCCTACTATGAGAATGGATGTTAAACAGTATGTGTCCACTTGTTTGATTTGTCAAAAAATCAAAGCAGCTACAGGTAAGAAATTGGGACTTTTACACCCTCTCCCCATTCTTGAAAGACCTTGGGAACATATTTCAATGGATTTTGTTACTGGTTTCCCACTCACAACGCACAAACATGACATGATATGGACTATTATTGATCGTTTCTCTAAACCAGCGTACTTCGTTCCATGTAAGAAAACACTCACAGCACATCAAGCTGCACTTTTGTTTCTTAAGACTGTTTTCCCACATCATGGTTTGCCTAAAGTGATTATTTCTGATCGAGATTCAAAATTTTGTAGTGCTTTTTGGACTACTGTGTTTGAAAATCTTGGCACTACACTTGACTTCACTTCTGCATTTCATCTTGAATCCAATGGTCAAACTGAAGTCACAAATCGCACAATCATTGATTTGCTAAAGGCTTATGTTTCTTCTCAACCTAAGAAATGGGATGATTACATACATATTTTGCAATTTGCATACAACAACACCACTCACACTGCCACGGGTAAGTCTCCATTTGAAATTGTCTATGGTCACTCACTTCCTACTCCTGCTTCACGTCTTTCTAATGTTGTGCCTGCCGCTGATGATTTCACTACTGACTTTCATGATATTTATGCAAGTGTGCATTCTGCCATTAAACACTCACAAGAACTTTACACCAAGCATGCTAACAAGCACCGCAAGGCACACCAATTCAAAGAAGGTGATCATGTTTTACTTCGCATCGAAAAACGAAGGATCAAAAGTGTTGATACTAATGTCTTTGTTAAGCTTGCTCCTCGTTTTTATGGACCTTTCAAAATTTCAATTGTCATTAATGATGTTTCTTTTCGTTTAGAATTACCTGCACATTGGCACATTCACAATGCATTTCACATTAGTCTTTTACGACCATTCAGAGGACTCCTACCTACACACCACATTTACGAAGACCCACCTTCACTTGTAGACCAAGAAGAGCAAATCATCCCTGACAAAATAGTTGACCATGAGACCACCACTACACGCACTGGAATGGTTTATAACCGTTACCTTTTGACTTTCAAGGGCCACCCTAGAGAGGATGCCAAATGGATGCCTGAAAAGTTTTTTCGCAACTTTCCCAACCTTCTCCACACTTTCCATCACTCACGGTCCAATTGATTTCTCTATTGAGCAACTGAGGACAGTTGCTATCCCTGGTGGGAGGGATGTTACGAGACTGGGCACCCTCCTGTTGTAGTGGTTAACTGCAATTGGGATAGCTGGGCGTAATGGTTAATTATGTGCTGTCTATTTATTTTACTAATTGAGTTGATGATGATTTTGTAGAGTGGAATGCGGGGAGTTGATGAAGAGGCGACGGCAATTATTCTTGGCCATTTTATAGTTGCACAGTATCTTAGAATCTCATTTCAATAAGCCACTATGGCTCTGTAAATATTTGTAGTGGGAACTCCCCTTATGGGTCATGCAAGAACTAATGAGCTTCACTCATTTACAAAAGTGAAGTGGTTGTAAAAGAGGGGCCTCAATTTTTGGCACCTCAAACTCAAAAATAATATATTAAATACCAACTCCACAAGAGAGGTGCCGTGGAGTTTGGGACTAGATTTAGGCCTTTCTCTTGCAGATTCTCTTCTCTACTCTCTTAAGCTATGGTTATTTTGCTGTGTACTCTCTAATCTAGTCTCCATCTCTTACACATCTCTTACACCTCCTTACAAGCTTGTCTATATCAATTCTCTGTTTACTGTGTGTGTGTGTCATAGTCTAGGTGAACGTGTGTGCTTGGAAATTGGAAGAAGAGGTGGACAGTTTGATGGTGATGGCTTGAAAGCTTATGTTGAGTACTTTAAGCGGTCGATCTCCCCCTCTTCTCCCAACAGCGACTATCAAAGGATGCAATAAGAACCCAACACCAACATTGGGAGTAGTCAACTTGAATGTGATAGTACATGGATGTTCATGTTCTCATCAGTTTGTATGCTTACCAGATGAACACATGAATGAGACGATGATTCTTAGAATTCCATGGATGCGGACATACAAGGCAGTACCAGATTGGGATACCAATCAGCTCACGCTATCACCTAAGACGGACAACTCATTGTTCCAATTGCACCAAGCAAGGAAGAATGGAAAGGGAATTACCAGCAAAGCAAACCATGACGTAATCAATCTTCTCCATCCTATCGACAAGCAAATGCTACAAGTAGCATGCAAGGAGTCAGGAAAATTTGGGTACCAAAAGCATAGCTTAAGGATAAGCTGATTCAAATCTAGGTGTCCAAAACATCATCGACAATACCAACGACGATTCCAAAGCTCAAAACACAAAGAGGAGCACCTTCAAACAAGGAACCTAACATGAAATGGATTTGAAAAAAAAAAAGCACTTATCTTCTCCGCAAACCATAAAACCATTCAAGCAATGGAGAGTTAAGTCTCAAAAACGCAACCACACCATTCTACACCAAGCAAACCAAGGTATCAATGGCGAGTAAAAGCTCGACAATAGTCAAAAGTGATACCAACAGCGCAGGCAATCAACGTTCTAAAGCATCTAACGATACAATCAAGCAAAGATCACACAAGCTACAAGATTTTCTCTTTGGAAGACAACATCAGAAAGCCTTGACATCAGAAACCCTTGAGTTAATTACTCAAGACCCAACTCTTGCACAGCATATTGGTTTGAACTGTAGTGATCTTCAAAGCATGGTAGAGACAACCAAGGCTATGCATAAACACAATTGTTCAACCCATGCACACAGTCTTCCCGGAGTACGCCATCTAGGAGGGGTGGAAGGGCATTAAGTAATTAAGGGCAATGTTTGAAGAGGGAGGAAAAAGTTTGATGTTAACATGTGATTTTTTGTAAAATTACTTAATAATTCCCTCATAAATCATCAACGGGAAAAATTTACTGATGATATCTCCCCAACTAGTGTAAATAGTGTATATACTATTAGAAAATCATCAAAAAATAGTCCTTTTTGGTCATTTTTCATCATTTTTCTTGATATTGAGACTTAAAATGGAGAAATCCAACAAAAAAACAATAAAGCTATGTTTTTCAATGGATTTTTTTAATTATTGGATTTTTACATTGCTTTTTTAGCACATTTTGTTATTTTCTTTGATTTTTTCAATAAACAGGTCAAAAAATAATAATAAATAGCAAAGGAGCTCAGATGAAAAAATTGAAGACACAATGGTGATCAGAAAGACAAGGCGGACAAGCACAAAAATTTTCAATCAAATCGGTAGATGGAAGCGGGAAGCCTAAATTGGGCGGCCGGATCTACTTTTGCAGAATTCCTGTAGAATGAGCTATAGGAATCCAATTGGGGAAATTTTTGAGTGTAACATAGATTTCACGGCTTAGTAGGACTAACAGGGGAATCTAGGAAAAAATGGTTTGGGAAGTCCAAGTATAGATACCCGAGGTAGGCTAAAATCACCTCATTTCCACTTGTTGCCTTGAAGAGAGAGCTTTTTGACCCTCTTCGTGCGTATTTTCCGGAGTCCACAGTCACCTGCTTTCAGCGTTGTCTCACACAAGACATGAGGGGTAAGTTCTATACTTATCAATGATCCATTTTATACGGCCGGTAGCTAGTCTAAACCCCTGGAAAAAACCCTAGAATCCGAGCAGTGCACAAAGACCTACGACCAAAAATCAACCATAGCGGCCTGTCAACTCAACCAAATCGGATGAGATTTGAACTGTGGCATGCCCAAACATAATAGAATACTTCCATATCAACAGTTGACCATTTGGCAAGGGTTGAGGGGGTCCCAAGTAGAAAAGCTAGGTTTTTGGCAGATGACAGAATTGGTTTCTGACTCCACAGACAGTTTGCATACGAGTTTATACACAATGTATATGATTGGTTTCATAAAATCAATCAAGCCAAGCCCTCGAAAAGCAGAAAACGGTTCAAAGGTTACAAAGTGTCAAATTCGACATAAGAGGTCAAACTGACTCCAAATGGGCCAAAATTGGATGAGTTGCTTCAGGACTATGTAGCGGACAAGTCCATAGCATCAAAAGTGACTAACCAACTCTACAGGCCATGTAGTCACAAAAATCGGTGATTTTAGAGTCGACAAAGCACAAAGTGATGTCAGCAAGACCAAACTTTACCAAATTCAATTTAGGACTTGTTTTAGATGTATAGAATGTGTTTAGGTCAAAAAATTTAAGTTTTGTAAGAAAAAGTTAACTGCTATAAATAATCATGATTATTTACTTTTATAATATTTGGCTTGAAAATTGTATCATCACCTCACCTATCACTTGTACACACCTATTACATGCCAAACTTCAAGTATGAGCCAAAATGATCAATTATAACTTGGAAAATTGCCAGAAAACACAAAGAAGCCCTTGCAAGCCAAATTCTGAGTTATGAGCCACATCTTTTGTTCCAAATCACCTCATATCACATACACAGGGTGTACACCATGACTAGAACCAAGTTATATAAAAAAATATTCATTTTGATGAAAAAGTTAATAATCACGATTATTTACTTTTTGGCCAAGATGGGAGAAATTTGCAACTTTGTCATCATAGGACCAAAGTACATGATGTTCTAAGCCCACTAACCAAGTTTGAACAAATTTGGAGCTCAAAATCTCAAAATTTCTTTACATCTACTGTTTCAGAGACCTAAAGCCTAAATCTGGTACCATTCTCATACTGTGCACCCAAATGAGCCCATATTTCACTCAAAGTATGTATTTGGTATATACTTCAAGCCTATAATGTCACGTTTGCAAAAAGTTGAAAAAATTACTCAATTGTAATAATCGCGATTATTTACTTTTGTTGCAATTTTTTGTTTTGACTTCATAACTTTGATCTTTACATATTTTTATGCATCTATGCATGTTCAAAAATTGATTTGAAGCAAATTCGACTCAATTTGTCAGCAATTCAGAGTGAAGGACAATTCAGAGAAAAATCTGCCAAATTTGCTAATTTTGACACTCTATTCACTTAGCGGGAGCCATGCGAGCTGCAGAGAGGGCCAAGAAAAAGCTCTCACAAAAGGAGAAGCTGCAAGAGCTACCACCATATCAATTGGACCCTAGTTCAGTCAAGACTACCAAAGCGACCTATCTGTCAAAACTTGAAGAGCATAACACCACAGTGTTCAAAGGTAGATTCAAGAGCGAAGACAGACATCGGGTAGAACTGCAACTTCTACCAAAATAAGTCTATGATGTCGCTGCAAAGCTCGAGACAAAAGAAGCCAAAAGAAGGCTTGGGCTCAGAGAGTTTTACGAACAAAATCCATGTGGAGTGGATTTCCAAAAAGCTTATGAGCTCTTGTCCACGATCAAAGAAGATGGAACCACCCAAATCTCTGACCAACAAGGTAACAAAGTCAAAGTGGTGATTACAAAAGAAATAGTGGTAGAAGCTCTCAAACTGTCAATAGAAGGAATGCCAATGAGGGCAAGAGATAAAAAGACGGTGGTGCAGCCAAAGTGTGTCCACCATAGAAGAGGGCACAGGCAGTGATGTGTATGCTTATAGATGCATGGCAAAGGGCTAGAGTAGAAGGGAAGAACTTGTGCAAGCAAGTGGCAGAAGCGGAGATGTATGCTTTATGTGTTTTTTAAGGCCAAAAGGGCTCCAGATAGGGCCTGACAGGGAGGCAGATTAAGGGTGATCAAGGTGATATTTTTTGTCCAAGAAATGTAGAGCTTAAAGTGCTGAAGGAGCAGGTCTAGATGGCTCATCAAACAGAGCTATGGAGCCCAAGATATTGGAGGTTGAAAGTAGGGTGTGTTGCAGATTCTTGTTGGATAGGGCAGCTGTGGACAGGTGGCCCGAGATGATATCAATGTATGGATGTGTAGTGCTTGATTTATGGAGCATACCCGTCTTTGAAAATTGTAGATCGGCGCTATGGATAGCAAGTTATGGCCAGATGAAGTTTTGTCGGGGGCTAGGTTGGTGCCCACTAACCCCCTGAAGAGCCGTGCCATATGATATTTTTTGGACTTCGACGGAGTTCTAGAGCGAAGTATGCATCATACGAGCTCACTAGCAATTGACGGCTCATCAAACGAAGTCCGGAGCGAGAAGTTATAGAAGCAGGAAGGTAGGGGCAATTGCTCGAGAACCAGCCTGGTTGCTTTTTCCTGTTTTTTCATGGCCTTGATTGGCGAGTCAAGCAAAGATCAAAGGGAGCAAGGTTAGTGTGGATCAAAAGCTGGCAAGGAGAGCTCTCGAGGGAGTATCATGGTTTGATCATCGGATATGATAGCAGCAAGTGGCACCACTCTCAAAGGAGGTGAAATAGGGCAAAAAAAAAGTTTTTTAAACATTTTTGGGCTTTTAAAAAGCTCAAGGGCTCACAATCAGCCACGTGGCGGGGGCTGAAGCCCATATGCACAAGGAGATGCTAGCCAAGCATGGTACAAGGGCTGCATGGGGCACCCATTTGGAGTATGTGAAAGCGTGGGAGCTCGTGGAGCTCGTTGGCTATGGCGTCAAGGCGGAGGCGCTGCTCCGGTGGCCCGTTCGACGTCCGCCAATGGCCTTGGGTGGCACTTGGCGTGATGAGGACGATGATGTGGCACCCAAGAGGGGTTGATTCCCGCATCAAAACTTTTGAGGGGGAACATAGGGTGCACCGACGGCATCGTCGGTGCCCCGCTTGGCTTGAGTAGGGCTTCACATGGTTGGTGGCTTGAGTCCCAAGAAAGCGGGCCCAAAATACGGCAAGGGGTTTATCACATGCAACGGCAGAGGAAAAAAGTGGGATAAATTGGGAGGGGCAACACGCGCCTAAAAAAAGGTTTTTTTGGCAGTTTGGGGGGGGACTCTTTTTTGCATGCGAAGGAGGTGTGCTTGAGGAGGAAAAGGAAAGGAAAGAGGAGCTGGTAGAGCACAGAAGGGCGGAGCGTTTCGTTGGCATCTCCAAGGAGAAGGCCGGGCCAAGGCGGCATCAATTTTTGCCCCAAGCTTCTTGTTGTTCGTCTCATTGAGGATTGTTACATAGTGTGTTAGCAAGAGATTACGAGAGTTGTAGTCATCTTTTTTGTCGCTAATCAAAGAAAGCCATAGCCACAGTTGATGTCACCTCTTTGCCTCTTTTTTTCCCTTCTCGTCTTTGCTCTACCCCTATTGTATGGTGTCGGTTGAGAAGTGTGTGCCTCTCCGGACCTGTGTTGTGGGAGAGAGAGAGAGAGAGAGAGAGAGAGAGAGAGAGAGAGAGAGAGAGAGTGGTTTGTGTTGAGTGAGAGCTAACAACAGATTTTGCTAAGGGTGAAGATTGTGCTTACAGGGTTATGTGCAAGGTTTGTGTTAAGGCGGTTACGCCGCTAGCGGAAGCTAAATAGCGAGAACTCAACCAACAACAGAATTTGTCAGACGAGGACGGAGCTTGACCCGCAGGCTCATGGAAACAACTAGGTGGGTGTCAAATCACCTACTCGACCTTCTAATGACAATCACTACTAAGGAAATCAAATCTAAGTTCTAAAATACGCAAGTGACTGAAATCCGTACTACAAACGAATGCTATACGAAACAAGATCTAGAATCATTGAATCGATCTCAAACTCAAGGGGAAGTCTATACACTAGGTAGGAACAACACCCTAAAGACTTGAACTGCAAAATCAACCTATAACCACTCCGTGCGGTAAACGCGTATGAATACAGGCCGAAAAATACAGGTGATCGAAACTTGACCCCGATGGTACTAATGTGTAGCTCTACTCGTTGTGGTTCTATAGATATGCTGCACGCTCAATTCCGACACACGAGTTGGAAGAAAACTCACACAGAAGCTCGTAGGAACTTACCACACATAGAAGCCGATAGCGCGCACTCTTGGTATCTGTGCGTAGCTCTCACCATTGCTAACACAATGGCGGTGTCACTTCTCCAATGGCGGCTCCGTAGCTCGCGTAGCAAGTAGATAAGACTCTCTCTCTCTCTCTCTCTCTCTCTCTCTCTCTCTCAAACACAGTCACGGCGCTCCAAAAAATTCACTTTGATTAAATGATCTCCCTTAGGTTACAAAAACTTTGGCTTATATACCTCAGCCTTGGAGGTGAGAACATCTCTAACTAATTACATCAGCAAGTGAAATTACTTCGGGATTACAAGCTGGAAACTCAATTGAGTCCCATTACTTAATGAATGGCTCAAATCAAAATTAATGTCGGAAAGACATTTATTACGATCAATGGTTACAAAATGATGAGTGTGAGCAAAAATGTGGATGTGATCCTCTGCTGGCTCAACAATCCCCCCCTCCGCGTTCATGTCGTCCCTGACATGACTTTTATGCTTGGTCAATAAAGTCCTGTCGTCTTGAGCATCTGCAAATGTGATTCGTATCGTAGGTTGCCGATGGTCAAGGTTGGGCCGAATATTTTGCTTTCGTGGGTGAAAAAGCCGGTGTAGAAAGCTTCTTCGAATGTTTGCATGTGGAAGCTAGGCAAAAACATAATCCTTTGGTATAGGAGGTGTAACACTTTTGGAGAAGGCTGCAATGAAAGATCGTACATCATATCAGTCACCGTGTCGGCCGTCGATAGTAGACTCGAGGTCGTGGCTTTATCTGGCGCGAACACTTCAATGCAAGCTAAGAGAGTCCTACAGATTTTCTTGAGCATCTGACATGAAAGGTCAGGAGAGCCAGTAAAGAGCTTGATGGTGCCCGTTAGGGTTTTCACCATGTAGGCTTTACCTATTCTCTCTCCTGCCTTTGGTCCTGGCATCCTGGGATAATTAAGCCAATTTGGCTTCTTTTCTGCAATCCTGCCATGCTCTTTCCAGTTTCTGACTCTTGGCACCGGGCAGAAGGTTGCATCCTCCCGAATCTCCTTTGGTGCCTCCACCAAGTAGATGAGGTAGGCTGGGTATTTGTTCAGCCAACCTTTCCTCCATCTAGGTTGTGAATCTACTATCTTCTTTGATTGTTTCTCCTTTGTGATGTCGCCTTCGTAAAGAGCGACATACTGCTCCTCCTCTATTCTCTTTTTCGTCTTTAGCACTTCAAATTTCATCAAAGGGAAAGGTAGGCTGGGTTGCATTCACTGTTCATGGAGCACTTTTGTGTCTAGTCCCTGAAGTCTAATGGAGATTAGGAGTCTCCTCTCCCATTCCATTTCCGCCTTGGCACTCTCCTCTACTGACTTTTCTATTTGGTCATGGAGCCTTTGTTCTTCTTCTTCAGAGATTCTTGAAGTCGAGGCCACCTCTTGAGCTGGGGCTGGATCTTCAATTGTGGTTGCCTCTCCAGTTTCTGGTAGCTCTATGGCTGCTCCACCTGATTCTTCTTGTGGTGTCTCTGTCTCTCTTCTTTGTTGCTCTTGTAGATCTTGGAGCTGTTTGCGGAGGGCCTCATTCTCTGTCCGTAGTGTTTGATTTTCTAATGTGAGCCTCTCCTCTGCGGCCAATGATCCCTCCGCAATGTGCAACCTTTGCACTTGCTCTAATCTTAGCTCTCTTTGTAAGCTTCGGACCTGGTCTTCCAACACTGGTACGATAGCTCCCTCTTGTTCGGTTCCTGCTCTGCTAGCTCTAGGGGTAGACTTGAGTCTAGTGATTGTTCTTTCTTGGAGCTCGACTCTTTCCCTTAGCTCAATGAGCTCATCCTTAGCCGCCTCCAACTCATCCTCTATCCGCTCCCTTGCTTCCTGTGCACTTGTTACTTCTCTTGAAGCCTCGGCTAGTTGGAGTATCAAGCCGTCTCTCTCGTTTTCCGCATCATAGAGTGATGCTTTATGACTTTCAGATTCAGTCATAGCATTCTCTAAATTTCTCTGCAACTCCGCTTCCCTTTGTTTGGCTGTCTCAATCTCTACTTCCTTTGCCTTGGACCTTTCTTTTATCTTGCTGAGCAGTTCATGCACCATGTGCATGTCTTTTTCATCATCATCTGTCAACTCTAAATCTCTTTCCGCCACCACCTCCACTGGCTTTGGCTCTTCTAGTACTTTCTGTTCGTCCAGTTTCTCTTCACTTTCTTTTTTACTCTTTGTCTTTTTCTCCGTCCCTCTCCGTTCATCTTGTTTTTGTAGGGTGATCCCATAAACTGCCTCAAGGGCCTCTTCTTCGGTGTATCCTATCTCTACCAGATCCTCATAATCATTTCTCTTTTGCTGAACTGGATCTATCTTCTTTTCTTTGGTCTCGGCTTCTGGCTTTTCCAAAACATCTGTGTCCACCTCTACTGTGGTCTCTTCCACAACTTTTTCCGTCTTCTTCGGGCTTGGTACATCAGTCATAGAGGGATTTTTGTCCTCAGCTTCCTTGGCTTTCCCCTTGTCGGCTTGCCCATCTTTCTCTTGAGGCTTAGTAGACTCATCTACTTTCCTTTTCCCCTTGTTGTCTTTTTTCAGCTCAGCTTTTAATTGATGTACCTCCTCTTCAGTGTATGGCTCGACAGGTTGCTGCTCCAAAATAGCCTCTGACTCCTCATAAGCTTTAATATATTGATCGTATTGAACAATATGTGGCCTGGCCGAGCTAGTTCCAACTTTAGTGGGGTCTGGCACCCACTTTTCTTCAAAGTCACCCTTTAGAGCTCTTTCCACTCTAAACTGCTCCACTAATCTTTCCATCCTTGCCGCTTTCTGACTTTTGGTTTTCTTGGGAGCAACCTTCTTCTTTACTTTCTTCTTAAGTGGCTCGTCCATATCCTCTTCAGGTTCTGAAACTACTTCTAGTTTCCGGCGTGCTCTTGTGGATGCCCTCTTGGGTACTTCGGGCTGTTCTTCCTCCTCGTCGGCTTCTCTAAGCCACTCATTCTGAGAGGGAGCCTTAGGCCACTGATCTCTAGCTCCAATAGCTTCATAAGCTATTCTTGTCAGAACTTCCGCTCCTCCTATGTATTTTGGCTTCTCGTTGTGCATGGCAATTACTTGCTCGTGGATGTGTTGAGCGTAATTCACCTCTTTTGGCATATTGCTCTTTAATGCCCATGTGATGGTGGTCGCAATGGCATGGGGTGGTGTCGTATACTTTTGCGGTCTTTTACTGCAAACATGAAGAAATTGGTTGTACAGTCGGCAAAGGGTTGCCGCTCTTGGGTCCGCCATATCTCCATAGGTCGCATTCTGTTTCTTGGGCCCATAGACCTCTATGGCCTCTCTTCTTTCCCTGACCGAGCTCCCTTTGTTGTGCAGCTTCAATGTGTCTGCAATTAGTTGTGGAGTGATCTGTACCTCTACCTTCTCTCCATCCATGGCTGTCAATGTGGCTTTTCCATCCTTCTGAATGGATGTTGCCAACTCGTACACTCTTCTTGTATCCACACCTGATGGTCTCGAGGTGAAGAAACTGTGCAAGTCTGCCCTTTCCAGGTACCTACTAATGTCTCCTGACCTGCTATAATCTACCAATTCTTGTGGGATCATCGGTACATCCACCGCTTGCCCTTGAGGATCTCTGAAAGTCCCCTGGTAGATCTTTATTCCCTCTTTCTCCAATATTGCTTCCTCCACCCAAGTTTTGGTTGGCTTGAGGGTTTTTGCTGGAATGTCAAAGGGTTTCGCTTCTGCAATAGCATCTTTGATTGTCGGTCTTTTTCTCTTCGTTGCCGATGACTTGGTGGAATCCATGGATCCTGTTACTCCAATTTCAGAAGTTAGCGTCTTTTTAGTACTGAAAGCCGAAATGAAGCTTTTAACTATCCAAATGGCTTGAAAATTGAAACATGAGCTATTCAGGGCCTAAGGATGCAAGGTAGGTGAAAAAATATGCAAAATGGACTCAAAATCATGTTGGAGACATCATACGCGTATGATGTCTTTTGTGTCAAAATGACTTCATATTGGTTGTGCTTGTAGCTGATAGTGTATACATGATTATCATATGCTTGGATTTGAGTTTGGATACCATTTGGTCAAGTTTTGGCCAATTTAGTCCAGTTCCGGCTCTTGGCAAAATTTTGAAAGGGAATTGGATTTTATGATCCAAATTGGATAAAACTTGGTGGTTCACTTTCAAATGGCATGTAGATCACTTCTGTTTGGTGGTTGAAGCCTTGAGGTGCCAAAATCACATAGTGAGACATCATACGCGTATGATGTCTTTTAGTGTATTTTTGGACCAAATTTCTCTATAAGCTTGGATTTGGCTTTAGATAGGCTTATTCATTGGATTTATGAAGTTTGGATAGATTTTGGGCTAAAAATGGCTCTGGAGACATCATACGCGTATGATGTCTTTTTCATCAATTTTGCATGGGATTGGTTCTGTGGATTCCCCATGTACTAGTGAAGGACTGTTCCTACTCAAATCTTGGTTTGGACTTGAGTATGTTGGATTTGGGCCAAAAATAGGCTTTAGGTGAAGGATTTTTCTCAATTGGGCTAATGGGGTGATCCTCTTGACCAAATGGTTCCAAATTTCATATGTAGCATGTATTAGATATATATAATGGATGTATGATGACAAATGAGCAGTTTTGGCTCTGTAAGTGCAAATAGACATCATACGCGTATGATGTCTTTTGTGTCAAAATGGTGCTTTTTGGTTCCAGATAGCTTGTAGATGTGTTTAACAACAATCCTACAAAGTTTCAATGAGTTTGGAGTTATTTTGACAAAATTAGGACCAAAAATCAATTTTATGGCCTACTTTGCGTCTTTTTGGTTTTCCTTGGGTTTTCTAACTCCAATTCTCATGATACTTGGTTCACAGGATGTGATTAACATGTGGAATGAGGCTATGCACTCAAATGTTGAAATGGATGTGAAATTCATGCTGTGAGACATCATACGCGTATGATGTCTTTTCTTGAAATGTTGGTCTTTTTGTGCAAAGAATGCTTTGTGCTAGTGCCCTAAGCCCTGCTAACTAGTTTTCAACTTTAAAAAGTCATCAGTTTAGCTAAAAAGCCCCCTTATAGGCATTTCAGTCTCCGAAGTCGTCTTTTTGCCTTGGAGTTGAATCTCTTCAACTTTTCTTCTCAAGAGTTGCATTTCCAGCTCATTGGATATGTTGTGAAGCCATCTATTTGGTTGAACTTGACTTTGGCTCCCCGTTCTCCATCTTTCTCCATTTGGTTGCCCGAAAGCGTCTTTTTCACCATCGGTAAGTGAATCAGCGTTCTTTTGGGTTTTGCTTGCAAACATAAGTCATCAATAGTTACTTGAAGCTGCTTGTGAAGTTTCATTTCATTCGGTCGTCAATTTCAGTCGTTATGCCAAAATGACGCTTTGTGTGTCTGTCGTCGAATCGGTTGTTTTGACCCACTTTTGGTGGTCCAAACCTGGAGATACTCCATGGTTGCATTGCCCTCGATGTTGTTAAGCTTCCTGAGAAGTTTTGTGTCGTTTCGACAACTTTTTCCTGTTTGCCTCTTGCAGGCTCTGTTGACCTAGGGTTTTTCCAGTCGTTCTTTCTCGAGCTTTGAGTGTTAGAAACCCATCTTCTATACTAGGGTAACCCACCTATAAGTTCTTCCAAGGTTTGGTTAGGCGGTTGTGCCACTACCTAGCATTCTACCCCATTCCCCGCCTGCTCTTGTTTCTTGGTTTTGGTCAGTTTTCGCGACAAAAGTTAATGATAAGCATCAAAAGCTTATGGCAACGAGTCTACCTCTCATGTCTGGTGTCCTCTGAGCTCTCGTGGAAGTCGTAGAAGGTCGTAGAAGGTTGGATGCTCCTGTGTGCTCTTTGCTCTCTCCAAGTGGGTAATAGTGCAAATGAGCCTCTAAGTGAAGTCAAAAATACTTAACTTTGGACTTCCTGGATCACTTGTTACCAAATTTGACATGTGCTCCTATCTCGTCGTGAAATGCACTTTAGGATTTGAAATTTCTCAATTTGGACTCCGTTTGACCTTTTTTTGAGAAATCTGTCCACTTTGCCAAAATTCTATCATTTCGGGCTTTCCGCAACTTTTCCCGAATTGTACTCAATTTTTACCATGGGTTGCCCTTGTCATTAGGATCATCACCATCTATTCTTTTCTTTTTTCTGTTCTCGTTTCACTTGCTTTTTTATTTTTCTTTTACTTTTATCAAGAAAATCATAAAAAATAAAGGAAAATAGCAAATTGAAGCCAAAAAAATCCAAACATACACAATAAATAGTTGGTAACCCTGTGTATATGAATATACACTTATTTGTGATTTCTGGACTTGGATTACCACTTTTTTCCACTTTTTAGCTCCAAAAACACTCTTATTTAGTGATATTTACACGTCTAGAGACCCAAATTCATCATTTGATCTCTTCTTGTTGCAAAACAAGGTATATAAGGGCATAAATATTATCAATATCCGCAATCAAACATAAAAATTGCGAAATCATGTAAGACACTGCCCTTGTAATATAATTTTTGTTTTTGTTTTTTGTTTTTTGTTTTTTTTTGTCGCTTGTAGCTGCTTTGTAGCTCCTGTATACCTCCCCCCCTCCTAGTCTGAGTCCTCTTGGATGACTATGAAGTGTCTGTGGGCGAAGCATTGTAGTTTTTTTGGTCATAAGTTCCCAATGCAATTGTAGAGCGATGATACAACAGTCTTTCCAATAAAGCTGCTCTTTGTTTGATTGAAGGATTGGTGGTCGGGTTTTGGGTTGGTTTTGGCACTTCGGTAGTAGAATCAGTAGATGGATTTTTCTTTACCTTGTTTTTCTTTTTCACAATCCAAATCTGCTTCCGCTTCGCTTGTGCTTGCCACAAACTCTTTGCGACCCAAACCTGCTTTGTTCTTTGTGTTGATTTCCTCGCCTTGAAATACCTAGGAGTTTCTGTGGATTGTACTGAAGGGAGTTCCTGTTTACAAATCCTTGGGATCCAAATTTGCTTGCTATAGCTTTGTGCCGTCATGAACTTCTTTGGAATCCAGATCTGTTTCACTGTCCTTGATTGTCTGGAATCACTCTTTTGTCAGGTATTGAAGACTCTGTTTTCCACCTTTGTGTTCTCTGGCACAACCTTTTTTGGTCTCCATACCAACTTTGACTCCGTTTTTTCCCAAGGTTGAGCTGTTATATTATTGCTTGTCTTCCTTATCCAATGTTGAGAGTTCCTCGTCGAAGAGCAATCCGGCTGTATAGAAACTTTTGGTTGTCATTGCTTCTTCTTTTTCTCTGGTTGTTGTTTACCTTTGTTCTTGGATTCTTCCTTTGGAGTTGGCTCTGCTCCTTTGGTGAACTTAACTGATTGACTTTCACCTTCGTATTTGATAAGCACTGATTTAGAACTCCAGTCAATCATTGCATTGCATTGCTTCTGCCATGGTTGTCCTAGCAATAATGGATGTTGTGTAGCTTGGTCTTCAACCACGTAAAACATATGAGGATACACATACTGGTTAATCTGTATATGTAAAACTGTGCATCCGACAGTTTTGATTGAATTCTCACAGTAACTCTTTAACTCTTGCTTGGCAGTTTGTAATTTAGTGTCATTTGTCAATTGTCTATACAAACTGAGTGAAAGTAGGCTAGTTTGAGCTCCTGAATCCAATAGTGCTCTGGCTTTGATTTGGTTGGTTCCTACTTTGCATTCAATGATGGGTTCTTCTTTGTCATTATCCATTTCTGTTATACTGACTGCGTTTATTCGTATTGCTCCTTCATTGCGCTGTTTCTGACGTAGTAGTCTTCTTTTCTCCATTCTTTCCTTCGCCTCGGCTTGCGCTTCCTCCACAATCTTTTTCTTTTTCTGTACACGCAGCTTTTCTTGATGTATTTTGAGAAGCATGTCTTGGGTTAGCGGCAAAAGATACTTTTCCACTCTACATCCACTAAACCAATTGGGCATTTCTTCTCCGTCTAATGTAGCAAGCTTGACGGCTCCACTTGGTGATAGATCTTTAATCACCAGAGGTCCCATCCCTCGCTTTTTAAGCTTCTTAGCATGCTGTTTCAGAGTGTAAACTAGGACATAGTCCCCAACCTTAAACTCTTTAGTCCGCACATGCTTATCAAAAAATACCTTTTGTCGCCTTTTTTAAGCGTAGATAGAAGCTACTGCTTTTAGGCGAAGCTCGTCTAGCTTTTCCAGGTCATCTATTCTATCAGAAAGCTCGTGCCCTGTCCACTCTAGATCCTTAGCCACCCTTAAGGTTGAAATCAAGAATTCTATTGGTAAGATAGCATTTAGCCCAAAAACCATGTTATATGGGGTCGTTCCTATTGATGTTTTATATGCTACCCTATATGCCCATAATGTTGAATGCAACTTCTGGTCCCAGTCAGTTCTCGACTCAGATACAATCTTCGTAAGGACCGTGCATATGGTTTTGTTTGTTGCTTCAGCTTGTCCGTTTTCTTGTGGATGATACGGGGCTGATTTTCTATGGATTACCATGAATTCATCTAGAAGTATCTCTATCACTTCATTTATAAAATGTGTGCCTCGATCACTCACAATTTCTATTGGCAATCCATATCGTACAAAGACGTATTCATATAGAAATTGTGTCGTGGTCCTGGCATCTGCTTTTTGAGTTGCCTTTGCTTCGACCCACTTTGTTAGATAGTCTGTAGCCACAACGATGTATTGTGCATGAGTCTTATATGCAGGAGGTGAAATGGGTCCGACATAATCAATCCCCCATTTTGCAAAAGCTCTTGCCCCCATCATTGGTCTAAGCGGCATATCATCTCTTTTAAGTGGTACTTTGGTCCGCTGACAGTCATCACACCGTTTAACGTATTCCTCGGCGTCCATATGTAATGTTGGCCACCATATTCCTGCGGCTAAGACAAGTTTTGTTGTCTTATCACCTGAGAAATGGCCTCCACCTACTCCTCCATGAGCTTGCTCAAGGATTATCACATACTCAGACTCTGATGCACAAATCCTAAGGTGGTTGTCTTTACCTCTCTTATAGAGTTGATCTCCTATTAAAGCGTAATCTCTAGCTTCTGTCTCTACAGATTTCTGACGAGCTTTTGACGTTCCTTCTGGGAAAGTTCTATTTGTGAGATATTCAACAATATATTGACTCCATTCCGGAGCGATCATTATCTAATATAATGTCGAATACTCTGCTGGCAGTTTTGATGAACATACAATACATACAGTGACATATTCATGTACGCTTTCTTTTATTCCTGGCCAATAGACTCCCAATTGTAACAAATTCCTATATGTGTTCCTTCTTGAACAATGAAATGCACATTCCTGAACATGTGCTTCACACAAATACATATTATATTCCTCAGGATTGATGCATAGTCGTAAAACATGATCATTTCCCAATTGATACAACCTCCCTGCAACCAATTGAAGATTCTTGGATTGCTGAATAGCAATATGTTTCTGGTTGTATTCTCGTTTATCAAACTCTCCTCCATAGGTTAATAGGCTAACGACATTTTGAGACCACTTGGGTATCATTTCTATGTTGAACAAGTACGCGTATGGCATGTCATCATCTACTCCTATAGGGTCTTCTCCATTCGTCAATCGCGAAAGATGATCAGCTCTAAGATGTGTTTTTCCTTTCTTTACTACTACCGTGAAGTCGAATTCCAGTAAGATAATGAACCATCTCACTATTCTCCCAGTATTGCATGGTTTATTCACTAGGTAGAGCAAGGCTTGGTGATCCGTAAAAAACACAAACTTGTTGGCTAGAAGATAATGCTGAAATTTCTTCACAGCATATATCATTCCTAATCCTTCTCACTCTGTTGTGGTGTAATTCTTCTCTGCATTGTTGAGTTGTCGACTGGCGTAACAGATAGGAAAATCCATGTTTCCTTCTTCTGGCTGAGCCAGAATGCATCCTATTGCATATGCCGAAGCATCTATATGCACATGGATTATCTTCTCCCAATCTGGTGATTTCAAGACTGGAGCAGTAATGAGTGCCTCTTTCAATTTCTTGAATGATTCCTCACACTCCTCTGTCCATTCAAAGTTCACTATTAGCCTGTAAAGTGGTTGGCCTATTATAGTGTACATGTAAATGAATCGTCTATAATATCCGCAATGTCCCATAAAGCTCTGTATTTGTTTCGCATTGGTTGGTCTAGGCATATCCACTATAACTTTTATCTTCTCTAAATCCGTGGATATTCCGTTTTGTGAGACAATATGTCCTAGAATTCTGCCCTGTCGGACCATAAACGCACATTTCTCAGGATTGAGACAAATGCGATATGTCCTACATTTCTCAAATACTTTTCTTAGGTGTTCTAGTTGCTCATCTCTCAGAATAGAATGTACACATAAGTCATCCATGTATATTTCTAGAAACAACCTTAAGTATTCTTTGAAAGCATGCGTCATCAGCCTCTCGAAGGTTGCGGGAGCATTGGTTAGACCAAAAGGCATAACCCGATAAGCATAAATTCCCCACTCCGTTGCAAAAGCTATTTTATGTTGATCTTCCGGTGCTATGGCTAGCTGGTTATATCCTGAAAAATCATCAAGAAAGGAGTATGCTGTTTTCTCTGATACACGCTCTAGAACATGATCAGTTATCGGCAGGGGATAATTGTCCCTGATTGTTGCAGCATTCACTTTCTTTAAGTTGACACACACTCGGAGTTTTCCGTTCTTCTTGGGTACCACCACAATTGGAGATACCCAATCGGTGTGTTCAATCTCGTATATGAATTCAGCTTCCATTAGCTTATCTATGTCTTCTTTGATTCGCTTAGCAAACGTATCATTATGTGTGTATGGTCTCTGTCTGCTAGGCTTTGCATCTTGTTTTAGTGGGATTGTGTGTTGGCATATCGATGGGTCAACTCCCTTTAAGTCCTTATAAGACCATGCAAACACATCCCTGTACTCTCTGAGAAGACTCAAAAGTCTCTCTCCCTCGCCTGGAGACAAATCTGTGGCTATGTACACCGGTCTAGGTGTCTCACCTGGAGCTGCTAAATCAACTTTTTTTGCATCCTCCGGTCCGTCATAAGATTCGTTCGCCTTTCTCTCTCGAATAGGTTGGGTTAATACCACCTTCCTATCCTCAATTGTGAATTTCTTGTAGTGAGAGGGAACATCCATGTTTTCCTTGATTTTGGCGTTTTCGTCCTCTCCACTCTCAATTTCTGTCGTCCAAACTTCTTTCAGAGTTTTCTTGAGCTCTCTGTACTTGTTTCTACGTTCTAACTTGGAGTCCGTGTGTTCTCTGTTGCGCTTGTTCTTTTTTGATTTTTCTGTTTCAGTTTTCGTTTCATTCCTTTGAACTTGATTTCTTGAGCTTCTTTTGTCTTTTCGTAAGCTCTTTTGATCATTGCCTCTCATTCTTCCAGAAATCTTGTCCTTAACACAATCTTCCGCCTTTACTAGCATTAGGAATTGATTTTTTCCTCTTATTCTAGGCATCGGATTGGTTCTAACCCCTTTTGTTTTTCTCTTTGCTCTATAGCATTTCTGGCGTTGTTTACTTTGGTTCGGAAAATCATAAAATCTGACATCCGTTATAGTTTCTTCGTTTCCGCTTGAATTGTCCGTTGACTCGTTGTCTGCTTCATTTCCCCACTCTGGATGATCGGGAATGTCGTGAAACACCTCTTCTTCATCTTCCTTTTCCAGTGTATCGTTCTTTTCAGTTTCTTTTTCGAGTGTAGTTCTCAGCATGAAGTACGGAACCACGTCGTACCCGTCCTTGTCGCAAAATTTTGTTGTGGGACCATCCGGAATTGCACAAACATCTAGGGTTGCTAGAATGTGTGTCCATTCTAATGGTTCAAGCGTGTCCTCTGGAAAGGGTTCTCCTATATAAGTTTCGTCTTCGATAGCCCTTTCTAAAACATATTCTTCTCGCCTCAGACTTCCACATTTCGAGGCTCCACACATCCATAACTCCTTGGGCTTACCTAACCAAGCTGGAAATTCGGATCCCGCCAAAGTAGCTGAATCAAACTCCTCTACCGGTGTTCGGTTCACATCTTTGTAGCTATGGTCTTTCAGGTTCACACGTGTAGTGGTTTCCATATTTCTCAGGTATATGTGATCGTAGCCCCAATCTTGAACCATTTTCAACTGTCTCATGAATGGTCTTCCCAGTATGATATCATAGTTATTCTCCTTGCCAAAATCGACAATAGCAAAAGTATGTTCGTATTCAATGCCGCAAGAAGTCACGACGACTTTCTCTAATAACCCCATAGGTTTCTCCATGTGTCCATCTGCTAATTGGAGTTTCAACCTAGTCTTCCTTATTGTTGGTTTCCCCCATTTTTTCCAGATTTCTTTTGTAGCAATGGCTACCCCAGCTCCGCTGTCTAGTATTGCCATCGTGTTCACTCCTTGGAATTCAACTGGTAAGGTTGTATTCCCCTCTTCACCTTCGCAATACTCTCCGACCTTGTTTAAGGGTACAGGCTTAGCGTTCTTTTGTGGTTTGCTCAGCTCTTGTATACCCTCTTGCAGTCTCGATGTTGGGTCTTTTATCCCAAATTTCTCCAAGCATTTTCCTACAGTGGTCCACATATGTGGTCTTAGCCTCAAAAGCTCAGCTAGAGTGATAGTGCATGTCACTGGTGTTGACAAGATCTCTATCAATCCTTGCGAGTCCATGACTTTTTCTGATGAGATTCTTCGTGAGGGAAGTGCTCTAATCTCGGATTTTGCTTCATACTCTCCTAAGTATGAAGGTAAGGTATTCAGTGAATGAGGTTTGCTCTCCATTGTTCTAACAAAGCCCCCATCTCCCCAGTAAGATTGCAGATCCAAGTCCACTTGAGATCCTGCCTCAAATTCCACTATGGGAGGATTCCTGATGTCCTTTTCCCAATTTGTCTGATTAGCTTGGCAACTTAGCTCATTTGCAAAGTTTTCCTCTCTCACTTGTTTCCAAAATTCATTGTAATCCTCATCTCTTCCATAAGACCTCTGTATGACTAGATGAAAACTCTCTATCTCCTGATCGGTTGTGTTTAAAACTATGTGGTCATCCCTGTGTGTATTTTCAGGCTTTTGTGCACTGGGAGTCTTTTCAGCTACCCGTGAAACGATAGTCTCTTGCTGAATTGGGTTTTCCGTTCCACAATTCATTGTTTCTTTTGGTGGTTCTAATAAGGCTTGTGCAGTCTCGATCATTCTCTGGCACATTTCAAGTCTCTGCTTTTCCAATTCTGCGTTTGGGTATGTCATCCACCTCTGTTCTTGTGTTTGGTTGTTCTTTAACCTAGCTTCGTAAGCTCTCATCAGTGCGTCCAATGGTTCGTGTACTTTGTCGACTAGCACTGATCCCCCTGAGCTTAAGCTCGTTGTTTCTTTGATACTCTTTTGTTTCATTCTTTCCGGGCTCATCTCTCGTTTCCCGTTTTGACTCTCAAGTTTTTCTAATCTAGCTTTAGTTTGCTTTAGTTCCTCAGCTAGAATAGCGTCTTCACGTTCTTTTCTCAACTTCATGCGTGCTTTTCTAGCTTTCCATGTGTTTTTCTGACTCCGCGGTCCTTGACTAACCACTTCAGTCGCTAACTTTCCATTCTCAGGTTCTCTAGTGGTTTTCTTAGCTTGAGCTCTAGTAACAACTTGCGTTGGTATCAGAGTTTCATTTTCAGACCCACTGCTGGTAGGAATAGTTTCTACATATTCAATGTCATCTTTTGCACTTTGTTTGGATTCTTTGAACAATCCTCAATGAAGTGAGTAACCCCACACTCAGTGCAATAAGCGTTAATTCGAATGATTTCCGTATGTGGGCAAACATTCATCAGATGGTCACCTCCACACTTGTAACAAGGTCCTAATGCTGGTCTTGGTCCCATTTGATTCGTCCTTTGTGGATAGGATGGTCTCTGTCCTGCTAACCCTCCATGAGCTATGAACCTTGCGTCCAATGTTCTTGCGTATTGTATCTCTCTTCATCAGAAGCACTTGTAACTGTTGGTGTTCCAACATTCCCCATCATGCCCCATGGTTCTAGTTGTTTTGGTTCTTCTGGTGGGTAATACACTGTCGGAGACATGTGTGCACCCGATTCTTCATAATAGGCTTGAACAGGCACTAAGGCTTGTTCTTCCTGATTTTCTAAGGTTGGTGCATATCTAATGCCCACTGGTCTTGCTCCTGGTAAAGGTGGTTGTTGTCCCAATACCGGTTGAGGTCTTTCTATCCCCATAGGTCCTGGTACATTTCCCGTTGGGTATCGAGGTACTGGATGTATCTGAGGTGGTGCTAATTGAGCAGGAGGTGCATACTGGCGCTCCCTTACATACCCTTTGTTGTAATAACACTCCTCTGTTGGATGATTTGTCCATTTTTGTTCAATAGCACACCATTTCAGTGTTTTTGGCAATGGTTTTTGGTATGGTGCCATCCTTTTTAGAGCATCTTCTATCATTTGCTCTACATTTGGCATGGTTGTTGTTTGAACATTCTTTTTAGTGGTAGTCTCGCTCGCTACGGAGGAGGAGCTACTGGATGCAAAATCTGTATCCGCTGACACCTCTCCATAAACCGTACAGTTATCCACTAAGTACAATGCCTCTCTCGTTACTTGCTCGAAACTTGTACAAGCTTTCAAGTGCAAGTCCTTCTTGAGAGTGTCGTTCCTCAGTCCCTCAATAAAGAGAACAGATAGTCTGTCATCTTGTGGTCATTCACGTACTGGACATCTCTCAATGTATTGTTTGAAGCGAAGTGAAGCTTCCTTCATTTTTTCGTGTTCTCTCTGTTTAAAAGCATATATTTGTGAGACCGTATTGTGCTTAATCCCTCGTTTTGAGAATTCCTCAGCAAACTCTCTTAGCAAATGGTCAATGTCATGGAATCCCCCTATGTTCATTGGTTGAAACCATGTCAATGCAGTACCTTCTAGAGTAAGACCAAATCCCTCGTATTGTGTATGGAAATTTGTTATCTGCTCAGCTCTTAAGACTTGCTTAAAGAGTGACACATGTGCATACGGATCTCCTGAACCACCATACTTCTTTGGCATACACTTGGCTACTTGAGATGGTCTCATACGTCTATGGTCTGCTACCAATCTCATTGCTCCTGTGTCTAGGCTAAAGCTTTCTCTAGAATCATGGACTTCATGGGTTACCCTTGTCGGTTCCCCTGCCCTGATTCTACTACTAGGAGGTAAATGTGATGGTTCCGCTTCGAACCTTGGACCTGGAGTGGTATACGTGGGGATTGGAACTGCACTACCTCGATTCGTATCCATTGACTCTCTGGAATGTAATGATCCCATTGGTCCGGGCTTCGAGTACTGAGGTTGATTGAAAGAGTCAACAGCCTGAGTTCTTTGTCCTCCTGTTGTCATTGGGTTTTGCACTCCATTTCTTGGTGCTGGTCTTTGTGAGCTAGAAGTAACATAATACTGATGTAGTGGTCCCCCAAAGTATGTATCCTTCTAATTCTTTCTTGCCCATTGTTGAGTATTGCCTCCCATACTTGTCGTAAGCGGCAATTTTCACTTCCGATCCCTCTGTGTAGGTAAAGACATAAAGTCTTTTTTGGTCTGTCAACTCTCCGGTGTAGGGTTCTTCACATCTATAATAGAGATCTTGCTCCCCATTATTATATTTGTATAGCCCCACATAGATGTTATCAGTGTTGATCCTTGTAGTTTCATTCTCTCTTCTTAACCTCGCATCAGGGAAGTTCATTATTGGTGCTTTCTCCTCAAGTTCTTCATCTACTTTGGCTTTGGTGTCCATCAATCCCCACTTGTCCACAATGTTAGGGTTTAGGACTACCAAGTACATGGTACCCTCATCATCTAGATATCTATCTCCACTATAGCTCACAGGCACTAAGTCCTTGAACTCACTAGGTCTATCTTCTATCTTTACACAATAGCAGTCCATTCCATCTTTGTAGATCTTGGCACCTTGCTCATTGTCGTACTGGTATTTTATGAACAATAGCTTCATTGTGGCGGAAGGGTTTGATGATCCTACTGCCATATTTTCTCTGTTGTTCAGGTTCAAGTGTTCCAAGTGTTAGGTGAAAATCTCGAAAGATCTCTCCGAAGAAGTATCAGAAACACTTCCTTCAAAGATCGGCTCTAATGGTTGCACCCAACTTTGGTTCACACTTCCCTCGGTTAATATGACACTTGCTTGTTCCCCTTGTTTTGGTTGGTTATTCTGGAGATTCCTGCCCGATCTCAAATTCATCAATTCCCCTAAAGGACTTTAACTTTTCCGTCTCGGCAATTTGTTTTCCCGAGTTTTTGTGGTCAGAATTGATCCAAACTGATTGATACTTGGTCAATTGTTTAATCTTGTCAGTTGGACAACTTCTGTTTCATCAAGTGAGAATTTTGTTGCAGTTATGCTGAAAAAGACATTATACGCGTATGATGTCTTTTTTCACAGATTTGGACTATTTTGGTTATGCTCACTCTCAGTAGCCCCCTTATGCTCTATCCACTCACAAAATTCAGTTTGAACTCTGTTTGAGCAAGTTATGGCTAATTTAGGCTTTTCTTGGCAATTTTCCGCTTTTGACTTGTTTTGGGTCAATTGTGATCCAAATGGGATGAAACTTGAAATATAACCTCTAGACAGCTATTACAATGGATCTGTGTTGGCAAAGTATCAAAATATGTCCAAAATTAGGTCAAAGACATCATACGCGTATGATGTCTTTTTCATCAATTTGGGTCAAGACTTGATATTTATGCTTTCTACAGTGTTTGTAACAATCTTGTCAGGTCAGATATCAAAAATAAGCAGTGGATGTGCTAAAAGACCTTACACGCGTATGATGTCTTTTGTCCCAGATTTTGACTATTCTTGGTTTTAAGCCTTCTCCAATGTTTATAATTGAGTTTCAAGTGTTTTTGTCAGGTTTGAATGTAAAAACAAGATCTGAATCCAAAAGTTCCTATTCTTTGCGTTTCTTGGACTCCGACTTGTCTTTTTGGGTTTCTTTGAGTGTTAATGCTCTTGTTTTAAGTTGAAATTAGAGTATAACCCCCCTTTTGAACACTCTGGTAAAGTCAAAAATTTTGTTTTGGTCTCTGTTTGGTCATTTAGACATCATACGCGTATGATGTCTAAAGTTGCAGATTTCCAGTTTTTTGGCACAGAATCCTTCCTAAAGATTTCTCAAGTGCTCAGCAACTCCCAGATACACAGAAAATTTCTCTGACTTTTGTTTATTGCAAGTTTCACTACTAACTCGACGGTTTAGTGATCTAACATGCAATCAACCATATCAAGCAAATACTCCAATGATTACTAGCTCTAGATCAGGATCAAATGAAGTCCCACCTAAGCTATTCCTAATCATAAAATGGGTTTGGTAATTGTGATTTTAAAGAGATCCACTGCCACTCACGGACTAGCAAATTCTTCTTCTATCAACAACTACTCAACACCAACAAAACAACAAACAAATCTAAGCTAAACTAAAAATAATGTCAACACGGAAGACCCAGGAATACCCCACTTCCTAGTATCTCTCGAGATCTTCGGAGTCCACCACTCCTACATCTTTTCTAACTAAAGTATACAAAGTAGTTTATACGACTCACCTCGTAGGATTAGTCTAAGGTCACCTACTTAGGACTCTCGTCCCCGGCAACGGCGCCAAATGTTAAGGCGGTTACGCCGCTAGCGGAAGCTAAATAGCGAGAACTCAACCAACAACAGAATTTGTCAGACGAGGACGGAGCTTGACCCGCAGGCGCATGGAAACAACTAGGTGGGTGTCAAATCACCTACTCGACCTTCTAATGACAATCACTACTAAGGAAATCAAATCTAAGTTCTAAAATACGCAAGTGACTGAAATCCGTACTACGAACGAATGCTATACGAAACAAGATCTAGAATCATTGAATCGATCTCAAACTCAAGGGGAAGTCTATACACTAGGTAAGAACAACATCCTAAAGACTTGAACTGCAAAATCAACCTATAACCACTCCGTGCGGTAAACGCGTATGAAGACAGGCCGAAAAATACAGGTGATCGAAACTTGACCCCGATGGTACTAATGTGTAGCTCTACTCGTTGTGGTTCTATAGATATGCTACACGCTCAATTCCGACACACGAGTTGGAAGAAAACTCACACCGAAGCTCGTAGGAACTTACCACACATAGAAGCCGATAGCGCGCACTCTTGGTATCTGTGCGTAGCTCTCGCCGTTGCTAACACAATGGCGGTGTCGCTTCTCCAATGGCGGCTCCGTAGCTCGCGTAGCAAGTAGATAAGACTCTCACTCACTCTCTCTCTCTCTCTCTCTCTCTCTCTCTCTCTCTCTCTCAGACACAGTCACGGCGCTCCAAAAAACTCACTTTGATTAAATGATCTCCCTTAGGTTACAAAAACTTTGGCTTATATACCTCAGCCTTGGAGGTGAGAACATCTCTAACTAATTACATCAGCAAGTGAAATTACTTCGGGATTACAAGTTGGAAACTCAATTGAGTCCTGTTACTTAATGAATGGTTCAAATCAAAATTAATGTCGGAAAGACATTTATTACAATCAATGGTTACAAAATGATGAGTGTGAGCAAAAATGTGGGTGTGATCCTCTGTTGGCTCAACAGTTTGTAAACGAATTGTGTGAGTTTTGAAGGTGAACTCCAATGGGTCGGGGTGCAATAATTACCCTGGGCTATAAAGAGGTTTGCAATTTATTGCCGGGTGTGTTCCCCTTTCCCCCCATCCATCTTTTGGTGCCCCCACGGAGGAGCATCTGATTGCTCCTATTTGAAGGTAAAGTTGTGGTTTCGGAGCGAATGAAGTGCAAATTTTGAAGAGCAGTTGCAATGAAAGATGGCTTGGACGGCTTTTCCTATTTTCACTCGAGTTGAAGATGCCGAAACCTGCTTACAAGATTATGGTTTATATGTGCTAAAAAGCAGGTTATCAAGAGAAGAAGGCGCGGTTCAAGTTTTTTCACTGTTGGCTCGTGGAAAAACAAAAAGATGGTACTACGGATTGTGAGATGAAGAAAAGGTGGATTGGATAGCTTTAGAAGCGGCTTTTTGACGATAATATGTGCCGGATGTGCAAGTGCATGAAGTGAATCGAACGTTGGATGGTCTAAAGCAAAGCCTAGAGAGTGATTTTCAAGCTTTTGAATGGGAATTTGAGGCCCTTTGGAGACAACCAATGGAGGTAACTGCTTCCCAAAGTGTTGATTATTAAAAATTGAGCAAATTTTTGGATTGCCTACATGAGGATGTTCGAGACAAGGTCGAGACAAGGTTGAAGCCGATGGGCCAGTTACATATGCAGAAGCGGTAAATTTGGCAAGAGACCGAACGAAGAAGATCTTCAAGAAGTGGCAAGCGAGGCAAAGTCAGTCAAATACGGTGGTGCCCAAGCCTGTTGAAGTGGTTGAAGTGAAGCCAAGGGTGCTGCAAAGAGACATGCCGATGCAAGAGAAACCGAGGGTTTTATGGTTGCAAAGAGGTGGAGCAATTTCAATGCCAAGGATGCCAGTTAGGGAAGCTCCAATTGTGAAAGAAGTACAAACGGTTCCAAATTGAGTAGAAGATGCACTAGTAAACTCAGGTATGGCTAGTCAAGCTCCATTGACAAGTGCTAGGGATCAAAGAGTGCAGTTTGCAAATGATGTTGAAGCAGTAAAGGTAGAGGAAATCCCAGATCTTGAAACGGAAGAAGAAGTGGAAACAGAGGATAGCAGTTCCATAGATGCTGATAAGACATGGGAAACCGATTCTTCTCACTCGAGGTATGAGGAATTTGATCTTTTGCATGTAGATAAAGATGTGCAAATTGTGTTGGAGGAGCAAGAGAAAGTGCAAACCAAGGTGCTTGATGAAGTCCAAGTGGAGGAATCCAGGCCTACAGAGGTAGACATGCAAGTAAAGATGCTATGCGGTGCCATGTTGATGGTTGTTCTTGTTAAGGTTGCTATGGAGTGTACCATAGTAGTGCAACAAGTACGGAGTTATTCCATGAAAGGTAAAGCAAGCTTGGATTTGGAAGAAGACCAAGGTAGTGTGGTAGAAAATGATTCTCTATCTTCTTTGGCCAAAGATGAAGTGGAAGAGCAAGCAGAAGCAATTGACAAAGCGGTGGTGCTGATTGATCTTGAAGGGCCAATCGATGATGAAGGGCTTGATGACAGTGTAATTGAGTTCATAGAGGAGGTTCAAGAGAGCACGAAGGTAGTGCAAGAGATGTGTTCTATGGCATATGAAGGGATTCCCACGATGTGTCAAATCTTTCAAAAGAGATATTCAACTCATGGTTGAAAGGTATGCTTGTAACTGCAGCTGTGCAGTATGTTATCCATCGGATACGGGGTTTCCTTGAGAGGAGCTCTACTTTACATGGTTGGGAGGGAGGGTCAAAAGTGTTGGTTCATATAGATGATGTGGTTCCAGAACCAGGTGTATTGGTTGGTTCGGGTAATATGTTTGCAAAGCCATATATGTTGATGAGGCAAGATGATGTTCAAAGAGGTTCTAAAGTGCTATGGACCTTTTGTGTGCATGGATGGCTACGTGCTTGGGTAAAGCACTATTGGAGGTTGTTGCAGATGGATGAAAGTGAACAGAGCCATGTGTTTGATCCAGGAGGACAGACTATGCAGGGGGTGGGGCAACCCACTTGAGGATTGGCAGTAGGAGGTAAAAGTAGGGTTTTGCACATATGATAGTGGCTCTTTCAGTTTTCTCACGATGTTTGCTAGTATTGCATTTTCTAGGTGAATAAAGATCTTTTTTGGTTGAACATGAATGTTCAACAGGAGGGTTGGGCAATGATGGTGCAGCCAAAGTGTGTCGACCATAGGGCACAGGCCGTGATGTGTATGCTTATAGATGCATGGCAAAGGCTAGAGCAGAAGGGAAGAACTTGTGCAGGCAAGTGGCAGCAGAGATGTATGCTTTATGTGGTTTTTTACGCCAAAAGGGCTTCAGATAGGGTCTGACATGGAGGTAGATGAAGGGTGATCAAAATGATGTTTTCTGGCCAAGAAATATAGAGCTTAAAGTGCTGAAGGAGCATGTCCAGATGGCTCATCAAACAGAGTTACGGAGCCCAAGATATTAGAGGTTGAAAGTAGGGTGTGTTGCAGATTCTTGCCGGATAGGGCAGCTGGGGATCGGTGGCCCGAGATGATATCAATGTATCGATGCGTAGTGCTTGATTTATGGAGCATACCCGTCTTTTTAGATTGCAGATTGGAGCTATGGATAGCAAGTTATGGCCGAAAGAATTTTTTCTGGGGCTAGGTTGGTGCCCACTTGATCGCATGGGGAGCCGTGCCATATGATATTTTTTGGACTTTGACGAAGTTCTAGAGCAAAGTATGCATCATACGGCTCAGTAGGAATTGACGGCTCATCAAACAGAGCCCGGAGCGGGACGTTGTAGAAGCACGAAGGTAAGGGCAATTGCTCAAGAACCAGCCCGGTTGCTTTTTCCTGTTTTTTCATGGCCTTGATTGGCGAGTCGGGCAAAGACCAAATGGATCAAGGTTAGTGTGGATCAAAGCTGGCAAGGAGAGCTCCGAAGGGAGTGTCACGGTTCGATCATCGGATATGATAGCAGCAAGTAGCACACTCTCAAAGGAGGTGAAAAAGGGCATAAAAAAAAGTTTTCTAAACATTTTTGGGCTTTCAAAAGGCTTAGGGGCTCACAATCTGCCACGTGGTGGGGGGTTAATCCCATATACGCAAGGAGGTGCTGGCCAAGCGTGGTATAAGGGCCACATGGGGCGCCCATTTGGAGTATGTGAAAGCGTGGGAGCTCGTGGAGCTTGCTGGCTACGGCGTCAGGGTGGAGGCGTGCATCGATGGCCCGTTCGGCATCCGCCAGCGGCCTTGGGTGGCACTTCGCGTGATGAGAACGATGATGTGGCACCCGAGAGGGGTTGATTCCCATGCCAAAACTTTTGAGGGGGAACATGGGTGCACCGACGGCGCCGTCAGTGCCTTGCTTGGCATGAGTAGGGCTTCACGCGGTTGATGGCTTGAGTCCCAAGAAAGCGGGTCCAAAATACGGCAAGGGGATGATCACATGCAACAGCAGAGGAAAAAAGTGGGCTAAATTGGGAGGGGCAACACACACGCCTAAAAAAAGGTTTTCGGCAGTTAGGGGGGGACTCTTTTTTGCATGCAAAAGACGTGTGCTTGAGGAGGAAGAGGAAAGGAAAGAGGAACTGGCAGAGCACAGAAGGGCGGAGCTTTTCATTGGCATCTCCAAGGAGAAGGCCAAGCCGAGGCGGCATCAGTTTCTGCCCCAAGATTCTTTTTGTTCGTCTCATCAAGGATTGTTACATAGTGTGTTAGCAAGAGATTACCAGAGTTGTAGTCATCTTTTTTGTCGCAAATCAAAGAAAGCCATAGCCACAGTTGGTGTAACCTCTTTGCCTCTTTTTTGGCCTTCTCGTCTTTGCTCTATCCCTATTGTATGGTGTCGGTTGAGAAGTGTGTGCCTCTCCGGACCTGTGTTGTGGGGGGGGGGGGGGGGGGGGGGGAAGAGAGAGAGAGAGAGAGAGAGAGAGAGGAGAGAGAGAGAGAGAGAGAGAGAGAGAGAGAGAGAGAGAGAGAGAGAGAGAGAGAGAGAGAGAGTGGTTTGTGTTGAGTGAGAGCTGACAGCAGATTGTGCTAAGGGTGAGATTGTGCTTACAGGGTTGTGTGCAAGGTTTGTAAACGAATTGTGTGAGTTTTGAAGGTGAACTCCAGTGGGTCGGGGTGCAGTGATGACCCTGGGCTATAGAGAGGTTTGCAATTTATTTATGGGTGTGTTCCCCTTTCCCACATCCAACGGCAGGAACCTTCAAGAAGGAAACCATCGCTGCAACATTTGCCGATCTCATCTAGAAACAGGTGGAAGAACCTGCAAGATTGTACCAGCAACGCTTCTACTTCCTCACCAAGAGACCGCCAAGGTATACAACACCCAATCATGCGGTTGCCACCACATTTACACAAATTTTCAAGTCAACAACCAAGCAACCTATGGACCACACGCAGTACGTGTTGTCCACATTGAAGGGGACAAAGAAAGAGGGAAAAATAACATATCTGGGAGCAATAAAGGTTCTAACCAGAATTGCCTACCATGCTATCGGCATGGCCGAAAACTTGCTGCCTGCCCCAAATCAAAACACTTGGATTGTGTCTACACAACCTTCCCCTTGAGCCATGTGATCTTCCAAGTACAATTTACATAAACTGATACATTGCCAATGGTCCAATTGTCAAAAGCTGAGGAAGATGCACTGGAAGAAAAGATTACACAAGAGGTGGATGAGTAGTGGAAAGCAGCGATGGATTGGGAGCTGAGAGTTCTTCACTTTGTCAATTCTATTCTTCCAGTCAAATCAATGCACAATGGCATCAGCAATCCCTGCCATATCCTTTGATAAAGGTGGAGTTGCTCCAAGTGAAAGAGAGGCTTTACAAAGACATGCAAGTAGAAGGCGCAAATGAAGACCACCCAAAGTGGAGGCTGAGTTGGCTGAACAAGAATCCAAGGTATCTGATTCTGTTCACAAGAGCACCTGCGGCACTTCAAAAGGACCCCACTTTTTATCCTGTACCAAGAGTAAGGACCTGGCAAGCACAATGAGGCAATAACAAAGAAGCAGCCAACCTGGATGAACTACCCAAGATTGCCTGCTCCAAAAAAGGGACTGCCGACAGAAGAATACATGGTGAAAACCCTAACGGGCGCCATGGCATTCTTCAAAATTCTTTCGGATCTATCATGTGCGATTCTATATAAAATCTATCGGATGCTGCTCACTTGCATCGAAGTAATTCATGAGCCAGAGTAAGCAGGCGCCCCCTGGATGCCATTCCTCGAGGGTAATAAAGGTTTATGCTACGATTTCAATGGCCAACCTTCCAAAGAAGTCCTCTATGGCTTCTACGCCAGATGTATGTTCTTACCTTCTCACAATACGTTGGCGTTTGAGGAAGCGTTCTACACAGGTTTCTTCACTTGGTGAATGAAGATATTTGGGCCAGTGATCAGCAGCTTGCTGACTTCGAGATTTGTAGGCTACTTAGCAGTGGAGCTTAAAAACAGAGTCACTATGTAGTTTTTGTAGGTGCCAAATAAAGAGAGAAAGATCAGATACAAAAAGGCTCTAAATGCACTTAAAGACCACCTCACCAGCCGTCAACCCAAGGACTATTTCAGCCCATAAAGCTGTTTCAAGGGACGACACAGGCAAGGAGGGGGGGGATGTTAGCAGCAAGCTAACTCGATACCATTTTTCGAAGCTCTCATTGTAAAAACACCTTTTTTTTTATATAAATCGAGAATATTGTAACTCCTATTTTTTTGGATAAACCTTGTAATTTATGAGCCGGGGGCACAAGCTTCCAGATTGTATCAACCTTTCATTACCTATCTTTACTTAGAGCTCCCAAATTATTAGTTTTGACCACCAAAAACCTTGGCTAAGGTATAAAAGCCAATTTTTGTAAGTTATTATTAAGTTTTTGGATAATGAAATACACAGCGTGAGCTAACGGTGCTCACTTCTCTCCTTCTCATGCTTCCTACTCCGGCCCCGATTGTCACATTGCAATCACGTTTGTTGCATTGCAACTGTAGGTAAGAGCTCTACGCATTGATTAAATACATCACGGTATTTTGTAGCTTTTGGCGTCGTCGACCATGGCCTAATTTCATCATAAGTAGGAATTTACACTTCAAGATCAAAAACTAAGGATAGGCGGGATATTGGCGACATCATTGCTAAGCATTTATGAGCATTCTGGGTCGAAAATCACTAGGCCAAAAATCCACTGTTGTTAATAATCGTGATTTTGGCGCTTGACCTAAAGTGGTATTTGAGACCATAAGCATGTGTGCTTAGGTCTTATAAACATGTCCTAGAAGTTTCATTACATTTGGATGTCATTTGATGCTGTAACGGATGTGATTTGTTTGTCGATGAGCGATTGGCTTTTGATGATTTCAGTCACTTGAGTGTATCTTGATTTAGATGCGAGTTGTTTGTTGTTTTTCAAGAGATTGACAAACTCTTGTAGCCTCTATGCACTAGTCGATTCAGCTTCGTCCCATGGATTGACAATTTAATCGTGGTTCTTACTAAATCTGCAATAAGATAGGAGTGCGGTTAGACACCCGTCCCACAGAATGCTACGAGCTACCAGACTAATTGGGCCTACAAAGTCCAATCCCCATTTTTCAAATGGTTGAGTCACTTTAACAGGATGTAAGGGCATCTTATCCTTTTGCTGTGTGATCTTGTAACATTGGCATTCATCACATCCTTTTGCAAAAAGTGATGCATCTTTGAATAAGATAGGCCACCAGTAGCCTGATTGCAACACCTTTCTAGCTATTAGTTCCCCTGAGAAATGTCCTCCGGCTATACCCATGTGGGATTCTTACAGTATGTATAAATACTCATCCTCATGGGCACAACGTCTAAGAATACCTTCCTTCCCTAGCTTGTAGAGAGTTCCTGCAATGAGAGAATAAGGTTCACATTCTTTTAACAGTTTTCAAGCTATGTCCTTACGTCGAAGCTCTTTGGGTGGAAAACCATTAACTAGAAATTTCACAATCTTCTCACTCCCTTCAGGTATGGTTTTGACTAGGAATAGAGAAGTGTCGGGCAATTCATCATCAACTCTAGTAGGGGCTTCACCATTGGGTATGCGAGACAAATGATCCGCCATGACATGTCTTTTACCAGGTCTCACCATCGTGTAATTCTTCCCATGGAACAAGGTTTATTTACTAGATACAACAAGGCTTGATGATCCACATAGAAAACAAACTTGTTGGCAAGAAGGTAGTAGCAAAATTTCTTCATTCAATTGACGACTTGCAAAGCTAATGGGGTAATCCAATTTATGTTCTCCTGGTTGAGCTAGAACATGCCCAATAACAAAGTTCAATGCATCAATATGCACATGGAAAATTACATTCCAATCGGGCACTCGTAGAATAGGAGCGTTTGTCAAGGTCTTTTTCAATGACTCATAAGCATGTTCACACTCCGCGGTTCAATAAGAAGCTTGTACAAAGGACGAGCTATTTTGGCAAAGTTTAGAATAAACCGTCGGTAAAATGAAGAACATGGCCCATGAACCTTTGAACTCCTTTATAGTTTGTAGGTGGTGGCAATTCAGCAATGGCTTTAATTTTGCTTTCATTTGTGGAAATCCCATTTTTGGACAGTATATGTCCTAAAATGACTCCATGTTTAACCCAAAACTGGCATTTGAAAGGGTTTAAGAAGATGCGATACAATCTGCACTTCTAAAACACTTTTCGTAAGCATGATAGTTGTTCTTTCCATTAGGAATAAACACAGAGGTCATCTAAGAAAGCTTCACAAAACTCCCTCAAATATTCTCTAAAAGCAGTGTTTATTAATCTTTGAAAGGTAGTAGGGACATTGGTTAAGCCAAAAGCCATAACACAAAAGGGGGTATGTCAAGTAGCGGTGGAAGCCACGATTGTTGCGACATCATCTTTGGTCTTTATAACGGGAATATCAAGAGATGCTCAATTTGTCAAAGGAAAGTCTCTTTGAAGAGTTAAAGGCAAATACAAGGTAAAGCAAATGAAAGGGGGGGGGGGGGGGGGGGGGGGGGGGGGGGGGGGGGGTGGGAGGGGATAGGTGGTGGGGAGGAGTCCTTGGCTGGCATCACACGAAGCAGTGGGGGGATAGCAAGAGGTGTCGGATGGTCGTGTGCTTGTGCGAGGGAGGGTGGGATAGTGAACAGCCTTTTTTCTAAATTTTTGGGCGTGCGTTCACGAGGAGCAAGTGCTAGTGCTCCCATGGCTTATGGAAGAACGCCCTTTATGATAGTCAAGGTCCTGGGGTCGACCTGCACAGAGTTACCACCAAGCGACCACCTTTTATGTAGCCATAGGCCACGGGCTTGTCACACCCGCTAGTAGTGTATTATGTTATTGGCCGGGCTTGTCGGTCAGGTAGGAACGGTTAAGAGTGATCGCCGATGAGAGGTGCACTCTATAACTAGAACCTATAATGTCTAGGTAAGCCCATATAATAGTCAATCTAAACCTAAAATACCTCATTCTCTCATTTGTGCAATGCAAGAAGAGTGCTCTTGCTCCATCTCCTTCTCCGTCTCCTTTGTGTACTCTTGTGTGTGTGTGTCCTTGAGAGAGAGAGAGAGAGAGAGATGTTGGAATTAGGGTTTTAGAGAAATGCACATAGCTTGGAGAAGACGAAGGAAGCTCAAGGCACACAGTAGAGACTATGTTACTTAGTGTGCAATGGAAAAATAGATAGCCCTAGACTGATGGATGTATATACAATCCACGGGGATAAAAACCTCCTAAAGAGGGAAAAAATACCCCAGTGGTCCTAGTGTGTTCACACACATCACTACCACATGTATATGGTAACACATCCCCCTGGAGTGATGCGGTGAACGAGAGCTGGCACATGAGTAAAGGGAAGTTCCATGCCCAGAGCACACGGTCAGTCCACAAAGGGAAGTAAGCCCAAAGCTTTGCGGAAAGCGTCGAGCTTCTCACGAGACAATGCCTTTGTAAAAAGATCTGCAAGGTTGTCCTGTGTTGGCACATAAGCCAAGTTGATCTCTCCTGCTGAGAGCCTCTCCCTGACATAGTGGTCATGCACCTCAATGTGCTTTGTGCAAGCATGAAAAACTGGGTTCCTCGCAACTGCCAATGCGCTCTGACTATCAGTGTAGATAGTATTGGCAGTGTCCTGTCCAAAACCCAAATCAGCCATAAGGCGTCTAAGCCATACACACTCAACTGTAGCTGTGAAGACTGCCCTTACTCAGCCTCACAACTCGAAGTGGCCACAGTAGGTTTCTTCTTGCTCAACCATGATATACATGAACTTCCAAGCATGAAACATAAACCACTTGTGGACACTCGCGTGTCAAAACAACCAGCCCAATCTGAGTCCGAAAAAGCATGTAAGTCTGGCGGTAATGATCCCCCCTTGGGATAAAACAAGCCAAGATATAAAGTGCCACTAAGGTAGCAGAAAATCCTCTTGACAGCCTGCCAATGCTTAGATCCTGGACTATGCATGAATCTGCTGACTTGTGAGACTGCAAAGTGAATATATCTGGCCTTGTGTTGCATACATAAATGAGGCATCCAACAGCAGTTTGGTAAAGAGTGACATCAGCAAGATTGCCAGCATCATGTAGACTCAACTTCAAACCTGTTTCCATGGGAGTGGCAATAGGTTTGCAATCCTCAAGTCCAAACTTACATAGCAATGTCCCTATGTAACTTTTCTGACACAAGGCAATACCACCATCACACTGCTTAAACTGTATACCCAAGTAATGATGCGACAACCCCAAATCTTTCATCTTGAAAGTAGCATTCAAAACAGACTTAAATTCAGCAGTATGTCTCTCATTTGGTCCAGTGATTAGCAAATCGTCTACATAAAGAACCACAATGAGAAGTACATCACCCTCATGCTTTACATACAATGTGCTTTCTGTTGGACTGTTACGAAATCCTGGTTTGACCAAATGAGTGTCAGCTTTCTCGTACCAAGCACAAGGAGATTGTTTCAACCCATACAAAGCCTTCTTACATCTGCACACTTTGTCCTCTTGTCCTTTTATGACAAAACCGCGAGGCTGCGTTACATAAACTTCCTCAAATATGTCACCATTCAAGAAAGCAGTAACAATGTCTGATTGATGTACATCCCAACCAAAATGAGTTGCCAATGCACCATAGAAAATGCACAGTAGTCGACAAGTTTTTCCTCTCAGCAACACCATTTTTGCTTAGGTTTATAAGGCACTGTACATTGGTGTTTTATCCCACGACTAGCCAGAAATGCATTGAATTCATGAGACATATACTCCCCCCTTCGATCGGAGCAGAGGGTGCCCATAGTACATTTTGATACATTTTCAACCATAGCCACAAATTGTTTGAAGCACATAATAACTTCGGACTTCGCTTTAAGCGGAAATACCCATGCATGCCTGGAGTAATCATCAATGAAAGTCATGAAGTAAAGGTAATTGCCCAAGGACGGAGTTTGCATGGGCCCACAAACATCACCATGCACAAGCTGCAACCTGCATGTGGCCCGAATTGAACCGTCCTTTGGAAACTTGGAACGCTGCATCTTACCCAAAATACAACCTTCACAAACATGTTTGATAGGGGCTTCAAGAGGCGGCAAAGAAGCAACCATATCAGATAGTTGCAAACGCAGCAAATTGGCAAAATTCAGATGACCAAAACGTGCATGCCAAAGTTTTGCATCTGATATAGCCCTTGAATCTGCAACATCATTTGCAAAATTTTGTCCACACTTGTCATACAAAGTGAGCTTATACATCCCACGGTACAAAAGGCCAGATGTAACAATTTCATCACCAAAACTGAGGTCATGAACTGTACATCTGTCATCCACAAATTTGACTACAAGTCCAAGTCTAGCAAGTGCGGATACAGATAAGAGATTCTTCTTGATCCCAGGTACATAAAACGCATCAAGTGTGAAGAAACTACCATTTGCAGTAGTAAGCACAATCTTTCCAACTCCCTGAACCAGATAAGAGGCATTGTTGGCACAACTAACTGAATTAGCACCACTATCGAAATAGCACACATGTGAATCTGCAGCAACCAACTGACAAGCATGCATCATGGACAACAGGATTGTAAGTGCACTCTGCGCTAAAAGCCCATTCTACATCAACATTAGCAACACAGTCTCCTTTCACAGAAGACTCAACAATGGCTGCATTTGTAGTGGAACCAGCATTTGCAGTGGAACCACCCTCTTTCTTCTTAGCCTCTTTGGCCTTCAACTTAGGACACGACTTGATCAAGTGATCATTAGCTTTACAATAATGGCAACGCATTTTCATTTTGCCCTTATCATCAGAATTTCCAGACGAATTGTTGCCAGAAGAAGCATTAGGAACAGAAATTTTTTCCACTCGCAGCAGAACCATAAGAAGCGGATGTATTGCTGTTACAACCCTTTCTCTGAGAAGCAATAAAAGCATGTTCAATGGCACGGTTCCTAGTCCTATTTTTTCTAGAAAGTGACTCTTGCAACAGCAATGTGCATAATGCATCAAACTTGACAACTTCAGGATTTCCTTGGGTCATAAGTCTCCAATCACTAGCAAAAGTCTGATAAGAATCTGGTAAGGCATCAAGAACAATTTGCACAAGGGAACTGTCTGAAATGACTTCACCTGCACAAATAAGTTGCTCATTGATATCCTTGACACTAGCAAGGAAATTGGCCATATCATCTTCCTCATGCATAATCTTCGACTCCAGCTCTTTACGCAACAAAGCAATTTTAGCCTCATTGCGGCTTGCATACAGACCTACTAGAATATCCCAAGCCTGTTTTGAAGATTTTGTTGAATGGATGTGAGGAACAATGGTGCGCTTCATAGACAACACAATCAATGCATGAGCCTGCGCATCCTTTACATCCCAACAAGCTTGTGCTACCGTAGGCAAAACAACTCTAATAGCAGCAATCCTTGCAGCAAGACCTGCAACATCCTCAACATCGCCTACATGCAGAACCAGGACGTACATCAATGCCCTGCACAATATTCCACACACCCTTTGACACAAGAACATGTTGCATCATATAAGCCCACATAGGGTAATTGTCCCCATCCACCCTGTCCTCAGCAGCAAACATCTTGAAGACATCTCTGTTGTTGTCATAAATGTTGCACCTGATGTGAAAACTGCCCGAAAATAGGAGAAATGGAGCGGGAACAATGCGTGCTATATAGCACAAACCGTAGAAGACTGTAAGGCACTTGTTATGCAGAAATTGGCACTGACAGAAATTCTGCACAAAATGACGAAATTGCCTGTGCAGACCTGCCTGTAGTGGAAACGGAGACCGAAATGAGCCTGAATCAGAAATCTCAGCAGACTAAGCTCTATGAACTTGCCAGAAATATTTGTCGACCTGCGAACGCTCGCCAAACCTCACTGTAATCGGAGAAAGTGAGCAAGCGTGTGCTGGAGCAGCTGGCGACTAAGCCCGGGAGGACGTAATCTGCTCTGATACCAATTGTTGGAATTAAGGTTGCAGAGAAACGCACACAGCTTGCAAAAGATGAAGGAAGATTAAGGCACACAGTAGAGAGTGTGTTACTTAGTGTGCAATGGAAAAATAGATAGCCCTAGAGTGATGGGCGTATATACAATGCACGGGGGAAAAAACCTCCTAAAGAGGGGAAAATTACCCCGGCGGTCCTAGTGTGTGTACACACATCACTACCACATGTATATGGTAACAGAGAGAGAGAGAGAGAGAGAGAGAGAGAGAGAGAGAGAGAGAGACAGAGAGAGAGAGAGATCGAGCATTGCGGCGGCATGACGGCGGCGAGGCGGTTGAGCGCGGTGCAGCAGCGGCCCCGTCTTCTTTGGAGCGAGGAATCCTCCACGACAACAAGCATAGAGAGGTGATGAGTGACACACCATTGTCATCTTTGAGCTTACTAGTTTAGGCTAGTTGCGTGCTTGGAGCCATCTGTGGCTCATACACAGTGTTAGGCAAGTCCCTTGCTTCGATACGTGCGACAGAAGTCCACATTTTTGGCACCACTATCAGGGAATCGCCTTGCACTAAGCTCAAGAGGCACTCTGTGCTTCTTCTGCGAGTGTTTGTGTTAGGAAGGAAGAGGAAGAAGAAGAAGTTATTTTCTGCAAGTTTTTATTTTTTGCATAATCTCTATTTTCTGCCAATGTCTGCTTGCACATAATCTTTTGTACAATTAGTAGTTAGTGTGTTAGTAGTGAATGAGTGTTTTCTGCCAATGTCTGCTTTTACACAAATTTTTTTTATTTTGCGCAGTTAGTAGTTAGTGTGTTAGCTAGTGAATGAGTAAGCAGCTAGCAGAGTAGGTAGCTTCATTTTTAGTTAGTAGTTAGGAGAGTAGTTAGCAGAATAGTTAAGCTTAGTTAGCAGAGTAGTTAGCTATAGAGGAGATAAGGTTAGGTTAGTTAGGAGAGTAGGTAAAGGTGTAGTGTGTGTGTGGCGAAAAAGGCCACTAAAATCGTGCGCGACGACCGCCCAAAAAAATAAAAATAAAAAAATAACTTTTTTTATTAAAAAAATCAAAAATATTTAATGTGAGACGTGAGTGTGTTCTATGAAAATTTAGGATCAGGATCCAGGCCTTAGTCCTCAGCCTTATGATATAAACTAGACTCGCTCTTATATATATACCCTACCCCCACAAGAAGGAATGAGGGCATATGGGACAAGTTCCTCGAGTCCTCCACCATCCCCTTCACACACACCCTTTGGACTACTAATTCTAGTCCTCTCCCCACCTACAAAAAGACTAGTTTTAGGATTCCGAGGGCTGTATGTAACTAAATCGGGGACTGTAAAGCACGACACGTCCCTCTAGCCAAGACGCTTGTTTTGAGTTGTTGCGCACCATATTCTGTGGCTTGGTTAAAAAAAGGTACCAAAAATACAAAAAATTGGATTGTAAACACCTAAAAGACTAGGTGAGATGCCTTCACGGGCACTCACCAATACCTCTAGAGTGTTGAGGTCACATGCACCTACGCTCTGGTCATGTGCTAGAGGACGAGCACATTGAGAGTGTCTCCGTTTACACGGGCACTCATTATTCCTCTACCTTAGGCTCTAGGCCCTCAGCGGGAACCCAAGGTAGTACCACTCAGGACCCGCATATTGCATCCAGTGACTTTTCCTCTGACTACGACGTCATGGAGGGTTACCTAATGCCTAATCCTGATATCTCAAGCCAAGGCATGCATGCCATGGACCCACGGTCCGGTCCAAGCGTGCTTAGCCGCTTGAAGGAAATCTTTAGTAGAGCCACTCGCTGCGAACATGGAGCTAACGATGTAAATGCGGGGGGTGAGGAAGTAAATTTTCCATGCATGACCAACGTAGACCCTATGCCCTTAGAGAGTGTGCACGTGAATACTCCATTCACTGCACCTCCTGACTCTTCAGAGCTATTCTCCTCCGAGGTTATATTACCTGATGATAGAAGCCTTGCCGAAGTACAAGAAGTTGAGCGGTATATCATTGCAGCTAGAAAAAAGGAAATTGAGAGCTTACACAAGATGGAGCAATGAAGAGAGTTAAAAGTGAAATCCCCTATGTCAATATCATTGCTAGGAGAGCAATCAAGTGCTCCTGAATTAGCGACCACTAAGGGTCAATCCATAGAGAGCCACATTGCATCTAGTCCAGAAGACACCCCTAACACCTCAATCCTAGATGGAGCCTTCCTAAATGAGAACTCGGAGTACGAACTACAAACAAAAACTCTAACCAACCTATACACAGGTCACACCTATCGCGTGGGTTGGTTAGATGTTCTACAATCCACAACGGGTGCTACTAGTGTGGAGGATCAACAACAAAGAATTTGTGAGGTCATCCATAGGGTTATTGAGCTAGAGAGACAGAACAAGAGGATCAACATGCCTTCAACGGGTCTCATGAGATTCTTGGATACAGGGAAGGCTAAACAACCAACCTTATCGCAAATGGAGACTCCCTTGATAAGTTTGATGGATCCCCCATATGTTGTTTCGTTGTTTTGCCAGGGGTCTCAGTGCAATCTGAGCCCATAAATGATAGCTTTACCTTTCCAAGTCTAGCTCATCTTTCCCTTGATGACACCACGGCTACCATGCCTACCCCAATAATGGGCATGCCAAGAAACACGCCACGAACCTCATTTGCTAGTAAAGCACCAAATACATGGTAGCTCAATGCCTGCAACATTACCTACAAAGTGCGTACCAATCGTATGCACCTATGATCCTTGTACTCATGCAGTTCCTACCCCTCCCATTGTTTCAACAACCTATGCTCCACAACCACAACACCCAAGATCTTATTTCCATGGGACCATACCGGCTAGCATTAGCATGTCACATCCGACGTCTGCTATGCCTAGGGCCACACATATGAACTTTGGGTCACCGCATGGCACAAAACCGTACCAAACTTGGAACCCAAGGGCTTCCTATGCGCCAAGCCCAATGCCCTTACCTACTCCACCTGTAGTCTCTGGAGTGCCTGCTCACTTAGGTGACTTGGCAACATTTGCTCAAGCTATTGATAGATCTATTGCTGAGAATATGCGTAACAGGCCTAATAGAGAACCTAGAAGTAAGGCAGTACAAATAGCCAAGCTCACACAAAAATTTAATGGAGACGGGGATGTGAGAAAGCATATCAAAGTGTTTGAACAAATATGTGATTCTCTAGGAGAACACAATGACCTGTATAAGAGTAATGCTTTAAGCCTAACCTTAAGTGGAAGGTTGGGATTGGTATAGAACCCTAAGGGTCGGAAAAAAAAACGATTTACCCTACTCTTAGGAGATTGTTCTTGAAAGAATACATACGAGAGGGAGTGCTTTTAGGTGTAGCCTCTTAGCTCCAGAAAGCCCAACGAGAGGAAGGAGAGTTGATGAGAGACTTAATTAGTCGCTTGAAGCATTTGAATTCTCATTGTAATCAAAATGAGTGCTTCAATAATAATTAATTGCTTGATAGATTCATTAGGAGATTACGACATGAGGATATCTACAATGGCCTAGTCATTAGAGGTATCACCACTTGGGAAGCAGTCACCACCAATGCGATCCAATTGGAGGATAATTTAATGATTCAAGGAGAAAGAGTGTCTGTTGAGCCTAAATCTATTAACTCGCAAGCATCGGGGCGTCAGCCAATGACCCTAAAGCCTATTGCTAAGGAGCCAAAGATATCTGAGATGACTTTAGCAGATCTCACCAAGGCCATTCAAGAGAGTCTTAGAGACAATCGTGCTCCTCAAAACAATCATATGTATCCAAAAAGGGAGCAACAACGGTGCTCAGTATGCTATGATCCGCATAGTACCAGTGAATACCCTACTTTTAGAGTACAATTCAATGGGAATTTCAATGCCTGTGGGAGGTATGGTCATCATCAAGCTAAGGATTGCATAGTGTTTAAGCGTGCAATGGTCAATAGACCAACCTTAGCATGGACAGATACACCACGAGTTCTTGCATTGATGCCAGCCCCACCTCTTGAACAAACGTCACAACATATGGTCCCTAGGGCCCAAAATATTGTTCAAACAACACCCTTACCACCTCCAGTGCTAGGACTGCAACCACCACATCCGAGAATCACTTCTGTGAATCAAGTGGGTTGTGAGTCAACTATTACTTGTTTCGAAGGTTGTGAGGAAGATATAGGCCCTAATATTGCCTACGGGATGGATGCACTTGAAGAAAACCACATTACTACATGGAGGACTATTGGGGACAAGTCAAACCTGTCTATCAAGTAGCTGCTCTTGCTGTAAGAGGCCAAAATATCAATTACACTGCCAAGAGACCACCTCTTCAATGCTATGAGTGTGGAGGTTCACATCGTGTAGCCGAGTTTCCTATTAGGCTACAAAAGAATGCCACACCAATGCAAATCAAGCGAGCATGTCTACAATGCCAATACTCATGTTTAATCAATGTGGCATAGATCATTTGATTGCCCAATGTCCGAATAATCCAAATGCGCCAAAGATCACGCCATTAAACTTGATTAACGTTACCAAGGAGCCATCACAAAGTACACATGTGGTACCAGTAAATGTACTCACACGATCGATGCTCCAAAAACAAAATTATATTCTTGAAGAAAGAGACACATCATCAATTGCCCAATCTCAAAAAAAGAAGAAAACACGAAGGAAGAGATGGCAAAAAGCAGTGAAGTCAGACCCCAGTCCCGTATATATGAACGACGCTGAAGAGGATTCTGAATCAGGTGAAACCATGGAGACCAAAATGACCACAAAGATAGAAACCAACAAGGAAGATCATCATGAGCCACAATGGCTAGGATCCAAGAAGAAGATAGGAATGTATCCAAACCCTACAGAGGATATTGAACGAGTCAAGCAATTAAGGAGTTTGGTAGAAGATACCCAAAGGGATCTAGAACCAGCACCTAGGCAGATGTAGATTACAGACACAGTGTTCCCTAAGCAACAACAACCTCACCAAGTCCATAGACCCTTAGCCATACCTAGTGTCATTCAAGAAGAAAGCGACTTAAAGTCATGGGAAAGTGGGCGTACTCACTTCTTGTTGGAAATAATGTCTACAGAGGGACTACCTGACCTTATCGAAGAAATGGAGATCCCATCTTCCCAACGTCAAGGGACTGAAGCCCAAAAGGTGCCGTTAAACATTGCCAAATTAATGGATTTCATGTCTTCAGAAGTTAGAACCACCATCATGTCCAAACTATATGGAGACCCTGAGCTAGTCTTAGCTCTTTGAGCTTTCCTCAATGGAGAACTGAAGGTTGGGCTACCACAATTTGCACAGATAGATGGATCGAGGGAGATGCCAATAGAGGAGGAACACTTAGATTCAAAACCCAACCTAGATGAGAACCTTGTTGTAGAGATATTTGTTAACAAGTTGGGACAATACTTTGAGGGAGATGAATCCAATGCAACCATACCAATCACTACCAAGGGTTTAGCTGTGAATGGAATCCTTGATGGTGGCACTGGGGTTAGCATTGTGACTAAAAATTACTGGGAAACTATGGGAAGACCTCACCTTGGGACCACAACCATAGCAATAAACATGGACAATGGTTGTATTGTGAAACCTATTGGGATGCTAGAAGATCTCAAGATCAAGGTCTTTGGACATAAAATAAGAATTACCTTCATTATTATGGATTTCTCCAAGCACACTATGGCATCTGAGATGATCTTAGGACGTCCTTTCATGAGGGAAGCAAAAATGGTGCATGACTGGTCTAAAAACCATGTCTACTTGTAGTTCAAAGATTCTATCATTCGAGTGGATCTGGTAACTGGTCGAGCACATCCTCTAGGAAATAGGTTTATAATTGATCATAAATTTGACACCATAGTTCACTTGGCCCCATTGCAGTATTGTTACACGTGTAAAGCGGACACTAATGTTGGGGAAAATTCTCCTTATATGGATGTACTACCTGGGATGACTGAGTCGGACAATGTGGATTGGGTCCACCTAGCAGCAACCATAGACACTTGGGGAAACAGGGGGACGACCTGGGTAACACCTGAGGGGGATGAAATGCCACCACTCATACCCTTAAATATGCTAGAAGCAATGTATATAGCTTCTGATGACCTACAAGATGAAGGTCTGACTGGCATTGAAACCAGTAGCGTCTCATTAAACTATAGCCCACACGAGTTGGGGTCAGAATTATCAATTAAAATTGACTATGAGGACAAAGAATCTGAGTTAATTCTTAGTGCAAATGTGGAGACAAACCATTCAGGGCCCAATGGTACCCTAGATGACAATCTATCCAAGGGAGCAGAAGACACAAGTAGCAATTTTTCTAGTGACTCTTCACTAGAGTTCTGCCGTAATAAAAAATTAGACAAGAAGAGTGAGAGATATAAGAGGCAATAATATTGAGCAAATGTGCATGCTAGAATAAATGAAAAGAAATCTACCACAGAATGGCTTAATTATATAGGGGCATGTGATGGTCATCGAAAGTTGGTAGATAACTGGGTGAATACCTTCAAAGCGTTATGTGGTGTAGTCCACAACCCATTGACATCACACAACTAGAGGCTATAGAGAAGCCAAAGTTGAGCCATATCGTAAGTAGACGACAAAATTGAGAGTTACCTCAACAACAAAAGGAATCAAAAGTGAAATCACAGTCCACAGAACAACAGGACCCTTACACCCTACACGTGAACATTTCAAATCCTACACAAGAGAGGAACGTAAGGTTGTGTATACAAAGGCTAAAAGAAAACCTATCAACAGAAGCAATGGAGTCTATGATGGTCCAGCGATAGTTAAGGAAATAGAGCTAGCAAACCCAGGAGAAGAGTCCAACCCTGTTTTCATTGCCCAAGATCTGACAGAGACTAAGGAGTGTGTACTTAAAGAATTTTTGAAGGAATTCAGGGATATATTTTCTTGGACATATCATGATATGAAAGTTGTTTCACCTTCCGTGGTGCAGCACACAATCCCCATGAATAGCATGGCTAAACCAGTTCAGCAACGACCCTACCCAATGAATCCTAAATATACAAAGATCTTTCAAGAAGAGATTGAAAAGCTTGTGAAATGTGGATTCATATACCCTATTGAGCACTCAGAATGGTGTCTCCAATAGTGATTGTAGTGAAAAAGAATGGGGAACTCAAAGTGTGCATGGATCTCAAGAAGGTCAATGATGCCACTAGGAGGGACCATTACCCCTTGCCATATTCTGAACATGTGCTTGAAAGAGTTGCGGGAAAGGAAGCTTATAGCTTTTTAGATGGGTACTCTATCTACAACCAAATCACAATTTCACTAGAGGACCAAGCTAAAACGGCTTTTATAACCGAATTTGGAGTGTTTAGCTGGTGACCATGCGTAGCTGGAACTCTCTCCCTCCTCTTGCTTTGGCCATCCACATGTGAGTCCTCCCTTGCATCTTCCTCTCTCCTCCATTGGAATTTTGCCCATTTCCACTTTAAAGAATCTCCAACAAATTTGTGTTAAAACAACAAGTGTACTCCCCCACTCAATTCCACATGTTCCCTTGCCTCCATGTTGCCTCTAGCCTCGTTGTGCGCCACTTGGTTCTCCAACGCACCTCGTGTGCCATGCAATAGTATGATTGCTGCTCGACTCCTCAATCGCCACCCACCCTTCAATACATTTGTCCCTGGCTTGACTCGCACAACCCCTTTCCATTTAACTCTTTAAGACCCTTAGAAACTAAACTCAACTACAACACCTTAAAAGATTTACCTCAAACTATAAGAGAATTTTTAATTTTTATTCTAAGCCTCCTTAGAGGACTCCAAAGAGAGAGTTTTAAAAATAAAAGAAAACCTCCTTAAAGGATTTGCTTAAAGGACATCAAAGAGAGAGTTTTAAAAATCAAAGAAAACCTCCCTAAAGGATCCGCACCGGTGCACGTAGATCCTTTAGGGAGGTTTTTTTTTTATTATTATTGTTTTAAGGGTTTGATGGAACGTCTCCTATTGACAGACTATAGCATGCGAGGTTTACGGGAATGAGGAGACTCAAGCTAGCTTGTGGCAGGGTGGTTTTCTCTTTGAAGGTTGCTAGCATTGCTATTTCTCGTGGTGGTGTCACCCTTACGAAGGTGGGTTGTCCTTGGATGGAAGATCTTGGATCTCCAGCCTTCTGTAAATGCGCTTCATCCGTGTTCCCTCACATTTTTTTGGATCCAAGGGAGGCCGCCCTCCTCTCCCCTTGCTTGGGGGAAAAGGGCGACCAATACTTCTTGTGTTTTGGGCGGTTTTGCAACTGTCGGCAAGGGGGAATTTCGTAGCAGGGCTCCCCTCTTTGGTGGATCCTATCGTCGTTGCTCCGGCCTTCTTTGACGGCATTTGACTCGCGTGTAAAAGCTGCAGTGGTTCTCATCCGTTTGGCTTTGCTTCGGCTCCTCTTGTGGTTTTGGGGTCTTGAAGCAAAGAAGGTCATGTCCGGCTTATTGTTTGTGGACGGTCAGCTCACGTATCCCATGCCTGGTGATGAAGGGTTATGCCTCCCCCTTATGCGACCATGTTCCATTATCAACCATGTTATACCAAGAACACGACTGATAAGATGGAGAGAGAGAGAGAGAGAGAGAGAGAGAGAGAGAGGTCACTATGGAGTCTTTGTTGATTGCATGCACGATTGAGAGAGAGAGAGAGAGAGACAGAGGGGGGGGGGGGATTAGAAAAATTCGGGAAAAAAATCTTAATGGATTTTATTAAGATTCTCTCTTTGAAGAAAGGTACGGAGACAATCATGCAATAGTCGACGCAACACAAACTTCTTGCCTGTAGTCGCGACCTTCAATTTTTTCTTTTGGAATCTTTGTAGATTCCTCATAAAAGCTAAATAAAACTCAACAAGGATATGTATATTGGTTAACAAATAGCAACAAATAAGTGACGATTTCAATTTGCAGCACCCTAAAATATTCACAATAGTCTGCTAATAAGGTTGCCCCATGAGCAAAGAGTTGAAAAATACTAAGTTCTATTTTAATTGAACAAATAGTTGAAGAATACTCTAATATAGTGCAAAAGTGTGTGTGTGTGTGTGGGGGGGGGGGGGGGGTTTGCCTGCAAGCTCAAACGATGATACACAAGGAGGCTTGCAATTAACGATAAAGTGCCTCTCATTAACTCACTCGATTTTATCATCGCTTGAAAAAATTTTCTCGGAGTTTGGGATTCCTCACTTGTAGAGAGTTCCTGCAATTAAAGAATAAGGTTCACATTCCTTTAACAGTTTTTGAGTTATATATTTACGAAGATCTTTGGGTAGAAAACCATTAACAAAAAAGTTCACAATCTTCTCACTCCATTCAGGCATGGTCTCGACTAGGAACAGGGAAGTATAGGGCAATTCATCATCGATCCACTTAGGGACTTCACCATTGGGTATGCGCGACAGGTGATCTGCCATGACATGTCTTTTACAGGGTCTCACCACAATGGTAAAATCAAAATCAAGAAGAATCAACAACCATTGTGTAATTCTTCTTGTGGAACAAAGTTTATTTACTAGATACAACAAGGCTTGATGATCAACATAGAAAACAAACTTGTTGGCAATAAGGTAGTAGCAAAATTTCTTCACTGCGTAAATCATAGCTAAACCTTCCCTCTCTATAGTGGTGTAGTTTCTCTCAGCATCATTTAATTGACGACTTGCAAAGCTAATGGGGTTGTCCAATTTATGTTCTCCTGGATGAGCCAGAACACACCCAATAGCAAAGTTCGATGCATCAATATGCACATAGAAAATTACATTCCAATCAAGCACTTGTAGAATGGGAGCACTAGTCAAGGTCTTTTTCAATGACTCGTGAACTCAATAAGAAGTTTGTACAAAGGACGAGCTATCTCGACAAAGTTTTAAATAAACTGCCTGTAATAACCAACATGGCCCATCAAGCTTTAATTTTGCTCTCATCTGTGGAAATCCCATTATTGGACACTATATGCCATAAAATGACTCCTTGTTTAACCCAAAATTGGTATTTGAAACGGTTGAAGGAGATGCAATACAATGTGCACTTCTCAAACACTTTTCGTAAACATGATAGATGTTCCTTCCAAGAAGAATAAACACAAAGGTCATCTAAAAAAGCTTCGCAAAACTCCCTGAAATATTCTCTAAAAGCAGTGTTTACTAATCTTTGGAAGGTAGCAGGGGCATTGGTTAAGCCAAAAGCCATAACAAAAAATGTGAACACTCCAAATTCGGTTATAAAAGTAGTTTTAGCTTGGTCCTCTAGTGCAATTGTGATTTGATTGTATCCAGAGTACCCATCTAAAAAGCTAAAATCTTCCTTCCGTGCAACTCTTTCAAGCACATGTTCGGAATATGGCAAGGGGTAATGGTCTCTTCTAGTGGCAGCATTGACCTTCTTAAGATCCACACACACTCTGAGTTTCTTATTCTTTTTTGGCACAATAACTATTGGAGACACCCATTTTGAGTGCTTAATAGGGTATATGAATACTCATTTTACAAGCTTTTCAATCTCTTCTTGAACAATCTTTGCAGACTTAGGATTCATTGGGTAGGGTCGTTGTTGTTGGACTGGTTTAGCCATGCTATTCATGGAAATTGTGTGTTGCACCACGGAAGTTGAAACACCTTTCATATCATGATATGTCCAAAAAAAATATCCTTGAATTTCTTGAGAAGTTCTTTAAGTACATATTCCTCAGTCTCTGTCAGGTCTTGGGCAATGAAAACAGGTTTGGACTTCTCACCTGGGTCTGCTAACTCTATTTCCTTAACTATCATTGAACCATCATAGATTCCATTGTTTCCATCGATAGGTGTTCTCTCGGCCTTTGTATACACAACTTTACGTTCCTCTGTGGTGTAGGATTTGAAATGATCAGGTGCAGGATATAAGTCTGTGGACTTATATGGACTTTGATTTCTCTTCCACTTTCTTTTGTTGTTGTTCTATGGACTTTGATTTCTCTTCCACTTCCTTTTGTTGTTGAGCTAACTCTCAATTTTGTCGTCTCCTTACGTTACGGCTCAATGCATTGTGGATTGCACCACATGACTCTTTGAAGGTATTCACCCCAATTATCTACCAACTTCCAATGAGCATCACATGCCTCTATATAATTAAGCCCTTCTGCGGTAGATTTCTTTTCATTTATTCTAGCACGCACATTTGCTCGATATCTTTGCGTCTTATATCTCTTACTCTTCTTGGCTAATTTTTTATGATGGCCGATCTCCAGTGGAGAGTCACTAGATGAATCTCTACTCGTGTCTTCTCCTCTCCCGGATTGATTGTCATCTTAAATACCACTGGGCACTGAATGGTCTGTCCCCACATTTGCACCAAGATTGAACTCAGATTCTTCATCCTCAAAGTCAATTTCAATTGATGATTCTGACTCCAAATCGTGTGGGCTATAGTCTTTAGAGACGCTGGTGCAGCTAAAGTTGGTCCAAGCTAGGAGATGGCCAATGCCAGGCAGAGGCAGCATGTGAGTGCAGTGCAGAAGGCTAGGGTAGGTACCAAAGCCCTAGGCATCCAAAGGGTATCGGGAATGTATGCTTAAAGCGGCTTTTTAGGCCAAAAGTGCTGCGAGATAGTCCATATGGGATGGGAGTTCAAGGTGTTTGAAAGTCCAAATCAGTGTCCTAGAATGTAGTGTTCAACGTGCTCTAGAAGCCAGTCCAAACAGCTCGTCAAACGGAGCCCCGGTGCTCAAGATATTGCGGTTTAAAGTTGAAGTGTGTAGCAGATCCCCGACGGACGGGACAATTGGGGACAGGTGTCGTAGGCAGGTGTGAGTAGATACATGTGTATAGCTCGAGTTACGAAGCATGCATGTCTTCTCGGAATGCGAATCGGAGCTCTGGTTAGCAAGATGTGGTCAGTTGAAGATTTTTCATGGGTCGGGTCTAAGCCCACTTGACCGCATTGGAAGATGTGTCATCTGGCATCATTTTGACCTCTCCAAGGTTCTCAGTGATAGTATGTACCATGTGGAGTTAGCACGAGTCAACTGCACGTCAATCAGATGCTTGGTCGGCCAGATACCGAAAGATGAAGTTGGGAGCCGTGGACAGTGAACAAGTCGCAGAAGATTTTTTAAGTTTTCTATGGCCTTGGATAGCGAACTCCAAGGAATCGGAATGCACTGGGGTTGGCACAGCCAGGGATCAGTAAAGTGGGGGCTCGACACCGCTTTGCGACTTGATGATTGGATCACTAGGTGATGTATGGCATGCAGGGCAAGTAAATGGGGAAAAAATGGGCTATAGGAGGTTTTGTGGAGGAAAAAATCTTGGAATTTCAAGTCCTTGGAGGCCGTTCAAGCCGGTGCTGCCATGTGGCGACAATATTGCCCCACATGCACCATAAGGCACTGGGTGTCTGGGATATAGAAGCTGGAAACTGGCGCCATTTGAGAGCATGACGATGTGTTGGAGCTCCATGAGCTCGTTGGCTATGGCTCCGAGTGCAGGTGGCGCTGGTCTGGCGACACGAGGCGCCTGCTGGGCGTAGGCGGTGCTGTTTTGGCTAGCAAGGCGGTGCCAGGGGCGGCGCGCCCGCGCGTGAAGGTGTAGTGGTGATGACGGGGCAGAGCTCGACACGCGGTAGTTCCCACGGGCCGTCGAGGCCCAACATTTTTAAAGGGGAACCCCCCCCCCCCCCCATAGAGACATCGCTAATGCTTGAGGGGAAGGGGTAGGGGATAGTTCCCGCTTAGAGAGAGAGAGAGAGAGAGAGAGAGAGAGAGAGAGAGAGAGAGAGAGAGAGAGAGATAGAGCCAGAGGGCGGCCATATGGGCAAAGCATCCTAGGGGCGAAAGAGTCACTTGAGGCCAGACAAATCAAGACCAGGCAAGGGGCCAGCTAGACCAAAGGGCAAGGCCAAGTGGGCCAAGCAAGGAGCAAAAGATGAGATGGTCAAAAAATCAAAAAATCAAGCAATGCAAGGCTAAGCCTAAGGAGGGAAAAAATTGAAGGATAAAAAATAAAAAAATGCTAGGGGGCAATAGAGACATCGCTAATGCCCCCCCCCCCAAAGTGCAAAAGAGAAAAGAAGAGAGCAGATGGAATAAGGCGGTGCCCCCCTTCCCAAAAGATACCAAAAAAGGGTGCCCCATGGACCAATTAGATAGCAGTTTCCTCAAATTAAACCCCCCCCCCTATAAAGGCAAAAAATGAATCAAATTAGGGGCTGTTTCTTAGTTTTCCTTGGCTTTTGGAGCCCGTTTTGAAGCGTGCAAAGTGGAGCTTTTGGACAGAGGAGTGTGCCTGTCAAAGCCCTTTGTATCCCTCTTGTGTAAAGGGCCATAGTGATGGCAGTGTGAGTCTGTATAAGTGTTTGGTGAAATGCAATCTAGCCACTGTTGCTTCTTCATGTTGTTGTTTCCCCTTCCCCCTTCTCTTTCTTCTGCTTTCATGGTTCTCCTCGGTGCCGGCTGTATGGGAGTGTGTGCCCCCCCCCCCCCCCCCCCCCCCCCCCCCCGGACCGACGGTGTGTTGTGTGAGAGAGTGAGATTGAGTTGTTGTGAGTGTGTGCAAGGGTGGAGACAGGCCATGGCAACAGGTGTGCGTCGTGTGGTGGTTTTGTGGAGTGAATGAGCAGTGGAAATGGAGCAGGAAGTGGTCTGCTAGTGTGAGTTGTGTGTTTGAAGGTGTTTTCCGAGAGGATAGGGGTGTTGTGAATACCCTGAGCTATAGAGAGGCCTTTGTGTTTGTGTTGGGCATGTTCCCCCATTCCCCCTCTCCAACGCTACTAGTTCCAATGGCAGTCAAGCCTCCATCTGGTAGGTCATCAAAAACTATATGCATTGCCCCTATCATATTTAATGGTACAAGTTGTGGCATTTCATCCCCCTCACGTGTTACCCAAGTCGTTCCCCTATTTCCTCAAGTATCTATGGTTGTTGCTACTAGGTGGACCCAATCCACATTGTTCGACTCAGTCATCCCAGGTAGAACATCCATATAAGAAGAATCTTCCCTAACATCAGTGTCCATTTTACACGTGTAACAATACTGCAATGGGGTCGAGTGAATTGTGGTGTCAGATCTATGATCAATTATAAATCTATTTCCTAGAGGATGTGCCCGACTAGTTACAAGATCAACTCGAATGATAGAGTGTTTGAACTACAAGTAGACATGGTTTTTAGACCATTCATGCACCATTTTTGCTTCCCTCATGAAAGGACGTCCTAAGATCATCATAGATGACATAGTGTGCTTGGAAAAATCCGTAACAATGAAGCTATGCCTTATTTTGTGTCCAAAGACCTTGATCTTGAGATCTTCTAGCATCCCAATAGGCTTAACCCTTTGGGTCTCTTCAACCAAACCCATTAATTGCTTGACTCATTCGATCTCCTCTGTAGGGTTTGGATAAGTTCCTATCTTCTTCTTGGGTCCTGGCCGTTGTGTCTTATGCTTGGCTATTTGGACTGCCTTACTTCCAGGCTCTCTATCAGGCATGTCACGCATATTTCATCGGGAGAAATATGAACCTTGCATGGGCCTTGTAAGGAATCCTAATTTTTAGGGATTAAGGCTAATGTTGTGTGGGGTTAAGGGGGCAACGACATTGAAGAAGGTAGTTTTGAGTAGGCTTTTCTAGCCTTTTTTTAAGACAAATGTAGGATGTGGACCTAAGGGGTTACTTTCTCTCTCTAGCTTTTTTTAAAGTGAAGTAAGCATAGGGGTGTGACCACATCAGCAAAAACGTGGGTCACTAAGAGTCAAAATTTGACTTTTTTTTTTTTAATCATTTTTACTTAAAACTCCCTCCCAACATATATACATATCCAAAAATCATTTTTTGACCCATTTTTTAACCCACAAGCTTAGAAAGTCCATTTTTCAAAAATCTTTTCCCCCAAAAAGTAAAAAACACTTTGTTCTCTCCTCCTCCTCCCTCCTCCCTCCTCTCTCCCTCTCCTCTCCCTCCCTGCCCCTACCTTCCTCCTCCTCCCCAATCTCTCCCTCGACCCCCTCCCTCCTTCTCTCCTCCCATCTTCCTCAACCTCCCTACCCCTCCCCCTCTATCTTTTCATCATTTGCTTCCTCACGCAACAGCTTCCATGGTGCTCACGGACATCACAAATGATTTGCTTCCACCACCACGTACTCCGCACACCAAAAGCGTGTATACATATTCGATTACCCACGGCGTTTGCACCGAAGACCGCTAGTGAGGGTGATTAAAGGTCATCATAGGAACGTCGCACCGCTTGTGAGACCAATGTTGACATTTGGGTGGATGGCCATTTGTACCCTTACGATCCTATAAGCCGCTTCCATCCATCGTTTAATAGCCTTTCGACATTTCTTCAATTTCTTGGGAGGGGAGAAGCAGGCTTGTTAGTACTAGAATGGTAACAGGACACTTTTATGTCCTTGGACACTTTTGTGTCCTATTAAGTGACCATTTTGCTTGAATTATTTGAAGAGTATTAAAATGAATTTCTAGGTGCTATATATCCACAAAGTTGCTTTATGATCTGAAAAAAACTTAGCATTTTTTTTGGAGTATCGATCTCACCATTAACCTTACTCTTGCACAACATTTTTGAACTTAAATTGTGTGAAAAAACGGGTCCTACTTTTTGTTTTTTTCCAAATTTTGGCAACTATACCACTCTAAACTTCATGTTTGTGAGGTTTAGATGGCTAGAGGTTAGGCCTTCATAGTTCTCAACATGTTTTGATGCTTGTAGGGAGAGCTAAGTGTTAAAATTGAAAGTTATGACCAATTTACAAGAATTGCATAATCCTATTTTTTGGCCAAAATTAGCACTTTTATTATTTTTTTGGTGGTTTTCTTGATATCCAAATTCAATTTTGATTGTGTAAGTGTAATGTATAACATAAAGCTAATCTTCCTTGAGTTTTGGGGGACCTAATATGCTATATAGCATAGTATATGATGATGGTTGAGTTTTTTGATTGCTGAAGAATACGATACATTTTAGAGTAGCAAGTATAAACTTCTCAATATTGCTAGTTTCTTAGGCCAATTGTGTGTATTTTGTAGGTAGTAACCATATCTAATCATAGACTACAAACTTGGCTAGATATTGAGTAGTTTCTATGGGTTTCTAGAGGTCATAATGCTAAACCCAGTTTTTTCATGTTTACTGTATTTTACACTTTATCATTGCCCCCAAGGTTCCAATAGTAAGAGATCCATTATCCTTTTGACATGCTCCATGGCTCCTTTTGAATCCAAAGGCCCAAAGGGAACTAAGAAAACATGTATATAGTATCTATATTGAGCGTGACTATAGAAACTTTGATGATAGGTCCGCAGAATGGCAAAAATGCAACTTTTTTGTACCTATTGTTTTTGCCCAAAAAAAAATTAGTGAGGTAAAAGAAACCATATGTTTTGGTCACCAACCCATTGAAGTTAACGGGGCATTTTATCTCAGGTCCTACAAAAATCCCCACTCTTACTTATATGCAATCAACCGTAAGAAATTGCTGTTTTGGGAAAAATGCACTGGTCCATCAACTTTGGAGGCTTGTAGTGCCCAAGGGATGAGAAAAATTACAAGTTTCTCATTTTTTCCATATGTAGTAGTTATTGAACTATAAGCTCATAAAAGGATTTTTCAAAATGAGTGGATCTACCATGGTTTTGGAATTTTTTCCCAAAACCCTGAAAGGACACTTTTATGTCATGTTAGGTTACCATTCTAGTGCTAACGGTTGTGTATGGGTGCAGGTGCTTCTTTGCATATGTGGATGCACGAATGTCAAGCTCTTCACCTCAAGACGACGGCGTTACAAGAGAGTTTTGCCTCTTTGGAGAGGGTAGTTAAAATTCTTAAACAACAAATGCAAGAAAAGGAGTCCCACACCGAGAAGCTTGCCAACACCATCACATACTTGAAAGAAACACCCCTTGGTGCAAGGGAACGCAAACGCACGTGATTCATCCATTGAAACTCTTGCACATTCGGGAGGAGCATGCAAACGACGAGTTACATCCACAAGGTGATTTGGTCTTTACTTGCATGATGTGTTCTTACTTCACACTATTTTCTAACATTTATTTTTATTTCTTGCTAGAAACTTCATCCAGGAGGCATGCGGTGGAACAAGCCAAAATGATCGATTCAACCTTCTCACTAGTTGTCTTAATACCCCGGATGTGATTTCTATCTTACAATCACCTGGAGGTAAGCACATTGAGGATGCAGTCACCAAGGACCTTATGCGTAAATTGAGAAATGTGGTTAGTGATGATAATGTGCAACAAGCTTGTGATGAGGTCGGAATCAGCACCAAAGCCTATTAGGCTATTTTCCAACTCCTAAAGGATGCCCTCAAAGAGCATGGCATTGTGGAAAACCTATTTCCCATTCCTCACAAGGTCAACCTCGCAAAGAAGGCCACAAACGAAGATGTGTTCTCCCGCATTGGGACATACCTACACATTGAGGACACAATGCCAACTTCCCTTTATGCTTCGTGCACAACAAAGACAAGGGGAAAAGGTAAGAACAATCCATAAGACCTTCGGAGAAGGGCTTTCCTTACACAATGTGGAACAATATTTTTGTGGATCTTAGAAGGCTTCAACAAGCCATGCTTAGATTTTACGAGTTACCTGAAGAAGGTGACACACTTTACTTTTTTCTTTGGTATTGTTCTTATCATAAACTCTGAAGTTTAAGGTCTTGGCACTATTTATTTTGTAGTGCTTGGCACAAAGGTCGCTTTTGTGCTGAAACTCGATGAGTGTCAAATAGTGAAAGGCCGAAGAAGGTTAGAGAGGCTAAGTGTCACTCTAATGAACGAGGCCCTTCTGCAAACCAAGCGAAGGGATTCAGTCGAGCCATCTCCCACCCCATCTTTTAGCGTGCAATCGGAGAAAGACATTTGGTGGTCGGGTGCTATTGAGGTGCCCAAAGAGACCAATGGAGTACTTTCATGGATTTTTGAGAGAACTCCATGGATCATAGAAGTAATACACTCCCAAATTGCAGGTCAGAAGTTGGAGATTGAGGGTTTTGGTAGTTATGATGTGGAGTGGCACTTAGGTGGGGATTTGAAGACCATAAAGTGTTTGCTTGGCTGCAAACAAGGGGCTTCTTCTCTCATGCCTTGTCCATTTTGCACTCGAGGGTACAAACCTAATGGACAAAAATCACATAAGGGCACTGCAAAGGTCAGTTCCATGCTTCCATGGCAAGGGCATGGAGAACAAGGATTAGATTGTCGTGATGTCGGAGATGAAGGTAGAGAATGGGAATCTAATCTTTCTATTTCCTCTATCGAATGTACATTTTTGTACATTACATGCATTCATGCACAATTTTTGATAGGCTATCGAAGCTCCACATTGACTATGCTTTCACAATGAAACCATTGGAAAAGTCCCAGGAAGCGATAGAAAAAGTGGAGGTACTCTTGAATTCCATTGGCTGTCATGGTGGAAATGTGTCTATCGTTGCTGCAAAGAACACAGGGGAGGCCCATGAAATTGCTCAACAAGTGTCAATGAGTGGACAAAAAGCTAGACACTTTTTGAAGAAAGTTTCCCAAGGAAATCCAAGTCGATATGATGCTCAAAATAACTCCAACTAGCAGGCAGGTAGCCTTTGGGAGCTTTGGAAGGAGTTATGCAAAGCTACTATTGACAATGATTCAAATGACGAGCTTGCAAACAAGTGCAAGCAACTTTGGGCACATTTTGATAAAATGGTCAAGCTTATGGGCCTTAACAGCACAATAGAAGAACAATGCTAATCATTTCAAGAAGCCTTGGCAGATTTTACCAAGGTCTTCACCCTTTCTTGGGGTGAAAATAACATCACATATTACATGGTAATCCATGTTATGTGGTGTATTTATTATAAGGGATTTTCGTTATTAAATAATGTGGATCGTTTACTGAAGTGAACAGCATATTTTGTTTGCGCATGGTGCATTTTTTATGCACAAGTATGGATCGCTTGAAATTTTTAGCACTCAAGGCATGGAGAAGTCCCATTATCGAGCAAGGGGAGTGTACTTAAAAAATACTCGACATGGTGGTGGAATGGTGCAATCCAATTATTTGGAGGAGATGTTCAACCGGTGACATTTGCTCATAAGCTCACAATGGAGCGTGCACGACAATCCAAGATTGCTATTGAAGTGCGGAAATGGAGTCATCAAGAGCATAGCAACAAGTGGCAAATGTCGCAAGGTCCCACTAAGCATGCTGCATGGCGGCGATACAGAGTGCGACAAGGATCAAAGTGGATACTACACGAGTCACTACATGTGAACGAAGGGTCCAGCTCTTAGAGACATGTTTATTTAAAAAATAATAATTTTATTTTTCAAAATTAGTGTGAACAGGGCCCTTATAAATATTGCATGCTCTCATAAACCACTCATTTCTTAAGAACGTGTGAGCTCTTACCACACGAAATGGCGCGCACCAAACAAACCGCAAAAGAGCATCTGCCTGCCAACAAAAACACCCTCCAAGGATGTGAGAAGCCGGCATGGCTTAAAGGCACAAGAAAACAGCCACGAACACGTGGCAGTTCCAGGAACTCTTCTGACAGTGGGCATGGTAGTAGGGCACCAGAGTCATCGAGGGCTGTTGAATCTCCACATCCTCAAGATATAACACCTAGAAAAAGAATGAAGCAACGTGCCCGGTGCTGGAGAGAAGAAGAGGACCAGCAAACAACAGAGTCCGATTGGGAGGAGCCGTCGCGCCACCAATCACAAGCAGGACCATCCAGGACTTGGATGGTCCATACAGACACTAAATCACAGAGTGAGCCACCATGGCTGCGAGCTAAAATACCGCGCACACACCGGGTGGGGAAGACACAACCTCGAGGCCAGGGAGATCTCCCTACACCACAAGATCGGCAGGCAAGGGAAGAGGATGAATCAAAAGAGGCTGCACATCCAGCCCTAATCATGTAAACAGGCGCAAGTCTAAGTTTTTCAAGAAGCCTAAACGCTGCCAGCCAGCAAATGTGCAAGTGCCCCCAAGACAACCGCAGCAGCGTCGAAAAATAGCAAGGGCATTCGTAGAAATCCGCCACTACCAGAACTACAGAGCTTTTGATTCGACGCGCCCCCTTTGCTCGCACACTGAAGGAGGTGCTTCAAAGCTATGGAAATCAGTATAGAATGCAAGCAATAGCGCTAGAGGCTATTCAAGAGGCTGCAGAGGTCCACATCATTTCGGTGTTGGAAGATACCAACCTATGCGCCATTCATGCAAAGCGAGTGACAATACAGCCAAAAGATATGCAGCTTGCACGCCGATTGCGACGAGACTTCGAGCATTAGCCGAAGTTACCCCTCTTTTTGTATTTCACACCCTTATCTTTGTAATGTTTTGACTTTCCAATGACAATATGATAAACAATTGTGTCTACTGTGTCTATTATCTTTGTAATGAGATGACTTTGCAATTTCAAGTTCTGTTTACCCATAAGATGTTAAAAAAGTTAACATATTGTGAAACCAGGTGTCTATGCAACAATAAAATAGGTTTTTCAAATGTCCAATGTGATTGGGCCTTTTGGTGCAGTTAATGAATTTCTTTCAGTTAATTCATGTATTTTAAGTATCCTGGGAGGTAGAGAAGCCTACCAGGTGCAAAAAAAAGGGTTGCCACAAGGGCGCGCAAATGGCCCATCCACCAGTTTTGGATGGCCCATTTGCGCGCCCTTGTGGCCACCCTTGTTTTGGCACCTGGTAGGCTTCTCTACCCCCCAGGATACTTAAAAAACACAAATTTACTAAAAGAAATTGATTTTGCATCATTACTTTAGATGGAGCCTTGTGGCCACCTTTTTTTTTTGCCATTTCAAGCTTTGAATTCCCCATAGGATATCAAAAAAGTTAACATACTGTGAAACCAAGTGTCTATGCAACATTAATTTGGATTTTTCAAATGTCCAATGTAATTGGGTTTTTGGTGCAGGGGTGTACTAGGTAGAGCTAAAGCAAGTGATAGTGTGCTGGAAAACATAAATTCAGAATTGATTTCACCTTTTCTAGTGTCCTTGAGTGTTAACATATGCTGAAATTGCATAAAAAGGGTGGCCACAAGGCTCCATCTAAATTAATGATGCAAAACCAATTGCTTTCAATAAATTTGTGTTTTTTAAGTATCCTAGGGGGTAGATAAGCCTACCAGGTGCCAAAAAAAGGGTGGCCACAAGGGCGCGCAAATGGGCCATCCAAAACTGGTGGATGGGCCATTTGCGCGCCCTTGTGGCCACCCTTTTTTTTGCTCCTGGTAGGCATCTCTATACCCTAGGATACTTAAAATACATAAATTAACTAAAAAGAATTGATTTTGCATCATTACTTTAGAGAAACCACTTCTCACTCAAATGTGTTTTATACTATCCCCAGTATCATGTGCATCCAACTTCCGTTGTGTTGTTACTTCAAGCAAAAAAGATAGCTTATTGAAACATATCACCAATTACAACAATTTTCAAGATTGACAAATCACATTTAGAAGAATTTGCAAGATAGAGAGAAAATTCCAAATATTTTTTATTACTTCCAAAACGGTGATTTTACATCATGTATTTGAGGAGTTCATAATTTTCTTGACCATTTCTTGGCGCCTATCTTGCACGTAAGGCAACTCCCCAGTCAAGAGGGACTGCTCTATGGCCTTTGGGTCAGTTGAGCCAATGGAAGCATGTATCCCTATCTGGGCAAGCACTTTACCACGGAAGCCAGTGCCAAACGCTATGCATACAAGGGATCTACGCACTAGGAACACAAGATGCGTAGTTTGAGCAATGGTGCTCAAACAAAAAAAATTGCTCAAAGCTTTCAACGACCAAGTCATAAAATGGGCTTGGGGAGTAAATTCATTATGGATAATGGCCACATCGCCAGGGGGGAGTTGTCCTAGGTAATGGGCAAGGGAAGATTGAGGTCCAAAGCCCGTCCACTTGCCACCCGTCCTTGCAGCAAAATCATCAAGCTCCACGACGTCCTGTCATAAACCGATGAAGGTTGAGAAAAAAGACAATGAAGGATAAAATAGTAACATGAAAATTAGGATACAGTTTACCTCCTGCTCCTTGTCGTCCTCCTCTCTGTTGCCCTTTGCATCCAAGTTAATGCTCCCATGCACCGCAGCTACGAGCTTTGGATCATCAGATGGGAGGTTGCATAATGGCATAGGCATCCTAGAGGCCTCAACCTTGGCTTGCCTGGCTTGGAATTATTCCTCAGCCACATGCAATTGCTCTGCTGCTGCTGCCAGGACCTCCGCACATACAACTGCAATAGTGTCAGCAACAGAGTCCCCAACTGGCAAGAGCTTGCTTTCTAGGGCATCTGGTGTATTGTCTAAGGGACATTTGGTGTTGTTGCATAGCACGCTCAAGCATTCATCCATGTGTAGGCCAAATGCTTTCTCTAAATCATGCATAAATACATACTCCTCCCCATCCACTACCACTGAGGAGAAGCGACTGATTTCTACCTCTGGGATAGCCACATCCGTCAATGGTACTGGCACTAGAGTGTCACTAGGGCTAGCCACAACTATGGATTTCTCAACCACTTCCTCGAGCCCCCTGGGATACTCGAGCCGAAGTGTCTTTCCTTCCACTGCAAGGTTCATGGGGATAACCTCCTGCTCCTTGGCGTCCTTGATAAAGGACCCAACCTGAAGGTGTGGTAAGCAGAGCTCCTCCAAATCAGGTTCCTCGCTCACCAAGAAGATAAATGTTGCGAGCTGAGAAAGGTACTCCATCCCCAACTTGCACTTCTTGAGCACTGACACCCCTAGGGCTTGCTCGTCCAAGAAATGGCCTCCGTCGGTGGCAATTTCTTGGAATCGTTGCAACCGCTTGGAGAATGGGCGATCACCTTTGTGCATATAGCGCAAAAGATCACAAAGCACCCAGATCCCTGCATGTGGGGAGATAGATACAGAATATTTTATGATGTGCTCCTCCATGAACGCAAACATCTTGGCAAATGCATCCATGTGAAGGGAAATTGTGGCGTCAAGGTCAGGGAGACGAGTAAAAAAGGTGTGGAGGTCCAACTTCGCTTTGTATTTGGTGTCCTCGAGGAAGAGGATGAAGCGTGACAAAGGGGTGGATGTGGGTGCAGATGCAGAGGCTATGGAAGCATCCATGTCTAGCCTGGGGTGTAGATAGAGAGTGGAGGAGCTCAAGAGTTGCAAAAGTGAAAATAGTGAATGAGTTGGGCAGCCCCCCTTTTATAATGGTCCCTTTTTTAAAGACATTAAAAAAAAAGGCACTTTCACCAAAAAATGATTTCTCATCTCAATGCGAAAAATTATATTCAAAGACATGATTTGCCGAAGCAAATCATGTTGATTACATCGGGGATTGTTTTCAAAATTGCAAGAGTTACAAAGTTATAAGATTGATAGCATAGTTCCATCCATCCCCCAGTCCTCCTCGACCTTCAATGTGTCTTCCATTCTCTTCCCAATCTGCGGACATTCATTACAATAAGCATCCAATGATCGACAAACCATGATGTATTGAAAATGTGGTGGAAGGATTCTCACCTTGTGACCTAGTAAACGAAATTGTGCTTGTTGAAGGGCCTCAAAACCCATAATAACCAAATGTTCTCGCACATTACTGAAAGTCCAATGCTTGTTCACTTGGACTGCCACTAAAGCATCGTTGGGCATCTTCACTGAAATGTCAAAGCTTGCGATAGCACCGTCTACACTCTGTAAGGAAGTCCACACTCCAAGCTTGCACATACAATGATCATAGTAACATCGTATGTACAAGGAGGTGCGGGATTTCAAATAGTGCATTCCAATACCTGAAGCTCTAACCTTACAACGGTACCGGTCCCCGTTGTGCATGCCCTCCACAAAACCACAGTCCTCTTCTAAAAGCCTTCCTAATTCCTCGTAATGTACATCTTTACATACAAGCATTGTGGTAGTCTCCACAAATCCAAACTCTTTAAAAATGTGCACAAAACAATGAATAGGCAAACACCAACTCAAGCCCACAGACCTAGAAGCTTTAGAGTATTTCAAAGAGTTTTGGACATCTATTATCATCTTTTGCTTGAAAGATGCTACCGACCACAAATATGGCACCGGCCACTCCATACTTAATAAGGAATTTACTTCGATGGGTTCAAGCATTCCAAACGCTTGTGTAGAAGTAGGCACAATATAGGAGTGAGAATAGAAGAAAATCCTTCTTTGAACCAGTTTGGTTGGGCAAAGATGTGGGAACATTGTTGATCCAATATCCGCATGTATAGCATTGAATGTGCCGGAGAGACTATGTAGTGGCTGCTCCTCCACCAACGTGGACGGAAATATGACTATAAATGCAGACAAATCTTAAGTATGAATCCATAATAACATTACACTATGATTTCACACCTAGCTTTGTATTCTCAAAACATGTACTTACAATGTGTTGGAAATCGAGGTGGTTGTTGCAATTGCATGGTTGACATTGAGAAAACATGTTGCACAATGGCTACGGTCCCCTTGTCTTTGCGGTTCTTGAAGCCAAGGAGCTTTCCTTTCCAATGAAGATCCAAGTTTGCACAAATCCGCACATGATGAGTGCCAATAGCAGATGGTTGCATGTATACCCAAGCACCTTTGGTGAACTCTTGTGGCACACACTCATCATCTATACCTCTAGTGTTGTGGCATGCAAGTGCCGTGACCTCATCCTTTGGCCGCCTTTGCGAAGTAGAGTTGGCCATGGTTGTGAGCAAAGAAAATTAGGAGGAGGAGAAGGACCTTGCTTGTTGCTACAATGTAGGTGGGATAAAGTGATAGGAGAAGGTGGTTAACCCTTGTGGCAATGGGAGGAGAAGGTGGATAACCCTTGCTTGGTGTGGCAATGGAAGGAGAAGGTGGATAACCCTTGCTTGGTGTGGCAATGGAAGGTGGTAGGGGAGGAGAAAGGAGCTTCCTTGCTACAGCAATGGAGATGGTCTAGAGAGAGAGAGAGAGAGAGAGAGAGAGAGAGTGTTGGAGTAGAGGATGAGTGTGATGGTTGCAACCAAGGAGAGGTTGGAAAAGGGGTTCTAGAGAGAGAAAATAACTTTTTGCCTAAGGACTACTTTTGGGGGAGCTCTGGATAGTAAAAAAAGATTTTTCAAAAGTTTTTTTAAAATTTTGAATTTTAGGATTTTTGAGTGCACGTTTTGACTTTTTGAGGTCAAAAAATGCTTCTTTGACCATAAAATAGATTTAGGGGGTTTTAAGAAGATAAAATTTGAGTTTTGAAAATTTGAAAATTTGAAAATTTTTGGATTTTTTCAAAACCGGATCAAAAAGGAGGGAAGTTGGAGGTTCCATATGGCCCACCCCTCCCCCCCCCCCCCTCCCCCCACCCCACCTTCTCACTAGGTAAGAGCCCATTTAAGAAGTGTAAAACTACTTTGTCCCCCTACATTTTTGAGGGCATAGAGTGTGTCCACCACCCTATTCTCATTGGCTGGCCTCTAATTAACCTTAATCCCAAAGGGTCCCTAGAGGGTTCATATTTTTTCTAATGTTCAGCAATGGATCGACCAAGAGCTTGAGAAAATGTTTCCAAGTCACCTAAGCGAGCATGTATAGTGGGGGCAGACGCTCTCAAGACTGCATGTGGAATGGGGGTTGGCATCGGGCTTGGTGTATAGTCAGCCCTTGGGTTCCAAGTTGGGTACAATGTTGTGCCATGTGGTGGCTCAAAGTTCATATGTGTGACCCTAGGCATAGCAAACGTCAGATCTGACATGTTAATGCTAGCTCGTATGGTCCCATTGAAATAACAGCTTGGGTGTTGTGGTCGTGGAGCATAAGTTGTTGAAACAATGGGAGGGGTAGGAGCTACATGAGCATGAGGACCCATAGGTGCATATGATTGATACACACTTACAAGTACTATTGCAAGCGTTGAGCTACCATGTAGTGGTGCTTTACTAACAAATGAGGTCCATGGCATGTTTTTTCACATTCCCATCACTAGGTAGGCATGGTAGCCGTGGTGTCATCAAGAGAAAGATGAGCTACACTTGGAAAGGTAAGCTATCACTTGTGGGCTCATATTGTACTGAGACCCCTAGTAAAACAACATATGGAGGATCCATCGGGATTACCAAGAGAGTCTCCATTTGTGATAAAGTTGGTTGCTTAGCCTTCCCTGTATCCATGAATCTCATGAGACCCAATGAAGGCATGTGGATCCCTTTGTTCTACCTCTCCAGCTCAATAACCCTATGGATGACATTACAAACTCTTTGTTGTTGGTCCTCTACACTAGTAGCACCCGTTGTGGATTGTAGGATATCTAACCAACCCACGTGATAGATGTGACATGTGTATAGGTCGGTTAAAGTCTCCGTTTGTAGTTCATACTCCCAGTTCTCATTTAGAAACACTCCATCTAGGATTGAGGTGCTAGGGGTGTCCTTTGAACTACACTAGTAGCACCCGTTGTGGATTGTAGGACATCTAACCAACCCACGTGATAGATGTGACATGTGTATAGGTCGGTTAAAGTCTCCGTTTGTAGTTCATACTCCCAGTTCTCATTTAGAAACACTCCATCTAGGATTGAGGTGCTAGGGGTGTCCTTTGAACTAGATGCAATGTGGCTCTCTATGGGTTGACCCTTAGTGGTTGCTAATTCAGGAGCACTAGATTGCTCAACTAGCATGGATGTTGACATAGGGGCCTTCGTCTTTAGCTCTCTCCGTTGCTGTGCCTTGCATAGACTCTCGGTTTCCTTTTCCCTAGCTGCAATGATATATCGCTCAACCTCTTGCACTTCCGAGCAAGGCTTCTACCAGCATGTAATATAACCTCGGAGGGGAATAGTTTGTAAGAGTCAGGGCGTGCAGTGAATGGAGTATTCACATGCACACTCTCCAGGAGCATGGGGTCTACATTGGTCATGAATGGAAAATTTACTTCCCCACCCCCTTCATTTACATCGCTAGCTCTATGTTTGGAGCGAGTGGCTCTAGTAAAAGTCTCCTTCAAGCGGTAAGCACGCTCGGCCCAAACCGTGGGCCCATGGCATGCATGTCTTGGCTCAAACTATCGAGATTAGGCATCACATAACCTTCCATGATGTCGTAGTCAGAGAAAGAGTCACTAGATGCAATATGTGGGTCCTGAGTGGTACTACCTTGGGTTCCTGTTGAGAGCCTAAAGCCTAAGGTGGAGAAATAATGAGTGTCTGCGTAAACGTAGACACTCTCTATGTGATCATCCTCTAGCACACAACTAGACATAGGTGCATGTGACCTCAACACTCTAGAAGTGTTGGTGTGTGCTCGTGAAGGCGCTCACATAGTTTTTTAAGTGTTTACAACCCAATTTTTTTGTTATTTTTTGTCCTTTTTTCTAACAAAGCCACGGAATATGGCATGTGATAGCTCAAAACAAGTGTCTTGGCTAGAGGGACGTGCCCTGCTTTACAGCCTCCGATTCGGTTACGTAAAGCCCTCGAAATCCTAAAAACAATCTTTTCCTAATCGAAAAAAATGCTAGAATTAGTAAGTTCAAAGGGTGAGTGTGAAGGGGATGGTGGAGGACTTGAGGAACTTGTCCCACATGCCCTTCCTATTAGAAAATATGACGTAGCTAAATAGATATTTGAGTAGATTACTTAATGGAGAGAGATAGATTTCACACACAAGAGATTATAGAGTAGAGAGAGAGAGAGAGTACACACGATATTCGTGGTTCACCCAATGTAGGCTACGTCCACGGGAAAGCAGCCACTCAATGGCTTTAGTACTTCAAAACAAGAAGTAGTTTACAAAGAGATTATACCCTTAATGGAGCTCCCGCCTAGCTTCACTCTCACCACCTCACACTCACCTTGTTGCATCAACTTCACACTATGAAATGTGTGTAGAAATGGCCTCCTTTTATAGGCCAAAAGGGCTGCCCTCTCTCATGAGAGGAAGCCATGTGTAGCCGCCCTTGTGTAGATAAGTCCAAATCGGACCCTTCAATCCGCCCATGTGTGGCCACCCTTGAGAAGACAAGTCCGCTTTTGAATTCGGCCACCGGCTATTGAATTCGACCACAGGCCACCGGCCATTGACTTCCGACCACCGGCCACCGGCCATCGGCCAACCGACCAGTTGTTTTTCGGCCCCGCTGTCCGGTCATAATATTCCGGCGAAAATGAATATTCCGACGAAGGAAAAAAAAGTCTCGTGGGCTTCCGCCCCTGAGGCCCCTAAAGTTACCCCTGATTCTTGGCCAATGAAATTTTTGGTTTCCGGCGAGTGATTTTCCTTCACGCGCGATGGCTTCTCCTCATAATGGGGGCCTTACAAATGTGCGCTTTTACCACAAAAATTACAAGGGTAAATCAGGCTCCATACTTAACACTTCCTTCACTTGAGGTCCTAGTCTTTATATATATAGTAGTGTGTATACTATATCATAAGACTGAGGACTGAGGAATGGGCCTGGGCTTGAGCTTGGGGGAAGATCCCGATCCCTTCCTTTTAAAATAAGAATTTTTCTTTTTTCTTTTTTATTTTTGAATTTTTAAAAAAAACTTTTTGGAAAAAAAACTTTTCTACAGATCTACACGAACTAAGACATGCTAACAATTGCACATTACAGAACTTAGTAGATCTAACAAAAACCTGCACATTTCAACACTAACAGATTCTAACAAATCCTCCTAAACCTGCACATTACAGCCACTAACAGATCTAACACAACTCAGATAAAAGCTTAAGATAGATGAAAATATGGCTTCAAGAGGTAGCATTGAGTGCTGCTCAAGCTTAGTGCAAGGCAGTCCCTGGCAGCAGCGCTGTTGGACGGATACGCCGCGACGGACGTCAACACGGCGAGAACTCACCTAACAAGATTTGTCAACTAAGGACGAAGCTCGACCCGCAGGCGCGTGGAAGCAGGCATAGGGTGTCAACCTACACTCGACCGACTCCTAACTAATTCCTACAGAGGTCTCTACCCAATGTCTAAGTCACAGCCTTCAGAAGTGCATAAGAGGAAACTTCCTACAACGCTTTCTAGAGCCGAACACCCATCAAACAATCTCGAAACACCACAGAACTTGAAGGAGACCCTACTAACACCATGAGGTCGCTCTCCCTAAGGTCTATGAACCTAAACCCCAACCCAAAACGCCTGGTGCAAAATCACGTAGGATGTCTGGCCGAAATTTACAGGTCTTCGTTTCCAAAATCTAAAGTGCCTAATGTGTAGCTCTACTCAATGTGAACGCGTGGATATGCTGCAATGCACAATCGGACAACGTATGCTCACCGAATCACCAAATGAAGCTCGGAGATGGAGCTCGTAAAACCGGACCGTACACGCGCAATGTAGGTATCGGTGCGTAGCTCTCGTTGAGGGAAACACGCTGCACTTCTCTGCACTCGATTCCGACCAGCGGTGCACTCGTAGCGTCAAGATGAAGCTCACACTCTCTCTCATACACAGTACGCTCACTCACAGACTTCCAAAACTTTTTTTAAAATGAAAAAAGGTCTTTCATTAATGTCAAAAAGTGGTATATATACCTTACAATTCTCAAACCCTAAAGTTCCAAATTAGACATCTACTCAATCTAAATGTCAAAACTGTGATACAATCTCGAAACTTCTATAAGTCCCAATATTTACAAGGTGAAATGTCGGGTTTTCTCAATAAATGAATAATTACAAAAAATGATAATCTGCCGAGCAGTCAATTTCCATAGGGTGTGTCCAGCTTCTAACACTCCCCCCCTCCTTGCTCATGTCGTCCCCGATATGGCTATTGAGTTGCTTCTTCATCTTATGGTTTCGCGCATCTTGAGCAGCAACTCGTATCTTGCATGTAAATCCAGTAGTGTTGGGCGGAATATATTAGTGTTGATGGTGAAGAAGCCGGTGTAGAAAGCTTCTTCAAAGGCCTAGAGGTGATAGGATGACAGAAACATGATCCTTTGATACAATGCATGTATCACCTCCTTGAAAGGCTGACCAGACAGATCATATGCACATCTGTAAGTATCTTGAAAGAAGAAGATATTGCTTGTCACCTGGCCCTGTTTGAACATTTCAAAGATTGGATTTTGCAGATCTTCCTCATCATTATGCAAGAAAGGTCAGGTGAGCCAGTGAATAATTTGATGGCGCCCGTTAGGGTTTTCACCATGTATTGAACACTTATTCTCTCGCCTGCCTTCAAGCCTGGCAGCTTCGGATAGTTTAGCCAAGTGGGTTGGCTTCTTTGTAGTATCTCCTGGGCCTTCCACATCCGCATCCTTGGTAGAGGGCAGAAGCTTAGGTTATCTCTGATGATTTTGGGTGCCTCTACCAACTGGATTAGGTACTGTGGATACTTCGTCAGCCATGCCTTTCTCCACCTAGGCTAGGAGTCGACTATCAACTTTGCCCCTTCAGGCTAGGAGATATCTGCTGTGTAGAGTGGCACTGTTGGCTCTTCTCTGATTCTCTTGTTGATGGTGGCAGCTCCGTACTTTAGCAAAGGATATGGGAGAGAGGGCTGTAGCCATTCACGCCGGAGGTTGCTGGCGTCTATCTTCTGAATGGTCATGGATTTAAAAACCCTGTGCTCCTACTAGGATTTCCTCTTGCATGGGTGTGTCAACAGGATCTGCCACATTCTCTAGGTCTATGCCTTCCATGGTTGCTGGCCCTGTGCCTGCCTGCTCTTCTGCCTGCTATCCTCTCAGCTCTTCTATCTGCTTTTGGAGTGTCTGTTTCTCTACTTCAGCTTCTTGTCCCATGTTTACGATGAGATCGTTCAACTCGACGTTTATCTTCTCCGCCTCCTCGAGATTTCTCTTGATATGTTCTAGCTCATCTTGCATTGCTTTCTGCTCTTCTTCCATGCATGTTGCATAACCACCGACCCTTCTGCCATCATCAACCTTTGCTTCTTCTCTAAGGTCAACTCTTTCTGGAGCTCTTTCATCTGTTCTTCATAGATCTGGCTCTCTGTAGTGGTGTGAGCTAGTAGCTCTGACTCTGGCAAGAGATGTCCGTAGCCACTGGATGATTTGATCTTTAACTTTAATCTGGTCCTTGAGCTCAAGGACCTCATCCTGGCTGGCCTCCTGCTCTATTTCTGCCTTTTCTTTGGCATTTCGCATGGCCTCAACTTCCTTGGACTCCTCATCAAGTTGTAGGGTTAGGTTATCCCTTTCCCTCTCTGCATCTGTCAATGACTTGCTGAGTTGTCTATACTCCTCCTCGGCTCCTTGCAGTCTTTGAGTTGCTGCCTGATTTTCTCTTTCCATTTCCTGGCATCTTTGTAATGCCTTTGCCAGGCTGGCTTGCAGCTCTATCTCTCTCTCTATCTGCCTTTGGCTTTGTTTTTGTAAAGTGTCAACCTTAAGCTTTATTTGCACTTCAGTGGCTTTAAGAGTTGCCATTTCACTTTCTGAGGCCATTGACTGTGCTCTTAGCCCGGTTAGCTTTGTCATCACCACATCCCAATCATTGGTGGGTGGGTGCAGGTGGTGCAGGTCCACTGTATCAGTGGCCATTTCTTTAAGCTCCACTAACCTCAGGCTCTCCATTTGCTCTTTGGGCCCCGTGCTTGCCAAGTCAAATGCGACTGTGGCAGCCTCTTCTTTTGTATATCCGACAGCCAATAGGTCTAGAAATGTGTTATATCTTGCTTCATTTGGCTCTGGCTACTCACTTTTAGGCTTAGCCTCTTCCTTTGGTTCTTGCTCTTGGATTTGTTCTTGCTTTGACTCTTCTTGGTCTTCTGGTTTGTCTTGCTCCTCTTTCTCTTCTTGTGGAGGGCTACGAGGAGGTGGTGAGGGTGGTGGGCTAGACTCAGGGCCTGGCCGGTGGAGTTGTCGACTTTTTCTTGAAATCTCTGTCCGCCTTTGTCTTCCTTTCTCTCTCTTGGCCTTCCTTCTCTTCTAGCAGTTTCCGTCGGACTTGCTCCACTTCCTCTTCTGTAAATGGTACATGTGGATATTCTCTGCTGTGGCATCCAGAATCTCAAAATTCTTAATGTAATCATCGAATCTATCTCTGTGCACCCTTCGGGATGATCCCGACATTGCTTCTAGAGACGGATTCCATGGTTCATTCAAATCTCCTTTGAGGGCTCTTTCGGCCCTAAAACTTTCCATCAGCCTCTCTAGACGTGCAGCTTTCTGTGATTTCGTCTCTTTTACTGGCACTTGGGCAGATTCCTTCTTTCCCTTCTTCAGCTCTGGCTGCTCTTCTTGCACGGTTTCTAACCGGCGTTTCAAACGGGTTGCCACCCTTGGTGCTTTGGGTTGTTCGTCTTCCTTATCTTCTTTGAGCCTCAGCTAGTCGTTCTATGATGGAGGGTCAGGCCATCTCCGCTTGGCATGCAATGCTCCATAAATCACCTTCGTGATTAAGCTCACTCGGCACGATATATGTGGGGTTCTTGTTGCCCATCTTCACTAGATTATCATGTACATAAGCTGCATAATTGATTACCTTCGGCTTGCTTTTCTGCATTGCCCAGGTGAATGTTGTGGCAATTGCTGTAGGCGGCATCCTGTACTATTGTGGCCGCTTTGTAAACATATGGAAATATTGATTGTATAGCTGACTCATGATTGCCACTTTGGGGTTGGCAATGTCTTCAAAGGTATAGTTGCCTTTCTTTTCAGTGTACACCTTTACTTCGTCTCTTCTTTTGGTTACACTATCCCCTTTGTTGGAGAGGTCTAGTGCAGCTGCCACTAATCTTTTTGTGATTAGAATCTCCGTGCCTGGCTTGCCCTGCAGATCCGTTACTCTGGCCACTCCATCTTCCTTGATTGTTGTCACAAATTCCCATACTCTTTTTATGTCGACACCTGCCAACACAGCTTCAAAATAATTGTGGAGATCAATCTTCTCCAGATACTCTGCAATCTTGCTTCTGACGAACTCATTGAGTTCCCGCGGTAGCATTGGTAGCTCTATCACATTTCCTTCGGTGTCTTTGAACACGCCTTGGTAAATCTTTAAATCATTTGACTCTAGCAGATCTTCTTGGATCCATGTGTTGGTTGGCTTTAGAGTTCCTTCTGGTATGACGAAGGGCTCTACCTCTTTTAGGTAATCCTTTATGGTCATCCTTTTCTTCTTTGCGGGTGACTTTGCGGCTACCATAGATCCTGTTGCAGTCAGTAGTCCAAAGTTAGCGTTTTTTCCATATCAACTGAGAAACTGAGTTTTAACTATCCAAATGACTTGAAAATTGAAAATAAAGCTTAAAAGGAACTTGTGAAACAATGCATGTGCTCACAGTGCAATTCTGGCCAAAAAAAAATTAGTTAGACATCCTACGCGTAGGATGTCTTTTTCATCAGATTTGGGTGATACTTGACATGCTGGTGGTCCTTGGCCTGTACAACATGGCTATGTGCTTGAATTTGGATTTGGGCATCAAAAAGTGGATTTTTGGGCTGATTCAGGCTTTAGGTCACCAATTTGGTAGAAAGTCCACAACATGTAGCAATTGATGTCCAAATGGGTTGAAAATTGATATATGGACTCCTTGCACCATGGTAATGGCTCCCATGATGTCATTCTTTGCACAGAAGGTCAAAAACATGCTGGAGACATCCTACGCGTAGGATGTCTATTTCATCAAAATGGCTTGGGATTTGTTCTGTGGGTAGTCCTTGGCATGTGGAACATCGCCATGCTCTTGGATTTTGATTTGGACAAGAATTGATGTTGGTAAGACCCTGGGTAGTGTTTTTGGGCTCAAAAAGTGTATCTTGAAGGCGTTGGGGGTCAAAATTGATTAGAATGGCTTCAAACTTGATATATGAGCTCTTGAAGATAATAAAAAAAGATCTGGAATGTAAACATACCCTCTGTAGGCCAAAAATGTCAAATAGACATCCTACGCGTAGGATGTCTACTTCATCATTTCTTGCAGGTGACCACAGAGATTGGTTGGTTATGTGCTCATGAATGTGTTGTGCAAGTTTCATGTGATTTGGACAAGTTTTGGTAGGTCTATGGCCCATTATTGCCTCTATGCCCTAACTTTGTATTTTTTCATGCATATGAGGTCAATAGTGGTTCAAATGTGATGAAACTTGGTGGCTAGCATGTAAAGGCTATTCAAAAAATGTGTGTGATGAAAATTGTTGGGTTTTGTGCCCAGAAATGGCCTTGAGACATCCTACGCGTAGGATGTCTCCTGATGATTTTTTCATGGAAACTGTCATTAAATAGTGTTGAGTGTAGCTGTTGATCCCAATCTGTTTTTGATTTTGACACAATTTTAGTGAGAACCGTGCAAAGTGTTTTATTTGTGGCCTCAGCTTGTCCATTTGCCTGTGGATGGTATGGAGCAGATTTCATATGTATGACCATGAATTCCTCTAGCATATATTCAATGACTTCATTGAGAAAATGTATTCCACGATCACTGACAATTTCTATTGGTAAACCGTATCGTACAAAAACATTCTCATACAAAAATTGTGCAGTGGTTCGTGCATCTGATTTTTGTGTTGCCTTGGCTTCCGCCCATTTTGTGAGATAGTCCGTAGCCACAATGATATATTGGGTATGGGTGCGATATGCAGGGGGTGAAATAGGCCCCACAAAATCAATGCCCCATTTTGCAAATTCCCTTGCTCCCATCATTGGCCGTAGTGGCATCTCATCTCTCTTTATCGGCACCTTGGTGTGTTGACATGCATCACATGTCTCAGGAAATTTTTAGCATTCTTTCCTTTGGAGGTAGGTTTGATAACACCGAATACAAATCCAAACAACAAACAATTCGACAAACAAAAAATTTCCAGTTGATTGTAGGACGACTGTATCATCTAGGATCGGACCAAATTGTATCAGAACCTGTACTTAAAGCACCGGATTGGGAAAAGATATTCCATGTTCACATTGATGCTTCTGCATATGCAATCAGGAGTATTCTGGCTCAACCTGGAGACGGAACAATGGATTTTCCAGTTTGTTATGCAAGCCGACAGTTAAACAGTGCGGAAAAGAACTACACAACCACCGAAAGAGAGGGGTTAGAAATGATTTATGCTGTAAAGAAATTTCGGCATTATTTGCTCGCAAACAAATTTGTGTTCTTCACAGATCATCAAGCTCTTTTGTATCTGGTAAATAAAGCATGCAATACAGGGAGAATTGTATGCTAGTTTATTATATTGCTAGAGTTTGATTTCACAGTGGTGGTCAAAAAGGGTAAAACCCATCTACGGGCGGATCATCTTTCAAGGATACACAATGGGGAAGCTCCTGAAGGAGTAGATGATGACATACCAGATGCTTATCTTTTCAATATTGAAATGATACTATGTGATGCAATATGACTTTGACTTTGCCTAGGTGAGTGGTTATGCCATTTCTTGAGACAATGTGTCCTAAGATGCGGCCTTGCCTAACCATAAAAATACACTTTTCCGGGTTAAGACAGATTCGATATGTCCTGCATTTTTCAAATACCTTTTTCAAATGGTCAATATGTTCCTCTCGTAGAAGGGAGTGTACACAAAGATCATCCATGTATATTTCTAAGAATATTCTCAGGTATTCTTTGAACGCGTGCGTCATAAACCTTTGAAAGGTAGCTGGGGCATTAGTTAAGTCAAACGACATAACTTGATACGCATATATTCCCCATTCTGTGGCAAACGCTGTTTTGTGTTGATCCTCCATTGCAATTGCCAGTTGGTTGTATCCTGAAAACCCATCTAGAAAGGAATAATCCCGTTCTCCCGGCCACCCTCTCAAGTACATGTTCTGTGATTGGCAAGGGATAATTATCCCTTATGGTGGCTGCATTTACCTTTTTGAGGTTTATACACACTTTCAATTTTCCGTTCTTTTTGAGGACTACCACAATAGGTGACATCCAATCTGTATGTTCGATTTCATAAATGAATTCAACTTTCATCAGCTTGTCAATCTCCTCTTTGATTCGTTTAGCAAATGTATCATTATATGTATAAGGACGTTGTTTGCTAGGTTTTGCATCCGATTTCAAAGGAATTGTATTTAGGCATATCGATGGATCAACTCCTTTGAGGTCTTTATAGGACCATGCAAACACATCTTTATACTTCTTGAGAAATGGTGTTTGCCGTTCTTCTTCTTCAGGCTCTAAATCGGTTGCTATATAGACCGGCTGAGGCTTTTCACCTAGTACCGCTAGGTCTATCCTTTTTGCATTTTCTGGCCTATCGTAAGATTCCTGGTTGGTTCTTTCTCTGACTTGTGGTGTCATTATGATTTTTCTCTCCTGGATGGTAAATTTCCGATAGTGTGATGGTACATTCATGTTTCCCTTTTCTGACTCCCCTTTACCATCACTATCTCCCTCAGTAGTCCATACCTCTCGTAAAGACCATTTCAGTTCTTGGTATTTCTATTTACGCTTCAGTTTGGTCCACTCTTGGTCTTTCGTTGTTTCTTTTTTTGAGTTTTGAGATTTTTGTGATTTTGTTTCTGTTTTAGCTTTTCGTACTTGTTTTTTTCCTCTTGCGTTCTTCCCTTCGAACTTTTGAGAATCTTCTTGATATTTGATCTTTTACACAATCCTCTGCTTTTACAAGAATCAAATAGTGAGTTTTACCTTTTATCCTAGGCATCAGGTTCTCTCTCGCTTTGTTCCCTACTCCTTTCCTCCTATAGCGTTCTTGGCGTCTAGGGTGCTAATTAGCAAAATCATAAAACTTGATATTCTCTGTTTTACCCCCACGCCCACTTGAGTTGTCTGAATACTCATTATCTGCATCATTATTTATTTCCGATGTTCAGAGGAGTTATAAAACTCTTCTTGTTCTAGTGGTTCTATCGTCTCATCTCCTCCTGGTATAATGCTTACCATGTAGTAGGGTAGCACATCATAGCCATCCTTATCGCAGAATTTTGTTATTGGACTATCTGTAATAGTACAGACATCCAATGTTGCTAGTATGTGTTTCCATTCTAGAGGTTCCAAGGCATCTTCAAGAAAAGGTTCCGGAATATACCCCTTGTCCTCAATCGCTCTTTCTAAGACGCATTCTCTCTTTTTAGGCTTCCACAATGTGAAGCCCCGCACATCCATAGCTCTTTTTGTTGCCCTAACCATGCTGGGAGTTTCGATCCTGCTACTATAGTTGAATCAAATTCTTCCACTGGTGTCTGGTTCACATCCTTGTAACTATGGTCTTTCAGGTGTATTTTGGTTGTTGTCTCACCATGTCTGAGGTATATGTGGTTGTAACCCCAATCCTGGACCATCTTCAATTGTCGCATGAACGGTCTTCCCAAGATGATCTCATAATTTTTCTTTTTGTCGAAATCGACTATTGCAAATGTATGCTCGTACTCGATTCCGCATGATGTGACAATCACTTTTTCTAAGAGACCTAGAGGCTTTTCCATGAACCCATCTACCAATTGCAATTTCATTCTAGTAGATCTCAAAGCTGGTTTTCGTCATTTTTTCCAGATTTCCTTGGTGGCGATAGCAACTCCTGCTCCACTGTCAAGAATAGCTTTGGAAACTATTCCTTGGAATTCTACTGGTAGTGTGGTGTTTTCATATTCTCCTTCGCAATACTCTCCAACTTTGTTTAATGGTATTGGCCTAGTGTTTAGTTAAGGCCTGTCCAATTCTCTGATCCCTTCCAGAAGCTTCAAGGTGGGGTCTTTCACTCCAAATTTTTCTAGGCATTTGCCTACTATGGTCCACATGTTTGGTCGTAACCTTAGGAGTTCGGCTAATGTGATTGTGCATGCCACCAGGGTGGACAATAACTCAATCAACCCTTGTGAATCCATCACTTTGTTAGAAGAAAGTCTTTGAGATGGGATTGCTCTCACCTCAGACTTGGCTTCATACTCTCCTAGGTAAGAGGGTAGAGTTTTCAGCGAGTCTGGTTGGCTATGCCCCGAACTAATTGATCCCTGCTCTCCCCCTTGTGAATGTATATCAAAGCTCATTTGTGATCTTGCCTCAAATTCTTCAATAGGAGGTAAGATCTCATTTTTCTCTTTTCTTGTGCTGTTCATGTGGTTACTCACCCTGTTAGCTTCGTTGGCCTCACAGATTTGCTTCCACAGATCGTCTAGACCGTTACAGTCCTTACCCATTTCTGCCAATGTTTTATGCTGGAACCCGTCACTTGCCTCATCTGTTGTATTTGGCACTATGATAGGTTCTCCCCTGGACTCATAGGCATTCGTGTTCCTTCGTTTCTACTTGTTCCTCTAAAGTTGGTTGGATAGGGGTTGGAGCTGGTACTTCATGCCAATTTGCAGGTTTACCAAGCGGGTTTTCTATCAAAGATTGAGCTGTTTCAATCATCTTTCTACACATTTCCAACCTCTGTTTTTCTATTTCATCAGATGGATAAGTCATCCATCTTTGCTCTTGGGTTTGGTTCCTTTTGAGTCTGGCTTCGTAAGCTTTTAGAAGTGCATCCAACTGCTCATTTACCTTGTCTGCCCCATTACTGCTATTTCCTTGGGTGCTATGGTTGCCGTAGTGTGTGAGCTTAGGCTAGCTAGATCCTCTAACCGCTCTAATCTATCCTTTGTGTGTTTCAACTCCTCGGATAGAGCAACTTGCTCTCGTTCTTTCCTGGCTTTCATACGTGCCTTTTTAGCTTTCCAAGTGCTTCTCTAATTTTTTGTTTCTGAACTTGGAGCATCGGTTTTTGGCTCTTCAATTATGGGTTCGTTCGTCATTCTTTGAGCTTGGGCTCGTGTCACCGCCTGAATAGGTATGATTGTCTCATTTTCTGACCCTCCACTGGAAGGCACTGTTTCCAGCTATTCAAGGTAGTTTTTGCTCCTTTGCTCGGGTTCTTAGGGCAATCAGGAACCAAATGAGTTACTCCACACTCGGTGCAATATGCGTTGACTCTAATGATTTCATCATGAGGACAGTCTCTTAGCCAATGGTCTCCACCACACTTGTAGCAGGGTCCCTTGGGTTGTTGAGGTGCTCCTTGAGCTCCTCTTTGTTGATATGCATGTCTCTGTCCGCCCATGCCTCCGTTGGCTATGAACAACAATGTTCGTTCATCTAAGCTATATCTTCCTTCTCCTGCTGCCTGTGCAGCTGTTGGTGGTCCTATATTTCCAATCATGCTCCATGGTTCTGGTGTCGAGGGTTCTTCCAGTGGATAATAGACAGGGTTTTCCGCATATCCATTGGGATCTTCATAATATGCATGCATAGGCACCAAAGCCTTCTCTTCTGATTCGGTTACTGTTGGTGTGTATCTTATACCGATTGGTCGTAATCCTAGTAGGGGTGGTTGTTGCCCCAACACTGGTTGTGGTCTTTCTACACCTACAGGTCCTGGTAGGTTGCCTGCTTGATACCAAGGCATTGGTGGAACTTGAGGAGAAGCTACATGAGCTTGGGGAGCGTAAGGTCTCTCTCACACATATCCCTTGTTATAATAACATTCCTCCGTCCCATGGTTTGTCCATTTTTGTTCAATAGCACACCACTTGGGCTGTTTAGCTTAAGGTTTGGCATACAAGTTAATCTTTTTTAGCACTTCCTCTACAAGCTGCTCCTGGTTTACAGCTACTTCTCCTTTCGGTGTTGTCTTAGAAGATTTGCCTCCGCTTTGTTATGAAGGAATCATCGTCAAGATCCTTGAACTCACCCTCTTTGTAGACCGCACAATTATCCACAAGCCAAAGAGCCTCCTTGGTTAACTCATTCAACGTCGTGCTCCTCTTCATATGTAAGTCCTTCTGGAGATCTGTATTCCTTAGTCCTTGGATGAATATAAGCATAAGTCTGGACTGAGTTGGCAGTTCTTCCACAGGACACAACTTAACATATCTTTTTAGTCTTAGGACTGCCTTTCGTACAGATTCCCCGTCTTTTTGTTTGAATTTATGGATTTGTGAGACGGTATTATGAGCTATCCCCCTTTGTGAGAATTCCTCGATAAACTCATCAAACACCTCCTCCATAGACTCAAAGTCTCTACGCTCCACAGAGTCAAACTAAGTAGCCGCGTCATCCTCTAGGGTTAGTCCAAACCCTACAAATTGGGTAGGAAAGTCTAACACCTCTTCCGCTCTAATTACACGCACAAAGGCTGCTACATGATCTCTTGGATCTCTATTTCCTGTGTATTTCTTGTTTACCCATTTTTGCACTTGAGAAGGTCTAATTCTACGATGGTCTACAAACCTCATCATTGGATCTCCACGTCCTAATCGATATACCTCCTCTGGTCTTCTGTAGTAGGCTGGTTCCTCTCCCAATGGTGCTCCTAAGCCATAATTTCTAACAGTTCTTGCAGGAGATGGTTCATCTCTTCGAACTCATTCTATGGGTGGTCTTCCAGGCTCTGTTGACCCTTAAGCCTTTGGCTTACTCTCTCCTTGATACCTTGAATAGAGTGGTGGTTCCTGTAAATCCCTTAGCCCTCGTGCCGCTTGATAACCATCTCGATTTCGATCTTGCTCCAATGTTGCACTCTGTCGAAGCCATGCCTGCAATGATGGCTGAGTTGCTAGTTGGTTTTGAGGTGTAGGTGGCTCTTGGCACTTCATCGGGGGCGGCATATGTTAATGCTCCTAGAACTGTTGCCTTTTCTACCTCCTCTGGGAGAATACGTTGGTATTCCTGCCCGTACCTATCAGCAACAACTATATCCTTCCCCATAGCAGTTTCATAAGAGAATAAGTAAAGAACCTTGTCTTTGCTTAACTCGTTGGGGTATGGTTCTTTGCAGCGAAAGTAAGAGACTAATCCCTCACTCTCATGCTTGTAGATTCCCACGTTCTCATTATAAGTTGAAACCATGGTTGTTTTCTTATCATACATAAAAATTGCTCCAGGTCGATCAATGTTTGGAGGCGGTTCTTGAGTTTCTGAAACCATTTTCCCTTTCGCCACGTTATCTCTATATCTGTTGTAATCCTCAGGGTTACTAACTATCAGATAGTGATTCCCCTTTTCGTCTCGGAATCTATCTCCATCATCATAGACTCGAATTATCTCCAATCTCTGAGCCGGTCTTTCTGCAATACAAATGCACTTGCATCCTCGATAGTCAGAATAAACTAGGGCTCCCCTCGAGTTTGTTCCTTCTAAGAAGATCACAGTGAACTTGGAATCATTCAAAGGATTTAGAGAGGTGCTTCCCCCTAGCATTGGTCCGTCATAGGTAAAACCTCCTAGTTGTTAGCTACCCATCATGAAGAAGGATTTTTCTGATGAAGTGTCAGTATCACTACCTTCCTCAATAATCGGTGCTAGTGGATCTAGCCTTGCCTGAGTTACACTCTCCTCGGTGAACACTAAGCTACCTTGGCCACCTGCCACCTTCTGGTCTCTAAAAATGTATCTTCCTGATCTTAAATTCATCAAACTTATGAATGCAATTTATCACAAATCCAACCACTCACCTGGCAAGGGATCAGTCTCCGCACAACTTCTTGCTTTGCTATTGAATATACATGTACACAAGCGTTTAATTTCGGCAATCGAATCAAAGCATTTAACTGCTAGAGGTTATCTTAGTAATGATTGGTATAACTGGAGAGTTAATCTCAACCACTACTGTATATTATACATTGTTGATGTTCTGGATCAGGTCTGCCAATCTGGAACTGTACTTCCCTTGGATGTTGGTCAATTTACGTGAAAAAGTCTGAATTCAGTCTTTGCTCCGTAAAATGGACAAACAAGGTCCAAATTCACTTCTGAAAGAAGTTCTGGAACCCTTTAAGCCAAATGGAACCTCACTGTCTAAGCCCAATCAAATTTTCTCTTCAGTAGGCCCCAGTAGACATCCTACGTGTAGGATGTCTCCTACTCTGTTTTACCTGGATTTTTACACTATGGATTCCCCTTGATGTGCTGAGTCCACATTTGTTTTTACTTTTTGATTGGGACACCTATAAGCTGGTTAATGGATCAGAAATCTGTTCCGATAGCCTGTTGCTGGTTTTGATCAGTCAAATCAATTCCAATTTGAACCAAAATTGACTAGGAGGCTTGTCTCAGGCTATACAACACCTTGCTATGCCCACAATCAGTATCTGGCTTCAATTTCTTGCTTTAGACATCCTACACGTAGGATGTCTTTTTCATCAGAATGGCTTCAAATTCAAAGCACGGGCTCCCCTTGAGGTGTTGATCACTTTGGTATGCTCAAAATTAGGTTTGGAGTGCAAAATCACACAGATGACATCCTACGCGTAGGATGTCTTTTTTGCCTGTTTGACCCAGACTTGACCCACAGCTTCCCCTTCATGTCAGCAACCCAGTAGTATGCTTAGATTTTGGTTTGGATTTCAAAAGTCCCCAATTTTAGCTGTTCTAGCCTTTTTCAGTCAAAAGTGCTAAAGTCTGCTTAGAACCCAATTTTCCCACCCAAATGAGATGAAACCTCTCTCAGTCACTCAATATATCATGCAGATCATGCTCATGCAGCCATCCTATGGTTTTGGTCTTAAAATAATGCTTTGGCACAATTTGGGTAGGATGTCTAGCAATTTCAGTCTACCTGGCCTTATCCTGTCAAGATATGGTCAAATTTCCACTTTCGAGGTGAAAATAAGGTAAACCCCACCTTCTGAACACACTGGTCAACTCAAAATTCCAAAATTCCCACCAGATTAGCATGTAGACATCCTACGCGTAGGATGTCTCCTGGCTTAAAATTAAATTTTTTCATGGACAGAAATGCTCCTGATGCTCTGCAGCTCTATCACAAACACTCACAGTAACTTTTGGACTTCTCTTCAGCTTTCAAACACACTTTTGCGTCTCTTTGCATCTTTTACAACCTTGTGATGAATCTACCAAGCAAGTATACATGCATGAAGTGCTCTAGATCCTGAATCATGATGTCCTACTTACTCTACTCCTACTCATCATGTGAAATGGTGATAATGGTGTTTTGGTTGCTCTCTGGCCTCTCCGGACTCTCAAGCTCTCCACTCACCGCTTCTACCACTCTAACTCCTACTCTAGAACTCAACTAATATATAAAACTATCTCAGTCTACCTATATCTACCTAAGTCGAAGGATCTAGGCCAAACACACGCTTCCTAGACTCCCTCTAAGACCTAGAGAGTCCTCCACCTCTGATCCTATCTAAATGTAAAACGAGACTCTTGGCAAGCCAAAGAATCCCTATCCTCAAGGACTAGTCTCGGTCACCTACCTAAGGTTTTCGTCCCCGGCAGCGGCGCCAATGTTGGACGGATACTCCGCGACGGACGTCACCACAACGAGAACTCGCCTAACAAGATTTGTCAGCTAGGGACGAAGCTTGACCCGCAGGCGCGTGGAAGCAGGCATAGGGTGTCAACCTACACTCGACCGACTCCTAACTAATTCCTACAGAGGTCTCTACCCAATGTCTAAGTCACAGCCTTCAGAAGTGCATAAGAGGAAACTTCCTACAACGCTTTCTAGAGCCGAACACCCATCAAACAATCTCGAAACACCACAGAACTTGAAGGAGACCCTACTAACACCATGAGGTCGCTCTCCCTAAGGTCTATGAACCTAAACCCCAACCCAAAACGCCTGGTGCAAAATCACGTAGGATGTCTGGCCGAAATTTACAGGTCTTCGTTTCCAAAATCTAAAGTGCCTAATGTGTAGCTCTACTCAATGTGAACGCGTGGATATGCTGCAATGCACAATCGGACAACATATGCTCACCGAATCACCAAATGAAGCTCGGAGATGGAGCTCGTAAAACCGGACCGTACACGCGCAATGTAGGTATCGGTGCGTAGCTCTCGTTGAGGGAAACACGCTGCACTTCTCTGCACTCGATTCCGACCAGCGGTGCACTCGTAGCGTCAAGATGAAGCTCACACTCTCTCTCATACACAGTACGCTCACTCACAGACTTCCAAAACTTTTTTAAAAATGAAAAAAGGTCTTTCATTAATGTCAAAAAGTGGTATATATACCTTACAATTCTCAAACCCTAAAGTTCCAAATTAGACATCTACTCAATCTAAATGTCAAAACTGTGATACAATCTCGAAACTTCTATAAGTCCCAATATTTACAAGGTGAAATGTCGGGTTTTCTCAATAAATGAATAATTACAAAAAATGATAATATGCCGAGCAGTCAATTTCCGTAGGGTGTGTCCAGCTTCTAACAAGCACCAAAAATGTGCGCTTTGCTACACGTGTCGGAGGCTAGGAACTTGCCAAAACACCACGTGCGAGCCACGAATGACTACAAGCACACAATTAGAAGATCCTAGCACGCTCAAAGCAGGGGTGTGTCATTCACCACTCAATGCTTCCGTCGTAAAGGATCCTATGCCACGAAGAAGAAGGATCCGCCACCATGCTCAACCGCCTCGCCGCCATCAATGCCACCTCAACTCTCTCTCTCTCTCTCTCTCTCTCTCTCTCTCTCTCTCTCTCTCTCTCTCTCTCTCTCTCTCTCTCTCTCTCTCTCACGCATACACACACACAAACACTCGTCAGCACATGAAGGAGGAGAAGACAGAGGTAGAGCAAGAGCACTTCTTAGCTTGCACCTCAAAGAATAATGTTTTTAGGTCAAAATGGACCTTTTATAACAATCTGACTTATTCACACATGGGCGCCTGCAGTGGCTGATCAAGATAAAGATTGTATCAAATGAGCTATGTGGTGCACCTCTCGTCGGCGATCACCCAAGCACTATAGGACCGACAAGCCCGATCCCTGACTCAAAACAATGTGATATCCGTGGATGTTAACTAGGTCGACGCATTTCACTTATCATCTTGATACTCTATGTTGATGATATACTCATTGTTGCATAGTCTAAAGAGGAGATTGCCATCTTAAAGAATCACTTAGCACGTCTGTTATGAAGGATTTGTGTTACTTGGGGTCTAGCTTCTGTCCAAGATCTTTAGGCACATGTGAGAATGACTCACACCCAAACACATGTAATCTGTCATAATTAGGCTTTTTTCATGTCCACATCTCCTACGGAATCTTGTAGTTCAATGGTGTACTAGTGACCTATTGATTACATGTACCGCTATCATAACAGCTTCTCCCCAAAACTCTTGAGGGTAAATTTGCCATAGATAGCATGGAAGTGACCATGCCCTGAATAGTCCTATTCATGTGCTCTACAATTCCATTTTGAGTAGGCATATATGGTGTAGTAAACTACCTCCAAATTCCTCTTTTCCTACAAAAATTCTTGAACTCAATGAAGACATACTCTTCCCTGTTGTCAGTGTGCAAAGTGTTAACTGACGAGAGAGATCCTTGGGGTGATGTGATTACAAGTGACAGTGGAGTCAACACCGAGCGAATAGGAGTCTTGGTGACTACCCAACACTCCCCATCGCTTGGTACTGACCTTGGAAAATGGACGTCGGAGACCGTTGGGGTGATGTGATTACAAGTAATGCAGTGGAGTCAGGATCGAGAAAATAGGAGGCGTGGTGACTGCCCAATGCTTCCCATCGCTTGGTGCTAATCTTGGTGTTAAAGCCATCACAAGCGACAGTGGAGCATTCAACTTCTTGGTATACTTCCTGGCTTCTTATATAACCTTGGGACTGCATATACTTGTCAAACTTCATGTACCATTGCCTTTTTCCTACCTTACACCAATTTTTTCCTTGTAAGCTTTTTAGGTTTGACTTCAAAACTCTATGGCTGCTGCATGTAGATATCCGCATCAAGATACCCATGAAGGAAAGCCGTCTTCACATCCAGTTGGACAAGTTCCATGTCTTCAATGGCTACTAGTCCAAGCACAAGACAAAATGTAGTCATTTTGACTATTGGAAAGAAAATCTCATCAAAGCCCACGCCTTTCTTCTGCTTGAAACCCTTAGCAACCAATCCAGCTATATATTTTGGCATGGGATCTTTTGTTGTGTACTTCTTCTTATATACCCAATTGTAAGGCAAGGCTTGCTTACCCCCTCGCAACTCTGCCCAAGTTTCATTTTCCATAATCAAGTTATACTCATATTGCATTGCTTGCTCCCACTTCTTGCTATCTTCCATCGCAATAGCCTCTTGGTAGTAGGTAGGCTCTCCATAGTCAATGACCAATAGATAGTGTAACCCTGGTTGAAAACGCTCAGGGGCACAAGATTCATGTGTAGATCTCCTTACTTCCTAACTCCTAGACTCTATTATCTCAGGAGCATCATTAGCTCTCTCTAGAGCACTATACGGATAGGTACATCCCTCTTAGATTGAGTTTTTTTACAATAGTGGACTTGATGCTATGTCCTTGAATCTCACTTTGCGATACTCAACTTCTTTCACAGGCTGTCTCTGCATATTTGATTCATTAAAGATCACTTGTGAGCTATGAATAGCTCTACAATAACCCCTCTCTCCATCTACACCATAGCCAATGATCTAGATTTGCTGCTCTGTCAAGCAATCAACAGTAGCCCATGGGGCATTAGTCGCACCTTCAAGATAGCATTGCACTTGGCAATGCATGTCCACTAGAGCATCGCCCTCCACAATGGTGCACGTGTTCAAAAGAGTTCAGTGCTTGGCTCACCTTGACCCTCTTGTGCAAGTCCTTCGATCAGTGCACTTCAAGAGACAACATCCCGAGAAGGGATCTTCTCAAGCACATCTTGTGCCTTCAAAGATAAGTGTATTTTCATACATGTCCACAAGAGCAGTTCCTGAAAGGAGATGCAAGTCACTTGCTTGGAATGCATATCAAGAGGGATAGAAAATGTGGATTACTAGAGTTGTCTCAAGAAACGTACACCCACAAGGTCTTGCAACATTTAATATGCACGGAGGGAAAGCTAAATTGAGTACCCCAATGCATGCATATGAAAAACTTAGCAAGAATGATGCTCCAAGTTTGATGCTAAGAAAGCAGAAATAGCAAAGATGACATATTCTTTGGTAGTAGGAAATCTTATGTATGCCATGGTAGCCATAAGACCAAACATTACTTTTGGAGTGGGAGTGGTTAGCAGATTTATGGCAAAAAGAAATGGGAAGCAATGAAGCACACCTTGAGATATTTGAAAGGTACGATAGAAAAGTGATGCATCGATTGTGGGTTACATAGATGCGGATCATGCGGGTTGTGTGGATAGTTAGAAGATCCAAATCTAGCTATGTTTTTCTATTTCTTGGAGTAGCTTTGTCATGGAGATCATGCTCCAAAACTATACGTCATCTTCCACATAGAGGCAAAGTATGTGGAAATTTTTTATGTTGGCAAGGAAATTGTATGGTTAGCTTGCCTAGTAGGAGATCTTGGCATTATCAAACTCCATACTTGCATTGTGATAGTCAGAGTGTGATTGCGCTAGCGAAGAACACTGTGTTTCACTCAAAGTCAAAACACATAGGAGTCCATTATCATGTGATACATGACATATTGGCTAGCAAGTGCATTGAGCTAGTCAAGGTTCATACAAATGACAACCCTATAGATGCTCTCACCAAGAGCCTACCATCAAAGCAGTTGCACATTGTCTGGAGATGATGGTTTTACATTGCACATTCCATGGAGATAATGTGTGTAGGGTAAAACCACTGGATTGATTCATTGTTGTACATGTGTACATACTCACACATAGGCCAATTAGGCCACATTGGCCTTCAAGTGGGAGTTTTTTAGGGTTCATACCATGTGGTCGGACACCCATCACATTGATCGTACTAGCCTTATTTTTTCATTTCATCATATAAGACAATAAGGAGTAGTGAGGAAATTCTCAATCCTCAGTGAGAGCTCCACCCACACGTGCTCATGTTTGTTATCCTTCTCCCTTGCACTCCACACGCACCGCACACTCTTCACCCAAGAATATAATTCACTAGCTAAGGCATTCAATGCCCCCAACATTGCTAATGTTGGGAGGCTATAACATAAGACCACTATATTCTAGAAGTTTGCAGATAAAAAAACATGTCAAGTTTTCTTTGAGGAAAGGAAACATGTCTTTTTGAAAGTGATTGAACATTCAGAAGGTCTACAAACTAGATCTACTCTTAAGCTCTCACCCCTACATTATGGACAGGTGAAAGTACTTAAGAGGATCAATGAATGAGCTTATAAGTTAAGACTACATGTAGAATCTTGTGTTCGTTGTGTCTTTCATGTTAGTGGTTTGAGCCAGTGGCTAGAAATGGAAGATAATTTTGTAGATACAAATGTGTTGGTAGAGTTTACAGAGCATCTAGATCAACCGCATGAATTTGAAAGAAGTCAAAAGAATTCTAGATAATCATGGCTTGAGAGCATGTAATCATGTCGGTAAGTAGGATTTAGTTAAGTGGAAGGACACCCCTAAAGGATGCTCCACTTGGGAAACAAAAGTACTACTTAGAAGAGATTTCCCAATGTTGGGGTTTAGGCCATTTGGTTGGATTCCCACTACTAACACATCACTGACCGCCGCTAATCTTACTCATTGATATACAATAAAATAAGGAGTTGTGAGGCAATGTTATCCTCACTGAGCTCCACCCACTTTGTGTGTGTGCTCTTCTTCTTCCTCACCCTTTGCATGCACCACACACTCTACAAGTGGTAGCAAAGCTTAAAGTAGAGGTCTTTTGGAGAGCTCGAAGAGAGAGAGAGAGAGAGAGAGAGAGAGAGAGAGAGAGAGGGAGACAAAGTTGAAACTCGTGTCTGTGTGCACATAATTTCAAGTTTGATTTTGGTTTTGATTGTTGATGCAGCTTCTTCATCGTGCCAAGAGTATTTCCATCAGGTTCTATGGGGTTTTAACCCCCTTTCATGCTCTTAAAATCTCCATTTGAGCAACACAACAAAAGGTAGTTTTCAGCATCGGATTTGAATCTTGATGCTTCTTGGATTATGACAGTGATTTAAGTTTTTGACAATCAATCTCCTTGCATTCCATTGATCTTTGGCATCCCTCATGTCCTTGCCATCAACTATCTACCTCTAACAATCATCATACGACATCAACATCATTCACTGCAGACATCTGATCATGGACATGCTCGAGTGAGGTGTCTCTTCCACAAAGAGTGACACTCGACATTTGCAATGACATCAACTTAGACATGCTCTTTGGCATTGTAGATGGTGAGACAGTTTGTCGACAGTGGAAGGTAGCTACAAGTGGATTTCAAATTGCCATTAGTAGTAGCTCCGTGCATTTTGAAAGAATCTTTGGATTGCCATATGCGCTTTTTGGCCATGATGTGTGTTCTTTGTGGTTTTTGAGACTGATTTTCTTTGATTTCTTATGCATAGACTTTGACGGCTTCTCAAAGACAATTTACAAATCCAACTTTACATGCACAGGGACAATCACAAGTGCTTTTGACACAAAAGATCTACAAGCATTTTTGACAGTTTCTAGACATTTTGGTTCCAGTGGGAGTTTTATTCGCATAGGTTATGTATATGTTGGTACAAATTTTGTACCGTGAGCTTTGCTACTCCCTATAGAGAGCTGAGTTATGTGATCTTTACTTGCATAGCGTTGCTACTATTTGAGTGCGTGCATTGCACTTAGCAGCGCCTGTTCTGGTTCATGTACGTTGTGTTGCAGATATTACCATTATACACCATTGTGGACCCTATTTTGGCATGTTTTGGGAGTCCCAATCATTCTTAAGATTAGCAATAGACAGTCTCAGGTATGCTATGGTAGCCACCAGACTATAGATTGCATTTGCAGTGGGAATGGTTAACAAAGCTATGGAAAATCCTGGCAGGAAGCATAGAAAAGTAGTGAAGGACATTTTGAGATACCTTAAAGGTACAACAAGCAAGACTATTCTTATGCTTTGGGAACAATGATACATCCATAATGGGTTACACAGATGCGAACTATGCAGGGTGTGTGGATAGTCGAAGATCCACGTTTGGCTATGTATTCCTATTTGTTGGAGCAGCCATGTCATGGAGATCATGTCTCCAGGATTGTGACTTTGTCATCCACCACAGAGGTAGAGTATGCTGCAACTTTTGGTGCTAGCGAGGAGCGTGTATGATGAGTTTGTCTAGTCGGAGACCTTGGCATTTATCAGACTCTAGTGTTGCATTGTAATAGTCAAAGTGCTATGAGAGTGCTACTGCCGTTAGCGTAGAATCCTATGTTTCACTTCAAGTCAAAACACTCAAAGGTCTGGTATTATGTGATATGGGACATATTGGCTAGCAAGCGCATCAAGATAGTCAAGGTCCATACGGATGACACCCTACAGATGCTCTCACAAAGAGCCTACATTGAGGTGATGGGTGTAGGTTGAAGCCACTAGAATGCTTCATGGTTGTATATACATAGGCCACTTGGGCCACATTGGCCTTCAAGTGGGAGATTTTTGGGGTTCATACCAAGTGGCCAAATTCCCTCTAATAACCCATCACTAATTACTAGCCTTGTTCATTGATATACAGTAGAATAAGCAGCTACTGGAATTGGAAAAGAGAATGACACTAGAGTTGATTGGCCTTCAAGCAACCAACCCTTACCGCAATGAGCACCTATTGGACCTATCTCTCCTATTGAACCACATATTTTGGCAAACATATCAATGGAATGAGCTAAACACTTTCAATCAGTTGTGCCAAGTTGGTGCTTCGAGTTAGTTCATACTAGTCATGAGACTTCAAATCAAACCAGACAATAACCGAAAGACAAGAATGAAATTGGAAATGATATTAAATACTGGAATTGGAAAAGAGAATGACACTAGAGTTTGGAACTGAAACTAGAACTGCACATTCAGAGCAGATCAATGAACAAGTACAATGATGAGATAAGCTGTGTATGATTCAGATTACAAGAGTGCAATAGCTCCGAGATACAAGGAATTAGGAACCAAGAATAGTCACAAGTTAGATCCCTCAAAATGAAGTAGTGACCTCTATGTATAGGTTTCCAACTAGGCTCTGACTACATGTGCACTGTAGCAGTTATTGTGGCAACTATGTGTAGTTACTGTCTCTAGAAGCTTCTAGTCCAATTTCCTATCAAGGGTCATTCTCCATCTACATTCCTTCCCCCCTTTCTTGAATTTTGGTGTATACCAAAAGTCAGCAGACATTAATGCTTTAACCATTCTTGGTCCACCTAACTCGCTTCTTGTCTGGTGCCTTCTTCGGAGGTTTGTGTAGGACTTTTAATGGTTTTGTGGTACTTAGACCGGCGTTCTCCTTTTGAATCAATCAGTATTGGGCCTCTTGCTCCAGTTGATCCTTTCTAACAGTCTTCATCTCAAACTTGTATGGAGTGAGCGCATTCTAGGTATTTGTGTCAGTGTCATACAGTGTTTGTTTGCCCCTGGTGAGTCGCGCGCTGTCCAGCTTGTGACAGTAGGATGCAGTGTGCATCCATCCCTCAGGTAATGGATGATTGCATTTAATTTTGGCTTCAAACAATACTTCAGCCATCTCTCTAAATTGGGGTTCAGAGGATGCTTTGTTTTCTAGTTCCTTCTTAGGGATCTTGGAGGCTTCTACCTGCAGTTGCAATAGCTGATTTGTAATCTTTATCAGAATTATGGATCTGCACTCTCGTCTGGCCCATTTTCAATAGAAAATTTCTAATTCCTTTGATCAGATCAATTGTCTGATCCTTCTTTAGAGCTTTAGCAACCACCTAATTCCAGGTCGTCCACTTAGTCTTGGCGACATGGTACTAGTTGCGAAGCTCATCCACTATCTTGATGTAACTTTGTTGGTATGTTGGTTCAGGGTGTGTGGGATAGAGTGCTGGAAAAATTCTTGAAATCTCTGCCTCCTTAGCTCAAAGGGTATATATCAGCACTGGGAATCTGGAACAAAGTCCAAAAAGTTCAGGACCGTTTAGTTTTCCTGTTGCATCATCTTTCTTGTAATGCGGACCAAATGAAATAAATTTTTAAGGATTATCTCTTGTTCTCTTAAGGTTATCTGAGTCTTCGATCCTCTACTGCTGGTAACACTATTTTCAAGCAGAGCCTTGATTCTCTCATTCAACACTCCTCTGATAGTTTGCATCTGAATTAACATTTCTTTGATCTGGATCATGATCTCCTTCATACAATGGTAAGTGGGTTTGGTGCTGAGCACCATCTCTAATTGCAATCCCAGGGACTTGAACTTATCAATGGCCAAGTCTTTTAGAGTGGGGTTCACTGCCACATCATCTATGATGATACACCACTCTAGGATGCTTTCTAGTACTTGTACATAGCTTGGATGTGGAGGCAATTTACATACTTGTTGACTGTGGTAGCTCATTGCCTTCCAATCCACTACCATCCTCCTCGCTCCCACATACAACAGTTGAAATCTCTCCAAATCATAATAGACAGTCTCATCATGTATAAATTCCTAGATTTGGATGAAGGAGTACGAGCGGAAGTGCGACGCGAGAGAGAGTGCGAGAAGAAGAGCACGACGATATGGTGAACTCGCTCTACTGTAATGTGTAGAGCATAGTGAGTTCGTATTAGGTTTTTACAAAAGAATATGTGTACATACCTGGCGGCCCGCCCACTTACCTAGGCAACCACATTGGGCTTTATACTCCAACAACCTCCCACGACGCGAGAGAGAGTGCGAGAAGAAGAGCACGACGATATGGTGAACTCGCTCTACTGTAATGTGTAGAGCATAGTGAGTTCTTATTAGGTTTTTACAAAAGAATATGTGTACATACCTGGCGGCCCGCCCACTTACCTAGGCGACCACATTGGGCTTTATACTCCAACAACCTCCCACTTAAAGTCCAATGTGGTACTTTAAGTGTGAGAGAAGCTACTATACAAGCTAATATACAAGAGATGTAGAGAAGTGATGTACTACCCTACACCTAACTGCTTGCGAAAATGCGCAAAGCTCTCTGAGGGAAGTCCTTTTGTAAGTAGATCAGCAGGATTTTCTGTGGTGTGAACTTTGACAAGCTGAAGTTGTTTATCCTCGAGCATTTCCCTGATGAAATGATACTTCACATCCACATGCTTTGTCTTTGAGTGATAAACTGGATTGCGAGCCAAATGTATAGCACTTTGACTATCACAATATAACACAGGCATCTCTTCTTTGATTCCCAAATCTGTTACTAGTCGATTAAGCCAAATTGATTCTTTGCATGCCTCTGATGCTGCAACATATTCAGCCTCTGTAGTAGACTGAGTAACACAATCTTGTAATCTAGAACGCCATGATACTGCTCCACCAGCCAATCAAAGACATACCCTGACGTAGACCTTCGGTTGTCTAAGTCACCTGCATAATCTGAGTCTGTAAAACCCTTTACACTTAGCTCCTGGCTCCCATAGCATATACGCATACTCTTTGTAGCTTTCAGGTATCTCAATATTCCTTTCACTGCCTCCCAATGTTTCTTGCCTGGGTTTGACATGTATCGACTTACTACTCCCACTGCAAATGCAATGTCTGGGCGAGTAGCAATCATTGCATACATCAAACTACCCACTGCAGACGCATATGGAATCTTATCCATTTCAGCCTGTTCTTCCTCAGACACAGGACAATCTTGTTTGCTAAGTTTCACATATGGTGGCAATGGAACACTCAGTGCCTTTCCCTTCTCCATATTGAAACATTGCAAAACCTTGTCAATATACTCTGTTTGAGATAACCAAATCAACTTCTTTGATCTGTCTCTCTCAATGCGCATACCAAGTATATGACTTGCCTCACCCATGTCTTTCATGTCAAACGATTTTGCCATCTTTGACTTCAAAGCTGAAATTTCCTCCAAGTGCTTGCCAGCAATCAACATGTCATCCACATACAAAATAAGGATCAGCCAACTACCATCCTTAGCCTCCTTTGTATATAGACAGTGATCCAACTCACTACGTTTGTAGCCTTGAGAAAGCATAAACTTGTGGAATTTATGGTACCATGCCCTCGGTGATTGTTTTAAGCCATAAAGACTCTTTAACAACTGGCATACCCAATCTTCCTTGCCTTTGTCAACAAACCCTTCTGGCTGCTGCATGTAAATTTCCACATCTAAATCACCATGCAAGAACGTTGTCTTGACATCCATTTGGTGCAACACCAAATCTAATATGGCAACCAATGCAAGAAAGCATCTCAATGTAGTCATCTTGACCACCGGAGAGAAGACTTCATCAAAGTCAATGCCTTGTTCTTGCTTAAAGCCCTTGGCAACAAGCCTTGCTTTGTACTTTGGTTGACTATCATGAGCGGTGATCTTATACCTGTAAACCCATTTACAAGGTAGAGACTTTTTGCCCTGTGGTAATTTAAATAGCTTCCATGTCTTGCTTTTATGCAGAGCTGTCATCTCTGACTGCATGGCCAATTGCCAATTCCCGGAGTCCTTCATTTGCACTGCTTCCTTGTAACATGAAGGCTCATTGCAATCAGTCAACATGACATAGTTCATAGATGGAACAAACCTATCAGGAGGTCGCGTGACACGTCCAGATCTACGCACAATAGGTGGCTCAGGCTCAGCCACAACCTGTGGTTCCACTCTATCCTGTCCTTGCTCCTCTTGAGCCCTGATATTTTGTCTTACACGTGCAGGTCCATCTTCTTGGAAGACAACTCTTCTAATCTCCTCAACCCTCTCTGGTTTAGAATGATATTTGGATTCATTAAAGTGAACATCATTGCTGCGGACAACCTTTCTGTATTCGGGATCCCAAAGTCTTTACCCCATCTCACCAGAATTACCATAGCCTAGAAAGATGCACTTTCTACTCTTTGGCTCAAGTTTGTTCCTAAATTCCTTTGGAACATGAGTATATGCCTCAAAGCCAAAGACTCTGAGATGCTTGTATGAGGGCATTTTGCCTGACCATACCATCTATGGCACTGAATCCTTCTGCAAAACCTTGCTAGAAGATCTATTTACAACATGAACAGCTGTTGATACAGCTTCAGCCCAAAACCCATTTGGCAGCTGTGCATTAGACAACATACTTCTGACCTTCTCTTGTATGGTCCTATTCATCCTCTCAGCAACACCATTTTGAGGAGGATTGTAAGGAGCAGTAAGTTCACGTTTTATACCTTTGACTCACAAAAGTCCTGAAAGGCCTTTGAAACATACTCTCCACCATTGTCAGTGCGTAAGCATTTAAGCTTCTTGCCACTCTGATTCTCCACAAGTGTCACAAACGTTTTGAAAACACTAAACGCTTCATCCTTGTGCTTGAGAAAGTAAACCAATACTTTCCTCGAGTAATCATCTATAAATGTCATAAAGTAAGAAGCTCCCCCTAGAGATAGGTTAGGCATAGGTCCACACAAATCACTATGAACAAGTGCCAACTGTGTATCTCTTCTACTGCTTCTATGCTTATGTGGCTGTTGTGTTTGCTTACCATACAGACAATGTTCACAGAATTCAAAATCATTAAATGAAAAGCCAAGAAAATAACCTTAACGAGACAAGATTTTCATTCCCTTCTTGGACATATGTCCTAACCGGCTATGCCACAAAGAAACGTTCCGCTGCTCGGTTACATTGATTACATTTTTAGAGACATTTGATACATAAATCATGTAAAGTCCTCCAGACTTTACTCCATGTGCTACTATCATAGAACCCTTGGATATCTTCCACATGTTCTGTCCAAAAGTGGTGACGTAGCCAGCATCATCAAGTAAACCTGTGTTGATCAAGCTCTTTGTAATTGCAGGAAGATGTCTCACATTCTTCAGCGTGAAAGAAGAGCCATTCTGAAACTTCAATTGAACATCTCCAACACCTAAGATCTCACATGTCTGCCCATTGCCTAGCCGAACATGATCTTTAGTGGTCACATAAGAGGTAAACCACTCCTTGTTTGGAGACACATGAAGTGATGCCCCTGAGTCTATAATCCAGTCACTCAGTGCATTTCCATCAGATGCTGTAAGAAGAGCTGAGTCCATTGTATTCTTGAAGAAGTAGATGTCTCCTAACACTAGACTGTCATCTTCTGCAACATTGTTTGTCACATTTATTTCTTGAATCTTCACTGAGGATTTGTTCTTCTCACCATGGTCTTCAACTTTCTCTTTGCCTTTTTCTGCTTTCCATTCTCTGCAGTCTCTTTTCATGTGACCCTTCTTGCCACAATGGTAGCATTCTATGTCACTCTTGCCTTTAGCACTGCGGGACTTGCTACGAGACTGATTCCTCTTTCCACCTTTGTACTTTTCTTTGGTCCTTCCCCTGACAACTAAGGCTGTTCCTTTGCCTTTGTCCATTGTCTTTCTATTGGTTTCTTCAGTAAGCAGACTTCCTTCTACACCTGCTATGTTCAAACCATCTGGAGGTGCAGAATTACTCAAAGCTGTGCGAAAAGTGTCCCAACTTTCCGGCAATGTGATCAAACAGGAACATAGCTCTAACAGGTTCATCAAACTTGACACCTTGAGCTGACAACTGACTATAGATTGTGTTGAATTCATTCAGATGATTGGACATAGGTGTCCGTTCTTTCATCTTCAAGTCAACAAGCTTCTTAAGCCAGTATACCTGTGAAGCTGCATTCTGCTTCTCATAAAGATCACTCAGCTTTAACCATGCTTGATAAGCCGACAGCTCGTCTGCTACATTGAAGTAAACGCTTTCTGCCAAAGTTAGCATAATGGTAGAAAGTGCCAATTCATCCATTTCGCTCCATTCATCTTCGTCCATATCTTCTGGTTTTATCCCCTTGAGCTTTATAGGTTTTATATGCTTCTTTTGTACCAACACGTGCCAAATCTGCTTCTTCCACAATGGGAAATTGGTTCCATCCAGCTTCTTGATATTGTAAAGAGCAGTGTCCTGTGATCCAGCCATAGCTACGCTTCACAGTAGTTTACTTTCCTGGGAAAAATTCGGCAGAGTTTCCCCTGTAAACTGACCTCTGAACCAATATCAACCTGTCAAATGAACCAAGAAAGCTTCAGATTCTGCAGAAATTTTGGCAGAGTCTCCTTTGTAAAATGGCTCTGGTGTACTAAAAACAGACCAAAAAACAGCTCAAAAAAACCACTGTCTCTCTAACACTGTAAGCTGTGGGTAAACTTGTCCTGCACCTGTACTGTCTCTGACTGTCCTGTCACTGTTTTGTAAGCATAGACTGCGACAATGCCTCAAGGGCAGTAAAGCAAAGATGCAATCCCAACTGTCTAACTTACAGTCAATACATCCTAGCTGCCTATCTAAGGGTGCTCGAGGGATCGCTCCAAGACCTGTATCACCGAAAGGATCTCAACATTCGAGAATCCCCCAGCTCAATAAAACCTCACTCGACCCTCAACAAAGGCTGCAGTAAATCTGACAGTACATAGACTTCCCACAAAGTCATGCATCCACAAGTTTCCCACTGTATGCTGTAATCGTTGCGGCGGTTGTTTGCTGCGTGACTCACAGCCAGCAAACCCTCAACAGACATACATCATCTCTGACAATACATCCCATGTGGAAGTACCTGCAATGTCACGATGAAATCTGGAATATCAAGCAGCAAACACAAGCTACCTGATGAACTAGTGGATGTCGCCTACAGTCTGTGTGTAGATGCGTCCGTGTCGTATGTGACGCCTCCAAGAACTGTGAGCCGTCCTTCGATGTGTAGACAGCCACAAATCAACACTCTGGGAGTGTCGATATCCTCAGCACCTGCAGTCGTAGGCCGAAAACCCCGAATTTGCAGAGTCGGATCTGCACCCGCTGAGACCACGTAGTCGAAAATGGCCTACGCAGAACTTTGTCGAAGCCGAACGGTGACCGAGATGACCTCAGAATGAAATTTTGAGCACACCATGCCCTACGGGCTGACCCACAAGATTTGGGGCCGTTTCTTTGGCTGTCGAATTTCACTCCAATCTGAGCTGGTGACTCTAGCCTCCTGCAATGCTACCCTGAGCCTCGATCTGAGCTCTGATACCAGTTGAAGGAGTACGAGCGGAAGTGCGACGCGAGAGAGAGTGCGAGAAGAAGAGCACAACGATATGGTGAACTCGCTCTACTGTAATGTGTAGAGCATAGTTAGTTCTTATTAGGTTTTTACAAAAGAATATGTGTACATACCTGGCGGCCCGCCCACTTACCTGGGAGACCACATTGGGCTTTATACCCCAACATTGGAGATCCTTTGGCTTTCTTAGGCTTTTGTTGAGTGTTAGCATCTCAGTGGAGTGTGTATGATCACACTCAAAATCAGAGTCAAGGACAATTTGCAGTGCAGAGCAGTTTGCCATCCAGCCTGCTATTGGTTGGCTGTGGATTTTGCTATTGGGAGTCAGTACATTCAAATGTTTGTTGGCCTCCAGTGTTACCATCTTTTGCATGATCCAAAGTTTGGCCTTTAGTGGGTGTTGATCCTCTTGTAGTTGAGCCTGGTGATGGGGTATCATCGTCATCTTCTCCTCCCTGGTGATGTTAGCCCGCTACTTCATCTTCCTGCTCATCCTCATCCTTATCATAATCCTCATCTTCATTTTTGTGATTATTCAAGTAATCAAGGATGTCCTCATTGACCAATGCAGTAGTGTATTCCTTGGTTTTATCTTGCAAATTTGATTGGATGGATTCGATGACTGTTTCTAGATCATTCAGATTCATAGTTTAATTCCCATTCACATCCACTATCTGGACCAGAGAGTGATAGATATACTTTTTGAGGATGGTTTCTTTCATTAAATGATGTTTCTGATGAAGGATCTTGTAGTCATTCCTCTTTGCATTTAGCATTGTCTTGAAACGTTCAGCTACCTGTTGAGCAATGTCAACATTTAACTTATCTACTTTCTTTTGGAGAGTTGCTATCTCTCGATCATATTTATCCTGCTCAACTGTAAATGCAAAATTTGCGTAGTCGATTCAGCTTTCTCTTTTTGGAGTGCTTTTGCCTCAATTTTGGTGTATTGTAGTTCTTCTTTCAAAGTTTCGAGCTCTGTGCTGGAAACTGAGGCTTGGGCCTCCATCATTTGCCCGATGGAGTTGAGATGGTATTTGAGCTAGACTGAATTGCTGATGCACATCCTTGTGTGATGGTCTCGGGGCCAGTCTAGTCATTCTAGTATATTGTCATAGGAAACTCGTAAGGCAATAGAGCTCTATCTAGTTTTTTCATTACCATCCGCCCCTTCAAAGGTTGCTTCTAAGGGCATTGTAGCCTGTCCAGTCTAACAATGGGCGGTTGTGTTTGGTCTTTGTCCTGAGCTAGCAAGTGGTGCTACTTGATGCCTAGTTTTTTTCCATCATCTTGTTTGGCATTGGTCTGGGTTGGAACAACACTTGTTGTTTGGGGTTGATCTCTACCATCTGCTTCCTTAGGCTTGACAGGTTCACTGTTTCGCTCTTTTCCAGTGTCTACTAGAGTGGTAGATGTACTGGCTTGTTTGTGTGTTCATGCCTGAAATTTCTCCAATAAAGTTGAAGTTTTTGATTTCTTAGGCACTGAGCCTGCACCTATTTTGGGTGTTGATCTCTTAGTACCAGCTATGGCCTTTCCCTTCCCTTTGCCTTGGTCCTCTGTTTTTGTATCTAATGACAACGTTATGTTGGGTGCCCTCTCATGGGTGCCCTCTCACTTGTTGCTTTGTCCCAAGCAGTTTGAATGTTGGAATGTGGCTACAGCTTGGTTGAGGGTGCGTCTCTTCCATTTTCACTCTCAAATGAAGGCTGATTGGTCTTTAAGCAAGCAAAATTTTCCCAGTAGAGGAATTGCCAGACATAACAGGCCTTGAACATGTTTCTTGATTTTGCCTTGGCCGTCTGCTGCATAACACTGGTTTAGAGCACTATTGATGCTAGCCTCTAGGTCAAGGATCTTGGCTAGCAGCATGGAAAACAAATTTTTAGAGATATATGTTGTGTTGTTTTTCAAGCTGATTGCTTCGGCAATAAACCCATATACTAGTGTGTATTCTAGTGTTGCTATTGGGATGCCCTATGCTCCATGATTCCTCTTCCTTTTGGCATGTTTGTCTTCCTTAAGTACATGAGCCTGGTGTGGGTTTGGCTGCATCTAGTATCTTGAGGACATGAGCCAGCTCCCTTGTGGTCAGTTCCAATGACACACCATTCACCTGTGTTGTTCCCTTGCCAACCCTAAATGTGTTGAGAACCTGTTGGGTGATGTTTGCATCAAAAGGCAATCTTGTGGCCTCCACTACTACCTCTAAGCACCACAACTTAAGGAATTTTTTGCTCTTTCGCTTAGAGCACATACTTTCCTATTTTGTTGTGTGCTACAACACTAATTGCTTCAGCTATTGACACCAAAAGCGACTCGTTCTATGCATACGTTGTGTTATGGTATTATTCATCTGTTCTGACATTTTTCTCTTTCCCATGCACCACTCAGGTGAATAATCCTGTGTAGAGAAAGTGCACTCACTTGTGAGCGATCCAAAAAAGGAACAACGAGGCATGTCTAGTAGAGAAGTAGCGACAGTTGAGGGATTAGGGGTGAGTGGTGACAAGGTTTGCTATTGTGGTTGTGAAGTTGTTGAAGGCGAAGGAGTGACCTTTGAGGGATATGATGCAAGTCGCACATGTTCTATGTGTAAAGTGAGGAAGTGCGCACTCGTCTCATTGCTATATGCACACACGCCATGAATGCTCCACTCCTTTCTCGCCTTGGATTTGTGTGCGCATTTGTGTCATTCATGCAGTGGCCGGTCTTGATCATTATTACTAACATGATTCTCTTAATGATTGTGGCATTTATTTCCCTCTGATGACTATTATATGGTACTAGCATTACTAGTATTTCCCTATGGATTTGAATTGGCCTGGCTGGTTTGTTGCATGTCTGAATTTGGAATGAGTGTTGTTATGCTAGTTGTTGAGTCTAAACTGAAGTTGATGTCGTACAACTAACTATTTTTAACAATTATCGTGTCTAACATTTAATGGCCTAAAAACTTGTGTGTAGCGGAAATTAGCATGAACATAGTGAGCATTTCATTAGAATAGATTCCTAATGAGAATTACAAGAGTGCTTGGGTGGAGAGATAGCAACAAAAAGCATAACACCTAGTTAGATAGCATGAACAATACTTTCAAAAGAGAGAGAAATTAAGCTATTGACAACAGTTGAGGACCGGAGTTTCATGGAGCCGGTCCCCCCTCCAAAAGGCTTTGTATTATGGTTTCTCCCATCAAGAGAGACATTGTACAATACAATTCTTTGTGTTCCTTCAAGACTAGCTAGTGCAATGAAGATGAAAGCTTCATGCACTAAGCAAAACACTTATCAAACACAACATCAATTATCCCCGGTCTCAGACCCAAGACCACACACACCTTCGAAGATGGTGAGAGCTAGCAGGGTATGAGAGTAGATTGAGAGGAAGAAGGAGTAGTCTTACGAGAAAGATGTACATCTCCTCACATAATCACTCGTATTAGCATAGCTTAGCTTAGAAATTAGCATGTTAGAGGAGATGAGAATGCATTGAAGCTTGGCTCTTGGTTGGATTTGCATCACAAAGCCAAGAGTTTTTGGTGTAGGCCTCCCTTCTCACAAGCTTGGAGTAGGTGATAAGCTTTCCATTAAAGCTTGAGAAGGAGAGAGAGTCTTCTTTTCTTCACACATGAGATTGTGTGAGTGTGTGTGTGATAATGCCTTGCAAAAATCAGCCCCCTCTCTCTCTTGGTCGACCCCTCTTGCTAATTGCTCATGCTCTACTCTCATTGGACCTCCCCAGGCCTAGGCAATGGTAATTAAGCAATATAAGTGATAGCCTTCTGACATGTGTCCCCCTTTCCCCTTTTGTGAGAGGTTTAGGTAATTTAATAATTCAACTAAACTCTCATTGGACCCCTTTGCCTCCTGGCCAATAGGAATCAAGCAAGCCATTGGGCTGCTGAAAGCTCATTGGACCCCTTGGGAGACTGTCCAATAGTCTTCTAGAGGACTTATTTCTCATTGGTTCTTTTATTAAGTGTTTTTAAATTAATTAAACTAGATTTACTCTAGCCTAATTCTCATTGGTCCACCTCCAAGGCCATCCAATAGGAATTGGGTACACCTTGTGGGCATCTGGCCTAAGGAGCTGACATGTGTCCCTCATTCCCTTTGTGTAAAGGGAGCTTGTGTGTGTGTGTGTGTGTGTGTGTGTGTGTGTGTGTGTGTGTGTGTGTGTGTGTGTGTGTGTGTGTGTGTGTGTGTGTGTGTGTGTGTGTGTGTGTGTGTGTGTGTGTGTGTGTGTGTGTGTGTGTGTGTGTGTGTGTGTGTGTGTGTGTGTGTGTGTGGCTTTCTCTCTCATCCCCTACAAGCAAGGCTCGCCCCCTCCTATGTAGGGATTTGAAAAGACTTTTTTGACACACACAAAGCATCCAACTCCCCCATGGTTGACCTTTGGACACAACCTTTGAATTTTGGAACCTTAGCATTTTCGAAGTCTTAATGGTCTGAACCTTAGGGTCTTTTTAGCCCATTGTTGCACATGGCTCTTTTGCAGATGGCCCCCCCCTTTGGATCCCTATTTTCCCTCCTTTGGATCCCTACTGTGGCCGGTCTGCTAGCTTAACCAATATTCTAGCTTTTTCTCCCTTGGCACTTCCCCATATTAAATGATCAGTTTAACATGAGAAAATCATTTAGGAGAATTAGATATTGATTATTATGACATTACCTCTCTCTTGAAATCATAGTCGTCCTCGACTATGGTGTAGAGAAGATAAAGCAGATTCATGAGTCCTTTTCTTAGCGGGTAGAGGATCCCTATGTTACCCTACGACATCATTCCACAATGGATGACTAGTCCATTTGGCGCTTGAGAGCCTGAGGCTGCTGCAAGCATGTCTGCACATTAGTCCTATCAGTCTTCCATAGTAGAGTGACAAGCTCTACTTGGTGTTTGGGAGACGTCATCTCCGCAAACTTGATCTAAGCATGCATACTACTTCATTTTTTTTGTGCACAATAAAGAAAAAGAGAGTCTTATAAGACAAAACTTTGTTCAATTTTAACATTTTGTACATTTACTTACTCTTTGGAAGCATTGTAAGCATTGACAAGGTTTAGGTTATCCTTTAATTGTATGCCTTGCATCCATCTAGCATCTTCAAAAGGATAATTCTTAAACTTAATAAGATATCTTCGGATAGTCTTACCGCCTCTTAGTACCCTGTCTTCATGTAGGAGAATGGTGGACTTGGGCTGCAGCACCTCCTCTTGGTCCTCGATCTCCGGTGGGTCTTCAGTAGTTGGTTCTTGAGGTGGCTCTCCTGAAGGAGTACGAGCGGAAGTGCGACGCGAGAGAGAGTGCGAGAAGAAGAGCACGACGATATGGTGAACTCGCTCTACTGTAATGTGTAGAGCATAGTGAGTTCTTATTAGGTTTTTACAAAAGAATATGTGTACATACCTAGCGGCCCGCCCACTTACCTGGGCGACCACATTGGGCTTTATACCCCAACAACCTCCCACTTAAAGTCCAATGTGGTACTTTAAGTGTGAGAGAAGCTACTATACAAGCTAATATACAAGAGATGTAGAGAAGTGATGTACTACCCTACACCTAACTGCTTGCGAAAATGCGCAAAGCTCTCTGAGGGAAGTCCTTTTGTAAGTAGATCAGCAGGATTTTCTGTGGTGTGAACTTTGACAAGCTGAAGTTGCTTATCCTCGAGCATTTCCCTGATGAAATGATACTTCACATCCACATGCTTTGTCTTTGAGTGATAAACTGGATTGCGAGCCAATCGTATAGCACTTTGACTATCACAATATAACACAGGCATCTCTTCTTTGATTCCCAAATCTGTTACTAGTCGATTAAGCCAAATTGATTCTTTGCATGCCTCTGATGTTGCAACATATTCAGCCTTTGTAGTAGACTGAGTAACACAATCTTGTAATCTAGAACGCCATGATACTGCTCCACCAGCCAATGTAACGACATACCCTGACGTAGACCTTCGGTTGTCTAAGTCACCTGCATAATCTGAGTCTGTAAAACCCTTTACACTTAGCTCCTGACTCCCATAGCATATCCGCATACTCTTTGTAGCTTTCAGGTATCTCAATATTCCTTTCCTGACTCCCATTGCATATCCGCATACTCTTTGTAGCTTTCAGGTATCTCAATATTCCTTTCACTGCCTCCCAATGTTTCTTGCCTGGGTTTGACATGTATCGACTTACTACTCCCACTGCAAATGCAATGTCTGGGCGAGTAGAAATCATTGCATACATCAAACTACCCACTGCAGACACATATGGAATCTTATCCATTTCAGCCTGTTCTTCCTCAGACACAGGACAATCTTGTTTGCTAAGTTTCACATATGGTGGCAATGGAACACTCAGTGCCTTTCCCTTCTCCATATTGAAACATTGCAAAACCTTGTCAATATACTCTGTTTGAGAAAACCAAATCAACTTCTTTGATCTGTCTCTCTCAATGTGCATACCAAGTATATGACATGCCTCACCCATGTCTTTCATGTCAAACGATTTTTCCATCTTTGAATTCAAAGCTGAAATTTCTTCCAAGTGCTTGCCAGCAATCAACATGTCATCCACTTACAAAATAAGGATCAGCCAACTACCATCCTTAGCCTTCTTTGTATATAGACAGTGATCCAACTCACTACGTTTGTAGCCTTGAGAAAGCATAAACTTGTGGAATTTATGGTACCATGCCCTCGGTGATTGTTTTAAGCCATAAAGACTCTTTCACAACTGGCATACCCAATCTTCCTTGCCTTTCTCAACAAACCCTTCTCGCTGTTGCATGTAAATTTCCACATCTAAATCACCATGCAAGAACGCTGTCTTGACATCCATTTGGTGCAACACCAAATCTAATATGGCAACCAATGCAAGAAAGCATCTCAATGTAGTCATTTTGACCACCGGAGAGAAGACTTCATCAAAGTCAATGCCTTGTTCTTGCTTAAAGCCCTTGGCAACAAGCCTTGCTTTGTACTTTGGTTGACTATCATGAGCGGTGATCTTATACGTGTAAACCCATTTACAAGGTAGAGACTTTTTGCCCTGTTGTAATTTAACTAGCTTCCATGTCTTGTTTTTATTGAGAGCTGTCATCTCTGACTGCATGGCCAATTGCCAATTCCCGGAGTCCTTTATTTGCATTGCTTCCTTGTAACATGAAGGCTCATTGCAATCAGTCAACATGACATAGTTCATAGATGGAACAAACCTATCAGGAGGTCGCGTGACACGTCCAGATCTACGCACAATAGGTGGCTCAGGCTCAGCCACAACCTGTGGTTCCACTCTATCCTGTCCTTGCTCCTCTTGAGCCCTGACATTTTGTCTTACACGTGCAGGTCCATCTTCTTGGAAGACAACTCTTCTAATCTCCTCAACCCTCTCTGGTTTACAATGATATTTGGATTCATTAAAGTGAACATCATTGCTGCGGACAACCTTTCTGGATTCCGGATCCCAAAGTCTCTACCCCATCTCACCAGAATTACCATAGCCTAGAAAGATGCACTTTCCACTCTTTGGCTCAAGTTTGTTCCTAAATTCCTTTGGAACATGAGTATATGCCTCACAGCCAAAGACTCTGAGGTGCTTGTATGAGGGCATTTTGCCTGACCATACCATCTCTGGCACTGAATCCTTCTGCAAAACCTTGCTAGGAGATCTATTTACAAGATGAACAGTTGTTGATACAGCTTCAGCCCAAAACCCATTTGGCAGCTGTGCATTAGACAACATACTTCTGACCTTCTCTTGTATGGTCCTATTCATCCTCTCAGCAACACCATTTTGAGGAGGATTGTAAGGAGTAGTAAGTTCACGTTTTATACCTTTTGACTCACAAAAGTCCTGAATGGCCTTTGAAACATACTCTCCACCATTGTCAGTGCGTAAGCATTTAAGCTTCTTGCCACTCTGATTCTCCACAAGTGTCACAAACGTTTTGAAAACACTAAACGCTTCATCCTTGTGCTTGAGAAAGTAAAGCCATACTTTTCTCGAGTAATCATCTATAAATGTCATAAAGTAAGAAGCTCCCCCTAGAGATAGGTTAGGCATAGGTCCACACAAATCACTATGAACAAGTGCCAACTGTGTATCTCTTCTACGGCTTCTATGCTTATGTGGCAGCTGTATTTGTTTACCATACAGACAATGTTCACAGAATTCAAAATCATTAAATGAAAAGCTAGGCAAATAACCAGAACGAGACAAGATTTCCATTCCCTTCTTGGACATATGTCCTAACCGGCTATGCCACAAAGAAACATTCGGCTGCTCGGTTACATTGATTACATTTTTAGAGACATTTGATACATAAATCATGTAAAGTCCTCCAGACTTTACTCCATGTGCTACTGTCATAGAACCCTTGGATATCTTCCACATGTTCTGTCCAAAAGTGGTGACGTAGCCAGCATCATCAAGTAAACCTGTGTTGATCAAGCTCTTTGTAATTGCAGGAAGATGTCTCACATTCTTCAGCGTGAAAGAAGAGCCATTCTGAAACTTCAATTGAACATCTCCAACACCTAAGATCTCACATGTCTGCCCATTGCCTAGCCGAACATGATCTTTAGTGGTCACATAAGAGGTAAACTACTCCTTGTTTGGAGACACATGAAGTGATGCCCCTGAGTCTATAATCCAGTCACTCAGTGCATTTCCATCAGATGCTGTAAGAAGAGCTGAGTCCATTGTATTCTTCAAGAAGTAGATGTCTCCTAACACTAGACTGTCATCTTCTGCAACATTGTTTGTCACATTTATTTCTTGAATCTTCACTGAGGATTTGTTCTTCTCACCATGGTCTTCAGCTTTCTCTTTGCCTTTTTCTGCTTTCCATTCTCTGCAGTCTCTTTTCATGTGACCCTTCTTGCCACAATGGTAGCATTCTATGTCACTCTTGCCTTTAGCACTGCGGGACTTGCTACGAGACTGATTCCTCTTTCCACCTTTGTACTTTTCTTTGGTCCTTCCCCTGACAACTAAGGCTGTTCCTTTGCCTTTGTCCATTATCTTTCTATTGGTTTCTTCAGTAAGTAGACTTCCTTCTACACCTGCTATGTTCAAACCATCTGGAGGTGCAGAATTACTCAAAGCTGTGCGAAAAGTGTCCCAACTTTCCGGCAATGTGATCAACAGGAACATAGCTCTAACAGGTTCATCAAACTTGACACCTTGAGCTGACAACTGACTATAGATTGTGTTGAATTCATTCAGATGATTGGACATAGGTGTCCCTTCTTTCATCTTCAAGTCAACAAGCTTCTTAAGCCAGTATACCTGTGAAGCTGCATTCTGCTTCTCATAAAGATCACTCAGCTTTAACCATGCTTGATAAGCCGACATCTCGTCTGCTACATTGAAGTAAACGCTTTCTGCCAAAGTCAGCATAATGGTAGAAAGTGCCAATTCATCCATTTCGTTCCATTCATCTTCGTCCATATCTTCTGGTTTTATCCCCTTGAGCTTTATAGGTTTTATCTGCTTCTTTTGTACCAACACGTGCCAAATCTGCTTCTTCCACAATGGGAAATTGGTTCCATCCAGCTTCTTGATATTGTAAAGAGCAGTGTCCTGTGATCCATCCATAGCTACGCTTCACAGTAGTTTACTTTCCTGGGAAAAATTCGGCAGAGTTTCCCCTGTAAACTGACCTCTGAACCAATATCAACCTGTCAAATGAACCAAGAAAGCTTCAGATTCTGCAGAAATTTTGGCAGAGTCTCCTTTGTAAAATGGCTCTGGTGTACTAAAAACAGACCAAAAAACAGCTCAAAAAACCATTGTCTCTCTAACACTGTAAGCTGTGGGTAAACCTGTCCTACACCTGTACTATCTCTGACTGTCCTGTCACTGTCCTGTAAGCATAGACTGCGACAATGCCTCAACGGCAGTAAAGCAAAGATGCAATCCCAACTGTCTAACTCACAGTCAATACATCCTAGCTGCGTATCTAAGGGTGCTCGAGGGATTGCTCCAAGACCTGTATGACCAAAAGGATCTCAACATTCGAGAATCCCCCAGCTCAATAAAACCTCACTCGACCCTCAACAAAGGCTACAGTAAATCTGACAATACATAGACTTCCCACAATGTCATACATCCACAAATTTCCCACTGTATGATGTAACCGCTGCGGCAGTTGTTTGCTGCGTGACTCACAGCCAGCAAACCCTCAACAGACATACATCATCTCTGACAATACATCCCATGTGGAAGTACCTGCAATGTTAGGATGAAATCTGGAATGTCAAGCAACAAACACAAGCTACCTGATGAACTAGTGGATGTCGCCTACAGTCTGTGTGTAGATGCGCCCGTGTCGTATGTGACACGCCTCCAAGAACTGTGAGCCGTCCTTCGATGTGTAGACAGCCACAAATCAACACTCTGGGAGTGTCGATATCCTTAGCACCTACAGTCGTAGGCCGAAAACCCCGAATTTGCAGAGTCGGATCTGCACCCGCGTAGACCACGTAGTCGAAAATGGCATGCGCAGACCTTTGTCGAAGCCGAACGGTGGCCGAGATGACCTCAGAATGAAATTCTGAGAACACCAAGCCCTTTCGGCTCTCCCACAGGATTTTGGGCCGTGTCTTTGCCTGTCGAATTTCACTCCAATCTGAGATGGTGACTTTAGCCTCCTGCAGTGCTGCCCCGAGCCTCGATCTGAGCTCTGATACCAGTTGAAGGAGTACGAGCGAAAGTGCGACGCGAGAGAGAGTGCGAGAAGAAGAGCACGAAGATATGGTGATCTCGCTGTATTGTAATGTGTAGAGCATAGTGAGTTCTTATTAGGTTTTTACAAAAGAATATGTGTACATACCTTGCGGCCCGCCCACTTACCTGGGCGACCACATTGGGCTTTATACCCCAACATCTCCTTTGTAAGGCTTTAATAGGCTCACATGGAAAGCATTGTGTATGAGCCAATGATTGGGCAACTTGAGTTGATAGGCCATCTCATTGATTGGCCTAAGAATCTGGAAGGGACCATAGTACCTTTTTGCTAGTTTAGCATAGTATTTTTGGTGTCCCGTACGATTCTTGCCCGTCGTGTGCCTTAATTGAGCGTTGGGAAACTTTAATAAGACCCAATCATTTTCTTTAAAGGCTTGGGCTCTTCTGTGCTTGTCAGCAGCAGCCTTTTGCCTTTGCTGTGAGATAGAGATAGCATCCTTAATATTTTGAAAAGATTTTGTAGGTCTCGGCTATACTCATCTGCAACGAAGATCTTCCCATGTACCTTAAGTAGCAAGGGAATTTTTTATCTCCCTTCAATTACCTCAAAAGGTGCTTTTCCCATGGAAGTATGTACAGTGTTATTGTAAGCATACTCCACTAAGGGTAAGTACTTCTCCCATTGGGATCTTTGATCTACTTCTGTTACATAGGCTTTTAGTAGATCGAGAATTGTTAGGTTAGATATTTCACTTTGGCCATCCGTTTGTGGATGATAGGCCGAAGATAAGTTTATCCTTGTCCCTAAATTCTCAAAGAGACCCTTCCAGAAATTACTGGTCATTCTAGGATCTCTATCCGACACTATGGACATTGGCAAGCCATGGTACTTGAAAATTTGTGAAATGAAGAGGGTTGCCATTTGATGGGCTTTGATAGTCTTTTTGACAGGTATAAAATGAGCTTGTTTACTGAACCTGTCTACTATCGTCCATATTCCCGTATTCCCATGGATAGACTTAGGCAATCCAAAGATAAAATCCATGGATATGCTCTCCCATGGTGAATTAGGGATTGGCAAGGGTTGAAGCAATCCAAATTGCTTCCCTCGATCAAATTTTGTCTTTTGGCATACCACACATTTAGAAACATACTCTTGTATGTTCACTTTCATGGTAGGCCAATAGAAATATGTTTCAATTCCCTTAAAGGTAGACTGAATCCCTCTATGCCCCGCATAAGGTGGAGCATGAGATTCATACATTACTTTCTCACGTAGTGAGTTAGTAACGCATAGTCTATTGCCATAGAGAAGATAACCATCTTGTAAAGTAAATGGTTCTTCTTTCTTCCTTAATGCAAGGGCTGAAATCACATCTCTAAAATCGGGATCAATAGCATACTCATCTATCATTGAAGATAGATCATTGTGAGTTGCTATGGAAACCGCATTCACTCTCGGCCGTCTTGAGAGTGCATCAGCTACTTGATTATGCTTGCCAGCAATGTGAGCAATATGAAAATGAAATTGCGAAAGGAAATTTGCCCACCTCATTTTTTTGTTGGAGAGCTTGGTCTGCGTCATGAAGTACTTAAGACTTTGGTGATCCGTTTGCAAAATGAAAGGAGTCCCCAATAAATATTGCTTCCATGAGTCTAAGGCATGTAGAACTGCAAGGAGTTCCTTTTCATATATGCCTATAGCTTGTTCAACAGGGTCGAGCCTTCGACTTTCATAGCCTATGGCGTGCCCTTCTTGGAGAAAAACAGCTCCAAGGCAATCACCACAAGCATCACATTGGACCTCAAATGGTTTTGAGAGATCCGGTAGCGTAAGCACAGGTTGAGAGATAAGCTTTTCGAAAGCATTGTTCTCCTTAGCAGACCATGTATACCTAACGCTTTTCTTTGTTAGGTCATGTAATGGTCCCGCAATTTGTGAGAACTTTTCTATGAAGCGTCTATAGTATGCACACATACCTATAAAGCTTCTTAGTTCATGAAGATTCCTTGGTTTATGCCATCCTTTTATTACCTCTAACTTTGATGGATCCATTTGGATGCCATCTTGAGAGATAATGTGACCTAAATACTGAATCTCTTGCCAGAAAAATTCACTTTTTTTCGATTAAATAAAGTTTATTCTCTCTTAAAACTTGAAATATTACCTGGAGGTGTTGCTTGTGTTCATCTAATGAATTAGAGTAGATGATAATATCATCAAAGAACACTCCAGTGAAGGTTCGATGAGGCCTGAACAGCTTCTCCATCAAGCGGTTGAATGTGGCTGGTGCATTGGTCAAGCCAAAAGGCATGACAATGTATTCGTAAAGACCAAATGTGGTGCGAAATGCGGTCTTTACAATGTCTTGATCAACTATCCTTATTTTATGCTAGCCACTTTTTAGGTCAATCCTACTGAAGTAGGTCGATCCTTGTAGCTTATCAAATAGGTCTTCTACCCGTGGAACGGGAAACCTATTCTTGATAGTGATCCTATTTAGTGCTCTATAGTCGACACACATACAATATGTGCCATCTTTCTTTTGCACTAATAGCACAGGTGAGCAAAATGGAGATGAGCTAGGCCTAACCATGCCCTTCTCAACTAACTCATGCACTTGCCGCATAATCTCCTCTTGTTGAGCTTGGGAAACTCTATAAGGAGGTTTGTTAGGCGGTGAACTTCCTAGAAGAAGTTCAATTGCATGGTCATCATTACCTCGTTTAGGAGGTAGCTCACAAAGGATGTCGTCAATAAAGACATCTTGAAACCCCTTGAGAAAATTGGATAACTCTAGTTCCTTTTGGTTGCTTTTATTTTCTTTTGCTAAAGCATTAGGTTCATTTTGAGAATCTTTAACAAAAATCATGAACAGGAAAATAGAGCTCTTTATTGACTTGTTGAAAGCTTGTGTATGTACAATGGGGATAGTGTTACCCATTTCCTTAGCATCTATATACATGTCTTTTTCCCTGAACTTAAAGGAGATTCTCTTTTCAGGGAATTTAACATTGGCAGCCAGGCGATCAAACCATGGTGCCCCTAGGATTAGATCCTCATGCTTGAGAGGAGAGATAAATAAGTCCTCTTTGTCCACATAGCTTTGGACATGAAGCCTCAATTTCCCGATTAAGGGAGTGACTGAAGCTTCTTGCCCCTTGAAAGCGATGTCTGCGGGTAGTACATCTCGCATCTCATAGGCTTGTATGCCTAGCTTGGTGGCCAACTCTATAGATATAAAATTGTGAGTAGAACCAGGGTCAAAGAGAATAAAAGCATCATGTTCTCTTACCCTTCCCCAAGCATGGCATAGAGGAGATCCTTTGTGGTGAGTTTGGTGAGTCTCCTCCTCTTGGATTTCAACCAAGGTAGCTCTAGGAGGATCTTGGCGGTTGTTCTTTTAGGGACAAGCGCGGTACGCATGCCCTTGTTCGTGTTAGGAAATAAGACGTAGCTAAATAGCTAATTGAGTAGATTACTTAATGGAGAGAGACAGATTTACATACACGAGATTATAGAGTAGAGAGAGAGAGAGAGAGTACACATGATATACGTGGTTCACCCAATGTGGGCTACGTCCATGGGAAAGCAGCCACTCAATGGCTTTAGTACTTCAAAACAAGAAGTAGTTTACAAAGGGATTATACCCTTAATGGAGCTCCCGCCTTGCTTCACTCTCACCACCTCACACTCACCTTGTTGCATCAACTTCACACTATGAAATGTGTGTAGAAATGGCCTCCTTTTATAGGCCAAAAGAGCTGCCCTCTCTTATGAGAGGCAGCCATGTGTAGCCGCCCTTGTGCGAATAAGTCCAAATCGGACCCTCCAATCCGCCCATGTGTGGCCGCCCTTGAGAAGACAAGTCCGCTTTTGAATTCGGCCACCAGCCATTGACTTTCAACCACCGGCCACCGGCCAACCGACCGGTTGTTTTCCGACCACTTTTCGGCCGCCGTCCGGCCATAATATTCCGGCGAGGGGAAAAAAAAGTCTCGGGGGTCTTTGCCCCCGAGGCCCCTAAAGTTGCCCCTGATTTTTGACTGTGAAAATTTTGGTTTCCGGTGAGTGATTTTACTTCACGCACGATGGTTTCTCCTCATAATGGGGGACTTACAATTGTGCGCTTTTACCACAGAAAATTACAAGGGTAAATTAGGCTCCATACTTAACAGTTCGCCGCACTTGAAACACCAGTTATCCTTGCGATAACGCTCAAGCTCTTCAGGAGAGAGTTTTTTCTTACCTTTGTAAACTCCCTTCTCTTTAGCTTTGTTGGAGTTGCCCTTAGGAGACTTTTGGACAAAGGCCAAAACTTTGTCCGTAGCACCAAAGGTGCCATCATAGGTAAGGAAAGAGATGCTCTTCCCTCCCTCTTTGAACTTTTTCAGCTTGGACGACCTCTTCCATGCGGCATAGGATTTCCTATGGACTCTTCTTTTTGATGGTTCAAAGGTTGCACCATCACTTTCTTCTGAAGGTGAAGAATTTGAAGAAGGTGGAGAAGAGGATGACCTCTTTCTCGCTTTTTTCTTGTCTTGATCTTCGTCGTCTTCACCATCACTTTCATAAGAGGAAGAGGATGAAGAAGATGGAGAAGAGGGTGTCCTCTTTCTCGCCTTTTTCTTCTCTTGATTTTTATCATCCCTCTTTGAATTACGGTGTGGAGAAGGGTGCGATGGTCTTCTCCGCTTTGGTGGTGATGGAGAGCGTTTAGCCCGCCGTCTTCGTGGAGCCATCTCCGCCGAGGTGGCGGGAGACTCACTTCTTTCTCGTTCCTCAGGTGGAAGCTCTTGAGTTCTCCTTTCAGAAGGAGATGCATCATCAAGAAGTAAATTCTTGAGCCCTTCGTATGGATTCTCTTCTTCTTCCCGAATCAGAGAGAGACCTCTTTTGGAAGTCTCACAAGGAGGCTTCCTAGGTGTTCTCTCATCATGGTGATGAGCTTGGAGAATCCCGTGAGCATGGAGCTACCGTTGCACTTCACTTTGGAGAGATGGGTTGCCCATGGCTTGTTGAAGCCTAGAAACAAGATAGTTAACAAGCATCGGAGCATCATTAGTAGCTTGCTCATTAGCAAAATCAAAGTTATCAACAATAATTTCACTCTCTTTACTATTGTTAGCCATTCTAACAACTTTTAGGTGTAAACTTTTTAGGTGTACTTTGGCACTTCAAGCCCTAGTTGCTACTCCTCTTTACCCCTTTAGAAAAAGCACTCAAGCTACTGTACCCGTGGCTCGAATACCATTAATTGCAAGGAATAGAAGAGAGGGTCGTTCAACACCAAAACAACACCAGCTCCTGTCAAGCTTCTAATAGCTCAATAGTGGTTAGACCGTAGGCAAGCCCCGTAGGACTCCACTATTAAGACCATAGCTCTCGACGGTGATGCCAAGTTAGCTGCACGAAGGCAGACGCACTACAAGACTGAAAAATCCCTATTCTACTTACTCACAGGCAATTAATAATACCAACCATTTATAGCTAGCGTGAGGACCTCCCTTCTTGAGCAAGAAAAGAGAAATCTTGTGCTCTGATACCAATGTAACATTTAATGGCCTAAAAACTTGTGTGTAGCGGAAATTAGCATGAACATAGTGGGCATTTCATTACAATAGATTCCTAATGAGAATTACAAGAGTGCTTGGGTGGAGAGAGAGCAACAAAAAGCATAACACCTAGTTAGATAGCATGAACAATACTTTCAAAAGAGAGAGAAATTAAGCTATTGACATCAGTTGAGGACTGGATTTTCATGGAGCCGGTCCCCCCTCCAAAAGGCTTTGTATTATGGTTTCTCCCATCAAGAGAGACATTGTACAATACAATTCTTTGTGTTCCTTCAAGACTAGCTAGTGCAATGAAGATGAAAGCTTCATGCACTAAGCAAAACACTTATCAAACACAACATCAATTATCCCCGGTCTCAGACCCAAGCCCTCACACACCTTCGAAGATGGTGAGAGCTAGCAGGGTATGAGAGTAGATTGAGAGGAAGAAGGAGTAGTCTTACGAGAAAGATGTACATCTCCTCACATAATCACTCATATTAGCATAGCTTAGCTTAGTAATTAGCATGGTAGAGGAGATGAGCATGCATTGAAGCTTGGCTCTTGGTTGGATTTGCATCACAAAGTCAAGAGTTGTTGGTGTAGGCCTCCCTTCTCACAAGCTTGGAGTAGGTGATAAGCTTTCCATTAAAGCTTGAGAAGGAGAGAGAGTCTTCTTTTATTCACACATGAGATTGTGTGAGTGTGAGTGTGATAATGCCTTGCAAAACTCAGCCACCTCTCTCTCTTGGTCGACCCCTCTTGCTAATTGCTCATGCTCTACTCTCATTGGACCTCCCCACGCCTAGCCAATGGTAATTAAGCAGTATAAGTGATAGCCTTCTGACATGTGTCCCCCTTTCCCCTTTTGTGAGAGGTTTAGGTAATTTAATAATTCAACTAAACTCTCATTGGACCCCTTTGCCTCCTGGCCAATAGGAATCAAGCAAGCCATTGGGCTGCTGAAAGCTCATTGGACCCCTTGGGAGACTGTCCAATAGTCTTCTAGAGGACTTATTTCTCATTGGTTCTTCCTTGACCTTGATTTTGATATCATGCCACTGTTTTCTTCTTTGCTGACAACTTCTTGTTCCAACATGGCCCTTTATCTAATCTTGTCCAAGTACAACAAGTCGCCCAACCTTTGCTTCATATTCTGGTTGAAGTCCATGCCATGTGCTATTGCCAGTCTTAGACTAGGAATGGAAAAGTCTACTGGAACTATTGCCTTCATTCCATACACCATTCTGAAAGGTGTCATGCCAATCGTAACCTTATTTGCAGTCCGATAATCCCATAGTGTTGTCTGGAGTTTGGCATCCCACTAATGTGGTTCCTTCTAAACTATCTTTGCGAGAATGGTCTTGATGGTTTTGTTGCTGCTTTCTACCTAACCATTGCACCTTGGATAATAAGACGTATATTTTTTTTGCTTAACTAAAAAGATCTCAGTCAGTATCTGGATGGTTTTATTCATGAAATGTGTTCCTTGATTTGAGACAATGTTGATTGGACATCCATATATGCATATGTTGTTTTCATACAAGAATATACTTGTTAATCTGGTAGTGTTATCTGGTAAGGCTTTGGCTTCAACCCACTTGCTGACATAACATGTGGCCCTGATGATGTACCAATTCTTCCTCGGAGTAATCTTCTTAAATACCCCAATAAAATCCAAACCCCATTTCATGAATATTCCCAGTGGGATGCACTGGAGTTAGTGGTGTCATATCAGCTCATGTTGGCCTTCCCATCCTTTGGCGAATGTCACAAGTCTTACAGAATGCTCTGACATCTACCATCATAGTTTGCCACCAAAGACGTGCTTGGAGGATTTTCTTATTGTAATATTATAGAGAAATGCCCCCTTGCATCTCCATTATTAGCTTCAGTAACGACTAGCAGCCTTTCTTTCATTTGTACACACTAACGAAGTACACCATCAATGCCTAATCTATGCAGGGATCCACTAGTGATGTTAAATTTCAAAATTTTTATGATCAATTCCTTTTTCTTGCTTTGGACCAATCCTATGGAACTCCCATTTGAAGGAAATCATAGACATCTTGCCATTCTAAATATGGTCCGTACTTTAGAAAAGTTCAACATCTACTAGCTTGTCTCTTAGTGATGCTTCAGAGTAACCTTCTATGCTTCTGGAAAGAAAGTCAACACCACAATGTGTTTTGCCACGTTATGGAAAATTTTGAATTCAACTCCATCAGGGACATCATTCATCTAATTAGCCTTCCCTGAATAATATTTTTGTTAATTAGAAAAAGGAGTGCCTGATGGTCCACATAGAAATGAAACAGCTTTCCCTGTAGATAATGCATGAGCTTTGTAGCACTAAACACCATTCCCAGTACTTCTCTTTCAGTGGTAGAATATCCTTGTTCAACAAGGCTGAATCTGCGACTAGGGAAGTAGACTGGCTAGTCGATTTTTCCATCAGGATGGGCTGGTATAGCTCCCATCGCCATTCCAAAAGCATCCACATGCACATGGAAAATCACATCCTAGTTCGGTTAACGAAGGACTGGCTTTCTGCTGATCGTATCCTTTAAGGACTGGAAACTTTGTTCACATTCCTCAGTCCAAATGAATTTATTTCCTTTCTTGGTCGATTCATATAGAGGCAATGCTTTAACTGCAAACCTATGAATGAACCTCCTATAAAAGTTGATATATCATAGAAAGGAACTCAATTTTGATACTGTTGTTGGCTCTCTGGCATGCTGAACTCACTTGAATTTGTCATTAGCCATTTCAATATCATTTATGGAAATAATATGTCCCAAAAGCTATCCCTTCCATACCATAAACACTGATTTAAAGGGGTTCAGACATGTCCTATTCTCTCTGCACCTTTCAAAGACCATCTCCAGAAATGATAAATGCATTTCTTTAGTGGAGAAAACGGTAAAGTCATATACAAATATGGCCAAAAACATATGCAAAAACTCACTAAAAATTCCTATCATACATCTTTTAAAAGTCATTGGAGCATTACACAATCCAAATGGCATTACCAGGTACATAAATGCTCCCCATTAGTGATGAATGTAGTTTTGGTCCGATCCTCAGGTGCAATCTTCAGTTGATTGTAGCCACTATATCCGTCCATGAAGCTGTACATTTTGTGGCCTGCAATCTCATCCTATAACATGTCTAAAAAGGGTAGTGGAAAAGGATCCTTAATTTTTTGAGCATTCAACTTCCTGTAGTCCACACATACTCTTAGCTTCCCATTCTTTTTGGGAACTACCACTATTGGAAACAACCAACCACCACTTGCTACTTCTGTTATGAACCCAGCTTTGAGAAAATTGTCTATCTCCTTCTTGACTTTCTTGGCATAAGTGCGGTTCATTTTCTATCTTTGTAATGTGATTGGCTTGGCATCGGGCTTCAGTGGTATTCTATGTTGGCACATTCTGGATCTACTCCTTTTAGGTCAGTATGTTCCCAAGCAAACAAATCTTTGTATTTCTAGAACAGTGCCTTGGATTTCTCTTTGTTCTCTAGCTTCAAATGCTTATTGATTTTAATCATTATAAGGCTTTCCTCTGAGCCGAGATGCCATTCCTCCACTTCTTGATTGTCTGGAAGCAACAAATTTGTCCCTCCTCCCTTTCATTCAGCCATTGATTCAGCTTCCTTCTCAGTTCGAATACCCTCACCATAGTCATTTGTGCGCGTATGTCGCACGTGTCAATGCAAGGAACTTGCCGATACACCGTGTGCGAGCCACAAATGGCTCCAAGCACACAACAAGCCTAAACTAGTAAGCTCAAAGAAGGCGATGGTGTGTCACTCACCGCTCTACGCTTGCTTCGTGGAGGATTCCTCGCCGTGAAGAAGAAGGAGACGCCGCTACGCCGCGCTCAACCGTTTCACCGCCGTCGTGCCTTCGTAATGCTCGATCGCCCACTCTCTCTCTCTCTCTCTCTCTCTCTCTCTCTCTCTCTCTCTCTCTCTCTCTCTCTCTCTCACACACACACACACACACACACACACACACACATACACATACACACACACAAGGAGGTGAAGAAGAAGGAGATGGAGATGGAGATGGAGCAAGAGCACTCTTCTATTGCACAAATGAGAGAATGAGTGAATTTTAGGTTTAGTTGACTTTTATATGAGCTCGCCCCATTCACACTTGGGCGCCCATGCTTAGCCAACTAATCCCTTGAATGTTCCAGTTAGAGTGCGCCTCTCATTGGCGATCACTCTTACCCTTTTCCTATTGGATCGACAGGCCCGGTACCTGACTCTACCAAATAAATAATACAATTTCCGCCGTAGGTTACAACGTCTGTAGTAGGTGATAGAGTGTCCGTGAGCCGTGAGGGTTAACATGCCCCCCTTCCTGATGTAGATTCCGTCCTCGGAAGCTATTGAGTTGAAGCTCGTTCGTCGAGGTGGAAGAGCATTTGAGATGAATGTCCTTAGCCTTCTTCAGTCACTGCAAAATCAAACAACATTGGCACAGTAATTGCATTCTCATAAGCGATTAAAAAGCATATGTAGTTTTAGGCAGACAAATTGATTGGTAACAAAATTTTAAACAATTTGTCAGCAATAAACATTAAATTGCAATGTAATCAAATGCATAAACAAATGTAAAGGTAAAAAATTAAACAAGTCTGGGGTCGCTAATTTAACGGTCGAAAGGCACTAGAGATTGACTATTAATACCATGGGTAAGCTTCTTAATTTTCTCTGGTCAATTAAGTTGTTTAATCACGAGAGCGAAGTATTTCATGTTCGAGGGCTGACTAGAGGCTATACCTAGAAGACTTTGTAGTTAAGCTACGATAAAAGGAATTTCTCATGAAATCATCGCCTTGACTGATTACCTTTTCTTTGACCCCCCAAAGTCTTTTCACAGTGATTTCATTTTGATGTGTGTGCTTATTTTGTCTACCTTGGGTTTTTTGCTTTTCAAGGAAAAGCACCCACACTGGGAACCTCTAGGGCTCTAGTACCATAGGCGATACATGTGAGTGAAGTACCCAATCAAGCTGAGATTTCTCTTCCAGCTTAAGATTTTACATTATGGCACTTTGATTTTTTGTTTGTTCATTTTCAGCATTTTAATTTTGTAACTTTTGGGGGGTCATATAACACTGTTACCCTCCCTAGGCTCATCACATTAGTAAACTCCCTTTATAATACTTAATCTAAAGGTCAATACGGTCAAGCCCACTAGAAAGCCCTAGTACATTTCGCACAATGCTGCCTAAATCGGATTAAGAACCTAAGTAACCATTGATTATTAAGAAGGCATTCCCCATGGTATTAAGAGAAGATCTCTAACACCTAGCTTGGTCAAACTAGCTTGGTCGGACTGCTTAATTTTTAAATCTAGACAAGTGATTATGACAAAAAATTACATTGAATTTAATGTTTGGTGCTAAACAAATGCGATGAATATTATGCTACCAATCACAATCAAAGCAGAAAAACATGGATGCAAAAAAGATAAGGGGCAATGCTAATGGACAAGAAACACCTGTTTGTGTTGATGGTCGCGCTTGATTTGAAGTGTGAACGAGAGAAAGATTCCATGAAGGTCCAAATCCTAACCACGGCAACACGTTCCTGTACACACTAAGAAACACAAAGAATATCTCTAGGAGGCACATCAGTGGGAAAAAGGAACTTTGCTAATCACTCAACTCTAAAACAGAAACACTCGAGTGATGAGGATCAAAGGTGTTTTATGACATAGGTTTCTGTTTCAGTGTACCGGATGTGAATGTGTAGGTTTGGTCAATGTTTTGACTTTTACTGTGCATACTCATTTGCTAATTGCTCTTGCTCTTTATTTATTTTTTTCGTTTTTTGTGAGTATAAGCCTTTATATATACATTCCCTAAGATTGGGAGATTGAGAGGTCAGGGAAACAAGGTTGAGAGGGGAGTGAGTGAATGATGACTGTCAGCAAACATTCCCCCCTTCCTTGGGTAGATCACATCATTTGAAATGTGCTCGTCACCCTTTGAAACCAATTGTTCCAATCGATAATAGGTGAGGATTTTTGCCAGTAGTTTTCTATTACCTTAGGTGCCTCATCGAGTTGCAAGGGTGGTAAGGTACTCTCCCAGGATCGAACTTGAAGTGGTTCATCAGGTGATTCTTGAACAATGGGAGGTGTGGATTCCTTTGTAGCTTTATGGAGGTCCACTATTGTAGGTGGAGGCTGTGTAGAAGCTTTTACCTCTATGGATGTAATACATGAGGAGCTAGAAGCTTTATCCGTTTTTTCTATGGTTGAGTTGAGCAAAACAAGCCTTTCTCGCTTGGGAACCCATACTAGCTCCGGATCCGGTGTATAGTGTTCTGTGATTTTCCCTTTCCCACGATCTTTCATCGGCTTTGTCATCACAGGGTTTGACTCACATGGGTCACGTGACAGGTAAGAACACAATCTACGTTTTGGCACCCAGATTTGATCATTTCCTTGATAGTAGCCTTGGGATTCCAATAGTCGTTTAGGTATCCACCGCCATGTTTTCTTACATTTCTTGGAGCGTGTGGGACGTTTCTTACAAGGCTTTTGTTTTTTAGCACTAGCTATGGTCGCTAAAGAGGCTTTAGGGACCCACTTGTATGTTTTCTTCGTTCTTTTAGGATGAGTCTTGTCAGAAGCTATATGCATTGCTTGTAGCATATTTAAGGGTACAGGCATTTCATCCCCCTCAGGTGTTACCCAAGTCGTCCCCCTGTTTCCCCAAGTGTCTATGGTTGCTGCTAGGTGGATCCAATCCACATTGTCCGACTCAGTCATCCCAGGTAGTACATCCATTAAGGAGAATCTTCCCCAACATCAGTATCCGCTTTACACGTGTAACAATACTGCAATGGGGCCGAGTGAACTGTGGTGTCAGATCTATGATCAATTATAAACCTGTTTCCTAAAGGATGTGCTTGACCCGTCACAAGATCCACTCGAATGACAGAATCTTGGAACTGCAAGTAGACATGGTTTTTAGACCAGTCATGCACCATTTTTGCCTCCCTCATGAAAGGACGTCCTAAGATCATCTCAGATGCCATAGTGTGCTTGGAGAAATCCATAACAATGAAGGTAACCCTTATTTTATGTCCAAACACCTTGATCTTGAGATCTTCTAGCATCCCAATAGGTTTAACAATAGACCCATTGGCCATCTTCACTACTATGGTTGTGGTCGCAAGGTGAGGTCTTCCCATAGTTTCCCATCAATTTTTAGTCACAATGCTAACCCCAACGCCACCATCAAGGATTCCCTTCACAGTTAATCCCTTAGTAGTGATTGGTATAGTCGCATTGGATTCATCACCCTCAAAGTATTGTCCCAACTTGTTAACGGGTATTTCTATAACAAGGTTCTCATCTAGGTTGGGTTGTGGATCTAAGTGTTCCTCCTCTGTTGGCATCTCCCCAGCTCCATCCATCTGTGCAAATTGTGGTAGCCCAAACTTCAGTTCTCCATTGAGGAAGGCTCGAAGAGCTGAGACTAGCTCGGAGTCTCTATATAGTTTGGACATGATGGTGGTTCTAACTTCTGAAGACATGAAATCCATCAATTTGGCAATGTTTAACGGCGCCTTTTGGCCTTGAGTCCCTTGACGTGGGGAAGAGGGGATCTCCATTTCTTCGATAGGATCAGGTAGTCCCTCTATAAACATTCTTTCCATCAAGAAGTGAGTACGCCCACTTTCCCATGACTTTAAGTCACTTTCTTCTTGGATGACACTAGGTATGTCCAAGGGTCTATGGACATGGTGAGGTTGTTGTTGTGTAGGGAACACAGTGTCTTTAATCTGGATCTTCCTAGGTGCTGGTTCTAGATCCCTTTGGGTATCTTCTACCAAACTCCTTAATTGCTTGACTTGCTCAATCTCCTTTGTAGGGTTTTGGTAAGTTCCTATCTTCTTTTTGGATCCTGGCCATTGTGGGTCATAAAGATCTTCCTTGTTGGTTTCTATGTTAGTGGTCGTTTTGGTCTCCATGGTCTCACCTGAATCAGAATCTTCTTCAGCGTCGTTCATATATACGGGGTCATCACCAGTCCCTATGTTGGTCTTTGAACTAGGGGCTGACTTCACTGCTTTTTGCGATCTCTTTCTTCGTGTTTTCTTCTTTTTCTGAGATTGGGCAATTGATGCCGTGTCTCTTTCCTCAAGAATATAATTTTGTTTTTGGAGCATCGATCATGTGAGTACGTTTACTGGTACCGCGGGTGTACTTGGTGATGGCTCCTCGGTAACTTCAATCAAGTTTAATGGCGTGATCTTCGGTGCATTTGGATTATTTGGACGTTGGGTAATCAAATGATCTATGCCACATTGATTACACATGAGTATCGGCATTGTAGACGTGCTCGCTTGATTGGTTTGCATCAGTGTGGCGTTCTTTTGTAGCCTAATAGGACACTCAGCTACACGATGTGGACCTCCACACTCATACAATTGAAGAGGTGGTCTCTTAGTGGTGTAATTGATATTTTGGCCTCTTGCCGCAAGAGCAGCTACTTGATATACAGGTTTGACTTGTCCCCAATAGTCCTCCATGTAGTATTGTGGAATTTCTTCAAGCACATCCATCCCATAGGCGATATTAGGATCTATATCTTCCTCATAGCCTTCCAAACAAGAAATAGATGACTCACAACCCACTTGATTCACAGAAGTAATTCTCGGATGTGGTGGTTGCAGTCCTAGCACTGGAGGTGGTAAGGGTGTTGTTTGAACAACATTTTGGGCCCTAGGGACCATGTGTTGTGCTGTTTGTTCAAAAGGTGGGGCCAGCATCAAGGCAGGCACTCGAGGTGTGTCTGTCCATGCTAAGGTTGGTCTATTGGCCATCGCACGCTTAAATACTATGCAATCCTTAGCTTGATGACCATACCTCCCACATGCATTGCAGTTCCCATTGAATTTTACTCTAAAAGTAGGGCATTCACTGGTACTATGCGGTCCATAGCATACTGAGCACCATTGCTGCTCCCTTCTTGGATACATATGATTGTTTTGCGGAGCACGATTGTCTCTAAGACTCTCTTGAATAGCCTTGGTGAGATCTGCTAAAGTCATCTCAGATATCTTTGGCTCCTTAGCAATAGGCTTCAGGGTCATTGGTTGATGCCCTGATGCTTGCGAGCTAATAGATTTAGGCTCAACAGACACTCTTTCTCCTTGAATCATTAAATTATCCTCCAATTGGATCGCATTGGTGGTGACTGCATCCCAAGTGGTGATACCTCTAATGACTAGGCCATTGTAGATATCCTCATGTCGTAATCCCCTAATGAATCTATCAAGCAATTGGTTATTGTTGAAGCGCTCATTTGGATTACAACGAGAATTCAAATGCTTCAAGCGACTTATAAAGTCTCTCACCGACTCTCCTTCCTCTCGTTGGGCTTTCTGGAGCTGAGAGGCTACACCCCAAAGCACTCCCTCTCGTATGTATTCTTTTAAGAACAGTCTCCTAAGAGTAGGGTAAATCGTTTTTTCTTCCACACTTAGGGTTCTCCAATCCCCAGCCTTTCCACTTAAGGTTAGGCTTAAAGCATTGCTCTTATGTAGGTCATTGTGTTCTCCTAGAGAATCGCATATTTGTTCAAACACTTAGATATGCTTTCTCACATCCCCGTCTCCACTAAATTTTTGTGTGAGCTTGGCTATTTGTACTGCCTTACTTCTAGGCTCTCTATCAGGAGCGTTACACATATTCTCAGCAATAGATCGACCTATAGCTTGAGCAAATGTTGCCAAGTCACCTAAGTGAGTAGGCACCGTGGGTGAAGGTGCTCCAGAGACCACATGTGGAGTAGGTATTGGCATTGGGCTTGGCGCATAGGAAGCCCTTGGGTTCTACGTTGGGTACGATGTTGTGTCATGTGGTGGTCCATAGTTCATATGAGTGGCCCTAGGCATAGCAGACGTCGGATGTGACATGCTAATGCTAGCCGGTATAGTCCCATGGAAATAAGAACTTGTGTATTGTGGTTGTGGAGCATAGGTAGTTGAAACAATGGGAGGGGTAGGGACTACATGAGTACGTGGACCCATAGGTGCATACGATTGGTTCGCACTTGTAGGTACTATTGCATGCATTGAGCTACCATGTAGCGGTGCTTTACTAACAAACGAGGTCCATGGCGTGTTTCTTGGCATGCCCATCATTGGGGTAGGCATGGTAGCCGTGGTGTCATCAACGGAAAGATGAGCTAGACTTGGAAAAGTAAAGCTATCACTTGTGGGCTCAGATTGCATTGAGACCCCTGGCGAAACATATGGGGGATCGATGGGACTCACTGGGGGAGTCTCCATTTGTGATAGAGTGGGTTGTTTCCCTTTGCCCATGTCTAAAAATCGCATAGGACCCGTCGAAGGTATGTTTATTCCTCGATTTTGCCTCTCGGACTGGATAATCCTATGGATGACATTGCAGATCATGTGTTGTTGTTCCTCCAGACTAGTGGCACTAGATGTGGATTGTACAACTTCTAACCAACCCACATGGTATGTGTAGCCCATGTATAGGTCGGTCAAAGTCTCCGTGTGTAGGTCATATTCCCAATTTTCATTGAGAAATACCCCGTCCAAACTTGGTGTACTAGAGGGTTGCCGTGAGGTGGATGCAATGTTGCTTTTCGTGTTTTGACTTTTAGTCACCGCTACCTTAGAGGCGACTTTGGAAGGTGGTAGCTCGGTAGGGCCCTCATTAAATGAGGTAGGTAGAATGTCCACGTGGACACTGTGAGGGAGTGTGGGGTCTACTGGAGATGTGAATGGTGATTCTACTTCCCCACCCCCTTCGTTTACTTCACTAGCCGTAGGTTCAGAGCGCGTAGCTCTACTAAAAGTTTCCATCAAACGGCTAAAAACACTAGTTCCAGGTTGTTGGGCCCAGCTAGGCACGGTTTCATTTGTTCCCCCGGGGCTTTGTGTAAGATGCTCTTCCATAATATCGTAGTCAAAGGAAGAGTCGTTAGCCGCTATATTTGGGTCTTGGGTTGCACTACCTTGGGTCCCCGCCGAGGGCGTAGACCCTAGCGTGGAAGGATAGTGAGTACCCCCGTAAATCGAAGCACTAGCTAGTTGTTCGGACTCTAGCACACGATCAGAGCGTAGATACATCTGCTTTGGGTGCCCTACAAGTGTCGGCAAGTACCCTCAAAGGTTACTTGCTTTGTTTTGTGGGTGTTTTGCATCCCGTTTTCTGCTTGATTTTTTCTTGTTTTTGATGTTTTTTTAATGTTTGATTTTATTTTTTTTATTGAAGTGTGTGATAGCTCAAAACGAGCGTATCACTCAAAGGGTCGCTGTGTGTTTTACAGCACAATTTTCGGGCATATGACGTTCCGTTGGTCCTCAAAAATCAATTTTAGCTACGTGTGAAACTAAAATTCGTTTTTTTTTAAGGCGACTGAGGCTTAGGCTTGAGCATGAGCTTGGGCTTGGGTCTGGGCTTGGGTCTGGGAGATATTCCCGATCCCGGTCCTACCTTTTTTTTAAAAATTATTTTTTTTTCAAATTTTTTTTTTTAAAAAAAAAGGATAAGGCCGTCGCGGCCTGCGCGAGAGCACACACACACTCTCTCTACCTACTTCTAACTAATACACCTACTCTTACACACTAACACACTCTATTAACTCTCACTAATCTACTTCCTACTTACTGTACACAGAAAACTAACTACCTTAATACACAGAGAATAAACACAGAACCTTTGAAATCTCTATTAACAAAGAAAACTAACTACCTTAATACACAGAGAATAAACACAGAACCTTTGAAAACTCCATTAATAAAAAAAATACACAGTATAACACCAAATCCCTCTTCTCAACACACACACACTCCTTCCTTACCTTTCCTACAATAGAAATTGCACCACGGAGAAGCACAGAGTGCTACTCGAGCTTCATGTATGGCATTCCCCGGCAGCGGCGCCAAAAATGTGCGCGTATGTCGCACGTGTCAATGCAAGGAACTTGTCGATACACCGTGTGCAAGCCACAAATGGCTCCAAGCACACAACAAGCCTAAACTAATAAGCTCAAAGAAGGCGATGGTGTGTCACTCACCGCTCTACGCTTGCTTCGTGGAGGATTCCTCGCCGCGAAGAAGAAGGAGACGCCGCTACGCTGCGCTCAACCGCTTCACCGTCGTCGTGCCTTCGTAATGCTCGATCGCCCACTCTCTCTCTCTCTCTCTCTCTCTCTCTCTCACACACACACACACACACACACACACACACACACACACACACACACACACACACATACACACACACACAAGGAGGTGAAGAAGAAGGAGATGGAGATGGAGATGGAGCAAGAGCACTCTTCTATTGCACAAATGAGAGAATGAGTGAATTTTAGGTTTAGTTGACTTTTATATGAGCTCGCCCCATTCACACTTGGGCGCCCATGCTTAGCCAACCAATCCCTTGAATGTTCCAGTTAGAGTGCGCCTCTCATCGGCGATCACTCTTACCCTTTTCCTATTGGACCGACAAGCCCGGTACCTGACTCTACCAAATAAATAATACAATGTCCGCCATAGGTTACAACGTCCGTCGTAGGTGATAGAGTGTCCGTGAGCCGTGAGGGTTAACATCATTGAAAGGGTTTCTTAATTCCATAATTCCATTCTGAATTTCTAGTTCCCAGTCGCTAGGTTCCTCTCATCTATCTAAACTGATCTTTCTCCAAAGTTCAGTTCAATGAATTGTTCTGGGTATTATTTCCTTTGTCTCTCAACCTGTTCCTTATCTATTTGCACAACACTTAGATATATCTCTGTTAAGGGAAAAATGTTCATCGAGGAAAGCATCTAAACAATTTTCATTGTCCCATATTTCTTACATAGTTCTTCATGCCTCAAAGCTTTCTTCCAGCTTCTGGTGTTGTCAATCTTTATCTGAATCCTCTTGCTCACCCCTTGAATAGTCAATGTCTAGTTCACATAGTCATGTATTGCACAACAGTTCTGAGCCAAGGTCTGCCTAAAAGCATCCCATATGCTCCTTGAACATCCAATACTAAGTAGTTGGTTTTGAACTTTTCCTTATCCACTTTGATATACATGTTTCAACTAGCACAGTAGCCTGAACCACCCTGTGGTCAGACATCATGACTCTGAACAGTGTTGGTTTTAACTCCATAATTCCTAGTTTTTGCCTTATAAGTTCTCCCAAAATATTAACACCAGCTCCTCCGTCCAATATGACTCCTGATAGTGGTTCCCACTGCTTTCTCAACTTATAATGTACATGGATGACTGGAACCTCATTGTCTCGAATGGCTGCTAGGTCCACTGCTCTGGCTTCAGCCTCAACTTTTCTCTTTTGTGTGATAAACTTTGTAGCCTATAGTAACGTGCGTCTGATGTCATCCAGCTCTATTGTCAACTTCTTGATGTGTTCACATACCTTCACATAGATTTCATCTTGCTCATTCCCACAACTGCCATCTGAACTGGAAGATTTCTCTTGATGAATATCTTCACAGTTCCATTCAAAATGTCATGCCAAGTGTAGGACTAGGAGGGCATGGCCCTGGCAAAGTGTTGGACACACTTGCAATATAGAGGTCTATATATAGGGGGGAGTAATGTCATGCCAAGGGTAGGACTAGGAGGGCACGACCTTGGCAAAGTTTTGGTGGACACATTTTGCAGTATAGGGGTCTATACATATCTAAGAGCCAGAGGGCCAAGGGCCTATATATAGGACGGTTGGGTGGTTATTCACAGGTTTGTTTTGCCTCTGTCTTACACAACTATCTTCTCTTGTCTGGTTGCTCGCTGAATCTGAGATGGATCCTCTGATTCGTCCTTCATCAGACCAATGGCTCCAGCCTCAGCCAAGTCTGATCTGACTTGTCGTACCTCATTTACCAGACTCTATATTGCAGCGATCATGGACTCATTTGATCCAAATGCTACCTTTTCGCTTTGAGTTTCAACACCTCTGAAGAGCAGGGCGGTAGCTTCTAAATTGTGCAAGCCTCATAACATTCTAGCTTTTTTAGTAGTTTCTTGGCTAGATTTTTAGTGATCTTTGTTGCAAGCTCATGTTGTTCCTGCCATTCATCCACTACCTTCTCTGTGTCCTTCGCCTTCCAGGATGTTCTCTACTGCTCTCACTTTCTAGTTTCAACTTGCTTCCCCTCATTCTCATCTGGAATCTCCTCAATGATGACACCCTTTCTTTTGGTGACTACCATGACTGACACTGGTATGGTGTCTTCTGGTCAAGTACTTTTGTTTTCAGAGCGTCTAGGCATTGGGCTGCAAAGTGACCATACTTTCCACACATATAGCAGTTCAGGCTTCTCTTTGCAAAATCTCCTCTACCCATGTCCCTGCCAGTATCCGTCTGGTACCTGCCTCTGCCAGTACCTGTACGTGTACTAGTCTCATTGTCTTTGGACCCACTGGTCCCGTCTGCTTTTGTTGCCTCAGGGTTAGAGAAATCATTGATAGATCCTTCCTTTTCTTAAAATGATGGATTCGGATACCACAGTTATTCCAAACATGACCATAGGCTTTACAGTAAGTACATTGTGAACACTCATTAGACCTGTATAATCTTTGGACCTACACTTTGAGTACCAAATTTCCATTTTTTTAACTAAAGGTCTTGTCTTAGCAATTTCAACAATCTGTGTTGACATTTCCTCCAGTTTCCTAGTCCACGATCCCTTTTATTCCCTTTGCTTTTGTCGTCTAACTTGCTTTCACATGAACTGAAGCTGGAACTAGTTTTTGACTCTTGAGTTCTTGATTCGGTGTCACTGGACTATCTTTTCTTGTGACCTTTCTCTTTCTTTGCCTGTTGTTCTAGTTTCAACGCCCTTTGTACCAAGTCGTTAAACTTCTTTGTTGGCGTCAGAACCTCCTATTCTCTTAATTTCTTGCTTCTGAATCCATTTAGAAACCAAGCTCTTATTCTCTTTTCAAAAGGAGGTTCTTGTAACTGTCTGGTTAGTACCTTGATCTTTTTGGCATAACTTTTGACTGACAACTTACCTTGCTTGATCTTGTCGAGCTCACATAGGATGTCTTCATCTCCTCTATTATTTGAATACTCTAGCCAAAAGCTTTGATGAGCTTGTTATAGGATCTGATTTGGCAAGCTGGGTAATGGTAGTATCATTTTCTGAATGCTTCTTTCAATGTCTGTGGAAAGTACTCTCTCCACTCATCTTCATTTATATCTTTAAGTTTTGCATATTGCTCAAATGCTTGAAGATGAACATCAAGATCATCCTTCATTCCTCCTTTAAACACTAGGAAGGAGATTTTCAGATTAGTGGAATGTTCAGTGTAGCTGGTTCTATATTTGTGAACTGGTTTCTTATCTTTGGATCTCCTTTTACTGTAGTGGTCTATGTCAACATCCCAGTCATTGTCTCTTTCAATCTAAGAATTGTCTCTTTCAATCTAAGACTCTGTATCCTCTGCTCTCTTCTTTGATGGTTTATGTTTTGATCGGGGACTTCTTATGCCCTCGCTTTGTTCAGTATATTTTTGGTTGCGTTGGGATCCATGTGATCGGTTCTGTTGTTCAACTTGCTCTCCTTGCCGTCTCCTAGAATGAGTTGAGTGTTGAGAATCCCGCGATTTATCAGCTATCCCGACCTGGGGGCACATCCGTCTCATTGCCAGGTTCTCTTTCAGTCTCAGAGCCTCGCTCTGATTCTTCCTGAATTAGGTTGACACGGGTTGAATCATCCATGAATCGGGTAGCTAGCCTTTGACCTTGGGTAACTCTTATGGGTGGCATGACTGATGTCTTATAGCTCTTAACACCAATAGGGAGGTAGTCCGTCAATCCAAAGCAACTACACCATGATCGCTAAAATGGAATGAGCTGGACACCTTTAGTCAGCTATTCCAGGTTGGTGGTTAGAGTCAGTTCAGACCAGCCACGGGACTTCAGATCAGACCAGACAATAACTGAAAGACAAGACTGAAACTGGAAATGATATTAAATACTGGAACTAGAAAAGAGAATGACACTGAAATTGGGAACTGAAACGAGAATTGCACCTTCAGATTAGATTGGTCAAAAAGTACAATGATGAGATAAGCTATGTATGATTCGGATTACAAGAGCGTAACAACTTCGAGATACAAGGAATTAGGATCCAGGAATAATCACGAGTCAAATCCCTCAAAATGAAGTAGTGACCCTATTTATAGGCTTCCAACTGGGCTTTGACTGCTTGCGCACTGTACCAGTTAATGTGGTAACTATCTGTAGTGAATGTCTCTGGAAGCTTCCAATCCAGTCTCCTGCCAGCCGCCTGTTAAGGATCATTCCCGCCATCTACAATAAACCAAAGCAGCGCCAAGAAATACATGCTTTTCCAACAGCTCCTAGCCATTGTGAACTCGATCATCACAACCACAAGCCTCCAAGCCGTAAGCTCATGCATTCACTCGCTTAGCTTTCTGTGCATGCCCAATCTCCTCTGCCAGAGAGAGAGAGAGAGAGAGAGAGAGAGAGAGAGAGATACTTTTGCTTCAACAATGCTATTGTCGCTACATGGAAACAAGGAGTCCCATGCACCCGTTGGTAGACTCCAGTTCCGCATGCACCCATTGCCAGACTCCAGTTCCGCATGCAACATTTCCTTTGACAAAACTGGGAGCACCTAAGGAATCTCCCATTATTCCATCAAAGATTACATTTTCAAGAACGGCTCTACTATATTTCGAACAATTATACTATACTCGCTCTCTACTCGCTCTCTTTTAATAAAAATCCTTTACTTGCAAATATTCCCAAACACCTCACCCCTTTAACCTAATTGTCGGGTTTCCTTGCCCCACCCGACACATCTGCAGCCTGCACACTACTCTCGGGCCTGCACACATCTCTCAACCTCCAAATGCATCGAGCTCCCTCGGGCCCTCTCCATCTTCTCCCCTACATTATGGCTATGGAGCAATTCACAGAGCGAAAGAGATCAGAGAGTCTCCTCTTCTTGTGTGGTTCACTGCCTACACGTGCCTCCTCCAGCTTAATTGCCAGCGGTTATGGGTGTTATGGTGCAGCTCGTACGCGTGCAAGCAAACACACACACACACACACACACACACACACACACACACACAGAGAGAACCTCCTCTCCCTTGTGCATATGAGAAAGGCCTTCCCTTTCCATCTCGTTGGCACGTGTATTGCCGCCATGCAAGAGAGAGAGAGAAAGAGAGAGAGAGAGAGAGAGAGGAAGAAGAAGAAGAGAGTTTTAACGTTGTAGGAAACTATCCCAAGAGACCTTAAAGATCTAGCCGACGAGGAGTTGAACTCAAGACCTGTTATTCAAGAGGGAAATGGCATAACCAATCTACCACACTTGGGTGATGGAAAGGTTAGAGAGAGAGAGGAGACTCCAGTTCGACGCACTGTTGCTTCCACTCTCTTTTTTTTTTTTTTAATAGCAAAACTCACAATTGTGAGTGAATTATATTGATCATCACAAAAAAATTGATGTAAGTGAGCATGGCAAGTTGCGCCCACTCTCTTAAGCATCTCATTTGATTCACCTGCCTTTTCAATTAAAAAGATCGTATCACCTACTCACATATACAAGCGAAATTGTACGTTTTTTCCAGACGGACCTAGAAAGTTCTCCGTCCTTCACGCCTTTGCATTATCACTTTCAATCGTCTTCCGGTATCCTTCACAGAACCCTTGTACAGACACGACGCCATAGCCAATTTCACGTCTGGTTTCGTTCCCCCCCCCCCGCCCCGGGGCCTGAAACGCATTTCGGTGAACGATATTCTACTTCTGCACCAGCACCTGTCTTTACCTTTCTAAATTTGCCCGATTTGGAAAATTTTCAAGGACGCCATAGCCAGCGACCATCAATTGGCCTCCTTCCATCTCCCCTCATTTCTGATTTCGTCTGAACTCATTTTACATGGGTGTCGACTACTACAATGTCCTCAAGGTCCCAAAGACAGCGACCGATGATGACCTTAAGAAGGCCTACCGTAAACTGGCCATGAAATGGCATCCTGACAAGAATCCGAATAGTAAGAAGGAGGCGGAGGCCAAGTTCAAGCAGATCTCGGAGGCTTATGAGGTATTCTCAACGGAATTGTGTGTGTGTGTGTATGTGAGAGAGAGGGAGAGAGAGAGAGAGAGATTTGTGTGGATTCTGGACAGCAAGCATCCATTTGTGGTTTTAACTTGGCAAAGATTGATATCGCCCCGTGATGCTTAAATTTTATCTTTATGCGATAAGCAGGTGCTAATTTTGGCTAAATGTGATGAGCAGGTGTTAAGTGACCCACAGAAGAGAGCTGTATACGATCAGTATGGAGAAGAGGGATTAAAGGGACAGGTTCCTCCACCTGGTGCTAATGTCCATTTTGCAAATGGAGATGGTCCCAATGTGTTCAGGTTTAATCCAAGGAATGCTGAAGACATATTTGCAGAGTTTTTTGGTGGATCAAGTCCTTTCGGCATGGGTGGACTTGGAGGCATGGGTGGACGGGGCTCTCGAAGTGCATTTGGTGAGAGCATGTTTGGTGGCTTTGGTGGTCCAGAGACCGTCTTCAGGTCCTTCGGTGAGTCAGCTCCTTCGTCAGGTCCCAAAAAAGCTGCACCAGTAGAGAGTAAGCTCCCTTGTACGCTTGAGGAGCTCTACAATGGATCCACTCGAAAAATGAAAATTTCCCGAAATATAGCTGATGCTAGTGGGTATGTATTCTCTCCTGTTTTGTGTTCTGCATAGTTTTTCTGATTTTGAATAGTTGTGCTAAATTCTTGGGTGGTTCTAGCGTGTTGTCATGCTTTTGCATTGTAAGAAATGACATTGTGTATCAGGATGCAAGCACTCACGCTGTACGTTTGCATTTTGAAGCAGAAAGACACTGCCTGTTGAGGAAATTCTAACGATCGATGTGAAGCCAGGATGGAAAAAGGGTACTAAAATTACTTTCCCTGAAAAGGGACATGAACAGCCCAATGTGATTCCGTCGGATCTTGTGTTTGTGATTGATGAAAAGCCTCATGATGTCTACAAGCGAGATGGGAATGATCTTGTTGTGAATCAGAAGATTCCTTTGGCAGAAGCGCTCACTGGCACAACTGTGAATCTGAATACTCTGGATGGAAGGACCTTGACAATACCCATCAATGAAGTGATCAGTCCAGGCTATGAGAAAGTGGTGCCTAGAGAGGGGATGCCAATACCGAAGGAACCAGGGAAGAAAGGGAACCTGCGGCTCAAGTTTGATGTCAAATTTCCTAACAGGCTCACTCCCGAGCAGAAGGCTGGCGTTAAGAGGCTTTTCAGTGCAAGTTGAAAGATTGTGTGCTGGGTTTGCTCACTATATTGCATCTTATGTGCATGGGTTGCTCATATCAACCTTGTGCTCTGTGAATGCTATCGTAAGTACATCAACATGGAGGTGATGTTGGAACCCTAGCCATGAATCAGTTCCATTTCCTATTGAATGAAAGGAATGATTAGTTTTGTTCTGTATAGATGTTATGAGATGATCTTCACAGGGGGAACACTTGTTGCTTGTTGAGATGTATAAACCAGATAGTTGTCATACATTTTTCTTAATTTAGGTTCTCTTTTAGCTCGAAGTTGAACTGCAAGTATAATCTTGGAGTGGTATATATTAAAGGTCGGCAAATGAGGTACAAAGTTTATGAGTAATGTTTTTCTTGGATTCTACTTCGAAGTTAATTGAGTAGAATCAGTATGTGATTTTTTGCTAGAGTTTGAGAGAGCATTGGTTGGCAGTGCCAACCAATGGTCTTATGGTCTTCCAATCATTCTCCAGTCCTTAGTATTTCACCTGTTCTACACAATCAACAAAGCTTAAGCATCAATCTTTTGCTCAATAGGCATCAAAATACTGTTGCCTATGTGGTGTTTGGCTACAAGAACGAGCCAATGGCCTTTAGTGACTAGCAGAATTTTTCAAGTTGAATCTTCATAACTAGATTATGAAATATGTTTTCACATGTATTATTTACAATTTAAAATTTAGAAAAATTTCAAGGCAGTATTTTCATAACACTTGAGTCATATTTTATATTTAATCAATAAATTGACATGGGATTTTTTGATTCGAGTACACTTCGTTGAAACCTTGCACCTTGTACCCAACGCGCATTAATGATCGAAAGTAAAGGCTCTTTAGAATAAATTTAAGTCTGAATAAACTCAAAGCAATATCTTTGTCGACCGACATAAAAAACCCCTCGTTAGATAATAGGAGAAGATACAGTATGTTTTCTCTGAGTGGTGGATACGAAAGGCTACACACTACAGTATTGGTCATTCACGGAGAGGTGTTTCTTGTATACCATCTTTCTTGACGGAGATTATAGTTGCTAGGCATTACATTCTTGCTCTAGCATAAGATACTCTAATCTATTAATAGTGAAATACACTTTTGAACGGAGAAGTGCATGTTAATTAGGCAACTTGTTTGAGAATGGTCTTGCAAATTGAGCGAACAGCTTGCTCCTCTGGGACGTGATCTCTTTGGAAGAGAAATTGATTATGTTGGCTTCATGCTTGGCAAAAGTGGAGCTTTCATCCTCGGTATGTTCTAGATGGAATTTGAAGTTTTCCGCCTATTGGTCTAGAAACAATATACATCCTACCCCCATTGTTTACTCCTCATTCATCTGCACTTGTTGTGACGATGTTGAGTACCTTTGCTTGTACAGATCTACCCACTCTGTTAACTATCATTTGTGACCACTTCAAATTCTCTTCTTGCAAGCAAAGTCGACTAATGGGATGAACCATAGATTACAGGAGCTTGACCATGGTGATCAAAGCAAACAATTGTAGGCTTATCATGTGTCATCAAGGTGTATTAAGGAAAATAAGAATGGTTACACAAGAAGGTCATCATCCTTCATATGTACCTCAAACATGGATGGAAAGGTGAAAGTATTAGTAGGAGATACACAACATTAGTATTGAGAGTCATCAACGAACATTGTCTTTCTTGCATCATACCCAAAGAATGTAGAAAAATTTGTTATGGGCTTAAATATTTCCTCCACTCATGGGTCGTCTAATCTAAACAATTTCTTAACCTTGTAGGTGTGGCAGCCATCTTGACCCTACACAAAACATTACAAAGAACTGGTCCTCCTTTCTTATGTGAACATGTGACCATTTGCCGAAGATTACAGTCCATTGCATTTGACTACATTTCAATATTATATATCTCTACAAGATTTTGCAACAAAAAACTTATGCAACCACGATGGAAAATTAAAAAAAATTATATTTTTTGTATACAAAATGCACATGCATTCAAGGCCATTGAAATCAATGTAGAAACAAATCTAATATCACACTCAACATTAACCAACAGATATAGCCTCATTTTTACAATTGACATTGTCATCTACCAGGTGTTCTTGCATTAATGAGATTTTGCACCTGTTTTTTCAACTAGTACGGCCGGCGGGATTCGCCCGTCTCTCTCTCTCTCTCTCTCTCTCTCTCTCTCTCTCTTTGCTGTGTGTTCGGAGGTTGCAAGGAACACTGTCAGACGAAGGAGCTAGTGACACGTGTTGAGGGAGGGAGGAGATTCCTCCCCCTTTTATAATAGTATAGATATTTCGTATGAAGGACATGGAATAGAACCTTCTTCAACAAAAGTTTTTAAGGTGACTTAAAGTTTGAAAATTGTCCGTGAATTGTTCTTTCAAGAAGTGAGCATATTCACTTAAGCACATGGATGAATATAGTCTTGAGGGCATGCAGACTAGAACTATGCTTACCATATGCAACATTGAATGGTCTTAGACCATGCTTGGATGCAAAAAAAAATATTTTACACAATAGTTTATTGGACATGCCAACTCATACAACAATGCTTCCATGCCTAGCTCATATATAATGATTCAAGAATGGCCCTAGCATCATTTTTGCAACCAAGCACAATGATAAGAACCTTCTTTCTTTATGCCACTAAAGTTTGAGGAGAAGCAATAAGGTAATTCTTTGAAAATTCTTCCAAGACATTAGCATCAAAAAAGATAGTATAAAAACCTTGACTTCATAGGTGTATGAAGTATTAAGAGAATCTAGACAAGAGCCATTTTGTATGTGTGAAATATAAGCGATCATAGGACCTTGCCTAGATTAAAAATAATTTTACAACAATTTTAAAGCCAATGAAACTCACAAAAGTATTTGAAAATCTAACATGCATTGAGCACAAGAACCGTGACCCTAAAATTAGTTCTGAAATTTCAAGAGAAAATCTAGTAGTTTGCTTTGGGTATCCTTCCTTGGAAAAAAATGAAAAAAAAGTTTTGTAATTTGATGTATATTGATGATTTTAAAGAGACCTTTTTCAAAAATCTAATTGCTGGATGCATTATGGGCCTTGTGATTTGACTATTAATGATTTTAAAGAGGCCTTTTTCAAAAATCTGATTGTTGGATGCATTATGGGCCATGTTGCACAATTGAGATGCACTAGAGAGGATGGCCTTAGGTTACTGAGAGTTGATTGGCCCTACTTTATGAAAACTTTTTGAACTTGTTAGGGGTTCTAGTATGGTGCCTAAGAAATTGAAAGAGGGGCTGATTTATCTCATCCCCAAGGAGGGGCAACATTATAAGACGGTGGAGTTCAATTACAATCGTCAAGAAGCTTAAACAATTTCTTAGCAAAGGTTGTAGGTTTGAGGATGTCGGCTTCCTTGGAAATTTGATGCATGGCACATAGATTGTGTCTATCAAGGAGCGTAGTATGCTTGGAAACATCGATAAAGGAGCATAGTATGTTTGGCAACATCTTCACATTTTGGGAGGCCACAAATTCATATGGAAGATAAGGAGTCGTTGATATTGCTTTTGCACTTTGAGAGAGCTTAAATTGAGTCGATTGAAGATTTCTTGAGGGAACTATGCTAAGAATGGGCTCCGCATTGGCATGGGTCAAGGGAGTGGTAATAGTGTATACCACTTTTCATAGTCACGCGCTAACTGCTCAAAGGAGAGGCCTAGAGTTTGTTTTGTTGGATCACACCATTGACGTGAGTGCATCTTGAATGCCAGTTTTTTAAAGCTAACCACTACAATTCTTTGTATTTTTCAAATATTTTGGATAAATAGTGATTTCATTGGATTTTTTCAAATTTGTACCATAAAGCTTCCCAAAATTTTAATAAAACGCAAGAAACTCCAAATTGAAAGTAGTATGGTGTTTCCAAGGATCCCCCAAACTACTCTAAATTTAAATAACCATGACAACGCACAATCCTTTGTAAGGCTTAGTAAGAAACCCATGCCATCATCATCTACAAGCTCACGATGTCGGATCCAATCAACAATGAATTATATAGTCAATGCATTAGCCTTATCAAACATCAGAACAACTATAGATCTTACAAGTATCAAGCTATGAAAATCTAATCAGGTTACACATCCAACCAAGTATTGTGCATATCCAACCATCAACACCATCAGGTAATCAATACAGAGCCATAAAAATAGCCAAGTATGTGCAAGGTTATCTATAACCAGTAGTAAAAGATCACCTATCAGCTAGAAAGAAATATCTGTATAGTGATACCTTGGTCAACTTCAAGTTTAGAGGAAAATTCGAGACAGGTAGTCCCGCTCCAGCTTTATAGCTAGTATGGCATAAAGGGAACTTAGACATAGCATTAAATTGTAACAAAAAGCTTCCCAAAATAATACAAAAGTCCTTGACAGTAGAATAAGCAAAAACTTGCAAAGAAGACCCTTTCCCAAAATCCATGATGGTAACAGTGAGTAAAGCCCTCTATTTTCATCATGCCGCAAGTCAGCAAGCCTATGAACTTGAACCATTCAACACCTCTTCCTTTCTTGTAGTCAACAAAACTTACACTCTCTCACTTTGGCAATCAACAAAACTGAAATTGCAAGTCTAAGTAAGGGATAGAAATCCCTCAACTTTAAAGAGGAGTATGCAAACCAAGACACATCCAGCTCCTCTAGCCAGTGAGACTAGGTCATGAAAGAAATCCCACCTAGTCAAGTAGGTACCTGCAAAGACACGGATTTACTTCCTCTTTTGGGATTTACTTCCCCATTAAACCAAGCCAAAAATTAAGGTTCACATTTATCAAACCAGAGGAAGAGATTGATGTAAGAAGGACTTGAGTAAGACCTAGTCCTTAAATCTAAGATAGAGGTGACTAGCACATGCAAATAACCACCCAACAATGCCCTATATAGGACCTTGGTCTTGCTATTTATAGGGTCCCCTTTACCACATGTCTTGTAACATTCAATGGTCTAGTAACTTGTGTGTAGCGGAAAATAACATAGACATAGTGAGCATTTCATTAAGAATAGATTCCTAATGAGCATAGCAAGAGTGCTTGGATGAAGAGAGCAACAAAATCATAACACCTAGTTGGATAGGCATGAACAATACTTCAAAAAGAGAGAGAAATTAAGCTATTGACAACAGTTGGGGACCAGATTTACATGGAGCCGGTCCCCCCTCCAAAAGGCTTTGTATTATAGGTTTCTCCCATCAAGGGAGACATTTTACAATACAATACTTTGTGTTCCTTCAATAACTTGCTGGTGCAATCAAGATGGAAGCTTCAAACACCAAGCTCACACTTGAAAACACAACATCAATTCCCTCACGGTCTCAGACCCAAGACCTCACATACCTTCGAAACTGGTTAGAGCTAGCGGGGTATGAGAGTGGATCGAGAGGAAGAAGGAGTATTCTTACGAGAAAGAAGTATGTCTCCTCACATAATCACTCGTAATAGCTTAGCATAGCTTAGTAATTAGCATGGTAGAGGAGATGAGCATGCATTGAAGCTTGGCTATTCATTGGATTTGCATCACAAAGCCAAGAGTTGTTGGTGTAGGCCTCCCTTCTCAAAAGCTTGGAGAAGATGATGAGCTTTCCATTAAAGCTTGGAGAAGGAGATAATATTCTTTACTTCACACATGAGCTTGTGTGAGTGTGTGTGTGCGTGTGTGTTAATGCCTTGCAAAAATCAGTCCCCCCCCCTCTCTTGGTCGACCCCTCTTGCTATTTGCTCATGTTGGCATCCTATTGGCCCCTGCAAAGCTTAGCCAATGACAATTCAGAAGCATAAGTGATAGCATTGTGACATGTGTCCCCCTTTCCCCTTTTGTGAGAGCGTTAGGTATTTAAATAATGCAATCAAACTCTCATTGGACCTCTTAGTCTTCTGGCCAATAAGAATCAGGAAAGCCATTGGGCTGTTGAGTGCTCATTGGACCCCTTGGGAGACTGTTCAATAGTCTTTTAGAGAGCTTTATTTCTATTAGTTCTTTTCCTCCTTTGGATCCCTACTGTGACCGGTCTACCAGCCTAACCAATATTTTAGCTTTTTCTCCCCTGGTACTTCCCCATATTAAATGATCAGTTTAACATGAGAAAATCATTTAGGAGAATTAGAAATTAGTTATTATGACATTACCTCTCTCTTGAATCATAGTCTTCCTCGACTATGAGGTAGAGAAGATAAAGCCTAGTCATTAGTCTTTATTTCTAGCGGGTAGAGGATCCCTATTTTACCCTACGACATCGTTCCAGAATGGATGACTAATCCATTTGGCACTTGAGAGCCTAAGCTGCCGCAAGCATGTCTGCGCATTAGTCTTATCAATCTTCCATAGTAGAGTGACAAGCTCTACTTGGTGTTTTGAAGACATCGTCTCCGCAAACTTGACCCTAAGCATGCATACTTCTTAACATTTGTGCACAATAAAGAAAAACAGAGTCTTATAAGACAAAAACTTTGTTCATTTTAAACATATTTACATTTGCTTACTCTAGGAAAGCATTGTAAGCATTGACAAGGTTTAGGTTATCCTTTAATTGTATGCCTTGCATCCATCTAGCATCTTCAAAAGGATAGTTCTTAAACTTAATAAGATACTGTCAGATAATCTTACCGCCTCTCAATACCTTATCTTCATGTCAGAGAATGGACTCAGGCTACAACACCTCTTCTTGGTCCTCGATCTCCAGTGGGTCTTCAATAGTTGATTCTTGAGGTGGCTCTCCTTTGTAAGGCTTTAATAGGCTCACATGGAAAGCATTGTGTATGAGACAACGATTGGGCAACTTGAGTTGATAGGCCATCTTAGTTATTGGTCTAAGAATCTGGAAGGGACCATAGTACCTTTTTGCTAATTTAGCATAGAACTTTTGGTGTCCCGTAGGATTCTTGCCCGTTGTGTGCCTTAATCGAGCCTTGGGAAATTTAAGTAAGACCCAATCATTTTGGTTAAAGGCTTGAGCTCTTCTATGCTTATCAGCAGCAGCCTTTTGCCTTTGCTGTGAGATAGAGATAGCATCCTTAATCTTTTGGAAAGATTCTTGTAGGTCTTGGCTATACTCATCTACAGCAAAGATCTTCCCGTGTACCTTAAGTAGCAGGGGACTTTTAGATCTTCCCTCAATTACCTCAGAAGGTGCTTTTTCAATGGGGGTATGCATAGTGTTATTGTAGGCATACTCCACTAACGGTAAGTACTTCTCCCATTGGGACCTTTGATCTACTTCTGTTACATAGGCTTTTAGTAGATCAAGAATTGTTAGGTTAGCTTTTTTACTTTGGCCATCCGTTTGTGGGTGGTGATAGGCCGAAGAGAAGTTTAACATTGTCCCTAAATTCTCAAAGAGACCCTTTTAGAAATTATGGTCATTCTAGAATCTCTATCGGACACTATGGACATTGGCAAGCCATGGTACTTGAAGATTTGTGATATGAAGAGGGTTGCCATTTGATGGGCTTTGATAGTCTTTTTGACAAGTATAAAATGAGCTTGTTTGCTGAACCTGTCTACTATCGTCCATATTCTTGTATTCCCATGGATAGACGAGCATGAGATTCGTACATTACTTTCTCAAGTAGTGATTTAGTAACGCATAGTCTATTGCGATAGAGAAGATAACCATCTTGTACGGTAAATGGTCCTTCTTTCTTCCCTAGTGCAAGGGCTGAAATCACATCTCTAAAATCGGGATCAACAGCGTATCATCTATCATAGAAGATAGATCATTGTGAGTTGCTATGGAAACCGCATTTACTCTCGGTCGTCTTGAGAGTGCATCAGCTACTTGATTATGCTTGCCAACAATGTGAGCAATATGAAAATGAAACTGCGAAAAGAAATTTGCCCACCTCATTTGTTTGTCGGAGAGCTTGGTCTGCGTCATGAAGTACTTAAGACTTTGATGATCCGTCCGCAGAATGAAAGGAGTCCCCAATAAATAGTGCTTCCACGAGTCTAAGGCATGTAGAACTACGAGGAGTTCCTTTTCATATATGCCTAGGGCTTGTTCAACAGGGTCGAGCCTTTGACTTTCGTAGGCTATGGCGTGCCCTTCTTGAAGTAAAAAAGCTCCAAGGCAATCACCACAAGCGTCGTATTGGACCTCAAATGGTTTTGAGAGATCCTGCAAATGTAAGCACAGGTTGAGAGATAAGCTTTTTGAAAGCATTGTTCTCCTTGGTAGACCATGTATACCTAACGTTTTTCTTTGTTAGGTCATGTAATGGTCCCGTGATTTGTGAGAACTTTTCTATGAAGCCTCTATAGTATGCGCACATACCTATAAAGCTTCTTAATTTATGTAGATTCCTTGGATTAGGCCATCCTTTTATTATCTCTAGCTTTGATGGATCCATTTGGATGCCATCTTGAGAGATAATGTGACCTAAATACTGAATCTCTTGTAAGAAAAATTCACTTTTGTTTCGATTGATATAAAGTTTATTCTCTCGTAGAACTTGAAATATTACCTGGAGGTGTTGCTTGTGTTCGTCTAGTAAATTAGAGTAGATGATTATATCATCAAAGAACACTCAAGTAAAGGTTCGGTGAGGCCTAAATAGCTTCTCCATCAAGCCGTTAAATGTGGATGGTGCATTGGTCAAGCCAAAAGGCATGACAATGTATTTGTAAAGACCAAAAGTAGTGCGAAATGCGGTCTTTACAATGTCTTGATCAACTATCCTTATTTGATGGTAGCCACTTTTTGGGTCAATCATACGGAAGTAGGTTGACCCTTGTAGCTTATCAAATAGGTCTTCTACTCGTGGAACGGGAAACCTATTCTTGATAGTGATCCTATTTAGTGCTTTATAGTCGACACGCATACGATATGTGTTGTTTTTCTTTTGCACTAATAACATGGGTGAACAAAATGAAGATGAGCTAGGCCTAACCATGCCCTTCTCAACTAAATCATGCACTTGCCGCATAATCTCCTCTTGTTGAGCTTGGGAAACTCTATAAGGAGGTTTATTAGGCGGTGAACTTTCTGGAAGAAGTTCAATTGCATGGTCATCATTGCCTCGTTTAGGAGGTAGTTCACAAGGGATGTCGTCAATAAAAACATCTTGAAATCCCTTGAGAAAATTGGATAACTCTAATTCCGTGTGATTGTTTATATTTTCTTTTGCTAAAAGCATTAGGTTTATTTTGAGATTCTTTAACAAAAATCATGTACACGGAATAGAGCTCTTTATTGACTTATTGAAAGCTTGCGTATGTTCAATGGGCATGGTGTTACCCAACTCCTTAGCATCTATGTACATATCTTTTTCCCTGAACCTAAAGTAGATTTGCCTTTCAGAGAATTTAACATTGGCAGCCATGCGATCAAACCATGGTGCCCCTACGATTACATCCTCTTGCTTGAGAGGAGAGATAAAGAAGTCCTCCTTGTCCATGTAGCTTTGGATATGGAGCCTCAATTTCCCAATTAAGGGAGCGACTGAGGCTTCTTGCCCCTTGAAAGCATCATCAGCCGGGTAGGACATCTCCCATCTCATAAGCTTGGAGGGCCTAGCTTGGTGGCCAACTCTGTGGATATGAAATTGTGAGTAGAACCAGGGTCAAAGAGAATAAAAGTATCATGTTGTCTTACCTTTCCCCAAGCATGGTATAGAGGAGATCCTTTGTAGGGGCATCCTCTTCTTGCATTTCGACCAAGGTAGCTCTAGGAGGCTCATTTTTGTGTATTCTTGTGGGGGCAAGCACTATAGGAATGCCCTTGCTCCCCGTGCTTGAAACAACAGTTATCTTTACAATAACGCTCAAGCTCTTCAAGAGAGAGTTTATTTTTGGCTTTATAAACTCCCTTCTCCTTAGCTTTGTTGTTGTTGGCGTTGCCTTTAGGAGACTTTCGGACATTGTCCTTCCCCTTGGGCTCATTATTAGGTCCTTGTTCTCCATGGGCTTAATATTTCTCTTAGCCCCTTGTTGGAAATTGAGCATTTTCTTTGAAGGCTTCACCTGAAACTTTACTTGCTCTTCATGATGTTGGATGCTAAGAGTAGCAACCATTTCTTCTTGACTTATAGCCTTCCCCATGATTTCTTTATTATCTGGCTTGCCCTGAGTAATTTCTAGAATGCTTTGGATGTTATCTGCAATCATATTACACTTTGCTTCTTTATCCAATAGAGCATTACATCTGACACTTGGTCCTTTTGTACTGCTGAAAACTATAGCTATTCTCATTGGAGGTTCTATTGAAGAACTTTGTTCAGCTTTTGCCATGGTCTCATCTTGATCTAACTGTGCCTCTATGGAGGTGGTTTGAGACTTTGTTTTCCAATCCGACTTTTATCAGCTGCTTTAGCTGGCAATGTTTGGATCTTTGGACATCCTATTGTTTCCTAGTTGTCTGTGATTTTGAACTTTTTTACTTCTAACTTTGGTAGCATTCGCTGCTCAATAGCTTTCGTGCTTGCTCTTTGCTCTGTTTGATCTGCACTGGCTATTGCATGATTTGCTTTAAGCTCTTCTACAGTTTTGTTCAATGGAGATGAATCATCTTCAATAAGATCTGCTTTGATATAAGTCTCCATTTTAAATGTGCTTGAGGACCTTGTGCTGTTGTCCGCGGGTGACCATTGTTGGTCTTCATTCTTGGTTGTCTCTAAAAGATTGCATTTTGTTTACATTCTGTATCTCTAACATCTTCTGGGCCATTGGCATTCCCATTATGACGTCCTCTGGCATATCTTTTACTGTGATCGCGTCGAATTGAGCTATGATGATCTGTGAACTTACTTCAATGGTGGTGGAGATGATTTCCCAGCATTCTGCTCGTTTGTCTCCAGATATTCTCACAATTTTAGGAGCATCTTCCAGCTATGGTTGGACACATATTTTCCAAGTGCGAAAGGACATGAGGTTCTTGTCTAGTTGAAAATCTAGCTTTACTTCACTCGAGAGTTTTTCTTCATTTTCACCGACAATTTTGCACTTGTCGTCTCAAGATTTCTTTCTATATTGAATGATTCTGTTGTGGCAGTGTCCTTTGGTTGAGTTTTATCTGCATTTTATTTGCTTTGACCACCTGCTTCCGTTGATGTCGACTCGTCTGACTGTGATATTGCACTTTTTGTCTACAACTGTTGAGCATTGTCTACCTGCATCTGAGTAACCTTTGATCTTAAAAGATCCACTGTACTTTCTGGCAGAATCTGTCTCTTCGGAAGAGATTTTGGTGGTGACCTTTGTGTATCCTTCTAGACTTTAGCTTTCATTGACTTTGACTTTTTGGTCGCGTGCTCTGGCAACTTGAGGCTTTGCATCATCTTCAGATAGCCTTTGACTTCAGTCGGGCCATTCGTATGGGTTTGTATAAGGTTGTGATCTGCTGATATTCGTTACCATGTGCATCTTGATATGCATATGTGAGCTTGGTCACATGTAACTGTTTGAACACTATTGGATTTGTTGGCTTTTGACTCTGACTTGTGGAGATCAGCTGAAACTTTTGTCCTTGATGATCTTCATAGAGGCATTTATCTGTAGACTCTAATGGAATATGGGCCAATTGGAAACTTCCAACAACCATATGATCTTTCAATGGTTTCTGTCTTGAAGGGGTCTGTTGGCTAGAGGCTCTAGGGGTTCTAACTGACATTGCGCTTCCTGGTACAAGAGCCGATTTTGATGGATTTGCAGCTCCCCCCTTCCTAGAGTGATCATTATAGCTTGATTCATTACAAGAGTTCAAAATTGTTTAGCTCTAGTTTAGTCTCACCTTTTGGGACTGTGAAGGCTCACTTTGGGTAGCACTGTTGACATTTGGCATCTGTAAACCTTCTGCATAGTTTCCTATGTATCTCCGTGAAACATGACAAATTATTCTCCAAGTTAAGTTATAGATAGCATTATCTTTGCCCTGATATTTTCTATCCCATGGGTCTCCTATGATACGAGATTCTATGCTTTCATGACCCAAGGCATCATAGATACTAGACTCTCGTCTATATCTACGACTATTTTGGTCAAAGTATATGCTCTTTTGGTTACAACATCAAAGCTGGGTTTCCCATGGAGGAGAGTTTGTGTGAGGTCCCCACCCCGTCGTATCAGACAACGGATCTGATGGTAAACCTGGTGGCCACTAGATCTATAGAGGAAGCAAACAAAATGGTTCAGGGTTCAACTAGCGGACGATCTCTCATCACAAAGTGAGTCGAGTTCGAGCCTACTAGTAACGAGATCTAGCTCCACCTCGCAGGGGAAGCGTACTTAACTATCTAGCGATCCTAAGACCCACCTTCCAAGAGGAGAGAAACCCCGAGTGCCTTTTTCCCCATGTTTCAGAGGCACGTACTCTGGAGGATTCGCCGCTCTAGGGGCAATGAGTAATACCAATATCGAGTAAGCACTATGGGGACAGAGAGTTCCCGACCAATCGGGACCACCCATCTCATAGGCATTGGCAACCCGAGCCAAGCCCCCACTTTCCACCCCCACACTCACACTTCCTCGTGTGACCTAATTACTACCACAAAGGTTGTTCAACATAGATATTCCTTGTTTAATTCCGAATCACATGGTTCGTTAAAACAGCCCTTCAACCAGTATTGCAAACAACACCAAGACAGAATTCTAGTAAAAATTCTACTCAAACTTATTCATAAAAGTTCCAATGTTCTGGAGGTACAACATCCCCCCTCCAGCGAGAGTTCACTCCTCCCGTTGTCGCCTAGCTGCCCATACAACTAGGTATGTCCACCGCATAGAAAGCACGTCATGGACACTCCCACCGCATAGAAAGCAAGTCGTGGGTATCCACCGCATAAAAAGCAAGTCGTGGATTCAAGAGCCCTAACGAGGAACTCTGCCCCCTATGATCAGTAGGGGGGTCAGGACTGATTCAACATTGGAAATAAAATGAACATGTCGAGCTAAATTTTCCCTAGCAAACATTCTTTCCTCTGCAAACAACATACCCATCAATCATTTCTTTCCTACTTTATACTTAAATGTACTATGCATTCAATGCCGAGGTTTCTGTCGGATTTCTCCAACATGTTCGGGGATATGTTCATTCCTAACTAATCGTATGCAATGTTAATTAAAAAACTTGAATAGAAATTGGGACCTACCTCTTCCATTTCTTCGTCAATAGCCCGTGAGATGGCCGGTATTTGCTCGTCCATGGGAGCCTTTCCTTTTCCGTTGACATTGCTTGTTCCCGCCTCGCGGTTGTGGGCTCCACCAAAGCGAGTTCTCTTAACCGGGACCATTTTTCTCACTACTTAAATGATAGACTTGAAAAAAAAAGAGCTAAGGTCCGAGAGTAACATGACAAACCAATCGGAAGATTAGATTTATTAAAGACTCCTCCTTATGCACGAGGTTAGATTTTTCCCCTTTTTGCCCTAGCAATTTTTAAGGGTAATTCTGTATCCACCCTATGGGAAACGACTCTAAGGTTAATTACTTGGCTTAGATGATTAAGAAATTCAGAGTTTTTCTAATTGATTGACGAAAGATATGAAGTAAGCAAGCTCATTCATTTTCCTAGAGCAATATGAAGGTGCAGAGTGACCGCAGGCATGTGTGATGGAAAAACCTTCTTCTTATTGGACTAATGACGGATTAATTTTCAGCCTTAATCGCATCTAAATGTGGGAGAAGATTAAGTATAATTTAATTACAACTCTATTGAGTAGTGAAAGATTGAATTCTGACAAATCTACACTATTACTAGCTGACAATTTATTGACTATACCGCCTAGAGAGAGAATCTTTCCTAATCATGCATTAATCCTTGATTAAGGATGATGAATGGCTGAATAAATTAACTAAATGAATGATAATTATGTAATGAAGTATAGCTTAGAGAGCAGCTATAGAGAATTATAGCTAAAAGTAGACATAGTAGACAAGAATTATGAGTGGATAATGATGAGATTAAGAAGAGCAGTAATTAAACCATAATTACCGTGATTAGGGGCTGAGAATCCTCTTAAATTTCTGATGCAATGAATCCTCGAGATGGGAAATTCGGCAGCACCTCCCTCCTTGCTCCTCCTTCAAAAGCTGTGTGTGTGCCGGCAGCACTTTCCCAGTGTGTAGGTGTGTGAGTATGCAATGTGTGTGTGTGTGTGAGCATATCTGTGTGTGTGTGTGTGTGTGTAGGACTTTAAATAGGCTCCTACAGGCTGAAAATTGATTTGTGTTGCTAAATGCATCTGGATGAGCACTCAGTCCTTGCATGGCAAGTCCAGTTGCCTACCCACCAAGTGTCCAGTTGGCTCAGTGAACTGACTCTCACACTGAGTTGCAGGCTTGGCAGCTTCCCCAAGACTCCCACAAAGCAAGAGGGCGCCCCCTAGCTGCTAAAGCAGGTCTGGAGTGGGCTGGGACCTGTTCCCACACAGCCTCGGGCCCCCGGTGCTTCCCAGACAATTTTGTGAAAAAATTGGTTTTAGGCTAAAACGGGCCATACGAGTCGGATTTTGATGCCGTAAATTGCTATACTAAGCTCTAACTAAGGCGTACAGGTGAGTACCTGCCATATTTAGCACCCTCCCCCCCCCCTCGGGGTCTGAAAATGCATTTTTTTCAAATTCGGGGTACGGGTGCAGATTTTCGAGACGGTCGAGACTGGACAGTTCGGGTGACCAAAAACTTACTATTTTTAGAAAATTTTCACAAAAATTATTTTAATTCACATTTTGAAGCTTTATAAAATTCTAAACATCATGGCACTGACAGAATCTGGAAAACTGCTAAAAATAGTAACTTATTCCATTGTATTCATTTCATGGTACAAGGGTGCTCTTGTGATCGGGTCAGAGACCTTACAGTTTGGCTCTAAACAGATTTCTGGGTTCACTCGGGTAATATCCTTCAGCTCTAGAGAGGATGGGCTATAATAGATTCTTTCCTCTAAAATGAACCATCCTTTCTGATCTATCACTGGATGCACTTCTATGAGGTAGTATGTGGGCCGTTCAAAAATCGGTTGATCCTTTTTGTACAGTTTCCCATTTTGGTTTACATAGTGTGCATATGAATTATGTGTACCATACAACGCTAACATCATTTTGTCTGATGTGTCCCTTAGACTCGTGATTGATTGCACACTTGTGGCAGTGGATGCAGAATCATTTGCAAACCTAACAATCTTTTCAACATTCGGTGATATCTCGACACCTTGACCAAATTCATGTAGGAATTTGTTGTTTAAGCATCTTTATGCTGATTTTGAACTTGCAATGCTTTGATTGGTGCTTCTGACGGTAATGCAAAATCATATGATTGCATTAAAAGTGATGAGTTAAATGCACTTACATTGAGATTCGCATTTCCAATTTTCTCTGTGCCTTGCTTGGCAGTTGATGTGTCCTTGTTGTCTGGATTTCTTGGACAATCTTCAGAAAAATGTCCACCTTTTCGTCCACAATCTGAGCAATACGCCATGACTGGTGGTATTTCATTTGGTTCTGTTATGTCAAGCTCTAGTTGAGAAGTTTCTGCTTCTATGCTAACCAGGTTGTCGGCATCTTCTTTCATAACACTAAGCATCAAGTTGTAGAATGCTCCATCTTGACCTTTGTACCGTCTTTGGCTTGGTTCTCCAATTAGACTGGCTTCTATTGGTTGATATGTTGGATCTTCCATTTTTGGTTCTCGCCTGTAGATCTAGCCACTGTAATCCATGTACAATGACCCTGATTGCATATGCACCAACTGTATGTTTTGCTGGCTTGTGTAAATTTCTAGATACACTTGGGTTGACTTTCTGAACTTCTATCTGTACTTCATCTTTGAGCTTGCAATACCTGGCTCCACTGAAATCTGTGAACATCTGGGAGTTCTCTGAATCTGGCTTTACTCTGATCAATAGGATCTTGGCTCCTGTGCTACTTTTGCTACTCATCAAATATTTATGGCCTTCTGAATCTGCATGTAAGAATTTATCTCCATTGTAGCCATATACCTGTAAAATCTGCTCTGTTGCACTTGAATTCTCGGTTCGATTTAAGTCCATGTCGGCTTGATCTATAAAAACTATCTCCTAGCAGATTTTGGTATCGATTAGCAAAATTTTTGATGCTCGTACTAGCCTAATCTGCAATCACCATGTGAGTGGTGCCCCTGTTCGTCCGATTAGAAGCTCAATTTGCACGTCTGATTTTGACAACTTTATAAAGTTTCTGCCACTCACGGCTTCGAGTTGGTCTTTTTGCTCACTTTTCTCGATCGTTTTTCTGTTGTTTCTGACTTTTCTGCGGTTTGCTCGGCCCGTTTCTTTCCTGGCTGCTCTTTTTGACTTATGCCCTTTTCTCATCCCTCTTTTCGTTTTCTTTTCCAACTCCTCTCTTTTTACTTTTTTTTGTACAATTTTAAATTTTCTATTTTTTTGAGATTTTTTATAGTTTTTTTGTGAAAGTAGGAATGTTTCTGATTTTTTTTTAGGGTTTTATCATTTTTTGTGACTTATTGTGATTTTTCGATCAATTTATGATTTTTAATGAATTTTCTATGCTTTTATGAATTTTCTACAACTTTTGTGATATATTTGTGGATTATTTTTGGATTTTTATGAATTTTCTATGAGGTTTTTATTTTTTATAAGTTTTTTGGTGATTTTTTTTGTAATTTTCTAAACCTTTTTTTATTTATTTTTATTGAATTTTGGATTTTTTTTATTTTTATGTTTTCTATTTTTATACATAAAAATTACGTATTTATTTATTTATTTATTTGTGAAATTTAAGAACCCCTTTTTTTTTGGTTTGTTTGTTTGTTTGTTTTTTTTTTTTACAGAAGAAAAACTTACCTTGTTTAACCTGGTTGGTGTGTGGATCCGGGCCCACGGGTTTGACCGATGATGTCAGTGGCGGCTGGCCTTGCAGCGCGCAACGAGAGTTGAGGAGGGAGGGCGTGTTAACATGGGGCGCAGTAATAGTACGAGAGAGAGAGAGAGAGAGAGAGAGAGAGAGAGAGAGAGAGAGAGAGAGAGAGAGAGAGAGAGAGAGAGAGAGAGAGAGAGAGAGAGAGAGAGAGAGAGAGAGAGACGGCGCATGGATGGTACTGAGCAAGAGCAGGGACGCGAGCAGGAGCAGAGGGCGGGCCCGAGCCTGAGCAGGACAGTGAGAGAGGGAGAGACGCGTGGGCACTGGGTACACGACAGAGGGGAGGGCCCGGAGGGTGTGTGTGTGTGTGTGAGCATTGAGCTACGAGCCAAGCTTGCGAGCGAGCCAGTGGAGAGAGAGAAGAGAGAGGGAGTAGGCTGACTTGACGGTGCGTAGTACGGCAGACGAGAGAGAGAGAGAGAGAGAGAGAGAGAGAGAGAGAGAGAGAGAGAGAGAGAGAGAGAGAGAGACTTGTCCAACCGGCAGCACTGATAAGGCGTGAGTGAAGGCGCGCACATGGGGCAGAGGACAGTGTACGAGGGAGAAAAAAAGGGGGGAAGAGAGTGTGAGAGGGTGTGTGTGTGTGTTGTGAATAGAACAGAGGGTGGGGTAACGCTGGAGAGAGAGAGTGTGAGAGAGTTCGAGAAGAGAGGGGGGGGGGAGAAAGAGTTAATAATCGCGAGAGAGAAAGGAGTTAAAGAGAGAATGAGGGGGATGAGAGAGAGAGGTAATGATTGTTAGTTGGAGACAGAGAGAGAGAGAGAGAGAGAGAGAGAGAGAGAGAGAGAGAGAGAGAGAGAGAGAGAGAGAGAGAAAGAGAAGAGAGAGGGGGGGATGAGAGAGATTGTTCATAATCGTTAGGGGAGGAGAGAGAGAGAGAGAGAGAGAGAGGGAGAGAGAGTTGGAGTGTGTGGGGTGTGTTCACGTGCCATGAAGTACGAGAGAGCGATGGGAGGAAGATGAAGAAGAAAGAAGAAGATTATTTTAACGTCGTAGGAAACTATCCCAAGAGACCGTAAAGATCTATCCGACGAGAAGGGTTCATGCGTCGAAAGGCACGCCTAGGAACCGAAAGAAGCCAAATTTAGTCTGAAAATTAGCCAAAACGCTAAAAATCGCCCAAAAAAAATCCAAAAAATTCTCTAAAAATTCTAAAAATCTTAAAAAATTATCGACAATCACAATCAAACATTTTCAACACGCATAACCACACCAAAAATAGCAGTTTTTATCAAAAACGTCAAATTCGACAAAATCATCAATCTGACCCCCGGAAATAGCAAAACGCTCAAAACTCGATTGAGGAGGACACAAATGCGCTCAAAATCATGTCGTAAACACGCATTCAAAACAGCTCATAAAGATCACACGATATCAATTTTTTACAAAATTAAGTAAAAATTTATCAAATTTTTTTCAAAATTATCCAAAAAATAACTTTTAAAAAAAAAAAACTCTCCACACATAGGGGATTAGTGCAGCCAAATAAAATCACAAAAAGCACATCAATTCAATTGCCAAATAATTTGATCAATAAAATCCAAACTAGGTAATCAAATCGATAAAATTAACGGCAAAAATAGGTTATAATTTGATGCAATTGGAGTGTGTAAATCCTTGTTTTGAGCTAAAAAACGCAGCAATTAACCATTATACAAATTGAATTAATCATGTAGATGAAGCACTTTTTAGGCGCACACACACACACACACACACTAATAATTGGCAGTTTTGACCAATCTTTAAGTGTGCACTCAAAAGGGGTAAATCTTGTCGAAATTGCAATGTGATTTCACAAATCTCTAGTTGGGCATGACCACAACACAAATCAATCATCACAATTGTAAAATCATTAAGCACACATTGATTTTTAAGTGCACAAACAAGGACAAAATAGTGCACACACACACACTTGATTTTAGTGCGCACACACTTGCAATTGACCATTCAAGCATGCAATTAAATCAATTAGGCACACAATTAGCAACGCACATTCACCAATTAGCAATTGAATTTGTCAATTTCATATGCCACCAAATCTAGAAAATTTTGACATTATGACGGCATGAAAATGAACAATTCAAAAAAATTCAAACCATAACATTGCATTGTAATTAACATGGCATCAACATTGCATTGCAATTAACATAGCATCAACATGGCATTGCATCTTCATGGAATCTCTACACAATTCTACACATGTTTAGATTCTAGGGAGGTTGAGAATACCACCTTGATTACCTTTGCAATGAAGATTGATTGAACGGTTGAAAGCTCCAATCCGTAGAAGCAAATTAGTGTGTAAGTTAGCAAAGTTAGTGAAATTAGCAAGGTGTTAGTGTGAAATTAGAGTGTGTAAACACACAATTGGCAAGATACGGTGACAAATTAAGGAATAATGAACACATTGCTTCATGCACACACATCCAAAATCCACAAAACCATAAACACACAAGTGAAATTAGTGAGGAAACACATCCAATTATGCCACAATTACACTAGCGTAGGCCATCGTCCCCGGCAATGGCGCCAAATGTTGAAGATCCCATCGTTGCATAGCTCCAATGACCAACAAAATTATCAATCTGGAGGGATGAGCTACCCGGCTAGGGCATGGAAACACTCACATGATTAGTGAGCTAATCATGGCAACACGAATGGTGACTCTATGAGGTGAATTTCTCGGCCTATGGAGGAGCTAAGCCACAACAATGGGCAATCTCCACATCTGCTTTCCTTCACCTCCAATCAACCCAATCACACTCACTAATGATTGCAAGACGCACACAACACTAACACAATACTAATTCTATCATGCAACACACTAATCGCAAGCACACACACATAGATCTATCAAGCACCACACTCCAATCAAACCTACATGCACACACAAGCAAGAGAGGAATTAACCACTAATTAGTTAAGATCTAGCTAATCAAAGCATCATTAGCAACCACAAGAAGCATAAGAGAGGCACAATGAAAGAGAATTAAGCATCGATTAGTGTTAACCAAGTCACATGAGCAATGAGAAGCTCGAGGACTCCATAGCCACACACCTCAAGAGCTCTCACCAAAGAGTGTTCTCAATAAATGAGCTTGAGAACCCTAATTTCTTTTACACACTGCCCTATATACCTAGGGTAAAAAATGCAATGCCCGAGCGCCCAAGGCCTTTAGGGCTCCACCGCTTACTGAATCTGCTACCTACGCACACTAACTGACCTGTTCTTTACAGTTTGAAACTCCCATTGAGTCCGTAACACATTAAAATATTACAATGGCTTGAAATAAATCGGGAATTTACAATATATGACCATTTTGGAAAAATGTGGAAAATGTGTAACTCCAATCTTTACTGCTTCTTTGTATCATCCTCGATGTGCATCCGTAAGGCTCAAACCTTTAGCAGCTTTTGTTAACTGAGGTTGACTGAGTTAACACTACCCATTAGTAGTTTCAACCAAACCATTGCATTGTGGATGATAAGGTGAATAAAATCTATGTTGAATACCCAATTTTTTCACTAACGCGCGCACCAGCTTGCTTTGAAAACACTGTCCTCTATAAGAAATGAGCACCCAAGGCACTCCAAATTGACAAAAAATTAAATAAAATACAAATTGGGCCACTGTATGAGCATTTACTTCCCTTACCACTTTAGCCTTGACCAACCTAGTAAGATAGTCATCGGCCACAACTATGTACTTTTTGCCACTTGCTATCTTGGGAAATGGACCAATAGCATCCAAACCCCATTTCTAAAATGCATTTTGAGCTATGATAGCCCCCTATGACTTTGCAAATAAATTGTCTCTCCCCCATGGTTTGACACTCATGGTAGGTTTTGCACCAGTAGGACACATCTTGCACTATAGATGACCACCAAAAACCAAATCTAAGCACACAAAAGAGTACCTGATATTTGCCTTGATGTACGCTTTCTTCATGACACTGCTCTAGAACCATACTGATTTCCTCTTTGTAGAGGACCCTTCGTAGCACTCCATCTCGACTGTATCAGTAGATCCTCCCGGACCAATGTGAACTTGCAAGCCTTTTGAACAATTCTCATCTTTGTCAGCTTGGATAAACCTTTCATACATTGACCTATACTCAAAAAGTCATCAGTCTCTTTCAACGTTTCTCTCCTTGCATAGGTGGCAGGTGTCACATATAAACCTGCTACATGAGCTTGCACACGACTGCTAGCCAACTCATATGCCTCTTGATTTTGCTCCCTTTTTAACATGCTTAAATTGCACTACTTCAAAAAAAAATAACAACTCTTTATAGGAAAAACCAACTTTTGAGAAAATCCCTCTTTATCTGTCAATTCCCCAAAAGTTGCTTAATGACCAAGAGTGCATCACCCTTGACTTCAAGCCTAGAAATGTCAAACTCCACACAGTGCGTCAAGCTTAGATGGAGAGCCAAGTATTTTGCCTCGTGTTCATGTGAACATCCTCTAACCCATAGGCCCTAGAGAAAAATCACTTTACCTTATGGATCCAGTATTACCACACCTCCTCTTGCTTTTTGTGTGTGTCCCAAAGTGAACTTCAAGTAAACTGCGTGCACAATTGTGAACCCATGTCTTCTCATGTAAATGGCAAGTGAACCGGGGATCTCCATGTAAACTGCAGGTTATCCAAATGCAATCACAAACTGAACTCCCCTTGCCATCTTTTCTTATGCAAACATAAGTTCATGCCATAATGGAGGGCTTATGGGGGAGCACTCTAACCTTTCCCGCTCGTCGATGCTCGAGTCTTTGCCCGTGTCACTTAGAGCCTTGTCCTGCCTAGCACAAAGAGGGGATGCAAAAACAGTATTCGCTCAAGCGCCACAACCTCTTTGCATGGTCTCACTGAGGCAAACCTTTTGCGTATGTGATGGATAGCTTTTTGCGTGGCAACGTCACATGCGCTCACAAATTAAATAGCGTGTTTCCATTTTGAGCTCCTGAAATGCTGATGTGCTGTAAAAATTTGGGTTTGGAGCATAGTTTTGCAGCAGTTCCAGGGGCTGTATCCAACCTGTGGATGCACTGTAAACCCTCAACAGACCTCTTCAGCTAGTGGTTATAGAGCTTCCACACCCCCCCAAGCACCAGGTGGGACGGGACTCTTATAGACGAGGCCCTGGGCCATTTTCCAAAAAAGACATTCCCGGACACTGGGACTCGGGGCGCACACAACAATTATGACCTGAGCACAACGATGGCGCTTTTCTGCTCTCCCGAGACCTGCAAGCTGCTCCTGCTATTTTCACCGAAGTAACATTCCTGCGGAAGGGTTTATATGCCCGCTTCCTGTGAAGACCCAGATCGTTCTCCTTTGACTACATAGCCCAGTTTGTGAAATGCAACTCGTAGTGGGCTCTGCTGTGCGTACGGCAATCTGCGTCTTTGAAGTGAACTGCAGCGAGCTATTTCTTGTAAGATGATGTTACGGCTTGCGCACAGCCATATTCCTTTCTCTATATGTTGAGCTGCTTGGTTCACCACAGCCAACATGTCGCAGAAGCTGGCCTTTTTAATGGGAATATGCAGTTTGAAATTCTTTGTGGTTTCTGTCCTATCTGTGGCTTTCACATTGCTTTCAATCATGTCCCTGCTCGCCACTCCACTCACCTCCCACCCCCTCTCCATGTCGTGGCGCTTCTCTTCTCCCTCTTTCCTCAAAGGGCAGCAGTCGCAAAATCAGGTACCATATCATGGTTGTTTTCTCAATGTTGTGCACGCATGCTGTGCCCATGTGTGTAGTTGCAAGATTTTAAGGGATTATAGATGTGTGCACAAGCAAATATACATGGATAATGCAAGAAGGTTTTGAACGTGTCTAGGTATGTATGCACGGACACACACACACACACACACACACACACACGTATGTAGCTGTATACATTCATGCATAAAGTCTGAAATGTATGCAGGTATGCTATTGTGCAGAAAATACCATGCATGTGGAAGTATAACATGATGATCATGTTAGTGTCTAGTTTGAAGAATTGGATTTGTTGTAGAAAATTCTCTTGTGCTGCAACTTTGAATGCAGAAAGGAGACACTTTGGACCTGCAACGAGTCCTTAGGCAAACTGCAATGCCAGACAAGACGGTCATCATAACTACTCTCAATCAAGCATGGGCAACAAGAAATACGATGATTGATCTCTTCTTAGAGAGTTTCAGCTTGGGGATAAATACCACCAAATTTTTGAATCATCTTTTGATTGTTGCCTTGGACCAGCAGTCATATGATAGGTGCGTAGGCATTCATTCACACTGCTTTCAACTGAGGACAGTCGGGGTAGATTTTTCTGGGGAAAAGTCGTTCATGACCCCTGATTATCTCAATTTGATGTGGAGAAGAATTGACTTTTTGCGGCAAATCCTGGAGGAGGGTTACAGTTTTGTGTTCTCGGTATGTCCTGAAATCTTCCCTTAAGGGGAATTTGTGTTAAGTGAGGGTGTCTGCTTGTTTATATGAGTACCTATTCTTAAAATGGTGTTAGCCTAGATAATTTAGGTCTTGTTACTTCTTATATGACATCATGATTCAGATTTGCAGCTGGCTTTTAGGGCAATGTTTTGCAAGCTTAAGCATAGTGGTCCCTTTTATGAACTTTGGGGCGTGATTGGGACTAAGGAGACACGATTGAAGAAACAATCTGTCAAATTGCAGCAAAAAGTGGGTGCACAGGTTTACATGAGCAGTAAAATGAATGAGAGAGAAAGAGAGAGAGAGAGAGAGAGAGAGAGAGAGAGAGAGAGAGAGAGAGAGAGAGAGAGAGAGAGAGAGAGAGAGAGAGAGAGAGAGAGAGAGAGAGAGATATGATATATTAACGTCTTCAAAAGGCCAAAATGACCTATGAGACCACCTGATACAAAGTGGTGAAACTGGTACAATGTCTGAATACAAAAGTACAAAGGTACTGAATGCAAAATAAAAATAAAAATGAGAAGTGTGTAGTGACAGTGAAAATGAAGTGTAGAGTAAGTTCTCAATGACACTCCGGATGTCGTGCTAGGATGTCCTTGATCCTCTGCTGAAGTCTCCGTCGATGGAGTGTGCTCCTGTGTCTCGGTTGTGGTCGCCTCGATCTCCCAAGCTCAATCGCCCTGTCAATGAGGGTGCCTTTGGTATGCACGCGGGCACAACTCTGCGCTGGTGGCTGCTCTCCTGGCTTTCCCGATCCAAAGAAATCTGTGATCGGTCTCTGTGACTGTTGTGTCCCATGTTTCCTCAACAGACTATCCCTATGCCGCTGTAGCTCAAGTAGATATAAGCCAAGGCATCTCTGATCCTCATACTTCATGACTCTATCTAGGGGTCCAAAGCCCTCCTTGAATAAGCAATGGAAGCGCCCTCGTATCTCATAATACACAGTGCAGTGGCATATGTAATGTAATTCGGTCTCTGGCTCTGTACCGCATAATTTACATATCCTGATCTTCGGTGGTATCCCTCTGAATATGCCGTCTCAATCTCCAAATGGTGTGAGGATGTGCGGATCTGACCTATAGCGCATCGCAAACTATGAGACAGATGAGTGTCCATGTAGCTCGGACGAATCACAAACCCATCTCCCGAGAGTTGGAGAAGATGCTCCTTGTAGAAAGCCATCTTCGTGCCCGACTCCTGCACTGGCTCTACCCATGTCCTCCTGGTGTCCAACTGTATAAGATCCTGACGAATAAGTCTAGTGATCTCCGTCGGTGTGACTGGTAGTGAAGGTGCATCCAGGGAATACTGAAACGGAGGCAGTCTATCTAGGTTGAAACCATGCCTCTGAAACCAAGAGGTCATCTGCGCATACCAACATGATGTGTCTCCCTGCGTCGCTAACTGTTTAGAAGACTCCAGAGCCAATCTAGCGTATCTGCCTCCACGTGTATCCCATAGGCTGTGCAAAAAGGACACTGATCTGGTAATAGCCTCAATCTCTATAGGAGGGGCTGCTAGCTCCGCTCGAATAATCGCATGTGGTACGGAGGACTTGGCTCTAATCATCCGAGAGATCATAGATACCAAGGGCCTCTCCATGTTCCTCCACCTATCATGATCCACAGATGGTCCCCACACCTGTACCCCATAAAGCATAGCTGAAGTAACCAAAGTATCAAAAAGCCATAGCTTTGTTCGTGGTTCCTGAAACTGAACCTGCGAACACATCCTCTCTAGCCCTCCCAATGCTGCATGTGCTCTAGACAGTCTAGTCTCTGCTGCTCTCCTTAGAGCAAACCTCGGTCCCGAGAATACCACCCCAAGATATGTATATGCATTTGTGTATTCCACAGTGTTCTGACCATATACGAGTGTAGGTGCCGATCTCCTGACCCACTGCGGAGTAGTGTTAAACACCATAACCTTGGTTTTACCAAGGTTCACAGACAATCTACTATCCTCCGCAAAGCTATGTAATGCATCCAATTGTCTCTGCATGCCCTCTGGTGACTCTGATATCAACACAATATCATCAGCATAGAGTAACAAAGGGATCCATGTCCCTGCTAGCTGAGCACCTCTGTCGCCTTCTCTGTCAATGTAGTCAGAAACCTCATCTACATACATACCAAATAGTGTAGGGGACAGAGGACACCCCTGCTTCACACCAATAGTGGAATGCACAATGTCAGAAATCCCCTTAGGAGTGCGTACGTGGCCAATCACTGAGCCGTAGAGAGAGAGAGAGAGAGAGAGAGAGAGAGAGAGAGAGAGAGAGAGAGAGAGAGAGAGAGAGAGAGAGAGAGAGAGAGAGATGCTAGCTGTCTTCAGTCATCTTTGTTGCTCACCCTTTGCTTTGCTTGCTTTTGATGCGGATTGTGTGGCTCCTCTTGCGGTGGTGCTTATTAGTGGCTACCTGGTGGTTGCACTGCGGTCTCCTCGAATCCCTAACGGCACTTGTGGTGCTTTTTAGTGGCTACCTAATGGTTGATTTGCGGTCTCCTCGTTTTTTTCATTGCATTTCATTGGTGGTTCATCTTGGATGGGCACCTTCCATACTAGCATGTTTGGTCCTCCTCTCTAGCCTCCTCTCTCCCATCCTCCGTTCTCTTGTGCAATGGTTGCGGCTTTTATGCTGTCTAGGGCTTCTCAGTTACGCCCATACCTTCTTTTTGCCGTTTCTTGTGTGGATGCATGGCGTGTACCTTCTTTGGTTTGTACTCCTCAGCCATTGCAGTTTTTGTGGGGTTTTCAGAGATTGTCAGGGTAGACAGAGTCTATATTGGCCCTTGGGTAGCCTCTCACGGGGGGACGATCACAATCTGGCATGGGATAGTGCTATTTGACCATGAATTGGCTTGTTTGCAGTTGAGGTTCCATTTATACTCGGGGCCTAGACGAGGATCACACATTCTTGATTCGGTGTTGCAAGATGCCTCATTGTGCCAGACTTTGTGGGAGATTTGGTCACATATCAGTCCCTCTTCTGTGGATCCAACTCTTAGCCAATTTGAACATGTATTCGAGATGAGATGATGTGAGCTTTTTTGCAATGAGAGGGAGTTATAGGACATATTGGGATGTATTCGTAGCCGTCTTGAGGATTTTTCAAGTGATGCTTTTTTGGGTGAGCATGAGGTTGACACTAGGGAGACTAATCATATACAATTGGAGAAATATGAATTCTCTTATGACGCTTTGTATCGACATTTTTGAACAGGGATGTTTTGTGAAATGAGTGATGAGATCTGTCCAAGAAGTTGACTGCTGACAATTAAGCCAAATCCAAGGAATCTAACTACAACAAAGGCAAAGAAAAGCTCTAAGGAGAAGGAATTGCAAAGGTTGCTTATATCATTTGTCTCCTCCCCTCTTCTCCCTCTTATTCTTAGTGAGACTTTCTTGTTATTGCACGACCCATTCTACAAGGGCTTGAGGCCGTGGCCAAGAGTGTGGATTGGTGATAGAGTGTCACGTGCGCACTGCAATTACGCCACGTGGACAAGCTTCTGCTATAGTCTAGCATCAGTCATAGTTTAGCTTAGGACCTAGCATGGCACTTTGTGAGCCTCTAGCAGGATGTGCATGCCCATGCAATGCCCATGCAGGTCATAGTTACATAACCCTCTCTTGCACAATACACCTAGTTCAGCATATAGGCAAGTACTAGCATGTGAACCGTCTCTTAAGTCATTCTAATAATAAGTGGCACTTTAGCTTCATATTTTCATCAGAATGGTGGGGGCTCTATTAGGACTGCTCGACCCAGTTTAGAGCCCGTGAGGGTGGACGAGGCAACATCACCCCAAGTGTATTGTCACGTTGTGGAAAGAGCTGGCATTAGTCGAAGAACCCGAAACCAAACCTGCTATGCCATGGGGCAGTCCCGCAAACAGTGACGCTGTGAGAGTGTGCGTGTGCGGAAGCGTGAGGAGAGAGAGAGAGACAGTAGACCACAAACGCAAGATATGGTGAAGAGGGGGCGATCAACCCCCCATGACTACCATGAGCAAAAGACCCAATACACAATGACCATATGATGGAAGTGGGTACCCCCTTGGCCCCATAAATAGGTGCCCAAGGGGAGGTAGGGCAAGGCGTGGAAAAATCCCCCACGACCCAACAAGAAATAAATGAAATATGAGGGCGCTCGGACAAGGTGGACGGCCGGACAATGCAGTCTGAATGCATGCAAAGGGTGGCCAACCCGGAGGCACACTAGTCGTACATGCATGCTCTAGACCTGTGAAGCAGCAGAGTGGTGTAAGTCTTAACACCCCCTCTCAACATCTAATGCTGAACAAACCGCATGAAGCAGAAGATGTGAGGCAAATGATGAAGATGTTTGCTGCGATGTCCACTGAAGGATACTCCATGAGTATAGAAGTAGTCTTGGGTGTCACGGTCCAAGTTTGTTACAGTGGTATCAGAGCGCCACCAATTTCTCTTCTACCGGGAAATCCAATCCTTTTCTCGCGACATCTATGGATTGCAACAAGAATCAGCCGACTTCTTCTGCATCTGCTAATGCGAGAGGAGATCACGAAGAAGATTTTAATGATTTAACAAAGTAAGAGTACGGGCCACCTTGGCCTACTCAGTACGAACTTCAAGTGATGGAACGTTGACAGCAGGTTGACGAGTGCACAAAGCAGATTATTAAATTTGCGAAGGATCCGCAATTCGCAAAATTTTTGTCACAACAATCCATCGCAGAAGCGCACACCCAGTGGCAGAAAGCCATAGAACCACTTATCAAACCGGCAATCAAGAAACCTCCTTCTCCGAGGATGTTTGCAGAGCAAGAATTACAAGAGGTGGTTCAGGCACAAATCAGTCGGCTTTTGGACGTGACGCAAACAACCAATCCTAAAAGCAAGAGAAGAAGGGGATTGACTTCGCGGGTTATTTGGGTCGTCAATCTTCTTTTGCATCGGCCAGAACGCAGAAGAAGCGCGTACAATTTGAAGGACTACCAAGTTCTTCTTCTTCTTCTGATAGTTCTTCTAGCTCTTCTTTTGCATCGGCCAGAACGCAGAAGAAGCGCGTACAATTTGAAGGGCTACCGAGCAAGGAGGACAGAAAAGGCAAAAAGCGAAGCAAAAAGCAAAGCAAAAAGCAAAGCTTCGGAAAGGGCAAGAAAAAGGCAAAGAAACCCAGATCTCGCCCAGTTTTCGACAGTTCTACAGAGGAGTCATCCTTTGACAGTTCGGACTTCGATGACCACATGTTTTATGCAAAGAAGAAGTATTTTTATAGAGCCAACCAATATGACTTCCTTGAAGACAAAAAGCAAGAAATTAAAAGAATTCAAAGAAGGTGGACAGTCGATTAAATTTGAATCCTTTTCTGGGTTTCGAGATGCTCCGAGGGCTTTGGCCTTCATTTAGCAGTTTGATATAGCCTTCTCCGGAGGGTATTACTCAGAGCACTCGAAGATTAAGAGGGATACATCTTTCTTCAAAGGAAATGCTCGAATATGGTGGTCCACTCTTCTTCTGAGGAAGGAAGCTCCAACTAAATGGTTGAAATTCAAAAAGCTCTTTGTTTCTTCTTGGCTGACTCGGGAGTACGAACGAGATATACAAACCGCTTGGAATGATCTCCGGATGACCAAGGGAGATTCTTTGGACGCTTATTGCGAGAGATTTTGAAACTCTTTTCTACCAACCTCTTTATTTAAGGAGGTCTCTTTTAAGGAACAAATTGAGCAGTTTTTGCTGCGGAGTCCCTACAGAGATCCGAGACTATTGCTTGGAATAAAAGTCGAATTCTATTCAAGAATTGATAAGTCATGCGAAACGGGGTTTTGCGATACATTCGGGAAATTTGACTTACTCCACTGATGAGATCTTGACTCAGAGAACCCAACAAACCTCTCACAATGAAAGTAGAAAGATAGAGTTTCAAAGAAAAGAAAGACAAGGATACACGACCCCGGCTCACTCTTCGAGAGAGGGCCAATTACATCAAAGAAGGGAAGTGTTTTGGATGCGAGGAACATGGGCACGTCTCCGCAAAGAGCCCCAAAAAGGCACAACAAGAACAACATGAAGACGGGCCAGAGAGATCGAGAGCAACAGAGGAACGTGGCAAAAAAGGCAAGATGAAAGCAAGACTGGTTCCAGATTACAGGGTATTGACCCAAGCATGATTGATGAAAGTACAGAACTTTTGCCGAGCTTGGGGCAAAGTGAAGGATCAAGAAGCTCTGATTATCTTCAATGGAGGAGCCAAGGCCAACTTCATTTCACCTGAAGTGGCGGCGCAACTCGAAATTACACCCGATCGGATGGGACCACCAGTAGAGGCAATTCTAGCGGCGCCCGGACGGGACATAGCCATTACATTTGTCATTGGCAAACTTCGATTGCATTGTCCGAGTTGCCACCATCTCGTCATGAGGATCACACTATTGATCTGATACCTGGAAGCACACCACCGAACCGGCCACCTTATCGTGTTAGCCGAGCCTAGAATGAAGAGATTATGAATCAAGTGAAAGAACTTTTGGAAAAGGGTCTTATCTAGCCGAGCACTTCACCCTACTGCTCTCCGGTGTTGTTGGTTTTAAAGAAAGACGGATCTTGGAGAATGTGCATTGATTACAGAGCTCTCAATAAAATTACCATCAAGAATAGATTTCTGATTCCACGGATCGATGATATTGTTGACCGACTTCAGGGATCCTGTCACGAGGACGTGGCAATTATTAACCATGTCACAGAGATGTGGCAACTGCTAACCTTGGTTGTTGGTTTCTTTCCAATGGGGTTTATTTTATTTGTTTAAGACCCTCTTTTTGAAGTAGCAAACGGTCGGACATTGTATGGCCAATGTGAACGGTAGATTCACCCGCAGACGGGAAGTGGTCGGCACTGGAATTCGTATGGTAAGAGGATGTCTAGGCTCAGAGCAAGATCATATAGGTCCCCCCGTCGCACTTAGCAAGTTGGTGGATACTAGGAAGTGAACTCAATTAAGGCGTAAAGTCAAGGTGGGACTACCAACAAAAAGTATCCAACAGTTGGGCCACATTGCACTTTTGGATGCGGTCCCAATGAGGATAGATGGTCAGAAGACCAGTGGGAGCCCAACGGAAGCATCTCCTAAAATTTAGGGAACTGCTATTTTGGGCCGTGAAATGTGTTCGCGACATTACCTCCGGTATGACTAGGGGAACACTTTATAACTCTGCCGTGAAGTCAACTGACGCGTCGGTTGGGATATTTTTAAGCGGCGAACCCGAAACGGGAAAATGCTTGAAAATGCGCCAAGTGTCACATTTTGGTGAACTTTCCTCTTGCAGAAAAATGGGCGCTGATTTTTATGCTGGGAGAGGCCTCATTTGCAACCTGTCACAGGTTAAGAGCTATGGAGTGCTTTCTTTCCCTCTCATGTACAGTGTGGTGCTAGGAGTGATGCCCTGCACACTACACACTGCTCTCTCTCTCCCCTACGTGCAGTTATGTGATGCCCCACAAGAGGGCTGTGGGGCTACTCATTTGACTGATGTACAGTTGTGTGGGTTCATGCTTTTGTGCTGAGGCAAGAGCCTCCTTGAGCAGGAACAGGGGTAGCTAACTGCTGCTCCAAAGCAGGCACTGGTGAGGGTCATAACCTCACCGTACAGGTGCAAAATCAGCGCTGTGTATGCGCTGTAAATTCACTGTTTTTCAGCCATACGGACGCCAGGATCATTGGGAATCGTGCCCCACTGGCAAAGGACAGTTAGGGGACTGTTTGGGGCTGAAAACAGGGCAAAAACCAGTAAATACAGCGTGCTGAATTTACTGTTTTTGGACAGGAATCAGAGGGTATACGACAGTGCAAGCGAGTTCCAGCAGGGGAATTGGTTTCGCGCAAGTTTTGGGGCTGTTATGTTGCCGAAATTTGGCCAAATCAAATGGTATCTAGGTGGATACACGTGAAGGATTCCCAGGACCTTACCTTGTAATTTACCCTCCTAAAGAATAAAGAAATACCGAAAGGGGCGCCAATTTTGGGGCTTACAGGTTGTCGGCGTCTGCTCGGAGCATTCTAGCTTCCGAGCTGTGTGTGTGATTAAGTGTTAATTCCCATAGCAGGTTCTCTTTGCAAAGTGCTCTGTGTGTGTGTATAAAGTAAAGAATTTCGGGTGAAAGCCAACGCCTACCGCCCTACGGGCAGGTTACATGGTTCCGTTGCCGGGACATCAATCACTTTTTCCTCAAAGAGTGAGCCTGGATTGTTCAGGGTAAAGACACACAGTGCAAGAACACGGGGATTACACTATGGCCGACAAGGGGAAGGGAATTATGGAAGAGGGTTCCTCTCCAAAGGACAGGCAGGAGATTCCTATGGTTTTTGAGATTGGCGAGAGCTCACGGCCACGTCATTCTGTACCTACTGTCAACGTGAATGTCCCTCCAGTAGTACAGGGCTTTATGACAGGGCAACTTGAGGATGATGCGTTTAAGACTCAGTTAGTTGCCGCGGTGAATGTCTTTTCGCAGCTGGTGCAGAATCCGAGGTTTATGGAATTCTTGCAAGTGCCACCAGTGCAACAGCAAAATAGGCAACCTACGCCGCGTACGGAGCTTGTTGAAGCTCAAGCCCAGGTACTTCATGAGGCGCAGGAGGAAAGGGAACACTCGCATGTTGCGGAGTCGGGGGCTCCAAAGCAGGTTCCTCCCGTGCTTGAACAGGTGGCTAGAACGCCTATTCCACAGGTTATGCCAGTTCAGCCCGCCACCTTTCAGAGCCAGCATGCTGTCTTGAATGGACAGGGAGCTGGATACCAGGCTATGCACTCAGTTTTTCCACCACCCACGGTACATCCTGGGTATTTCGGGGGTGGATCAGTGTTCCAAAGTATGGCTGGTTATGCGTCTGGAAGTCAGCCGTACATGCCAGGAACAGTGTTCGGGGGTATGCAAGGCATCATGCCAAACCCAATGTATGGTACTATCGGCATGCAGCAAGGTTTCCACGGCAACCAGGGCCAGTTTGGGGTGCCACAGGGTCATTTTGGCATGGCTGGTTTTTCTGGACAGCAGCCAGATATCGCACCTCTAACGCAAAATGTGAATGGCCAACACGTGCCGATCATGCCTAGTACAGTGCCCATGTTGCAGACCTTTCCGTATGACAACTTGGGGGCACTAGAGAAGCCGAAGGCTTACAAAGAAGGTGGTGCAGCAGTAAAGTTCAGTACCTTCAATGGTTTCGAGGACAAGACAAAGGCACTCACTTTCCTCCAGCAGTTTGATACAGCTTATGCGGGAGGGAATTTTACAGAGGCCTCGAAGGTCAGGAAAGCTGCCACTTTCTTAAAGGACAATGCGCTTACATGGTGGACGACATTGTTAATGCAAGGACAGGCACCCGCCACTTGGGTTTACTTCAAGCAAATGTTTGCATCTGCTTGGCTATCAAATGAATTTGAAGCCGATGTCCTGACAGATTGGCACCAGCTTACTTCAGCTTCGTGCAAGAGCTTGCTGGAGTACAATAGGAGGTTTTGTAAAGCGTTACTCTCAGTGACCTCCTACAGATTTGTGCCACTGACAGAGCAGATAGAGAAGTATTGTCGTGGGCTGCCTAAAGGGCTTCGTGATTACTGTACAAAGAACAGAGTGGCTACCCTTACTCAGCTTATGGAAGTTGCGAACACTGGTCTTGCCCTGTTGAAAGGAGAGGACAGTGGATTTCCGAGCAGTGATAAAGGAGGGCAGCAGAAGAAAAATTCAGCGAAGAAGCCCTTTGTGAAAACGGCTCCTGATGCGTCACAGGGGTCTGAACAAGCCACCAAAGACAAGGATTCAGCTGGGACTTCTGGAGCGCAGGCAAAGAAACAGAAAAGGAAGCCTTTTGTGCGCAAGTCGCTCGAGGAAAAGAAGGTCCTAATGGCTGAGAACAAATGCTTTATATGCGAGCAGCCTGGTCACTTTCCTATCAATTGTCCACAAAGGAAAAGGCCAGCTGACTCAGAGGATAAAGAAGACCAGAAAGGCAAGAAGCCTAAACCCACGGCAGGTTTAGTGCCAGACATGGTGGGTGACAAGCCCAGCACAGATGCCAGTGAGTTATGCAGGGCATGGGGTAAAGTTAGGGATCAGACGGCACTCATCTTCTTTGATCCAGGTGCCAAAGCCAACTTTATCTCACCAGAGTTAGCTATGAAGTTCGGCATCAAAGCTGAAGAGATGGGGTACACAGCAGAGGCAGGGTTGGCATGTCCTGGCCACTCAGAGTGTGTTACTCCTATCATTGGAAAACTGCGTCTGCATATTCAGTCGTATGTGGACACTGAAGAGTTTTACATCATGCCGCTGGAAGGTTGTGACGCCTTGTTGGGGATCCCGTGGATGTTCCGAGTGCATGGAGTCTTGGATGCCTACAACAAAAAGATCACTGTACAGCATAGGGGCAAAACTCACATCTTGGATGTAAAGCTTAAAGGAGAGTCAGTCCCTATTGTATCTGCTTCTGCTATCACTTCTGTAATAAAGAATCATCTTTCTGTGTACTTGATTTTTGCACGTGATGTCTCAGATAGGGATCAGTCAAATTTATCTGTGTTAGATAAAGAAAGGTCAGCATTTTTGCAAAAGTTTAGTGACTGTTTTTCTGATTCATTACCGTCGCAATTGCCGCCAGAGAGACCTGAGGACCATCGGATAGATTTGGTGCCAGGGTGTAGCCCACCAAATAGACCTCCCTACAGGGTTAGTGCGGCGCAGCAGAAAGAGATTATGGGCCAGGTTGAGGAGTTATTAGAGAAGGGGCTGATTCAGCCTAGTTCTTCACCCTTTTGCTCCCCAGTGCTCCTAGTGCAGAAGAAGGACGGCTCATGGCGCATGTGTATTGATTACCGTGCGTTGAATAAGAATACCATCAAGAATAGGTTTCCTATTCCTCGCATTGATGATATTCTCGATCGTTTAGAGGGTGCTGCAATTTTCAGCAGGATAGACCTGAAGAGTGGGTACCATCAGATTCGTATAAGCCCAGAGGATGTGCACAAGACTGCGTTTAGAACGACATTTGGTCTTTATGAGTTTCTAGTGATGCCGTTTGGGCTAACAAATGCTCCTGCCACGTTCAACAGAATGATGGACCGGATTTTTCGCTCGCATCAACAGTTTGTTGGAACATTCTTCGATGACATGATTGTGTATTCGAAGAATGAAGAGGAGCATAGGCGTCACTTGACCATTGTGTTTGAAGAGCTGCGCAGTCACAGGTTACTTGTCAATCCTAAGAAAAGTGAATTCTTCCTCGAAGAGATCCACTTTCTGGGCCACATAGTCTCAAAGGATGGTGTTAGAATGGATCCCGCAAAGGTCGAAGCTATCAAGACATGGCCAGACTTGAAGACTGTGCACGATGTCAGAAGCTTCTTGGGATTGTGTTCCTACTATAGAAGGTTTATCAGAAATTTTGCAGAGATAGCATCGCCTCTTCACGCATTGCAAAAGAAAGAGGTCACTTTCAGATGGACCCAAAAAGAGATTTCAGCTTTTACTCTCTTAAAGGAAAAGTTGACTTCAGATCCAGTTATTGTTTTGCCAGATCTCAGGAAGTCATTTGTGGTCCAGTGTGACGCCTGTGGCAGTAGCATCGGAGCAGTGCTAATGCAAGATGGACGGGTAGTAGCCTATGAAAGCCGAATTTTGCAAGGGCCAGAGAGGACTATGCCAGTCTATGAGAAAGAGCTCTTGGCCGTGATTCATGCGCTTTCTAGCTGGAAGCACTACCTCTTAGGTGCTGATTTTGTTGTCCAAACAGATCATCAGACCTTGCGATACTTCTTGACACAGTCAAAGTTATCCGAAAAGCATATGCGATGGGCAAACATTCTTTCCATGTTCCACTTCCAGATTATGCATGTGGAAGGCAAGAAGAATGTTGTGGCTGATGCGTTATCAAGAAAGCCACAAATTTCAGCTGTGTCAATTCCTTATCATCATGAGTTAGATGACATGAAGGAACAGTATACTGCTGATGAAGATTTTGCAAGGATCTTTGAACAGTTACAAGAGGGGCAACATCACGAGCACTACCTCCTCAGAGATGGTTTTATGATGATGCATGGCAGACTTTGTGTCACTAGGCCATTGCGACATAAGGTCATGGAAGAGAGTCATGTCCCACCGTATGCAGGGCATCGTGGCATTGATGCAACAGTTAAAGCGGTAGAGACGTTCTTCTATTGGCCTACCTTGAGGAGAGATGTGGATGCCTTTGTGCGAGCATGCATAGTTTGCCAAAAGGTCAAGTTTGACAGGCAAAAGGCACCAGGGTTGTTACAACCACTGCCGATTCCGGATAAGCCATGGGAAAGCATTGCTATGGACTTTATCTTTGATCTTCCAAGAACGCCAACAGGGAATGATGGTATATGGACCATTATCTGCAGGTTCAGCAAGCAGGCCCATTTTATCCCTGTCAGGAAGAAGATAAAATCTGATCAGATGGCACGCTTGTTCATATACAATGTGTTTAAGTACCATGGTATGCCACAATCGATTATCAGTGATCATGATCCTCGCATGACCAGTTTGTTCTGGAGAGGATTGTTTGAGAACATGGGTACTACGCTCAAGTTCTCGTCTTCGTTTCATCCACAAACTGATGGACAGTCAGAAGAGGCTAATTCTACTGTCTTAGATCTGCTGAAATGCTATGTGTCAGATAATAAGGGCAAGTGGGAACAGTATTTGCCTATGCTTGAGTATGCGTACAATAATACGGTGCATTCGTCTACTGGAAAAGCACCTTTTGAAATTGTTGAAGGCGGCAAAAAGGTTCCTCCCATTTTGCATACAAAGGACAAGATCTTTGAGGCAGATCGATATGTTGAGAACATGGATGAGATGTATAAGAAGATTAAAGTTGCCTTGGACAAGACTCAGGCAAAACAGAAAAAGGCTGCTGATCGTCATCGTCGTGAATTGCTACTATCACCTGGTGATTGGGTTCTCTTAAGGTTCGAAAAGGCAAGGTTAAAGAAGATGAAGGGCAAGGAACGGCTGTTTCCTAAGCTCAACATGCGTTACTATGGGCCTTTTCAAGTGCTTGACAAGATCAGCGATGTGGCTTACAGGCTGAAATTGCCTGATGCATGGAAGATTCATAATGCGTTTCACGTGAGTCTTCTAAGACCCTTCGTGGGTGATGTGCCAGAAGATATGCCAGTTGAGGATCAGCCAGAAGTTGAAGAACTTGATGAGATCTTGGTACCTGAGCAAGTTTTGGCACATAAGGACAGAAAAGTTAAAGGACAAGTTGCAAGACGCTATTTGGTGAAGTTCAAGAACTATCCGCCTATGGATGCAAAGTGGATGGAAGAGCATGAACTGTCAGAGTCACCAAATGTATTGCAGCTTTACCTTGAAGCCTTTGGGTTACAGCCTACTTATGCCCCAACCCAACGTGTGCAAAGGAGGGGTAATGATAGAGCTAGTACATCAAATGTACATATGAATTCGGTGCCATAGATGGAAATGGCAAAAGTATGAAGGCCTCATTAAGTCATTTGTATCTATGTATGTTACGACCTTTCTTGCGGATACATGCGATGATAAAAGAGTGTTAATAGCACAAGATCATCAGTGGCGTGTATTTATGGTATGCAATCGAGGACGTTTGCGATTTCAAGAGGGGGGTATGTCACGAGGACGTGGCAGTTATTAACCATGTCACAGAGATGTGGCAACTGCTAACCTTGGTTGTTGGTTTCTTTCCAATGGGGTTTATTTTATTTGTTTAAGACCCTCTTTTTGAAGTAGCAAACGGTCGGACATTGTATGGCCAATGTGAACGGTAGATTCACCCGCAGACGGGAAGTGGTCGGCACTGGAATTCGTATGGTAAGAGGATGTCTAGGCTCAGAGCAAGATCATATAGGTCCCCCTGTCGCACTTAGCAAGTTGGTGGATACTAGGAAGTGAACTCAATTAAGGCGTAAAGTCAAGGTGGGACTACCAACAAAAAGTATCCAACAGTTGGGCCACATTGCACTTTTGGATGCGGTCCCAATGAGGATAGATGGTCAGAAGACCAGTGGGAGCCCAACGGAAGCATCTCCTAAAATTTAGGGAACTGCTATTTTGGGCCGTGAAATGTGTTCGCGACATTACCTCCGGTATGACTAGGGGAACACTTTATAACTCTGCCGTGAAGTCAACTGACGCGTCGGTTGGGATATTTTTAAGCGGCGAACCCGAAACGGGAAAATGCTTGAAAATGCACCAAGTGTCACATTTTGGTGAACTTTCCTCTTGCAGAAAAATGGGCGCTGATTTTTATGCTGGGAGAGGCCTCATTTGCAACCTGTCACAGGTTAAGAGCTATGGAGTGCTTTCTTTCCCTCTCATGTACAGTGTGGTGCTAGGAGTGATGCCCTGCACACTACACACTGCTCTCTCTCTCCCCTACGTGCAGTTATGTGATGCCCCACAAGAGGGCTACTCATTTGACTGATGTACAGTTGTGTGGGTTCATGCTTTTGTGCTGAGGCAAGAGCCTCCTTGAGCAGGAACAGGGGTAGCTAACTGCTGCTCCAAAGCAGGCACTGGTGAGGGTCATAACCTCACCGTACAGGTGCAAAATCAGCGCTGTGTATGCGCTGTAAATTCACTGTTTTTCAGCCATACGGACGCCAGGATCATTGGGAATCGTGCCCCACTGGCAAAGGACAGTTAGGGGACTGTTTGGGGCTGAAAACAGGGCAAAAACCAGTAAATACAGCGTGCTGAATTTACTGTTTTTGGACAGGAATCAGAGGGTATACGACAGTGCAAGCGAGTTCCAGCAGGGGAATTGGTTTCGCGCAAGTTTTGGGGCTGTTATGCTGCCGAAATTTGGCCAAATCAAATGGTATCTAGGTGGATACACGTGAAGGATTCCCAGGACCTTACCTTGTAATTTACCCTCCTAAAGAATAAAGAAATACCGAAAGGGGCGCCAATTTTGGGGCTTACAGGTTGTCGGCGTCTGCTCGGAGCATTCTAGCTTCCGAGCTGTGTGTGTGATTAAGTGTTAATTCCCATAGCAGGTTCTCTTTGCAAAGTGCTCTGTGTGTGTGTATAAAGTAAAGAATTTCGGGTGAAAGCCAACGCCTACCGCCCTACGGGCCGGTTACAGATCCTCTTGTTTTAGCATGATTGATTTGAAAAGCGGATATCATCAGATCAGAATCGCGTCAGACAGCCTAGACAGCCTTTCGGATGAGCTTCGGTTTGTATGAATTTTTGGTGATGCCTTTTGGCCTTACCAATGCTCCAACGACTTTCAACCGAATGATGGATAGGATTTTCAAAGAGTATAGGTAATTTGTCGGCACTTTCTTTGATGACATTATAGTCTTCTCCAAGGATGAAGCAAAACATAGACACTATCTGCTACAGGTCTTTCAGGCTTTGCGAGATCACAAGTTAGTTATCAATGCTAAAAAGAGTGATTTTTTCTTGCCGGAGATACATTTTTTGGGACACATCATCTCAGTAGCAGGAGTACAGATGAACCCGTCCAAGATTGAGACTCTACGTGATTGGCCCGATTTGAAGAATGAAGTTAGAAGCTTCTTGGGCTTATGTTATTACTACTGGTGGTTCATTCGAAAGTTGTGTAGAGGTAGCTTCCCCTTTGCACATTCTGACACAAAAAGGAGTCCTTTTCTCGTGGGGACCCACAGAGGTGGCTGCCTTTCAAACATTGAAAGAGAAATTGACTAGTATGACTTTATGAATTGGAATTCCCAAAAATGAAAATGAAAATGATTGATTTGTACTTCACTCGTTTGAGTGCAGGAACTGACAGACGAAATGACTGCAGCATTTCGGTCTCATAAATCTCTATAGACATGATTGCAATAAGGAATAGTTAATCGGGCATCTGTAAGGTCCCGATTGGATCTAGATGCGATTACTAAATACGTTGCCGATTAATCATGGTTTGAGATTTGGAATGAATTTGTATGTGATTGGTCATGTGATGTGACCGTCGATTTGTACACGTGCTACATGTGTTGTGTCTAGTGTGTCGATACTAACAGTCAGTGTCTACTAAGACAGTTTATGGGTGTTTTCCAGGCGTAATCGAGGGCGATTGCAATTCTTTCAAGAGAGGGATATGTCCAAACTGGTGACGTGGCAGTGCTCCCAGATACACACAGCCCCTACTGACGTTAACTATGTCACGAGGACATGGCATTTGTTAACTATGTCACGAGGACGTGGCAACTGCTAACCTTAGTTGTTGGTTTCTTTCCAATGATTTTTGTTTTATTTTTGATACCCTCTTTTTGAAGTTGCAAATGGTCGGACATTGTATGGCCAATGTGAACGGTAGTTTCACCCGCAGACGGGAAGTGGGTCGGCACTGGAATTCGTATAATAAGAGGATGTCTAGGCTCAATTCAAGATCATGTAGGTCCCCCCGTCGCACTTAGCAAGTTGGCAAATACTAGGAAGTGAACTCAATAAAGGCATAAGTCAAGGTGGGATCACCAACAGAAAGTATCCGATAGTTGGGCCACATTGCACTTTTGGATGCGGTCCCAATGAGGATGGATGGTCAGATGACCAGTGGGAGCCCAACAGAAGCATCTCCTAAAAATCAGTGAACTGCTATTTTGGGCCGTGAAATGTGTTCGCGTCATACCTTCGGAATGACAAGGGGAACATTTTACAACTTTGCCTCGAAGTCAACTGGGCAACCAATCGGGAGATTTTTAGGCGGCAACCTCGAAACGGGAAATTGCTTGTAATTGTGCCAAGTTGCGCATTTTAGTGTACTTTCCTTATGCAATGAAGAGGTAGCGCTGAATATTAAGCTGGGAGGCCTCATTTTTCATACTGTCTCCCAAGGTTGCATCCGTACGTACGTAGTGTACGGATCCGTACGGTACAACCGTACGGTACGAATTTTTACGTACTGGTAGGTACTGTACGGCAAATTTTCACCTTTTTAAAAAATCGACTCCCTGGCGAAAAATCGACTCACAGGTAGGACAGCACTGAGAGTTAGTAGATAAGGGGGCACTTACCTTAGGGGTCTCAAGCATAAAAAATCAACGATTTCTCGTGAATCAGCCTTGCGTGCGTTTTGCAGACATCTGCGCAGTGCGTTTCAAATTTATCAGTTCAGAGCTCTCGAGTCTCAGCTTCTGCAGACTCCAGAGTTTGTGCCCACTCTCTCCAAGGTATTCCTCTTCCCTCTCTCATGTTCTCTCGCGTGACTCTGCGTTCTTCTCGCGAGACTCTCCGTTCTACCAAGTTCTCAGTGTTACGTACTGGTCCCGTACCTTAAAGGCCGATCCATACTGAAGTACGTACCTTACGTACTGATTACGTACCGTACACTACGTGCCTTTCCACCTTGCTGTCTCCACTCTATGTATCTGTACACTACATAGAGTGATGTGGTGCTAGGAGTGATGCCCTGCACACTACACATTGCTCTCTCTCCCCTACTTGCAGTTATGTGATGTCCCACAAGAGGGTTCTTCATTTGACTAATGTACAATTGTGTGGGTTCATGCGCGATTGCCGAGGCAAGAGCCTCTTGCACAGGTACTTGATTAGCTAGTTGCTAATCCCCCGCAGGTACAGGTGAATTCGGAGAGGTTTCATGTGAGAAATCTCGTCTGATTCAAAGGGCAAGTAGCCCTACTCGTGCGGGAGCTCAAGGACTTGCTACGGATGCGACTGGCTCGCGAAACGGAGCCCAAAACAGGGAATTACAGCCTGCTGTGTATTTTTGCAGGTTTAGGGTTTCGGCCCTAAACGGTCCCTAATACCCCCAGGAGGTCCGGGGACGCGAGGGGACTGTTGTAGAGGTGATCTGGCGCATTTTCGGAGCAGAAAACAGAGAATTCAGCGTGCTGCAGATTCTTGCCAGGTTTTGCAAAGTGTCCATATGCGTCGGGAAAGTCGTCTATTGCGTGGGAATACTGTCTGTGAAGCGTCCTAGTTCAGTTATGTTGCCAAAATCGGGCCAGAACAGGTGGATTTCAGCCTGGATTATGCGGAACATGTTACAAATGGGAGCACATAGCAGGATTTATCACTTATTACTGAAGCTAGAGGATATATATATATATATATATAGATAGATAGAGAGAGAGAGAGAGAGAGAGAGAGAGAGAGAGAGAGAGAGAGAGAGTACTGGGGACCAGAAGATGGGATGATCCCCCCCCGTAATAGTATCTTTATTACTGAGGAGAAGTCTATACAAGCACTTGAGCCGAACGTATTACCACGTTCGTTCTAGAATAAGACTTGATGGTTCCTGGAAGCTTCATCTTCCTATTCCTAGGGCAAAACCCTATTCCAAGGAACTTCCGTTCCTTATTCCAATCCTCAAGGAGTTCCTTGGAATAGGGTTTTGTGGGGGGGGGGGAGGGATCAGCCCATCTCCTGGTCCCCAGTACTGTGTCGATCTCCTCTCTCTCTCTCTCTCTCTCTCTCTCTCTCTCTCTCTCTCTCTATTTCTCTCTATATCCTCTGGCTTCAGTAATAATGATAAATGAAAGCACGAAGCAGAAGGTACCGGTAGGTGCGCGTCGCGTTGTAGTGCAACATTGGGGCAAGAAGCAGGAGGCGGAGTGCAGTAGAGAGGAAGCGCTAGAGATCGAAGCAAGGAGAGAGAGAGAGCTCACGTTTTTGGGGAAAACTCAATCAGTGAGTTTTTGGTTTTTCCACTTTTATTATAAGTGACTTTAAAAGAATGTGTCCAGGTTCAATGTGAGGTTCAATGTGAACTTGGACAAAGTATAAAAATGTACAAAACAGGGTTATTTAGGCCTTTAACCCAACAACCTCCCACTTAAAGGCATAAATGACGCCTTTAAGTTAACCAACTCCCACTAGCTGTATGCAATGCTCATGTTGAGCCTTAGCAAGACTCTTGGTGAGAACATCTGCAGGGTTATCCTGTGTATGGATCTTAGTCAAGGTGACTAGACCATCCTCCAATACCTATCGTATGAGGTGGTACCGCACATCTATGTGTGTGGTACGCGCATGAAACATTGCATTTTTGGCTAAATAGACAGCACTCTGGCTATCACAACCCAACACGGGTGTATGAGCAGGCATGCCAAGTTCTTTTGCAAGTCTGCCCAACCAAGTGGCCTCTTTTGAAGCCTTTGTGGCTGAAATGTATTCAGCCGCAGTAGTACTCAATGCCACATTTTCTGTAACCTAGAACACCAAGAGACTGTACCACCAGCAATGGCAAATACATATCCACTGGTAGATTTCCTTGGTATCCATGTCACTTGCCATGTCTGCATCACAATATCCCTGCAACTTCAAGTCACTTTTGCCACAACAAATACACTTTGAGTGTGTACCTTTCAAATATCTCAGAATCCATTTGACAGCTTTCCAATGCGCTTTCCTAGGATTCGACATGTATTGACTAACAACTCCCACTACATAAGCAATGTCGGGACGAGTGGCAACCATAGCATACATAAGAGAACCACAAGCTGATGCATAAGGGATTCTCTTCATTGCTTTCAATGCCACCTCATCCTTTGGGCAATCTGCTTTGCTAAGCTTAGTGTATGGTGGTAAAGGTACCCCAAGAGACTTAGCATTAACCATATTAAATCTGTCAAGTACTTTTGCAATGTACCTTTCTTGAGATAAAAACAACAATTTCAGCTTTCTATCTCTTTTAATACGCATGCCCAAAATATGCTCTGCATCACCCAAATCCTTCATAGCAAATGCTGAATTTAACTTACGTTTCAGAGCATCAAGACTAGTCTTATGTTTCCCGGCAAGCAGTATATCATCAACATAGAGAACAAGTATGATGGGACTACCATCTTCATCTCTTTTCATATACAAACAATGATCTGCATGGCTACGTTTAAAGCCTTGAGATAGCATAAAAGTGTCAAACTTCTTATACCACTGTCGTGATGATTGTTTCAAACCATACAGAGCCCTCTTCAGTTTGCATATAAGTTCCTCACATGTAGGAACTACAAAACCTTCAGGCTGTTTCATGTATACGTCCTCTTGAATGTCACCATGAAAAAATGCTGTTTTTACATCCATTTGATTCAATTCCAAATCAAGCACCGCAACGAGAACAAAAAGGACACATAAAGTTGTAAGCTTTATAACAGGAGAAAAGATTTCTTGAAAATCAATTCCTTCTTTCTGTGCATATCCTTTTGCAACCAATCTTGCCTTGTACTTGGGTTTTTCATCCACTATCTTAATCTTGTATACCCATTTGTTAGGAAGAGCTTTTCTCCCTTTAGGCAATGGCACAAGATCCCAAGTATCATTTGTATACAAGGATTTCATTTCCTCTTGCATCGTAAGCTCCCACTTACTGCTTGATTCACATAATTTGGCCTCTTTATATGTAAGAGGTTCACCCTCATCTGTCAACATTACATGATCCAAAGAGGGGTTAAATCTTTGCGGTTGCCTTCTCAAACGAGTTGACCTGCGTACCCAATGATCTACATTCTCAGGCAACGGTTCTACATCATAAGGCAACTCATTTTCAGCTCTATCATGCTGTTGAAAATCAATTTCAGCCAATTTAGGTGGCTATCCATCCTCATTAGGAGCATCAAAATCATGTCCTACCTCTTCTGGCTCAAGGTTAACCGGCTGATTATTAACTTCAGCTTGCGGTAATGCATCATGAGGCTCTTTTTCAACATCAATGGGTGGCACGTAAAGCTGAAATTTGATTGTTTCTTGTCAGCATCAGATTTTGTAGCATTCTTAAGCAATTTTGCCTCATTGAACACTACATCTTGGTTGCGTATTACCTTTCTAAACTGTGGTAACCACACTCTATAGCCCATTTCACCTTCTTCTCCATAACCTAAAAAGACTCCTTTAATGGACTTCATATCAAGCTTTGTTCTCAAGTCATTGCGTACATGAACAAAAGCTTCGCAGCCAAATACTCTCAAATGATCATAGAGGCAAGTTTGCCAGACCAAACCTCCTCTGGAATGTCATTTTTTAGCGAACCATTAGGAGAGCGATTGCAAATATGAACTGTAGTTTTCAATGCCTCCCTTCAAAACTCTTGGGAAAGATTAGCGGTGGACAAAATGCAACGCACTCTCTCACATGAAGTACGATTATACCTCTCAGCCACACCATTAGAAGACGGATTATAAGGGGCTGTCAACTCCCTTTTAATCCCATTTTCATCACAAAAACGTTGAAAATCAGCAGATACATACTCTCCTCCATTATCAGATCTGAGACATTTAAGCTTAGTACTCTTTTGCGTATTGACAAAAGCATGAAACTTCTTAGAAGCATTAAAAGTCTCACTCTTACTTTTCAACAAATGCACCCATCCTTTCCTAGTACAGTCATCACTGAATGTAACAAAAATACAATGCACCACCAAAAGACTTAACAGGCATAGTGCATACATCGGAGTGAATAAGATCAAGAGGATTAGCTTTGCGAGAGACACCAGAGTAATAAGAAGATTTCTTTGGCTTTCATAAAGACAATCGTTACAAAAATCCAAGTTTTTGCCTTTTACATCAACCCTCTTCAGAGAGAAAAGCACATCAATACCCTTTTGGCTCATATGGCCAAGTCTCTTATGCCACAATTCCATGTGTGAAGCAACTTCAGCAACAACAAGAAACTTGACAGGCAAAGCTTTGTATTGAAGATGGTACAAAGTACCTCTTTAGACCCTTTTGCAACAAGCATAGAGCCCTTAAGCAAACTTCCATGAACCCCCTGCAAAGATAGTAGTATAACCATGTGCATCTAACTGGCCAACAAATAGCAAAATTTTCTTAATGTCTGGTACAAACCTGACATCATTTAACACAAGCTCTTGACCATTGTTAAGAGCCAAACGCATAATACCCATTCCCTCAATATTGCAAGCAAAATTATCACCAAGGTACACCTTGCCATAATTGCCTGTAGCATATGTAGCAAAACACTCCAAAGACAGAGTCACATGTGATGAAGCACCAAAATCCACTATCCATGACTGGGATAGGCCATCATTAGCACTGAGCAATGCATCAATGACATCTTTCTTCGAGATAAGCATGTCTTCTGCATTAGCTATCACCAAATTTGAGGGGCATGAAGCCGCAACCAAGATTTCCTCAACGTCTGACAACTTCTCAATGACCACACTAGAGGATATGTTTGCATTCTCAGCATCCCTGGAGGAATCACCTGCTGATTTTTCCCCTTTCTTCTCATCTTTCTTCTTCTTATCTTGCCTTTCCTTCTTCCTTTCCTGCTCTTTCTTGAAATACCTTCAATCGGGTTTCTTGTGACCCTTTCTGTCACATTGATAACAAGTGACATCCTTATCCTTTGTCTTGCTCTTACTTCTATTTTGAGTCCTATTGCCCGCATCACGCTTTTGATTTCTACCTCTTGCATTGTAGGCAGAACTACCACCTTCCCCACTAGACTTACGTCTAATCTCATCATTGAGAATAGACCCTCTCGCACCGTCATACGTGAGGGTGGGACTGTTGCTCAAGGAGACAACCAAGGTTTCCCAAGTATCTGGCAATGTCATAAGCAAGAAAATAGCTTTTAGCTTATCATCGAATTGCTGAAGCCCACTGTCCTGCAACTGACTCAACACACTTGTAAAAGCACTCAAATGCTCAGAAGTTGACTTCGAGTCATCAAGCTGCATATTCACCAACTTTCGCATCAAATGCACCTGGTTTGCAGGCGTTGTGTTTTCATAATTGGACTTTAGCTTTTGCCATATTGCATAAGCAGAGTCCAAACGCTTGATGTTCGTCAAAATGTCATCATTGATAGCCATTTTGATGTAGGCCATAGCCTTCTTATTCAACCTGGCCCACTCTTCGTCAGACAAACCTAGCGGCTTATTCTCTTCCAGTGCATCTTCACAATCCTTTAAGAAAAGGATACCTTGCATGCGTTCTTGCCAGAGGTCGAAGCCTTGACCATCGAACCGTTTGATTTCCATCAAACTTTTAGTGTCAGATGCGGAAGAGAAAGAAGCCATTTCAATTTAACCACAAGTGTGTATACAAGAGAGATGCAATAGGCTGAAAATTTGCAAATAGGAGCAACCACAAGACTTTGCATACGATAGACCACAATTGCTTTACATGAAACTGTCCAAATCTGAAATTTCAGATGAAAAGTGCAATTTCAAGCACCTGTACTCAGCTTTTCACTAAATTTGTCGCGACAAACATCAATACGTGTGATCCCACAACTTTGGTACACCTGTGTATTGTTGTTTTGACCTGTTATAACCTTTAAATCACTTGTTTTGACCTAAAAACAACATGTTTTGGGCAGTTTTGGTAGTTTTGATGGCCTTTCCGACTCCGGAAGCAAGGGGCTTCGCGATGGAAGCGAAATTGATTGCGGGAGAGCAATTTTAACTCGCTGTCCAGCAGACTGCAGAGGGCTGTTTTGAAACCCTAGGGCTCTGATACCAGTTGAAAGCGCGAAGCAGAAGGTACTGGTAGGTGCGCGTCGCGATGTAGTGTAGGATTGGAGCAAGAAGCAGGAGGCGGAGTGCAGCAGAGAGGAAGCGCTAGAGATCGAAGCAAGAAGAGAGAGAGAGCTCATGTTTTTGGGGAAAACTCAATAAGTGAGTTTCGGGTTTTCCCACTTTTATTATAAGTGACTTTAAAAAAATGTGTCCAGGCTCACATTGAACCTGGACAAAGTATAAAAATGTACAAAACGGGGTTATTTAGGCCTTTAACCCAACAATAAGTCCTATTTATCCGAATGTATTTTATATTGCTATGCGCTCCCGTTTGTGACAGTGGTATCAGAGCATGGTCTCCTCTCTTTCTTTGTAAAGGAGGACGACTCTGGGAAGATACGAGAAGAGGCCATGACAAGCCAAGAGAGAAGTAAGCAGGCGGAACCCTAAGTCCTGCAAGGAAAAGCTCGCACAATTGGAAAAAAAAAAGTTGCTAACATTGGTCTTGCCTTGTTGAAAGGAGAGGGCAATGGGTTTCCGAGCAACGAGAAAGGAAGGCACCAGAAGAAAAATTCAGCCAAGAAGCCCTTTGTGAAAACGGCTCTTGAAGCGTCACAGGGGTCAGAAAAGGCCACCAAAGACAAGGATTCAGCCGGGACTTTTGGAGCGCAGGCAAAGAAACAGAAAAGGAACCCTTTTGTGCGCAAGTCGCTCGAGGAAAAGAAGGTCCTAATGGCTGAAAATAAATGCTTTATATGCGAGTAGCCTGGTCACTTTGCTACCAATTGTCCACAAAGGAAAAGACCGCTGACTCAGATGATAAAGAGGACCAAAAAGGCAAAAAGCCTAAACCCACGGAAGGTTTGGTGCTAGATATGGTGGGTGACAGGTCTAGTACAGATGCCAGTGAGTTATGCAGGGCATGGGGTAAAGTTAGGGATCAGACGGCACTCATGTTCTTTGATCCAGATGCCAAAGCAAACTTTATCTCACCAGAGCTAGCTATGAAGCTGGGCATCAGAGCTGAAGAAATGGGATACACAGCACAGGCAGGGTTGGCATGTCCTGGCCACTCAGAGTGTGTTACTCCTATCAATGGAAAGCCGCGTCTGCATATTCAGTCATATGTAGACATAGAAGAATTTTATATCATACCATTGGAAGGGTGCGAATCGCGATGCGCTACTTGGAATTCCCAGGATGTTCAGAGTGCATGGCGTGCTAGATGCTTCCGGCAAGACGATCCACCCTTCAGCATAGGGGCAAAACTCATAATTTGGATGTAAAGCTCAAAGGTTGTATCTGTTTTTGCTATCACTTTTGTAATAAAGAATCATCTTTCTGTGTACTTGAGTTTTGCATGTGATGTCTTAGATAATTGTCAGTCAAATTTATCTGTGTTAGATAAAGAAAGGTCAGCATTTTGCGAGAGTTTAGTGATTGCTTTTCTGATTCATTATCGTTGCAATTGTCGCCAGAGATACCTGAGGACCATCGGATAGATTTGGTGCCAGGGTGCAGCCCACCAAATAGACCTCCCTACAGGGTTAGTGCGGCGCAACAAAAAGAGATCATGGGCCAGGTTGAGGAGTTATTAGAGAAGGGGCTGATTCAGCCTAGTTCTTCACCTTTTTGCTCCCCAATGCTTTTAGTGCAGAAAAAAGATGGCTCATGGCGCATGTGTGTTGATTACCGTGCGTTGAATAAGAATACCATCAAGAAAAGGTTTCCTATTCCTAGAATTGATGATATTCTTGATTGTTTAGAGGGTGTTGCAATTTTCAGCAGGATAGACCTTAAGAGTGGGTACCATCAGATTCGTATAAGGCCAGAGGATGTGTACAAGACTGCGTTTAGAATGGCATTTGGTCTTTATGAGTTTCTAGTGATGCCGTTTGGGCTAACAAATGCTCCTGCTACGTTCAACAGAATGATGGACGAGATTTTCCGCTCGCATCAACAATTTGTAGGGACATTCTTTGATGACATGATAGTCTATTCGAAGAATGAAGAGGAGCATAGGCGTCACTTGACCATTGTGTTCAAAGAGCTGCGCAGTCCTCACAGGCTACTTGTCAATCCTAAGAAAAGTGAATTCTTCCTAGAAGAGATCCACTTTCTTGGCCACATAGTCTCAAAGGATGGTGTTAGGATGGATCCCGCAAAGGTCGAAACTATTAAGACATGGCCAGACTTGAAGACTGTGCACGATATCAAAAGCTTCTTGGGATTGTGTTCCTACTATAGAAGGTTTATCAGGAATTTTGCAGAGATGGCATCACCTCTTCACGCTTTGCAAAAGAAAGAGGTCACTTTCAAACGGACCCAAAAAGAGATTTCAGCTTTTAGTCCCTTAAAGAAAAAGTTGACTTCAGATCCAGTAATTGTTTTTCCAGATCTCAAGAAATCATTTGTGGTCCAGTGTGACGCATGTGGCAGTAGCATTGGAGCAGTGCTAATGCAAGATGGACGGGTAGTAGCTTATGAAAGCCGAATTTTGCAAGGGCTAGAGAAGACTATGCAAGTCTATGAGAAAGAGCTCTTGGCCGTGATTCATGCGCTTTCTAGCTGGAAGCACTACCTCTCAGGTGCTGATTTTGTTGTCCAAACAGATCATCAGACCTTGCGATACTTCTTGACACAGTCAAAGTTATCCAAAAAGCATATGCGATGGGCAAAACATTCTTTCTATGTTCCACTTCCAGATTATGCACGTGGAAGGCAAGAAGAATGTTGTAGCTGATGCGTTATCAAGGAAGCCACAAATTTCAGTTGTGCCAATTCCTTATCATCATGAATTGGATGACATGAAGGAACAATATGCTACTGATGAAGATTTTGCAAGGATCTTTGAACAGTTACAAGAGGGGCAACATCATGAGCACTACCTCCTCAGAGATGATTTTATGATGATGCATTGCAGACTTTGTGTCACTAGGCCATTGCGACATAAGGTCATGGAAGAGAGTCATGTCCCACCGTATGCAGGGCATCGTGGTATTGATGCGACAGTTAAAGCTGTAGAGACATTCTTCTATTGGCCTATCTTGAGGAGAGATGTGGATGCCTTTGTGCAAGCATGCGTGATTTGCCAAAAGGTCAAGTTTGACAGGCAAAAGGCACCAGGATTGTTACAACCACTGCCGATTTCGGATAAGCCATGGGAAAGCATTGCTATGGACTTTATCTTTGATCTTCCAAGAACGCCAACAGGGAATGATGGTATATGGACCATTATGTGCAGGTTCAGCAAGCAGACCCATTTTATCCCTGTCAGGAAGAAGATAAAATCTGATCAGATGGCACGCTTGTTCATGTACACTATGTTTAAGTACCATGGTATGTATGCCACAATCGATTGTCAGTGATCGTGATCCTTGCATGACCAGTTTGTTCTGGAGAGGATTGTTTGAGAACATGGGCACTACGCTCAAGTTCTCGTCTTCGTTTCAGCCACAAACTGATGGACAGTCAGAAGAGGCAAATTCTATTGTCTTAGATTTGCTGAAATACTATATGTCAGATAATAAGGGCAAGTGGGAACAGTATTTGCCTATGCTTGAATATGCGTACACTAATACAATGCATTCGTCGACTGGCAAAGCACCTTTTGAGATTGTTGAAGGCGGCAAAAAGGTTCCTTCCATTTTTCATACAAAGGACAAGATCTTTGAGGCAGATCGATATGTTGAGAACATGGATGTATAAGAAAATTAAAGTTGCCTTGGAGAAGACTCAAGCAAAGCAAAAAAAGGTTGTTTATCGTCACCGTCGTGAATTGCTGCTATCACCTGGTGATTGGGTTCTGTTAAGGTTCTAAAAGGCAAGGTTAAAGAAGATGAAGGGCAAGAAACTGCTGTTTCCTAAGCTCAGTATGTGTTACTATGGGCCTTTTCAAGTGCTTGATAAGATCAGCGATGTGGCTTACTGTGTGAAATTGCTTGATGCGTGGAAGATTCATAATGCGTTTCATGTCAGTCTTCTAAGACCATTCATGGGTGATGTGCCAGAATATATGCCAGATGAGGATCAGCAGAAGTTGAGGAACTTGATAAGATCCCTGTACCTGAGCAAATTTTGGCACATAAGGACAGAAAAGTTAAGAACAGGTTGCAAGACGCTATTTCGTGAAGTTCAAGAACTATCCGCCTATGGATGCAAAGTGGATGGAAGAGTATGAACTGTCGAGTCACCAAATGTATTGCAGCTTTACCTTGAATCCTTTGGGCTACAACCTAATTATGCCCCAACCCAACGTGTGCAAAGGAGGGCTAATGATAGGGCTAGCACATCAAATGTACATATGAATTCAGTTTAATAGATGGAAATGACAAAAGTATGAAGGTCTCATCAAGTCATTTGTATCTATGTGTTACGACCTTTCTTGTGGATACATGTGATGATAAAAGAGTGCTAACAGCACAAGATCATCAGTGGCGTGTATTTATAGTATGCAATCGAGGACGTTTGCGATTTCAAGAGGGGGGTATGTCACGAGGACGTGGCAGCGGTTAACTATGTCATGAGGACGTGGCAATTGCTAACCTTAGTTGTTGGTTTCTTTCCAATGATTTTTGTTTATTTTTGAGACTCTCTTTTTGAAGTTGCAAATGGTCGGACATTGTATGGCCAATGTGAACGGTAGTTTCACCCGCAGACGGGAAGTGGGTCGGCACTGAAATTCGTATAGTAAGAGGATGTCTAGGCTCAATGCAAGATCATGTAGGTCCCCCCATTGCACTTAGCAAGTTGGTGGATACTAAGAAGTGAACTTAATAAAGGCATAAAGTCAAGGTGGGATCACCAACAGAAAGTATCCGATAGTTGGGCCACATTGCACTTTTGGATGCGGTCCCAATGAGGATAGATGGTCAGATGACCAGTGGGAGCCCAGCGGAAGCATCTCCTAAAACTTAGGGAATTGCTATTTTGGGCCGTGAAATGTGTTCGCGTCATTACCTTCGGAATGACAAGGGGAACATTTTACGAGAGAGAGAGAGAGAGAGAGAGAGAGAGAGAGAGAGAGAGAGAGAGAGAGAGAGAGAGAGAGAGAGAGAGAGAGAGAGAGAGAGAGAGAGAGAGGACACAAACGCCAGAGATGGTGAAAAGGGCGCGATCAGTCCCCCCATGACTACCATGAGCAGAAGACGCAATACAATCAGATGTGTGTTTTTTGTGAATTGAGAGATGTGGAAGTGGGTACCCCCTTGGCCCCATAAATAGGCGTCCAAGGGGAGGTAGGGAAAGGCCTGATGAAAATCCCCACGACCCAACATAAAAATGATGTATGGAAATATATGAGGGCGCTCGGACAAAAGTGGGCGGCCGGCCCCAAACTCGGGCGATCGGACCATGAGAAACCTAGACTATGGGTGGCCAGCCCGGGACATACTAGCCGTACAAGTATGCCCTAGACCTGTGAAGCAGCAGAGTGGTGTAAGTCTAACATAGATGGGGATGGAGGAGGTTCGGGAAACCGTCCTCCTGGTGTAGGGACTTCTTCTTCTTCTCCAATTCCACTCTCATCACCTTCACGCAAAGTATCCATTCCGCTTTTGGTGATGACCATGCACCGAGTACTTGGGGTACTTGGGTGCTTGGGTGCTTGGGGTACTTGGGTACTTGGGGTTCTTGGTACTGCTTGCAATCTGCATTTAAGAAGGCTTTTCTCTTATCCAAGCTCAACTCCTTCATATGGGTGCACCCCTTGGTGGCCATGCGCTCACACCAAGGTTGCTTTTTCCCACCTCATGTCGATTGGCCTGCTGCTAAGTGCAAGTTTCGCTCTCAATGAGTGTCACGTGCACATCTAACCCTATGTGCATGTGGACAAGTTGTTCCTACCTCTAGGGTTTAGGTAGCCTAAAACGTGTTCTGGCGCCCACCCTTGTGGGCCTGTACGCAGGCCGTACATGACCAGGCACTTCAGAGTAGCTGCATATCCTCTGATTGCACAACCCATAGCATTAGCATCATGATCCAGTACCCAGCATGAGCATGTTCCACCGCATGGATCTAGTTTTCGACCGCGCATGGGAACCGCCCCTTATTGACACTTATTTGATTAATAAGCGACTTTATCCCATTATTATTTTCCAGAATCATGGGCTGAATTGAAGGCTGCTCGACTTAGCAATATGCATCTATATAAGCAGGCCAAGGGGCGCTAGAAGGAGCAAAGGAAGCAGAGGGAACACAAGGAGGTCAACAACCCGCGGCACCTCAGGCTTTCCAGCGTTTCTCCTCAGCAAGGACCAGTGTTTTGCATAAGCAACACCTGCGTTTTCAGCTATTAGACCAGCGTTTCCAGATCAGCCCTTCACCTCGCCGTGCCGCACCCCTTGCCGCTAGCAGATCCTCGCAGGTTTTCCACTAGCACCCAGATCAGCCTAGCGTTTTCATTTTCAGCACAAACCAGCCAGCGTTTTCTGTTTTCAGCCACCAACAGTCAGCGTTTTGCATTCGCAGCCCTTGCAGGCCTCGGTTGTAGCAGATCAGCCCTAGCGTCGCAGAAGTAGCAGATCCACAGGCTCGGATCTTGTCATTTTCAGATTTCAGCCTTGTCGTCGTCGACATCGTCATTGTCATTGTCGTCGTCGACATCGTCATTGTCATTGTCGTCGTCGTCAAGTACCACAGCATCTAGAAGCATTGTAACAGTTTTTGTGAAATCTAAAGCAAATACCTCTCTAGCTATAGAGAGGGGGCCCCTTGGAGGGGAGTTTGGGACCCCATCTGGTGTCGTCTCTTTTCTCTCTCTCTCTAGTACTCTCTTGCACTCACTCACAATTTGCATTCCACTCTTGTTGTTTTGGTCATTGCACATTCTATCATCAAGTCAAGGAAGGCTCTTCCTTCCTATCAGTAAAAGGAACCTTGAGCACCCACTGATCACTCATCCTGAGCCATACAACGATCATTCACTTCCGCTGCACATTACACTGATATCAAAGCTCTTTGGTAGTGTTCGGTACCATCACTCAAGGAAAGAAGCACAAGAATCACAATAATTTTTTTTGCTTGTTGTGATCTCACGTAACCCAAGACCACTTGGTCGTGTCGATCCCTAATCTGTGGTTTTGAAGAGTGGCAGGTCACCCAAGAAAGAAGGGCTTGTCCAACCTCCCCTCGTTTCTCTTTTCCACTCATTGAGAGAGGACCTTTGCACTCTAGTACTCTCTAGTACTCTCTTGCACTCTCACTCACAATTTGCATTCCACTCTTGTTGTTTTGGTCATTGCACATTCTATCATCAAGTCAAGGAAGGCTCTTCCTTCCTATCAGTAAAAGGAACCTTGAGCACCCACTGATCACTCATCCTGAGCCATACAACGATCATTCACTTCCGCTGCACATTACACTGATATCAAAGCTCTTTGGTAGTGTTCGGTACCATCACTCAAGGAAAGAAGCACAAGAATCACAATAATTTTTTTTGCTTGTTGTGATCTCACGTAACCCAAGACCACTTGGTCGTGTCGATCCCTAATCTGTGGTTTTGAAGAGTGGCAGGTCACCCAAGAAAGAAGGGCTTGTCCAACCTCCCCTCGTTTCTCTTTTCCACTCATTGAGAGAGGACCTTTGCAGACCAATTGACGTGAGGTGGGAAAAGCAACCTTGGTGTGAGCGCAAGGCTGCCAAGGGGTGCACCCGCAGGAAGGAGTTGAGCTTGGGTAAGAGAAAATCCTTCTTAAACACAGGTTGCAAGCCAAGAACCTCAGGAACTCAAGAACCTCAAGAACTCAAGTACCCAAGAACTCAGTGCATGGCCATCACCCGAAGCGGAATGGATACTTTGCGTGAAGGTGATGAGAGTGGAGTTGGAGAATACGAAGTTTCTACACCAGGAGGATTGTTCCCCGATCCTCCCCCATCCCCATCTATGCCACGGATTGCACCAAACCCTATGGAGGCTTTGGTCAAGTCGATGATGGAGATGATGCTACAACAAGAGGTGCAACGTGCGGCCATGGAAGAAAGAAGGGCAGCTATGAAGCGTGAGCGTGAGCACGCACGCCAGGCGGCCAAAGAACAAAGGGTAGCTATGGAGCTCGAGTGTGAGCAAGCACGCAAGGCTCAATGCATAACGGCCTAAGAGAAGCGAGCGGCTATGGAGTTAGAGCGAGAGGCGCAGAGAGACCAATGCATGCAGGAGTTGGTCCTGCATGTACTCTCCTTGAAGACCGAGCCACTCAAGGAGGTTGGCGAGTCATCAGGTAGCACAGGTAGAGGCGAAGATTCCAACAATCCAGTCACTGAGAAGTTAACGTTAGTAAGTATGATGGTAAGATGGATGCATCTGTGATTCATTCTTGGTTGCATCAATTTAATGCTTTGCGACTAACGATAGTGTCGAAGGCCTTGCGGAATTCCACAAAGCAGCAGTAGAGTCTCCTCTTTCGTGATTTCGCTCCGTCGATCAGGCAACAAAGCATGCAGATGTGGTCGATAGTCGAGAAAGTGTGTCGAAAGCGTGCCTGTCCTGGTGCGCGTATCCCTAATGCCTCTGCATATGTACTAAGCTCTGCCTCAAGAACTGCCCCATACAATTTGGCCAATGTGTGACGAATCGTGATAGTCCTGTGGTTCCTTGGATCCAGGGTGTCGCCATATTGTGGATAGGCACAATAGTGTGCATAGTCCACTCCTTTGGTAGTCCCTCAACCAAAGCGCGGTTGAAGAGACGTGCTATCAAGGGGGAGAGAGTGTCTATTGCATATATCAGGTGCTCACTCTGTAGTTTAGTGTGATCTGCTGAGCGATCATGCTGAAGGCATCGAATGGCCCTCTTCACCATACTAGATGTGAAGAAAGTCGAGGTGGTAGGTCGAGGATCAGATGGCTTTGGGATTAGTGCCAGATCTGGGGTCCTCCATGGGGGTGGTGGGGTGTGGCTTTCTCAGAATCCTCCATGTTGTGGCGCAATATGTACTCATGAGAAGGTGCTATAGCTCAAGCTCCTGCGCCTCCTCGGGGCCCTCCGTTTACGACATGTGATGGACTTAATCTGTCGCCGACCTCGCTCTCAGTGATCTCCTCCAAGGCTCGTCGAGCTTGTAGCTGTCTGTATAGATCTCTACACTCCCAGTCATGCCATCAGTTCTGGGGCATTGTCCCAGAGGGTGGGGGTCGGCCACTATGGGTAGTGTGTGGGATGCAGTTGAGGGCTGAAGTGTATAAAACTGCGGAGAGTTGGCTAGTGAGTGTAGGAGAGTGGTGTGTCTGGGTCGAGAGTGTAGATCCCCTCGTATACATGTGATGAGTAAACTCTGGCTAGCTCATGTGCGAAGTGTAAAGTGGTGTGTGGTGTGGATGTAGGTGGTGTGTGTGAGATGGGTGAGCCAGTGAAAGAGGGCGAGATGTGCGTGGTCAGCCTCAATAGATAATGGTGGGATGGTGAAGGATGTGAGCAGATGGGTTGCCTCTTTGAAGCTGATGATGTAATCCATTGTACTACCTCCACTGGCTACTGATAGCGGTATACAAGTCAAGCCACTGGTTGATGGCCGTTGCGCCATCCCGTTATAAGTAACGAGACGGTGCTGTGATCTCAGGCGAAGTAGGTGTCTCCCATATGGTGTGGGTGTGGTGGTATCTCTGGAGATCCTCTCTGCCCCTGTATCCTCCATGGTGGAGAGTAGCTCTGAGTTGTCAAAGTCGTAGGTATCACACTGTCTACTTTGTGTCGTGGTGTTGAAATCCCCTGAGGAAGACTTCACCCAGTCTAGAGTACTCCAAGATGTCCTCCCTGAGACATGCATGTGGTGAGTGTGTATCATCCTCCTTCTCTCCTCCGTGTGTATGAACCTCCTCTATCCCTCCTCCGCCTATCTGTGCAAACCTAGAGCCACTGGGTGCAAAGAAGCAATGGCAATGTAGAGAATGTGCTCCTCGGATAGCTCAATCCGTACCCACATGTAGCGTGCCTTTGGATCGCTGACTACTATCTGTATCCAGCTATAGAGTGATCGGCGATACAAGATTGCAACTCCATCGGATCCTCTAGAGGTGTTGTGCCATGTGCACTTCCTGTGTCATCAGGTGTGAACTTAGGGATTTCTTGAGTTTTTAGCCTTTCCTTTTTTATCACTGGTAGGTGAAGAGTTCAGTGCTCTAGGTGGTGTAGTGGGAGATTAATAAGAAGAGGTACTCTGGTTCTTACCATTGTTTATACCGTTTTCTTATTGTGTTGGTTCTGTGGGGTATTGGACTTGTTCTCATTAGGCTTACCTTTGTTGTGCTTCATTTCTTGCTTGAGAGCAATTCTAACGATGTCATTGTAGTCAATGGGTCGTAAGATTTTCACCGTCGTATTTGATGTACTTGTCCAAACCAAAAGGGAAAGTCTCCTTGCGATCCTCATCCGACTTGCGTAATTGAATACCTATTTGCAAAAGACGATTGGAAAAAGACATCATGGGAGCCCCATTTTGCTTGAGCTCTCTTTAATCCTCTTTCAATCGATCAAGGTACTACAGTGGCATAAAGGGATCCTTGAGTTTGATTTGGAAGTCGGCCCAACTATAAGATAGGGGTATGCCAGTCGTGGCACGCTCAAGGTGTGTGGTTATTTGTGCCTCTTGCCACGCTTGATACCAATTAATGACATCACCCGACATATACATGGCGGTTGCCAAAACCATAGGAGTTTTTTCCACCTTATGTCGATTGGCCTGCTACAATGTGCAAAGTCCGCAATGAGTGAAAAAGAGGAAGGAGGGGAGGTTGGACAAGCCCTTCTTTTTTGGGTTACTTGCCACTCTTCAAAAACACAAGTTAGAGAGATCAACACGCCGAAGTGGTCTTGGGTTATGTACAATCTCAAACCAGCAATTTTTTTTTCTATGGATCAATTGCTATTAAGATTGAGTGATGAAGATGTGAGCACGCCCAATGCGCAATGGACTAAGGGTGGGAGTGGTTGATGAGTCCAGGGCGGGGGGAGTGCAGATTCTTTGACAAGATAAATCTAAGAGAGGTTCTTTAGGGTGTGATGATACTGAACACTGCCAAATACCAATGTAATGTGCAGCGGAAGTGATTGATGGAGAATGCTCAAGATGAGTGCTTAGTGCGTATTCAAGGTTCCTTTTATTGAATGAGAGAGTTACTTCTTCTTCATGAGAGATGTGCAAAGACTAGAGAGAGAATGATATTGTGAGTGAAGGTTCTGTGGGTGATAGAGATAGAGAGAGAGAGAGAGAGAGAGAGAGAGAGAGAGAGAGAGAGAGAGAGAGAGAGAGAGAGAGAGAGAGGAGTAACACCAGATGGGGTCCCAAACCCCCCTCCAAGGGTCCCCCTCTGCATCGCTAGAGAGGTATTTGCTTTGGATTACACAAATGTTGATACAATGGTCCTAGATGTTGGGATGCTGATGGGATCTTGCTACTGATGCTTGGATCTGTGAGGCTAAGGGCTGAAAACTGAAAACGCTGGTGCTGATGGGGTGATATGATGCAAAAATGCTAGAGATGCTGAGGTATTGTGGGTACTGACTTATGCTTGAGAAGTGACCCCTAGGGTCACTTGTATATGGAATTAATGAAGCTACGGCCGGGCAATGCCAATAAAAACCCATGATTTCTTAAATGTCACTTATTAATGAGCTAATAAACTCACTTATACGTGCTTCACATGCAGATAAATACCTAGGCTGGTGGTACTAATGCAAATGTACGGGAACACTCCCCAGTGCCTACACCTAGCAGACATTGGCTGTGCTCATGTGCAATCAGAGGGTATGCAACTACTGTAAAGTGTCTAGGCATGCATGTCCTACATTCAGGCTCACAAGGGTGCCAAAACACTTCCCTAGGCTGTCCTAAACCCTAGAAATAGGAATTACAGCTTGTCCACATGCACATAGGGTTAGATTTGCACGTGACATCATCATCAGTTGTTGGCGTTGAACAGTTAGTCATTTTTGGCTTTCGTATACGCTTATTTTGGTTCTCCATATTTGTCGGGACCCGATATCTTCCTCAGCAGCTTCTCAGTATTTGTTGTTACTTGTTATGGGCCTACACTTGATGCCAGCTCCAACACACTTTGATATGGGGTTATTACCACTTAGTAGCATATGATTTGGCAAGAGGACTTTGAAGCTCAAGTGAATATTTCTTCCCTGCAATGGTGTCGATCGTTTGGTTTTAGTCTCTGCGTTGGCAGTTTGATTGCATCCTTGAATGTAATGTGTAGAAAGCAGCCCACGGTTAATACATTTACCAACCTTCTATTCGCAGGATGCAGATATAATGTGGTTTCGAGACCCATTTCCATACATCTCTCCAGATGCGGACGTTCAGATCGCTTGTGATCACTATCTTGGATACCCCAAATCCCTCAGAAATAGAGCCAATGGAGGCTTTTTATATGCGCGTGCAAATAAGAGGACCATTAACTTCTACAAGTACTGGTACATGGCTAAAGAGGTTTTCCCTGGAATGCATGATCAAGACGTCTTGAACAAGATAAAGCGGGATGATGCACTGTTGGAATTTGGCCTCCGACTGGAGTTCTTCGATACAAAGTACATATCAGGCTTTTGCCAATCGTCTCATGATTTTGAGAAGGTGGTTACTATGCATGCAAATTGCTGCTATGGGCTGCAGAGTAAGCTAGATGATTTGAGACAGATACTAGCTGATTGGAGAAAGTTCAGGTCCATGACGCCATCAAGAAAAAGATTCGAGAAGCTAATGTGGTCAGCTCCTAAAGCATGTCTCTCTAGTAGCAGTCTGGTCCATTGATGATGGGATATATGAAGAGCTCTTTTTCAAGGCTCACTGGCTGAGCATTGAAATAGCTGGGAATGCTTGTTGTGCTTGTGCCGATTCATAACGGTTTATGCTAAAAGCTATCCTGACTCACTTCTCATCTCGTCTCATGCTAAATAGCATGAGAAGAGATGAGAAAAAAGGGTAAATGAGAAGAGATGCATGTGAAGTGCTTCTACATGCTTTATGTGTGCACACTTAAATGTGAAGTATTGGTGTAGATTCTGCAGCAGTAAGAGTATGATGTCACGTTTCATCTATGGCATTGGGCATCAGAGTTGGCTCTGCAGTGTTGATCTCCTTACATTCGGTCGTTAATTTCTCTTCATCCAGCGTGCGCGGATGTATATATGGTGACTTTTGTTTGAAATCTCTTTGGTGTAATCATGGTACAAGAAGATTTGAGGCGCCTTGATCTTTAATGCGCAAGATTAAGGTGCCTCGCGTTTCCAGCAGGCTCTTGTTTGAAGTCGCTTCACGTAATGTGTGCACCATTGTTGTGAAATGCAACCAATGGGATGAGATCACAAGCTGGCTAGAATTCAGGACCTTTAATCTGTAAAATTCTTCCTAGAGCAGTGATTATTGTGAATTGCATTTTAGCTTTGCATTGAGTGATAGAAGCTTAGTACTTGGTTCTATGCCCTTATTGTTGGGCATTGATGACATTAGTGGGGCAGATTTTTTTTTTCCTGCCAATATAGAAAGCAATAAGGAGCTGAGTTCTTTTACTTGAAAAATCCGATCAGAAAGTCCAAATGGTGCCAATTCTGAGGGCAAGACATGACTGAAATGCATAGCTTAATTGTACTCCATTGTTATTGGACACTAATGGAGTTTTTTCTTTTGTACTTCTTCAGACGTCCATCATTAGTTCATGTGTAATGTCTTTGGATTTACACTTCTTATAATTTTGTGGATGGCTTTGTACAGTCAACTCTGTGTGTGTCTCATGATCTTTTTAAACAAATGGTTCTTCATGCATCAGTATTTGTTTATTGTCGGGTTCACGAGGACATTGATATCGCATGGTTCTAGTTTCCAATGTATGCAAGCTACCTTTCTCGACTATGGGCTGTTGTAAATGTATGATATTTTGACAAGAATTCAGCAAGCTAAACAAGTATGTGAATCTCTTTGGCAATGCTCAACAAAGGCTCTTTTAGAGAGCTTAAGAATTACTCTTACGGGCAAAGAAAATTAATATGCTCATAAATTGCGATAATGGATGGCCGGCTCTTGTTAATAGCATTCTTTGATAAAGGTGTTGGGGGTATGGGCATTGTAGCACCTCACACATGGGAAAACCCTTAAGTTTAGGAGTCATGTGAAATGTGTGAGCCGCTATAAAGGCAAGAAGCGTGTGCCAATAAGAAGCATGTATAGAAGACAAGGTTCATGTGACAAGTTTGTACAAAGCAACCTTTTGTATTCATATGTTATCTAATGCAATCATTCTCCTTTTTCAATATGAATCTCTTCTTCCTTTATCCACCTTAACCTTTTCAGATGGTGTCATTGGTGTAATGGTGATTAGCATCTCCTAATCACTCTCCTAGATCCTAATCATTCTCTCTTTTCTATGCTAGGTCTTGTGTGCCACACAATCGCTAAGTAAATCTCTTTTAGAATAAATCTCTCATTAGCTTTTGATTTTGGATCGTGAGCATGTTTATGGAACACTACTTGCATCAAAATGATTTGTTGCTAATTGAGAGAGTAATATATATAAGTTATTTCTATCACTCTTCTTTCTGTCTGGTTCTTTGTACTTGATTTTGTGAGTGCCTTTTTGTGTGTGAGAGAATACCCTTTGAATAGAAAAGAGACGTTGGAATTTTATTTTTGGGGAAGGCATTCGATTCAAGTAAAAGGCGTAAGTAAGATTGTCATCTTTTATCTTTTCTACAGCTTTTGCCATCCGGACTTGAAGAAGTCCATATGCAAAGGAGGCCCACTATACACAAAGCATCCAAGGAATGCAAGGCATGCTCGCTCTGAGGAATCCTTGCTAGCTTTTTGCACGAGCCATCTTGTCGTGTTGTCCCAAGGCATCGTCTGCCTTCACTCGGCTCCCAACCACATCTGCTTTCCTCACATGGAAACAAATAGCATCCACTTATTGTGCTCTATCTGCTACATCGAAAAAGGCCAGTTCACCTGGGAGGCGAGTTGCGAACATGTTGTCAACCAGCAACCGTGAGTTTTCTTGTTCACCGAGTTGTCGTTTTCTTGGGTTTTCCCTTGTTGCAGCCTCGCTCTACCCTTGCAGGCATGAGCACACCCACAACTTCTGCGCAACACGTGTGCAACACTTTACTGGATTTTCCTCATGAGAACACACAGGGTTCACAACTTGTTGCGCACAAATTGCAAACCAGCCCTCCACGGAAACTGGCTCCTAGCAGCTGGTTCATCAACCTCTTGTACTACTCAATTCTCAATCTTCTCATCAACGCTATGCAGCCCTCGACTTCTACAAACAGTTGCCCACTTGTGTTGCCAACCACGTTAGGTGCACCGCCGTTCGACAACTTCTAATCTCTGTAGGTCACTCTTGCTACACAAGCACTGCAAAACACTCAGCCCATCACAACCCCCTATTAATGTTCACAAGAAGTTTTGGACAAATTCTCACAATAATTCCCACATTGTGCCTTACCTCAACATCATGAGCTTCTGTGAGGGAGGCACCGCATACCTAGCTAGGTATGCGGTGCCTCTCGAGCAGAAGCTCATGATGTTATTCATTGTATGAAAAACATTGGAAAAGACTTCGTTTTCATACATGAGAAATTTCTAAATCTTCTTGTGGTTGCCTAAAGTTGGAACCTTCCCAAATGTCAGTGACCTGTCTTGCTTGGCATTGGATTTGCACACACATCCCTACTTAGGCCATGGTCACGCGAGGCTAGTTTTTGGTTATTTGAACAAATAACTAAGCCTCATTCTTGGTCACACACAAAAGCGAGCATTGAATGAGTAACTATGCTCACCCTTTGTAACTATGCCGATTTTGGCATAGTTGTGAGGTTCAGGGCTTAGTTGGGAGGATGAATGAATAACTTAGCCTTACGTGACCATGCAAGAAGCTTAGTTATTCATTTAATGCTCTGTCTGGGCATAGTTGCCTTAGCTATCTAAATTGATAATAAAGCCTACCGTGACCATAGCCTTAGTCTATTGGCCCGACTACACTTGCGATGACCACCTTCACCCCAACGTCGTCAACATTTCATGCTGATTCAATGCTGTGGCCATACCCGCCTTGTCACACCCACCTTGCTAAACTTCGTCGACTGTTGTTTCCTTATCACTCCTACCTCATGTGCACAAAATCAAGCTTCATCATCAATTGTGAATCGTAGCCTATGCTTAGGCTATGGTCACACGAGGCTTAATTATTAATTATAGATAACTATTAGCTATGGCAAGAGACAACATTAAATGAATAACTAAGCCTCTTGCATGGTCACCCGAGGCTTAGTTATTCATTCATCCTCCCAACTAAGCCTTGAGCTTCACAACTATGCCAAAATCGGCATAGTTACAAAGAGTGACATAGTTATTCATTTAATGCTCCTTTTTGCATGTGACCAAGAATGAGGCTTAGTTATTTGTTCAAATAACTGATAACTAAGCCTTGCGTGACCGTAGCCTTAGTACCATCCGTTCAAATAATTGATAACTAAACCTTTGCGTGACCGTAGCCTTATTACCATCCGTCCCTACGTGTAATGATGTAAAATGCCCATGTGCTGGCACCAGTTAAAAGGACCCGTCCTAACAGCGTATATGCTCAACACATGTGCAATCAAACTCAAGGTGGGCTTTCTCACACGCCTTCAATGCTTTTATTAAGAGTTGTACAACAATCAACCACAACAAAGAGAGGATTCTCAAGTAGAGTCATCAAATATTTTCATGAATATTCCTTTGCATAATATCTACGTCAACTCACTCTCCTTATTGTGCACCAAGCAATGTACGCATATATCTCTACTTCCACAATTATGGCTTTTGTATGAGGAGACACTACAATTTTTACGATAAGACCTTCAAAGGATATTTCTGATATGTGTGCCACGCTTACACAAGCATCAATCATCTATGACACATGACACACCACATATAGCTACTTCAAGGACAAAAACAACAAACAAAATCACGCAATCAATCTACAAAAACAAAAAAAAATCTACAAAATCATAGCATCAAACAACATGGCAACTACAACGGCATTTGCACCAATCAATCTACAAAAACAACAAAAAATCTACAAAATCAACAACGATAGCATCAAACAACATGGCAACTACAACGGCATTTGCACCACGTGCACAAGGGAAAAGACCCTCCAACTGCAAAAATAATGCTGTGTATATGTGAAGCGCTCATTTTGTGTGTCTTCATATCCTCTTGTGTGTCTTAAGAGAAGTTTGTGTATCCACCCTTGTTTTCGGGGGATTTATGTGCTTCACCCTTTTGTGTAGGACAAACTAGTGTTTACCTACCTACTTTTGTGTGAGGGGAGGATTTGTGTGCCTACACCCTATGTGTCAAGGGGAGGCAAAATTGTGTTCCTTCATTCCCGTTTATGTTTTGAGGGGAGAATTTATGTGAGTGCTATACCCACAAGGGGAGGGTTGTTGGGGTGTGGGCATTGTAGCACCTCACACTCATGGGAAAGCCCCCTAGTTTAGGAGTCATGTGGAATGTGTGTGTGCCATCATAAAGGCAAGAAGCGTGTGCCGCCAGAGATGCAACATGCAAGGATGAGGTGTTGGTGACGAGGTGAAAGAGCGTGTAAGGATGAGGTGTTGTTGATGAGGTGAAAGAGCGTGTAAGGATGAGGTGTTGTTGATGAGGTGAAAGAGCGCCAATCGAGCAGGTTTCATAGTGGCCCATTGCACTAGTTAAATTAATAGTGCCGATTGAGCAAGGTAAGGAACGCTACCTTGTAGCTGACTTAACATTGCTATATTCAAGAGGAAAATTACACACACACACACACACACACACACACACACACACACACACACACACACACACACACACACACACACACACACACACTCTTATTGGGCTATGGTCACTCCATAATTTCTTGTGTATACATTAGATACATTAGATACCAAAGCAGTAAAGCCCCATAGCTCAAGCTTTTTCTTCACTTTGTTCTCAACCCTTGACACATGGGTTTTTGCACCAATTCTTGGCTTGACCATTGGCAGTAAACGGAGTGGACAAAGATTCAAATCGAGCCATTTGAAGTCAAAAAGTGCTTGAAACACTTCCGATTGATGAGCTAGCTGTGGGTTCCTCATAGCGAGTTAGATCAAATTGAGAAAAGTTTTAGACATGGAAAGAACTAGCAAAAGCTTGAAAATTGTCTACGAGCGTTACTTTGGGTGTCAAATATTTCTTTTTGACTATTTTGATATGCAAATTAAATCGTTTCAATGCTTGTGAGTACAACTTGTCACCATATGCTAATTGATGCTTCCACATACTTGCAATTTGCACTTTGAGAAAGAATTTATGCAAATCAATTCCTAGAGATACTGCACTGATTGTCATGAATGGATATGTGGAAGGAAGGCAAGTTAAGGTCTTGTTGATACAGGTTCCACTCATAATTTTATCAGCCGAGGCTTGTTAAGAGTTTAAATCTCCAGACACAGTCAATAAGTACAAATACACTATGGAGCTAACAAATGGCAAGGAGATTGAGATTTGGGATCAACAAGTTATTCTGCTACCTCTCAAAATTCAACCGTATGAGGAGAAGCTCAATTTTGAGATTATATGTTTAGCACGATTTGATATTGTGGTAGGCAAGGAGTAACATGATAGAAGGAATCCACTTATAGTGTTTTTGACTCATGTGTACCAGTTTCAAGATGATGGGAAGTGGGTGACGATTTGTGGGGTGGGTCAAAGCATGTATAGGTGGTACCACTGTTTGCACTTTTTGGTGGTACGACGAATAGCCCCTAGAAGGAGGGAACTTTATTGTTTTGCAAATGTAAGAAAATAAGAAAGAGGGAACTTTTCAAGTTGCATGCAATGATATTATTTGAAAAGCATGCAAAATCTACCTAAATGCATGCCTATCATTAAGACCTAACTTGGGCTCCTCATTTTTCAAAATGCCATTAAGAGTACTAATGATGATGTGACCCTCTTCTATTGCCTCCTCCGCCTCCCTGCTCATAGAAGCCCTGCGTGCTTTCCTCCTCTCCACCCTTCTCACAGAAACTACCGTGCTTTCCTCTTCTCCACCCTTCTCATAGAAGCTATCCTACTTTCCATCGATCAACACAGAGATGAGCACTCCCACCCCCAAGAAGATCACACCCTCTAGGACGTGCAAGAATCCATTTCAAGATGCAGAGTCTATTCAAGAGACCCCTTCAAATGCACCATTATCTGAGCTTGCTGAAGCTTCCCTATCTAAATGTTGCCCCCCGATAGCAAAGTCTACTCAGAAAGGTGAGCTATGCTAGTCTATCTTGTCTGAGCAATGCATGCTTGCATTTATGGTCGTGTCAATGCATGATTTTAATATTGGCAGCAAAACTAACTTTTCCCTCATCTTATTTACAACATCGTCAGAGTATCCAAAATTGTCCCGATTTTGCTACTCAGCATCGAAGCTGCATCATGAGTATGGGTTTAGCATGGAGGGCAAGCTACACAAGGACCTCACTGACGAGGTCTTGCCACCTGATCAGTGGCTCACAGTATTCAAGGTGCCTAAGAAAAAGAAGACCAAGGTCTTCCTCCACATGGTGCACGACCACCTCCATGACGGGTTTTGACTCCTTTATCAGAAGGTATATCAGGCTTCCCCCTCTAACGGTGAACTCATGACCAAGTTTCCCATTTGCCAATAAAAATTGTGTAACAGCCAATGCAGAATCTGAAAGCCATAGGATTGCATGGGAAGTGGTTGATGGATTGGTCTTTGGAGAATGTCAAGTCACAGAAGGGGGGTCTGAATAGGAAAGTGATGAAGTTGATGATTGATTACGGTGTGCACATTTTAGCTGGACAAAAGGATTTTGCTATGGACTCCTATGGTCCCACCGCATCCAATCTCCCTTAAAAAAAATTGAGGCTGCATCCCAATCCCTGTACACAAGCAGGGTGGAACAAATTGCAGATGAACTTGATCGTCACGCCCATAAAGCTAAAGAGAAGGTTGTTTGCTAAATTTGTCTTAGCAAAAAAGCATGATTTATGGCTGTGCAATGAAGGTAGCTACACATCATGCTCCAATTATTGCAAAGACGGAGAGGCTAAGAACAGACCTGTAGGTATTGAAAGCATCTCCATCAGATAATGAAGGTCTTATAGTCCAAAAGGAAGCTGAGATTGGAGTGCTGACGAGGGTGCTTTCAATGGGTGGTGGCTTGATTAATGCTGCAAATGTGAAGGAGGAAGTCATCTGTCATGCAGGTCCTAAACTCTTGCATTTCCAAATTTCTTTGTATTTTTAGGTGCTTAGACCTCTTCAAAGTGCTTAGACATTTGAAAGGTTTCTAGCACTTGTAAGTGATTGACACCACTTTATGGTCTTAGAGCTCTTGAAAGTGATAAGAGAACTTCAAAGTGTTGGGATCACCGCATGAGGCCTAATAATGCTTAGGGAATTTCTAGACACTTTATACCATTTTGAAGTGCCTAAAAGAGCTTGACAGTACGTGCTAGTAAACCAAAGTGCAAAAAAAGGTTTCAAAGTACCTCAAATTACTTCCAAGTGCTTGCGATTTCTCACTTTGAAGTCTTTCCAAGTACTTTATATCACTTTGAAGTATTTTTAAAGAAATTTTAAAGTACTTTTAGGCACTAGCAAACACTTAAAAGCACTTTGAAACACTTTCAAGCATAAGTGAGCACTTTCAAGTGCTTTGAAGGACTTACAGGTACTTGAAAGTGCTTCAAATTACTTGAAAATGCTTATCCTAAAGAGAATCTCTAAGCATCTGACGTCACTTTGAAGTACTTGAAAGAACTTCAAAGTGCTTTTCTTTATAACATGCACTTCACAACACTCTGAAGTACTTGCAACAATCCATGATTTTCTTTTGTTTTTCATTTTTATAAACAACAATTCACAACAATTTTGGAAATGAAAACGATGCCATGTGAGGCTAGAGAGAAGGCCTCCTTCATGAAGGAATCCTGCAAATTCCTGAAGAGAGAGGACAGGGCCCTTCTAGTGGTTACTTTACCTTCCAAGTCTGTCTTAAGTGTTGAGTTTGTTGTAATTGGTGGAAATTGTGGGGCTTGTGGCCAAGTGCTATCAGGAAAACAAGTGGCCCGATTTTTTTAAAACCTATTTTGTGTCCACAAGTACTATCCCTTCTGCTTTTCTGTTGTCTACGCAGTTAAGCCCAAGTGCGTTGTGCTATACCTGCTATTGCAAGATGCTGGGAACTTGGGAAAGTGTAAGAGGAGCCTGTAGGTAATTTTTGGTTTTCATCGAACAAGAATCATGCTACTTTGTTATGTATACTAAATGTGTGGTATGTGTCATGTGAGCCAGTGGTTGACAAGGATGTGAAATAGACGCTTCCACTTATGGATGATGTGGATGAGCTTTTCGACATGGATGCCATGTTGAGGAAGCACAAGAACTTTGAGGGTGGAAAAACTCATGAGCTTGGTGATGGAGAGATGCTGAAGGAGACAACTCATTCTGCAAGCAACAAAGGTAATGGTGGTTTTGCCTACTTGTTATTCTCCTATCTCTGATTCATGGCCAGACTATTGATTGTGATCACTATTTACTACCCTCTCTCCTAACTTGCCTTACTATAACAAACCCAGATATTGATATCGATAAGCGTAACACTGTTGCTGAGGAGTAGGATCCTAAAATGGAACAACCTTGCAATTTGTTGCAGGGGAGGTGTGGAAGAAAAGAAAGAAGCAGGTGGAGTGGGCTAGCCCACAATCCCAAAAAAGGTACTAACATACTTTCCCCCAAAACCAGAGCACACGCTATTGTATCTTTGTATCTTTTTTTCATGCTATTGTACTGTCTCCTGACAACATACTATATAAGTGTTTACTCTCAATTTTTATTGATGTATTCTGTAGTTAATATTCAAGTTGCTGGCTCAAAATCCCCACCACCCATTGATGGCAAAGTTCCTTGCCTCATCGGTCGCTTCAATGACAATAGGGATTTGGTAGCCATTGTTGACTTCAACAATGTACTTGTGTACATGCATGCTAAGCACAAAACAAGGCTGGCCCGGATGTATCAATGCTGTACTTTGCCAAAGTACTACCTACGACAAGACGCATAGATTTTCTTGCTTGCACTGAGTCAAGTAGTAGTGGTGTTCCTGTGGCCTTCACGCAATTACCAAATTTTGTAAACTACTATTGACAAGTGCCTCACTTAGACCAAGCGCTGCTTGAGTGGTTGGATCTCACAGAACACTTTTGATGTTAGTAGTTGCCCTTTTCATAATCCTCCAAAGACAACGTATTTTTTGGTATCTGTTAGCGCGATGGACGTCTGTAGCATAGCTATTTTGTACTAACATAAAAGAGACTAGGAACACAACATGCTATTCAGAATTGAATCCTGATTACCAGTCCAGGAGAAAAGAGGATTACAATTTGTAGCAGCAAGAAGCTCTCACAGTGAATGTTCAAAATCCTTCAAGCTAATGATATCTAATTTTTCTAAAACTAAGGGTTTTGACTTAAAGGCTAAGGGAGCTTTCCCACAGCCATTCGGCCACTTACAAGAGGTGTAGACTCAGAGAGGCTAAGAGGGTATGCCTATATATATTACAATTACAAATCTTCATGGGCTGAATTACACCGCTTCGTTCAAAAAAATGAGTGAGTATTACAGGGTTTGGTGTACATCTGTCAGTCCGTGGTGCCCACCAAATATTCCCTCCTTCCTATTCATTGCACTCCTCGTGCAATCTGTCTCTGAGTGTAGTCTACTGTCTTCTCTTGAGCGTTGCAGTGAGGTGTCTGAACTTCTGCGCTCTTGCCTCAATCTCTACTTTTGTGGCCAGCTCTCTGACAGGGTTGTTGCTGAGAGTACTTTGATATGTATATGGCGTGCTAACAGATCTTTTGTCATGGGATTGAATATGGAGGAGTCCATTTCAAAGAAGTCGGTCATGAACGCCTCCTTGAAAGTGTGCATGTAGTGGGAGGGCACGAACATGACTCTTACATAGAATCCCATGATGATATTCCTGCTTGGGATTTTTGCTTCCATATTCCAACAAAGCCCTCTTGTGCCTTCCACAAAAATCTATTGGGGATGCTCTGCTGCCTCTATATCATTGAAAGCTGTTATGCAGGTGATTAGCATCTTGACAATTTTTACGAGCATCTGGCATGCGAGATCCGGGATCTCCTTCATCATGTTGATGAACCCTTTGAGAGTCTAAACCATATACTTCTCAGACGGTGGGTTGTTATTGATTGGCTTCATGATAATTAGGTAGTTCAGCACCGCCGGCCTTTTGTGTTGCCAAGAGTAAAAGCTGTCCCATGATTGCCGTCTATTGATGGGACAGTAAGTTGGGTCGATCCTAGGTGCTCTGGAGCATTCCTATAGTAGGTTTCATCTGTTGGTCTTTGCTCAAACCACTTGTTCCGGCAGAGGGGTTGATTGTCAATGATGGTCTGAATCTAAATTGTGGTGACAGGAGCATCCCTGTAATCCCCTCGGCTGTTTGGTTTTAGGTATGGTAGCATTCTTTGTTGCCATAATCTAGCCTCCTGCTGCATCAATGGCAAGGCTATCATCTCATGCCCGAGGTTTTTCACCACCTCATCTGGAGTGATCATGAGGAGGGCAGCCGATTCCAGTACTTTCAATTCATACTGCAGATATTCCTTGTGGGAGGGGTCTTTGACTTTTGAGATCCAACACTAAATCTCGTCCTTGGACGAATCCAAAATGGATGTCATGGCTGGATCTACATATTCTTGCGTTGGTTTTCCAGTGCTTGTAGTTGGCACATCTATTTGGTGAGCTTTGAATGTGGAGTGCTCTAACCCTTCTTCTTGCTCAAAGTTTACTGGGGTTGTTTGGTGAGGCTTTGCTTGATTGGCCCTCAGAGTCTCCAAGTCCCCCCGTGCCTCAACCAACTACTTTCTCAATTCTTCAATTTATTCGTCTTTGGCTCTTTGCAGGGCCCGTCCCGTTTCCTTGGTTTATCCTTCTGATCACTTCCTCGATCATTTGATCAACATCCGGCACAGTTGGGTTTTGCCCACCCAATTTCATCGTGGACTTACTAGTTGTTGAAGAGGTACTACTTGTTCCCTGATATTTGTCTTCAGTCACCTCCCCATATGCCTTGCAATTATCTACCAGATACAACACCTCTTTCATGACTTGCTCAAAAGTTACACATGCTTTCAAGTGCAAATCCTTTTTGAGCGTGTCATTCTGCAATCCTTCTATGAAAAGGACTGAGAGTCTTTTTTTCCCAAGGTAGTTCTCGTGAAGGGCATCTTTCTATGTATTGCTTGAAACGAAGTATGTATTGCGTGTCATTCCGCAATCCTTCTATGAAAAGGATTGACAGTCTTTTTTTCCCGAGGTAGTTCCCGAGGTAGTTCTTGTGAAGGGCATCTTTCTATGTATTGCTTCCTTCAATTTTTATTTCTCCTTTTGTCTAAATGCATAGATCTGGGAGACAATGTTATGCTTGATTCCTCTCTTTGAGAATTCCTCAGCAAACTCTTGGAGAAGTTGCTCAATACTGGGAATTCTAGGCTGTTTAATGGTTGGAACCAGGTTAGGGCAGTCCCTTCTAACGTCAACCCAAAACCTTCACATTGAGTATGGAAATCAGTTACCTGTTCCTCTTTCAACACTTGTTTGAAGATCAAAACATGGGCATACGGATCTCTTGATCCACTATACTTTTTGGGTACGGATTTTGCCACTTGAGATGATCGCATATGTTTAGACTCCGCAACCATTCTTACAACACTTGGTACTCCTGGTGTTGTTTCTCTAGGTTCATAATCTCCTCTTGGCACTACCAGTGGTATTCTATCCGCTTTACATTTGTCAAGTCGATCTCGTGTAATAGTCGAAGGGATTCTAGTGGTGTAAGTCACGTCAGGAACAATACTGCCTCTGTGTGTGTTCATGGAAGCCCTAGATCCCGTTGATCCTAAAGGCCTTGTGTCTGGGACTCGCTCGTGTCCAAAAGAATCTTCCACCTTGGTTCTCACTGGACTCACATGTGGAGTCTCAGGTCTTGTCTGAGTGGTCATGGTTTTTACCTCTTCCGGATTTACCTAGTATTGGTGGAGTGGTCCCCCAAGAAATGTATATCCCTCTAATTCCTTACAATCCATAGGAGAGTACTTTCGGCCATACTTGTCTATTATGACCACCTGAATACTTCTCCCCTCCGTGTACGTGAAAACACCTCCGTGTACATGAAAACATTCAGGTTTTTACGGTTAGTCAATTTCTTGACACGAGGTTCATCACATTTGCAATAGAGTGTTTGTTCTCCATTATTGAACTTATATAGCCCCACATACGTGTTGTCTGTATAAGATGCTCTGTCTCATTATTGAACTTATATAGCCCCACATACGTGTTGTCTGTATAAGATGCTCTGTTTCATTGGTGCGTCTGAGCACCGCATTTTGCTTCTCCATTTTGGGTGGTTCATTGGCCAGCTCGTGATCTACCTTGTCTTTGGTGCCAGTCATCCCCCATTTATCCACAATAAAGGGGTTATGAACCACTTGGTACATCATTCCCTCTCTGTCAAAATATCTATCCTCGTCATAATCCGCATCTACAAGGTCTCTAAACTCACTCGGCTTATTTTCCAACTTAACACAGTAGTGGTCCATTCCATCCTTATAGATTTTGGCCTTGAGCACATTTTCAAATTGGAACTTCAAATACGGTAGTTTTATATCAGATGCAGGTTGAGAAGGACCTGCCCCCATTGACGCTGTTTCCTTAGGGTTCAACTTGTTAGAATCTTCAATCATGAGGCTGTATGACCTTTCTGATGAAGTGTCAGAGAAGCTCTCCTCTAGAATGGGTTCTAAGGGTTGCAGGGGTCTTTAATTCACGCTTCCTTTGATTGAGTGACTACTCCCTTGGTCCAAGACGCTGGGATTTCTATGCTGGTACAATCTTCCTGATCACAAATTCATGAAGAATTGGTATTGCAGAATCCAAACCAGGTTACCTCATTAGCTAGTTTGAATTCCTTGGTTGATCTTACTTGCTGGCTAGTATCCTGTAGTACCTGCAATCTGTCAAAAATGCTTGATAGCTGTGAGCTTACAGCCGTTCCTGTTAGTTCTGGCTTTTGATTGAAAAAATTTAACTAGGTTTTTTCAATAGCACACAATTCCTCACACAACATCAACAATTTAGGTCCAATTTCAATTTTAGAAAGAGCCACCAGGGTCCGGTGGACTAGCTCTTTTGTGTGGTGAAATTCTGCTTCTGTTCTGACTCAGAGGAACATGGATCACGATACCCATGTTGGGAAGCCAACTGGACTTTTCTTGGTACCCCTAGGTTCAACATGATTAGGAGGTCTTATGGTATCAAAATTTTTAGAAATGACCCTCTGGATTGGAAGCCAGGTCAATTCTGTCACTTTGCCAGAGTTCCTACCAGTTTTGGGCTTTTGGAATGGTTTTTTGTATCCACATTCAATTTTGAAAGGACCACTAGTCTCTCTGTGATGCCCTCTAGCTATGGTGTAACTCTTGTATCAAAATGTGTCAGAGGAACATGGATCACGATCCATGTACCTTGGTGTCAGAATGTACTGAAACTTGACCCATAGCTTGTCCTTGGCCTGTTGATGCTGGCTATATGGTTTTTTTTGGATGTTTTGGAGTTTTGAGGGTAGCCAAAAGTCAATTTTAGGGTCTGTTCCAGTGGTTTCCCCCTTGATATAATTTTTTCCCCTTTTGCCCTCTTTTTGAACTTTTTTTGGTAAGGGTCCCTTGGGAGAAAGTTCTTCAAATGTTATCACTTTTCTACTTGCCCAATATCAGCTCAAAATTTTCAAAAGGTACATGGATCGCGATCCATGTTTGGCAAGATTTTGGACTGATACTTTGTGAGTTTGTGATAATAGGTCTGGTGATGCTATTCTCCAAATCTTTTTGGATTTGATCAACTTTTCCCAGATCAAAAGCAAGATTTTGTGTCTACTTTGCGGATTTTGCAAACAACTTCTTTTTTGGCATTTTGATCATGTTTTTTTCACTTTTTGTCTATGGCTCCTTTTGGAAAAGTTGCTCCCTTAGTAATCAGGAGTGCATTGGTCAAATTTTACGATTAGATGTCTACTTGGTACATGGATTGCGATCCATGTTGGGAAGCATCTGGTCATGATTTTTGGTTCTGCTGGTTTCCTGCTTCTAGTTGATCCCAATTCTCTCCCCTTTTTGAATTTGGACAAGTAAAAGTTCAATTCTTCCTAATTTCTCAATTTCCAAGGTTTTGCTCTGCTCAACCTAATTTCTTGATGTATATGCTCTTTTAGCACCAAACTCAAGGTTGGTGCTTGAGAGCCTGTTCTAAGCAAGGGCAACAGTTTTAGCATATTTTGCCAAAAGGTATATGAATCGCGATCCATGTTGGGCAGGCAAATTGGAATTTTTCTGCACAACCTGTTTTTAGCAAGTGTGTCTATCCCCTTTCTGAAGGTTTTGCTGGGTTTGGTTCAGTTTTGAAGCTCTGACCATCAATTTTTCAACTTTTCAGAGTTATGGTCTTCAACACCAAAATAAGGTTTTTGACATTTTTTCCTCGATCCTTTTGGCCCCGAATGATGGTGTGAATTGTTACCTAACCTACTCCTATAAACTGAAATAAATCCACAAACATTAACGAATTTAACAGTACAAAAACGACAACGAAGTGTGTGGTGGAACAGTCCTTTTCAAGCATGGGAAAATCAAAGAACGAAATACTCTCTTGTACTTCACTTACAACTTTCTTTGCTCATAAGGAGTAGCACTGGCTAGTCTCGGACTCTAGTCTCTACTAAGCACTAAACCTACGTCTAGTTGTTTTACTATCTAAGCGCAAGCGGAATGGGTGTCAACAGCTTTGGACGGGATTTCTTTCGTACACTGAATCACTCACCACCTAAGGATTGATTTCCCCGGCAACGGTGCCAATGTCAGCGGGTCACCACGACGGACATCTATAGCATAGCTCTTTTGTCCTAACATAATGTCGAAATGCAAGGAAGCGACCAAGGATGGGGCACAGAGACTTAATGAGAGTGTCATTCTCACTAAAGTGAACTCAGAGGGCTATTCATACTACGACAAAAGAAAATCAACCACTTCCTAGTCAGAAAATCAGTATGCGTCCAATCTCATCGCTCTAGGTCATCACGCCTTTTCGGGATCCAAACGAATTTGGAATGCAATGAAACTTAAGGAGAGGGATTACAACACCTAGGGGCACTAACCTACCAAGTTCTGCAACCATCTGGGAAGGTACATAAATCACGATCCATCACAAAGTGCAAAAAATTGAAACAGAACTATTCGAAAAGGTCCCCCTTAAGCATAGAAACACTTATCCATGGTCAAAACATCAAAAAACAACCATTTTAACCTCAAATCAATGCATTTAGCTCACAAGCAATGCATAGCGAACCATAGCAAAATTGAGAATGGTTATACTTAAATTGTAGAGCAAGAGACTAGGAACACAATGTGCTATTCAAAATTGAATCTGATTACCAGTCCAGGAGAAAAGAGTTTGCAGCAGCAAGAAGCTCTCACAGTGAACGTTCAAAATCCTTCAAGCTAATGATGTCTCATTTTTCTAAAACTAAGGGTTTTGACTTAAAAGCTAAGGGAGCTTTCCCACGGCCATTCGACCACTTACAAGAGGTGTATACTCAGAGAGGCTGAGAGGGTATGCCAATATATATTACAATTAGAAATCTTCATGGATTGAATTACATCGCTTCGTTCAAAAAAATGAGTGAGTATTACAGGGTTTGGTGTACATCAGTCACAGCCCGTGGTGTCCACCAAACAACATCTTTTTCCTAAATTCAATAAGTCAAACAGATTAGTGCTAGATGACTCCTTGTATAAGATGTACTTCATTTATCCTTAATGCTATATGATTCTTCTCGTGTTGGGGAAGTAGGATGAGAGACAATGGGAACCTTTCCTGAAAAGGATGTGGTTGAAATTGTGTTACAATGGGCTGAGAGTGCTGATAGAGCGAAAACTATTTGTGAGTGTCCATTTGATGCTAGGAAGGAGGCTCTTGCACAATGGAATTGGGATATTGTGGATTTGAAGGTATGATCCCAGCATGGAATAACTTCTCTAGAAATGCCAAAAAGCCCCCCCGACCATACTCATACACAACTCAAATACAAGAGGCCCACAATGGGAAAATCCCATAGTAGACCCCTTGCCCTGACATCCTAATTGCATTCATTTCCTATATAACTCCTTGTGTAGCTAACTTTCTCTATATGTAAACCTCGCCTTCATAACAACTATGATGAAACTATCCTTATATAGGAATGCTTTTGTGTTGATGTCTACTTGATTCTTATCCATAGTGTGCTGTAAAGCCCTGCTCAATTGGTGTGAACAAAATTTCAAGTACTACAAAGTGTTAAGTTAATGCTTTCAAGTGGTGATGTAAGTGCTAGAAAAGTGAGGCTTAGTGGTGGTGAAGTGCTATAAAAGTGTTGTAAGGTGGTGTTTATTGGTGATGAAGTGCTGGGAAAGTGGTGCTTACTAGTGATGATGTGCTAAAAAAGTGCTATCAAGTGGTGCTTAGTGCTGGTCAAGTTCTGGAAAAGTATTGTCGAGTAGCACTTAGTGGGTCAAGCGCTAGAAAAGTTATGTCAGGTAATACTGAGTGGTGGTAAGGTTCTAGAAAAGTGCTGTCAAGTGGTGCTTAGTGGTGGTGAAGCGCTTGAAAGTTCTGCCAAGTGGTGGTGAAGTACTGAAAAATTGCTGTCAATTGGTTAATTAGTTGAGGCACTGGAAAAATGTTGTCAAGTGGTACTTAGTGGGAAAATGTGCTGTCAAGTGGTGCTTAGTGGTGGTCAAAAGTATGAAAAGTGTTGTCTCGTGGTGCTAAGTGGTGATGAAGTTCTGGAAGAAAACTGTCAAGTGGTGCCTTGTGGTGATGAAGTGGTGCTAAGTGGTGATGCGGTGCTGGAAAAGCAATGTTGAGTGGTACTTAGTGGTGGTGAAGTTCTAGAAAAGTGCTATCAAGTGGTGCTTGATGGTGGTCAATGCTAGAAAAGTACTATCAAATGGTTTTCAAAAGTGGTGAAGTGCTGAAAAAGTGCAAACATATGTGAGTACAAATTGTGGGCATGCTATGAATTATCACAAAGATAGAACTTACAAGTTCTCATTTGGGGACATCCTATTATAGATTTGTTCAAATACATCATTTGACATATCATATACATTAGGCTCACCTTCCCTTGGGCATATTTAAAACCTGATGCATCGCACCAGGTGGGAGTAGATTAGATCAATGGGCTTGTTGTCCAAAAGGACATAGATATCATCTCACCCATTTACCTTGTCGTAGAATAGTCCCTCAATGACAAATGAATTTTTCTTAATACGATTGTGTCATTCATCCCTTTCATGGATTATGGTCAAGCCCTTTGCCCTAGTGCATTTGAAGATGTAGAAGTCTACACCAAGCTCCTCTACATTCATTGCAAAATTTTGGCCAACTAACAAGGCATCGCTTAGGTCATCGTGGTGGACAATGAACGTCCGTCTTGATTTGAATTATGAAGCAACACCATCAGACCACACCCAATGCTGCTTGACACTGTAGCCTTGGACTTTGAACCACTCATTGTGCAAAAGAAAGGAGTGCTACACAAACAAAGTGTAATGTGTCTTGTCATCAGAGATGTAGAAGTGGGTCTCGTCTTTTGAATGGCACCAAGTGCATCACGTAACTATGAAATGTGAACAAAAATTGTGACATGAATTAATATCAATGCATTGACTGAATCTTATTTTGCACCTTGAAAGAGTAATTCTTCGTAAAATCCACTACAAACACCACCACATTGTCAAGAAAGTTCTCCAAAAATTTTTGAATTGTTGAGCTTGCCACATTTGTACACATAGTTGTGTTTGATAAAGTTCCCTAATTTGCTTTGAAGCAAGGAAATGAAACTTATCAGACTGACCTTCCAAACCATGAGGTCTTTTTAGGATTTTGTGTTTCCTTTCTCATCTACTTCTTGTGTAAGAACCTTGTCAAAGAGCTTCACAGTCATCATAGAGCCATAATGTTTGTACGTTCTTTGTGTTGATAAGCACTATTAATGGGCTTTGTACACAATAGAGACTCCCATAGGTTTGAGAAGCATGGAAATGTGGCATTGGATGCTGTGAAAAACTGTTCCAACATGGGAACTGCAAACAAGACATGTGCACAAGCATGACGTTCCATGTAGCCCATATCTTCCCTCGTGCATCTGATTGAAGACTTCCTTGAAGTATACAAGTTGAACATGGTATATGCAACAGCAAGTGTTGTGGTCCTTGCACTTTCATATGAAGTATGGCTTCAAACCCTCAAAGCATCTGAGGGAGATCCTAATGTTAAGATGAGCCTCTTGGAACTGCATGTGGAGGTATCTCTATGACACAAATGACACATTTAGAAACACAGAGTCACTCACAAGCACACAAAAACACTTGAAAGCTGATAGAAACACATAGAGTCACTTGCAAACAAGCACACAATAGCACTTGAAAGCACTTGCAATCTTTCAAAAGCACTTGAAAGCACTTTGAAGCACTTGCAAGCTTTTAGAAGCACTTGAAAGCATTCAGAATCACTTGCAACCACTTTTTTTAGAACAACTTTGAAGCACTTGACGTCTTTCATGAGCTCCTTAAAGCACTCTAAAGTATATGGAAGCACAAGACATCTCTTAAAGGACTTTTTTCAAAAGCACCTTGAAGCACTTGGAGTTTTTTATGGACTCTTCAAATCACCTTCAAGTATTTGGTAGCTTTTGGAAGCACTTGAAAGCAGCCAGAAGCATTATGAAGACCTCGTAAGCACTTAGGAATAAGCACTCTAAAGCACTCAAAAGTTTTTAGAATCCCTTCCAAGTACTTGAAGCCCATGGAAGCTTCTTAAAGCACTAAGAATCAAATTATGATAATCACTTAGAAGCACATGGAGGTACTCAAAAGCACTTGGAATCAAAATTGAAGCTTTAAGGGGCATTTGTAGCTCTTGAAGGATATTAGAGTCTTGTAGGAATTTGAAGCACTTTTCAATAATTGGAATTGAATGAAAACACTTAGTGAGCACTTGGATTCACTCATAGGAAATCATGAGCATTTGAAATCATTTATCACTCTATCTCAAGCACTATAAAGCATGGTTAAGTATTGAAATGGACTATCATACACATGAAAAAAACTGGAGGCACCTTCCAGTTCTGTAAAGCATTTTGAAAATATTACATGCACATAGTAAAGCACCTAAATAACACATAGTAAAGCATTGTGACACACTCTCAAGCTGTTCGGGCTGATATATCTGAGGCAAATTAAGTAGATGCAATGGATGCATTATATGTGCACTCTTGCCTATTCTCTGTCATACAACACCTTTCTTGTTTGGGGAGATGCGGGTTTTCACGAACTAGGAATGAAATATGATTTCCCTGATTTCGGCCATTAAGGTCAATCAATGACGACAAGCGTCTAAGGGAAGTGACCCCTCCTCCACATCATGTTGCAACACTAAGAACGTTGGATGAAGGAGGAGTTTCCGCCCGTAAAATCTTCATTTAAAGACCCTTAGAAAGCCCGTTTGTTTGATTTCACCAACACTTAAGCAACTGCCCTACAAATGTTCTTTGCCTCTTGATCATCAATGTTACCATCCTCATGCATTCGTGAAATCCTCTTCTGGCTTCTTTGTTCCCTCTTCTTTGTAGCCTAGTAGTTTCGTAGACGCAGTAGAAGGTCCCTTGGATGTGGTGTAATAGACAATGGAGGAAGATATAGGGTGTCTATAATGCCATTCTCAACATTAAGTAATTCCATGTGGAAGGAGTTACAAGGATAATGATATAGCAAAGAAGACCATCAAAACAAAGCAATAGTACTCATGGAGAGAGAGAGAGAGAGAGAGAGAGAGAGAGAGAGAGAGAGAGAGAGAGAGAGAGAGAGAGAGGACACAACTTTAGTGCTAGGGACGGAGGGACCAAATGAGAGAGCGTTGCAGAGTGCAAACGGTGTGGAGGTGAGAGGATGTTCACTAGCAATTAATGGGAGTGCAATTTCTATTAGTTGTATATTTGTTTTTAAATTTAAATCCATTCCCTCCCTCTAATTAAAGGGGCTTTACACTTTTATTTATTTAGGAAGTTATATTAACTGACCGTATGAATATTCCCTGAAGGGTGACTAAAACCCTGGTGGGTGATTAAAACTCCACCGTGAAAAAAAAAAACACTTTAATGAAGCAGCTAAGGCCATACGTCTAAGAGAGAGACCAACAAGCGCCCCCCTAATGAGCTGAAAAGAAGCCCATTCATCAACAAGGCTGATTATTGGCCATATAGTTCTCTCTCTCTCTCTCTCTCTCTCTCTCTCTCTCTCTCTCTCTCTCTCTCTCTCTTCCAATGGATTCTCTCTCTAACTCTTGTCGCCAACCACTCGGCCTCCTTATCTATCTCTCTCACTCTTACTCCTTGCTTCTCCCAACCACCATGCAACCCCTCAACCCCTCAACCACTCGTTGCACCTACTCCACTGGACACCTAACAACGTTCTCAATCAACCACCCCTAGCTATCATGCAAACTCATCCTCACTACCATACCCCACTCTCAAAATCAAATGCTCACAACCATCATCCACATGCCATGCAAGGATACACTCTATAACTATGGGGTGTTAACTGTCATCGCTCTTTTCCCCCCCTCAGTTGTGAACCACACAACCAACTACCCCGCCGGTGCCAAATTATATATATATATGGAAAAATATAAATATAAATAAATAAATAAATAGATATATAGTTTTAAAAATTTCACTATAGTTTGATAGTTGTGGCGTCAATGCCAATTGTATCTTTACCCCTCCCTCTTCAATCTCTCTCTCTCTCTCTCTCTCTCTCTCTCTCTCTCTCTCTCTCTCAACTAGCTGCCAATTGATCACCCTCTCACTCTCTCTCTTCACTCCTTTTTCTGCTCTGACAATTGACGCACACACACTTGGAGCCATGTGCTGCTCAACACCATTCACCCCATCCACCTCTCTCTCTCTCTCTCTCTCTCTCTCTCTCTCTCTCTCTCTCTCTCCGCCCATCATCTTCACCACCAACATCTCATTGAACCTCTGTAACTGCATTCATGTTCATAATGCACCTAATTGTGCATAAGCTATAGAATTATAGAAAAAAAATCAAAAAGAAAAACCCTCAATAGTCCCCATCCCTGTCTAGATCCCGAGCACAGTCTAGGTCTTGGTCTTATGGTAGAAGATATACATGGGTGCATATATATACTCTACTCCTCTCAGAGTGGAATGGTGCATGTGGGATGAAGGATCCTCCTTTTCCATCCACAATCCTCCACTCAACTTTCAGTTCCACCCACTTGCTTGGATAGAAATTGCTTGTTTTGAGGGCCACAGACACCTTGGTTGGCCAAAAGATATGTGTAAAGTGCATGCAGACCTCCTAGGTGAGACACCCATATTGAGCTATCGCATGCCCTAGTCTAAACAAAAAGCATCAAAAAAAGGAAGAAAAAAACAAAAAAATGACTTACGAACAACCAAAATAGACAAAAAGTAGGGAAAAATGACTTGGGGTGCTCACCAACATTGGTGGGATACTAAATTCACATGTATTTATGCTCTAGTCAAGTCCTATAGTTTGAAAGCTTGAGAGTTCTTCAAATTACGCGGTCACTCACTATCCATCTACATTAGGTTTCGAACCTTCGGTTGGGATCCAAGGTAGTGTGATCCAAGACCCACACATTGTGGCTAGTGACCCTTCCTCCGACTACAACATCATGGAGGGGTATCCTATACAAAAAACTAAGAGTTCAAGTCAAGACATGCATGCCTTGGCCCCCTGACCTGGGTCTAGCATATTTAGTCGCTTAAAATAGACCTTTAGTAGAGCCACTTACTCTGAACATGCGGCTAGCGAAGTAAATGAAGGGGATGGGGAAGTAAATTCACCTTTCATGTCTCATGTAGACCTTGCACTCCCTGAGAGTGTCCATGTGAATACTCCACCCACTGTGCTCACTGGCTCTTCAGAGCTATTTCCCTCTGAAGTTCTATAACCTGATGGTAGGAGTCTTGTAGAAGTGTAAGAGGTCGAACGCTATATCCTTGCATCTAGGGAAAAGGAAATTGAAAGCTTATGCAAGATAGAACAATGCCGAGCACTAAAGGTGGTACCACTTGTACTCACTGAGCCATCGCGATCTCTTGAATTAGCAGTCCTTAAGATCAAACCATAGGGAGCCACATTGCATTTGCTTTGAAGGATGCTCCCAGTACATCAATCCTAGATGGGGTATTTGTCAATGAAAATTGGGAGTATGATCTACAAACAGAGACTTTAACCGACATATACACATGCCACACATACCACATGGGTTTGTTAGATGTTGTAAAATCCACATTGAGTGCTACAAGTTTAGAGGAGCAACAACAAAGAGTTTGTGATGTCATCCATAGGGTTCTTGAGTTTTAGAGGCAAAAAAAAGGGATTAATATGCCTTCAATGGGTCTCATGAGATTTTTGGATACGGGCAAAGCCAAACAATCGACCATATCACAAATGGAGACTCCTTCGGTGAGTCCCATGAATCCTTCATATATTGTTTTTCCTTGAGTCTCAATGCAATTTGAACCTAACTTTAGTTTTTTGGATCTAACTCAGCTTTCTCTTAGAGACCAACCTACTCAGACAATGAGCATGATGGAAAGTACACCATCCACCTTGATAGCTGATACTACACCATTACACATTAACGTAGTGTCTACCCCAATACCTACAAGTGTGCACCAATCATATGTACCAGTTTCCACTCATGCTCATGTATCTCCTACACCCCCAATTGTTTTGCCAGCTTATGCTCCACAACCACACTATCAAGCCCTTATTCTAGTGGGTCCATGCCAGTCAACATTAACATGTCACATCCCACATCTACTACGCCTAGGGACACCGTATGGCACAATGACCTACTAAGCGTGGGACCCAAGGACCATACCCCAATGCCACCCCCATTCCCCATGTAGTCCTAAGAGCATCTCTTCCCACTATACCTGCTCACTTGGTTGACTTGGTAGCGTTTTCTCAAGCTATGGGTCAATCTATTGCAAATAAATGTGTAGCACACTTGATAGAGAGCCAATAGCAAGGCAATACAAGTGGCCAGTCTCACACATAAATTTAGTGGAGATGGAGATGTTAGAAATAATTTTAATGTATTTGAACATGTATGTGTTTAGATTTAAGTTTGAGTCTGAGTGGGAAGGTTGGGGCTTGGTGTTGGACCTTAAGGATCAAAGGGCGCATGCTCTACCCTACTCTTTAAGAGATAGTTCTTGAAAAAGTACATATGAGAGTGAGTGCTTTGGGGTGTAGCATCTCAGCTCCAAAAAGCCCAACGGGAGGAAGGTCAATCAATGAGAGTTTTTATTAGTCACTGTGTAAGGTCTCTACTTTCAAATTTCACACAAGTTCTATTACACAGTTGAATTTTTTTAAACCATCACTCATTATTTAAGATATTTAAGTTCAAATTATGAATCGTAGGTTGAGAAAACCTAGAATTTCAAATTTACGCTACAAAATTCTGACAGGTTTAGCTATATGAATCACTAACTAACTTATTGCAAGACTTATTTACTGATTGTAGAATTTTCTTTTACTATTGTAAAGTTAATATAAGACTGTAAAGTTTAACTTAAAAATGTAAAGTAAATTATCATTAAGGAAATAAATAAAATAATTATAAAGACAAAATAATACACAGCGATGACAAATGAAAGCACATGGACTCACCTGGACTCACATAGGAGGGGACAAAGTGGGACACACTGTCACATGAAAAGGAGAGGCTAGTCTTGACTAATCTTAATGAGGGGGGGCTGTGTGGCCTTATCTTTTGATGATAATGACAAAGTGGTCAAGCTGATGGGTACCACAAGGGTACCAAAAACGCGGGTATGATTTTTGGAAAAAAATAAATCAATTATTTTTTTATTTTTTTAAATTATTTTTTTTTGGGAAAAAAAGTTGAACGTTTCCTTTCTGCTATAAATAGAGCATCCATGCTCACACTTTAGACATAGAGATTGCCTCTATAGCGCTCACGAAGTGCTGCCACTTCTCTTAGAGAGAAGGCGTCCACAAACCCCTAAGAGAGCAAAAACTCTAGTGGACTAATAAGGTGCGTATTAATTAAGCATTCAATTAACTTTAGGAATGATGTGTGTGTATGTTTTCTCTTACTCTAATCTCTCTAATAGATTAGTAAGATTCAATTAGCTATGTGTGTGTGTGTGCTATCTCTTACTCTAATCTCTCTAATAGATTAGTAAGATTCAATTAGCTATGTGTGTGTGCGTGCTATCTCTTACTCTAATCTCTCTAATAGATTAATAAGATTCAATTAACTTTAGAAAGGATGTGTGTGGTACGTTTTCTCCTACTATAATCTCTCTAGATATACCTACTCTCTCTAATTAGTACATCTTCACTATTAATTTAGGCATAGTTAATTGAAAGTTAATACATAAGAGAATTGATCACAATCTTATTATACATGATGAAATTCTCATTCACCAATGTTATTGTCAATTAAGTTAAATAGAATTTTGAATAATACTAAAAATTGATTTAGTTGAAGTATAGAATTGAAGTTAGAATTGGATTAGAAATGTCATGCATAAAAGTAATGCATTCCTAAACTTTCACTAGTAATTTACACACTTAATTTTTGATTAATTAAGATTAGGAAATATTTGATGTATAGAAATTAGATGTAGAACAACAACACTAAGTGTGAATCCGAGTTGGCAAGGATTCAAATTATAGACTCTCTTTGAAAACAAGGAGATTACTAGGAAAATTGACTAATTTAAAGTTCTAAGTGTATAACATAAGTGTAGTACAAAAAAATGGCTCCAAAGCGTGCTCGAACCCAAGGCGCTAATGACCATGAAGCCGGTACAAGTAACGGGGGAACTCTTGCGGAACATGCTATGTCTCCACCAATCGGACCAATCGGAGCTATGGTACATGTTAGTATTGCAGTTTCAAGTTATGCATCATTGCATATGCGAGACCATAGGAATATATTATTTACCTTATGAAAAGAAAACACGGACTGAAACCAAGGGGCTTAACCCCAAGAAACTCGGCATATGTTTGACAAGTAGGAAAGAATGTCTTGTTAAACTAGTTGCTATAGGAAAGAATGTTTGTCCACAACCTTCGGTATGGTTTCTCTCAAGTCTCTCTACTTATTAGCGCTGACATTATGTGGCAGTTGCCGAGGCGTGAGATGACGCCCAGGATGGCACGCTGATGCTATGGTGGGAGTACACCCAGATTAACCTAGTTAGATACTACAGTTTTGTTTTGCCGTGGCGTGAGGATGACGCCCAGATTGGCACCATTGTTGCTGTGGCGGAAGTACGTCGAGATTAACACAACGAGTACTTGTCGAGCGGTATGGGACGCTCATGAGGACAAGGGGTTTTATAAATAATGTATATACCAATCGGACATAATAGCGCCAATAGAGATTCTTAAGTGAACCTAATCCAAGGGTTTTTGGTTTAAAATTGGACGACTTCTTGTTTGACTATTGTTTGTAATACTGTTTGAAGGGCTGTTTTAACGAACCAGTATCATAAATAAAGTAAAGGAACATGTATGTTTAAACAATGTGGTAGTAATTAAATAACAAAAGAAGGGTGAGTGTGGTGTGGAAAGTGGGAGAATGATACTCCGACGGTATCATTCTATGGACGCGTGGACCCGATGAGTCGGGTAACTTTCCAACGCTAGAAATTGTTTTTTAAAAAAAGTCATAAATCTTAAAAGAGACAAACCTTGGCGGCTGTGCTTCTGTAACATGGGAAAAAAAGCGCATAGGTTGGTCTCTCTAAGATTTATACTTTTAGGTATAATTGACTATAGATAGTTTTTAGATAGGGTTATGGTGGTCACGCTCCGCCATAGCGAGATAGGACCAATCCTTCACTAACGGTTCATGCCTGTGGCTACGTAGTAGCTAAGGCAATGTCCGTTGGTTTTTCTTTTTCAGGATTGGAGACCTAGTAGCTAAGGCAATGTCCGTTGGTTTTTCTTTTTCAGGATTGGAGACCTATCAAAGGTACTTCGCTCCTCTCAAAAAGGGACAGGGACCTCACACTGGTATCAGAGCCTAGGTTAAAGCTTGGGGAGATTTTTAGATTGATGTTTGGATATTGAAGGATGCGAATGTTTGAAATAATAGAAGAACCTAGAAAAATTGATTTGAGTTTTTATATGGTATTGAAGACTGAACTTTTCCTGGTACAGGAAAATGTTCATTTAGCCTACCAGTAATTCCAGGTGTTCACCATCATGTTTGAAAATGCATGCCAATCACCAAATTATCAGTTTCGAAAAAGGGTGATGATGATTTTGGATAGGGTGTTTGCACCACCTATCCCAAGGGTGCATAGAGGATGGGGTATCAACTGGAGTCCATCTGGAGGAATCTATACCATCGATGCTGACAAGATATGGTGCATGGATACCAACCTCAAGAAACTTCGATGGGCAGAGGAATTAAAAGTTATCGAAGTTTATATTTTCATTGGTACTAAGAATCCGGATGCTACCATTACCTTGGGAGGAGAAAAGATATCTCAGACTCAATGGGTCTATAACCAAGTTACAAAAGTTATCCATGGTGGTAGGATTCGACCCATATGTGTATCTCGTAGCTTTAAAGGGTCAAAAGAAACTTATTATTTTGATCCTTTAGCCTATCCTTTTGTAGTCACTAAACTCAAAATATAGAGACATTACAATCCTTGTACCTAAAGACTACCAACCTTGGTAGAAAATAATGTGTATATAAATAAAGTTTGGATTAATATTATCTTTTGTTTGTATTATTGACTGATCAAGTCTTGCCTTAAAGTGGATTAAAGTTAGTGTATCCAATAAAGTTTCACTTAATCTATATTGCACAGAGTGCAGTGTACACATCTCTTCAAGAGAAAAAGCTACTTCTCAAGCAAGCTAAACTTCCCTCTTTCAAAGGGGAAGGAGCCCTAGTTGAGCGCGATGCAGAAGTGTGGCTTGAAGAGATGGAGGATTATTTTGCTACTGCTGGTACTACTCCCGATAACCAAGCAATGTTGTCTATGTTTCGTCTCACGAGGGATGCCAAGCTTTGGTGGAAACAACACTGCAAAGATAATCAAGTAGCTCAAAACACTCAAACTTGGGAAGACATTAAGTATGCTGTCAAAGGACGTTATCTTCCACCTGCACACAAATCCCTTAAGATGAATGAATTCTTCAACTTACGTCAGTTTCATCTTACAGTGGAAGAATACTGCTCCAAATTTGTAACTCTTAGGCGCTATGCTCCGCCAATGACCGCAGATCAACAAGTAGCCCGTTTCTGCCAAGGGCTAAATGCTCCTTTAAATACATGTCTAGAAGCCATGAGGCCTGTAAATTTGCAAGATGCTCTTTTAAGAGCTAAACCCTTAGCTAAAGAGATGTCAAACTCTCAAAAGGTACGAAATGGAAATACAAGGAATGCTGGAAGGAGAGGATGGCCTATGATGTGGAACCAAAGGCAAATTCACCCAGTTCACCCAACTCATCCAATAGTTGCAGCTTCAACAAATGGAGCTCAAAATCCAGATCTTAGATGCTATGAATGCAACGAGCTAGGACATTTCAGGAATGTATGTCCTAGGCGAGTCTCCGCAACAAATACACCTAATCGAGCTAGAGGACGAGGCCAAATAATAAGTTGTGGAGGAAGAAATGGAGGACGAGGTCGAGGGCGCGGAATGGCTGCTAGAGTCAATGCTATCATAGGAGAACCAACATTGGGAGAAGAACAAGAGGAAAGAGCAACTCTACATGCTGCAATTGATAACCCAAGAGCAAGACAACAATATGCTATCATTCAAACACCTGCAAATCACCAAGGTGAAAAATTTGAGCTTCTTATTGATTGTGGTAGTACTCACTCTTTCTTGTCACCTAAATGTTTAAGGAGGTTAGGACTTAATCAACACCCTGCAAGAAAGATGAGAGTTGAATTAGCCAATGGAAAGGAGGTGTTATCTCAGTACACTGTGGGAAAAATAGATTTCAAGTTGGGAGAATACTCTACTTCTGCTACTTTTTGAACCTTACTCATAGGAATCTATGACGGAATTCTTGGAATGGATTGGTTAGCCAGTCATAATGCCAATATCCATTGTGCCCAAGGAAGTGTTACTTTTGTGGACAACCAAGGTCAAGAAGTCACTATTCAAGGCTAGAATGGACGACCAAAAGCTTACTTGGTCAAAGCTAATCGTCTTTTGAAAGGGTTACGCAAGGGTCAAAATTTTTTTGTAGTCAAGCTAAACAAAGTAGAAAAATCTTCTTCCAACCCTGAACCAATGTGGCTAGAAGAATTTTCAGATGTTTTCCCCGCCGCTGAACTTTCTAAACTACCACCACCTAGGGAGGTAGAGCATGAAATCAAAATTTTTCCAGGTAGTGAACCAGTCTCAAGAGCGCCATACAAGATGTCACTTCCAAAGGCTATAGAACTCAAGGAGCAACTCAAGCAGTTGATTGAGCAAGGGTTTATCCGACCTAGTACATCTCCATGGGGTGCACCTCTTCTCTTCCAAAAGAAAAAGGATGGCTCTCTTCGACTTTGCATAGATTATAGGGGCTTAAATCCGGTTACCATCAAGAATAAATATCCAATTCCTTGTATTGATGAGATACTGGACAGATTACATGCAGCCAAAATATTCACAAAGATTGATCTTCGATCTGGCTATCATCAAATTCGAATCCAGGAGGCTGATATCTCCAAAACAGCTTTCAACACTCGTTATGGTCATTATGAATTTACAGTGATGGCTTTCGGACTTACAAATGCTCCTGCAACTTTCAATCGTCTGATGCACGATATCTTTAGAGAATTCTTGGACGATTTTGTCCTAGTATTCTTTGACGATATCTTAATTTATTCCAAATCAGAGGAAGAGCATGAAGGACATGTTAGGAAAGTGTCAGAGCTTTTCCGCCGAAATAAGCTGTATGCAAAGAAAAGCAAATGTACCTTCTTTACCCCTAAGGTTTGTTACTTAGGGTTTATCATTTCACCTGAAGGAGTCTCTGTTGAACCTGACAAAGTCAAAAATATTGTGGAATGGCCTTAACCCACTTCACAAACCGAAGTCAGAGGGTTCTTAGGTATCACAGGGTGGTACAGGATCTTTGTAAAGGACTATGCTCTTAAAGCTGCACCACTAGCCGACTTGCTAAAGAAAGGAGCTACGATACTTTGGGAAGAAAAACATGAATCTTGCTTCAAACAGCTTAAGGAGTATCTTGCGTCAGAACCTCTCTTAAAACTTCCAGACTTCACCCAAGAATTCGAGGTGATCACAGATGCTAGTAACCTTGCATTAGGAGGAGTCCTTACTCAAGAAGGAAGGCCTATAGCTTATACTTCTCGGAAGATTAGGATTCATGAAGTGAATTATGCTACACATGATTTAGAATTGCTAGCAGTTATTCACGCTCTCAAGCTATGGAGACATTATCTATTGGGACGCAAATTCCAGTTGGTAACAGATCACAAGAGCCTTAAGTGGATTTTTACCCAACCTAACCTTAACATGAGACAGAGGAGATGGACAGAGCTCATGCACGAATATGATTTTGATATTAAATTTAGACCAGGTAAGGATAATGTTGTGGCAGATGCCCTAAGACGTAAAGCTTTTTTGGGGGCAGTTTCCATGGCTAACAACCCTATTTTAGACAAGGTCTCGGATGCTGCCGTCAGAGATGCAGACTACCAGATGCTTGCTAGTATCCTGCGTGAAGAGAGGGTATCATCAAATCAGCCGAAACCTCTACATTACTCCTTAGAAGATGGGAAAATTTACTATAGGAATCGACTATGCATACCTAGGGATTCTACCCTAAGGAATGCTATCCTATATGAAGCACATGATGGCCCAACTTCAGGACATCCAGGTTATGACAAAACCATTAATGCAATTCGCAGAAGTTACTATTGGCAAGGTATGAAGGGTGATGTCCTTCGCTATGTCAAGCAGTGTTTGTCTTGTCAAAGGATTAAGGCAGAGAGACTAAAGATGCCAGGTAAATTACATCCTTTAGATATTCCCCAAATGAAATGGGAATGTATTAGCATGGACTTTATCACCGGTTTTCCTTTTGTTCAAGCTGGCTATGATTCAATCATGGTCATAGTTGACTTGCTTACTAAAGTGGCTCACTTAATCCTAGTCAAGACAACCTTTACAGCTTCAGATATTGCTCGTCTGTTTGTGAAGAAGGGTTTCAGAATTCATGGTTTACCCAAGAGGATTGTCAGCGATCGTGATGCCAAGTTTACTTCAAAGTTTTGGGTATCATTGTTTCAAGCTATTAGAACCCAATTATGTTTTAGTACTGCTTATCATCCTCAAACTGATGGCCAAACTGAAAGAGTTAATCAAGTAATTGAAGACATCCTCAGAGCCTACTGCAATAGAGAACCTCGCAAGTGGATTCAATACCTACCCTTGGTAGAGTATGCATACAATTCCTCCACTCATAGAAGTATTGGAATGACACCTTTTAATGATCTTTATGGTCAAGAATGTTTATCACCTCTTAACTTTTCGGACCCCACTATAAGGGTAGAAGCCTCAAAGAAAATGCTTGAAGAAATGGAAGCTCAAACCAAAGCTATTCGAAGGGATATTCAAGCGGCTCAAGATCGACAAAAGAAGTACGCCGACTTAAAAAGATATGATCAGATTTTCAAAGAAGGTGACAAAGTTTTCTTACGAGTAAAACCCAAAAAGAGCAATCTGTCTCTCGGAAGGTATAAGAAGCTTAGCTACCGATATTGTGGACCTTACGAAATAATCAAGGTTGTAAGTGATCAAGCTTATAGACTAAAACTCCCTTCTCATCTCAAAGTGCATGATGTATTTCATGTAAGTCTATTAAAACCTTATGTATATAACCCTGACCATGTCCTTGATGATGAGCAAATCATTTTACCTGCTCAAGATGTTCTACAACTCCAACCTGTTTAGCTATATGAATCACTAACTAACTTATTGCAAGACTTATTTACTGATTGTAGAATTTTCTTTTACTACTGTAAAATTAATATAAAACTGTAAAGTTTAACTTAAAAATGTAAAGTAAATTATCATTAAGGAAATAAATAAAATAATTATAAAGACAACAGAATACACAGCGATGACAAATGAAAGCACATGGACTCACCTGGACTCACATAGGAGGGGACAAAGTGGGACACACTATCACATGAAAAGGAGAGGCTAGTCTTGACTAATCTTAATGAGGGGGGACTGTGTGGACTTATCTTTTGATGATAATGACAAAGTGGTCAAGCTAATGGGTACCACAAGGGTACCAAAAACGTGGGTATGATTTTTGGAAAAAAAAAATTTATTTTTTTTTTAAAAATATTTTTTTAAAAAAAATATTAATTTTTTTCTGGGGAAAAAAACTTGGACGTTTTTCTTTCTACTATAAATAGAGCATCCATGCCCACACTTTAGACATAGAGATTGCCTCTATAGCGCTCACGAAGTGCTGCCACTTCTCTTAGAGAGAAGGCGTCCACAAACCCCTAAGAGAGCAAAAACTCTAGTGGATTAATAAGGTGCGTATTAATTAAGCATTCAATTAACTTTAGGAATGATGTGTGTGTATGTTTTCTCTTACTCTAATCTCTCTAATAGATTAGTAAGATTCAATTAGCTATGTGTGTGTGTGTGCTATCTCTTACTCTAATCTCTCTAATAGATTAGTAAGATTCAATTAGCTATGTGTGTGTGTGCTATCTCTTACTCTAATCTCTCTAATAGATTAGTAAGATTCAATTAGCTATGTGTGTGTATGTGCTATCTCTTACTCTAATCTCTCTAATAGATTAGTAAGATTCAATTAACTTTAGAAAGGATGTGTGTGTATGTTTTCGCCTACTATAATCTCTCTAAGTATACCTACTCTTTCTAATTAGTACATCTTCACTATTAATTTAGGCATAGTTAATTGAAAGTTAATACATAAGAGAATTGATCACAATCTTATTATACTTGATGAAATTCTCATTCACCAATGTTATTGTCAATTAAGTTAAATAGAATTTTGAATAATACTAAAAAATTGATTTAGTTGAAGTATAGAATTGGATTAGAAATGTCATGCATAAAAGTAATGCATTCCTAAACTTTCACTCGTAATTTACACACTTAATTTTTGATTAATTAAGATTAGGAAATATTTGATGTATAGAAATTAGATGTAGAACAACAACACTAAGTGTGAATCCGAGTTGGCGAGGATTCAAATTACAGACTCTCTTTGAAAACAAGGAGATTACTAGGAAAATTGACTAATTTAAAGTTCTAAGTGTATAACATAAGTGTAGTACAAAAAAATGGCTCCAAAGCGTGCTCAAACCCAAGGCGCTAATGACCATGAAGCTGGTACAAGTAACGGGGGAACTCCTGCGGAACATGCTATGTCTTCACCAATCGGACCAATCAGAGCTATGGTACAGGTTAGTATTGCAGTTTCAAGTTATACATCATTGCATATGCGAGACCATAGGAATATATTATTTACCTTATGAAAAGAAAACACGGACTGAAACCAAGGGGCTTAACCCCAAGAAACTCGGCATATGTTTGACAAGTAAGAAAGAATGTCTGGTTAAACTGGTTGCTATAGGAAAGAATGCTTGTCCAAAACCTTCGGTATGGTTTCTCTCAAGTCTCTCTACTTATTAGCGCTGGCATTATGTGGTAGTTGCCGAGGCGTGAGATGACGCTCAGGATGGCACGCTGATGCTGTGGTGGGAGTACACCCAAATTAGCCCAGCTGGATACTGCAGTTTTGTTTTGCCTTGGCGTGAGGATGACACCCAGATTGGCACCGTTGTTGCTGTGGCGGGAGTACATCCAGATTAGCACAACGAGTACTTGTCAAGCGGTATGGGACGCTCATGAGGACAAGGATTTTTATAAATAATGTATATACCGATCGGACATAATAGCGCCATTAGAGATTCTTAGGTGAACCTAATCCAAGGGTTTTTGGTTTAAAATTGGACGACTTCTTGTTTGACTATTGTTTGTAATACTGTTTGAAGGGCTGTTTTAACGAACCAGTATTATAAATAAAGTAAAGGAACATGTATGTTTTTACAGTGTGGTAGTAATTAAATAACAAAAGAAGGGTGAGTGTTGTGTGGAAAGTGGGAGAATGATACCCGATGAGTCGGGTAACTTTCCAACGCTAGAAATTGTTTTTTTAAAAAAGTCATAAATCTTAAAAGAGACAAACCTTGGCGGCTGTGCTTCTGAAACATGGGGAAAAAAGCGCCCAGGTTGGTCACTCTAAGATTTATACTTTTAGGTATAATAGACTATAGATAGTTTTTAGATAGGGTTATGGTGGTCACGCTCCGCCATAGCGAGATAGGACCAATCCTTTACTAACAGTTCATGCCCGTGGCTACGTAGTAGCTAAGGCAATGTCCGTTGGTTTTTCTTTTTCAGGATTGGAGACCTATCAAAGGTACTTCGCTCCTCTCGAAAAGGGGAAGGGACCTCACACACTTAAAGAATCTAAATTCTCACTCTACTCCAAATGAGCATTTCAAACAATAGCAATTTCTTGATAGATTCATTAGGGGACCGCAACATGAGGATATGTATAATGGCCTATTCATTAGAGATATCACTACTTGGGAAGTAGTCACCACCAATGCAATCCAATTGGAAGGCAATTTAATGATTTTAAGAGAAAGAGCGTTGATCAATGCCAATACTCATGTGTAATCAATGCGCTATAGGTCATTGGACTTCCCAATTTTCTAATAATCCAAATGCACCAAAGATCATGTCATTAAACTTACTTGAGATTATTGAGGCGACATCACAAACTACACTTATGGTACCAGTAAAAGTACTCACACAATCGATGCTCCAAATTCAAAATTATATCCTTGAAGAGAGAGATGTAGCATCAATTTTTCAATAAAAGAAGGGAAGAAAACACAAAGAAAGAGATCACAAAAAGTAGTGAAGTCAAACCCTAGTTCAAAGACCAACATAGGGACTGGTGACAACCCCCTTGTATATGAAGGACCTTGATGATTCAAATTCAGATGAGACCATGGAGACTAAGATGGCCGCTGTGAGGGAAAAAACCAATGAGGATCATCATGATCCACGAGGGATAAAACCCAAGGAACCCATGAAGAACATTTGGACTTACCCAAACCCTATAGAGGAAATCAAGTGGGTCGAACACTTAAGAAGTTTGGTAGAAGAAACCCAAAGGGAACGAGAGCCAATAGAAGTACGTTTCTACTCCCTCAAGAGTATGTTGAATGCCTCTATGCCCCACATATGGAGAAGCATGGGATTCATACATAACTTTCTCACAAAGGGAATGAGTAACACATAGCTTGTTGCCATGGAGAAGATAACCATTCTGCAAGGTGAATGGTTCCTCTTTCTTCCCTAAAGCAAGGAATGACATTATATTTTTAAAGTCAGGGTCAGTTTAATACTCATCTATCATAAAAGATAGATCATTGTGAGTTGCTATAGACACCACATTGACTCTTGGTCATTGTGAAAGTGCATTGGCCACTTGATTGTACTTACCGGCAATATGAGCAATATGAAAATAAAATTGCAAAAGAAAATTTGCCCACATCATTTGTCTGTCGAAAAGATTGGTTTATGTCATGATGTACTTGAGACTTTTATGGTTCGTTTGCAAAATAAATGGAGTCCCCAATGGATAGTTCTTCCATGTGTCTAGGACATGTAGAATAGCTAAAAGCTCTTTTTCATGTATGCCCAAGACTCATTCATCAGCATTGAGCCTTCGACTGTCATATGCTATGGCATGTGATTCTTGAAATAAAATTGCTCCAAGGCAATCACCACAAGGATCACATTGGACCTCAAATGGCTTTGAGAGATCTGGAAGCATAAGGATTGGTTGGGAGGTAAGCTTCTCTTTGAGCTTGTCAAAAGAAATTTTCTTCTTAGTAATCCATGAGTACTTTAACGTTCTTCTTTGTTAAGTCATGTAATTGTCTTGCTATTTGAGAGAATTTTTTTATTAAGCATCTATAGTATGCACACATACTGAAATAAATCTTCGTAGCTCATGTAGATTCCTTGGTTTAGGCCATGCCTTTATTACCTCTAATTTAGATGGATCCATACGGATACCATCATGAGAGATAGTATGACCTGAGTATTGAATCTCTTGAAGGAAATATTCGCTTTTCTTTTGATTGATAAAAAGCTTGTTCTCCCTTAAAGCTTGAAATCACTTGGAGATATTGCTTGTGTTCCTCCAAGGACTTGGAGTAGATATAATATCATCAAAGAACACTCCAGTGGATTTGCGATAGGGTCTAAATATTTTCTCCATCAAACGATTGAATGTGGCTGGTACATTAGTCAAGCCACAAGGCACGACTAAATATTCATAGAGACCAAACGTTGTACAAAACCATTAGAAAAATTTTGAGCTCATTTTTGGGCCTTGTAAGAATTGTTGATGTAGCTTTCAAGAAGTGGGGATCGGTATTTTTTTTTTTTGCAAATAAGATCCAAACTTGTCGGAGGTTGTATATCTAGAATCTACTCTTCAAATGCTATCTATTGATATATAGCATGCATGTATCGGACATTGCCTTCATGTAGATCTAGAAAAAAGTGATTTCAAATTACCGTAACGATAACAAAAACCAGTTGATTGAAAAAAAAGGCATAGCTTTCATAGAAGTCATCCAAACTTTTCGGACCTTGGCTCTTTAGAATCCATTTTTCAAGAGCTTTCCAATGATTGATCATATCATGGGGTTCTGAGAAATATTTAGAGGGGTCTACCGGGTTTCTTTCTTTTGTATACCCTTGATGATGTGGCACCCTTAAGAGGCCCAAAAATGAGTTCAAAACTTTTCTAATGACGGTCTTTATGATATCTTTATTCACTATCCTTATTTGATGGTAGCCACTTTTAAGGTCAATCTTACTGAAGTAGGTAGATCCTAGTAGCTTATCAAATAGATCTTCTACCTACGGTACATGAAATATGTTTTTGATAGTGATATGGTTTAGGGGCTCGATAGTCCACACAAATACGGTATGTACCGTCTTTCTTTTGCACTAAAAGTACTAGAGAAAAAAAGTGAGAGGAGCTAGGCCTCACCATCCCTTTGTCTACCAATTCTTGTACTTGCCTCATGATCTCCTCTTGTTAAGCTTGGGAGACTTGATAAGGAGGCTTGTTAGGTGGTGAGCTTTCTAGTAGGAGCTCAATTCGATGGCCATCATTCCCTTGTTTTGGAGGTAAGTCCATAGGGATATCATCGATAAAAACATCTTGGAATCCATTTAGAAATTTAGACATGTCCAACTCTTCTTGATTCCTACCATTTACATTTGATAAAATATTAGGACTTTTTAGGGACTCTTCGACAAAGATCATGTACGCAAAAATTGAGCTTTTTATTGACTTATCAAATGCACGTGAATTTACTAGTGGTATAGTATGACCGGACTCACTAGCATCTATATACATGCTCTTTTTCTTGTAGGTGAAGTAGATTCTCCTTTAACACTAGAATGGTAACCTAACAGGACATAAAAGTGTCCTTTCAGGGTTTTGGGAAAAAAATCCAAAACCATAGTAGATCCACTCATTTTGAAAAATCCTTTCATGAGATTATAGTTCAATAACTACTTTATATGGAAAAAATGAGAAACTTGTAATTTTTCTCATCCCTTGGTCACTACAAGCCTCCAAAGTTGATGGACCAGTGCATTTTGCCCAAAACAGCAATTTCTTACGATTGATTGCATATAAATAAGAGTGGAGATTTTTGTAGGACATAAGATAAAATGCCCCGTTAACTTCAATGGGTTGGTGACCCAAACATATGGTTGCTTTTACCTCACTAATTTTTTTTTGGGCAAAAAAAAAGGTACAAAAAGTTACATTTTTGCCATTCTGCGGACCTATCATCAAAGTTTCTATAGTCACTCTCAATACAGATACTATATACATGTTTTCTTAATTTCCTTTGGGCCTCTAGATTCAAAAGGATCCATGGAGCATGTCAAAAGGATAATGGATCTCTTACAATTGGAACCTTTGGGGCAATGATAAAGTGCTAAATACAGCAAACATGAAAAAACTGGGTTTAGCATTATGACCTCTAGAAACCCATAGAAACTACTCAATATCTAGCCAAGTTTGTAGTCTATGATTAGATATGGTCACTACCTACAAAATACACAAAATTGGCCTAAGAAACTAGCAATATTGAGAAAGTTATACTTGCTACTCTAAAATGTATCGTATTCTTCAGCAATCAAAAAACTCAACCATCATCATATACTATGCTATATAGCATATTAGGTCCCCCAAAACTCAAGGAAGATTAGCTTTATGTTATACATTACACTTACACAATCAAAATTGAATTTGGATATCAAGAAAGCCACCAAAAAAATCATAAAAGTGCTAATTTTGGCCAAAAAACAGATTTATTCAATTCTTGTAAATTGGTCATAACTTTCAATTTTAACACTTAGCTCTCCCTACAAGCATCAAAACATGTTGAGAACTATTAAGGCCTAACCTCTAGCCATCTAAACCTCACAAACATGAAGTTTAGAGTGGTATAGTTGCCAAAAATTGAAAAAAAGCCAAAAACAGGACCCGTTTTTTCACACAGTTTAGGCTCAAAAATGTTGTGCAAGAGTAAGGTTAATGGTGAGATCGATACTAAAAAAAAAATGCTAAGTTTTTTTCAGCTCATAGGGAAACTTTGTGGATATATAGCACCTAGAAATTAATTTTCATACTCTTCAAATAATTCAAGCAAAATGGTCACTTAACAGGACACAAAAGTGTCCAAGGACATAAAAGTGTCATGTTACCATTCTAGTGTTAAGGGAACTTCATATTGGTAGCCATGTAGTTGAACCATGGTTCCCCTAGGATAACATCCTCATGTTGGAGTGGAGAGATGAAAAAGTCTTGTTTGTCGACGTAGCTTTGGACATGAAGCCTCAACTTCCCAATCAAGGGAGTAATGGAGGCTTGCTGTCCCTTGAAAGCTCCATTGACAATTACATTTATCTCCCATCTCGAAAGATTGAATTCCCAACTTAGTGGCCAACTCCGTTGATATGAAGTTGCGAGTAGAGCCAGGGTCAAATAGAATCATGCTCCCTTACCTTTCCCCAAGCATAGGAGAGAGGTGATCCTTTGCAATGAGCATCCTCTTTTGGAGCTTCGATCGTGTAAGCTCTAGGAGTCTCATTGCGGGCATTTCTTTTGGGGCAAGAATGGTAGCCATTTCCTTCCCGCCTACACTTGAAGCATTTTTGGTCCTTACAAAAGCTTCTATCTCTTCAAGAGAGAGTTTAATTTTACCTTTGTAAACTCCTTCTCCTTGGACCGATTGTTGTTGTTGTTGGAATTGCCTTGGGAAGAATTTTGGGCATTGTTTTTCCCCTTTGCATCTTTTTTGTCTTTGCTTTCCATGGGCTTGGCATTCCTTCTAGCCCCTTGCAAGAAATTGATGTGTGAAGCAACCATAGTATGGTGGATTAATTCAGTGATGGAACCAGGCCTTTGAGAATTGACATACTCGGCCATCTCTTCAGGTAATCCCGCATATAATTGTTGTTTTTGCTCAACGACGCCTATCTTTTGAAAGATAGTAACCTTGAGATGTAAATCCCAAAACTTGTCCACATAATTGTGGATAAACATGTTGGAGAGTAGCTTCAAACTCCACCATTTGGTAAGAACTTTGTCCTTTGCATCTCGCTTGTAAGGAATTGCTTCATGATGGAAACTCATAGAGTTTTCCATGTCTTTGGGGCTTCACCATTGCCATGAAGGCTAGCCCACCATTGAAGAGAATATTTCTACAAGTGCATAGTTACATGGTGTAGCTTGGAGGACTTTGTGAATGCCTTGTCTCCAAAGGCCGCATCAAATTGCTAGATGAAGGCCAATACTTTGTTGGTAGCACCAAAGGTGCCATCATAGGTAAGAAAAGAGGTACTCTTTCCTTCCTCTTTGAATCTCTTGAGCTTTTGGGACCTTCTCCATGCAGGGTAAGATTTGTGATGTCCTCTCCTCTTATATTCTCTAGGAGAATATCCATTGCTTTCATCGGAAGAGGAAGAAGGTGAAGAAGAAGGAGAAGGTGGTGACCTCTTTCTTTCCATTTTCTTCTGTTGTTTCCTCTCTTCCTTTTTGGAGTGACGAGGAGAAGGGCTGTGGGTTTTTATCATTTCCTCTTGGGATGAGTTTGCGATTGTTTAGACCGCCGTCTTTGTGGAGCCACATCTTGAGAGGAACTTAGGGATTTTCTTCTTTCACATTCTTTGGATTCCTTCTCTCTTATGGGAGAGAGTCTTCTTTTGGGAGTCTCATCAAGAGACCTCCTAAAGCTCTCTCTCCTCTTGGAGAGGAAGGAAAATCCCATAAGCACGAAGTTGTTGAGTAACTTTGGCTTGCAAAGCAGGGTTTCCCATAGCTTGCTGCAACTTAGTAATAAGATAATTAAGAAACATGGGGGCATCATCATTAGCACCTTCAGGTTTAGACACTGTTGATTGCAAAGACTAGTGGAGAGGGTCTAGCGTTTCTCGGTTGATTACTGTTCCTATTGAGCTTGCTTGTAGCTCAATAATGGTTAAGCCAAAGGCAAGCCCTAAGAGACTCAATTATTAAGACTATAGTTCCCAACGGTGTACCTCGAACTAAGTCCTTCTCAGCTAAGATTATAGATCCCTGTCCCACTTACCCTATTGGAATGAACAGGTCCAACCTTTCATGGACAACTTAAGGACCTCTCTTCTTAAGTAAGAAAAGAGAAGCCAATAGCTCTCATACCAATGTAATGGAAATGGCCTATGAAATTTGAGAATAGCGGAATTAAGAGAATTAGAGTGAGCATTTTCATGAGACTACTTTGACAACATAGAGGGTGAACTTAATTAGTGGTAGCAACATAACCATATATTTAATTAACTTGGAAGGAACAATACTTTTGCAAGAGAGAGAATTAGAGAACATGACAACAGGTGAGGACCGGATTTATGTGGAGCCAATCCCCCTTCCAATAGGCTTTTGGATTATAGATTCTCCCATCAAGAGAGACTTGGTACAATACAATCTTTGTGTTCCTTGTAACCTAGGTGATGCAATGAAGATGGAAAGCTTCATGCATCACAAGCATAACATAATATTGTGAAATTATTAACCATCCCCGGCCTCATTCCCAAGGACTCAAACACCTGGAAGGTGGAGAGAGCTAGCGGGGAATGAGGATAGGGAAGAGGAAGAAGAAACATTCATAGAAGAAATAAATAGTTCCTCACTTATCATCACTCTTCTTGCTTAGCATACATAATAACATAGTAATGAAGATGTAGAAGATGGCAAGCTTAAGCATTGAAGCATGGCTCGTGGTTGGATTTTCATTCCATAGCCAAGAGTGTTGGTGTAGGCTCTCAACTTCTCAACAAGCTTGGAGATGGATGGAGCTCTTGCAATTTGGACCTCACACAATGAGAGCATGTGTGTGTGTGTGTGTGTGTGTGTGTGTGTGTGTGTGTGTGTGTTGTGTGAATGGGAGAGTATACCCCTCAAGCTAGCCCCTTCCTTGCTTGGGTCGACCCCCTCTTCTAGCTCATTCCTGAAGATCACTGTCTCTCTCAATCCTACCCAATCACAAGCCTGGGTCAAGTCAAGCAGTAGAGGTAGTTTTTGGACAAGTGTCCTCCTTTCCCCTTTGAGAGAGAGGGCTTGATAAATGTCTAATCAATTAATTTAATTAGATAAATCCTCATTGGACCTATCTAAGGGTCAACCAATAGGCTTTAGGCACATTTTGGGGGCAACCTAGCTAGGGGCTTGACATGCATCCTATTTGCCTCTTGAGCAAGGGGTACCATGTCCCCTACTTGCATAGCTCGCCCCCTCCTTTGTAGGCTTGCATGTTGACGTTCAAGCCCAAGCAACCTGGCCCCCTACTTGCTTAAGCACCTACTCATCAAGCATAGGGTTAGTAAGAGTATGGACTCTCTCTCTCTCTCTCTCTCTCTCTCTCTCTCTCTCTCTCTCTCTCCCCCCCCCCCCCCCCCCCCCCCCGCCCCCAAACTTCAAGGGCTCACCCCCTCCTTGTAGGGATTAGGTTTGACTTCAAGAAAATGCCTAGGTTAAAGAATGCACCTTAGTTATCAAGAATATCATGCATTTTAATCATCAAGCACCTCAAGAAAAGGCCTAGCTTTAGCCTAAGGTCTAAGGACTTTTACACTAACCATTGGAGGTCTTTAATGAAGCTAACTCTAAGGTCTTTAAGCTCCATTATAGCATTGCTTTTTGATAGACCATCTCTCATTTGGACCCTTTGACTCTCGCCAAGTGTTGAGATAGACCCATAAGTACATGTCTATATTCTAACTCTTGTTCCCGTTTATTCTCCCAGATTAAATGATCATTTTAATATGAGAAAATCATTTAGGTTGGTTAGATATTAGATTTTATGACAAGGTAAGACATACCTTCATTGTTAAGGATTTTCAAATCATCCTATGTTATCTAAGACGATCTTAGGATGTTCTTTCACGAGGGAAGAAAAATTGGTGCATGACTTGTCTAAAAACCACGTCTACTTATAGTTCCAAGACTCTGTCATTTGAGTTGGTATTGTAAACGGCCAAGCGCATCCTCTAGGGAACAAATTTATGATTGACCATCAATCTGAAACCACAATTCACTTAGCCCCATTACAGTATTGTTACACATGTAAAAAGGACACTAACATTGGGGAGGATTCCCGTTATATGGGTATTCTACAACCTGGAATGGCTGTGTTAGTAGACAACATGGATTGGATCCACCTAACGACAATCATAGACACTTGGGGAAATAGAGGGACAACTTGGGTAACACCTGAGAGAATGAAGTTCCACAACTTGTACCAATAAATATGATGAGAGCAATGCATATATCTTCTGATGAGATACATGATGAAGGATTGACTAAAATTGAGACTAGTAGTGTTGTCTCAGAAGACTATAGCCCACGTTTGGAGTTTGAATCATCAATTGAAATTGTCTCTGAGCTTGATGGAGGGTCTAGACCAAATATTGACACAAATATGGAAACAAACCATTCGGACCCCAATAGTACCATATATGACAATCTATCCTGGAGAGAAGAAGACACGAGTAGCAATTCATCCAATGATTCTACACTAGAAACAAATCGTAATAAAAAATTAGACAAGAGGAGTAAAATATTTAAGAGGCAAAGATATCGAGAAAATGTGTATGCTCAAATGAATGAAAAGGAATCCATTGTGGAATGGCTCAGTTATGTGGGGGCATGTGATGCACATTGGAAATTGGTAGACAACTGGGGTGAATACTAGTGTCACGTGGTGCAATCCCTGACCCCTTGAAATTGTACAATTAGATATTGCAAAGAAGCCAAAATTGATTTGTACTACAAGGAGATACCACAACCAAGAGTTAGCTCAACAACAAAAGGAAACGAAAGTAAAATCACAACCCATAGCACAACAAGATCCCATAGACTTACACCCTATACCTGAGCATTTCAAATCTTGCACCACGAGGGAGCGTATGTTTACGTACACAAAAACCCAAAGAACACCTACTAATGGAATTAATGGAGTCTATGATGGTCTGATGATAGTTAAGGAAATAAAGTTGGCAGACCCAACAGGTGAGGAATCCAAACCTGTTTTTATTGCCCACTACCTCACAGAGACCAAGGAAACTGTACTTAAGGATCTCCTCAAGGAATTCAAGGACATATTTGCTTAGACATATCATGATATGAAGGGCGTTTCACCTTCCATAGTGAAACATACAATTCCAATGCTTAGCACTACTAAACCAATCCAACAAATACCCTACCCATTGAATCCTAAGTATGCAAAGATTGTTCACGAAGAACTCAAATAGATTATCAAGTGTGGATTCATACACCCTAGTGAGCACTGTGAATGGATGTCTCCAATAGTCATTGTACCAAAAAAGAATGGGAAACTCAAAGTGTGCATGGACCTCAAAAAGGTTAATGCAACCACTAGGACAAACCATTATCCATTACCCTATTTGAATCATGTGCTTGAAAGAGTAGTAGGAAAGGAGGCTTATATCAAATCACAATTGCACTAGAGGACCTATCTAAAAGTACCTTCATAAAGGAATTGGGATGTTTGCATTTCTTTTGATGTCTTTTGGCTTAACTAATGCCCCTGCTACATTCCAACAATTAATAAACACTGCTTTCAAAGAATCTTTAAGGGATTTTGTAAAGATTTCCTAGACAATCTTTGTGTTTTCCTTAAAAGAACATCTATAATGTCTACGAAAGGTGTTTGTAAAGTGTAGGTTATATCATATCTACTTGAACACTTTCAAATGCAAAATCTGGGTCAAGCATATAGTGTCCAAGAATGGTATCTCCATAGATGAAGGAAAAATCAAAGTAGTTCTAGAATTTTTGCCACCCACCAAGTATAAGGGAGCTCAAATGTTCATGGGTCATGTTGGTTATTATCGACGGTTTATCCTATTGTGGAGATATCTCGTCCCTTATACAAGCTTCTGAAATTGAATTTGAATGAACCGAAGGGTGTGACAAGGCCTCTGCACTATTGAAGTAGGCCCTAGCAACAAGTAACCCAATTTTAAGGGTACCTAGCTGAAATGTTATCTTCCATATGTATAATGATACATCAAACTTTGCTATTGGGTGTGTTCTAACTCAACCAAGAGAGCATAAATTAGACTATCCCATTAGATTTTCCAGTCGCCAATCGGACAATGCAAAAAGGAACTACACCACTATAAACTGAGAAGATTTAGCTATGATTTATAGAGTAAATAAGTTTACTATTATCTTCTTGTTGCTAACAAGTTTGTTTTTTATGTGGATCATCAAGAGCTGTTGTATGTGGTAAACAAACCATGCTCCATGGGAATAATTACACAATGGTTATTAATTATTCTTGAGTTTTACTTCATCATTGTGGTGAGACCTGGCAAAAGACATGTCATGGTTGATCATTTGTCTTCCATACCCAATGGTGAAGCCCCTACTGAAGTTGATAATGAATTTCATGATACTCCCCTATTCATAATCAAGACCATGCCCGAGTGAAGTGAGAAGATTATAAATTTTTTAGTTAATAGTTTTCCACTTGAGGAGCTTCGTAAGGATGTAGCTTGGAAGCTACTGAAGGAATGTGAATCTTATTATCTAATTGCTGGAACTCTCTACAAGCTAGGGAAAGATGATATTCTTAGATGTTGTACCCGGGAGGATGAGTATTTTTACATATTGCAAGAAGCAAATATGGACAAAGCTAGAGGACATTTTTCAAGAGAACTAAATACTAGAAAGGTGTTACAATCAAGCTATTAGTGGCCACATTATTTAAGGATGCATCACTTTTTGCAAAAGGGTGTAATGAATGCCAACGTTACAAAACCACATAGTGGAGGGATAAGATGCCCTTACATCCTATTAAAGTGACTCGACCATTTGAAAAATGGGGCTTAGACTTTGTAGGTTTGATTAGTTTGGCAGCATGTAACACTCAATCTCGGTACATTATTGGTGCCAATGACTATGTGACAAAGTGGACTGAAGCTAAGGCTATGTGCAAGGATGCTGCAACAACAATAGTTAAGTTTATATTTGAGAACATTAATACAAAATTCAAATGTCCCTTTGAAATTGTGAGTGACAATGGTACCCATTTTATAAATGAATCAATAAGAGAACTCACGACATGCTTCATGATATCCCACCATAAGTCTACACATTATTATCCACAAGCAATGGCCAAGCAAAGAGCACCCACAAGTCTATAATCTCTATTTTAAGCAAGATGATAGAGGCTCATCACACAGATTGGGATTTGAAGCTAACATGAGCTCTATGGGCTTATTGTACTGCTTATAAGTGGCTATTAATTGCAGACCATTCAAGATGGTATATGGACAAGAAGTAGTTACTCCATGGGAGTTCATCATTCCTAGTCTTTGAGTAGCTTGCTAGAAGTTTGGGATGGTAACCCCTTAGTAGAGTGTTTGTATATCCTAGAGAGGATAGATGAGGAGAGACCATTGACTGTGCAAAATGAACTTATGGAGAAGGATAGAAGAAAGAAGTGGTTTGACCGCCATCTAAAAACCAAGGATATCAAAGTCAATGATAAAGTCCTTTGTATGGAGTGCATAATGAAAAAAACAAGTTGAAATATGCGGAAAAGGACCATATAGAGTATGAAAAATTACCCCACAAGGTACCATTTGTGTGGAACTCTAGATGGAGTTGAAACCATTGGATTTCTCAATGGTAGTAAATTTAAAAATACTATGATCCTTTAAGCCAAGAGGAGCTACGTGCCATCCATCAAAAGAAGGTAGCCAAGGCACAAGCAGATTGAAAAGGAAATAAGCTTAAGCTGAGGCTTAGGAGTGACAACAATGTATTAGGTGCCAACAAGAGGCTAAACTTGGAGTTACACATGCGTTTCAAGTTGAGATGTGATAATTTTTTAGAATCTGACCCACCTCTACAGTACCCAATTGAGTTAAATAGCTCTTATGGGAAATTAGTATACAATGCATTGTTAGACACGGGAGCTCAATATGATTTGTTATTTTATGGAGTGTGGTGTCAGCTAGGGAAGCCATCCTTATCTAAGAGCAACCTCCAAGTCAAAGATATCAATAAGAAGAAAACCACTATCTTTGGAATCTTGCACACTCCTGCCATCTATGACAACGAGATCGTGGTTCAAAGATTTTTGGCCATGCTTGCTGGTGCTATGGAGGGTAACATAAGCCTAGAGTGTTAATGGATGTCTACAACTAAATGCATTATAGATTGGGGGACTAGTATTATCACAACATAGAAACCAACTCTCAGCCCTACCACTCAAGAAACAGTCCCTAAGCTATCACCTCTTTGAGGGAACACAAGACAAAACATCACAGATTTGAGAGGTTAAAACATCCTTGCGTGTGTCCCAACCCTCTAAAGCTTCAACTTCCATGCCTCAAACAAAGAATATTGCACCTAGTACTCAACATGGCTCGATAAGGGCTACATACCAATGGGTCCCTAAATCTTCATTAATGACTTCTTCCAACTTCAATCTTATTCAAAATAGAAGCCTCACAAGAAATTATCCACTCACCCAAGAAATGCAAGGATATGTTGCATTGGGTTTCTAAATGACTATTGGAAGCCCAAGGCTACTATGATAAAAATGATAAGATCTGGTTACCTAAACATAAGTTGTATTCCTTGCTATTTCCTATAGAATCATGTAAGCCAAATATTGTAACTCCAAAGACAATTGAAGATCAAAGAAAGGAAAAAATCATGGATTATTTTACACATGTCTCGGAGCTGGTTTGGGTACCGAAGCAAGAACAATCTATTCCACCTAGCTCAAGAAGGGGGGATTCAAATGAAGCTTCTAGCTCCTCATGTAGTTCATCCATAGAGATAAAAGATTCTATACAACCCCCATCTACAACTATAAATGTCCATGAAAGCACCAATTAATCTATGCCTTCCATTATAATTTTTTTGCTTGAAGAAACATTTTGAGTGTTAATGAGGAAAATTTTGAGAAGTTAAAATTGCTGACGTGTCTATTGACCACGATAAATTATTATGCAATAGAGGATACTACCCCATTGGCACAGGCTTACTCCTTCTAACAAAATTATTACCCACAGATTGTAGCATTCTTGATTAGCATACATGCACAAGAACATAAAGAAGAACCAATAGATGACATCGAGGAAGCCTACTGTCTCACTGAGGATGACTATATTTATCTTGACAATAAGGACAGAGGCCTAGCGTTTGAACTGCAAGCCAATAAATACAATATCCTCTTTCCTTGATCTTATAGTGTGGTGTAAATAGATACATTAGGATTCTATATTGGTTTTCATTTTGTTCAATAAAGGGTTGATGCTTCTTCCCACTGATGTGCCTCTTATTGATATTTCCCATTGTTTGGTAATTTGTACATGAACACACTGCAATAGCTCAACTTTTAAACACCATGCAATCTTTATCATGTCCACTCATCAAATCAAGCATGGTTGTTAGCACAAAACATGCGTTTCTTGACAATTATTACTGCTTGTTGACTTTTCTAGCATCCATGCTTTCCTATTTTAAGAGTGATTGGTAGAAAATTATTTAACATATTTGCTTGGTATTCTATCTTAGATTCAATATAATTTTAGATCATAGTCCCTTGTCTAGATTTATTAATCAGGAATTATGGCTAAGCTAGTTTAGGAACAACATTGGAGATCTTCTTTTAATATCGTAGAGCATTCTTCCTAATTATTATAGTTACTTTAGGTTCTTTATCCAATACTATGAAGCATTATGTGTGGTGTGTGGTGTGTGAGCTATTTCTTGTGGGCTTATGTGTGATGAACCCCCAAAGATACGATCAACACAACCACTCAAAAAGAAAACCCAAAATTAAAAATAAGAAAACAAATAAAAAGAAAAGGAGCCAAAAATGAATTCAAGCTCTACGTGGCAAAACCAGTCTAAACAAAGATATTTCGGGAGTTATCAAAGGAAAATATATTCAGGCAATGATTTCACATATAACTTTCTATATTGTATTTAATCTTAAAGGTCTTCTAAAAATAGCCTCTACTCAGTCTTGGGACATGAAACAATCCACTCTAGCTATTAAACAACTCTAACTTGCATATAAAGAGGTAGGAAGACTACCCATGGAATTAACAACTTACCTTTAGTGCCTATTGAACAATAAAACTAGCGAAGCTAGACTTCTTGATTTGTTGACCTCTATAAGTGTTCGTGAGTTCAATTATATTTCATTTTAATGTTTAGTGCTCAAACAAGTTTGTTGAATATTTTGTTACTAATCACTCTTGTGCTTATTCACTTCATATAATTTTTAACTATCCATGTTTGTCAGCCAACTGCCAAGCCTCACCATATTGAAGCAAAGTGAGAACCACAGACATAAAATGTCAATTCGTGGGACGTAGTTGACTTGACTAGTGCATAGAGGCTACAAGAGATAGCCAATCTCTTGGAAAACCCAAGTCTATGTCGTTTCTACTTATCGAAGTCTCAAGTGTGTGTCACACCAAAAGCTACTTTCTCTACAACACCCTTATCCAAACAAATTTGTGTAGCTACAGGCCTCCGAATGGAATGACACTTAATCCTTAGCATGGACAGGGTCTCCTCTACACTCTCATGTGCTCAAATGTCATTTTTGACACCTAGGCAAAATCACGCATAAGATAAAGAACCTATTTTAGGGTTTTTAGTTTCGGTCCCAGGAGGGCTATATAGCTTCCTCTAGACGTGCTCTATCTATCTCTAAGGTCAAAATCCAATTTTAGTGCCTGTATTGTATATAGGGAACAAAAACAGCTCATAGACGGGCACGACTTAAAACAAACTTTATCGCAAGAAACTTACATTAAAAGAGAGAGATTTCACATGCAAACACATTGGTATGCTCAGAACAACAATCCAATATCGTACATGAGAGAGACGAGAGATTGAAGAAACAATAGACAGTTGTTGAGCTGCTGCATCAACACTTACTCTTTATTATCCAAACTTAGGTCTTAAAGTTACAAAAACTGGCTTTTATACCTTAGCCAAGGTGTAAAAATGGATTCCTAGATAATTGGGCCTAATATAAGGGTAAGAGACTGCATAGAATTACAAACGTGGAAGCCATAGGCCCCTTTAGACTCACTGGTACTCAATAACATTACAACGGCTTTGGACTTGCAAGAATTTTCAATAATAAAATGGGTTTGATTACAATCACTAGGCTTGAAAAAATGTGTGAAGCTGTGCTTGATGCTCTTCTTTTGCTCTTGTTAGCAGAGCATCTAACATTCCCCCCCTCCTTGCATGTGTCATCCGCGACACAACTACTTAGGGTGCTAAGTAGTGGTTGGACTTTCGCGTCACTGTTCTCTTTGCTTGATGCTCAAGACCTTGTTGGTACTTGATACGTAGCTCTTTGTCTTCAATGGACATGAATTGCATGTTGATTATGCTCTTCAGCTCAGATGACAAACCGAGCCCACAGGTTTGTGATGACATGGTCGAAAATCTTTGATCTATAAGTGAAAAAGCCCGTGTAGAATGCTTCTTCAAATGTCTACATATAAAATGATGGGAGAAACATGGCCCTTGTGTAGAATCCATGAAGGACCTCTTCAGATGGTTGACCAGAGAGATCATATCATAGACCTTGTGTACCTTTGAGGAAGGACATCCATGCGGCATCTGTTTGTTCTGTCCTATGAAAGTTTTGCAAAAAAGTAAGGAGCATCTTTGCAATCTTTAATATCATAATGCATGCCAAATATGGGATACTCCAAAATAGCTATATAGTCAAAGATAGTCTCTCCACCATGTATGACTTTATCGGTTGGTTATTTGGAGGTGGTGGAAACCGGGGGTAGTTAAGCCAGGTTGGTCTTTTCTATTGGAGGATAAGGTGTTGTTGCCAATTTTTGACTCTCGGTACCGAGCACTGCATAAGATCTTGTTTGATTAGTAATGGTGCATTTGTGAACAAAATGAGATACCTGGGATGCTGGTTAAGCCAGATCTTGTGCCATTTGGGGTTCTGTAGTGCAAGATTGGCATCGAGATCCTTGAACAGTCTTTCTATGATTTGGAGGAATTCAAATTTGATGAGAGGATAATGGAGAGCTTGATGATGCCACATTTCAGTGATTGTGGAGGGCGTGAGTAGATTGACATTGATTGAGTGTATAATCCATTCTTCCCATTGCACTGCCTCCTTTCAAATGGTCTCCGTTTCCTCTTCTATTTGCTTCTACAAAATAGCCTCCTCCTCAACAACTAGGCTTTTTGGAGTAGTGGAAGATTTTGCTTCTGCTTGAGAAACTTCAATCTGGGGAAGACTGGCCTCTTCTGCTGTTGGCACTTCCACATCCATGAATTGAAGGGTATCCTTATCTTGCATTGCGGTAGTGACTTGGTCATCTCATAACATGGTTGCATGTGCCGCAAAGGCTTATTTACTTTTGCTTAACTCCTCATGAAGCTGAGTAATCTTCTTTTGGTAGTTGTCTTCTTGCTGCATGAAGCTGATTGACAATTCTCTTCTTTGCATCTGCTCAAGCTTTAGCTCTATCTCTAAGTCCTTAACCTTCTGCTCCATTGTTTGATTGACAATTCTCTTCTTTGCATTTGCTCAAGCTTTAGCTCTATCTCTAAGTCCTTAACCTTCTGCTCCATTGTTTGATAGGCAGCATCTGTGCCCTGCAATGTGACTATTGTTGGGTTATCCTTTAGCTCATTCAAAAGTGAATTATATTCTTGGCATCATGCTTTTTCTTGGGCCAACTGTGTATTCTATCCAATTGGTCTCTTGCCAACCAGGTGACATTTGCCACTCTCAAGGAGTCTTCCTCTAGCTGATATGGTGGGAGTTCATCAAATTTATGCTTCATGGTCTTTTTCTTTGGAGCTCCCGATGTAGATGAGAGAGAACCTGATAGTGTATTAGCACATTCAGAGATTAGACCATTCTGGCAAGTTACAACCAAGTAGCACAACTAAATAAGAAAAAATGAGCTTTAAACATTATAGTTTTGGCAAAGTCTATCTTTGGCGTGCCTAAGATGCAGATGGGTGTAGGGGCATGCAAAATGATGTCAGATGGAATGTATAGAAAATATAAGTGATGGTGGTGATCTGAAAGAATCTTGAAAGCTTTTGGACATTTATGATGGGAGCTGTGAACAACTATATGTCCGCATGAACACATTCTGTACTTTTGGTAATTGACCAAGTGAGGATTTTTCAAACTTGATGAAACTTGGGCAAGTGTTTAATGTGACCACTTTGAACATATCTGTGTATCATAGATGCAAGTTAGGCTCTTCCATTGCCATTTCTATCTTAGGCGTGCCTACATAAAAAGAGGGTGATTTAGGGCCATTTCTTATTTTTTGGTGTTGTGATGGGTCCTAGAGTAGATATTATTTAAGATGGGTGAAGTTGGTTGATTTGGCAAGCTAAAAGTGAGAATTGGGCACAAATGGCTATGGGATGGGGCACAATGCGTTTTATGAGTATTTGCATGAAAAAAATGTTACAGTCTGATGTACTGCTTGTGACGGGGAGGGAAAACATGATAGTGTAAAAGTGGGTGCCAAAAAATGGTGCCATGCTGTTGAGTCATCTTCGGTGCATCAAAGATAGAAGTTACCCTTTATTGCACTTTAGGCCTTGCTTTTGCCCTATCTAGCTTCTACTAGGTCATTGATGATGGTTGGAACCCTTGGTTTGTTTCTCGGTAGCTGGTATAGTTCTCGATGAGGTTGACCATCTTTTATTGAGCAAAGTTTGACTTGGAGTCACTAATCACTAGTTCCAGAAGTTGGTGGAGGTCCAATATGGTGTAGAGAGTGTACCCCTTGATTTTGAGGTGAGTTGGGTCAAGATTTTGCATTGTGGCGCAAAATGTCGTTTTGTGATGTGAATATGGTCTTTTGTCCTATATTAATATTAATGATTGAGCCTCATTTGCACCCCTAGATCTCCAAAATTACTTAACATGATGGCCTCAAAACATTTGTAAATTTTGGTCTCCATATGACTCCTTTATCTTCGACGCACCGTAGATGCTAGGTCAAATTTTTTGAAGCTTTTTGCACTTTGGAGCTTAGTTATGTGTTTCTGCCCTAGTGATGAGCCTCTTGTTCAATTTTGGTGAAATTTGGGTGTCAAGCGTAGCTGGTGTTAGCATTTTTTCCCCTAACTGTTCCCAGATTACCATGTGTTGTCATGCCCCTTATAGAACCTTTGGTTGACAATGTGGTAATCAAAACACTTCCGGATGTAGTTAGGAACTTACCCCTCATGGCTGGAGTGAGTAAGAGTTATTAGTAGGTAGTGCATAGGAGAACATAGAAGGTCGCCAAAATCCACTACTGAGAGATCTTTCTTTAAGGTCTAGAATGCAAATGAGAGAAATATTGGCCTACAGGGCTATACATACCTGGAATTTCTTGATGCCTCCTCTCAATTACCTATCCAATGAGCTAATCAGGTCTAATTGCATACGCTAACATTGAAAGTTTTTGAAAACTGACATTCCTCGATCATTCTGTCGTGATTTGTCCTAGATGACTAGTTGGTGAAAAAGGCCATTGAACTTTTTGATCTGATTTGCTTCAAATTTTTTTTTGACTCTTCCCTTGAAGTTCAAGATTTGGCAATTGAAGCCGAAATCCAATTTTGACATTCTTGCTTACTTATTTTATTTATTTTGGAATTTATTAGCTTTTATTAGTAAAAATTAAAGAAAAATATCTAAACCACTCAAGAAATTCTATTCGATACTCAAAAAACTCTAAAACACTTCCACTCTTATTATTCAACCATATATTTGTGGATTGCTCCATTTCTTTCAGGATTTTGGCCGAATTACACATCTAACAAATGACATTGTACTATATTATATACACACACCTAGGGGTTATCATATGGAAATCCCCATTCATCTCATTATTAGGGCAATCACTTAATTGATTCAACAAAAATCAGACATTAACACACAATTATGTCAAATCATTTTTACTTTCCAGATTTGTATGCTTCTGTTCTTTTTAGATTGTCTCCCCCCCTCTTGGCTTCAATTTATCCTAGGTTGTGCAGTGTAGATGGTAGAAATTTGTGTCTATGCATGGCCTTGATTGGCCTAGCCCTATTATGCTGTGGAGGTCAATGCAAATAAACACATTATAATGTGCAAGAAATGAGTTTTGAGTATGGCACTCAAGGGTTTCCGATGTTGAGGTATCCTATTGCTTGAATCTTTTGAAGATCCTATATTTCAGCGATTGAGATTTTAATTCTTTGATAGTGCAATATGCATTGTCCACTGTGTGTTGCTTGGATACAATGGTCTCTGTGACTATGGGTGCCTTGACTTTAGGTACCCACTTATACTTGAGTCTAGCCGGCTTTACTTGCTGTGGGGTCTTTGATACTCATTGTTGAACTTGTTTTCTGTGGATATTTAGTTTGCTTGTGGCTATACTTTGCTTCTTCGGTTGCCATATCAATGTCCTCTTGAGTAGCGGTGAATTCAGTTGAGCAGGTGGATGTAATGTTTTTCTTTAAAGCTGTCAAGGCAGTTTTTTGGCACCCATACTTGTTGAGGTTGGTTTGTGAGCTGGCTCTTGGGTACCCAAATTTCCTTGACTCCTTTCATAGGCTAGATAGAAGCAGTCTTTAATGGAGTAGTGGTTGTATTTATGATTGATGACTTCTGTTTCCTAAATGGAAAATTATGGAGAGATCCTTTCCATTCTTCCTTTTACTATATGCAAACGGTATTTTTAGTTGTCCGCCTTTAAGTGTGAGTTCCAAAATTCGGGCATCCCAATCTTGTACTGCTTTGTAGGTTCTCATCCATGGAACCCCTAGTATTAGGTCTTCATTCATGTGTTCATCCACAATACATATGAAATTATGCGGGCAGGAAAATCCGTGAACCATAATATTCAAGTTAATTTTTCCTAGTGTTGGAGTGATTTGTTTGTTACAGCCTTTGATAGTGGCTCGATATTACTCAAGTAGTTGAGTTTTTGCCTTAAGATAAGTTGAGTAGCTGACAACATTGGCTCAAGTTCCTGTGTCCACTAAAGCTTTCACTTTATATCCCCCCTTTAGAATCACGTTGATCCGCATACCAAGACCATCCAACCACTCACCATCAGTCTCTACCTCATCCTCAGCTATGGGTTGAACTTGGAGAGTATTGAGTGGTATAGCTTGGAGAACAGGTTGCCTTGCACATTTCTGTTTTAGAATCCAAATGCGAGCCTCCTCCTGAGCCTTGTCTATCACCTGTTGCCGTTTAAGGTTTCTTTCCTTGGTTGCATGCATTCTTTGCAAAAGCTCATTAGTCAAGGGAAGATTGTATTTATAGAGCTTATATCCACTAATCCAATTTGCCATAATTTTGTCGTCTAATGTAGCTAACTTGACTGCACCGCTTGGTGAAAATCTTCAATGAAAAAAGGACCATGTCCTTTTTTCTTGACTTTAGGTACATGTTTCAACGAATATACTAAGACTAAGTCCCCTAGTTTGAAAAATTTGGTAAGCAATTGTGAGTCAATGAATTGTTTTTGTTTTTGTTTTTTGTGCGTAGATGTGAGCAATGGCTACTAATCATTGCTAATCCGATCTTTCCAAATCTTCAAGTCGTTCCGACAATTTTTGTCCCTTCCATTCTAGCTCAGTAGCAACTTTGAGAATGGGTAATAAAAATTCCATTGGCAAGATCGCATCCAAGCCATATACCAAATTAAAAGGAGTCGTGTTCAAAGTTGTGTTGAAGGAAACTTGATAAGCCCATAAGGAAAAATGAAGATGCATTTCCCAGTCTGTTCTGCTTGAACTAACAATTTTAGTTAGTACAAAGCTCAAAATTTTGTTCATATGTTCTGCTTGACCATTCGAATGAGGATGATAGGGAGAAAATTTGTTATGGATTACCATGAACTCATCTAATAGAGATTCTATCACCTCATTAAGGAAATATAATTTGCGATCACTCACAAGCTCAATAGGAAGTTCTTACCTAGTGAATACAATACATATAAGAATGTAGCATTGATTCTAGCATCGTTCTTCCTGGTGGCCCGTACCTCAGTCCACTTGGTTAAGTAATATGTGGCCACAATAATATGTTGTGCCTGCATTTTGTAAGCTAGTGGTTGGATTGGTCCCATGAAGTCTATACCCCACTTAGAAAAGACTCGTGCTCCCATCATAGGTCGCAATGACATATTATTGACCCTTGTTGGCATGTTTTTCTCTTTGACATGCATCACATCATCGAGCAAACTATTTTGCGTCTGCAAAATAAGTTGTCCACTAGATGCCTGCCATCAATGTAGCTTTGGCTGTGGTTTCATGAGAGAAGTGACCTCCTGATAGACCTGCATGTTTTTGTTCTAAAATAGGAAGATATTCCTCCTCATTTGTGCAGAGTCTAAGATGTTGGTCTTTCCCTCATCAATATAGTTGGTTTCCAATCAAGATATGGTTGGCAGCTTTTGTTTCTATTTCCCTCCTTCATTTTTTACTCATGTTTTCTGAAAATATTTTGTTAGCTAGATATCCTACCAAGTAACCGCTCCATTGTGGTGTGGCTACAATGCGGGATAACGTGGCATGGGGTATGGCGGATTTTACTTTAGACTGAGAGCACTCATTCACATATTGATGAGCATCCTTCTTCATAGTGGGCCAATAAACCCCCAACCAAGTTAATTGTTGTAAAGTTTGGTCTTGTGCAAAGTGTAGTCCTACTACTGTGGTATGTGCTTGACTCAAGTATGCTTCTTGTTGCTCAAGATTGGTGCACAAGAGCATGATTCCATCTTTGTTTTTTTGATACAACCGTCTAGCCAATAACTCATACAATGCAGATTGCTCAATCAGTTGTGGTGTAATGGGAATCAATATTTGAGAATCTACTTGCACAATGATCATTAGGGTCACAAGGTCTTCTGACCATCTGGGGACCATTTCCACAGAGAACAGATATGCATCTAGCAAATTATTGTCTACCCCCTTAGGTGCTTCCCCTCTTGTGAGTCTTGATAGATGATTCACTCTTTGGTGTGTGGTGCCTTTTTTAACCACCACTGTGAAGTCAAATTCAAGTAGGATTATGAACCATCTCACTATCCTTCCAATATTGTAGGGTTTGTTTACCAAATAGAGTAAGACTTGATGGTCTACAAAAAAGACAAACTTGTTGGGTAACTAGTAGTGTCGGAATTTCTTGACCAAATACACCATACCAAGGCCTTCTCCTTCTGTGTTTGTATAATTATTTTCTGCCAGGTTTAATTGTTGAATAGCATAGGAGATAGAAAAATCCATGGTCCCCTTTCCTGTGCTGAGCTACGATACAGTCTATAGCAAAACTTGAAGCATCAACATGTACATGAAATACCTTGTCCCAGTCGAGAGCTTTCAGTATTGGTGCTGAGGTCAAAGCTTGCTTAAGCTTTTGAAATGACTCTTCACATTTTTTGGTCCATTCAAAATGAGTTCTAATGGAAATGGACTAAGAACTTTGAGAATAGCGGAATTAAGAGAATTAGAGTGAGCATTCTCATGAGACTACTTTGAGAACATAGAGAGTGAATTAATTAGAGGTAGCAACATAACACTATATTTAATTAACTTGGCATGAACGATACTTTTGCAGGAGAGAGAGTTAGAGAACTTGAGAGAGAGTTAGAGAACTTGACAACAGTTGAGGACCGGATTTATGTGGAGCCGGTCCCCCCTCCAATAGGATTTTGTATTATAGATTCTCCCATCAAGAGAGACTTGGTACAATACAATCTTTGTGTTCCTTGTGACGTAGGTGATGCAATGAAGATGGAAAGATTCATGCATCACGAGCATAACATAATCTTGTAAAAGAATTAACCATCCCCTGCCTCAGTCCCAAGGCCTCAAACACCTTCAAAGGTGGAGAGAGCTAGCAGGGAATGAGGGTAGGGAAGTGGAAAAAGAAACATTCATAGGAGAAAGAAATAGTTCCTCACTTATCATCACTCTTCTTGCTTAGCATACATAATAGCATAGTAATGAAGATGGAAAGCTTAAGCATTGAAGCATGGCTCTTGGTTGGATTTGCATTTCATAGCCAAGAGTGTTGGTGTAGGTTCTCAACTTCTCAACAAACTTGGAGAAGGAGAGATGCATGGTCGACCCCCTCTTTTTGGCCTTTCTTGAAGCTCATTGGCTCTCTCAAGCCTAGCCAATCACATGCCTGGGTCATAACTAGCAATAGGGGTAGTCCTTGGACAAGTGTCCTCCTTTCCCCTTTGAGAGAGAGGGCTTGATAAATGCTTAAACAATTTATTAAACAACTAAATGCTCATTGGACCCCTCTTTAGCCTAGCCAATAGGATTCAAGCTCCCCATGTGGCTAAGCATAGGGGGAACTTGACATGTGTCCTTGTGCCCCTTGAGGAAGGGATGCCCTTTGGGTGAGTGAGGGGTTGGTCAAGATTTCCCATAGCTTTGGGGCTCGCCCCCTTCTTTGTAGGGATCCGTTTTGACTTAAACTCCTCAAGCCCCTCAAGCCTTTCAAGCACCTCAAGAACCTTAGTCAGCAAGCACGACAAGAATCTCAAGCTTGGGCCGGGTTCCCACCTAAAGCATAGCCCTAGCTTGCCTAAGGTCTAAGGACTTTTAACACTAACCATCGGAGGTCTTTAATGAAGCTAACACTAAGGTCTGTAAGCTCCATTCTAGCATTGCTGTTTGACATACCATCTCTCATAAGGACCCTTTTGACTTTGGCCCCGTGTTGAGATAGATCCATAGGCCATGTCTATATTCTCACCCTTGTTCCCATTTATTCTTCCACATTAAATTATTAGTCTAATATGAGAAAATCTTTTGGGTTGGTTAGGTATTAGATTTTATGAGATGAGTGATAAGGCTATACATGGGCTTAGCAATCACAACATACATGTAAATAAATCTACGATAGTAACCACAATGTCCCATAAATGCCTAAACCCCTCTAACTATTGTTGATCTAGTCATCTCAACAAGAACTGTTACTTTTCCATGTCTATGGCTATGCCATTTTTTAACACAATATGTCCAAGAATGTTTTCTTGTTTAACCATAAAAACACATTTTTTAGGGTTTAGGTAAATCCTATATGAGTGACATTTCTCAAAGACGCGTCATAAATGCTCAAAATGACTTTCTCATTTGGTGGAGTGCACATAGAGGTCATCCATGTATATTTCTAAGAAATTTTGCAGATATTCCTAGAAGGCATGGCTCATCAGCCTTTGGAATGTTGCCGGTGCATTGGTCAAGCCGAAGGGCATGACTCTATAGGCAAAAATTTCCCATTCTATAGCAAAGGCTGTTTTATGTTGGTCCTTGGGATCTATTGTCAGTTGGTTGTACCTAGAGAAGCCGTCTAAAAAGATATAAGCTTCCTTTCCAGCTACTTGTTCTAGAGTGATGGGAAGAGGATAGCTATCTTGTATAGTGGCAGAGTTTACTTTTTTGAGATTTAAATGCACTCTGAGTTTGCCATTTTTTAAAGGCACCACAACAATTGGTGATACCCAATCTATGTGTTCTATCTCATAGATAAAATTTGCTTGCTTGATTTTTTATCTCTTCTTTGATTTTTTTGGCAAAGGTCTCATTATACGTATATGGTCTTTGACAAATTGGCTTGGCATCCTCTCTCATAGGGATGGTATGCTGGCATTGTATGATCCACTTCTTTGAGATCTCTATATGACCATGCAAAAACATCTATATATTCCTTCAACGTCCTTATGAGAATCTCTTCTTCTTCTTGTGGCAGATCCATAGCTATGTGTGCAGGTCTTGAATTTTCTCCAGGCTCAGCTAGGTCCATTCATTTTTCCTTTTTTGGCTCTTCATAGGATTCCCCTTGTTCTATTGACTATTGTAATGGTTGCTCGACAACAATCCTGTGATCTTGCAAAGTGTAATTATTTATAGTGAGATGGAACATTGATTTCTCCATGTTTATCACTATTTGATTCCATTTTCGTTGTCCATATTTCTTTCAAGGTTCTTTTCAACTCTTTGTATTTAGCCTTACACTCTGTTATTGTCATTGTAGGCTCTTTTGCCTTGGTTATTTAAGGCTTGTAAATTTTTGGTTTCTTTTGGGTTTGTTGCTCTTTAAGTGCGAATTTGATACCTTTGAGTTACCTTGTCTTTTATGCAATCCACAATGTTTACTTTCATTAAGAATTGAGTTTTGGTATCCACAATGGCTATTTTGTGATTTTCTTCCTCAAGTCTTTTTCTCGCTTTTTGCGGTATCTCTGTTGACGTCTCCGATGTTGGTTTGAAAACTCAAGATTTTTTTCTTCCCCTCCTTCGAGTAGAAGTTTGGCCCTTACATGCTCTTTATTTGAGTCTGATTCTTCAATTATAATTGTCTCTTCTTCCAACTTGTCCGTGGCATCATAGTAGTGATCCGAAAAGACTTGTTTCTCCTCAATCATCTTGATGAACACCATTTGGATAGGGACTATGTCATAGCCTTCTGCATCACATAATTGTGTAGGTGTTGATTCATTAACACATATATCCATTGTTGCCAGGATCTGAGTCCATTCAAAGGGTTTGAACAAATGTTCAAGGAATGGTTTTGATATATATTCCGTGTTATTCACCTCTCTGTCTAGATTGTAGTCTTCCCTTTGCAATCTCCCCAACTGAGAAGCCCCACACATCCAAATTGGGTGTCTTTATGTATCCTTGAAGATAGTTTCGTCTCTCCGGAGGTCTCAGAGTCTAATTCTTGTATTAGTGTCCTTAAGAAATCCCTGTAAGAATGATCTTTCAAGTTTACTCGAATAATTTTCCCTACTTGTTTCAGGTAAAGATAGTCATTGCCCCAGTCTTGAACTATTTGTATCTGTCTCATAAATGGTCTTTCCAAGATAATTTGATAGTTGAGTTTCTTATTAAAATCTACAATGGAAAAAGTGTGCTGGTAATCAATTCCGCATGAAGTGACTATCACATTCTCAAGTAAGCCCATTGGTTTCTCTATGTGTCCATCTGCCAAATGCAGTTTCATTCTTGTTTGTCTGATTGTCGATTTTCCCCAAGCTTCCCAGATAGCGTTGGTTGCTATGGTAATGCTTGCACCACTGTCTAAAATAGCCATGGTAGTTATATCATTCTAAGGAAAGGTAGTGTTTCCCTCATTCTCTTCACAGTATTCCCCTACCTTGTTTATGGGTAATGACTTGACAATTTTAGTATATATGTCTTTGTTTTGCAATTTTTCTAAGACCATTTGAGATGCTTCTTTTAGCACCATCTTCTCCATGGTGGTTTGTATATCTCTCCACAACTGTGATTTTAATCTCAGTAGCTCTCCCAAAGTGATTGTGCATTGAACTGGTGTTGATATAATGGATTGTAGATTAGCCACATCCAAGGTTTGTCTTGGCTTTCTAGTTTGGTTGCTTTGTAGATCATCGATTTCTCTTCATTCTCTCCTAAGTAGGATGGTAGCGTTCGCAAAGTTCTAGCTTTTGAAGAGCCTGACTACTGGATCCCCAATCTCCATATATGTTTGTTTATCTAGTTCCATGGGGAATCTATCAAATTGAACTTCCTCAATTGGAGCTGATTTCAAGGTTATACTTCCATCTTTTGCTTCTCTAACCCTTTTCCATAGGTAGTTTGTCTAATCTCCTTCAACTATCGGCACCTCATCCCATCCTTCCTCACTATCAAGAGCTTCCAGTTTAGATGATGGAGCTTTATCGTTTGCCATATTTCCCAACTCGTTCTTTTCTTGAACTCTTTCCTTCATCATGGTTTTAGTCTCATTTTCAACCGGTTTTTTCGCAACCTCCTGTTGTGGATTCTGTGTTTCCATCTTGGTTTGTGTGATTTGCATAAGGTTTTTGTAAGCTTCTAGTCTAGCTGCTTCCATATCTGGTGCTGGGGATAATTTTTCCTTTGATTTTCCAGGGTTTGATCCACTTTCAACATAGCTTGGAAAGCTTCCAAAGCTGCATTGATTGGTTCATAGATTGGATCAACCAGTACTGATCCAACCGATTTTGATTTTAGTTCCTTGAGTTCTATTGAAGGAGTCTGATTGTTTTCTTATGTTTCCTTTCGTATCTTCTCTTCAGTTTCTTTGCGCTGTTTTTGTCTCTTAAGTTCATACCTCTTAAGTCTTTCTTGTTGGAATTTTTAGAGGATTTACTGGATTTGTCAGATCCACTTGCGTTTTTTTGCTTGTTCTCTTTGTCCTGGGCTCTAGTCATCACTTGAACAAGAACTGTTGGTTCCCCTTCTGATGAACTACTTGGCATGATTTCAATTACGTTTATAGTAGTACTTCCTTTGTTGGTTGGATTCTTAGGACAATCTTCAGGAAAGTGTCCTCCCTTTTGTCCACATGCCCCACAATAAGCCTCTAAAGGTCGTGCATTCTTAGCCAGTTTGGGATAGTCATTCTTCCAATGATCATTTGCTCGACATTTATGACAATTTTCAGTTTTTGGTTTGGGCATTGGCTTGATCATTGATGGTCTCGCCCCCTGATTTTCAATAAAATTAACAAGTGCTATTTCAGTAGGTGCTTGGAACATTGGCTCTATTGGGACTGGAGTAGGTTGGCTATACCACTCTTCTTCTATCCACATTGTTATGGAGCTTGTTTTAGGGTATGGAGTAACGGGTACTAGAGCTTGCTCATCCATCTATCCTTGGGTAGCATATACTTGACCAATACAATATTATTCCCAAGGAGTGGTGGTTGTTGGCATAATACTGGCTGTGGTCCCTCTATATTCGTTGGCGATCTCAGCATGGGTGCCACATTTGGCGGGTAGCGATACATGTGTTGTCCTTGTGGCCTCATTAGCACGTACTGAGCATTCCCAACGTATTTAGGCTTGTAGTAGCACTCATATGTCTTGTATTTTGTCCATTTCCCTTCAATGGTGCACCATATTAATTGCCTTTGCGGTTGTCCTTGATTTGGTCCTTGCTTTGGGCCCCTCAACAACATCCTTTGCATGTTGATCATCATATCGTTCATGTGCTTCAACATGTCCTCTATAGAACTGGCAGAAGCCGCAATAGCTGGTCCGACTTGTGCTGGTAGAGTGGTTGTTATTCGTTCACTTTGTACGTCCTTAGCTTTACTTTTTTCATTATAAATCTCGTAATTATCACTGAGGTCAATCACGTCTAGACTACAAGCTTTCCAAGTCATATGTTTTTTGCTATACAAGATATCATGTAATTCCTTATTTAATAGTTCTTCCAAAAATAATGAGACAAGTCTTTCCTCGGTTGGAATTTCCAACTTTGGACATCTTTCTATATATTGCCTCATCTGACTCACATTGTCCCTTACACTCTCTCCCCATTTTTGTGTGAAACTAAAGATTTGCACCACTGTACTATGCTTTATCCCCATTTGGAACAAGTAGAAACAAATCTCATTGCCAAGGTTGGCAAGTTGATTATCGATCCAGGTGGTATGGTTTGAAACCAAGTCAAATCTTTGCCTTCCAAGGTCATCGCGAACCGCTCAGCTCTCAAAACCTATCTGAAGTTGGCCAAATGGTGTTAACCCTCACGGCTCACGGACACCCTATCACCTACGACAGACGTTGTAACCTACGACAGACATTGTATTATTTATTTGGTAGAGTCAGGTACCGGGCTTGTCGGTCCAATATGAAAAGGGTAAGAGTGATCGCCGATGAGAGGCGCACTCTAACTGGAACATTCAAGGGATTAGTTGGCTAAGCATGGGCGCCCAAGTGTGAATGGGGCGAGCTCATCTAAAAGTCAACTAAACCTAAAATTCACTCATTCTCTCATTTGTGCAATAGAAGAGTGCTCTTGCTCCATCTCCAACTTCTTCTTCTTCATCTCCTTGTGTGTGTGTGTATGCGTGAGAGAGAGAGAGAGAGAGAGAGAGAGAGAGAGAGAGAGAGAGAGAGAGAGAGAGAGAGTGGGCGATCGAGCATTGCAACGAAGGCACGGCGGCGGCGAAGGGATTGAGCGCGGTGAAGCGGCGGCTCCTTCTTCTGCGGCGAGGAATCCTCCATGAAGCAAGCGTAGAGCGGTGAGTGACACACCATCGCCTTCTTTGAGCTTACTAGTTTAGGCTTGTTGTGTGCTTGGAGCCATTTGTGGCTTGCACACGTTGTATCGGCAAGTTCCTTGCATTGACACGTGCAACATACGTGCACATTTTTGGCACCACTGCCGGGGAATGCCGTGCATTAAGCTCGAGTAGCACTCTGTGCTTCTCCGTGGTGCAATTTCAATTATAGGAAAGGTAGGGAAGGAGTGTGTGTGCGTTGAGAAGAGGGATTTGGTGTTATACTGTGTGTTTTTTTTGTTAATGGAGTTTTCAAAGGTACTGTGTTTATTCTCTGTGTATTAAGGTAGTTAGTTTTCTTTGTTAATGGAGATTTCAAACGTTCTGTGTTTATTCTCTGTGTATTAAGGTAGTTAGTTTTCTGTGTACAGTAAGTAGGAAGTAGATTAGTGAGAGTTAATAGAGTGTGGTAGTGTGTAAGAGTAGGTGTATTAGTTAGAAGTAGGTAGATAGAGTGTGTGTGTGCTCTCGCGCAGGCCGCGGCGACCTTATCCTTAAAAAAATAAAATAAAATAATAATTAAAAAAATTTAATATTAAAAAGAAAAAATTTTAAAGGTAGGACCGAGATCGGGAATATCTCCCAGACCCAAGCCCAAGCTCACGCTCAGGCCTAGGCCTCAATCACCTTTTAAAAAAACGAATTTTAGCTTCACACGTAGCTAAAAATCGATATTTTGAGGACCAACGGAACGCCCAAAAATTGTGCTGTAAAGCACACAGCGACCCTCTAAGTGTTACGCTCATTTCAAGCTATCACACACTTTAATAAAAAAAATCAAACATTAAAAAAACATTAAAAACGTAAAAAACACGAGTGAAAACGGACACTTAAAAAAGTAAGAGGTTAACCTTCGAGGTTATTTGCCGACGTTTGTAGGGTGCCAAAAGCACATGCATCTGCCCTCTGGTCGTGTGCTAGAGACGGAGCAACTAGAGAGAATTTCGACTTACGCGAGTTCTCAATATGCACCTACTTTAGGTTCTGGACCCTCGACGGGGACCCAAGGTAGTACAAACCAAGACCCGAACATAGCGGCTAGTGACTCTTCCTCTGACTACGACGTCATGGAGGGTTTCCTAATGCCTAATCTCGATAGCTCGAGCCAAGACATGCATGCCATGGGTCCTCGGTCCAGGCCGAACGTGCTTAGCCGCCTGAAGGAAACCTTTAGTAGAGCCACTCGCTCCGAATATAGAGCTAATGATGTAAATGAGGGGGGTGGGGAAGTAAATTCTCCATTCGTGACAAATGTAGACCCTATACCGTTAGAGAATGTGCACGTGAATACTTCATTCACTGCACCTCCTGACTCTTCAGAGTTATTTCCCTCCGAGGTCATATTACCCGATGGTAGAAGCCTTGCCGAAGTGCAAGAGGTTGAGCGATATATCCTTGTAGCGAAGGAAAAGGAAGTCGAGAGCTTACACAAGTTGGAGCAACGAAGAGAGTTAAAAGAGAAAGCTCCTATGTCAATATCCTTGTTAAGAGAGCAATCAAGTGCTCCTGATTTAGCAACCGCTAGGGGCCAACCCCTAGAAAGCAACATTGCATCTAGCTCAAAGGAAACCCCTAGCACCTCAATCCTAGATGGAGTGTTCTTAAATGAGAAATGGGAGTACGAATTACAAACAGAGACTCTGACCAACCTATACATAGGTCACACCTATCACGTGGGTTGGTTAGATGTCCTACAATCCACAATGGGTGCTACTAGTGTGGAGGATCAACAACAAAGAGTTTGTGAGGTCATCCATAGGGTCATTGAGTTAGAGAGACAGAACAAGGGGATCAACATGCCTTCAATGGGTCTCATGAGATTCTTGGATACAGGGAAGGCTAAACAACTGACCTTATCGCAAATGGAGACTCCCTCGGTAAGTCCGATGGATCCCCCCTATGTTGTTTCTCCAGGGGTCTCAGTGCAATCTGAGCCCACAAGTGATAGCTTCACCTTTCCAAGTCTAGCTCATCTTTCCCTTGATGACACCATGACTACCATGCCTACCCCAATGATGGGCATGTTGAGAAACATGCCATGGACCTCATTTGTTAGTAAAGCACCACTACATGGCAGCTCAATGCCTACAACAGTACCTACAAGTGTTTACCAATCATATGCACCTATGGTTCATCACACTCATGTAGTCCCTACCCCTCCCATTGTTTCAACTACCTATGCTCCACAACCACAATACACAAGTTCTTATTTCCATGGGACTATACCGGCTAGCATTAGCATGTCACATCCGATGTCTTCTATGCCTAGGGCCACCCATATGAACTATGGACCACCACATGGCACAACATCTTACCCAAGGTGGAACCCAAGGGCTTCCTATGCACCAAGCCCAATGCCAATACCTACTCCACATGTAGTCTCTGGAGCACCTTCACCCACGGTGCCTGCTCACTTAGGTGACTTGGCAACATTTTCTCAAGCTATTGGTCGATCTTGTTGGGAGAAGAGGGGGAGATCGACCGCTTAAAATATTCAACATAAGCTTCCAAGCAATCACCGTCAAAGTGTCCACCTCTTCTTCCAATTTCCAAGCACACACACACACCTAGACTATGACACACACACACACACACACACACACAGTAAACATAGAATTGACATAGACAAACTTGTAAAAGAGTGTAAGAGATGGAGACTAGATTAGAGAGTACACAACAAATAACCATAGCTTAAGAGAGTAGAGAAGAGAATCTGCAAGAGAAAGGCCTAAATCCAGCCCCAAACTCCATGGAACCTCTCTTGTGGAGTTGGTATTTAATATATTACTTTGAGTTTAAGGTGCCAAAAATTGAGGCCCCTCTTTTACAACCACTTTACTTTTGCAAATGAGTGAAGCTCATTAGTTCTTGCATGACCCATAAGGGGAGTTACCACTACAACTATTTACAGAGCCATAGTGGCTTATTGAAATGATGTTCTAAGATACTGTGCAAATATAAAATGGCCAAGAGTAATTTCCGTTGCCTCTTCATCAACTCCCCGCATTCCACTCTATAAAATCATCATCAACTCAATTAGTAAATAGAAAACACATAATTAACCATTACGCCCAGCTATCTCAATTGCAGCTAACCACTACAACAAGAGGGTGCCAAGTCTCGTAACATCCCTCCCACCAGGGATAGCAACTGTCCTCAGTTGCTCAATAGAGAAATCAACTGGACCGTGAGTGATGGAAAGTGTGGAGAAGGTCGGGAAAGTTGCGAAAAAACTTTTCAGGCATCCATTTGGCATCCTCTCTAGGGTGGCCCTTGAAAGTCAAAAGGTAACGGTTATAAACCATTCCAGTGCGTGTAGTGGTGGTCTCATGGTCAACTATTTTATCAGGGATGAGTTGCTCTTCTTGCTCTACAAGTGAAGGTGGGTCTTCATAAATGTGGTGTGTAGTTAGGGGTCCTCGGAATGGGCGTAGAAGACTAATGTGAAAGGCATTGTGAATGTGCCAATGTGCAGGTAGGTCTAAACGAAAAGAAACATCATTAATGATAGCTGAAATTTTGAAAGGTCCATAAAAACGAGGAGCAAGCTTAACAAAGACATTAGTATTAACACTTTTGATCCTTTGTTTTTCGATGCGAAGTAAAACATGATCACCTTCTTTGAATTGGTGTGCCTTGCTGTAAAGTTCTTGTGAGTGTTTAATGGCAGAATGCACACTTGCATAAATATCATGAAAGTCAGTAGTGAAATCATCAGCGGCAGGCACAACATTAGAAAGACGTGAAGTAGGAGTAGGAAGTGAGTGACCATATACAATTTCAAAGGGAGATTTACCCGTTGCAGTGTGAGTGGTGTTGTTGTATGCAAATTGCAAAATATGTAGGTAGTCATCCCATTTATTAGGTTGAGAGGAAACATAAGCCTTCAACAAGTCAATAATAGTGCGGTTGGTGACTTCGGTTTGACCATTAGATTTAGGATGAAATGCAGAAGTGAAGTCAAGTGTAGTGCCAAGATTTTCAAATACAGTAGTCCAAAAAGCACTACAAAATTTTGAGTCTTGATCAGAAATAATCACTTTAGGCAAACCATGATGTGGAAAAATAGTCTTCAGAAACAAAAGTGCAGCTTGATGTGCTGTGAGTGTTTTCTTACATCGAACAAAGTACGCTTGTTTAGAGAAACGATCAATAATAGTCCATATCATGTCATGTTTGTGTGTTGTGAGTGGGAAACTAATAACAAAATCCATGGAAATATGTTCCTAAGGTCTTTCAGGAATGGGGAGAGGGTGTAAAAGTCCCAATTTCTTACCTATAGAGCTGCTTTGATTTTTTGACAAATCAAACAAGTTGACACATACTGTTTAACATCCATTCTCATATTAGGCCAATAGAAATCACGACATAAATTTTGAAAAGTTGCAGCAAATCCTCTATGTCCAGCATAAGGTGGTTTGTGCAATTCTTCAATAATTAAGGTACGAAAAAGTTTAGTCACACACAATTTTTGTTTGAAATAAAGGAAGTTTTCTTGAATAGTGTATTCGAGAAATGTGTGTACAGAATGATCAAGCATGTGCAACCATGTCGTTTTGAAGTCATCATCATGTGCATAAGTGTCAGGCATAGTGTCAAAGGAAGTTCCCGTAATGGTTGATAGATGATTAAGTGAGGTTCTTCTACTTAAGTGTAAGAGATGGAGACTAGATTAGAGAGTACACAACAAATAACCATAGCTTAAGAGAGTAGAGAAGAGAATCTGCAAGAGAAAGGCCTAAATCCAGCCCCAAACTCCATGGCACCTCTCTTGTGGAGTTGGTATTTAATATATTACTTTGAGTTTAAGGTGCCAAAAATTGAGGCCCCTCTTTTACAACCACTTTACTTTTGCAAATGAGTGAAGCTCATTAGTTCTTGCATGAACCATAAGGGGAGTTCCCACTACAACTATTTACAGAGCCATAGTGGCTTATTGAAATGATGTTCTAAGATACTGTGCAAATATAAAATGGCCAAGAGTGATTGTCGTCGGCTCTTCATCAACTCCCCGCATTCCACTCTACAAAATCATCATCCACTCAATTAGTAAAATAAATATACAACACATAATTAACCATTACGCCCAGCTATCCCAATTGCAGCTAACCACTACAACAGGAGGGTGCCCAATCTCATAACATCCCTCCCACCAGGGATAGCAACTATTCAGTTGCTCAATAGAGAAATCAACTGGACTGTGAGTGATGGAAAGTGTGGAGAAGGTCGGGAAAGTTGTGAAAAAACTTTTCAGGCATCCATTTGGCATCCTCTCTAGGGTGGCCCTTGAAAGTCAAAAGGTAACGGTTATAAACCATTCCAGTGTGTGTAGTGGTGGTCTCATGGTCAACTATTTTATTAGGGATGAGTTGCTCTTCTTGGTCTACAAGTGAAGGTGGGTCTTTATAAATGTGGTGTGTAGGTAGGGGTTCTCGGAATGGGCGTAAAAGACTAATGTGAAAGGCATTGTAAATGTGCCAATGTGCAGGTAGGTCTAAACGAAAAGAAATATCATTAATGACAGCTGAAATTTTGAAAGGTCCATAAAAACGAGGAGCAAACTTAACAAAGACATTAGTATCAACACTTTTGATCCTTCGTTTTTCGATGCGAAGTAAAACATGATCACCTTCTTTGAATTGGTGTGCCTTGCGGTGCTTGTTAGCATGCTTGGTGTAAAGTTCTTGTGAGTGTTTGATGGAAGAATGCACACTTGCGTAAATATCATGAAAGTTAGTAGTGAAATCATCAGCGGAAGGCACAACATTAGAAAGACGTGAAGCAGGAGTAGGAAGTGAGTGACCATATACAATTTCAAAGGGAGATTTAGCCGTGGCAGTGTGAGTGGTGTTGTTGTATGCAAATTGAAAAATATGTAGGTAGTCATCCCATTTCTTAGGTTAAGAGGAAAAATAAGCCTTCAACAAGTCAATAATAGTGCAGTTGGTGACTTCGGTTTGACCATTAGATTGAGGATGAAATGCAGAAGTGAAGTCAAGTGTAGTGCCAAGATTTTCAAATATAGTAGTCCAAAAAGTACTACAAAATTTTGAGTCTCGATCAGAAATAATCACTTTAGGCAAAGCATGATGTGGAAAAACAGTCTTCAGAAACAAAAGTGCAGCTTGATGTGCTGTGAGTGTTTTCTTACATGGAACAAAGTACGCTTGCTTAGAGAAACGATCAATAATAGTCCATATCATGTCATGTTTGTGTGTTGTGAGTGGGAAACCAGTAACAAAATCCATGGAAATATGTTCCCAAGGTCTTTCAGGAATGGGGAGAGGGTGTAAAAGTCCCAATTTCTTACCTGTAGAGCTGCTTTGATGTTTTGACAAATCAAACAAGTTGACACATACTGTTTAACATCCATTCTCATATTAGGCCAATAGAAATCATGACATAAATTTTGAAAAGTTGTAGCAAATCCTCTATGTCCAGCATAAGGTGGTTTGTGCAATTCTTCAATAACTAAGGTACGAAAAGGTTTAGTCACACACAATTTTTGTTTGAAATAAAGGAAGTTTTCTTGAATAGTGTATTCGAGAAATGTGTGTACAGAATGATCAAGCATGTGCAACCATGTTGTTTTGAAGTCATCATCATGTGCATAAGTGTCAGGCATAGTGTCAAAGGAAGTTCCCGTAATGGTTGATAGATGATTAAGTGAGGTTCTTCTACTCAAAGCATCAGCTACAACGTTTTCTTTACCAGGTTGGTATTGAATGTTGGGCTGGAAACTTTGAATAAAAGCGGCCCACTTAATATGTCTATCATCTATTAGGGGATGAGAAAGTAAATATTTGATACTTTGTTGATCAGTTTTAATGATCAAGTCAGTACCCATTACATAGTGTTTCCAGATTTTCAATGCATGTACCACAACAGTCAACTCTTTATCATAAGTACTGAACTTGTTTCAGACGGTTTGAATTTACGAATTTCGAAAGCAATTGGATGGTTATCTTGCATAAGGACTGCACCGATACCTTTCCCACTAGCATCAGTGACTACCACAAAGAATGGTCTTTCACAATCAGGCAATTGCAATACAGGTGCATTAGTCAAAGCATGTTTAAGTGCATTAAATGAGCTTTCTTGCAAATCAGTCCATTCATAAGGTGTGTTTTTCTTCAATAAGAGAGTCAAATAATGTGCTTTGTAAGCAAAATTATGAACAAATTTCTTGTAATAGCTACAAAGACCAATAAAAGATCGTAGCTCATGCAAGTTTTTGGGTCTAGGCCAGGATCGAATGGCTTCAATTTTCTTTGGATTGATATGTATTCCATTACCCGATACAATATGTCCCAAATATTCAATTTTAGATTGGAAAAATGAACTCTTTTCAGGATTCAAATACAAGTGATTTTGTGCAAGCAGATCAAATACACGTGTTAAATGCTGCTTATACTCTGCTTCACTCTTGTTGAGTTGGTATTTAATATATTACTTTGAGTATAAGGTGCCAAAAATTGAGGCCCCTCTTTTACAACCACTTTACTTTTGCAAATGAGTGAAGCTCATTAGTTCTTGCATGACCCATAAGGGGAGTTCCCACTACAACTATTTACAGAGCCATAGTGGCTTATTGAAATGATGTTCTAAGATACTGTGCAAATATAAAATGGCCAAGAGTAATTGCCGTCGCCTCTTCATCAACTCCCCGCATTCCACTCTACAAAATCATCATCAACTCAATTAGTAAAATAAATAGACAACACATAATTAACCATTACGCCCAGCTATGCAGCTAACCACTACAACAGGAGTGTGCCCAGTCTTGTACCATAATTATGTGTTGTCTATTTATTTTACTAATTGAGTTGATGATGATTTTGTAGAGTGGAATGCGGGGAGTTGATGAAGAGGCGACGGCAATTACTCTTGGCCATTTTATATTTGCACAGTATCTTAGAACATCATTTCAATAAGCCACTATGGCTCTGTAAATAGTTGTAGTGGGAACTCCCCTTATGGGTCATGCAAGAACTAATGAGATTCACTCATTTGCAAAAGTAAAGTGGTTGTAAAAGAGGGGCCTCAATTTTTGGTACCTTAAACTCAAAGTAATATATTAAATACCAACTCCACAAGAGAGGTGCCGTGGAGTTTGGGGCTGGATTTAGGCCTTTCTCTTGCAGATTCTCTTCTCTACTCTCTTAAGCTATGGTTATTTGCTGTGTTCTCTCTAATCTAGTCTCCATCTCTTACACATCTCTTACACGCTTTTACAAGTTTGTCTATGTCAATTCTATGTTTACTGTGTGTGTGTGTGTGTGTGTGTGTGTGTGATAGTCTAGGTGTGTGTGTGTGTGCTTGGAAATTGGAAGAAGAGGTGGACAATTTGATGGTGATTGCTTGGAAGCTTATGTTGAATATTTTGAAACTGGGCACTGTCCTGTTGTAGTGGTTAGCTGCAATTGGGATAGCTGGGTGTAATGGTTAATTATGTGCTGTCTATTTATTTTACTAATTGAGTTGATGATGATTTTGTAGAGTGGAATGCGGGGAGTTGATGAAGAGGCGACGACAATTACTCTTGGCCATTTTATATTTGCACAGTATCTTAGAACATCATTTCAATAAGCCACTATGGCTCTGTAAATAGTTGTAGTGGGAACTCCCCTTATGGGTCATGCAAGAACTAATGAGCTTCACTCATTTGCAAAAGTAAAGTGGTTGTAAAAGAGTGTAAGAGATGTGTAAGAGATGGAGACTAGATTAGAGAGTACATAGCAAATAACCATAGCTTAAGAGAGTAGAGAAGAAAATCTGCAAGAGAAAGGCCTAAATCCAGCCCCAAACTCCACGGCACCTCTCTTGTGGAGTTGGTATTTAATATATTACTTTGAGTTTAAGGTGCCAAAAATTGAGGCCCCTCTTTTACAACCACTTTACTTTTGCAAATGAGTGAAGCTCATTAGTTCTTGCATGACCCATAAGGAGAGTTCCCACTACAACTATTTACAGAGCCATAGTGGCTTATTGAAATGATGTTCTAAGATACTGTGCAAATATAAAATGGCCAAGAGTAATTGCCATCGCCTCTTCATCAACTCCCCGCATTACACTCTACAAAATCATCATCAACTCAATTAGTAAAATAAATAGACAACACATAATTAACCATTACGCCCAGCTATCCCAATTGCAGCTAACCACTACAACAGGAGGGTGCCTAGTCTCGTAACAGATCTATTGCTGAGAATATGCGTAACACGCCTGATAGAGAGCATAGAAGTAAGGCAGTACAAATAGCCAAGCTCACACAAAAATTCAGTGGAGACGGGGTTGTGAGAAAGCATATCGAAGTGTTTGAACAAATATGCGATTCTCTAGGAGAACACAAGGACCAATTGCTCGATAGATTCATTCAGGGATTACGACATGAGGATATCTACAATGGCCTAGTCATTAGAGGTATCACCATTTGGGAAGCAGTCACCACCAATGCGATCCAATTGGCGGATAATTTAATGATTCAAGGAGAAAGAGTGTCTATTGAGCCTAAATCTATTAGCTCGCAAGCATCAGGGCATCAGCCAATGACCCTAAAGCCTATTGCTAAAGAGCCAAAGATATCTGAGATGACTTTAGCAGATCTCACCAAGGCTATTCAAGAGAGTCTTAGAGACAATCGTGCTCCGCAAAACAATCATATGTATCCAAGAAGGGAGCAGCAATGGTGCTCAGTATGCTATGGACTGCATAGTACCAATGAATGCCCTACTTTTAGAGTAAAATTTAATGGGAACTGCAATGCATGTGGAAGGTATGGTCATCAAGCTAAGGATTGCATAGTATTTAAGCGCGCGATGGCCAATAGACCAACCTTAGCATGGACGGACACACCTCGAGTGCCTGCATTGATGCCAGCCCCACCTCTTGAATAAACAGCACAACACATGGTCCCTAGGGCCCAAAATGTTGTTCAAACAACACCCTTACCACCTCCAGTGCTAGGACCGCAACCACCACTTCCGAGAATCACTTCTGTGGGTTGTGAGTCATCTATTTCTTGTTTGGAAGGCTGTGAGGAAGATATAGATCCTAATATCGCCTATGGGATGGATGTGCTTGAAGAAAGTCCACAATACTACATGGAGGACTATTGGGGACAATTCAAACCTGTATATCAAGTAGCTGCTCTTGCGGCAAGAGGCCAAAATATCAACTACACTGCTAAGAGACCACTTCTTCAGTGCTATGAGTGTGGAGGCCCACATCGTGTAGCCGAGTGTCCTATTAGGCTACAAAAGAACGCCACACTAATGCAAACCAATCAAGCGAGCACGTCTACAATGCCGATACTCATGTGTAATTGATGTGGCATAGGTCATTTGATTGCCCAATGTCCAAATAATCCAAATGCACCGAAGATCACGCCATTAAACTTGATTGAAGTTACCAAGGAGCCATCACCAAGTACACCCATGGTACCAGTAAACGTACTCACACGATCGATGCTCCAAAAACAAAATTATATTCTTGAGGAAAGAGACACGGCATCAATTGCCCAATCTCAGAAAAAGAAGAAAACACAAAGAAAGAGATCGCAAAAAGCAGCGAAGCTAGACCCCAATTCAAAGACCAACATAGGGACTGGTGACGACCCCGTATATATGAACGACGCTGAAGAAGATTCTGATTCAGGTGAATCCATGGAGACCAAAACGACCACTAACATAGAAACCAACAAGGAAGATCTTCATGAGCCACAATGGCCAGGATCCAAAACGAAGATAGGAACTTACCCAAACCCGACAGAGGAGATTGAGCGAGTCAAGCAATTAAGGAGTTTGGTAGAAGATACCCAAAGGGATCTAGAACCAGCACCTAGGAAGATCCACATTACAGACACCGTGTTCCCTACACAACAACAACCTCACCAAGTCCATAGACCCTTGGACATACCTAGTGTCATCCAAGAAGAAAGTGACTTAAAGTCATGGGAAAGTGGGCGTACTCACTTCTTGATGGAAAGAATGTTTACAGAGGGACTACCTGATCCTATCGAAGAAATGGAGATCCCATCTTCCCCACGTCAAGGGACTGAAGTCCAAAAGGTGCCGTTAAACATTGCCAAATTGATGGATTTCATGTCTTCAGAAGTTAGAACCACCATCATGTCCAAACTATATAAAGACCCTGAGCTAGTCTCAGCTCTTCGAGCCTTCCTCAATGGAGAACTGAAGTTTGGGCTACCACAATTTGCATAGATGGATGGAGCTAGGGAGATGCGAATAGAGGAGGAATACATAGATCCACAACCCAACCTAGATGAGAACCTTGTTATAGAAATATCTGTTAACAAGTTGGGACAATACTTTGAGGGTGATGAATCCAATGCGACCATACCAATCACTACTAAGGGATTAACTATGAAGGGAATCCTTGATGGTGGCACTGGGGTTGGCATTGTGACTAAAAATTGCTGGGAAACTATGGGAAGACCTCACCTTGCGACCACAACCATAGTAGTGAAGATTGCCAATGGGTCTATTGTTAAACCTATTGGGATGCTAGAATATCTCAATATCAAGGTCTTTGGACATAAAATAAGGATTACCTTTATTGTTATGGATTTCTCCAAACACACTATGGCATCGGAGATGATCTTAGGACGTCCTTTCATGAGGGAAGCAAAAATGGTGCATGACTGGTCTAAAAACCATGTCTACTTGCAGTTCCAAGATTCTGTCATTCGAGTGGATCTTCTGATGGGTCGAGCACATCCTCTAGGAAATAGGTTTATAATTGATCATAGATCTGACACCACAGTTCACTCGGCCCCATTGCAGTATTGTTACACGTGTAAAGCGGACACTGATGTTGGGGAAGATTCTCCTTATATGGATGTACTACCTGGGATGACTGAGTTGGACAATGTGGATTGGGTCCACCTAGAAGCAACCATAGACACTTGGGGAAATAGGGGGACGACCTGAGTAACACCTGAGGGGGATGAAATAACACCACTTGTACCCTTAAACATGCTAGAAGCAATGCATATAGCTTCTGATGATCTACAAGATGAAAGTTTGACTAGCATTGAAACAAGTAGCGCCTCACAAGACTATAGCCCACACGATTTGGAGTTAGAATCATCAGTTGAAATTGACTTTGAGGACAAAGAATCTGAGTTAAATCTTAGTGCAAATGTGGGGACAAACCCTTCAGGGCCCAGTGGTAACCTAGATGATAATCTATCCAAGGGAGCAGAAGACACAAGTAGTGATTCATCTAGTGAGTCTTCACTAGAAATTGATCGTAATCGAGAATTAAATAAGAAGAGTAAGAGATATAAGAGGCGACGATATCGAGCAAATGTGCGTGCTAGAATAAATGAAAAGAAATCTACCGCAGAATGGCTTAATTATATAGGGGCATGTGATGCTCATCAAAAGTTGGTAGATAACTGGGGTGAATACCTTCAAAGCGTTATGTGGTGTAGTCCACAACCCATTGACATCGCACAACTAGAGGCTACAGAGAAGCCAAAGTTGAGCTGTACCATAAGGAGATGACAAAATCGAGAGTTAGCTTAACAACAAAAGGAATAAGAAGTTAAATCACAGTCCATAGAACAACAAGACCCCACAGACTTACACCCTGCACCTGAACATTTCAAATCCTATACCACAGAGGAACGTAAGGTTGTGTATACAAAGGCTCAAAGAAAACCTATCGATGGGAGCAATGGAGTCTATGATGGTCTAGCGATAGTTAAGGAAATAGAGTTAGCAGACCCAGGAGAAGAGTCTAAACCTGTTTTCATTGCCCAAGATCTGACCGAGATTGAGGAGTGTGTACTTAAAGAACTTCTCAAGGAATTCAGGGATATATTTGCCTGGACTTATCATGATATGAAAGGTGTTCCACCTTCCGTGGTGCAACACACAATTCCTATGAATAGCATGGCTAAACCAGTTCAGCAACGACCCTACCCAATGAATCCTAAATATGCAAAAATCGTTCTAGAAGAGATTGAAAAGCTTGTGGAATGCCGATTCATATACCCTATTGAGCACTCAGAATGGATGTCTCCAATAGTGATTGTGCCAAAGAAGAATGGGAAACTCAGAGTGTGCGTGGATCTCAAGAAGGTCAATGCCGCCACTAGGAGGGACCATTACCCCTTGCCATATTCAGAACATGTGCTTGAAATAGTTGCAGGGAAGGAAGCTTATAGCTTTTTAGATGGGTACTCTGGCTACAATCAAATCACAATTGCACTGGAGGACCAAGCTAAAACAACCTTTATAACCGAATTTGGAGTGTTCGCATTTCGTGTTATGGCTTTTGGCTTAACCAATGCCCCGGCTACCTTTCAAAGATTAATAAACACTGCTTTTAGAGAATATTTGAGGGAGTTTTGTGAAGCTTTTTTAGATGACCTTTGTGTTTATTCCTCTTGGAAAGAACATCTATCATGCTTACGAAAAGTGTTTGAGAAGTGTAGATTGTATTGCATCTCCTTAAACCCTTTCAAATGTCAATTTTGGGTTAAACATGGAGTCATTTTAGGGCATATAGTGTCCAAAAATGGGATTTCCACAGATGAGAGCAAAATTAAAGCCATTGCTGAATTGCCACCACCTACAAACTATAAAGGAGTTCAAAGGTTCATGGGCCATGTTGGTTATTACCGACGGTTTATTTCAAACTTTGTCGAGATAGCTCGTCCTTTGTACAAGCTTCTTATTGAGTTCCAATGGACTTCGGAGTGTGACCATGCTTATGAGTCATTGAAAAAGACCTTGACTAGAGCTCCTATTCTACGAGTGCCCGATTGGAATGTAATTTTTCATGTGCATATTGATGCATCAAACTTTGCTATTGGGTGTGTTCTAGCTCAACCAGGAGAACATAAACTGGACTACCCCATTAGCTTTGCAAGTCGTCAGTTGAATGATGCCGAAAGAAACTACACCACTACAGAGCGAGAAGGTTTAGGTATGATTTATGCAGTGAAGAAATTTCGCTACTACCTTCTGGCCAACAAGTTTGTGTTCTATGTTGATCATCAAGCCTTGTTGTATCTAGTAAATAAACCTTGTTCCACGGGAAGAATTACACGATGGTTGTTAATTCTCGTTGAGTTTGATTTTACCGTTGTGGTGAGACCTGGTAAAAGACATGTCACGACTGATCATTTGTCTCGCATACCCAATGGTGAAGCCCCTACTGGAGTCGATGATGAATTGCCTGATACTTCTCTATTCCTAGTCGAAACCATACCTGAATGGAGTGAGAAGATTGTGAACTTTCTAGTTAATGGTTTTCCACCCAAAGAGCTTTGTAAAGACAGAGCTCGAAAACTGTTAAAAGAATGTGAACCTTACTCTCTCATTGCAGGAACCCTCTACAGACTAGGGAAGGATGATATTCTTAGACGTTGTGCCCGTGAGGATGAGTATTTATACATATTGCAAGAAGCCCACATGGGTATAGCCGGAGGACATTTCTCAGGGGAACTAACAACTAGAAAGGTGTTGCAATCAGGCTATTGGTGGCCAAACTTATTTAAGGATTCATCACTTTTTGCAAAAGGATGTGATGAATGCCAACGTTACAAGATCACACAACAAAAGGATAGGATGTCCTTACATCCTGTTAAAGTGACTCAACGATTTGAAAAATGGGGTTTGGACTTTGTAGGTCCAATTAGTCCGGCAGCTCGTAGCACTCAATCTCGATATATAATCGTTGCCACTGACTATGTGACAAAGTGGGCGGAAGCCAGGGCGACACGTAAGGCCGATGCAAGGTCAACTGCCAAGTTTCTCTTTGAGAACATTATTACAAGATTTGGTTGTCCCTTTGAGATTGTGAGTGACAATGGTACTCATTTAATAAATGGAGTAATAAAAGAACTCACTACCAACTTTATGATAGCTCACCATAAATCCACACCTTATTATCCACAAGAAAATGGACAAGTTGAGAGCACCAATAAGACCTAAATCTCTATCTTAACCAAAACGGTGGAAGCTCATCGCACAGATTGGGATTTAAAGCTTACATCAGCTCTATGGGCTTATCGTACTGGGTATAAAGTTTCCATTAACTGCACACCATTCAAGATGGTGTATGGCCAAGAAGCGGTTATGCCATGGGAGTTTGTCGTTCCTAGTCTTCGAGTAGCTTCTCAAGAGGGTTGGGATGGTAACCCCTTGGTTGAGCGATTATATATCCTTGAAAGGCTAGATGAAGAGAGGAAATTAGCTGTGCAAAATGCACTTGTGGAGAAAGATAGGAGGAAGAAATGGTTTGACCGTCATCTAAAGAACAAAGATATCAATGTTGGTGATAAAGTCCTTATGTATGGAGTGCGTAACGAAAAGAAAAAGTTGAAATATGCGGAAAAATAACCGTATAGAGTATGTGATATCACCCCACAAGGAACCATTCGTGTGGAGACTCTTGATGGAGTTGAAACCATTGGATTCCTCAATGGGAGCAAATTTAAAAGATACTATGATCCTTTAAGCCAAGAGGAGTTGCGTGCCATCCATACAAAAAAGGCAGCCAAGGCACAAATAGAATTGAAGAAGATACAAGCTCAAGCTGAGGCTAAGGAGCGACAACAACGTATAAGACGAAAACGAGAGGCTAACCTTGGAGTCACACATGCATTCCACGTTGAAATCGACGAGGATTGGTTGGACTCTGACACACCTCTACGATACCCTGTTGAGCTAAACAACACCTATGGAAAAGTGCTATATAATGCCTTATTGGACACGGGTGCTAAATATAATCTGCTATCATATGGGGTGTGGTGTCAGTTAGGGAAGCCACCTCTATCTGAAAGTATTATCCAAGTCAAGGGTGTCAACAAGAAAAAAACTACGCTTTTTGGAATGTGGTACACTTCTGTCATTTATGACAATGGGGTTGTAGCTCAAGACTTTTTGGTCATGCGTGTTGGAACTATGGAGGGTAATATAAACCTAGGATGCACGTGGATGATAGCCACCAAATGCACTATTGATTGGGGGACAGGGGGTGTCACAACACAGAAACCAACTCTTAGCCCTGCCACGCAAGCCATAGTCCCTGAGATATTGCCTCTTAAGGAAATAAAACCCAAGACATTGCATGTCCAAGAGGTTGAACCATATGTCCCCATAGCCCAAGTCTCTAGATCTTCAACTGATGTAGCTGAAATAAAGCTTGAGACACACAAGACCCATCCCAATATAACAAAGAAAACATACAAGTGGGTCCCTAAAGCTTCTTTAGCAACCATAGCCAATGCTAAAAGACAGTAGCCTAGTAAGAGACGTCCCATTCGCCCCAAAAAATGTAAAGAAATGTTGCGTTGGATTCCTAAAAAACTATTGGAAGCCCAAGGCTACTATAAAGAAAATGATCAAATTTGGGTGCCAAAACGTAAATTGTGCTCTTACTTGTCACTGGGCCCATGTGAGCTCAATCCTGTGGCTCCAAAACAAATTGAAGATCGTGGAAAGAAAAAAATCACGGAATGTGACACACCTGCTCCAGAGCTAGTTTGGGTACCAAAGAAAGAACGATTTGTTCCACCTAGCTCAGGAACAGGGAAAGAAAATGAAGCTTCTTGCTCTTCATGTAGTTCCTATACGGAAATAGAAGCTTCGACACAACCTCCACCTACCATTGTACATATCCATACAAGCAAGAAAGAGTTTACACCTCCCATTGTAAGTTCACTACCTACAACGATGTTGCAAATAAAATCATGGGAGAGTACCTTACCACCCTTGCAACTAGATGAAACACATAGAGCGGTCGAAAACTATTGGTTAAAGCCTTCACCTATAACAACTTGGAACAACTGGTTTCAAAGGGTGACGACATCATTTCAAACGGTATGATCTACCCAAGGAATGGGGGAGTGTTTGTTGACATCCATCATTCACTTGCTTCCCTCTCAACCTTTCTCCCTGACCTCTTAATCTCCAATCTCAGGGAATGTATATATAAAGCCTTATACTCACAAAAACAAGATAAAAAAGTAAAAGAGCAAGAGCCATAACACAAAATCATAAAAATACATTATGTACAAGAACACGACCCTTGTAATATTTGCACTCTAACCATCATCTATTTGCGTGTACAGATATGGCTAGTACGCTAGAGTCATCCACTCCTGCCTTGGGTGAGAGGTACCCTCATTACTTTTCACAAATGTTTCACACGGTCTTTCCGATGCTTGCATGTGAATGGGATTTGGTAAGTACGCTAGCATGTGAGAGGAATTTTGAGGAGTTAGAGTGGCTGATACGTCTCTTGACCACGACTGATCCATACTTAGTAGAGAGCGTTTCTCCCATTGCACAAGCCTATCCTTTTGACCAAGATGACTATAGGCGTCTAGTAACCTTCTTAGTAAACATGGGTACCTATGATGAAGAAGAGGATTTACATGACTACACGGATGGCACATATGGTCTCATGGATGATGACTTTGTTTATCTCGACGACGAGGATAGGGGTTTAGCCTTAGGGTTTTCCCCCAATCTCTACAATATCCTATTCCCTTGACTCTTTAGGGGGAGTGCAAATAATTAGGTTAGGGTTCCTTATGTTTTTTGTTGTGTTCAATAAGTGTTGGTACCTTTTCCCACTGATGTGCCTCTTGGAGGTATTCATTGTGTTTCCTAGTGTGTACATGAGCGTGTTGCTGTTGTTAGGATTTGGACCTTCATGGAATCTTTATCTCGACTCACTCTTCAAATCAAGCGCGACCATCAACACAAACAGGTGTTTCTTGTCCATTAGCATTGCCCCTTATCTTTTTTGCATCTATGATTGTCTGCTTTGATTGTGATTGGTAGCATAATATCCAGCACATTTGCTTAGTATCAAACATTTAATTCAATGTAATTTTTTGTCATAATCAATTGTCTAGGTTTGAAAATCAAGCAAGCTCGACTAAGCTAGTTTGACCAAGTTAGGTGTTAGAGATCTTCTCTTAATACCATGGGGAATGCCTTCCTAATAATCAATGATTACTTAGGTTCTTAATCCGATTTAGGCAGCATTGTGTGAAATGTACTAGGGCTTTCTAGTGGGATTGACCCTATTGACCTTTAGCTTAAGTATTATAAAGGGAGTTTACTAGTGTGATGAGCATGGGGAGGTGTATCAGTGTCATATGACCCCCCAAAGTTACAAAATTAAAATGTTGAAAACGAACAAACAAAAAATCAAAGTGCCACAATGTAAAATCTTAAGCTGGAAGAGAAATCTCAGCTTGATTGGGTACTTCACTCACATGTATTGCCTATGGTACTAGAGCCCTAGAGGTTCCCAATGTGGGCGCTTTTCCTTGAAAAGCAAAAAACCCAAGGCATATAAAATAAGCACACACATCAAAATTGAATCACTGTGAAAAGACTTTGGGGGGTTAAAGGAAAGGTAATCAGTCAGGCGATGATTTCATGAGAAATTCCTTTTATCATAGCTTAACTACAAGGTCTTCTAGGTATAGCCTCTAGTCAACCCTCGAACATGAAATACTTGGCTCTCGTGATTAAAAAACTTAATTGACCAGAGAAAATTAAGAAGCTTACCCATGGTATTAATAGTCGATCTCTAGTGCCTTTCGACCATTAAATTAGCGACCCCAGATTTGTTTAATTTTTTACCTTCACATCTGTTTATGCATTTGATTACATTGCAATTTAATGTTTATTGCTGACAAATTGTTTAAAATTCTGTTACCAATCAATTTGTCTGCCTATAACTGCATATTCTTTTTAATCGCTTATGAGAATGCCTGTGCCAATGTTGTTTGATTTTGCAGCGACTGAAGAAGGCTAAGGACATTCATCTCAAATGCTCTTCCACCTCAACAAACGAGCTTCAACTCAATAGCTTCCGAGGACGGAATCTACATCAAGAAGGGGGGCATGTTAACCCTCACGGCTCACGGACACCCTATTACCTACGATGGACGTTGTAACCTACGACGGGCATTGTATTATTTATTTGGTAGAGTCAGGTACCGGGCTTTTTGGTCCAATAGGAAAAGGGTAAGAGTGATCGCCGATGAGAGGCGCACTCTAGCTCGAACATTCAAGGGATTAGTTGGCTAAGCATGGGCGCCCAAGTGTGAATGGGGCGAGCTCATATAAAAGTCAACTAAACTTAAAATTCACTCATTCTCTCATTTGTGCAATAGAAGAGTGCTCTTGCTCCATCACCATCTTCTTCTTCTTTAACTCCTTGTGTGTGTGTGTGTGTGTGTGTGTGTGTGTATGAGAGAGAGAGAGAGAGAGAGAGAGAGAGAGAGAGAGAGAGAGAGAGAGAGAGAGAGAGAGAGAGAGAGAGAGAGAGAGTGGGCGATCGAGCATTGCGATGACGGCACGGCGGCGGCCCCCTTTTCTTCGCGGTGAGGAATCCTCCACGAAGAAAGCGTAGAGCGGTGAGTGACACACCATCGCCTTCTTTGAGCTTACTAGTTTAGGCTTGTTGTGTGCTTGGAGCCATTTGTGGCTCGCACACGGTGTATCGGAAAGTTCCTTGCATTGACACGTGCGACATACACGCACAAATGGTCCTATGGATCCCCCGAATCGCTATATTTTTTGACCCACTTTAAAAAATATGCTAGTCTGACTCTATGATTGTGTTCTACACTGCTCTTTCCCTTCGAACCGGTGTCTCCCCCATTAATCCCTCAAACCAAGCTGTTGGTAAGTGTGACTCATGTGGACACCTTCTCGTCCTTGTGTCACTCATTCCTCCCCCGTTATAGGTGGTTTCAACCTTTCTTTGTCTATTGGTACCATTAAGGTGACTACCTCTTGTTGTGCTTCCTTGTTGGTTGGCCATGCTGTCATAAGGTCTAGCATTTTGATCCACATCTCAATCAATTTCTTGTGCGGTTCCCATAATTACTTCATGGATTGAGTTTCCCTAATACTTGGTTTATTCAATCTTTTTTGGGGTCATCACAACAAAGTTATTATTTTTACAATCTCTAAAGAGATGGGCGAGAAGTTTTGCTAACCCTTTTTCCCTGATCTTGAAGTTGTACATAATTTTCAAGGGAGTTAGTTGTCCTAATCTAGCATGAGTGGTCCATACCAAATCCTTAATATTTTTTTCTTCCCAACTATAAACTCCCAAGTCTTGGGTTAGTATCTATTAACTCATACCCTTTTAATTCTAACACTAGAGGTCCCTCTTTTATAGCCTTATATGGTATTAGAGTATCTACCTCTAATCCTCATTTATCCACTGAATCATAGTCTTGTATCTTGCGATAATGTACTCCATTTTGGTCTACATACAGGTCATCCTATTTGTTTTCTCTCGCCTCCTCTTCAAAATCGATGGTATGGTTGTCTATCCACACTGCAAACGCCTCATTTGGGTCCAAGTAAATCTCGGCTTTGTATTTGTTGGTCTTGAAGAAAGTTAGGATATGCTTGAATTTGAGTGAGGTCCCTGTTCCTGATTGAGTCAAAAAGGAAGACAACTTGAATTAGAGTAAGTGTCTGACCCTTCTTCTGCAATAGTTTCTAATCGTCTACCTTGGTTTACACTCTCTTCTGTGGATGCTCTCCTCCTATTCTCCTAAGTCAATCGAGTTTCCCAAGACTCTACCAGATCTTAGGTTCATATATGGACTTATTCACTCAATTGAACTGATACTTCAAACCTAGAAATGTGGCCTTGATTTCAACCGCAATGCTTTTGCTTTTGCTCTTGATTTGTCATCCAATCGCGAGTCCCTACACACCAGCACTTAAAACCATATGTGATTCCACAATTTAACGTCAATTTGGTCAATAAGGAGTCAAAAAAGATACAAAATTTCCTTTCTCTATTCCTTGATAGACTCCTTGTGCAAAAAAGGTGTGAATTTTGCTCAAGCTATCTTAGGCACGCCAAAGATATTTGCACTCATAGGTAGGCTCAATTTCAACTTTCAACTCATAAATGGAGTCCTTATGGCCTGCCAAAGACAACCCTAATGTCAATTTTGCCAAATTACTTCCCTGGTGTGAGATTTATCTTCAGCGCGCCGAAGATAAATCATTTTCTTTTTCACATTTTCTTGCAATTTGTGGCTTGGCTGGGTTCTTCAAGTGATTACAAGCTTGTACTATGAATTACACAAAGTTTTTACCCCTTACCAATGTTTTTAGCTCTTTTTGAGCATGAAGGCTGGTTTTCCCAATATTCCTTCTAATGAGATTTTCATATTCAGTGCACAGAAGATAAATCTCTTTCGTATTTTAAAATTTTTTATTGTTTTATTCACAAATTGATTTTCCCACAAGTTTTAGGATTTATCCACACCCTGGTTTCAAGTTTTAGTCGGATTTGACTCTGCGGTTTTTTTCCAATTTTGGGCTTGACCAAACCTTTCAATGATCCAAATGTTTTCAAAATCAATGGAGATAGTCTAAACAAGTTGATCTACCACCACCCTTACCAACAATGAGCTAACACTCTTACCGACCACTAGCCAATCTCAAGGAACCTATACCTAGTTGTCCTACTATCAAAAGCTCCCGAGGTGCTTCCCGAGTATCTCTACTCTCAAGCACCTCTTAGTCGTGAATAAACATAGAATATGTGTTACTCTAGCCAAAACTAGAGGAAGTATTGAAAATTCGAGTGAGTGTTTTGGGGTTTTCTCTAGTCTAGGTTGTCTCGTCCCCGACAGTGGCGCCAAAATGTCAACCGAATGCCAAGCCTCACCATATTGATGCTAGCAAAGCGAGAACTGCAAACATAAAATGTCAATCTGTGGGACGTAGCTGACCCAGCTAGTGCATGGAGGCTACAAGAGATAGCCAATCTCTTGTTGAAAAACCAAGTCTATGTCGCTGCTACTTATCTAAGTCTCAAGTGTGTGTTAGACACCAAAAGATACTTTCTCTACTGCAACCTTACCCATACAGATTTGTGTAGCTACAGGTCTTCGAATGGAATGAAACTTAATCCCTAGAATGGGTAGGGTACCCTGTACACTCTCATGTGCTCAAATGTTGTTTCAGACACCTCGAAAAATTGTGCATAAGATGAACAACATATTTTAGGGTTGTCGGTTTCGGTCTCAAAAGGGATCTATAGCTTCCTCTACACGTGCTCTATCTATCTCTAAGGTCAAAATTCAATTTTAGTGCGTGTATTGTGCATAGAGAACAAAAATAGCTCGTAGAAAGGCACGACTAAAAGCACACTTTATCGCGGGAGAAACTTACATTAAAAGAGAGAGCTTTCACATGCGAACACATTGGTATGCTCAGAACAACAATGCAACACCATACACGAGAGAGATGAGAGATTGAAGAAACAATAGACAATCGTTGATTTGCTACAGCAATGCTTAGTATTTATTATCCAAAAACTTAGGTTTTAAAGTTACAAAAGTTAACTTTTATACCTTAGCCAAGGTGTAAAAATGGATTCCTAGCTAACTAGGGCTCAATATAAGGTTAAGAGATTGCATAGAATTAAAAACATGGAATCCATTGGCCCCTTTAGACTCACTGGTACTCAATAACATTACAATGGCTTTGGACTTGCAATATTTTTAAATAATAAAATGGGTTTTATTGCAATCATTAGGCTTGAAAAATTGTGTGGAGTCCTGCTTGATGATCTTCTTTTGCTCTTGATAGATGAGCAGCTAACAATGTTCTATTGAGAATGTAGTTATGGTGCTATTCCTTATTGATTTTGCAATATTTGAATGCCCACTACTCGCATCAAGATGTTTAACTACTATAATACCCAGACGAGTGGATCCATGGACACATTACAATTCCGAGGATATAATTTACATAAAGAAGGGGGGGGGGATGCTAACTTGAGCATCATTCTATTATTTGTTTGTATTGAGTCATTTGCAGGGCTTGTCAATTCCACATGAGTAATTATGGGGTGATTGCCGATGATAGGCGCACACTAGATTCAGTAGAAAGAAATAACTTTGAGCATCATTCTATTATTTATTTGTATTGAGTCATGGGTAGGGCTTGTCAATTCCACATGAGTAATTATGGGGTGATTACGATGATAGGCGCACACTAGATTCAGTAGAAAGAAATAACATGTTTTGATCGTCGGTCAAGTGTGGGTGCCTGGGGGGTGCCCATATGTGAATGGGATGACCCATATAAGTGGCTTGTAACCTAGTTTTTTCTCATTCTCAAAAGTACTGACATTGCTCTTGCTTTCCTCCTCTCTTGCGTTGTTGTGTGTGAGTGTTAATGTGTGAGCATGAGAGAGAGAGCGATGATATTCCTTCATCGATTGCTACACAAAGGTGAGTGACACTTGATTACATCTATTGAGCTTTACTGCATCTAGGTTGTGTGTTTGCAGTCCTAGTGGCTCGCACACGATGCACAACAAGTCCCTTGTGATGTGACAAATGCATATGTGTATGTGTGTCTGATGGCTTGGATGGGACCCAAAGTTCACTAGCGCATTGTTTCCTGGAACTTGGCCTTAGAATCAATTTTTGTAACATGTCTATCTCTTGTTGCTCCTCAATTTGGATATATGGACAGTTATTGCTCTCAGTGCATGGAAATTCCTTTTTATTGATTCCCCATTGGATATGTCTAGTATGTCACCTTTCATGTATTGCTTGCTAAGGATTTGATTGACTATGCATCCCTCATTGATTCGATCAACACCTCAATGCATGGAGGATCTTGAGAGGCAACCCTTGATATGGAATGCATATGTCTTGGAGAGAGGTCTCACATTGGCTAGGCTAGATAGGAGTGTGGTCTTGAAACATCTCTACATGGCTGGTCTAAGACCTCTTTGCTAGATGTAAATTTCAATAGTAGTGTATATGGGATTTGACATACGATTGCTATCAGTATGCTAGAGAATGATGCTTGTATTCCTAATGATTGGCATGCTATCAACCTTACTTTATCATGAGGGGTGGTGGACATTCTTTGCCTCCTTTGGCCAACCGATGTTTTCTTGATTGGATCGGTTATCATGGACATCATCTACGGCTGGCATTTCAAGGTGTGGTACCACTTGGCAAACCATTGTACTATCACCACTAGCCCTTGGCAAGTGTTCTTGGATCATTCCTCTTTTCCCCACTAAGGAGATAGGTCTTGGAGATTATGGAATTAGGAAGGAGTCCCCTCGTAGAGTTGATATGGGATCCTACTGAGTGGTAACGGCTCTAAGAGAAAATTGATGGGAAGGTAGTCTCTTTTTTTAAGTATCTAGTTCACATTGAGCAAGGGATCCTTCTAAGATACCCCTTCACCATCTATGCAATCAAAGCATTGGTCTTCGTAATGATTGTCCATTGCTTTTTACATTATGAGATATTGGAGGTCTTTTAGATGGCCATAATGAAGAGAGAGAAAAGAAAGCGCATCCAATGAGTAGCAAGGTAACGTAACATAGAAAATACATGAAATAAATCAAGAAATAGGATAAAACATTCTAAAATGGGAAGAATCTAAAATTATTTGTAAGGTAACATCTTGTTTTTACGGGTTGGCTATATCAATATATGGACCTGCTAGTAAGGGACTTTGATAGCCATCAAGGTATTGGAAGATAGTGACTTATTAAAAACTATCATACTCCCACCACCAAAAGTTATCCCTTTGCTAAGAATCTTTCAAAACTCATCTTCCCTCCATTACAAACAAGATATCTTTATTCTTACACTCAGAACTATGGCTTCTTCTTTGTCTTCTTCCCACCCTAAAAGCTCTAACTAAGTGCCAATTATATACTTGGCAATCAAAGTGTCAAATGCAATCTCGAAGCATATGCCATCCACCACTTTCACATACCATCGTCAAACAAGAAGCTTGTCATAGATGGAAGAATCAAGAGGTTTATATACTAGCATAGCCTTAGTGACACGTACATGGAAAGCATGCAAAATCTCAAAAAATATACTAAAAGGACAAAAATTTGCAAGCTTCACCAATTTGAGAGGTATAGAGTTTCAGAGAGACCTTTGCACATCCCTATACATATTATTGCAATGACTTGCTCATTGTTGTGTCCGGCAACATCTAGTCCACGAAGTTCCAATTGGTTGGTAGAGACCTTTGCACATCCCTATACATATTTACTCTACAATGACTTGCTCACTGCTGTGTCCGGTACTATCTAGTCCACGAAGTTCCAATTGGTTGGCAGAGGAACGTTAAACAATGTTTCTTTTTTATTCCTTTGATTGAGTTGGTAGAAATGATCATAGAAGAATATGCCCTCATTTGCAAGGCTATTTCCTGTTCTTCCAGCATATTGTATAATATCAATGTGAGCATGGGTTATAGACATGAGGCCTATAATGCACTCCACTAGTTCCCATTCCTCGTATGAATCAAGATAAACATCTATAAGTGTAATACCTAAATGTAAGAGAACAAAAAGGTCTTAATGGAAGAGAATAAAAAGAAGGATAAGAAATTACTTACAGTTGCATCGTGGGTGATGTACCATGGAGACACTATTGCCATGAGATATCACATCAAAATGAGTGAAAACATGTTGAACTAAAACCTCTTTTACAATCTTCTTACCAATCTCCACTTTAAAATCCATCACCAGTGCTTTCCATGTGGAACAAAAAATATTGTTGTAGAGGACCTTTTTCTCCTTCTTGGTTGCATGAGAACCCAAGAACCTTTGCCTATCCTCTACTCTTGCCATTGATTATCCGAGGTGATGGAGTTTGAGATGGAAATAGAGCATGTTGTTTCTTGGCCTCCCTGGTAGACTCATGGATGAGGCTAGTTGGGGAGAGAGTAGAGCAACCCCCACTTATCATCTCACTTTGATACAAGCACTCTCAATTTGTTGGAGGTTGCTATGTGCCTATTGATCAAGAGTCAGTAGGTTTGGAGAACAACGCTGTCTTAGACGTGGAAGTGGTGGATAAAGAGATCAACATTGTGACAGTGATATCAACAAGGGATAAATGCAATGTTCTCTAAATTTGGCATGACCTAGTGGAGGAGGCTGTGTGCAACGAGCCCTCACAATTCTATTTCTTGTTGGGTGGACGCAAAGTAATGCATCAAAGGGATTTTTTTTTTGGTAAAGATCTTTGTAGCCGAGTTAAAATTGTGCCAATGTAACTTGGATGACTTTCATTGGTTTGTATCTTTTCTTTCAATTGAAATATTTATTTCAATAGTGAGATGAATTTGACCCTCTCTCTCTCTCTCTACGAAAGTATGTGTCATACTATTACATTTTGTACAATAAATCCAGAATCTTTTTGTCTTGTGTCACTCTTCTATGTGACGGTGTCTTCAATCATTCTTCCATCCTCTACATGCTCTCTCTCTCTCTCTCTCTCTCTCTCTCTCACACACACACACACACACACACACACACACACACACACACACACACACACACACACACACACACACACACACACACACACACACACACACACACACCATTGGCACCACCTTGACACATGTACAAAGAATCATTTAATATATATAGTTAACATTTTAAAGAGTATTTGCAAGTACAAATTTAGAAACAATCAATGGGTTGTAGAACAATTTTTGTAGATATGGGATCAAAGTGTCCTCTAGGTAGAAGTCATGTTTATGCCCTTGATATGAGGGTGGGGAGAGAGTTGTCCCCGATGGATTGAGAAAAACCTTATGTGGTGTGTCATCTATCAACAAAGTTTTGTCAACATCAAAGGGTACATGGATTTGGGAAAAAGATTTGTAATAAAGGTATACATTGGGTTTTGTAGGGTGATAGTGACCCTTAATGGCAACGTTGATTGCCTTTGGCAATACAAAAAATTAAATTTTAATCGTTGGATTTTGGCTACGTTGCAAATACTACGGCCACAAGGGGGTTGAGGTTATGTTGTTGCACAGAAAACCATAGTGCAACCCAAAACCTTGGAAGAAGAAACTTCAAAAATTCCTTGGTTCTTGGTTGAACAATGACCCTGCAATTGCCTACCCCAAAAATGCGTAGGTTGATGTAGATTTCATTTGCATCATATGGCTCTCAAAGGAGCAACAATCCATTGATGTCCAAAATAATTAGTCTCTACAAACATTTTGTGAAACATATAAGTATTTAGAAACTAGGATGACTTTCTTACTCTTTTACATTGGTTATTTTTGGAACAATCATGTCAACTTCTAGTAAGGGTCCATATTAGGTCTGACTATTGTAGAGGTTGCCTTGTCCAGTGTCAATGTCCTCACCTTGTGTTTTTACAGTCCAAGAATCTTGTCTTTCCATCATAGAGGTGTCCATAGTAGATGTATTGGCTTCTATAGTGGTATGGTCTGCTTGAGGCTCATGCACTATTGAATAATGAGGATGTTCAGTCTCTTTTGTTTGAATGATGGAGGGCTCCAGTTCAGGGTTGGGAGCTGCAATGTGCATTCCTTCCTCAGCCCCTCCCTATGCATGATCTTTCAACCCTTCCCTTGGCATCTCTGCCTCCTTTTCCCTCCATATTGCCTTCCTCCTCAGCACCTCTCTCTGCATCATCTCTCTCTATCTTCCTTTCTCCCCTATGTCTCCCTTTCTATATCTGTTTGTGGGTTTGGATGGTGCACACTATCCTTAGTGTTGTGATGGAGCACTCAACTCTTTCCCTTGTTGTTATGAAAGATCAAAAGGCTCTATCTGACTATGGCTATCATGCTCTTTTCTTCCTTCTCTCTCTCTCTCTCTCTCTCTCTCTCTCTCTCTCTCTCTCTCTCTCTCTCTCTCTCCACAAGCATATGTGGTACATGAACCCAAATGAACAAAAGTAAAAGGAATCGTACGACACATTTAATGACCACAATATATCATAAAAAAGGAAACATATGAAGCGTTAATTTGATACCCTACCGTGCATGGTGCCAATGGTCCAATCATTTAGAGTCGTTATTTTTTTAGAGAGAGAGAGAGAGAGAGAGAGAGAGAGAGAGAGAGAGAGAGAGAGAGAGAGAGAGAGAGAGAGAGAGAGAGAGAGAGAGAGAGAGAGAGAGAGAGAGAGAGAGAGAGAGAGAGATAAGACCTTGTTCTTTTTTTGATTGTTTGTATAGTCCCCTAGATCTCTCAGTGAGCTCAAAATTCAACCAAATTTCACAGCGGAGGTAAACGGCCATGGCAAGCCTAGGAAAAGGTTCTTGTTCTTTTGTGTTTAACTATTTTGTTAGTTTATCTCCCAATGGCGTGCGGAGATGTGTCTGCTTGAGATGAAGGCTTCTACGTGTGCAGTAAGAAAAAGAAACCAATAGAAAGTTTGATAATTTATATTTCTTTCTCTTACAACATGCATAGATGTATTTGTTTTTGATGATTGCATCTACGTGTGCCATAAGAGAATGTTGGGACGTCAAACATAAAATTGCATGCTAACATAGATCAATTTATAGGTCTGAGTGTTGTGTTAGGGTCATTGTAAGGGTCACACTGACATGTAGAAGGACCCACCTAGATTGGTCAAATGGCGTGCATGGATGCACAATATTTTGAGGGATTCTTTTTAGCATGTCGTAGGTAGAGAAAATGTAGATATTTTTCATGGTACTCAACATAAGGGGAAGCCTTGGAGGTACATATGAGAATGTATGCTAGGTAGATATACTTCATGGTATTCAATAGAAGGGGAAGCCTTAGATGTGCACATCATAATGTATGTTAGGTAGATATACTTCATGGTAGCCAGTATAACTGGAAGATTAGGCATAGTTTGGCTGAATTATCTATCAGATGTGCACCTCAAACTATGTGTTAGTTGTGTGTACATGTGTGTGTGTGTCTGTCTCTCTTTAAACAGGAGTATATATATACTAATAAATATTTATAAATGTTACATGTATATACATTTGTGTTTTCATCGTTTTCATTTACACATAGGTCGAATGGAAATATGTGACTCCTTTACATTTCTCAAAATGGTCTTTGTTCTGATTGCTAGGCATAAGAGCTAACAGAATCAAGAGATGAAAAATAGATCCAGAGTGTTTGCCTGACACTAGCATGCAACTGCCTCTTCCCTACCTCTTCTTTGTAGTTGTTAAAAGGTTTAATGAAGAGAAATGTTGACTTCACCAAGGCTTTGGAGATTCTTGGTACGCTGGCAGAGGAGCTTGTGGGATGAGCTCTATTGCGGTGCTAAAGAGGCATATTCACAACCTCTCGCAAGTGAGGAGAAGACTGCACCACCCAAGGTTCATGTGCTCAACTCACAAAAGAAAACTGTGGATTTTTCAATTATTGCCTATGGGACACCAACAAAGAGTAGCACAAAAGAGCAGAGGAAAAAAGAGACAGTTATTTTAGAAGACCTTGCAACCATTGATGAAAGGCTTTTTGACTTTGTAGTATCTTTAGGAGCTGCTTAAAAATTTCATAAGGTATGTGGCATCTTTAATGCCACCTTTAGTCTTGATGATCTTTTAGCTTAGCAAGATGCTTTCTTAAAGCTTAAAAGAACGAGGTTTGAGGTGGAGGCGCAAAAGGGAAGGGTCATCCTTGATAATATGGTGGTGGTCCCACTTAAAAGATTGTGATATGAAAGGACGTTTGTACAAAAATACCACTAGTTTCCACTATCATACAAACCATTGTTGTGCCCCATGCATGAAAAGGAGTGCAAGCTAGTGCAAGAATCATTTGGATTTCTTTTATATCTGAATTTCTGATTTGCTAGTCTTATGAAGAACCCCGTGGAAATCATGGAGGAACAAGATCTACCACCAGATGAGCAAGAGGACAAGGAGAAGGACTACAATGAAGTGGATGAGATAAAGGAGGCTATTAACCTTGAGGCCAAAGCAAAGGAGGTTGAACAATGCAAAATCATGCCCGTGAAAACATCAAAGATCAAGCTACCATTGGTTTTGTCTGGATTCAATGAGAAACAAGCTCGGTTGATGCGTCCTGGTGTGCTAGAATTTAGAATTGGAAACAGGACATACATTTCCCTCCATGAAATTCAGAGTGTTTTTTGTCTGAGGGAAGACTTTGCACTGGGAATCATCTCAAAATTCCATGAGGAGAGGAGTGGATTTGTTTTTGAAGACAAGACTGATGACAAGGCTTGTCGATAGCCTCTGAGCCTTTCAAATTTTTTTGGTTGTAAATGCCTGATTACCTATGTTGTTGTTGAAGACGTTAATACTTGCTTTTTCTACATGCACTGAAGGATTTTGCGATAGAACCATTGGAATAGCTATTTCAAATTTCTTGTCTTGTCTCAAAAGTGCATGAAGTTTCCATCTTCATTGCACTAGCTAGTCTTGAAGGAACACAAAGAATTGTATTGTACAATGTCTCTCTTGATGGGAGAAACCATAATACAAAGCCTTTTGGAGGGGGGACCGGCTCCATGAAAATCCGGTCCTCAACTGTTGTCAATAGCTTAATTGCTCTCTCTTTTGAAAGTATTGTCGATGCTATCTAACTAGGTGTTATGCTTTTTGTTGCTCTCTCCACCCAAGCACTCTTGTAATTCTCATTAGGAATCTATTCTAATGAAATGACCACTATGTTCATGCTAATTTCCGCTTCACATAAGTTATTAGGCCATTAAATGTTACAAGCTGGCTTCTGGTCCTTCACGGCCATATGTAGTTTTTTCCATTGCAGATACTCAACTTTGCTAGCATAGGTGGAGTGATATATCCTCCCATGGTTTTTCAGCTTCACATAAAACCTGTGTGCCTTGACACCACCAATGATGATTTGGCAGACATGTCCTTCTCATTGCTTGATCTTTTTTTGTCCCGCTGGATTTTTCCATTGCCCTCATGGAGACGTTCAATAGCCTCTAAAGCCATCTAGCACTCACCCAAATTCTTGATTTCCCAAGCAAACCCAATATAGAGAACTTCTCCACAATTCTGCATAGAGCATGCATTATATAAATGTGGGCATTAACAAGTGGAATAGCTAGAACTAGGCAAAAGTTAGGGTCTTCATTGATGAGTAGGAGCCTTTCTCCACCACTTTGGGTCCATCACCTTTGCAGACCATGTAGAACAAGCATGGAGATTTTTCCATGGCACCCATTCCACAATTGTATATACACTTTAGTGTCTTTAGGTCACTTGCAATATGCCATTGGACTTGAAAATCTTCCCTCCCATCCATAGCTAGCACCTATTCTTGATTCATTTGTCGATCAATTATGTCAAGAACATGGGTTTGATTGAAGACCCAAAATAAATTTCATGGTCCTCTTTTTTGCATGCAAGATTAATCATAATGTGATATGAAATGAAATGTATTATTTTAGTGCAAAAGTTGCAAGAAATGAATCACCTAAAAAGCACCGGGCCACCATATGTTTGTTTGTGACTGAACACTGAAGTGTAAAGGATTGTCGGTGGAACATTCAAAAGTACCCTATACATTAATGTGATTGCCACTCGCTCTAGCTTCTTCTCTTTAAGAATCTCACATAGCTTCAAGACAAAATGTAGCACACCGCCAGCCTCTTCAAATTTGACATTGGAGAACTCTACCATTCTAGTTTGCAACAAATTAAGGTCCATAAAGATATTTTTGTACTCATCATAAGTAATAAATGTTCCTTGGCCTTTGTAAGTACCTTGAATATGAAAGAGACATCCATGGAAGTTGTTCTTTGGGTGATTGAGATGAAGTCTCTCTTTCTAGATACTTGTTGCCTGTTGGTAGTAGCTTAGACTTTATTACCTTCTTCACTAATATGAAGGAGATAGATTGTTGAATATTTGAATGCCCCTCTCTTGCTCACGCCTAGTTACTTAAGTGTGCCCTATATCTCTGTGGAAGGCATTGCATTCTTTGAAATAAAACGGTCCACCACATCCCGTTGCAAAACCTTAAACTTTCTATCATGGATTATATCTTTTTCAAGACTAATGCTTATCATTGGCTTCAACTGCTTCCCTACATTGGTTGTGGGAAGAATGTTTTCTTTGTCCCAATAGATAACATGTCTACAAAGAAAGCAATACATAAATCAAAGAAGCCAACTAGTCTAGTTGAAATAGTTTAGAAAGATTGAATTCCTCACCTCAATGCTTGGATTCTTTTCTTAAGACCACCAAATTTAACCTTCAAGGTTTCAAGATGCCATAGTTTCTTCTTTTGCACACAAGCACCCAAGCTCGTATCTTTATTTCATAAGGTTGTACCTTTTCTTGCAAGACTTATTGTTCCTATGCGTGTTGAGATATGGTTTTTTGTTCATTACAATGCAAACAAGAGTCATTGAATTTCTTTTTCTTGAGCATGAAGCATGCATTTGTGATTTTGAGCTTGGCTAGTTAGAGCTTTGCAAAAACCAAGCAAACCATTGTCTCGATCACCAGCAAAGGTCAATAAACCACTAGGATTTTCAAACGGAGGAGAGGCATTAGTTTTAGGATTAAAAGGATAGAGTAAACCATGTATCCAAATGTCTACATGCTTTGCTCCCTCTACTCTGAGTCTCTCTTTATCTGCTAGTGGCACTTGTGGTATTGGTTTTGCTTCCCTTACATAATGGCTAATATTGAGGATCCAAGTGAATGTGTAGATGATATTTAAGACGTTTGTGTAATGGCTATTGCCCGCACAGGAGCAATAGGAATTACGGGAATGATTACCCGCAACTACATTATATGAACATCAACATATAGAATGACGATAGAAGACAGTACACAGTACACAGGCACAGAACACCTCTTGCTTCATTCATGTGTGATCCAGACACAGAGTTACAACAGTAGATGCCATGAATATCATAGAGATTGGTTGGGTTACATCAAAAGACAGGTATACCCCTCCATATACAACCACTGCTCCAGCGCAGATCGGGAACGGTGCACACACTCCTGTCCCATGATATCCTGTGAAGAACTGCCGCCACGGTGTCCAGACCTCCGCAGGACCGCAGGTGCGGCTAATGCTGTAACACCTGGCACGCACGGTGGATTGCGCGAACCCACACTTAGCCCCTCCGGTTGGAAGGTTCCGGTTGTTGATCTTCGACCTATTCTGGTGAACAGGAAATATCAATGTAGCCAAAGCCCCTGAAATTTGAAGTATGTGCCCGATAGACTTCATCCAACAGATGTGGATCTATCTCAATATGTTTCGGCCAAGGAGCCCGAGGAATAAACTGCGTTGGCAAAGAAATAGATTGCGGTGCCTGTGGCAAAGGAGCAAGAGGCGTATGTAAAGGATAATAGCGAGAAAGATATCTATTAAGAGCAGACCAAAATGGAGGGCAAGGTGGTAGACTGAGAGAGAAATAATGAGCCAAGGTCTCCACCCATTTGGTAGCGTAATCCGTGGCTGTCAAAATATACTTATTACCTGTGTGAGCTGCCACTGGTTTAAAAGGTCCAACAAAATCCAAACCCCACTTTTGAAAAGGCTCCAAGGGCAAAACCGGCTGAAAAGGCATTCTCGACCGTTTGGTAGGCTGCCCAACCGCTGACACACATCACACTGTTGCACATAATTTCTTGCATCCTGAAACAATGTGGGCCACCATAATCCTAATTGGAGAACCTTTCGAGCTGTGATTAATGCTGCAAAGTGACCTCCCGCAATACCAGTATGGACTTCCTCCAATACTGCTTCCTACTCCTATGGTAGCACACATCTGAGTAATACATCTGCCACCGTACGATAATAGAGCTTTCCCATAATAATCTCAAAATTCCTGCTTCTAATAGCCCTACGTTTCCTCTGATGGCTCGACAAGAAGGAAGGCATTTTGCCGCTGTCGAGAAAATGAAACATCTCCTCATACCATGTCCATGGGATGCTAGGAATGACCCTTACCTTGCAGAACTGCTATATCCTTTGCAACTACTCCTGTTAGAAACATAGACGCATCCGAAAATTCATCAGCTACACCCGTCGACGGCTCACCGGAATCTAACCTGGATAGGTAGTCAGCCACTGCATGCTGAGCCCCTAGCCGATGTATGACCTCAAAGTCAAATTCCTGCAGCAAAAGCACCCATCTGGCCAATCTTCCCGTCAAATTCTGTTGCCTTACTAGGTATAAAAGAGCCGAATGGTCCACATGGAAGAAAAAACGTCGGCCCAACAGATAGTGCCTGAATTTCTTCACTGAATAAATCATCCCTAAACATTCCATTTCAGTTACTGAATAATTTCTTTTTGCGGATGATAATCGTCTACTAGCATAATAGACAGGTCGGAACCATCCTTGACTCTGCTCCTGCATTAGCACACTGCCAATAGCTCGATCCGAAGCATCCACAAACACATGAAAATTCTGACCCCAATTCGGAGCAAGCATAATCGGAGCTTTGGATAGCTGAAGTTTTAATCTCCGAAAAACCAAGTCACATTCCTGTGTCCATTCAAAATCTATAGCATGCGCTGCCTAAGTAATCGGGATTGCCAAATGCGCGACAAACCGTAAATGCCTCCCATGCCAACGGGCTTGACCCAGGAAAATCTGGCACTGTTTCTGGTTCCGCGGTGGAGGCGCTTCCATAATTGCGGCAATTTTATCCGGATCCACGGAAATACCATCTTCAGAAATTATATGCCCCAATAGCCTGCCAACTGCGAACAGCAAATGCACACTTTAAAGGATTCAAACTGAATTTTACCTCTCTGCATTTCATAAAGCATAACCGTAATTGCTTCAAATGCTCCAATTGGGCTCCAAAAACACTGAGATCATCCAAAAAAATTCTCATAAAATCCGTCAAATAAGGACCAAAAATTTGGAACATATCCCTTTGAAAAGTTGAAGGTGCATTCCGCAATCCGAACCACATCACTGTGCAGGCAAACACACCCCATGCGGTAATAAAAGTTGTTTTTGGTTGATCTCGCAATGCCATTCGGATTTGGTTATATCCACTAAATCCATCCAAAAAAGTATACATCTCATGTCCTGCTACATCATCCAAAATGGAATCCAAGAATGGAAGAGGAAAAGGATCTGGAATAGTAGCGGCATTCAACTTCCGATAATCCACACAAATTCGGATTTGCTTGTTTTTCTTTGGTACGACCACAATTGGAGAAATCCACTCCGGATTATCAATATAAAACCCACTTCCAACAGACGATCAATTTCCATCTTAACTTGCTTTGCCACATTCGGATTCATCCTATATGAGTGCTGCTTCACTGGCACCGCATCCGGTTTCAGATTTATCGTATGCTGATAAAACTTAGGATCCAATCCTTGCATATCCGCATATTCCCATGCGAAAACATCCTTAAACTTAGGATCCAATCCTTGCATATCCGCATATTCCATGCTGCATGAACTGGTTGTCTGCATGTTCCCAACATCACCCGCACTTTTCTTCTACCCTTCTTTACGGTAAGCATATTTGCTTCCCAATTATGCTTTACCCTCGCTTGTCGTAACCAGGGTCTCCCCAAGATAATGTGATAATCCTGATTATGATCTTCAATATTCAAGACTACTAAGGAAACAGCAAAGGATAAGCCCGCCACATCCAAGACAATGCCCCGAAGTAAACCCACTGGTTGTACTCTTCTTTGATATGCCATGCGGACTATAAAGGGTGCAGGCTCCCAATCACTGAGGCCAAAACGCTCACAAGCTGCTTGAGTAATAATGTTTACTCCCGCTCCTCCATCCAGCAGTACCTTGTCAATGTATGTTCCATGGTATCTAACTGAAAGCTCCGGAATGCGGGTATCCTTTGTCGGCAACGGGGCTGAATCATCCTCCTCGCTTTCAACTTTCTCGATGGCAACTTCCCTCAGCTCAATGGACGTTTGTCGCAGCAATGCATGATGAAAATTCGGGACCAATTTCAGCAATGAACCCAGAGGTACTTGTATTGGTGACGTAAGGACCTCTTTCCAAACTGAATTTCAATCCTCCTGTTCTCTAATATCATCCTTATTTCCAGCTTTTCCTTCCTTTATTTCCAGGCCCACAGTGGATGGTCCTGCTGACTTCACTGGTGGTGCGGAATGTGGCAACCAGGACATACTCTTTTTCCGCACTTCTTCCTAAGCCATCCAATCCGGAACCTTCACATCGGGTGTTGGAACCACATTTTTACCCGATCGCGTGATTAATGAAACCACTGGATCAGACTCCTCCAGTCCTTCAATCTGAACCATAGACGCACTAGGCTGTTTCCCTGCAGTGCATTCCTGTTTCTTCCGATCGTATTCCATAGCTTCAGTACACTCGGATCGCCAGTGTCCATCCCCCAAACAAAAAAGGCATGTCTTGGGGCGATTAGGATCTCGGCCACCTCTTCCGCGACTTCGTCCTCCCTCTTGACCCCGTCCTCCTGCTTGACCTTGCACAGGCGTCTCTGATGTATGAGCATGAGTCATCGCCACAGTAGGCTCTTGTCCCTGCCCTATCTGTGGTTGTTGCCAGGTAGAAGAGTCTCCCCGACTCCGACGACCCCGGCCATTGAAATAACATTCCACTGTATTATGAGTATTGGTCATGCAAATCGCACACCACCTCTGATTCATTGTGCACTCCAGAGCAGCATGGCACGGATTCCAACATTGGGTACACCATAGTTTCTTCAGACTTTTAGCCACCGTAGCCGATTCCGACGATCCGGATGAAACACCTTTCCCGTGACGCTGGGATTTTTTCCGCGGTGTCTCTTCCGATTCTTTCTCTGAATCGATGTTGCCCGAGTTTGAGGAATCTGATACTACGGATTATGACTCCAAACTATCACTGCCACTGTCTTGCGACTTCCGATGAGATTTCTTCTTGTGTTTTTTCTTTGATTTCTTTGGAGATTTCGTATCCTCTAAAGCCTCTCCTGCTACTACAGCCCTAGCAATTACATTATCCAGTGGAGTAGTTACCTTATCCACTGTTGCCATAGCCGTTATGAGATCCTTGTTGAGCCCCCGTAAAAAATAATCATTTAGCACTTCGGCTGACGGCCTTTGTGTCTGATGTACCCTTTGCAAAAGCATCCGAAATTTTGCAGCGTAATCCTCCACTGGCAATGACTTCTGCCGGACCGTTCGAAGCTTTTCCAAATGTTGAGGGACTGTCTTTTCCGTTCGAAACCTTCGTAGAAAGGCTGTGGATCCGTCAACATACGTCTGAAAATGATCATCAGGATATTCGGACAACATTTTCGCAGCTTTCCCCGAGAGTGTAGATTCAAACACTGATTGTTGATGGAGAGGAATCACCACCCCAGGATGATTCAATCCATAAGTTTTATTGAATTGGCGTAAATGTGCATAAGGGTCTTCGCTCGAAAGACCTTGAAACCGACTATACTTAATCTGAGGATGAGCCATCACCCCTTGCCCAACTGTACCTCCTCCCGGAAAAAGCTGACGAGCACTAGGAGGTGGAGACAGTGGCGGAGGCACCCCCGGACTGCTTACCAAAGACGGTGGTGGAGCAACCTATGTGGGTGAGGGTGAACGTACGACAGGAGGACATGACTGACTGCGCGGAGTACGCCTCGCTCGCCGCAACCGCCTACCACGCACCGGGCTTGGTGATGGAGATACAGATTCCTCAATCTGCGGTGAAGACAAAACAAATTCATCCGAACCGCCTCTCCTCCGACGTCTTCCTACAATTGGAACCACAGGGTCAGGCGGACCCTGCGACCTAGTGCGCATGCATATTCATCGCAGGTCGTCCATCACGCATCGTGGTCGCCAAATGTAATGGCTATTGCCCGCACAGGAGCACTAGGCATTACGAGAATGATTACCTGTAACTACATTATATGAACATCAACATATAGAATGACGATAGAAGACAGTACACAGTACACAGGCACAAAACACCTCTTGCTTCATTCATGTGTGATCCAGACACAGAGTTACAACAGTAGATGCCATGAATATCATAGAGATTGGTTGGGTTACATCAAAAGATAGGTATGCCCCTCCATATACAACTGCTGCTCCAGCGCAGATCGGGAACGGTGCACACACTCTTGTCCCATGATATCCTGTGAAGAACTGCCGCCACGACCGCCGCATACCGCATGACTCCTGATCTGCAGTGTCCAGACCTCCGCAGGACCGCATGTGCGACTAATGCCGTAACACTTTGGCGAGGAGGTTTGTGGGTGTGGAGGAGAAGGCATTAGTGCTCATTGCAAGGAAGACAAGATAGCCATTACTGCTCAGTGCAAGAAACATTGCAAAGAGAAGAAAGCTGAATCATTGAATCTCCCTTCAAGATGACAAGGTGCATTCAATGTAATTGAAAAGAGACATTTTCTCAATCATCATGGCTGCTATAACGTTGTGGAACGAATCTACTTTTAAGTACACTTTTTGAACGGTTATACCAAGGGCACCTTTTCTTTTACCACATTTATTTTCTAGAGAGAGAACGCTAAAATTTATATTTTCTTAGAAAGTCGTTCAAACAAACTCCAAAATTGACGAACTCCAAAATTTTCTAATGAATTACAATTTTGTTCATGCATTTGGAGCCTCAAAGCTAGCCATTCACTGGATATCTTACTTCGTGTCATTAGGAAAATATGGACTTTGCATGGGCCATATAGAAATCCTTAACTTTAAGGGATTAAGTTTAATATTGTGTGTGGTTAAGGGGACAAGTGCATTCATTAGTCTTTTTTTTCATAGGTTTCTCTAGAATTTTTTAGGCCCAAATAGGGGTGGAGCTAAGAAGTCATTTTTCCTTTCTATTTTTTGAGAGTGATGGAAAGAAAAAGGCGGGATGACATTAACTCTCCATAATAAAATCTTCCCTTTTCCCTTTTCCATGCCACATTATAAAAAGGGTGCATAACTAAGAGCCAAAAAGTTTTTTTTTTTTTTTAAAATCATTTGGATCCACTTTTAGCTAGTGAAGATCTGGCCTACCTATTCATGGATTGCCCAACTATAAAAGGCCTTGCAGGGAAAGTATGCAAGTGGGTCCAGAGAACATGGAAAATTAGCTTTTTCAAGACTGACCTATGCCTTCGAGGTAAAATATAGGTAGTCTTGCACTCCTCGTCAGCACTCAGATCGTCAGATACTTCTTCTTTCATAATGTGTAGCAGACAAGGAACCGTCGTGTTTTTGAAGGAAGATTTGAGGTGGCAAGCTTCGCAGAAATTATAAAAGAAAGCAAAGTGCTAATATGGGCACTCGGGCGCAAACATCACTCGGAGGATTGGTTTAGGACTACTTGTGCCTTGTTGTCAGCAGATGCAATGCCTAGGACGGGGACAAATCTTGGCCATCGGTAAACAAAAGATCTCAAAATGACAAGAGTATGGACCTTGTGTATCAAGGATGTGGAGGCAGGGTGGTAGGGGTGGCTGCCCTGATAGCCGTTGTAATTATAATCCCTGGATGTTGTCATGGCTTAACATGAGCATGACAAAACCTTGTAATTTTTTGGGCTGCTCAATATAATCCACTCACAATTGTGAGTTTTGTTTTGAAAAAAAAAAGAAAACTTCTCTCCAAGTCTTAGATATGTGAAAAAAAAAGCATAAGAAAATGAAACTTTTAAAGTTATTTTTCTTACATATATACACTCTAAATTATTTTATATTCTCTTTTCTCCCTCAAGAATATGTCAAATTCAAATTTTGAATAATATTCCCCCAAAAGCTCCTCTTCTCTTTCCTCTTATAAATATGCTTCAAAATTAAAGGAAAACTCATTATGCGTTGCATGTAATATTTCACTCAAGAAAACAAGGGCTACTACAAACTCTAGGCAATGCACTATTTCAAACATGGTGGGGCCATTAGTGGATGGTAGCATGTATACCCTTGCTGCTTCCGTGAGCTCTTATGGCATCCGGTCACCATTATTCTTGCTTGTTATGACTTTTGAAAATTTTAAAAACCTTTCAATTTTTAAGATATTTTCAAATCCAAGCCAAAAAAGAGGAGGAAAGAAATCACTTTTTGGGTATGAAATAGGTTTTTAAGAGTAAAAGATGATAATTTGATATTTTTTGAAAGAAACAAATTTTTAGGCTTTTGGGTGTACTATTCTTTTACTTTTTAGAGGTCCAAAAATGCTTTTTGCTTACCATAAAATAGATATGTTGGGGTTTTAAAGAGAGAAAGTAGGCTTTTGAAAATCATAAAAAACTTTCAATTTTTAAAACCTTTTCAAATCTGAGCCAAAAAAAAGAAGAGGAAAGAAATCAAAATGGTCCCCCCCCCCCCCCTCCCCCCCCTCACACGGGCATGGGAGGAGATGGGATCTACGGTGGGATGATTGAGCACCGTAAATCTTGGGCAAAGTGAACTTGGAAAAAATGTAAACTCGGGTGTTTGAGTTTACTTCACCCCCTTGGCCCTCCCATCCCACCTCGGAGGATGGAACCCACAACTTGTGAAGGGCGAGAGCCATGTGCTTTAACCACATCGCCAACTTGAGGGATGAGAGCCACGTGCTTTAACCACATCGCCCACACATACTTGTGGAATGTAGAAGCTTTCGTGGAGTTTTGAGGTGTAAAATGTATCGCGGTGGGAGAAAGTAAACACGAGTATTTTTGTAAACTCAAGTATCTGAGTTTACAAAAATACCGGAGTTTATTTTTGCGACAAAATCTAGGACACCCGCTTAGTGTCAAGGCCCTAGAGTGATGGGAGCCTTTGATCCCATCTCCCATGCTTGGTTTAGATATAGCTGAGTGCAAAGGCGGCGCGACGAGCCGGGGTGTTGGGGTGGGGGGCGCGGGTGCGGGTGCGGGGACAAATCGAAGGTTAAAGATGATCAACTTGTTGCTTGAATGGGAGTAAACTAGAGCATCTTAATTCACCCTAGGTAGTTCATCGAGGGATATTGATGTTGATGTTCGAGAATGCGCTCCGCATGCCGATCAGATTGTGGCTTGAACTAGGAGTAAACTAGAACGACTTAGGTCAGCCTAGGTAGTTCATTGAGAGCAAAAGTTGGCATATGACTTGGGAGTAAACTGATGTTGACGTTCGAGAATGCGCACCGCATGCCGATCAGATTGTGGCTTGAACTAGGAGTAAACTAGAGCAACTTAGGTCGGGGCCTAGGTAGTTCATTGAGAGCAAAAGTTGCATATAAGCTTACTCTATTGTTGGTTTGTAACTAGATGCTAATTGCACATCATATTGATCCTTCAATCTACCATGTGAAACTCCTCATTCGTACAACAGTCAATACATAGTATGAAATCAGTCTTAAAAATCAAAGACATTTGGCATGTTCTCACATAATGAAGCCCGGAGATCTGTACACAAACAAAACTGCCAGTTGAATGGCATGTTACAAATTGTATTTTGAGGTTTATGTCACAGGAACTTAAAGCTCGTTTAGGTATATGCCTCTACAGTTCTAGACAAGGATTGACTTGCTCTTAATAAAAACTGTACAAGCCATACTAAACTATAGAGTTACGAGGCTGTTAATGTTCTAAAGTTCTACAGTAAGGAACAAGTTCATGAAGCTATTCTAGTAAAATCAACTGTTGGAGAGAGATTAGCTGTAGCTCCCCCATCAAAAGCCAGCCATGAATCAATCGCACTGTGAGATGATTTTGGATTGTGCTCCTCATCGTCCATAAGGAAGCTCTCTATTGACGTCGAAGAAAGCCCCGCGACGGTGCAATGCCCACCTTCTTTTGCCATATTTGCAGATGCATATGGATGTTGTAAATCCCCTGTTGCACAATTCACATAGGAATTTGCTTTGGCTTGTACATCCAAAACACTAGAACACATTGACGCTGTCGAAGCCGAAGCCGATATAAAAGCATCGTAATTCATCATATTGGGATAACTACTGCGCAAAAGCTTGCCCTTCCCCTGAAGATAGGAAAGATCTGGTCGCAATAATCCAGCCAACGCATGATGACCTGCTTGCAAGAAAGGATTTATCCTAGGAGCGAGAAAGGAGGATGATGTATCAAGGGTGGTTAAGTCTAATGGGCTAAGCCTTGTAGGTTGAGGCTTTAATAGGGGTACACCACAGGTGCCCCACAACTGAGGGAGAGCTTGGGGTGCAGGGATGCCTGTGAGCTGTTGCACCATAGCTCTGAAGTTGGAGGTGTCTGCGGCGAGGACAGCAATTGGCGGTTTCTTGTTTGAGCGTGACCGCCGCTTGCTTACTTTCGATGCTCCAGCTCCAACAGATGCTTGAGAGGACAATACACTAGAGGAAGGTGCTTGTGGTGCCTTGTTGTATCCTCTCTGAGGAGCTTGCTTATGATGGGTGAGGCATCTTTCTGTGACTGGATAGCAGTTCGTGCTCACTGTAGTGCTCATTCCAATTACATTGCTAGCATTGGAGTGATTGAGAGGGCTTTCGGACGGCTCCTTGCACTCGGAATCGCTGGACAGAGGGCTTCCTACCTGCGAGAGGTTGCTCTGTGCTTGGAGATGGAGAAGGCTATAATCTGAGTATTTGCTTCTGTGTACAAAGGATGGGGAGCCTTCCAAAGAGGGCCCTGAGGAAGAGGAGGAGGAAGCGCTAGTGGAGCACAACTCGCGTGTCAGAGCTTGGGTTAAGAGGCGATCGGCCGTAGAGCTGATGAACCAGTTATCCATAGCTGGGGTAGGAGAGTGCATAAGCAGGGAAGCAGCAGAAGAAGGGGGAGCCAAACTGCCCACCTGCGGAGGCAAGACTGGCGAGGCAAAGAAGCAGCGAAATGGGTTGCAAAATCTACAATTAACATACAAAATGGAGGCGTGTAGAAGGAGAATTCAGCTGGAGTTATGGCGAAGCTTCTGAGTGCGTGGCTATGGTGACGCTTTGGGTCTTTATGAGGGGGAAGGAGGGAGGAAGGAGGCCAGTCAACCGTCAAAGGAAGACAGAAGGAAGGCGACTTCTCGACGCGTTTCAACGACCAGGAAGAGAGCAAATTCAGAGCAGGTCAGCAGGATTTGGATCCAGATTCCGAATGCAGAGAGGCAGAGCCGAGTGAAATTGGAATGTTGCGACGTCAACTTTACCTACTACATCACGCACAGACCCTCGTCATCGCGAGATTTGCACCCTGCTCACGCGTTTTCTTACAGCACCACCACATCGTCAAAGACATTTCCTATCGTTTTCTTCTCCCCCCTTTTGACGACTATGGTCTATACTTGTCCGGACAGACAGGGTGACCCACCTTAACATGTGCCTGGGAACATACACCATTCCTTAGAGGAGTTTCGCATGCAGGATGCTACCACCACCGTGCTTCTCAACTATGCCCATTCTGGTTGGTGCTCTACCCCTGACTTGTCCACACCAAACTTTTCATCTTTTAGGGGACACTTCCATCCTTGGAGGTGACCTTAAAGGGCCTTATAATTCCAAGGCTCTTCATCACCACAAAGAATTTACATGCCTTTGGCTCAAAACCGCTTATGTCTGATATTGTGGAAGGTGGTTCTGTAGCAGCTACCTACCTAGGTTCCTTCAAAAGGCAGGCGATGTACTAGCATGGGGCATACAATTGCGCTTGCAATACCCTTAAAAGGAACCTTTAGAGGGCCTCTGGGGGAGCCCTCTTATGAAGCGTGACTCAAATCATTCATTTGAAGTGTGAATTCCATCCTCCCCTAGCATGGGGCACACAATTGAGCTTGCAGTACCCTTAAAAGGAACCTTTAGAGGGCCTATTGGGGAGCCCTCTTATGAAGGGTGACTCAAATCATTCATTTGAAGTGTGAATTCCATCCTCCCTTGCATTTCACAACATTTAAGGTAAACTAGTGTGTGACCTGCACATTGCTGCGGCTAATGCTATAAAAAAACCTAGCTTTAGTGTAATTCCACCTACAAATATGTATATCTGTATGTATGTATATGTAACACACACACACACACACACACACACACACACACACACATATTTCTTTGGCTCTATGGGAGCTCGGAGTAGCCCTCCCCCCTCTCCTCCCCCCCCCCCCCCCCCCCCCCGTTTTGAGTGACAAATGTTGAGTTCGACTTGTCAAATATATCTCTAAGATTCGTGAAGGTTTTTTCTACACTACTATGAAATATCCTCCTCATGGATTTGTGTGTGTATACATTTCTCTATCTCTCTGTCTCTATTACACACACACACACACACACACACACACATATCCATGAGGAGAATTTATATACTCCAACACACCCACACATGTGTGTGTATGCATGTGTACACACACACACACATATATACACGTATGTATATAAATATATATAAATAAATACACACACAAGCATGTTTATGTATATGTTTGTGCGCACACGCGGGCACACACACACACACACACACACACATTAGAAATTCTCCTTTTGTGTGTGTGTGTGTGTGTGTGTCACAGAGAGAGAGAGAGAGAGAGAGAGAGAGAGAGAGACATAAAATTAGTAGTCCCTTTATTGTCCAAATGTAGTAGAATGGTGGTCGAGATTCCATTCTAAGGAAAATGTATAACGTCTAAGTTTTATTCAAGGTAGAACTTGTTTTCTTCTTCTCTCTTTCCCTCTATCTATCTATGTGTGCGTGTAGTCAACCCACTTTTTCACTGCAAGGAAAATCCTGTTTATCATCTTTTCCTATAAACTTGAGGATACTTTGACATGAGCAGTTATTAAAAATCAATCTCTCTCTGATCTCTGTGTCTCTCTTTCTCGCTCCCATTATCTTCCTTTCATTGATCAACACCTCTCTTTCTCTCTTTCTCTCTCTCTCTCTCTCTCACACACACACTCTCTCTCTCTCTCTCTCTCTCTCTCTCTCTCTCTCTCTCACACACACACACACACACACACACACACACACACACACACACACACACACACACACACACACACACACACACACACACACGCTGATACACGAGTCGTTTCTCAAGTGTCACCACTTTATTTAGTTTGAAAGAAACTTGGTTTTTTTCAAAAAAAAAACCCCTCCTTGCTCTTCACTTTTACATGTCTAGTAGACCATCCATGACATGATCACACAAACAGCTGTCACAGTAGAAACAGGTGTTTGGACGTTCTGACAAAGGTAGGATTCGAGTAGATGAGAGTACACCATACTCCAAGGTTCGTGGTGTGATATTGAAATACCCTCTGAGGGGCTGGCCATAACTGCGATACAAAATAATCTTTCGAAATGGAAGAAACTGCGCTAGCAGATATAATCGTTCTGAAAAACCTCGCTTCATTGAGTATTCTACATAATAGTATCGAGGTCCTATACCCATTGCTTCAGTTACCATCGCCAGACGAATGTTATTCCTAAAATGCTCTCTACCCCAAAGTGTCACCCTGGTCACTCGGTTCTGATATGTCCACCACTTCGTCTGAGTCACAGATGTGCCTAACTGCGGAAATAAAATCCGTTCATAACGGAGGAGTGTGGCTTGCTTAGTAGACTCACTTGACTGCTGAAGATGTGCAATAGATATTGCTAAAACCTGTTCCCCAGTATGAGCCATAACAGATAAATATGTAGAATACACCTGATGACAATGGTAGATGTTTACTTTTAACTCGCAATCAACTACTCTCAACAGTTGCTATACACTGGTTTGTTAAAGAGATGCTCGTCTTATATAGACTGATTGATGACTGAACCCAATGGTTGTGTTTAACAAGAAAAAAAGCACTTTACTTTGTAGGCCTCGTCTAGTTTTGCTTTAGCTTCTGTCTCTAAAACTGTCCTAGTGTACGAAGCTTTTACCTTAGACTTGGAAGGGATAAGATGTTATGGATTACTGGCGGTTTGTATCCAACCAAGATTGAGAGCACTAGCTCGTATAAAGACCGTATATCGGTTTTTAAAAAAATGGGCTTACATACACTTGCTATCTATTGACACTTGCAAGTTAACACATAAATTGATTTGATAATTTGTTGTAGTGTGTTACTGTGAATGTGGGACCGCCTTTTTCATAAAGGGAAAACACTCCTTGTATTACTCTCAACGTATGAGGTTTTCGTATTCTCTGCAGTACCCGATTGTGTGTATCGCGCACTGGCGTTCTGCCGCTTGTAAGGAATTCCCTTGCTTTGCTGAGCTGAGACATTTCGTGAGCTCTCTTCTGGCTTCTCATTCCCAGATCTTATGCTAAGTATGATCCCGGAGTGAATGGACTTGAAGGCCGGCCTCGATGGGGAAGCGTGTAGTATTCATACCCGTCTGTAGTGTGACATAAGCTCGCCTATAAATGGATCATCAGGTGAGCGCCTATTCTCACTTAGCACTGTGATTTGTGACCTTTGTGTTGCTTTCAATTATGCGTTGCTGTGTGACTTCATCATGCCGAAAAAAAGTGATAAAGCTATCATGGAGGCTTCTGCTTCAAACTTACAGGTTATATTTCTATTGGTTTCTAAAATTAAAAAAAAGAGGAGATATTGGTAATCGGATTCTGACTGTTTGCTTAACGGGAAGTCATGCTTCAAATTTATGAATGATATTTTAGTGAACATTGGTAAAATATAACTGCTCTTGGATCTGGTGCTTGAGGAAGTGTTTGGACTGGGTACTGGGTGAATTTTGGAAATTATGGCTGGGGCATTTGGCTACCGGATGATTATGACTCTAGAAGTTTACTATAGGGCAACCGAATGGGTTGGAATGTGATGAGGATGTTGATGGGATACATATCATTGAATGGTTGTTGATTTGAGAGCATTTTAAACTAAGAAATTTTTAAAGCTTGAAAATGTCTGCTGACATGGATTTTTTACCAGGGTTGTTGCTTACTAAGGTATAATTTGCAGGTTATATCTCTGTTGATTTCTAATTTTTAAAAAAAGGGGGATACTGTTAATCGGATGCTGCCTGTTTGCTTGATGGGAATTAATGCTTCAAAATTATGATTGAGATATCAGTTAACATTGGTAAATTTTAACTGCTCTTTCAACTTGATCTGGTGCTTGAGGAATTGTTCGGACTGGTTACTGGATGGAATTTTTGAAACTGTGGCTGGGGCATAGTGTTACCGGATGACTGTGACTCGAGCAGTTTACTGTATGGCAGCCTAGTGGGATGTAATGGGATGAAGATATTGATGTTATGCATTAAATGGTTGTTGATTTGAAGCATTTAAAACTTGAAAATGTCTGCTGACGTTACTTTTTTCCGGGGTTGTTGCTTACTAGTTGTAATCTGGAGGCCAAAATGAAACTTTTTAGGAATTGTTGTAACTCATTATTTGTATTACTCTGACTGGCTGAGGATGCCGATTTCTTGAAGAAGGTAAGTGTGAATCAGATTACTGCAGGGATTTGAATCGGGCTGATGGTTTTATAAAAATAAATATAAAGTATGTATTGCTCAAAACTGGGTGCAGAGATTGTCGGATTCCTTGATAAAGTTGTAAAACTAGAGGTTCGGTTTACGATGGGTACATTTACTAACCGCAGGCTGACTGTGTCCTTGGTGCTTATACCTAATGTCGTGAAAAGTCTAAAGAGACTCTGGCTGAATTGATAATGTTGTTCCGAGTTGTTGCCTAATTTGATGAGGCTCGGAAAGCTGGAAATGACTTCGCATACCCTAATTTGTTGGAAATTTGGTTATGTTTCTTCTCCCTCGTTTGTTTTTACCATAATACTTCACAAGATGGTTAATGTAAAGGAAGGTCTGCTTGGCGAATCTCTGATTCAGCTTATCAAATGATTGCTTCTAGCTGGGACTGTTTTTTTCCTTGAGTAAAACAAATAAACTTGACAGCGTCTGACTCGCTTCGTAGATGATATCTCGTATTTATGTGAACTTTACTTGGCCTACTGGTATGCAATATGTTCTTGGCTTGATACGTTTACTTCGATTATATTTCGGAAATTGTCTAGACTTGCTCTATTGACTGGGCTATCTAAAAAACTATTGTATGATGTCTGGTTTTATTACAAACTTTGACAAAAGGCTGTCAGTCATTGCATAATGACAGTGGCTGTTTTTTATAAAATTTTGGATTATAGCTTGAAAAGGCTTAGATCTGAAAAGTAGTTAAATATCTCTGGTTTACAATATATATATATATATATATATATATATATATATATACTTGGAAATGTTTTTGGATTAAGATCTGGTCCGAAAGTGAAATTCTTTTTAGACTTCTCATTTCGAATTAGGTGCTGTCCATAACTGAAATCTGGCCTTTAATGGCATTTAGTTTGTAGTTCTCTCTTGTCTGATTAAGAAGGTAGTTCGTGTCTGGCTTGGATAATCTGCCTATAAAAACCTACTAAGGTTTGGGAAATTTTTTAAGTTTCGAGAATCCTAAAATTAAACAGCTACACTATGATGAATTCACTTTCCGTATTGGATTGGCAATAATCCATGGATCTTTCTTATTTTAAACAAGATACTAGATAAGAACTGTGTGAAATTTTAAAAGTGACATGGATAACAATTGGGATGCCTAGCATCACCTGCGTACAGTCATGTGCTAACGAATTGTTTTCTTGTGGCTATGGGTGCAAGTGAGGGCTACCTTCTTTTAAAGCATTCGGTTCTAAGTTATTGATGACTATGGATGTTCGCTTAACTTGAAGCTACATTACTCCGAAGTTGGGGACGGCTTCACCCCATGATTTACATTGATATCTTTACTGCCTTGTACAAAATTTATTTTCAACTGCAAATAGATTATTGTACAATTCCACTGTATTGTCCTAGAATTAGTGGTCTGTGAACTGTAGTGTTCGTTTGCGTATATATACGTTTATATATTTAGAACTGCTACACACACACACACGGTGATGGTGGCCTATCTACCATCCCAAAAGGTGATTCCTCTGAGCGGATGTGCTCCTTCCAAAATTTAAAGCTTCATTATATATAGTATAGATTTAGAAGGGTTGCTTAGAGATATTTGAAAACCGTACCCTTCTTTTCAAGAGAAGAACTTTTTACACCCTTCTCTGAAAGATAAACTCAATATTGGTCTATCATACATCACATGATCCCAAAACGAAAATGACATACTTGAGAGTCAAGAAGTAGTGAGGTCCTCTTAAAATCCCAAATAACGAGGAAGAGTCTACTCTGCCCAAAATTATCAATGACACACTACCAAAGGTTGTAGAGGGCAATGTTATGGAAAGGATCTCTCTCATATTAGGAGGGGCTCTAGAATCCTTTAGAGAAGAAGGTAAGCTTTGACTGCAAAAATAAGAATTCAACCAGCTAATATGCTTACTCTTTTGTTATTTTACATAATTGGTGACGAGTTTATATAAAAACTTGCCTATATAAGTTGTATGGAACTTGGTCATGGGGTGTAATGGCCCTAGCCCCATTTCACAAAAGCTATCATTTAAGGATGATGGGGGGAAGGGTTTTGTTTTAAAAAATCGCCTTCACATAGGCCTTCCAAAATAGAGGGCCATCTAAATTGGAAAGCCCTCTATTCAAAAGTAGAGCAATCCCATATGTCAACCTATAGCAAGTTGGTGGGTGGGCCAATTGTTCAAATTCTCGTTAGGAAAAAAGTAAACTTGTGATTGTAGGTGGAAAGGTATGTAATGAAAATGGCCTGTGAACTTTGAGAATATTGGAATTAAGAGAAGTAGATTGAGCACTTTTATGAGACTACTTTGAGAACATAGAGGGTGAACTTAATTAGCGGTAGCAACATAACCATTACACTTAATTAACTTTACATGAACAATACTTTTGCAAGAGAGAGAGAGAATTAGAGAACATGACAACAATTGAGGACCGTATTTATGTGAAGTCCGTTAGATTCTCCCATCAAGAGAGACTTGGTACAATACAATATTTGTGTTCCTTGTGACCTAGGTGATGCAATGAATATGGAAAGCTTTATGCATCACAAGCATAACATAATCTTTGTACAAGCATTAACCATCCCCGGCCTCAGTCCCAAGGCCTCAAACACCTTCAAAGGTGGAGAGAGCTAGCGGGAAATGAGGGTAGGAAAGAGGAAGAAGAAACATTCATAGGAGAAAGCAATAGTTCCTCACTTATCATCACTCTTCTTGCTTAGCATCACATAATAGTATAGCAATGATGATGAAGAAGATGGAAAGCTTAAGCATTGAAGCATGGATCTTGGTTGGATTTGCATTCCATATCCAAGAGTGTTGGTGTAGGCTCTCAACTTCTCAACAAGCTTGAAGAAGGAGATGCAGCTCTTTCACTTTGCACTTCACACAATGAGAGAGAGAGAGAGAGAGAGAGAGAGAGAGAGAGAGAGAGAGAGAGAGAGAGAGAGAGAGAGAGAGAGAGAGTGGGGGGGGGGAGAGAGTATATCCCCCAAGCTAGCCCCCTTCTTGCTTTGGTCGACACCCTCTTCTTGCTCATGGTGGAGGCTCATTGAACCCCTTCAAGCCTGGCCAATCACATGCAGAGTGCATATCAAGCAAGCATGTTAGCCTTGGGACAAGTGTCCCCCTTTCCCTTTGAGAGAGAGGACTTGATAAATGCATACACAATTAATTAAACTATCTAAATTATCATTGGATCCCTTGAGAGGCCAACCAATAGGCTCTAGGCACACCATGATGGAAACACGAAGAGGAAGTTGACAAGTGTCCTTGTTACTTCTTTAGACAATGCCTGACTTGTGTGAGGGTGTGTGTTCTCTCTCTAGATCCTACAATGAGGGCTCGCCTCCCCTTGAGTAGGGATCATGTTGACTTTTGGGAACACCTTGAGCCCTTCAAGATTGGGGAAGGTTCTCACCTCAAGCACGTCAAGCACCTCGAGCACCTTAGTCAACAAGCATGACAAGCACCTCAAGCTTGGGCCGGGTGCCCACCTCAAGTACAACCCTATCTTGCTTAAGGTTAAAGTACTTTTAACACTAAACTTTGGAGGTCTTTAATGGATCTAACCCTAAGGTCTTTTAGCTCCATTAGATAGCCTTGCTCTTTGACATACCCTCTCTCATTTGGACCCTTTTAACCTTGGCCCCATGTTGAGATAGATACATAAGCCCTTGTTCCTGTTTATTCTCTTATATTAAATGATCAGTTTAATATGAGAAAATCATTTGGGTTGGTTATATATTAGATTTTATGACATTACCTCTCTCTTGAAATCATAGTCGTCCTCGATTATGAGGTAGAAGAGTTAAAGTCTTAGTTATTAGTCTATGTTTCTTAGCGGGTAGAGGATCCCTTTTTATCCTATGACATCATTCCAAGATAGACGACTAATCCATTTGGTGCTTGGGAGACGTAGTTGCCGCACGCATGTCTACTCTTTAGTCCATTTCATTCTCCCAAAGTAGAGTCACAAATTCTACTTGGTGTTTGAGACACAGCGTCATCACAAACATGATTCTAAGCATGCATACTATTTAAATTTGTGCACAATAAAAAGAGAATTAGTCTTATAAGACAAAGAAATTGGTCGTTTAAAAGAAACACGTACATTTGCTTACTCTAATGTAGCATTGTAACTATTGACAATGTTCATGATATCCTTAAGCTGTATTCCTTGCATCCATCTAACATCTTCAAAAGGATAATTTTTGAACTTAATAAGATACCATCCGATAATCTTACCATGTTTTAGTACCTTGTCTTCATGCTGAAGGATAGTTTCAAATTGTAGCACCTCTTCTTGGTCTTTGATTTCTAGAGGGCCTTCAATAATTGGTTCTCTTGGTGTCTCTCCTTTGTAGGGCTTAAGTAGGCTCACATGAAAAGCATTGTGTATGAGCCAATGGTTGGGAAACTTGAGTTGATAAGCCATGTCATTGATTGGCTTCAAGATTTGAAAAGGACCGTAGTATCTTTTTGCTAGTTTAGCATAATACTTTTGATGGCCCGTAGGATTTTTTCCCGTCATTTGCCTCAATCAAGCCTTGGGAAACTTAAGTAAGACCCAATCATTTTCTTTGAATGTTACGGCCCTTTTGTGCTTATCAGTAGCAACAGCCTTTTACCTTTGTTGAGAGATGGATATAGCCTCCTTAATCTTTTGAAAAGATTCTTGTAGGTCTCTATACTCATCAACAACGAAGATCTTACCATGTACTTTAAGTAGCAAGGTACTTTTAGGTCATCCCTCTATGATCTCAAAAGGTGCCTTTCCCGTAGTAGTATGGACAATATTATTGTACACATACTTTACAAGGGGTGAATAATTTTCCCATTGTGAGCGTCAATCTACTTCTGTAACATAAGTCTTCAGTAAATCGAAAATCGTAAGATTATCTATCTCACTTTGGCCATCCGTTTGTGGGTGATAGGCCAAAGAGAAACTCAATCTTGTACCTACATTTTCAAAGAGACCTTTCCAAAAATTAGTAGTCATTCTGAAATCTCTATCTGACACGATGGATGTTGGCAATCCATGGTGTTTGAAAATCTGAGATATGAAGAGAGTTGCCATTTGGTGTGCCTTAATAGTATTTTTGACAGGAATAAAGTGTGATTGCTTGCTAAACCTGTCAACTATTGTCCATATCCTGTATTCCCATGGATAGACTTGGGTAATCCAAAGATAAAATCCATGGATATACTCTCCCATAATGAATTATGGATTGTCAATGGCTGGAGTAATCCACGTTGCTTCCCTATATCATACTTGTCTTTTATAATACCACACATTTTGAAGTATACTCTTGTATGTCTACATTCATGGTAGGCCAATAGAAATACGTCTCTACTCCTCAAAGAGTAGGTTGAATGCCTCTATGCCCCACAAGAGCATGGAATTCATACATAACTTTCTTAAGAAGGGAGTGGGTAACACATAGACTATTTCCATTGTCATAATAACTAATATCTAATTCTCCTAAATGATTTTTTCATGTTAAAGTGATCATTTAATATGGGGAAGTACCAGAGGAGAAAAAACTAGATTATTGGTAAGGCTAGCAAACTGGTCACAATAGAGATCCAAAGGAGGGAAAATAGGGATCCAAAGAGGGACCATCTGCAGAAGAGTAATGTGCAAGCAATGGGCTTCAAAGACCTAAGGTTCAGCCCATTAAGACTTCCAAAATGCTAAGGTTCCAAATTCCAAATGGTCAAGCTTAAGGAAATTGGATGCTTTGTAATTATACACAAAGTCTTCCTAGATCCCTACAAGGGAGGGGGCAAGTCCTAAAGGTAGGGGAAGAGAGAGAAAGAGGTGAGATAACACACACACACACACACACACACACACACACACACACACACACACACACACACACACACACACACACAAAGGCTCCCCTTTACACAAAGGGCATAGTGGACACATGTCAGGTTCCTAGCTCAGTTGCCCCCAAATTGTATTCGAATCCTATTGGATGACCATAAAGGTGGACCAATGAGAATTAGGCTAGAGTAAATTTAGTCTAATTAATTTAAAAACACTTTATAAAAAGAACCAATGGATATTAAGTCTCTTGGATGATTATTGAACAGCCTGCCAAGGGGTCCAATAGGGATTAAGCAGCCCAATGGCTTGCTTAATTCCTATTGGCCATAGAAGTGGAATAGGTCCAATGAGGATTTAAATGAATTAAGTTATTTACCTAAGCTCTCTCTAAAGGGGAAAGACGGACACCTGTCATAAGGCTCTTCATTTGACCACTTAATTCCTATTGGCTAAGCTTGGAAAGGTCCAATGGAAAGCCAACAAGAGGAATTAGCAAGAGGGGTCAACCAAGATGAGAGAGGGGGCTGATTTGTGAAGGCATTATTCCACACACACTCACACTAGCTCATGTGTGAAGCAAAGAAGACTCTCTCTCCTTCTCAAGCTTTAATGGAAAGCTCATCATCTACTCTAAGCTTGTGAGAAGGGAGGCCTACACCAACAACTCTTGGCTTTGTGATGCAAATCCAACCAAGAGCCAAGCTTCAATGCATGCTCATCTCCTCTACCATGCTAATTACTAAGCTATGCTAAGATTTTATGAGTAATTATGTGAGGAGATATACTTCTTTCTTATAAGAATACTCCTTCTTGCTCTCAATCTACTCTCATACCCCGCTAGCTCTCACCATCTTTGAAGGTGTGTGAGGTCTTGGGTTTGAGACCCACGAGGAATTGATGTTGTGTTTTAAAGTGTTTGCTTAGTGCTTGAAACTTCCATCTTCATTTCACTAGCTAGTTATTGAAGGAACACAAAGAATTGTATTGTAAAATATCTCCCTTGATGGGGGAAACCTATAACACAAAGCCTTTTGTAGGAGGGACCGGCTCCATGTAAATTGGGTCCTCAACTGTTGTCAATAGCGTAATTTCTCTCTCTTTTGAAGTATTGTTCATGCATATCTAACTAGGTGTTATGCTTTTTGTTGCTCTCTCCATCCAAGCACTCTTGCTTTACTCATTAGGAATCTATTCTAATGAAATGATCACTATGTTTCTGCTATTTTCTGCTACACACAAATTACTAGGCCATTAAATGTTACATTGGTATCAGAGCACAAGGTTTCTCTTTTATTGCTCAAGAAGGGAGGTCCTCAAGCTATTCTGGTAAAAAAGGAAATAATCGTGGTTATTAACTTTTTCATCAAATTGTACACGTTTTGTTGCAAGTTGGTTCTAGTTATGATATAGAGTCTGTGTATAAGATATGGGATGATTTGGATCAAAAAATATTACTATTAACTCAAAATTTGGACAGAAGAGCCTTTAATGCGTTTTCTGGACAAAATCATAGATTTTCTTGATCTTTTGGGCTCGTACTTGACATGTGGCATGTAATAGATGCGTACAAGTGACAGTTGAAGTGAAAAGATAAATTTAAAGCCAAATGTACACAAAAGTAAATAATCTCAATTATTTACAACAATCACTTTTTTTTTGCATGAAATGATAATTTGATGACCTAAACATCTTTAATACATCTAAAACAAGTTCTAAAATGAATTTTGTAAAGTTTGGTCTTGTCAGCATCACTTTGTGCTCTTGTCGACTTTGAAATCACCGATTTTTGTGACTACTTGGTTGGCATGTAGAGTTGGTCGGTCACTTTTGAAGCCATGGACTTGTTCGTTACATAGTCCTGATGCTGCTGATCCAGTTTGGGCTCATTCGGAGTCAGTTTGACTTCATATGTCAAATTTGACAGTTTGTAGCCTTCGAGCTATTTCCTATTGGCTGAGAGCTTGCCCTAATTGTTTTCTTGAAACCATCTAGGTACACTGTGTATAGACCTTGTCTATAAGCTGCCCGTGGAGTCAGAATCCAATTCTGGGATATGGCAAAAACCTAGATTATTTACTTGGGACCCCCTCGACCCCTGCCAAATGAAAGTGTTCTAATTTGTAGGGTCATGCTACAGTTCAAGTTTCGTCCAATTTGGTTGAGTTGACAGGCCGTTATGGTCAATTTTGTGTTGTAGGAGTTCGTGCGTAGCTGGGATTCTAGGGTTTTTTTGTGAGCATAGACTTGCTACCCGATCGTACAAAAATTCTCTTTGATAAGTTTAGAACTTACCCCTCATGTCTCGTGTGAGATAGTGCTAAAATGGGCGCCTGTGGACTCCGGAAATCGCGCACGAAGAAGGTAGAAAGCTCTCTCCTCCAAGAGTGACTAGTGGAAATGAGGTGATTTTAGGCTACCTTGGATATCTATACTCGGACTTCCCAAACTAGTTTTTCCCAGATTCCCTTGTTAGTCCTACTAAGCCGTAATATCTACGTTAAACTCAAAAATTTCTTCAATCGAATCCCGTTAGCTCATTCTGCAAGAATTTTCAAAAGCAAGCCTTGGCAGCTTAATTTAGGCTTCTCGCTCTCATTTGTTGTTTTGATTGAAATTTTTTGTGCCTGTTTGCCTTGTTCTTATGATCATTAGTGTATCTTCAGTTTCTCCATTTGAGCTCATTTGCTATTTATTATTAATTTTTGACTTGTTTACTGAAAAATCAAAGAAAATAATAAAATGCACTAAGAAAGTAGAGTGAAAAATCAATAATTAAGAAAATCCATTGGAGAACAATATTTTACTGCTTTTTGGTGGATTTCTCCATATTTAGGCTCCAATATCAAGAAAAATGATGAAAATAAGCAAAAAAGGCTAATTTCTTATGTATTTTTTGATAGTATATAAACTATTTACACTCATCGGGAAGATGTTATCAGTTATAGTTTGTGTGATCTTTGCCTGATTGTACAGTCAGGATGCTTTGGCATGCTAATTGCGTGGGCTATCGATATCAATGATGATGGTTCTTGAGCTTTAACTCGCCACTAGTATCTTGGTTTTCCGTTTATGAACTGTTGTGGTTGAGTGTTTTGAGACTTAGCCTTCCACTGGTTTATCAGCTTTACAGTTTGTGGAGAAGATAAATGCTCCTTTTTCCTCCAAACCCATCTAGTGCTAGTTTCTTTTCTGACTGATGTTTTTCTCCGAGTTGTTAGATTTGGAACTTTTTTTGGTATGGTAGATGAATTTTTAGGCACCCAGATCTGAGATGGATTGTCCTTGAGTTGTGCTTTTGATACCCATATTTGCCTGACTCCTCGCATACTACTTGTAGCATTTGCTTGTCCAGAGGATGAAGAAGATTTCCTACTCCCTTGTGTCTTTTGTGGGTAATCTCTTTTCCATTCCTCTTTGCTCAGTGCAATTGGAACGATGAGTTGTCCTCCTTTAGGTGATAGCTTGAGTTGATTGGTGTCCCAATCTGGTAATGCCTTGTATGTCCGCATCCATGAGATTCCAAGAATCCTTGTTTGATTCATGTGTTTGTCTGGTATGCATACAAATTGATAAGGGCATGAGCATCCATGTACTATCACATTCAAGTTGACTACTCCCAATGCTGGTGTTGGGTTTTTGTTGCATCCTTTGATAGCAGATACTCTCGATGCTAAAGACTAATTTGTTGCTTTCTTGTAAGTGGAATAACTGACAACATTCATTCGAGCTCCAGTATCTACCAATGCATTTGTGCTATGATTGTTCAATTTTACTTTGATGCGAAGGTCCATTCCATCTAACCATTCATCATCCATTGACATTGCATCCTTCTTCAATTCCCACAGTCTTTCATCTAGTTCCAAAGTGTTGATGGGAATGGGAGTTTGTTGATTTTTGAAAGAAACTTTTCTCTTGAGTACTCAAAGTCAAGCTTCCTCTTGGGCTTCATCAATAACCTACTGTTCCATTTTTCTTTGCTTTTCTGCATGCATCTTTTTCTAGCAAATCATTGGTTAGTAAAAAATTGTACTTCTTTAAGTGACATCCACTAATCCAGTTAGCCATTGGTTCACCATCCAAAGTGGACAACTTAACTGCTCCACTTGGAGATACATCTCCAATGATAAATGCTCTGTTTTTCTTTTTCTTGAACTTGGGAATGTGTTGCTTAAGGGAATAGACTAAAATTAGGTCCCCTTTTTGGAAGATTTTGGTGACTAGATGTGAATCAAAAAATAGTTTTTGTTTTTGTTTTTGTGCATAGATGTGAGCTATAGCTGTTAGCCTTTGCTCATCAAGCTTTTGTAAATATTCAAGCCTCTTTGACAGTTCATGTCCAATCCACTCCATATACTTAGCTACCCTTAGTGTTGGCAATAAAAACTCTATCGTTAGTATGGAATCAAGACCACAAACAAGGTTGAAGAGTATAGCATTTAATGCTGTCTTGAATGAGACTCTATAAGCCCATAGAGTGGCATGTAGATTCATTTTCCAATGAGTTCGTCCTGAACTAACCACTTTAGTCAATACCGAGGTAACAATATTCGTGTGCTCAACTTGTCCATTTGCTTGTGGATGATAGGGAGCAGATTTGTTATGGATGATCATAAATCCATTCAGTAGATACTCAATTACCTCGTTGAGGAAATGAGTTCCCCTATCACTAACAATTTCTATTCAAAGTCCATATCTTGTGAACACATTCTCATATAAGAATGCGGTTGTGGTTCTAGCATCATTCTTTTTGGTTGCCTTATCCTCCACCCACTTGGTCAAATAGTCTATAGCTACAATAATATATTGAGCTTTAGTTCTATAAGCAGGTGGTTGTATTGGCCAAATCTATGCCCCATTTTGCAAAAGCTCTAGCCCTTATCATTGGTTTTAAAGACATGCTATCTACTTTGGTTGCAACTTTTGCTCGTTGACATGCATCACACCTTTGAACATATTCTTTGGCATCTGCAAAAAGTGTTGGCCACCATATGCCTGCCATTAAAATTGATTTAGCGGTGGTTTCACTAGAAAAGTGACCTCTAGCTAATCAAGCCTGTGCTTGTTTTATAATGGGTATATATTTGTGTTCATTTGCACAAAGACGCAAATGTTGATCCTTTACTCTTCGATACAATTGGTTTTCAATAAGAGTATAGTATTTTGCTTCTGTTTCAATTGCTCTTTGGTGGCGTTTACTCATATCCTCCGGAAATGTTTTGCTTGATAAGTAAGTAACTAGATAGTTACTCCACTTACGAGCAATTGAAAATTGAAATAATGTCACATGAGGTATGGGTGCTTGTTTTTGTCATTGAAGACCTTTTCTTACAAATGAGTGAACATCACTTCTCATGGTTGGCCAAAATACTCCAAGTCTCAGGATCCGTTGCATAGTTTGGTCTTCCGCAAAGTGAAGTCCCATACGGTAATCTGCGCTTGACTTAGGTATTGGGTTTTCTCCTCAGGATTTGTACACAAAAGCAATATTCCATCTCGATTTATTTTGTATAGTCTTCCAGTTAGTAATTGATACATAGCAGATTACCCAATTAATCCGGTTTTAATAGCAAGTGGTATTTGAGAATCCACTTGAGCAATGTTCATCAATGAAACCATATCTTCTGACCAACAGGGTATCATTTCCATGGAGAACAGATATGTATCTGGTAGATTATCGTCTCTTTTGGCAGTTCTCTTGAAATAATTCTTCATAAATGATCTTCTCTTTGGTGTGTGGTGCCCTTTTTTACAACTACAGTGAAATCAAATTCCAAAAGAATGATGAACCATCTCATTATTCTTCCTGTGTTGCATGGCTTGTTGACCAAGTATAGTAAAGCTTGGTGGTCCACAAAGAACACAAATTTGTTGGCTAGTTGGTAATGTCTATATTTTTTTACGGCATAGATCATTCATAATCCTTCTCTTTAATTGGTTGTATAGTTTTTCTCTGCCACATTCAACTATCTACTAGCATAGGAAATAGGAAAATCAAATTTTCCGTCTCTTGGTTGAGTTAATATACATCCAATGGAAAAATTGATAACATCAATATGTATATAGAATATCTTATTCCAATCTGGTGCTTTCAATATTGGGACTGAAGTGAGAGCTTGCTTAAGCTTCATGAAGGATTCTTCACATTCATCAGTCCATAAAAAGAGCGTAATCACGCTATACATGGGTTTTGCGATTATAGCATACATGTAAATGAATCGTCTGTAATATCCACAATGTCCCATGAAAGCTCGATCTCAGCAATTCAACAATAATATGAATTTTATCCATATCTGTTGCTATGCCATTTTTAGACACTATGTGTCCAAGAATTTTTCCTTGTCTGTCCATAAATGTGCACTTTTCAAGATTTAAGCAAATCCTATAGAGTCTACATTTTTTGAATATCTTTTTGAGGTGTTCAAAATGATCAGACCAGATTGATGAATGTACACATAAATCATCCATATATAGTTCCAGAAATTCCAAAGATATTCTTTAAAAGCATGGCTCATCAATCTTTGGAAGGTGGCAGGAGCATTAGTTAACCCAAAAGGAACAACCCTATAGGCAAAAATACCCCATTCAGTTGCAAAGGCAGTTTTATGCTGATCTTTGGGATCAACCAAAAGTTGATTGTACCCTGAAAAGCCATCTAAAAATTTGTAAGCTTCTTTTCCTACAACTTGTTCCAAAACATGCTCGGTGATTGGAAGAGGATAGTTGTCTCTAATGGTGGTTGCAATCACTTTTTTGAGATTGACACACAATCTTAATTTTCCATTTTTCTTGGGTACTACCACAATTGAGACACCCAATCAGTGTGTTCAATTTCATAAATGAATTCGGCTTCCTTGAGCTTTTATATCTCTTCTTTGATCTTTTTGGAAAATGTTTCATTATAAGTATATGGACGTTGTCTACTTGGTTTTGCATCATCTCTCATAGGTATGGTATGTTGACATATTTCTAAATCAACACCCTTGAGATCTTTATAAGACCAAGCAAAGATATCACGATATTCTTTCAATAAGCTTAGCAAAATCTCTTCTTCTTCTTCAGTCAAGTCATTTGCAGGTTGTTCAACTATGTTCTTTTGCTCTTGGAGAGTATATTTCTTGTAATGGGATGGAACACTCATTACATCTTTTCTCTCATCCTTGATTGTTTCCATTTCAGTGGTATACATCTTCTTTAGAGATTTCTTTAACTCTTGATATTTCTTCTTTCATTCAACTTGTGTCATGGATGAATCATCATCCTGGTGTTTCGGTTTTGATTGAGTTTCCTTTCTCGTTTTTCTTGATGTTTTTGGTGTTCCTTGTTTGTTGTCTGAAGGATATCTACATGTGATTTTGTCTTTGACACAATCATGTGCATCTATCTGCATCAGAAACTGTGTTCTGCTAGAAACTAATGGCATAGGTCTACATTTCAAGTTTTTTGTGCCTCTTTTTCTTATATACCTTTTCTTTCTTCTTGTTTTTTGGTTTGGAAAGTCAAAAAACTTTTCCTCTCCTCCTTTCAGGAGTAGTTGGGCTCTCACATGTTCTTTTTCCGACCCAGAATCATCAGATGTAGCTGAATGTTCTTGAAACTCATCAGTAGCATCATAATAGAGGTACGAGAAGACTTGTTGAGCTCAATGTAAATGGTCAAAATCATTTGTATGGGAATTATGTCATAGCCATCCTTATTGTGCAAAATTGAGTTGGCATAGACATATTCACACACACATCCATTGTTGCCAAAATTTGAGTCCTCAAATGGCTCAAACATATGCTCCGGAAAGGGTTCAGGTATATATGCTTCATTTGTGCAATCCCTTTCTAAAATACATTCTTCTCATTTTAAACTCCCGTTTTTTGAGGCTCCACACATCCAAAATAGGTGTACTCTTGTTTAACCAAGATGGAAACTTTGATTCAGCTAAAGAGACCAAGTCAAATTCTTGTATGGGCATTTTCATGACATCTTTATAGGTTTGATCTTTCAAATTAACCCTTGTGATTGATCCCACTTGCTTCAAATAAAAGTAATTGTTTCCCAAATCCTGAATGAGTTGTACTTGTCGCATGAATGGTCTTCCCAAGATGATTTCTTAGTTAAGTTTCTTTCCAAAATCCACTATTGCAAAAGTATGTTGATAATCAATTCCACAGAAACTAACTATCACTTTTTCAAGTAATCCTAAGGGTCTTTCGATGTGTCCATCAACCAATTGTAATTTCATTCATGTTTGTCTAATGGCCGGTTTTCCCCATGATTCCCATACTGCTTCTGTGGCTATCGCTATGCCTGCCACACTATCCAGTATTTCCATGGTTTGTACATCATTATATCTCACCAAAAGGGTTGTGTTTCCTTCTTCCCCCACGTAGTATTCTCCGATGTCGTGGAGCTCCGCTTTCATGATGGGAAAAAGAACAAAGGAATGCAAGGTAAGCTTCTTTGAAGCCTACACATTTACTGAGCAGTGATGAGGGCTTGTTAATAGGCCAAGTTTAATGATTAATGTATGCCAAATGCGGCTTAAAAGGGCCAATAGATGCCTTAATGATGCCAAAAATGAGTATGCTTAAAGTGAGCACAGATGGGAGATTATGATCTAGAACTGCAGTGCTTGAAGTGCTCTACCGACATGTCTTTACGGTCGTCAATTGGAGCTAGATGAAGAAGTTATGGCAGTTTGAAGTTTAAGTCGATTGTAGATCCGTACCAGATTGGGCAATTGCAGCCGAGGGGACAAAAATGAAATGAATGCATGGGCTTGAAGTGTTCACTTTGTGTAGCACGTCGATCTTCTGAGATCAGTGATCGGATTCATGGTTGCCAAGATATTGGCTGTTAAAGATTCACGGGGGCCGGTTCCGCAACGGTGTCTGGTCGGTCGGTGTGCCATATGGGAAGTTTACAGCCTCGGTAGGGTTTATATGCATTTTATGCAGTTTAAGGCAAAAGGGATTTACGACTTGTCAGGCAGAGGCCGGTGTCAGTTGTCGGCACTGTTGAGCTCTATAATTTTGGCATTATTGGAGATGCTAGTATGGACAATAAAATTCACAAAGATATTGTTAGTCAAGGACTGCTCGAGAGAGATGTCGTGCTTGGCATTGCCTTGGCCGGCATGTGTACCAAATATGATGCCTTCTTTTTTTGCGGAGCAAATCCTTGATGGATGCAGCATGCCAAATAAAGTGCCTTTATGTATGCCAAATATGGTGTCCTTCATGGGAACCGGAGCGGACATGCTTGGCAATGCTTTGGTCGACATGAATCTATGCATTGCCAAATGGGGTGCCTTTTAAGGGCGTCCACCGCCCATAAAATTACTATGGCCGCCCAAGTTAAAAACAAAATGCATTAACACAATGGCCACCCATTGTGTGAAAGGAAAAAAAATAAAACGAGGAGATGGCAGGCAGATAGAGAACGAGCGCAGGTGAAGAGAATCGTTGGTAGCGGCTTGTAGAGAGCTCAAACGCCGGCGAGCTTGAAGTGGAAATTGTTCAGCATGGCAAGGCGACCCCTTTTGGCATCACTTCTGGAAAATTTCTTCTAGCTCCAAAGTCGGGCTGCCACATCATCAAGGCCTATTCATGCGCCACATCAGTCACGACGCTGTGACTGATGGGCTTTGGCAAATATAGCAAGAGATTTTCGAGGGCATCAGAGGGAATTTGAATGAAGTTGAAAGCAAGGGCTTCTCGCGCTCTCTCTCTGGCGGGCTTGAGAACCCATGCAAGAAAGTCTCTCTCTCTCTCTCTCTCTCTCTCTCTCTCTCTCTCTCTCTCTCTCTCTCTCTCTCTCTCTCTCTCTCTCTCTCTCTCTCTCTATCTCAACATTGAGGAGGAGAATTGAAGGCTCTCTTGAAAGGGGGAAGCTTGAACAAGGAGAAGGAAGGGAGAATTTCGGCGAAGGCGAGGAGCATAAGGAAGAGGGGAGCTTGACAAGGCGTGACAAAGGGAAGAAGGGTGGACTCTCTCTTGACTCTGAGAGGTTCATCGTCATTGAAGGTGCAGCAAAAATTGATACCAATTTACCTCCCACTGGTTGGTGTATATTAAACAAGCAAAGGGACTCTTCCTCTCTTGCTCTAGACCTTATGAGTCAAGCTAAAGAAGAAAAAAAAGGAAACGAGATTTTACCTGGTAGTGCTGCTAATGGTAGCAATTGTGATCTGGAAGTACGCAAAGGAGTAGTAAGGTACAAAGGAGAGAGGATAACCTCTCTCTACTGTATTTGGGAGATACAAGGGCATCAAGCAGGGAATTTCACAAGATATATATGTCCTAATCAACTTCAAATGTCTCTAATGGTAGGCATAAGTGAGAAATTTACAGTCGTGGTTTAGTTTCAAAGCATTAAACTCTCCTAAAACCATCAGTGCTATTAACGACAAACATTTGTAATCGAATTTCACTTCGGCTAATCATTAGTAGCTTATAACATTCCAGTTGTTGTCAATTTTTAAGCATTTTTTTCAGAGTCTTTTGGTTTGTGTCTTGCATCTAGTCTCTCACACCTCCCACATCCAGAGGCCCGATGCCTGCCCAACTCACGTTTCGAATACATATCGCCCGACATCTTTGGTGAGCCCGATGCAAAACGAACTGGGGTGGGAGGTTAAGATGGAGATTCCAGAACAATTAAAGCAATTTATTAACGATTTCAATGCCTATGGATTTGATAAAAATCTAGCATTTTGGCAGATTTGCCAAAATGATGGAATTAGTTCAAGGATGTCTGCAGGAAGCAAAAGCCATGCAGATAAAAAAGAAGATTGATGATGCCATAGAGATAGCACTTGATGCTGCATGGGAGGAGTATCATATTTTTCAAAGATATGATCCAGAAGGTTTTATTGCATGTTATGAAGCAGAGAGGAAGAGCCAAAATGTTCCAGAAAATTGGATGATTGCAGCTTTTGAAGAGGTTGTAAACTCGGATTTTAAAAAGCAGGTTCAAGAACTGGCAGAAGCATATCCCACACGGTGGGACTATTTTACAGAGGAATTTATTTACGAAAGCTCAAGGATTCTAGATCTGGAAATAAAAGAGATTATTGAAGGAAGCCAGGTTGTCTTCAGTAAAGGTGAAGGGGATTAGATGCAGTTCCTCAACTATGATGAATTCTGGGAGTGTATTTCTGCAAGAAGTAAAACAAAGAAAATGCTGAGCTAAAAGTAGTAGATCTAGTTTCAGAGGAGCATATTTTGAGCAACCAAGAAAAGGTAAATGATGAATTTGATGTTGAAATAGACTTATATGAATGTTTTTCAAAGATTGCTCGCATGGACGCTACCTTCAATAATGGTTTCAGTGAAGACATAGATGGTACAACAAGTGGTTCAAAAGCTGTTGACCTTGACATGGGTTATTCTGAGGGAGTTCATCAAGCAGATGAGCCTCTGCAGGATATTTCTAAAAATTTCAGCATTATAGCCAGGAAGGACAACATGTTTGCTGCAGATGAGTGCATAAACAAAGCTATTATATACAAAGTAGCTGATATAGTGACCAAGATTGTGGACCCAGCATAGGATGAGCCTGAGGAATGTCAATGAACCTATGATTGCTACTAACAATATGTTTACAGATGATGTCATCATGGAAGAAGATGCCATAATTGATGATTTTTTGTCTAGATCTGAAGGAGATGATTATGATAGTATAGAAGAGCTTTTTGATGCGTGTACCCCTTCAGAGGGGGTGCTAGATGAGCCTTTATAGTGCTATGATGGATTGCTAAGTAACATGGATGCAGATGAGAATTTAGAGGATAACATGGATGATTATGAAGATTGTCTAGATCATGTTGATTGTGAACAAATTATTGGTAGGGATTTTACATCTATGCTTGTACATGGGCTCCATGAGGAGATAACTCCTACAATTTTGATAGAGGTTGATATTTTGAAGAGTGATTTTCACGAGGATGCTATGGATGCAGATTTACATGATAAAGCTGTTTTTCATGATCAAGATGAAACCTTAACAGGTAAAGATTCCTCTAATGATACAGGTCCAGAGACTCCCAAGTATTTTCGTGATGGCTATGAAGCTAGAGGGGGTGATGATGCTAAATCATCCTTGATACTACATAAAGTGCACAAGGTTTTTCATTTGCTTGGACAATGTTCCAAATGTGGCTGGATTTGGATGCTATTTCTAATGATGCTTATTTCAGTGATGTCTTGGCTGCAGTAAAAGGGAGTCAAATTTCTTCAATGCTTTCTAGTAACGAGCTTAAGTTGCCAACAGTTTATGGTATGTGGGTGCTGCACTATGCTTCACGTGAAGCTCTAGTATATTGCGGAGCCCATCAATGCTATGTGATCTCAATGGTGTTTGATCCAGGAGATTCTAAGGATGTTCATGGATGGATACTATTAAGTATGCATAGTAATTGCGTGCTATTTGAACCAGGAATAGCATATTTGCACCAGAAATGCTTGATGTTGATTGATATAGGAAATCTATACTCATGTGGATATTATGATGCTCCAGTGTATGGAAATTTCCTTACCATTCCATTTGATCCTGGGGGCTACTGAAGTGTAAGTTGCAAATTCAGTGGATACCAGATGTCTGTTGTAGTAGGTTGCAGGTACAAAGTTTCTGTTTATTAAGTCACAATAGTTTTTGGTTATGCGTTCAGTAAGATTACATGGGTGGCTTCCACTTGACATCTTGGGACAATTGATGAAGTATCTTCACATCTTTTGAGTTGGTTATGCTACCAGAACTTGAAGTAAAGGACTTGACGACCATTCCGTGTGCAGACTGAGTAAGGCATACTTGAGCTTGACAGGGTTCCCTAAAACGCGCTTGATGGTCAATCTGTGTGCATCATAAGATATGCACTTGAGTCTGGCGGGGTTCACTAAACAGTTTTTCATGATTGCATGCTTTGAAGATACAATAGATACGGTTCAAAGATTTCTGATGGGAAGCTACCTAATGATTAAGCTAGAACATTGATGATAGGGTATAATCCTTATTTTATTTTTCATATGTTTATCAATTACGTAAGTCTGATGATGGTAAAGAGCTTAAGGTACCTATAGCAGATGCAGATTGAAGTGCAGTTGGCACAGACCGGAGGCTGTGCACGTTCAGAGGGGATGGATGACGTGCAGCTCCGTTTCCATGATGGGAAAAAGAGCAAAGACATGCAAGCTAAGCTTCTTTGAAGCCTACACATTTACTGAGTAGTGATCATGGCTTGTTAAAAGGCCAAGTTTAATGATTAATGTAGGCCAAATGCGGCTTAAAAGGGCCAATAGATGCTTAATGATGCCAAAACTCAGTATGCTTGAAGTGAGCATAGATGGAAGATTATGATCTAGAACCGTAGTGCTTGAAGTGCTCTACCGGTCTGTCTTTATGGCTCATTGATTGGAGCTACAATGAAGACGTTATGGCAGTTTAAAGTGTAAGTCAATTGCAGATCCGTACCGGATTGGGCAACTACAGCTAAGGGGACAAAAATGAATTGAATGCATGGGCTTGAAGTGTTCACTTTGCGGAGCATTTTGGTCTTTTCAGATAAGTGATCGGATTTATGATTGCCAAGATATTGGCCGTTAAAGATTCACCGGGGGCCGGTTCCGTACCAATCCGGTCTGCTCGATCGGTGTGCCATATGGGAATTTTATAGCCTCGGCAGGGTTTGTATGCATTTTATGCAGTTTAAGTCTAAAGGGATTTATGGCTTGTCAAGCAGAGGCCGGTGTCAGTTGTCGGCGCTGCTGAGCTGGGTAATTTTGGCATTATTCGAGATGCTGGTATGGAAAATAAAATTCACGAAGACATTGTTAGTCAAGGGACTGCTTGAGAGAGATGTCGTGCTTGGCATTGCCTTGGCCGGTATGTGTACCAAATATGATGCCTTCTAAATTTTCTTGCGGAGGAAATCCTTGATCGATGCCGCATGCCAAATAAAGTGCCTTTATGTATGCCAAATGTGGTGTCCTTGAGGGGAACCGTAGCGGACATACTTGGCAATGCTTTGGTCGACATGAAGCTATGCATTGCCAAATTGGGTGCCTTTTAAGGGCTGCCCACCGCCCATAAAATTACAATGGCTGCCCAAGTTAAAAATAAAAATCATTAACACGAGATGGAGGGCAGACAGAGAACGAGCGTAGGTGAAGAGAATCGATGGTAGCGGCTCGTAGAGAGCTCAAACACCGGCGAGCATGAAGCGGAAATTGTCCAGCATGGAAAGGCAACCCCTTTTGGCATCACTTCTGGCGGATTTTGTCTAACTCCGAAGTTAGGATTCCACATCATCAAAGCCTATTCATGGGCCACATCAGTCACGGCGTCGTGAATGCTGGGCTTTGGCAAATATAGCAAGAGATTTTGGAGGGCATGGTAGGGAAGTTGAACGAAATTGAAAGCAAGGGCTGCTTGCGCTCTCTCTCTGGTGGGCTTGAGAAGCCAAGCAAGAAGGTCTCTCTCTCTCTCTCTCTCTCTCTCTCTCTCTCTCTCTCTCTCTCTCTCTCTCTCTCTCTCTCTCTCTCTCTCTCTCTCTCCCTCTCGAGGAGGAGAATTGAAGGCTCTCTTGAAAGGGGGAAGCTCGAACAAGGAGAAGGAAGGGAGAACTCAAGAAGGAAGGAAGTCAAGCTTGACAAGGCGTGATGGAGGGAAGAAGGGTGGACTCTCTCTTGAGTCTGAGAGGTTCATCGTCATTGAAGATGCAACAAAAATTGATACCAATTTACCTCCCACTAGTTGGTGTATATTAAACAAGCAAAAGGACTCTTCCTCTCTTGCTCTCGACCTTATGAGTCAAGCTAAAGAAGAAAAAAAAGGAAGAGAGATTTGCCCTGGTAGTGCTGCTAATGGCAGGATTTGTGATCTGGAAGTACGCAAAGGAGTAGTAAGGTACAAAGGAGAGAGGATAACCTCTCTCTACTGTATTTGGGAGATATAGGGGCATCAAGCAACGAATTTCACCAGATGATATGTACATCCTAATCAACTTCAAATGGCTCTAATGGCAGGTATAAGTGAGAAATTTACAATCTATGTTTAATCTGAGAGCATTAAACTCTCCTTACACCATCAATGTCGTTAACAACAAACATTTGTAATCGAATTTTACTTTGGCTAATCATTAGCAGCTTAGAACATTCCGGTTGTCAATTTTCAAGCATTTAAGGTGTTTTCAGAGCCTTTTGCTTTGTGTCTTGCATTTGGTTTCTCACACCTCCCACATCGAGAGGCCCGGTGCCTACGTGGCTCACGTTTCGAACACATATCCCCCGACACAGACTTTGTTCATTGGGACGGATCTAAGGCTCTTTGTTATCTAATTTGTGTTTCAATTTACCCAAATTTTTTGCGATTAGACCTGCTATCCCCACCTTTTCTAAAGTTTTCTGTAAATCATTCCATAAGTATGGTCTGATTTTTAAGAATTCTCCCAAGGTAAGGTACATTGGATGGGTGTAGACATGATTGAATGGATGTTGTCTACCTCTAGGGTCTGTTCCGCTCTTTTTATTTGTTGTCTCCTAAGTAAGAGGGTAGTGTTTTTAGAGTCATTGGTTTAGAATTCCTGATGCTTGAGATCCACTGTTCCCATACAAGGATTGGATATCATTGTCCATATCAGGAGTTAAATGGTCTAACCAAACTTCCTCTATCGGAGCAGACTTCAAAGTTATGCTCCCATCATTAATCTCCCTTATTTTTTCCAATAAATGTCCTAGTCAGTCTTCTTCCACAAAGGGAATTCCATCTAAAGCGTCTTTACTGTCAGGCACTATGAGTTCCGGCTCTTTAGTTTCAAGGTGGGTTTCTACCACCATTTTGGATTTCTCTTTACTGGTTTCTACCACAAGATCCTCAGGTTGTGCTAGACTCTTTTGTTTCTCCAACATTTCTTGAGAAATTCTTACCAAATTTTGATAAGCTTCAAGCTTAGTTGCTTCCATATCTAGAGAAGGATAGTTTTTCCATTTGTTTTCCATGTTTTGGCCTGCTTTAAGTGCCGCTTGGTAATCTTCCAAGATTGCATTGCTTGGCTCAAAAATTTTGTCTACCAAAATTGATCCTCGAGATTTTATTGTGGTTTCCTTGATTTCACTTCCAGTTTCTTTCACTTTTTGTTGAAATAGTTTCTTGGCTTTTTCCTTGATTTCAACCCTTTGTTTTTGCTTTCTCATTTCATATCTTTGACTTCTTATTTTCTTGGTCTTTTGAGAGGAAATTTTAGTGTTCTCTGATTCATCATAGGAGTTATGTTTCTTTTTCTTTGCCTAGGCTCTAGTGATCACCTTGATTGGAACAATAGGTTCACTCTCCGATGAGCTACTAGGTATCACTCGGACTACATTCGCTACTGTTTTTTTTATGTTTAAAGGATTTTTTGGCCAATCTTCAGAGAAATGTCCACCCTTTTTGCAACATTGTGCACAAAAAGTGTCAACTGGATTAATATTCTTGTTTGGTTCTAGACATTCATTTTTCCAATGATCATCTGCACCACAATTATGGCAGTTTCAAGTCCTTGGCTTAATCATGGGTCTTACAAGAGGAGGTCTAACACCTTGATTAACCACATAGTACATCGGTGTAAGCTTTGGTGTAGCATAAGTCATAGGTTCTTCCATTGAAGGTGGATGTGAATTATACCACTCTCCCTCTACCATTACTGTAGATGGACTAGGCTCCACATAGGGTGTAACATGTACTAGTGCTTGTTCATCTATGACTCCTTCTGAATGCATGTACTTTATAGGCACTGTAGTATGTCGAGGATATGGAGGTTGTTGACCCAACACTAGTTGTGGTCTTTCCATACCCATCGGTGGTCTTTGTGATGGGGCCATATTAAGCTGATATCTGTACGTGGGTTGTCCTTGTGCCCTCATGGGTACATATTGAACATTTCCATTGTACTTTGGTTAGTAATAGCACTCATTGGTCTCATGGTTGGTCCATTTACCCTAGATAGCACACCATTTTTGCGGCCTAATTTGTTGTCCCTCTTGAGGTATCCCTTGCCCTGGTCCTCTTATAAGTGCTTCCTGCATGTTATTCATCATTTTGTTGATCCTTTTGAGCATATCTTCTATGGTTGTTAGTGGTGCTACAACAGTTGTTCCCACTTGTGCTGGTTTGGTGTATGTTGTTTTCTCACTTTGAGTATCCTTAGGGACATGTTCTTCATTGAAAGTATCACAATTGTCTCCCAGGTCAATAGCATCTGATACACACTCTTCTAGGGTCATATGTTTCTTGCTATACATTATAGCATGAAGTTCTTTGTTTAACAATCCTTCTAGAAACAATGAAACTAGTCTTTCTTCTGCAGGTATTTTTAGTTCTAAGCATCTTGCAATGTATTTTTTTTTCCTAGTTGCAAAATCCCTAATAGCCTCACCTTGTTTATGTTTGAAGCTATAGATTTGAGCTACTGTATTATGTTTGATCCCAATTTTGGAATATGCATCTACAAATCCCTTAGCTAATGTATTTAAGGTCAATCACTTTCTTCTGCAGGTATTTCTAGTTCTAAGCATCTTGCAATGTATTGTTTTGTCCTAGTTGCACAATCCCTAACAGCCTCACCTTGTTTATGTTTGAAGCTATAGATTTGAGCTACTGTATTATGTTTGATCCCAGTTTTGGAATATGCAACTACAAATCCCTGAGCTAATGTATTTAAGTCCATGATTAACCTTGGTGGAATGTTTTGGAACCATGTCAATGCTTTTCCTTCTAATGTCATTCAACATCCCTCAAATTGAGTGTGGAAATCAAATATGCGTTCTGCTCTTAGCACTTGCTAAAAGCTAGCTAAGTGATCATATGTATCCCCAAATCCACTGTATTATTTGACACATTTTTGAAAATCAGCTGGTCTGACATGTCTATTTGGTTCGTTCCAACTCTTATGGCAGTTGGTCCTGTCTCCAGTCCTTCAAGCCAATCTGTTGGAAATAGTGACTCATGTAGCCTGGACTTGCTTTAGTGTCACCCGGTTTTCTTCGTGATGAGGTAGGTTCGGGTTTTTTAACGTTGCTCCCAAAAGATCTCTCGTGGATTTCCTCTCTTGGAATAGTATCTGGTCCTTGGCTCAATAATACAATACCCTTGGTATTTGGTATGTTCTACCTTCTTAGGACTCATCATAACAAATTTATTGTTATAACAATCCCTAAAAAGGTAAATTGGTAGATCTGTTGAACCCTTGTCATTGATTTTGAATATATAGACAATTTTCATGGGTGTTAACTGCCATGATTTGGCATGATAGGTCCACAAAATATCTTTGACGTTCCTATCGTCCCAGCAATAGAATCCAATCCTAGGATTCTCTGTGCTAAGCCATTTCAAAGGTTTTAGATCTACTTGAACGTATCCCTCAAATTCTAAAATTGGTGGACCTTCTTTTGATACCATATCTGGAATAATTGTATTTACTTTTAACCCCCATTTGTCTATCACATCACGATTTTCAACTTTTAAATACTAAGTCCCGTTCTTATCCATATACATTTTCCCTTGTTTGTTTGCCCTTATTTCCTCTTCAAACTCTATGTCATGGTCATCAATGTGAATGTCATACTCTTCGCTAGGATCCAGGTAAACTTGAGCTCCATGGCCATTAGTCTTATAAAAGGTGAGTATGTGCTTATATCGCATTGTTGTTTCAGTTCTTGAATGAGTTGAATAGGAATAAATTTCAGATGTTGAGTCTGAATAAGTGTCTCTGAGATTTCTTCAATGATAATGTCCAAGTGATCACCTTCATTCACACTCTCTTTGGTGGATGATCTACTAGCGGTCTCTCCAAATATGCCTTGATTTACTAGTATACAACCAAATCTAAGGTTCACATAGACTGGTTAAGCCCTAGATTGAGTACTTACTGTCGGATTGACTTGTTATCTGTTTTTACTCTTGACTTGAATGCAATTCCTGTCAAGCTCTCAATTCTTTGCTTGCAACCTGATTCCTATATCATTTTTAAGGAAGTTAGCTATCCTTTCACAAAGACTATACAATTTGATAACTATTGAGGTTGGTCTATGTATATCACTTCAATTTGAGCTCAGACTTCCAAATTTTATCCTTGCAAAGAACTAAATAACAAATTTGCAACCTGAAAACTGAGTAAACATGTATTAATTTAGATACGATGGAACCCAAAATTGACCAGTGGCCTTGTATTATGTTGTTCTAACACTGTAAAAGCTCAAAAGTCAAAAATCTTGTCTTTGTGTCTCAGTAGTAAATAATCGCTGATTATTTATTTTTATTAATTTTTACACTTTTTAGGCTTGTTTTGCCAGGTATTCACCTTGTTGTGGTCTCTGGACCAGTTTGGTTGAGTTTGAACAAGATTTGTCCAAGTTATCAACTGTTTAGTGTCCGTAGACTCTGATTTCAAGAATCTGGCTTAAGTCTCAATTTTGATCCAAATTTCACCAAATTTGATTTGTGGACTCTACTTGATATGCTTGACCTTGTGGTATACTAAATTGTGCAAACTTTTTTAATTTCGAAGCAGATGTAAATAATTGCGATTATTTACAACTAGGATTTTTTTGCAACCTTTTGCCAAAATGTTGATACTTATTACTGGTTAAGAAACTCAACTTAAGCTCCCTAGCCAAGTTTCACCAAGTTTGAATACGTACCGCTCAATTTGTCAACAGTTTTTTGTCCCGACTTTATAAATCTGCCACAATTTTCACTTTATAAATCCAAATCTTGCCAAATTTGGTATGAGTGCTCAATATAACATGATCAAACTGGTGGTATGTTGAATTCATCAAAAAAGTTAAAAAATAGGGCAAAAATAAATAATCGCGATTATTTACTTTTGGTAAATTTTTACATCTTTTTGGTCACAGAGCATATACACATGTTTAACACTTCAATCTAAGCCTCTGAGTCAAGTTTCATTGAATTTGAACATTTTTACCATGTCAAACTCAAGTTCTCGACAATCAATACATATTTCAGTTTTTCTCAAGGTTTTGGTCTATTTTGTGATCCAAATTCTATGAGCCTTTACAAAAGATGTTTTTAATCATGCATAGAGTCTTTAGTATCAACCTTGGTCAATTTTAAGCTAAAAGTAAATAATCATGATTATTTACTTTTGGCCTAAAATGAACACTTTGTGCAATTTTTTCAATGGAGAGTCTTTTCATGGTTTGTTTTAAGCCTCCGAGTCAAGTCAAAATTAATTTGGCCTAAAATCTCAAGAAAACGTAAATAATCTTGTTGGAATTAGGGTTGCAGAGAAACACACACAGCTTGGAGAAGACGAAGGAAGCTCAAGGCACACAATAGAGAGTGTGTTACTTGGTGTGCAATGGAAAGATAGATAGCCCTAGAGTGATGGGCGTATATACAATGCACGTGGGAAAAAGCCTCCTAAAGAGTGTTGGACGGGTACGCCGCGACGGACGTCAGCACAGCGAGAACTCACCTAACAAGTAATGTCAGCTAAGGACGAAGCTCGACCCGCAGGTGCGTGGAAGCAAGCATAAGGTGTCAACCTACACTTGATCGACTCCTAACTAATTCCTACAAACGTCCCTACCAATTGTCTAAGTCACAGTCTTCAAGAGAACAAAAGAGGATGCTTCCTACAACGCTTGCTAGATCCGAACACCTATCAAACACTTCCGAAACACCATAGAGCTTGAAGAAGACCCTACTAATACCTATAGGCCACTCTCCTTAAGGTCTATGAACCAAAATCACGACCCAAAACACTCGGTGCAGAAACACGTAGGATGTCTGGCCGAAATCTGCAGGTCTTCATTTCCGAAATCTGAAGTGCCTAATGTGTAGCTCTACTCAATGTGAACGCGTGGATATGCTGCAATGCGAAATCAGGTAACGTATGCTCACCCAAACAACCGATGAAGCTCGTAGAAGGAGCTCCCAAAGCTGAACCGTATGCGCGCAATGTTGGTATCGGCTCGTAGCTCTAGTCGGGGGCAACACGCTGCACTTCTCCGCACTCGATTCCGACCACCGTAGCACACGTAGCGTCAAGACAAAGCTCACACTCTCTCTCACGTACACAGTACGCTCACTCACAAACTTAAACTTGTTTTAAAATGACAAAAGGTTTTTTTCATTAAGGTCAAAAAGTGATATATATACCTTACAACTTCTCAATCCTAAAGTTTCAAAATCATCCATCTACTCCATCTAGCTATCAAAACTGGGATACAATCCGGAAACTTCTTTAAGTCCCAATATTTAAAAGGTGAAAATTTGGGTTTTCCTCAATGAATGACTAATTACAAAAAATAATAATCCGCCGAGTAGTTGGATGCCGTGGGGTGTGTCCAGCTTCTAACATCCCCCCCCTCCTTGTTCATGTTGTCCTCGACATGGCCTTGATCCTGTGCTTCACCTTATGGTCTCCCGCATCTTTAGCAGTGATTCGTACCGTGCATGTAGATTTAGCATTGTTGGTCCAAAGATATTTGTATGCATGGTGAAGAATCCCGTGTAGAATGCTTCTTCAAACGCCTGGAGGTGATAGGGTGGGAGAAACATGATTCTTTGATACAACGCATGTATCACCTCCTTGGAAGGCTGACCTGACATATCATAAGCACATCTGTATGTGTCCTGGAAGAAGAATATGCTGTCAGTCACGTGTCCTGGCTTGAAGGTTTCAAACACTGCTAAGATGGTTCTGCAGATCTTTCTCATCATAATGCATGTAAGGTCAGGTGAGCTAGTGAACAACGTGATGGCACCCGTTAGGGTTTTCACCATGTATTGTACACTTATTCTCTCATCTGCCTTCACGCCTGGCAACTTTGGGTAGTTCAGCCAAGTGGGTTGGCTTCTCTGTAAGATTTCGTGTGCTTTCCACGTCCTAACCCTTGGTAGAGGACAAAAGCTGAGGTTGTCTTTGATGTGTTTAGGTGCTTCTACCAAGTGTATTAGGTACTGCGAGTACTTGGTAAGCCAAGCCTTCCTCCACTTGGGCTGAGAGTCCACTATCAGCTTTACTCCTTCTGGCCTCGAGGTGTCTGTGTTGTAGAGAGGGACTGTTGGCTCTTCTCTGATTCGCTTATTTATTGTTGCTGCCTCATACTTCAGCAATGGATATGGGAGAGAGGGTTGAAGCCATTCACGCCTGAGATTGCTGGCATCGATTTTTTGAATTGTCATTGATTTGAAAACCCTCTGTTCCCATTCCAAAGCCTCTTTTGTGCTTTCTCTAAGCTCTGCCTCTATTGCTTTTCGCAATTTTTCCTCCTCTTCTTGTGTTAGATCCTGGGGCTCTTGAGAGGATCCTGCTATGCTTTCCTCTGGCATGGGTGTGTCCACAGGATCTTCCACATTGTCGAGGCCGATGCCCTCATTGGCAGCTGGCCCTAAGCTCTCTGCTTCTGCTTGTTGCCGGCCTTTCAACTCCTCAATTTGCTTGAAGAGTGTCTGCTTCTCCGCTTCGGCTTCTCCGCCCATAGTCACGAGGAGGTCATTGAGTTCAGCATTTACCTTTTCGGCCTCCTCGAGCTTTATCTTCATGCTCTCCAATTCTTCTTGTAGGGATTTCTGGCTGTCCTCCAATCTGGTTTGCATTGCGATAGAACCTTCAGCCATGATTACCCTCTGCTTCTTCTCAAGAGTCAACTCCTTTTGGAGTTCTTGCATCTGCTCTTCATACATTTGACTCTCCGAAATAATATGAGTCGAGCTTGTAGCTCTAACTCTAGCAGGTGATGCTCTCAGCCTCTGGATGGTTTGATCTTTGACTTTTAATTGGTCCTTGAGCTCAAGGACTTCATCCAGGCTTTCTTCTTGTTCTATTTCCGCCTTTTCCTTAGCATTCCTCAAGGCCTCTACTTCTTTCATTTCCTCTGCTAGCTAGAGTGTCAGATTATCCTTTTCTTTTTCTGCATCTCGCAATGACTTGCTGAGTTGCTGGCACTCTTCTTCAGCTGCTTGCAATCTTTTTGCCGTTGCCTCATTTGCTTCTTCCTTTGCTTGGCAGTTTTGTAGAGCAGTGGCCAAGCTGGCCTGGAGGTCCAGCTTCTCTTTCTTTTTGTCCTTGGCTTTTTGCCTGCAATAGATCTCTTTCCATCTTGGTCTTTACTTCAGTGGCCTTTAGAGTTATTAATTCTTCGTCTGATGCCACATATTGTGCCCTTATTCCAGCTAGCATTGTCATCACCACATCCCAATCATTCGAGGGTGGGTGCAGGTCTACCGTGTCGGTAGAAATTTCCTTAAGTTCAACTAGCCGGATGCCTGGCATCTGTTCTTTACTTCTTGTCCTTGCCAAGTCGAATGCGACTGTGGTGGCTTCTTCCCTTGTATAGCCTGCAGCAAGCAGGTCCAAAAATGCATAATATGCTTCCTCAAGCTCTTTTTGCTCAGATGCAGGCTTGGCCTCTTCCTTGGGTTCAGGTTCTGGCTTTTGCTCTTGCTCTTCAGCCCGGTGTTCTTCTTGATTGTGTCTCCAGCCTCCTTATCTTTTGGTGGCGGGCTGCTAGGAGGTGGTGATGGTTGTGGTGATGGCTGTGGGCTAGGTTTAGGGCTCTCTGGCAAAGCTGTAGGTTTGCCCTTAAAATCTCTATCTGCTTTCATTTTTCTTTCCCTTTCCTGTTTTTCTTGTTCATCTAGCAATGTTTGCCGTATTTGCTCCACTTCTTCCTCGGTGAAAGGGATGTGGGGAATGTTTTCCACTGCAGCATCAAGAATCTCGAAATTCTTGATGTAGTCTTCGAAGCGGTCCCTCTGCACTCTTCTTGAGGATCCGGACATAGACTCGAGGGATGGCTTCCATAATTCGTTTAAATCGCCCTTGAGGGCTCTTTCTTCTCGGAAACTCTCCATCAGCCTCTCGTGTCTAGCCTCTTTTTGTGATCGAGTCTCTTTGGCCGGCACTTGAGCAGATTCTTTTTTGCCTTTCTTCTGCTCAGGTTTCTCCTCTTCCACTGGATCTAGTCGTCTCTTCAACCTTGTAGCCACCCTTGGTGCTCTTTGTGGCTCGTCTTCTTTGTCTTCCTTTACCCTTAGCCAGTCATTCTGAGATGGGGGGTCAGGCCACCTTCCCTTGGCGTGTAGTGCTGCATAAACTACCTTGGTTATCATTTCTCCTGGCACTATGTAGGTTGGCTTTTTGTTTCCCATTTTCACCAGGGTGTCGTGTATGTATGCCGCATAGTTGATTATCTTTGGGGTTCCTTTCGTCATTGCCCAAGTAAATGTTGTGGCAATTGCACCTGGCGGCATCCTGTACTTCTGTGGCCTCTTCGTGCACATGTGGAAGTACTGGTTGTACAATTGGCTCATGATCGCCACCTTTCGGTTGGCGATGTCTTCAAAAGAGTAATTAGCCTTTTTCTCTTTGTACACCTTTACTTCATCCCTTCTCTTTGTCACACTGTCTCCCTGATTGGAGAGATCTAGTGCATGGGCTACAACCCGCTCCGTGATAATGATCCCTGTATCGGGTCTGCCATGCAAATCTGTTACTCTGGCCACTCCATCTTCTTTAATGCTGGTTACAAACTCCCATACTCTTTTGACGTCCACCCTTGCTGGGATTGCTTCGAAATAGTTATGGAGGTCAATTTTCTCCAAGTAGCCAACCATTTTGCTTCGGACAAATTCATTGAGCTCTCTTGGCAGCATTGGCAGCTCTATTACATTGCCGTCATTATCCTTGAACACTCCCTGGTAGATCTTTAGGTCGTTTGACTCTAGTAGATCTTCCTGTATCCAGGTGCTTGTGGGCTTTAATGTTCCCTCTGGAATGACAAATGGTTCCACCTCATCCAGATAGTCTTTGATTGTCATTCTCTTCTTCTTTGCCGGTGACTTCGAGGCTGCCATAGATCCTGTTGCACTCAGCAATCCATAGTTAGCGTTTTTCCCATATCAGCTGCTAAACTGAGTTTTACTTATCCAAATGACTTGAAAATTGAAATTTTAGCTTAAAAGGAACTTGTGAAGCTGAGCATGTGCTCACAGTGCAAATTTGACCAAAAAAATCCATCTACACATCCTACGCATAGGATGTCTTTTTCTTCAGAACTGGTTCATACTTGACATGTAGGTAGTGTAAGGCTCATGGAACATGGTTATAAGCTTGGATTTGAATTTGGATGTCAAAAAGTGGATTTTTGGGCTGATTTAGGCTTTAGGTCACAATTTGGGTAGATTGTCCATCATGGGTAGCAATTGGTGTCCAAATGGGTTGAAACTTGGCATATGGGCTCAATGCATCATGGTATTAGCTCCTATGATATCATTTCTTGCACAGAAGGCTAAATCTAAGCTTAAGACATCCTATGCATAGGATGTCTTTTTCATCAGAATTGCATGGATTTTTGATTTGTGGGTTGTCCTTGACCTATGGAACATAGCCATGTTCTTGGATTTGCATTTGGATAAGAATTGATGCCTGTAGGGCTCTGTGAGGTGTTTTTGGGCTCAAAAAGTGTATCTTGAAGGTGTTGGGGGTCAAAAGTGATTAGAATGGATTCAAACTTGTCATATGGGCTCTTGCTGATGAGGTAATTAATTCTGGAATGAGAAAACCTCTCCTCCATGTCAAGAAGGTCAATTAGACATCCTACGCGTAGGATGTCTTTTTCTTCATTTTTACTCCTTCACCACACAGAAAGTTAGCTGATGTGTATGTGAATGTGTTGTGCAAGTTTCATGAGATTTGGACAAGATTTGGTAGGTCAATGGCCCATTAGTGCCTTTATGCCCTAACTTTGCGTTTTTCCATGCATATGAGGTCCAATCTCATCCAAATGTGATGAAACTTGGTGTAGGGCTTGTAAATGTCATTCAGAACATGTGCATGACAAGAATTGTTGGGTTCTGTGCCAAAAATGCCCTTGAGACATCCTACGCGTAGGATGTCTCCTGGTGATTTTTCCTTTGTTAGTGCTCCCAATGCTTGCCCTTTGCCCCCCTAAGTCCCTTTTGAGCCTAATTTCAATAAAAAAAGTCAAATGGATAGAGTATAACTCCCTGTGTGGACTTCAGAGCCTCCGAGCTGTTTTCTGACTTTTGGAGTGATTTTTGGCGATGAAATTCCTCGATGTTGGTCTCCATAGCTTCCCAATCCCTTGGGGATCCTTGCCGTATGGTTTTTGTTGACTTTGGCTTCACCGGAGCTTCATTTGGCAATTTGTCGCTCTAGAAGCACCCGTGGCTGCGTTTACATACCTTTGATGATTTGTGGTGGTCCACCACCATAGGACTTGGTTGTTGATGGTCTAGGAAAGCCGCTCGTGAAGTTTGGTGGCAAACGGACTTGCGGTTTGGCCACAAGTGCATTTTGACACTTTGTCTGTCTGATGCCCGTTTCTGAGGTTTAGTGCTGCTTCGGGTCACTTTTTTGGTCATGCTGGTCATATGGACTTGTCGAGCATGTCGATATGCTCCTACCCATAAATTTTGGTAGCATTTGGTCGCTGTTTCGCCGATTTCCCATTTGGTGGCCTCTTGCGGGTTTCTGGGAATTAGGGTTTTTCCCGATGGTTTCCCACTGCCTTTGGCTATCCAGGACTGGTCTCCTAGACTAGGGTAAGCTGCCGATGAAGTCTTGTTGCTTTTGGTTTAGCCGTTTGGCCGCTGTTTCTACTTGTAGGTCTCTACCACTCGCTTTGTGTGTGACCTCTACGCTAGTTTTCGCGACAGAATGACAAACATGCGCGAGCCTACCTCTCATGTCTGGAGCTGGTCGGGTAGACGTGCACGTCGTAGAAGCTGCTGGAAGGTCGATCCGCTCTAGGTGGCAGAAGCTCTCCCCACAAGGTCAATAGTGAGAATGAGCTAAAAATGGGGTGAAAATTTCTTATAATGGAAGTCCCCGAACCATTTTTCATGAAATTTGACATGTGCTCCTATCTTTCTGCAAGATGCGGTTTAGGCTCAAAATTTCTTGATTTGGACTCCATTTGCTCTGTTTACCAGAAATTTGTCATTTCGGTCAAAACTTGGCCAAAACACGCTTTCCGCTCCAGTCTCATAATTGCACCCCCACTGTACCATAGGTTGTTCTTTAGTCACTGGTCATCCCCATATTTTTTGTTTTTCATCACGACTATTTTTCATCTGCTTTTTGTATTTTTGAAGTTTTTCTGCTGATAATTAGCAAAATTAAAAGAAAATAGCAAATCAAACCCGGAAAATCCCCAAAATTCATAATAGATCACAAACATCACCGCAACACATTATATACACTCACATGCAATTTTTATGGCCGGATTTCTCCGTTTTACCAATATTTTGCCTGAAAAAATAGCTATTTTTACTTATATACACACACCTAGGGGCTTAATTTGGCGTTTGGCCCCGTATACCTGTAGCTTCATGTTGTATAAGGGCATATATACTTGGGTTACTCCAGAAAATTTCGCAATCAAACGTCAACCCTTAAAATAGTCAAAAATCGTGCCCTTTTTTTGTTGTTTCTGTTATTGGTTCCGCATTGAGAATGCCTCCCCCCCCTCCTAGTCGGAGTCCTCCCGGACGACAAGGTTTCGTCTCAGAGTATATGCCGTGCATAGGCTGAAAAAGTCGTGCTAATGCCTGGCCGATTAATGTGGCCCTATTTTATGCATACTCGGTCAATGCATGGAAAAAGTAATGCTGTGCAAGAGAAGGGAATAAACAAGATGCTTATTGGCATTCGCCGTCGAGGCTTCGTGCTTTCTTTGTAAGTAGCAGCTGTAACTCTACTGCTCTCTGTTTAATTGTCTTTTTGGCAAGAGGCAAATGCTTTGCCGACACTGTTGATGGAGTCGTAGCTGTTTGTGAGGATAGAATTGGCTGGGCTGTGATAGCTATGGGCCTTATGGCCTTGGATTTCCATTGGTAGTTTGGTGCTGTCAACTTTTGTAGATGGTTTGGCACTTTCTTGTTTGCCACTGGTTTGTCTGTTATCAGCACCCACTTATATATGTTCTCCCTGTTGACCTGCAGATGTCTGCTTTCCATTGTTGCTTGTACCGTAGGTATTTCCCTTGTCTTTTGCTTTGGTATCCAAATGTGAGTGACATTTGAGTTTCGGCTAAGCCGTTTCTTTGGAATCCATATTTGCCTGGTTACCTTGGTTTTTGGTTGCACCGTCTGCTTTGTTGGAAGTCGGTTGTGACATTGTGTCTTTCCAGCCATGGCCTTTCTATCCTTCCGCATCCATACTTGTTTATCTTTTTTTGGTAGCCTAGATTTTTGCAGTGTAGCCGGTGATTTCAGTTGTCTGTGATTAGCATGGTTCGCCTTTACTTGGTTGTTGGTCTCAGGTTTCATGTTGATCTTTGAGGGTATTTGTTCTTTTGTCTTTGTTGCCAGTGATTGCATGGCTTGCATTTGATCTTGATGGTCCTTTTGAGCAAAATCTATCACCTGCTATTCGTGTTCGTGTTGGATTGTGACCGCTTGTGCTTTCCAGTCTATCTGGACATTGTATGCTTTTTGCCAAGGTTGCCCTAGCATCATTGGTTGCTGTGTGCTTTCATTTGTCACCACATAGAATTTGTGTGGGTAAATATATTGATGTAACTGTATATGCAATATAATCCACCCTAATGTTTCCAATGGGTGTGATGTGCTACTTTCCAGCACTTGGGGAGTAGGATGAAGTTGATCTGTGACTTGGAGCTGTTGGTATAATCCGTAAGAGATCAAGTTTTCTTGAGCACCCGAATCGAGCAAGGCTGTTGATTCAACTTGATTGTTGTCCACCTTGACTGTAATTATTGGCTCTATTGTTTCCTCCTCCAAGTTCATTAGTCGAATGGCATTGATTCTCAATGGTGATTTACTTTGTTGTTGTTGTCGCAAAAGCCGTCTTTTTGCAATGCGTTCTTGTGCTTCGGTTTGAGCTTCCTCTCGTACTCTCTCTTTCTCCTTCATTCTTTGCTTTCCGTGATGAATTTGTTGGAGCATCTCCTGTGTGAGTGGTAGGTGATATCTCCTTAGTCGACACCCACTAATCCAGTTTGGCATTTCTTCACCAGCTAATGTAGCAAGCTTGACAGCCCCACTTTGTGATAGGTCATGAATCACAAATGGTCCCATCCCTCGCTTTTTAAGTTTCTTGGCATGTTGCTTCAAGGTATAAACAAGTACGTAATCACCTGTTTTAAACTCTTTGGTACGCACATGTTTGTCAAAAAATTCCTTTTGTCTTCTCTTTTTAGCATAGATCGAAGCAACAGCTCGTAAGCGGAGTTCATCTAGCTTTACAAGATCGTTAATTCTTGAAGAGAGTTCATGCCCCGTCCATTCCAAGCTTGTTGCTACTCGTAGAGTTGGGATTAAAAACTCTATGGGTAGTATAGCATTTAGCCCAAACACCATGTTGTATGGTGTTGTTCCTATTGAGGTTTTGTAAGATACCCTGTATGCCCATAGTGTTGAGTGTAGCTGCTCATCCCAATCGGTCCTTGAATTTGACACTATTTTAGTGAGGACCGTACATAGTGTTTTATTTGTGGCCTCAGCTTGCCCATTGGCCTGTGGATGGTATGGTGCCGATTTCCTATGTATGACCATGAAATCCTCTCGTAGATATTCAATGACTTCATTGAGGAAGTGTGTTCCACGGTCACTGACAATTTCTATTGGTAACCCGTAACGTACAAAAACATGCTCATACAAAAATTGAGCCGTGGTGCGTGCATCAGCTTTTTGTGTTTCTTTAGCTTCGACCCATTTTGTGAGATAGTCCGTAGCCACAATGATATATTGGGTATGGGTGCGATATGCAGGGGGTGATATAGGTCCCACAAAATCAATGCCCCATTTTGCAAATTCCCTTGTCCCCATCATTGGCCTTAATGGCATCTCATCTCTTTTGATTGGTACCTTGGTGTGTTGACATGCATCACAACGTTTGACAAACTCTTCGGCATCCATGTGCAATGTAGGCCACCAAATTCCTGCGGTTAAGACAATTTTTGCCGTCTTATCTCCCGAAAAATGGCCTCCACTTACTCCGCTATGTGCATGTTCTAGAATCAGCAGGTATTCGCTTTCACTTGCATAGATTCTAAGTTGGTTGTCCTTTCCCCATTTATAGAGTTGATTTCCAATTAACTGAAAGTCACGAGCTTCCAGCTCTATAGCTTTCTCCCGTGCTCTTGTAATGTTATCAGGGAATGTTCTATTGGTTAGGAAGTCAATGATGTATTGACTCCATGCAGGTGCTATGTTCACCCGAAACAAAGTTGCGTGATCCACTGGTCGTTTGGCACTACATACTGTACAATTGGTAACATAAGAATGTGTATCCGCATACATAGTTGGCCAATAAACCCCTAATTGTTTCAATCTCTGGTGTGTTTTTACTGTCGAACAATGAAATGCACAACCCTGGACATGTGCCTCTTCCAGGTAGCACTCGAATTCATCCGGATTTATACATAATCGTAGGATTAGGTCAGATTCAAGATGATACAGCCGTCCTGCTATCAACTGGAAGTATTTTGTTTGTCGAATTGTTTGCTGTGTGGATCTACATCCTGTATTATCAAACTCACTTCCAAAGGAGAGAATGCTAACTATTTCCTGAGACCATTTGGGTACCATTTCAATGTTGAAAAGATAATCATTTGGTATATCATCATCTACCCCTTGAGGAGCTTCCCCGTTGTGTATTCTTGAAAGATGATCAGCTCGCAGATGGGTTTTCCCCTTTTTGACCACCACTGTGAAGTCAAATTCTAGCAATATAATAAACCAGTGTACGATTCTTTCTGTATTGCAAGGTTTATTTACTAGGTATAAAAGAGCTTGATGATCCGTGAAGAACACAAATTTGTTTGCAAGCAAATAATGCCGAAATTTCGTTACAACATAAATCATTCCTAACCCTTCCCTCTCAGTGGTTGTGTAGTTCTTTTCTGCACTGTTTAACTATCGGCTCGCATAGCAAACTGGAAAATCCATTGTTCCGTCTCCAGGTTGAGCTAGAATTCTTCCAATGGCATATGCTGAAGCATCAATGTGCACATGGAATATCTTGTCCCAATCTGGTGCCTTTAGCACAGGTGCGGATATAAGGTTTTCCTTCAGCCTTTGGAATGAAGTTTCACACTCATTGGTCCATTCGAAATTGACTAGCAAACGATACAGAGGTTGTGCAATAACAGCATACATGTAAATGAATCTTCGATAATATCCACAGTGTCCCATAAAGGATTGCACTTGTTTTGCATTAGTAGGTCTGGGCAGGTCTACAATGACTTTGACTTTGTCCAGGTCTGTGGTTATGCCGTTTCTTGAGACAATGTGTCCTAAGATTCGTCCTTGCTTAACCATAAATACACACTTTTCCGGGTTTAGACAGATTCGATATGTTATGCACTTTTCAAAGACCTTTTGCAAATGGTCAATATGTTCCTCTCGCAGAAGAGAGTGCACACACAGGTCATCCATGTAAATTTCTAAGAATATTCTTAGGTTTTCCTTGAAAGCGTGAGTCATTAACCGCTGGAAAGTGGCTGGTGCATTTGTTAAGCCAAATGGCATAACTCGATATGCATAAATCCCCCATTCTGTGGCAAAAGCTATTTTGTGTTGATCCTCCCTTGCTATTGCCAATTGGTTGTATCCTGAAAACCCATCCAAAAAGGAATAAGCCCGTTTCCCGGCCACTCGCTCAAGGACATGTTCTGTAATTGGCAAGGGATAATTATCCCTTATGGTTGCCGCATTCACCTTTTTGAGGTTTACATACACTCGCAGTTTTCCATTCTTCTTGGGAACTACCACTATGGGTGAAACCCAATATGTATGTTCAATTTCATAGATGAACTCAGCGTCCATCAACTTATCAATCTCTTCTTTGATTCGCTTGGCAAATGTGTCATTATATGTATAAGGACGTTGTTTGCTAGGTTTTGCATCCGATTTTAAAGGAATTGTATGTTGGCATATCAATGGATCAACTCCTTTGAGGTCTTTATAGGACCAAGCGAACACATCTTTATACTTCGTGAGAAGTTGTGTTAGTTGTGCTTCCTCCTCAGGCTCTAAATCATTAGCTATATAGACCGGCTGAGGCTTTTCACCTGGTTCTGCGAGGTCTATTCTTTTTGCATTTTCAGGCCCATCGTAAGATTCTTGGTTGGTTCTCTCCCGGATTGGTGGTGTCATGATGATTTTTCTATCCTGGATAGTAAATTTCCTATAGTGTGGTGGTACGTTCATGTTGCCCTTTTTAGACTCCCCTTTACCATCACTATCCTCTTCAGTAGTCCATATCTCCCTCAAAGACCGTTTCAGTTCTTGGTATTTCTGTTTACGCTCCAGTTTGGTCCACTCTTGGTCTTTTGTTGGTTCTTTTTTTGATTTTTCAGATTTTTGTGATTTTGTTTCAGTCCTAGCTTTTCTTTCCTGTTTTATTTCTTCTCGCGTTCGTTCTTTTCGATTTTCTGAGAATTTTCCTGATATTTGATCTTTCACACAATCCTCTGCTTTTACAAGCATCAAATAGTGAGTTTTACCTTTTATCCTGGGCATCAGGTTCTCTCTCTCTTTATTTCCGGCTCTTTTCCTCCTATAGCGTTCTTGGCGTCTAGGGTGTTGATTATCAAAATCATAAAACTTGATATTCTCGGCTTCATTCCCACGCTCACTGGAGGTGTCTGAACACTCATTATGTGCCTCATCATTTACTTCCAATTGCTCAGAAGAATTGTAAAACTCTTCTTGTTCTAGAGGTTCTACCGTCTCTCTTTCTAGCACCACGCTTACCATGTAATAGGGTAGCACATCGTAACCATCCTTATCCCAAAATTTTGTTGTTGGACTGTCGGTAATGGTACAAACATCTAATGTTGCCAGTATGTGTTCCCATTCTAGAGGCTCCAAGGCATCTTCAGGGAAGGGTTCCAGAATATACTCCTTGTCCTCAATTGCTCTTTCTAAGATGCATTCCTCTTTCCTTAAGCTTCCACAATGTGAAGCTCCGCACATCCATAGCTCTTTTGGTTGCCCCAACCATGCTGCTAGTTCTGATCCTGCTATTGTAGCCGAATCAAACTCTTCCACTAGTGTTTGGTTTACATCTTTGTAACTATGGTCTTTCAGTTGTATTTTAGTTGTCATCTCGCCATGTCTGAGGTATATGTGGTCATAACCCCAATCTTGGACCATCTTCAGTTGTCGCATGAATGGTCGTCCCAAGATTATCTCATAATTGTTCTTTTTGTCAAAATCTACTATTGCAAATGTATGCTCATACTCGATCCCACACAAAGTGACAATTACTTTTTCCAAGAGTCCGAGAGGCTTCTCCATGAAACCATCTGCCAACTGCAGCTTCATTCTGGTAGCCCTCAGAGCTGGTTTTCCCCATTTTTTCGAGCTCTTGAGTGGAAGCTCATTGTCTTATGCATATGCATGTGTTGTATTAGGGGTGATTAGCAAGGTAACTCTATGCCATTGTAAGAGAGAGTGATCATTCAATTGAGAGTAGGAAATCTATCATTGCTCCTACTAGTGTAAGCCCAACATTTGCTGAATCAAGGAGGGTGGATTTGGAGAAAGCTTGGATACTTTGTCTCTCTTCCAACATAAAGTAATGGACAACAATGATGTGTAAGTGTCTTGGTGTTTTTTTTTTAAGTTCTTGATAGCTTGTCTCTGGGTGTTGTCATCAATTTAGCCATAGATCCCACATACTGTAAGAGGGCGACAGGGTGGAGAGGACTCCCCTGGCTTTAAGACAGTTATTGGGATGGCTTTTCTTGTGATGTGTTGTGGTGTAATTACTCAAGCTATGTTGAACAAATACTAATCTCACTTTCATTGGTCATGACAGATTTGTAAGAAGATATTAGTGTAACAATCATCCCCTCCCCCTTCCCTCTTTTTCTTACATATATAATTGTGTTTGCTTGATCACTGTTGAACATTTCAAAGCAGCCCGAGCACTATCTCTCTCTCTCTCTCTCTCTCTCTCTCTCTCTCTCTCTCTCTCTCTCTCTCTCTCTCTACACGTCCTAGTTCGCATCCAAAACTAGGTGGTGCCCCAAATTTGTGTAGGGTTAGGTTGCGGGTTTGTGTGTGTGTTTGCTGTTTTTTCCAACCTCAACCCAATTGAGCAGCACGGGAGCCTAGAAAAGTGCTTAGAGGCCACTCTTCTTGTTGCCCGCCCCAGACCGCCTCAAATTGGTGCCCCCACGGAGGAATGACTTTGTGCTTATTGTTGGTGTATTGCATGAATGCTTGGATTTTAGCATAATCAAGTAGATTATATGAATCATGAAAAATTATATGACCAAGTTTAATTTCAAGGGAACAAAAATTGATTTATAATATGGTTTGGATTAGCATAACATAAGAAAGGAAAAAACATTTTCACATAAGAATCTAGAATTCATGTTGAAAGACCTTTCAAAACTTTGTGTAGTTAGTTGATGTCATGAGAGAAAATGATTGTTTGGAACTAATCTTTGTGTGGTTCTAGCATTGAGAGACTATGACACACTATACCTTTGATGATATCCCAATCTTCTTCGGAAATCTAGAAGAAGATGTTGATGATTTTCTTGTTGATTTTAGAATGGTTTGTCATATCCTTGGTAAAAGGGATGACATTGAAAAAGGGGATTTTCTATTGCTATGCCTTAGAGGCAACGCTGAGCAATGGTTTTGGAGTATGTCTTCTCAGATTGAAGATGGGTATACCCAAATTTCCAAAGCTTTGAAGACCAGATTCTCTAAATTTCCAACAATGAAGAAAGCATGGGCTTCATTAGGGAGACTTCAACGACATGGTGAAGACTACTATGCTTATGAGGATATTTTTTCTCGTCAATGGGGAGGACATGGGTTTAGTTCTACATTTCCAAATTATGTAAAAATGGAGCAATTTATTTCGGGTTTGTCTCCTTTCCTAAAGACTAAGGTTACTTGTAGTGGACCCTCTACCTTTGAAGAAGCGGTCACTATTGCCCGAAGGAAGTTTCACAAGTACTTCTACATCAAAAATGGTTTCCATCATGCTAGAAGAACCAAGAATCATGAAAGTGTTTCTATCAAGGAGTCATCTCCTTTGCCATACTTGTCTCCTTCTACTCCGACAAATGTTGAAGAAGTTACTTACATGCCAACTGATTATTCAAGTGCTAAAGTGTGTGGCCAAGATTCAAATGTGGAATCTCTTTCTTCTACCTTTATCACAAGCATGAAAAAATCGACACAAGATATCTCAAATGGCATTGATGATTCAATAATGGATACATCCAACCTTTTGGCGGAGGATCAATTTCTAGTCCGAGCAGACGAAGCTTTTGTGCAACATGACTCTATGGAGAATGAAGACCTTGAAGGTAACCTTGATTTTATGGAATGTTCTGAGAGTGTATCTTGGCTAAAAGAAGCGAGTGAAGAAGAAGATGAAATCATAGGTGGGGAGATCATAGACCACATTGATCATAAAGAGATGATTGTGTACAAGGAATGCCAACTCCAAAACAAAGTAGAAGAGTCTGAGTTGAATCCATGTGAGGATAATCTTCAAGAAGTGTTTGAGGATGTTGAAAAGCATTGGTATGACCCATGTATATTAAGCATGGAGGAACCTATTATGCAAGAAGCCAAAGTTTTCACAAAATCAAACAATAATCCATCAACCTTTGAGGTGGTACAATGTGAGGAGTTACAACCTTGCCAAAGGGGGGTCTTAGAAGGGGATGAAGAACATGGGAGAGTAATAAAAAATAAAATTATAAAAGGAAACTGTCAGAAGGGTATCATTCTCTCCAATGGTGTTTTAGTGGGTGGCTCTTCATTCATGGGACAATCTCTTAGCAAGAAAATCCAAACTTTTGAAGCTCCAATCATCTTCACATTGGGTTTCACCTCTTCAAAGTCAACTTCTCCTCTCTTCACATATACCTTTCATCGGGGGCACCATACCTTCTTAAGTGGAAGAGGACATGAATACTTGGTGATGAACAGATGTTTCCAAACCTTCTACATTTGGTTCTTTGGTGTATGGAGGTCACACATTGTGATGCTTCTGGTCTTCATCATAGATGAAAAAATTGTTGATTGCTACATGTGGATATTTCATCAATCAATACCAAAATCTATTCTCTTCCAATGTGTTGGAAGCAATAGAAACCTTCGTCTATTATCTACTTATGTGGTAAACTATTTGCAATATCTTCCAATAGCGGTTGGAAGTATGAATCAAGCTTTCATAAATCATGAAGGTCATAGAATTTTTGACTTGATGAGCCTACCCAGGTTGAATGAATTTTATGAGCTACAGTTCAGGAATTTGCTCATACAAGCTCTTGAAGATCATAGCAGATACATCAACTTTACACAGGAGGAAGAGCAACCAATATTTTATATCACATTCATAGTGATAGATGCAATGATGGACAACAATAAAATCTACAAGTTTCTTCAACCGAAATCAGTAAGTGATTCCATACCATACATCTCTCTTTGGGAAAGATATTTCAAGATCTTTGATCTTGGGGGGTGCTTATGGAAACTTTCTCAATGGAGGAGGTTTACTCAGTCACTTCATTACATCCTGCTATTGGCTCTGAGAACCTTTCATATCACGCAAGGTTTTTTAATCATACAACAAAGGTTCTTCAAAGATGAGAGCAGACAAAGACAGACGTTACACAATCTACATGTTGCATGGTTGGATAAATGGTACATGAATGTACCATTATCTAAGGGAGGGGGCTAATGATAGCCATTTTTCGGCTTTCCATAATTGCCATAGTAAGCTACCTCACCCTATAAAATCACTCAAACATTTTGGTTATCCCTACCATTTCACTGTACATAGGCGTGTGTGAGTTAGGGACTTTCTCCATATTTTCTTAAAAACCTTCAATTAGCTAGTCACTGGGCTAGTTGAGCCAAAAATTAATAAAATTAAAAAATATAAGTATATTATGGCCCATTTGTTGTGTAAATATTTCATTGTATATAGGGCTTAAATAAAAGAAATTTTCATAATCATTTTGGTATTTATTTAAATATTTCTACCTATGGTGTGTTATTTATGCTATGTACATTGACTCACCATTACCATATTTTTTCTTACCATTTTGCATACTCTTTATTCCATATAAAAATAATTTCATGCAAGCTTCTCTTATTTTTGGTGTAACTCCATCCCAACAAAAATCCAAAAAAACTAGTTCTATTTATGTGTATATTTTTTCACTATTGTGATTTTTTCCTTCCTATATCTATTCTCTATTGCTCTCATAAATTAGATAACCAAAAATATTCATTTTTTTATAGTAGACTTATAGTGAGAGATATTTATTTTGACCCCTTTATATTTTTTCCACCTATATTATTTATATTTGACATGTACATATTTTTTTAGACCCCTCAATATTTGATTTTCTTAGTTGTACTATTCACTTATATCATGATCTCCATAATATCTTCAATTATAGACCTACCAAATAAGGTCAAGGGTATGTGGCATGCATGCATGCACCATGGGGAGCTCACTCTTGGAGGTATTCAAAAGAATCATCCAAAGAAGGACCTCACAAGGACTTTGTGCAGTGGAAAAAAAAGTCGGTTTTGCTGAATTTTTAAAGATCACATGCTCCCTGAATTTGAAGAGGTGATACAAACAAAAGTTGTAGCTCGTGGGTTGAACTTTTATCTCAAATTTTCTCATATTTTTTTGCGCTACGAGCTGTGAGCTATGATTTTATTGGTGGACCCCAGTTTACCCATGCTATGCAGCCACACTCCTTCTTCCACTTTATCATTTTCCTCTTTCACACACACTTCTCCACTCATCATCCCTACCTCTCTCACCACTCCTCTCTGCACCCTACTCACCTTCTTCTCAACCTTGAAGAATAAGAGAAACCATGGTGAACTCATGTCTCCTACACACACTTCCATTCCAAAATTGACCACCTAGTCTCATGTTTCCTCATCCATATTACCCATATCTATCATAAAAACCACAAAATTCAGCCTCTTCTCTTGAAAGACAGCATCATGGTGATTGATTACTCATGTTCACTTATCTTGGCTTCCAAGGAAGGTCAAGAGAAGAAAAAAAGTACCGTCAAAGCTAGTGGACCGTCAACAAGCGTCAAAATTGACTCTACTCAGGACACTTGGAGCATCAACATTGTAAGAAATACATATTTTCTTACCTTAAGAGTTTTTTCTTCCTTATTTGTATCCTACATGGATACTCCCATTGTAAATATCCAATTCCATTTGTAAATCAATAAAAATACTAACTCTACTAACTTACTAACACTAACCTACTATGAAAAGTCCTATCACCTCCACTTCTCTCCTCTCTCTCTTCTTCATCTATCCCCACCAACTTCTTGATAATTCCAAGCAAAAAAATTAGATAAGTGCTGAAAATCTAACCCAACCATGGTTAGAGGAGTAACCCTAGCTCTCAAAATTGCTATAAAAGGAGGGTGTAGTTAGCACCAAAAGGGGGAGCCATAAGCAAGAGCACTATGCTATAGCTTGAGAATCCAAGCTCAACCTCTCTAGAAGGAGCTCTTGAGTGGAAGCTCATTGTCTAATGCATATGCATGTGTTGTATTAGGGGTGATTAGCAAGGTAGCTCTATGCCATTGTAAGAGAGAGTGATCATTCAATTGAGAGTAGGAAATCTATCATTTCTTCTACTAGTGTAAGCCCAACATTTGTTGAATCAAGGAGGGTGGATTTGGAGTAAGCTTGGATACTTTGTCTCTCTTCCAACATAAAGTAATGGACAACAATGATATGTAAGTGTCTTGGTGTTTTTTTTTAAGTTCTTGATAGCTTGTCTCTGGGTGTTGTCATCAATTTAGCCATAGATCCCACATACTGTAAGAGGGCGACAGGGTGGAGAGGACTCCCCTGGCTTTAAGACAGTGATTGGGGTGGCTTTTCTTGTGATGTGTTGTGGTTTAATTACTCAAGCTATGTTGAACAAATACTAATCTCACTTTCATTGGTCATGACAGATTTGTAAGAAGGTATTAGTGTAACAATCACCCCCTCCCCCTTCCCTCTTTTTCTTACATATATAATTGTGTTTGCTTGATCACTGTTGAACATTTCAAAGCAGCCCGAGCACTATCTCTCTCTCTCTCTCTCTCTCTCTCTCTCTCTCTCTCTCTCTCTCTCTCTCTCTCTCTCTCTCTCTCTCTCTACACGTCCTAGTTCACATCCAAAACTAGGTGGTGCCCCAAATTTGTGTAGGGTTAGGTTGCAGGTTTGTGTGTGTGTTTGCTGTTTTTTCCAACCTCAACCCAATTGAGCAGCACGGGAGCCTAGAAAAGTGCTTAGAGGCCACTCTTCTTGTTGCCCGCCCCGGACCGCCTCACCATCATGAAGAAAGATTTGTCTGACGAAGTGTCAATATCACTACCTTCCTCAACAATCGGTGCTAGTGGATCTAACCTTGCCTAAGTTACACTCTCTTCAGTGGACACTACGCTACCTTGGTCACCTACCACCTTCTGGTCTCTAACAATGTATCTTCCTGATCTCAAATTGATCAAACTTATCAATGCAACTTATCACAAGTTCAACCGCTAACCTGGCAATAGATTAGTTTCTGCACAACTTCTTGCTTTGTTGCTGAATATACCTTTACACAAGAGTTTTAATTTATGCAATTGAATCAAAGCATTTATCTGCTAGAGGTTATCTTAGTAATGATTGGTATAAATGGAGAGTTAATCTCAACCACTACTGTATTCTATACACTGTTGATGTTCCGGATTAGGTTGCTAATCTGAAACAGTACTTTTCTCTGATGTTGGCCAATTTACGCAAAAAAGCTTGAACTTAGTCTTTGCTTTGTCAAATGGGCAACCAAGGTCCAAATTTACTTCTGAACGAAGTTCCGGAACCCTTAAGCCAAATAGAACCTCACTGTCTAGGCCAGGTCAAATTTTCCTTGCAGTATGCCCCAATAGACATCGTACGCGTAGGATGTCTCCTGCTGCATTTTGCCTAGATTTCTGCACTGTTGTTTCCCCTTATTGTGCTGAGCTTACAGCTTTTTTTATTTTTTGATTTGGACTTCTATAAGCTGGTCAATGAGTCAGAAATCTGTTCCGACTGCCTGGTGATGGTGTTGATCAGTCTAATCAACTCCAAGTTGGACCCAAAATTGATTAGCAGGCTTGCCTTAGGCTATATAACACCTTACAATGCTCAAAGTCCAATTATGGCTTCATTTTCTTGCATTAGACATCCTACGTGTAGGATGTCTTTTTCTTCAGAATGGCTTTAAACTCAAGACTTAAGCTCTCCTTGAGCTGATGATCACCTTGGTATACTCAGATTTCAGTTTGGAGTCCCAAATCACTCAGAAGACATCCTACACGTAGGATGTCTTTTTGGCCTGTTTGACCCCAGATTTGTTCCACAGCTTCCCCTTATTGTCAGTATCCCAGTGGTATGCTTAGATTTTGATTTGGATGTCAAAAGTCTCAAACTTCAGCTGTTTTTGCTTTTTCAGTCAAAAGTGCTAAAGTCCACTTTGAACCCAATTTTCTTACCCGAATGAGGTGAAACCCCTTTCAGTCACTCAATATATCATGCAAGACACACTCATGCTGCCATCTTATGTCAAATCATACGCCACCAAATCTTAAAAATTTTGGCATTACGACGGCGTAAAAACGAATATTCACAAAATTTTCATTCCATAACATCAGCATTGCATTGCATCAACATAGCATAGCATTACATTGCATCATGGTGGGATCTCTACACAATTCTACACATCCTTAGATTCTAGGGAGGTTGGGAATACCACCTTGATTACCTTTCCATTGAAGATCAATTGAATGGTCGAATTCCTTTTTTAGACTTCCACATTTCGAAGCTTCTCCTGTCCACTGGTGAGGTTTGTTCTGTAGCCAAGACGGTATTCCTCCTTCCTAGGGTTCTTTCTACATCTTTATAGCTATAATCTGTGACACTAATATTTGCAGTGACATCCTTGTTCCTAAGATAGATATAGTTGTAGCCTCAATCTTGCACCATTTGAGCTGACGCATGGATGGTCTGCCCAATATGATGTCAAAATCTCTACTCTCATTGAAATTCATAATAGCAAATGTGTGTTCATATGCAATTCCACAAGAGGTTACTACAATCTGCTCCAAGATTCCTATGTGTCTTTCCAGATACCCATCTGCCAATTGAAGTTCATTCTCGTCTTTCTAAGAGCAGGTTTTTTGCATTTTTTCCACATGGCTTTGGTAGCTATGGCTATTCCAGCCCTATCGACTTAATCTCGTTGTACTCCATCGATAGGGTAGTATTTCCTTCTTCACCTTCACAATAATTCCCTACCTTGTTTACTGGTACTGGCTCATGTTTAATTTGTTTTGAGGGTTGTGTCTTTAGTGTGTTTGGAGAAGCCTTGGGTGAAGGAATTACCAGCCCTATTTTTTCCAAATTTTCCTTGACCTTGTCCCAAAGATGCGGTATGATATGTAGTAACTCTGACAAAGTCAGTGTACAACGGATAGGAGATGACATCAGCTCGTGAAGATTTTTAGTATCCATCATCTTAGGATTGGCTTTCCATTGAAATGGGACTTTCCTTACCTCCGATCGAGTTTCATGGTTACCAATAAATGAAGGTAAAGTCTTGAATGACTGTTGTTTATTGTCTTCCAATATTGTTGTGCATGCATTGTCATATAATGATATGATGTCATTTGGATAGAGCTCATGCTCTAGGTGGATTTCTGGGATAGGAGTTGACACAAGTGTGGTACTTCCATCTTTTCTATTCATGATCTGTTCCCATAGATCTTGAGTCCATTGTTCTTTTACCTACGGAATTGGCAGTGGTACTTGAGAGTACATTCCATCTATTATATTGTCTACCACCCATGTATTCAATGGTGTTTCTCTACAGGATTTGGTAGGTTATTCTTTTCAATTCCCTGCCCCTCTAACTCCTGAATCTTTTCTTGGATTAGTACCTTGGTTTTTGGAGCCATAGGAATAGATGGTTCTATAAGCGCTTGAGCGGCTTGGATGAGCTCCTTGCACATCTTTAGCCTCTCTTTCTCATAGCCTGGATAAGGGTACATTAACCACCTATCCTCTTGGGTTTGGTTAGGCTTTAGCGTTGCCTTGTAAGCTTTCAGAATTGCATCCAAAGGTTTGAACACCTTGTCTACCAAGACCGACCCTCCTGATGGTAGATCCGATGGTTTTTTTATCTCGTTCTTACCCTTAAGGTCTCTTTCCCTTTGAAGTTGTTCCTCTGTTTTCAGCAATTTGGTTTTCAATGCCGTTTTTTCCTTTTCTCTTTTGGCTTTCATCTTGTTTCATTTTGCTCCAGGATTTCCTATGGGTTTGAACAGACAAGTTTTCCATCTCTGTTTGGCTGGCTGGGATGTTCCTTGCTGCCTCATGTGCTTGAGCTCTAGTGACCGCGTTTATCTGAATGTTCGGTTCTGTTTGTAATCCACTTGAGCTTGGCACAATCCACATTTTGTTCATGGTTGCTTTTCCTTTGTTTTTGGGGTTTTTCGAACAGTGTGGAATGAGATGGTTGGTCATGCATCCGTCACAAAATCCAAAAAGTTTCATCTGTTCTCCTTTGTTTGGACAAACTATAGCCCAATGATCACCGCCACATTCATAGCATGGTCCTACAGGTGGTGTAGAAGCTTGTGGAGCTCCCATCGGTTGTCCTGTTCTAGGAGGGTAGCCCCTAGGTTTGTAGCCCTGATTTTCCATGAACATTAGCATATTCTCATCGATCAAATAATGGTTTTTAGTTGGTTGTGCTATGTATGAGGGCTCGGACATCTCTTCCAAAACTATCCATGGATTATGTCCCTATGGAGCATATGCATTCCCATCAAATCCTCTTTTGTATGTATTGTCTGAATCTCCTCGGTATGAGACTACTTGGACCATACTCTAATCAGAAGGTGGTTCTATGGGTTGAAAAATCGTTACCATAGCCCTCTTTTCCTGGGATAAGGGAGGTTGATGTCCCAACATAGGTTGAGCTTTTTCCTGCCCCAAGATTGTGTTATTTGGCCCTACTTGGTACCTTGGAGGGGGCGGAAGTTTTTGTCCTCCATGTGGTCCGTATTGTCTCTCTCTAGCATAGTTCCGATTATAGTCTCTCTAGCATAGTTCCGATTATAGAAACATTCGTGAGTTTCATGGTTTTTCCATTTTTGTTTTGTAGCACACCATTTTAATATTCATTGTGTGTTTACTTATGGCCTTTGTTGAAGGTTGCACCACTGGGTTGGATGATCTCCTTCACAAGTATCGCATTTTCGGGTGGGCGATTGTCGTGTGTTTGGGTTCGTCCTGTTTCCTTGGTTTATCCTCCTGATCACTTCCTCGATCATTAGATCAACGTCCGTCACAATTGGGTTTTGCCCTCCCAATTTTGTCGTGGACTCACCAGTGGTTGAAGAGGGGCTACTCGTCCCCTGATCTGTGTCTTCAGTCACCTCCCCATATGCCTTGCAATTATCTACAAAATACAAGGCCTCTTTTGTGACCTACTCAAAAGTTATACATACCTTCAAGTGAAAGTCCTTTTTTAGCGTGTCATTTCGCAAGCCTTCTATGAAAAGGTCCGATAGTCTTTCATCGTGAGGTAGTTCTCAAGCATGGCATCTATCTATGTATTGTTTGAAATGAAGTGATGCTTCCTTCACTTTCTCTTTTTCCTTTTGCCTAAATGCATAGATCTAGGAGACAGTGTTATGCTTGATCCCCCTTTTTGAGAATTCCTCAGTGAATTCTCGGAGAAGTTGCTCAATACTTGGGAATTCCAAGTTGTTTAATGGTTGGAACCAAGTCAAAGCAGTACCTTCTAATGTCAACCCAAATCCTTCATATTGAGTGTGGAAATCAGTTACCTATTCCGCTCTCAACACTTGTTTGAAGATTGAAACATGGGCATACGGATCTCCGGATCCATTATACTTTTTGGGTACGCATTTTTCCACCTGAGATGGTCGCGTACATCTGGCCTCTACAACCATTCTAACAACTCTTGGTCTGCCTGGTGTAGCTTCTCTAGGTTCATATCTCCTCTTGGTACTAACAATGGTATCCTATCCGCTATATGTTCATCAAGTTGATCTCGTGTAATAGTCGGAGGGATTCTAGTGGTGTAAGTGATGTCAGGAACAATACTGCCCCTATGTGTGTTCATGGAAGCCTAGACACCATCGGTCCTAAAGGTTCTATTTTTGGGACTCGTTCATGTCCATAAGAATTCTCCACCCTGGTTCTCAAGGAGCTCACGGGTACATTCTCAGGTCTGCTGTGAGTAGTCATGGTTTTTACTTCCTTCGGATTTACATAGCATTGGTGGAGTGGTCCTCCAAAATATGTATATCTCTTGAACTCCTTACGATCCATTGGAGAGTACTTTTGGCCATACTTGTCCATTATGACCACCTGAATACTTCTGCCCTCCATGTACGTGTAAACATACAAGTTTTTTTGGTCTGTCAATTCTTTGATGCGGGGCTCAACACATTCTTAATAGAGTGTTTTTTCTCCATTATTGAACTTATAAACCCCACATATGTGTTTTCTATGTTAAAATGCTCTGTCTCATTGGTGCATCTGAGTACCACATTTTGTTTCTCCATTTTTGGTGGTGCATCGGCCATAACATTATCTACCTTGTCCTTGGTGCCGGTTATTCCCCATTTATCCACAATAAAAGGGTTACGAACCACCAGGTACATCACTCCCTCTCGGTCAAAATATCTATCCCTGTCATAATCAACATCTACAAGGTCTCTGAACTCGCTCGGCTTATTTTCCAACTTAACACAGTAGCGGTCCATTCCATCCTTATAGATTTTTCCCTTAAGCACATTTTCAAATTGAAACTTCAAATACAATAATTTTACATCAGATGCAGGCTGAGAAGGACCTGCACCCATCCAAGTTTTTCCCTTAGGGTTTGACTTGTTAGAGTCTTCTGTCATGAGGCTGTATGATCTCTCAGACAAAGTGTCAGAGAAACTCTCCTCTAAAATGGGTTCCAAAGGCGGCAGTGGTCTCTGATTCACACTTTCTTCCGTCAAGTGATTACTCCCTTGATCAAAGATACTGGGGTTCCTATTCTGTACAATCTTCCTAATCGCAAATTCATGAAGGATTGGTAATACAAAATCCAAACCGAGTTACCTCATTAAATCGTTTGAATCTCCTGTTTGATATTGCTTGCTGGGTAGTATCTTCTAGTACCTACAACCTGTGAAAAAATTCCTTGATAGCTATGAGCTTACAGCCATTCTTGTTAGTTCTTGCTTTTAATCGACAAAACTTAGCTGACTTTTTTCAGTAGCACACAATTCCCTACACATCCTCAACAATTTGAGTCCAATTTCATTTTTGAAAGAAGCACCAGGATGCTATGGACTAGCCATTTGTATTGTAAGTTTCTGTCTCTGTTCTGACTCAGAGGTACATGGTCGCGATCCATGTTGAGAAGCCAATTGAACTTTTGTTGCTATCATCAGATTTAACATGATTAAGAGGTCTTATGGTACCAAAAAATTTAGAAATGAACCTCTGGATTGGAGGCTAAGTTGATTTTGTCACTTTGCCTAAGCTTTTGTTAGTTTTGAGCTGTTGGGATGGTTTCTTGCACCCAAATTCAACTCTGGAAGGACCACTAGACTCTCTATGATGTCCTCTAGCTATGGTACCAGTTTGGTATCAAATTGTGTTAGGGGAACATGGATCGCTATCCATGTTCCTTTGTGTCAAAATACACTAAAATTTGTCCCACAGCTAGTCATTGGCCTAGTGATGCTGGCTATATGGTTTTTGAATGTTTTAAAGCTTTGTAGGACAGACAAAAGTCAGTTGTAGGGTTTATTTCAGTGGTTTCCCCCTTGATTTGATCTTTGTCCCCCTTTTGCCCTCTTTTTGAAATTTTCTGATGAGGGTCCTTTGGGAGAAAGTGTTTCAATTGTTAGCACTTCCCTGCTTGCCTATTATCAGCTCAAAATTCCAAAAAGATACATGGATTGCAATCCATGTTTGGCAAGATTTTGGACTGACACTTTGTGAGCTGATCACACAGGGTATGGTGATGCTATTTCCCAAGTCTTTTTGGATTTGATCAATTTTTTCCAAGTGAAAAGCAAGATTTTGTGTCTGTTTTGCGTTTTTTTGCAAACAACTCCTTTTCTGGTATTTTGACCAGATTTTTTTGACTTTTTGTCTATGGTCCCTTTTGGAAAAGTTGTTCAACTAGTAATGAAGAGTACACTGATCAAATCTTACTCTCAGATGTCTACCTGGAACATGGATTGTGATGCATGTTGGGAAGCATCTATACATGAAATTTGGTTATGTTGATTCCTTGCTTCTAGTTGATCCCAATTCTCATCCGTTTTTGAATTTGGACAATAAAAGTTTAGTTTTTCCTTGTTTTCCCCTTTTTTCAAGGTTTTGCTATGCTCACCCCAATCTTTTGATTTTTTTGATCTTTTAGCACTCTATTTCTTACAAAACTCAAGAATTTGATGCCTGAGAACCTGTTCTAAGCAAAGGAAATAGTTTTAGCACATTTTGCCAAAAAAGTACATGGATTGCGATTTTAAAGTTTTTAGCACTGTCTTTTTCAGTAAGTGTTTTTATGCCCTTCTTGAAAGTTTTGTTGGGTTTGGTCCAGATTTGATGACCATCACTTCTTCAACTTTTTAGAGTTATGGTCTTCAACACCAAAATAAGGTTTTTTGACAGTTTTTCCCTCGATCCTTTTGGCCCCAAATGATGGTGTAATTTGTTTCCTAACCTACTCCTATAAACTAAAATGAATCTACAAACATAACTGAACTGAACAGTACGAAAATAACAACAAAGTGTGTGGTGGAACAGCCCTTTCCAAGCATGTGAAAAATCAAAGAATGAAATACTATCTTGTACTTCACTCACAACTTTCTTTGCTCTTAAGGAATAGCATTGGCTAGTCTTGGACTCCAGTCTCATCAAGCACTAAACCTACGTCTAGCTGCTTCACTGTCTATGTGTAAGTGGAACAGGTATCAAAAGCCTGAAAGGAGAGTTTTGTTTTTGTACACTAATTCACTCACCACCTAAGGATCGGTTTCCCCCGTAGCAACACCAATGTTAGCGGCTCGCCGCGACGGACGTCTGCAACATATCTCTTTTGTACTAACATAATGTCAATATGCAAGGAAGCGACTCAGGATGGGGGACGGAGACTTAATGAGAGTGTCAATCTCACCAAAGTGAACTCAGGGGCTAATCATTCTACGACAAAAGAAAGTCAACCACTTTCTAGTCAGACAATCAGTATGCGTCCAATCTCACCACTCTAGGTCATCACGCCTTTGCGACATCCAAACGAATCCAGAATGCCATGAAATTTAAGGAGAGGTATCTCTCTCTCTCACACATACACACACATACACACACGGAGGTGAAGAAGAAGAAGATGGAGATGGAGATGGAGCAAGAGCACTCTTATATTGCACAAATGAGAGAATGAGTGAATTTTAGGTTTAGTTGACTTATATATGAGCTCGCCCCATTCACACTTGGGCGTCCATGCTTAGCCAACTAATCCCTTGAATGTTCCAGTTAGAGTGCGCCTCTCATCGGCGATCACTCTTACCCTTTTCCTATTGGACCGACAAGCCTGGTACTTGACTCTACCAAATAAATAATACAATATCCGCCATAGGTTAGAACGTCCGTCGTAGGTGATAGGGTGTCCATGAGCCGTGAGGGTTAACATGCCCCCCTTCCTGATGTAGATTCCGTCCTCGGAAGCTATTGAGTTGAAGCTCGTTGGTTGAGGTGGAAGAGCATTTGAGATGAATGTCCTTAGCCTTCTTCAGTCACTGCAAAATCAAACAACATTGGCACAGTAATTGCATTCTCATAAGAGATTAAAAAGCATATGCAGTTTTAGGCAGACAAATTGATTGGTAACAGATTTTAACAATTTATCAGCAATAAATATTAAATTACAAATGTAATCAAATGCATAAACAGATGTAAAGGTAAAAAATTAAACAAGTCTAGGATCGCTAATTTAACGGTCGAAAGGCACTAGAGATCGACTATTAATACCATGGGTAAGCTTCTTAATTTTGTCTGGTCAATTAAGTTGTTTAATCGCGAGAGCCAAGTATTTCATGTTCGAGGGCTGACTAGAGGCTATACCTAGAAGACCTTGTAGTTAAGCTACGATAAAAGGAATTTCTCATGAAATCATCGCCTAACTGATTACCTTTTCTTTGACCCCCCAAAGTCTTTTCACAGTGATTCAATTTTGATGTGTGTGCTTATTTTGTATGCCTTGGGTTTTTTGCTTTTCAAGGAAAAGCGCCCACACTGGGAACCTCTAGGGCTCTAGTACCATAGGCGATACATGTGAGTGAAGTACCCAATCAAGCTGAGATTTCTCTTCCAGCTTAAGATTTTACATTGTGGCACTTTGATTTTTTGTTTGTTCGTTTTCAACATTTTAATTTTGTAACTTTGGGGGGTCATATAACACTGATACACCTCCCCAGGCTCACCACACTAGTAAACTCCCTTTATAATACTTAAGCTAAAGGTCAATAGGGTCAAGCCCACTAGAAAGCCCTAGTACATTTCACACAATGCTGCCTAGATCAGATTAAGAACCTAAGTAACCATTGATTATTAGGAAGGCATTCCCCATGGTATTAAGAGAAGATCTCTAACACCTAACTTGGTCAAACTAGCTTAGTCGGCGGACAGCTTGATTTTTAAACCTAGACAAGTGATTATGACAAAAAATTACATTGAATTAAATGTTTGATACTAAGCAAATGCATTGAATATTATGCTACCAATCACAATTAAAGCAGACAAACATGGATGCAAAAAAGATAAGGGGAAATGCTAATGGACAAGAAACACCTGTTTGTGTTGATGGTCGCGCTTGATTTGAAGTGTGAATGAGAGAAAAATTCCATGAAGGTCCAAATCCTAACCACAGCAACACGTTCTTGTACACACTATAAAACACAAAGAATACCTCTAGGAGGCACATCAGTGGGAAAAAGGAACTTTTCTAATCACTCAACTCTAAAATAGAAACACTCCTATTGTACTAATTCTACCTACCCTCCATCACTCGAGTGATAAGGATCAAAGGTGTTTTATGGCATAGGTTTCTGTTTTAGTGTACCGGATGTGAATGTGTAGGTCTGAGTCAAATGTTTTGACTTTTATTGTGAATACTCGTTTGCTAATTGCTCTTGCTCTTTATTATTTTTGTTTTTTGTGAGTATAAGGCTTTATATATACATTCCCTAAGATTGGGAGATAGAGGTCAGGGAGGAAGGTTGAGAGGGAAGCAAGTGAATGATGGATGTCAGCAAACACTCCCCCCTTCCTTGGGTAGATCATGCCGTTTGAAATGAGCTCGTCACCCTTTGAAACCAATTGTTCCAATTGGTAATAGGTGAGGATTTTTGCCAGTAGTTTTCTATTACCTTAGGTGCCTCGTCAAGTTTTAAGGGTGGTAAGGTACTCTCCCAGGATCGAACTTGAAGTGGTTCATCAGGTGATTCTTGAACAGTGGGAGGTGTGGATTCCTTTGTAGCTTCATGGAGGTCCACTATTGTACGTGGAGGCTGTGGAGAAGCTTTTACGTCTATGGATGCATTACATGAGGAGCTAGAAGCTTCATGGGAGTCCCCCCTTCCTAAGCTAGGTGGAACAAATCGTTCTTTTTTCGGTACCCAAACTAGCTCTGGAGGTGTGTAGCATTCTATGATTTTTTTCTTTCCGCAATCGTTGATTTGTTTTGGAGCTACGGGATTGAGCTCACATGGGCCTAGTGACAAGTAAGAGCACAATCTACGCTTTGGCACCCAGATTTGATCATTTCCTTGATAGTAGCCTTGGGCTTCCAATAGTCGTTTAGGAATCCAACACCACGTCTTCTTACATTTCTTGGAGCGAGTGGTACGTTTCTTACAAGGCTTCTATTTTTCAGCACTAGAGATGGTCGCTAAAGAAGCTTTAGGGACCCACTTGTATGTTTTCTTCGTTACATTAGGATGAGTCTTGTCAGAAGCTATATGCATTGCTTGTAGCATATTTAAGGGTACGGGCATTTCATCCCCCTCAGGTGTTACCCAGGTCGTCCCCCTATTTCCCCAAGTGTCTATGGTGCGCGTATGTCACTCACTGCTCTACGCTTGCTTCGTGGAGGATTCCTCGCTGCGAAGAAGAAGGAGACGCCGCTACGCCGCGCTCAACCGCTTCACCGCCGTTGTGCCTTCGTAATGCTCGATCGCCCACACACTCCCTCTCTCTCCCTCTCTCACTCTCTCTCTCTCTCACACACACAAAGAGATGAAGAAGAAGAAGAATGAGATGGAGCAAGAGCACTCTTCAATTGCACAAATGAGAGAATGAGTGAATTTTAGGTTTAGTTGACTTTTATATGAGCTCGCCCCATTCACACTTGGGCGCCCATGCTTAGCCAACTAATCCCTTGAATGTTCCAGTTAGAGTGCGCCTCTCATCGACGATCACTCAGACCCTTTTCCTATTGGACCGACAAGCCCGGTACCTGACTCTACCAAATAAATAATACAATGTCCGCCGTAGGTTACAACGTCCGTCGTAGGTGATAGGGTGTCCGTGAGCCGTGATGGTTAACAACAAGCTCACCATAGACAAGCATGTAGTGCAAAATAGAGTTGTGTTTATTCATTCATGAAATTAGCTTTAAGTAGCTCTACAACCTTGCTCCACAACATGTGGGATAATTCCACTCTTCTATCCTTGACTCACACTTTAGGACAAAGCTCACACTTTACAGGTGCCATCATAGGTAAAAAAAGAGATGTTCTTTCCTCCCTCTTTGAAATTTTTGAGCTTGGATGACCTCTTCCACACGGCGTAGGATTTCCTATGGCCTCTTCTTTTAGGTGGTTCAAGAACTGCACCATCACTTTCTGAGGAGGATGGAGAAGAGGGTGACCTCTTTCTTGGATTTTTCTTACCTTGTTCCTCCATGTCTGCACCATCATTTTCTTCAAAAGAGGAAGAGGATGAAGAAGATGGAGAAGAGGGTGACCTCTTTCTCGCCTTTTTCTTCTCTTCTTTTCTCTCGTCCCTCTTTGAATTATGGTGTAGAGAAGTGTGCGATGGTCTTCTCCGTTTAGGGAGTGGAGAGCGTTTTGCCCGCCGTCTTCGTGGAGCCATCTCCGGCTAGGTGGCAGGAGACTCACTTCTTTATCGTTCTTTTAGTGGGGGCTCTACCGTTGAAACTTAAGTTCACCTTTGGGAAGGAGATGCGTCATCGAGTAGTAGACTTTTGAGCCCTTTGTACGGATCCTCTTCTTCTTCCCTTATCGGAGAGAGGCCTCTTTTGGGAGTCTCACAAGGAGGCTTCCTAGGTACTCTCTCTTCTTGGTGGGGAGTTTGGAGAATCCCATGAGTACGTTGCTGCCGTTGCACTTCACCTTGGAGGGACGGATTTCCCATGGCTTGTTGAAGCTTGGTAACAAGGTAATTAACAAGCATAGGGGCATCATTTGTAGCTTGTTCATTAACAAAATCAAAGTGGCTCAAATATCATTAATTGCAAGGAATAGAAGAGAGGGTCTTTCACCACCAAAAAAACACCTGCTCTTGTCATGCTTCTAATAGCTCAATAGTGGTTAAGCCGTAGGCAAGCCCCGTAGGACTCCACTATTAAGACCATAGCTCTCGACGGGGATGCCCTGTTATCTGCACGAAGCAGGTGCACTGCAAGGCTGAAAAATCCCTATTCTACTTACTCAATTGCAATTAATAATACCAACCATTTATAGTCAGCTTGAGGACCTCTCTTCTTAAGCAAGAAAAGAGAAACCTTGTGCTCTAATACCAATGTAACATTAAAGGGGGTAGTAACTTATGTGTAGCGAAAATTAACATACACATATTGAGCATTTCATTAAGAATAGATTCCTAATGAGCATAGCAAGAGTGCTTGGTTGGAGAGAGAGCAGCAAAAGCATAACACCTGGTTAGAACTAGGCATGAAAAATACTTCAAAAAGAGAGAGAAATTAAGCTATTGACAATAGTTGAGGACTGGATGTATATGGAGCCGGTCCCCCCTCCAAAAGGCTCTGTATTATAGGTTTCCCCCATCAAGGGAGACATTTTACAATATAATACTTTGTGTTCCCTTAACAACTTGCTGGTGCAATGAAGATGGAAGCTTCAAGCACCAAGCTTACACTTGGAAAACACAACATCAATTCCCTCACAGTCTCATACCCAAGACCTCACACACCTTCGAAGATGGTCAGAGCTAGCGGGGTATGAGAGTCGATCTAGAGGAAGAAGAAGTATTCTTACGAGAAAGAAGTATTTCTCCTCACATTATCACTCTTATTAGCTTAGCTTAGCTTAGTAATTAGCATGGTAGAGGAGATGAGCATGCATTGAAGCTTGGCTCTTGGTTGGAATTGCATCACAAAGCCAAGAGTTGTTGGTGTAGGCCTCCTTTCTCAAAAACTTGGAGAAGACGATGAGCTTTCCATCAAAGCTTGGAAAAAGAGAGAGAGTTATTTGCTCCACACATGAGTTGTGTGAGTGTGTGATCATGCCTTTGCAAAATCAGCCCCCTCTCTCTCTTGGTCGACCCCTCTTGCTATTTCCTCTTGCTGGCCCCTCATTGGCTCATGCCAAGCTTAGCCAATAGAAAATAAGAGGTCAAATGGAGAGCCTTGTGACAAGTGTCCCTCTTTCCCCTTTAGTGAGAGCTTAAGTAAATCAAATAATTCATTTAAATTCCCATTGGACCTTTAAGCAAGCCATTGGGCTGCTTAATTCTCATTGGACCCCTTGGGAGACCGTCCAATAGTCTTCTAGGGAACTTATTTTTCATTGGTTCTTTTATCAAGTGCTTTTACATTAATTACACTAAATTTACTCTAGAATAATTCTCATTGGTCCACCTCTATGGCCATCCAATAGGATTTGAATGGGAATTGGGGGCAACTGGGCTAGGAATCTGACATGTGTCCACTATGCCCTTTGTGTAAAGGGAGTTTGGGAGTGTGTGTGTATTTCTCTCACTTCTTCTCTCTCTTCCCCTACCTTTAGGGCTCGCCCCCTCCTTGATAGGGATGTGGGAAGACTTTTGAGTCTTCCCACAAGCATCCAAACTTTTTAAAATTTGCCAATGGAATTTTTAATTGAAAATTTGAAACCTTAACTTTTGGAAGTATTAATGGGATGAACCTTAGGGTTTTTTTAGAACCATTCATGCACATTGCTCTTTTGCAGACTGTCCCCCTTTGGATCCCTATTGAGACCGATCTGTTAGCCTTACCAATAATCTAGCTTTTTCTTCCCTGGTACTTCCCCATATTAAATGATCAGTTTAGCATGAGAAAATCATTTAGGAGAATTAGATATTAGTTATTATGACAACAGTCGGAGAGAGAGAGAGAGAGAGAGAGAGAGAGAGAGAGAGAGGGGGGGGGGGGGGGGAGTGCCAAGGTGATGAGAGTTTTGAGAGCAAATAGCTTGATTATCTTCTTGAAAGTTCATCAGTTGTTTGTACAAAGATGTTTAGAGTATGGTTTTATTTATTGGAGTATTGAAGCTTGATTTTTATGTTGTTCATCTAATTTTGCAATCAAGATTGTTACATGTTGCTAGCTTTACTATATCTTCTGTGAGACTATTAAAGGCATGCAATGCATGATCCTCTTCTCTAGTTTCCCATGTCTTCTCCTGATTTTGATGTCATATGAATCAATGGTTTTTGTCATATTTGCTTGCTTTTTTTGCTAATGTGACTCGTGAAAAGATACATAGTTCATTGATGTGATCTGCTCATATTTTGGCAAGTGGTGGTGGTTGTCTTGTAGGTTGTTGGTTACAAATCACTATGCCCACAAGTAGAATGTATAAATTGGTTATTTTTCAAGTCTTTGATTACATATCATTGTCAATTAAATGAGTATAAGCTTATTGTTTTGTAGGTCATTGGTTACAAATGACTATGTCAACAAGTCAAATGTGTAAGGCTGGTGTTTTGCAGTATGGTTTGTTGGATGTTGCACGGTGGTGTGTTGCATTTATTTTTTTTGCAAGTCACTATGGTTTGTCTCTTAATCAGTGTTTCAAATCATCGTTTTTTGAGTAAAATTTTGTAGGTTTTCAATTAAATGTTTTCTTACCATTAAATGATGCGCTTTGAATTTTCTTTTGGCTATGCTCCTTGTTTATTGATGTTCTCAAAGTTTAGTTATGCTCATTGGATATGTATTATAGTGTTCTTATTTTTCATTTTCTCGGAGTTTTGTTATCCTTGCTATGAAATCAAGTGCTCATTTGTTATCATTGCTATTAAATCAAGTGCTCAAAGATGTGATTACTATTGCAACATGGTGCATAAGAATATATGCCAAATGCTACTTGGATGTTTATGGTTATGCATACTGAGGTGTTTATGGTTATGTTGCATTTTTTTGAATGATGTTTTTGTTGCATCATGGAATGTTTTGCTACTTCAAGCTTAGGTATGCTACTCTTATTGCATCATGGTGCAAGCTAGCACACGGAAAGGTTTTCAAAAAAGCGTGAAACCTTGGGTTTTATTATAAAAATTGCAAAGATTTTGATTTTTTTAATGACTTTTGTCTTTTATTTTATTGATCCCTTTTCTTTCTCTAGTGCAATTGAGTGTAGTGGAGATATAGTAGTATAGAGGGGAGCTAGTCGGGGCTAGTTAAGATTGTGTGCATGTAAGATTGCAAAAATTTGTGAGTCGAGCTCAGCCCATATCCTCTTGAGCAAGCTACTCCCTTCATCCTCTTTTCTTTCTGGTGGTTTGAGGTGTTGTATAGGCTAGCCCCCCAATCCTACAAAACATTTTCAAAGTACTAGCTTGTGGCAAGCAAGAGAGGGTTGTGGCTATGTCTAGGATGAGCCAAATATGGTGAGGTAGTGCCTTTAATCTATGATTTGAGAGAGAAAAAGAATTTTTATTGTAAAGCAAATATTTTTGCCTTGAGTCTTTTTTAATTTCTTTGCTGATCTTGTTGAATGGAGCTATATGGCAAAGGAGAACGCAACATGGATAGAGTTGATGGTGGTATCAAGGGAGGAGGATTGTGGAACAAATGTAAGAGGACATGGAAAATTTCTTCTATATAGGTTAGGTACTTTAGGCTCTCTAGAGGTGCACATATACACAAAGATTTTGAATCTTTGCAAATGAACGGAAGAATTAAATTCGAAGTCTTACAAGACGTCACCTTGGAGTAGGTTGTGTGAATAGCTACCATTAGGACACCCTTTCTTGCATCATAGAGTGGAAGGATGGTCTCTTGCCTTACCCTTCTTTCCATCTTGATGTATCCTCCTCTAAATTTCTTCCAATTCATGAGATGCCCAAGCGCACGTGAGTGCGCACACACATCCTCTCTCTCTCTCTCTCTCTCTCTCTCTCTCTCTCTCTCTCTCTCTAACTCCTCTTCTTCTTTGAAGACATATCTTTGAATTCTCTTAGGATTGTTCCTATGATGTTAAAAGTTTCTCTTCTCTTCTCTTCTTCTTCTTCTTTTTCTTCTCCTCGTCCTCCTCCTCCTCCCTTTCTCTCTCTCTCTCTCTCTCTCTCCCTCTCTCTCTAGCTCCTCCTCTATTGTATGATGCAATCTATCTCTATGTATGAGTGCTTACTAGTTGCTCAAGAGTTCAAGCAAAGAGAGAAGGCAATCACGTTCTCGCTAACTCCTCTTCCATTGTATGATGCAGTCTGTGTCTATGTATAAGTGCTCAGTGCTTTCTCAAGAGTTCAGGCAAAGAGATGTAATCACGTTCTTGATTTCCTATGAGGTACTATTTCTAGTTTGTCAAAATGCAAAGGTGATGTTAGTCATTGTTTAGGCACTCACAAAGGAAATCTCTCCTATTGTACAAAATTTGGAAATTTGTTTAGTAAAATGTGGTGAAAGCTCACAAAAATGTTTAATGAAGACTCTATGATCCGAGTGGTCACATTTCTTGAACAATTATTTTCCATCGGACTTTTGTGTAGTCTTGTTTGATGAAAGCGAAGGTCATTCTTGATCAAATCCTAAGTTGTTACCATATACATGTGGTAGTGATGTGTGTGAACACACTTAGGACCGCTGTGGCATTTTTTCCCTCTTTAGGAGGGTTTTCCCCCCGTGCATTACATATATGCCCATTCATTCTAGGGCTGTCCATCTTTCCATTGCACACTAAGTAATATAATCTCAGTTGTATGCCTCGAGCTTCCTTCGTCTTCTCCAAGTTGTGTGCGTTTCTCTGCAACCCTAATTCGAACAATCGATATTAAAGCAGGTTGCGTCCTCCCGGGCTTAGTCGCCAATAGCTCCACCACATGTCTACTCACTTTCTCCGATTTCAGTGAGCTTTGACGAGTGTTCACAAGTTGAAAAAAATTTAGGGAGAGCTCATAGAGTGAGTTCGCTCAAATTTCTGAGTTGGGCTCATTTCGGCCTCCGTTTCCACTACAGGCAGTACTGCACGGGCTATTTTGTAATTTTGTGCAAATCTTTTGTCAGTGTTGTTTTTTGCATAACGGGCCCCTTACAGTCTTCTACGGTTTGTGCTATATAGCACGTGTTGTTCTCACTTCATTTCTCCTCTTTTTGGGTAGTTTTCGCATCAGGTGCAGTATTTACCATGGCTAACAACAACACATATGTGTTCAAGATGTTTGCTACTGAGGACAGATTGGATGGGGACAATTACCCTATGTGGGCTTACATGATGCAACATGTTCTTGTGTCAAAGGGCGTCTAGAATATTGTGCAGGGCATTGACGTATGTCCTGGTTCTGAGGATGTAGATGATGTTGAGGATGTTGCAGGTCTTGCTGCAAGGATTGCTATTGTTAGAGTTGTTTTGCCTACGGTAGAACAAGCTCGTTGGGATGTAAAGGATTCACAGGCTCATGGATTGATTGTGTTGTTTGTGAAGCGCACCATTACTCCTCACATTCTTTCAACAAAATTTACAAAATAGGCTTGGGATATGCTGACTGGTCTTTATGCAAGTCGTAATGAGGCAAAAATGCGTAGAGCTGGAGTCGAAGATTATGCATGAGGAAGATGATATGGACACTTTTCTTACTGGTGTTAAGGATATCAATGAGCAACTTATTTTTTCAGGTGAAGTCACTTCAGACAATTCCCTTATGCAGACTATTCTTGATGCCTTACTAGATTCTTACCAGACTTTTGCTAGTAGTTGGAGCCTTATGACCCAACGAAATCCTGACATTGTCAAGTTTGATGCATTATGCACATTGCTGTTGCGAGAGACTTTGGTGATGAAATTGTTGCATCTGGCCTTTTATGCTGTGGGTTGTATAAGCTCACTTTGTATGACAAGTGTGGACAAAATTTTGCAAATGCAATTGCAGATTCAAGGGCTGTTTTAGATGCAAAACTATGAAATGTACGTTTTGGGCATGTGAATTTTGCCAGTTTGTTGCATTTGTAGAAATTTGATATGGTTGCTTCTTTGCCGCCTCTTGAAGCACCTCTCAAACATGTTTGTGAAGGCTGTATTTTGGGTAAAATGCAGCGTTCCAAGTTTCAAAAGGATGGTTCAATTAGGGCCACATACAGGTTGCAGCTTGTGCATAGTGATGTTTATGGGCCTATGCAAACTCCGTCCTTGGGAAATTACCTTTACTTCGTGACTTTCATTGATGATTACTCCAGGCATGCATCGGTATTTCCACTTAAAGCAAAGCCATGAAGTTCTTGAGTCTTTGTGATCCATTCGTAAGATGAATGGAGTCCCCAAGATATTGTGTTTCCACGTGTTTAGGGCATATAGAATATCTAGTAGCTCTTTTTCATATTTGCCCAATACTCACTTATCGAAGTTGAGTTTTTGACTCTCATATGCTATGGCATGCCCTTCCTAAAGAAAAATAGCTCCAAGGCAATTACAACAAGCATCACATTGGACCTCAAATGGCTTTGAGAGATCTAGTAGTGTGAGCACACGTTGAGAGATAAGATTCTCCTTAAGCTTCTTCAAAAGCTTCTTGCACTTTTGCACTTCATGAATACTTAACGTTCTTTTTTTGTTAAGTCATGTAATGGGCTTGCTATTAGCGAGATTTTTTTAAAAAATGAAGCATCTATAGTGTGCACACATACCTATGGAGCTTCATACCTCCTGTAGTTTACTTGGATTTTCGCCATCCTTTTATTATCTCTAACTTTGTTGGATCCATACGGGTGCCATCTTTAGAGATAAAATGACCTAAATATTGAATCTCTTGTACAAAAAAATTCACTTTTCTTTTGATTAATGAAAAGCTTATTCTCTGTCACAACTTGAAAGATTACCTTGAGGTGTCGCTTGTAGTCCTCAAGAGAATTTGAATGGCCTTGAGACTTTTGTCCATCATGAGTTTGAATGCGTCTGGAGCATGTGTCAAGCCAAAACTTGTAAAGTATAAAATAGATCTTCTACCCGCGGCATGGAAAATCTATTTTTGATGGTGATCTTATTTAGTGCTCTATAGTTGACACACATGTGATATGTGTCGTCTTCCTTCTGCACTAAAAGAAATGGTGAACAAAATGGGGAGGAGCTACACCTCACCATCCCTTTTTCAACCAATTCATTCACTTGCCTCATGATCTCCTCTTTTTGAGCTTGTGAAACTCGATAAGGAGGCTTGTTAGGCAGTGAGCTTCCTGGTAGGAGCTCAATTGCATGGTCATCATCCCTCATTTTAGAGGTAGCTCACTAGGGATTTCATCAATGAAAACATCTTGGGATCCATTTAGGAAATTAGACAACTGTAATTCCTCTTGATTCCCTTTATTGCAAGGATATGGTGTTTCCCAACTGGTTAGCTTCTATGTACATGCTCTTTTCCTTATAGGTGAAGTAGATTCTCCTTTCAAGAGACTTCATGTTGGAAGCCATGCGGTTAAACCATGGTGCCCCAACGATAACATTCTCATGTTTGAGAGGGGAGATGGAGAAATCCTTTTTGTCCACATAGCTTTGGACATGAAGCCTCAATTTTCCACAATGTGTGGGGGAAAAACATCGTAATGGCTGTAGATTACAAGACTAATCGGGTAGAGGCTCAAAGTGTGGCAAGGGTAAATTGAAAAACAGTGAGCAGGTTTGTCTACACTAATATTTATTGTAGATTTGGCACACCTCTAGAGATTGTTTTTGATAATGGTGAAGGGTTCAAGAAGGGTTTACTCACAGAAATTTGTGAAGAGCTTCATATTCTACATCGTCATAGCACACCCTACTACCCACAATCAAATGGTTTGGTAAAAAAATCTAATGGTGTCATTGCAGGCATGATCAGAAAGATGGTGAAAAACAAGACAAAGTTGTGGGATGAATTCTTGGATGGAGCATTGTGGGAATATCGAACCACGTATAGGGAGGCCACGGAGTTCACACCATTTCACTTGGTCTATGGTCAAGAGATTTGCAACCTATCGAGCTCAACATTCCAACAATGCGGCTTCATGGCAGAGGTGCACAAGATGATCAAGAGGTATGGATGGATCGACTTCTTACATTAGTGGAGCTTGAGTGGAAAAGAGAAGCAGCCTATGATTGCTACAAGAGGAAAGCTACACAAGCGAAGGAGAAGCTTGACAAGAAACTCAAGGATAAAGGCATCAAGGAAGGAGATCTTGTGCTAAGGTATGACAATCGATTTGATAATTGTTTTGATGCCAAGTTTGAAACTAGATGGCAAGGGGCATACATAGTCAAGAAGGCTTTCAATTCAAGTTACTATCAGCTTATGGCCTTGAATGGTAAAGAGCACTCCACGAAGATAAACGAGTATCACCTGAAGCCCTATTTGAGTCGCCTTCTACCAAAGGATCTACCAAAGAATTTTCAAAGAGCGACTATCTCATGTAAGTTTTGTTGCATGGACCATGAGTGTAACTCAAGCAAAAATGCCAAGGGGCCAAACAATGAAACTTGTCAAGGACTCAGAAGCACTCTCTTTGGAAAAGATGCTTTATGATGGTACATGAATGTACTATCATCTTGGGGGAGGGCTAATGATAGCTATTTTTTGGCTCTCCATAATTGACATAGTGAGCTACCTCACCCTACCAAAATCACCCAAAGAATGTGGCTATCTTCACCCTTTCACTCTACCTAGGCGTGTGTGAGTTACAGAACTTTTCCTATATCTCTTTAAAAACCCTCACTTGGGGGAGGGCTAATGATAGCCATTTTCCGGCTCTCCGTAATTGCCATAATGAGCTACCTCACCCTACCAAAATCACCCAAACAATGTGGCTATCTTCACCCTTTCACTCTACATAGGCGTGTGTGAGTTACGACACTTTTTCTATATCTCTATAAAAACCCTCACTTAGCTAGTGACTAGGCTACTTGAGCCAAAAAGATAAAATAAAATAAAAACTTTAAATATATTATGGTCCATTTGTGTGTAAATATTTCATGGTATATAGGGCCTAAATATAAGGAGCTTTCATAATTATTCTAGTATTTATTTAAATATTTCTACTTAGGTGTGCATTATTTGCCTATGTATACTATGTACATTGACTCACCATTACCACAATTTTTCTTACCATTTTGCATACTCTTTATTCCATATATATATTTTCATGCAAACTTCTCTTATTTTTGGTGTGAATTCACTCCAAGGAAAAACCTCAAAAATACCTTGCACCATCAATCATTGCCTTTCACTAAATTCTTATTTTCTACAGGTACTTTTTCTTACCTCCTATAAATAAATATACATCAGTAAAAACAAATGAGGGCCCTCCTCATTTGATTCCCTATTTATCATATATTTATTTTATATATATATAGTCCACACTATTCTAGATCCCATAAATTGTTTATATATACTAGCCTTTTTTTCCCCATCATATCCATATATTGTATTTATGAAAAATCCACAACCATGCATATTTTCAAACTCCCAGAATCAGGTTATGCTCTTATGCAAGGAGGGGCTCACCTTTGGATCCATATGCAAATTCAACAAAAGGGGGGCCACTAAAGACGTTTTTGTGAAGAAAAATGGGTATTTTGGTGGGATTTTTTATATCCATCTCCACTTCAAATTTGAAGCGGTGGTTGGGTGACAAAATGTGGAGCAAGAGTTGAATAATAATCTTAAAAATTTTGATAATTTTTGGAGCTACCACCGGTGAGGTATGATTTTTTGAGTGGACCCCAATCTGCCCACTTTTCTCACAAGTAGCCCATTGTCTTCTCTCACCTCTTTCCTACTTCCACACACAATCACACACTCATTCCTCTCCATCCCTCACTCAAACCTATAACTTTCATGGCTTCTTTCATCTTCTTCACCATTCCCATCTCTCCCTTACTCCATAGCTCAAAATTATCATCTCTACAGATATATAGCTCAATTTCTCTCTCTAGATATTCCCATCTCTCCCTTACTCCATAGCTCAAAATTATCATCTCTACAGATATATAGCTCAAGCCTACATGTACGTAGTAACTCTCTCTCTCTCTCTCTCTCTCTCTCTCTCTCTCTCTCTCTCTCTCTCTCTCTCTCTCTCTCTCCCTCCTTCCTAAAAACTCTACTTTCACCTTATCTACCATCAATAATGCTCTCTTTTGAGCCCACATCCATGACTCAAGCAGACAAAGAAGGTCCGCAATGTTTTGATTTAAGAAAAAAATCATAATCCTAATTTGTTAGCTTTGTAAATTAGGATTTCCAATAATCTTAATGAGAGGTCTCCAACCTATAAATAGGTCCCTCTCCTTCTTGTAAATAGGGCCCAAATCTCACATAGCACCCCAATACTCTTTGTGTGAGGAGAGACTTAGGTGTAGCAACCACTTTGTGAGCTTCATTTTTGGTGTGAGAGAAGATTTCAAGCTACACATTGCAAGTGAGAGAGCGTGAGTTCAAAATCTCAAAACCACTATTGTATATATTCCTCTATCATCAATAAATTGAGGTTTGGTGTATCAAAGGCGTGAATCGATGTTCAAATCTTCGTCCTTTCACTTGTGCAATACTGTTTGGTGAATTCAAGGTGACTTGTGTATTTTAAGTTTCTAGTTTGAAAAAGCGTTTTAGTGTATTTTCATTACCAATTTTGTGTCCATTGTAAGAGGGTATTGTGGTGAGACGTCTCCCACACCCTAACACAGTGTTTGTGTGTGTTGGCAATGTTTAGCATTCACTAAGCATTGAGTTAGCTTTGTACAAGCTCTACGATAGCATCATAACAAATCATCTCCATTTGCAAGTCACAAACAAGGTATTACACAAGTTCTATTCCTCTCTCTCTCTCTCTCTCTCTCTCTCTCTCTCTCTCTCTCTCTCTCTTCCCTTTGCTCTAGCTCTCTCCCTGCTCCATTTGGTGTGTGTCTTGGTGTGAGATTGCTTGTGTGTGTTATCAGGAGATTCATGGAAACTTATCATGGAAAATTTGAGACCATTTCTTAGGGAGCTCTACTCGCGTGGTCTCTATGGTTTAGCAGGATTAAAACATGGTTTGGATTTTTCCTGGTTTGGCTTCATACATAATCTAGTTTTCTTTAAAAAAAGCATTGGCTTAAATTCTGAAAGCTTGTGGCATTACTGGTTATGCTGCCGAAATGTTATGGTTCATATTCTGGTGGGTTATGTAGAGAATCATAATCCGACAACGAGTTACATTGTGGTTTTTTGGGAAAGGACTCAAGTTAGCTGTTATAAAGCAGCTCTTGATTGATAGTAATGTTTGTTTTGCCCTAGCTTTTTTTGCTTTGATAGATTACTTCTCACGATATCATCATATTGAATGATTACTTATTGAAATGTGATAGTGCTTGAAATACTTGGAGAATGGTCAAACTTGGTGACTTGGGTTTTACTTACATAACTAATGTTGAGCCACTCTGGTTTTTAAGGCTTTTTTGGATAATGGCTTAAATTTATTTTTAGCATAATTTATCTGCAATATGATACTTTTTCCTTGATAAACTATGGAATAAAGGTGGGGTTCAGGCACACTTCCTTGGGCTAGTGGTTTTACTTCTTTCTGGCTTGAGGAGCTGTGTTTTTACTGAGAAATTCTGAGAATATTTCTTCTATATTCAGGGAGCTCTGCTCACGTGGCCTCTATGGTGTAACAAGAGTTAAATATTAACTAACGTATGGCTTAAACACAAAATAGGTGGAATTTTTTATGATTAGCTTTGGTCCTCTGACTAATTTTGACATAATTCTGGTTGAGTTGGACTTATGGCCTGCTCACTAGCTGGCTTTTTTGGATTTTTGGCTTAGTTCTGATCTTTCTCTGGTTAGTTCTTACTCTCATTAACTGGTTGTATCTGGGTATGGTTGAAGTTAGTTGGATCTAGCTCTGGTTCTGACCGGTACATCATTGGCTCTGGCTTATACTGCCCTGGGCTGTTTTTTAGATTTTTTTCTCCTTGCTGACCTGGCTGGACTTTGTCATACTGACCTTGACATGCAAAGAATTTGACATACTGCTTGCTGTCATTTACTATGAGTGCTTTTTTCTGGTTTGACCAAATACATAATCTGGTTTTAAAGAGAATTGGGTTAAAATTTTGATCTAGCCTCGCTATTGTTCTGGTAATTACTGAACTGGTCTGATTTGAGTATAACTGGTTGTAGCCAAAATTTTTACCTTTTGCTTGATACTTAGTTTGTTACTACATCTGGTTGTATTTTTTTGGCCAACTATGGATTAATAATAATACTTCAGGCCTGCTCACTAATGCTTGAGTAAAAATCTATCTAAAGACTTTTTGGTGTTATACATTATTGATGGTATATTGTGACATTGATTAAAGGATGACTTGGAAGAATTTTTTACCATTGAGAATGAGCTCCATTTTTTGTGACTATGGTTGATACTCTCTCGGCAGATTAATACACTGCTATTTTTGTACCAAAAAAATCTCTATATGGTACTTAAATGGGTGCTGATAGGTAGGTAGGCCTATTACAAAAGGAAATGATTACTGGTTTAACTAAGGCAACCTAAACCTCGGTCTTTTTTTATACAATGTTTAAACTTAAGAATTACATAGGATGATATGGAGTAGTCGACTTCCTCTCATAGTAAAAGGCTATTTAGGAAAAAGAACTTTTTAAACATATGAAGCAATTATGGTAGGATTACTTTGTATAGGACAACAACTAGTCTAATAATTTTTAAGTTTGACATGGATAACAACTAATAGGTTCTTTGAAGCCTGCCATACATAGCCAAGTCTAACATATATGTTGTCTTGACTATATGGATGCAAGTGAGAATTCTATCTTGGCTTAAAGAGGTTTAGCTTGCTGCATTACTTTGAAAATGCTTGATGATTCAATTGGGATAGTTTTGATACCTTTGTACAAATTCATATGGAATGATACTTCATTATTATTATGTTGTACATTTATGAATCAAAGAACGAGTTGTTTCTGTACTTATCTTTGCCTAGACATCTTAGCCAATCGTCTTTTTGAACATCTTGTTCATTGGTGTGTTATTTATTTTAATTAAAACATCTACACACACACACACACACACACGCACACACACGCACACGCACACGCACACGCACACACACACGCACACGCTCTGTTTTGAATCAGGCAGCCGCCATAGAGCTTGAACTAGGTGTGAGAGCACCAAGACTTGAGGTGGTGCCCATGACTATGTAATGGACAATCCATAGACGGAATGTAATCCATCTTCCTTTGTTTCGTCTCTTCCCTTTTGGAGTGACAAGGAGAAGGACTGTGTGTTAATCTTTTCCTCTTGGGAGGAGTTGGCAATCGTCTAGACCACCGTCTACGTGGAGCCATGTTGTCAGAGAAACTTAAAGTTTCATTGCTTTCTTGCTCTTTGGATTCCTCCTCTCGTATGGGAGAGAGTCTTCTTTTAGGGTTCTCTTCAAGAGGCCTCCTAAGCTCTCTGCTTTTTGAGAGGAAGGGAAATCCCATAAGCGCGAAGTTGTTGAGTAACTTTGGCTTGCAAAGTAGGGTTGCCCATAGCTTGATGCAACCTAGTAACAAGATAATTGACAAACATGGGGGCATCATCTCATTAGCACCTTCATGTGCAAAATTAAAGCCATTAATGTTCATTCTACTCTCTTGGTTATTGTCAGCCATATTAATAAAATTTGTGTACTTACTTAGTATATGCTTTGGCAATAAAAAACCTTAGTTGCTACTCCTCGTAGCCTTTGAAGTTTGGCACTTAAGTATCTACACTCACGGCTTGAAGTGGTTAATTATAAAGAGTAGTGGAGTCGGTCTAATATTGCAAAATTAAGGGCTAGCTCCTTTTGGACTTCTTATGACTCAATAATGGTAAAGCCGTAGGCAAGTCGAAAAAGACTCCATTATTAAGACCAAAGCTCCCAAGGTGTGCACCATATCCCACATAGTGGGCTCAACAAAATGCATAATAGATCCCAATCCCACTTACCCTAATATAATTAACAAAATCAACCATTTATAGGCTACTTAAGGACCTCTCTTCTTAAGCAAAAAAGAGAAACCAAATGCTTTGATACCGATGTAATGGAAATAGCCTGTTAACTTGGAGAGTAGTAGAAATTAGAGAATTACTTTTATGAAATTACTTTGTGAGCATAGCGGGTGAACTTAATTGATGGTAGCAACATAAACATAGCATTTAGTTAACTTGGCATAAAAAATATTTTAGAGAGAGAGAGAGAGAGAGAGAGAGTTTAGAGAACATGACAACAATTGAGGACCGGATTTATCTGGAGCCGGTCCCCCCTCCAATAGGCATTTGTATTATAGTTTCTCCCATCAAGAGAGACTTTTTACAATACAATCTTTGTGCTCCTTGTGACCTAGGTGATGCAATGAAGATGGAAAGCTTCATGCATCATGATCATAACATAAAATTTTGTGAAAAGCATTAACTATCCCAAGCCTCAGTCCTAAGACCTCAAAGACCTTGGAAAGTGGAGAGAGCTAGCAGGGAATGAGGGTAGGGAAGAGGAAGAATAAACATTTCATAGGAGAAAGAATTAGTTCCTCACTTATCATCACTCTTCTTTCTAGCATACATAATAGCATAGTAATGAAGACGGAGAAGATGGCAAGCTTAAGCATTGAAGCATGGCTCTTGGTTGGATTTGAATTCCATAGCCAAGAGCGTTGTGTAGGCTCTCAAATTCTCTACTAGCTTGGAGAAGGAGATGGAGCTCACGAACTTTTCACTTCACACAATGAGGAGAGAGAGTGTGTGTATGTGTGTGTGGGAGAGTATACCCCCCAAGCATGCCCCTAGCTTCCTTGGTCAACCCCCCCTTGTAGCTCAAGCTTGATGCTCATTGGACCTCTGCAAAACTGGCCAATCACATGCAAGATGCATTACAAGCAACAAGGGTAGTCTTGGGACAAGTGTCCCCCTTTCCCCTTTGAGAGAGAGGACTTGATAAATGCAAAATGATTAATTAAATATTCTAAATTATCATTGGACCCCTTGAGTGGCCAACCAAAAGGCTTTAGGCACACCATGAGAGCAACATGAGGAGGAACTTGACAAGTGTCATTTTTTCTTTCTTTGTACCAAGCTTGCCTTGTGTGAGGGTCTGTGTGTTCTCTCTCATCCCCCCTCTTGTAGGGCTCGCCCCCTCCTTGTAGGGATCATTGTTGACTTTTTCACACCTTATCTCCAAGCACATTAGTCAACAAGCATGACAAAGCACCTCAAGCCTGGGTAGTGTTCCCACAAGAACCTCAGGCTCCCTAGTCAGCAAGCACGACAAGCACGACAAGCATTTTAGTCATCAATCATGACAAGCACCTCAAGAACCTTAGTCATCAAGCACGACAAGTACGTTAGTCAGCAAAAAGCACGACAAGCATCTCAAACTTGGGTGGGGTTTCCACCTCAAGGTGAGCCCTAGCTTACCTAAGGTCATAGGACTTTTAAACACTAGCCTTTGGAGGTCCTTAATGAAGCTAACCCTAAGGTCTTTAAGCTCCATTAGCTAGCCTTGCTCTTTGACATACCATCTCTCATTTGGACCCCTTTACCATTGGCCCCATGGTGAGATAGATTTGAAAGCACATGTCTATATTCTAACCCTTGTTCTTGTTTATTCTCCCACATTCAATGATCAGTTCAATATGATAAAATCATTGGGGTTGGTTAGATATTAGTTTTTATGACATTATCTCTCTTTTGAAATCATAGTCGTCCTCGACTATGAGGTAGAAGAAATAAAGCCTTAGTCATTAGTCAATATTGCTTAGCAGGTAAAGGACCCCTTTTTACCCTATGACATCTTTCCAAGATGGATGACTAATCCATTTGGTGCTTGGGAGACATAGCTGCCGCAAGCATGTCTGCTCTTTAGTCCATTTCATTCTGCTAAGTTGAGTGACAAATTCTAGTTGGTGTTTGAGAGACATCGTCATCACAAACATGATTCTAAGCATGCATACTATGAAAATTTGTGCACAATAAAAAGAGAACTAGTCTTATAATACAAAAACGTTGGTCATTGTAAAAGAAATTTGTACATTTGCTTACTCTAATGTAGCATTGTAAGCATTGACAAGGTTCATACTATCCTTAAGTTGTATTCCTTGCATCCATCTAGCATCTTCAAAAGGATAAATTTTGAACTTCATAAGATACCGTCGGATAATCTTACCATGTCGTAATACCTTGTCTTCATGCCAAAGGATAGCTTCGGGTTGTAGCACCTCTTCTTGGTCTTCAATTTCAGAAGGGTCTTCAATTATTGGTTCAATTGTGGCTCTCCTTTGTAGGGCTTAAGTAGGCTCACATGAAAAGCATTGTGTATGAGCCAATGGTTGGGCAACTTGAGTTGATAAGCCATCTCATTGATGGGTTTCAAGATTTGGAAAGGACCATAGTATCTTTTTGCTAGTTTAGCATAATACTTTTGATGGACCATAGGATTTTTACCCGTCGTTTGCCTCAATCAAGCCTTAGGAAACTTAAGTAAGACCCAATCATTTTCTTTGAAAAGGCCCTTATGTGCTTGTTAGAAACAACATTTTTCCTTTGTTGAGAGATGGATATAGCCTCAATCTTTTGAAAATATTCTTGTAGGTCACGGCTATACTCATCGGCAACGAAGATCTTCCCATGTACTTTAAGTAGCAAGGGACTTTTAGGTCTTCCCTCAATTATTTCAGAAGGTGATTTTCCCATAGAAGTATGTACATTATTATTGTAGGCATACTCTACAAGAGGTAAGTACTTTTTCCATTGTGAGAGTTGATCTACTTTTGTAACATAAGTCTTTAGTAGATCGAGTATCGTAAGATTGGCTATTTCACTTTGGCCATCCATTTGTGGGTGATAGGACGAAGAGAAATCCAATCTTGTGCCTAGATTTTCAAAGAGACCTTTCCAAAAATTACTAGTCATTCTAGGGCCTCTATCTGACACGGTAAGTGTTTGATGATTGTGTAGTGGTCAAGTTATCTCCCACTTTGTTGCCAATTTGACATTGGTTTATGGTAGAGATTGTACTTGAGTTTTTTAGGGGAGACTCTGCCAGATTTCTTGCCATAGTTTGGTTTCTGTTTTCAGTCATGTGCGACAATTTAGAGTCTACAGTGATGTCTCATGAGAGACGGTGGTCTCTTAGTTGCCGATATTTGTGTTGTTGGCATTGTGGTCACACATGACACATTAGGCACCATTGTTTCAGATGCATGAGACAACAACGGAGATCTATGCATGGTGCAGATGAAGTTTTGACACATGATAGAGCAGTGGCTTCATATGCCAATGATGGTGATGTCAAATTTGCCTTTAGCATTCCTCATGATTATATGTCTTTGAGCAGTGACACTTCTCCACGTTGGTTGCTAGATGAGGATGCAATTTTTGATGTCACACCACAGCATGACTGGTTTAGCACCTTCTCTAAAGAGAGTTTTGGTTTTCTACACTCGGCCGATGGTTTGGCATTTGACATTGTAGGTGTAGGAGGCTTGTGGTTTTCTTTTCCTAGTGGTGCATCATATATGCTACGGCATGTGCGCGATGTTCCTTTGCTAAGATAGAGTTTGATCTTAGTGAGACAATTAGCAGATTTTGATTGGCAGGAACTTCTTAGAGAGGAGTCTTTCCAGATGCATTGTGGTTCATTAGTGATTGCCAGAGGAGCCTCTAGTGGGTTGGTATGTCCTATGCATGTGTCTGAGGTTCGAGATAGCATAGTTTTAGTTTTGTTGCTAGCATGCTTTGAGCAAAAGACGAGACGTGTCTCCTTTGCGGGTGAGCTCCACCATGCTCACGAGACAAAGAATTTAGCTGTGAGGACATGCCATTAGACTTTGTAGAGATAGAGGTAGAGTGACAATGCTCTAGTGAGACACAGTATGTGTTGTCAAAGTTTGTGCAGGTAGAGGTAGAGCAGTTCTGCTCCCTAGAGACACAGGTAGAGCTGACATACATGGAGTTTTTTGATATGCTCATTCTAGAGGCTGATGAGTTGATGCTAGGGCACATAGTTCTGCCTATGGATGAGAGGGACGTAGCCATCCTAGTGTTGATGTTGACACATCCATACTTGATGGGTAGTCCTGATGATGCCGTGATTGCATATAGCACAGGGGAGGAAAGTACAACCAGGTTTATGAAAATTTGGCCAGCGTTTGGGCATTTCATGTATGACCTACTTGTGTCAAGGCCCGACCTAGTAGCTATAGTGGGAGCATTTCCAGCAGGGATAGTCAGCCGTACGGTTCTTCATGGAGCTTTTTGCAGACCATACAATATCGACTGCGAGATTTACATGCAAGCTCTAGCATGGATACACACACTCACCTACCACTAGAGCCTATATGATGGCATGTAGATCGAGAGAGTGAGCAAGTGGGCATAGTTTGAGAGTCTCTCACTTAGTTTCTTGTACATACTAGTAGTTTAGCTAGTAGCATTTGGCGCATCCCCTTTAAGTGGGAGTTTGTTGGGGTAAAGACCCTAAGCGTTTCCCCGGAGCCGGACGTCCAGCGTCCGACTGCCTGCCCACAATGTGTACACTTCCTTATTCATTATATACATATGAATAAGGATCTCCTCACTCACACCACTTCATGAGGTTGCTCCACCCAAACTCTCATGCTTCTCCCCTTTCCCGCACACGCACCACACCACACCACACCATGCACTCGCTCATATGCATACATGCGTACTCATAGACTTCACCTACAAAAATAAGTTGTTCATTTATATCCTTGACAATAGCAAGGATTTCTTTGAACAAATGTGAGGAGTACTAGTTCTCTTCATAGACAATGCGATGAATGCATGAGCATGTGCATCTCTTACATCCAACAACCCTGCTTAGCCGTCAACAAAACAGCTTTGGCATCAGCAATCCTACCGCCAAAACCTACAACATCCTCAGAACCAGGACGTACATTGATGCCCTGCACAATACTCCAAATGGCCTTTGACACAAGAACATGTTGCAACATATAAGCCCACATAGGGTAATTGTCCCCATCCAATCTATCCTCAACAACAAATATCTTGAACACATCTGTGTTGTTTTTAGCCACGGCAAATGTTGCATTTGATGTGAAAAAATGCCCAAAAAGAGGAGAAACAAAGTGGGAACAACACATGCTATATAGCACAAACCGTAGAGGACTGTAAGGGACCTGGTATGAAAAAAATAGCACTAGTAAAAATCTTGCACAAAATGAAAAAATAGCCTACACAATACTGCATGTAGTGGGAATAGAGGCCAAAACGAGTCTGAATAAAAAAATTGAGCAAACCAAGCTCTACGAGCTTACACAAAGTATTTGTTAACCTACTGACATTTGCCAAACAAAGTGAGTAGGCGTGTGCTAGAGTTGCTAGTGCTAAGCCCGAGAGGACGCAACCTGCTCTGCTACCAATTGTTGGAATTAGGGTTGCAAGAAAATACACATAGCTTGGAGAAGACAAAGGAAGCTCAAGGCACACAACAGAGAGTGTATAATTAGTGTGTAATGGAAAGATAGCCCGAGTGGGTGTATATACAATGCAGGGGGGGAAAAACCTCCTAACAAGGAAAAAAGTGCCCCGATAGTCCTAAGTGTGTTCACATACATCACTACCCCACTATATGGTAACATTGTATTGCCGGCTTTAAATAATAAGCCGGTTGTAGCCAAAAAGCCATCAAGAAAGTTGTAAACTTCCTTGCCCGCAACTCTCTCAATCACATGATTTGTGATAGGTAAGGGATAGTGTCTCTTATGGTGGCAGCATTTACCAACTTGAGATTCACACACACTTGCAATTTTCCATTCTTTTTGGGCACTTCCACAATTGGTGACACCCAATCTGTGTGTTCAATCTCATAGATAAACTCCACCTCTTTAAGCTTATCTATCTCCTCTTTGATTTTCTTTGCAATTGTCTCATTGTAAGTATAGGGACGTTGTTGCCATGGCTTAGCATCACTCTTAAGGGGTATTGTATATATATCATATACTCGGATCTACTTTCTTAAGGTTCTTATATGACCAAGCAAACACATCTTTATACTGCTTTTTTGAGAGTAGCTATTAAAAGCTGCTCTTCCTGCTCAATGAGGTCCATGGCTATGTATGCAGATCTCAGTTCTTCTCCTACTTTAGCTAGATCAATCCTCTTGGCATTCTAAGGTTCCTCATAAGATGTACTTGGTTCCTTGAGTTTCCTCATTGGTTGATGAATCACAATTCTTCTATCTTGGATGGTGTACTTTTTATAGTGAGGGGGTGCATCTAATTTCTTTGTGTTGGACTCCTCTTCACTTTCCATCTCTATTGTCCAATCTTCTTTTAAGGTCTATTTCAGCTTCTAATATTCACACTTTTGCTCATTTTTGGACTTTTTTGATGATGTTTTAGCTATTTCCTTGGGTTTATTTTTTCTTTGCTTCCTTGGATTTGTGTTTAGAGAAGCTGATTTCAATGGATTTTTTGTGATTTGTCTTGAACACAGTCATTGATTCCTAGAAGCATAAGATACCGTGTCTTGCTAATCGAGCATTGGTTTTTTTTTTGTTTTGTTTTTTTCTTGCTTGTATTGATTGATATCTTTGGTGTCTTTTTGATTTTTGATTTAAAAAATCATAGAAGATTGCCTCATTTTTCTTTGGTTTATCCTCATCTTTTGAGCTACTCGATAGCTCATTCTCAATGTCATTCCCTAACTTGTCACTCCGCAAATCTTAGAACTCCTCATTGTTATCATCAATAATACTCCGAATGGAAACCTCGTATACTATTTGTTTACAATCGACCGTTTCATGAGTTTCCATCGTCTCAATTTCCACTTCTGGTTCCAAGATAGCTTTCACTATCTGGAAGGGCATTATGTCAAAACCGTCCTCATCACAAAATTTAATGGGTGTTAGTTTGTTCACATACACACCTAGAGTTGCCAATATTTGATCCCATTCAAAGCGTTCAAACAAGTCCTATCGAAATGGTTCTCTTAGGTAGCTTTTATCTTCTACCAATCTCTCTAGGGTACAATCTTCCCTTTTCAAACTTCCACATTCAAATGCTCCGTACATCCAAATATGTGTTTGTTTTGTCAACTAGGTAGGTAATTGGATTTTGGATTCTATAGTTACGTCATATTCTTCCATTGGGGTTCAATTAACATCTCTGTAACTATGGTCCATTGTGCTGATCCTCATAGTTATGACTTTATGTCCCAAGCAGAGGGGGTCATAGCCCCAATCTTGAACCATTTTGAGTTGATGCATAAATGACCGCCTCAACTCAAAGCTGTTTTTTTTCCAAAGTCTTCTATGGAAAAAATATGCTCATACTCGATTCCAGAAGAGGATACAATTATCTGTTTAACCATACCGAAAGTTCTCTCTAAAAACTTGTTTGTGAGCTGCAATTTCATACGTGTCTTCCTGAGAGCTGATCTTTCCCACTTCTACCAGATTTCTTTCATAGTGATAGCTACCACATACCCACCGTCAAGTATGGCTATCAATTTCACTCCTTTGTACTCTAGTGTGGTAAGGTGGTGTTTCCTTTGTAAGGTTTCCAGTTTCTGAAACCTTAAAGGTTGTATAAAGCTTAATCAAACTGATATGATTATTGAAAAAGCAATGTAGATTGTCCGACCATGGCAAATATTGGTATTTTTGGAATCTTAAGCACAACAAACCCTAGGCTAGAAATTTTCAGAATTGAATTCCGATAAAAACTGGCATAGTTATGACCCCTGAAAGTTTACACTGTGAACTAAGTAAAATAGGTGAAATTGAAGGGTTGCAGTAATCATTTAAGCATAGACTTTATTAAAGGTCTCCCAGATATTTACAAGATATTTACCAATTAAGCAAAAATAGGTCAAATTATAGCAAAATTGACATTTTAAAAGCTAGCAGGTAATGGGAGGGTCATCACTGACCTACCAGGGACTCATTTAGCAGTAGGGGGCGTTTTTTGACTTGCTGGGGGCTGCTTGAACTTCAAGCAACTGCCTTTTTCAACCGGTGAGAGCTTATGAGTGCCAGAAAACTATAAATAGGACCCCTAGCTTCACATTTTACACAGACTCGGAGCCTTGATACTCTCTCTCTCATCTAGAGAGGAAACTACGCAGAAATCATTAGAGATTAATCTTTAATTGATTAACCTAAACGGTAATTAGTTTAATCTTTCTTAATTAGCAAGGTTAAATTAAGATATTTGTTAATAAATGAAAGATTAGGCCTATGTATGCTCCTCAAATCTCTCTTAATTAATTAATCTCTGCCGATTATTAGAATTAATCTTAGTAATACTAAGCTAATTAATTATCCTATTATATAAGGGTTGAAATTAGCCAAATTAACCATGAACTAATGGTAAATATATTAATTAAGATTAGATTAACTTGAAGTAATTATCAGAGATGCATTAGATAGTTATTAATCTAGGAAAATTATCCTATAATTTTTTGAGAAGTTTTCCTAATTAATTAGGCATAATTACTCTATTTTTTTGAGCAATTTTAATAGGGGAAATTAGTAAATGGATTTCAAATGTTGTGATATATTTATTAGTAGTTAATTAGGTGTTCAAAAACCCGTGATAATTAGGAAAAGCTCAGAAAATTAATCTAGCTAATTAATTTAGTAGAAATATTGTATTTTTTGAGTAATTTAAATAGGATAAATTAGTAAATGGAATTAAAATGTTGTGATATATTTATTAGTGGTTAATTAGGTGTTCAAGAACCGGTGATAATTAGGAGAAGATCAGAAAATTAATCTAGCTAATTAGCAAAATACTCTGTTTTGTGAGTAATTTAAATAGGGGAAATTAGTAAATGGATTTCAAATGTTGTGATATATTTATCAGTGGTTAGTTAGGTGTTCAGAAACCCGTGATAATTAGGATAAGCTCAGAAAATAAATCTAGCTAATTACTTAAGCATAATTACTCTGTTTTTTGAGTAATTTAAATAGGGGAAATTAGTAAATTGAATTCAAATGCTGTGATATATTTATCAAGGGTTAATTAGGTATTAATCAACTCGTGATAATTAGGGAAATCTCAGATAATTAATCTAGCTAATTATTTTAGTAGAAAAACTTTGATTTTTAGACAAATTAAATAGGGGAAATTAGAAAATAGATTCAAATTGAATTGAGTTATTTATTAGAGGTTATGAAATCCGTGATAATTATTCTGATCTCAGATAATTAGTTTAACTAATTATCTTAGTGGAATTATGCTGTTTTTAGGGGTAAATTAAAGAGGGAAATTAGTAAATCATGTTCTATAATTACATGCTATTTATCAGAGCTATATTATAGAGTAAAAATACCGTGATAATTATTCCAAGGTTAGAAAAGTAGTATAGATTTTTATCTAAGTCAAATTACACTATTTTTAGCTAAAAACTAAAGAGGGAAATTAGTAAATCATGCTATATGATTACATGCTATTTATCAGAGCTATATTATAGGGTAAAAAGACCGTGATAATTATATCAAGGTTAGAAAAGTAGTATAGATATTTATCTAAGTCAAATTACACTATTTCTAGCTAAAAACTAAAGAGGGAAATTAGTAAATCATGCTATATGATTACGTGCTATTTTTCAGAGCTATATTATAGGGTGAAGAGGCCGTGATAATTATGCCAATGTTAGAAAAATATTATAGATATTTATCTAAGTCAAATTATACTATTTTTAGCTAAAAACTAAAGAGGGAATTTAGTAAATCATGCTATATGATTACATGCTATTTATCAAAGCTATATTATAAGCTAAAGAGGCCGTGATAATTATGCCAAGGTTATAAAAGTAGTATAGATATTTATCTAAGTCAAATTACACCATTTTCAACTAAAAATTAAAGAGGGAAAGTAGTAAATCATACTATATGATTACATGCTATTTATCAGAGCTATCTTATAGGGTAAAGAGGCTGTAATAATTATGCCAAGGTTAGAAACATAGTATAAATATTTATCTATGTCAAATTACACTATTTTTAGCTAAAAACTAAAGAGGAAAATTAGTAAATCATGTGCTATAATTACATGCTATTTATCAAAGCTGTATTATAGGGTAAAGAGGCTGTGATAATTATGCCAAGGTTAGAAAAGTAGTATAGATATTTATCTAAGTCAAAATATACTAATTTTGGTGGAAATTTCAAGGGAGAAATTAGTAAATCATGCTATATGATTACATTCTATTTATCATAGTTAGCTTACATAATAAAGAGGCCGTGATAAATATTTCAAGGTTAGAAAAGTAGTATAAGTATTTATTTAAGTCAGATTATCCTAATTTTAGCTTAAAATTGAAAATGGAAATTATATAACTAAGTTGGAAAATAAGAAGATAATTACCAGAAGTCAGAAATATCATAATATACTTGTGGTAATTATACCATAGGTAATTAGTGAGGTTATGAAGTTATAATTGACCAAAAGTCCCATTTTTAGCAAATGATTAATTAAAATAAATAGACTTTGTGGTAAAAGTTTTTAGAAAAATTATAGTAAGTGTAAACCTATGATATCAAGTTAAGGAAATGAAATCTTTAAGAAAAATTAAATACAATAAATATTGAGCCCAAAATAAGTAGATTATTAGCTTAAAAGTTGATGGGAAAATTAGGAAAAAGATATAGAAAATTATAAGAAAGTTAGGAGAGCTTAGAAAACCCTTAGGGAAGCGGTGGAAAAAGTTATCATGCCTATATAGACAAATAAAAAATTACTAGGTCAAGAATTTATCGATTAAAACTATAAATTTAACCTTGGATGGGTTACGGTTGAATACAAAGGTTAAGTCTAGATTTTGAACTATTTACCTAATGATTAGACGACCTTTTTATAAGGATAAGAAGTTATGATACCAAAAAGAACCCGAGAAAATCCTACATCTGATGATGAGGACGTAGCTTCAAAACGAACTAGAGCGTCGCACGACGACGAAGCCGGGCCTAGTAGTAGGCCTACAGAGGAGAGTCTTCAGGCGCCAACGCAGCAGCAGATGGCCAATCAATCCCAGGTGGGTGTCCCATTGTTCAATTAAGTTTTTAATTAGTTTAAGTTATTTTATAAGTTAGCATTACATACGTAAGAAGGATAAATTGGCTGAAAACGGAGGTAACTTCCAATGTGCATTTGTTTATAATATAGGAAAGAATGTTTGGGTTAAAACTGGTTGAATTAGGAAAGATATGTTTGATCATCCTTAAAACAGCTTGTCTCAAGACACCTCCGACTCCTTGATATAAATTGATGATAATGATTGGCTTTCTAGCCACGGTTAAGTCGGTTACCCCCATGAACGATGAGTTTCTACTCCGTGTCATGTCTTGATGTTTCTACATAAGTTAGGATACCGTTTTTATCCTAGGGGAGCCGCCCGGTTGTATGGGCAGCTGGTTTGGTATATGGGCACCTGGAACCTTGGGTGGGGGTTTATTCCACTCCGGATTTGAACAAGGAATGGGTATCGTTTTTCACCCTCAGGTGGTCTTGAGACAAGAAGAGTACTGGTCATGGTTATTATGGATAATGTTTTGATTGACAGTACCCTGTCTTAAGTTTGAAGATGTCTGTTTTCTAAAAGAATGCTTTCAATGCTGTCTTCAAGGAATTACTGTGATGGAACATTAAAAGAAACCATTATTTTAAATGTTAAAACAATGTGATAATAAGATAAATGAATATTATGTGAGTGTGGGGTGGCAAGTGGGGATTGACTAAGGCTGTCAATCATGGACGGGTGGACCTGATTAGTCAGGTAACTATCCATCCCTGCGCACTAAAATGTTTAGAAAACTTCTTCACTTGGAAGAGGAGTCCACCAGCGGTTGTGCCCTCACATCTGTTAGGGGAAAAAAAGCGTTGGTTGAGGATACCTTAGCCCAATTGTGGCAGTTATAGGGCCGAAATAGTTTTCGGACTTTTAATACGTTGTCCCGTTTCCGCTGCGAGATAGGACTAGGTCTTCTTCTAAGGCTATAGACCCAAGCCATTGTCAATGGTAAAGGTCTATTCCTTGGATTTTTCTTGTTTAGAGACTCTGATTTTTATTAGACCTAGAGACCTGTCAAGGATCCCATCCCGATCTCGGTATAGGCGGGATGGGGACCTTACATCCTTCTTCCCCTTCACAATAATAACCCACCTTGTTTTACTGGTACAGGGTTTGATTTTGGTTTCTAAGGTTGAGTTTTATCCACATTTTCATATACAAGAACTTCATAAGGAGGGATTTCCAACCCCATTTTTTCCAGTTTTTGCTCATTTGACCCCATAAATATGGTCTAATCTTTTTTATTTCTACGAGAGTAATGGTGCATCTTATAGGAGGCTTTTTGTGTCCATCATCTATGAAGCTGGAATCCACTGAGGTGGGACGACCTTCACCTTTGATTTTATCTTGTGTTCCCATACAAAAGAAGGTAAATTCCTTAATGTCCCAGGTTTCCTCTCCGTGGATACTTCCATTCTACATCTCCATACAATGACTGTATATCCCCAAGATAGATCTCATAGTCCATGTTGATTTCTAGGATTGATGTTAATTGCAAAGTAGCAATATCATATTTTTGGTTTCTCATAGTTTTCCTCAAGGATTGTGGCCATGGCTTGTCCACTTCAGGAACTGGCTGTATCTATTGAGACTTGGTCTCATCCATTGTGTTTGTCACTACCCTTGTATCCAATGGTGTTTCCTCTCTAGTTTTAGCTGGTTAACGCATTTTGTTTCCATTGTGTGCACTTTCATTCTCCTTTTCAGATACTGGCACTTTGTGTTTGGGAATATTCAATATTTTTGGCTGCATAAGAGCTTGAGCTGCCTCTATGAGCCATGTGCACATTTCCAGCCGTTTTTCCACAACTTTTGGATGTGTATATGTCAATTATATTTGTTCTAATGTTTGGTTGCTTTTTAGTCTTGCCTCGTAGGCTTGCATCATGGCCTCCAAATGCTTATTAACTTTTACTACTAAGGTTGAACCACCCGTTAATTTTTTGACATTTTCTTCCCCTCAAATTTTTCTTTGTTTCTTTGCATGCTTCAAATGTTCCTTGTTTATTGAAGTTGTGTCTCTAAGCCCATATTTTTCCTTAGCCTTTTTGCTTTTGTTTTATCTCTTCTTGCTTTCCAGGTTTTCTTTAAGTCCTTATTGTTAAGCTTTCAAACTTTTTTTAAAAAAGAAAATTTGGCTCATCTATGCTATCAGCATGTTTTTTGCTGCTTCCTAAGCTCGAGCTCTAGTCACCACATTGACGAGAAGTGTTGGCTCCGACTCAAATCCTCTTTAACAAGGCAACTCTCCAATGGCATTCAAAGTCCCTTTCTCCTTTTTTTGGATTCTTTGCAACCCTCATAAAACCCAAATATCTTCGTTGTCTTGCCCTTGTTTGGATAGAATTGTTCCCAATGATTACCTCCACATTCATAGCATGGACTTTTCGCCTGAGCAACTAGTGGTGTCCCCATTGGGTTTCATGTCCTAGGAGGATGGATATCCTCTAGGTTTGTAATTTTGGTTTTCTATGAACATGAGTGTGTTTTTGTCCATCCTATATTGGTTTCTTGTTGGTTGAGACGCATATGAAGGTTCTATAGCCTCATCTAGGCTTACCTAAAAAGAAAAATCCTCATTGATATATGTTACTCCTTCATGCTCTATCCCACGAGTTTCCATTGGCTCTTCACAATAGGAAGTTGGTGGAAACATCTATTGACTCGTGAGTGGTTCTATTAGCTGCATATAACAAACAATGGCTCTACTATATTGAGGCAAAGGTGGATGTTGGACAATAACAATTGTGGTTTGTCTCCCCCTTGTGCTGCATTGTTGGGTCCTATCTAGTACCTTGGCGGTGGTGGCAAAGGTTGGACCATTGGAGGTTCGTATGGTCTTTCCCTCACAATAGTTTGGTTGTAAAAACACTCATTCTTATCGTGATTGGTATAAGTTTTCTCAATTGTGCACCATTTCAATGCTCTTGACACATTTGCTGCTTGCGAGGTGGTTGTTGTCAAAGATTGGGATTTTGTCAATAAGCTTGATTCATCCTTCGGATCACTTCCTCGACCACTTGATCAACATTTTATGTGATTGAAGTAGAAGCACTGTTTTTTTGTTGATGACTCACTGGTGGTTGTATCTGCATGCTTTGATACGTCTCGATAAGTCTTGCAGTTGTCAACTAGATACAACACCTCTCTAATGACTTGCTCAAATGTGGTACTGTGTTTATGTGAAAATACTTCTTGAGAAGTTTGTTTCTCAAGCCCTATAGGAAGAGCACTGATAATCATTTGTCTTGCGGTAACTCTTACACATGAAATTTCTTGATACATTGTTTGAAGTGAAGCAAAGTTTCCTTCCCTTTTTTGATTCCTTTTGCTTAAAGGCATAAATTTGCTAAACGGTATTGTATTTGATACCTACTTTGGAAAATTCCTTTGCAAAATCTTGTAGGAGTTTCTCGATATTTGGGAAATCTGTGCTATTTAGTGGCTAGAACCAAGTCAATGTTGTTCCTTCCAATGTCAAACAAAAGCCCTCATATTGAGTGTGGAAATCCGTGACTTGCTCAACTCTTAAGACTTTCTTAAAGAGTGAAATATGTGAGTAAGGATCCCCCAACCAATTGTACTTTTTGGCAACACATTTTTCCACTTGAGATGGTTACATCTTTTGTCATATTGCAGGGGACTTGCTGTGCACTATGTGTGAGCCACTACGGTTGCAAACACAACCTGTGTGTAGGAAAGCTCGATGCAGGCACGTGTGTCACTCACATCTGTGTAGCTGTCGATGCAAGAAAATCATGCCGTTGTAAAGAGGGAGATCTCCATCGTTGCTCAACCACCTTACCACCGCTGCTGTATTGATGCTCGCTCATGCTCGCTTGTACACTCTCTCTCTTTCTCTCTTTCTCTCTCTCTCTCTCTCTCTCTCTCTCTCTCTCTCTCTCTCTCTCTCACACACACACACACACACACACACACACATGCACGCGCACGCGCGCACACAGCAAGAGATTGCACATAGAGGAGAGAAGGAGAGCAAGCCAAACCATACATTTGAGAATGAGAAAAATTTAGGGTTACATACCACTTATGTGAGTCATCCCATCCATACATGGGTGCCCACACTTGGGTGAAAGTCAATATGCTATCTCTTTCTCTCTCTCTACTAAATGTGGTGTGCATCCATTATCGGCGATCACCCATGAATACACGTGGAGCCGACAAGCCCCGCCCATAACTCAATACAAATAATAATAACAAGAATGAACAAAGGTAACATGCTCACCTTCTTGATGTAAATTCAGCCCCCCTCAGAATTTAGGGAGGTATGTTTGAAAAGTAGGAGCTTGGTGGGTCCACTCGTATGGGTCTTGTAGTAGTTAAAAATCTTGATGAGAGTAGTGGCCCATGGACATGCTCTCAATCAAGAAGTTTAATTCTACAAGATTTTCACTTGTCCTCCTTGAGCTCGACTCTTTAGCTTCACTGCAACACTACAAAATCAACAAAAAATGGCACATTAATTGCACTTTCATAAGAACATGGATAATTAGAAAACATGTGCAGTGAATAAGTACACAAAATGATTGGTAACATAATAATAAACAATTTGTTGAGCAGTAAACTAAAATGCAATATAATTAAACTGATAAGCACTTGTAAAGGTCAATAAATAAAAAAGTCTAGGGTTGCTCATTTAACTATCAATAGGCACTAAAGGTCAACTATTTTATACCATGGGCAACATTCTCATTTCTCTATAGTCAATTAAGTTGTTTATTCGCAAGAGAAAAGTGTTTCATGTCCCATGGTTGACTAGAGGCTATACTTAGAAGACCGTCTAGTTAAGATACAACAAAGGAAATCACACATAAAATCATCACCTGAATTGTTTTCTTTTTTTGACATCTCACCCAAGGTAGGAGTGGATGACTCTAGTATACTAGCCATATCTGTACACACAGATAGATTTTAATTAGTTTTCAAATATCATAAGGGTTGTGTCAAATGGAATAGATCTTGTAGGTTTCAAGCTTTTTGTTTGGTGGCTCTTGATCTTTTGCTCTTTTTTTTTCCTTGTTTTAGTATAGGGATATATACATTCCCTAAGATTGGGAGGAAGGTTAAGAGGTCAGGGAGGAAGGTTAAGAGGGAAGTAAGAAAATGATGGATCTCAATAAACACTCCCCCCTTCCTTGAGTAGATCATACCGTTTGGAAAGACGTCGTCACCTTTTGAAACCACTTGTTCCAAATGGTAATGGGTGAAGACTTTGACAAATAGTTTTCCTCCACCCTAGGTGCTTCATCAAGTTGCAAGGGTGGTAAGGTACTATCCATGATCTTACTTGCATTGTTGCTTTAGGTGATGAATTCACAATAGAAGGTGATAATTCTTTCTTGTTTTTTTGGATAATTCCAATGGTAGGTGGAGGTTGTGTAGAACCTTGTATTTCTATGGATGAACCACATAAAGAGCAAGAAGCTTCATTTAACTTCCCTATTCCTGAGCTAGGTGATACAAATAGTTCTCACTTTGTTACTCAAACTAGCTCTGGAACAGGTGTGTAGTATTTCAGGATTTTTGCATTTCCACGATCTTCAATTAGCTTCATAGTTATATGATTTGACTCACATGGATCTATAGGTGACAGAGAAGAACACAATTTATGTTTAGGCACCCAAATTTTACCATTTCCATCATAGTAGCCTTCGGATTCCAATAGTTATTTAGGAATCCAACGCAACATTTTCTCACATTTCTTGGGGCGAGTGGGGCATCTCTTATGAGGCTTCTTTTTTGAACCGGATTGAGCATCGTAAGTGGTCATTAATGAAGCTGTAGGGACCCATTTTTATGTTTCCCTTGTCAAATCATTCTAATTTTTGGGCACAAAAGTCAAAGCTCTAGAGGGTTGTGCTATAGATACAAATGCTTCATCCTCTTGGGTATGCAATGTTCTATTCTATGTTCCCTAAGGAGACGATAACTCAGGGACTGTCACTTGAGGGGAAAGGCTGAGAGTTGGTTTCTGTGTTGTGATACTCCCAGTTCCCCAATCAATAGTAGACTTGGTTGCAGACATCCACTTATGTCCAAGGTTTACGTTACCCTTTATAGCACCAACCTGCATGACCAAAAAGCTTTGATCCATGACCCCATTGTTATAACTAACAGAAGTGTGCAAGATTCCGAAGACAATAGTTTTCTTCTTGTTAATACCCTTGACTTGGATAGTACTCTTGAATAAAGATGGATTTCCTAACTAACACCACACTCCATAGGATAGCAGATTATGTTTTTCTTATGTGTCCAATAAAGCGTTATACAACACTTCCATAGGTGCTATTTAGCTAGATGTGGTATCATAGAGGTGGGTCAGAAGTCTACTAAATTTTCCTCTGAATCAGATTGAAATGCATGTGTAACTCCAATTTTGGTCTCTTATTGGTGCCTAATACATTTTTGTTACTGTTGAGCCTCAGCTTGAGCTTGTATCTTTTTCAATTATGCTTGTGCCTTGGCTGCCTTCTTTTGATGGATGGCACGTAGTTCCTCTTGGCTTAAGGGATCATAATATCTTTTAAATTTACTCCTATTAAGTAATCCAATGGTTTCAACTCCATCAAGAGTTTCCACACAAATGGTACCTTGTGGGGTGATTTCAAATACTCCATATGGTCCTTTTCACATAGATTTCAACATTTTATTCTCATGTACTCCATTGTTATGGCATAAGCCGCACACTGCAGATCCTATCGATGTGCGGACTCTGCAGACTAGGACTTCATGCGGCTACGAATAGTTCTTCACGAGACATCATGGGACAGAACGGGTTTTGCACCGTTCCCAATCTGCACTGGAGCAGCGGGTGTATTTGGGGGTCATACCAGTTATTGTGGGGATATATATCAATTGAAAACCTTACCCTCATACATGGGAGAGTATGAAGCCAAATCAGATGTGAAGGCGATGCCATCACAAATGCTCTTGTCAAGAAAGGGTATGGACTCTAAGGGATTGATAGATATATGTTCTACACCTGTGACTTGTATATTATGCTAGCAGAGCTCCTTCGGATAAGACCAAACCTGTGGGCTACTACTGGAAAATGCTTGGAGAAGTTTGGGGTAAAAGATCCAACATCACAGATTCAAGAAGGGATCCAAGAACTGGAAAAACCTCAATTGAAAACAAGATGTACCATTAAACAAGGTTGGTGAGTATTGCGAAGGTGAAGATGAGAATAATACGCTTCTTGTAGAATATCAAGGTATAACAACCATGAAGATTCTTGATAGTGGAGCTTGTGTTGCTATTGCAACCAAGGAAATTTGGAAGAAATGGGGAAAACCTGCCTTGAGGGCTACCAGAATGAGATTGCGACTAGCAGATGGGTTCATGGAGAAACCCCTGGGACTTCTAAAGAAAATGATTGTTACTTCTTGTGGCATTCAGTATGACCATATCTTTGCCATAGTTGACTTTGACAACAAGAACAAATATGAAATCATACTTGGATGGCCATTTATGTGACAATTTAAGATGGTTCAAGATTTGGGATACAATCATATATATCTCAGACACATGGAAACCACGCTGTGCATTAATCTTAAAGACCATAGCTACAAAGACCTGAACCAAACTCCATTTGAAGAGTTTGATTCAGCTACAATAGCAAGATCGGAGCTTTCAGCTTGGTTAGGCAAGCCCAAAGATCTATGGATGTGCGGTGGTGCATCATGGGGAGTTTGAAATGAGAAGAATGTATCCTGGAAAGGGTGCCCATTAGAATGGACTCATTTTCTAGCAACCCTAGATATGTGTGCTATTTAAGATGACCCCACAACAAAATTTTATGACAAGGACGGTTAAAATGTGGTTCCATACTATATGGTCAATATAGTAAATGCGAATGATGAGACATCAGCCCTAGAAGGACCCGGGGATGATCGATTGGAAAGTTCCAACGGAGAGGGAGAAGAGTTTTATGAATCTCCAGAGCATTAGGAATGAGAGGATGATGAAGATAATGAATGCTCTGACAACCCAAGTGAGTAGGAAGAAACAATAGTAGATGTCAGCTTTTATGATTTTTCAAGTTAAAAACCTAGACGTCAAGAATGCTATAAGAAAAAGAGAGCTGAAAAAAAACCAAGAGAGAATCCTATGCCTAGAATAAGGGGAAAAGAACAGTTTTTGATGCTTGTAAAAGCTAAAGATTGTGTTAAGGACAGGATATTTGGCACGTTCTCTAAAGCTCAAGATCCAAAAACAAAAGAGAGCATAAAGGACGTACAAAAACAAAACAAAAAAATCAAAATTTGAAACAAAACCCAAACAAACAAACGAACCAACATTAAACGAGTTTGGAGAAACTAAATGGACCGCAATAGAGAGAAATAAAAAATGTTGAGAGCTTAAGAAAACTCTCAAGGAGGTACCGACAATGGAAATAGAAAGTTGGACTACCCCATTAGCTACACTACTACAAAGCGAGAAGGTTTAGCTATGATTTATGCAGTACAAAAATTCCGCTACTACTTTCTTTCCAACAAGTTTGTTTTCTTTGTGGATCATCAAGCCTTGTTGTATCTAGTAAATAAACCTTGTTCCACAGGAAGAATTACACGATGGTTGTTAATTCTCCTTGAGTTTGATTTTACCGTTGTAGTGAGGACTGGTAAAAAACATGTCATGGCGGATTATTTGTCTCGCATACCCAATGGTGAAGCCCCTACAGAAGTCAATGATGAATTGCCTGATACTTCTCTATTCCTAGTCGAGACCATACCTGAATGGAGTGAGAAGATTGTGAACTTTCTAGTTAATGGTTTTCCACCCAAAGAGCTTCGTAAGGACATAGCTCAAAAACTATTAAAAGAATGTGAACCTTATTCTCTCATTGCATGAACTCTCTACTGGGTAGGGAAGGACAATATTCTTAGACGTTGTGCCCATGAGGATGAGTATTTATACATACTGCAAGAACCCCACATGGGTATATCCAGAGGACATTTCTCAGGGGAACTAATAGCTAGAAAGGTGTTGTAATGAGGCTATTGGTGGCCTACCTTATTTAAGGATGCATCACTTTTTCCAAAAGGATGTGATGAATGCCAACGCTACAAGATCACACAACGAAAGGATAAGATGCCCTTACATCCTGTTAAAGTGACTCAACCATTTGAAAAATGGGGTTTGGACTTTGTAGGCCCAATTAGTCTGGCAGCTCGTAGCACTCAATCTCGATATATTATCATTGCCACTGACTATGTGACAAAGTGGGTGGAAGCCAGGGCGACACTAAGGCTGATGCGAGGTCAACTGCCAAGTTTCTCTTTGAGAATATTATTACAAGATTTGGTTGTCCCTTTGAGATTGTGAGTGACAATGGTACTCATTTTATAAATGGAGTGATAAAAGAACCCTCACTATCAACTTCATGATAGCTCACCATAAGTCCACACCTTATTATCCACAAGCAAATGGCCAAGCTGAGAGCACCAACAAGACCTTAATCTCTATCCTAACCAAACCAGTGGAAGCTCATCGCACAAATTGGGAATTAAAGCTGACTTCAGCTTTATGGGCTTTTTGTATTGTGTATGAAGTTGCCATTAACTGCACACCGTTTAAGATGGTGTATGGCCAAGAAGTGGTTATGCCATGGGAGTTTGTCATTCCTAGTCTTCGAGTAGCTTCTCAAGAAGGTTGGGATGGTAACCCCTTAGTTGAGCGATTATATATCCTTGAAACGCTAAATGAAGAGAGACAATTAGCTGTGCAAAATGCACTTGTGGAGAAGGATAGAAGGAAAAAATGGTTTGATCGTCATCTAAAGAACAAAGATATTAATGTTGGTGATAAAGTCCTTATGTATGGAGTGCGTAATGAGAAGAAAAAGTTGAAATATGCGGGAAAAGGACCATATAGAGTATCCCACAAGGGACCATTTATGTGGAGACTCTTGATGGAGTTGAAACCATCGGATTTCTCAATGGTAGCAAATTCAAAAGGTACTATGATCCTCTAAGCTAGGAAGAGCTACATGCCATCCATCAAAAAAAGGCAGCCAAGGCATAAACAAAATCGAATAAGATACAAGCTCAAGCTAAGGCTAAAGAGCAACAACAACGTATAATACGCCAACAAGAGGCCAACCTTGGAGTTACACATGCATTCCACATTGAAATAGAGAATGCTTGGTTGGACTTTGACACACCTCTACGATATCCTATTGAAATAAATAGCACCTATGAAAAAGTGCTATATAACGCCTTATTGGACACGGGTGCTAAATATAATCTGTTGTCATATGGAGTTTGGTGCAGCATTCTGTGATCTATCCCTTTCCACAGTCTGCCATTGGCTTTGGAGTTACACTGATTGAATCACATGGTTTTGAGGTGATAGGGAAAGACATATTTTAGTTTAGGTACCCAAATTTGATCATTTCCATCATAGTAGCCTTGGGCTTCTAATAGTCATTTTGGAATCCATCGTGATTTGGTCTTGACTCTCCTAGAGCGCACTCTTGGTTTTCCATGAGAAGTTTTTCTTGAAATGGATGGAAGGGTTGAGGTGTCTAGAAGTAAGGCCTTGGGAACCCATTGATATGTACTCTTAGGTCGTGCATGTTGATTACTTGCAATATTATTGCTTGCTACAACTACAAGGGTTGAAGTGCTAGGCTCATGGGCATCCAACAAGGACAAGTTAAACACTTTTGAATCTTGGCTATCCTGCAACTTCACTAGAGTCTGCAATGTAGGTGACTTTGCTTCAAGGATAGGGGTAAGAGTCGGTGGTCGCGTTGTGACACTACCAGTACCCCAATCAATAGTGCATTTGGTTGCCAACATCCACGTGCGTCCAAGGTGTATGCTGCCCTCCATAGTTCTAGCAGGCATGGCCAAAAAGTCTTGAGCTACAACCCCATTGTCATAACTGATAGAAGTGTGCCATATACCAAAAATTATAGTTTTTTCCTTGTTGACACCCTTGACTTGGATAACACTCTCAGATAGAGGTGGCTTCTCTAACTGACACACCTATTCCAGAGCTAGTTTAAGTTCCAAGGCAAAACCAAATTATTCCACCTAGCTCAGGAAGGGGGGAGTCCCATGAAGCTTCTAGCTCCTCATGTAATGCATCCATAGAGGTAAAAGCTTCTCCACAGCCTCCACCTACAATAGTGGACCTCCATGAAGCTACAAAGGAATCCACACCTCCAGTGTTCAAGAATCACCTGATGAACCACTTCAAGTTTGATCCTAGGAGAGTACCTTACCACCCTTACAACTCAATGAGGCACCTAAGGTAATAGAAAACTATTGGCAAAAATCCTCACCAATTACCAACTAGAACAATTGGTTACAAAGGGTCACGAGCACATTTCAAACAATATGATCTACTCAAGGAAGGGGGGAGTCCTCACTCATGTCAATATTTTGGATCCCCATCCTCTTAAATTTTTGTCCCTGACATCTGAACTCTGCAATTGAGGGATTGTATATACATAGCCTTATACTAGTTCTAGCAAACAAACAAAAAAAGATAACAAATAGTAAAAGAGCAAGAGCTACTAGCAACGAGAGAGGCCTTATCATATCCTACACATAAGTCAAAATTCACCATGTCACATCAAGCAGCACACGAAAACAACTCTTATGTTCTAGAGATCTAACCAAATCTACCGGTATTCTCAAAGATGGCTAGTTCACTAGAGGCATGCGCTTCTATTTTTTTATGAAAGGTACCCTTTTTATTTTTCTCAAGTGTTTCACATCTGCTACCCTGTACTTTCTTGCGAATGGGATTTGGTAGAGAGACTTGCACGTGAGAGAATTTTTGAGGAGTTAAAATGGCTGATACGTCTATGGTTAACTAGTGATCCCTACCCAGAGCGAATGTTTCTCCAGTGGCACATGCTTTTTTTTTTGCACAAGATGAGTATCCACGCATAGCGAGGTTCTTGATTAATACGCTTGTGCAAGAGGATGATGAACAAGAAATAATAGAGACCGAGGAAGACTATGGCCTCACAAAAAATGATTTCATTTATCTAGATGATGAGGATAGAGGCCTAGCCTTAGGGTGGCCACCCGGTTTATATAATATCCTCTTTCCTTGATTCTAAAAGGGATGATAGATAGGTAGGTTAGGGGTCTAGATTGTGTTTTGAGTTTGTTTTCTAGGAGTTTTAATTTTTCCACATTGACATGCCTCCTAGAGGTATAGTGCCTTGTTGTTTGTTATTGTTATGTAGGACTTATATGGATTTCCATCCACATGGCTAAGGACATCTGCTTCGACAAAATCAGCAACTCCATACCTCCAGGTGTACTACTTTCCATGATTCATGATGGTGGATATGTATAATTGCTAATTCTGGTTTTTCATGGTTTGTTTGAGTGCAATAGTTATGTTTGTGTTTGAGGATAGATCAAACGGGCATCCACCTGGCCGGACACGTAGCCGGACACCACATTTATAGTTTATAATTTTGCCGAGCTAGTGTAGTAATATCATGTGTAAATCCTGATTCCAGAGTAATGGATCAATTCCCTAGTTGTAATGCTGTCATGTTATTTGTAAAGAACCGTGTAAGCCGGCCTCTGGCCATTTAGAATGCGCTAGGTATAAATGTCAATAACCTTAATGTAAAAGGAAGGCTTATCTTTAGAAGAAGAAGGGAGCTAAAAAATGTACGCTCAAGCTACGAGCTACTCCAACTTGTAATCATCGCTGCTAATGATTGGGTAATCCATTTTCAAATCTGAAACTTGCATTGTGTTCGTCTCTCTTTGCTCTTTAAATTAAGTGTAAGCATTGTCAGTTTTGCTGTGGTTCACGACTATGTGTCTGTGAGCTATAATTGCAGATTTGAGTGCTTAAATTGCTATTTTTAGTTGTTTTGACCATAGGTAGCGGGTCACTGCGACGGACGTCTACAACATAGCTTTCTGGCACTAACATAATGTCAATACTCAGGGAAAGTGACTTGGATGGGGCATGGAGACTCTATGAGATCATCAATCTCACGAAGTGAACCTTAACAAGCAAACACACTAACTCTACAAGAAAACCAACACTCAATGATCAGGGAAATCTGCCTATGTCCTTTCTCACAGCTCTATGTCATCATGCCATTTCGACACTCGAACGGACTCGAAATGCAACGAAACTTTAGGAGGAGGTCTAGGACACCTAGGGGCACTATCCTAGCAAGTTTGGTCGCGATTCGACAGGGTACAAAAATCACGATCCATCATGAAAAAGGTCCTGAAATTGCAACAGATCAATTCAGAAAGGTCGCCCTATGGTCTAAGAACACTCTTTTATGGTCAAAACGACTAAAAACAATGATTACGCACTCAAATATGCAATTATAGCTCATGAACGCGTAGTCGCAAACCACAACAAAACTGACAATGCTTACACTTAATTTAAAGAGCAAAGAGAGAGGAACACAATGCAGGTTTTGGAATTGAAAACAGATTACCAAATCATTAGTTGCGTCGATTACAAGTTTGGAGCAGCTCGTAGCTTGAGTGTACGTTTTCTGAGCTCTTTTCTTCTTCTCAAGATAAGCCTCCTTTCACATTAAGGTTATTGACATTTATACCTAGGGCATTCTAAATGGCCAGTGGGGCCGGCTCACACGGACCTTTACAAATAACATGACAGCATTACAACTCAGGGAATTGATCCATTACTCTGGAATCAGGATTTACACAGAGTATTACTACACTAGCTCAACAAAATAATAAACTATAAATGTGGTGTCCGGCTACGTGTCCGGCCAGGTGGATGCCCGTTTGATCTATCCTCAAACATTCCCCCCTTCCTAATTCTTGTCGCCCCTTGACACGACCTTGTGCAGTCTTGTCATAGGATTGTCTTCAGCTTTGTCTTGAAGGTTGGTCTTCAGCTTGGGAAGTGCTGTGTTATTGATAGCGCTCCCCCTTCCTTGAGTGATTCATATCTGCCATGTTGTTGATACATGACTTGATCTTTGATTATCGAGAAAACTTTTCTTCGCATTGTGCAATATTCTTTGTTGCCATGTGGACTTTATGATGGGTATGCTTTCCATGTCCACTATAATTTGAGTTGTCTGCGATAGGTCACCAATATTGAAGCACTTGTGAGCTACGTATGGTTGTTGTGGATAGCTCGCTTGCTGAACTTGTCATTGCTTGATGCTGTAGGCCATTTTTTAACTTGCCATTGTTGGGTGGAGCTTTGTTGTCGCCCTTGAAGATAAAAGATGCTCTTGATAAGCATATGGAGACTTGCTGTTTTTTCTCCAAGTTGTTGTCGATTGATTTGGGTAGCCATTTCCTTATTGTTGATGTAGAAGAATACATACAAGAAGTCGATGGTGAGAATTTCTAGATTAGGGTCTTAAAACCTGGATGACCAAAGGGAAAAAACCCAGTGGGGAAAAAAGTGCCTTTGGTATACTCTCTTATTGGAGTTGAGCATTTGGACTTGAAGTACTCATCATGCAAGGTGAGTGCGTTGGAGAAAGAAAGGAAGAGTGCCTAATGCAAGTGCCAACTATGGGACACTCTATATGCTTATGAGAAATTTGTCGAGCAAAAGCATGTAGTGTAAGAGATGGAGTTGATGGGTGCTTCAAGGAACAAATGTAGCACATGTGACATCAAAGGACGTCTCAATAGCTTCCACGTTTCCAAGAAGGGTTTTCGATGTAGAAGCTTCTCCACTCATTCCTCACTGTGTTGAGTGCGTGAGTGTCTTTTGAACTTCCTTCTTCACTTACCACTATACTACAATGACTTTGACTCTTATGCTCACCTATACCAGCATGAGTGACACAACGTAATTATACTCAATTCTTCCAGCTTGAGAATAACTAAGACGCTTAGACCACAGAGAATATTACATGAAGGTTTGGGACTAACGCCTTGCTCATTTCATTAGGAAGAGAATGGGGTGTAGGAGGGCCTCTTTATTTTCCATGGGCTTATGGAGGTGATTAACATTTTAACGAATAAGTTTACGCCATGTGTGCAAGAATGGTGGGTGTGTAAGAGATGTGTAAGAGTGGTCAAAGGATGCATTTTTTCCCCCAAAAAGGAGGTGAAATTTTTTATGATTTTCAACCTTCCATAACTCCTACATATGATCTCCGATTTGAGTGGAGATCATAGATCTGCAATCTACATGTCGAGCTCTTTCCATAGATATGCTACATGATATGGTTTTACTCGTTAGATTTTAAATTCCATTTTGGGGGGAAACTTTGAATTCAAATAAACTAGCTGTTTTGCCTGTTTGAATTCAGAAGATGTCCTTTGATTACTTTCTTAATACTAAAGCTTTGACTTCCTTAAACTGCCAAATAAAGTGGCCCTCCTAGACCCCATTCTCTTCCTAATGTAGTGGCTTAGCTGCCCGACTCTAACTTTTATGCCATGTATTTTTAATGGCGACTTGGACTTACCTGTTCAAGGCCAGAAACCCAATTCCATAAGTTCTTGAAATTTAGGCCTCTTCCATTGTGTTGGTCTTTGGATGCCACCATTTTGTCAAGTAGGTTGGCATATTTTGGCTCCTCTTGACTTGCTTGTTGTATGTTGATACTTCTTTGTAAAACAAGTCCTTCAACTCTGATAGGGCTTGATGTAGTCTTTGTGTTAATTTCCATGAGAAGCGATTGTCGAGATGTGTGGGTTCTTTGTGATTGATTTTCCACTAGCAATTTTGGAACCCATCTTGTTTTTGGTCCTTGTGTGATCGTCTTAGGCATTTTATCTTCTATAATTTGATGGACACTAAGCTTCAATATCCAAACTTGATGATTTCCATTGTAAAAGCCTTGCTTTTGTAATTGATGACAAGGTATCCATCTGTAGATTGCAGCAGCCTTGGTTGTAATTGGCTTCTGTTGGCTTTTGGTTGTCATTGCTTGCTTTGGGGTAGAAGCTTGTGCTGCCTGATTTCTTTTCATTGTTCCAGATTGAGCTACAATTTGTGTTAACCATATTTGTGTGTTACCTTCATAAAATCTTTGTGCTTCAAGTAGCTTCACTGGAATCATCTGTTGCTTTACCTATTTTTCTTGGGTGACTGGAATAAGGTCTAAGGTTTGACTTCGGCACCCATACTTCTCGTGTTGCCCGCTTGGAAGGTCTTTTCGTCTGCCTTTTGTTGTTGTTATTTTGATTTCCTGAGTTTTTTGTATTCCGTTGATAGCTTGGCTTGCTCCTTGTAGAACTCTTTGGTTGAGGCGAGTATATCCAGGCTATTACTTTAGGATTTTTGGCCCAAACATTAACGTTTCCTTGGAAGTAGCCTTGAGCAGTGATTGACTCATTTGATGCTACCCACCCTGTCACCTTTTGTTGTTGTGGTTGAACTTGTGCTTCATGTATCCAAACTGGGTCTTTGACTTTGATGTGCTCTTTGGATACCAACACTTGGTTGACCTTCTTTGGCTTCTTGTGGATGCTTTTTTGTGATGGAAACTTTGGTTGGTAGACTTTTTGCTTTGGTTTCTATTGCATTGTCAATGGTTTGGCTCTTCATGTAGAGGCTTCGCGAGAAATTTGATGGAGGCTTGTTGAAGGTAAAGTCGTCTGGCGAGGTTGATATACTTCAATGTTTACCTTTGCTTTAACTTTTTCCGCGATGGTTGGCAATTTCTTGTGTAAAATTTTTCTTCTATCTCATTGATTGGTGGCTTTCCCATCATGATCCAAGTTCCATATGTCATTAGATTCTTTGTTGCTTCTAGATCTATTACAGTTGAACATGTGATTTTGAGTCTTGTTTCTCCGTATATGCTAAATTTGATCATCGTAGGAGACAGACAGTCTTCTTCTTTGTCCGTGTTCTGCTCTTGATCTTGCATTTTCTGAACATTTGACATTGAACTTGGAAAATTTTTTCCTTCATCTGCATTCATTTGCGCTTTTTCTGTAGTCAATTTCTTTGAAACAACTTTTGTCAAGTTTTCAGGTATGTCAATGATGACATCTTCTCCTGGTTTCTCTGCTTCTCTCATTTGCACGTTGGCATCATGCTCCATGATGTAGCTATCTGTCTCACATTTTCTGCTTTCACACTCACAAACCTCGTTAGCTTCCTTCAACACCTTTATCGTAAATACGGGAGTTATATCATACCCTTCCTCATCACAGAATTTAGTCGGGGTCACCTCATTCACACACGCATCAAGAGTCACCAGTATTTGATCCCATCCAAAGGGTTCAAATAACTCCTCTGAAAATGGCTCTGGTACATATGCCTCATCTTCTACTGAACACTCTAGGATGCAATCTTCCTTTCTAAGACTTCCACTCTCAAGAGCTCCGTACATCCAAATATGCGCTTTGCTTTTCAAATCAATTATGGAGTTTAAGTCTTCGCCCGGGGTTTGTACTACATCTCTATAAATATGATTTGTGACACTGATTTTTGTTGTGACCTCTTTGTGTCTCAAGTAGATATAGTCATAGCCCCAGTCTTGTACCATTTTGAGCTGACGCATGAATGGTCTGCCCAATATGATGTCAAAGTTCTTGCTCTTGTCAAAATTCATTATGGCAAATGTATGCTCATCCTCGATGCCACACGAGGATACAATGATTTGTTCTAATATTCCAATCGGTTTCTTTGTGCATCCATCCACTAATTGTGTATCCATCCACTAATTGCAGTTTCATTCGAGTTTTCCTAAGAGCAGGCTTTCCCCATTTTTTCCATATCTCTTTGGTTGCAATGGCTATTCCTGCCCCACTATCTAAGATAGCAACCGTCTTTACTCCTTTGTACTCAAGAGGTAAGGTGGTGTTTCCTTCATCTTCTTCATAGTAGTCACCCACCTTATTTACTGGTAGTGGCTTTGTGGATTCTTAGGCATGGTGTCATCCATGTAAGCACATAATTCAAAAAACTGGATGGCTGCCATGCAATCAAAATATGATGCACTTATAGGAAATGACACATGGACTTTATGTGATCTGCCTCCTGGCAAAAAGGCCATTGGTAAAAAGTGTCACTTTATGTGATCTTGGCTTGTTTTATCCCAAGGGGGGATCATTGCCGCCAGACTTACATCCTTTTTCGGACTCAACTTGGGTTGGTTGTTTTGACACGCGAGTGTCCACAAGTGGTTTTTGTTTCATGCTTGTTAGTTCATGTATATCATGGTTGAGCAAGAAGCAACCTACTGTGGCCACTTCGAGTTGTGAGGTTGAGTACATGGAAGTCTTCCCAGGTACGGTTGAGTGTGTATGGCTCAGACGCCTTATGGCTGATTTGGGTGTTGGACAGGACACTGCCAACACTATCTACACTGACAGTCAGAGCACATTGGAAGTTTCCAGGAACCCAGTTTTCATGCTCGCACAAAGCACATTGAGGTGCATTACCACTATGTCAGGGAGAGGCTCTCAAGAGGAGAGATCAGCTTGGCTTATGTGCCAACATAGGACAACCTTGCAGATCTTTTCACAAAGGCATTGTCTTGTGAGAAGCTTGAAGCTTTCCGCAAAGCTTTGGGCTTACTCCCCTTTGTGGACTGTTCATGTCCTCAGAGCATGGCACTTTCCTTTACTCATGTGCCAGCTCTCGTTCACCGCATCACTCCAGGGGGGATTTATTACCATATACATGTGGTAGTGATGTGTGTGAACACACTAGGACCGCCAGGGCATTTTTTTTTCTTTAGGAGGTTTTTCCCCCTCGAGCATTGTATATACGCCCATCACTCTAGGGCTATCTATCTTTCCATTGCACACTAAGTAACACACTCTCTATTGTGTGCCTTGAGCTTCCTTCATCTTCTGCAAGCTATGTGCGTTTCTCTGCAACCCTAATTCCAACTTGTTACCATATACATGTGGTAGTCATGTGTGTACACACACTAGGACCGCCGGGGCATTTTTTCCCTCTTTAGGAGGTTTTTTCCCCCGAGCATTGTATATACGACCATCACTCTAGGGCTATCTATCTTTCCATTTCACACTAAGTAACACACTCTCTATTGTGTGCCTTGAGCTTCCTTCATCTTCTCCAAGCTGTGTGCATTTCTCTGCAACCCTAACTCCAACACAGAAGTACAATACTAATTGTGCAATCTGTAGGTCCAAACCACTAGTAGAACATGCTACACTATTTTAGGTGACAATTGCACCAAAATGGATCCAATACATAATTGACTATCTGACAACAAGGAAGTTTTTTGAAAATACCTTTAGGGAACGAAAAATGGCCATAGAAATAGAGGTTTGAGATTTTGTACTAATTGAACATCAAGTGTAGAAGAGAGGAAAGGACAATGAGCTCAGGATATGTGCGACCACCAATCCTAGAGCATCCACATGAAGGACTCAGTGGAGGCCATTTTTTAGGGGATAAGAGGACAAGAATTGTCTTAACCACTGGAATATGGTGGCCTACATTACACATGGACATTGACAAATATGTTAAGAGATGCGATGCACGTCAGCATACCAAAGTAGTGATAAAGAGAGATGAGATGCCTCTAAGGCTAATGATGGGAGCAAGAGCTTTTGCTAAGTGGGGTATAGATTTTATGGGACAAATTTCATCCTCCGCTTATAGAACTCATGTCTAATATATCATTGTGGCTACATACTATCTCACAAAACCGCGGGCTAAAGCTTGTTGAGTATGGAGTCTGATTTACCCCTTGTAATTTTCTATATTAAAAACATTATGAGGAGAAGCCATCGTGTGCGAAGAAAATTCACTCACCCAAAACAAAGATCATTCGCCTTTTTGCCACAATATTATGACCGAATGACGGTTGAAAAGTGGTCAAAAAACAATCGATCAGTTGGCCGGTGGCCTGTAGTCAATGGCCCGTGGCCGATTTCAAAGATGGACTTATCTTCTCAAGGGCGGCCACACATGGGCGAATTGGAGGGTCCGATTTGGACTTGTCAACACAAGGGCGGCTAGCCACACATGGCCGACTCTCACGAGAGGGGGTAGCCCTTTTGTCCTATAAAAGGAAGCCTCTTCTATACACAAAAATGGATTGTGAAGCATTGTGGTTGATTGTGAAGTTGATGTGAGGTGGTGAGAGTGAAGCAAGGTGGGAGCTCCAAAAGGGTAGAATCCCTTTGTAATCTACTTCTTGTTTTGAGGTACTAAAGACATTGAGTGGCTTATTTCCCTCGAACGTAGCCCACATTGGGTGAACCATGTATATCATGTGTACTCTCTCTCTCTCTACTCTATAATCTCTTGTGTGTGTAGATTATCTCTCTCTATCAAGTAATCTACTCAGTTATATACTTAGCTATGTCATATTTACTAACAACTGGTATTAGAGCAAGGTTTTCTCGTAAAGCTAAAGTATCTCAAGGCAAGGATTCCTTGAATTGAGTGTGAGTGATGGCGGAGGAAGGGAAGCTCAATATCGAGAATTTCAATGGAAAAAAGCTACCAACATTAGAAGATGTAGATTGAAAACTATCTCTACCAGAAGGACCTCTATTTGCCACTAAGTGGTCTTGCATGGCAGATGAAGCATGGATTGTCCTTGATCGAAAGCAACTGGGAACAATTCGGTTAATCTTGGAATCAACGGTGGCCTTCAATATTTTGGAGATGAAGACCACAAAGGACTTGATGAAGTCACTTGACGGCCTCTACGAGGAACCATCGGAATCCAATAAGGTATTTCTCATGAAGTGCTTGTTCAATCTAAATATGGCAAAGAATGGTTTAGTTGCAGAACAACTAAATGACTTGAACACAAACATAAATCAACTTTGATTGGTGAAAATCAATTTTGATGATGAAGTGTGAGCTCTTCTTATACTATCGTCTCTATCGGATAGTTGGGATAGCCTTGTGATGGCTGTAAGTAACTCTATCTCTGACACAAATACTCTTAAGTTTGATGATGTTGTAGGTGTTCTCCTAAGTGAGGAAATGCAAAGGAGAAGCACAAGAGAATCATCAAGTGCTGCACTATCAGTGGAAACAAGAGGAAGGCTTAAGGAGAGGTTCAAAAACCAAAAGGGTCGTGATCGCTCAAGGTGGAGCAAGTCACGCAAAAAGTCAGTTCTTGAATGTTGGACTACGGCAAGAAGGGCCACATCAAGAAGTATTGCTAATCCAGAAAGAAGAAGGAGTCAGAGTCTCAAGACAACAAGACAACGTCAGAGAACAATGTCGCAGGTAAAGTAGATCAATATGCTCTAATTCTCTCACTAGACAATGTGTCTAATTCTTGGATAGTAGATTCCGGGGCTTCATTCCATGCGACACCACACAAGCAACATTTCCAAGATTACACCAAAGGTAATTTTGGGTATGTATACTTGGGAGATGATGGAGCTTGTGAAATTGTTGGCAAAGGTACAATTTGTCTCAGAACTGCTAACAGAAATGAATGGAAGTTTAAAGATGTTAGGCATGTTCCTTCTCTTTGCAAAATTTTTGATCTCTATAGGACAATTGGACGATGAAGGTCATAACATTGCTTTGAGAAACAAACGGTGGAAGATCTCAAAGGGATCTTTGGTGGTTGTCAAGGGAGAAAAGGTCGGTACACTTTACTTGTGTACTGTTAGCACGCAATCTTCAAGTTGTGCAATAGCTACGAAAGTCAACAGTGCGGTGTGGCACTATCAACTTGAGCATATGAGTGCCAAAAGAATGCAAATCCTTCAAACAAAGAAGCTTCTACCAGGTTTGGAACAAGTGGAGTTAGAGTTCTCTGAAGATTGTGTTTATGGTAAACAAAAGAGGGTAAAATTTCAAAAATTGAGAAAAAGAAGAAAAAATAAAGAACTTGAGTTGGTTCATTTGGATGTTTGGGGTCTTGCAAGTACACCATCACTTGGTGGCTTATTGTACTATGCAACATTCATAGATGATGCACCTAGAATAACATGGGTTTATGTAATGAAAAATAAATCCGATGTGTTTTCCATATTTCAAAGGTGGAAAGCCTTTGTGGAGAATGAAACAGGTACTAAGTTTAAATGCCTAAGATTCGATAATGGAGGCGAATATTGCAGCCAAGCTTTTGAAAGCTTTTGTGCTAGCAATGGTTTTTGGAGGCAAAGGACAACCTCAAGAAGACCTCAACAAAATGGGATTTTTGAAAGGATGAACAAGACAATCATGGAAGGAGCACAAAGCATGCGGCTACATGCAAGCCTACTGCTTGAGCTTTGGGCGAAAGCAGTAAGTACGTATGTGTACTTAATCAACCAGTCACCCTCAATAGAATTGGATGGGGGAGTTCCAGAGGAGGTGTGGACAGGTAAACAAGTGAACTATTCATTTCTCAAAGTTTTTGGGTGCGAGGCTTTTATGCACATAGATAGAACTCTAAGGTCAAAGGTAGATGCAAAGTCCAAAAATTGTTTCTTCATTGGCTATGGAGAAGGTGACTTTGGGTATCGCCTATGGAATCCTGAAGATGGTAAAATCTTTAGGAGTAGGGATGTAAGTTTTAATGAAAAAAGTATGCACAAAGATTACTTGGAGAGAAAATAAATAAAAGAAACAGGTGATGAGTACATGGAGCTTGAGGACGGTGAAATCTCCAGGAGTGCAAATGATGACAATGTACAATAGCGTCAACCAAATGAGGATCCTTAACCTATTCCCCAAAGATCTACAAAAGCAAGTAGACCTCCAGAAAGGTTTGTTCCTTCCTTCAACCATCTCTTGGTCTTAGATTCTGGAGAGACAGAATCATACGAAAAATCTATGCATCATGAATCCAAAGAAGAATGAATGAAGAGCATGCAAGTGGAGATAGACCCACTACATTGCAACCAAACATGGGAGTTGGTTGGTTTGTTTAAAGGTAAGTGGGCACTGCAGAACAAATTGGTGTATAAGCTGAAGGAAGAAGAAGGTGGGAAGAAAAGGTACAAGTCTAGGCTTGTGGTAAAAGGGTTTTCTCAAAAGAAAGGCATTGACTTCAACAAAATATTTTCTCCTGTTGTAAAAATGAACTCAATTAGGCTTGTCTTAAGCCTTGTGGCTGCTCATGATCTAAATTTTGAGCAAATGGATGTAAATACAACATTCCCTCATGGTGACTTAGAGGAGGAAATTTACATGCTTCAACCAAAGGGGTATGAAGTAAAAGGTAAGGAGAAAATGGTTTGCAGATTAAAAGAAGAGCTTGTATGGTTTAAAGCAAGCATCAAGACAATGGTACTTGAAGTTCGATCGATGGATGCTTGATCATGAATTCAGAAGGTGCAACTTAGATCATTGCATCTACACAAAGAATTTGGGAGATGGGGCGTTCATCATCCTAATATTGTATGTTGATGACATGCTAATTGCAAGTGCTAACATGCAGGACATCAAAGACCTAAAAGAAGAGCTATCTAAATCTTTTTCAATGAAAGATTTAGGTGTTGTAAAGAGGATACTTGGTATGAAGATATCAAGGGAAAGGGCGAAGAAGACAATAACGTTATCTCAAGAGGACTACATCAAGAAGGTACTAGAAAGGTTTGCAATGCAAAATGCAGAAACGGTTTCTACACCTTTGGCTGGTCACTTTAAACTAACCAAGGATATGTGTCCAAAGACACAAGAGGAGATAGCCTATATGTCTAAATTTCCATATGCTGCAATGGTAGGTTCTCTAATGTATGATATGGTCTGGACAAGGCCAGATATTGCACATACAGTGGGAGTTTTGAGTAGGTTCATGGACAACCCAGGTAAAGAGCATTGGCAAGCTATGAAGTGGATACTTAGGTATCTAAAAGGGACAACAACAAATGCTTTGTATTTTGGAGGAACTGATATTTTTCTTCAAGGTATACTGATGCAGATATGGTAGGTGACAAAGATACTCAAAGGAGCACTACTAGATATGTCTTCACAATTGGAGGCACAACAGTAAGCTGGGCTTCAAAACTACAGAAAGTGGTCTCACTTTCTACCACAAAAGTAGAGTATGTTGCAATGACGGAGGCAAGCAAAGAAATTCTATGACTTCACAGATTCTTAGAAGAGCTTGGATTCAAACAAGAGAATTGTGTCTTGTATAGTGATAGCCAAAGCGCTATCCATCTTGTAAAGAACTCAGCCTTTCATTCAGGGAAAAAGCACATTGAGGTGAGATATCACTTCATACACACTCTTTTGAAAGAGGGGCAGCTAAAGCTAGGAAAGGTGCATACAAGTGAAAATCCTGCAGACATGTTTACAAAGGTGGTCAACAAGGAGAAGTTGAGATTTTTCTCATCTTCAATCGGCATTCAAGGATAAGAAGCCAAGATGGAAAGCAGTCACACATTTGGTTTGGAGGTCAGTCTCCAAGTGGGAGATTGTTAAGTATGGAGCCTGATTTACCCCTTGTAATTTTCTATATTAAAAACGCACATTTATAAGGCGCCCATTATGAGGAGAAACCATCATGCGTAAAGAAAAATCACTCACCGAAAACAAAAATCACTCGCCAGGATATTCCTTTTTGTCGGAATATTATGGCCGGATGGTGGCCAGAAAGTGGTCAAAAAACGACCGATCGGTTGGCCAGTTGGTCGGTGGTCGGAAGTCAATGGCCGGTGGCTGAATTCAATGGCCCGTGGCCAATTTCAAAGATGGACTTATCTTTGCAAGGGCAACCACACATGGGTGGATTGGAGGGTCTGATTTGGACTTGTCAACACAAGGGCGGCTACACACAACTGCCTCTCATGAGAGAGGACAACCCTTTTGGACTATAAAAGGAGTCCTCTTCTACACACAAAAACGGATTGTGAAGCATTGTGGTGCATTGTGAAGTTGGTGTGAGGTGGTGAGAGTGAAGCAAGGTGGGAGCTCCAAAAAGGTAGAATCCCTTTGTAATCTAGTTCTTGTTTTGAGGTACTAAAGCCATTGACTGTCTGCTTTCCCGTGGACGTAGCCCACATTGGGTGAACCATGTATATCGTGTGTACTCTCTCTCTCTCTCTCTCTTTATCTACTCTATAATCTCTTGTGTGTGTAAATTATCTCTCTCCATCAAGTAATCTACTCAATTATCTATTTAGCTACGTCATATTTCCTAATAAAGCTAAGGCCACACAAAAAGAATATGCAAGGACCACTGCACAGTTTCTATACAAAAATATCTTTGTTAGATATGGCCTACCCATAGAAATTGTCAGTGATCATGGCACACCTTTTCTTAATGATTTATTGAAAATATTTTGGTGGACAAAATCATGGTAGTGCATAGGAAGTCTGCCCCATACCATCCACATGCTAATGGGCAGGCTGGAGCTACCAATAAGACTCTATGCACAATTTTGACCAAAATAGTATTCGAATCAAGAGTAGATTGGGACCAAGAGTTGCACGCCACATTGTGGGCTTATAGAATATCCTACAAAATATCAATTTGGAACAACACCGTATAACATGGTGTTTGGCCTTAATGTGATCTTGCCGTTGGAGTTCCTAATCTGCACTCTAAGAGTATCTAAACAACTTGGATGGACAGGCCATCAATTATCTTCCAGAGTCGATGACCTTGAAAAACTAGATGAGCTTTGCCTAAAGACCATAGCCTCTATCTACACTCAAAAAGGCGACAAAAGGAGTTTTTTTATAAGCATGTATGCTCAAAAGATTTTAAAACACGAGAATATGTCCTGGTTTATGCATTGAAACAGCATGCTAAAAAACTTAAAAAGTGAGGGATGGGACCCTTGGGGATCACCAATATATCACAAAGTGGAGCCGTCAAGCTTGCTACATTGGATGATGAAAAAATGCCTAATTGGATCAATGGTTGTTGCCTTAAAAAGTATCATCTACAACTAACCTAGGGCATGCTTCAACAAATCCATGCAAAAAAGAAACGATCTCAAGAAAAAGCCAGGGAGCACATTTCAAAACGAAAGCTTCTACGACAACAATAGCAGCATGGACCAACACGATCAATGCGATCAAAGTGATCGATTTTGAAGAGGATCATATGGTGGATCCAACCATAAAAGTCAAGCTTGGAGGTAATCAAGTGGAGGCCAGGTCAATCCTAGATTTCAAAGCTCAAGGAAATCTTATTTCTTATAGCGTATACAAGCAGCTAACACTTGAGGGACAGCTTCAAGCAACACAACATGATATTCAAAGCTATTTAGAGAACTCAATCAAGGCATTGGGTTGGATGGTGATATATGTGCATATTAGTCAATACCTCTACCCGCATAAGTTTCATGTGGTAGAAGATAGGTCAATGCAACATCCATTATTGCTTGGTCAGCCATGGTAGCAAAAGTACGACGTATAGATTGACTGGAGCTTTGATACAATCAACATTCAACATGTGCAAGAAAATCAAGTAGTTCCATTTGCGACAGAACTGAACCACAAATTGGTGGTAATGAACTTAAAAGTGAAGGTTCAAAGAGAAAAACAAAGGAGGTTACTACTACAGAACCAAGCACCAAGAATTGTCTAAGGAGTCTATCGGGCAAACCCACCAGCAGGCAACTGCAACTACTAGAGTCACAAAAAGCACCTAAACAATTTTGGGTTAAGAAGACAGAGGTTGCACAATTTACACAGACCAAGCTTACAACTACCAAAATGGTAAACCTTGGTAACCCACCCAAAGTACACTTAGGTTTGGGTACCAAAGAAATTGATTGTTGCACAAAGTCATCCAGCACACTAGATTCCAAATCAACACAACAAAAAGATTCCTTCAATACAAACCCCTCAGATCCATCCCAAACCACAGCCCTATCACCAAAGACCCAATGTGACGCAGATTTGGCTACCCAAGACATTATGGAAATCTCAAAAAGACCACACTCAAACATGGGTCATTAAGCAAAGGCCAATACAAACGCCATATGTGGATCATGGATTCAAACAAGACTGTCAACAACACTGGAAACACAAGCCGGAAGAACCAAGGCAACCATTGTCAATCAAACAGCAAGCGGCACACTTAGAACGATTGTTATTTCACCGTTATCCTATTTGAACTGACATAACAGGACACCTCAACATAGAATGCGAATAATCACATCACTTATACCCTCCTCTTGCACAATATTAACTTTTCCCATGCTTTGAATGAGTATGCATATAGGGATGCATTACATGGCTAGCATTAGCACCACTTGCTAACCTATGCACAACACATAGCCTAGGGTGATACACTCTCATCCAGGAGGACTCTGATTGGGAGGGGGGGGAGGCATTCTCAATGCGAACCTGACAGACTAAGAAAAGCACTAAAAGGATATTGTTTTCTATGCTTTTGAGTTTTGATTACGTTTGGTGAAGCCAAGTATATATGCCCTTATCTAATGTGATTCTACAAAGACATGAGGACAAACGCCAGTAATGAGCCTTTGGGTGTGTGTATATATATAAAAATAGCAATTTTTATGCATAAAAGTGAGAAAAATAGAGCAACGTGGCCAAAAATATTACAAATGATTGAACATAATGGTTTATTGTGTTTTTTTATTTATTTTGATTTATTGGTATTTTTTGAATTACTTTAATTATTTTCCTTTTACTTTTTGCTAATTATTTGGAGAAAAAAAAGAAAAAAAGAAAAAAGCAGGTGGGATGGAGCTGGAACGACAAGAGAAAAAAATAAAAAAATAATCAATAAGAAAAGGACATCATACGGTGAAGTTTGGGTGAAATCGTGGAAAAAAGCGAAAGCCCAGTCCGGCCAGTTTTTAGACGAAAGGGCAAAATATCCAGAAATGGATCAAACGAAGTCCAATTGGAAACAAATTTGAGCCTAAAGTGTGATTCACGGTGAGATAGGAGCACATGTCAAATTTCATGGCAAGTGGTCCGGGGTCCCCCAATATGAGATATTTTGGGCCCCACTTACTATCTCATTTCTACTATTCACATCTAGAGAGAGAGAGAGAGAGCTAAAGAGACCTAGAGTGCGTGGACTTCAATGGCTTTGTACAATGCACACAGGACACTGGTTGGTGCCAGACATGAGAGGTAGGCTCCTCACCATGTGCCCTCCTTGTCGTTGCTTACTTCAACGCAAAAATCTTGGATTAGCTTTGGATACCCGCTTTTGGTTTAGTTTTGGTCTCCATATCTAGGTTGATTTTTGTAAGGCCAAATGCTACACCAAAGCCATGGAAAGGTACCCTTCAGCATCCACAAGCCTGGGAGATTGATCTCAAGAGAAATCACCGCAAAAAGTAATCTTCAAGCGAAGGAATCCATTTCGAAACTGAAATGCCAAACATGGAGTTTCTAAGGTAAACAATTGAGATGAAAACTAGCAATTAGGGCTTAGGGCACAAGCACAAAGCACTTCAAAGAATCATAGATAGTTTGTATCAAAACAAACATCATATGTGTATGACGTCTTACAACCAATTTTTGCACAGGAACTACTCATCTGAATCCACAACCACATTGTGCATACTCTAAACATGAAGTACACAAAATTTCATAATATTTGGAACTAGTTAGGGTGTACAATGCCCAAAAAATGCAAATAATCCGACAATTGGCCTTAGACCTACCAAAAGTGCTCCAAACCAAGTAAAATTTCACACAAAGCAAACACATAGCATATACATCATACCCCTATGCTCAAATAGCCATTTCCCAAGATTAGACATCATACGCTTATGATGTCTAGATCTATCACAGAGGAGTTTTGTCAACATTTTGGGCATCGAGATTTGTATAGCATGTTTTATATAGCCTCTACACCAAGTTTGGACACCTTTGGGCATGTTTTGATCATCATCCTCATCATTTTCAAAAGTGTTCTAAACACCTTCTATGGACTTGGGCACATGAACAATAGTCCAAATCTATATTTGCACACATCAGAGCCATGCACACATTGAGAGCTACCTCTGCACCAAGTTTGAGCCAAAAAGTTTAACCGAGACATCATACACGTATGATGTCTAGACCCCTTGAATTGAAATGCTCCTATGATTTTGGCAACTCTAACACTTTTACCACATCATTATGAGATTCCCATCAAATTTTCATCGCGTTTGGAAATCATTTGACCTCTAATTAAAATCTAGACGCACAAACACTTTTTATGGCTTTTAACATCCATTTTTAAGCTTAATTTCTATGGCTATGGGCACCATGCACATGCTATACACTTCTTACCTAATGACTTTCAAGCAGGTTTGCATCAATAGACATCATACACGTTGTTGGGAAACAAGCAAATTGAAACACCTCTATAGCGATGCCACCCAAGAGCATTGAAAGAGAACTACAAGACACCAAAAGCTTTGCAAAATCCTTTTGAAACACCACAAGTCCAATAGGAGTAGACCCCTCGGGAATTTACTGGCCGTCGCCCACCCAAGAGACTATGTCACATAGGAGCAAAACCATGCCAAAGCATGGATTTACAACACACGCCGACCAATGCATATGAAGACAAGGGCTTCCACTTTCACCATTGAACACCACAAAACCACAACTTCAACATCAATTCCACAATTCCTAGATACATGCCCTCCGAATCTGTCTGCACACAATTTGCCACTAGGATTCCATAGCCATAACCCTGCAGAGAACTAGTCGTAACTTGGAGAGCACAACTCCAACTGGGGCACTTTAAAGCTTGAGAGAAAGCTTGAAAAATGAATGGCGAGAAATCTGAAGATGACCAAATTTGAATCTACACACTGCTACATGAAAAATTGATGCGAACAAGGAGCTGTCCCGGTACGACTACGCATAGAGTAGGCAAGGCGGGGGCAAAAACTGTAGCAGAAACCATCAAGGAGGCACAACGAGCTCAAACCTGCAATTTTTTGGAGTTTGGCTGAACGTTTTTAAGTTTGTACATGAGTTTAAGTTATATACAAGTCTCACTTCAAAAAACTCACTCACGGGCACTTATAGTAGCCCGACAACTGTCACTAGACTAGCGACTTGCAGTGCATGTACATGTGCTTGCTAAAGCAAGCTAAAAACCCCACAAAAAGGAAGCCCCACACACACTTTTGACATCGTGCGTCATGTCCGTATGTACAAATTTACAGAAAACGGGGTGTCAGAAATGCACCGAACATAGTTTGCCAAACCCCCAGTCTGCTAGAGCATTCATGCTCAGCAGTAGCATAAGCATATTGTCCACCCGGATCAAAGGGAAATATAACATAAGCACAAAATTCATGAAGAAACATCTGCCATATCAATTTTCCCACTCCCCACTTCAAAGCATAAACCATAAGTAGAATGCAAATCCTGTTTAGGCATAAAGGACTCTCAACAAATACAACAGAGAAAGACCCTTTCATCATTATAGCATGCAAGGAAGCCTTTAACATCTCATCCAAAAAGTCTTCAACTTTACCTCAGCCATTTGCATATCCTCATGGGTATCCATCTCATTCTCCCCACTCTTCATTAAGCCTCTATCCAATTCAACCATATCATGCTTGATAGGTAAGCCATCTTCCATATATACCTTAGGGTCCTTAACAAGAGGATCAAACAAGGTAGCATCAACCATATTCACATGAGGCATAACAAGAGAATATCCATCATTTTCCATATTTTCTAAAACCTCAATATTCTCTTCATCAATTAAGGTAGGATCACCCACACCATCATGCATGCCATTAAACTTCTCATTGATAGGGTCCTCATCAATAACACAAGTAGTATACTTAGTTGCTTCATCACCCTTTTGCATACTGTCACCCAAAGCATATACTTGAAAACCCTCATCATACACATCACCATCTTTCCCATTGCTAACTTCCTTGACCTCCATCATGTGATCTTTGACTACCTCATCTACACAAAGAGAACTCCCAAGAGTCACATTTGTATCACAAACATAGTCCTCTTCATTACAACATACATTACAAGCATCCGCCATATGACTTGGATATTCAAAATTCTCATTTCCTTGCATTTGAGACTCATTCATGACCATGGTAGCCTTCTTGCTTACATCCATCTTACTAGCATCATCATCTTTGATAGGAAGGTTGACATCAAAGCGCTTAAACAACAAAGATGGCATACATTGAGCATTCTTCTTGATTTGATTGTGTATATGACATTCTTCTTTCACATGCTTAAGAGATTGAGAAACATGGAAGTCTTCATTGCATATGTTGTCCATATTTGTGTCTAAAACATAAGATACATTTGGCTTCACATCTTCTTGCAATCCAAGCTGCTTCACTCTCTCTAGCTTCCATTCCTTATGCTTTGCAACGTTTACTGCATCATCAAATTTAAGTGGCCTTTTAAGCTCAACATTCAACCTCAAATCAACCCTTAGACTTTGCATAAACAGACACTTTTTAAGCATAAAAGGAGGAACATCACTACCCAAAGAAACACACCATCTTCTCCACAAAGCATTGAACTCCTTGACAAAGGCATCTACACTTTGACCATCACATTGCACAAGTCCTTCAATGGAGTTCCATACATCCGTTCGGTCCTCTACCTTCTTGAACTTCTCAAGAAAAGCCTTCTTTAATGCACCATAAGTCATCACCAATGGAGGTTGAGATGATTTCAACCAAAACTCATACTCATCATAGCATATCCTTGCATCCTCTTTCAAGCAAAAGAACAATATCTTCAACATAATGATTGGATCTTCCTTATTTGCCATCAAACAAGAAACTCCATCTTTTCAATGAATGCATCAGCATCCTCACCAACATGGCCATAGAACCTTGGAAACTCTGTCACCATAGCCATCAAAGCTGTCAATTGAAGGTCACCTGAAGAAGATCCTGCACCAAAACACTGTTGGGAAACAAGCAAACTGAAACACCTCTATAGCGATGTCACCCAAGAGCGTTGAAAGAGAACTACAAGACACCAAAATCTTTGAAAAATCCTTTTGAAACACCACAAGTCCAATAGGAGTAGACCCCTCGGGAATTTACTGGCCGTCGCCCACCCAAGAGACTATGTCACATAGGAGCAAAACCCTACCAAAGCATGGATTTACAGCACACGCCGACCAATGCATATGAAGACAAGGGCTTCCCCTTTCACCATTGAACACCACTAACCCACAACTTCAACATCAATTACACAATTCCTAGATACATGCCCTCCGAATCTGTCTGCACACAATTTGCCACTAGGATTCCATAGCCATAACCCTGCAGAGAACTAGTCGTAACTTGGAGAGCACAACTCCAACTGGGGCACTTTAAAGCTTGAGAGAAAGCTTGAAAAATGAATGGCGAGAAAGCTGAAGATGACCAAATTTGAATCTACACACTGCTACATGAAAAATTGATGCGAACAAGGAGCTGTCCCGGTACGACTACGCATAGAGTAGGCAAGGCGGGGGCAAAAACTGTAGCAGAAACCATCAAGGAGGCACAACGAGCTCAAACCTGCAATTTTTTGGAGTTTGGCTGAACGTTTTTAAGTTTGTACATGAGTTTAAGTTATATACAAGTCTCACTTCAAAAAACTCACTCACGGGCACTTATAGTAGCCCGACAACTGTCACTAGACTAGCGACTTGCAGTGCATGTACATGTGCTTGCTAAAGCAAGCTAAAAACCCCACAAAAAGGAAGCCCCACACACGTTTTTGACATCGTGCGTCATGTCCGTACTTACAAATTTACAGAAAACGGGGTGTCAGAAATGCGCCCAACAACGTATGATGTCTACTCACTCATACAGATGCCAAACTCCACATCTTTTATCATAAGCATGTTCACCCTTAGTATAAAGGCCGTGCATTCAATTTGGACAAGTTTGAGCAAGGTTGTGACCACTTGGAGCCCAAAAATGGAAAATCCTGGCCTAGGAAACAATCTATTGCCCCAACCACATGAATAATCTCCAAATGAAAATCTGAGATGATCAAAGGGTTACCCATCACCTAGGGATACTACAGACCAAGTCTAGGCCAAAAATCTCGAAAAAGTCATCATACACATATGATGTCTCGAGAGGCCAAAAGGACCAATCTGGGGGAATTTCTCACTTCTGATACCATTATCCCATTGTTTTAGTCATTGTAGAAGGGGGAGAAAGAGAGAGGTGGCGGTTAGCGGTTAGAGCACGAGCATGAGAGAGAGAGATGACATGAGAGAGAGAGAGAGAGAGAGAGAGAGAGAGAGAGAGAGAGACATAACTTTTCCATTCATTCACATGAGATTGATTCATTGATTACAACATAAGGACCCTCTTTTATAAAGTTCCCATGCCCTTGGCACTTCCCTCAAGGTGCCTCTTCATTCCTCCCATAGACCTTAGTCTAAAGCTTAGGGAGTGGTGCACTTTATGGTTCAACACCTGGCACAGTCCGATGGTAAAAAGTTTTTTCAAAGACAAAAACTTTTGACTCGAATTCCACAAATTCCTTGTTCCAAAATCTCAGTGCTCATAGAATACCATGATGCAAAGTGCAGTGCCTGGAGTCTACTCCAAGGTACACATATACACCACAATAAACCATGAAACACCATCCTTTTCCCCCCCAAGCATTTAGAAAATATAAAGCACAGTGCCTGGAACTTAATCCAAGATGCACAAATACACTTTCTAAAGCTATATATTGCATTACAATCACCAAACCGGAAATAGTGTGTCTTCTCACCATAAATGTGAATACAAGTGCACCATTTATTGGCAACATGCCAGGGCTGGGAACCCACCAAGTAAATCAACATCCATGAGAGCTCATACAAAACAAACTTGTAGAACCATAAACTAATGAGAAAATCTCCACTCCATTGAGTAGATTCCTCCTTTGAGCCAATCACTTCAAAATAAGCTTCATTGCAAGGATCAAAATTCTTCAACAAAAATCCTTTGCTTTGACAAACACTTCTTCAAAAAGATTGTGAGCTTTGGCTTCAATTTGTAAAGCTATGCTTTCAACAAGCACATTTGAAATCCAAAAAAATCAGCTCCATGTTATTTGTGCAAAGAGAAACTCCATTCCTTGATGAAATTTGGACTTCAAGACACCAAACATGATCTCCTTCTAGGCTTACAACGAGAAAAAGCCATAAGATCTTTGTGTCATCATGCACAAAAATAAGCATTACTTTGCTTAAAATCACATCATCAGCACATTTCCTAGCATGGATAAGCATACATGCACCATCATGCTTTATATAGGCACTAATTGTGTGGATAAATACACATATCCCATCACACAACATTGCCTCAAGCAAACAATCATGTAGCATACCAATAGGTTGCTTCACACACACCAAACTTTGTTCTTCATGTTTGAAAATTTCATCAACAAAAACATCATTTTGGTTAGTCACCATTTTAGCATCATGTAAGTCACCAAAATCTTCTTCCAATGTGAGAGAATTCATAAAAGCATCGATGACATCATTTTCGTCATCAACAAGAAATGAGAGATCATTTTCATCTTGATTTTTCTTCAGTGTTTCTTCACAAATTTCAACAAAGCATTCATTTTTAGAGTTGCAATCATTAATTTCTTGAATCATCTCATGATGTTCAACAAACAAATCTATGTCGTCATCATCATTTTTTAAGACTTCAAAATTATGCAATTCACCATCAAAAACTGATGGAATTTGACCCACAATGCTTTGGTTGATGGTGCAAGATGTGAGTATAGAGCTACTCGGGGACTCTCCTTGGCTCTCTTGGCTCATAGGGTCCTCTCTCTTCACTCCAATATACATCATTTTCCCACCAATCCCATGTTCATCATGGTCAGCATCATCATCAAATACCCCCTCATCTGCTAGCGTATGCCATGCTCTCAATAATTTTTTAAGAAACCTTTGTTGATGAAGCAACTCATGCAAATTTTGAGTATTCTGGTGCAACTCTTTAATGAGATTCAAGTGCAGATACACATTGTGTGTGTTCCCTCCATGCTTGTGAAACCGTATATATGCTTTCTCTATTGCACCAACAAAATCGGTCACCCATGCCTTGGGTTTATGCAAACAATTTTGTGCAATATCATGCTCAAGAATGTAATATTGCTCCAATAATGTTAATGAACAATGCCGGGCTTTGTGATCATCATGCCCGCATTGTGGCGATGGTTTATTGCCACATTTTTCCCATTTATGGCTATTTTCCCCGCAAAAAATACAAAGTTGCTTACACTTTTTTTCCATGCCTTCATTTTGCGTCAATGTTGGTCTTCAAAATATGGCACATGCACTTACAAGTGTCTTGCCATCATGTCGATGACGAGCTTTGCAGCGGAAAAATTTTCAGGCGTGTTTGAGTGACCACTTACATACACACACAACTCATCCCTTTGTCATTATGAGCTTCATGTTAGAGGCGTGGGAAATGGCGCTAACAGTAATTAATATTTGAGTTATGATTATGTGGGGTTTTTTTTTTTAATAATGGTTCACGGAAATGATAACCTATACAGATGCATTTCCATTCTGTGATCGCCACCACTATCGAGAATCTTGTACAATCTGATTCGATTCAGAATTCTCTACTACCAAGCCATACTACGACAGCCTGTGTACGATGATGGTGATGCGTAATGAATAGCATAGATTTGCCTTGCACTGATCTGTACCAGCTTTGTTGCTCTGCTGCGCTCAATGGTTGCCCACACCACTTGCTTCGAATGCAAAGTTTTCGGCCGCCTTATGGTTGCATCACTCAGTAGTTTGCATCTCGTCACCTGATAGCACGCAAGGAGCCGGTACTTTTTTGGCCTTCACAAAATTTTGAAGCAGCGGCAGGGCTCTCAAGCATTTACTGTAACCACCTCTCCATCCCTAGCATGGCAACGCGGGGCCGAGAGAAGCGCAAAACGCTTCTCCCATACTTGGTGGTTACTCTCCTTGGTGGCTTGGCCATTGTGCAGGCTCAGTCCTTGCTTATGGAAAAGCTTTTTGGCTTGCAAAAACAACATCACAGAAATTAAAGGCGCTGCCTGCTCCGAGATGACATTACGCGCCCCATCTCATCAAATCTCCCACAGTGCTTCTAGGTCCGCTCCCATCCGAGATACTCAGACACCAGCCAGGATCGCCATGTGTTGAAGGGGGAGAAAGAGAGAGTTGGCGGTTAGCGGTTAGAGCACGAGCATGAGAGAGAGATGACGTGTGAGAGAGAGAGAGAGACATAACTTTTCCATTCATTCACATGAGATTGATTCATTGATTACAACATAAGGACCCTCTTTTATAAAGTTCCCATGCCCCTTGGCACGTCCCTCAAGGTGCCTCTTCATTCCTCCCATAGACCTTAGTCTAAAGCTTAGGGAGTGGTGCACTTTATGGTTCAACAGTCACACACCTGAAGTTCCATCAAGTTTTGATTCTTTATACCCATCTAAACCCAGATTTTGGAAATTTAATGCTCTATACCTGAATTTTGGATTCATACACATGAGAACAATTCCAATTCAAAATCTGATACCAGAGGACTCTATGCCATGCTAAATCCCAACTCGAGTACAAGCTTGGCCCTTTTGGACAAAGTAGACATCATACATGCCTGATGTCTCACTAGCCTGAAAATGAACCTAGGAGCTAACTAGACCCCTTCTAAGCCTTCACCACATGATTATGAGAGTATCTACTAAGTTTCGCCCCATTTGAACCTCATCTACTCAAAATTGTGCCAAAATCCAACTTTAAAGCTTAAGAAGAGTTCTAATAGTCAAAATCTTTCCCAAATGACATCCAAATTGAGATCAGGCATCTTTATGGGATGTACAAGCTATGAGATATGCATATATGAAAAAGCAATTCATTTTGAGCACTTAGACATCATCCGTGTTATGATGTCTCACAGCATGAATCTGCACCAAAAATGCACTTTTGACCACATGCATAGCACCCTTAGGTCCTACTTAGCTTGTAATTTAAATTTAAAGTCATTTGGATAGCTAGAAACTGAGAAAATTTCAGATTTTGTGAACATTAACTTTTGCACTTGGAGTGCCCACAGGATCAATGGAAGCTAGCAAATCACAAAGAAGAAGAGGCTATCCTTAAAGGATATCATTTCAGCCACCAAACCCATACAATACCCAAAGAGACACTAAACCCAACCAAGGCTTGGGTGGATGAAGCGACATTGGAAAGAGAAGGACTGACAGTGTACCAAAGTACATCTAGAGATCCATAAGGAAATATCGTGGATATCCCAATAAATCCACAAGAAATCACGGAATACGCAAACAGAGAGTCTACGAGCTAGCCAATTCCATTTAGAAAGACGACAAAACAATGATTACCCGTTGCATGGTCAAAAGACTGAGGTGGTAACTAACACTCAAAAAATCATTGCAGATGCTCTGAAAATCCACAATAAGGGCAGCTCTATTAGAGAAAGGAGAGATGATGTGAAGGTATACTCTCACAAAAAGACCAATCCCACATTGAAGACCTAGAGGATTCAAGGGCTGCAAAAATCTGCAAGCTTTACAACCAATACTTTCATGTTTGCAGCAAGCATCCACAAAAGTACACAACACTATCAACATGTAGTAGCAATCACAATCACATGGGATTTAAGAAGCAATGTGCCCAAAGAGGTGAACTATGTCTAGTATCTGCATGAGCAAGTGGTCAGAATGGGCATGGAAAAGCTAAAATGCATCGGGGCAGGAGATATTTTGACAAGGATTTCATATGAGGCTATTGGATCAAGAGGATGATGGCCATAACCACCTACACAAAACGAGTGGTTGTGATTGACAGAGGATGTAGAGGATGAACCACCAGTGGCACCACACCACAACATGGTTCACGAGAAAGCTAAAGCTTGTACAAGAGGAAAAATACAAAGAACCACCAAATAAGAAAGGGAAACTGGCGATGGCAAAGGAGAAAAAGCTGAAAGAAACAACTAGTCAGAGGGCAGCTCAAATCAAGAGATTGATAGAGCAATTCAATGCCAAATGAGCTCTAAAAGGGGACTTCAAGGAGTACTAGGTGCCAAATCTGGCAAAGATCGGGGGCAGCTCCTCAAGACCACTAGAAGATCATATCAATTACTATATTTGAGACTATGAAGAATCTAAAAGAGTGATCAAATAGCAGGATTTAGAGTCCTTCACAGTCAAAGAATTCCAAGATATCAAAAGGAAATTGAAATAAATTCCAAAAACACAAGTGAAGGAGAACAACGAAAGTGAGCAAGGAGGAAGTATCCCACCACCAAAACCTTCCTCGAGGCCTACCTCTCTACCTCCAAGCCATAAACCCCGGGCATCTCAATAGAGGGACTTATCAAAGAAGAAAATCGAGGCTGAAATGACACCAGAAGAGAAAGAAAAGGCCAAGAGATGCACCTATGAAGACCTCATCAAAGCTTGATATTCACCTGAGGATGTGTTTGAGTCTATATATGGCACTGCTATTCCACCATGGGATACAAAGGACAAAGAGAAGGATGAAGAAAATCTTAGGGAATAGGATACACAAAGAAGACCACCAGAATTGCAATCACCACAACCTGGAGTACCATGGTTGGTACAGGCTCCACCACTACCATAGTAGAGACCTTTGGCCAACCCTTAGAGACCTGCTCTAGTGAGGTTCTTGCTAAGAGCATGGGACACCAGGTTCCATTTTAAGGTCCACTACCAGGACATTGGCAAGAAACATGGTAGTAGCTAATGACAAAGATACAAGAGGTGCTCATCAAATAATACACGAAATCGTAATGCAATCTCTTACACTCAAAGAGGAGAGCAACATCCTATGCACTAGGGAGGGAAATATGCAAGAATAGTACAAAAATATCACAAAAACTTTCCAAAAAACAAGTCACACTTGAGGTGGCAAAATGAGAGCTTGAGGCTCTCACTAAAACACTAAGGGATGTTGAGAGCCAACGAGACACAGCTACACTACAGATGGCAAAGGTCTCGGGCAAAGTCAAGAGTTTGCATGAAGAGAAGGAAAGGGTGGAGGATGAGCTGGAAGCCGCTAAAGATGAGGTAGTGGAGCTAAAAGCCAAGTTAGAGCTCCAAGATTTGATGATACAGAGGCTCAAAGAAACCCCAAGGTCTGCAAGAGCAAGTACAAGAGTAGATAGCCAGGTTATACAAGCCTTGGAAGCACAAGTCATTGCACTACAGAAGGAATTATGGTTGGAGCAAAGAAAAAGAATACATATGGCAGAAGGTTCCCTACCCACGGAAGAGACATTGATAGTCGGCCAACAAGAACTACAAAAAAATTAATGAACAGCTCAAACTCTAGCTAGACAATATGCAAGAGCTGCTCGCAAATCAAACAAAAGAGGCCACAAGGAAGGACAACTTGACACAACAATAGTTATTGAGGCTCCAACAAGAACTAGACAAAGTAGGATCACAAGAGATGGAGCCAAGGCCTAGTGACTTGGGCATTAACACACACCATGAGCACATGGAGGTCCCTAAAGGTGCAAAAAGATCTACAACACCTAGAGCACCACTTACATTCGCAAGGAGAAGAAGAATGTGGGATGGATGCCTAACCTCACTCCTATCTTATTGCAGATGTAGCGAGAACCACGAATAAATTGTCAATCCATGGAACAAACCTGACTCAACTAGTGCATAGAGGCTACAAGAGGTCATCAATCTCTTGAAAAACAACAAAAAACTCGCATCTAACTTAGGCTATACTCAAGTGACTGAAATCACCAAAAGCCAATCGCTCATCGACAAACAAATCACATCCGTTACAACATCAAATGACATCCAAACGTAATGAAACTTCTAGGAAAAGTTTATAAGACCTAAGCACACATGCTTATGGTCTCAAATCCCACTTTAGGTAAAGTGCCAAAATTGCGATTGTTAACAGCAATGGATTTTTGACTTAGTCATTTTCGATCTAAAATGCATCTAAATGCTTAGCAATGATGCCCCAATACCCCGCCTATACTTAGTTTTTGATTTTGAAGTGTAAATTCTTAATTATGATGAAATCAAGCCGTAGGTCGACGATGTTAAAAGCTACAAAATGTTGTGAAATGCTTACGTCAATGCGTAGAGCTCTTATGTGCGGTTGCAATGCAACAGACGCGACTGTAAAGTGACAACCAAGGAGGGAGTAGGAAGCGTGAGAAGGAGAGAAGTGATCACCGTTAGTTACACTGTGTATTTCATTATCCAAAACTTAAAAAATAACTTGCAAAAATTGTTTTTTATACCTTAGCCAAGGTTTTTGGTGGTCAGAAGTAATAATCTGGGAGCTCTAACTAAAGATGCGTAAAGACAGGTTGATACAATTTGGAAGCTTGTAGCCCCGGCTCATCAAGTACAAAGTTTATTCATAAAATAAGAGTTACAATATTCCCAATTTATCAAAATAATAAGTGTTTTTACAATGAGAGCTTCAAAAAATGGTATCCGAGTTAGCTTGCTGCTAACATTCCCCCCTCTTTGCTTGTGTCGTCCCTTGACACAGCCTTATGGGCTGAAATAATCTTTGGGATGACGACTGGTGAGGAGGTCTTTAAATGCATGTAAAGCCTTTTCATATCTGATCTTTCTCTCTTTGTATGGCACCTGCAAAAACTGCATAGCGACTCTGTTTTTAAGCTTGACCGCGGAGTAGCCTACGAATCTTGAAGTCAGGTTGCTGATCACTGGCCAAAAAATCTTCGTTCACCAAGTGAAAAACCCTATAGAATGCTTCCTCAAATGCCAACATATTCTGAGAAGGTAAGAACATGCAGCAGGTGTAGAAGCCATAGAGTACTTCTTCGAAAGGTTGGCCACTGAGGTCGTAGAAACCAAATCCTATCCTCATCAAGTTGTCAATCTTAATTCGGTATTCTCTTTGACTTATGTGCATGCTTATAGTGTTTTTTATGTGTATTTGTGTCCAAAAATCTTCTTATCGTCTTTCTCTTAAGACAAACTCTCTCCTTTTTATAGTTAAATTCCATTGAATCTATGTAACATTTAATGGCCTAGTAGCTTGTGTGTAGTGAAAAATAGCATAGACATAGTGAGCATTTCATTAGAATAGATTCCTAATGAGCATAGCAAGAGTGCTTGGGTGGAGAGAGCAACAAAAAGCATAACACCTAGTTAGATAGGCATGAACAATACTTCAAAAGAAAGAAAAATTAAGCTATTGATGATAGTTGAGGACCTGATTTTCATGGAGACGGTCCGCCCTCCAAAAGGATTTGTATTATAGGTTTCCACCATCAAGGGAGACATTTTACAATACAATCCTTTGTGTTCCTTCAATAACTAGCTAGTGCAATGAATATAAAAGCTTCAAGGACTAAGCAAAACAATTATAAAACACAACATCAATTCCCTCACAGTCTCAGACCCAAGACCTCACACATCTTCAAAGATGGTCAGAGCTAGCGGGGTATGAGAGTAGATTGAGAGGAAGAAGGAGTAGTCTTACGAGAAAGAAGTACATATCCTCACTTAATCACTCATATTAGCATAGCATAGCTTAGTAATTAGCGTAGTAGAGGAGATGAGCATGCATTGAAGCTTGGCCCTTGGTTGGATTTGCATCACAAAGCCAAGAGTTGTTGGTGTAGGCCTCCCTTCTCACAAGCTTGGAGTAGGTGATAAGCTTTCCAGGAAGGAGAGAGAGAGTCTTCTTGCTTCACACATGAGCTAGTCTAAATGTGTGTGGAATAATGCCTTTGAAAAATCAGTCCCCCTCTCTCTCTTGGTCGACCCCTCTTGCTAAACCCTCTTGCTGGCACCTCATTGGACCTCTCCAGGCTTAGCCAATAGGATTTAAGAAGCATAGGTGATAGCCTTCTAACATGTCTCCCCCTTTCACCTTTTGTGAGAGCTTTAGGTAATTAATTAATGCAACTAAACTCTCATTGGACCCCTTTGTCTCCTGGACAATAGGAATCAGACAAGCCATTTGGCTGCTGAATGCTCATTGGACCCCTTGGGAAACTACCCAATAGTCTTCTAGAGAGATTAATTCTTATTGGTTCTTTTATTAACTTTTTTTAAATGAATTAAACTAGATCTACTCTATCTTAATTCTCATTGGTCCACCTCCATGGCCATCCAATAGGATTTGAGTGCACTTGGTGGGCAATTGGCCTAGGGAGCTGACATGTGTCCCTCATTCCCTTTATGTAAAGGGAGCGTGTGAGTGTGTGTGTCTATGTGTGTGTGTGTTTCTCTCTCATACCCTACTTACAGGGCTCACCCCCTCCTATGTAGGGATCCTTGAAGTGTTTTTTGGCACACTCACCAAGCATCCAATTTTACTAAGCTTGACCATTGGACACAACCTTTGAATTTTGGAACCTTAGCATTTTGGAAGTCTTAATGGGCTGAACCTTAGGGTCTTTAAAGCCCATTGTTCCACATTTCTCTTTTGCAGATGGCCCTCCCTTTGGATCCCTATTTTCCCTCCTTTAGATCCTATTGTGGCCGATCTGCCATCTTAAACAATATTCTAGATTTTTCTCCCCTAGCACTTTCCCATATTAAATGATCAGTTTAACATAAGAAAATCATTTAGGAGAATTAGATATAATGACATTACCTTTCTCTTGAAATCATAGTCATCCTTGACCATGGGCTAGAGAAGATAAAGCCTATTTGTTAGTCCTTTTTCTAGCGGGTAGAGGATCCCTATCTTACCCTACAACATCGTTCCAAAATGGACGACTAACCCATTTGGTGCTTGAGAGCCTAAGACTGCTGCAAGCAAGTCTGTGCATTAGCCCTATCAATCTTCTAGAGTAGAGTGACAAACTCTACTTGGTGTTTGGAAGACGTCGTCTCCACAGACTTGATTTTAAGCATGCATACTTTGTACATTTTAAACATTTGTACATTTTCTTACTCTAGGGAAGCATTGTAAGCATTTACAAGGTTTAGGTTATCCTCTAGCTGTATGCCTTGCATCCATCTAGCATATTCAAAAGGATAATTTTTAAACTTAATAAGATATCATTGGATAATCTTACCACCTCTTAATACCTTGTCTTCATGTCGAAGAATGGACTCGGGCTGCAACACCTCTTCTTGGTCCTCGATCTCCGGTGGGTCTTCAATAATTGGTTCTTGAGGTGGATCTCCTTTGTAAGGTGTTAGTAGGCTCACATGAAAAGCATTGTGTATGAGCCAATGCTTGGGCAACTTGAGTTGATAGGCCATCTCATTGGTTGGTCTAAGAATCTGGAAGGGACCATAGTATCTTTTTGCTAACTTAGCATAGTACTTTTGGTGTCTTGTAGGATTTTTGCCCGTCGTGTGCCTTAGTCGAGCCTTGGGAAATTTAAGTAAGACCCATTCATTTTCTTTAAAGTATTGGCTCTTCTGTGCTTATCAATAGCAGCCTTTTTCCTTTGTTGTGAGATAGAGATAGCATCCTTAATCTTTTGGAAAGATTCTTGTAGGTCTTGGCTATACTCATGTGCAGTGAAGATCTTCGCGTGTACCTTAAGTAGCAGGGGACTTTTTTATCTTCCCTCAATCACCTCGAAAGGTTCTTTTCCTGTGGAAGTATGTACAGTGTTATTGCAAGCATACTCCACTAAGGGTAAGTACTTCTCCCATTCGGACCTTTGATGTACTTCCATTACATAGGCTTTTACTAGACCACGAATTGTTAGGTTAGCTATTTCACTTTGGCCATCTGTTTGCGGGTGATAGGCCGAAGAGAAATTTAGCCTTGTCCCTAAGTTCTCAAAGAGACCCTTCCAAAAATTACTGGTCATTCTAGGATCTCTATCCGACACTATGGACATTAGCAAGCCATGGTACTTGAAGATTTGTGAAATGAAGAGGGTTGCCATTTGATGGGCTTTGATAGTCTTTTTGATAGGTATAAAATGAGCTTGTTTACTAAACCTGTCTACTATCGCCCATATTCCCATATTCCCATGGATAGACTTAGGCAATCCAAAGATAAAATCCATGGATATTCTCTCCCATGGTGAATTAGGGATTGGCAAAGGTTGAAGCAATCCAAGTTGCTTCCCTCGATCAAACTTCATCTTTTGGCATATCATATACATTTAGAAACATACTCTTGTATGTTTGCTTTCATTGTAGGCCAATAGAAATATGTTTCAATCCATTTTAGGGTAGACTGAATCGCTCTATGCCCCGCATAAGGAGGAGCATGAGATTCATACATTACTTTCTCACGTAGTGAGTTAGTAGCACATACTCTATTGCCATAGAGAAGATGATCATCTTGTAAAGTAAATGGTTCCTCTTTCTTCCCTAGTGCAAGGGCTGAAATCACATCTCTAAAATCGAGATCAATAGCATACTCATCTATCATAGAATATAGATCATTATGAGTTGCTATGGAAACCACATTCACTCTTGGCCATCTTGAGAGTGCATCGGCTACTTGATTATGCTTGCCAGCAATGTGAGCAAATGAAAATGAAATTACGAAAGAAAATTTTCCCCCCTCATTTGTTTGTCAAAGAGCTTGGTCTGTGTCATGAAGTACTTAAGGCTTTGGTGATCCGTCCGCAAAATGAAAGGAGTCCCCAATAAATAGTGCTTCCATGAGTCTAAGGCAGAACTGCAAGGAGTTTCTTTTTATATATGCCTAGAGCTTGCTCAACAGGGTCGAGCCTTCGACTTTCATTGGCTATGACGTGCCCTTCTTGGAGCAAAACAGCTCCAAGGCAATCACCACAAGGGTCACATTGGACCTCAAATGGTTTTTAGAGATCCGACGGTGTAAGCAGAGATTGAGAGATAAGCTTTTCTTTAAGCTTTTCAAAAGCATTGTTCTCCTTGGTAGACCTTGTATACCTAACGTTTTTCTTTGTTAGGTCCTATTATGGTCCCGCGATTTGTGAGAACTTTTCTATGAAGCGTCTATAGTATGCACACATACCTATAAAGCTTCTTAGTTCATGAAGATTCCTTGGTTTAGGCCATCCTTTTATTACCTCTAGCTTTGATGGATCCATTTGGATCCCATATTGAGAGATAATGTGACCTAAATATTGAATATTTTGTAAGAAAAACTCACTTTTCTTTCGATTAACATAAAGTTTATTCTCTCTTAAGACTTGAAATATTACTTGGAGGTGTTGCTTGTGTTCCTCTAGTGAATTAGAGTAGATGATGATATCATCAAAGAACACTCCTGTAAAGGTTCGGTGAGGCCTAAATAGATTCTCCATCAAGCGGTTGAATGTGGCTGGTGCATTGGTCAAGCCAAAAGGCATGACAATGTATTTGTAAAGACCAAACGTAGTGCAAAATGCGGTCCACTTTTTAGGTCAATTCTACTAAAGTAGGTTGACCCTTGTAGCTTATCAAATAGGTCTTCTACCAGTGGAATGGGAAACCTATTTTTGATAGTGATCCTATTTAGTGCTCTATAGTCGATACACATGCAATATGTGCCGTCTTTCTTTTGCACTAATAGCATGGGTGAACAAAATGGAGATGAGCTAGGCCTAGCCATGTCCTTCTTAACTAACTCATGCACTTGCCGCATAATCTCTTTTTGTTGAGCTTGAGAAACTCTATAAGGAGGTTTGTTAGGTGGTGAAATTCCTGGAAGAAGTTCAATCGCATGGTCATCATTGCCTCGTTTAGGAGGTAGTTCACGAGGGATGTCGTCCAATAAAAAAATCTTGAAATCCCTTGAGAAAATTGGATAACTCTAATTCCTTGTGATTGTTTATATTTTCTTTTGGTAAAGCATTAGGTTCATTTTCAAAATCTTTAACAAAAATCATGTACACGGAAATATAGCTCTTTATTGACTTATTGAAAGCTTGCGTATGTACAATGGGTATGGTGTTACCCAACTCCTTGGCATTTATGTACATATCATTTTCCCTGAACCTAAAGTAGATTTTCCTTTCACGAAATTTAACATTGGTAGCCATGCAATCAAACCATGGTGCCCCTAGGATTACATCCTCGTGCTTGAGAGGAGAGATAAAGAAGTCCTCTTTGTCCACATAGCTTTGGACATGGAGCCTCAATTTCCCAATTAAGGGAATGACTGAAGCTTCTTGCCCCTTGAAAGCACCATCTGCGGGTAGGACATTTCCCATCTCATAGGCTTGGTTGCCTAGCTTGGTGGCCAACTCTATGGATATGAAATGGTGAGTAGAACCAGGGTCAAATAGAATAAAAGAACCAGGGTCAAATAGAATAAAAGCATCATGTTCTCTTACCTTTCCCTAAGCATGGCATAGAGGAGATCCTTTGTGGTGAGCTTCCTCTTCTTGGATTTTGACCAAGGTAGCTCTAGGAGGCTCATGGCGGGTGTTCTTTTGGGGACAAGCGTGGTACACATGCCCTTGCTTGCCGCACTTGAAAAAACGGTTATCCTTGCGATAACGCTCAAGATCTTCAAGAGAGAGTTTGTTTTTGCCTTTGTAAACTCCCTTCTCCTTAGCTTTGTTGTTATTGGAATTGCCCTAATTATGAGACTTTTGGACATTGTCCTTCCCCTTAGGCTCATTGGAACCCTTGTTTTTTGTGGGCTTAAGATTTCTCTTAGCCCCTGTTTGGAAATTGACTCACAAAGCCACCATAGTATGGTGTATGACCAAAGATGTAGTGCGTGGCCTTTGGGCCATTTCTTCAATTAAGCCCGCACAAAATTTTTGTTTTGGCTCTCCAAAATCCATCTTTATGAAGACAGTGGCTTTGAGATGTAAGTAACTTGTCTACATATTTGTGAATGGATTCATAGGGAGAGAGCTTCAAGCTTTGCCATTTGGTGAGTACTTTGTCTTTGGAATCGATGGGCAAAAACTGCTTCATAATGGAAGCTTTTAAAGCATTCCATGTTTGTGGAGCTTCACTGTTCGCCTGTAGGCTAGAACACCATTTCTTGGTGGACTTTTGAAAGTGCATGGCTACATGGTGTAGCCTAGAGGACTCCATGAAGCCCTCATCTCCAAACGCCGCATCGAATTGTTGGATGAAAGCCAAGACTTTGTCCATAGAACAAAAAGGTGCCATTGTAGGTAAGGAAAGAGATTCTCTTTCCTCCCTCTTTGAACTTCTTGAGCTTGGATGATCTCTTCCACATGGCATAGTATTTCGTATGGCCTCTTCTTTTTGATGGTTCAAAAGTTGCACCGTCGCTTTCTTCAGAAGATGAAGAATTTGAGGAAGATGGAGAAGAGGGTGACCTCTTCTCGCCTTTTTCTTGCCTTGGTCCTCTTTGTCCGCACCATCACTTTCTACATAAGAGGAAGAGGATGAAGAAGATGGAGAAGAGGGTGACCACTTTCTCGCCTTTTTCTTCTCTTGCTTTTTGTCATCCCTCTTTGAATTAAGGTGTGGAGAAGTGTGCGATGGTCTTCTCCGTTTAGGAGGAGATGGAGAGAGTTTTGCCCGCCATCTTCATGGAGCCATCGCCGCCAAGGTGGAAAGAGACTCACTTATTTCTTGTTCCTTTGGTGGGCGCTCTTGAGTTCTCCTTTGGGAAGGATATGCGTCATCAAGAAGCAAATTTTTGAGCCCTCGTATGGATCCTCCTCTTCTTCCCGAATCAGAGAGGCCTCTTTTGGGAGTCTCGCAAGGAGGCTTCCTAGGTACTCTCTTGTTATGGTGGGGAGTTTGGAGAATCCCATGAGCACGAAGTTGCCGTTGCACTTCACTTTGGAGAGATGGAGTTCCCATGGCTTGTTGAAGCCTAGAAACAAGGTAGTTAACAAGCATAGGGGCATCATTAGTAGCCTGCTCATTAGCAAAATCAAATCTATCAACATTAATTTCACTCTCTTTACTATTGTCAGCCATTCTGACAACTTTTAGGTGTAACTTTTTTTTAGGTGTACTTTGGCACTTCAATCCCTAGTGGCTACTCCTCTTTACCCCTTTAGAAAAGCACTCAAGCTATTGTACCCGTAAATCAAATATCATTAATTGCAAGGAATATAAGAAAGGGTTTTTCAACACCAAAACAACACCGGTTCTGTCAAGCTTCTAATATCTCAATACTGGTTAAGCCGTAGGCAAGCCCTGTAGGACTCCACTATTAGGACCATAGCTCTCGACAATGATTCCTCGTTATCTACATGAAGGCAGGTGCACTGCAAGGTTGAAAAATCCCTATTCTACTTACTCAATTTCAATTAATAACAACAACCATTTCTAGCTATCTTGAGGACCTCCCTTCTTGAGCAACAAAAGAGAAACCTTGTGCTCTAATACCAATGTAACATTTAATGGCCTAGTAACTTATGTGTAGCAGAAAATAGCATAGACATAGTGAGCATCTCATTAGAATAGATTCCTAATGAGCATAGCAAGAGTGCTTGGGTGGAGAGAGCAACAAAAAGCATAACACCTAGTTAGATGGGTATGAACAATACTTCAAAAGAGAGAGAAATTAAGCTATTGACAACAATTGAGGACTGGATTTTCATGGAGCCAGTCCCCCCTCCAAAAGGCTTTGAATTATAGGTTTCCCCCATCAAGGGAGACATTTTACAATACAATTATTTGTGTTCCTTCAATACTTACTAGTGCAATGAAGATGGAAGCTTCAAGCACTAAGAAAAATACTTATAACACGCAACATCAATTCCCTCACGATCTTAGAACTAAGACCTGACCCACCTTTGAAGATGGTGAGAGCTAGCGGGGTATGAGAGTAGATTGAGAGGAAGAAGGAGTAGTCTTATGAGAAAGAAGTACATCTCCTCACTTAATCACTCATATTGTCATAGCATAGCTTAGTAATTAGCATAGTAGAGGAGATGAGCATGCATTGAAGCTTGGCTCTTGGTTGGATTTGCATCACAAAGCCAAGAAGTGTTGGTGTAGGCCTCCCTTCTCACAAGCTTGGAGTAGGTGATAAGCTTTCCATTAAAGATTGAGAAGGAGAGAAAGAGTCTTCTTGCTTCACACATGAGCTAGTCTAAGTGTGTGTGGAATAATGCCTTTGAAAAATAAGTCCCCCTCTCTCTCTTGGTCGACCCTCTTGCTGGCACCTCATTGAACCTCTCTAGGCTTAGCCAATAGGATTTAAGAAGCATAAGTGATAGCCTTCTGACATGTGTCCCCCTTTCACCTTTTGTGAGAGCTTTAGGTAATTAATTAATGCAACTAAACTCTCATTGGACCCCTTTTTCTCTTGGAAAATAGGAATCAGGCAAGCCATTGGGTTGTTGAATGCTCATTGGACCCCTTGGGAGACTGCCCAATAGTCTTCTAGAGAACTTAATTCTTATTGGTTCTTTTATTAAGTGTTTTTAAATTAATTAAACTAGATTTACTCTATCTTAATTCTCATTGGTCCACCTCCATGTCCATCCAATAGGATTTGAGTGCACCTTGTGGGCAATTGGCCTAGGGAGCTGACATGTGTTCCTCATTCCGTTTATGTAAAGGGAGCCTGTGAGTGAGTGTGTGTGTGTGTGTGTGTGTGTGTGTGTTTCTCTCTCATCCCCTACTTACAGGGCACACCCCCTCCTATGTAGGAGCCTTGAAGACTTTTTTGGCACACTCACCAAGCATCCAATTTTACTAAGCTTGACCATTGGACACAACCTTTGAATTTTGGAACCTTAGAATTTTGGAAGTCTTAATGGGCTGAACCTTAGGGTCTTTAAATCCCATTGTTGCACATTGCTCTTTTGCAGATGGCGCCGCCTTTGGATCCCTATTTTCCCTCTTTTGGATCCCTACTATGGCTGGCTGCCAGCTTAAGCAATATTCTAGCTTTTTCTCCCCTGGCAATTCCCCATATTAAATGATCAGTTTAACATGAGAAAATCATTTAGGAGAATTAGATATTAGTTTTTATGACAATCTAAAAGTATGTACTAGATTCTCTGACATTGGTATCAGAGATGATTTTTCTCTTTTCTTGCCTAAGATGAGAGGTCCTCGCGTAATGCATGAAAGGTTGGAGTTGTTCATTACAATAGGGTGTGGAACTAGGATTTATTAACTTGGTTGGTATGACTATTTACAGGGTACGGGGACACCATCGCGATCTATGGTCTTAATAATGGATTCTTTTGGGACTTTCCTACAAATTAACCATTATTGAGTTACCAATCTCCCAATAGGAATTGGTGCCAACATCGCACTATTAAACCCACTCCACTACTCTTTGCCATTAACAATTTTCTAAACCACGGGTGTAGTTACTCGAATGCTACTTTTCAAGGGATAAGAGGAGTGGTAGCGAAAGCTTTGGAAGTAGCAAAGAAAGAGGTAGCATACACATATAAGGAAATTTGATCATGGCCCAACATAATCAAGAGAACATAACAGACATTGACGATTTAGACTTGGCTTATGGTATAGAATGTGATGGTGGTTGTAGAGTTGCCAATTGCCTTGTTGACAAGTTGCAAGAAGCAATAGGAAACCCTATTTTGCAAGCGGAGGTTTAAAGCCAAATTCAAGCCCTTCAAGCTCAAGTTCCCAAGAAGAGAGAATTCTTGCGAGGACTCCAAGTAAGAACTCCAAAAGAGGAATCTCTTTGGGTAATGAAGAGGAGATATCGGAAAGGAAAATTGTTCAAGAATAAGAAGTATGCATTGAACTGTCAAGGGAGAGGTATGAAAGAAACACTCCACCTACCTCTCAAAGTAATGCTTCCCCAAGAAGACAATAGGCATGGCGGTCATCTACTCTTCCCAAAAAGAAGAGGAAGTCATCAAGTACTCTCTCCCATGCTAATCCAAAGAAGGAAAAATAAATCCAAGCAAGAGAAAGTGAAGAAAGCAGTCACCATATTTGCCTTCTTCCTCCTCGTCATCATCACCATCTTATGACATAGAGGACATCGACTTGCCACCCAAGAGAGAGAAGAGAAGGGGTGAATTGAGGAGTTATGAAGCATGAAAGAGTTCACAGTTGAAGAAATTCAAAGAGGGAGAAAAAAACATCAACGTTCTTACCTATGATGGAACCTTTGAAGCAATTAATAAAGTATTGGCCTTTATCCAAAAATTTGATGTAGCTTTTGGAGATGAAGATTTCTCAAAATCTTCAAATCTCTCTATGTATGTCCAAAACTCAGCCTGTAATGGTGGGAAAGCCTACATAGTTAAGGTGAAGCTCCAAAGACTACAAAAGTTTGAAGATTGCTATAACAAAGCAATTCCTTGTGAGTGATGCCAAAGACAAAGTCCTCACGGAATGACGAAGCTTGAAGATGGCCCCATACAATTTTGTCCAAAAGTATGTGGATAAATTTTGAGAGTTACATTTCAACGACACTGTCTATAGAAAGGTAGACTTTGTGGAACAAAAGCAACAATTTGTGATGACCGAGATGAGTGAGTATGTCAACTCACAAAGACATAAAACTATTATAGAGCTCATACATCATACTATGGTCGCTTTGAAGATTCATGTCCAATAACGGAGCAAGAAGGGCTCAAAGCTAGCAGAAGCCAAGGAATCAACTAAGACAAAGGGGAAGAACTATGCGACACACAATTCTCCCAAGGCTAACAACAACAACAACAAAGGAAAGGGAAAAGAAAAGGGCTATAAAGGTAGAAATAAACTTTCTCCTATAGAGTTTGAACACTATCATAAACATAACATGTGTTTCAAGTGTGGAGAGCAAGGTCTTGTTTCCTGGACACGTCCTAAGAGAAATGAACAACATGATCCTCCTAGATCTAGCATGGTGGAAGCTCTAAAAGAGAAAGGCCATTACAAAGGATCACCACTCTCTTATGATTGTAGAAAAGTAAGAGAGCATGATTCTTTCATATTGTTTGACCCTTGCTCTGCTCACAAATTCAACTTTGTTGAGCTAGCTACCAAGCTAGGAAGTCACGCTTTGAGATGGGAGATGTGGCATGGAGCTTTGAAAGGAGAAGAGGTCTTAGTCAATCCACTGATTGGGAAGTTAAGGCTCCATGTGCAAAATTATGTTGATAAAGAAGATTTCTTCATCTCTCCACTCAAGCATGATGATGTTATCCTAGGGGCACCATGGTTTGATTGCATGGTTGCCAATATAAAATTTCTTGACAGAAAAGTCCTCTTTTTCTATCAAGGCAAGGATGTTATGCTTGATATTAATATTGTGGGAAACACTAAAGTTCTTGTACGAACTCAAACTTTAGAAAAAGTAATGAAAATCTCTCTTTCTTGTTACATGGTTTTTGTCAAGGAGTCTAAGAAAGATACATGTGTTCCTAATGATGTTAAATATGAAACTAAAGAGGAGTTAAAATTCTCTAGTTTCCTAAATGACATTCCAGGGAGCCTATTCGTCTCCATTTTGTTAACCTGTTCTATTAGTACAAAAGAAATATGGTACTTACAGAATGTGTGGAGACTATTGGGCACTTAATTGGATAACCATGAAGAAGAGAATTCTTGTTTCAAGGATAGAGTATCTATTCAATAAGCTACAAGGTTCTACCTACTATAGTAGAGCAGATCTCAAAAGTAAATATCATCAGATAAGGATAGAGCCTAAAGATATTTATAAGACGGCCTTTCAAAAAACTCTTGGCCTATATGAATTTTTGGTACTCCATTTTGGCCGTACTAATGTGTTGAATACCTTTAATCAAATGATGGAAAGGCTCTTTAGACCTCATCACAGCTTCATGAGATTATTCATCGATGACTATTGGAACATAAGCAACATCTTTAGGTAATATTTCAAGTTTTGAGAGACAATAAGTTTTACATTATCAAAAGAAAAAGTGAGTTTTTCTTAAAAGAGATTCAGTATTTAGGTCATATTATCTCTCAAGCAGAGATCCGAATGGACCCTGCAAAGTTGGAGGTAATAAAAGTATGGCATATACCAACAAATCTACACGAATTGAGAAGCTTTATAGGAATGTGTGTATACTAAAGTTGCTTCATAGAAAAAGTCTCATTCATAGCAGGACCATTATATGATTTGACTAAGAAGAATGTTAAATTGTATGGTCTGCAAAAGAGAATGGAGCTTTTGAAAATTTAAAGGAAAAGCTTATATCTCAACCTGTTCTAATATTGCTAGACCTTTCAAATCCTTTTGAAGTCCAATGTGATGCGTGTGGAAAATGTCTTGGAGCTGTTTTGCTTCAAGAAGGGCATGCCATAGCATATGAAATTAGGAGATTGGATGACTATGAAAAGAATTCAATCATATATGAAAAAGATCTATTAGCTATTTTACATGCCCTAGATGCTTGGCAACATTATCTCCTAGGCATTCCATTTGTTTTGCGCACAAACCATCACAGCCTAAAATAAATTTTGTCGCAAACTCAATTGAGTGATAAGAAAATGAGGCGGGCAAATAATCTCTCACATTTTAATTATTTATTTGCTCACATATCTGGTAATCACAACCAAATTGCCAATGCACTTTCACAAAGGTCAAAAGTGAATGTTGTATCAATAGCTACTCACAGTGATCTATCCTCTATGATAGATGAGTACGATATGGATCTAGACTTCAAAGATGTAATGTCGGGTATTGCACTAGAGAAGAAAGAGAACCCTTACGATGTGCAAGATGGTTATCTTCTCTACAAAAATAGGCTATGCGTTACACATAGTTTACGTGAAAAGGTTATGTACAAATCTCATGTTTCACTTTATGTGTTACATCTAAGAGGGATTCAAGCTACTCTCAAGGAAGTAGAGATGTACTTTTATTAGCCAAAAATGAAGGGAGACATACCGGATTATGTTTCTAAATGCATTATATGCTAACAAAGGATGATAGAGGGAAGCAGCCTGGCTGGCTTCAGCCATTTCCTATACCTGATTCCCCAAGGAAAAGTATATCCATGGATTTCATCTTTGGATTACCCAAGTCCATACATGGAAATACGGTAATATGGATAATAGTAGACTGGTTTAGCAAGTAAGCACACTTTATACAAGTCAAAAACACTATCAAAGCATGACAACCCTCTTTATCTCACAGGTCTTTAAGTACCATGGCTTACCAACATATGTAGTCTCTAATAGATATCCAAGAATGACCATCAATTTTTGGAAGGGTCTCTTTGAGAATTTGGGTACTATGTTGAAGTTCTCCTCGGCCTATCACCCACTAACGGATGGCCAAAGTGAGATAGTAAATTCAATCATCAATGATCTACTTAAAGCCCATGTTATGGAAGTAGATCAAAGAGATCAATGGGAAAATTATTTACCCTTAGTAATGCATACAATAACACTATCCATACTTCTATAGGAAAGGCACCCTTCAAAGTAATCAAAGAAAGACCCAAGCTCCCATTGATGGTCAAGACACTTGGGAACATACTTGCTGCTGCTGATGAATATAATAGAGATCTTAAAGAATCTTTTCAAAATATCAAAGAATCTATATCCATCACATAATAAAAGAAAAAAGTTGTTGGAGATAAGCACAACGGAGAGCCTTGACCTTCAAAGAAAATGATTGGGTATTTCTTAAGTTTCCAAAAGCACGCCTAAGTCACACTACGGGCAAGGTAACACAAGGACGCCCACCAACGGGTCACCATAAATATTATGCTAAGTTTTCAAAAAGATATTATCACCCATTTCAAATTCTTAAGACTATCAATCAAACAACTTACAAGTTAAGGTTACTGAGTATCTAGCTCATTCATAATTCCTTTCATGTGAGCCTCTTGGAACCTTATACGGGCAAGCCACCCAAAGAACCAATGATTGAGGAACCACCGAGGGTCAAAAAGAGATTTTGCAACCAGAGAGCATCCTACAAGATAGAGACAAGATTTTAAGAAGTGGTAAGACTATTCAACGGTACCTTGTTCAATTTTAAAATTATCCTGTTGAAGATGGAAGGTGGATGCAATACATCCAGCTAAAGGATAATGTAAACCTTGTAAATAATGATTCCTGTCAAAGGTAAGAAACAGGTATGGAAAAAATATATTTTATAAATCATTTTGTCTTGTTTTGACTCTAAGAATTCTTTTAAATGTTCATAAGTTTTAAGTGTATGTATACTGTAAATCAAGCTTGCGACAACTTAGTCTCTCAAGCATCTAGTTGACCTTGCTAATCTACCATGAAAGATGATTAGGACTAATAAAATACATGCTTGCCATAGTTAAGCCTTCAAAGCACCAAGTGGAGTTAGTCACTAGTGTGGAAGAAGGTCAACAGGTAATAAAGTGTAATGGAATTGGCCTATTAGCTTGAGAGTAGCGGAAATTAATGAGTGCTTTTGAGAAATTACTTTGTGAGCATAGCGGGTGAACATAATTGAAAATATCAACATAGTCATAGCAATTAGTTAACTTGGCATGAACAATACTTTTGCAAGAGAGAGAATTTAAAGAACATGACAATAGTTGAGGACCATATTTATGTGGAGCTGGTCCCCCCTCCAATAGGCATTTGTATTATGATTTCTCCCATTATGAGACTTGCTACAATACAGTCTTTGTGTTCCTTGTGACCTAGGTGATGCAATGAAGATGGAAAGCTTCATGCATCACAAGCATAACATAAAGTTTGAAGAAAGATTTAACTATCCCAAGACCTCAAACACCTTCGAAGGTGGAGAGAGCTAGCAGGCAATGAGGGTAGGGAAGAGGAAGAAGAAACATTTCATAGGAGAAAGAATTAGTTCCTTACTTATCATAACTCTTCTTTCTAGCATACATAATAGCATAGTAATGAAGACGGAGAAGATGGAAATCTTAAGCATTGAAGCATGTCTTGTGGTTGGATTTGCACTCTGTAGCCAAGAGTGTTGGTGTAGGCTCTCAACCTCTACTTGCTTGTAGAAGGTGAGGGAGCTCTTGTACTTTGCACAATGCAAAATGAGAGTGTGTGTGGGATAGTATACCCCCTAAGAAACCCCCTAGATTTCTTTGGTCAACCGCCGGTTGTAGCCCATGCTTGAAGCTCATTGGACCCCTCCAGACCTAGCCAATCACAAGCAGGAGGCATTACAAGTAACAAGGGTAGCCTTGGGACAAGTGTCCCCCTTTCCCCTTTGAGGAGAAGAATTGATAAATGCAAAGACAATTGATTAAATCCCCTACATTATAATTGGACCCCTTGGGTGGCCAATCAATAGGCTTCAGGCACACCATGAGGGCAACATGAAGAGGAACTTGACAACTGTCCCCTTTGCTTTCTTTGTACTAGGCATGCCTTGTGTGAGTGTGTGAGTGTTCTGTCTCATACCCCCTCATGTAGGGCTCGCCCCCTCATTGTAGGGATTGTCTTTGACCTTTTGCACACCTCAATCCACTCAACTTGGCTTGGTTCCTACCACAAGCTTGGCCATTAAGCCCCTCAATCTTGGACCGGGTTCCCACCTCAAGTACAACCCTAGCATCTCAAGCATGACAAGCACCTCAAGCATCTCAATAATTAAGCACCTCGAGCACCTTTATCTTGGGCCGGGTTCCCACCTCAAGCTCAGCCCTAGCTTACCTAAGGTCAAAGGACGTTCACACACATTATTGGAGGTTGTCAATGAAACTAACCCTAAGGTCTTATAATCCATTGGTTAGCCGTGCTCTTTGATAGACCATCTATCATTTGAGCCTCTTTATTATTGGCCCCGTGTGGAGATAGATCTATAAGCACATGTCTACATCTTAACCCTTGTTCCCATTTATTCTCCCACATTAAGTGATCAGTTTAATATGAGAAAATCATTTGAGTTGGTTAGATATTAGATTTTATGACATTACTTCTCTCTTGAAATCATAGTCGTCCTCGACTATGAGGTAGAAGAGATAAAGCCTTAGGCATTAGTCAATCTTACTTAGTGGGTAGAGGATCCCTTTTTACCCTACGACATCTTTCCAGGATGGAGGACTTATCCATTTGGTGCTTGGGAGACATAACTACCGCAAGCATGTCTGCTCTTTAGTCCATTTCATTCTCCCAAAGTAGAGTGATAAATTCTACTTGGTGTCCCGATTGGTGTTTGAGAGACATCGCCATCACAAACAAGATTCTAAGCATGCATACTAATTAAATTTGTGCACAATAAAAAAAGAACTAGTCTTATAAGACAAAAACATTGGTCATTTAAAAGAAATTTGTACATTTGCTTACTCTAATGTAGCATTGTAAGCATTGACAAGGTTCATACTATCCTTAAGCTGTATTCCTTGCATCCATCTAGCATCTTCAAAAGGATACTTTTTAAACTTAATTAGATGCCGTCAGATAATCTTACCATGTCGTAGTACCTTGTCTTCATGCCGAAGGATAGTTTCGCATTGTAGCACCTCTTCTTGGTCTTCAACTTCGGAAGGGTCTTCAATAATTGGTTCACTTGGTGGCTCTCCTTTGTAGGGCTTGAGTAGGCTTACATAAAACGCATTGTGTATGAGCCAATGGTTAGGCAACTTGAGTTGACAAGTCCTCTCATTGATGGGCTTCAATATTTGGAAAGGACCATAGTATATTTTTTCTAACTTAGCATAATACTTTTGATGGCCCGTAGGATTTTTGCAAACTTAAGTAAGACGCAATCATTTTCTTTGAACGTTAAGGCCCTTCTGTGCTTGTCAGCAGCAGCTTTTTGCCTTTGTTGAGAGATGGATATAGCCTCTTGAATCTTTTGAAAAGATTCTTGTAGTTCATGGCTATACTCATCGGCAGCGAAGATCTTTCCATGAACTTTGAGTAGCAAGGGACCTTTTGGTCTTCCCTCAATGATCTAAAAAGGCGCTTTTTCTGTAGAAGTATGTACAGTATTATTGTAGGCATACTCTACAAGAGGTAAGTATTTTTCCCATTGTGAGCATTGATCTACTTCGATAACATAAGTCTTGAGTAGATCGAGTATCGTAAGATTGGCTATCTCACTTTGGCCATCCGTTTGTGGGTGATAGGCCGAAGAGAAATTCAATCTTGCTCCTAGATTTTCAAAGAGACCTTTTCAGAAATTACTGGTCATTCTAGGATCTCTATCTGACACGATGGATGTTGGTAATCCATAGTGTTTTAAAATCTGAGATATGAAGAGAGTTTCCATGTGGTGTGCCTTAATATTCTTTTGATAGGAATAAAATGTGCTTGCTTCCTAAAGTTGTCGACTATTATCCATATTCTCGTATTCCCATGATAGAATTGGGCAATCCAAAGATGAAATCCATGGATATACTCTCCCATGATGAATTTGGGATAGGCAATGGTTGGAGTAATCCAGGTTGCTTCCCTCTATCATATTTGGTCTTTTGGCATACTACAAATTTTGAAACATACTCTTGTATGTCGACTTTCATGGTAGGCCAATAGAAATAATTTTCTACTCCTTGAAGAGTAGGTTCAATACCTCAATGTCTTGCATAGGGAGAAGCATGGGATTCATACATAAATTTCTCATGAAGGCTATGGGTAACACATAGCCTATTGCCATGGAGAAGGTAACCATCCTGCAAGGTGAATGGTTCCTCTTTCTTCCCCAAAGCAAGGGCTGACATTATTTCTCTAAAATCAGGGTCAGTAGCATACTCGTCTATCATAAAGGATAGATCATTGTGAGTAGCTGTAGACACCACATTAACTTTTGGTCATCATGAGAGTGCATCGGCCACTTGATTGTGCTTACCAGCAATGTGAGTAGTCTGAAAATTAAACTGCGGAAGAAAATTTGCCCACCTCATTTGTTTGTCAGAGAGCTTGGTTTGCGTCATGAAACACTTGAGACTTTGATGATTGGTTTTTTGTAGAATGAATGGAGTCCCTAATAAGTAGTGCTTCCATGTGTCTAGGGCATGTAGAGCCGCTAAAAGCTCTTTCTCATAAATTCCCAAGACTTGTTCATCAATATTGAGCCTTCGGCTCTCATATGCTATGGCATGCTCTTCTTGAAGCAAAACTACTCCAAGGCAATCACCACAAGCATCACATTGGACCTCAAATGGTTTTGAGAGATTTGGAAGCATGAGGACTGGTTGAGATGTAAGCTTCTCCTTGAGCTTGTCAAAAGAATTCTTCTTGTTAGCAGCCCATACATACTAACATTCTTCTTAGTTAAGTCATGTAGTGGTCCTGCTACTTGAGATAATTTTTCTATGAAGCGTCTATAGTATGCGCACATACCAATAAATCTTTTAGCTCATGTAGATTCCTTCAATTAGGCCATGCTTTTATTACCTCTAACTTCAATGGATCCATATGGATACCATCTCTAGAGATAATATGACCTAGGTATTGAATCTCTTGAAGGAAAAATTTTCTTTTCTTTTGGTTAAGAAAAAACTTATTCTCCCTCAATGCTTGAAAAATCACTTTGGAGATGTTGCTTATGTTCCTCCAATGACTTGGAGTAGATGATGATATCATCAAAGAATACTCCAGTGAATTTGTGGTAAGGTCTAAAAATTTTCTCCATTAGATGATTGAATGTAGCTGGCACATTAGTCAAGCCAAAGGCATGACTATATATTCATAAAGACCAAATGTTGTGCGAAACATGATCTTTAGGATATATTCATCCACTATCCTTCTTTGATGATATCCACTCTTAAGGTCAATCCTACTGAAGTAGGTAGAGCCTTGTAGCTTATCACAAACAAATCTTCTACTCGAGGCACGGGATTTTTTTTCTGATAGTGATGTGGTTTAGTGCTCGATAGTCCACACACATACGGTATGTATCATCTTTCTTTTGCACTAAAAGGACTACATAACAAAAGGGAGAGGAACTAGGCCTCACCATCCTTTTGTCTACCAATTCCTATACTTGCCTCATGATCTCCTCTTGTTGAGCTTGTGAGACTCGATAAGAAGACTTGTTAGGTGGTGAGGTTCCAGGAAGGAGCTCAATGTGATGGTCATCATCCCCTCATTTTGGAGGTAAGTCCATAGGAATCCTTTTAGAAAATTAGACAAGTCTAACTCTTCTTGATTCCTACTATTTACATTTGATGAAACATTAGAATCTTTTAGAGACTCTTTGACAAAAGTCATGTACGCAAAAACGGAGCTCTTCATTGATTTATCAAAACAGGAGGATTTACAAGTGGAATGGTGCAATCACGCTCACTAGCATTTATATACATGTTCAGGGAGCTTTATATTGGTAGCCATGCAATTAAACCATGGCACCCCTAGGATAACATCCTCATGTTGGAGAGGAGAGATGAAAAAGTATTCTTTGTTGACATAGCTTTTGACATGAAGCCTCAAATTCCCAATCAAGGGAGTAATGGAGGCTTGTTGTCCCTTGAAATTTGTGTCAACCATTACCATATCTCCCATCTTGAAAGCTTGAATGCCCAACTTGGTGGCCAACTCCATTGATATGAAGTTGTGAGTAGAGCCAGGTTCAAACAAGATGAAGGTCATCATGCTCTCTTACCTTTCCCCAAGCATAAGAAATTGATGATCTTTTGCAATGAACATCCTCTTTTGGAGCTTCGATGGTGGAAGCCATAGGAGTCTCATTGCGAGCATTCTTCTTGGGGGCAAGACTGATAGCCATGTCCTTGATCCTCACACTTGAAACACTTATGGTCCTTGCGAAAAGCTTGAAGCTCTTCAAGAGAGAGTTTGTTTTTACCTTTGTAAACTCCCTTCTCCTTGGACCGATTGTTTTTGTTGTTGTTGGAAGTGCCTTGGGAAGAACTTTGAGCATTGGTTTTCCCCTTTGCATCATTTTTGTCTTTGTTTTCCATGGGCTTGACATTCCGTCTAGCCCCTTGATGGAAATTGATGCGTGAAGTAACCATAGTGTGATGGATTACTTTGCTAATAGAACGAGGCCGTTGAGAGTTGATGTATTTGGCCATCTCTTCAGGTAATCCCGCAAAGAATTGTTGCCTTGCTCGGCAAAGTCTATCTTTTGAAAGACAGTAGCCTTGAGATGTAAATCCCAAAACTTGTCTACATACTTGTGGATAGACTGATGAGAGAGAAGCTTCAAGCTGCACCATTCTGTGAGCACTTTGGCCTTTGCATCGCTTGCAAGTAATTTCTTCATGATGGAAACTCGTAGAGTTTTCCATGTCTTTGGGGCTTTGCCGTTACCACGAAGTCTAGCCCACCATTGACGAGCTAATTTCTGGAGGTGCATAGCTACATGGTGATGAAGGCCAACACTTTGTCGATAGCACCAAAGGTGCCATCATAGGTGAGAAAAGAGATACTATTTCCTCCCTCCTTGAACTTCTTTAGATTTTGTGACCTTCGCCATGCCGGGTATGTTTTGCGATGTCCTCCCCTCCTGTATTCTCTAGGAGAATAGCCATAGCTTTCATCGGAAGAGGAGTAAGGTGAAGAAGAAGGAGAAGAGGGTGACCTCTTCCTAGCCTTTTTTCTTCCTTTGTTTCCTCTCTTCCTTTTCAAAATGACAAGGATAAGGAATGTGTGTTGATATTTTCCTCTTGGGAGGAGTGGGAGATTGTCTAGACTGCCATCTTCATGGAGCCACATCTTCAAAGGAACTTAAACTTTCATTTCTTTCTTGCTCTTTGGATTCCTCCTCTCGTATGGGAGAGAGTCTTCTTTTGGGGGTCTCTTCAAGAGGCCTCCTAAACTCTCTCTCCTCTTTGAGAGGAAGGAAAATCCCATAAGCGCGAAGTTGTTGAGTAACTTTGGCTTGCAAGGCAGGGTTTCCCATAACTTGCCACAACCTAGTTACAAGATAATTCACAAACATGGGAGCATCATCATTAGCACCTTCATGTGCAAAATCAAAGCTATCAATTTTCATTCTACTCTCTTGGTTATTGTCAACCATGTTAACAAAATTTATGTATGTACTTAGTGTATGCTTTGGAAATTCAAAACCGTAGTTGCCACTCCTCTTAGCCTTTGAAAATTGGCTCTTAAGTATCTACACCCATGACTCAAAGTGGTTAATTATAGAGAGTAGTGGAGTAAGTCTAACATAGTAGAGTTGCCGAAGGCTAGCTCCTTTTGAACTTCTTATGGCTCAACAATGGTAAAGCCATAGGCAAGTCTAAAAAGACTCCATTATTAAGTCCAAAGGTCCCGAGGTGTGCACCATATGCCACATAGTGGGCTCAACAAAACCGATAATAGATCCCAATTCCACTTACCCTAATATAATTAACAACATCAATCATTTATGGGATACTTAAGGACCTCTCTTCTTAAATGCTCTGATACCAAGGTAATGAAATTGGCCTATTAGCTTGAGAGTAGCGGAAATTAATGAGAGTACTTTTGAAAATCTACTTTGTGAGCACAACAGGTGAACATAATTGAAGATATCAACATAATCATAGCAATTAGTTAACTTAGTCCCCACCCCATAGTCGAGGACGACTATGATTTCAAGTGAGAGGTAATGTCATAAATATTAACTTCTAACCTTAAATTATTTTTCCAACTTAAATTGGCCACTTAAGTCTAGGAAAAAGAGAAAGAGAACAATTGAAATTGATTAGGTGTTGATGGACCATCAAGGCTTCGGACGAAAAGGAGAAAAGTTCATAAAAGAGCAAAGTTAATTGCTAACTAATTATCTTTATCATAGGTACAAGTCAAGGAAGGGTAAATGTATCCTAGGAAGCCTTGATCAAAGGTACATGACAAATGAGATGACCGTGAGTAATTATAAGAGTCTAAAAATAGAAAGTGATTGTGCTAATCTCAAGTCATTAAAATAACTCTTTAGACTCCAAGTATGAAGTCCACAAAAGCTTAGGGTGAAATTTCAACTTGCCACAAATTGTCTAAATTTAGCAAGTTCTAGGAGTAGCTTGGCGGCACCTCCAAAGCATTGTGCTAAGGTTTTGCACGAGGTGAAAGTTTTAAATTTCAAAGGGTGGGTTTATTTTTACCAAAGTTTATCTTTATATAGTAGGTCCTAAATTACCAGGTAGGTTCTAGCCACGAGTCAGCTTCATAAGACTTCAATGTTTGTGCAAAGGTCTTGTACCCGAGCTAATTAATAAAAAGGTAAGTTTATGATTTTATTAAATGAAAAGAAAAAGCTAAAGAATAAGGTTAGATCAACCCTCCTCATTTAGTAAGTTGACTCTCGTCTTTGCTTACTAAGCTTGAGTAAGACACATGACCAAAGCAGCACACACTTGCTTTGAGTGAACTTAACAAGTGTGCGTGAGTGTGTGTGGTGTCTCCACTTGCCAAGATGAGTCCCAAGAAGGGGGGGAACTTCTAGCATGTAAGCCAAGAGTGAAAAAGTGTGTGGCCTGCTTGAGTTTCATTAGGAGGTGTTCCCACCTCATTGGTCAAGTGTGAATCATTCTAATTCAAGTCTAGCTCGACAGTTGCACAAGCATATAAGGAGGGGCTTGTGGATATTTTAGGCTCTTCTTGCTCCTCTCAAACTCTCTCTCAAGTGTCCATGTTGGCAAAGCAAGATCTGTGTGTGTGTGTGTGTGTGTGTGTGTGTGTGTGTGTGTTTGGTGGACACATGCATATACAGGCGTATGCACACCAAACCCTGTAAACAATCTATTGTTTCAAAGAAAGCCATGTAATTCAGCCTAGGATGAGTTGTGACCGTGATGTAATTAGATAATACCCTCTTTACTTATCTGAGTCTACACCCTTGTAAGAGACCGGATGGTTGTCGGAAAGCCCCCTTAACTTTTAAAGTCAAAACACTTGGTTTTGAGGAGAGATTTATCATTAGCTGGAAAAATAAAAAAACGTGCACTGTGGAGGCCTCTTACTATTACAACTTGTAATCTTCTTTTCTCCTGAACTGGTAATTAGAATTCGTTTCCAAATAGCACATTGCGTTCCTTGTCTCTTACTCTACAATCTAAGTGTGATCATTTCCAATTTTGCTATGGTTTGCGACGCATTGCTTGTGAGCTAAATGCATTTATTTGGAGGTTAAAATGGTTGTTTTTTATGTTTTGTCCATGGATAAGTGTTTCTATGCTTAAGGAAGACCTTTCCAAGTAATTTTGTTTCAATTTTTTGCACATTTTTTGTGATGGATTGTTATTTATGTACCTTCCCAGATGGTGGCAAAACTCGGTAGGATCATTTAATATGGGGAAGTACCAGGGGAGAAAAAACTAGAATATTGGTAAGGCTGGTAGACCTGTCTCAATAGGGATCCAAAGGAGGGAAAATAGGGATCCAAAGGGGGGCAGTCTGCAAAAGAGCAATGTGAATGCATGGTGCTATAAAGACCTTAAGGTTCAGCCCATTAAGACTTCCAAAAGCTAAGGTTTCAAATTTTCAATCAAAAATTTATTTGGCAAATTTTGGGAATTTTGGATGCTTGTGCGAAGACTCAAAAGTCTTCCCACATCGCTATCAAGGAGGGGGCGATCCCTAAAGGTAGGGGAAGAGAGAGAAGAAGTGAGAGAAACACACACACACACACTCTCCCAAGCTCCCTTTACACAAAGGTCATAATGGACACATGTCAGATTCCTAGCCCAGTTGCCCCCAATTCCCATTCAAATCCTATTGGATAACCATAGAGGTGGACTAATGAGAATTAGGCTAGAGTAAATTTAGTGTAATTAATTTGAAAACACTTGATAAAATAACCAATGAAAATTAAGTTCCCTAGAAGACTATTGGACAGTCTGCCAAGGGGTCCAATGAGAATTAAGCAGCCCAATGGCTTGCTTAATTCCTATTGGCCAGAAGACTAAAGGGTCCAATGGGAATTTATATGAATTATTTGAATTACTTAAGCTCTCACTAAAGGGGAAAGAAGGACACTTGTCACAAGGCTCTCCATTTCACCTCTTATTTCCTTTTGGCTAAGCTTGGCATGAGCCAATGAGGGGCCATCAAGAGGAAATAGCAAGAGGGGTCGACCAAGAGAGAGAGGGGGCTGATTTTGCAAAGGCATTATCACACACACACACACACACACACACACACACACTCACACAACTCATGTGTGGAGCAAAGAACTCTCTCTCCTTCTCCAAGCTTTGATGGAAAGCTCATCATCTTCTCCAAGCTTTTGAGAAGGGAGGCCTACACCAACAACTCTTGGCTTTGTGATGCAAATCCAACCAAGAGCCAAGCTTCAATGCATGCTCATCTCCTCTACCATGCTAATTACTAAGATAAGCTAAGCTAATAAGAGTGATAATGTGAGGAGAAATACTTATTTCTCGTAAGAATACTTCTTCATCCTATAGATCTACTCTCATACCCCGCTAGCTCTCACCATCTTCGAAGGTGTGTGAGGTCTTAGGTTTGAGATCGTGAGGGAATTGATGTTGTGTTTTTCAAGTGTAAGCTTGGTGCTTGAAGCTTCCATCTTTATTGCACCATTTAGTTATTGAAGGAACACAAAGTATTGTATTGTAAAATGTCTCCCTTGATGGGGGGAAACCTATAATACAAAGCCTTTTGGATGGGGACCGGCTCCATGTACATCCAGTCCTCACTGTATTGTCAATAGCTTAATTTCTCTCTCTTTTTGAAGTATTTTTCATGCCTAATTCTAACGAGGTGTTATGCTTTTGTTGCTCTCTCTCCAACCAAGCACTCTTGCTATGCTCATTAGGAATCTATTCTTAATGAAATGCTCACTATGTCTATGTTAATTTCCACTAAATATAAGTTACTACCCTAATGTTACAGCTGCCCCCTTAAACATAACTCTAGCAAGGTCATCTCGTCTATGTGCCCCATTGATAGCAAGACCAAAAGGAGATTTTTTTCCATTTTGTGGCATCTCTACTACTTCTAAATGTTCAGACTCCATCGAGCAAGTCACTTTTGCAAAAGCATAATCCAAGCTGTTGTGAATCATTGTATCCAAGATCGTTACCTCCAACTCAACTTGCGCCCATTGTAGCTTGCCCTAGGATTCTTAGATCCACGCCTCATCAAATGAATCCACGTGAACAATGCACATTTTATGGAGCACCAACGTGCATACCATCTTAGGCACATTCTACAAAACCATGTGACATCACTTTACAAGGATTCTAAATTGAGCCTTCAACATTCTAAATGCGCACTCCATAGGCATTCTTGAGCTAGATTAATGTATTTTTCTAGTGTTTTTGATGATGTGGCTTTTTAATAGGGAGCCCCTTTGTATTATCTCATCAATTATCAATTGTTGATTGCCAAGGTTTTGGGAGACTCTCTCTGTGTAGTGTTTTCCCTCTCTTTTCTCTAGCATTATCTCTGAATGCTCTCTCTCTCTCTCTCTCTCTCTCTCTCTCTCTCTCTCTCTCTCTCTCTCTCTCTCTCTCTCTCTCTCTCTCTCTCTCTCTCTCTCTCTCTCACACACACACACACACACACACACACACACACACACATTCCTCTGCAGAAACCCTAGCCTCGCATCATCTATCCCTCCCAGGCTCAAGGGAGGTCCTGTGGAGGGGCGTCAAGCTTTACAAAGTTTGTGTTGTCCTACAACTCGTTTGCCTTTTGCAACGCATTCGTCTTTTGCAGTTCGCCCTTAGCAGTTCTTTGGCCCACTCGACTGACTGTGAAGACCTGCAACTTGGCCACCGTAGGCTTGGCTCTGTCTATTCACAGGTTTCATACCACCGATTTCAAAGCCCATCTCACCCTCCAAGGACACTGTTCCCACAGCTTTCCCCCCACAAAACAACAAGCACAACCAACAGCATTTCTCTTGCTCTGTAGATGCTTGCCCACATAACATAGATTCTAGATTCTCTCAAGGATAAAGAAACTCCAATGTCCTCCTTCAACACACCACTTTCTATTGCACGCAAAGTTTTCTTGTGGTGGCAGTTGCACCCAAGAAAGATCCCACCGCTCGCCAAGATGCAAGGCTCGCGACCCTAGAAGATCAAATCCAAGAACTTCTTTGGAGAATTCCCAACGTAAAGAACGCTTGAGTAAGCTCGAGACAAAGGCAAAGGAGAGTGAAAGTTTACTTGCAAAAACACATGAAGTCAAAGCCTCTCTCCATTGAGACGGTCAAGAAAGCTTAGAAAGAAGACCACGAGGCAATACATAAGAAGAATGATAGCAAAATACAAGCAGCCTTATAAGAATGTCGGCTATAAGAAGCCCTCAGCCTCAAGATTTGGATTAAAGGGCTTTGCTCACCATGGTGCACAAAGGAGGATACCCTCAAAGAAGCCATCACCAAGCTCAATGACATTCTTCAACCATTCAACATCGAGCCCAACACTATCTCTTGGATCAACGATACGCATAGGCGTGTGCCACTTGGTCAATACATCCTCACTTTCAAAAACAAAGAAGAACAGACGAGGCTACTACGTTAATCTTATCACCTCAAGGGGAAAAAGCTTTGGATCGCCGATGAATTAACCACAAATCAACTCAAGGTTAAAGCAAGCGAGCTTAAGAAGATGCATGAAGCTTGTAAACAAGGTAAATGTGTAGTCTACCATGGTGGTAAAGCCATCATCCAGGAGTTCCGAACTCCTAAGCCAGCTCTACCTCCACATGACCCTCCTTAGGTTTTGTTCATGTTCTTCTCCTTTTTCCTTTTTCCTTTTTCCTTTTTCCTTTTTCATTTTCCCTTCACCCCAGATGGACCCTCAGTCCCTAACTGAAATATATCTGATGCCTTTACCCCAAAAAACCATATGCAATGCTTATTTTGGTCCCATGGGTCATATCTGACCTCCATGGGCGATAATGAAATCTCTCTCTCTCTCTCTCTCTCTCTCTCTCTCTCTCTCTCTCTCTCTCTCTCTCTCTCTCTCTCTCTCTCTCCCCCCCCCCCCCCCCCCCCTCCACCCTCTTCCCTCCCCAGCTCCTCACTTGCTTGCTAGTTGTGTTGCTTGAGGCCCATGCGGTGGGCAACCATTTGTTTCGAGGCTGACACGAAGGAGATTTGTCATGGCAGATCTAAGATCTAGTCGCTACCCATACTTGAGAGGAGGTTTGCTCACAGTTGCAGACTTGATCATCATTTGATTCACCTTTTTTGTTGCACTTTTGACATGGTATTAGACTCGAGACATGCTCAAGTTGGATCAGTGATTTGTGCATGTTTATGTATTCTATTCCGACCATTGTTGCCAAGATATTATCATAAATAGGTCTCCCTTTGATGAAACTGTGTTGGTGAGGAGTGATAGCCTTATCTAGAATGGGAGAGAGTCTTAGGGCAATTGACTTGGCAATAATTTTGTAGGCTAATGACATCATGGCTATGGGCCGCCAATGTTTCAATTGGGAGCAACAAATTTGTTTCAAGATGGGTTTGATGAGGTCCCTATTAATACCAGAGTCTAGGGATTATTGATCAAGGCTCGATTGGCCATTTGCATGATAGGGACATTAAATCCTCTCATAATTCAGAGGAGAATTCCGTAGTCAGACCATCCCATCTCAAGGATTTTTCTTTGCCTAATGCTTTTAGCATGAAGAATCACCCCTCCTTAGTGAAGGGCTTCACTAGGAGGTTAGCTTCTTGTTACCATATACATGTGGTAATGATGTGTGTGAACACACTAGGACCACCGGGGCATGTTTTCCCTCTTTAGGAGATTTTTTCCCCCGAGCATTGTATATACGCCCTTCACTCCATGGCTATGTATCTTTCCATTGCACACTAAGTAATACACTCTTTATTGTGTGCCTTTAGCTTCCTTCGTCTTCTCCAAGCTGTGTGCATTTCTCTGCAACCCTAAATCCAACAATTGGTATCAGAGTAGGTTACGTCCTCCCGGGCTTAGTCCCCAATTGCTCCAGCACACGCCTGCTCACTTTCTCCGATTACAGTGAGGTTTGGCAAGCGTTCACAGGTCGAAAAATATTTCGGGAGAACTCGTAGAGCTTGGTCTACTTATATTTTTGATTCGGGCTCATTTCGGCCTCCGTTTCCACTACAGGTAGGTCTGCATAGGCTATTTCGTCATTTTGTGCAAAATTTTTGTCAGTGCCATTTTTTGCATAACATGTGCCTCATAGTCTTCTGCGGTTTGTGCTATATAGCACGTGTTGTTCCCGCTCCATTTCTCCTATTTTCGGGCAGTTTTCACATCAGGTGCAGCATTTACCATGGCTGACAACAACACAAATGCGTTCAAGATGTTTGCTATTGAGGACAGGTTGGATGGGGACAACTACCCTATGTGGGCTTATATGATGCAAAATGTTCTTCTGTCAAAGGGCGTCTGGAACATTGTGCAGGGCATTGATGTACGTCCTGGTTTTTAGGATGTAGGCGATGTTGAGGATGTTGCAGGTCTTGCTGCAAGGATTGCTGCTATTAGAGTTGTTTTGCCTATGGCAGAACAAGCTCGTTGGGATGTAAAGGATGCGTAGGCTCATGCATTGATTGCGTTGTCTGTGAAGCGCACCATTGTTCCTCACATTCGTTCAACAAAATCTGCAAAACAGGCTTGGGATATTCTAGCAGGTCTTTATGCAAGCCGCAATGAGGCTAAAATTGCTTTGCTGCGTAAAGAGCTGGAGTCGAAGATTATGCATGAGGAAGATGATATGGACACTTTACTTGCTAGTGTCAAGGATATCAATGAGCAACTTATTTCTGCAGGTGAAGTCATTTTAGACAGTTCCCTTGTGCAGACTGTTATTGATGCCTTACCAGACTTTTGCTAGTACTTGGAGACTTATGACCCAAGGAAATCCAGAAGTTGTCAAGTTTGATGCATTATGCACATTGCTGTTGCAAGAGTCACTTTTCATAAAAAACAGGACTAGACAGCATGCAGTTAAACAGGCTTTTATTCCTTCTCAAAGAAAGGGTGGTAACAACAATGCAACCACTTCTTATGGTTCTGCTGCAAGTGGCAAAAATTTTGTTCCTAATGCTTCTGCCTGGCAGCAATTCGTCTAGAAATTTTGGTGATAAGGGCAAAAAGAAGATGCGTTGCCATTATTGTAAAGCTAATGATCACTTGATCAAGTCGTGTCCTAAGTTGAAGGCCAAAGAGGGTAAGAAGAAAGAGGGTGGTTCCACTGCAAATGCTGGTTCCACTACAAATGCAGCCATTGTTGAGTCTTCTGTGAAAGGAGACTGCGTTGCTGATGTTGATGTAGAATGGGCTTTTAGCGCATAGTGCACTTACAATCCTGCTGTCCACGATGCATGCTTGTCAGTTGCTGCAGATTCACATGTGTGGTATTTCGATAGTGGTGCTACAAAGCACATTGCCTCACATCATGAATTGTTTACCTCTCTTGAGTCTGCCCCTCATGGGAATTCAGTCACTTGTGCCAACAATGCCTCTTATCCAGTTCAGGGAGTTGGAAAGATTGTGCTTACTGCTGGAGATGGCAGTTCCTTCACACTTGTTGATGCACTTCATGTACCTGGGATCAAGAAGAATCTCTTGTCTGTATTAGCACTTGCTAGACTTGGACTTGTACTCAAATTTGTGGATGACAGATGCACAGTTCATGATCTCAGTTTTGGTGATGAAATTGTCGCATCTGGCCTTTTGTGCCGTGGGCTGTATAAGCTCACTTTGTATGACAAGTGTGGACAAAATTTTGCAAATGCTGTTGCAGATTCAAGGGCTATTTCAGATGCAAAACTTTGGCATGCACGTTTTGGTCATTTGAATTTTGCCAGTTTGTTGCGTTTGCAAAACTCTGATATGGTTGCTTCTTTGCCACCTCTTGAAGCACCTGTCAAACATGTTTGTGAAGGCTCTTTTTAGGTAAGATGCAGCATTCTAAGTTTCCATAGGATGGTTTAATTCAGGCCACATGCAGGTTGCAGCTTGTGCATAGTGATGTTTGCGGGCCCATGCAAACTCCGTCCTTGGGCAATTACATGTACTTCGTGACTTTCATTGATGATTACTCCAGGAATGCATGGGTATTTCTACTTAAAGCGAAGTCCGAAGTTTTTATGTGCTTCAAACAATTTCTGGCTATGGCTGAAAATGTCTCGAAATGTACTATGGGCACCCTCCGTTCCGATCGAGGGGGAGAGTATATGTCTCATGAATTTAATGTATTTCTGGCTAGTCGTGGGATAAAACACCAATTTACAGTGCCTTATACACCTCAGCAAAATGGTGTTGCTGAGAGGAAAAACAGGTCACTGACGGAAATGGCACGATGTATGGTCAAAAGTCAAGCTTTGCCGCATTCTTTTTGGCTTGAGGCCATCATGTGTGCCACTTATGTACTTAGCAGGTGTCCTACGAAAGTTTTGCAGTCTATTACTCCATATGAAGCATGGCATGATAGAAAGACTTCTATTGAGCACATGCGTGTTTTTGGTTGTTTGGCATATGCTTTGGTGCCACAAACACAGTGCAAAAAATTGGATGATAAGGCTGTCAAATGTATTTTTGTTGGTTATAGTGCTGAAAGAAAAGGTTACAGGTTGTATCATCCACAAACAAAATGTATTCTGGTTTCATGGAATGTAGTGTTTGTGGAAGATTCTATTCAGCCCTTGTTGTCATGTACTAGAGACTGTAATGTAAGCTCACATGACATTTATGACGCTTTGTTGCCTCTTTTCGGTGGTGGAAATACAAATGTAAGTTCCAATGAGGCAAATGTACAACCTATGGGGGTTTTTGAAAATGTTACAGATCAACCTATTACTGATGCAGATGTACATGATGTACTTGATGAGGAAAGGGTTGAAAATGAGCAGGCTAGAGGTATGCCAAAATGGCTGGTGCACACTTTGCATGACAGTAAATTGGATGTACCTTTGTCTAGTCGTACTCGTTCAAGCTCTCGCCATGCATCTTACGCATCAGATTGTTATGCTTTGGTTGTGTCTAGCTTACATGATGTTGAGGAGTCTCTGTCTTTTGATGAAGCACATAATTCAAAAAATTGGATGGTTGTCATGCAATCAGAATATGATGCACTTATAGAAAATGACACATGGACTTTATGTGATTTGCCTCCTGGAAAAAAGGCCATTGGTACGAAGTGGGTTTACAAGTTGAAACGCGAGCCGGATGGTGAAATCGATCGCCATAAGGCTCGACTTGTTGCAAAGGGTTACGCATAGAAAAAAGGCATAGATTATGAAGAGACTTTTGCTCCCACTTGTCGTATGACTACTGTGCGTTTTCTATGTGCATTGGCGGCTCATTTTGGTTGGGATGTACATCAATCATACATTGTTACTCCTTTCTTGAATGGTGACATGTAACACAGCCTCACAGTTTTGTCATAAAAGGACAAGAGGACAAAGTGTGTAGATGTAAGAAGGCTTTGTATGGGTTGAAGCAATCTCCTCGTGCTTGGTATGAGAAAGCTGACACTCATTTGGTTAAACGAGGCTTTCATAACAGTCCAACAGAAAGCACATTGTATGTAAAGCGTGAGGGTGATGTACTTCTCATTGTGGTTCTTTATGTCGATAATTTGCTGATCACTGGACTAAATGAGAGACATATTGCTAAATTTAAGTTGATTTGAATGCTTTTCAAGATGAAAGATTTGGGGATGTTGCATCATAACTTGGGTATACAGTTTAAGCAATGTGATGGTGGTATTGCCTTGTGTCAGAAAAGTTACATAGAGACATTGCTATGTAAGTTTGGACTTGAGGATTGCAAACTTATTGCCACTCCCATGGAAACAGGTTTGAAGTTGAGTCTACATGATGCTGGCGATCCTGCTGGTGTCACTCTTTATCAAACTGCTGTTGGCTGCCTCATTTATGTATGCAACACGAGGCCAGATATTCAGTTTGCAGTTTCACAGGTCAGCAGATTTATGCATAGCCTAGGGTCTAAGCATTGGAAGGTTGTCAAGAGGATTTTCTGCTACCTTAGTGGCACTTTACATCTTGGCTTGTTTTATCCCAAGGGGGGATCATTGCCGCCAAACTTACATGCTTTTTCGGACTCAGATTGGGCTAGTTGTTTTGACACGCGAGTGTCCACAAGTGGTTTTTGTTTCATGCTTGGCAGTTCATGTATATCATGGTTGAGCAAGAAGCAACCTACTGTGGCCACTTCGAGTTGTGAGGCTGAGTACATGGCAGTCTTCATAGCTATGGTTGAGTGTGTATGGCTCAGACACCTTATGGATGATTTGGGTGTTGGACAGGACACTGCCAACACTATCTACACTGACAGTCAGAGCGCATTGACAGTTGCGAGGAACCCAGTTTTTCATGCTCGCACAAAGCACATTGAGGTGCATTACCACTATGTCAGGGAGAGGCTCTCAGCAGGAGAGATTAGCTTGGCTCATGTGCCAACACAGGACAACCTTGCATATCTTTTCACAAAGGCATTGTCTCGTGAGAAGCTTGAAGCTTTCCGCAAAGCTTTGGGCTTACTCCCCTTTGTGGACTGATCATGTCCTCAGCGCATGGCACTTCCCTTTACTCATGTGCCAGCTCTCGTTCACCACATCACTCCAGGGGGGATTTGTTACCATATGCATGTGTTAGCGATGTGTGTGAACACACTAGGACCGTCGGGGCATTTTTTCCCTCTTTAGGAGGTTTTTTCCCCCGAGCATTGTATATACGCCCATCACTCTAGAGCTATCTATCTTTCCATTGTGCACTAAGTAATACACTCTCTATTGTGTGCCTTGAGCTTCCTTCGTCTTCTCCAAGCTGTGTGCGTTTCTCTACAACCCTAATTCCAACACTTTTGATCATACCACTGTTTTCTTAATGCTCCTCAAGGGCTTGCCCTCGCTTCCTCAACTTTGGCATATCGGCTTTCCAGTTGATTTAAGTGAAAAAGCATCCTCTTAGCTATATCTTCTTGGTCCTTCACCTCATTCTCCTCCCCCTCTACTAGCAAGTGGATCAGGATCTATCCTCTCTTGACCTTTAAAGCCCTGAAGAAGTGAGCTTGATTAGCCGCCTCGAGTTGCAGGTAGGTTTCCTTGGATAAAAGTTCGTCTTTTCAGACTTCTTCAAGCTATAGTTCTGCTAGGTTAGTTTTTGCTTGTAGCCACCTTATGTGTTTAGCTTTAGAGGATGTTCCCTCATGTTTCTTAGAGGTTAGCTGTTCAACTTCGTCTTCCAATTGCTTGAGTTGCTCCTCCCAAGATTTCTTCAATCTAGGGCATGCGGTTGTGATCGTGTTTTGGTGAAAGAGTCCCAAGCTTTGGGGTTACTCGCATGGAGATCTTTTCCAAGCTTGCACACAGTTTTTTTGGCCAAGCCTTTGAAAAGAGGGTCTTTGAACAGGTATGCACCGGTCAGGATCAGCTTCTTGGTCCCTGTAGAGTCAACTGTCATGATGGGGTTAGCATGGAATATGATGAGATTTTGACAAGGGCTTTCTTTTCAATTAGTTTCACTCAAATTCATTACTTGAAGTGGAAGCTTCAATTACCACAATTTGAATTTTCCTCTATTGGCCCTTACGTTTTGAGTGTCTTTAAGGCCTATGTCAGACACATTTTCTCAGACGTGTGTGCAAGTGAAGTGGCAAAAGAGCATCCACTCTTAAAGTTGTCCGCAGCTCTGCAAAACAGGGTGGCATAAACCCTTCGCCCAACAACACCTATCAACGGACATGGCTAACAACTTGCGCGAGAGTTTCTTCCATTGGTATCGTGCCTACAATTTCTCGCTCCCTTCAATGATACCATATAGTTGCGTAAGCCGATTCACATCGGAAATTTGTCGTCGAATTCTTTCGACCGCCTATGTGTGGCACACACAACACCCCCATGTTCGGCAACCCATGTGTGACACGAGCCTAAGTTGGGGGTTTTACGCTATACATGCAAGGTGAGGAAACAAACCTTTCCAATAAATAACTCCCTATGCACTTTGTAGGCTTGCAAAAGTTTTTAGACCTTTGCCCATGAATGGGATGCTCAGCATTATACATTTTTTGTTGCTGCCATAAAAGGCACGACAAAGGTAGTCCCATTCGTTTCTATAAAGAGGGACTGCCCTTTCGTCGAAACATTCAGCACTCTTTGGTCTAGAGTGATTGAACTATTCCAAACACTCTCTCGTGACTAAATGGCATGGGGTCTTGAATGAAGACCTTGCCATGGGATCGACGATGGACGGTGTGGATCTCGAGGAGATCCAACGGTGATAAAAAATCAACAATGGGTTCCCCCTCGGATTCGAACCCAGACGGGTGCTATGGTAGTCCAATGCCCTAATCGAGCACGCACATGTATTTTGTTGAAATGGGTGTGCGTTTACATTTACTTATGCTTGTCTCAGTTTACTATTTGAATGTCCGAGTTTACAAAATTTGTCCGAGTTTACTTTGTAAAAATCGAACGATGTCACGCACCTTTGCTTTTGTGCCTGGAGTTCTCCTCCGTGGATCCCATGACGAAGTCTTCATTCAAGATCCCGCGTTCTTTAGTCCTGAGGAAAACACTCCCCAAAAACGAGGGACACTTAGTCTCAGCTACATCTAACACGGGCATGACAGATGGGATCAAAGACTCCCATCAATTTTGGGCCCCGACATTAGGCGTCCGTCGTAGATCTTGTCGCAAGTAAACTCGAATATTTTTGTAAACTCGCGCACCCGAGTTTACTTTTTTTCGCCCTGATACATTTGCACGTCAAAACTCCATGAAAATGTCTACATTCCACAAGTGAGGTGCACGGGCGATTTGGCTAGGCCAAATGGCTCTCATATCTCAGGTTGTGGGTTCAAGCCTCTCGGGGGGGTGATGGGGGCAGTAAACTCGGGTACTCGAGTTTATATTGTCCACGAAAACCCGAGATCTACGATACTCAATCATCCCACCGTAGACCCCATTTCCTCCCATGTCCCTGTGAGACATGTCCCTGTGAGATATAGCCAAGGGAGAGAGAGACCCTTATTGGGTAAGAACTTGACGGACGTTTGTGATTTGAGATATAGACAAGGGACACTGAGGCCCTTTGTTTTCTAGGTACTTAAATGGGGTAAGAACTTGACGGACGTTTGTGATTCCAAAGCTTCAGGAAATTAACCTGCTTGATCATAGTACATACGTTGAACGTGCAGCGAGCTTACACCGGTTACCTCTCTCTCTCTCTCTCTCTCTCTCTCTCTGGGGCCCAACGCCAGCTAACTGTCTAGTGAATGTGGTTGAGTTTGGATCGTCTTTCACAGCTTCAGTGTGTGTGTGTGTGTGTGTCTCTCTGTGGGGCCCAACGCCAGCTAACTGTCTAGTGAATGTGGTTGAGTTTGGATCGTCTTTCACAGCTTCTTGTGGAGAGAGAGAGAGAGAGAGAGAGGGCTACTGATTTGGGGTAGAGCCCAAAGTTGACTTGTAGGAAAAACTAGTTTGCCTTGATTGATCGACTGAGGAAATGATATGAATTAAAGAAGAGGAGCAGTGGTGTACCTTTCATCTCATATCGTCTCTTATTTTGGAGATTACATAGCCCAAAAGCTCTATGACTTCGCAAGGCAAATGAAATTTGGCATTTACGGATGTGTGAAGGGGAAAATTTGCACATAGTAATTTTCAAAGATGAAGATGCATTTTGTGATCGCGATGTTTGTGCCCATAAAAAAAAAGAAAGGTGCATACGTACGTATGGTGTGGAGTTGGCACCGTTCTCCACATTTATAATAATACCATAGGGAACGTGTCCTTGCCTCGCCACTTTTATCCCTTCCAGTGTTGAAGGGGGACTTATGCTTCTCCTTTAGTGATGGAGGGACTTTCTTATAAAAGCATTTTACTTTTACAAAGAGGAATTTATTATCTTTAATTTCACGCGAACTTGTGAAATTCTTGATGATATAGATAACATGCTCCGGCTCACTCTCTTGTGTCCACTCATTGGACATTGCGAAAGTTGAGCTTGCTCCATGGAGTTCTTTTCAGCCATCTGACCTTGATCCAGTGTAACCGCCTTTGCCACCACTATTGCTCCCACCTCCGCCACCACCACTGCCACTAGGCTACAATGGTTGGAGCCCATATGGATACCCTTATTATCCATACCCAGGATATGTGCCCAACCAACCCAAAGATTTCAAAGATGACGGCACGACAGTCAAATTTTTTATTTTTTTTCGGGGTGAAAGATCGCAAGAAAGCATTGCAGTTCCTACAGCAATTCGACAACATCTATGCTTTAGGGAACTATATAGAAGAATCCAAGATTTCTCGAGCAGCGGAATTTCTTAAAGATAATGCTATGCAATGGTGGAGTTCAATCGCGACACAACCGCATGCTCCAAGGACCCGGCAAGCTTTCAAGACAGTTTTTGCACGTAGTTACATGACATCGATGTTTGAAGTCCGGATTTTGACAGAGTGGGGTAACTTGAAAATGCTTGCCACCGAAACCATGGACAACTATAACCAAAGGTACCTTCCGGCGTCCTTCTTTAAGTTCATTCCCTTGGAGGATCAATGCGAGCGCTACACCATTGGACTACCATCACCATTGCAGGAATATTGTCTCTCCAAGCAAGTCTCTACCATGCAAGAGCTTATGGATCATGCTGCGGTCGGCTACAAGCTCATGAAAGGAAAATTGGAGTTTACCACAGAAGAACCTCTGACCACTAACCAGAACTCTCGGCAACAACGAACAAATTCTCGGGAATCCCGTGAAAACCAACCTCAACGGCCTCGTCTGACACAACATCAACGAGACGCCTTGTTACAAGAAGGTAGATGCTTTGAATGTTTCCAAACAGTGCATACGTTTAATACATGTCCCGAGCGAGCCTTGACGTCCTCAGTGCAACCTTCTGCTCCCACGTCAGACAGATTCCTGGGACCACCTCCGGCCAAGAAGGCTAGACCTGCTATTGGACTAGTACCCGATATTTATGGCATACACCTCGAGAGTTTTAATGAATTATGCAGAGCTTATGGAAAAGTCAACGGCTTGAAAGCCCTTATTTTCTTTGACCTTGGAGCTATGGAGAACTTCATCCATTCAGAATTCTTGAAGCAAATGCACTTTGATTGTCACGTGACACATCCCAACCCTATGTGTCCGTGGACAAGCTACACTACAGCAGGGTACAGTCAGTTCAGTCAAGTCTAGATTAGCAGTGATCTGGCACTTTTGTGAGTCTATTTGTAGACCGTGCATGCCAAATCACGTAGCATAGATGCATATCCTCCGGTTGCACACAGCATGATCATCGGAATTCCCATCAGAATCCATTAGCATCAGTTAAGGGAATTTTTTAGTGCATTTAGCCTATTTTCCTATTTATTGGTATTCACTTATTATTTTTAAGTGACTAGCCAACAAAAGTAGGTAGGGCAATTTTGCTAAGTTAATATATAAGCAAACCCAAGTTAGCACTTTCTGGCAGAAGAGGCAGCAGGAGCTTCCCGCTCAACAGGCAACTTCTCAGTAGTACCCCCCAGCAGTAGATCCTCGCCATACCTCCCTTCCCCTTGGCGTTTTTCACAGACCTTCCTTCGCCGTGAAGTCCTCCACCTTCTGGCGCTTGTCCCCCTTGCAGCCAATTCAGCCAGCGTTTTCTTTGCAGAATCGCCACAGCTTCAGTAGCGTTTTCCTTCCTAAAAACGCCAGCCTAACATAGTAGATTTTCAGCGTTTTGTTTTCAGCCAATCAACGTTTTTGATCTGCAGTTTAGCCCCTTGAAGAAACACAGATTTTCAGCCTCAGACTTCGTAGCAGATTCCCCCCAAGAAGGTTGTAGATGCTCCCCCATTTTCAGCCATAAAAACGCAGCCAAAAACAGAGAATTTCAGCCACCAAACAGTCCTTAAAATCAGCAGATAAAGGATCTCAGATTTCAGCCATCAAGTCGCCGTCGTCATCATCGTCGTCATCATCGGCATAGTCCCATTGCATTCGCATTGTACACCTTTGTGCAATCAAGTTAGACCACTCTCGCCGACGAGAGTGGGGCCTTCGGAGGAGGGTTTTACAAACCTCTCGGTGTCGTATCTCTTCTCTCTCCTTCTCTCAATCTCATTCATTTGCACGCACAATATCCACTCACTTTGTTCGTGACCACATCACTCTACAAGACGGAAAGCTCTCTCTTTCCCTAAGAACTAAAAGGAACCTTGAGCAATAAAGATCACTAATCTTGAGAAAATACAACATTCATTCCGCTGTACCTTACATTGATTATGATGCAGAGGGTGGAGAAATTGAAGCTGAGCTAGCCACGGGGCAAACTTAGAAAGTGGTACCGCTCATTGGTGCACTTTCAATGACTATACAAGATTATCATGGAAAAGCCGATTTCCACATTATGAAGTTGGGCAATTGCGACGTTCTCTTGGGCATGCCCTGGCATGACAAGAATGACGCAACTCTCCAGGTCCGGAACCGAACCATCACCGTGATGCAGAAGGGCAAGCCCGTTGTCCTCAAAGTTTGGTTGTTCCAACAACACCCTGAATGACCTCTCTAGTTGTTTTCTACTTAGATACTTTTGAACATTGTTTGAGAGTATTGTCTGAATTTTGTTTGAAATGGATGCTATCTGTTTGAAACCTGTCTTGGTGCCGCTTTGAATTGTTTGACTCTGGTTTTAATATTGGTTTCAATAATTGGTGATCTGACTCTCGGGTGGAGAAGTGAGAAATACTGTTTTGGTATTGTTTGAACCTCGGAACGACGCAGGCCGATGCTTGGGGAGCGTTTGGTTGTATGCTTGAACCTCCAAGCGACGCAGACTGCGGTCTGGGGAGCGTTTGGTTGTACAGTTCTTGAGCTCATGGCCCGGACCTTTTTAGGTTATTTGCGGAGGGAGCGACGAGGTAGTCGTTGAGTAGCTTCATACCGCAGACCGTTTGTCTCGGGGGAGTGCTCAACGGCGCTGTTTGTTGTGTCTTGTAACATGCATATGTAAGCATTTGTGTTGCATTGTGATGTGCCAATTACTGAATATTCCTAATTGAATGAGATTGCCTGGGTATGTAATTTTTTAGTACATCAAGACACCCGTGGAAGATTAGTACGGTTTGGGTGTGATGGTTAATTTTACTACGCCGGAATATCAAGAGTTCCAATCTGGACGAAAGGAGAAGCTAACTCCTTGATCAAAAGAGAAAAAAGGAGAAGCTAACTCCTTGATCAAAACAGCCGAAAGAAGAAGCTAACTCCTTGATCAAAAGAGCAGAAAGAAGAAGCTATCTCCTTAATAAAAAGAGTAAACTGATTGTTTGTCACGAGGACGTGGCAGTTATTAACCATGTCACAGAGATGTGGCAACTGCTAACCTTGGTTGTTGGTTTCTTTCCAATGGGGTTTATTTTATTTGTTTAAGACCCTCTTTTTGAAGTAGCAAACGGTCGGACATTGTATGGCCAATGTGAACGGTAGATTCACCCGCAGACGGGAAGTGGTCGGCACTGGAATTCGTATGGTAAGAGGATGTCTAGGCTCAGAGCAAGATCATATAGGTCCCCCCGTCGCACTTAGCAAGTTGGTGGATACTAGGAAGTGAACTCAATTAAGGCATAAAGTCAAGGTGGGACTATCAACAAAAAGTATCCGACAGTTGGGCCACATTGCACTTTTGGATGCGGCTCCAATGAGGATAGATGGTCAGAAGACCAGTGGGAGCCCAACGGAAGCATCTCCTAAAATTTAGGGAACTGCTATTTTGGGCCACGAAATGTGTTCGCGTCATTACCTTCGGTATGACTAGGGGAACACTTTACAACTCTGCCGCGAAGTCAACTGATGCACCAGTTGAGATATTTTTAGCAGGGAAAGCCCAAACTCGGAAACTGGGCGACGTGTCAGCTTGTGAGCGATTCTGCCACTCTGGGAGGCAAAAACGAGCTGCATATCATCAAAGGGGGCGCCATTTTTCAGCCACAGGCGGATTGTAACAAGTACAGAAACTATGGAATGCTTACCTTGCCCTCTATGCACAGTATGGTGACGGGAGTGATGCCCCGCACGCTACATACTGCTCTCTTTCTCCCCTACGTGCAGTTATGTGATGCCCCACAAGAGGGCTACTCATTTGACTGATGTACAGTTGTGTGGGTTCATGCTTTTGTGCTGAGGCAAGAGCCTCCTTGAGCAGGAACAGGGGTAGCTAACTGCTGCTCCAAAGCAGGCACTGGTGAGGGTCATAACCTCACCGTACAGGTGCAAAATCAGCGCTGTGTATGCGCTGTAATTTGACTGTTTTTCAGCCATACGGACGCCAGGATCATTGGGAATCGTGCCCCACTGGCAAAGGACAGTTAGGGGACTGTTTGGGGCTGAAAACAGGGCAAAAACCAGTAAATACAGCGTGCTGAATTTACTGTTTTTGGACAGGAATCAGAGGGTATACGACAGTGCAAGCGAGTTCCAGCAGGGGAATTGGTTTCGCGCAAGTTTTGGGGCTGTTATGTTGCCGAAATTTGGCCAAATCAAATGGTATCTAGGGGGATACACGTGAAGGATTCCCAGGACCTTACCTTGTAATTTACCCTCCTAAAGAATAAAGAAATACCGAAAGGGGCGCCAATTTTGGGGCCTACAGGTTGTCGGCGTCTGCTCGGAGCATTCTAGCTTCCGAGCCGTGTGTGTAATGAAGTGTTAATTCTCGTTACAGGTCTCCTTTGCAAAGTGCTCTGTGTGTGTGTTTAAGTAAAGAATTTCGGGTGAAAGCCAACGCCTACCGCCCTACGGGCCGGTTTCATGGTTCCATTGCCGGGATTTCAATCACTTTTTCCTCAAAGAGTGAGCCTGGATTGTTCAGGGTAAAGACACACAGTGCAAGAACGCGGGGATTACACTATGGCCGACAAGGGGAAGGGAATTATGGAAGAGCGTTCCTCTCCAAAGGACAGGCAGGAGATTCCTATGGTTTTTGAGATTGGCGAGAGCTCACGGCCACGTCAGTCTGTACCTCCTGTCAACATGAATGTCCCTCCAGTAGTACAGAGCTTTATGACAGGGCAACTTGAGGATGATGCGTTTAAGACTCAGTTAGTTGCCGCGGTGAATGTCTTTTCGCAGCTGGTGCAGAATCCGAGGTTTATGGAATTCTTGCAAGCGCCACCAGTGCAACAGCAAAATAGGCAACCTACGCCGCGTACAGAGCTTGTTGAAGCTCAAGCCCAGGTACTTCATGAGGCGCAGGAGGAAAGGGAACACTCGCATGTTGCGGAGTCGGGGGCTCCAAAGCAGGTTCCTCCCGTGCTTGAACAGGTGGCTAGAACGCCTATTCCACAGGTTATGCCAGTTCAGCCCGCCACCTTTCAGAGCCAGCATGCTGTCTTGAATGGACAGGGAGCTGGATACCAGGCTATGCACTCAGTTTTTCCACCACCCACGGTACATCCTGGGTATTTCGGGGGTGGATCAGTGTTCCAAAGTATGGCTGGTTATGCGTCTGGAAGTCAGCCGTACATGCCAGGAACAGTGTTCGGGGGTATGCAAGGCATCATGCCAAACCCCATGTATGGTACTATCGGCATGCAGCAAGGTTTCCACGGCAACCAGGGCCAGTTTGGGGTGCCACAGGGTCATTTTGGCATGGCTGGTTTTTCTGGACAGCAGCCAGATATCGCACCTCTGACGCAAAATGTGAATGGCCAACACGTGCCGATCATGCGTACTACAGTGCCCATGTTGCAGACCATCCCGTATGACAACTTGGGGGCACTAGAGAAGCCGAAGGCTTACAAAGAAGGTGGTGCAGCGGTAAAGTTCAGTACCTTCAGTGGTTTCGAGGATAAGACAAAGACACTCACTTTCCTCCAGCAGTTTGATACAGCTTATGCGGGAGGGAATTTTACAGAGGCCTCGAAGGTTAGGAAAGCTGCCACTTTCTTAAAGGACAATGCGCTTACATGGTGGACGACATTGTTAATGCAAGGACAGGCACCCGCCACTTGGGTTTACTTCAAGCAAATGTTTGCATCTGCTTGGCTATCAAATGAATTTGAAGCCGATGTCTTGACAGATTGGCACCAGCTTACGGCAGCTTCGTGCAAGAGCTTGCTGGAGTACAATAGGAGGTTTTGTAAAGCATTACTCTCAGTGACCTCCTACAGATTTGTGCCATTGACAGAGCAGATAGAGAAGTATTGTTGTGGGCTGCCTAAAGGGCTTCGCGATTACTGTACAAAGAACAGAGTGGCTACCCTTACTCAGCTTATGGAAGTTGCGAACACTGGTCTTGCCCTGTTGAAAGGAGAGGACAGTGGATTTCCGAGCAATGATAAAGGAGGGCAGCAAAAGAAAAATTCAGCGAAGAAGCCCTTTGTGAAAACGGCTCCTGATGCGTCACAGGGGTCAGAACAGGCCACCAAAGACAAGGATTCAGCTGGGACTTCTGGAGCGCAGGCAAAGAAACAGAAAAGGAAGCCTTTTGTGCGCAAGTCGCTCGAGGAAAAGAAGGTCCTAATGGCTGAAAACAAATGCTTTATATGCGAGCAGCCTGGTCATATTTCTATCAACTGTCCACAAAGGAAAAGGCCAGCTGACTCAGAGGATAAAGAAGACCAGAAAGGCAAGAAGCCTAAACCCACGGCAGGTTTAGTGCCAGACATGGTGGGTGACAGACCCAGCACAGATGCCAGTGAGTTATGCAGGGCATGGGGTAAAGTTAGGGATCAGACGGCACTCATCTTCTTTGATCCAGGTGCCAAAGCCAACTTTATCTCACCAGAGTTAGCTATGAAGCTCGGCATCAAAGCTGAAGAGATGGGGTACACCGCAGAGGCAGGGTTGGCATGTCCTGGCCACTCAGAGTGTGTTACTCCCATCATTGGAAAACTGCGTCTGCATATTCAGTCGTATGTGGACACTGAAGAGTTTTACATCATGCCGCTGGAAGGTTGTGACGCCTTGTTGGGGATCCTGTGGATGTTCCGAGTGCATGGAGTCTTGGATGCCTACAACAAAAAGATCACTGTACAGCATAGGGGCAAAACTCACATCTTGGATGTAAAGCTTAAAGGAGAGTCAGTCCCTATTGTATCTGCTTCTGCTATCACTTCTGTAATAAAGAATCATCTTTCTGTGTACTTGATTTTTGCACGTGATGTCTCAGATAGGGATCAGTCAAATTTATCTGTGTTAGATAAAGAAAGGTCAGCATTTTTGCAAAAGTTTAGTGACTGTTTTTCTGATTCATTACCGTCGCAATTACCGCCAGAGAGACCTGAGGACCATCGGATAGATTTGGTGCCAGGGTGTAGCCCACCAAATAGACCTCCCTACAGGGTTAGTGCGGCGCAGCAGAAAGAGATTATGGGCCAGGTTGAGGAGTTATTAGAGAAGGGGCTGATTCAGCCTAGTTCTTCACCCTTTTGCTCCCCAGTGCTCCTAGTGCAGAAGAAGGATGGCTCATGGCGCATGTGTATTGATTACCGTGCGTTGAATAAGAATACCATCAACAATAGGTTTCCTATTCCTCGCATTGATGATATTCTCGATCGTTTAGAGGGTGCTGCAATTTTCAGCAGGATAGACCTGAAGAGTGGGTACCATCAGATTCGTATAAGCCCAGAGGATGTGCACAAGACTGCGTTTAGAACGACATTTGGTCTTTATGAGTTTCTAGTGATGCCGTTTGGGCTAACAAATGCTCCAGCCACGTTCAACAGAATGATGGACCGGATTTTCCGCTCGCATCAACAGTTTGTTGGAACATTCTTCGATGACATGATTGTGTATTCGAAGAATGAAGAGGAGCATAGGCGTCACTTGACCATTGTGTTCGAAGCGCTGCGCAGTCACAGGTTACTTGTCAATCCTAAGAAAAGTGAATTCTTCCTCGAAGAGATCCACTTTCTGGGCCACATAGTCTCAAAGGATGGTGTAAGAATGGATCCCGCAAAGGTCGAAGCTATCAAGACATGGCCAGACTTGAAGACTGTGCACGATGTCAGAAGCTTCTTGGGATTGTGTTCCTACTATAGAAGGTTTATCAGAAATTTTGCAGAGATAGCATCGCCTCTTCACGCATTGCAAAAGAAAGAGGTCACTTTCAGATGGACCCAAAAAGAGATTTCAGCTTTTAGTCTCTTAAAGGAAAAGTTGACTTCAGATCCAGTTATTGTTTTGCCAGATCTCAGGAAGTCATTTGTGGTCCAGTGTGACGCGTGTGGCAGTAGCATCGGAGCAGTGCTAATGCAAGATGGACGGGTAGTAGCCTATGAAAGCCGAATTTTGCAAGGGCCAGAGAGGACTATGCAAGTCTATGAGAAAGAGCTCTTGGCCGTGATTCATGCGCTTTCTAGCTGGAAGCACTACCTCTTAGGTGCTGATTTTGTTGTTTAAACAGATCATCAGACCTTGCGATACTTCTTGACACAGTCAAAGTTATCCGAAAAGCATATGCGATGGGCAAACATTCTTTCCATGTTCCACTTCCAGATTATGCATGTGGAAGGCAAGAAGAATGTTGTGGCTGATGCGTTATCAAGAAAGCCACAAATTTCAGCTGTGTCAATTCCTTATCATCATGAGTTAGATGACATGAAGGAACAGTATACTGCTGATGAAGATTTTGCAAGGATCTTTGAACAGTTACAAGAGGGGCAACATCACGAGCACTACCTCCTCAGAGACGGTTTTATGATGATGCATGGCAGACTTTGTGTCACTAGGCCATTGCGACATAAGGTCATGGAAGAGAGTCATGTCCCACCGTATGCAAGGCATCGTGGCATTGATGCAACAGTTAAAGCGGTAGAGACGTTCTTCTATTGGCCTACCTTGAGGAGAGATGTGGATGCCTTTGTGCGAGCATGCATAGTTTGCCAAAAGGTCAAGTTTGACAGGCCAAAGGCACCAGGGTTGTTACAACCACTGCCGATTCCGGATAAGCCATGGGAAAGCATTGCTATGGACTTTATCTTTGATCTTCCAAGAACGCCAACAGGGAATGATGGTATATGGACCATTATCTGCAGGTTCAGCAAGCAGGCCCATTTTATCCCTGTCAGGAAGAAGATAAAATCTGATCAGATGGCACGCTTGTTCATGTACAATGTGTTTAAGTACCATGGTATGCCACAATCGATTATCAGTGATCGTGATCCTCGCATGACCAGTTTGTTCTGGAGAGGATTGTTTGAGAACATGGGTACTACGCTCAAGTTCTCGTCTTCGTTTCATCCACAAACTGATGGACAGTCAGAAGAGGCCAATTCTACTGTCTTAGATCTGCTGAAATGCTATGTGTCAGATAATAAGGGCAAGTGGGAACAGTATTTGCCTATGCTTGAGTATGCGTACAATAATACAGTGCATTCGTCTACTGGCAAAGCACCTTTTGAAATTGTTGAAGGCGGCAAAAAGGTTCCTCCCATTTTGCATACAAAGGACAAGATCTTTGAGGCAGATCGATATGTTGAGAACATGGATGAGATGTATAAGAAGATTAAAGTTGCCTTGGAGAAGACTCAGGCAAAACAGAAAAAGGCTGCTGATCGTCACCGTCGTGAATTGCTACTATCACCTGGTGATTGGGTTCTTTTAAGGTTCGAAAAGGCAAGGTTAAAGAAGATGAAGGGTAAGGAACGGCTGTTTCCTAAGCTCAGCATGCGTTACTATGGGCCTTTTCAAGTGCTTGACAAGATCAGCGATGTGGCTTACAGGCTGAAATTGCCTGATGCGTGGAAGATTCATAATGCGTTTCATGTGAGTCTTCTAAGACCCTTCGTGGGTGATGTGCCAGAAGATATGCCAGTTGAGGATCAGCCAGAAGTTGAGGAACTTGATGAGATCCTGGTACCTGAGCAAGTTTTGGCACATAAGGACAGAAAAGTTAAAGGACAAGTTGCAAGACGTTATTTGGTGAAGTTCAAGAACTATCCGCCTATGGATGCAAAGTGGATGGAAGAGCATGAACTGTCAGAGTCACCAAATGTATTGCAGCTTTACCTTGAAGCCTTTGGGTTACAGCCTACTTATGCCCAAACCCAACGTGTGCAAAGGAGGGGTAATGATAGAGCTAGTACATCAAATGTACATATGAATTCAGTGCCATAGATGGAAATGGCAAAAGTATGAAGGCCTCATTAAGTCATTTGTATCTATGTATGTTACGACCTTTCTTGCGGATACATGCGATGATAAAAGAGTGTTAATAGCACAAGATCATCAGTGGCGTGTATTTATGGTATGCAATCGAGGACGTTTGCGATTTCAAGAGGGGGGTATGTCACGAGGACGTGGCAGTTATTAACCATGTCACAGAGATGTGGCAACTGCTAACCTTGGTTGTTGGTTTCTTTCCAATGGGGTTTATTTTATTTGTTTAAGACCCTCTTTTTGAAGTAGCAAACGATCGGACATTGTATGGCCAATGTGAACGGTAGATTCACCCGCAGACGGGAAGTGGTCGGCACTGGAATTCGTATGGTAAGAGGATGTCTAGGCTCAGAGCAAGATCATATAGGTCCCCCCGTCGCACTTAGCAAGTTGGTGGATACTAGGAAGTGAACTCAATTAAGGCATAAAGTCAAGGTGGGACTACCAACAAAAAGTATCCGACAGTTGGGCCACATTGCACTTTTGGATGCGGCTCCAATGAGGATAGATGGTCAGAAGACCAGTGGGAGCCCAACGGAAGCATCTCCTAAAATTTAGGGAACTGCTATTTTGGGCCACGAAATGTGTTCGCGTCATTACCTTCGGTATGACTAGGGGAACACTTTACAACTCTGCCGCGAAGTCAACTGATGCACCAGTTGAGATATTTTTATCAGGGAAAGCCCAAACTCGGAAACTGGGCGACGTGTCAGCTTGTGAGCGATTCTGCCACTCTGGGAGGCAAAAACGAGCTGCATATCATCAAAGGGGGCGCCATTTTTCAGCCACAGGCGGATTGTAACAGGTACAGAAACTATGGAATGCTTACCTTGCCCTCTATGCACAGTATGGTGACGGGAGTGATGCCCCGCACGCTACATACTGCTCTCTTTCTCCCCTACGTGCAGTTATGTGATGCCCCACAAGAGGGCTACTCATTTGACTGATGTACAGTTGTGTGGGTTCATGCTTTTGTGCTGAGGCAAGAGCCTCCTTGAGCAGGAACAGGGGTAGCTAACTGCTGCTCCAAAGCAGGCACTGGTGAGGGTCATAACCTCACCGTACAGGTGCAAAATCAGCGCTGTGTATGCACTGTAATTTGACTGTTTTTCAGCCATACGGACGCCAGGATCATTGGGAATCGTGCCCCACTGGCAAAGGACAGTTAGGGGACTGTTTGGGGCTGAAAACAGGGCAAAAACCAGTAAATACAGCGTGCTGAATTTACTGTTTTTGGACAGGAATCAGAGGGTATACGACAGTGCAAGCGAGTTCCAGCAGGGGAATTGGTTTCGCGCAAGTTTTGGGGCTGTTATGTTGCCGAAATTTGGCCAAATCAAATGGTATCTAGGGAGATACACGTGAAGGATTCCCAGGACCTTACCTTGTAATTTACCCTCCTAAAGAATAAAGAAATACCGAAAGGGGCGCCAATTTTGGGGCCTACAGGTTGTCGGCGTCTGCTCGGAGCATTCTAGCTTCCGAGCCGTGTGTGTAATGAAGTGTTAATTCTCGTTACAGGTCTCCTTTGCAAAGTGCTCTGTGTGTGTGTTTAAGTAAAGAATTTCGGGTGAAAGCCAACGCCTACCGCTCTACGGGCCGGTTTCATTGTCCCTCCGAATGACCCTCGGAATTTCTTGAGCTAACTTGAGTTGTTTTGCAGATATGCTGTAATCGCGGACGATTACTCTCTTTCAAGAAGGGGAGATGTAACAAAGTGCTGATGTGCTGACGTGTCAAAGCTCTGAAGAAGGGAGCCAACTTGCAGATGCGAGGGGCCTAAACCCCAAGAAGAAGAAGTAACAGAAGACGTCCTACCAACCTATGGGGACCCCGTCCGATGGGGCCCCAAGTGACAAAGGATTAAAATAAAGCAAGACCTGCACACACACACAAACTGATGACGTGGCAGATTTTCGAAAATTGCGTTGACATGATGAAGTGGCGGGCTGTACGGATTTTCGCGTTTTGCGCTGACAGCTTTTTGGCATTGCTTTTTGGACCAGAAGCTTTTGAGTTTGAAGGCTTTTCATGTAAACTGCTTTTCAGGCCAAGGCCCTTAAATATGAGGTTAGGGCTCATTTTCTGAAATGCTTCCTGGAGAAGGTGCAGCGTCTGGAGTACCGGCTTGTACTGAGTTGACGCAATATAAAGAAATACTGAAAGGGGCGCCTAGGTTTGGGGCCAATACTCTCTGGGGTAGAATTCCGCCACTTCGTGTCGCGTGTTGTCTCTCTCTCTCTCTCTCTCTCTCTCTCTCTCAGTTCAGTTGTTATTGAAGTGCTAAAAGTTTGTTCAGTCTGTTCTTTTCTATTGGCACGTGGTGCTCGTCTTGTGACAAATCGACACGCCCAAGAGGACTTGGGTTGCGTGCGACCGCAACAAGCAAACGAAAATAAATTCTTGTGGTTCTTTCCTTGAGTGATATAAAACACTGCCAAAGCTGTGATACCAATGTAAGGTGCAGCGGTTGTGAATGATGAACTTTGCTCAAGATGAGTGCTCCGAATTGTGCTCAAGGTTCCTTTCCCTTACGGAAAGGAGAGTTTTCCGTTCCTTTAGTGAGAGATTGCAAGTGATCACAAACAAAGTGGATAAACACTGTGAATGAAGGTGCTGAGACTGAGAGATAGAGAGAGAAGAATACGACACTAGAATGTTGTCAAACCCTCCTCCGAAGGCCCCACTCTCTATGGCGAGAGTGGTCTACTATTGATTCCACAAAACTCTACAATGCTTTGGACTTGCTGATGTTGTCGACGACGATGAGGACGACGACGAGACGGGTTGAAATTCGAAAACGCCAAGGGCTGAAATCTGCAAATTTTTATTTGTTGAATTCCGACTCTATGTCGGTTACGACGACGACGCGCTGAAAGCGCAGATGCTGAAATCTGTGTTTTCCAGGCTGAATCTGCAAATGCTCGCTGATCTGACCGTGCGGCGAGGATCTGCTGCGGGTTGGTGAGATCTGCGAGGTTTGGGACTTCTATTGCGGTTGTTGATGCTGAAAACTGAAAACGCTGATGCTACTTGTGGTTTTGTCGCGATGAATCTGCAAACGCTAGGTGGTCAGGCTGATCCAAAAACGCTAGGGCTGAATCTAGTTTTGCAACAAAAAACGCTAGGCTTCTGCTGGAGTCTGCTACTACCGGGGCTGATCTGCAATGCAAAAACGCCAGGGCTTGCTGTCGATGAAAAACACTAGGCTTGCTGTTGGTGTAGGTCTTGCTGAGAAGGTGCCTGTTGAACTCTTGTTCCTGCTGCCTGTTATGCCAGAAAGTGCTAGCGCTACGGTTTCTTATATACTAGCTGAGTCAAATTACCCTACCCAGTTTCCCAAGAAAAGTCATTAAAAAATAATAAGTGAAAATTGGCTAAAATAGGGAAAATAGGTCTATGCACTGTAAAAATGCTCCTGATGGGTTCTCATGGAAATTTGGTGATCATGTTGTGTGCAACTAGAGGATATGCATCTACTCTAAGTGTCTGGACATGCACGGTTTGCGAACAGACTCACAAAAGTGCTAGAACACTTCCTAATCTAGCTGAACTGAACCCATGTCATGAAGTAGGTTGTCCACGTACACATAGGGTTAGTTGTGCACGTGACATCCCCTCCTTTTCAAAGTAAGGTACTAGTACCGAGTTGTATGGCGTCGAGGGAGATCGCCAACAGTGTCTAGAATCGGAAAAAACTCTTCGCTAGCCCACTCTGATGCGTGGGTCATGCAATACTTGAACTTCATAAAGGTCTCAACGCTTGCTTCTTTGGGCCGCGCTGAAAGCGACACAAAGTCATGTGTGGCTCCTTTAATGATTTAACTTCGTGTATAGTCACGCGTCTACCTTCTTCAAGAATCTCCGAGGCTAAAAATTCTTGAAACCACTTTCAACACAAAAACATGAATATACCCATTCCATGTAATGTGACTGAAAAAATTCTAGTCTTCTTTAAAGATTGTGCATGCAATGTAGATGAACAGAGAGACGGAGTGCCAAACCGTTCATCAAACACACGCAAACAATGAGATCAAATCTTGACTTTCTGATCTAAATCTATCAATTGTGGCAAATCACATTGGAAATGCCGATGCTTGATGCTCAAACCTTCTTGTGCTCTTTCGAATACTGTGTCATGCCAAGTAAGGGACATGGAATATGAATTACTTGGGTGCAAACATTTCAGCTTTTCATGAGTAATCCGCATACATCCGTGCTCATTCATGAGTGAATCGTGCAATATGTCATGCCTGTGAAAAGGGATCACATAAAGACGGTGACTAAAATACAGGAAAGCATCACGAGTGAAACACTTGAACAATGCGTGCTGACTAATCATTCGAACACAGAATACTTCCTGTGGGGGTTCTCTGGACCTCGACTTTAGAGCCAAGATCGGTTCTTCGTGATTGATCGTATTTGCAACGATGTTAGCTTCGCTAGAAAAAGCATCAACTAAACCATCATCCTGGGGAACAATCACATCTTTCTTCGTGCCACACTTCTCGTTGTCTACTTTGTCGTATCATCATGTCCATCATCGTTTTGACCAAAGTCTCCATAGAATTTGGTGCAAACCGTGGCATAGATGGGGAAGGGGGAGAGTCGGAAAAACGTCCTTGGGGGGAGAAATTCTTCTTGACCACCCTCATGCTCATTACTGTTAGGTGCAGCGGAATGAATGTTGTATTGTCTCAAGATTAGTGATCCTTATTGCTCAAGGTTCCTGTTAGTTCTTAGGGAAAGAGAGAGCTTTCCGTCTTATGGAGAATGCTATGATCACGAACAAAGTGAGTGGATATTGTGTGTGCAAGTGAATGAGACTGAGAGAAGGAGAGAGAAGAGATACGACACCCGAGAGGTTGTAAAACCCTCCTCCGAAGGCCCCACTCTCGTCGGCGAGAGTGGTCTACTTTGATTGCACAAAGGTGTACAATGCGAATGCAAAGGACTGATGCAACTTGGACTATGCCGATGACGACGACGACTTGATGGCTGAAATCTGAGATCTTCTAATCGCTGAATTCAGGACTGTTTCGGTGGCTGAAAATGACTGTTTTGGCTGCGTTTTTATGGCTGAAAATGGGGGAACATCTGCAACCGTCTAGGGGCTGATCTGCTACTGTGTCATAGGCTGAAAACTGCGAGAATCCAACTGCTGAATTCTGCGTTTTTGCTACTGCTGAGCTGGCGTTTTTGACAAGGCGGAAAAAACGCTGAATCTGCAAGTGATGCTGGTGTTTTTGTCAAGGCTGAAAAACGCTGCCTGGGAGTATCTGATGAGGTTGGAAAACGCTAGGCAAGAGGACTTGTAGGCGATGGCTTGCTGGGAGGAAACGCCAAAGGGAAGGAGTGGATGGGGAGGGTCTACTGATGAGGGGGGTACTGCTGAGAAGTTGCCTGTTGAGCGGGAAGCTCCTGCTGCCTCTTCTGCCAGAAAGTGCTAACTTGGGTTTGCTTATAGATTAACTTAGCAAAATTGCCCTACCTACTTTTGTTGGAAAGTCACTTAAAAATAATAAGTGAAAATCCCAATAAATAGGAAAATAGGCTAAATGCACTGGAAAATTCTCTTAACTGATGCTAATGGATTCTGATGGGAATTCCGATGATCATGCTATGTGCAACCGGAGGATATATATCTATGCTAAGTGACTGGGCATGCACGGTCTACGAATAGACTCACAAAAGTGCCAGATCACTGCTAATCTAAACTGATTGAACTGACGGGAACCCTGCTATGGTGTAGCTTGTCCACGAACACATAGGGTTGGGATGTGTCACGTGACATCCCCTCCATGCAAAGTATCCATTCCGCTTCGGGTGACCATACACTGAAGTCTTGGGTTCTTTAGTTCACGAGGAACTTGGGTTCTTGTGGGTCTTGGGTTCTTGGGTTCTTGAGTCTTGAGGGTCTTGAGGTTTTGGAGTCTTGAGGTTCTTGAGGTTCCGGAGTCTTGAGGTTCTCTAGGTTCCGGAGTTTTGAGGGTCTTGAGGTTCTTTAGCTTGCAATCTGTGCTAGAGAAGGATCTTTTCTTAACTGAGCTCTTCTCTTTCCGCGGGCGCACCCCTTGTGGCGGCCTTGCGCTCATACCAAGGTTGCTTTTTCCCACCTCACGTCGATTGGCCGGCCGCTAAGTGCACGGTCGGCTCTCAATGAGTGAAAAGAGGCACAAGGGAAGGCGGGACAAGCCCTATTTTCTTGGGTTTCCTGTCACTCTTCAAAAACACGATTTCGACACGCCCAAGATAACTTGGGTTACGTGTGACTGCAACAAGCAAAAGAAAATAAATTCTTGTGGTTCTTTTCTTGAGTGATACAGAACACTGCCAAAGCTCTGATACCAATGTAAGGTGCAGCGGATGTGAATGATGAACTTTGCTCAAGACGAGTGCTCCGAACTGTGCTCAAGGTTCCTTTTACTTACGGAAGGGAGAGCCTTCCATTCCTTTAGTGAGAGAGTGCAATGGACACAAACAAAGTGGTGAACACTGTGAATGAAGGTGCTGAGACTCAGAGATAGAGAGGAAAGAATACAACACCCGGAAGTTGTCAAACCCTCCTCCAAGGGCCCCACTCTCTATGGCAAGAGCGGTCTACTATTGATTGCACAAAACTCTACAATGCTTTGGACTTGCCGACGATGTCGACGACGAGACGGGTTGAAATCTGAAAACGCTAAGGGCTGAAATCTGCAAATCCTTATCTGTTGAATTCTGACTCCATGTCAATGATGACGACGACACGCTGAAAATGCAGATGCTGAAATCAGCGTTTTCCGGGCTGAATCTGCAATCCTCGCTGATCTGACCGTGCGGCCAGGATCTACTTCGAGAAGGTGAGATCTGCGAGGTTTGGGACTTCTAGTGCGGTGTCTTGATGCTGAAAACTGAAAACGCTGATGCTACTTGTGGTTCTGTCGCGATGAATCTGCAAACGCTAGGTGGTCAGGCTGATCCAAAAACGCGAGGGCTGAATCTGAGTTGTGCAACAAAAACGCTAGGCTTCTACTGGAGTCTGCTACTGCCGGGGCTGATGTGCAATGCAAAAACGCCAGGGCTTGCTGTTGATGAAAAACACTAGGCTTACTGTTGGGGAAGGTCTTGCTGAGAAGGTGCCTCTTGTTCCTGCTGCCTCTTCTGCCAGAAAGTGCTAGCGCTAGGGTTTCTTTTATACTGGCTGAGTCAAATTGCCGTACCCAGTTTCCCAACAAAAGTCACTTAAAAATAATAAGTGAAAATTGGCTAAAATAGGGAAAATAGGTCTATGCACGGTAAAAATGCTCCTGATGGAAATTTGATGATCATGCTGTGTGCAACCAGAGGATATGCATCTACTCTTAAGTGTCTGGACATGCACGGTCTGCGAACAGACTCACAAAAGTGCCAGAACACTTCCTAATCTAGCTGAACTGAACCCATGTCATGAAGTAGCTTGTCCACGTACACATAGGGTTAGATGTGCACGTGACATATGCAACACACAAGCATGCATATTTGGCACACGCACGGACCCTGTGATCATATTGGACCAAACTATTTGAAGAGTATAGGACTACCGATTGGATGTAGCAACATGGCCCTTCAATAGAATGTTCCCACATGTAGCTGGTCTAGACTACCACTTCAGCCATCCTTTCTGATGCAATGTAATGAAAAAGTCTCCTCTACATACTAGAAATATTCCTCACTATGGCCTCATAATGATGTAATGAGGGCATAGTCAAAAACTAGGTATGATGACCTATGCATGCATGTATGCTACATAGAGATGTTTTCTTCTTACTTCCAACAAGCTGAAATGCCATGGATGCATGTGGATTCCTTTCACCACATACCCCCACCTCATTTCCTTCCTTCCTGCCCGATGGCAAAGTAAACTCCACCTTCTTTTGAGCAGAGACCAGCTTTTCTTCGTGCTGCAAAGTAGGCACATAGGATGGTTTGGATGTCTTCAATGCCAGGGCCTTTCCAAGCCATGAATTTTCATCGGCAATGGAGGAACAGGTGGAGGTAACACATCCAATGAAAACTTCGTACTTGCAATAGATTTCTTAGAATGCTTTATCCTTACTTCAGTGCTTGCACACACGGTGCTTGATTCTATGAGGGATATCGTCCACAATTTGTCAGCCATTGTTGCAAATCGAACCTTTGTGTTGGCACCACATTCATCACTAAAATTCTTTGTTTCTTGAGGTAGAGCCTTGTATTGGGTTGGAAGCTTGAGATACCGAGGGGCCATTCAGGCATAGATGAAGAGGATGACTGTGTTATTTCCAAACGATTTCAGCCTTGAAGAGTATCACCATTAGAAGGCCGTGTGACTGTCACGTGACACATCCCAACCCTATGTGTTCGTGGACAAGCTACACCACAGCAGGGTTCATTCAGTTCAGTCAAGTCTAGATTAGCAGTGATCTGGCACTTTTGTGAGTCTATTCGTAGACCGTGCATGCCCAGCCACTTAGCATAGATGCATATCCTCTGGTTGCACACAGCATGATGATCGGAATTCCCATCAGAGTCCATTAGCATCAGTTAGGGGAATTTTCCTGTGCATTTAGCCTATTTTCCTATTTATTGGGATTTTCACTTATTATTTTTAAGTGACTTTCCAACAAAAGTAGGTAGGGCAATTTCGCTAAGTTAATATATAAGCAAACCCAAGTTAGCAATTTCTGGCAGAAGAGGCAGCAGGAGCTTCTTGCTCAACAGGCAACTTCTCAGCAGTACCCCCCCCTCATGACCCCCATCGCCATACCTCCCCCTTCTTCAGCGTTTTCACAGATCTCCCCTCACCTTGCAAGTTCCCCTTTGTGGCGATAGTACCCGGCGGTTCAGCACAAGGCCTAGCGTTTTGCTTACAAAAAACGCCACCAAATCAGCCAGCGTTTTTCTCACAAAAAACGCCAGCCAACAGCAGATTTTCAGCGTTTGTTTTCAGCATCTCAGCGTTTGTTTTCAGCATCTCAGCGTTTTTGATCTGCAGTTCAGCCCCTTGAAGAAACGCAGATTTTCAGCCTCAGACTCCGTAGCAGATTCCCCCCAAGTTGGTTGCAGATGCTCCCCCATTTTCAGCCATAAAAACGCAGCCAAAAACAGAGAATTTCAGCCACCAAACAGTCCCCGAATTCAGCGATTAGAAGATCCCAGATTTCAGCCATCAAGTCGTCGTCGTCACCACCGTCGTCGTCGTCGGCATAGTCCCATTGCATTCGCATTGTACACCTTTGTGCAATCAAAGTAGACCACTCTCGCCGACGAGAGTGGGGCCTTCGGAGGAGGGTTTTACAACCTCTCGGGTGTCGTATCTCTTCTCTCTCCTTCTCTCAGTCTCATTCACTTGCACGCACAAGATCCACCCACTTTGTTCGTGATCATAGCACTCTCCATAAGACGGAAAGCTCTCTCTTTCCCTAAGAACTAAAAGGAACCTTGAACAATAAAGATCACTAATCTTGAGAAAATACAACATTCATTCCGCTGCACCTTACAGTGACTTCATAATTCTCCTGTTGAGAATTCATTCTGCTGTTATGTTGAACCATCAAATTTTCCTTGCCGCTTTTCTCAAACCGGTCCTGCGAAGGGACCTCGACGCAGCCTTTGTCAAAAGCTAAAATCCGATTTCAGCCTTGAAGAGTATGCACCATCAGAAGGCCGTGTGACCTCATAATTCTCCTATTATGTTGAACCATCAAATTTTCCTTGCCGCTTTTCTCGGACTGGTCCTGCAAAGGGACCTCGACACAGCCTCTGTCAAAAGCTAAAGTCTCTCCCTCCCTAGGACATGGAAGATGGGTTTCAGCTGAATTGTGCTCATTTGAGGTCAACAATCGCACATGCGGATTTTGAGATGGTGATTCACACTCTTCCATAGGAGAAACACTGCTTTGAGTAGAGATTGACATATCAAATCTGCTTAAAGCATCATAAAACTTAAGCTCATCATCTTCAGAGCAGCAACGCTCCCTCAACACACTTCAGATACATTAAGCCTCTCTTTCATATTGTGTACTCGAGTAGATGAATCTTGACTTGAAACCTGAGGGTTACTGCATTCCACAGGCACGAATCATTTGCATTCAATTCCTTTGGGGACATGGGCCTATCAAAGTCCGCACACCCTACCGAAATGTGATAACGTCACCTAAAGAGTTTGATGTAAGAAGCTGGTTGAATTATGGACTTGATGCAGAGGTTGAGCGAAGGCCTAGAATTCAAGTGGGTAAGGCTTTCTAGAGAATTGCCAGCAAGTTGCAAAGCTTTTGTTCAGGTTTGTAGCACGTCTGTGTATTGAATCTTGAATGGTAATAGGGGTGGGAGATCTTGTGGTGAAGGTTGAAGATGATGTCGCAACAAGAAGTGAATCATTTTGGGTTACGGCCTTCATGTGCCAGGAGGAGGATGCAAGCCGTCAGCTTTGGCTAGAATCTTCACAGCCAAGCACGACATCTTTATATACCTAGATGAATCTAGGATAAGCCGAGATTCACCCTTGAAGGAAAGTGCAAGGTATAGACCCCATAGTTACCCGGAACGGGAATGGGAGGGTTCCGGAACGGGACGGGAATGGGGAGGAGGAGGGGGGGCAGGAACGATCCACTAAAGTAAGGCTTGAATTACCTCCATTCAGCTTAGTCCCAAATAAGCTCCTAAACAACCCCAAAACCGCCCCCAAATCTGCTGCTCTCAAACTGCACCAAATATGTTCCCCAAACAACCCCAAAACTGCCCCTAAAAGCCCACTTTTTTGCCCCCAAATGCCTACTTTTGTCCGTTCCGCCCCGCATTTTGCCGTTCTGCCTCATGTTCCGTCTTGTTCCCCCCATTCCAGACCACCGTTCCGGTTACAACCCGTTCCGGAACGGTGTTCCCTTCCCATCTCCGTTTCCGGAACGGGACTCGTGCGGAACGTTGTTTCGGAACGTTTGGGCTGTGTTCCCCCCGTTCCCTGTTACACTGATAGACCCATGGTAGTCACCCACAAGACAATATAACCATCAGCTCCAAGAGCCCTTAAGGTCATAGGCTTTCGAGATGCAGGCATAGGTTGGAGAAAGCCACATTGGGCATATATTGCAATCAACACATCCAAGTGATGACATTTTAGAGAAGAAGCCCATGAAGAACTTCTTGTCCTTTCATAACCGCACCACATTTGGCATACATATCGACCAAAGCACTAGCAAGCACATCTTTCTCCAACAGGTTCTGACGAGCAATGGTGTCATGAATTATTCAACCATGTCAACGTCAGCGTAAGGTCACAAGCCTTCAAGATGCAACCTGGCCTTCGACTTGGCGTGTTGCGTAGAGCCACATGCCTTCAAGATGCACGCGTATATGATTGCATCGGGGCCCTCGCTTTGCGCCCGCTGAAAACAGCCTAGAGCTTTCTGGCCTTGCTCTTGTTGTGAGTATCCCACTATCAATGCACTCCAAGAGACGACATTCCGGATAGGAAGCTCAAGCACTTTCTTTGCCTTCTGAAGTGCACCACATTTGGCATTTATATCGTCTAAGGCATTGCCAAGCATGACATTTTTTTGCTACAGCCCGGACTAACAATATCAGAGTGAATTTTTAAGCCCATATCAGCATCCTGCGTAGAGCCACATGCCTTCAAGATGCATGCGTAGGTGATTGCATCTGGAGAGAGGCCCTCGCTTCGCATCTGCTGAAAACAGACTAGAGCTTTCTGGTCCTGTCCCTGCGGGGCAAATCCTGCAATCAAGAGAGAGGCCCTCGCTTCGCATCTGCTAAACAATAGACTAGAGGTTTCTGGCCCTGCCTTGTGGGGAAAATCCTGCAATTGGTGCATTCCAAGAGTGCACACTCCTGACAGGAAGCTCCTCAAGAAGTTTTGGAGAGAGGCCCTCACTTCGCGTCTGCTGAAAACAGCCTAGAGCTATGCCTTCAAGATGCACACGTATGTGATTGCATCAGGAGAGAGGCCCTTGCTTTGCATCCGCTCAAAAAAGCCTAAAACATTTGGCCTTGCTCCCGTTGCACATATCCCGCAATCAACACTCCAAGAGACGACATTCCGGACAGGAAGCTCTCCAAGCACTTCCTATGCTCTCTCAAGTGCATCACATTTGGTATACATATAGATCAAGGCATTGCCAAGCATGACATTTTTTTGCAACATACCAAGACTAACGATATCAGAGTGAATTTTTAAGCCCATATATTAGCATCCTGCATAGATCCACATGCCTTCAAGATGCACGTGTCACAAAGGGGAGCGCACACGAATAATCAACAAGCTGGTTGAGGGAGAAGTTCGACAGAGTATTTGGGACGTGAAGATTGGCTGGTGTCACAAACTGCTGACGTGTCAAAGCCTTGAAGAAGGGAGCCAACTTGCAGATGTCGGCCGAGGGGCCTAAACCCTAAGAAGAACAAGTAACAGAAGAAGAAGTCCTACCAACTTACGGGGACCCCGTCCGATGGGGCCCCAAGTGACATAAAGGATTAAAATAAAGCAGGACCCACACACACACACGGAAAAGGTTGGCAGGGCAGCTGATAACGTGGCAGTTGTACAAAAATTCCAGAAATTGCGCTGACATGATGATGTGGCAGACTGTACGGATTTCCGCGTTTTGCGCTGACTGCTGTACGGAATTCCGTGATTTACACTAACAGCTTTTTGGCATTGCTTTTGGACCAGAAGCTTTTGAGTTTGAAGGCTTTTCATGTAAACTGCTTTTCATAGGCCAAGGACCTTTAAGTATGTGCTAAGGTCTCATTCTTTGGCATGCTTCCTAGAGAAGGTGCAGAGTCTCGAGTACCGGCTTGGTAGTGTGTTGATGCAATATAAAGAAATATCGAAAGGGGCGCCAAGGTTTGGGGCCAATACTCTCTGGGGTGGAATTCCGCCACTCCGTGTTGCGTGTCGTCTCTCTCTCTCTCTCTCTCTCTCTCTCTCAGTTCAGTTGTTATTGAAGTGCTAAAAGTTTGTTTAGTCTGTTCTTTTCTATTCGCACGTGGTGCCCTTCTTGTGACAGTGGTATGAGAGCATCAGGCGTGTGCTTTTCTAAAAGCATACCGGTCTTACAAAAGAGCAGACAGAGCTATTGGAATTTTACTTGAGGTATCTTCGGCCTCTGACCCCGGACTATTAGCCACTTCCACCCTTACTTCGTTGCGCATCGGGCGCAATCCCGTCTTCATTGCTCTGTCTTACAGGGCATAAGCCATAAAGAACCCAAGACATGGATTCAGCAGAATATTTGCAGTTTCTGCTCAACGAACTCCACGACATTCTTTTGCGGCATCCTCAATAGAATCTTCCGATGCTGCAAAGTTTTAACAATTTTTGAACTACATGTTACCCCCTCTGATACCCCAGGTGGTACCTCCTCCGGCATCAGAAAGTACGAGAGCTTCCAACCGGCAAACTTCTCAGTTGTCTTTTTCGATCGGGGGAGTCTTCAGGAATATGGTGCAACCATCTGACCCTGATCCAGTGCCCCCACCTCCACCACCACCACCGCCACCAGGCTATAGTGGTTGGAGCCCATATGGATACCCTTATTATTCATACCCGGGATATGTGCCTAACTAACCCAAAGATTTCAAAGATGGCAGCATGACAGTCAAATTTTTCACTTTTTCCGGGGTGAAAGATCTCAAGAAAGCATTGCAGTTCTACAACAATTTGACAACATCTATGCTTTACAGAAGAATCCAAGATTTCTCGAGAAGCGGGATTCCTTAACGATAATGCTATGCAATGGTGGAGTTCAATTGCGACACAACCACATGCTCCAAGGACCTGACAAGGTTTCAAGACAGTTTTTGCACGTAGTTACATGACTTCTATGTTTGAAGTCCAGATTTTGGCAGAGTGGGGCAACTTGAAAATGCTTGCCACCGAAACCATGGACGAATATAACCAAAGGTTTCTCGACATGTACCTTCCGGTGTCCTTCTTTAGATCTGTTCCCTTGGAGGCCCAATGCGAGCGATACACCATTGGACTACCATCACCATTGCAGGAATATTGTCTATCCAAGCAAGTCTCCACCATGCAAGAACTTATGGACCATGCCGCAGTCGGCTACAAACTGATGAAGGGAAAGCTAGACTTTACCACAGAAGAATCTCCGGCCACTAACCACACCTCTCGCCAACAAAGAACAAATTCTCGAGAGTCTTGTGAAAGTCAACCACAAAGGCCTCGTTTGACACCTCAACAACGAGACACCTTACTACAAGAAGGCCGATGTTTTGGATGCTTTCAAACAGGACATAACTATTTTGGTTGTACCCAACGCACTGACAAACCTGCGGAGCCGACTCCCGCGTCGACGGTCGACAGGAACCCAACACCATCTCCAGCCAAACGAGCTAAACCGGCCATTGGATTAGTACTTGACATCTATGGCATACGCCTTGAAAGTACAAATGAATTGTGTCAAGCATATGGCAAAGTCAACGGTTGAAAGCCCTAATTTTCTTTGACCCAGGAGCTACAGAGAACTTCATCCCTCCATAATTTTTGAAGCAGATGGACTTTGATTATGATGTAGAGGGTGGAGAAATTGAAGCTGAGCTAGCCACAGGGCAAACTCAGAAAGTGGTACCACTCATTGGTGCTTTTCCAGTGACTATCCAAGGTTATCATAGAAAAGCTGATTTCCACATTACGAAGTTGGGCAATTGTGACGTTCTACTAGGCATGCCTTGGCATGACAAGAATGATGCGATTCTCCAGGTTCGGAACCGAACCATCACCGTGATGCAGAAGGGCAAGCCAGTCATCCTCAAAGTTCAGTTGTTTGAACAAAACCTTGAATTATAGTTAGATACTTTTGAACTTTGTTTGAGAAAGTATGGTTTGAAATTTGTTTGAAATGGATGGTATTCATTTTGAACCTGTCTTGGTGCCGATTTGAAATGTTTGACTTTGGTTTTAATACTGGTTTCAATGATTGGTTATTTTACTCCCAGGTGGAGGATGAGAAATGATGTTTGAGAATGCTTGTTCATACTCATGGCCCGAACCCTTGTAGTTATGTACGGGGGGAGTATTGAATAATTGAAATGTGCTGCTTTTCCTCATGGCCCGGACCCTTGTGGTTATTTACCGGGGGGGGGGGGGAGGGGGGGGGGGGTATTGTTGTTGTTACTTATGGCCCGGACGTGCATGGTTATTTACGGGGGGAGTATTAAGAAGTCTGAGCAGTGGTTACTCTCAACACCTCCAAACGACCCAGACTGCGGTCTGGGGGGCATTTGGCTGTAAAAGACCTATATATCTCATGGCCCGGACCTTTTTAGGTTGTTTTGCGAACCGAGCCATCCCTGTCTGGTCTCGACTGATTGTTTTTAAGGCGTGCGTGTATCCAGTGATTTGTTATGGCGCGGAAATTATGGGGGCCCACGACCAGCGTGTCCTTCACTCTCTGCAGCGCCTCGTCGCCACCGGGATGCGAATGTTACTCGGAAAGGGAGCAAGGTCAACCTTTGTGGGGACGACAACTCTCCATCACGAGTTCAACATACCACCCGTACCTGCCTTTTGTGAGGGACAATGAGCGCGTGCCTTTGACAAGTACCGCTCGGTTTCATCTACTTGGATAGGCTCCTTGGTAAACAAGAAGCCTAAGAACCAACCGTTCAAGAAGTGGACTTGGACGACAAGAACCGAGAATTGGATGAATAAATATATCCCAGCGGCTGACTTCAGCTTAGTACGCTACCACGCATGGGACAAGTGGGACGAGAGGCATTCGTGCCTGGCGTTGGAGCCCTATAAGGAGGCCGGTTATGAAAAAACACGTGGATACCTGCTGCAGCTCAATAGGAGCACAGTAGTTACTAGGAAGGAGGAGAGAATGCTGGCTCTCGCGAGAGTAGGTGGGCTCAAACTGGCTGATAGTTATATGCGCGGACACAACATTTGCGCGCTGTGCTCCCAGTTAGAGGGTCGTTCGCTTTCGCATTTGCTGGTGAGGTGTCCGGCGACAGATGATTCTAGGGGGAGATGGCTAGACCAATTCAACTCCGCCTTCAACGATCTCGACCCTTCGTTGGACCTTGAAGAAAGGACCGTTATCCTCCTTGGTGGGGAGGCTCGCAGGAAGCGGCTGCCCTTCTGGGTACTCCGTGATCCGCACTGGAGGGACGGAACTGCAGGGCACGTGCCTGTGGCGAAGTTCCTCGGTGAAGTTGTACCCCGGTATCTAGGTGCTCTGCATAGGCGGATGGGGAGATAATGCTCCCCTTCCTATGCCGTTATTTTAATCTGATCCCCTTCGGGGGAAATGACGTAATTCTCCCCAAGCGAAGCCAGACGAGCTACGAGAGCGTCCAAGTGCCATTCCCCCCCAGGGGGGTCAACTTCACCTAAAAGGGGTTGGGAAATGCATAATGGGAGACATTACCAGCCTCAGCGGACGCCACTTGTGAGCCGACGCCCTTCCAAGCGGGTATGGCATTTCCTAGGGGAAAACCGTCGGGCTTCAAAGGCAGTTTAGTGAGGTGAGCGATAAGTTACCTGGAGGAGGTGACTCCAAAGGGAAGACCGAAGCAAGTCCCGCAGTACTTGGGCCTCTGAACAGAGGTACTTGGTCGCTGTCACGCCCACCGAAATGGGTCTCTCAAGGGAAAAGTCATCGCCCTAAGAGTGTAGATAATTCTGGCCTTCCGAGTCCAGAGGAAACTAGTGACAAAAGCGTCTGCCTTCGGTTTCTCGGGGCATAGTCCTGGTCGTTCTTCTTGTTCACCTTTTATGGTGGATAAGGGGAGCGGCCGGGCTTGCCCCGCCCGACTCCGAAAACAAAACAAAACAAAACAAGCTGTACGGAATTCCCTGATTTACGCTGGCAGCTTTCTGGCATTGCTTTTGGACCAGAAGCTTTTGAGTTTGAAGGCTTTTCATGTAAATTGCTTTTCATAGGCCAAGGGCCTTTAAATATGTGCTAAGGGCTCATTCTCTTGCATGCTTCCAGGGGTAGGTGCAGAGTCTTGAGTACCGGCTTGTACTGTGTTGATGCAATATAAAGAAATACCGAAATGGGCGCCAAGGTTTGAGGCCAATACTCTTTGGGGTGGAATTCCGCCACTCTGTGTTGCGTGTCGTCTCTCTCTCTCTCTCTCTCTCTCTCTCTCTCTCTCTCTCTCTCTCAATTTCAATTGTTATTGAAGTGCTAAAAGTTTGATTAGTCTGCTTCTCTTTTATTGGCATGTGGTGCCCGTCTTGTGAGAGCTGCCCCCCCCCCTTAAAGAGAATCTTTATTAGGGAGTATCTTTTTACAAGCACAAGTACTGGAGAAAATCCCTCCGTTCTAATTCCCAGACGTGATGGTCGTTCCTTCCCGTGAGGGAAATCCGAGAGACGAGCTCTCAATCTTTTTTCCGTCTGTAGTCGGAGTCGAGGCTCCACAGACAATTTCCAAATCCCATTCCCGAAATTCCCAAGCGTAGGACGAGGCCTTCCCGCTTCTCCTTCGCGATGAAGTACTTGCAAACACACACAAACACGGGACAACAATTCGTATGGCGAATCTGCAATTGATATATGTCGCTCTTTGATGGAAAAGCGACCTCCGTGCTCCGTAGTCTCGCGATCACTCGTGTCTTCTTCCCGACAGAGTCCTTCCCAACTAGCATTGGCATAAAACTGTCCCAGAGAGGGGGCGAGTGTTGCTTTTATAGGTTCTGAGGACAGACAGGAATAGCTGGTCTGAACCAGGCCAAAGATAAGAGAGAGAGAGAGAGAGAGAGAGAGAGAGAGATAGATAGATAGATAGATAGTTCTATTATCGTCCTGGGAGGTCAAATATGACCTATGGGACCAAATGAACATGTCACGTGGTGTGAGTGGAGTTCATAAGTGACTCTCGATGCTCAAAAATGGCTGAAATGAGCGTCGCAATAGAGAGTCCACATCGTGGTTGGGAGAGGAAGGTATGTAGGGAGAGCTCATGGCTGAATATATGGGGAAAAGAGGACCTAATGTGGTCAAAAGCTGAGCACTCAAGTAGTGTGTGGTACTCACTCTCTCGCACTTGACGAGGGCATAAGGTGCAAAGTCGATGACACTCCTCGCCAGTGCCCCAACGTCCTGTCTCGCAGCGTAGAGAATGGGAGCTAAGACGAATGAAGAGAGAGAGAGAGAGAGAGAGAGAGAGAGAGAGAGAGAGAGAGAGAGAGAGAGAGAGAGAGAGAGAGAGAGGGTTGGTGCCGTTGGAAGCTAGAGAGAGGAGAGAGAAACCTGTGCTGGCTTTTTGTTGCCCGTACAGAGAGCGCTGATCTTCTTTTTTTTTAATAAGCTTTTGCTTTATTTTTAATAGGCTTTTTAAAATTAAGCTTTTGCTTTATTTATTTTTCTAAATAGACCAAAGAGCATGAGTCATATATTGTGCTGATAAAACATCGATGGATACAAAATGAAAAGTGCATGTTACAAGGGCTTAAAAAGGACAAGCCTCAAGGATAACAAAAAGTACAAAGGGCTAGGTAGACTCTAGACTCTAGAGTGATCAATGATCATCAAACTCCGGAAGTGCTCGCCTGCTGAATCTCCATATCATCATCGTAGTCGAGGTTGTTAGTGACATATGAGGCCTCGCGAGGCTCGCAGTCCTCTAGCTCCTCCAAAAGTGTCTCGGCCATAGATGGATTCTCTAGTGCCATCTCCCACTAAGTGAAGGGATCTGCCTTGTGTATGACGCTCTTTGAAAGCATGCGCAAGTTAGCGCTCACAAACACCAAATCATTGGCCCTTTGGACCCCAAGGCGATTCCTCTTCTTAGAGGCAATGTGGCTGTACACACTCCATAGTTGCTCCAAGCAACTAGTGGTACATGCTTGGCTAAGGACACGAACAGCCAAGCGCTGCAAATGTGGGCCATCTCCTCCATAGTCCTCCCACCACAAAACTGAGCGAATCTTGCTGTGATCAACTTGTGCATCTACACATCCATAGGAGCCCTTCTTTTGCCTGTAGTGGAGTAGCTCATCTCTAATCTTGCGCGTAATGTCATTGCTAGGCTCAAGGCGCTCCAATGCAAGCTCCCATCCTTTGCTCACCTCCTTGTCGGTCTCTTGTTGACGCCTTCCCTGAAACTCGGGGTCAAGCGCATAAGTTGCCGCATGAAGTGGAGAGTAGTATCCATTCCACCTCGACTCACACAAGCCACAAATCTCCGCATACTGAATAGGATTAGGCACAAGCTTCTCAAGAGTCTCTTTCATCTGATCCATGGCTTCGCAGACTTTGCCGATGCATGGCTGCAAGCTATCAACAACTCGAAGTAGGTATAGAATAGGCTTGACCATGGCGTCAAGAGTCTTCACCTCCTCCCACCAAGCGAAGTCGTCGGCCCATTTTCGGCATTTCAATCCTGTTGTTGATGTAGACTCCAGCATGGCGTGGAACTCATCATTGAGAAAGAGGCCCCTTAAGGCTCCGCCACATGTAGACAAGCGGCCTAGCATAAGCCAATTGAATGCAAATCTTGTCTCTGAATATTTGAGCAAGGACAAGTGGCTCCTCATTGAGAACTCCTTGCGCACTTTTTGATGGTTGAGCACAAAGGAGACAATTTGAGAGGCGTCACTAATGGTGGGTGAAATCCATGACAAGCTCCCTATGTCCTTGAGGAGCTTGTTGAGGCAATGCGCCATGCAAAATGTGACATGGATACTAGGATACATGCCCTCAATGATAGCGTCGGCTGCCCTATTTGACACCTCTCCATCTGCAACCATACCTGGACATTCTCTAGGCCGATGATCTCTATGGTGCTTGTCCACTCCATAGTAAGCATCTCCGCGGCCTTGCCACTGTCGGATGCATCATGTGACTCCACAAAGTACATCCCCCCCCGAGAGTAGGCCACCACTCCGTGGATGGACCGCTTGCCCATCCATCTACAAGGAGAGAGACCCCATTGGTCTCCCACAAATCCTTTGTTGCTTGGGCCGCTTGCTCCACGGAAAGCTTCTCTTTGTCAAGGAAGGTGGTGCGAAGCCTCTCCGATGAAGGTGGCACATAAGAGGGGCCATATTCCCCTATTTTCGTAACCATGGTTCGAAAGTATGGAGACCTATCCACACAAAATAGAGCATGTTGTGTTATTTTGAAGAGTCGAGACCCCATAATGAAATACAAAATGGGAGGTTGCAATGTGCATATGCCATAAGTCACAATGGAAACTCACCGCAAAGCATGGAAGGCAATGTGGTCGTGGAAGAAGAATCGGGCAACCGACGTATCCACCTCTTCCTTCAATTTAGGATTCCAATTTTCGTTGAGGGTGCTTTGGCGATGCGCAATGGAAGCCCCCGATGTAGATGCATTTGTCTTGAACGCTTGAGAGGTGGAGCCAAGGTTGGCTTGCCTTTGCTCTTGCGGTGTCGCCGTGGCGGAGTGATCAACGGCAACAAAACGGTCCCTCTTGGCTGCTTCCGCGACCTCATACACCGTGAGCTTCTCAAGAAGCTCCAACCTCTTCTCGGGAGTAATACGTGGGCAAAACTTCACCTCATGGCTGGGTTCATGAAGAAGATGGGCTCGCACTTTGTTTGCACCACCCGTTCTCTTGTACGGGCATAGCTTGCATGTCCATGGTCTTGCATCGCCACCTTGACCACGCGCGGTAGAGTCGACTTCATCCCACCACGACCATGTTTGCACGGCGAGCCTCCTTCGAGAAGAGCTGGCTTGAGAAGTGGAGTTAGCTTGAGATGACATGATGGTGGAGAGAGAGTAGAGGAGAGCTTGTGTGGAGAGACAGTAGAGGAGAGCTTCAAAGTTGAGAGGGTAGAGGAGAGAGAGAGTGGGTAGAGAGACTCAAGGGTAGAGGAGGGAGAGAGTGCCAAGTGGGTAGAGAGGAGACTCAAAGGTAGAGCTCCGAGCCTCGAGGAGAGGGTAGACCGTAGACTCTAGAGGCGAAGCCGCGAAGCACCGAAGGTAGACCGTAGAGAGGAGAGGCTTGAGCCTTGAGCAATTTCCAATGAGAGCTTGAGCCTTAAGGGTGGCTTTTATAGCCTCCTCGAAAAAAGAGCCGTTGGGCTGCCAGCAAACCGTTTGAAACGGCTCCAAATTTGAATTAAAAAAAGCAAAAACCGTTGGCTGCCGGCCGTTTTCCGTCCGTCCCCGACCGTCCCATCCGTCCCGGGGACGGTAGCATGCCTTCCCACCTGACATGCGCCCAACCGACGGTTCCCGACCGTCCAGCCCCGTCCCCGTCTCGGTTACGGCCGTCCCCCGCCCCTAAGCCTCGTCCCGTTGGTTCCCTGTAACTATGCCTGGATCACTATCATCCTGTTGAGTGCAGGGCCTGCTGTGAGTGTGGATCAGGCTGCAGCACCCCAAGTGTAGTGTCAGGCTGTGGAGAGGACTGGCATGATGCATCAGCTGAAGAACCCGAAGCCAAACTTGCTGTGCCATGGGGTAGTCCCACAAACAGTGATGTGACTCTCTAAAGAATGACCACACGTTGCACATGCTGTTGAGAAACCGTTGTGCACCAACTAGCTCCCAACTGCTATAGCCCTATGTGCAACAAGCCACTGAAACATGGTAACTCTTCTCGGTTGCCTGCTGTCCCACAATCACTCCCAAAAGCTTGACAAGACACAACCGGCTCCCAGAAGCTTGACAAGAACTCGGCTGAGTGACCCTTCTCTTGCTAGTGAGTTGCTGCAGCTGAGCGAGCCTCGCTCCGTGCGGCCAGTGTGTCACCCAAACAAGTTGTGTACTGGAAAAAAGGAATCCCTGGGTGATCAGCTAAAGAGAAAGGATCCTGCCAGAACCACTCTCCTGGGTCCCATTGCACCTGGCCAGAGGACGACTCTCCCAAGCCCAAAGCTGCCAATGTCCTGACTCATGATCTGCTGGGTCAGGATCTATGACCCAAGTCCTCCCATAGATGCCCACAACCCGGAGCCTTTGAAAACATCACTCTGCAACCTGTGGAGCCTCTGCTGAGACTCTGTGAAGGCGACCCTCTCCCTGAACCTCAAAGAACATGTGGGGTACTGACTCCCAGCAAGCTCGAACTGCAATGAGAACCTTAGCCACGTGAAGGCTCCCATCCATCTTGGAGCTGCTACCTCTATAGGGGTATGCCACTCAGGTGGTATAGCCTCTGTAATGTCTTGACACATGCTCTTTGCACACTCCTCATGCCTCGTAGTTGAATGCTCTGAATCTCCTCGGGAAGGCCTGAAAACTGTAGTTAGTCGCCGAGAGTATGGGTTGGACCCTCTACCATGGGACCTCAGGAAACGTGAGGCTTGCTACCAACCAGGTGGCCTGTGTGTGTGCTAACCATGGGGTTCCAAACAAGAGACTGCCTCAAGCGCTCCTCCATGCAAGTGGGCTGATGCTGCTCTAGGCCACTCCTCAGCTGCTCCCAAGACCTAAGCAGGCTCGCAGCAAATCGGTCCTCCAACCTCCTGCTCATACCAACTGTGCGCATCTCTGTAAAGATCCAGCTAGTGGACGGGCTCCAAGGGCTGCCTGCATGAGGGACTCGAGCTTGAATCCGGTGAAGCAACAGCTCCTTCGAGGGCTCCTCCTCTGGAAGCAGTCCTCTGACCACAAGCTTCTCAAGGAGGGCTCTTCTTCGTTGTGCTGGGTCGGTTATCCCCAACCCCCCGTGAGAACACGGTAAGGTGATGACTTGGCAGGCTACTTTGGCTCCGCTTGACTGGGTGTCACGCCCTGATCACAAAAAATTCATGATCAGCCTCTCCAGCCTGCTGATGCAGGAGCTCGAGAAGATCCACCAAGATGTGATGTACCTTGTAGTAGCCAACAATACTTGGTTGGCCACTACAACTTTGTCAACCAAAGAGAGCCGTGCCGAACTCCAATGAAGCAGTTTCCTCCTAATGGAAAGGAGGAGGGGAGCAGTCTGTTGCTGTGGGGACAAATCCATGCCAACCTGACAAACCGGATAGCGTACAGAAGTCCTTGGGGGAATCCACCTGAAGCCCTCACCCAATGACCAATCAAGCGTAGGAGCACTGCCAACCCAGAAAGCCATTGTCTTCCTCCAATTGATTAGTGCTCCTGACGCACAACAAAACACCTCAAGAGCGTGCTCACACCTGTGCAAATTAGCCACATGGCCCTCCAAGTACATGGCTGAGTCGTCAGCAAACTTGGCGTCAAGTAGCTTGTGGAGAGTGCGTGAAACCTGCCTGTACTTTCAAAAAGGGCGGTAGACTTTATACTTAAACCTTATTTGCTTTCACCCATTTAATTTGTCGCCCACTTTACCTGTACTTTCAAGACACAACAAAGGGGAGAGGGATACAGGCTGCTAGATTGCACTTGTATGAATAGACCGACACCAGATTGGCCCCTAACTTAGGCGCCCCTTTCGGTATTTCTTTATTGTTTAAAAGAGGGAATAAACGCTGTGGTTCCCTACAAGCTGCCCTGCACAAACCTGGCTGAATTTCAACTGTTCCGGCCCGATTTCAGCAGCATAACTGTACTAGGACCCTTCACAGTCAGTATTCCCACGCATTGACTGACTTTCTTGACGCATACGGGCACTTTGCAAAACCTGGCGAGAATCTGCAGCATGCTGAATTCTCTGTTTTCAGCCCCAAAAATGCACCAGATCACCTGTACAGCAGTCCCCTCGCGTCCCCGAACCTCCTGGGGGATTTAGGGACCGTTTAGGGCCAAAACCCTAAACCTGCAAAAATACACAGCATGCTGTAATTTACTGTTTCGGGCTCCGTTTCGTGTGCCGGTTGCATCCGTAGCAAGTCCTCGAGCTCCCGCACCTGTAGGGCTACTTGGCCTTTGAATCGGACGAGATTTCGGGCGTGAAACCTCTCCGAATCACCTGTACCTGCGGGGGATTAGCAGCTAGCTAATCTAGTACCTGTGCAAGAGGCTCTTGCCTCGGCAATCGCGCATGAACCCACACAACTGTACATTGATCAATTGAAAAGCCCACTAGAGGGGCATAACATACTGCCATAGGGGAGAGAGAGGGCAGTGCGTAGCGTGCAGGGCATCACTCTTGGCACTGCACTGTACATAGGAGGGAAAGGAAGCACTCCATAGCTCTTAACCTGTGACAAAATCTGAAAATGGGCCTCTCCCAGCTTAAAATTCAGCGCCACTTCTTCCTTGAGGAGGCAAGTGCACCAGAATGTGCCACTTGGCACATTTACAAGCATTTTCCCGTTTCGGGGTTGCCGCCTAAAAATCTCCCAACCGGTTGCCTAGTTGACTTCACGGCAGAGTAAGAAAATGTTCCCCTTGTCATTCCGGAGGTAATGACGCAAACACATTTTCAGGTCCCAAAATAGCAGTTCCCTAAATTTTAGGAGATGCTGCTATTGTATCTTTCTAGGTCATATTACCCCCTTTGTACACTGCAGCCACACCCAAAACTGAAATGTAGCCTTTGTAGCAAAGGATTCCACTTTGGCTAGTCAATGACCCCACTTTGGCTAACCATAGTCCTTTTCCAACCTTAGTGCTCTCTTGCCCTCAGGCCTGGACTCCCTCTGGACAGTTCCACACTAGCTATGCAATGCAGGGCAGTTAGATTTCTCGAGGGGTGTTTCCAAAAAGTGAAAGTAAATAAATAATAAGAAAGAAATCAACAAAAAGGATAGATAGTAGTCACACGCTGGTGACATACCCCCCTCTTGAAATCTCAAACGTCCTCGTTTGCATCTATGTCGTACATACTTACAGTCAACAGTGATGTATTCAACACCTGTCGACACATGTACGACACATACATGCTCATTGTCAACCCTGGTGTATTCAACACCTCGTCGACACATGTATTGCCTGCATGTGAACCCTGTCCCAATGACATAGTGGTAGCTTCGCACTCTGCCATTGCTTTGAGTCACTAACTTTCCAATGACAAAATGGCAGCTACACATTTTGCCACTGTCTTATAGTACACGTTGGATCCCGTAACACTTTCGAGCATACCGAAACCGACAGTTTAAGAATGCAGTTACACATGTACTCTTTAATAGAAGCAATTACTGTATCCTTGACAAACTGACAAGAAATACTCACTTCTATAGCACTAACCAAACTTTTGGACATTTCATAAGAGAAATTGCCAAATTGACAATCTGTACAGCTCTAACATTCATGTAAGAGGTATTTCATTTGAGCTCACTTTAAATACCATGTACATCATTCGTTTCAGAAGCCATTGTCACACTGAAAATCCATGTAGCTTTGAAACTCAAGGGGTCAAGGTAGGTTGCAAATCGAAGGCTTCCAGGTACAGTGATAACACAGTTGGTGACTCTGCAAGTTCACCTTCTTCCATCCACTTAGCATCCATTGGTGGATAGTTTCTGAACTTTACCAAGTAACGCCTAGCAACCTTGCCTTTCACTTTTCTTTCCTTATGTGCCAAAATCTGTTCCGGGACCAAGATCTCGTCAAGTTCCTCGACTTCCGGCTAATCTTCAGCTGGCATATCTTCTGGCACATCACCCACATAGGGTCTGAGAAGACTCACATGAAACGCATTGTGAATCTTCCAACTGTCAGGCAATTTCAGTCTATATGCAGCATCACTGATTATGTCGCACACTTGAAAAGGCCCATATAACGCATGCTGAGCTTTGAAAACAGTCTTTCCTTGCCCTTCATCTTCTTTAACCTTGCCTTTTCAAAGCGTAAAAGCACCCAATCACCAAGTGAAAATACCACTTCACGACGGTGACGATCAACTGCTTTCTTTTGCTTTGCCTGAGTCTTTTCTAAGGCCACTTTGACCTTCTTGTACATTTCATCCATGTCCTGAACATACTTATCTGCTTCAAATATCTTGTCCTTCGTGTGCAGTATGGGAGGAACTTTCTTGCCACCTTCAACTATCTCAAAAGGTGCCTTGCCAGTTGATGAATGCACTGTATTATTGTATGCATACTCCACCAATGGCAAATACTGCTCCCACTTTCCTTTATGCTCTGACACATAGCACTTCAGCAGATCTAGGACAGTAGAGTTTGCCTCTTCTGACTGCCCATCCGTTTGAGGATGAAACGACGAAGAGAATTTGAGTGTTGTGCCCATATTCTCTAACAAACCTCTCCAGAACAAACTTGTCATGCGTGGATCACGGTTGCTAACAATTGATTGTGGCATGCCATGATACTGAAAATATTGCTCATAAACAAGCGTGCCATCTGATCTGGTTTTATCTTCTTCCTGACAGGAATAAAATGAGCCTGTTTGCTAAATCTGCAAATAATGGTCCAAATACCGTCGTTTCTTGTCTGCGTTCTCGGAAGATCAAAGATAAAATCCATAGCAATACTTTCCCATGGTTTATTTGGAATAGGTAGGGGTTGCAATAACCCTGGTGCCTTTTGCCTGTCAAACTTGACCTTTTGGCATATTAGGCATTCTCGCACAAAGGCATCCACATCTCTTCTCAATGTAGGCCAGTAGAAGAATGTCTCAACTGCTTTAACTGTAGCATCGATACCACGATGCCCTGCATACGGTGGGACATGACTCTCTTCCATAACTTTGCGTTGCAATGGCTTTGTGACACACGATCTGCCATGCATCATCATGAACCCATCTTTGAGAAGATAGTGTTCATGGCGTTGTCCATGCATTAGCTGCTCGAAGACCCTTGCAAAATCTTCATCATTTTCATACTGTTCCCTCATATCATCAAGTGCATGATGATAAGGAATCGACACAGCTGAAATTTGTGGCTTCCTTGACAAGGCATCAGCCACAACGTTCTTCTTGCCTTCCACATGCACAATCTGAAAATGGAACATGGACAAGATATTTGCCCATCGCATATGCTTCTCAGATAACTTTGTCTGTGTCAAGAAGTATCGCAAGGTCTGATGGTCCGTTTGGACAACGAAATCTGCACCTAGCAGGTAGTGTTTCCAACTTAAGAGCGCATGAATCACAGCCAATAACTCTTTCTCATAGACCTGCATGGCATCTCTGGCCCTTGCAAAATTCTGCTCTCATAGGCTACTACCCTGCCATCTTGCATTAGCACTGCACCAATGCTAGTACCGCAGGCATCACACTGGACCACAAATGACTTCCTAAGATCTGGCAACACAATGACTGGATCTGAAGTCATCTTTTCCTTTAAGAGATTAAAAGCTGAAATCTCTTTCTGTGTCCATCTAAAGGTGACTGCCTTCTTTTGAAGAGCATGTAAAGGTGAAGCAATCTCAGTGAAATTTCGGATAAACCTTCTGTAATAGGAGCATAGTCCCAAGAAACTTCGGACATCATGCACCGTCTTCAAATCTGGCCATGACTTGATTGCTTCAACTTTTGCAGGATCCATTCTGACACCATCCTTTGAGACAATGTGTCCCAGAAAGTGGATCTCTTCCAGAAAAAATTCACTTTTCTTTGCATTGATGAGCAACCTATGACTGCGTAGCTCTTCGAACACAATGGCCAAGTGATGCCTATGCTCCTCTTCATTCTTTGAGTAGACTATCATGTCATCAAAGAATGTACCAACAAACTGTTGGTGTGGACGGAAAATTCTGTCCATCATCCTACTGAACGTAGCAGGAGCATTTGTGAGACCAAAGGGCATCACTAAAAATTCGTAAAGGCCAAACGTTGTTCTAAAAGCAGTCTTGTGCACATCCTCTGATCTAATGCGGATCTGATGGTACCCACTCTTTAGATCTATCCTGCTAAACATAGCTGCTTCTAATTTGTCCAGAATATCATCAATTCTAGGTATAGGGAACCTATTCTTGATGGTATTCTTGTTCAGTGCACGGTAGTCGATGCACATACGCCCTTAGCCATCCTTTTTCTGCACCAACAACACTGGAGAACAGAATGGGGATGAATTGGGCTGAATCAGCCCCTTTTCTAACAGCTCCTGTACTTGCCCCATTATCTCTTTTTGCTGAGCCGCACTAACCCTGTACGGAGGCTTATTTGGTGGGCTACTGCCTGGTACCAAATCTATCGCATGGTCCTCGGGTCTCTCTGGCGGTAATTGAGACGGTAATGAATCGAATAAACAGTCACTATACTGTTGTAAAAACATTGACCTTTCTTTATCTAGCACAAATAAATTTGATTCATCACAATCTGACACTTCCCGTGCAATGCTTTTTCATTACAAAAGTAATAGCAGAAGCTGATACAGTGGGAATAGACTCCCCTTTAAGCTTTACATCCAGAATGTGAGTCTTTCCCCTGCTCTGTACAGTGACCTTTTTGTTGTAGGCATCCATGATTCCCTGTACACGAAACAACCAAGGAATACCTAACAACACATCACATCCGTCCAGTAGCATGATGTAAAATTCTTCAGCATCTACATAGGACTGGATATGTAGGCGCAACTTTCCAATGATGGGTGTCACAGCCTCTGTATGGCCAGGACATGCCAAAACCTGCCTCTGCTGTATACCCCATCTCTTCAGGTCTGATTCCCAACTTCGAAGCCAATTCTGGGGAAATGAAGTTGGCTTTGGCACCTAGATCAAAGAACATAAGCACTGTTTGATCCCTGACCTTTCCCCATGCTCTGCAAAGCTCACTTGCATCTGAATTTGGCTTGTCGCCCACCATATTTGGCACTAGACCAGCCATGGGCTTCAGCCATGGGCTTCTTTCCTTTCCTGTCCTCCTTGTCTTCAGAATCAGCTGGCCTTTTCTTTGTAGGACAATTGTAAGCAATGTGGCCAGGCTGCTCACAGATGAAGCATTTGTTCTCTGACCTCAGGACCTTCTTTTGCTCTTCCGACTTGCGAGGAAAACGTCTTTTCCATTTCTTCGCTGGTCCCTTTCTTGATTCAGCCGTAGCTTTGTCTTTCCCTGCGTTGGCTGGCTCCTGAGTCACTTTCGGAGCCTCCTTGGGAACATACTTCTTCGCTGAATTTTTCTTAGTTGATCCTTCCTTGACGCTAGTATTGAATTGACAATCTTCTCCCTTGAGCAAACCATTGCCAGTGTTTGCTACCTCGATGAGCTGCGTCAAAGTAGTGACTTTGGTCTTCGTGCAGTATTTTCTCAATCCTTTGGGTAGGCCACAACAGTATTTTTCAATCTGTTCTGTCAATGGCACAAACCTATAGGAAGTTACTGGAAGTAGAGCTTTCCAAAACTTCTGATTGTAATCATCTAGATTCTTGCAAGTAGCAGCATTAAGCTGGTGCCATTCTGTCATGACATCTGCTTCAAAGTCATCAGATAACCATGCTGCTGCAAAAATCTGCTTGAAGTAAATCCATGTGGACGGAGCTTGCCCTTGAAGCAATAAAGTTGTCCACCATTGTCCCGCATTCCCTGTCAAGAAAGTGGTTGCCTTGTGGACCTTTGAAGCCTCTGTAAAGTTTCCCCCTGCATAGGCCTTGTCAAACTGCTGGAGGAATGAGAGAGCCTTCTTCCTGTCATCAAACCCTGTAAAGGTCGTGAATGTCACACCTTTGCCACCTTCTTTGTACGGAGTTGGCCTCTCCAGCGGCGTTAAATTGTCATATGGAAGTGACTGAAACATGGGAACACTCTTAGGGTTCATTTGTGTTCCCTGACCACAATTAAGTTGACTTGGAAATGCCATATTTGGCTGCTGATTTGTAATTCTAGCCATACCAAAATTTGCCTGTGGCATCCCAAATTGGCCCCGAGTGCTCTGAAACCCTGGTAGCATGCCCGTGACACCATACATGGGGTTAGGCATCATCGTTTGAGCACCCCCAAACACTGTTCCAGGCGTGTAAAACTGATTTCCAGGTGCATGACCAGCCATGCTCTGGAATACCGATCCACCTCCAAAATAGCCAGGGTGTACTGAAGGTGGTGGGAAGACTTGTTGCATAGCCTGTAGGTTGCTTCCGTGCCCATTAGAACCAGCTATAGGCTGCTGAAAAGTGGTTGGCTGAACTGGTACAGCTTGAAAGACTGGCATCTCAGCCACCTGTTCTTGCACCTTAGGCACAGGTTGTGGAGACTGCATGTTCTCCGTCAAGCGTACAGGTGTTTCCATTGACTCTGCAGTATGAATCACCTGTGCTCGAGCCTTAACAGGCTTTTGAATGTGATCCAGTGACCCAACTTGCTGAGACGGAACAGGAGGTTGCAGAAAGGCTAAAAACCTCGGGTTCTGCATTACTTGTGTGAACATAGCCACAACAGTAGCCAACTGGGTCCTGAATATATCATCATCCGTTTGTGGTGGTCTTGAAGACTCACCCACTTCATGTGTCTGTTGACCCTGTGAAGAGGAAACCTCTTCAGTCACATCATCTGGTATGTCAGCCATAATTGCAATTCCCTGTGTCTGATCTATGATCCCATGTGTCTTCAAGCCTAACCTGACCAAGGCTCACTTCTATGGGAAAAAGTGATTTAATCCCGGCGATGGAACCATGAAACCGGCCTGTACTTTCAAAAAGGGCGGTAGACTTTAGACTTAAACCTTATTTGCTTTCACCCATTTAATTTGTCGCCCACTTTACCTGTACTTTCAAGACACAACAAAGGGGAGAGGGATACAGGCTACTAGATTGCACCTGTATGAATAGACCGACACCAGATTGGCCCCTAACTTAGGCACCCCTTTCGGTATTTCTTTATTGTTTAAAAGAGGGAATAAACGCTGTGGTTCCCTACAAGCTGCCCCGCACAAACCTGGCTGAATTTCAACTGTTCCGGCCCGATTTCGGTAGCATAACTGTACTAGGACCCTTCACAGTTAGTATTCCCACGCATTGACTGACTTTCCTGACGCATACGGGCACTTTGCAAAACCTGGCGAGAATCTGCAGCACGCTGAATTCTCTGTTTTCAGCCCTGAAAATGCACCAGATCACTTGTACAGCAGTCCCCTCGCGTCCCCGAACCTCCTAGGGGTATTAGGGACCGTTTAGGGCCAAAACCCTAAACCTGCAAAAATACACAGCAGGCTGTAATTTACTGTTTCGGGCTCCGTTTCGCGTGCCGGTTGCATCCGTAGCAAGTCCTCGAGCTCCCGCACCTGTAGGGCTACTTGGCCTTTGAATCGGACGAGATTTCGGGCGTGAAACCTCTCCGAATCACCTGTAGCTGCGGGGGATTAGCCGCTAGCTAATCCAGTACCTGTGCAAGAGGCTCTTGCCTCGGCAATCGCGCATGAACCCACACAACTGTACATTGGTCAATTGAAAAGCCCACTAGAGGGGCATAACATACTGCCATAGGGGAGAGAGAGGGCAGTGCGTAGCGTGCAGGGCATCACTCTTGGCACCGCACTGTACATAGGAGGGAAAGGAAGCACTCCATAGCTCTTAACCTGTGACAAAATCTGAAAATGGGCCTCTCCCAGCTTAAAATTCAGCGCCACTTCTTCCTTGAGGAGGCAAGTGCACCAGAATGTGCCACTTGGCACATTTACAAGCATTTTCCCGTTTCGGGGTTGCCGCCTAAAAATCTCCCAACCGGTTGCCTAGTTGACTTCACGGCAGAGTAAGAAAATGTTCCCTTTGTCATTCCGGAGGTAATGACGCAAACACATTTTCAGGTCCCAAAATAGCAGTTTCCTAAATTTTAGGAGATGCTGCCATTGTATCTTTCTAGGTCATTTGACCCCCTTTGTACACTGCAGCCACACCCAAAACTGAAATGTAGCCTCTGTAGCGAAGGATTCCACTTTGGCTAGTCAATGATCCCACTTTGGCTAACCATAGTCCTTGTCCAACCTTAGTGCTCTCTTGCCCTCAGGCCTGGACTCCCTCTGGACAGTTCCACACTAGCTATGCAATGCAGGGCAGTTAGATTTCCTGAGGGGTGTTTCCAAAAAGTGAAAGTAAATAAATAATAAGAAAGAAATCAACAAAAAGGATAGATAGTAGTCACACGCTGGTGACAGTGCGCGTGTGTGGAAAAGAGAGAGAGAGAGAGAGAGAGAGAGAGAGAGAGAGAGAGAGAGAGAGCACAAACACAAGATATGGTAAAGAGGAGGCGATCAGCCCCGCATGACTACCATGAGCAGAAGACCCAATACACAATAACCAGATGATGGAAGTCTGTCACAAGAATGTGGCAACTGTTAACTATGTCACAAGGACGTGGCAACTGCTAACCTTAGTTGTTGATTTCTTTTCAATGTTCTTTGTTTTATTTTTTGCCTCTTTTTGAAGTTGCAAAATGTCGGACATTATATGGCCAATGTGAACGGTAGTTTCACCCACAGACGAGGACGGGCACCACATGCCAATAGAAAAGAATAGACTGAACAGACTTTTAGCACTTCAATAACAACTGAACTGAAAGAGAGACGACATGCGACACAAAGTGGCGGAATTCCACCCCAGAGAGAATTGGCACCAAACCTTGGCGTCCCATTCGGTATTTCTTTGTATTGCATCAACACAGTACAAGCCGGTACTCCAGACTCTGCACCTTCTCAAGGAAGCATGCCACAGAGTGAGTCCATGGCCTCATATTTAAAGGCCCTAGGTTCCAAAAGCAGTTTACAGTGAAAAGCCTTCAAACTCAAAAGCATCTGGTCCAAAAGCAATGCCCAAAAAGCTGCCATCATAAATCACGGAAATCCGTACAACTGCCACGTCATCAGCCATTGCAAAATGCGAAAATCCGTACAGCCTGCCATGTCAATAGCCAGCGTATTTTTTGGAAATCTGCCACGTCCTTAGCAGCTACGCAATTTTCAAAAATATGTTGCTGCTTCTTCTTTTACTTTTGCTTCTTCTAGGGTTTAGGTCCCTCGGCTGGTAGCTCTGTTCTTCAGTAGGTCGACACGTCAGCAGTTTGTTACATCTCCCCTTCTTGAAAGAGAGTAATCGTCCGCGATTACAGCATATCTGCAAAACAACTCAAGTTAGCTTAATTTTTTTTTTCTGAGGGTCATCCCGAGGGACATTCAGTTTGCTCTTTTTGTTAAGTTAGCTTCTCCTTTCGTCCATATCGGAACTCTTGATATTCCGGCGTAGTAAAATTAGCCATCACACCCAGACCGTACTGATCTTCCACGGGTGTCTTGATACACTAAAATTACATACACAGGTAATCTTATATTAGGAATATTCAGTGGTTGGCACATCACAATGCAACAAAAATGCTCACATATGCATGTTACAAGACACAACAAACAGCGCCGCTGAGCACTCGAGACAAACGGTCTGCGGTATGAAGCTATTTAACAACTACCTCGTCACTCCCCCCGCAAATAACCTAAAAAGGTCCGGGCCATGAGCTCAGAGGACTGTACAACCAAACGCTCCCCAGAGTGCAGTTTGCGTCGCTTGGAGGTTTAAGCATACAACAGAACGCTCCCCAGGCATTGACCTGCGTTGTTCTAAGGTTTTCAAACATACTCCCCTGGCATCAGCCTGCGTTGTTCCGAAGTTCAAACAATATCAAAACAATATTTCTCACTTCTCCACCCGGGAGTAAAATCACCAATCAATGAAACCAATATTAAAACTAGAGTCAAACATTTCAAATCGGCGCCAAAACAAGTTCAAAACAGATACCGTCCATTTCAAACAGGATCACCAAACAAGTTCTTAAACAGATTTCAAACTTAAAAAGCAATCTCGACATCGATCGAGCTCGAAAAGTCGACTGACTTTTCATCCTGAAACCTGCACCAAAAATTAGGGTTAGGTTCATTCCATAAGGTCGTAGCCGAGCACAGCATGGTCCATCAGCTCTTGGACAAACAGTGTTTTCGTTGATGGTGATGGTAGTCCCAAGATAGCAATCGCACTGGATCTCCAAGGTTATTTGCTCGTGAAGAGACATGTACTGAGAGATGTCGAGAAATTTCAAGTTATAATCTGCTAGGGTTTCCATGGCAAGCATTTGAGGATACCCCACTCTTCAGAAGTTGCACTTTGAAGGAAGATGTCAGAAACCATATAACTTCGAGCAAAATTTTTCTTGAAAGCTTGCCAAGTCCTTGGAAGTGTGCGTCTTGGTAGCTATGATCATCAACATCTGCATGGCACTGCCTCTGAGAAAAAAAAGTAGCTCGAAACAAATCTTGGATCCTTCTCTTGCAATTGATCTTTATGGCTTATGCCCTGTAAGACATGAGCGGTGAAGACGGGAGCGTGCCCGATGCGCGATGGTGTAAGGGTGGGAGTGGCTAATAAGTCCAGGGTCAGAGCACGAAGCTAAAATTTCCAATGAACTTTGCAAGTGCGATCTTGCTCTGTCTGCTCTTTGGTGGGACCGGTATGCTTTCAAAAATGCACACGCCTGAAGCTCTGATACCACTGTCACAAGACGGGCACCACGTGTCAATAGAAAAGAACAGACTGAACAGACTTTTAGCACTTCAATAACAACTGAATTGAAAGAGAGAGACGACACGCGACACAGAGTGGCAGATTTTTGAAAAATACATTGGTTGTTGACGTACAATGTGGTGCAAGAAGTCATTTCCTGCACACCTCACTGCTCTCTCTCTTCCCTACGTGCAATAATATGATGCCCCACAAGAGGGCTCTTCATTTGACTCATGTACAGCTATGTAATAACATGTGTTTTTGCTGAGGCAAGAGCCTCTCTGAGCAGGAATAGGAGTAGCTAACTGTTGCTCCAAAAGCAGGCACCAGTGAGGGTGATAACCTCACCGTACAGGCATTGTGACATAAAAATGCGTTTCGGCCCTCTGAAACCCTGAAACGGCCGAAACGTTTCGGCAAAGCGGGCGAAACGAGTTGACTTTTTTTTTTTGGTCCCCCTTTTGACCAGTTGACCTTAAACCACCCTTTTTAAAGGTTGCTTCACAAAATCGATATCTTGTTTACTCGTGACTCAAGTCTTACATCCAGATTTTAGTATTTCACATGTTTTGACAAGTAATTTTATATGTATATTCAATATATAATTATAGGTACATACATGTAAAACGAAACTTTCTTTGAGCCCCGAAACGAAACGTTTCAGAAACCTCGAAACGCATGAAACCCCGAAACGTTTCATGCCACACTGCGTATAGGTGGGATTTCCGTGCTGGTTATGCGTTGTATTTTGATTGTTTTTCAACCATACAGACGCCAGGACCATTGGGAACAATGCCCCACTGCTAGAGGGTAGTTCAGGGATTGTTTAGGGTTGAAATCAGGGCAAAAACCAGTAAATACAGCATGCTGAATTTACTGTTTTTGGGCATAAATCAGAGGGTTTATGCCAATAGAAGTGAGTTCCAGCAGGGGAATTGTAACGAACTGTTGACGTATCGACCTACTGAAGAACGGAGCTACCGGCTGAGGGGCCTAAACCCTAAGAAGAACAAGCAACAGAAGAAGTGTCACAAAGTGATGACGTGGTTATCCGAGAGCAGAAAACCTTAACCCTAATTTCTGCCAGAAACCCTAATTGCTGAAACCCTAATTCTGGAAACCCTAACCCTAAAACTGCAGGAACCCTAACCCTAACCCTAAGGGCAGCAAGCTGATTTCCGAAATTTGCGCTGGCTGATGACGTGGCAAGCTGTACGGATTTCCGTGATTTACGTTGGCAGCTTTTTGGCTTTGCTTTTGGACCAGAAGCTTTTAAGTTTGAAGGCTTTTATTGTAAACTGCTTTTTAGGCCAAGGGCCTTTAAATATGAGGTTAGGGCTCATTCTCTGGCATGCTTCTTGGAGAAGGTGCAGAGTCTAGAGTACCGGCTTGTACTTTGATGATGCAATATAAAGAAATACCGAAAGGGGCGCCAAGGTTTGGGGCCAATACTCTCTGGGGTGGAATTCCGCCACTCCGTGTCGCGTGTTGTCTCTCTCTTTCAGTTCAATTGTTATTGAAGTGCTAAAAGTCTGTTCAGTCTGTTCTTTTCTATTGGCACGTGGTGCCCGCCTTGTGAAGGAATTGGTTTCGGGCAAGTTTTGGGGCTGTTATGCTGCCGAAGTTTTGCCAAAGCAAATGGTATCTAGTTGGATACAGGTAAAGAATTCCTAGGACCCTTCTTTGTAATCTACCCTCTTAAAGAATAAAGAAATACCGAAAGGGGCGCCAATTCGGGGCCTATTGGTTGTCGACGTCTGCTCAGAGCATTCTAACCTCCGAGCCGTGTACGAGCTTTAAGTGTTAATTCCCGTCGCAGGTTCCCTTTGCAAAGTACTCTCTCTCTCTCTCTCTCTCTCTCTGTGTGTGTCTAAAGTTAAGTAAAGAATTCGGGTGAAAGCCTACGTCTATCGCCTTATGGGCCGGTTTCAAGGTTCCATTGCCGGGACATCAATCACTTTTTCCTCAAGAAGTGAGCCTCGGTTGATTTGGGTAAAGACATAGAGTAGAGGAACGTGGAATTACACTATGGCTGACAAAGGGAAGGGCATTATGGAAGAGGGCTTCTCTTCGAAGGACAGACATGAAATTCCTATGGTGTGCGAGATTGGCGAGAGCTCACGGCCACGACAGTCTGTACCTCCTGTTGATGGGAATGTCCCTCTAGCACAGGGCTTTATGACTGGGCAACTCAAGGATGATGCGTTCAGGACTCAGTTAGTTGCCGCGGTGAATCTGTTCTCGAAACTGGTGCAGAACTCAAGGTTTATGGAGTTCTTGCAAGTGCCACCAGTGCCACAACAAAATAGGCAACCTACACTGCGAATAGAACTTGTTGAGGCTCAAATCCAAGTACTTATGCGTCTCAATAGGATAGGGAACACTCGCATGTTGCGGAGTCAAGGGCTCCAAAACAGGTTCCTCCCGTCCTTGAATAGGTGGTTAGGACGCCTATTCCACAGGTTATGCCAGTTCAGCCTGCCACCTTTTAGAGCCCGCATGCTGTCTTAAATGGACAGGGAACTTGTTACCAGGCAATGCATCCAGTTTTTCCACCACCCACGGTACATCTTGGGTATTTTGGGGGTGGATCTGTGTTCCAAAGTATGGCTGGTTATGCGCTTGGAAGTGAGCCGTACATGCCAAGAACAATGTTTGGGGCTATGTAAGGCATGATGCCAAACCCCATGTATGGTAACATCGGCATGCAACAAGGTTTTCAGAGCAACCAGGGCCAATTTGGGGTGCCACAGGCTCATTTTGTCATGGCTGGTTTTTTTGGACAGTAGCCAGATATGGCATTTGTGACGCAAAATGTTAATGGCCAAGATGTGCCGATGATGCCTACTACAATGCCCATGTTGCAGACTATTTCTTATGACAATTTGTGGGCATTGGAAAAACTGAAAGCTTACAAAGAAGGTGGTGCAACTGTAAAGTTCAGCACTTTTAGTGGCTTCGAGGATAAAGCAAAGGCTCTCACTTTCCTCGAGCAGTTTGATAAAGCGTATGCAGGAGGGAATTTTACAGAGGCCTCTAAGGTCAGGAAAGCTGCCATAGGGCAATAAAGGCCAAGGTGGGGTCACCAAAGGAAAGTACCTGACAGTTGGGCCACTTTGCATTTTTGGATGCGGTCCCAATGGGGATAGATAGTCAGAAGACTAGTGGGAGCCCAACACATCTCCTAAAAATTAGGGAACTGCTATTTTGGGCCATGAAATCTGTTCGTGTCATTACCTTAGCGTCATTACCTCCGGAATGACAAGGGGAACATTTTAGAACTCTGGCGCAAAGTCAACTGGGCAACCAATCGGGAGATTTTTAAGCGGCAGCCCCGAAACAGGAAATTGCTTGTAAATGTGCCAAGTGGCACAATTTAGTGCACTTTTCTCTTGCAGAAAAATGGGTGCTGAATTTTAAGCTGAGAGGAGCTTCATTTGTAGCTTGCCACAGGTTAAGAGCTATTGACTGCAAGCTTCCCTGTCATGTACAGTGTGGTGCAAGAAGTTATGTCCTGCACACCTCACACTGCTCTCTGTCTTCCGTACGTGCAGTAATGTGATGCTCCACATTTGACTCATGTACAGCTGTGTGGTTACATGTGTTTTTGCTGAGGCAAGAGCCTCTCTGAGCAGGAACAGGAGTAGCTAATTGCTGCTCCAAAAGCAGGTACCGGTGAGGGTGATAACCTCACTGTACAGGTGCGATTTCAATGCTGGTTATGTGCTGTATTTTGACTGTTTTTCAGCCATACGGATGCCAGGACCATTGGGAACAGTGTCCCACTTCTGGAGGGCAATTCATGGACTGTTTAGGGCTGAAAACAGGGCAAAAACCAGTAAATACAGCGTGCTGAATTTACTGTTTTTTGGGCAGAAATCAGAGGGTTTATGCCGGTGGAAATGAGTTTTAGCAAGGGAATTGGTTTCGGGCAAGTTTTGGGGCTGTTATGCTACGGAAATTTTGCCAAATCAGATGGTATCTAGTTGGATACAGGTAAAGAATTCCCAAGATCCTTCTTTGTAATCTACCCTCTTAAAGAATAAATAAATACCGAAAGGGGCGCCAATTTGGGGCCTATAGGTTGTCGGCGTTTGCTCGGAGCATTCTAGCTTCTGAGCCGTGTGTGAGCTTTAAGTGTTAATTCCCGTCGCAGGTTCCCTTTGCAAAGTACTCTCTCTCTCTCTCTCTCTCTCTCTCTCTGTCTAAAGTAAAGTAAAGAATTCGGGTGAAAGCCTACGTCTACCGTCCTACGGGCCGGTTTCAAAGTGGGTACCCCCCTACCCCCATAAATAGGTGCCCAAGGGGAGGTAGGGCAATGCCTGATAAAATTCCCCACGACCCAACAAGAAAGAAATATATACGAGGGCGCTTGGACAAGAAGGGCGGCCGGCCGCCAACTCAGGCGGTCGGACCAGGTATAAGGCTATGGGTGGCCAGCCTGGAGACATACTAGCTATACAAGTATGCTCTAGACCTATGTGAAGCAGCAGAGTGGTGTAAATTTAACACCCCCTCTCAACACCTGATGTTGAACAAACCGCATAAAGCCGAAGATGTGAGGCAAGTGATGAAGATGTCTAATGCGATGTCCACTTAAGGATAATACTTTGACGAACTCCGCGAGTGTTGCAGCAGTTTGGGGTGTCACGACCGTTGAGAAATCTCCATGGTAAAGTGCCGTCATGAGCAGTGTAGTAAACTGCTATACTTCGCCGATACAGGGTGAAGATACTGCGTGAAGGTCTCGAACTGAGTGTGAAAACAACTCCTTATGGGAAAAGAAGTGCCAATAGACTGTAAGTATCCTGCTTAATAGGATTTGTGGTGTCTGTAGTTAAACCGTATGGAGAAAATGGGGAAGCCTAGGAACCGTCATGAGAATGACGGGAAGCTTGTCAATGCATGAACCTGTAACCAAGTGTGGCCAGGTGGCTAAGCTATGAAAAACTTCAGGAAGGCCAGATGTAGCAATCTGCGCCGTAAACTCCTCCAAATCAAGGAAAGCCAGACTAAGCAGTCTGCACTGTAGAAGCTACCGTTAGCTGCAGCAATCACGGAGAGATCGTATGGACCACCACAGTAGGTAGGGTAATCCAAGATGAGGGGAAAGCCAGACTCAACAGTTTGTGTTGAAGGGCCTCTGAGCAGAGGTATGATAAGACCAAACTGTTTGCACCGTAATCATCGTGTATGAATAAGGGAAGCCAGATTGAGCAGTCTGCGCTATGAAGATCCTCTAAGAAGAGGAAAGGCTAGACCAATCTGTTTGCGCCGTCTTGCCTGTATCTCCTGTCTCCAATCCTTCGGTGTTAACCAAAACAAAATTCGCGCCAACAACTCTACCAAACTGCAACTCAGTGTGGCTCTCAATGTAAATGAGCTGGGAGTGGCCTACTGCCGAGGTTGGGAGATAAGTCTGGTGTTAAGGTTACCGAGGGTGAGTGTAAGCAACTTTGAAGGTAGCAATCCAAATGATCAGGAGTGTTGAAGAGCAACTGCACTACCATCCAAGCCAAGCTCCGGGTGACTCTGGATGTAGTCGCGTGATGCCTGATCTCCCGCATCTTGCGTGTAAACTCTCCAAGAGAATCTAAAGAACCGAAGTCCCACTCGAGTCTGTAGATCCAAGCAATGAACCTGTCCAAGAAGAGATCCAAGATCCTCTCCCTAAGTCCATGTAGATGCTCTTGTGTAAGCAAGTGATCTGACGTCTCGAGGTCTAAGTAGTAAGTGTCTGTCCACCAAAGATGGTGGTGTCTTCTCTGGGGATGTCAGAATCCCACATGAGCATGGCCATATCTCGTGTGAACTCCTCTGAAGCATAGGTATGTCCATAGCAAACCACAAGTCATCTCCCAAGGATCGTACGCCCGTAGATGATCAAGCCAATGTCAAAGATACCGTGTACTGCAGCAGTCACTAAGAGACCGCACGAACCACCACTGGATGGTGTCCTGGCAAGAATTAGCTTCATCCTTTGTGAAAAATACAAGCCAAGAGGTTGCTGTCCACCCAAAAACGCAACTGTGAGGTGATGAAAACGCTGCTGTCCAGCGATTTTCAGCGAGCTCGTACGCTCCCGGTAGGGTCCGGAGCGGTGCAGGGGGTCTGGGGAATCAAAGTAGCAACCCCGGGTGGGCTGGAAACAGAGAAAACAGCAGGTGTATATGGCTGAAATCTGAAGATCTGAAGAGGAACAGGACCGGCAAGGCACCGAATGCGGAGCCGGGTCGAGTAGGCAAGATCTAGGCTTGAAAAGCTGAGCGCTGCAGCTGTCCAAAAACGCAAGTAGAGGGAGGGATGTTCCGACGACGAAAATGCCCCAGAATTGTAGCGCTGGCAGCCAGAAGCAAAAATGTTGGCCTGATCTTCAAAAACACAGGTGGAGGGGGGTCCTCCACGACAAAAAACGCCTGGTTCTTCGCAAAACGCTGATTGTGTTTATTTGTCATGAGGACGTGGCAACTGTTAACTATGTCACAAGGATGTGGCAACGGCTAACTTAGTTGTTGGTTTCTTTCCAATGATTTTTGTTTTATTTTTGAGACCCTCTTTTTGAAGTTGCAAATGGTCGGACATTGTACGGCCAATGTGAATGGTAGTTTCACCCGCATATGGGAAGTTGGTCGGCACTAGAATTCTATAGTAAGAGGATGTCTAGGCTTAGTTCAAGATCATGTAGGTCCCTTCGTCGCACTTAGCAAGTGGGTGGATACGAGGAAGTGAACTCAATAAAGGCAGTGCCAAGGTGCGGCCACCAAAGGAAAGTACCCGACAGTTGGGCTACATTGCCTTTTGGGATGCGGTCCAAGCAGGGATAGATGGTTAGATGACCAGTGGGAGTCCAATGGAAGCATCCCCTAAAATTTAGGAAATTGCTATTTTTGGCCATGAAATTTGTTCGCGTCATTACCTCCGGAATGACAAGGGGAACATTTTAGAACTCTACTGCAAAGTCAACTGGGCAACCAGTCGGGAGATTTTTAACCGGGAAGCTCAAAACGGGAAAATGCTTGTAATTGTGCCAAGTGGCACTTCTTGGTGCACTTTCCTCATGGAGAAAGCTTGTCACAGGTTAAGAGCTATTGTTTGGAAGCTTTCCTTCTCATGTACAGTGTGGTGTAAGAAGTCATGTACTGCACACCTCACACTGCTCTCTCTCTCTCCCCTACGTGCAATAATGTGATGCCCCACAAGAGGGCTCTTCATTTGACTCATTTACAACTGTGTAGTTATATGCGTTTTTGCTGAGGCAAGAGCCTCTCTGAGTAGGAACGGGAGTAGCTAACTGCTACTCCAAAAGCAGGCACTGGTGAGGGTGATAACCTCACCGTACAGGTGCGTTTTCAGCGCTGGTTAAATTGCTGAAATTGGACTGTTTTTCAGCCATACGGATGCCAGAACCATTGGGAACAATGTCCCACTGCTAGAGGACAGTTCAATGACCGTTCAAGGCTGAAAACAGGGCAAAAAGCAGTAAATACAGCGTGCCGAATTTACTGTTTTTGGGAGGGTTTATGTCAGTGGAAGTGAGTTCCAGTAGGGGAATTGGTTTCGGGCAAGTTTTGGGGGTGTTATGTTACCGAAATTTTGCCACAACAGGTGGTATCTAGCCGGATACATGCAAAGAATTCCCAGGACTCTTCTTTGTAATTACCCTCTTAAAGAATAAAGAAATACCGAAAGGGGTGTTAATTTTGGGGCCTACAGGTTGTCAGTGTTTGCTCGGAGCATTCTAGCTTCTGAGCCGTATATGTGCTTAAGTGTTAATTCCTGTTGCAAGTTACCTTTGCAAAGTAATCTCTCTCTTTCTCTCTCTCTCTCTCTCTCTCTCTCTCTATCTAAAGTGAAGTAAAGAATTTGGGGTGAAAGCCAAAGCCTACCGCCCCACGGGCCGGTTTCAAGGTTCCATTGCCGGGAGATCAATCACTTTTTCCCCAAGAAGTGAGCCTGGGTTGTTTTGGGTAAAGACGCAGAGTATCGGATTGTGGGATTACACTATGGCCGACAAAGGGAAGGGCATTATGGAAGAAGGTTCCTCTTCGAAGGACAGACAGGAAATTCCTATGGTGTTCGAGATTGGTGAGAGCTCACCACGTGTACCTCTTGTTGATGTGAATGTCCCTGCAGTATAGGATCGGATGTAGCTACATCATCAGTTTTGCGTGTGTGTGTGTGGGTCCCGCTTTATTTTACTTCCTTTATGTCACTAAGGCCCCATCGGACGAGGTCCCCATAAGTTGGTAGGACTTCTTCTTTTGTTACTTGTTCTTCTTAGGGTTTAGGTCCCTTGGCCATGATCTCTGTTCTTCACCGACTTGACACGTCAACAGTTTGTAACAAGCACTTTCAGCGGCTTTGAGGATAAAACAAAGGCTCTCACTTTCCTCCAGCAGTTTGATACAGCTTATGCAGGAGGGAATTTTACAGAGGCCTCTAAGGTAAGAAAAGCTGCCACTTTCTTGAAGGACAATGCGCTTCCATGGTGGACGACATTGTTAATGCAGGGACAGGCACTCGCCACTTGGATATACTTTAAGCAAATGTTCGCATCTGCTTGGCTGTCAAATGAATTTGATGTCGACGTCATGACAGATTGGCACCAACTCACTGCGGCTACTTGCAAGAGCCTACAGGAGTACAATCGGAGGTTTTGCAAAGCATTACTCTTAGTAACCTCCTACAGATTTGTGCCATTGACAGAGCAAATAGAGAAGTATTGTTGTGGGCTGCCTAAAGGGCTTCGGTATTACTGTACCAAGAACAGAGTGGCTACCCTCACCGAGCTCATGGAAGTTGCTAACATTGGTCTTGCCTTGTTGAAAGGAGAGGACGGTGAGTTTCCGAGCAACAAGAAAGGAGGGTAGTAGAAGAAAAATTCAGCGAAGAAGCCCTTTGTGAAAACGGCTCCTGAAGTGTCACAGGGGTTAGAAAAGGCCAACAAAGATAAGGATTCAGTCGAGACTTCTGGAGCGCAGGCAAAGAAACAAAAAAGGAAGCCTTTTGTGCGTAACTCGCTCGGGGAAAAGAAGAATCTAATGGTTGAAAACAAATGCTTTATATGCGAGCAGCCTGGTCACTTTGCTACAAATTGTCCCCAAAGGAAAAGACCAGCTGACTCAATTGGTATAGCCTTTGTAATATCCTGACACATGCTCTGCACACCCCTCATGCCATGCAGCTGAGTGCTCTAAATCTCTTCTAAAAGGCTTGAAAACTGTAGCCAATCCCCAAAAGTACGGGCCCGACCCTCTGCCATGGGACCCCAAGAAACATGAGGTCTGCTACCAACCATGTGGCCTCGTTGTGTGTTGACCATAGGGTTCCAAACAAAAGGCTGCCTCAAACGCTCCTCAATGCATGTGAGTTGGTGATGCTCAAGGCTACTCGAGAGTTGCTCCCCGGACCTAAGCAAGCTCGTAGAAAAGCGGTCCTCCCAACTCCTGCTCAAATCTACATTGCGCATCTCTGTGAAAATCCACCTTGTGGAAGGCTCCATGGGTCGCCCATATGTGGGACCAAGCACGAATCCAGTGTAGCAATAACGCCTTCCAAAGTTCCTCCCCTAGAAGAAGTCCTCTAACCACAAGCTTCCCAAGGAGGGCTCTGCTCTGTCGTGTTGAGCCGATGATCCCCAAACCTGCCTGAGCGCAAGGTAAAGTGATGAGCTACTGGGAAACTTTGGCCGAAGCCGTCTGAGTAGCTCGCCTTGACCACAAAAAGTTCTTGATCAACCTTCCAGGTGGCTAATGCAAGAGCTCAAGAAGATCCAACAAGACATGATGTACCACATAGTAGCCAAAAGCACCGGGTTGGCCACTACAGCCCTACCAGCAAGAGAGAGCCGTGCTGAGCTCCATTGTAACAGTTTCCTCCTAATGGAGAGGAGGAGAGGAGCAATCTGTTGCTCTAGAAACAAATCCAAACCCACATGACATCCCAAGTAACGTACGGGTATCCCTGGGAGGATCCATCTAAAGCCCTCTCTAGGCGACCAATCGGGCGTGGGAGCACTATCAACCCAGAAAGCCAATCTCTTCATCCAATTGATCAATGCTCCCGATGCACAACAGAACACCTCAAAGGTACTCAAGAGCCTGCTCACACTTGTGCAAATTGGCCTCCTGGCCCTCTAGATCATAGTAACAAGGAATGGCCATTTTTAGGTCTCCGTTCCCCGTTCCCATCCCAATTTCCCGTTCCGGACTCCCACTCCGTGTTTCAGACGCGAGTATTCAAAACAGGGAATGGCATTTCATGCATGTCGCCGTTCCGTGTTCTTGTTCCGATTTCCTGTTCCTGGTAACTATGCTCCAGATACATGCCTAGGTCATCAACAAACTCAGCGTCCGAAAGCTCGTCTCCCTAATAGGCAACGCTAATCTACGTTTGAAGTCAAAAATCTGCTCATCGCCTCATCATAGAAAAGCAACAAGAAGGGGGCACGTGGTGTAACGGGACGGGCACCATGTGCTAATGGGAAAGAACAGGCTGAACAACTTTAAGCACTTTAAATAACAACTGAACTGAAAGAGATGCACGACACACGAGACGGAGTTCCACGCCAAGAGAGCACTGGCCCCAAATTTTGGTATTTCTTTATATTGCTTCAATATGGTACAACTCCCATGGCTCTGCTCTACATCTCCTGTGGGTGGACTACCAGAGTGAGAGCCCATGGGTCATATTTAAAGGCCCTTGGCCTCTAAAAGCAGTTTACATGAACAACTTCAAGTTCTAAAATCTTCTGGTCAAAAAACTGACACCAAAAGCTGGCAGCGCATTTCACGGAAATCCGTACAGTTGCCACGTCATCAACATAAAATGTGGAATTCTGTACACTTACCATGTCAACAGCCTACAACATAATTCGTGGGCGTCCATATAGTTGCCACATCCTTTTACGCCAGTCCTTTGCGTCCCTTGGGCCCCATCAACAGGGTCGCATAAGTTAGTAAGAACTTCTTTTACAATTGCCCCACCTTGCGAGGCTCTGTAAGTTGGTAAAACTTCTGTTGCTGCTACTTCTTAGGGTTTAGGCCCCTCGGCCGGGATCTACAAGTTGGCTCCGTTCTTCAGTGGCTTGACATGTCAGCAATTTATGACAAGAAGGCAACCTAACCGAACTCATAAGCATGAAGTGTTCTCCTCTTCCCCTTGCCAAAAGCACCTGACTATGCGCACACCTAGAGCTGACACTCTCCTAATCCATGCATCTGAAAACCCCATCCGGCGGAAAGTGCCCTCAAGGAAGTCCCAGTCAACTCTGTCATACGCCTTCTCAAAATCGAGGAGAAGCACCACAAGATCCTCTCCTCGAAGATGTGTGACGGAAGTTGCCTCCCATAAGGTAAAAATGCTGTCAAGGATGTTGCTCTCCTTGACAAAACCTCTCTGCGTCTCATGCATAATGCTCTCTAGCAGTTGCTAAATTCTCAAACTTAGAGCCTTTGCTAAGATTTTGTAGGCTGAGTTGAGAAAAGTGATGGGTCTCCACTGTCGAATCTCGTGGAGGGAGCCTCCCTCCTTTCGGATAAGAAAGATCAAGCCCTCACTCATGCTGTCCGGCATCTCTCTAGTGTGCAAAATGTGCTTTTAAGTGCTACAAAGGTCTCGACCAAGCCACTCCTGATAGTCCAAGAAGAAACTAGGAGTCAAACCATCCTCCCCTGGGGAGCTACCCCGGAGAAGTGCCATGAGGACCTCATGAAGCTTCTCTGTATGCAGAGGCATCTCAAGCCTCTGGCGCATCTTCTCGGTGACTAAGCTGGACATCTGTGTCCAAACCTGCTCTCTGATGCATCTCGACGCTCTGATTGTCGGGGGGTGGGGGGGGATTCTCCTACACAAAAGAGGTAGGAGGAGGTTCTGAGACGGTCTCCTGCTGTTAAGGTCCAAAGAGGTTCCCCTTAGGAACCCACTCCTATCAAGGAACAATGGGGCTCTCGCCTCCAAGGCGAGAAGCTCGGCCCTGTCGATGGCAGCCTTGAACCTGGTGCCATCCCTCCTCAGTCTGGTCATCTACCGCTACTGAGGTTGGATCTCTGGGGGTCTCCAAAGCCCCGATTGAGGGGACCTCGAAACTCCATGAATGGCCCGCCTTAGGGACCATGGTTGTGGAGCTAGCCGAGCTCCCCTGCCTGGACAGGCCCTCGCAAGATGGCCCATCTGTTTGCAAATGAAGCACTAGTTCAAAAGGTCGGAATACTCCACACTCTGTCTGACCCAACCACCACTCACCCGAGGCAGCAGAACCACCTTCGGGAGTGTATGTGCGTCCTCAACAAGAACCTGCACAATGGGTAACCCTACGGCCTTGGCCACAATTGCAGCTAAAGTACGCGGGGTCTCCAAGACAGTCCCAAACATGGAGCCAATCCTAGAAAGCAAGGGAAGATACTCCCGCCTTAGTCTTGGAAAGCAAACTGAGATGGGAAGATCTACCTCCTCCTCAAGCACATCTGTAGTCTTGTCGAAGCCGTGGTGCCATTGTCTGAAGTAAACTCGAGCCGCCTGAATGCCTAGCAGGCTCATCGAGATCACTTTGGCTGCCATTTCTGGAGACTCAAACTTTATCTCGTAGTAGCCTCTCCCGAGAATCTGCACATCAATGATCTTGCCTCACTTCGGTGAGGAGTCGGGCCTGGAGCAAGTCCAGAACCTCGTCTTTGCTATGCCGTGTGCCAACAATCTTGCAAATGACCGAGGATGCTTGAAGCCGTTCCACCTCTGCTGTCAAGCTCGCTTGCTCTTCTAGTGAAAGAGCAGGTCGAAGGGTCAGCTCCTCAATGTTCGACGAGGGGGCTTCTGTGGAGTCCCTCTGTCACAAAGTGATGACATAGCATGACCATCTGGATAGACTCCGGACAATAGGAAGAAAAAGATGCAAATGAAGTTTTACCAACTTGCAAAACCTTCCAAGGGGCCTAAATTAAAGAGTCTGAAGCTTATAAGTTGTACAAACTTATGGGACCCCATCCAAAGGGGCCCAAGGGACAAAAGGATAATTAAAATCGCGCAAGGATGCTGACGTGGCAGTGCTGTACGGACAACTCACGTTTTCCTATGACTGCTAATGTGGCACTGTACGGATTCTGTGATTTGCGTTGGCTGCCTTGAGTGCTAGCTTTTGGGCTGGGATGTTTTGAAAACTTGAAGCTTTTCATGTACTGCTTTTGGAAGGCCATGGGCCTATAAATTTGTAACTAGGGTCTCTCCCTCTCTCTTAGATTGGCTTGGAAGCACTAAGCAGAGAGGACCCTCGGACATTGTACTTTGTTCAAGCATTAATATAAAGATAAATACTGAAAGGCGCCAGACTTTGGGGCAATACCTCTGGGCACGGAATTACGCCGGGCGGTGTCGTCTCTCTTTCCTAAATTGTGATAACTTTGTTAAGTGATTTTAAGTATTTTCTCATCTGTCGTATCAGATTCCCAACTTTGGGTGTCCAACTCTGTTACAGTGGTATCAGAGCTCAGTCGATTTTTCTTCTACAAGAAATCCGATCCCTTCTACCGCGACACACATGGATTTAGTTGACGAATCCCGCAAGGATCAGACCAATCCACCTAACAACTCAGCATTTTGGTCTTGTGATTCCAGATGAGATGGACATGATAGCAATAAGAATTAGTTACTCCAAACATTTGTGGAGATCTGAGATAGATCTAGATGTGATTGCTAAATACGTTGCCAATAGATCATGATCCGATATCTCGATGGACAATGTGATGTGAATGTGGTTTGAATGTTCAATGACTATCGTCTTTGTGCAAGTGTTGGATTTGTGTTGTCTAGTGCGTCGGTACTTAAGAGTGTCTACTGAACTAGTTCTGGCTTATGTTGGTTTTGCAGGCGTAATCGAGGGCGATTACAATTCTTTCAAGAGGGGGGTATGTCACAAAGTGATGACGTGGCATGACCATCTTGATGGACTCTGGATAGTAGGAGGTCCAGCCCCTAGAGAAAGATGCAAATGAACCAACTTGCAGAACCTTTCGAGGGGCTTAAATTAAAGAGTCTGAAGCTTATAATTTGTACCAACTTATGGTATCCCATCCGAAGGGGCCCAAAGGACAAAAGGATAATAAAAATCGCGCAAGGATAATGACGTGGCAGCATCGTACAAATAGTCTGCGTTTTTCGCTAACTGCTAACGTGGCACCGTACGGATTTCCGTGTTGCATTGGCTGCCTTGAGCGCTAGCTTTTGGGCCTGGGATGCTTTTAGAAATTGAAGCTTTTCATGTATTGCTTTTGAAAGGCCATGGGCCTATAAATTTTTAACTGGGGTCTCTCCCTCTCTCAGATTGTCTTGGAAGCACTGAGCAGAGAGGACCCTCGGACATTGTACTTTGCTCAAGCATTAATATAAAAACAAATACCGAAAGGGGTGCCAAACTTTGGGGCCAATACCTCTGGGCACGGAACTACGCCGAGCCGTGTCATTTCTCTTTCCTAAATTGTGATAAACTCTATTAAGTGATTTTTAGTATTTCCTCGTGTGTCCTCTAGATTTTTGACTTGGGGTGTCCAACTCCGTTATACCCTCTCGGATGGAGTCAAGGCCTCCATTCTGTGTTTGTTGCTCTGGAGAGGAAGACGAAGATGCCGACCAAAAACACCTGCCCATTGCGGGCAGTCCACAAGCGTCGTACGCCGAAACAGGAGCACGGGGCGGGGCTAGACGAAAGGGAGCGGGGGGGAGCAGGTGAATATGGCAGCGCGCGAGAGTGAGCAGGTCAGCACGAGAGGAGGCGGACAGGTGAGCGCGAGGGTGGGCCTTTTTTTTTGGTTGGGGGGGGTAGCGGAAAGCAGGCGGATAGGGCAGCGCGCGGGGGTGAGCAGGTCAGCACAAGAGGGGGCGGATAGGTACGTGCAAGAGTCGGGTTTTTTTTTTTTTTTGGGGGGGGGGGGGGGGGGGGGGGGGGGGGGTAGCAAGTGAGGTGCAAGAGCAACAATGAGCTTCGTCGGATACAAACCATTACCCTCAAGCTAGCGACTTTAGAAAGGTCTGTTTTCTCTATTTTTCAGTTCTGTTAAGTTATTTCCAGTTTTCCCTCACGTTTGTTGTTGTAGATCTTCGGCTTGGAGTGTCCAAGTTTATTACAATGGTATTAGAGCCCAAAATTTGATCCCTTTTCCCACAGGAGACATGGATTCTCCCATTGAATCTAGTAGGGAGGAGACAGCTATTCCTACTCGTCTGAGTAAGGAAACTAACAGAGGATCTAGTGGGAGTGGACTTCCTTCGAGACTTCAAGAGAAGAGTAGGGCCCTCTACTACTGCCGAACGACATCGAAAAGATGGAAGCACAACGGCAACTTCAAGTTGCCATCTGTGCCAATCAGACGCTTAAATACGCCACGGACCCGCATTATGTGAAATTTCCGAAGAGTTATCCACTTGACGAGATTTATTCGGAATGGTAGGCGGCCATTCACTCACCTCTCAAGTCAGCCATGAAGTAGAAATCTAAGCCGAGTGCAGACAAGCGACGATTGTACTCGCACGATGAGTTTGACAGTGTCGTGGAGCAGCAGGTCAACCAAGTTATGAAGTCTCGAATGGCTCTCTAAAGAAAAGTCCTGGAGCAGATTACCCTGGCTACCTAGGTCGGAAATCCACTTTTGAAGCAATTAGCAGATCCAAGTAGCATGTACGTTGGCTGGGGCGCTCGCTTTTGTGCCTCCTTTCGTCATTGCTCCCACCCTCCCCCAATGCCACACAACCCCCCCCCCCCCCCCCCGCCCCAAAGGCTTTCTCATCTCAGCCCCCCTTCGCCCCTTACTCGTGTCCCTCCCTGGCTGCTACGCGTTCGCCTGTAAGGGCTACGTGTTGCTGCCTCCAGTTCGCACATGCCCCCTCCTCACCTTCGTGGTAACCGCCCCCCTTGCCCTTCCCGCCTACAAAGCGACTCTCCCCCCCCCCTTCCTCCCTTCATAGCTCAGGCCTTTTTCCCTAAAGGCTTCTTGACGAAGGTTGCTCCCATGGCTTGAGTTTCTCTCGCACCCTCAACGTTGTCTGTCGCTCGCCATCGGACTCCCCCTCCCTCCTAGACACAGCAGACATAGATGGAGGCTCCTGCTCCGCCCTAGAGGGGCTGTAATGAAGCCCCTTGGCCCGACTCTGCAGAGCCCACCATTTGACTTGCGCCATCGCCAACGGAGCAAGCGAGCCTTGCAACAGAGGTGAAGTGCCTCCAACCCACCTCCGTCATCTACAAGATTATCGGCAACCGACCAAGCAGAGGGGAGGTGTACGACCTCCTCCAGGCCGCCTTCTTGCAGATGTGGGAAAGATCATCCGCATACAGCTCCTTCGGCGAGGCTACTACCCGATCGAGTTCGAGACTCTCGACATGGCTTCCAAGGTCATTTCGATGAGTCCGTTGGCCATCAGAGCAATCAGGGCTCACGTTCGACACTGGTAGTGGGCACCATGGTTTTAACCCTGCTTTCGATGTTCTTGTCGAGGAAGCACACTTGTCCATTTCAATCTGCTCCCTTGGCTTGAGGAGGAAGTACCTCCCGCTTCTATCCAAGATTGATTCCAAGTTTGGGACTATTTTGGAGACCCCGCGCACAACGGCTTCAATCATTGCCAAGGCAGCAGGTATATGTTTTGGTTCGGGACACCCACTATCCCCCGAAGGTAGTTCTTCTACCTAGGGTGAGTGACCGTTGGCTGTGCCAGAGCGTGGAGTATTTGGGTCTCCCGAACTATTGTTTCATATGCAAACAGACGGGCCATCTCACAAAGGCCTATCGTCGCTGGGGACCTTGACCAGCGACACAGGCTCAGCCTCCCAAGGTTGGACCATCATAGCAAATAGAGACCCAAGGTGCACAAGCTAGGACTTCTGCAGAGATGGGTGGCAAGTCAGATGATGGCTGGTGTCACAAACGGGAGCGCATAACAATATAAAATATACTCGGATAAATAGAATTTATCACTTAATACTGAAGCCAAAGGATATAGAGATAAATAAATAGAGAGAGAGAGAGAGAGAGAGAGAGAGAGAGAGAGAGAGAGAGAGAGAGAGAGAGAGAGAGAGTGAGAAGATCAACATAGTACTGGGGACCAGAAGATGGGTTGGTCCCCCCTCTTAAAGAGAATCCTTTATTAGGGAGAATCTTTTTACAAGCACAAGAACCGGAGAAAAACCCTCCGTTCTAATTCTTTGACTCGATGGTCGTTCCTTCCCGTAAGGGAAATCCGAGAGACGAGCTCTCAATCCTTTTTCCGTCTGTACTCGGAGTTGACACTCCGCAGACAATTTCCGAATTTCGTTCCCGAAACTCCCAAGCGTAGGCCGAAGCCTTCTCGCTTCTCCTTCGCGATGAAGTACCTACAAACACACACGCAAACACGCGACAACAATTCGTATGGCGAATCCACAATAGATACCTGTCGCTCTTGCGCGGGAAAAGCGACTTCCGTGCTTCGTAGTCTCGCGATCTCTTGTGCTATCTGGCGGCAGAGTCTTCTCTTGCTGATGTTGGTAACCCCCTTTCATGAGGGCATGTGGTGCTCCTTGGCCATGGCACGAATAGCTGCTCGCATAGAGATCGCGGCCGTTTTTTTTTTCTTTTTTGCGCTGCTCTACCCGAAATAGGGAGAGAGAATTCGCTGATTGGTTTTGTTGGTTTATTTTCTAAGTGGATGTCCACTTATTAAGTGGGCGGTCGGCATATTTTAAAATTGGTTTGAACCTGTCCAAAAACTCAATAAAATCTTATAAGTTTAAAACAATGCTTTTCACAACACTTCCCAGGCGTCCCTGGATGCAACCACATGCACAAATGCAATGCAGACATAGATTCCTCGTGGGAAAGCGTTTGCTCTTCTCGGAAAACTCGTTCAAATTTTCCGCTTTTTTAGAAAAGCTTCTTAGAACCCATCTTTATTCTTGTGCTTGCGTCTTTACGCGTATTCCTCTTTCCAGTTCAGATTTCCTCTCGACTATGGATATCCCCTTTCCGATGCACCCGTCACCCACCTTGTGACGCATCAGGAATACCCATCACCTAGTCCTTTCCTACCAAACTTACGGTACAATCCCCTTCACCATGCTCTATGTCACCCATCCTATGACGCATCAGAGATGTCCGTTCTGGGATGGTCGGATACTTCTTTCCGATGCTCCCTGTCACCCATCCGATGTGACGCATCAGAAGTACCCTTTCTTGGTGGCCTTACAGACATTCCTGTTCTCAGTGCTCCCGTCATTACTTTCAATGACGCACTAGGAATACTCTGTACTCGGATGTCTCCAGTGAGAAAAACCCTCTCACTTAAAATTCCAATAATTCATTTAGAATTATTTTTCCTGTTGTTCAAAGCGAGAAAACCCTCTCACTTATAAATCCAATAATTCATTTAGAATTATTTTCTTGTCAAATAAAGGCCAGTTTAGCAACATCCCTCTCACTTATAAACAGTTGTCCTCATCTGTAGAGGTCCAACTGAACTGCCTTGGAGAAGCCGGAAAAATTCCAAATCTTGCTCAATGGTGAGTTGAGCTGGTCCTTTCTCCGTACAGAACTTAAAAAGTAAATTTCATAATTCAATACCTACCTTACTAGTTCATGTCCTTCCTCTAGTACTTCGAGGATATCCTTCACCATTCATCAAACTTACGAGCCATGTAAGAACTCGTCATTCGCGTCTTTCCGAGAATCTGTTAACTCAATTCCACCTTCTCAATCCCGAGAAGAATAATCCTCCTAAAAATCAATTTAGGTCTATGTCCTTGCGCATAACCTTGCGCTGTTAGTCCGGAGGGTGTTAAACCTCTTGTGTCCTTCCACATAGGGAATGCCCAAGTCATAGAGCATTAAGCCCGATGTCTTTCTTTCGCAAACAGAGTTTGCTAAAGAAGGTTTTTGTTTCGGGCCGTCGCTCAACGTAGACAGATGGTTCTAATCCGAAGATTCCTTGTGCACGGCCACACTTCTTTCCAATCTTTTCCTCCTGCGAGTTATTACCACCAGCAGTGTTTTCTAGACGCCTATTAGAGTCTCTTCCTTGCAGAATCATTAAAAAAAAATGATTCACCTTGCGAGCATCAATGACGCCTTGCAAAATCTCAGGCAGATAGGATTCTAGCATTTTTTGAACGTACGTTCAAACCCGGTTCACAATAGAGCGAACTCTCTTTGATTCTCAGGGATGTTCTCCCATATGTAATTCTTACCATTTTGAAACGGTTGGCGAACTATATTCTTACCATATGTAATTCTTACCATTTTGAAACGGTTGACGAACATAATAGTTCGAATTTATTCCAGTAGCGTGTAAATGCTACTTGACCTGCTCGTGGAGAAACATATACCGCAACCAAAAGTTGCTACTGTAATGGTAAAAGCACATAGCGTATTGAATGATCAACGATCATCAAAAAACCTCTTCTCCGTAGAGACTCAAAGTCCTTCTACCGGACACATCTCAAATAGAGATTCTCGTATCGGAATATCCTTGGCGCAAAAAGGCGCTCAAGAGAGTATAACAAACTCTTGTCCAGTTCCTTAGCATAGGTCTGCATCTTCGTGTGTTATCCATGTACCCAAAGGTGTACATAAGTTGCAGTGAGCCTGGGAATTTACCTTCCCTTCGTAAGATCCTTAGAGCGAAGACGCTTAACCTGACGATCCCTTGGCTCAATCTTAGAGCAAAACCCGCTCATCAAATAAACTAGGATTTCAATCCTTGGATTCCTTGAGCACAGGCCGTAGTCGTCACTTGTTCCTTCCCTCGTAAAGAGAGTATTCCTTCACTTGTGCGAAAAGCACTACCATGTCTTCCCTTACCGGGTAGGGGGGGTGTGGGCTTAAAGAGTACTCAAGCTTCATGAAAGCTTTTCTTTGCTTGAAAGCTCAGAATGGTTCCTTCATAATTTCTTGCCCGCAATAGCAGGTAATTTGTTGGAGAACTACCGGATACCAGGTCAATCATGGACCTTCCGGATGGTTAAGCAAGGCAGTTCATCGTATAAAACAATGTTCTGACTCAACCTTACTCTCATAAACACTTGAGAGTGATTGTCCTGGTTAGACACTTGCATATCTCGTGCATAAACGTTATACGCAGTTGATGAGTTCCTTAAAGATTTAACTTTGATCAAAGACCTGCCCTCTCACTTAAAGTTTGAGGGTCTTCTATTCAAAAACTCAGGAGTTAGATTGAATTCCCTTATTTCAAACTTTCTCCGGATAGCAATGTATCCTTCGAGGAGACGTAAAAAAAATTTGTTGTTTCTGTGCTCAATGGTTCTTGTCCCATTGCGTGGATTGTATTCTATGTACACTAAGGTGTACACTTCAGCTTTTATTGCTGACTCCACCATCTGCTGCAAAGTATCTTGCAGATGCGTTTACAAAATTCGGGCAAAAGTCCTTCGTTAAATTTGTTTATCTTTCCTTCCTCAGAGAGGATCAAGAATGGAGCTACCTTGGCAAGAGTGAACCACTACTTGCTTTGACTCGCTCGTGTTCCTATTGGGCAAACCAATCCCAATCTTCTTGAATGCCTTCCTCAAAGCGTAGAGGAAAAAAAAATTGTCGGAAAATTCAGCCTTGAATTGTTGTTGTAAGTTCCTTGCAGAGCTTTGGTATACCACTAAGTACTTGCAATCTCCCTTGAAGTGTTTGGTCACATGCCTCACCTTCGACACTTCTCAGAAATTGCCGTTTGCAAAGGCAACTTCAAATTGTCAAATGAAAGCAGTAGCTTTCAGGACATCTTCCCTTCCGTCAAAAGTATCAAACTTGACTGGAGTGTTCCTAGGTCTAGAGACCTTCTTCATACCCTTCCCGAGATGACGGGATTTCTTGGCTATGGTTCTGGATTGATGTTCATGGATATCTTCTGGGTTCTGAACGATCTTGAGAATTCCGCTCCTTCGATTCTCTAGGTTTTTGAGCATCACGCTCTTGTTGCCTTCTCAAAGAATCCCAAGTCTTGTGTCGAGTTCTTGCAGAGATAATTTTTTTTTTTTTACTCTGCGAGCTTTTCCTGCAGGACTTAGGTTTCCGCCTGCTTACTTCTCTCTTGGCTTGTCATGGCTTCTTCCCGTATCTTCCCAGAGTCGTCCTCCTTTACAGAGAAAGAGAGGAGACCATGCTCTGATACCACTGTCACAAACGGGAGCGCATAACAATATAAAATATACTCCGGTAAATAGAATTTATCACTTAATACTGAAGCCAAAGGATATATAGAGAAATAAATAGAGAGAGAGAGAGAGAGAGAGAGAGAGAGAGAGAGAGAGAGAGAGAGAGAGAGAGAGAGAGAGAGAGAGAGAGAGAGAGAGAGAGAAGATCGACACAGTACTGGGGACCAAAAGATGGGCTGGTCCCCCCCCTTAAAGAGAATCCTTTATTAGGGAGAATCTTTTCACAAGCACAAGAACCGGAGAAAACCCCTCCGTTCTAATTCTCTGACTTGATGGTCGTTTCTTCCCGTAAGGGAAATCCGAGAGACGAGCTCTCAATCCTTTTTCCGTTTGTACTCGGAGTTGACACTCTGTAGACAATTTCCGAATTCCGTTCTCGGAACTCCCAAGCGTAGGCCGAAGCCTTCTCGCTTCTCCTTCGCGATGAAGTACCTGCAAAACACACACGCAAACACGTGACAACAATTCGTATGGTGAATCCACAATAGATACCTGTCGCTCTTGCGCGGGAAAAGCGACTTCCGTGCTTCGTAGTCTCGCGATCTCTTGCGTTATCTGGCGGCAGAGTCTTCTCTTGCTAACGTTGGTAACCCCCTTTCATGAGGGCATGTGGTGCTTTTATAGCTCCTTGGCCATGGCACGAATAGCTGCTCGTGTAGAGATCGCGGCCGTTTTTTTTTTTTTTTTTGCGCTGCTCTACCTGAAACAAGGAGAGAGAATTCGCTGGCTGGTTTTGTTGCTTTATTTTCTAAGTGGCTGCCTACTTATTAAGTGGGCGGCCGGCATATTTTAAAATTGGTCTGGATCTGCCCAAAAACTCAATAAAACCTTATAAGTTTAAAACAATGCTTTTCACAACACTTCCTAGGCGTCCCTGGATGCAACCACATGCACAAATGCAATGCAGACATAGATTCCTCGCGGGAAAGCGTTTGCTCTTTCCGGAAAACTCGTTCAAATTTTCCGCTTTTTTAGAAAATCTTCTCAGAACCCATCTTTATTCTTGTGCTTGCGTCTTTAAGCGTATTCCTCTTTCCAGTTTGGATTTCCTCTCGACTATGGATATCCCCTTTCCGATGCACCCGTCACCCACCTTGTGACGCATCAGGAATACCCATCACATAGTCCTTTCCTACCGAACTTACGGTATAATCCCCTTCACGATGCTCTATGTCACCCATCCTATGACGCATTAGAGATGTCTGTTCCCAGATGGTCGGATACTTCTTTCCCACTCCCTGTCGCCCATCCGATGTGACGCATCAGAAGTACCTGTTCCTGGTGGCCTTACAGACATTCCCGTTCTCAGTGCTCCCGTCATTTCTTTCAATGACGCACTAGGAATACTCTGTACTCGGATGTCTCGAGTGAGAAAAACCCTCACTTAAAATTCCAATAATTCATTTAGAATTATGTTTTTGGTGTTCCAAGCGAGAAAACCCTCTCACTTATAAATTTAATAATTCATTTAGAATTAATTTTCTGTCAGATAAAGCCAATTTAGCAACAGCTGGCAGCAGGTACATGGCTACCACCGCCGCCAAAGACAGGCTCCTCTCCCCCCCCCCCGACCTGGAGGCCGACCCATGGTAGGCAGCATCGTTGGGTTCCCCTAAATCCTCCGCGTGGTTCCAGAACTCAACCTGGAGCCAGTCAAGTACTGTATGCATAGTCCACTCTGCGTGATCCTTGCCACACACTGGAAAGGAAAAACCAACCATTGTATCCAAGGCATCGGCACCTCGGGCTGCCAAAGAAAGAACATGTACATTGAAACAAGCTGCCTCAAGGTCTGGGGATGGATCGCCAAGAAACCGCGTAAAGTCGTAGTCGAAGAAGTCCCATCGTTTACAAATGTCAAAACTGGTCAACCCTTGCGGGATTGTTGCAAAGGGAGAAGTTTGCACCAAAAGGGTCATCCTTAAGTAGGGAAGTCCCTCTTGAGCGAGCCAGCTTGTATCAAAAGCGCTGCCAGGAGATCTGGAGATCTCTGAGCTGCTGAGGAGTGTCATGTTCCCTGGGTTGGTGGTGGAGTATGGGAAGGGCTAGGAGAGGAGGCTACAGGGGCAACTGCCAGCTCGGGAAACTGGAGAGGCGGAAGGAGGGTGTTGGGGAGGGGGGAGCTAAGGAGTCAGCAGGCGAGGGAGGTGGAGGTGCTGTCGGTGGTGAGATTGAGGTGGAAGGAGGCTCCTCAAGAGCATCTTGCTGTAGAGGGTCGAAACGTGACAAACTTGCTATAGACACTCTGGTTGTTAGCCAAGTTTAGTGTGACGCCGCCTGATAAAGCTGGCAATAGACACAATGTGAATTACTTTTTGCAAATACACAGAGTGCTCCTTGCTATGTATTTGTACATGACAGACTTGCTACAAACACTTTGGCCGTTAGCCAAGTTCAATGTGATGCCGCTTGATGCAGCTCGCAATAGACACATTGTGAATTACTTTTTGCAAATACACGGAGTGCTCCTTGCTATGTATTTGTACAGGAGGATTCCTCGACAGAGGATTAGCCTTACGGACTGCACGCTGTCGTGCAGCTCCGCTTCCATGCCAAGAAAGATGCCAGAAAATGCACATCAAGCTTATTTGAAGCATCCTTGATTAATGGTCAGTGACCAGGGCTTGTTAATAGGCCAAGTTTAATGATTAATGTATGCCAGATGCGGCTAAATGGGCCAACAGATACCTTACTGATGATAAAAAAGACGTATGCTTGAAGTGAGCATAAATGGGAGATTATGATCTAGAACTGTAGTGCTTGAAGTGCTCTACCGGCTTGTCTTTACGGCTCACCGATTGGAGCTACGGTAAAAAAGTTATGGCAATTTGAAGTTTAAGTCAATTGCAGATCCATACCAGATTGGGCAACTGCAGCTGAGGGGACAAAAATGAAGTGAATGCACGGGCCTGAAGTGCTCACTTTGTGGAGCGCGTTGGTCTTTTCAGATCAATGATCGGACTTACGGTTGCCAAGATATTGGCCGTTAAAGATTTACCGGGGACCGGTTTCGTACCAGTTCGGTCGGCTCGATCGGTGTGCCGTCTGGGAATTTTACAGCCTCGATAGGGTTTGTATGCATTTATGCAGTTTGAGAAGTCTAAAGGGATTTACGGCTTGGCAGGGAGAGTCTGGTGTCAATTGTCGGCACTGTTGAGCTCGGTAATTTTGGCATTATTCGAGATGTCGGTATGGACAATAAAATTCACGAAGATATTGTTAGTCAAGGACTGCTCGAGAGAGATGTCGTGCTTGGCATTGCCTTGGCCGGCATGTGTACCAAATATGATGCCTTCTACTTGCAAAGCATTGCATGGCCTGCATGTATGCCCAAATGTGATGCCCTTACAAAGGCCGCCCGCCCGCCCAAATGAAGGCTATGGCCGCCATGTATGCCCAAATGTGATGCCCTTTGTAAGTGGCCGCCCACATAAGCCTTAGTAAGTGGCCGCCCATTATGGAAAATAAGGAGGGAAGTGTGGACAAAAGCGAATAGAAAAGAGGGCATGGTGTTGCAGCGCACAGAGATGGCGCATGGGAGAGAAAGAGCTCGCAACGAGCTCGGTGAGACTCAAGCGAACTCGGCCATGTGACGGAAACTACTCGGCATGCCATGGCGCGCCGTTTCGGCACCAGCAAGGTCGAATTCCATGCCCGTCATCATGACCCGTTGCCACGTCATCGAACTGCTTCCCACCTAGCAAGGACGGCGCCGTCGTTGCTCACGGGGAAGTCACAAGTGGCCTATTTTTAAAAATTGGAGGTTTATTGCTAAGAGTAGTGAGGAGTGCATGAGGAGGTGAGGATAATAGGAGAAGAGGTTACAAAGAAGAAGAGGAGAGAACGAAAGGGGTTAGAAGCTAGAAGGCGAGGAGGGTTACGAGGGGGGAAGGCTCGGAGCAAGCAGAGCTCCCTCTCTCTCGCTCTCATCCTTGGAGCAAGCACAACTCCGTCTCTCTTGCTCTCATCCTCCGCAAGCAAAAGCTCTCTCTCTCTCTCTCTCTCTCTCTCTCTCTCTCTCTCTCTCTCTCTCGCTCTCATCCTCGACTAACAAAGGAGGAAGGGAGAAGAGGGAAGCGAAGGGAATCAACGACTAGGGCAAGAAGGCAAGAAGGGGAAACAAAGCATAACGAAGAGGAAAGCAAGGTCGGGAGGGCAAGGAGGTGACGGAGCAGGAAGCTACAAGGAGAATCTCTCTCTCGATTTCGAGGGCATGAAGAGGAGCTCTCGGCTCGTGCTCGGCAAGCAAGAAAAGCTTGCTCTCTCTCTCTCTCTCTCTCTCTCTCTCTCTCTCTCTCTCTCTCTCTCTCGTCCTCCTTGAAGAAAAGGAAGATCACTCTCTCTCTTTCCCTCACTCCGAAGCTTGAGCTCTCTCTCTTGGCATGAGGGAGCTCGATCTCTCTCTCGAGCATAAAGAAGAAAGCAAATCTCTTTCCCTTCCTTGTCCTCGGACTTAAGCTTGAGAAGAGGAGAGCAAGGAGCAAAAAAGCAAGGTAAGAGCGTGCAATTCAGGGGATTCTCTCTCTACAAGTAGCTCTGAAAGACGCTCGGCCGAGTCAATCAAAGAGAGTTTCGAGAGATCTTGACAACATCGAAAGAGAAACTTGAGGCTTATTGTTGGTATATGAGATGTGGGTGTTGCACTATGCTTCAGGTGAAGCTCTAGTATATTGCGGAGCCCATCAATGCTATGTTATCTCAATGGTGTTTGATCCAGGAGATTCTAAGGATATTCACAAGCAGATTCAATATGGATGGATACTGTTAAGTATGCTTAGTAATTGTGTGCTATTTGAACCAGGGGTAGCATATTTGCACCATAAATGCTTGATGTTTATTGATACAGGAAATGTATACTCGTGTGGATATTATGATGCTCCAGTGTTTGGGAATTCCCTTATTATCCTGTTTGATCCTGGGGGCTACTAAAGTACATGCGCAGATTCAAAGGATATGAGTTATTTTCTTGTAGCAAGATGCATGATACAAGGTTTTGGTTTCTAGATTATGCTTAGTCCGAAGAGTTTTTGGTTCTACATTCAATAAGATTACATGGCTGGCTTCCAATTGACTTCTTTGGGCAATTGATGAAGTATCTTCACATCTTTTGAGTTGGTTCTGCTACCAGAACTTAAAGTAAAGGACTTGACGGCCATTCTGTGTGCAAACAAAGTAAAGCATACTTGAGCTTGACAGGGTTCCCTAAAGCGAGCTTAATGGTCAAGCCGTGTGCATCATTAACTGGAGCACTTGAGTCTGGCGGGGTTCACTAAACAGGTTTTTCATAATTGAATGCTTTGAAGATACGGAAGACACGGTTCAAAGATTTCTGATGGGCAGCTACCTAATGCTTAAGCTAGAACATTGATGATAGGGTATAAGCCTTATTTCATTTTTCATATGATGGCAAAGATCTTAAGGTACCTATAGCAGATGCAGATTGAAGTGCAGTTGGCACAGACCTGAGGCTGTGCAAGTTCAGAGGGGGTGGATGTGGTGCAGCTCCGCTTCCATGCTAAGAAAGATGCCAGAAAAATGCACATCAAGCTTATTTGAAGCATACTTGATTAATGGTCAGTGACCAGGGCTTGTTAATAGGCCAAGTTTAATGATTAATGTATGCCAGATGCGGCTAAATGGGCCAATAGATGCCTTAATGATGATAAAAGTGGCGTATGCTTGAAGTGAGCATAAATGGGAGATTATGATCTAGAACTGTAGTGCTTGAAGTGCTCTATTGGCCTGTCTTTATGGCTCGCCGATTGGAGCTACGGTGAAAAAGTTATGGCAGTTTGAAGCTTAAGTCAATTGCAGATCCGTACCGGATTGGGCAACTGCAGCTGAGGGGACAAAAATGAAGTGAATGCACGGGCCTGAAGTGCTCACTTTGTGGAGCGCGTTGGTCTTTTTAGATCAATGATCGGACTTATGGTTGCCAAGATATTGGCCGTTAAAGATTTACCGGGGACCGGTTCCGTACTAGTTCGGTCCGCTCGATCGGTGTGCCATCTGGGAATTTTACAGCCTCGACAGGGTTTGTATGTATTTTATGCAGTTTGAGAAGTCTAAAGGGATTTACGGCTTGGCAGGCAGATTCTGGTGTCAGTTGTCGGCACTGTTGAGCTCGGTAATTTTGGCATTATTCGAGATGTCGGTATGGACAATAAAATTCACGAAGATATTGTTTGTCAAGGACTGCTCAAGAGAGATGTCGTGCTTGGCATTGCCTTGGTCGGCATGTGTACCAAATATGATGCCTTCTACTTGCAAAACATTGCATGGCTGGCATGTATGTCTAAATGTGATGCTCTTACAAAGGCCGCCCGCCCAAATGAAGGCTATGGCCGGCATGTATTCTCAAATGTGATGCCCTTTGTAAGTGGCCGCCCACATAAGCCTTAGTAAGTGGTTGCCCATATGGAAAATAAGGAGGGAAGCGTGGACAAAAGCAAAAAGAAAAGAGGGCATGGCGTTGCAGCGCGCAGAGATGGCGCATGGGAGAGAAAGAGCTCGTAGTGAGCTTGGTGAGACTCAAGCGAACTCGGCCATGTGACGGAAACTACTTAGCATGCCATGGCGTGCCGTTTTTGCACCAACAGGGTCGAATTCCGTGCCCGTCATCATACCCGCTACCACGTCATCTAGGGGGAAGTCACAAGTGGCCTATTTTTAAAAAGTGGAGGTTTATTCCTAAAAGTAGTGAGGAGTGCATGAGGAGGTGAGGATAATAGGAGAAGAGGTTACGAAGAAGAAGAGGAGAGAACGAAAGGGGTTGGAAGCTAGAAGGCGAGGAGGGTTACGAGGGGAGAAGGCTCGGAGCAAGCAAAGCTCCCTCTCTCTCGCTCTCATCCTCGGCAAGCAAAAGCTCTCTCTCTCTCTCTCTCTCTCTCTCTCTCTCTCTCTCTCTCTCTTGCTCTCATCCTCGACTAACAAAGGAGGAAGGGAGAAGAGGGAAGCGAAGGGAATCAACGAGTAGGGCAAGAAGGCAAGAAGGGGAAACTGTCACGTGACACATCCAACCCTATGTGTCCGTGGACAAGCTACAGCATGATCAGGGTTCAGTCAGTCCAATCAATCTAGATTAGAAGTGATCTGGCACTTTTGTGAGTCTATTCGTAGACCGTGCATGCCCAGTCACTTAGTGTAGATGCATATCCTCTGGTTGCACACAGCATGATCATAAGAATTCCCATCAAAATCCATCAGAATCAGTCAAGGGAATTTTCCAGTGCATTTAGCCTATTTTACCTATTTTTGGCGTTTTTTACTTATTAATTTAAGTGACTTTCCAACAAAAGTAGGTAGGGCAATTTTGCTAAGTTTGTATATAAGCAAACTAGAGCTAGCACTATTTGGCAGAAGAGGCAACAGGAGCCAAGCTCAGCAGGCAACTTCTCACCAAGACCAAGCCTTGGTGGTTTCCCTCCAAGCAGCAGATCCCCCCCATTGCCTAGCGTTTTCAACAAGAAGCATCGCCATACACCTTCCCTCACCTATCATTTTTAGTCAGCACCATAGCCTAGCGTTTTTGCATCAGCAGGTCCTCGCCACAGAAGACCCCAACAGATAGCGTTTTTGCATTAGCATCCTCGCTAGCAGGAAACCTCAGCCTAGCGTTTTTGGGAGCTTCAGCCTCTAGCGTTTTTTGTCCCAATTTCAGCCCTTTGCAGATTCAGCATGCAGCGTTTTTTCATCATTAAAGACCGTCAAGATCAGCCCCTAAAGAAGTAGCAGATTCAGCCCGGAAAGACCTCAGTTTTCAGCCTTAAGCAACCTCAGTTTTCAACCCTAAACCTGCAGATGTTCAGCGTCAAAGACCCACAGAAAACAGCCCCCAAATCAGCGTTTTTGGACTAGTCGCAGATTTCAGCCCATAGCGTTTTTGGACAGCGAAAGATTGCAGATTTCAGCCCTTAGGTCGACTTCGTTATCCCCGTCGTCGTCGTCAACATAGCCTAGACTTGCATCAGCACATGCATTCAGTTTGTACCAGATTGTGCAATCAATAGTAGACCACTATTGTCGACGAGAGTGGGGCCTTCGGAGGAGGGTTTTACAACGTCTCTGGTGTCGTATCTCTCTTCTCTCTCTATCTCTCAGTCTCATACACTTGCACGTACAGTGTCCATTCACTTTGTTTGTGATCATAGCACCCTCGCATTAAGAACGGAAGGCTCTACCTTCCATAAGAACAAAAGGAACCTGTTCGGAGCACTCATCTTGAGCAAAGCACAAATATTCATTCCGTTGCACCTAACAAAAACAAAGCATAATGAAGAGGAAAGCAAGGTCGGGAGGGCAAGGAGGTGACGGAGCAGGAAGCTACAAGGAGAATCTCTCTCTCGATTTCGAGGGCATGAAGAGGAGCTCTCGTCTCGTGCTCGGCAAGCAAGAAAAGCTTGCTCTCTCTCTCTCTCTCTCTCTCTCTCTCTCTCGTCCTCCTTGAAGATAAGGAAGATCACTCTCTCTCTTTCCCTCACTCCGAAGCTTGAGCTCTCTCTCTTGGCATGAGGGAGCTCGATCTCGCTCCCGAGCATAAAGAAGAAAGCAAATCTCTCCCTCTTCCTCGTCCTCGGACTTAAGCTTGAGAAGAGGAGAGCAAGGAGCCAAAAAGCAAGGTAAGAGCGTGCAATTCAGGGGATTCTCTCTCTACAAGTAGCTCTGAAAGACACTTGGCCGAGCAAAGCAAGTCAATCAAAGAGAGGTTTGAGAGCTCTTGACAACATCGAAAGAGAAACTTGAGGCTTATTGTTGGTAACCGAAGCAATAGAAGGAGCGTAAGAGCAGGTTAAGGAAGGCACTTAGAGAAGTTTTATGAGGACGAAATAAAAAATTGTGTGCGGCAATTAAGTCAGTGTAAAGAAAATAGAGTAAGAAGTTGTAGGATAATTGATAATAACTGATGCTTGATGATTGAGGGAGTGAGCAGAATTGAAGCTTCCAGAATCCACAAGGTAGTTGAAGCAATTAAAGCGGTAGAAGAAAATTCCCATCACAGTTATCACCAAAAGATTGATTAAACATTTTGTTAAGCCCCGATGTCATTAACGGCCCGGTTGATTCTGTAAAGCGGAAGCTTAAACTCCTAATTAGCATGTGATCCAAGTGACGGTGCTGTTAACAGCCCACCTTGGCTAAGAATTAAGTTGTACTCAAAAGCATTAATCAATTAATTGATGATTACGGCAATTGCCAGAGCTGTCAGTGTCTCTTGTTCTCTCTCTTTCACACCTCCCACAGCCAGAGGCCCGGTGCCTGCCCGGCTCACGTTTCGAACACATATCCCCCGACAACGCTCTTCTTGGGCATGGGTTGTGGACACTCACTTTAGACATGGCTTTCTCAAGGACGCTCGGATGCGGACTACTCCCCATCCAAGATGACCTCGAAGATTGTGAGATTGGCTGCCGCGGCAATATCGGCTTTCTCTCACGTAACCCATGAGAATTGTGTCACAAGACGGGCACCACATGCCAATAGAAAAGAACAGAGTGAACAGACTTTTAGCACTTCAATAACAACCGAACTAAGAGAGAGAGAAAGAGAGAGAGAGACGACACGCGACACGGAGTGGCGGAATTCCACCCCAGAGAGTATTGGTCCCAAACCTTGGCGTCCCTTTCGGTATTTTTTTATATTGCATCAACACAGTACAAGCCGTTACTTCAGTCTCTGCACCTTCTCCAGGAAGCATACCAGAGAATGAGCCCTAACCTCATATTTAAAGGCCCTTGGCCTGAAAAGCAGTTATAGTGAAAAGCCTTCTGGTCCTAAAGCAATGCCAAAAAGCTGCGAGCGCGTTTTGCAGAATTCGAACAACTGTCATGTCGGTAGTTAGCGCAAAACGCGGAGTGTCCGTACAATTGCCACGTCATCGTTTTTTGTGTGTGTGTGTGTGTGTGTGTGTGTGTGTGTGGGTCCTGCTTTATTTTACTTCCTTTATGTCACTGGGGCCCCATCGGACGAGGTCCCCATAAGTTGGTAGGACTTCTTCTTTTGTTACTTGTTCTTCTTAGGGTTTAGGCCCCTCAGCCAAGATCTTCAAGTTGGCTCCATTCTTCAGGGCTTTGACACGTCAACAATTTTGGACATCCCCCTTCTTTGAAGAAAGTGATCGTCTGCGATTACAGCATATCTGCAAAACAACTCAAGTTAGCTCAAAAATTTCTGAGGGTCATTCCGAGGACATTCCGAGGGACAATCAGTTTGCTCTTTTTGTTAAGGAGTTAGCTTCTCCTTTCGGCTCTTTTGATCAAGGAGTTGTCTTCTCCTTTCGTCCATATCGGAACTGTTGATATGCTGGCATAGTAAAATTAGCCATCACACCCAGACTGCATTGATCTTCCACGGGTGTCTTGATGCACTAAAATTACATACTCAGTCAATCTCATCCGGTCAGGAATATTCAATAGTTGGCACACCACAATGCAACACAAATGCTTACATATGCATGTTACAAGACACAACAAACAACACCGTTGAGCACTCCCCCGAGACAAACGGTTTATGGTATGAAGCTACTCAACGACTACCTCGTCACTCCCCCCGCAAATAACCTTAAAAGGTATGGGCCATGAGCTCAGAAGACTGTACAACCAAACGCTCCCCAGACCGCAGTCTGCGTCGCTTGGAGGTTCAAGCATAAAACCAAACGTTCCCCAGGCATCAGCCTGCGTCGTTCGGAGGTTTCTAGCATACAACGGAACGCTGAAGAATAAACACCCAATGTCCCCAACAATAATTGTGAAAGTGACAAAAATTGGAAAAGGGAAAGCAGGGCATAAATGCTAAACACGAGCCTCTACATCGTGCATGTCATGCATAGATGGTAACACATGGCCAATCCGACAACCAAAAGGCAATGAAGAATAAACACCCAATGTCCCCAACAATAATTGTGAAAGTGACAAAAATTGGAAAAGGGAAAGCAGGGCATAAATGCTAAACACGAGCCTCTACATCGTGCATGTCATGCATAGATGGTAATACATGGCCAATCCGACAACCAAAAGGCGATGGGGCTAACTGCTCAATTGTCTTCTACGTGCAGTGGTCATAGTGATAACTGGAGGACAAGCCCACTTGTTTAAGATTGGGGTTATCTCATTGTATGATCCAAATATGCTTGCATCCATTCACGTATCTAAACCCTTGTTTCCATACCGTATATACCATACATATTCTGTAGATTGATTTGTCTCACACGCAACATTTTTAAAATTAGAAAAATGTGGTTCATATGAATTTTTATCTTCAATCAATGTTGCAGATTTTTATAAAAAGATTTTGTGTATGTTTTTCGATATATTGTGTACCTCAAGTACCTTATTTGAGGTTGACCAACAATATTATAACGATGCCTAACGCATGGTACCTAATGTGCTGGACTACCCTCATGACTAAGGAACACGGGGTCTTTAATGAAGACCCCGTCATGGGATCGCGGCGGATGTGGCACGCACGCATCTCGAGGGAGATGGACGTCCAACAAAAAACGGAAGTCAACGCGCGCCCGGTGGTTCAAACCCGGCACCTTGGTCATGGCAACTTGGTGAGCTAACCACGCATGCGCGTGCATTTCGGTGTCAACAAGGCGAGAAATAAACTATATAAGCTAAACTTAAATGGGGAAAAGTAAACATGGACAGAAAAAGTAAACACGGACACGTCCGTTTAAAATCAGACGGCTGGGTGTGCCTTTGCTTTTGTGCGCATAGCTGCTCGCCATGGATCCCATGACGGGGTCTTCATTGAAGACCCCGTGTTACTTAGTCCTAAGGCCTAACTACCTTCGGTACAAATGTAGCAATTTTTTCATCTCACAATTTTTTCTGCATTTTTGAAATGGAGATGACATGGAAATTGACTTTAATGTATGATGTTTAATCCAACTATCTTGCTTTGGTGAACTGTTTCACCTTCTGACGTTTTTCATAATTGCAGGTGAAATGACACAGTATTTGGTAACTGGAAAGGCGTGCACAAAAATTGCCCTGCTAAGCTTTGCCATTGGAGTTATTGTAGGGTTTAAGCTGAACAAGACATTGCGGCGAATTGCAGCGAAGTTATTGAAAGGTGTGACGAATGATGCGTGATGCAGTGACAGCCGGTGAGTGCCCACCGAAGACATTTGAAGGTATTCCTCAAGAGATTTGACATTAGAAGATGGGGTTTCTGTATTTTCCCACATCATGTCAGCAACTCATTGAAATGCTGCTTTACCAATCGATTGAAAGCAATGAAATTAGTGGGCTGTATCATCCCTTGTTATAGTGGAGAGTAGAAGATAGACATGACCTTTGAGGACTGATTCGTGTAGCCCTCCTACAAAATGGGAAAACCATTGCTTACTGTAGTGCCATTTTTGTAAAATGTAATTCGTTTATGTGCTATACAGGCACTTGGAAATTGGAGGTTATTTCTGGTGTTCTCTTGTGGCTAGCATGCTTTGAGAGAGAGTTTTCATGTCAAGACATCTTCTCGTGCGTGCATGCGTGTGAGTGTGTGTGTGTGTGTGAGAGAGAGAAGAACCAACTCGTGTGTGCACATGCGCACGCACGCACGCACGCGCGCGCGCACACACACACACACACACACACACACACACACACACACACACACACACACACACACACGTTCATGTGTAGATTTGGGCTCTCTGATGCCAAGTTCACGGGCTACCATGCCCACACCCACACCCACACAAAGAAACCTTCGGGTTTCTGGGATGCTTATGGCAGCAAACATACTGGAAACATATGCGAGCTTGTGAGTATGCACTGGACTGCGGGTCTCCAAAGATACCAGGTGTTTGTGAAGGGTCTTGATTATCCTGCTCGTAGTGAGATTGTCTGGGTATTCTGCATGAAAAACAACAAGGTGAAGGTTGACATTGGCATTCTAAAACCATGTAAGTCAAATCATGTAAGGCTCCCAAATGAAACATAGGGATCGATTGAAAGAGGAAAGGAAAAGAATGTTTTCAACGTCTAGGAAATGATAAAATTTCAATGTATGCCTAACTCTTTCCTTCTATCACCCAAGTGTGGTAGATTGGTTATGCCATTTCCCTCTTGCATAACAGGTCTTGAGTTCAACTCTCGTCGTTGGATAGATCTTTAAGGTCTCTTGAGATAGTTTCCTACGACGTTAAAGCACTAATAAAAAGAGGAAAATGGTATAACTTTCTATCACCCAAGTGTGGTAGATTGGTTATGCCATTTCCCTCTTGAATAGAACAAAAAACCAGATAGCACATCAAGGATCATATTTTTCACTAGTACATTACCTACAAATATGCTGTAAAGGGTCAATATTATAAGTAGTCATATAATCCTCATGAACAAAAATCATAAAGGGAAGTGGAATACCCTTCAAATAAGTCGAAATTTGATGTTAGCCATATGCTCAACAAAAGTTACAAGCCCTCTTTTTTAATGTCGTAGGAAACTATCCCAAGACCGACGAGGAGAGTTGAACTCAAGACCTGTTAGTTTTCTCTACTCATGCTCAAAAAATTCTTATCAAGATGATCTTTTTTAGGTTTTGGACATCCTTGTTTGTTTTGTTAATTCTTTTGACACTTTTGTGGGAAGACTGTTGGGCTCATTTAATGTCAAAGTTCACTGTAACGATGAAAATAGTGAAATAAGGTTGGGATGTAGAGTATTTATTGAGGACAAATATATGAAGTTACATGGGGAGCAACATTTGGAAGGTCCCCCATCCTAGTATTGTTCCTACATATGTACGCTTGACTTCAAGGTTTCTACAACCTCGTCTAGCTATCTAGACCTTCGAACCAATAGGTGCCAAAAATGTTGGAATTAGGGTTGCAGAGAAACACACACAGCTTGGAGAAGACGAAGGAAGCTCAAAGCACACAATGGAGAGTGTGTTACTTAGTGTGCAATAGAAAGATAGATAGCCCTAGAGTGATGGGCGTATATACAATGCACGGGGGAAAAAACCTCCTAAAGAGGGAAAAAATGCCCCGGCGGTCCTAGTGTGTTCACACACATCACTACCACATGTATATGGTAACAAATCCCCCCTGGAGTGATGCGGTGAACGAGAGCTGGCACATGAGTAAAGGGAAGTGCCATGCCCTGAGGACAGGATCAGTCCACAAAGGGGAGTAAGCCCAAAGCTTTGCGGAAAGCTTCAAGCTTCTCACGAGACAATGCCTTTGTGAAAAGATCTGCAAGGTTGTCCTGTGTTGGCACATAAGCCAAGCTGATCTCTCCTGCTGAGAGCCTCTCCCTGACATAGTGGTAATGCACCTCAATGTGCTTTGTGCGAGCATGAAAAACTGGGTTCCTCGCAACTGCCAATGCGCTCTGACTGTCAGTGTAGATAGTGTTGGCAGTGTCCTGTCCAACACCCAAGTCAGCCATAAGGCGTCTGAGCCATACACACTCAACCGTAGCTGTGAAGACTGCCCTGTACTCAGCCTCACAACTCGAAGTGGCCACAGTAGGTTGCTTCTTGCTCAACCATGATATACATGAACTGCCAAGCATGAAACAAAAACCACTTGTGGACACTCGCGTGTCAAAACAACCAGCCCAATCTGAGTCCGAAAAAGCATGTAAGTCTGGCGGCAATGATCCCCCCTTGGGATAAAACAAGCCAAGATGTAAAGTGCCACTAAGGTAGCGGAAAATCCTCTTGACAGCCTGCCAATGCTTAGACCCTGGGCTATGCATAAATCTGCTGACCTGCGAGACTGCAAACTGAATATCTGGCCTCGTGTTGCATACATAAATGAGGCAGCCAACAGCAGTTTGGTAAAGAGTGACATCAGCAGGATCGCCAGCATCATGTAGACTCAACTTCAAACCTGTTTCCATGGGAGTGGCAATAGGTTTGCAATCCTCAAGTCCAAACTTACATAGCAATGTCTCTATGTAACTTTTCTGACACAAGGCAATACCACCATCACACTGCTTGAACTGTATACCCAAGTAATGATGCAACAGCCCCAAATCTTTCATCTTGAAAGTAGCATTCAAATCAGCCTTAAATTCAGCAATATGTCTCTCATTTGGTCCAGTGATCAGCAAATCATCAACATAAAGAACCACAATGAGAAATACATCATCCTCACGCTTTACATACAATGTGCTTTCTGTTGGACTGTTACGAAAGCCTCGTTTAACCAAATGAGTGTCAGCTTTCTCATACCAAGCACGAGGAGATTGCTTCAACCCATACAAAGCCTTCTTACATTTGCACACTTTGTCTTCTTGTCCTTTTATGACAAAACCGCGAGGCTGCGTTACATAAACTTCCTCAAATATGTCACCATTCAAGAAAGCAGTAACAATGTCTGATTGATGTACATCCCAACCAAAATGAGCTGCCAATGCACATAGAAAACGCACAGTAGTCATACGACAAGTGGGAGCAAAAGTCTCTTCATAATCTATGCCTTTTTGTTGTGCATAACCCTTTGCAACAAGTTGAGCCTTATGGCGATCGATCTCACCATCCGGCTTGCGTTTCAACTTGTAAACCCACTTCGTACCAATGGCCTTTTTGCCAGGAGGCAAATCACATAAAGTCCATGTGTCATTCTCTATAAGTGCATCATATTCTGATTTCATGGCAGCAATCCAATTTTCTGAATTCTGTGCTTCATCAAAAGACAGAGGCTCCTCAACATCATGTAAACTAGACACAGCCAAAGCATAACAATCTGATGCATAAGATGCATGGCGAGAGCCTGAACGAGTACGACTAGATAAAGGTGCATCCAATTTACTGTCACGCAAAGTGTGCACCAGCCATTTTGGCATACCTCTAGCCTGCTCATTTTCAGCCCTTTCCTCATCAAGTACATCATGTACATCTGCATCAGTAATAGGCTGTTCTAAAACATTTTCAGAAACCCCCATAGGCTGTACATTTGCCTCATTGGAACTTACATTCGTATTTCCACCACTGAAAAGAGGCAACAAAGTGTCATAAATGTCCTGTGAGCTTACATTACTGTCTCTAGTACATGACAGCAAGGGTTGAACAGAATCTTCCACAAACACTACATCCCGTGAAACCAAAATACGTTTTGTTTGCGGATGATACAACCTGTAACCTTTGCTTTCAGCACTATAACCAACAAAAATACATTTGACAGCCTTATCATCCAATTTTCTGCGCTGCACTTGTGGCACCAAAGCATATGCCAAACAGCCAAAAACACGCATGTGCTCAATAGAAGGTTTTCTATCATGCCATGCTTCATATGGAGTAATAGACTGCAAAGCTTTCGTAGGACACCTGTTAAGTACATAAGTGGCACACATGATGGCCTCAAGCCAAAAAGAATGCGGCAAAGCTTGACTTTTGACCATACATCGTGCCATTTCCGTTAGTGACCTGTTTTTCCTCTCAGCAACACCATTTTGCTGAGGTGTATAAGGCACTGTACATTGGTGTTTTATCCCACGACTAGCCAGAAATGCATTAAATTCATGAGACATATACTCCCCCCCTCGATCGGAACGGAGGGTGCCCATAGTACATTTTGAGACATTTTCAGCCATAGCCAAAAATTGTTTGAAGCACATAAAAACTTCGGACTTCGCTTTAAGCGGAAATACCCACGCATGCCTGGAGTAATCATCAATGAAAGTCACGAAGTACAGGTAATTGCCCAAGGACGAAGTTTGCATGGGCCCACAAACGTCACTATGCACAAGCTGCAACCTGCATGTGGCCCTAACTGAACCATCCTTTGGAAACTTAGAACGCTGCATTTTACCCAGAATACAGCCTTCACAAACATGTTTGATAGGTGCTTCAAGAGGCGGCAAAGAAGCAACCATATCAGATTTCTGCAAACGCAGCAAACTGGCAAAATTCAGATGACCAAAACGTGCATGCCAAAGTTTTGCATCTGAAATAGCCCTTGAATCTGCAACAGCATTTGCAAAATTTTGTCCACACTTGTCATACAAAGTGAGCTTATACAGCCCACGGCACAAAAGCCCAGATGCAACAATTTCATCACCAAAACTGAGATCATGAACTGTACATCTGTCATCCACAAATTTGACTACAAGTCCAAGTCTAGCAAGTGCGGATACAGACAATAGATTCTTCTTGATCCCAGGTACATAAAGTGCATCAACAAGTGTGAAGGAACTGCCATTAGCAGCAGTGAGCACAATCTTTCCAACTCCCTGAACTGGATAAGAGGCGTTGTTGGCACAAGTGACTGAATTCCCATGAGGGACAGACTCGAGAGAGGTAAACAATTCACGATGTGAGGTAATGTGCTTTGTAGCACCACTGTCGAAATACCACACATGTGAATCTGCAGCAACTGACAAGCATGCATCATGGACAGCAGGATTGTAAGTGCACTCTGCGCTAAAAGCCCATTCTGCATCAACATCAGCATCACAATCTCCTTTCACAGAAGACTCAACAATGGCTGCATTTGTAGTGGAACCAGCATTTGCAGTGGAACCACCCTCTTTCTTCTTAGCCTCTTTGGCCTTCAACTTAGGACACGACTTGATCAAGTGATCATTGGCTTTACAATAATGGCAACGCATCTTCTTTTTGCCCTTATCACCAGAATTGCCAGACGAAGTGCTGCCAGCAGAAGCATTAGGAACAGAAATTTTGCCACTCGCAGCAGAACCATAAGAAGTGGCTGCATTACTGTTACCACCCTTTCTTTGAGAAGCAATAAAAGCCTGTTCAACTGCACGCTGCCTAGTCCTGTTTTTTCTAGAAAGTGACTCTTGCAATAGCAATGTGCATAATGCATCAAACTTGACAACTTCAGGATTTCCTTGGGTCATCAGTCTCCAAGTACTAGCAAAAGTCTGGTAGGAATCTGGTAAGGCATCAAGAACAGTCTGCACAAGGGAACTGTCAGAAATGACTTCACCTGCAGAAATGAGTTGCTCATTGATATCCTTGACACTAGCAAGGAAAGTGTCCATATCATCTTCCTCATGCATAATCTTCGACTCTAGCTCTTTACGCAGCAAAGCAATTTTAGCCTCATTGCGGCTTGCATAAAGACCTGCTAGAATATCCCAAGCCTGTTTTGTAGATTTTGCTGAACGGATGTGAGGAATAATGGTGCGCTTCACAGACAACGCAATCAATGCATGAGCCTGCGCATCCTTAACATCCCAACGAGCTTGTTCTGCTGTAGGCAAAACAACTCTAACAGCTGCAATCCTTGCAGCAAGACCTGCAACATCCTCAACATCGCCTACATCTTCAGAACCAGGACGTACATCAATGCCCTGCACAATGTTCCAGACACCTTTTGACACAAGAACATGTTGCATCATATAAGCCCACATAGGGTAGTTGTCCCCATCCAACCTGTCCTCAGCAGCAAACATCTTGAACACATCTGTGTTGTTGTTGTCAGCCATGGTAAATGCTGCACCTGATGTGAAAACTGCCCGAAAATAGGAGAAATGGAGCGGGAACAACTTGTGCTATATAGCACAAACCGTAGAAGACTATAAGGCACCTGTTATGCAGAAAACGGCACTGACAGAAAATCTGCACAAAATGACGAAATAGCCTGTGCAGTACTGCCCGTAGTGGAAACGGAGGCCGAAATGAGGCCAAATCAAAATTCTGAGCAGACCGAGCTCTTCGAGCTCGTCCCAAAATATTTGTCGACCTGCGAACGCTTGCCAAAGCTCACTGAAATCGGAGAAAGTGAGCAGGCGTGTGCTGGAGCAGCTGGCGACTAAGCCCGGGAGGACGTGACCTGCTCTGATACCAATTGTTGGAATTAGGGTTGCAGAGAAACACACACAGCTTGGAGAAGACGAAGGAAGCTCAAAGCACACAATGGAGAGTGTGTTACTTAGTGTGCAATAGAAAGATAGATAGCCCTAGAGTGATGGGCGTATATACAATGCACGGGGGAAAAAACCTCCTAAAGAGGGAAAAAATGCCCCGGCGGTCCTAGTGTGTTCACACACATCACTACCACATGTATATGGTAACAAAAAACCTCCGTTCTAGTCAACTTTTGCAAGCCTTATAGTTATGCACCGGCTCACCCCACAACCGTGCTCATACACTAACCTTAGGACTTCATTTTTCTCTCTCTTTATGCCTCCCCTTGATGTCTTTGGAAAGAATATACTACACACACACACACACACACACACACACCCAAACCCCTATCTAGGTATATATACACATAAATTTGTACACAAAAATAGTTCTTTGTGTGTGTGTGTGTGTGTGTGTGTGCATATATATGTGTATATCTGGTTTTTAAACTCATAGCATGGCAAAACGTTCTACTCACATGGTTTCCTTGTAGGGTAGCTGGACAAAACAACGTTCTCTACCTTGCACACTCAAACAATCCTACTCAATGATTAGATCAGTAATCTAAGTTAATTTTTCCATTTCTTACAGTACAATCTAATATATGTAAACAAATTGTTCCTGACCCCCACAACACATCAACATTATGCTAACCAAGCAAGATTACTTGGGGTCCAAAAGAGATGTTTTAAGGATCACCCATTCTAAGGGATTAGGGACTAATGTCCTATTTAAAGAGAACAACGACAATTATTGTAATTAGTGTGGATAGCTTTGTATGGGCTTCTTTATAGGGATGAATTAGGGATTCTATTTGAGTTCTCTCTCTCCCTCTCTCCCTCTCTCTCTCTCTCTCTCATCATGGTAGTGACCCTACCCCTCTATTAGTGTTCATTACCTCAGCTTAGCCTAGAGTGGTTGAAAATCCATGTTAGTTGGTTTCAAGCCAAGTTTAAAGGAAGAGAAAAATACTTGAAAATAGTTCAAAAATCTTGCAACTTTGCAAATTATTTTTTAGTCTTTTTAGTTTGTACCTTTACAAGGAGAGGAAATCTCTCTCTCTCTCTCTCTCTCTCTCTCTCTCTCTCTCTCTCTCTCTCTCTCTCTCTCTCTCCCCCCCCCCCCAAAAAAAAACTAGAAACTATATATAGTGCATGTCATACAAAAGTTCCATACGGAGGAGAGCCGACATTTTTTCTCCCTAAGGAACGGAAACGGTGCCTTGCCACGGAGTAGCAAACACATAGATATGGAGATTTGGATGTAGATGAAAAGCCTTTATGTTTTATTGATATAGTTTTGTCGGATACTCTCGTTCTTGATTTTCTACCGTGACTATGGACTGCTCTAACCAATTCATTTTTCAACTTGCAAGTGGGAAGACTTTGTCTTTGCTCCTGCATTGGTAGCTCTGACCACTAGCCAAAAGCATCCTTCTTCCACTTTGGTGTATCATATGTGGAGAGTCCTACACCACGAATTTTTGAGCGAGATGCCATTCTCCCGTCTTTGGCATGGGATCTTCCCAAGGATGATTTTGACCCATGTTTGAATCAAGCAAAGTGAACAATCTAAATCTCTTAGATTTTCATAGGTGCCTCATCAATGGAGTACCTTGTTTGCCCTCTTAAGAAGGTTGGTTCTTCTCGATTAATCTCAATTTCAAGCTCGACTTCAGTGCCTTCGTCTTGATCAATACAAGTTTCTAAATCCATTAGCATGATAATTGGGATAATCCCTCACATCCAAGACCCTTGAAGCTACTAGTTTCTTAGCTTCCCATCTCTCATGTGATTCATTCTCTTTAGTGGTCACCCAGAGAGCCATTTTTATCCCCCTCTATGATGACAATCCTAGAAATCCCTCTGCAACCTAATGAAGGATGACTCATACTAGAGGGATCAGATTCCTCATCCACATTTTTTTTTCATTGGTGGAAGATATTCCCTTTTTCTGGTCCACATCCCACATGGAAAGGCTAATTGTATTCACACTCATAGAGACAACCTTTATAGCTACTCCTCTCTTTGGTCAGCATCTCATCATAAGCATCAAAAAAATACCCAACCCCTTCGGTTTTTGCTTCATCATCATCCTCTAATTGACCTTGTAGACCCATCTAGCTATCCATAGCCTTCGTTTCATCCTTCTCTACAAAGCTACAAACCAATTGCACTGCAAAAACACTTTCCACCGTTATCTTCATGATCAAAGTCATCAACATGGTGCCGCATAGCACCCTCAACTACATATCTTCTTCCACGTGCTTTGGCACCTCAACCTTCTCTTCTTTCACATTGGCTATCACCACATTATCAGACACACAATAATGCATCTTTATGCTTACCAACACAGGATCGTCTGAATCTGTTCCTCGCCATAGGATTGTCAAAGTCGACGATGCGGAAGCGTAGAGAGAAAGGGGAGTGAGCATGAGAGAGAGAGAGAGAGAGAGAGAGAGAGAGAGAGAGAGAGAGAGAGAGAGAGAGAGAGAGAGAGAGAGAGCAAGAGAGAGAGTCTCCTGAACCAATCGACCTTGGCGATAACTGAATGTGTATACAATGGAGGCAAGGGGTTGCTTATATAGCAATCCCAGTAAATTGCCCTACCCAAGACTTTGACAAATAAGTAAAATAAATACCTAAAAGCCAAACTAAATAATGGGATCACATTGGGTAGTTCACTTGAGATGCCTAAACTTTAACACCCTCTTTGCAGCTCGTAGTGAACATCGATAGTGAGACCAAGTCAATGTAGAAGCTACCATGGACACCCCAATAGTGGCCACCAATTGGATACACCTTGCTGTTGCTCTCCTCAACTTTGTACCTGAAAGTAATGCATCCTGAGCATCGGTTGCCTTTATAGAAACGTTGAACTGTAGACCACACTACGTCCAATAATCCCCATTCGTGAACTATGAACACATCACGTCCAAAATATAAAACTCCAAGAGAATGAGCTGTTGGAACACATACTGTCCATAATCTAACCGACAACAATCAATTAGCTAGCCCATCCATAGCGTTTTAGAAGTCTGATTGGTTCCTTGTCAGATGCATGTGCATTGAACTCCGGCCTACGGGTCCAAACACGAATAACTTGAACTCCAACACAAGGGTCCAAATTAATTATAGGGAGCAAACATTGCCCATCTTTTCCACTCACAAGCCTCTCTCTGGCTGAAGCTAGTGGTGACACCTGTCATTTGACTAGAAATTTGACGTCGAGGCCACTGTGGCCACCACCACGAGTGCTTGCCAATCTCCTCTGTCAAATCTTTATTACCGTAATCTCTGTTCAGCTTGCCTTTATCCTTGTCTTCCTGTGAGTTCTTGCTTTTGCCTTTGGCTTCAAACTCTCGAGCCAAACAAAGCGTCAAATCACAATCATGAATGTGGTCGTACCTCCCAGGTACCGAGGTAGCTAACTGACTACTGGTACTTCCATCCGTGTCCAATTGACCTTTGCCAGTGTTCTCTATCAAACTCCTCCATTTGCTTTTGACTTCACAAACTCGAGCCAAACAAATTGTCAGGTTCCTTGAGAACTGTGCCAATGCATAGGCCGCTAAATGGATGGTTGACGATCCGTTATCCATAGCTTTTGATTGGTTTTGGTCGATGTCATTGCGGGTGCTCGAGCAAGGGGAGGCCTTTTTGAAATTGCAAGATCTGGAAAACTGAACTCCTTGCACTCCAAGAGCCGTACAAACCAAGCCGCAAATGCTACAAGCTGATCCAAAATCCCCAAGCAATTCCACTCCTCTCTGGTGCTTCCGAGTCACTCCACAAAATCTGCTATCCTTGTCTTCAACTCCAAACTGTTTACCTCTCCCAAGCCGCTCCACAATCTCTCTTTTGATTCCTACTCCGAGGCCTGGCTGCTCTCATAACTCTCCCAACACTTGTGATGCCAAATACCGTGCCAAAACAATTTATAAAAAAAGAGCTCCCTCTCTTGATCAAGGGTCAAAGCCTTCCTGTCTGCAGCGTTTTGAAACGTTGGCAGCACGTAGGCCAATGGGGAGAAATGAGGGACCTATTGGCGTGAGTTTTGAAACGCTGGTGCACCAAGCATGGGTGGCTCGCCTAGGGCGTCTCAACACAAAAACGGGAGGGGGCAAGGCACCGGGTAGTGGGGCTGCGGGCGTCTCAAAATGCACACGAGAAGAGGGGATGCAACAAGGGGATGGCAACGTTCCAATATGCACACAAAAGAGAGTGGGGGAGGTGGCGGTCAAGGAGCGCTAGCGATAGCGTTTTGAAACGCTATCCGCAGGGAAGACAACCGAGCTCTCCACTGCACAAGGGCTCTCCAGCACCGAGGATGTACGTTTTTAGAACGCCAATTGGGAGGGAAGAAAAAATGCCAACCGCAAGGTGATCTTCTCACAGATTCTTCTCCACTATGCAACTTCGCCTCCACCAAAGCTCTGATACCATGTCCAAGTCGATGATGCGGAAGTGTAAGGACAAGGGGAGTGAGCACGAGAGCGAGAGAGAGAGAGAGAGAGAGAGAGAGAGAGAGAGAGAGAGAGAGAGAGAGAGAGAGAGAGAGAGAGAGAGAGAGAGAGAGAGAGAGAGAGAGAGAGTCTCCTGAACCAGTCAACCTTGGCAATCAATAACTGAATGTGTATACAATGGAGGCAAGGGGTTGCTTATATAGCAATCCCAATAAATTGCACTACCCAAGACTTTGACAAATAAGTAAAATAAATACCTAAAAGCCAAACTAAATAATGGGATCACATTGGCCAGTACACGAGATGCCTAAACTTTAACAAGGATGTCGACTCATCCGCTTTATCTTCCTTGCTTGTCTCCCAAAACCTCGAGCTTTTATCTTCATCATCAATATGACACACCAACTCTTTGTCAGCTTCCTCATCCTCTTCCTGCTCCTCAAAAACTTGACCATCCTCCTGGCTTTTCACATTTTCTTCATCTACTGCATCGAAATAGACCTTTTCCCTGATCTTTGGATGCAAGCACTCAAGAAACTTTGACAACTTCAAATAGTGATTGCCTTTGACACCCATAGGAATCTCTAGCTGCCTCCAACAGGCTTCAAACTGCTCAAGAAAAATTGAAAACGCCTTACTTATATCTTGGCGTACCACCTTCAACTTTGCACGAGCCTCTGCGAGAGTAACCACCTTCCAAAACCGCTTCAAAAATTGACTCTACACTGCCTACCATGAGCTTCGATCCACACTCTTCAAACCATCAAACCAAATCTTTGCACATCCTTGCAGCAACAACGGTACCATCTATAACTTTTCTTAATCACTCTGCATCCGCAACGAAAGCATAAACAGCTCAAAATATGACAACCATTCGTCTGCATCTTCATCACAATTGAAAATCGGACCCGAATTCTACCACATCTTAATTCACAAAAATATCACCAAGGAACAACTAGTGTGGTCCTTAGTGGGGGCACCAAAATATGTAAAAGGGGAAAGGGGAACACACCTGGAACACAATCCACATGCCTCTCTATAATGCACAATATATACAACACGCCAATCTACTAGATTTCACCTTCAAACTCAACACAATCCACATGCAAACCATCGTTGTCACTCAACAAACACACTTAATGGGTGAAAGCATGTTAACCTGTCGCGCTTTTTGTGCTAGTTAGCAATTTCAAGTTAGCACATCTTCAAAAAGTTGGGTGCCCGGTAAATTTTTTACAAATAATATCAAAATTTGTCGGAGCTTGTACATTTGGATTCCTTGTTTCAAGTGCTTTCTATTGATATATCATATGTCATAGATCTTCGAGATGTAGCTCAAGTTATTGTACTAGTTAGCATATGTCAAAATTGTGCTAGTTAGCATTGTTCTGAAAAAGCATGATAGGTTAACATGCTTTCACCCTAATGCCACACACCAAACAAGCCCGATCAATCCACACTGCTCAATTCACATCCTTCCACACACGCACAACTTCTCTGAATATCTCTTTGCACAATATACCTCATGGGGGAATACCTGCAAACACACGCCCAAAAATGCATGCACACAAGCAAAGAAGAGAAGGGGGGAGGGGGAATTGATACAAACATAGGACAATGATGGCTTCGCTTTAAAAAAACCATATAGAATATTTCCTCCAAGCGGGCATACTCCTTGGCAAGCTCAACACACAAACCAATAGCTTTCCTCGCTCCACAAAGCATCCATAGCTTCAACAACTGCTTCCTCGACAAGACAATGGTCCCCCCCCACAACCGTAGGGAAAAGAACCCCTTCAACTTACAAAAAACTCTTCTTATAGGAGAGGGCCAACATATCAAAAACGAAAAATTGGTTTAACTTGACTCGTACATTCCAACTTGAACCTCTTTTTGGAATTTCTCATACACTCCACCCACTTGGCAATCCATATTTAGCATATTTTCATGCTCCATCTCCACAACCTTCCATGTCCATCTCTCTCTCTCTCTCTCTCTCTCTCTCTCTCTCTCTCTCTCTCTCTCTCTCTCTCTCTCTCTCCCCCCCCCCCCCCCCGCCCCCCCCCCCCCCCCCCCCCCCTGTGTGTGTGTGTGTGTGTGTGTGTGTGTGTGCATGTGGATCACCTCTTAGTTGCAATCCTCGGACCAACTTGAGTGCCAAGGCATGTGAGCACCCCCTTCAAGGGATGTCACGTCACAATGACAACGGCTAAGGGAGCATCCTCTCGATTAAAAGCATGGGCCTCCTTATAGGCATGCAAGAACCAGCCCCCAAGTGGCTCTGCCATGTCATCATCATCAATCAGATGCCGCCGATGGAAAATAATAGCAGCACAGCCATGACATCGCACACCATGAAAACGGTAGCGAGTGTCGCCGGCCCACGGCCACCACCACCTGACACAGTGCTAGGGCACGAGCACCATGGCCTAGAGCTTCAAGCTCCTTCTCTCCAATTGTGGATGTCCACATTGCCTCCACGGTTCTGGATATATACCCTCTCTTGTACTTTTATGGCAATGCATATGGGTCAAATCCTTGGGCCACATGGCATCCACACAGTGCTTGGTCCTCCAAACTCCCAAAACAACAAACTTCAAAAAAACTTGGTTTTTCCCCTGACTTTAACCCACTATTAGTTGATGCTCATGGCTCCAGTTCCCAATCTATAAAGCATGGCTCAAAGCTAATTTCTTGGGCTACAACTCCACCTGCTCTCTCTACATTTTGACCCCAACACGACCTCAAACGATGCACATCAAAATGACAACAAACATCAGATCCTCCCTGCCTCAACCTGCTCTTACTGCCTGATCTGGGCTCCGTTTGATGTGCTATCACTTCTTGCTATCTCCATATGTTGTCCACCACATTTGATAACATTGTCAAGATTCAACAAAATTAAAACGGCATATCTCCCAATGAGGTAAAAAAGACGCATAACCGGACCGTACTAGAACTTCAAAGCTCTGTAACTTGGCAACCAGACGTCCGATTGTCGATATGTAAAGACCAACACGCTCCACATTTCAAGCTCTACAGACATACACTTCAATGATCACCTGCCTACCCAAGATATTCACACCTGATTTAGCCCTTTTCCTACACCCGTTCGTCCATACCTGTCTGTGCCATCTTCTATGGCCAACACACTTTAGCTACACCATCATTGCCCAACCCCCTTGTTGAAAATTTATGTTCAACCACAAAATTGCTTCATTCCTCTTTCAACTACACACATGGACAAACACTATCAGCAAACCTAAACCATACATACAATCTTATTCTCGCCTACCAAACCTCAAGTGGGTTGCCCCACCCCTTGCACCACAATATGTCTTCCACCTGGGTCAAAACACGTGGTATCAATTTCATCCATCCACTTGCAACCGCATCCAATAGTGCTTTATCCCACAACACCTAAATCAACATGCTTGTAGGCTGCACATGACCTACCTTCATTACTCCAAGCATCCCTTGGCAAATAGCCCACTTCAAACCAAGCACAACCAACCACACCATCAATCAAAATGGATGTACCTAAACCTCCCTCCCAACCATAGAAATTGAGGCTCTCCATGTAAGAAACCTCTTTGAAAGAGAACTTTTGTTGACACAAATACTTTGTCACTTCGGCCTCTGCTTGCACATCCATAGCAAATTATTTCTCATCCACTGGAAACACCTGTTTTGGAGGGGCTAACCCTTGCATCACCTGTATCCTGCTCAAGGCTTTGTCAATGAGCACCTGTGTCTCTTCATCCATAGCAACCGATGGATCATCAAATCCCCAATCAGGCTCACTCTCAAGGCATATATAATCCATAGAACCTATATCCATAACATCACCACTGCAATCCATAGACAACTCCAGCTACTCCTCTCTTTGATCAACATCTACTCATCATGAGCATAAAAAAAATGCCCAACCCCTTTGGTTCTTGCTTCATCATCATCCTCTGATTGACCTTGTAGATCCATCTGGCTATCTATAGACTTGGTTTCATCGTTCTCTGCAAAGCTACAAACCAATTGCACTGCAACAACACTTTCCATCACTACCTTCATGGTTGTTTCCATGATCCAGTTAGACGGATGTTTGATTCAATTTTGGAAGAATCCTTTTTTTAAAAGCTTTTTCATGTTTTTTGTGCTTTTTGGTGCTTTTTTACAAAAAGCAAGACTGTATCCTTAATCTCCGAGTCCTGGAGAAGGAAAACTATGGTTTAATTTTGTAAATTTTTTTTTTTGAATTCTTTTCATGCTATTTTTACTGGCAAATAAGTATTCCAAAACCTCTGGTAGTAATCATCCATTGTATCTTTCTTAGTCATTCTCAAATGATGCCAAGTCGTGATGACATATCTTTCATATTTGTCTGCTGATATCCAAGTTGATGTGATTTTTTTTTTGAATTTTAACCACTTTGCAGGTGCTTCTTTGCGTAACAACAGAGTATACCACCATGTCTGTGAAATTCCTTCCAAGTAAGATGCCACCCTTTGGCCCTTGGTGTGTTTGGTGAACCAACCTCCAGAGAAGGCAACGTCAAACTGCTGTATAAACCCAAGGGCTTGATGGGTGTCTTGGTAGCCTAAAAACATCTCAAACATGATGGCCTGACCCCCATTTTCTTGAACTTCTTGGTCTTCTTGCTCATATGTTCACTGTTAGAAGAGGACGAGCTCTCCCCCTCCAAACTACTAGATGGCCTCCCATGCCTTCTAGACTCTTTTCTTGCTCTTTCTCCACTTCTTTTGCCTTTTCTCATCCTCTCTGGAACTAGGGGATGACGAATTGTCAAAACTCTCTTAAGAAAAAGCAAAATATGAGTAATCCTTGAAACAAACATGCTTCTTGGATCTGCTTGCCATGTTGCAACTTGACTTCCAGCCCAAATAACCAGGGAAATCCACCGATTTCCTCGTCGTCCAAGAGTGCTTTAATCCTTTCATTATCTCGTTCACCTTCTTCTCAAGAGCTCTATCTAGCTCTTTCTGCGAGTACAATTTCCACTTTTTTGCACTTTGCTTGTCTCTCAGCTTTCTTTTCGACTTGAGAGGAGAATCAATGGCCTCACGCCATCTCGGCGAATCTCATCCAACAAGTAACTCTTAAGGTGTTTCACATACTTTGGGTTTTGGGAGTACTTCATTAATCTTTTCACAAGTATCAACAGGCAATTGAAATTTGTACTCCACTTTGGCAAACTTCCTTGCCAAAAATTTGCCCAATTCTTCATTCTTTTTTTCAATTCCCGTGCCAAATTTCAACTTTTGTTTGCCTTCCCACCAGGAGGTGTTATCTCTGTCAAATTCTCCGCAAGAACCCATGTGTACTCTTGGGTTCTTTATGGATGATGCCCCTTAAGATAGAGCAATGAAGATAGGAGCACGCTTGATGCAAGATGGACGAAGGGTGGGAGTGGCTAATAAGTTTGGGGTCGAGACTATTGAAGGGAAGCTCTTGACTACTTTGTGATATTCTCCTTGAGAATCAATGTATGATGTTGAAGGGATGAGATCCTTCGTAGAAGAAGAATTTTTTTGGGCTCTGATACCAGTGAAATAGGCTTGGAAACTCCAAGCGAGAAATCAATAGCAACACACAAACAAAAACTTCAAAATCATTGAACTTTTGGGGGGGGGGGGGGGGGGGGGGGGGGGAGAGAGAGAGAGAGAGAGAGAGAGAGAGAGAGAGAGAGAGAGAGATTTGAATCTAGAAGCACTGGCCCCAAAGATTGACACCCCTTTTGGTATTTCTTTATTATTGATCATATCAAGGTACAACTTTCCTCTACTCTTAGACTCTATGCCTACATTCCCTTCAAAGTGAGATGCACAAGGGCTCTTATAAACAGTACAAAGGATGCTCAAAAGAAGAGCCCCAAAAGCTTCAGGTTCAAAAGCACCTTTGCCCAAAAGCTGGTGCTAGGGGCTACCAATGCAATATGCGGAAATCCGTACGGCTTATCACATCAACTGAAGAGTATAAACACAAGCTCACACTCACACTCTTACCTAAACCATGCGGGAACAATCTCTATCCCTAGAACATTCTAGGCCTTCCATCATAAGCCTATATAAGAGAAGGCTCTCAAGCATTTAACTCAATCTCTCATTTGCATAATAGAAGGTTGCATTCTCTTTCTCTATTGTGTACATTCTCATTTACACTCGCACACACTCACTATGAATGCTTCACATGAGCATCCACCCTAGCCAGGGCCCAACAACTGGTATCAGAGCTTTGAATGATCCTTGGCCTACTCATGTGAACTTCCCTTCTGTCTAGGAGTCTCTCTCTCTAAACCCATGATTTTTCAGCTCTCCCTTTCCTTTAAGAAAAGTTGGGCACTAGCCCACATGCCCACTTGCCACCTCTTCTACCTACTTTTGACTTTTTGCCACTTTCTCTCTCTTCTCTCTCCTCAAGGGTGCCCAAGTCTAGGCGTGGGGCTTTGGGGCTGATTCTTCTTCTTCCTCAGCTCCTCAAGCTTTAATGGAAAGCTTTCTCAACTTCATACTCAGCCCATAGCTCATATCCACCCTTTCCTACATCATTTCAATGCATCTCCTACCTCACTAGCTCTCATTTTCTCTCTCTAAACTCTTTCTCATAACCAAAGTTTGAGATTTGCTGCTGTAATTTGAGCATTCTCAGCCTCATAATATCACTAAAATCTCATCATTAATCCATCATTAGTCTACCATAAGTTCTCTACACATTGCGGGCAATGCGGTGAAGACTAGTACCACAAAACTAGTCAAATCAAGAAGTACATGTTTTAATTTTCTGTTTCATAACAGAAAATTTCCAGCCCACATTAGCTCAACAAATTGGTGGTTTACGGCCTCGAGAACCTTTATCAAAGCTCGGGCAACCTCGGTGCTTCATTTGGTGTCATTCTACATCAATTTTGCGGTCATTTTAGCTCATTTTGGAGGCATTTTGAAGGCACTTTTGGCTACAACTATTGGTGGAGTTCAAAATAGCAAATAGAATTTCAGATTTGACTCCAAATTCAACATCAAATCTCAAGGCAAGGCTGAGTTATATCATCCCCATCTACTCCGGCACATTTGGAGTATATTTTGGTAATCATATTGGTCATTTTTGTGCTTATTCATAATCCCTTTTTCATTACCGCATCTCCCATTTCTCACATGCTTTTGTAAAAGGGTAGACACCATTTCAAGAGTCTTGAAATAGGACCCCCTTGCTTGCATTTTCACATATCACTAAGCATTATGGGTAACAAGGAGATCGCTATGTTCAATGGCATCGGATTTCACACATGGCAAGTGAAACTCAAGGGTTATCTAATGAAAAAAGGGCTATGGAGTATCATAACCACTGATGCACAAAACCTCACGGCACAACAAATCCGAGAGCGTCAAGCCAAGGATGAGAAAGCCCTAGGCATTCTCATCACTAGTGTGGCGGATGATATCATTCACCACTTAGATGAAGCCACATCGGCCAAGCAAGCATGGGAGACTTTAGAACGCACATTTGGGGCAAAATCTAAGCACTCTAAAATATCTCTCAAAATGCAATTATATGGTCTAGCAATGTATGAAAATGAAACACTATCTAGTCTTGTTAATAGGCTAAAAAGCTTATGCACTCAACTTTCATACATTGAGTGTCACATAGATGATGATGATAAAGTTGCGGTTCTTCTAAAAGCACTTCCTTCTACATATGACAATATTGTAATCGTACTTAAGGAAAAAGAGCCCATCCCCACACTAGAAAGTGTACTCAACTCTCTCCAAGAGGACCATAACAACAAGCACCCACACAATGAAACTAATGCATCAAAAGCACTCTATGTTTCAAGTTCAAAGCACACTAAGGCTTGCAAGCATTGCGGGAAGTACAACCACTTATCTTCCGAATGCTACAAAATCAAAAAATGTGTGAAGTGCGGGAAATTGGGGCATCCACCTCAATTTTGTACCAAAGGCAATGGCGGAAATGGCGACAACGGCGGCAAGAAGGTTACCTTCAAAGGTAAACGTGTCAACTATGTGCAAAGTGAAAGTGATGATAGTGATGATGAAGATCAAAGAGCTCACTCCGACAATGATGAAGTGAATATGGTAACTTCCGCTTTCTCTTCACCCTCTGCTTCTATTTCTTCTTCAAATAAACATGCTAAGGGCCAACTCAAATATAGCTACAGTGAAGGAAATGATATTTATTAGAAAGAAGGATGCTACCCTAAACACACTATGTTGAATCGCAATTGTGAAGTTGCATTTCTCATGTGAGAACCTCTTATGTTGTATCTTTGTAGACATGAGTGATGAATCCAATTGAGAACCACTCATGATCACATTAGAACCTTAAGTGTTGAATCCATCTCTCTATGTTGTAAAGAGCATGAATGATGAATCCAATTGAGAACCATCATGACTCTTACCTTCTTCCTGTTGAGAACCTTAGCTTGTGTGTAAGCATGTGTTTAAGGGGGAGATTGAAGAGTATAAACACAAGCTCACACTCACACTCTTACCTAAACCATGCGGGAACAATCTCTATCCCTAGAACATTCTAGGCCTTCCATCATAAGCCTATATAAGAGAAGGCTCTCAAGCATGTAACTCAATCTCTCATTTGCATAATAGAAGGTTGCATTCTCTTTCTCTATTGTGTACATTCTCATTTACACTCGCACACACTCACTATGAATGCTTCACATGAGCATCCACCCTAGCCAGGGCCCAACATCAACAACGTAGAACATGGGCGTCGGTATAGCTACCACGTCATCAACCTTCATGCAAGTTCTTTTTTTATTTCTTGTGTTCATTAGGTCCCATCAGACAAGGTGCCATAAATTGGTAGGAACTAAACTTTTAAAATTGGGCCAATCGGCAAGGCTTGGACGTTGGTAAAACTTGTTTTGCATCTTTCACTAGGGATTTGAACCCTCTCTGCCCGGAGTCTGTTCTTTAGGACATGCCTTATCATCAATTTGTGACATTTTCACTAGGGATTTGACCCCTCTCTGCCCGGAGTCTGTTCTTTAGGTCATGCCTTATCATCAATTTGTGACATTTTCCTAGATCATCATCACAACAACTCCCTTTAGTAGACAAAGACCACATACCTTCACCATTAGCACCTAGATCCATCAAGCACTTTCATTGTGAAGAACATTCGTATTTAGCAAATAAGAAACATTGAGGCATATTTTGAGTTAAAATCCCTACACAATTGTGTTGCACACTACATTGGTATGAGAGTGTAATAGGAAGGCATCATGTGTTAATAGAGAAAAACATGCGGAACAAACTTTAAGCACTTCAAACCTCTTCAAAACAATTGAACAAAAAGAGAGGTGCACGACACACGAGACACAGAGTGGCAAATTTCCACCCTAAGAGAGCACTAGTCCCAAACAATGGCACCCCTTTTGGTATTTCTTTAAATTTCTTCAACTCAATATAACTTCTGAGACTCTTGCTCTACTTCTGCTCTTGTGAGAATGCCAAAGAAGAGACCCCTAGACCGTATTTAAAGACCCATGGCCATTCAAATGCAATACATGAAAAGCATCAAACTTAAAAGCATATGGTCCCGTAAAAGCTGCTAACGTAAATTTAAGGAATCCCCCATCCCGACGGGGGGTCCCATAAGTTGGTTGGGAACCCTTTTAAAAATTGGGCCTCTTGATGAGGAAATGTAAGGTGTTGAGAACTTCTTCTTCTACTACTGCTTCTAGGATTTAGACCCCTCGATTGAGATTTGTAGATTGGCTAGGGTTAGGCTTCGAGATCCCTAACCTGCCTGATCTTCAGTGGCTTGACACATCAATAACGTGTGGCATCCCCTTGAGAGAGTAATCGTTTGCAATTATAGCATATTTGCAAAACAAATCAAGTTAGCTCAAAAACATCCGAGTGTCATCGCGAGGGACATACAATTTTTTCATTCCATGTTGGAGCTCTTGATATTCCGATGTAGCAAAATTAGCCATCATAGCCAGACCATAGTGCCTCGATGCACTAAAATCACATACCTAGGCAATCACCCAATTAGAAATATTCACTGGTTGACATATCACAATGCAGCATAAATGCTCACATATGCATGTTACAAGCCACAACGAACAACATTCCTGACCACTCCTCCCAGGAAAACGATCTTAGGCATGAAGCTACACAACGACTACCTCCTCACTCCTCCCACAAATAACCTAAAAATATATGGCCCATGAGCTTAGAGGACTGATGTAACCAAACTCTCCCCAAACTGTAGTCTGGTTGCTTGAGGTTCCAAGCATACTAGTAAATGATCCCCAAACACCCAATCTGCATCATTCCGAGGTTCCAAACATTATCAAACATCAATTCTTCTCTTCAATACTCCATCTGGGAGTACAAATCATTGAAACCAACATTGAGACCACAATCAAGCAATTCTCAAATCAGCACCAAGATACGTTTAAGACAAATACAATCCATTTCAAACAAATCATTGAAACCAAAGTCAACAACTCCCAAATCAGCACCAAGACATGTTTAAAACAAATACAATCCATTTCAAACAAATTTTAAACAATACTTTCTCAAACGAAGTTCAAAAGTTATCTAAATACAAATCATCTAGAAAATTCATTCAGGGCTTTGTTTCGAAAATTGAACTTTGCGGACAACATGCTTCATGCAAAAAAGGCATGCAATCTGGAGATATAACTGCTGCTATAAAAAGCATGTTCCCATGCACAGTTGGGCTTGAAAACCTAACACCATCTTGGTTAACTTGAGAGATCCACAAGTACCCAAAATGAGCCATGACCACTACTGGTGATTGTTAGATCTATGTCATGAATATGCATGCTGCTCCAAATCAGCCTTTGCTAAACACTAGGGCCCATAACACCTAGCATGCATTTAGCAAAAACAAACCCAAACCTACATATTTATGTCTGTCTTGGACCTTGGTCCAACATTGGACCATAATGGAATGTGAAAATTGATCACACCTAGGTACCAATGAAACATGTTTACCAATAGAACAGAGCCTTGCTACATGTATAAACAATCATCCGTTAAAGTTGTTTAACAACTCTTGTACCTTTATAAGTGTTAACTGAGTAGACATCAGTTAATAGGAGCTGCTAAAGATCAAAGCCTTATGAATGCACATCGAAGATGAATATGAAGAAGCAGTGAAGATTGGAGTTATACACTTTTCACATTTTTACAAAATGGCCATATATTGTAATTTTCCCAATTTATTTAGCCATTGTGATAATTGTAACGTGTTACGGGCTCAATAAGAGTTTCAATATGTAAAGAATAGGTTAGTTAGTGTACTTAAGTTGCAGATACAGTAAGCTGTGGAGCCTCAAAGGTCTTGGGCGTCGGGACATTACACATTTTAAACTTTGGCTAAGGTATAAAAGACAACTTTGTAAATATTTTATTAAGTTTTGGATCAGAAATACACATGGTGAGCTAACGGTGCTCAATTCTCTCCTTCTTATGCTTCCTACTCCCTTCTTGTTGTACATTGCAGTGTCGCCTGTTTCTTTGCAACCCCGTAGGTAAGAGCTCTACGCATTGACGTAAATATATCATGGTAAATCGTAGATTTTGGCATCGCCAACCTACGGCTTAATTTCATCATAAGTAGGAATTTAAGCTAGGAAATCACAAGGTAAGCATAGGCAGGGTATTGGGGCATCACTGCTAAGCATTTAGATGCATTTGGGGTCAGAAACGACTAGGTCAAAATCTCACTGTTGTTAATAATTGTGTTTTTTTCACTTCATCAAAAGTGAAATTTGAGACCATAAGCATGTGTGCTTAGGGCTTATATACTTGTCCTAGAAGTTTCATAACATCTGGATGTCGTTTGATGCTGTAACGGTCATGTTTTGTTTGCCAATTAATGACTAGCTTTTGATGACTTAGGTCATTTGAGTGTAGCTTGTGTTAGATGTGAGTTGTTTGTTGTTTTCTTTGAGATTGACACCCTGTTGTAGCCCTCTATGCACTAGTCGAGTCAGCTTTGTCCCATGGATTGACAATTATGTTCGTTGTTCTCGCTATGTCTGCAATAAGATAAGAGTAAGGTTAGGAAACCCATCCATATTTGGCGCCGTTTCCGGGGATGAATAGACCTAAACTAGGGAAAACAAGAGTATCTTGTGTAGTTGTCCTTAACTTCCTCTAGGATCACCTAGAGTTAAACTTTCTCTTTAAACCGCATAGTTTAAGAGTCTCGTCTTTTGTTGTGTAGAGGTAGCTTGGAAGTAGATTGTACTTGCTAAATACCCTGTAGAATTGTAGGATTAGGTTAGGATTATGAGAATTATTGATGGGACAAGACAAGTCTTAAGATCAATGCTCAGGAAACCTTAAAAAACAAGAAAACAAGTGGTTGTGGACACCTTCCACAACCCAATTGCAACAAAACCCAGGAGTAGGGTAAGTAGAATCCAAGGTGGGATCTCAAATCATTGCTCACTTCAAAAGAATCATCTGTGAGTTGTTTATGTGAAGTTGCAAAATTTTAGGTCTACGGCTTGAAACAACACCAAAAGACTGTCAACCATTGAATCCGACTGGAGATTATGCTCATAAAAGTTGCATATGCGATCGTGGTTGTTGTACATGGATTACATTGGTCAAATGTACTGTCGAGAGCCAGTAATGGAAGATCCAACAGATCAGCCAATAGAAGCAAGTCTATTTGGAGAACCAAGTCAAAGGCAATACAAAGGTCAGACTGAAGCAGTCTATAGCCTAATGCTCAATGTTTTAAAAGAAGATGCCGACAACTTGGCGAGTACAGAAGCTAAAACTTCTCATCTAGAGATTGACATGATAGAACCAAATGAAATACCACCACTCATGGCGTATAGCTCAGATTGTGGAAGAAAAAATGGACATTTTTATGAAAATTGTCCAAGAAATCCATACAACAGGGACACATCAACTGCCAAGCAAAGCATGGAGCAAACTGGAAATGTGAATCCCAATTTATCATTGAAGGTCAAAAAGAGTGTAAGGTTTGCAAATGATTCTGCATCCACTTCCACAAGTGTGCAATCATTCACGAGTCTAAGGGACACATCAAAGCGAATGATGTTAGCTTTGTATGGCACACATAATTCATGTGCACACTATGTGGACAAAAAAGGGCAACTATACAAAAAGGATCAACCAGTGTTTGAAAGGCCCACATCCCAGCTCATAGAAGTGGGTCCAGTGATAGATCAGAAAGAATGGGTCATTTCAAAGTATAGAATCTATTATAGCCCATCCTCATTAGAGCTACCCGAGTGAATCCAAAATCTGTTCAGAGGCAAACTCTCCTCCATCGGAAATCAAGCTTCAATGTTGTGACCAAATGAGCATATACTTTGACAAAAACACTCGTAGATATAGATGAGAGTCTAAGATGTATGATGACTTGGGTCCTGAAACCATAGAAGCTCATATCATAGGAGATCCATGGGATAGACAATATCAAGGCAAAGATAATGCTATCTACAGCTTGACTTGGAGAATAATTTTTCATCTTTTATGGAGATACATAGGAAAACTATGCAGAAGGTTTACAGATGCCAAACATCAACAGTGCTACCCAAAGTGGATCTTCTAAGATCAAAATTTACTCAAATGCAGGTAGACAATGCTCATCAGCTGCAAAAAAAAGGTGCAGTAACGCAAAATGAGACAACATCAATAGAAGCAGGTGATCAAGACAAAGCAATGTAGAAAAAGCTCAACCCAGGACATTGCCACAACAAAATCAATCAATATAGAAAGATATCCTGAGACATCAAGTCGAACATTGTTGGTGAGAAGGAAGAAAAACTCTCAAGAAAAGTAAAGTTAGATTTTTCAACTAGACAAGAACTTCATGTATTTTTGCACTTGGAAAATGTGGCCAACCACAGCTGGAAGATGCTCCTGAATTCATTGACATATCTAGAAACAAATGAGTAGAATGCTAGGGAATCATCTCCACCGCCATTCAAATAGGTCCACAGATCATTATAGCTCATTCTCATGTGGTAACAACAAAAGATGCACGAGATAACACCATATTGGGAATGCCATTGGCCCAAAAGGTCCTAGAGATATAGAGTTCAATGAAGATGCAGTCGTCGTCAAAGAAAACAAAGAATGAAGACTAGGACTGGTCACCCATGCTGACGACAACACAAAGTCCTCAAGCATAGTTAAAATGGAGACTGATATCAAAGCAGATCTCATTGAAGATGATTCATCTCCATGAAAAAAACTTTAAAAGAGATTAAAGAAAATTAGGCAATAGCCAGTGCAGATCAAACAAAGTAAAGGGAAACCACAAAAACTATTGAGTAGAGAATGCCACCAAGACAAGAAGTAAAGAAGATCAAAATTGCAGACACCCAGGAAGCAATAGGAAGTCCAAACATCCAAACATTGACAACTAAATTAGTTGATGAAAGTCAGAATGGAAAACAGAGTCTCAGGCCACCCTCCATAGAGACACATTTAGATCAAGATGAGACCGTGACAAAAGCAGGACAACAATCTTCAATAGAACCTCCAATGAGAATATCTATAGTCTTCAGTAGTGTAAATGGAGCAAGTGTCAGATGCAATGCCCTATTGGATAAAGAAGCAAAGTGCAATATGGTTGTAGATAGCATCCAAAGAATACTCGAGATCACTCCAGGAAAACAGAACAATAAAGCAATGCTAGATAAGGCTGCGAGCGAAGAAGAAATGGTTGCTACACTTAGCATCCAGAAGCATGAAGAGCAAGTAAAGTTTCAAGTAAAGTCTTTAAAACACATGCTGGTAGATGTCATCCTTGGACATCAGTGGTTAGACTAACACAAGGCCTACAGAGAAGATACAATGTTGATACTCTCTTTCCCAGTTTTCTTGAATTTATTATCGGGGAGGTCACCTAAGAAAAATGTAACCTATTATGTGAGTTCAACAGAAGGGTATTTAAAGTTCTTGAAACTTACAGATACAAAAGGATAATATTTTTTCAAACTTGAAAAAAACTTACAGATTTTGAAAGAAAAGGGTACATTATATTCCTTAAAAAAATAACAGGGAACAATGTCAATGGAAGGATTGAGCAATTAGGACACTACGCTCGCTACTGCTGTTCACCCCCCCTTGCTGCGCCATCGCTACCCCCCTCCCCGCCCCCGCCAGCCCTTGCGCGCGGCAGCCCAACCCGCTCGTCCCCCCTCGTTGCACGTACCCGCCTGCTGTCCCATTTTCCCGCTGCCCCCAGTCCCCCCTCCCCCCCCTGTCTTCTTTTTTCCCCGAAGCCTCCTGCAATTGGCTCTTGCAACACTGTCTCTTTGGTCAGTGATCGGCACACTCGATTGTAGAGTCTCTCCACCGCCCGCTTCTTCGCCGCAGCAATAGACACAGATGGAGGCTCTAGCTTCACCACAGAGGGACTCGTCTGAAGCCCCCTCGCCTGATCCCGCTGAGCCCACCATTTGACTTTCTCTTTCGCCGACAGAGCAAGCGAGCCTTGCCGCAGAGGTAGAGCCCTTTTCGGCGACTTCTGTCATCTGCAAGGTTCTTGGCACCCGACCTAGCAGAGGAGAGCTGCGTGACCTTCTCCAGGCCCGCCTTCTTGCAAAGGTGGGTAAGATCTTGGACGTACAGATACTCGGACGAGGTTACTATCAGATCAAGTATGAGATCTCCGAGATGGCGTCCAAGGTCATCGCCATGAGTCCACTGACCATCCGAGCAGCACGATCCCACTTTCGAGAGTGGAGACATGGTTTCGACCCTGCTTCGGATGTTCTAGTAGAGGAGGCATACATCCCCATCTCCGTCTGCTTTTCGGCTTTGCGGAGGGAGTACTTACCACTTTTGTCCAGGATCGACTCAACCATTGGGACCGCCCTGGAGACACTCACACGGTAGCCTCAGTAGCTGCCAAGGCAGCTGGCATTCCCTCAGTTTGCGTTTTGGTCAGAGACAATCATACGCTCTCGAAGGTTATTCTTCTACCTCGGGTGAGTGGGGGTTGGTTTAGACAGAGTGTGGAGTATTCGGGCCTCCTGAACCAGTGCTTTATTTGTCGACAGATGGGCCATCTAGCGAAGGCCTTTCCACGGAGGAGGCTTCGACCTACACCACAACCTCAACCCCAGCCTGCAAGGGCTGGCCAGCAAACACAGACAGAGACACAATGCACACATGCAGAGCCATCCTCTGAGCACGGGGCTCCAGTGGAGGAGGGATGGCAGCAGGCCCGTGGTAGACGACGATAGGGGCCACAACGATAGCCTAGCACTCAGAGTGGTCCTCAGGCGCCTACTCAGTAGCAGTGGGTTCCCACGGGGAACCGGTTTGGTCCTCTTGAGTAGGATGAGGTCCCTCAACAGCCCCTCCCCCCCATGAGTTTTCCCCCTCTTTCTCATCCTCCCCCCCGCCTCCTGCTCCCGCTGCTCCCTCCTGCCCCTCTTCTCCACCGCTCTCCCCAGCTCCTTCTCCCCCCCTCCTGCTTCAGTTCCACAGCCGACCCAGGGGGCAGGGCCTTCTTTGGCTGCTAGGAGATCTCTTGGCAGCACCTTTGCCACAAGTCGCTTAGCGAGAGAGGGACAACCTTTCTTGCGGCCCCCTCTGCAAGTACAGACGTCTCCCCTTGCAGCTATCCCTCGTGGTCTGATGAGCATTGGCATCCGGCGCCGATGGGACTTCTTCGACTATGACTTCACTCGTTTTCTCGGTGACCCGTCAGCAGACCATGAGGCAGCCTGCTTCAGGGTCCATGTTCTGTTCCTTGCAACTAGGGGGACAGAGGCCTTGGACTCTGCAGTTGGTTTCTCCTTTCCCCCTTGTGGCAGGGACCAGACAGAGTGGACTCTTGACTTAGTGTTGGGATGGTTGCACACATAGGTCCTAGAGTTATCTCACCACATGGGAGAACTAGGAGTTACAGACATGCTTTAGACTTTGTGGCCATTGGCCAAGTTTGCGGCGACACCTCCAGATTCAACAGGATGTAGACACATTGTGGTTTACTTCCTTGCCGATACACAGTGCTTGCCATGCTATGTATACATTCATGAGGACTCCTGGACAGAGGAGGTTTCTTTATGTACGGCTCGCTCTGCTTGGGCTTCGGCCAGGCACTCGTTGCAATCACATGTATCTATAGGACGCTCGGATGCGGATTACTCCCCATCCAAGCCAGCCTCGAAGATAGCCCGTCTAGCTACTACGGTAGCATCTGTTCTCTCTCGCTCCCCATGAGGATCGTCTCATGGAACGTGCAGGGACTAGGTGGGCCCCAGTTTCAATGTCAACGGGGCCGACTACGTCAGGAGCTTCAATGCTGCCTTGTGGGAGGAGAGATTGATCTCCTTATGCTTCAGGAGCACCATCTGTGTGAGAGCCGCATTAGATCTTGTGGTCAACTCTTGCGTGGACGATATGATACTTTTTGGTCAGCTGCTTTTGGACCTAAAGGCATCCTGGGTGGGGTATGTATGACTATTGCGGACTCTTTGCAGCAGGCCATTGTGGGAAGAGGGATTATTGTGCTAGGCAGGGCTCACTGGATTACTATGCAGGCTTAGGGTTGCCTAGTGGGATTCCTGAACATCTATGCGCCCAATGTGGTGAGTGCTCAAGTAGAGTTTTGGTCACAGATAGTTGAGTCTCTGCCGCAGGCAGAGCAATGGTGCATAGGAGGGGACTTCAACATGTTGGAGGACCCTTCTCACAGGATTGGTGGTAGCCATGCTATTGTGCATGGAGTTGAGCTGGCAGCTTAAGAGAGGTTTCGTATGACTCTGAGGGTCTCGGATGTTTGGTAGCACTCTGGTTTTGTGAGGCCCCCAGATAGCCTTGCCTTCTCTCGTTCCGGCCGTAGAGTGGGAGGAGTGAATCTATCGCGGATAGATCGCTTCTACACTAGTGACCACTTTAGTGACTTGAGAGGGATAGTGGGCATTCTGGCAGGGACCTCCTTCTCTGACCATGCACCAGTGATCCTCACAGTGGCAGACAGGCACAGGAGTGGGAGCACGATCCTTTGCATCCCAGAGAGGGTCTTGTTGGACTCAGCACTCAGAGAGTGGGTAGAGGCTCGACAGGAGCTTGTTAGCACAGAGGAGAGGCGACATGAGTTTGCTTTCCACCGACAGGCATCTCAGTGGACCCAGGTGGGCGACAGAGTGACTGGTGCTTTCTTTGAGGTAGTGGGACCTTGGCATTCGCATGCCAAGGTCAGTCAGTTGAGGAGGCTCGACGGGTCAGTTGCTTCTGAGCCCGAGGATATGCGTGCAATTGCTACTGACTTTTATCCTGAGTTACTATCTGCAGAGTCCCAGTCAAAGCGTCAGGAAGCATGCAAGGAGCAGGTTTGGGCACAGATGCCTTGTCTTGTGAGTGAGGAGATGCGTCAGAGGCTTGAGATGCCACTCCAGCTTGAGGAGCTGCACACGGCTCTTAGGGCCCTCCCCCATGGTAGCTATCAAGGTGAGGATGGGCTGACTCCCAGTTTTTCCTTGGAGTACTAGGACCTGCTTGGCCCAGATCTCTGTAGTTCTTTTTAGTACATTTTGCACACAGGAGTGATGCCTGACAGCATGAGTGAGGGACTGATCTACCTCATTCCCAAGGAGGGTGGCTCCTTGGATGAGATTCAATAGTGGCACCCCATCACCATCCTCAACTCATCCCACAAAATTCTTGCCAAGGCTCTGAGTTTGAGGATTCAGCCACTTCTAGAGAGCCTTATACATGGGACTCAGACAGGTTTTTTCAAGGAATACAGTATCCTTGAAAACATCTTTACTTTTTGGGAGGCTTCTGCCTTGGCACGGTTCCGTGGTGAGGACCTAGTGATTCTTCTTCTCGATTTTGAGAAGGCATACGACAGAGTTGATTGGGACTTTCTAGAGGGCACTTTACACAGGATGGGCTTCTCAGATGCTTGGATCAGAGGGGTGTCATCTTTGTACAGACATGCTCACAGTCAGGTACTTTTGGCAGGAGGTAGAGGTGATTGTTTCATGCTCACACATTCGGTCAGACAGGGCTGTCCACTTGCCCCCTTCCTCTTTCTGTTCTATGTGGAGGTGATGAGCAGGTTTTTGGTGTTGTGCAGGTTGGTCTACGGGGCTTAGCACTCCCTATTTGGGGAGATGAGCTACTGGATGCTGAGTTTGCCTACGACTCAGCCTTATACTTAGATGGCCAAGAGGCCAAATTTCACAGGTGTAAGTAGGCTCTAGAGGCCTTCTGCAGTGCATCGGGCGCACTGATCAACTAGAGAAAGACAGTGGATTTTCGGTTGGTAGTGCTCCTATGCCCGATTGGATGCCAGGAGAGGGTTTCAGGTGTATTCCCCCAGGGACTGCAATTCGGTACTTGGGCTATCAGGTTGGTTTGGACTTGTCTCCCAAGCAGCAGATTGCTCCCCTTCTCCTATCTATTAGGAGAAAGTTGTTACATTGGAGCTCAGCACGACTTTCTTTGGCTGGCAGAGTAGTAGTTGCCAACCAGGTGTTGTTGGCAACTATGTGGTACATCACCTCTTACTGGATCTTCTCAAGTTCTTGTATCAGCCATGTAGAGAGGCTGATCAAGAACTTCCTTTGGTCAGGACATGACACTCAGATAGCCCGAGCCAAAGTGGCTTGATAGGTCATCACTCTTCCTTGTTCACAGGGAGGGCTTGGGATCATTGACCAAGCACATCAGAGCAGAGCCCTTCTTGGGAAGTTCATCGTCAGAGGACTTCTTCCAGGTGAGGAGCCCTGGAAGGAGTTCTTGCTACAACTGCTTTGTGCTAGGGTGCCTCAGGCAGGAGGCCCTTGGCAACCTTTGACCAGATGGATCTTTACAGAGATGCGCATAGCTGGTTTGAGCAGAGACTGGAGGAATGCTTCACTGTGAGTTTTCTTCGATCTTGAGAGCTCTTACGGCAAGGCCTGTAGCAAAGACAGCCTACTTGCACGGAGGAGTGCCTACGACAGCCCCTTGTCTGGAACCCCATGGTTAGCACTCAAAGAGGCTACTTGGTTGGTAGTCGGCCTCATGTTTCCTGGGGTCCCATGGCAACGGGTCCAGCGCGCTCTCTAGGTGGCTGGTTAGAGTTCACAGGTTTGTCAGAGGAGGTGCAGGGTTTCCACAGGACATGAGAGAGGTGCAGTGCATGTACCAGGACATCTCAGAGTGAGTTCTAGCTGAGTGGCTCACGCCTCTCGAGCCAGTAGCACCCAGGTGGATGGGAGCCTTCACACGACTGGAGGTTCTCATCTCAGTCAGGGCCTGCTCAGAGACTGTTCCATCCCTTTTCTTTGAGCTTCAGGGTGGGGCACGCCTTCAACGAGTTACAGTAGAGGCCCTGCAGGTGGCAGAGTGCTGTTTTCAAAGGATCCGAGTAGTGGGCATCTGTGGGAGGACTTGTGTCATAGATCATGACCCAGCAGCTCTTGAGATTGGACATTGGAGACTGTGGGCTTGGGAGTGTTGTCCACTGGCACGAGTACAGTGGGATCCTGGTGAGTGGCTCTGGAGGGACCCCTTCTCTTCTGCAGACCATCCAGGAGTCCCGTTCTTTCAGTACGCTATTCGACTGGGACGTCATATCCTAGCAGCACAGAGAGAGGCCCGCCCCGTTGCCGCACCTCATTGGCAGGAGGAGGGTCTCACAGCTGAGTTCTTGACAGCATTTTGGGAGAGTTTGTGGGACTCCAGACAGCCGAGGCGAGTTACCTTGTTTCAGTGGTTGGTCCCACACAGAGCTACATCAGTTGGGAGCGGGCTAGTGCATAGTGGTCTCTCGGCCGCATGTGCAGCTTGTGACCATCTTGTGGAGAGTCAACGTCACTATCTTTGGGACTCTCCATCGGCCCAGCAGGTGTGGATACGAGTTCTTCGTCTGATGCCTTCTCTCTCCACGGCTCGACAGTACACTTGGGGAGCAGTGGCTTGGTCCACCCTCACGGGCCCAAATTTTCAGTTTGAGCTATCTTCCACCAGCAGGATGATAGTGATGCAGGAGGGGCGACCTACACTCCAGCCTGCTACAAAGCTTACTCCACAGGAGTTGTGTAGTGAGAGAGAGGAGTGTTGGGAGCTCAGCAGTGGCCTGACACTTTGGTTCATCTGGCGGGCCCATTGCTTCTGCATCTTTGAGGCTCGCCCTGTGCCACCAGCAGAGACTGTTTGCGATTTTTGGCTAGAGCTGATCCATACTCTTAGAGGACAGCTTGAGGGACTACATGGAAGCTCCAACCGCATGCGGGAGCGTAGAGAGGCTTTCCTTCGACTCTGGCGTCTTGGGCCTTTTTACACCATGGTCCAGGGTGTTCTCCGATGGCACTACCGACCACATGTGTGGCTCTTCCCTCCCCCCATTTCTTGATTTAGCCCCATTGTACATATGCTGGTTTTTTCATTGGGAGAGTTTCCTATCATGGTTGTTGTAGCCCTCTCTTGAAGAGGTGGTTCTAGCCCTATGGGCAGTTTCAGTAACTAATAGAAGGATCTTTTTCTCGGAAAAAAAAAACAGATAAGGGGTTTTACAAACATGTCTTGAATGCACGTGATATGGTAGTTTCACACACAGTGACCCCTTGAGAATTTAATTAAGTAGGATATGTTAGCTTGAATGCTTCTATCCATTTTTCTCTTCAGAGACATGACAAGGTTATGTAGGAGAAAAGTATTTTGGGCCGTAGTGTCCAAAATACATTTATACGTTGTGCAATTACAGACCTACATGTAGTGTTTGGATTGGCATATATTGTCACATGGGATACAACATGGTCTAGGAACTGAAGGAGTTCGATTTAACCAGTGTGGAGCAAGGTTAATGAGGGTCCCTCTCACTCATGTTGCTGAGTGTTTACGATTACCTCAACACAGAAGTACCTCTCGTACTTGAAGAATGTTCTTTTTCCAGACATCCTTATTTGAGATATATTCAATATGTGGAGAATACGAATCTTTGGGACTGACGCTAGCGCCCGCTATTTCAATTGTGTGTCACAAAAAATTCTCCAGACAATGGTAAAATCCGTTTATAAGATCATTTTGAGCATGTCGTATCGGGTAAGATTTCAGTGGCCAAAAATTATTGGATACCTAGTCAAACGTTTTCTAACCTCACTCTTATCTTATTGCAGATATAGCGAGAACCACGAACATAATTGTCAATCCATGGGACGAAGCTGACTCGACTAGTGAATAAAGGCTACAAGAGGGTGTCAATCTCTTGGAAAACAACAGACAACTCGCATCTAACACAAGCTACACTCAAATAACCTAAGTCATCAAAAGCTAGTCACTAAGCGGCAAACAAAACATGACCGTTACAGCATCAAACGATATCCGAATGTTATGAAACTTCTAGGACAAGTATATAAGACCTACGTACACATGCTTATGGTTTCAGATCTCACTTTTGATAAAGTGCAAAAAACGCGATTATTAACAGTAGTGTGAGATTTTGACCTAGTCGTTTCTGACCCTGAATGCATCTAAATGCTTAGCAATGATGCCCCAATACTCCGTATATGCTTACTTTGTGATTTCCTAGCTTAAATTCCTACTTATGATGAAATAAGGCCACGGGTTGGCGATGCCAAAAGCTACAAATTACCATAATATGTTTACCTCAATGCGTAGAGCTCTTACATGCAGTTGAAACTCAACAAACGACATTGCAATGTGACAACCAACAAGGGAGTAGGAAGCATGAGAAGGAGAGAGGTGAGTGCCATTACCTCACGCTGTGTATTTCTTATCCAAAACTTAATAAAATCTTTAAAAAATTAGTTTTTATACCTTAGCCAAGGTTTAAAATGTGTAGTGTCCCGGCACTCAAGACCTTTGAGGCTCCACAACTTACTATATCTGCAACCTAGGTACACTAACTGAATTATCCTTTATATATTGGAACTCTTATTGAGCCCGTAACATTACAATTATCACAATGGCTAAATAAGTCGGGAAATTACAATATATGGCCATTTTGTAAAGATGTGAAAAGTGTGTAACTCCAATCTTCACTAGTTCTTCATATTCATCTTTGATGCATTCATAAGGCTTCAGTCTTTAGTAGCTCATGTTAACCGACATCGGCTTAGTTAACATTCCTCCCTTTCGATTTTAGTGCCCATCCTCAGGAACTGCTGGAAAGTGTCTGTGGAGGCTGTGGAAGCGTTTTCATTGGTTGTTGATGGGCTGATCATCTTCATTTGTCGTTAAATTTGTTGATGATGTTCAATTTGCTGCAGCATCTTCATTGGTTCGAAGTTGTTTCTAATGTGAGAGATGATGTTGCATTTGTCCATTGTAATAACATAAAGATGAGGCTGCTGTTTATTAATGAAAAGTATGTAAAAGGGAAGTAGAACAATGCGGCTCTAAATTAGGGTCTAATATTTGGATGACCAAAGGGAAAGAACCCAGTGGGAAAAAAGTGCCTTTGGGATACACACATTATTGGAGTACTTATTAGCATGGGAAATATTAAGAAAGTACTGAAGGGATTATTTACTAATAGATATTAAAATAAGAGGGCAACAAATATATGAAGGTAGCATGATTGAACATTGGTTTTCCTGTTGTAGTCCACTCAAGCTGCATAGGTGGCAGCAAAAAAGAGTGTCTAATGCATATGTTCGATGATGGGACATCCTATATGCATTCATAGAAATGCATGAGAAACAATATGCTATGCAAGAAAGATTTTGAGGGGTTCTTCATAATGATGGTGTAGCTATAAAAGCACATGACATGGATTTGCAAGCTGGCAACCCTTTAAGAATTTTTTTGTTATCGAGGAAATGTGCTCTTATCTTACTGTGCACTGTGCGTGAGTGTTGAACTCTACAACACTCCACCAATTGTAAGTTAATAGACTTCGACTCTTATGATCATCTCATCTAGCATGAGCGATATGACTTAGTTATGCTGAACTCTTTTAGCTTGAGCGTAAGCCTAATAACTACAACTCTTAGCACATAGTTTATTACAACTTGAAGCTTTGGGACTAATGCTTTGCTCATTTTATGGCTCAACAGCCCCCGACTCTGACTATGCCAAAGAGTTTCTTTTTTTTCTTTTCTTTTTTGCACCTTGGCACCTTGACTTTTTACATTCTTGTGCTTACTACAAACATTTCTTCAAGTAAAAGTAAGCTTGAATCCTTAAAAAGAGGATTAGCAAAGGACCAAGTTGGCTTTGAAGGTTTCTTTTGCCATACCCGTTTTATCTTCTTTGAATCTGCATTTGCTCTGGTTGGGTTGTCCTTTTTTGACTGTGAAGTCTCTATTGTTTGTTTGATTCTCCAATTAGGCTTGTTGATAGGAGTCTTTGATGTTGTTGTAGGCCTCTGTTCACTGTCAAAATTTGGCTTTTGACTAGGAGCATTGGGAGACTTAGGAATCCAAATCTCTTGATGACCTTTGTATCTGCTTTGTTGACTTTGCTTCGCTCTAGTTCTTGTTGAGTTCTTGAGATCTTCATGTAGGTCTGGTGTAGTTTCAATTGGCTTGTGGTTGACTGGTAGCCAAATCTTTGTATAATCTATGTAGAATCCTTGTCCAAGAGGAAGATACTTTGAGATCCGTTTTTGTTCTCTATCCTCTTGAGAGTTGTGGTAGACTTTAGCATCTTTTGATGTTGTTTTGTTGTATACCTGCTTCTTAGATATCCTAGGATATTGTCGAGGTTGATACCTTGTGGGCCTTATTTCTTGGGAGGACTTGATGTTACGTCATATGCCCTTACCTGCAGTTTTGGTACCCATATATGTTTGTTAGCTCTATTGTATTCTTGTTCCTTTAAGCTCCATTATGATGCTATCCATCCCATGTGTTTGTTTTTTTGTGTTCATTTCTTGTATTTAAATCCAACGGATGATTGACTTTGACTAAATGCTCTGAAAAAACACCTGCTTTACTATCTTTTGCTTTCCTAAGTACTTTAGCTGAAATATCTTTGTTTTTCTGGGTGTCTTCCTAGAGGTTTCAATTGGGTCACCAATTGAAGTTTTGAACGCCTCACTTGCTAGAAGTATCTGATCCACGAGGGTTCTTTGATATAGAGGCATATGTTGTCACACCTTTCGTGCTAATCGGTGGAATGTGTGCATAGAGCCAATGGTGTAAAGTGCTCACCACTGTACACATATACAACAATTGAAAGCCCATCTACCAGCTTTAATTCTTCTTGGACAAAGTAGCTGATGTTATTGTAGAAGCGTATACATTGATGGGGTGGCTTAAGTCCATCTTACAAGTATGCCATGCATACATATAAAAAATAATAGAATAACAAGACCTTGACTTCAATGATAGTCTCAACCTTATGAGCCCCTGCTATACGTGCCTTGCACGATTACACTGGCATGGATACATCACAGTGCATCATTGCTAAACTCAAACTATGAGATTGATCCACTTAGTACCAAATATTTATGCCATTATCCTTGATTTGAAGTCAATTATAGTACCTTGGTACATAAGAGAAGCCTTGCTTCACATAAAGTCTGACAAAGCACTTTGTGTTGCACAATAGATAAATATTTTTTAAATTGAAGGTTAAATTTAAAAGAAAACAAGCATAACTTGAGATTTACTAACCTTGTTTCCCCTTTGAGATGAGTGGCTATCGCTTGAATCTGGCTCATAACCATGTATGCTAAGAAATTTAGAGCTATCGAGGATGTACCCTGCGTGCCATCGTGGCTTGGGTTACATCAACCTCCAAGAGCCTAATCAGATAGACATGGTGCCAAATTTCCCGAACAGGGAGTTAAAATTCCCATAATCACTCAAAATGACATAAGAGTGAACATCTAGTAGGTAAGGTGAATCTTTTGTTAATGTTGACAAAGTCATGCATTTATACTATTGGATGAAGGGGGAAGAAACCAATTTTGAAAAACTCCAAATTATATGGTTGTTAACGTTAATTAACACTTTATGATCATGTAAAATGTTTGAGTGATCACGTAAATATTAAATCCCTGTTCCCGAACTCCTTATGCTAATAGCAAATTCCAAACGTTGAAAACTTCTATGCAAGATTCGGTGCACCGAAGCCTTTCTTCGCATCAAAAAGATGAGACAAAATGAAGCATGAGTGCTCATAGCTAACAGGTGCTCCTGGTGACACACATATGTCAAAGTATAAAAAGAGAATTGGCGTTGTCAAAATTGCATAGAGAATCGGCCTTGACAAATCTTACATGTTATTGAGAATCATGCGATTGCTTAATATCATATTAGACAGCTCACAAAAATTAGTTATCAAAATTCATGTAAACTGCCAAACTCTCCCTGACTGGAGCAACATTTTCTTGTCAAATCGGCATTTTAGAAAATGATGCAAAAAGAAGAAGTTCAAAAATTTGAAACTTAAAAATACCGATTTTCCGTAATTACCACCCTTGCAACATTGGAAGTCGTAACATCCCGAGTTGCCCAATACCGCTTGCATTCACCCTTGAAATCCATTGGATCTGTTTGGCCAACAGTGGGTTTGGCATAACCGTTTTCAACTGCATCGGATTTAGTATCCACAACCTTGCACAAATCCATGCTCCTTACATATTATGGAGGTCATGTTCAATTGGTTGTAAGCCATGTTCCCAACTGAAAAACACTATTTGCTCCCTCTTCTTGAGAGGATCTCTGAAAGTGGTTGAATTTCCTTGAAATGCACAACTGCGTAATACAAATCCATGTAGACAAATGAAATTGGCTAAGCTCATAGCAGCCTTGCGATAATGACAATCAAGCCATGCTTGACAAACTCCAACATACCCCTTGGGCGGCAATCATTGCAAAAATTGAAAATCACAACCTTAAACAATATGCACATGATTGCATAATCAATTCAAAATTGAAATTATAACTTAAAAGTGAATACTTGGTATGGTCGTGGATGTAGGTAAATTTCACTAGATTGTGGCAAGGTCTCCATGCTAAGGTAAAGGTTGAAAACCTTGTCAACCTCCTCCTTGACATTGCTCATTAGTTTTTCTTACCATGTATGTCGAGTAATTGGCGGTCCTTGACCCCTATAGATTTGTATTGAACCATGTCCTATCAGAAATGCAAATTTAAAACATAAAAAATAGAGAAACCCCTATTGGCTTGTTAAGCTATAACAAGTGGTCAGCCATGTCGAGAAACTTTGTACTCGTCATCAATTCTAGCAATAGGCCATGCCGATCTCCTTGAGATGCTAGAACATTATCAATTTTCCATACCTTTGCATGATACAACTCAGTAGCCCAACTTTGGATGCTACCATCGGTGTTAAATACCTGCACCTTCCCAATCCACACGACCTTTTTTGGGCTCCTATGCCATATCGTTGCCGATGACAATATCAAAAGAACGAGTTGTTGTACTTTACGTAACCTTTGTTGGACATGATTGGAATGCTGAGAGATCTGCAAGATTCCATGAGTTTATAATTTAAAATGTTAAAATCAACTTGCTTACCGACTCTTACGATAATGTATGTCGTAGCATCAACAAATCCAATGTATTGTCTCGTAGACTTGCTAAAAAAATCCGATGCCAATGGAGATCCTCTCTAGATAGTAGCTAGAAACTTGAGAAAGTTCCCTTCAAAGGACCGTGTCCTCATCAAGATTGCTTGAAGCGGTCATTGAAACGGCCCTTGCCATATTCTCGGATTACTCCCTTGTCGAATGCTGACTATAACCTAGAAGATTACCTTGCATGGGCTTTGGTTGGAAAAATCTCTTCGTCTCCACGGCTCCCTTCTCCTCGGTTTGCATGATCATGCAAGACATGCAATCCTAGAGAGAGAGACCATGCCTTTCTTTTTGCTCAATAATCTGAAGCTTTGATACCAGTGTGAGACTGTGGGGGACTAGACTATGCAATTCACCACCTAGCCTTGCTATATATAGGCTCTTATCCGTTCATACATAACACCCCTTGACCTCATGTGCATCCTGGCCCTTGGCTCGCGTGGTCTTACCCTAGGCATGACACTTGGTATCCGTGGATGGTCAATAGAAGGGAATCAATGAACGGTACTATCTTCTGCATTTTCCTTGTGGCTAGCGCGGCTTCAAGTTCTCCACCCTCCCTGTGAATCACAATCAAAATCAGGAATTTAGGATGGATGAAACTCTCAGGAGCTCTTGGATCAAAGCAGATCAGGGCTTTCAAGCCGTTGAGTTTACCATAAGATTTTCACAATTCATTTGAACTTTTAAGATTAATGCCATAAGTATTAGGTACAAGTCCTATGGCAAGTCTAGCTCTATTAGCAGGAGGTGGATCTAGGGATCTATCTGCTCTTGGAGTCAGAGGTTGCTTTGAGGATGTCTCGGCTTGTTGAGGACAAAAATTGTAAGTATGCCCTGTTTGAAAACATTCAAAGCATCGGACTCCTTGTAATAGGATTTCGTGTTGATGCCATGTCAAACAAGACCTTTGAGATTGACTTTTACGAGACTCTCGGGGATTTCCTCGTTGTTGCCAATAATCCTGATTGTTTACTTAAGATTTTTTTGTAGTAAACTCAAAATTCCCTTTCATAAGCTTGTACCCAATCGTGGCATGGCCCATAAGCTCTTGCATTGTTGATACTTATTTAGACAGACAATATTCCTGTAAGCGTGATGGAAATCCAATGGTGTATTGCTTGCATTGGTCCTCCAAGGTCGTCAACTTGAAGAAAGACACTGGAAGGTAGATGTGGAGAAACCTTTGGTTGTAGTCTTTCATGATCTCCATGGCAAGCCATCTCAAGTTGCCCCATTCATACAAAATTTGGACTTTAAAGAGGGAGGTCATATAACTTCGTGCAAAAAATACTCTTGAAAGCTTGCCAAGTCCTTGGAGCATGCGGTTGGGTCGCGATTGAACTCCACCACGAGAGGGAGGTCATATAGTTTCATGCAAAAATAGTCTTGAAAGCTTGCAAGTCCTCGGAGCATCAATTGGGTCGCGATTAAACTCCACCACTACATAGTATTATTGTTGAGAAATCCTACAGGTCAAGAAATCTTTGATTCTTTCATATAGTTCCCTAAAGCATAGATGTTGTTGAATTGTTGAAAGAACTGTAAAGATTTTTTCTGATCTTTTGCTCCAAAAAAGGTTGAAAATTTGACTGTTGTGACGCCATCCTTGAAATCTTTTGGTTGGTTAGGCGTAAACCCCGCATGTGGATATTAGGGATATCCATACGGGCTCCAACAATTGCAACCGCGTGGCGATGGTGGTGGGGGAGGCGATGGCAAAAGGAGCAGAGGCGGTTGCACTGGATCAGGATCAAATACCATGTTCTTAAAAACTCTCCCAATTGGTATCAAAAACTATGATGGTTGTCGGTTAGAGGCTCTTGCACTTTTTGGTGACGAAGGAGGGGAAACCACCTCGGGCGTCAGAGGGAGTAACATGTATTTCAGGAACTGTTGGAAACTTTGCAACATCAAGAGATTTTGTTCTAGGTAGGACCGGAATGCTTTCAGAAAAGCACTTAACTGGAGCTCTGATACCACTTAATGAGAAGGCGCCATGTGCCAACAAAAAAGAACAGATGGAACAAACTTTAAGCACATCAAAACAACTCAACAGAAAGAAGAAGAATAAAATTTTTAACATCGTGGGAAATTATCCCAAGAGAGGTACGCGATACACGAGACACAAAGTGGAGGTGTTTTATCCCAAGAAAGCACTGACCTAAAACAATGGTGCCCCTTTTGATATTTCTCTATATTGCTTCAACTCAATACAACTGCAACTTAGTACAATCGTTAAGACTCTTGCTATGGTTCCGCTCCTTTGAGAATGCCGGAGAAGAGATCCCAAACTGTATTTAAAAGCCACGGCCATTCAAAAACAGTACATGAAAAGCATCAAACTTTAAAGCATATGGTCCCCTAAAAAGCTCTCAACGTAAATTTAGGGAATTTGTATAACTGCCACATACAATACAGAACGCGAAATTGATCGTACAATGCCACTGTCAGTCAACGCGAATGGCGGAAGGTCCTTGCAGCCTTGCCATGCCATCAATATCTACGTAATTAATCTTCTGTGTGTGTGGGTCCTGCTTTATTTCTAGTAATTTGGGCCCCATCGGAAGAGGGTCCCATAAGAACTTGGTTGGGAACTATTTTAAAAATTAGTCCTCTCAACGAGGAACTATAAGTTGGTGACAACTTCTTCTTCTTCAGTTGCTTCTATGGTTTAGCCCTCGCAACCGGGTTCTACAGGCTGGCTAGGGATCTTCAGTGGATTTTGGATTTGGTAAAGTCCTATATATCTGACAACAAGACCGGAGGGGAGTAGTATTTGCGATTGGTAAAGTTTGCTTACAACAAGAACTTGTGTTGTACACAAGTGTGTGTACTAGGGCTGTCATCATGTAGTGCATGTCATGGGCAGGAGATACCTTTTGTGAAAGGTCCAAATTGTGCAAGGTATCTCAAAGGTCACTTTTTAATAATAAAAGTGATCACCTACGTTTCCTCCCCCATTGCGTGAGGCAACAAGGGCTGCATTTTTTCAGCCAGACGCCATGTGGGGCTGATTGGGGTTAAGCTTGTACAGCAGACAGGTCGCGAGTGCTTCTCTCTCTCTCTCTCTCTCTCTCTCTCTCTCTCTCTCTCTCTCGTCTGGGCATCTTACACTGCTATTTTGCTGCTTCGGTTCTCACATTCTAAAGGGAGAATCTTGGATCATTCATTATTCCACTCACCAAGAGCGGATCTGCCTATGTTATTGCAGTGGGGTGCGAAAAAGAAACTTTGGTGATGAAGCAGGATGCTGCACGGCTAGCTACGGAGAAGGATTGTGAGGAAAGGAGGTTGACTCTTCAACGAGAACGAAAAGATAGGCAGGTAATTGTGGAAGTGCAGACAAAGGATTGTGAGGAAAGGAGTTAATTGACTCTTCAACGAGAACGAGAAGATATGCAGGTAATTGTGGAAGTGCAGAAGGATTTGGAGACAACCACAAGAAGTTTTGAACAAATTCTCACAATAATTCCCACATTGTGACTTACTTCAACATCATGAGCTTTTGTGAGCTTTTGTGAGGGAGGCACCGCATACCTAGCTAGGTACGATTGGGGGTAGGAGACCGCCGGCCCGATGGGGGGGCCGGGGGTCCCCTGCCCCCAATCGTACCTAGCTAGGTATGCGGTGTCTCTCGAGCAGAAGCTCATGATGTTATTCATTGTATGAAAGACACTAGAAAAAACTCCATTTTCCTACATGAGAGAATTTCTAAATCTTCTTGTGAACTAAGGGACGAGCATCTGCACCACCATCCTAGGCAAGCGCTGACACATTAACCAAGGTATCACATCGTTGATTCAAAAGCTCTCTTTCAATATAAGATGGATGTAGCGATAATTTATACATGTTTGCAATAATTCGATTCTGATTTTGCCACTACTGACGAGGATGAAAAGTGTCTCATTTTATTCAAACTCTCTCACTCGAATGCTCATGATATGCCAAGGATACACAATAATGGACTCTATGAAGGTGGTGCTGCAGACGGTACTCATAAGCAAGCATGCAGTTAGAAGAGTTCTAATGGATTTTTTTCTTTACCGGCGGTGGAGTGCATGTCCCAACTCTTCAAAGAAGAAACATCGGCCATTTTCTCGATACTTTTTGTAAGATCGTGTGTGCATTATTAAGACTTGTGTATTGTTCTTTATAGGTTTCAGAGGAGTTAGTCCTTCACCTCAGTTACGATCAAGCTTGGAGACCATTTTCCTTCTGCATTAAAGAAGAGTCCACTGGAGACTGTCCCTATGCTATTAGTGACTCTAGATTAAACATGTTAGTTGAGTACCAAAGGTTAGGTAGATGATAGGATGGAGATCACTTAGATCTTCCTGAGGGCGATCTTTTCCTTTTGATAGCCACGATCGATCCTTGTTGAGACATACAAACAGAGAGTTTGCTAGCCATCTCCTCATTGAGCTGCAGAAGAAGAGATTCTCCGTGGCTGTTTCCCATAGCAGCTCGTCTTTCGCAAAGGACTTATAGGTTATCGTGAAGCATCAAGTATTGTTCTTTAGCTTCATCTATGTATTTTATTACTTTATGCGACCGTGCTTACGTTGGTTTGTTTAGATATGCAAGGTAATTGTGAGTTTTTTGTCTCACTTTTGTTTTTATTTTTCAGATAGGTGGATGACATCTACACGACGAACTATGAGTCCCTATATGCCGTCTATTTTAAAGAGTCACAACAGCAATTTAGATTAATTTAGGTCTTTAAACATACTCAATTTGGTGTGTGAGAACCAAGATATTATAAATTTCAATAAATTGTGATAAGTCCTTTTCGTTAGAGTACTTTCTTTTTATCTCATTTTAAAGTTTCTCAGCCACCTGTAAGAAACAAAAACAGAATAGAACCTTGCTTGTTGCTTGTCTCAATTTTTACTATCTATTGCATTTTGAGAATGGAAATTGTAAAATTGAGACCAACAACAAGCAAGGCTCTATTTTGTTCTTGCTTCTTGCACGTGGTAAGAGACTTTGAAATGAGTGGAAAAGAAATTACTCTGATGGAAAGGACTACTAACAATTTACTAAAATTTGTGAGATTTTGCTTTCTACTTACGGAATTGAATATGTTTGAAGACCCAAATTAGTCTAAATCATTGTCGTGACTTTTTGAAGTAGACGACGTGTAGAGACTCATAGTTCATCGTGTAGATGCCACCGACCTATTTGAAAAAAAAAAAAAAACTCACAATTATCCTACACACCTAATTAAGCCAAAGTAAGCACGACTATATAAAGCAATGAAACACATAAATCAAGCTAAAGAAGCAAACATGATGCTTTACGATGACTGATATGTCATCTTTAGTAGATGAGCTACTATGGAAAACAGTCACGATAAATCGTATTTGTAGGTTAATGAAGAGACGGCTCATAAATTCCCTATCTATATGCCTCAACGGGAACCGAGCATGGATATAAAAAAAGAAAGATTTCTCTTTGAAAGGTCGAGGTGATCTCCATCTTGCCATCTACCAAACCTCTGGTACTCAGCTATCATATTCAATCTAGAGTCATTGGTTTTAGAGGGATGTCTACAGTAGACTCTTCTTTAGTGCTGAAGGAAAACAGTCTCCAGGCTTGATTGCAGCTAAGGTGAGGGGCTAACTCTTTGAAGTCTATGAAAAAAAATACACAAGTCTAATAATACACACAATCTTACAAAAGTATAAAGAAAAAGGCCATTGCTGGTGGTGGTCATAAGAAGATAAGGGTAATGTTGGCATCACTGAACTTGCACAGAGAGAGAGAGAGAGAGAGAGAGAGAGAGAGAGAGAGAGAGAGAGAGTAGACATGGCACGATGGACTTCCAAGCCAAAATGCACTGGCCCCAAAGATTGGCACCCCTTTTGCTATTTCTTTATTATTACCCTTCGCAAAGTATAATTCTCGAGGATCGAACTCTCTTTAAGACTTTGCGTCCAGATGCTCTGCGAAAGAGTGGCCCCAAGGGGCCTTATAAACTTACAAGGGATTCCCAAAATCATGAGATCCAAAAGAATTTGTCAAAGCCAGCCAATGCAAAATGTGGAAACTTGTACAGCTAGCATGTCAGCACTATTAGCGCAAAACATGAAAATTTGTACAACTGCCACATCATCACTACTAGTGCAAATTATAGAATTTCGTAAAGCTTGCCACATCATCAGCCAACACGATTTATGAAAAGCTGTCCCATAGTTGAAGCTTTTGATTTTTACTTGGTGAGCCAAAAGCTCTTTTTGTAGTATCTCAACAAAGAAGCCACAATGTGGCATTAAATTTTTCATTAAAAAACATTGCTGCCATGAAAAGCTCTAAAACAAACTCTGCCGTGAAAAGCTACCAAGTGAATAAAATAAATCACTCTGCATTGCAATTTATTGTTTGCAGATTATCAAGGTGGAGGGTACTCCAAATGCTTTCCAACATGATGAGCACTTAGATATTTTGTGTGATCAACCCATGGCAGAGGTCTGTTCTAGTGCTACTGAAACAAAAGATATCAGATTTCAATCAATGATCAATGGGCCTAATCTGGAGTCGAATCACCAACACTCATTGCCTTCGCAAGCCCGGCCAAGATGTTTTTCTACTGATGCTATAAGGTTTTTGGCAATGCAGACGACAGAGGCCCAAGAAATGGAATGACTAAACGTAAAAGTGGGCATGAGGTTAGAAAAGATTAGAAGGATGAATCACACCAAAGCTTCTGATGGTTATCCTCAAGTAATTAAGCCAGCGGCTTCAATGCTAGCTGCTTGCACTTTTAGCAAAGTGTGTGAGGGGAGTAGTGGTAGACAGCTCAATATCGAGGAAAAGGCATTGAAAAATATTTCCACTAGGGCAAGCCAAGGTCTAATGAGCCGTTGGCTTTAGTTGCACTCCTTGTCCAGCTCTATTGATAGCCTATCTAAAAATTTGATGACGCAAGCATTTCAAAACGATCTGCAGACAAACAGAAACATCTCTCATGGCCAATTCAATGCAGAATATGGTGTCTACGGGAGTTGGTTAATGTGTAGCTTTGGCTCTTCTCGCTCTTCCTCTACCTCGTCCTCCATTTCTACCTCCTCTTAGATTCTCTCCTCGATTTTGAGGAATGGCTCTAGCAGTAGTTCAAGGGTTTTTCTCTTCTGGACATTATTTCTATAGTGCCCCATTTGATTGCATCCATAGCACCTAAGGTTTAAGAAGGTATGCTCCAAGTTCACTGCTGCAGTTACTCCACGTTGTTGATATCCTTGGTTGAAAGTTCCCGTGGCTCTTTCCCTAAAGTTATTAAATCCATTATAGTTCCTTGTAGAGTTGTCTCTTTCAGCTGCAAGAGGCTTGGCCCTGACTAGGGCATCCTGAATTGATGTAGGTCTCATGGCTTTGAGACGTGTACTCAATGGTTTATTGAGGCCTTGACAGAATTGGGCAATTTATTGCTCCATGGTCATTTGGGGAGCATAACGTTGTAAAGACACAAACTTGGTGTAGTACTCCTCTAGTGAAAGTCCTATCTGGCGTAGACCAAAGAATTCATTTATCTTAATAGCCTAATGTGCAGGAGGGAGATAGTGTACTTTGATTTTCTGCTTCATTTTCTCCCAAGGTGGGCTACTCATGGGATTATCTCTGCATTGTTGCTTCCACCAAAGTTTGGCATCTCCATTGATACGGAACATACTCATCATTGTTTGGTTCTCTTGAACAGTTTCTACAGCTTTAAAATTGTCATCCATAGAATCTAACCACGCTTCGGTATCTCGCTCTAAATTGGTTCCCTCTCCCTTGAAGGTAGGGAGTTGGACTTTCTTTAGTAGTAATTTTTTCTCTTGAGTAATTGTGTAAAGGCTTTTTACGCTAGTATTACTCTGGGATTGAGTTAGTGGAATTTAGTACTAGACTAGATAAAAATCTCTCTTACTTATGCTTTCAACTTATCTCATACTCAAAAAAAAAATTGCACGCTAGATGAAGATAATTGCCAAACCATAAACAAAAGTGCTTACATCATATCCATGAGAACCATAGTATGTACAAGAGCTAATATAATCCATGAAGATCCTACTATGTACAAAAGTGAAGGAGTACGAGTGGAAGTGCGACGCGAGAGAGAGTGCGAGAAGAAGAGCACGATGATATGGTGAACTCGCTCTACTGTAATGTGTAGAGCATAGTGAGTTCTTATTAGGTTTTTACAAAAGAATATGTGTACATACCTGGCGGCCCGCCCACTTACCTGGGCGACCACATTGGGCTTTATACCCCAACAACCTCCCACTTAAAGTCCAATGTGGTACTTTAAGTGTGAGAGAAGCTACTATACAAGCTAATATACAAGAGATGTAGAGAAGTGATGTACTACCCTACACCTAATTGCTTGCGAAAATGCGCAAAGCTCTCTGAGGGAAGTCCTTTTGTAAGTAGATCAGCAGGATTTTCTGTGGTGTGTACTTTGATAAGCTGAAGTTGCTTATCCTCGAGCATTTCCCTGATGAAATGATACTTCACATCCACATGCTTTGTCTTTGAGTGATAAACTGGATTGCGAGCCAATTGTATAGCACTTTGACTATCACAATATAACACAGGCATCTCTTCTTTGATTCCCAAATCTGTTACTAGTCGATTAAGCCAAATTGATTCTTTGCATGCCTCTGATGCTGCAACATATTCAGCCTCTGTAGTAGACTGAGTAACACAATCTTGTAATCTAGAACGCCATGATACTGCTCCACCAGCCAATGTAAAGACATACCCTGACGTAGACCTTCGGTTGTCTAAGTCACCTGCATAATCTGAGTCTGTAAAACCCTTTACACTTAGCTCCTGACTCCCATAGCATATACACATACTCTTTGTAGCTTTCAGGTATCTCAATATTCCTTTCACTGCCTCCCAATGTTTCTTGCCTGGGTTTGACATGTATCGACTTACTACTCCCACTGCAAATGCAATGTCTGGGCAAGTAGCAATCATTGCATACATCAAACTACCCACTGCAGACGCATATGGAATCTTATCCATTTCAGCCTGTTCTTCCTCAGACACAGGACAATCTTGTTTGCTAAGTTTCACATATGGTGGCAATGGAACACTCAGTGCCTTTCCCTTCTCCATATTGAAACGTTGCAAAACCTTGTCAATATACTCTGTTTGAGATAACCAAATCAACTTCTTTGATCTGTCTCTCTCAATGCGCATACCAAGTATATGACTTGCCTCACCCATGTCTTTCATGTCAAACGATTTTGCCATCTTTGACTTCAAAGCTGAAATATCTTCCAAGTGCTTGCCAGCAATCAACATGTCATCCACATACAAAATAAGGATCAGCCAACTACCATCCTTATCCTTCTTTGTATATAGACAGTGATCGAACTCACTACGTTTGTAGCCTTGAGAAAGCATAAACTTGTGGAATTTATGGTACCATGCCCTCGGTGATTGTTTTAAGCCATAAAGACTCTTTAACAACTGGCATACCCAATCTACCTTGCCTTTCTCAACAAACCCTTCTGGCTGCTGCATGTAAATTTCCACATCTAAATCACCATGCAAGAACGCTGTCTTGACATCCATTTGGTGCAACACCAAATCTAATATGGAAACCAATGCAAGAAATCATCTCAATGTAGTCATCTTGACCACCGGAGAGAAGACTTCATCAAAGTCAATGCCTTGTTCTTGCTTAAAGCCCTTGGCAACAAGCCTTGCTTTGTACTTTGGCTGACTATCATGAGCGGTGATCTTATACATGTAAACGCATTTACAAGGTAGAGCCTTTTTGCCCTGTGGTAATTTAACTAGCTTCCATGTCTTGTTTTTATGCAGAGCTGTCATCTCTGACTGCATGGCCAATTGCCAATTCCCGGAGTCCTTCATTTGCACTGCTTCCTTGTAACATGAAGGCTCATTGCAATCAGTCCACATGACATAGTTCATAGATGGAACAAACCTATCAGGAGATCGCGTGACACGTCCATATCTATGCACAATAGGTGGCTCAGGCTCAGCCACAACCTGTGGTTCCACTCTATCCTGTCCTTGCTCCTCTTGAGCCCTGACATTTTGTCTTGCACGTGCAGGTCCATCTTCTTGGAAGACAACTCTTCTAATCTCCTCAACCCTCTCTGGTTTAGAATGATATTTGGATTCATTAAAGTGAACATCATTGCTGCGGACAACCTTTCTGGATTCGGGATCCCAAAGTTTGTACCCCATCTCACCAGAATTACCATAGCCTAGAAAGATGCACTTTCTACTCTTTGGCTCAAGTTTGTTCCTAAATTCCTTTGGAACGTGAGTATATGCCTCACATCCAAAGACTCTGAGATGCTTGTATGAGGGAATTTTGCCTGACCATACCATCTCTGGCACTGAATCCTTCTGCAAAACCTTGCTAGGAGATCTATTTACAAGATGAACAGCTGTTGATACAGCTTCAGCCCAAAACCCATTTGGCAGCTGTGCATTAGACAACATACTTCTGACCTTCTCTTGTATGGTCCTATTCATCCTCTCAGCAACACCATTTTGAGGAGGATTGTAAGGAGCAGTAAGTTCACGTTTTATACCTTTTGACTCACAAAAGTCCTGAAAGGCCTTTGAAACATACTCTCCACCATTGTCAGTGCATAAGCATTTAAGCTTCTTGCCACTCCGATTCTCCACAAGTGTCACAAACGTTTTGAAAACACTAAACGCTTCATCCTTGTGCTTGAGAAAGTAAACCCATACTTTCCTCGAGTAATCATCTATAAATGTCATAAAGTAAGAAGCTCCCCCTAGAGATAGGTTAGGCATAGGTCCACACAAATCACTATGAACAAGTGCCAACTGTGCATCTCTTCTATTGCTTCTATGCTTATGTGGCTGCTGTGTTTGCTTACCATACAGACAATGTTCACAGAATTCAAGATCATTAAATGAAAAGCCAGGCAAATAACCAGAACGAGACAAGATTTCCATTCCCTTCTTGGACATATGTCCTAACCGGCTATGCCACAAAGAAACGTTCGGCTGCTCGGTTACATTGATCACATTTTTAGAGACATTTAATACATAAATCATGTAAAGTCCTCCAGACTTTACTCCATGTGCTACTGTCATAGAACCCTTGGATATCTTCCACATGTTCTGTCCAAAAGTGGTGACGTAGCCAGCATCATCAAGTAAACCTGTGCTGATCAAGCTCTTTGTAATTGCGGGAACATGTCTCACATTCTTCAGCGTGAAAGAAGAGCCATTCTGAAACTTCAATTGAACATCTCCAACACCTAAGATCTCACATGTCTGCCCATTGCCTAGCCGAACATGATCTTTAGTGGTCACATAAGAGGTAAACCACTCCTTGTTTGGAGACACATGAAGTGATGCCCCTGACTCTATAATCCAGTCACTCAGTGCATTTCCATCAGATGCTGTAAGAAGAGCTGAGTCCATTGTATTCTTCAAGAAGTAGATGTCTCCTGACACTAGACTGTCATCCTCTGCAACAATGTTTGTCACATTTATTTCTTGAATTTTCACTGAGGACTTGTTCTTCTCACCATGGTCTTCATCTTTCTCTTTACCTTTTTCTGCTTTCCATTCTCTGCAGTCTCTTTTCATGTGACCCTTCTTGCCACAATGGTAGCATTCTATGTCACTCTTGCCTTTAGCACTGCGGGACTTGCTACGAGACTGATTCCTCTTTCCACCTTTGTACTTTTCTTTGGTCCTTCCCCTGACAACTAAGGCTGTTCCTTTGCCTTTGTCCATTGTCTTTCTATTGGTTTCTTCAGTAAGCAGACTTCCTTCTACACCTGCTATGTTCAAACCATCTGGAGGTGCAGAATTACTCAAAGCTATGCGAAAAGTGTCCCAAATTTCCGGCAATGTGATCAACAGGAACATAGCTCTAACAGGTTCATCAAACTTGACACCTTCAGCTGACAACTGACTATAGATTGTGTTGAATTCATTCAGATGATTGGACATAGGTGTCCCTTCTTTCATCTTCAAGTCAACAAGCTTCTTAAGCCAGTATACCTGTGAAGCTGCACTCTGCTTCTCATAAAGATCACTCAGCTTTAACCATGCTTGATAAGCCGACATCTCGTCTGCTACATTGAAGTAAACGCTTTCTGCCAAAGTCAGCATAATGGTAGAAAGTGCCAATTCATCCATTTCGCTCCATTCATCTTCGTCCATATCTTCTGGTTTTATCCCCTTGAGCTTTATAGGTTTTATCTGCTTCTTTTGTACCAACACATGCCAAATCTGCTTCTTCCACAATGGGAAATTGGTTCCATCCAGCTTCTTGATATTGTAAAGAGCAGTGTCCTGTGATCCAGCCATAGCTACGCTTCACAGTAGTTTACTTTCCTGGGAAAAATTCGGCAGAGTTTCCCCTGTAAACTGACCTCTAAACCAATATCAACCTGTCAAATGAACCAAGAAAGCTTCAGATTCTGCAGAAATTTTGGCAGAGTCTCCTTTGTAAAATGGCTCTAGTGTACTAAAAACAGACCAAAAAAAAACTCAAAAAACCACTGTCTCTCTAACACTGTAAGCTGTGGGTAAACCTGTCCTGCACCTGTACTGTCTCTGACTGTCTTGTAAGCATAGACTACGACAATGCCTCAACGGCAGTAAAGCAAAGATGCAATCCCAACTGTCTAACTCACAGTCAATACATCCTAGCTGCCTATCTAAGGGTGCTCAAGGAATCGCTCCAAGACCTGTATCACCGAAAGGATCTCAACATTCGAGAATCCCCCAGCTCAATAAAACCTCACTCGACTCTCAACAAAGGCTGCAGTAAATCTGATAGTACATAGACTTCCCACAAAGTCATACATCCACAAATTTCCCACTGTATGCTGTAACCGCTGCGGCGGTTGTTTGCTGCGTGATTCACAGCCAGCAAACCCTCAACAGACATACATCATCTCTGACAATACATCCCATGTGGAAGTACCTGCAATGTCAGGATGAAATCTGGAATATCAAGCAGCAAACACAAGCTACCTGATGAACTAGTGGATGCTGCCTACAGTCTGTGTGTAGATGCGCCCGTGTCGTATGTGACACGCCTCCAAGAACTGTGAGCCGTCCTTCGATGTGTAGACAGCCACAAATCAACACTCGGGGAGTGTTGATATCCTCAGCACCTGCAGTCGTAGGCCGAAAACCCCAAATTTGCAGAGTCGGATCTGCACCCGCTGAGACCACGTAGTCGAAAATGGCCTGCGCAGAACTTTGTCGAAGCCGAACGGTGACCGAGATGACCTCAGAATGAAATTCTGAGCACACCAAGCCCTACATGCGTCCATGATTGACAACCTTAGTCAATCCTCACTTACTACCCTGTACTCACACATAATTCTTTTATTTTCTAATTACTACCACTTGTGTTTTAACATTTAAAATAATGGTTTCTTTTAAATTTCATCACAGTGATTCCTTCGATCAAGTATTAAAGACGACTTTGAAAAGCATTCTTTTAGCAAACAGACATCTTTAAACTTAAGACAGGGTACTGTCAATCAAAAACATTGACCACAATAACTATGATCAGTACTCTTCTTGTCTCAAGACCACTTAAGGGTGAAAAAACGATACCCATTCCTTATTCATATTAGGGTGGAAACCCATCACCCAAAGTTCGGGGTGCCCATACACCAAACTAGTTGCCCATACAACCAAGCGGCTCCCATAGGATAAAAAGGGTATCCTAACTTTTGTACAAACATCAAGACATGACACGGAGTAGAAACTCATTGTTCATGGGGATAACAGACTTATTCCTAGCTGAAAAGCCATCATCATTCATCAATTTATACCAAGGAGTTGGAGGTGTCTTGAGACAAGTTTTCTTGAGGATGATCAATCATATCTTTCCTAATTCAACCAACCTAACCCAAACAATTCTTTCCTAATTTACAAACAAATGCATGTTGGTTTCTTGGAAGATGCCTTTCGTTTTCAGCCACTTTTCACTTTTTCTAATTCCTTACATCCTCTTTTACATATGCAATGTTAATACTTTAAAGGAGAACTTAAACTAGTCAAAACTTAAATTATAATGAAGACCCACGTAGGACTGGTCGCACATTTGTTGCAGTACTGGCGAATGAATGCTCTCATCAGTAGGCCTACTACTAGGTTAGCCTCGTCGTCATGCGACACTCTAGCTCTTTTAGGAACACTACCCTCATCATCAGATTGAGGATTGGCTCGGGTCCTTTTTGGTGCCATGACTTCTTATCCTTATAAAAAAGGACGTCTATTTATTGGGTAAATCATCCAAAAACTTGATTTAATCTTTGTATTCAATCTAATTTCCCTTTTTACCCCAACTAATGTTAATTATGTATTCCTATATGGTAATTTCTTAACCTAGTAATTTCTTATTTGCTTATATAGGTAAGATAAATTTATCAGAGATTTTTTAAGGGTTTTCTAATCTCCCTTAATTTTCTTATAAATTTTTGCATCTTTTTTGTAATTTTCCTATCTTTAATAAGCTTGAAATCTGTTTATTTTTTGCTTAATATTTATTATATTCATTATCTCTTAAAGGTTGAATTTCCTCAGCTTCATCTCAATGGTTTATACTTCTAGTAGTTTTTTGAGAGACTTTTAATAGTATTTTCTATTTATCAAAATTAATTTGTTGATTAAAAATGATTTTTAATCTACTATAATTATTTAAACTAATTAACTAATTATACTATAGTTATCACAGCTAATGATGATGCTTTCTAACTCTAGTAATTACCTTGTAATTATCCAAGTTAGTTATCTAATTTTCTCTTTTAATTTATAGCTAAAATCAGTCTGTTTTGGCACAGTTAAATAGTTAGACTAAATTTTTGATCATAAGCTAATAGGACTAGAAAGACAGCTCTGACAAGATACTTAAGAGACTGTGTTTGATTGATTGAATGAATGCTTCAAAACTGAGCACAATAGGCTCCTTATATAGGGGACGAAGAGTCACAAATGAAAAGACACGTTTCATGGTGAATAGACATGACACTAGGCGTAGAGACACATGAAGAGTTGCAACCATTTGACAAAGAGTTGCAACCATAGAGCGAGGGGGCGTGACCAGTCGTCAAAGGAGTGTGGCTTTTGACAAAGAGGCATGTCTCTTGAGTGAAAATTCATGACCATCCAAGCATAGGGGTCCTTCTTGGCATGGCACTTTGCGTATTTTCATCCATGAGTAAGTGTACATGATGTAATTTAGTCACAATTGTGACATTGAAAATGAATTCTACATGCTCAGATGGCTAGGGGGCTCATCGCAATGACCTTGGACGCCATATCGAAGGTCTCAAACTCTCTCTGATAGTAGTCACGTCCGAGAAGCTGAATGTTGATGATCTTACCCACCTCTGCTAAAAGGCAAGCCTGAAGGAGATCACACATGTCCCCTTTTCTAGATCAAGTTCAGATGATCTTGTAGAGAATAGAGGTGGCCTGAAGGCACGCCACCTTTGCCTCTAAGATCGCTTCCTTTATAGGCAAAAGAGCAAGTGTGATGGTGGGCTCCGAGGGTTCGGGCGAGGGGGCTTTCATCGAGCGTCGAAGTAGAGACCTCCATCTATGTCTACTGCTTAGAAGGCGAGCGAAATGAAGTGGAGAGAACAATATGATAAGGTGAGGACGAGAGATGAGAAAACCTGCACTTAAGTAGCAGGAGCCGAGGGAAGTGGAAGCGGGTGAGAGGCTGGGGGAGACACAGACAGGAGGAGCAGGGGGGGGCAACAAGCAGGGGAAGCAAGGACACAAGGGAAGGAGGCAGAGGGAAGGGTAGCAACGCGAATAGGCTGATGGGCAGTGATGGTACAAGGACTGGGCCAACGAGCGCGGGTGATGGTGCAACAAAGAAGGGTGCAATGGAGAAGGGGCGGGGCGGGGGGGGGGGGACAATGGAAAGGAAACTTAGAGTGTGCAAGGAAATAGGTTCTTAGGTGTTTCTCTATGTAACATAGAGTAGAACACAATGTTTGTGCACTTCCTTTCAAGTAAGAGGCCACCCTTTGCACCTTGGAGCCTTCCAAGAAACTAACTCTTGAGAAGGGGATGTCATATTGTTGTAGGGCTCTATGGGTGTCCTGATAGCTTGAAATGTGTCAAACTTGACTGCTTGACCCCCATACTTGAACTCCTTGATCTTCTTGCTGTATTGAACTCTTAAAAGAGGATGAAGTCTCCTTTGCTGAACTTCTAGATGGCTCATGGTGCCTTCTAGACTTTTTCAAAACTTTCTTGCATTTTCTCCGCTTCTTCCATCTTTTCTCATCCTCTCTAGAACTAGAGGATGATGAACAATTGGAACTCTCTGAAGATGGAAAAATTTGGGTCATTCTTGAAACCAACAAGCTTCTTCAATCTATTTACCCACCTCGAAGGTTGACTTCCGACCTAAGTAACCGAGGAGATCTATTGATTTCTTCTTCTTCTGAGAATGCTTTAAGATTTTTATCAATGAGTTTATCTTCTTTTCAAGATCTTTCTCAAACTCTTATTGCGAGTACAATTTTAACTTTTCTACACGGGCTTTTGTTTCCCCTTCCTTACCGTGTTAAGAGGAGAATCGATGGCCTCTCGCCATCTTGAGTGAGTCTCATCAATCGAGTAATTCTTCAGGTGATTCACATATTTCAGGTCCTTGGAATACTTAATCAATTTTTTGACACGTGTCATCCTACAATTGATGGTTGTACTCCACTATGTCAAGATTCCCCGCCGGATATTTGCCAAAATCTCAGTTGTTTCTTCTGCTCCCACATTGGGTTTCAGCTTTTCTTTATCTCCTCGTCGACCCACAATCAAAGAGGTGGTCTTTGTCAAATTCGTCGGGAGAACCCTTGTGTGTTGGAGGATGGATTGAATCATTTTTAGAAGAAGAATCGTTCTGAGCTCTGATAACGCTGTTACAAGCTTGGATACTCCAAGCGAGAAATCAATAGAAACACACAAAGAAAAAGTGCAAAATCCCTGAACTTTAAGATAGAAAGAGAAAAGAGAGTCAACAAGGCATGACGTAGTTCCGAGACAAGATGCACTAGCCCTAAAGACTGGTGCCCCTTTTGGTATTTTTTATTATTACTCTTAGCAAAGTACAACTCCGGAGGGTCCAACTCTCTTCGAGACTCTGCATCCAGATGCTCTATGGAAGAGTGGCCACAAAGGTCCTTAGAAACTTACAAGGGATACCCAAAAGCAGAGCCCCCAAAGCATCATATCCAAAAGCACTTGAGTCCAAATGGATTTGCCACCAAAAGCTCACACAAAACTACAAAGAGCCAGCCATCTCAAATCACAAAAAAATTGTAAAGCTGCCACGTTAGCACTACTAGTGCAAAGCACAAAATTTTCTACATCCTACCACATCATCTGCCAACACAATTTACAAAAAGTTGCCCCAAGAGTTCAAGATTTTGATTTTTATTCCCTCTATTTTAGGCCCCTCGGCCACACTTTTTGCGTTCAGTTCCCTTGTCCTCTTGTCCATTTCGTCAGTGGGGCATGCTATGTCATCACTTATGCTCACAGAGGATCATGGTTAGGTGGAGACCAAACCAGTGGCCTAGATGTATGCTCACAAAGGATCATGGTTATGTGGAGACCAAACCAGTGGCCTATATGTCATGAGATGGGGCATCTAGTGAGGGATTTCCCTACAAGGAGACAACAGAGATAGGTTGCTTTCAAGAGGCACAACCTATCCTTGTTTACAGACATGTAATGAGACAAAGGTTAGATGAGGTAGAGTAGTCCTTAGATAGACATCTTGAGGGGTTACCAAATCATGATCAAGAGCATTAGAAAATTTCGGAGGTCATTTGGAGGGCCTTGTAAGAAATTGTATTTCTCTCTCTAGAAACTTTTTTTAAAATGCACTTGCACCTTGTGAGTACGTCCAAAAGGACAACCAGACACTTTAAAAAGTAGATTTATATTCCCAATCGTCCTTGAAAACGGTCACTTTTTTATTTAATGTGAGCGTCTTTTTCAGGAGGCAGGTGCCGCGCATTCAAGGCAGCTTACGTCATCACTGAAAGTTGAAAAGTCACAAACTCTCAAATAGTGATATATTTTGAGGCTTTTGACACCACCAATGCGTCCGAAACGCCAAAATACCCTAAAAACGAATGTCTACTTGTCTCATTCCGACATCCGGAGAGGCAAAAAATGTCAAAAAACCCCAAAAGAATGGGCTTTTTACTTAAGGCGCGCGAGGAGGCATTCTAAAATGCTAGAATGCCCCTCTGCGCGCCGTTAGTACAAAGCTCCTTTTAGTGATTTTTGGACAATTATCTTTCAAGAAAGCCTACCCATGTTTCTCTATTGCACTTTTGCACCATGCTCTCTTTATCTCTCTCTCTCTCTCTCTCTCCTTTCTATAGCTTAGCATATTTAAAGAGAGAGAGAGAGAGTGAGAGACTCCCATTACTAATGGCACGCGTGGAGCATGTTTTGACCTCAAAAAATACCTCCTCGCGTCGTTAGTATAAGGTAACAGAAAGACTCTCTCTCTCTCTCTCTCTCTCTTTCCCCCGCCTTACTTCCTCTCTCTATAACACTCACACATACACACATAAACACATACACTGGTGGATGCACAGTACTAAAGGCGCGCATAGAGACATGAACACCGGTTGTGCCTCTCTACGCACGCCTATAGTAGAGAGAGAGAGAGAGAGAGAGAGAGAGAGAGAGAGAGAGAGAGAGAGAGAGAGAGAGAGAAAGAGAGAGGGGCTCTTTGTGTTTGTGTGTGTGTGTATGTTATATTTGTGTGTTTGTGTGTTTGTGAGTGTGTGTATGTTATATTTGTGTGTTTGTGTGTTTGTGAGTGTGTGTGTCTCTGTGTGTGTCTGTCTGTGTGTGTGTATGTTATATTTGTGTCTCTGTGTGTTTGTGTGTATGTTATATTTGTCTGTGTGTGTGTGTATGTGTGTGTGTGATCAAAATGCACTTTGTAGAATTGTAACAATGGGTGTGTGTGCTCACTCTTATAGACCCGAAATTATGATCTCTAAGGCTAAGATGATGAAGAAAAAACCTATGTGATAGATGGAGGCCTTTTTAGAGTTTTTTTGACATTTTCCTCTCAAAAACCTCTCTAAAAGAAGAAAAAAGGGGCTTTTTACTAATGGCGCGTGATGAGGCATTCCAAAATTTTGGAATGCCCCCTCGCGCGCCGTTAGTAAAATGTTCTTTTAGGGGTTTTTGATATTCTTTGCCTCTTTGGATGTCGGAGCTAGGCAATTGGACATTCATTTCTAGGATATTTGGGCGTTCTGGACGCATTGACAGTATCAAAAGTTTCAAAATCTTCCACCACTTGATAGTTTTGTAACTTTTTGAATTCTAGTGATGACGTAAGCCGTATCAAATGCACCGCATCTACCTTCTGAAAAAGGTGTTCGCATTAAATGAAAGAGAGTGATCGTCTTCAAGGACCACTAGATTATTAAATGAGGAGAGGGACACCTTTTATATTTTTGTTAATATCAATCTATTTTTCTACGTAACGTAAGCTCTTCTCTCATTGGAGGAGCTTATTTTCCTCTCTCTTCCAAAGGGCCTCCAAAAGACCTCCGAAATCTCCTAATGGATGCTCCAGTGCAGATGGATAGATAGATAGAGCATCTCTTGGTCCATAGAGAGCACCCATGATTTGATTCAGAGTGTAGGTTTTTACATGAGTATATCTTTTGGACGAGGGAGGCTATATATCATATCATAAAATGGTCGATGCTAGATTTTACATGGTTATCTGAAAGTTTGTAGATTTGTTTCAAGAATAGTTTAGTGATGCCTTCGGGAAGTTGGTTTGGTTAGAGAGTTGTGCATCTAGCACTTCCCTTGGTGTTTTTGGTGGATGACAAATGGGTCCTTTCTGCCTCTCTTATGGTATGGTTGTGCCATAGATCTGGATCGTTTTTTTGGGTATAATGTTCAGACATGCTAGACTAGATGTGTATGACTTTGGAGGCACAACCTAGGGGTTTGATAGTCCCTTGGCTTCTATGAGCTGCTACAAGAGGTTTCTTCAATTGGATACTTTATATTGGTCGAGTAGCTCTTCTGGACATTATGGTTTCACTATAACGTTGAGGTCAACATAGATTTTGGCATTTTTGTGTAGGTTCTGACAGCCAAAGAGCTTCATCACCACTTTTTGACTAGAGTATCTTATCTCTTGATGTATCTTATGGTTTGTTTGTGATCATATCATTGTATATCTTTGGGTTTTCCCCATATTTCTTGTTCTTGTATATGGACCTATGGTCGATTTTTATGTAATGCAAAGGGTCACAAGCCCCACTTTCTGAGAGAGAGAGAGAGAGAGAGAGAGAGAGAGAGAGAGAGAGAGAGAGAGAGAGAGAGAGAGAGAGAGAGAGAGAGAGAGAGAGAGAGAGAGAGATCCGTCTTCATGCTTTGATTCATTGGGATATACACCAAGCATTTTACATATTATTCTAGATACAAATGATTTCAAATATAGGCCTTCAATTGGACCTCTCCCAAGGGGATGGAGTTTTTACTACAATCTGTTACATCATGCTCTGGACCATGTGAAAGATTTGCGATCACATTCTGCGCTCACACTCTTCCCCTACATTGACAGCTGTTAGGATTGAGCTACTAAATACTCTTCACAGCTAGTGATATACTCGATGGTGGTTTTATTTCTATCCAGGAACCCGAGAGACTAGCTCTCTGTTCAATTATCTTCTGGTTTGGTCTCAGAGCATGAGATTAGTGCAAACTATCTAAGATTTCCGTTTCTAGAATCCCTCAAGCATAGGCTGGAGCCTCCTTGCTCCATTCTCAAGAAGAGTACTTGCAAAATACGAACATAGTAGCGAACATTGGTAGAACTCATATACAAATCATCGCTTGCTTCTCCCGACGAAAAAACAACATGCGATCACAAACTTGTCGCACACACTTGCAGTGTTGTCGCAGTGGAATCTCCTCGCGTAGTCTCTTCAATAGGGCATCCATAATTCCTTCCTAAAAGAGGGTGATAGCAATGAATTCATAGCCTTCGAAAGTTGGCAGAAATAGGGCAGCTATTGGTGCTTTCCCAAGGAATAGCGGGGGAGTGTGTGCCAGTAGAGAGAGAGATTGCGGCAGATTTTTAGAGGGGGAGATAGATTAATCATTGGTCTACTTTCAATTTTAGCCACAAGAAGCTCCCTGGTTTTTTATTTTGAAAGTAGAAGATTGCCCACTTATCAAGTGGGAGGTATGAACCTGCTCAACACTCAATAAAAAACTAATGAGCTGAAAACAATGCTTTCACAAACACACCCCAATCATCCCTGGATGCAATTTCATGCGTAGATTCGATGCAGGCATACTCCTTTACGGAAAAGCACCCACTTTCCTAGAAATCCCTCAAAAAGAAACTTGCTTTTCAAAAAGCATATGCATTTCTTCAAAGCTTCTCAGAATCCATCTTCATTCATGTGCTTGCATCTTATCCGTAACTCATACTTAGCTCGGATTTTAGGTGTAGAAGATGGAATATCCCCTTTACAAATGCTACCATTATTGATCTTGTGATGCCAGGAGGAACATCCATTACCCAGTCTCTCACAATAAGAATCTCTTGTGATGCTTTATCACACCTACCATCCAGAAAAAGATCCTTTCATTAGTTAACAAACCTTCCCAATGGGCTACAAACTACCCTTGTGACCGTGCTACATCAACCTCTTGAGCAACGGACTCAGGAGAAGATAACCATGGAAGAGCTAACAAGCGTTCAGGCTAAGGTAAACACCAAGTTCCCTACTTTCAAAGGTCTCTCCAGAAAGGACGCTGACAACCATGCTCGGAGATTTGTATCCCTCTGCAGGGGTCGTGGCATCAACAGATAAGATGCCTACCTAGTACTCTTCCCATCCACCTTGAATGGCTTAGTATATAAATGGTAGAGTCAGTTTGCAGAAAACCACTTTACGACTTGGGCCACATTATGACAACAATTCTGTGAAGCTTCCAGACTAAGGGACTTCCAAGAGGGATAAGCTGGCCAATTTGATGCTCTAGTCCAATGAGACTTTTGTAGAACTCATGACCATAACAAAGTCTTTGGTTGCCAAGCTTCCTCAGCACAACCAAGTGAATTTATGGTCAATAAGTGGGTAGAGAAGGCTCTTCCTAAGAATTCTCAACAAAAGCTCAAAAAGAGTCTGCGACCTGAAGCCACTATGGAGGAGTTTATTGATGCTACTACTAGGATAGAGGGGGCAAGTAAGCTGTTCAACGACTCTCCTCAGGTAGACGCTGCCTATGTACTCTTGGACAACATTAGGAAGAGAATGGGGTCTAGGAAGGCCTCTTTATTTGGCAGTTTAAGGGAGTCAAACCTTAATATTAATAAAGCATCCAAAGGACAGATTTTGAATTCAAATCAGCAAAACGGCTAGTTTATTTAAATTTAAATTTCCCCCCCAAAATCAAATTTAAAATGTAGCGGACAAAACCATATCATCTAACATATCTATGAAAAGAGCTTGGCATGTAGATTACATATCTATAATCTCCACTCAAATTGGAGATCATATGTAGAAGTTATGGAAGGCCGAAAATCATAAAGTTATCCACCCCCTTTTTTGGGGGAAAAAGTGCATCCTTTGACCACTCTTACACCTCTCTTACACACCCACCATTCTTGCACACATGGCATGCATCTATTTGTCAAAATGTTAATCATTTCCATAATCTCATGGCAAATAAAAAGACCCTCCTAGACCCCATCCTCTTCCTAATGGTCCATATGACCCCTAGACGTCTTTACGCAGGGAACTTGAAGCTCTAAAGCTCTTCAGGAGGAGAGATCCTTCTCTCTTAGTTAGGATAAGCCTCCACATCACGACGCTTTAAAGCGCAAGCTAGAAGAGCTCCGGTCTTAGCCAAAGACTAAGGCTATGGTCTAGTGTAGCTCACGCCGCTCTCCAGGGAACCGTCCACATGAATGCCCCCTTCAAGCTTATTGCCACTTTTGTGAAAAGTCTAGACATGAGGACAAGTATTTCTACTACCTAAAGGGATTGCGGAAAATACATCAAAGTCTTGTTCCTACTCTCCAATAGGGGTTAGCACCTACATCCAACATAGTTTCCCCCTATGGCCATCCAAAATATATGCCACCCTTTCTGAATACCCCTCCTATGGAAGGTATGCCAAGCACTTTTCCCTCTCAATTTTTTTATCATGCCAATGCTCCCTCAGCCCCTCAGAGCTTTTATACCTCAGCCTCTATCTCCATGCAGCAAGAGTAGAGACCACCTCATCCCTTGCCTCGTCCATCCAATCGGCCCATTTTATGCTACAGATACGGGGAATATGAACATTATCAAAGAAAATGTCCTTTACCTGAAGGGTCTTCTCCTTGCCATCATTGCCATGAGGCTAAGGACCACTATAATAATTATTATCCCAAACAAGCAAAGGGCATCCACGTCTTCAAGCCACGTCAGAACCAACAAGAATTCACATTTCCAAAGATCAATCTGATAGCAGTAAGCACCATCCCTCAGCCATCACCTACTACTCATGTGGTTACCCCTAAGGCCACATGAGGTGGAGGAGCCTGCTGGCGTCCTCGCTTGGGAACAAAGATAAGCTCTTGGTCTCAGGCTTCCAAAAGGTTCACCTCCTCCATCTCCACTTCCACAACCTAGTCTACTTGTCCCAACTATCAAGCCATTCAATGGTTCTAAGAGCCGACCAACCTCCATGCTATCTGATATTGATGGGAATTCATTGGAAGAAGTGGATGACTTGCAATAAATCAAAGTACCAGAGGAAGCCCAAATCGGAGGAACCAAGCCTACGGTAGAAGCTATCTTGAAGAACACCTTTCAGCAAGTGTCACTTTATGACATGCTCTGCCTCGATGAAAATATAAGAAGTAACACCATTAGTCATTGAGTCTCTATACCGGGGTGTTGGGCCTAGTGGTGGGCAACTCCCCATATAGCCCTCAGAGTCCTACATGATTTCCTATCCCATTGCTCCCCTCATTGATTACAGAAGTTCTCGTCTCACTGTATCTATTCTTGGGTGCCAATTCTCTATTGTCATAGTCAATGGTGGATCTAGCATCAATTTTTTGTTGGAGTTCACTATGTTGGATTTAGGTCTGCATCCTACCTGCCCTACTCCCTTCACAGTTACATTGGACGACTGGAGGATAGTCTACTCAGTGGGCATAGTGGACAAGGTGCCTCTGCAGGTACAAGACTTCACCTTTAGCATGGAATTTGTTGTGGTTTGTCTTCCCCAAGTTGATGGGAGGATTTCCTTTGCTCATCGATAGACCATGGTTGTGGCACACTAAAGCACTTCATGATTGGGAAAATGACACCATGTGGATACATACTCTTGGCTCCCCAGTGAACCCAATTCGATTTGAAGGAGATATGGATCCAATAGTTCATCATAGTTCTTTGTCAATGGAGTCCAAACCCGACCTGGAGCAACCTACTTAGAGGCATCTACCACATTGATGCCTTGCTATATGGTCTTTCTTCAACCCTTGCATGTGGATACACCCTGTCCCCCTGCTCCTCCAGCTGAAACTAGTGAGCCAAATCATCTAGAAGCAAGTTTGAAAGTCCGTGAGGCTCCTACCTCAGTTGCCCCCTTGATGGAATCCATCGGTCTTGGTGATCCTATTACACACCATAGAAGAGGGAAGAAATCTCATTTTATAGAGTTCACCCACGTCTCACCTTCCCTCTTATCTTCCTCTATGTCTAACTCTACTATGTTTGAGGACTTACCCTTGAGGAGATTCCACCAGGATGGTTACAAGAAGAGTACGTTGATTTTCACATCGATCAAACACCAACCCATGATGTCTTCAAGCTACAAGAGGCAGCAAAATCTTCATCGATGCACCCTTGCCACCTACACCTCCTGACTCAATCAAAGAAGTCAACTTGGGAGACCCTGACAACCCATCCTCTTGGCCACTTGGTTATGGGATCACCATGCACTACTCGAGCAGGTACTCTCTTTTATGCACTCTTTTAAAGATGTTTTTGCATGGTCTTGCAAAGATTTGAAAGGAATTCCACTAGAATTGGGTGTCCATACTATCCCTCTGGTTGAACGGGCTAATCCCTCTGGTTGAAGGGGCTAAGCCAGTCAAAGGCCAAGTCTACAAGCCCAACCCTAAGTATGTAGAAGTCAAACTAGAGCTAGAAAAAATGCAAGAAGGAGGGATCATTGTAGTCATGGAGAATTCTAAGTGGATATCACCTATGGTCATAGTGCCTATGAAGAAAACCAATAAAATCCACATATGCATAGACTAATGCACCCTGAATAAGGTAACTATCTCAGATGGTTTGCCCACTGGAATTGGAGCTGATCTCTTGAGACAGCTAATTCCAGTGTTGGAAGATTTCAGCTACTAGTGTAGGAAGATTTCAGACAGCAGATTGGACATGAATCAGAGACTAGACTGGAATTTGGATACTGAAATAAGAATCAGACTTATGTAATGGAATTAAGGTTCAGATTCAGATTCAGATTCAGATTCAGAAGACCAGACGAGAAGTAAGTATAACTGAAATATATGCCATGATTGGGATTACAGATCAAGATTACAGCGAATATGATTTACAGAGAGAAAGTACAGCCGACAATACCGCCAATGATTCTCAAGGACAAGTATAGCCAAGGTGCTAACCGAAATGATAATAATTGCCAACCCGATTACAATGTAATGGGCCCTATTTATACACTTCGAGTTTACTGTAGTAATTACCATAGTAACTACTAAGTAATTCACTGCCCATCCTCTAAGAAGACGTTCCCACATAGTGAACTATCCAGCCGTCTGCATCCTTCCCTTCTTTCTTGAATTTTGACAAGATTCCAAAATTTCTAAAAAATTCCCCTGTCTGATTCTGATGTGAGACTGAAAAATCCATCGTGTGGTTCTAATGTTGGGAATCCGGCTTGACCACTGATAGAATGTCCATACAAAGATTGCGAGTAGGCAACTGAAAAGGCCAAGGATTGCGAGAGGCAGCTGAAAAGTCCAAGGTGGAGCTCTCACTAGGCCAAGGTGGAGCTATCATCAGGCCAAGGTAGAGCTATCATCTCCCCCTGCCTGCTGAGGAGAAAAGTCGCCACTGAATTCTGAGATGGAACTACCCAGTATCCTTCCATTGGACCATCTTCTGTTTGCCCTTGGACCTGGACGGTGCCTGAGAAGTCCCAGTACCAGCATTCTCCTTCTGAATGAGTCCGTAAATGGCCTCCTGCTCAAGCTGATCCCGCCGGTCGGTGGTCATCTCTACTTCATAAGGCGTGAGGGAATAATAGGTTTTGGTGTCAAGATCATAGAGTGTACGCCTGCCTTTGCTAAGTCTAGTTCTGGCCAGCTTCTGATAATGCGAAGCAGTATGGATCCATCCTTTTGGAAGAGGCTGATTAGTTCTGACTCGAGCTTCGAAAAGAATCTCAACTATCTCTCTGTACTGTGGTGCCAGACCCGGTTTTGCTACAATGTCTTTTTCAGGCAATTTAGAAGATTCGATCGTAAGTTGTAGCAATTGAAAGTAATCCTGGTCACTCCTTTGACTTGAATCTTCCACTGGCCCATACACAACTGGATCCTATGCATCTCCTCTTTCAGTGCCTGAATGTCATTGATTTGGAGAGCATCATTGAACAACGTCTGCCAAGTCTTCTATTCCACAGTTGATCGCTCATACCAATCCTGAAGCTCATTAGCGATTTTGAAGTATGTGAGGCGATCAACTGGTTCTGGATGTTGAGGATACAGTGCTGGAAAGAATCTTGGCAGCTCTGTTTCTCTTGTTGGAACAGCATACAAGAGAACTGGAGAATCACGCACAAATTTTAAGAATTGAGAACAGCCTGGTTCTCTTGCTGCATCATATTTCTGGTGATTCTCACTAATTAGAACAGTGTTCGGAGAGCAGTTGCCTGCGCTTCTATTGACATTCTAGTCTAAGGTCCTTTTCTAGTGGCTGTCTGGTCCTCAAGAATGGCTTTGACTCTCTGATCCAAAACACCTCTTACAGTTTGCATTTGCACCAAAACTTCCTTGAGTCATACCCTAACATCCTTCATACATCGGTAAGTTGGTTTATTATCCAACAGAAGTTCCATTTCCAGGGCAAGGGAGTGACAATCTACAGTAGAGTGCCTTTGCCAGTGCGGGTTTGCCACTCTTTCATCAGCATTGAGTATCCATTCAGGAACTCGTTCCAGTAGCTGGACTGTACTGGGATGCACAGGTAGACGGCAAGCTTCTTTATCATAGAAAGCTGTTGATTTCCAATGTCCTACCATTTCCCTGGCTCCAATATATAGCCTTTGAAATCTTTCCAAATTAGACAAGAGATCATCATCCTCCAGATACTTTCTGGTTATGGAGGCCCGTTGATGTCTCAATTGCCTATTTAGGGTAATGAGCTGCAGTGAATGTTGATGATCAACAACTGGTCCCTCATCCTGCACTTTCATTTTCCCTTTAGCATCTCTGCTGAGCTGGGACTGATCTGCTGGCTGATTCCCAGTGTGATTGGGCTGCCGCTCTTCAGTCTGCTGGTTACCTGACTGGTGCCCTTCTTCCTGTCCTTCCTACTGGCCCTCATTCTGGCCTGGCTGGTCTGGCTGTGATTGGGCCTCCTTCAGTTGGCCCTGTCCCCCCAGTACCAGGTCCTAGAGGTGGAGATGGTGGTGGGGCATCATCATCATCCTTTGTATGCCTAGCTTCTTGATCATCCTCCTCCTGATCAGCTTCATCTTCCTGGTCTTCTTCTTCCTCATCCAGAGAAGTCTGCTGCTCAATATAATCTAATATAGCTTGATTCATCAGAGCATTATTATACTCAGTCACCTTGTCCTGCAAATCACTCTGCATACTTTCCATCAAGGACTTTAAATTCTCTAGATTGAAAACAGCATTGCCAGATGGATTTAAAATTTTAGCCAAGCTGTTATAGATGTATCTTTCAGTCAAAGAGGCTTTCAGAGCTCTATGGCGCATTAAATTTTTTTTGTATTCCGCCCACTTCATCCTGAGCATTGTTTTAGCCCGCTCTGCAGCTCTCAATACTTCATTTCATTGATTTTTGATGATCATTATTTCAGATTCAGCCTTAGCTAACTTTTTGTTTAACAACTCATTAGTCCTTTCTGAATGAGCTTCCAGTACCCTGTGTTGTATGTTCTGCTCTTCCCGGGATTTTTGGAGCTTTTCAATCTGATCTTGTGTCTCTGTCAAGTCAGCTTTAAGCTTTTTGACTTCATCTTCTGATCCAACAGCCTCCATCAGTTGTCCCATACAACTGACAATGGTATTCCAAGAAGACTGTATGAGGACTGAACATCTTTCTTTGAGTGTGGTTGGATCAGAATCAGTAGGCTCATATATTGCCACTGGAGCTATGTAGGGTAAAGTTGCATAATCAGCATTGCATAGCAAAAGATTCCCTTTCAATTGTTTAGTGTGCATTTGCTGCAACTTGTCCTATTTTACCAGTTGCAGAATGTTTCCAGTATTTGGAGTAGAAACTCCACCTGGTAGAGTCAAGGAAGCTGGACCTTTCCCTTTGTCTAGTTGGCTCTTGCCTTTGTCCCCTGACTGGTCTGCTATCTTCTGACTGCACTTTTTGCTACTGACTGGTTAGGCACAGTCTTCTGAGCAGATTGCTGCTCTGTCTGGCTCACTACAGCTTTCTCAGTATTCACTGTCTTGACCTGTCTTTCTATCTGCTTCAAAAACTCACTGCTTTTTGTCAGTGTAGTCTTTGGATTCTTTGAATTGTCAGCCTGTTCTACAGTTTCTTTCCTTTTCAGGTCTATTGATGTAGTTTGACTGTCCATTTCTTTGTCGTCTGAGGACAACAGGATGTTCTTCGGCTCAGAAATTGGCTTCTCACTCCAAGCCTTCTTTACCTGCTCATTAGCATCTGCAGCAGTAGCCCAATACAGGAATTGCCAAACATACCAAGCTTTGAAAACATTTTGAGATTTTAGCTTGGCAGTTTGCTGGAGTACATTGTGCGAGAGAATTTGACAAAGATTAATAGGAACCTGTGGATCCAATATCTTGGCCAACAGCATAGCAAACAGTTTTTCGGATACATACATTGGGTTGTTTTTAAGGCTTACTACTTCAGCTAAAAACCTGTAAGCAGTGGAAGCTTCCAGTCCTGCTACTGGAACTCCTTGACCACTTGCCTTGCACTTACGTTTAGCCGCTTCATCCTCCTTCAGAGCTATACTTATCTGCTGTGCAGTTGCCACAAAAGGTTTGGGCTCGTTGGGCATTCTAAATGCAAATGCTATGGCTTCTGATGTCAGTGACACCTTCCTACCATTTAACATGGCACTGCCATCTTCAACATCGAAGGAATCAAGAACTTGCTTGATGATGTCTGCATCAAAAGCAATTCTTGTAGCTTGCAACACAACTCGAAGATCCCATAGTTGTAGCAGAGTCATTGCTTGGTCAGTGAATACATAACGCTGGATTTTACTGTATGGTATAATGGGAAGGATGGGTTTCCTCAAGAGACTCCTGCATCTTCTCTGAGCGTTTCCTTCTACCCATACACTGTGAGGACGATGACGATGAAACACGCGAAGGAGAAGATGACTTACTTGTCGTGTCGAAGCCGTTTCTTGGTGTCGCTGGCAAGGCTAGCTGATAGTCAACTGTCTCTTCAGAGGTTGAGGTTTCCTCAAGAGACTATGGCCTGGGTTTCCTCAAGAGACTCCTGCATCTTCTCTGAGCGTTTCCTTCTACCCATACACTGTGAGGACAATGACGATGAAACAGGCAAAGGAGAAGATGACTTACTTGTCGTGTCGAAGCCGTTTCCTAGTGTCGCTGGCAAGGCTAGCTGATAGTAAACTGTCTCTTCAGAGGTTGAGGTTTACGACTGTAGCAAAGAAACCTCAGAGCTTGGCGATGGAGAATGGTTAACAGAAGGAAAGATTCGCGCAGGGGATTTATGAGAAAAAATGCTAACTCTCCTGACTGTTATACGTGTTTGTGCCATAAAAGCTCCACCACTCGCCGTTCCTAGACTTGTGTGCGTCGTTGCTGTCATGGCAGACATGCATTGGACAAGACTGCGACCCATCCTTGAAATAATTACTACTGGCGTGCCATTTGACCGTTGGGCGCTTAAAAATTGGAAAGTGTGTCCCCACTGATACTGGACTGATTTCCAGTCTGGCTCTACCATACTGGTACTGATTCTAAGGTCAGCCTGATCTGATTCTTTTGGTACTGGTTCTGAAATTGGAACTGGTTGCACATGAAAAAGTCCAAAAATGTCTGATTCTGGTATCTCTTGATCAACAAGTTCCAGTTCCTTAGTACCTTGTTCTGGCCCGGTTTCTCTGGCCTCTGAATAAGAAAGTTTGATCTTGGCCTCATTATATACTCCTGGCAACAACAATCCAGATAAATATTTCAGTCTGACTGTGCCATTGGAGAAGACCCAGTCTACCTCAAATGGTCCTGCCCAGGTAATCTTCAGGTTTGGCTTCTTCTGACCCAGTCTAGACTGATATAGAAGCACTAAGTCTCCTTTCTGGAATTCTCGAACTTTAATTCGGAGATCATGCCAGTGCTTCCTTCGTTGTTGAACAATTTCTTGTTCCAACATAGCCCTTTGCCTGAGTTCATCTAATTGCATCAGTTCATCTAGCCGTTTTTTAAGATTATGGTTGATGTCTAAGCCATACTTCACAGCCATTCTTAGACTTGGGATCACAAACTCCATAGGAACCACAGCTTCAGTGCCATACACCATTCTGAATGGTGTCATTCCAGTAGTTACCTTATAAGATGTCCTATAAGCCCGTAGAGCAGTCTGAAGTTTCAAATCCCACTAGTCTGGTTTCTTTTGCACCACCTTAGTGAGAATAGTCTTTATTGTCTTGTTGCTACTTTCAGCCTATCCATTGCATCTGGGATAGTAAGGAGTAGATTTTCGATGCTTGACTGAAAGTATATCCAATAGGATTTCCATAGTGTCATTGATAAAATGTGTTTCTTGATCGGTCACAATCTCTACTGGACATCCATATCGGCAGACAATATTCTCAAATAGAAACCTTGCAGTTGACTTGGCTGTGTTGTCAGGAAGAGCCTTAGCTTCAACCCACTTGGTAACATAACAAGTAGCCATTACTATGTACTTGTTCTTCCTGGGAGTAACCTTCTTAAAAGGTCCCATAAAATCTAGTCCCCATTTCATGAATACTCCCAGTGGTTGTACTGGAATCAAGGGAGTCATATCTGCAGCTGTTGGTCGACCCATTCTTTGGCATATGTCACAAGTTTTACAAAAACTTCTGACATCAGCAATTAGTGTTTGCCACCATAGATCAGCTTGTAGAATCTTCTTATAGGTTACTTCGTTGGAAAAGTGTCCACCAGATTCACCATTATGCGCTTCTGAAATTACTTGCATTCTTCCTTCCATAGGGACACATCGTCGAAGTATACCATCAACACCCAGTCGATAAAGTAATCCTCCTATGATAGTAAATTTCAGGCTTTTTATGATTAGAGCTTTCTTCTGATTCTACTTCCAATCCTCTGGAAAGGCACCTTGGGAAAGGAATTGATAAATATCATACCATTCATGATCCACTAATTCTTCTACCTCTAACTGAAATAAATCAGCATCCATTGGTTTATCTCTCAAGGGTGATTCTGAATATCCTTCCGTACTCCTTGAAAGAAAATCAGCTCCACAATGGTTTCGGCCAGGTTTATGGAAAATTCTGAATTCAAATTCCATAAGGAACATCATCCATCTTATCAGCCTGCCTTGAATGATGACTTTATTAATCAGAAACAGAAGAGCTTGATGGTCCACATAAAAATGGAATAACTTTCCCAACAGATAATGCCTGAACTTTGTAGCGCTAAAAACCATTCCAAGGGCTTTTCTCTCAGTAGTCGTATAGCCTTGTTCAGCCTGACTGAATCTACGACTGGCAAAATAAACCGGATAGTCTGTTCTTCCATCTGGCTGAGCTAATATTGCCCCCATTGCCAATCCCGAAGCATCTACATGTATGTGGAAATTAATATCCCAATTTGGCTGCCTAAGGAATGGTTTACTGGTAATGGCTTTTTTCAGATTCTGGAAACTCTCCTCACATTCAGCAGTACAGTTGAACTTACTGGTCTTCTTTGTAAGCTCATATAGTGGTATTGCTTGAGAAGCAAACTTGTGTACAAATCTTCTATAGAAATTCACATAACCCAAGAAAGAACTCAACTCTGAAGCAGTTCTGGGTGCTTTAGCTTGCTGAACACACTGTATTTTGTCATTGTCCATCTCTATTCCATTGCGGGAAACCACATGTCCTAGTAGCTGTCCCTTCCAGACTAGAAAAACAGATTTGAATGGATTCAAACAAATCCGCTTCTCCTGACAGTGTTTGAAAACCATTTCTAGGAATAGAAGGTGCTGTTCCTCATCTGAACAGATAGTGAAGTCATCCATGAAAATGGTGAGGAACCGATGAAGGAATTCATTAAACATCTCCATCACACACCACTGAAAGGCAGCTGGTGCATTGCACAGGCCAAAAGGAATCACCACATACATGAAAGCTCCCCACTCTGTGATGAAAGTGGTCTTGGCTCTATCTTCAAGAGCGATCTGTAACTGGTTATAGCCGCTATAACCATCCATGAAGCTATACATTTCATATCCTGCGATCTCATCAAGCAACATATCGGTAAAAGGAAAGGGAAATGGATCCTTAATAGTTTGGGCATTTAGTTTCCTATAGTCGACACAAACTCTCAATTTTCCATTCTTCTTGGGGACGACGACTATGGGAAATAGCCAATCACTGCTTGCCACTTCCGTAATGAACCCAGCCTTGAGAAGATTATCAATCTCCTCCTTGACCTTCTTTGCATAGTTGGAGTTCATCCGGTATCTTTGCAATTGTACTGGCCTAGCATCCGGTTTCAGTGGTATTCGTTGCTGACATACTTCAGGATCTACTCCCTTCAGATCTGTATGTTCCTAGGCAAACACGTCTTTATAGTTCTGGAACATTTTCCGTGCCTTTTCCTTCATTGCCGGGTTGAGGTGCTTGTTAACCTTGATCATTCTAGGATTTTCCTCTGATCCTAGGTTCCACTCTTCTACTTCTTGGTTGTCTGGAAGCAACCAGTTTGGTCCTCCTCCTTTTCGTTTGGTCGATTCTTCAGCGAAATCCCAGGATGGTCCATTCATTTCTGAATCAATATTTTGATCCAATGGGTACTCTTCAGAACATACTGGTTCCTCTACTATACCAGTATCAGCTGGTTCCACCATCCTTCTAGTTAGCTGAACTGTTCTTTCCCCTGTATTGACTTCAGTAAACTGATCAGCGAATTGTCTTTTCTACTTGTCAGCCTGCTCTTTATTCAGCAAGACTGCATTCAAGTCAATTTCTGCCAAAGGGAATATGTTCATAGCCGCTAGCATTCGCTCGATCTTCTTGTCTTTGTACTTCTTACATAACTCCTTCGGCCTCAGTTCCTTTTTCCAGCTCCTGGTATTATTGGTCTGGATTTGGATTCTGCCACTGGCCCCTTCTATGGTCAAAGTTTGGTTTGCATAGTCATGAATAGCATGTGCTGTTCTCAACCATGGGCGCCCTAGTAGCATCCCATATGCTCCCTGCACATCCACGGCTAGAAAACTGGTTTTGAATTTCTCCCTCCCAACTCTTATCTGCATGTTTTCAATCATACCCATCGCCTGTACGACTCTATGATCTGCCATTTGTACTTTGAATGGTGCTGGTTTCATATTAGTGGTACCCATTCTTTGCTGAAGATGGGCTCCCATTATGTTGACTCCTGCCCCTCCATCCAGGATAACGCTTGAGAGAGGTTCCCACTGCTTTCTGACCTTGTAGTCTACCTAAATAAGTGGAACTTCATCATCTCAGACAGCCGTCAGGTCCACTATTCTGGCCTCTGCCTCAGCTTTCCTGCACTGTCTGATAAAGTTGGCCACCTCAGGCAAGGTTTTTCTTATATCCTTCAGCTCTACAATCAGCTTCTGAATTCCATCACAAATTTTCACATGAATTTCTTCTCTCTCTTGGTCTGAATGATTGTCAGAGCTTGAATAACTGGTATATTCACACTACCATTCTTCTTTTGCAGTGCTTCCACTCTTTCCATCTACTCCCATTTCATCAGCTAGTCCATGTACCACAACCATCATGGTCTCAGTCATGGCCGGTACTGACTGATCTTTATCAGTCGATTGGGCTGGTATCCTCTGAATGACTCTAGCATCGGAACTTTCTGGCTACTCTGGCAGCTTCTTGGCTAAATCCACCGTGATTTTTGTTGCTAGTTCCCTCTGCTCTTGCCACTCATCGACCACCTTTTCTTTACCTTTGGCCTTCCAAACTTCTCTTTGTTGTGCCCACTTGCTGCTGTTAGGATTGACTGGTGATTCTAAAGTTTCTGGGATTTCTTCAATGACTACCCCCTTGCTCCTGGTAACTACCCTGACTGGGACTGGCTGACTGGGACTGGCTCATTTGACTTAGCCTCAGTAGTAGTCGTTACAGGTGCATCTGGGCATTGGGCTGCAAAATGGCCATACTTCCCACAAGTATAGCAATTCATGCTCCTGTTCTGGAAGTTGCCTCTTCCTCTGTCTCTGCCCATTCTTGGTTGGTATCGGCCACGTCCTTGACTAGTACCACTGGTACCTGGTCTCTCTTCTTGAGCTACTTTGACTGGTTCTACCTTCACTGGTTCAGTGTAGGCAACCACTGACAGATATTTTCCTTTCTTAAAGTGGTGAATTCTGATGCCACAATTATTCCATAGGTGACCAAAGGCCTTGCAGTAGGTGCATTGTGGATATTCAGTGGAGATATGGTCCTTGGATTTGCATCTTGAACACCAAGTCTCCATCTTTTGAACTGGCTGTCTTGTGTGGCTAATTTCGGCAATCTGCCTAGCCATCTCTTCAATTTTCTTGGTCCAAGATCCCTTCTTTGATTTCTCTCTTGCTTGTTCATTAGAGCTTCTCTCGGAGCTACTGGACACCTCACTGGAATCAGAAGTTTCAGTAGTAGAGCTATTGCTACTGGTCCTTCGCTTCTTGTGGCTCTTTTCCTTCTTAGCCTGCTGTTCCAACATTAATGCCCTTTGAACCAGATCATTGAATTTCTTGCTAGGGTCTGGTACCTCTTGTTCCCTAAGCGTGAAGACTGCCCTGTACTCAGCCTCAAAACTTGAAGTGGCCACAGTAGGTTGCTTCTTACTCAACCATGATATACATGAATTGCCAAGCATGAAACAAAAACCACTTGTGGACACTTGTGTGTCAAAACAACCAGCCCAATCTGAGTCCGAAAAAGCATGTAAGTCTGGCGGCAATGATCCCCCCTTGGGATAAAACAAGCCAAGATGTAAAGTGCCAATAAGGTAGTGGAAAATCCTCTTGACAGCCTGCCAATGCTTAGACCCTAGGCTATGCATAAATCTGTTGACTTGTGAGACTGAAAACTGAATATGTGGCCTCGTGTTGCATACATAAATGAGACAACCAACAACAGTTTGGTAAAGAGTGACATCAGCAGGATCGCCAGCATCATGTAGACTCAACTTCAAACCTATTTCCATGGGAGTGGCAATAGGTTTGCAATCCTCAAGTCCAAACTTACATCGCAATATCTCTATGTAACTTTTCTGACACAAGGCAATACCACCATCACACTGCTTAAACTGTATACCCAAGTAATGATGCAACAGCCCCAAATCTTTCATCTTGAAAGTGGCATTCAAATTAGCCTTAAATTCAGCAATATGTCTCTTATTTGGTCCAGTGATCAGCAAATCATCGACGTACAGAACCACAATGAGAAGTACATCACCCTCACGCTTTACATACATGTGCTTTCTGTTGGACTGTTACGAAAGCCTCATTTCACCAAATGAGTGTCAACTTTCTCATACCAAGCATGAGGAGATTGCTTCAACCCATACAAAGCCTTCTTACATCTGCACACTTTGTCCTCTTGTCCTTTTATGACAAAACCGCGAGGCTGTGTTACATAAACTTCCTCAAATATGTCACCATTTAAGAAAGTAGTAACAATGTCTGATTGATGTACATCCCAACCAAAATGAGCTGCCAATGCATATAGAAAACGCACAGTAGTCATACGACAAGTGGGAGCAAAAGTCTCTTCATAATCTATGCCTTTTTGCTGTGCGTAATCCTTTGCAACAAGTCGAGCCTTATGGCGATCGATCTCACCATCCGGCTTGCGTTTCAACTTGTAAACCCACTTTGTACCAATGGCCTATTTGCTAGGAGGCAAATCACATAAAGTCCATGTGTCATTTTCTATAAGTGCATCATATTCTGATTGCATGGCAGCCATCCAATTTTCTAAATTCTGTGCTTCATCAAAAGACAGAGGGTCCTCAACATCATGTAAGCTAGACACAGCCAAAGCATAACAATCTGATGCATAAGATGCATGGTGAGAGCCTGAACGAGTACGACTAAACAAAGGTGCATCCAATTTACTGTCATGCAAAGTGTGCACCAGCCATTTTGGCATATCTCTAGCTTGCTCATTTTCAGCCCTTTCCTCATCAAGTACATCGTGTACATCTGCATCAGTAATAGACTGATCTGTAACATTTTCAGAAACCCCCATAGGCTATACATTTGCCTCTTTGGAAATTACATTTGTATTTCCACCACTGAAAAGAGGCAACAAAGTGTCATAAATGTCCTGTGAGCTTACATTACTGTCTCTAGTACATGACAGCAAGGGCTGAATAGAATCTTCCACAAACACTACATCCCGTGAAACCAGAATATGCTTCGTTTGCAGATGATATAACCTATAACCTTTGCTTTCAGCACTATAACCAACAAAAATACATTTGATAGCCTGATCATCCAATTTTCTGCGATGTGTTTGTGGCACCAAAGCATATGCCAAACATCCAAAAACACGCATGTGCTCAATAGAAGGCTTTCTATCATGCCATGCTTCATATGGAGTAATAGACTGCAAAGCTTTCGTAGGACACCTGTTAAGTACATAAGTGGCACACATGATGGCCTCAAGCCAAAAAGAATATGGCAAAGCTTGACTTTTGACCATACATCGTGCCATTTCCTCTCAGTGACACCATTTTGCTGAGGTGTATAAGGCACTGTACATTGGTGTTTTATCCCACGACTAGCCAGAAATGCATTGAATTCATGAGACATATACTCCTCCCTCGATCGGAACGGAGGGTGCCCATAATACATTTTGAGACATTTTCAGCCATAGCCAGAAATTGTTTGAAGCACATAAAAACTTCGGACTTCGCTTTAAGCGGAAATACCCATGCATTCCTAGAGTAATCATCAATGAAAGTCACGAAGTACAGGTAATTGCCCAAGGACGGAGTTTGCATGGGCCCACAAACATCACTATGCACAAGTTGCAACCTGTATGTGGCCCGAACTGAACCATCCTTTGGAAACTTAGAACGCTGCATCTTACCAAAAATACAGCCTTCACAAACATGTTTGATAGGTGCTTCAAGAGGCGGCAAAGAAGCAGCCATATTAGATTTCTGCAAACGCAGCAAACTGGCAAAATTCAAATGACCAAAACGTGCATGCCAAAGTTTTGCATCCGAAATATCCCTTGAATCTGCAACAGCATTTGCAACTTTTTTTTCACACTTGTCATACAAAGTGAGCTTATACATCCCACGACACAAAACGCCAGATGCAACAATTTCATCACCAAAACTGAGATCATGAACTGTACATCTGTCATCCACAAATTTGACTACAAGTCCAAGTCTAGCAAGTGCGGATACAGACAAGATATTCTTCTTGATCCCAGGTACATAAAGTGCATCAACAAGTGTGAAGGAACTTCCATTTGCAGCAGTAAGCACAATCTTTCCAATCCTTGAACCGGATAAGAGGCATTGTTGGCACAAGTGGCTGAATTCCCACGAGGGACAGTCTCGAGAGAGGTAAACAATTCATGATGTGAGGTAATGTGCTTTGTAGGAACACTATCGAAATACCAAACATGTGAATCTGCAGCAACTGACAAGCATGCATCATGGACAACAGGATTGTAAGTGCATTCTGCACTAAAAGCCCATCCTGCATCAACATCAGCATCACAGTCTCCTTTCACAGAAGACTCAACAATGGCTGCATTTGTAGTGGAACCAGCATTTGCAATGGAACCACCCTCTTTCTTCTTAGCCTCTTGGCCTTCAACTTAGGAGATGACTTGATCAAGTGATCATTAGCTTTACAATAATGGCAATGCATCTTCTTTTTGCCCTTATCACCAGAATTGCCAGACGAAGTGCTGCCAGTAGAAGCATTAGGAACATAATTTTTGCCACTCGCAGCAAAACCATAAGAAGTGGCTGCATTGCTGTTACCACCCTTTCTTTGAGAAGCAATAAAAGCCTGTTCTACTGCACGGTGCCTAGTCTTGTTTTTTCTGGAAAGTGACTCTTGCAATAGCAATGTGCATAATGCGTCAAACTTGACAACTTCAGGATTTCCTTGGGTCATAAGTCTCCAAGTACTAGCAAAATTCTGGTAAGAATCTGGTAAGGCATCAAGAACAGTCTGCACTAGGGAACTGTCTGAAATGACTTCACCTCTGCAAACATCTTGAACACATCTGTGTTGTTGTTGTCAGCCATGGTAGATGCTGCACCTGATGTTAAAACTACCCGAAAATAGGAGAAACATAGCGGGAACAATAGGTACTATATAGCACAAACCATAGAAGACTATAAGGCATCTGTTATGCAGAAAACGACACTGATAGAATTTTTGCACAAAATGACAAAATTGCCTCTACAGACCTGCCTGTAGTCGAAATGAGTCCGAAATGAGCCCGAATAAAAAATCTGAGCAGACCAAGCCCTACACCCCCCCCCCCCGAAATATTTGTTGACCTGCGAACGCTCGCCAAAGCTCACTGAAATCGGAGAAAGTGAGCAGGCGTATGCTAGAGCAGCTAGCAACTAAGCCCAGGAGGATGCAACCTGCTCTGATACCAATTGTTGGAATTAGGGTTGCAGAGAAACACACACAGCTTGGAGAAGACGAAGGAAGGTCAAGGCACATAATAGAGAGTGTATTACTTAGTGTGCAATGGAAAGATAGATAGCCCTAGAGTGATGGGCGTATATACAATGCACGAGGGAAAAAACCTCCTAAAGAGGGAAAAAATGCCCCGGCGGTCCTAGTGTGTTCACACACATCACTACCACATGTATGTGGTAACAAAGCTCAATTCAAACAAATGTCATTTTTTTGTCAATGAAGGTACACTTTTAGGCCATGTGGCCTTTGCTAAAGGTTTAGTGCCTAACCAGAGAATATAGTAGCTATCTTGAATTTTCCTCCTCCTAGTGAGTGTGCGAATGCGGTGCATGTGTGAAGAGTGAGACAGTACACAGGATATGGGTGGAGCTCCCAAATCTCAGTGTATGAGCACAGTGTGAGAATGAGTGAGAGATTTTTATTATTTGTATGTATAAAGAATAAGGAGATAAATGTGGGTGGCCGTCGGACACTGGCCGGCAGACACGGGCAAAGCTTGGTGAGGCACACTGCCTTTGTGAGTGCGCAAATGCAGTGCATGTGGGGAGAGTGAGAAGGGGGGAGAGAGAGAGTAAACAGGATGTGGGTGGAGCTCCCAAATCTCACTGTATGAGCACAGTGTGAGAATGAGTGAGAGCTTCTTATTCTTTGTATGTATAAGAATAAGGAGATAAATGTGGGCAGCCGGACACTGGCTGGCAGACACAGAAAAGCATGGTGAGGCACACCACCTTAACCTAACATTCTCCCACTAAAGGCTGTGTGTTGATAAGCGGCGAGAAGACTAGCTTACAACTAGTATATACAAGAGGTGAGAGAATACGTCTCTCAACCTATGCCCACTGGCTCACTCTATAACCGCTCTAGTGTAGATGTAACATGCATACCACTAAGGCTAGAGCTACGATGACACTCCTGATGCAGGTATTGAGTGACAGCCTGCATGGCTCCACAATGCACAATGCCAGTGTCAGTCATCGCATGACTGACAACTCCCACTGCAAAAGCACCAACGGCATAAGCAAGATCAGGTTTCAAGAACAAAAGGTCAGACATGAGAGACCCAAAAGACAACAAAACATGCACTATGTGTGCCAACCTGTCCCTGTCAGCAACCTTCGTGCCATATGCATCCTCATCAGGAACCTCATGTCTATGCATCATCATGTCAACATCATCTGGCAAAGGCATATCTGCTAAGAATGACTACAAAACCAAAAGATCAACACCACTGCAATCACACACAGCTATCTGAAGGACACTGTCGTCCTCAAACATATCAGACGCATCAAAGAATAATGCATCGGTCTCTAGTTCAATAGATGTCACCTCGACTGATGACTGGCCAAGCTGTGCATCCTCAGAGATACCACTGTTTGCGTGAACGTCACTACAAGACAAATGCGTAACCTGCTCTTCACTACGTGTAAAACTACCATATCACGTGCGTCCAAGACATCTTTGTAAAACCCCTTATGTGTGATTTTTTAAAGGAATATAATATACCCTTTTCTTTTAAAATCTATAAGTTTTTTTCAAATTTGAAAAAATAATGCCCTTCTGTATATATATTTCTGTAAGTTTCAAGAACTTTAAATACCCTTCTCAATAGGTGACTTCCCCGGGAAAGTGACATGCCCATCACATGCATACTCTCTATCATCCATTAATGCAAGCATCGCTAGTGATGCTCTATCGGGCAAGATATCATAAAAAGGCAAAGAAAAGGGTCCCAAATTGGCAAGGGCCATACAAAGTACAAGAGATTTTACCACGAGGAGCAATACAATTAGCCACTTTGGATGGTGTTTCCTTGTCGCTTGTAAATGGCTCAAGAATAAAATGCTATTATCCCCAATAGTAAGTCACATGTACCTTTATTAATTGGTTTTAGTTCCAGTATCCCCATCCTCTCAGCAGCCCCATTCTCTCCATTCATTTAACCTCACCTAGAGCATGTTTCCGCTGCAAACCCATCAGCCTCTTATATGTCCATCTGTGTCCCAACAATTCCTCCCCTTAAACTCATTTCCTTTCGACTGCGACCACATGTGCTCTGTTCTATCATAAATTTTCTTGTTTTTGGATCATTGTTTCCATTCAATTTTTCTCGTCTTGTATTGTGAGTTGGTTCCCACAACTGGCCGTTCTCTGATCGGGTATCTTTCTCATGGAACTTCCACTTCACATTCTCATTGGTATTACTTTTGCAGTGTCCCTTTGCCATTATTTTTCAACCACTTCCCTGGGTTCGATTTCTCTCTAGAAATTGATTATTACTCTAAGCATGCATGGGTATATCCGCCTAAAGCAAAGTCCAAAGTATTTATGTGCTTCAAACAATTTTTGGCTATGGCTAAAAATGTCTCAAAAATGTACTATGGGCACCCTTCGTTCAGATCAAGGGGGGGAGTATATGTATCATGAACTTAATGCATTTTTGGCTATTTGTGGGATAGAAAACCAATGTAATGTGACGTATACACCTCAACAAAATGGTGTTACTAAGAGGAAAAACAGGTCTCTTTCGGAAATGGCACAATGTATGGTCAAAAGTCAAGATTTACCACATTTCTTCTAGCTTGAGGCCATCATGCGTGTCACTAATGTACTTAACATGTGTCCTACAAAAGCTTTGTAGTCTATGAATCCTTATAAGACATGAAATGATAGAAAGCCTTCTATTGAGAACATGCATGTTTTTGGTTGTTTGGCATATGCTTTGGTGCCACAAACACAGCGCAGAAAATTGGATGATAAGGCTGTAAAATGTACTTTTGTTGGTTATAGTGCTGAAAGAAAAGGCTATAGGTTGTATCATTTGCAAACAATGCATATTTTGGTTTCACGGGATACAATTGTGTTTGTGGAAGATTCTATTCAATCCTTGCTATCATGTACTAGAGACAATAATGTAAGCTCAAAGGACATTTATGACACTTTGTTCCTCTTTTTAGTGGTGGAAGTGCAAATGTAGGGGTTTCTCAAAATGTTACAGATCAGACTATTATTGATGCAGATGTACATGATGTACTTAATGAGGAAAGGGCTGAGAATGAGCAGGCTAGAGGTATGCCCAAATGGTCGGTGCATACCTGCGTGACAGTAAATTGGATGCACCTTTGTCTAGTCGTACTCATTCAGGTTCTCACCATGCATCTTATGCATCAGATTGTTATGCTTTGGCTGTGTCTAGTTTATGTGATGCTGAGAAACCTATGTCTTTTGATGAAGCACATAATTTAGAAAAGTGGATGGTTGCCATGCAATCATAATATAATGCACTTATAGAAAATGACACATGGAATTTATGTGATTTGCCTCTTGGAAAAAATTCCATTGGTACAAAGTGGGTTTACAAGTTGAAACGCAAGTTGGATGGTGAGATTGATCGCTATAAGGTTGACTTGTTGCAAAGAGTTATGCACAACAAAAGACATAGATTATGACTCACAGCGCATTGGCAGTTGCGAGTAACCCAGATGTCATGCTCGCACAAAGCACATTGAGGTGCATTAACACTATGTCAGGGAGAGGCTCTCAATAGGAGAGATTAGGCTCTCAACAGGATAGATCAGCTTGGCTTATGTGCTAACACAAGACAACGTTGTAGATCTTTTCACAAAGGCATTGTCTCATGATAATTTTGAAGCTTTCTACAAAGCTTTAAGATTACTCCCCTTTGTCGACTGGTCATGTCCTCAAGGCATGGCACTTCTCTATACTCTATGTGCCAGCTCTTGTTCACCGCATCACTCCCAGGAGGGGGGACTTGTTACCATATATATGTGGTAGTGATATGTGTGAACACACTTAGAAATGTCGGGGCATTTTTTTCCTCGCTAGGAGGTATTTTTCCTCATGCATTGTATATACGCCCATCACTCTAGGGCTGTCTTATCTTTCCATTGCACACTGAGTAATACAATCTTTGTTGTGTGTCTTGAGCTTCCTTCATCTTCTCCTAGCTGTGTGCGTTTTCTTGCAACCCTAATTCCAAAACCTCATCCACACTCCCCACCTCGATGCTAGTCTCTCCGCAAGAACCTCGGAGTGTACTTTGACACTTGGCATACCACATGATACTATCACCTACTTACAGGACTTGGGTGGCGGCTCCTTTGGTACATACTTCCAAGTAAGAATTGATGGTATTTTTTATCTTCCAAGAAAAAATACGTATGCAATGAAGTAGTATCGAGGAATGCCTGGACAGAAATTGAAGTCCTTCAAGGATGAGGTCAGCTTTGATCTTTGACACAAGGGGATTGTGTGTAGAATTGCACATACATGCAATGAGCCTTTGATAGCCATTTTTCCTTACTTCAATGAAGGAAGCATTGAGAAAATGATGCACAGTCTACCTTTTTAGAAAGGTACCTTTAGCTCAATTGTGAAGAAGGAAGAGAAAGATGGCACAGGTTCAAGTAAACGTAAGGTAGCTAAGCTAAATCAAGGAGAATTAACTCGAGTCATGGCCTTTGTGAACAATCTACCAAATATCATAGCTGCCTTAGCACACACAATGGCCTATACCCATCAATTGGGCATTGTTCATTGTGACTTGCATCCTTTCAATGTTATGCTGGATTCTACTAGGGATTCAGATCCTCAAGTTGGGATCATTGATTGGGGATTAGCAATGAGACCTGCATCAGAGAGACGACAGTCACTCAATTGTTGTCAAAGCAAAGCCCATAAGACTAAACCTTGGATTGCTCCAGAGCTATTGAAGGACACACATAATGACCATGTGTATACCAGAGAGGTTGATGTCTATGCATTAGCATGGCTTATTGATCAAATGGTCAAGTTTTGTAGAGAGTTGTCTATAGAATACAATACCGATTGGCTAGCATCTCGTTCATCAAGTGAAGCATACCATATTCAAGAGATTGTAAAAGCAGGGTATCTTCTACAAGAAAAGAATAGAAAATCATTTGAAGAATTGTATGCAGACTTATCCCACATGTCTTGGATGGGAATAAATGTCTGCAGCCATTGATAGAGATGATGCCAGCCATTTATTGAGTTAAACTGTTTTTCCTTGTAGCAAGATGTTAGCCATCAAAAGTGTAACTTTCTTTTGGTTGGTCATCAAAGATGTATTTGTTTTGTTGGTAATTACACTAATCTTTGTCGATTCTTTTTCAAGGCAAGCTCGAAATCTAGCTAAGATTTAGTAGAAATTTGGAAAACTCCCTCTATTGGAGCTTGTAAACCCTTTGTTTTATATGCTTAAAGTGTTTTATATGCTCGAGTCTCAAAGAGTTTTATATGCTTCAATCCTTTTTTTGGGTTATACTCAAAATTTGGAGTGGTAGTGTTGTATCAACTCAATAACGAATCTACATTAAGTCTTAAGCCGTAGGTTTTCTTTTAAAGTCTCAAAGATTCCTTTCTTTTCAAGTTTTTTTGAAGTAGCAGAGATGGACATTGTGAGTGCAGATGTAGTTACAAACTATGTAGTTGTTTGCAAGTACTCTTGTTTATGAATGGGGATTGTCTTTACAGATAAGCAGACTCGCGTATGGCCATCAAAGAGATTGCGATTAACCTAAATGAAGGGCCAGGACAAACAAACACACTTGGTTTTGTTATGGGGAGAGAGGGAGCCACATATAGGGAGATTAGAGAAGATATTGACTCTCGTGGTTTAGCTTCAAATGACTATAGATTTCTGGGAGGCTCATGCATGTTACCAATAAGTGAAAAACAAGAGGAGATATGGAAGGTGACCAGTGATGAGGTGACAATAGAGTACAAAATTGGTGTTGCATCCCCTACAAAGAGCCCTATGGTAGATTCTAGTGGTGCATCCAAAGAGGTGGATGGGAGATCCTCAACGTGTCAGGCAGCAACAAGTGAGACATGTCCCTTTAGTTCCTCGCTCGATGCTTCTGTGGAAGAGAGAGAAGGAGAAGTTCATATGACGAGCATTCTTGCTACACGCTGCCAAGTCAAGAAGTGGGAACAATATGTGAAGATTGCCAAAGAGAAGTTGCGATTCAAAGGGCACTCTAATAGGTTACTCTAATGTCAAAGGATAAAGATGGGAGGGCTTTGTTTCAAATGGTGCAAATAATGCAAGATCGCATATGGACAGGAGGTCCAGATACCATATACAATTTTATGAATTCACACTTAAAGACCATAAGTCACATGTGATCCATGGGTCTCCATGAAGCAAAAAGGTTGGACTCCCACACTGCAAGCCTAGAGGATTGGATTATTACTAGAAACAAAGAGAAGGTGGTTGAGGCAATGGAGCAGGTCAATGCATTTGCAGAAGAGAGGAAATCAGAATTTGACTTGGTGCTTGAGACAATTGATGACTATAAGTCTACCTCTAAAGTCTTTGTAAAGTGCAATGTTGATGGAAAAAATGGATCCCCCTATTTCCAAAGACAGGGTCTCTCAAACAATGCATGATAGAGCACACAAAGTCAAAGGTGCATATTCAGGCTAGTGCTCCAAGTTTGCACGAAGGGACAAAGAAGGCTGGTCGTCCAAGTAAGTTTTCGGTACCTGATGACCATCAAAAGGAGTTTACTGGATTTTTCAAACCAATCTCAGGTAAATTGCATTATTGACATTTTTATTGTATCGTAGATCTTTTGTTGACAAGCTTGATGAATGTGTGTTGTCCTTGCTAGTATGTTCCGGGAAGGCATCGAGTGCACCAGAAAGAAATGAAGGTGAAGGTATGCCATTCTAAGTACCTCTCTGTCTTTTTCTTCTACCACTTTTGAAGCAATTTTTGATAAAAAAACCTTTTGTTGTTCTTTGTTTTCCTTTTTTCCCAAATAGAAGAAAAGATATATTCAACACTATGCTGGGGATTTTGGCAAAAATCCTTCACATTTGGAGGAAACACAATTGACCTAAAACCATTTTAGATGATAGTAGAGGGGGGGCAAATTGGTTTTGTGAACCAAACCATAGCAACGTTATATAAGGATCAATGCGTCATCGACATATCTGGAACTTTCCGTCACAAAAATTGCAGTAGAGTAAGCATATTGGGAATGCCATTTGATGAGCTAATGTGTTCAAACTGTGCCTCCATTCCCAAGGAACGAGATTTTTGGATGAGAGTCTATCGCCAATCCCAGGAAACACATAGTCGAGGGCTTAGAGATACGGGTTTCGGCAGAAGACTCAAATACATGACTAACTCATAGATTCTTGGCATAGCATGATCTAGGTGTATCCTAGTTCGAAGACTTAAGAAGCAAATGTGGTTCACAAAAACCAAAGTTGCAGCATTAAGTGTAAGAGTCAGGAACCTTCATGATACTGTCTCTGAAGATTTGGGAAGAGGAGATGTGAAAAAGTTTTGCATGGATATAATCAATGTGCACAACCTTGGTTTGTTTGAGGGAAAGCAAGCATTGTGGATATTTCTCATGGATATCTCGCAAAACATTGAAAGAGATCCCCAAGGCAAGAGATACTCTGACGCAACAAAGAGTCTCTTTGAATTTGTTAAATTGTGGGGAGGTACAAGAATGCACAAATTTCTCTCTTTGAACCTTGGGGGACCTCATATTTCAACCACTATGAGGGCAACAAGGAAGTCCATAAGCGGCGGTCAGGGAGGATATATTTCAACATGTGGCTGAGGTTTATAAGCATCAAATGGATACAAACAACATCCCCATGGGTAGTGTTCCTATTATTATTGCCGAAGATGAGACTGTTATAAAGAGGATGGTCAGGTGGAATGGAAGGGATGATGAACTTGTCAGCTTTTGTGGAAGGAAACAAGAACACAATTGTGTACCAAATTTTGTGGTGGTTGTTGGTTCTGGTGAAGCCGGGTACAACAACTTTGTTGAGGCATTCCATGATAATATTATTGCTCACTATGCACGGGTTCTTATTGCAAATCCACTTATTCATTGTCTACCAAAGCTTGTCCTGGTGGTCCAGCTAACATGTAATCGATTTAATTTGAATTTTATCAACGCGCAATGGGATGCAGTAGCATTGCTTTGGTATCAGCATCTTAAAAACATTGTAGGTCCTTTGATTGGTCATGCTTCTGATGGGCATGCTCGAAGAAGGAAACTCATGAGAGATGACTACACTTCTCAAGTGGGTATTCAATTCTCTATTCCTTGGAAGGGGTGGCCATTGATAGCGAGCATAGATTATGATGGAAGTATCTTGGGATTGCATGACTCGGACTTCATTCATAATGGGAAAAATTTGGTTAACCCTTTAGATAATTCTTCTAGAAGACTTGTCCTTGGCAAGGATACCGCTACATTGAATCATGTTGCTCTTATATATCAACATTTTAAGGTTGATGAGCATGGATTGCAAGAGGGTGATGTGAAGAGAAAGGACAGGCAAAACTGGAGATCAACCCAAAGATTGGAAAGACGTAAGGTGCAAGCACGTCTGAAGGATTTGCGCATTGGAAGTCAATTTTAGCAAGAAAGAACACTTGGAATAGAAATGTATCTTTCAATAGTAGCTTCATATATTGATAATTTTTTTGTCTCCAACTCTCTCATTATTTGAGAGAGTGAAAGCTTCCGGCAAGGTTTCCTTCTTTTTCAGGTACTCAGTGTTTAGACAAGGTGCCATTCTTTATGTTTGCCATTAAAATAAGACAATAGTTATTCATTTTGTAAGAAATATCTAACGTTGTTGTCTCAGGATGTGGCGCACTTGGATCATGAAACAAGAAATATAAACTCTCAAGGATAATTTCATAATCAAAGAAACATTCCTTTATATTCAGCTCTCTTGCCACTTTATAGTTCTTCTAATCAAGCTATTCAGAGAAAAGTATACACATCTAGAAGCTCCTTTGTCTGCAACAGGGTCAGACACTTGTGAAACTTTCTTTAGCAAAGTTGGCGGTATGGTTAGAAATGAGAGGAGTTATGATGGAGTTGATTTGTTAAGAAATGCTGGTGTGCTAAACAGGATTTTCGAGATTCAATCAAGCTCCATGTTTGTTTCTCTAGCAGCACACTCTAAGCAAGAAAGCATATGGACTATAATGAATCATGTACCTGGCGTTCCATTTGACAATCTTGGTGACTACATGTCCGTATCTTGTGATGGGGACATAGTACGAGCTTTAAGAGAGGGCTTTTGTGAAGCGAAGGATGTGTGCAAAATACTAGGCATTCACGATATCTCTTGGTGCCATGACACATGGCAAGAGAGAGATCTTGAAGATATAATGGTTGCCAATGGAGATGACCAAATTTTGGATTATGGAGTTGTTGATGACCTTCCTCTTGAGATAGAGGAAGGTGCAAATGAGTTGAGCACATGTGCCAAAGATGACGTGATAGTCGCAGAATGTGAGTTACGCCATGTGCTTGATGAGATAGTTGATGAAGAGGAGAAATTTCAAAGCCAGTTCGGTCCTTTTGTAGAGATAGATGGCAAGGAAATATGTAAGAGTACTCTTGTGAGTCAGCTAAATGGAAATCCAACTCTGCCTAAGGACATACTAACAAGGGTGAAAAGTGGGATTTATTCTTCAATGGATAAAAAGATCAGGTTTCAAACAGGAACTTCTCTTGTAGTAGGCTCAGATTGTGCTATTTTATTTGAGGGTTTGTCTTCCAAAGATGACACAAGGTGCAAGAGGAAAGGAAAGATCTATAGCACTAGCAAAGGTGCAGATAAAGGTACATGGTATCTTGGAAGAGTTGTGTGTAAGAGAAGAAAAGTGGGAGCTGCTATGAAAGAGACGAGGGGTCCTTTTGATCTTCTTGACCGACCTGCAAATGTAGAGATACATCTTGCATGGTATCAAAAAGCTAAGGGTGCAAGGAGCTATACATACGATCTTGTGGGCAATCAATGTGTATCCTTGGAGTCTATAATTTCACTTGCAAACTTGACGTATGATTTGGAGACTAAGAAATACCAGCTTGATGCTAAGGACTACACGGTCTTCAATGAGTATGTGAAAGGTAAATTGACTTCATTTGTAAATTAGGTTCAAGCATGTGCAAGAGAAAAGTTCATAGGATTGGTTTGTACAATAAAGAGCTATATTTATTTGCTAATTCTAAGCGTAACTATTTTGAATCTTACAGGTTGATACTTGTGCTAGATGCAAGTGGCAAAGATGAGGGATGACTACGCTTTGAAAATATTGACTTAGATTTGTGCTCAGTACCTAGATAGGAGTACTTGCATAAAAAGACAATGTGCCGTATGAAAGATGTGTGTTTGACATGGCATATAGACTAGTGAAATGATTAAGGGGTGCTCATTTGGTTTAGGAAACTGTCTTCAAACATTTCATTTTGATGTTTTGATTTATGTATTTTATGTACACGGAAGCCATATGACATGGACATGCCATTTTGTTGATTGTCTAGTATGAGAAGCATGACATACTAGCACTTGGAATGTAGTTTGGTTTTGATGGTTCTTAAGTTGATTTGGTAGGCTACTTTTATGTTTTCATTTTGTGTTTGTTTTGTACATGATCGAGTATCGATGTGGACATGGCCTTTTGGTAATCATGTGATTAGACTATGTGATTGGAGGTTTCCTATGTACAATGATATGCAGGTCATATAACCACTTTGAAGTTAGATTACTTTGACTCTATTGAAAATGTGTTTGATTTTAATGTTTAAGATAATCCTTCAATCCCACGTGGGAGCCCAAGATGAGGTGGACATTTTTTTTTGGAAAAAGAAGTTATGTGATGAAAATCCCATGTGGGAGCCCAAGAAAAGGGTATACTGATTTTTTTTGAGAAAGAGGTCTCCATACAAAGGAGACTCTGGAAAAATTTTTAAGATTTATATTTTATGTACAAACTCAAAATTAAATATAGATGGTGCTTTTTAAAAAGTTGCATTTGCTTAAGCATAGACATGCATTCATATCACATATAATTGTTTTTGTTCAAAAAGATTAATCTTTTAATGGGTTGTTTTGTAATGTGTTTTGGTTTGATGAGTGAAGTTTTTCATAGTTGTTTAAGAGTATGCATTATTTGTTATTTAGAGAACAATCCATTTTATATGTGTGCCTTAAATCCCATGTGGGAAGCCTACTAAGTAGGTGGGTAGTATCATATGTTTTGAAATTGAGATTTGAATCAGTTTACAAGGTAGATGCTATTTGTTTTTTGACAAATTACATTAAATGATTGGTTTATTTTAATTTAGTATTCATTATATTTGTTGCTTTTCATGGTTTTTTCTTTTAACATCTATTGCAAATAAAAACACACTACAATGTACACTTTTGTTCATTTGCAGCTCAATATGTATTTTTGCAAAATCATGTGCTTCTAAAATTGTTATGTTACTAGTATACATAAGATAGTGGGTCATTACATTCCGTATGAAATCTATATGAGGGGGGATGGCTCATTACGAGAACGTTCGTATCTTGTCCGTATGTAGGGGGATAGGTTAGCAAGTAAGATACCGTACAGAGGGGGGTTTCGCTAATTTTGATGCACGTAGGTGACATCCCCCCATTACTAATAGTGAATCTCCCGGGAGGAGTACTAGGTGACAGACCTAACAAAAAGCAGTTGAAGCTCCTCTAGACCTCTAGAGGATCAGTTTGATCACTACATCCAAGCATATGAGGAAACAGAGAGGGTTTTTGAGTAGTAAAACTTAGAGCCCTTCACAATGGAGAAAGTTCCAGACATTAAGAAGAAGTTGAGAGAAATGCAGAAACCTCTAGCTAGGCAGGACCAAGAAGGTGACAAACCAAAAATTGAAACCCCACCACCTTCACCATCAGGCTCTTCCACCGCTCCTCCAAGTCCAAAACCCGCAACATCCCAACCACAACCCTCACCAAAAAGAAAAAAAGAGGCATCACATCGACCAAGAAACAAGGAGAAAGAAGAAATGGACACCTATGAAGACCTCCTTCAAGCCGGATATACAATGGCAGAGACTTCAATGATTGTTTACAGAACTCCAACTCCATCATGGTTTGCCAGACAGAAACAAGAAATACAGAATAGCTCTGCTAAACAGATAAGAGCTGGTGGATCACAGGGACCACAATTAGATCAAGAAATGCAGAGAAGAGCTCAAGAAAGGCATTCCCCACGGCCTAGAGTGCTAGGGTTGGTTCACATCCTGCAACCGCCACAATGGAGACCATTGGCCAACTCGTGGAGAGCACCTTCAACAGGGGTCATGCTAAGTATGGGACATCAAGTTCCTTTTGATGGCCCTATCAATAGGCCATCAACCAGAAACTTGTTAGCAAAAAATGAAGATGATGTAAGAGTCGCATATTGGATACTTGACAGAGTTAGAATGCGGTCTCTGACCATTGTTGAAAAAATTAGTATGCTACATACCACAGAAGATAATATGAAAGTGGAATATGATAACCTTTCGAGCATGGTCCAAATTACCCACTTGAAAGATGAGGAAGTCAAAAAGGATCTTGAGGCTCTCAATGCAACACTAAGGGAGGCTGAGAGCGAACAAGATACTCTAACACTAGAAATGGTAGAGGTTTTGAAAGAAGTCAAGACTCTCCAAGAAGGGAAAGAAAGAGTAGAAGATGAGCTAGAGATAGCGAGAGATGAAGTGCTGAAGCTGAAAGAAAAATTAGAGCTCCAGGACTTGACAATCAAGAGATTAAGGGCAACACCAAGGGCTGTATGGCAAGTGCAGGGGTAGATAGTCAAGTTGTGCAAGCCTTGGAAGCACAAATCACCACCCTCCAAAAGGAATTACGGTTAGAGCAATGACAACGAATTCATATAGCAGAAGGATCTCTAGCTGTGGAGGAAAGAATGAAGGCTAAACACAAAGAGCTTCAAAAAGAGCATGAGGAGCTTCAATGACAAATGGCTACACTACAAGAGATGTTGGTAGACCAAGCATAGGGAGCTACTAAAAGAGATGTACTTGCTTAACAACGGCTAATGGAATACAAAGAGAAATAGCCAAAGCAAGGATACAAGACACGGAATCAGGGCCCAGCGATCTAGGGACAAATGCCAGAGATGAGCCCATGGAAGTTCCTGAGGATGCAGAAGATCTGCAGCACCAAGAAGAATAGATAGAGATACAAGTAGAAAAATGGCAATCATTGATTGTAGAGGAGGAGACACGCCTCTAGATTTTGATAGAAAAGTCCATAGTGGAGGACCACAAAGAAGCCTTGGAATGGGAGACAAGAATTCTATATTCTGTAGGAGTCCAAGGGCTTGCCACGAATGTGCTTAGGGAGGAATGGATGCAGCCTACGCTCCCATAACCTCTCCTAAAGTATGAAGTGATAGTGATTAGGAAGAGGGTTGAAGCAGAAGCAATAGAGCCAGTATATGATGGAAATCTAAAAAATATAGAGGTTGTAAAGAAAATAGTGGACTCCCAACCATGATGGAGAAAATCTTGGCTCCTCAAGTATCCAGGATTTCTAAAGTACTTGGTGGAAGCCCCAAAGATTATCATGGAGGACATCCTATTTTTCCGAATACCTCATTTACGCACATGGACAAACCATTTCAAAATCGTGAAGAGACATCCCAACTGGCTTAATTACCCCTCTCTGCCACCATCCAAGGAAGAAGAGAGAATGTCTCTTATATGGTGAAAACCCTAAAGGGCACCATTAAGACTTTCACTAGCTCTCCTAACTTGACGTGTGTGATGATCAACAAAATCTACAGGACTTTACTGGTGACACTGTCACCACAATGACATATGACTTGTTGAGGCAGCCATCTACAGAGGTATTACATCTGCTCTATCAAAGGATCATGTTCTTACCCAACTACCACATGCAGGCTTTTGAGGAAGCTTTCTACACTAGGTTCTTTACATATGATAGCAAAATATTTGGCCCCACAGTCACCTTGGGCAATATAAGGTAGGAGTCGTACTTAAAGCTGCTAAAACCCCAAGGATTTCATTGACACGAAGACAACTTCTACCAAAAGCAGAAGATCAAGACCTGTCATGTCAGGGACGACATGAACATGGAAGGAGGGAATGTTGATGGACAATCACAGAAGGAGCCTTCTCTACTTTTTGTATCATTATTTTGGAAGTGGAATGATAATTTTGTAATATTTGAGCGGCCAATATTCTTTGTGGGAACAAGCCTCTCATGAGGAATTGTATATAAGACAATTTTTGAATTAACCAAAGCCAAACTTTACTGTGTGTTGTGTGTGTGTGTATGTGTGTGTGTGTGTGTGTGTGTGTGTGTGTGTGTGTGTGTGTGTGTGTGTGTGAGAGAGAGAGAGAGAGAGAGAGAGAGAGAGAGAGAGAGAGAGAGAGAGAGAGAGAGAGAGAGAAACTTATTCTCTCCCCTACACGCTCTATAAAACCCTCATTGCGAAAGCGATATCGTCTACGCGTTAGTAAAAACTAGGGCTTCAATCCAATGCCAAGTTTGCACGATTCCGACGTCGTTCGTGAAGCAAGCTCCGATGAGATTTTGGGTGATTTTTTTGCTAACCGTGTGTTTGTTTAGTGATTTCTTCATACCTATGGGTTCAGAGTGAGTAGAGCTACGGATTAGGATCTTACAAATCAAAAAGTGGTGACCAGTATTTTTTGCATGTTTTTATACGCGATTGGTGGTTAGAGATGGGATACCAAGTCATAGTCCATAGGTTATTGATCTCTTGATAAGGAGAGTGTGTCCTATGAGTTTCCTGACATTTTGAGTGTGTTTGGTCTAGTTTTGGATAACTCGAGCATCGTAGGTTGATTTGCTTTCACTAGTGCATAGAATGGTTAGATTTGATTTCCTCGAGTAGAGATTGTCATAGAAGGTCGAGAAGTTGCATGACATCCATTTTCTTGTTTCCATGCGCCTACTGGTTAAGCTTCATCCTTGGCCGACATAGAGTTATTGGTTTTTTTCTTGCTATGCTAGAGTCCACTCGCGGCATACCCGCCAACATACTCCTAGTCCAAGTAATGTTGTGCCACCTCATGTGCCCACTATAGATGAGGATGTGTCAATGGGCACTAGTGCTTGAATCTCTTTTCACGTTTTCTGACCCGATGTATATACTGTACATAATGCATAGTTCTTTGAATTGCATCTCGTCTAATGTGTAGGGTTTATGCAACCATAAGTGGCGACTCACCTGGCACTATGTACATACATGTAATGCAGACATAGTTGTTCTTCAAGAGCATAACCAATTTTGCTAGAAAAAATTCCTATTTTGCAGGTTATTGGATAACTTATGTAGGATCGGCTAGTTTTTCTTGAGTGCTTTTGCTCGTTCGGCATGAGCTCTTCTCGACTCTGGTCTTCAATGAACCGGATGGGAGATGGATGGTTGTCCAATGTATTGTTAATGGGGAAGTATTTGAATTCAGGGGATTATATGCATAAACAACATCTGTTGATTGAGCACAATTTTGGAGTGCCATCTCCTTGTATTCTTTGCGTTCCAATGTATTTCTTTGTGGGGAATTTAATAATTCTATCAATATCATAGATAATACTATTGGGCACTCTCACATGCTTCATGTGGAATGCCAATCATGGGATCATTTTATGTTGACTTATCATGGTTTGGATTTATGGTCTCTTCTGAGTGCGGATGATCTTGGATTCACATTACACATAATGCTCAATCTATGTATCGCGCTCGATTAGATTGCTAGTATCTTTTCAATATGCATCAGTATGATGACTTTGTATGTGACATGAGGATTGATTACACCCTGTGTCTCTTAGATCATGCTCCCATTTTCTTGAAGTTGCACTTTGGATCCTTTCTACTGATGTCTCCCTTCCCACGAAGTGTCTTTTGCATGTCAATAATGCTTATCTTAAGCCTGAACTTTTCCACTCTATGATTGGGGATATCATCCAGCCTTTGACTTTGCAGATGCATCTTGATATGGACACAACATGGTTTCACTTTTTTATAAGGTTTTATTTGTCACAATTGCAAGACCAAGCAAGCAAAAGATAATTTTCAAAGGTTCATACACTTGGCCAACACCTCCTCTCTTGCTGAGACTCAGTTGACTGAGTTACTTTCTGCCCGCACTATGTTACATCATAATGATGAGAGAAAATTGGCCAAGTGGCAGACTCATGCTTGCCAACTGGATTTTATTGATAAAGGTTGTGATTCAAAATAGTTCTTCCAGTGCTTCCATCATTCTTGGCAGTTGCAAGCTGTCAAGAGATTTCCTTGGAGTGGACCTCTTCCTTATCGAAGTTGGCACAGGCTCTGCACTTGCATTTTGGCAAGCTCTTTGAGTCTCCCTTATCTCCCACAAGAGAAGCTTGCTTGACTTGACTTGGGTCGTTGGAAAGCTCCAGGTTGGGATGGTCTTACTGTGGAATTTTTCTTCTCGTTTTGGGATGACCTAAAGGTGCCCTTGTTGTTCATGATGAACATCGACTAGGAACAACAGACATTGCCCGCCTCTTGGAAAGAAGGATTGACCAGTTGATACCCAAGCATGAGTTATGTGAAGAGTTCTCTCATTAGAGGCCAATTGCGCTCATGCCTATAGTATACAAATTGATGGCTGAAATGCTTGTTAATCGCCTCAAGGGGTTTTTTGTATGATGGCCTCCATCAATCTCAATATGGATTCATTCCTTGCCATCAAATTCTTGATAACCTATCAAATGTCATCATTGGCATGGAGTACGAAAAATACACTCCGTAGGATGTATTGGTCATGTAGGTTGACATTGAAAAGGCCTTTGATACTATTCTTTGGGGCTACATTTAGACACCATGCGTTAGTTGGGATTTGGGCCTAGGCTTTCTCATGTTGTGTTTTTCTTATATGCACATAGTTCTGTGAAAGTTTGATGGATGGATTTCTCATGGACTCTTGGCCTCTGGGATAGTCTATCAGGGAAGGATGTCCTCTCAGTACTTTGCTTTATGCAATCACCACTCACCCCCTGATTATGTATTTGGATGTTTTGACTTCTACTGGTAGATTGCATGGCCTGGTATTACCATCTGGGCAACACTTTCCTGGTCAAGCTTATGTGGATGAATCTTTATTTATGCCTCGTAATTGCTATGATGATGTGGAGAAAATTATGCATGGTCTTCACTTGTTTGGATTGGCGGCAGGCCTCAAAACTAATTTCCGTAAATCTAAGCTACTTACTTTGATAGAGTATGACTGGCATAAGCTATTGTGCTCCAACATTTGTTCTCCAAGTAAAATTAGTGAAAAATGTCCACTTTGCCTCTGTATGAGCGACTTAGGATTGTCTAGTGCATTCTTATGGCTTGTGTGTATTTTTACTTGCCTCTATTATCATTCTCTTGGTCTTGCTTGCATTATTTTATGTCTACTATTTTGGAGGATTTTTGCTGCACCTCAGCTCGCAGAAAGGGTCTCTAGCTCTTCTCTATGGGCAAGTTGTGTTCTCCCAAGCACCTTGGCTGGCTGCATATTTTGGATTTCCGTAGTCATGTTCTGGCTCAGAAAGATACCCTATTGTCGGTCTTGGTGGCACAATGACAAATTTGATTGCTTATGGTATCACATTTGTGTGCACATACTGTTACTCCATTCTTTGGTCATTGGCAGCCAGGCTATTGGGAGGTCATTTTTGGCAAGCTTGAAGGGCACATTCCTGGATGTCCTTTTTCTTATTCTCTCGTTGTTGATTGGAAGGCTGTCACGTTGCATTTGGAATGGAATGTCTTGCAATATTCTCTTGGAAATTCCCTCCGGTTAGAGATCCTGCATCAGAGCAAGTCTTTATCTTTTACTTTGGTCCAATGCTCTCCTTGTCAAGCATAGTTTCTTTCTCAAAAAGGGATATGCCAGCTGCATCAAGTGGTAGATGACACCAGCCATGCTCTTTTGTTCTCTATTGTGAGGTCTCTTTTTGGATTGGGACCTCATTATTCTCCTCTTTGGCAAGAAATTTGTGGCATGCTTGCTGATCTCTCACCTATTCCTCCTTTGAATGAAGACTCTCGCTGTTGGATTGAAATCTTTCCAATATCAGCTTGGAATGCATTTCAGCCGGTAGTATCTACACTCTCCCGTAGTCTGATGCATGGATTGTGCGTCATGGTAATCAGTTGTGGTTACTGTCCAAGTCATCCCTATGGTGGAGGCACACATTGTCTACCATTTGGCAGTGTCCTCTTCCTTTGAAGGAGCATATTTTTTTGTGGTGCTATTTGGTGGGAGTTTTACCTGTGGGTAGCACATTGCATACACGGCATATTGCACCTACTTGTTGTTTCAGATGTTGTATAGCGAAGGAGACTATTCACACTTGTGGGATTGTTGTTGCTCTAGATCCTTCATTTGATAGGTGTCCGCTGCTCTTCAACTCTATTCCCTTTCACCACTTTTCACAGACGGTTTTGGATTTTTGGGACACTTCAGTCTCCGTAGTCTCAGTTTGCAATCCTTTTTTCTTGGGTCAGATTTTGGGTTCTGTGGGCCATTTGGCACCATCACAACTTCTTGATGTTTCAAGGCATTGAAGTGGCCCTGTTTCCCTATTTTAAATTGTTGCTTGGCTAAGCATTGTATTTTGCTTATTACGCTGGGGATATTACTCTTTATGCATAAAGGATTTACTTTGACCGTTTCTAGCCCTCGGAGCATCACTCGGTTTTGAGATTTCCCACTTGTAAATTAATCAAATCCGATTTACAAAAAAAAAAGTTGTGTTTGAAGGAGTGGCGGGGGGGAAGCATGCACGCTTTGCGTAATAAGTCATAATTGGATTCCAATTTCAATGCATACTTGTAGATAATTTTAGTGGACATTAAATACAGAGTTAGTAATTCTTATTGTTATCTACAATATCATCTCTTTCTCTACAAAATATCCATAAATCAAGTTCATTTTTTTAGAAAGAAAAAAAATTGTGTGTGTGTGTGTATGTGCAAGCGCATGCATGCATGCATGTGTTTTTATCAATAAGAACAAAAGGGGAAAAAAAAGAGAAAATTACAAGCAAGAAACTCACAGGCATCGCCATGTAATCATTGTTTTTCTATAGCTCTATGCAATGTATTTATTGAGCATAGCTGATGCCTCCCCTCCTCAAATTCTTGGATGGATCATAAATTTCCTTGCCTGGTCACTTTCTTTTATGCAAGAGAAACTTTATATTGAGACCTCTCTCTCTCTCTCTCTCACACACACACACACACACACACACACACACACACACACACACACACACACACACACACACACACACACACACACACACTATGGGTGAACATTATGGAGTCTTATATATCTGCCCCCCCCCCCCCCCCCCCCCCCCTCTCTCCCCCCCTATTGGCAAAGTAGGGCCTACATTACTAGCATTGTGCCACCGACTTGGGTATTGGGCAAGGAGCTCGTAAAAAAATCTTCAAAACTATCATTACAGAAGGAAGGCGGCTCCTTCCATCCTCGGACCGTGTAAAGGTGAGCTTTCTCCCCTGGCAGTAATGGCATCTGACGGACGAGCTGGCACTCTCACAGCATGGGGCGGCTCTACTCTCTTCACTTCAGACACTCAGGAAAGCGTGCATACCAAACCTATAAAGGTGAGGGCACTCCTTAGCCCTCACTTAGCTTGAGATTCAGTGTGTATATTGGGTAAACCCGTTCTGTGTTATTTCCGCTTGAAATACCAAAAGCAATGGAGCTTGCTACTCAGTCACCACAGGTATTATAAGTCTTCCTAAACTGTCTTCTTTTTCGCCAGAAACCGACTGCTGTTTTTTTTGTAGCATGAGGCCTGATCAAGCTTAATGGTTATTATCCCTTGACCGACTGTGGTTCTGGAGATGTTCTAGCATAGCATATGGATGCTAAATACTACATAAAGCTCTCAAAGGCTTTGGCAATCGTTTAAATGACTGCAGAATAGGTGTCTTTGGTTTTTTTCTCTCTGACTAAAACGTTTTTTCCCCTAAAGAAAGATTGTAGCAGCATATGGGTAGTGCTACCTACTCTTTTGCCCTCAATAAGGGTGGGACATATTCAGATGGGTTGGCATCTCTTGGGCAGATCAAGGGAAATGACTGGATGTACTAACTAAGGCATACTCTGATGGATAGTGGTTGTTCTGCTGCGGAACCTTGGACAATTTTTTCGTTACTGCATATAAATTTTTTTTATCACCAAGCTCCTATCTACTTGTTTTTTCTGATAGGCCTAGGCATTATTGATGACCATGGAATCACTTATGCATAGGAAATGAAGGGAGGTATTTTCTGTTTTCGGTTTTTTTTTGAAGAGAAAAACTTGTCATAGAAGCCGAGGCTTGCCACAGTATGATGAAATGGCTCTAAAAAAAACCATGGAAAGACTTCACCTCTGCATAAAATTATTAGGTAGATATGGGGCAGTATGTTGGCATGTACAGGTGTATATGGTTGGGAGTATATTGGTTGGCTTGGCTTCATGGCCGTTCTTAAACATCTGTTTCAACTGACGAAAAAATTGGTTTTTTCCAAATATATGAATAGAAGCAGCATTTGAGTGTGAACCTAATGGTCACTTGGCTCTGGGAAAAAAAACTAACATGATGGACTGATTATGTCGCTGTTTTTTTTAAAAAAACTGGTTTTTTTCTGGCTTTTTTCTCAAGCTGTTGCGAGTTATCTCAAACTTGTGGCTTAACTAATCTTTTGACGTTAAAACTGGTTTTTTTTAAAAAAGCTAATCTTAGCTTTGTATCATTCAAAACATGGGGTACTATGTATGGATTCACAATGTGAGGAACGATGACCTCTTGCTTGGCATAACCCTGGGGTTTTTTTAGGGGAACTACCAATCTTTGGATATTCTGCTCTTTATGAAGGAAAGTATATGGTTTTTTTAGCATGTGGAAAGGAACTGATAAAAAGACGCTACACTTAAAAGTATCTTGGCTAAAATAGAGCTGAATACTGTCGAACTGAATGGAATACTAAGGGCTTAATGAGAAACTCGAAGTTTTTTGAAGGTAAGAATGTGGGGATTACTCTCAACATTGCGGAAAAATTTGACCTCTTTCTCATAAACATAAAAGCTCCACTTGAATAGGTTTTTTTGATACTCTTTTTGGAAAGAGAATAGTTGCTACTGTTATTTTTAAGCATAGCTACCTAGCTATGGAGAAAGCTTGGGAAATTGAAGGTAAGTATATGGTTGGTACTCTCAAAACTTGGCATAAATACCGAGATATGACTCGAGAAATGTGGTCTCACGTGATAAGAATGGAGTTTTTACAAAACTTTATTGACTAGTAAGTATATGGCTGTTTCTATGAGCTCAAGCATAGCTACCAAGCTATGGCTTAAACAATAGACCTCAATGTTTTTTTAAAAAAATCTCTATAACCTAGCTTGTCTAAAGTAATTAAATTATGTAAAGATGGACATGGATAACAACTGATATAGTCCATTAATACGTGTAAAACACATCCAAGGCTAACTAAATTGTTGTCTTGTTTGGATGGATGCAGGTAAGGACTCTATCTTATCTTGGAGGGTTTCTTTTCTTTGGCAAGCAGCACTTCTGTTATGAAATATCCATTGAAAAACGGGGAAGTTTTTTTACTACCAAACCACATTGAAAGAGGATCTCTTTCTCACAATCTTTGTACTTAGATAATTCTGATACTGAGTTATTTTCGTACAAATCAGTTCATTGATCCTTGGCCAGTTGTCTTTTGAATGTAAAAGTTCAATTATGTCTTATTAAGTAAGATTTAATACAGCTACACATACACACACACACACACACACACACACACACACGCACGCACGCACGCACGCACACACACACATATACATTTATTTTTTGTTTTGGGTGAGAAGAGGGGGTGTATTCTGTGTACATATGAGATTTTAGGAGATGATCAATGGCCTATCACCCAGAGGAAGTACAAAAGAGCAGTGACAATGTGTAGGCTATGTAAACATCAAAATGAATGTAATATGAACCACTCTAGGGATGCATAATTCCATGTGATGGGATCCTCATCTCGACAAAAAAGAACTGACAATTGCACCTATTTTTGAAGAAAGGTGCATCGATGCTACTATTCAGCCCCGGAGGAGTTGGTTGAAGAATCCCACTGACTTCAAAGAGTATGTAGTAGCTCTATTCAGATGGCTGTCAAACGCTGGACGTAGGGGAGGACTATGAGCCTAGAATGTAGGCACATCAAGCCTTCCACATCATCCAAAGCATGATGTTGCATATCATGGTGAATACTATGTATTGCTGGAATAGAGCCAACTGGTGACCTGTATCTGGGATCATCTGTAGAGTGCTCGGCCTGTAACCCAAGGTAGTAAGCATGAAGATCACATCCATCAGCAAGCCCTAAAAAGACGTGTGCGACCGGCCCATTGTGGACGCCCACTCAAATCTATAAACAACAAACCGTCATCCACACTAGTTGTGCAAAAGGATAGACCTAGAATCAATACCTCAAAGACTCGGGCTTTGAAGTACATTGTTGAAAAGTTGGGTTATGACCAGTGACTACCGACTAAGTACCAATAGGCAATCCTACATGTGCTATCATCCACATGAAAAAACATATCGTGCGGTTGATTCGGAGGGTCTAAATTCATGACCCAAAAATATTTTTGGAAAGTGGGGAGGATGCATTGATCCTACCATACCTTTGACTGCCGTAGACGGTGAGGAGGGTGTTGAGTATTCAAAAGAAGTCTCCTCCCAAGAAAGACAGAGTACTCAAAAAAGAATAGAGGGGCTCCATCATTGCTCAACAAAGGCCACTTCCACTCACCAGGATCCCACTCCAAATGAACATGTGGCTTTCCTTGCCAAAACCACAGTCTCCAAATTGATGCCTCCTCAATAGTGAAAATAAGGTCAACACAATACCTCCTCTAGATAGAGCCTACCACTCTAATAGGCTGCCAATGGGCCAAGAGAAACCTCACCCTGAAACTCTAGTCTGATGAGAGCATGCCAGTCACGGTGGAATAGACTCATCAATCTCTGTCATACGCAAAACAACCCCTCTATGGATCCTGTAGGTAGCTATAAGCAACTCTACGCCAACCAAGGAAGCATCTGACCAATGGTGTAAAGAGCGTGTAGGTCAATCATCCCATCTAGCCCAATCAATGTGTGTCCTCTTTCCTAGTTGGCGACCTTCTAAGTCCGTCACATATGCATTCCATACAATTGGCTTCCTTGCTACCTCCTCAACACACAAAATGGAGTGGTGAATCAAAGCAAGATGTAATTTTTTCCAAATCCGTGGCAAGCAACACATAAATGATGAACAATGAGACATATGAAAATGTGCATTTGTAAAGATGAATCTGATGGTCCAGTACCAAGCACTTATAGTATGTAGAGATCCAAAACGAGGAGAGATATGTGACAAAGCATGGTGTAACAACTGTTTTGAAGGCTTGGCCTCTGGAAATAACTTGCAAAATATTAGCTTTGCAAACAATGCCTTGATTTCCATCTTTGGATCAATAATCCCCAATCCTCCCTCCTCTTTAGGCAAAATGACTGTGTCGCAATGGACTCAAGTTGAAGGCTAAAAGAGCCATCTAGGTCACCCCACATTCAGTTGTGTACAAGGCGCTTCAAATGCACCATGATGCTTTGAGTCAAGAGTCATGCAAAATGTCATGAACCAAGCGTCACAAGAAGAACCGGGCTCACCACAAGAGCTCTACAAGACAAAGATAAATGCAAGTATGAACAATGGCAAAGTTTCTTCCTAATAGATTGAAGCACATGTGTAAATTGTTGCTCAATTGACACATCAGTGCCAATATGGAAACCCAAATATCTACAAGTCTACCCTCTAGGTAGCCAAATTAAATTATCCAGCGCACCCCACTAACAATCTGGATCCACTCATACAAGAAAACCAAAAGACTTGTTCCAGTGAATGACAGCACCACTGACCAAGATAAAGGTAGCATGGGCATCTCTCTCTCTCTCTATCTATCTTTATCTCTCTCTCTCTCTCTCTCTCTCTCTCTCTCTCTCTCTCTATCTACCGCACTATAATGATTGGGTCTCTTATGGCAAAGTTGTTTGGGTGCATAATGGAGATGAAATTGAGTGATTGGGCTGAAGAGAATGACAAGCGTGCAAAGGGACAAGCGGGTTTTCGTCGATGCCATAGCACCATCGATCATCTTGTCACTCTTCGTGTTCTCATGGAGGAAAGTCGGTTGAAAGGCAAGCGATTGTATTGTTGTTTTGTGGACTTTAAGAAAGCCTTTGATATGATTCCACGTAACAATTTGTGGAGAAGGATGGAAGAACTCCAAGTGCCAAGTGAGTTTATGCTTGCGGTTTCTCGAATCTATGAGAAGGTGATTTGTCAGTTGCGCATGGGAAGAGAAATTTCAGAAATTTTTGTAAGCACTATTGGGGTTAAACAAGGATGTCCATTATCACCAACTCTCTTTGGTCTATGCATCGATCAATTGGAACAAATGGTACTTGACTTTATGCAAGAAGAAGGCATTGAAGAGGTCACTATTTGCAATGCGGTAATCATGCTTTTGTTGTATGCGGATGATGTAGTGCTTCTAGCACACACTTTAGAAGATGCACAAAAGCTTATGGTTGTCCTTGAGAACTTTTGCTTGCATAGTGGGCTGATTGTAAATGAATCCAAAACAAAGGTTATGCTTGTGAAAACCAACCATAAGGAGAAGCCATGCATTGTGTACAACAACGAGACACTTGAAGTTGTTGAGAGCTTTAAGTACCTTGGCCTTGAGGTTCCATCCAATCACAAGTGGCATGAATGTGCTATGCGTCGTTTGGAAGCGGGAAAGAGAGCATATTATGCATTTGAGAACATGTGTAATGCGGGAAACATCAAGTGTTGGGTTCTCAAGAAGTATCTTTTTGATGCATTGGTGACACCGGTTCTTCTTTATGGAGTTGAAGTGTGGGGCGGGAGCATCTCAAAGTCTACTTGGAAAGAGTTTGAGAATGTCCAAAAGCGTTTTCTTACAAACTTTCTCCAAGTTAAGACACAAACACCATATATGCTCTTACTTCTTGAGTCGGGATCTCTTCCAATTGAGGTTATGGGCATGGAAAGGGTTGTGGAGTACATGATAAAGATGCGTCAAAACCCCTCACATCGACTTCCTACAATTGCATGGGAAGCAAGCAAAAAAGTTCAAAAGACGCATAAAAGCAAGATCTTGAGCACGGGATGGATGCAAGACATAAAGAAGTGGTTTGGGAGATGGGATGCATTACACTTGCTACATGATGCTTCAATTGACTCTCAAGTGAATGAAGCTTTTCTACAACGCCAATGTATTACGGCTTGGGAGAAATCCGGTGGGTCACGCTTCATACATTACACCACCTATATTGCCCCCAACTACAAAACCATGTTCTTCGCTGAGAGAGGAAACCGTACTCACACTTACATGCTTGAGCCTATTCCCTTGTCCGCGATACGCACTATCGCAGCAATTCGGCTTAGCTCCCATTTCCTTCGATGCGAGATAGGGCGTTGGGGCAATGGAGAAGAGTCAAATCGATTGTGCACATTATGCTCACTGCAAGTTCGAGAGTCTGAGTACCACACACTACTAGAGTGCTCAGCTTTTGATCACATCCGAACTTGCTTCTCTCACATTTTCAGCCATAACTTAGACCTACACACTTTCCTCTCCCAGCCAAAGTGTGGGCTCTCCATTGCGACTCTCATCACTACAATTTTGGAGCATCGAGAGTCACTCATCAGCCATACACATACTACATCACATGTAACTTTGGTCCCATAGGTCATATTTGACCTCCGAGGACGATAATAAAATCTATCTATCTATCTCTCTCTCTCTCTCTCTCTCTCTCTCTCTCGCATGTATATCCATGCGTGTAATAAGCCTACACCTAGCTTTCATGCATGCATATGTGTGCATGTGTATACACACAAAATAATATATAAACACGAGTCTATGTCCGTGTGTATATTTTCTCATGTATTTCATACATGACTTATTTATCATATTGGTAGAAATTACCCTTATTCTAACTTGTTTTAATGAAATTTTCATTCCATATTTGTCGTAACTATCCATGTAGATGTCCTAGGATAATAAAAACTATGCCAGCACTGAGAGTGCTCATGGAAACTAACTTGTCATGCATGTGGACTCTCAAAAAAAGAAGATCATAGGCAATCATGTCTGCCAATTCAAACAAAGTGCAAATTGAGGCCATAATAAAATGCTAAATTTTGACATGCCGTACAAATGCAGGTATCCTTGATGTCAACTTTTGTGTCCTCTAAAACAGGACTCTAAGCAGCGTGCTCGTAACTAGGGCATCCCTCCCTCAATATGTCCAATATGTCAATGGATCGTATAGTCCCAAGCTAGTTTTGCTTTCTTTTTTGTAAGAGAACCGCCCCCCCCCCCCCCCCCCCCCCCCCCCCCCCCTCTCTCTCTCTCTCTCTCTCTCTCTCTCTCTCTCAAGCTCCTTTAGTTCTAAATGGCATTGCCTAGGATAACAAAAACTATGTGAACATTGAGAGTGCTTATGGAAGGTATTTTTTCATCTACGTGGACTCTCAAAAAGAAAAATCATAGGCACTCTTGTTGTCACAAACTTATGATGTGGCATGGTCTAACTAGTAGAACCTAGCCCAGGTGCCTAAAGCCTATTAAAAGGCAACATAGTAAGTTTTACCAACTTGCAGGTTATGGATGAGTGGCCAAAGAGGGTTAGGCTTCAGAATCCCAACCCCACCAACTTACCAGAACCTGACAACGGGGCCTAAACTCTTTTTAAATAAATCAAAGAACAATATTGTGTAGAGCTAATAATGTGGTAGCACGTAAAGGCTAGCCCACAATTTATGAAAGTTGTTAACGTGGCAGTGTGTATGGACAGCCCTCTGGTCTCTTGCTTTTGGAGCCAGATGCTTTTGAATTTGTACCTTTTTTTGTAACTGCTTTTGGATAGGCCAAGGGCCTTGATAAGTGTGCCCAAGGCATCACTCTAAGTAAATTAGCTTGGGAGCACTATGAGAGAGAGTACCCTCAGACATTGTACTCTTGAAGATCAATGATAAAGAAATATCAAAAGGGGCACCAGTCTTTGGGGACAATGCATGTGGGAGTGCAACTTTGTCGTGCCATGTCAACTCTCTCTCTCTCTCTCTCTCTCTCTCTCTCTCTCTCTCTCTCTCTCTCTGTATCTTGAATGAATCGTTGTAATGTTGTGTTCTTGGTCCCATAGGTCATATATGACCTCCGTGGACGATAATCCAATCTATCTATCTATCTATCTATCTATCTATCTATCTATCTCTCTCTTCTCGCTCTTTGTGGATCAGCCAGAGCCATGCCCACACATATGTTCTTTCTTCACCGGGCGAGACGGTAAAGTAGGCCATTGACAGGAAGAGGACTAGGAGAGCATATGATCACGGTGACCTATTAGCAGAGCATTTTATACATGCAAGAAGTCTACTTGCAAAGCTTCTAGTAGTGATGTTCAATCGTGCCATGTGCGAGGGCCTAAGTGATACTTGGAGGTTTTCTACTATTGTATCTATCTTCAAGTCAGGAGACCCTATGGATCCTAAGAACTACAGCACTATCATTATTGAACACACATTGAATCGGTTGTGAGCATCCATTTTTGAGCAGTAGTTGAGTAGACGAGCAAAGAGAGAGGGTGTAAGGGCAGCATGACAATCATATTTCAAGAAATTTTTCTCTATTCTCGATCATATTCTGATAGCTAGATCCATTATCGAGGAGGGGAGATCACATGGCAGATGGATCTGTTATTGCTTTGTGGATTTTTGCAAAGCCTTGGATACAATGCCCAAAGCTAGATTGATGTGCAGACTGTACGAGATGGGGGTACCCACAAAGTTGATTTGGGGGATTATGGCTCTATACATGTCAGTAGTGGGGCATGTACACACTCCAGAGGGGATTTTTGATTTGGTTCACTTCACTATAAAGGTGAAATAGGGTCGCTTGCTATCTCCTACACTATTTGGCATGTATGTGGATGAAGTTTTTGACTACATTGAGAGGGATGGTGATTGAGGAGCACAGTTGGAAGGGATGTTAACCCTCACGGCACACGGACACCCTATGATCTATAAACGTTGTATTATTTAGAGTCAGGTACCGGGCTTGTCGGACCAATAGGAACAGGGTAAGGGTGATCACCGATGACAGGCGCACTCTAACTGGAATATTCAAGGAGTTAGTTGGCTAAGTATGGGTGCCCAAGTGTGAATGGGGTGAGCTCATATAAAAGCCACTAAACCTAATTTTTACTCATTCTCTCATTGTGCAATAGAAGCTGCTCTTGCTCCATCTCCACCTTCTCCTTCACCATCTCCTTGTGTGTGTGCGTGAGAGAGAGAGAGTGAGAGTGTGTGTACGATCGAGCGTTGCGGCGGCACGACGGCGGCGAGGCGGTTGAGCGCGGCGTAGCGGCGTCTCCCTCTTCTTCGCGGTGCGGGAATCCTTCATTCGCAACTACGCAGGAAGGTGAGTGACGCACCGTTCTTCCTTGTGAGCTTGTCTGTTGTATGACTGTGTGCTAGGAGCCTTTGTGGCTCGCACACGGCGCGTAGGAAGTCCCTAGCCTTGACATTTTTGGCGCCGCTGTCGGGGAGCTGCTGCGCGTGAAGCTCCAATGGCGACCTGTAAATTGTATTGAAGCTATTTTTTATGTAGGAAAGGCGCAGATTAAGCTGTGTTCTGTTAAGCTCAGATTTCAGTTTACACAGTTAGCATTTCTTGCGTTTCTACGTTTTCTGCATTTTCTGGTTTGCACTGCACAGTTCTGTCAAGTTTCAATTTTCTGCATTTTCTGTGTTTTCTGGTTTGTGCACAGTTAGGCGCACAGTTAGTTAATTAAGCAGGTTAGTAATTAGGTGAACCACTGATTAGCAGGTCAGTAGGTAGGTGGGACAGTAAATAGTTAGGTGAGGTCAACGCGCACCAAAACGCGTACCAAATAATATCCCAAAAAAAAAATTAAAAAAAAATAATAATAATAAAAAACGAAAAATAAAAACGTGAGCGAGGGGGAGGTTATAAAAACGGACGGGAAAAAATCGAAAATATTTAAGCGTGAGTGACTGGGGGGATCACTAAAATTCTGATCGGGATCGGGATCATTTCCCCAAGCCCAAGCCCAAGCCCAGGCCTCAATCCTATGATATATACTAGACTGACTCTTATATATATACCCTACCCCCTCAAGAGGGAATGAGAGCATGTGGGACAAGTCCTCCACTCTCCTCCCTTCTCTTCCCACTTGCACCCTTAGACTTGCTATTTGGAGCCTAGTTCCCCAGCTAGGAAAAGACTGTTTCGGGCTTTTCTGGAGCAAAATAGAACCAAACGGTGGGCTGTAAAGCACAGCGCGTCCCTCCTAGCGATACGCTCGTTTCGAGCTATCGCACAGCCCATTCCACGACACGCTCTAAAAAATCTAGCAAAAAAACAAACAAAAAACATGCAAAAAACTAGTCACAAGGCCTCCTAGAGCAGCTTTTTGACACCTTAGGGTATCAAAAGCACATGCACTTACGCTCTGGGCGGGTGCTAGAACATGATCATATTGAGGGTGCCTCTGTTCATACAGACACCCATTACCCATCCACGATAGGCTCTAGACCCTCAGCGGGGACACAAGGTAGCACCACCCAAGACCCTAAAATAGCAGCTAGTGATTCCTCCTCCGACTCAGAAGTCATGGAAGCATACCCTACCCAAAACACTGAGAGAGAAGGCCATGCACCTCCTGAAGCTCCACAGCCTAGTACTAGTATGTTTAGCCATTTCATGGAAACATTAGGTAGAGCTACTCGCTCGGAACCTGATGCAAATGAAGCACACGAAGGGGATGGGGAAGTGGACTCTCCTTTCACATCGCACGTGGACCCCACACCCCCAAAGAGTGTCCATGTGGATATCCTGCCAACTTCTTACCAAGAAGGCCCTGTTGAGCTGCCTCCTTCAGAAGTTCCCTCTAGAGTACCGTTGGTGACAAGTAAAACCACGGGGAGCAACATTGCTTCTACCTCAGAAGAAACCGTTAACACGTCGACTCTAGAAGGATTGTTCATTAATGATCATTGGACATACGACCTCCACACTGAGGTGTTGACGGATCTACACTCTGGCCACGTCTACCATGTAGGATGGATAGAGATTGTACGATCCACCTCTAGTGCCAAAGATCAACAGAAAATGATCTGTAATGTTATCCATGGCATTATTCAATCAGAAAGGCAAAACCGAGGGGTAAATATACTCTCAACTGGCCCCATGAGATTTCTGGATACGAGCAAGGCTCAACAGCCTACTCTATCACAAATGGAGACTCCTCTAATGAGTCCCATGGACCCATCTTACGTCATTTCACCTGGGGTCTCTATGCAATCTGAGCCTCCGAGCGACAACTTTAGCTTCCCTAACTTGGCTCAACCCTCTATTAAGGAAAACACAGTGCTCACTCCAGGGATAGGCCTGACAGAGAATGTACCGATGACATCTACGGTTAGCGCAGTGCCACTACCTAGTGTCGTAGTACCTAATATGGGGCCTCGACCGTATGTGCCTCTAGCCCCTTATGCACACATGGCCCCCACACCTCCAATTGTACCACTTGTTTATGCTCCTCGAGTGCCGCTCCCTAGCCCTTATCCGAGTGGACCTATGCCCGGTTATGTTCCATATCCTGCATCATCCACACATATGCCAAGACCGGTACCCGTCCCTCTCCCACATATGATTCCAAGAGTACCTCCACCGGCCCTACCTCCTCACATAGGTGACTTGGCAGTGTTTTCTCAAACCATAGGTCGATCTATCGCGGAAAATATGCGTCATGCATCTGATAGAGAGCCTAGAAGTAAGGCAGTACAAATTGCCAAACTCACACAAAAATTCAATGGGGACGAAGATGCTAGAAAACACATTGAAGTGTTTGAACAAGTATGTGATTCCTTAGGGGAACGCAACGAACTACATAAGTGCAATGCCTTAAGCTTGACATTAAGTGGGAAGGCTGGAGATTGGTATAGAACCCTAAGGGTGGATGAGAAAACAATCTACCCTACCCTTCGAAGGTTGTTTCTAAAGGAGTACATACGAGAAGGTGTGCTTTGGGGTGTAGCATCTCAACTACAGAAGGCCGAACGTAAGGAAGGAGAGTCAGTAAGGGACTTCATTAGTCATCTAAAGCACTTAAACTCTCGCTGCCCTGTAAATGAGCGCTTCAACAATAACCAACTGCTTGATCGATTCATTCGAGGGTTGAGGAATGAAGGAATCTATAATGGACTAGTGATTAGAGGTATCACAACCTGGGAAGATGTCATTGCCAATGCAATCCAATTAGAGGACAACTTGATGATAGCAGGCATGAGGGTGTCTACTGACACGAGATCCACTAGCTCACAAGCCATTGAGTATGAACCCATAACTGCAAAGCCCATTGCCAATGAGCCAAAGGTATTTGAGACATTCTTGGCAGACCTCACCAAGGCAATCAAAGAGTCTCTTAAGGATAATCGACCCCCTCAAAATAGTCACATGTATCCAAGAAGGGAGCAACAATGGTGTTCCATTTTCTTAGGTCCACATAGCACTAGTGAGTGCCCTACGTTTAGAGTAAAATTTAATGGAACTTGCAGCGCATGTGGTAGGTATGGTCACCAAGCTAAGGATTGTTTAATGATCAAACGTATGATGGCAAGTAGACCACCTGTAGCCTGGACGGATGCACCTCGAGCTCCTGTATTGATGCCTGCTCCACCTGTTGAGCAACTACCGTAACACATGGTCCCTAGATCTCAAAATGTTGTACAAGCTACACCGGTACCACCTCCTGTGCTAGGACCGCAGCCCCCGCATCCAAGAGTCACCCCTATGAACCAAGTGGGTTGCGAGGCATCTAATGCTTATGCAGATGGCTGTGAGGAGGAAATAGACACTGATATTGCCTACGGACTTGATATATTGGAAGAGTGTCCTATATACTACATGGAAGATTGTTGGGGGCAAGTCAAGCCGGTTTATCAAGCTGCTGCTCTCGCATCTAGAGGTCAAAATATCAACACCCAGGCTAGGAGGCCACCTCTTCAATGCTACAAGTGTGGTGGACCACATCGGGCAGCGGAGTGCCCTATTAGGCTGCAAAAGAATGCTGCACAGATGCAAATGAATCAAGGGAGCACGTCTGCAATGCCAATACTCACATGTAATCGTTGTGGCATAGATCACTTGATTGCCCAATGCCCCTATAACCCAAATGCGCCTAAAATCACACCCCTAAATTTGGTCGAAATTGCTAGTGTGACATCGCCAATACCACCTGTCGCACCCGCTTATGCGATTACACGGTCCATGCTTCAAGGGCTAGGCCATATCCTCGAAGAGAGAGATACCGCGTCAGTTATCCAAGCAAAGAAAAAGAAGACACGAAGGAAGAGGTCGCAGAGTACGGGAAATTCCAAGCCAAGTTCCAAAACAAACATAGGAACAGGAGATGATCCCGTGTATATGAATGACCTCGAGGATGATTCAGATTCAATCGAGACAATGTAGACTAGAACCAATACCACAAAGGGAAAGACCGACAAAGAAAACCGTAACATGGAACCAAATGAAAACCGAATAATAGAAAACCATAAAGAGCCTCTGAAAACACCACAAGTGTTTCCAAATCCAATCCAAGACCCCCAAGATAAACCGCAGGGGCAAAAAGGGAAGAATCGTAAAAAGAAGATTGGGACGTACCCAAACCCAGTAGACGAGATTGAGCAGGTGAAACATCTAAGAGGTTTAGTGGAGGAGACTCAAAGGAAACTAGAACCAGAACCCATGCATGTCAAAATTCATGACACAGTGTTTCCCACGCAAGTTCATCCACCCCACATGAACCATAGACCGTTAGCCATATCTAGTATCATCCAAGAAGGGAGTGAGGACGGGACATCAGAAAGTGAGCATACACCTTTCTTGTTGGAAAGGATGTTTAACGAAGGAATACCTGATCCCATTGAGGAATATGAGATTCCATCCTCACCAGTTCCTAGTCAAGGACCTACACCCTGCAAAATGCCAATGAATGTTGCCAAACTAGTAGACTTCATGTCTTCTGAGGTCCGAACCACGATCATAGCAAAGCTGTATGGAGATCCTGAGTTATTCCTTGCACTTCGAGCATTCCTTAACGAAGAGCTACGAACGGGATTACCGCAGTTTGCGCAACCAAATAGGCCTGACTCGATTATGATTGATGAGGAAAATCATGTGCAATCACTTGACTTAGATGGACACAAGTCTGTGATCGAGAGGTACCCATTAACGAATTAGGGCAGTATTTTGAAGGCGACGAGTCTAATGCGACCCTACCCATCACTACCAAGGGATTAACTATAAAGGGAATTCTTGATGGTGGTGCGGGAGTTAGCATCGTTGTGTTACTAACATTGTGGTAAAGATGGCCAATGGTACCATAGCCAAACCTATGGGGATGCTCAAGGATCTTAAGATCAAAGTTCTAGGACACAAGGTACGACATACGTTCATTGTAATGGATTTCTCTAAACACCTTATGTCATATGAAATGATTTTAGGACGACCATTCATGAGGGAAGCACAAATGGTTCATGATTGGTCTAAAAATCATGTCTATTTGCAATTCCAAGACTTTGTCCTTAGAGTGGATTTGGTGACTGGTAAGGTACACCCCTTAGGGAGTAAAACCATTATTGATCATCGCTCTGACACCACAGTTCACTCGGCCCCACTACAATATTGTTACACTTGTAAGAAGGATACAGACATTGGCCAAGATTCTCCTTACATGGATGTGTTACCGGGTATGACGGAATCAGACAACGTAGACTGGGTACACCTAGCTGCAACCATAGATACCTGGGGAAATAGAGGAACCACTTGGGTCACACCAGAGGGGGAAGAGGTACCACAAATTGCACCTCTGAACATGATAAGTGCCATACATGCATCTTCTAAGGGCAAGGCAATTGTAGACCAATCTGACAGTGACACCGATAGCTCAATAGAAGACTTTGACCAACACGACTCAGACACGGACTCCCAGAGTGAAACGGATTCTGAATCTCATGAATTAGAGAGTGGAGCAAGTTCAGAGTCAAAACATTCGGAAGGACCGAGCACATCAACCGATGATAGCTCCTCCGAGAGTGAAGAGGACACCAACGAGGACTCCTTAAGTGAGCCAGATCTAAATGCAAATCAAAAGCAGGTCTCAAATAAGAAAAAGAAAAACTTTAAGAGGCGTCGATATCGAGCCAATGTACGTGCTAGGATAAAAAAGAAGAGATCCTCAGCAGAATGGCTCAGTTATATAGGAGCATGTGATGCTCATCGAAAATTGGTAGACGATTGGGGTGAATATCTCCAAAATGTTATGTGGTGTAGACCACGACCCCATGACATAGCCCAATTAGAGATCATAGACAAGCCAAAGTTGAGCCGCACTGCAAGGAGGCGTCAAAACCAAGAGTTAGCTCGACAACACAAGAAAGCAGAAATGGAAGCACAAACCAAAGCACAACCAGAATCCACAGACTTGCATCCTGCACCAGAACATTTCAAATCTTACACCACAGGGGAAGCAAAGGTTGTGTACACAAAAGCCCAAGAATACCTATCGATGGGAATAATGGAATCTATGATGGTCCGGCAATAGTTAAAGAAATAGAATTAGCCGACCCCGGTGAAGAATCAAAACCTGTTTTTATTGCCCAAGACCTCACAGAAGTTGAAGAGGCGGTCCTCAAAGAGCTTCTCAAGGAATTCAAGGACATATTCGCTTGGACATACCATGATATGAAAGGTGTTCCACCTTCTGTGGTCCAACATACAATCCCTATGATTAGCACTGCGAAGCCCGTACAACAAAGACCCTACCCGATGAATCCTAAGTACGCAAGGATCATTCAAGAAGAACTAGAAAAGCTTATCAAATGTGGGTTCATATATCCTATTGAACACTCTGAATGGGTGTCTCCAATAGTTATCGTGCCAAAAAAGAATGGAAACTCAGGGTGTGCGTGGACCTCAAAAAAGTTAATGCAGCTACTAGAAGAGACCATTACCCCCTACCATATTCCGAACACGTACTCGAAAGAGTTGCAGGCAAGGAAGCTTATAGCTTTCTAGATGGGTACTCAGGCTACAACCAAATCACGATAGCGCTAGAAGACCAAGCTAAAACTGCCTTCATCACAGAATTTGGCGTGTTTGCATTTCGTGTGATGGCTTTTGGCTTAACAAATGCCCTTGCTACGTTCCAACGATTAATAAACACTGCTTTTAAAGAATATTTGAGAGAGTTTTGTGAAGCTTTCTTAGACGACCTTTGTGTTTACTCTTCTTGGAAAGAACATCTATCATGTTTGCGGAAGGTGTTTGAAAAGTGTAGGTTATATCGTATCTCATTGAACCCGTTCAAATGCCAATTTTGGGTCAAGCATGGAGTTATTTTAGGGCATATAGTATCTAAGAATGGTATCTCAACCGATGAGAGCAAAATTAAAGTGATTCTAGAGTTACCACCACCAACCAATTACAAGGGAGTTCAAAGGTTCATGGGACACGTGGGTTATTATCGACGGTTTATTTTATTTTTCGCTGAGATAGCACGTCCTTTGTACAAGCTTATCATTGAATTTAAATGGACTGAAGAGTGTGACCAGGCCTATGAACAATTGAAGAAAACACTAGCAAGTGCTCCGATTTTAAGGACACCTAACTGGGATGTCATTTTCCATGTGCATATTGATGCATCAAACTTTGCTATTGGGTGTGTTCTCACTCAACCAGGAGAACATAAATTGGACTATCCCATTAGCTTTGCAAGCCGTCAATTGAACGATGCTGAAAGGAACTACACCACTACAGAGCGAGAAGGTTTAGCAATGGTTTATGCAGTAAAGAAATTTCGCTACTACCTTCTGGCAAACAAGTTTGTATTTTATGTGGATCATCAAGCGTTGTTGTATCTGGTAAACAAGCCATGCTCCACAGGAAGAATCACACGATGGTTGTTAATTCTTCTGGAGTTTGATTTCACGATTGTAGTGAGACCCGGTAAAAGGCACGTCATGGCTGATCATTTGTCTCGCATACCCAATGGTGAAGCCCCTACAGGAGTTGATGATGAATTACCTGATACTTCCCTATTCATAGTTGAGACTATGCCTGAATGGAGTGAGAACATTGTTAACTTTTTAGTTAATGGTTTTCCACCCAAGGAACTTCGTAAGGATATCGCTCGAAGGCTAGTAAAAGAATGTGAACCCTATTGTTTGATTGCCGGAACTCTGTATAGACTAGGCAAGGATGATATTCTTAGGCGTTGTGCCCGCGAGGATGAATATTTTTATATCTTGCAAGAAGCACATATGGGCATAGCAGGAGGACATTTTTCAGGAGACCTGACTGCTAGAAAGGTGCTGCAATCAGGCTATTGGTGGCCAACTTTATTTAAGGATGCATCACTTTTTACAAAAGGGTGTGATGAGTGCCAACGTTACAAGACCACACAGCACAAAGACAGAATGCCCTTACACCCTATTAAAGTAACCCAACCATTTGAAAAATGGGGCTTAGACTTTGTAGGTCCAATTAGTCCCGTAGCTCGTAACACTCAATCTCGATATATTCTAGTTGCTACAGACTATGTAACAAAGTGGGCTGAAGCTAAGGCTTCACAAAAAGCTGACGCGAGGACAACAGCTAAGTTTCTTTTTGAGAACATTATCACAAGATTTGGTTGCCCTTTTGAAATTGTTAGTGATAATGGTACCCATTTTATAAATGAGGTAATAAGAGAGCTTACCACGACCTTTATGATATCCCACCATAAGTCTACACCTTATTACCCGCAAGCTAATGGACAAGCCGAGAGCACCAACAAGACTCTAATCTCTATTTTAACCAAGACGGTAGAAGCTCATCGCACTGATTGGGATTTGAAATTGACATCTGCTCTATGGGCTTATCGTACTGCTTACAAAGTGGCTATTAATTGTACGCCATTCAAAATGGTATACGGCCAAGAAGCGGTTATGCCTTGGGAGTTTGTCATTCCTAGTCTTAGGGTAGCTTCGCAAGAAGGATGGAATGGTAACCCCTTAACCGAGCGTTTGTATATGTTAGAAAAACTAGACGAAGAGAGACAGTTGGTTGTGCAAAATGCTCTTGTGGAAAAGGATAGGAGAAAGAAGTGGTTTGATCGCCATGTGAAGGACAAGGACATCAAAGTTGGTGATAAAGTCCTTATGTATGGAGTAGGTAAAGAGAAGAAAAAGTTGAAATATGCTGGTAAAGGACCATATAGAGTATGTGAAATTACCCCACAAGGTACCCTTCGTGTGAAAACTCTTGATGGAGTTGAAACCATTGGATTCCTCAATGGGAGTAAATTCAAAAGATATTATGATCCTTTAAGCCAAGAAGAACTACGGGCCATTCATCAAAAGAAGGCCGCCAAAGCACAAACCGAGTTAAAGAAGATACAAGCTCAAGCTGAGGCTAAGGAGCGACAACAACGTATAAGACAAAAACGAGAGGCTAACCTTGGAGTCACAAATGCCTTCCACGTGGAAATCGAAGAGGATTGGTTGGACTCTGACACACCTCTACGATACCCTATTGAGTTAAATAGTGCCTATGGAAAAGTGCTATATAACGCCTTATTGGACACGGGTGTAAATATAATCTGCTATCCTATGGGGTGTGGTGTTAGTTAGGGAAGCCACCTCTATCTGAGAGTATTATCCAAGTCAAGGGTGTCAACAAGAAAAAAACTACGGTTTTTGGAATCTGGCACACTTCTGTCAGTTATGACAATGGAATTGTAGCTCAAGACTTTTTGGTCATGCCTACTGGAACTATGGAGGGTAATATAAACCTAGGACGCACGTGGATGATAGCCACCAAATGCACTATTGGGGGGACTGGGGGTGTCACAACGCAAAAACCAACTCTTATCCCTACCACTCAAGCCATAGTCCCTGAGATATTGCCTAAGGAAATAAAACCCAAGACATTGCATGTCCAGGAGGTTGAACCATACGTCCCCATAGCCCAACTCTCTAGATCTTCAACTGATGTAGTTGAAAGAAAGCTTGAGACACACAAGAATCATCCTAATATAACAAAGAACGCATACAAGTGGGTCCCTAAAGCTTCTTTAGTAACCATGGCTGATGCTAAAAAACGGAAGCCTCGTAAGAAATGTCCCACTCACTCCAAGAAATGTAAGAAAACGTGGCGCTGGATTCCTAAACGACTATTAAAAGCCCAAGGATACTATGATGGAAATGAGAAAATTTGGGTACCTAAACGTAAGATGTGTCCTTCCCTATCGACAACAAACCCATATGAGTCAAACATTGTAACGCTAAAGCCAATGGCAGACCGTGGGAAGGGAAAGATCACAAAATGCTACACACCTAGTCCAGAGCTAGTTTGGGCTCCAAGGCAAACCCAATTTATTCCACCTAGCTCAGAAAGGGGGGAGTTCCATGAAGCTTCTAGCTCCTCATGTAATACATCCATAGAGGTAAAAGCTTCTACACAGCCTCCATCTATAGTAATGGACCTCAATGAAGCTACAAAAGAATCCACACCTCCCAGTGTTCAAGAATCACCTGATGAACCACTTCAAGTTCGATCCTGGGAGAGTACCTTACCACCCTTGCAACTTGACGAGGCACCTAGGGTAATAGAAAACTACTTGCAAAAATCCTCACCTATTACCAACTGGAACAATTGGTTTCAAAGGGTGACAAGCTCATTTCAAATGGTATGATCTACCCAAGGAAGGGGGGAGTGTTTGTGGACATCCATCATTCACTTGCTTCCCTCTCAACCTTTCTCCCTGACCTCTTAATCTCCGATCTTAGGGAATGCATATATAAAGCCTTATACTCACAAAAACAAGATAAAAAAGTAAAAGAGCAAGAGCCATCACACAAATCATAAAAACAAATTATGCACAAGAACACGACCCTTGTAATATTTGCACTCTAACCATCATCTATTTGTGTGTACAGATATGGCTAGTACGCTAGAGTCATCCACTCCTGCCTTGGGTGAGAGGTACCCTCGTTACTTTTCACAAATGTTTCACATGGTCTTTCCAGTGCTTGCATGTGAATGGGATTTGATAGGTACGCTAGCATGTGAGAGGAATTTTGAGGAGTTAGAATGGCTGATACGTCTCTTGACCACGTCTGATCCATACTTAGTAGAGAGCGTTTCTCCCATTGCACAAGCCTACCCTTGTGACCAAGATGACTATAGGCGTCTAGTGACCTTCTTAGTAAACATGAGCACCTACGATGAAGAAGAAAATTTACATGACTACACGGATGGCACATATGGTCTCATGGATGATGACTTTGTTTATCTCGACGACGAGGATAGGGGTTTAGCCTTAGGGTTTCCCCCCAACCTCTACAATATCCTATTCCCTTGACTCTCTAGGGGGAGTGCAAATAATTAGGTTAGGGTTCCTTATGTTTTTTGTTGTGTTCAATAAGTGTTGGTACCTTTTTCCACTAATGTGCCTCCTGGAGGTATTCCTTTTGTTTCCTAGTGTGTACAGGAGCGTGTTGCTATTGATAGGATTTGGACCTTCATGAAACCTTTCTCTCGTTCACACTTCAAATCAAGCGCAACCATCAACACAAACAGGTGTTTTATGTCCATTAGCATTGCCCTTATCTTTTTGCATCCATGTTTGTCTGCTTTGATTGTGATTGGTAGCATAATATTCAGCGCATTTGCTTAGTATCAAACATTTAATTCAATGTAATGTTTTGTCATAATCACTTGTCTAGGTTTAAAAATCAAGCAGTCCGACTAAGCTAGTTTGACCAAGCTAGGTATTAGAAATCTTCTCTTAATACCATGGGGGATGCCTTCCTAATAAGCAATGGTTACTTAGGTTCTTAATCCGATTTAGGCAGCATTGTGTGAAATGTACTAGGGCTTTCTAGTGGGCTTAACCCTATTGACCTTTAGCTTAAGTATTATAAAGGGAATTAAATGTGATGAGCCTGGGGAGGGTAACAGTGTTATATGACCCCCCAAAGTTACAAAATTAAAATGCTGAAAATGAACAAACAAAAAATCAAAGTGCCACAATGTAAAATTTTAAGCTGGAAGAGAAATCCCTGCTTAAATTGGTACTTCACTCACATGTATCGCCTATGGTACTAGAGCCCTAGAGGTTCCCAGTGTGGGCGCTTTTCCTTGAAAAGCAAAAAACCCAAGGCATACAAAATAAGCACACACATCAAAATTGAATCAATGTGAAAAGACTTTGGGGGGTCAAAGAAAAGGTAATCAGTCAGGCGATGATTTCATGAGAAATTCCTTTTATCGTAGCTTAACTACAAGGTCTTCTACGTATAGCCTCTAGTCAGCCCTCGAACATCAAATACTTGGCTCTCGCGATTAAACAACTTAATTGACCAGAAAAAATTAAGAAGTTACCCATGGTATTAATAGTCGAGCTCTAGTGCCTTTTGACCGTTAAATTAGCGACCCCGGACTTGTTTAATTTTTTACCTTTACATCTGTTTATGCATTTGATTATATTGCAAATTAATGTTTATTGCTGACAAATTGTCTAAAATTCTGTTACCAATCAATTTGTCTGTCTATTGCATATGATTTTTAATTGTATATGAGAATGCAATTACTGTGGCAATGTTGTTTGATTTTGCAGTGATTGAAGAAGACTACGCACATCCATGTCGACTGCTCTCCCATCTCGACGAACGAGCTTCAACTGGATAGCTTCCGAGGACGGAATCTACATCAGGAAGGGGGGCATGTTAACCGTCACGGCACACGGACACCCTATGATCTATAAACGTTGTATTATTTAGAGTCAGGTACCGGGCTTGTCGGACCAATAGGAGTAGGGTAAGGGTGATCGCCGATGACAGGCGCACTCTAACTGGAATATTCAAGGAGTTAGTTGGCTAAGTATGGGCGCCCAAGTGTGAATGGGGTGAGCTCATATAAAAGCCACTAAACCTAATTTTTACTCATTCTCTCATTGTGCAATAGAAGCTGCTCTTGCTCCATCTCCACCTTCTCCTTCACCATCTCCTTGTGTGTGTGCGTGAGAGAGAGAGAGAGAGAGAGAGAGAGAGAGAGAGAGAGAGAGAGAGAGAGAGAGAGAGAGAGAGAGAGAGAGAGAGAGAGTGCGATCGAGCATTGCGGCAGCACGACGGCGGCAAGGCGGTTGAACGCGGCGTAGCGGCGTCTCCCTCTTCTTCGCGGCGCGGGAATCCTTCATTCGCAACTACGCAGGAAGGTGAGTGACACACCGTTCTTCCTTGTGAGCTTGTTTGTTGTATGACTGTGTGCTAGGAGCCTTTGTGGCTCGCACACAGCGCGTAGCAAGTCCCTAGCCTTGACAAGGGACATGGATCCCATTATTGTTATATGATGATGATATTGTGTTGATTTTTGACTCACTGGAGGGGATGCAATGTAACTTACATGCTTTGTATACATTTGCTCATGACAGTGGATTGTCTGTTAACCTAGGGAAAACCAAGGTTATGGTATTTAACACCACACCACAATGGGCCAGGAGGTCAACACCCACATTTACATATGGCCAAGAGACAATGGAGTATACAGATACATACACCTACCTTGGGGTAGTCTTTAGTGAACCGGTGTTTTCATTGAGGAGAGGAGTATAGACTAGACTAACGAGAGCTTATGCAACCTTGGGAGAATTGGAGAGGATGTGTTTGCAGGTTCAGTTTCAAGCACCTCGAACAAAGCTTTGGATTTTTTCCAGTCTAGTGGCTGCAACTATGCTTTATGGAGTTCATATTTGGGGACCCTAAGTGGACCGCCATGGCAGGTTTGGCAGCACTGATGGATTTAGTCTCTGTGATCTCTAGGATAGTTTAGCATAATGGCCAACACTCCTGCAAAAATAAACAAATGAGCAATCTTATTTTTTTTTCATTTCTATCACATTTTAAGATATAAATGATGTGAAAGTGTACATGAACAAATGGTGTGCACCTTATTGTACTAAGATGCTTATGCATTGTTGTGATTAGGTGATGATCTAGGCCATGATCATGTTTGTGCACAAAACATAGATAGAGATGCAAGTAAAACATCTAAATAGAGATGTAAGAAAAACAGCTATGTTTGTGCACAAAACATAGATAGAGATGCAAGCAAAACATCTAGAGACTCGTAACATAGATGTAAGGAAAGCCAAATCATTCTGGGAAACTTGAAATTTTCTTGGTACATTGGAAACTATGAGCCCTAATCCTTTCACAACTCTACTCATGAAAAGTTTTATGGGCCTTTATCTTTAAAAACCTGTAGGCTTACCCAGTTTGTCATTCTTGACATGGTAGCACTTTGGTCAACCCTAGGTAGACCAAGTGAAAGATGTCCTTCTTGCTATATAGAAAGTCATGATGTGCACTACTACCATGTCTTGATCATAAGAAAGATGCAAGGATAGAAGCAAGTAAGAAAGTGGAAAAAAAATATTACATCCAACTGTGTTCCTATTGTTGAAACCAGTTCTAGAATCCACCCACTTCATTTTCCCAAAAAGATTAATTACTACATTGAATTCTCTTAGCTTTCATCTCTTCACACCATGCTAACTTATCTTATCTGTATAATCAAGCTTGGTAGCATTGTTAGACAAAGATTGACCAAAAGTAGGACTGTGTGTGTGTGTGTGTGTGTGTGTGTGTGTGCCAATAGAAGTAGAGTGCTGCTAAGTTTGTTGAACAAGAGCTAGAAACTCATGAAAAATAATGTCTATGAGAAGCTCCCAAGATTGGTATTAAAGAATGATTTGCATCATTTTACATATATTTATGTTTACTAGAATATATAGAGGCTATGTCATGCATCACTTGAAAAAAATGCAATACATGTAGGAAGAGAATATTCATAGTGCTCCACTAGAAGATAGCCCTACAAGAAAAGACACAATGTTTCTTTGGCCACAGCAACGCCCAGGTCACATACTAGTTCTCCTTAAATTGTAGGTCTTGTGGTGAGGTTTCTGAGGTCCTTGATGGTTAAAAATATAGATGGTGTGATTATCTATGGGGTAGGAAGTTGTAGGAAATGTAATCACGTCCGCTCAATGACGTGTGATGGAGCATTCTTGTAACATTAAACTTCTTCTCAAGAATATGTGTGTTGTTGTTGTTTTAAACTAATACTTATACACAACATAACATATCAATTCAAAAGACAATTGGATCGAGAAAAAGGACAGAGAGAAGCAAAAAAATGATTCAGTCTTTGATTCATCCTTGAACTTTACAATGAGAATGAAGTATCATTCCAATGTACTTGTACACTGAGTAGTGATATCTATAGTAAAAAGGACTAAGATACACCAATTGTAAACAACAACTTTACGCCAAAAAGATTCCAAGTAAAGATAGATCCAAATACATATGATCACAATGATGGATATCGTGGTGCATGATGATCACACGGATTCTTGCATTACCTCAACTGGGTACACAAAAAAAGATTGGTAGTGCTTTTCAAATAGTGGGTGCAATCTCTGTACAGGTGGACGTGTAAGTTGGTACAATACGGTCGTGGGCCTTGGCCAATGCACTACACCATCAAAGAGAAGGAGAGGAAAGCAAGGGGAGTGATATGGTATGAGGGGAAGATGATATCAAAGGTGGTAGCACCATAAGAACAAGCCACCAAGGGTACATGATGGCCAACAAACTAATACTGAAGGGATGAAAGAGTCATGCCGCATTTCCACTACAAGCAAAGACCTATGATGGAAGACTGATGTATACAGATAGCTACCTCAACGACCATAGAGATGATGGAGGTTGAATAACCCAGAGGTGATGAAGAAGACCTTCATGCTGGTAAATTTCAAAATCATCGATGCAAGATGTGCAGTCAATCACCAATAGGGTGGGGAACCCTTTTTACGTGCTCAATTTAGCAATGCATCTCAATATGTGGTATTGGAGATAGGTATTGCGCATGGAGCACCTTCAACTATTGTCTACTTTTCTGAACGCTGAGCTATTTCCCTTGCACCCAAGCACCAAGGACGTGGGACCCTTTTTACTTGGTCATTGTAGCGACGCGCACCGGAGCGTGTAATTGGAGACAGGTATTGTGCAAGGAGCACCAATAGGTAAGTGAGCTAGAATATTCAATGAAACCCTTTGTATAAAATTTCAACAACAATGCATCAAATAGTTACCTACTTTGTGTAGTGATGCACGTTGGCATGCGGTCCTAGAGGCACATAATGCACACGGAGGCCTAGGGTGAAGAAACTCAATCTTGATGGAGAGATCCGTATCCCAAAGCACGCTTAAATTCAAAGCTTTGCTTTATTTCTCTTTTGGAAAGGTACAACTCCTTCATTGTCACCATTATACAACTTTTGGCAATGTACAACTCCTTTATTGCCACCATTGTCACACAATTAGTGAGATGCCTCGCAGTTAGCAAGATGGGAAGGTTGTGCAATTTGCAGTTAGCAAATGAATAATTTTCTGCAAAGGCTTTGTTGGTTAGACATAGAAAGTCCTCGGATAGCGGCCAACTCATAAGACATTGGAAAATATTCTTTCATGTTGAAATATAGGATTGTCTTCATTAGGCCTCATTTGAATTGATTTGGTGTTGTTTAAAGGGCTATATGAACGAACCTGTTTCTGGAACTAATAAAGGAACCCTGTTTGTATTTGTAAAACAGTGTGGTAATAATTGAAAAACAAGAAGAACGGGTGAGTGTGGTGTGGAAAGTGGAAGACAAGTATCCTAACAGATTTAGGTCTACCGATAGGTGGACCCAGTTAGTAAGGAACTTTTCACAAAATTATTAGTTAGTTTAGAATAAGTCTCATATCATATATTTAGGGTTTATGGATGGCGACTGTGCCTCTTAAACATGGGAAAAAAGGCATTGTTTTTGGATTCTAAATACTTCAATGAGATTTCATCTTTATGTTAGGAAATAGCTTCATTAGAATCTTTGATTTATCGACCTTGCTTGTGGTGTATGACCCTTACAACCACGATCTTGATAGATGGAGGTCTTCTTATCTTCTGTTTTTTGTATCCTTGCTTTGTGGAATCGAAGTAGGGTGTCTTCAATGGAACTAGAGAATAAAGGAAGGCTAACTATTAAGTCGCTCAAATCTTTTTAGGTTTGGGGATTTGTAAGGTTTAGACACCACCAATGACCATATAGCACAGGTAGATCGCTTTTGTCAAGGTCTAAAAGAAGCAATTAGCTCGCAATTGGAAGCCCTATAATCTACCACCGTACAAGATTCTTTACTACGAGCTAAATCCTTAATGAAAGAAAATGGGATTACAAGAAGAATTTAGAAAAAAACAGAGCTTCAAAGATAGACATCCACATAGAGCTTATGCTGCTAATGTGCAAAATCCTACACGCTTGAATGTTAGTTGCTTTCAATGTGGAGAGTAACACATTATCGGAACACTTGTCCACGAGTGACTAAAGGAGCAGTTGTAGCAAGTGAAGTAGACTAAGGACATCACCCTTTTGGACATAATGATGGTTGAGTTAGTAATAAGAATAGGAGTACCCTCACTTTTTTTTTGAGATGAGGACATCTCAAATCCCTAAGTTGGGAAGATTGTAATGTACCCACATTTTTCAATAAAAACTATTTCATTTACTTTGAAAAAGTGTTTAAAGTTTGAATTTTGTTAATTCATAAAACGTTCCAATGCAACAATCGGATAAAAAATCGGACTCTTGAACTATTAATTATGGCCTTTATTCACTTGCCAACAATAGGTTGATATGGGAAATGTAAGCCTCACGTTTATTTTTAAAGATAAGAGTTGACCCTCAAGAAAAAAGGAGTATTTTTAGAAAATAAGAAGTATTTTTAGAAGAGAAGGAGTATTTTGAGGAAAAACGGAGTACTTTTAGATAAGAAAGAGAACTGAGAACTTTTTTTCTTGGAAGTACACATTGATGTACACTCAAGGGAATCCTCAAATCACTTCTACGTTGGAAAGCCCTCAAAATGATACTACTTACATTGATGTACACTCAAGGGAATCCTCAAATCACTTCTATGTTGGAAAGCTCTCTTGCCATAACACCGGAGTAACCTTCTCTCCTTCAGCCTATCAACCTCGACCCATCTCCATATCTACCACCATCGTGTTGTCCCTCGGATTAGTTAGCTATTTGTCTCCCTCTCTCTTACAATCTTCTCGGTAAGCAAGGAAACCATAACTCTAGTTTTCACGACAAAGATTTCCTTTTATCTTTCGTGATACGATGGCGCCAAAGCGAGTGACTCGAAGCTCCAAAGATGCTCTTATTGTTCCACCTTCAAGGAAGGTGCAAAGGAAGGCATCATCTACACCAATCATAACTCAAGAAGAGGTATTGACTCCAAAAGAAGTTGAAGCCATCCAACCTCAAACACGGGAGGTAATCAAACATGTCGCTAATTTGGGAAGATAGATTATAAATATGTATTGCTATTCTTGTTGACCTAGGAAGTCAAGCATAGAGTTTTCCTAGGCCAACAAGAATAGCAATACGTAATTATAAATTTATCTTACCAGATTAGCGACATGTTCAATTACCTCCCGCATTAGAAAAGTCCTTCCATAAGCAACAATCTAAGAGCAAACGAATAGTAACTTTTCATAACCAGCCAAACCACGAAGGAGAAGCAATGGATATCAACCTTGGTGATGATAGCAACTCGACAGAAAGCAACAACGAGGAATCTTATGGTTTCCCTTATCAAAGACTTGTGCCATGACCTCAGAATTCAACATCAATGAGGATAGTATTGGCAGTGGTGATTCTTATGACATCCCTTATCAAGAACTCAGATCATCACCATCACTGGTAGCTTCCGTAACAACCGTGGAAGGCAAACATCAAAGAACAACAAGTGATAGCCAAAAAGTTTGATACATCTGGATACCAAAGAGCTAGCTCGCAGTTATGGATAAAAAAAACAGAGATCTCCGCGACAAAAAATCACAAGATCCAACACCAAAAGGAAAACCACAAGATCCAACACCAAAAGGAAAACACTAGAAGTATGCATGAATGGTGAACAAAGTCTCAAAGTTGCAAGATTCCACAACTCAAATTTGGGTTCCAAAGTTGTTGATTCAAGAACAAAGAGTTCAGGAGTTCATTTGGATTCTCAAACAATTAAAGTATCAACTCCCAAAGTTGGAATCCGTCCACAACCAAATGTACAAGTGCTAAAGCAAAGACCACTGCCGACTCACACATAGGCAAGGTGGATCTCAAAGAAGTCTCTTCAAACACAGAAAAAACAGGGACAAGTATGGGTTCCCAAAGGAGCAGCATCAGCGGAACCGCCAATGATTACAATGAAGTGGGTCCCAAAGGAAACCAACAAAACTACTATCACCGCTATGCAACTTGAATTCTTTCAACTCTTGCTACGGTTACAATACAATGAGAATAGAGAAAATTGCGCACTCCACCACTCCATGCTGCATAAGGCTTATGAATCTTCCGCAGATACAAAAAATTGACCCCTTAGCATCAAGCTAAGCTCATGGAGTCTAAAAGGACTTCAAGAACCTGAGAAGCTAAAAGGCCAAAAGCAGGTAAAGATGCAACAAAAAGGAGCTGACAAAGATGCAAATGCAAAAGAGGAGAGTCATTCATTCAACCCTCAAGAGTGCAGTAGTGGATATGCCAACTTCTCCACGAGTCAACAAGATCAACATCTCCACCACGACGACTATGTAACCCAGACAAGGGAGGGGGTATGTACTTCAAGCATGCAGGTAATTCATACACACACGAAAGAAGAAGAAGAAGAGAGAACATGGAGTAGACAAAGATACACAAAGACAAATGATGGACCATGAGATAAAGTGAACGCATAGGAAAAGCTCAGAAGCAAAGAAACGAAGGGCAACATATGGTCATGTCATAAAATCTAATATCTAACTAACCCAAATGATTTTCTCATATTAAATTGATCACTTAATGTGGGAGAATAAACGGGAACAAGTGTTAAGATATAGGTATGTGCTTTTAGATCTATCTCAACACGGGGCCAATGTAAAGGGGCCCAAAAGGGAGATGGTCTATCAAAGAGCAAGGCTAACCAATGGAGCATAAGACCTTAGGGTTAGCTTCATTGAAGACCTCCAATAAATGTGTGTAAAAGTCCTTTTGACCTTAAGCAAGCTAGGGCTGAGCTTGAGGTGGGAACCCGGCCCAAGCTCGAGGTGCTTGTCCTGCTTGAGGTGCTTGTCATGCTTGAGGTGTTTTTCATGCTTGAGGTGCTTGATTAAGATGCTTGAGGTGCTTGACTGGCTCCATGCTTGAGGTGCTTGACTTGCTGCATGATTAAGGTACTTGAGGTGCCTTGAGAAGCTTGCCTGAGATGCTTGTGGGAACACCCCCTAGTTCAAGTGCTTTGTCATGCTTGATGAGTAAGGTGCTTGATCACCTAAAGTCAAAATCATTCCTACAAGAGGGGGGGCGAGCCCTTTTCCTAGGAGCTAGAGAGAGAACACCCACTCACACACACAAGGGAAGCCCCAACTTGAAGAGGCAGCAAGGACACATGTCAGGCCCCTACCCATGTTATCTTCATGTGTTGCTTGAAGCCTATTGGCTAAGCTTCAAAGGGGTCCAATGATAAATTACATGAATTATCTAATTGTTTTAGCATTTATCAAGTCCTCTCTCTCAAAGGGGAAAGGGGGACACTTGTCCCAAGGCTACCCATGTTGCTTGTAATGGCTCCTGCTTGTGATTGGCTAGGCCTGGAGGGGTCCAATGAGCTTCAGGCATGAGCTACAAGGGGGGGTCGACCCAAGCAAGCTAGGGGGGTGCCTAGGGGGTATACTCACCCACACACACTCACAATCACTCTCATGGTGTGCTATGCAAAGTGCAAGAGCTCCCTCTCCAAGCAAGTAGAGGTTGAGAGCCTACACCAACACTCTTGGCTATGGAGTGCAAATCCAACCAAGAGCCATGCTTCAATGCTTAAGCTTTCCATCTCCTTCTTCTTCATTACTATGCTATTATGTATGCTAGCAACAAGAGTATGATAAGTGAGGAACTAATTCTTTCTCCTACGAAATGTTTCTTCTTCCTCTTCCCTACCCTCATTCCCTGCTAGCTCTCTCCACCTTCGAAGGTGTTTGAGGTCTTGGGACTGAGGCTTGGGATAGTTAAAGCTTTCTTCAAGTTTATGTTATGTTTGTGGTGCATGAAGCCTTCCATCTTCATGGCATCACCTAGGTCACAAGGAACACAAAGACTGTATTGTAACAAGTCTCTCTTTATGGGAGAAATCATAATACAAATGCCTATTGGAGGGGGGACCGGCTCCACATAAATCCGGTCCTCAATTTTTGTCATGTTCTCTAAACTCTCTCTCTTGCAAAAGTATTGTCTATGCCAAGTTAACTAATTGCTATGATTATGTTGCTATCTTCAATTATGTCTACCCGCTATGCTCACAAAATCATTTCTTGAAAGTACTCTCATTAAATTCCGCTATTCTCAAATTGAATAGGCAAATTCCATTACAGTCATCACTATGCTGGACATCAAGGAGATGATCAAAGCACAATATCTGGAGTATACAGAGTCCAAAAATTGGAATAGAAAACCTGCATGGTATGGACTCCAAGACACCTCACAAAGAATTTTGATCATTTCATACACATGAGGTGTCCTAATGAAGCATGCATAGTACCAAAATGACCAAAAAAGAGACGAGAACCCAAAGATATGGTCACGGCTCACCAAAGTGCCAAGTGGTAGCAACCACGATTGGTGCCACCTAACTCCAAAACTTAGGCAAGTGATACCCATAGATAGCCCTAGTCAAGTGGATGAGCAAACAAGTCACAGGAACAAAAACAGTGAAGTTAGAGCACTAGCTAAAAACGGGTTGAAATAGCTAAAAAAGAATGGTTTTTTGAAGAATTTTAGCTCAATGGCAATGAGATGAAGCTATCCTAAAATAAACCACGCAAAAAAGCATCATGGATTTCAAGTTTCATCAAAATATGCAAAACCGCAACATTTTTTGCCAAAATTGATGTGAAAATTAAAAAACGAGTGTGAAATGCATGAATTTTCTCATGGATAGCACAAGCATGACTATACGAAGCTACATGGAAGATTTAAAGATGAATGGAAATTCATCATCGGACCATAACTAGCTGAAAGCTTGTTTCACAACAAAGAAAGTAATGTATAATGTCCAAATCCCTGATAAAACAAGTCATACAAATCATAATTGGCTTCTACTCATCAAGAGGAACCCAACCATACCACTTTAACCCCATTTGGCCACAGTTGGCAGCAACCGTGATTGGCGCCACACCTACAGCCTTTTGTCTTTTCAAGCATAGAGGTCAATACAGTGGATAAAAGTATGGCATGTGGATACTCTACAGATGAGAAATTCAATGAGGATCCCAAATATAGTTTTCAATTTGGTAAAAATTGGTTGGAGTAAAAAACCACCCCTACAACCCCAGTTATTTGATAGGAGCCGACACTTTTTGGCCTAGATTTGAAGATTTTGAGCTTCAAATTCATCAAGCATAGCCTAGATGGAAAGAGCATGAGCTCAATATACAAGATATATGACCAAAACCAAAAATTAATAATGTTGGCAAAAATTGCAATTGATGCCACTCTGAGAGTCTTTTTACTTTCTCAAGCATATAAGTTAGTACGAAGGAATTAATAGAGTTGGCAAAAACTGCAATTGCTGCCACTCTGAGAGTCTTTTTACTTTCTCAAGCATAGAAGTTAGTACGATGGACAAAAGTATGGCATGTGGGTACTCTATAGGTCATAAATCAAACGAGGAAACCAAATATGGAGTCAAATCAAGAGAAAAGTGTAAAAAGTTAGGAGTTGACTCCAAGAAACGAAACGGAACCGTAAAAGGGCCATGACAATATCCAAAATAACTAGGCCACCAAAAAGCAAGCCTGTGAAGCCACAACGCTAAGTAGATGAGGACATCAGCACGAACAAGAAGAGCTTTGAAGAGTAGACCTCACTGTTAAACAATCAAGAAAATCTAAAGTATATCAATTGTTGGACAAAATGGTGGCATCTGAAGACCAACACAATGGTAAAGGCCTAAATCTCCAACACCTCTATGGGATTTTGGTCTTGAAACAGGTAAGTCCAAGTCGCCATAAAAAATTCAAATCATAAAATTCAAAGTCGGATAGTTGAGCAACTAAATGAGGAAAGCATTATCCCAAAGCTTCAAGAAATATTTTCTATGGTCTAAGAGTCTTAGCTATCATAGGTACCACTCAAGCTGGAAGAGTTGAGCATATTAACATTGTTTCACTCATGATGGTATAGGTGAGCATAAGAGTCGAAGACTATATCAATTTAAGTCATGAGAATAGAAGGAAGAAGTCCAAAAGACACTCACACACTAACGGTGAGGAATGAGTGGAGAAACGTCTGCATCAAAAAACCTTCTAGGAAAAGTGAAAGCTATTGAGATGGATTGGATGTCACATGTGATACGTTCTTTCCTTAAAGTACCTATCAAATCCATTTCTCACACCGCATGCTTTTCTTGAACAAATCTCTCTTGTGCATATAGAGTGTCCCATAGTTGACACATGCATTTGGCCCTCTTTCTTTGCTTCTCCAAGGCACTCTCACCTTGCAGGAACGGGTGATGAAGAGGAATAGATGGCAAGTTGTAAAAATGTACTGTGATGCACAAGTACTTACCAATATTTGAGCAAGCACATGCCGGCCTGGTAGGAGGTCACTTTTTGATTGATAAAACCGCAAAGGCAATACTCCTTGTAGGAATCTGGTGGCCTACTATGTTCATGGATGTGGAGAAATATGTCAAATGACTTGATGCCTACCAACGAGCAAAAGTATCGATGCGACGTGCTGAAATGTCGTTGAGACCAATGATGGAAGGTAGGGTTTTTACCAAATGACGAACAATCTTTGTTGCACCTACTTCACCACCGGCATGTTCAATACATCATCATGGCCACAAGTTATTTGAAATAATGGGTAGAGGCCAAAGAAACATAGAAGAACGATGCCAGAACAACAATGCAATTCTTGTATGAAAACACGTTCACGAGATGCAGGCTTTCAATTGAGATAGTGAGCGATCCCGGGATTCATTTTCTCAACGAGATGATTGGTTATCTATTGCAAGAGTTTATGGTGCTTCATTCAAAATTTATGCCATACCACCCTCAAGAAAATGGGCAAGCCGAGAGCACAAACAAAATTGTATGCACGGTGCTTGTTGAAGCGGTTGACCAACCTACATCAAATTTGACTCATCAATGAAGGTGCATTGATTATTTTTTCACCTTTTTGCGTAAAGACGGCTTTTATAACTCCAAATCCTGAGAAATTTGTGTAATAATGAAAAAATATAGAGAGTTTGGTGCACCCACTGCTGTAATAATTGTCTCTTTTTAGCCCGAATACCTAATTTAGAGCCCTAGGTATATAAGCCAAAGGTTGTAATTATTAAGGTAGATCAATTATCATAAATAGAAGAGCATATGTGTGATATCAGCCTATGATTTCACTCTCACATCTCCATGTACGGACATGGAATTGCAATGAAACTTCAGGTGTTACTTCTACATGCTCTTAGCTTCATGTACATGTTTTTTGTGTTGTGTTTGAGTGTGTATGTACGACGCATCAAGTGGTTTTACCTCAAGGTTTCTCTATGTACTGATTTTGACTTTCAGAGGTAATTAGAGGTTTAAACTTGTTTCTAAGCTTGGATAAAGGTAGCTAGGACTAGAGAGGATCCATAGGACCCCTCATTCATCACTTTTGGCGTAGGTGGACAGTGGGGACGGTCGCGGTTGCTCATCCCATTCAATTGAGTTTTGGTCACATTTTTGGGTTCCCCTTGGTCTTATTAGCTAGGAGATCAAGTTCCATCAAGTTTGGAGTATGTTTGAGTCCTCTATGACCTTTAGGAATCTTGGTTAGCTCGCATGCAGGTTTGTTGCTATCTGCTAGATCTACCTTGTATAGAGAGCGTGACAGCTTTCTCCTTAGAGCATTACTACTGAGGGCATTTCATTCTATGTTTCCATGCACTAATTAGGCTAGTTATGCCCTCAAATTGACAAATTATGTTGGTTTGACTTCTCGCTACGCTATATCATTCGATCGCGATGATCTGCCAACATTGGCGCCATTGCCGGGGGTCATGATAAAGATGCATCATAACTCCTCACATTGTGTTAGCAGGTCTCCACAAGGGACATTTATAGAATAGGTTTGTGGTGTACATGATAAAGATGGGTCAAAACTCCTCACATTGTGTTAGCGGGTCATCAAAAGGGGCATCTGTAGCATAGTTATCTAGCGTTAACACAATGTCAATACTCAGGGAAGGGACATGGATGGGGCATGGAGACTCTTTGAGGGTGTCAACCTCAAGAAGTGAATCTACAAAATGACAATACCTCTTGCACTAGCAAGTATAACACTTCTGAATCTGGCAAACTGCCTATGTCCTATGTCACTGCACTAGGTTGTCACACCATTTCGGTACTCAAACGGAGTCCAAATTCTACAAAACTTTAGGAAAAGGTCTAAAATGCTTTAGGGCATGATCCTATAAACTTTGGTTGCAATCTAATGAGGTACAAAAATCAGGATCCATCATGAATTAGGTCTAGAAAACTACAACATAACATACCAAAAAGGTCGCCCTATGGCTTAGGAACACTCTCCTGTGGTCAAAATGTAAAAAAAAACCATTAATGCACTATAAATAGCCAATTTAGCTTGCTAACACATAGTCACAAAGCACAACAGAATTGACAACGATTACACTTAAATGAAAGAGCAGTAGACAAGGAATACAATGCAAGTTTCGCATCAAAATGCTATTATCAGAGCCCTAGATATAATGATCACAAAGCATGTGAGAGTTGCCGCTCTCAGTTGTATGCTCAAAACTCAAAACCTTGTGATAATGACTCATCCTTTCCCACTTACAAAATGAACTTTATCATTAGGGATTCTTGGCCAATTGCCGGTTTTACAAGGCTCATACCCAATTACAGACTTTACAACTCAGATTTTGCATAGACAAACTCATCATATATTTGATTAAGATTAGAGGCTCTCTCATAATTACAAGGCTTTCCGGAAAAATAATGATGGATATTCAAAATAAAAGGGCTTATGAAGAAGGGGTCAACCAGGAGGGCACCCATCTAGTTCGACTACCAACATTCCCCCCTTCCTAGTCTGTGCACGTCCTCATGCAAACTTGGGTGTGGTCTTGATCTTTGTCTTCATCTTTCACCATGTCCTTTTTCTTGGATTTGGCACAGATGTTGGTTTTCACTGTGATTTTTGGATTTTTTAGCAATCCAATGTGTGCTTCTCTAATGTTCAAGTGAGGAGCTTGAACTTCTCAGCCCTTGCTTTGATGCTGCTAATTCTTTGAAAGGACTATTCATTAATGTGTTTTGATAGGCTACATGGTAGGTAGGTAGAGTTTTGGTCATGAGGTTAAAGATTGTAGAGTCGATTTCAAAGAACCTGATCAGGAATGCCTCCTTGAATGTTTGTAGGTACTAGGAGGGTAGAAAGATGACACAAGCGTACAAACCCATGATCACATTTTGGCTCAAAATCTTTGTTTCCAGGTTCTAGAACAAGCCTTTGGGGCCTTCCAAGAACAATTTCCAAGGGTGTTCCATTGCCTTGATGTCTTCAAATGTTGTGATTCATGTTATGAGAATTCATGCAATTTTCACTAGCATCTGACCTATCAAATCTCGGACGTCCCTCATCTGTGTGATGACCCCTTGTAAGGTGTTCACCATGTATCTTTTGGGGGGTGGGAAATTATTCGCCGGCTTAGATAGAAGAGGAGAATTTAACACTGTGAGTCATTTGCTTTGCCATGTGTAAAATCTATCCCAGGATCACTGTCTATTGATGGGATAGAAAGTAGGGTCGATCTTGAGGTGCTATGGGAAATTTATGTAGTAGGTCTCGTCCCGCTGTCTCTTTTCAAACCACCTCTTCCTCCAAAGGGGCTGATTCTCAAGAATGGCCAGTACATGGTCCACTATCACAGGTACTTCTTTGTAGTCTCCTTTGTGATTTGGCTCGAGTGTGGGAAGTAGCTTCTTTTTTCCCAGGAGAGCTTCTTGCTTCAACAATGAAAGAGAGATCATTTCATGGCCGTAGGTCTTGACCACTTCATTCGGTGCAATCATTAAAAGGGCCGATGTCTCTAGCACATTAAGCTCAAATTGCATGTAATCTCTCTGTGAAGAGTCATGTACCTCTAAAATCCATCTCATCTCGAGCATCTATTGTGTCTTCGGGGGATTCCAAATCATGTAACCCACCTTCAGTAGAAGTGCTTGGTAGCTCTACTGGAGGTAGGTCTACCCTCGTGTGCTCTATTTCCACAATGTAGATGGTGTAATAGAAGATATCACTTGAGCTTGGAAGGTATTAATTGCCATGTATTTCTTTTGTAGCTCCAAGGCATCTACCCTTTGGGCTACTAACTCTTCTTGTGCTTTGGCCAGCTGCTCCTGAAGCTACCTGATTTCTTCATAATTTTGGGCTTGGATGGCTTTATGTCCTGCAATCACGATTTGTTGATCATATTTCTCTTGGGCCAATTCTTCTTTGAGTGCTTTCAGCTCCTCTAAACTAGCTACTAGAGTCAATGAAGTCTAGGCTAGGGTTGGTGTGTCTTGCATTGCTAGAAGCTGTGTTAGTGTAGTTTTCACTACACCATAGGATTCCCCAAGCTTTACATTCTTTGTTGTTCTCTTTCAAGGTCCTCTTCCAATCATTTCTGATCCACTTGTAGCTGACTGTTTAACTCATTGTAAGTGTGTGCTTCTTGATAGTAGTAAGTGGCACCTTTCTTCTCCTTGTCTGGCTCACCTTGAAATTGTGTTTGGCTATTTAAGAGTTCATGAACCTCCTGTTGTAGCCGTTGATTTATTTCCCTCACTTTCAGTGATTCTTCTTTTACATCCTCTAGGTCCATCTCTCACAGTCTGTTAATTATATGTTTTTAACATTTGAATCGCATCATTAGATTCTCTAGATGTTCTTCAATGTCAAAGGAGTGGATGAGCTAATCTCCACCTCGATTATTGCTCTTGTACAAGGTGACACTAGTTCTCTTTTTGATGTATTTGGTTTGTAGGAGGTGCTAGGTTCTAGATCTCTGACTTTTGGTACTTCTTTAGGATTCTCTTGCTCTTGCTTTTGATTAGCAAGGGGACCCTCCTTTGTCTTTTCAAATTCTTTGACTTTGTTGTCTTATTGCTTCTCTAGAGTGATTTGCTATTGAGAGGTCACGATTTCTTTAGTTGCCTTTTTCTCTTTGTCCTCATTGAGTTGTTGCTTTGGAAGTGAAAATTATTGAGCTTTATTTTTCATCTCAGTTGCACCTTGTGACTCTTGAGCAGGAGGAGGAGTGGTTGTCTTGGAGAGCAGTGGAACTATTTTTGAGTGGATTTCTAGAGTTTCCACGCCTGTTTCCTCCCTTGGCAGTTCCTTATCGTCCATTTCTTTGCTCTGAGATTTAGAAAAGTTGTTTGAAGATTTGAGCTCATTGATTTTGCTTCTTGGACTCCTCATGAGATTATTGTTTTGCCTTCCTCTTTACCTCATTATGGATACATTGTTTCATCGTACCAACAAGCTCCACATTAGTTGATGCTATCCTCCTTGTATATTGCTTTACCTTTTCTATTCTTTCTGCTTTTCTTTTCTCTAGTGTCTTGTCCTAACCATCCTCCTCTTTGTCGTCGGCATCAGCTCCAAGTCTTTTCTTCTCCTCAAGTAGCTTTTGTGCTCTTTCTTCTCTTAGCCTTTGAGCTTCTTCCATAGATCTTTGTGTTTGAGGGATTGGAATTTGTTCTCTTAGCTCTATCAGTTGATTCTTTACTCGTACTAGAGGGATGGTAATGCCCTCCTTCTCTTCATCTTTCTCATTGGTGGTGGATTGAAATCATAAGGGTGTATCTCTGTTGCGGGGCTTGATTTCAACACTAAACTCTATATTTGTTTCCATTTCTTCACTATCAAATGTCTCTTCTTCAAGAGCTTTGTCCTCATGTTTTCTTTGTTGCACGCACAGTAGAGGGTAGGATGCCATTGGCCGGACTGCATGATTTGACTTGTGCAGTAGATCGAATTGAGATTGTGCTTGTGGCAATTGGTCTATCATTCCAAGTGCTTGTGTAATGGCTATTGCCCGCACAGGAGCAATAGGAATTACGGGAATGATTACCCGCAAACTACATTATGTAAACATTAGACACATAGAGATAGGAGAGAAGATAGTACACAGTACACAGGCACAGAACACCTCCTGCTTCATTCATATGTAATCCGGACACAGGGTTACAACAACTGATATTATGAATACATAGAGGTTGGTTGGTTACATCAAAAGACAGGTATGCCCCTCCATATACAATCGCTACTCTAGCACAGATCGGGAACGGTGCACACACTCCTGTCCCATGATATCTTGTGAAGAACTGCCGCCACGGTCGTCGCATACCGCATGACTTCTGATCTGCAGTGTCCAGACCTCTGCAGGACTGTAGGACCGCATGTGCGACTCATGCCGTAACACCTGGCACGCACGGTGGATTGCACGAACCCACACTCAGCCCCTCCGGTTGGAAGGTTCCGGTTGATGCTCTTCAACCTGTTCTGGTGAAGAGTAAATGTCAATGTAGCCAAAGCCTCTAAAATCTGCAGTATGTGACCGATAGACCTCATCCAAAAGATGTGGATCTATCTCAGTATGTTCCGGCCAAGGAGCCCGAGGAATAAACTGCGTTGGCAAAGAAATAGATTGTGGCGCCTATGGGGCAAAGGAGCAAGAGGCGTATGTAAAGGATAATAGCAAGAAAGTTATCTATTAAGAGCAGACCAAAATGGAGGGCATGGGGGTAGACTGAGAGAGAAAGAATGATCCAAAGTCTCCACCCAAAAACAGACCCTGCGCCGCTCCTTACGAAATTGATGAATCATTTTTTGCAAATGAGATACATGAGCCTGGGCTTCAGCACAATCCTCTGTAGCTTGCGCCCAATCAGCAACATCAAAACCTTTGGGAACAACCTCTGTGTTGGATGACTTAGGTTGCTGCAGCACAACCTGCTGAGTTGGTGGCTGTGCTCTCACCTCAGCAGATAAGCGTGTGTTCCAGCTCTGTAGTTGATTGTCCAAAAAGATACGGAGATCCTGTTGCATCTCCACTGCCAACGCATCCAAATCATTCATATTGATCATTACATCACCAGGGTGCAAGGCTAAGTATGAGGCAAGGCTATGCTGTGTTCGTAATTGAAGTAGTTCTTCTTGAATGGTATCCACAAACGCAGCATTAGCCCCCTGAAGCGTTTGTATTTCTGCATTCTGCTGGCGAGTTGTTGCAGTCAAATCTTCATTTTGGTTGGTCAACTCAGAAATGCGAGCCTGCAGTGCCATTACCTGCGTTTCCAGCTCATTAACTCTACCCTCTGTTGCGGGGGTTGGCCAAGCCGCACGAATAGACTCCGCAAGTCTGCTCAAAAAAGTGCCGCACGCCTGTATTTGGTCAGCAGGGTTTGCTGCCGTAGCCTCCCAGGGTAGCGCTGCGGGTAGAGTACCTCCCGTCGAGGCAGCCGCATTGGTGGTTCCAAAAGTTTCCGGTTGCGAGGGAACATCCGCAATGGGAGAGCCCGTCCTTAGCGGAGTAGCACTTGCTACTCTCTCCTGCATTCGGCGACGCCAGCATGCCATCGCAGAATCCTCCAACACCGGAGATGCAGTCGCAGGAGGTGGTGTAGAGAACTGTTGTTCCTCCCTGCCGTGCTTGCGGGTTGCTACTTCTGCAGTGGCCATCTCTTAGGCTCTAGAGGGTACCACTGCAATCGTCGATGGACCTGGAAATTCCTCAGTGCCAACATTCTGCTGCTGTGTTTCCCGCAGGAACTACCAAACTCTGGGTTTGCTTCAGAGGTGCTACAGTCCCTTGGACCACCAATCTATCATTTGCAAAGTGGCATAGAGGACGCAGGGAGAGAGGAAAAACTTCCCTTAAGGGAAAGATCAGTGTGAGCAGCTGGCCGACTTTTGTGTTGGTTAGGGTATTCCTCCCCAACTGTGCCATCACTCTTTGGCATTCTGCCAGCAGTCTTTCTCTGACAACTACTGCCCAAGCCACTGGCCCAAAGTTGGCCGAATGCAAAACATTCCTCGCTCTGGTCGAGATGGTATAGTTTTGGATTGTAGCCAAATTGCCTCGAGAAACCATCTATACGCATCCCTGGTTGCTACATCTGACAACCTTGACAGCTTATATTCACCTTTCACTTTCAATCCAAACTCCGACATCTGTAGTAGGAATCACATGAGACATGTGCACCACTCCATCGTTGGGCAAACAGCAACACCGGGAAATTCTTTCTGCTGTCAGCTGAATCTGTTGGTTATTCAGCTCCACCATATCTCTAGCAGCCAGTTGCTCAATCAAACCTGCTGCCTGCGGGTGAACAGGTATCCCTTGCCAATCCAAGTTGGTGAACACACGTAGCCGCAAATCTTGCAGCCAGGCGTCCACTCGGCGAAGCGTTAACTGTTGTACTGGAGTGAAGGGGATGGTTTGCAGGAGAGAAGCTTTCATGGCAACGATGAGATGTAGGAGCAGAGAATATAGAGCTTAGGACGAGCGATACACAAAACAGGAGAAGTACAACAATAATTGTCTAGATGTAGTAACCCTCTCACAATGAGTTCCCAAAATAGGGCGAGCCACGGTATCTCAACCATCATAGATCCTTTCCCGCTTTCCAAGATTGCATGCAAAAGAATCCCCAATCATTATTAGGGCGGCTTCCGGCTCTTGTACCACAGCAAAGGGGCACTGAATCGGGGTAGGTGAAACATAATGGCGTAGTCTGAAACCATTGACCGGTACAGAAATAACCTCCCCCCGCAAATCCGCCAAATAAAAAGAGATGGGCCCGCATACTTGAAAAATCCAGAATGGTCCTGACCACTGTAATTTAAGCTTCCTAGGCATCTTCCCGAGGCGAGAATTAAAGACAAGGACCAGCTGTCCCCGAACAAATTGCCGTGCTTTCGGGCGATCCAGCCATTTTTTCTGCCTAAACTGCAGATCCTGCAGCACCACAAAGTTATGAAACCGCTCTTCGTCTAGTTCCTGCAAAACATCCAAACGATAAATCACAAAATCTTCCGGAAGAAGCCGATCCACAATCAGCATCCGCAGACTCGGAATCACATGCTCCACCGGGGTGATTGCCTCCATGCCAAATGCCAACTTAAAAGGAGTCAATCTTGTTGCCACTTTATAAGCTGTCCGATAGGCCCATAAGGCGGAAGAAAGTTTCACATCCCAATCTGTTCGATGCATATTCACTAACTTTGTTAATATCCGAAGCAATTGCTTATTAGTTGATTCTGCTTGCCTATTCACCTGAGGATAATATGGAGAAGATTTCCTGTGCAATACAAAATATAACCGTAGCATTCTCTCCATCACCTTATTCAAAAAATGACTTCCCCTGTCACTAACCAACTCAATAGGGCAGCCATATCTGGAAAAGATATCCTTATATAAGCATCCAGCCCACAGAAACTGCAGTGTTATCTCTCAAAGGCCATGCCTCCACCCATTCGGTAGCGTAATCCGTGGCTGTCAAAATATACTTATTACCTGGATGAGCTGCAACTGGTTTAAAAGGTCCAACAAAATCCAAACCACACTTTTGAAAAGGCTCCAAGGGAAAAACCGGTTGAAAAGGCATTCTGGACCGTTTGGTAGGTTTCCCCAACCGCTGACACACATCACATTGTTGCACATAATTTCTCGCATCTTGAAACAAGGTGGGCCACCATAATCCTGATTTGAGAACCTTTCGAGCTGTGAGTAATGCTGCAAAGTGACCTCCCGCAATACCGGTATGGACTTCCTCCAGAACTGCTTCCTGCTCCTGTGGTAGCACACATCTACGTAATATATCCGCCACCGTACGATAATAGATCTCAAAATTCCTGCTTCTGATAGCCATACATTTCCTCTGATGGCTGGACAAGAAGGAAGGCATTTCGCCACTGTCGAGAAAATGAAACATCTCCTCATACCATGTCCATGGGATGCTAGGGATGACCCTTTCCTGTTGCGGAACTGCTGTATCCTCTACAACTACACCTGTTAGAAACAGAGACGCATCCAAAAATTCATCAGCTACACCCGCCGGCGGCTCACCGGAATCTAACCTGGATAGGTAATTAGCCACCGCATGCTGAGCCCCTGGACAATGTATGACTTCAAAGTCAAATTCCTACAGCAAAAGCACCCATCTGGCCAATCTTCTTGTTAAATTTTGTTGATGTACCAGGTATAAAAGAGCCGAATGGTTCACATGGAAGAAAAAATGTCGGCCCAACAGATGGTGCCTGAATTTCTTCATTGAATAAATCATCCCCAAACATTCCCTTTCTGTTACTGTATAATTTCTTTCTGCGGATGATAATCGTCTGCTGGCATAATAGACAGGTCGGAAACATTCTTGACTTTGTTCCTGCATCAGCACACTGCCAATAGCTCAATCCGAAGCATCCACAAACACATGAAAATCTTGACCCCAATTCGGAGGGAGCATAATCGGAGCTTTGGATAGCTGAAGTTTTAATCTCCGAAAAGCCAAATCACATTCCTGTGTCCATTCACAATCTATAGCATGCGCTGCCTGAGTAATCGGGATTGGCAAATGCGCGACAGACCGCAAATGTCTCCCATGCCAACGGGCTTGACCCAGGAAAATCTGACACTGTTTCTGGTTCCGCGGTGGAGGCGCTTCCATAATTGCGGCTATTTTATCCAGATCCACATTAGTACCATTGGAGTCGAGATTCGGTCACCTGTATTTTTCGGCCTGTCTTCATCTGGATAAAATAGCTGATATTATCATTCATTGTCTCCCCAAGATAATGTGATAATCTTGATTATGATCTTCAATATTCAAGACTACTAAGGAAACGGCAAAGGATAAGCCCGCCACATCCAAGACAATGCCCCGAAGTAACCCCACTGGTTGCACTCTTCTTTGATCTACCATGCAGACAACAAAGGGTGCAGGCAATCACTGAGTCCAAAACGCTCACAAGCTGCTTGAGTAATAATGTTTACTCCCGCTCCTCCATCCAATAGTACCTTGTCAATGTATGTTCCATGGTATCTAACTGAAAGCTTTGGAATGCGGATATCCGTGATCCTATTTGTCGGCAACGGGGCTGAATCATCCTCCTCACTTTCAACTTTCTCGATGGCGACTTCCCTCAGCTCTGTGGACGTTTTTCGCAGCAATGCATTATGAAAATTCGGGACCAATTTCAGCAGTGAACCCAGAGGTACTTGTATTGGCGATCTGAGGACCTCTTTCCAAACTGAATTCCAATCCTCCTCTTCTCAAATATCATCCTTATTTCCAACTTTTCCTTCCTTTATTTCCAGGCCCACAGTCGATGGTCCTGATGACTTCACTGGTGGTGCAGATTGTGGCAACCAGCACACAGTCTTTTTCCGCACTTCTTCCTGAGCCGTCCAATCTGGAATCTTTACATCGGGTGGTGGAACCACATTTTTACCTGATCGCGTGATTAATGAAACCACTGGATCAGACTCCTCCAATCCTTCAATCTGAACCATAGCCAGACTAGGCTGTTTCCCTGCAGTGTGTTCCTGCTTCTTCCAATCATATTCCATAGCTTCAGTACACTCGGATCGCCAATGCCCATCCCCCAAACAGAAAAGGCAGGTCTTGGTTTGATTAGGATCTCAGCCACCTCTTCCGCGACCTCGTCCTCCTCCTTGACCCCGTCCTCTTGCTTGACCTTTCAAAGGCGTCTCTGATGTATGAGCATGAGCCATCGCCACAACAGGCTCTTGTCCCTGCCCTATCTGTGGTTGTTGTCATGTAGAAGAGTCTCCTCGACTCTGACGACCCCGACCGTTGAAATAACATTCCACTATATTATGAGTATTGGTCGTGCAAATCGCACACCACTTCTGATTCATTGCGCACCCCTGAGTGGCATGGCCTGGATTTTGACACTGGGTACACCATAGTTCCTTCAGACTTTTAGCCACCGCAGCCAATTCCGACGATCCGAATGAAACACCTTTCCCGCGACGCTAGGATTTTTTTCGAGGTGTCTCTTCGATTCTTTCCCCGAATCACTGTTGCTTGAGTCTGAGGAATCTGATACTGCGGACTCCGACTCCGAACTATCACGGCCACTGTCTTGCGACTTCCGATGAGATTTCTTCCTGTCTTTTTTCTTTGATTTCTTTGGAGATTTTGTATCCTCTAAAGCTTCTCCTGCTACTACAGCCATATCAATTACATTATCCAGTGGAGTAGTTACCTTATCCACTATTGCCATAGCAGTTCTGAGATCCTTGTTGAGCCCCCGTAAAAAATAATCATTCAGCACTTCTGCTGCCAGCCTTTGTGCCTGAGGTACCCTTTGCAAAAGCATCCGAAATTTTGCAGCGTAATCCTCCACTGGCAATGACTTCTGCCGCAGCGTTTGAAGCTTTTCCAAATGTTGAGAGACTGTCTTTTCCATTCTAAACCTTCGTAGAAACACTCTGGATCCGTCAACATACGTCTGAAAATGATCATCAGGGTATTCAGACAACCATTTCGCAGCTTTCCCCAAGAGTGTAGATTCAAACACTGATTGTTGATAGTGAGGAATCACCACCCCAGGATGATTCAATCCATAAGATTTATTGAATTGGCGCAAAGGTGCATCAGGGTCTTCTCTCAAAAGACCTCGAAATCAACTATACTTAATCTGAGGATGTGCCATCACCCCTTTCCCAACTGTACCTCCTCCCGGAAAAAGTTGATGAGCATAAGGAGGTGGGGACAGTGGCGGCGACCCCCTCGGACTGCTTACCGGAGACGGTGGTGGAGCAACCTGTGTGGGTGAGGGTGAACGTACGACAGGAGGACATGAATGACTGCGTGGAGTACGCCTCGCCCGCCACAACCGCCTACCACGCACCGAGCTTGGTGATGGAGATACAGATTCCTCAATCTGCGGTGAAGAAAAAACAAATTCATCCGAACCGCATCTCCTCCGACGTCTTCCTACAATTGGAACCACAGGGTCAGGCGGACCCTGCGACCTAGTGCGCATGCATATTCATCGTAGGTCGTCGTCCATCACGCATCATGGTCGCCAGATGTAATGGCTATTGCCCGCACAGGAGCAATAGGCATTACGAGAATGATTACCCGCAAACTACATTATGTAAACATCAGACACATAGAGATAGGAGAAAAGACAGTACACAGTACACAGGCACAGAACACCTCGTGCTTCATTCATATGTAATCCGGACACAGGGTTACAACAGCTGATATTATGAATAACAAAGAGGTTGGTTAGTTACATCAAAAGATAGGTATGCCCCTCCATATACAACCGCTGCTCCAACACAGATGAAGAACGGTGCACACACTCCTGTCCCATGATATCTTGTGAAGAACTGCCGCCATGGCCGCTGCATACCGCATGACTCCTGATCCGCATTGTCTAGACCTTCGCAGTACCGCATGTGCGACTCATGCCATAACATCTTGATAGGAAATCCTAGTCAGCATTGGCCATCCATTCATGTAAGTCTTGTTTTTCTCACTGCTCTTGAGGTTAGCCTTGACCAAATTTTCAAGAATATATGTCCCCAAGTCATAGCGGACCACCCTTTGCTCTGAAATCCCCATGGACATTACCATTGCAATGTGTAGATTAGGCTATGTGTACCTTGGTGTTTTCTGTACCTTGAGATGTTGGAATATCAGTCGTAGTGGAAAATCCGTCTTTGAACATACCAAATCCGTGTATGTGAATTTGTGCCTGTTGTGGCGGTTACGCCGCTAGCGGTGGCTATGATAGCAAGAACTCAACTGACAAACAAGAATGTCAGACGAGGATGGAGCTTGACCCGCAAAAGCATGGAAACAAATAGGTGGGTGTCAAATTAGCTACTCGACCTTCTAATGACAATCACTACCAAGGAAATCAAATCTAAGTTCTCAAATACACAAGTGACTGAAATCTGTACTACGAGCAAATGCTATCGGAAACATGATCTAGAGTCATCGAATCAGCCTCAAACTCAAAGGGGGGTCTCTACACTAGGTAAGGACAATACCCTATGAATCTACAATACAATCTCAACCTGTAACCACTCCGTGCGGTAAACGCGTATGAAGACAGGCCGAAAAATACAGGTGACCGAATCTCGACTCCAATGGTACTAATGTGTAGCTCTACTCGCTGCGGTTCTATAAATATATGGCACGCTCAATTCTGACACACAGGTAGGGAGAAAAGTCACATAGAAGCTCGTAGGAGCTCACCTCGCGTAGAAGCCGAATGCACGCACACTTGGTATCCGTGCGTAGCTCTCGCCGTTGCTAACACAATGGCGGTGTCGCTTCTCCAATGGCGGATTCGTAGCTCGCGTAGCAAGAGAATAGACTCTCTCTCTCTCTCTCTCTCTCAGACACAGTCACAGTGCTCAAAAACTCAGCTTGATTAATGATTTAAATTTTTTTTTCTCTTAGGTTTACAAAAATTGTCTCTTATACCTCAGCGTTGGAGATGTGAAAACATCTCTAATCTAATTACATAAGCAGGTGAAACTACTTGGGGAATACAAGATGGAAACTCAATTGACGGTCCCGCTAATTACAATGAATCGGCTCCATAAAAAAATGAAATGTCGGAAAGACATTTATTACAATAAGTGTTTACAAAAACATGGGTGTGAGAAAAAATGTATAGGTGTGGTCCTCCGCTCAACACTCCCCCCCTCCGCGTTCATGTCGTCCCTGACATGACATCCTTGCTTTGTCTTTAGTGGAGTCCCGTCGATTTCAGCATCTGAGGATGTGACTCGTATCTCGGGTTTCCAATGGTCAGTGTAGGGCCGAATATCTTACTTTCATGAGTAAAGAAACCAGTGTAGAATGCCTCCTCAAAGGCCTGCATGTGGAAGCTTGGAATAAACATGATTCTCTGATAAAAGCGGTGTAATACTTTTGGAGATGGCTGCAAGGCTAGATCATACATCATCTCTGTCACTGAGTTGGCCGTTGACAACAATGTTGAGCTGGTAGCTTTATCCGGCGCGAACACTTCAATGCAAGCCAATAATGTTCTGCAAATCTTTTTGAGCATTTGACACGAAAGGTCAGGAGAGCCAGTAAAGAGCTTAATGGTGCCCGTTAGGGTTTTCACCATGTAGGACTTACTTATTCTCTCTCCCACCTTCGGTCCTGGCATCCTGGGGTAATTAAGCCAATTTGTCTTCTTTGCTGTGATTCTGCCATGTTTTTGCCAACTCCTAACTCGTGGCACTGGACAAAATGTTGCATCTTCTCTAACTTCCTTGGGTGCATCCACCAAATAGATTAGGTAGGTTGGGTACTTTGTCAACCACCCTTTCCTCCATCTCGGCTGGGAGTCCACTATCTTCTTTGATTCCTCCTCTTTTGTGATGTCTCCTTCGTATAGCGCGACATACTGCTCCTCTTCTACCATTTTCTTTGTTTTCAGCACTTCAAACTTTAGTAGAGGAAGGGGCAGTGTAGGTTGCATCCACTGTTCTTGTAGCACCTTAGTATCCAATCTTTGAAGTTCGATGGAGAACAGAAGTCTTCTTTCCCATTCCATGGTCGCCTTTGCACTCTCCTCTGTTGCCTACTCTATCTGCTCATGCAATCTGTTTTCCTCCTCCTTGGTAGTTCTTGATGTTGTGGCCTCTTCTTGTGTTGGGGCTGGATCTTCAATAGTTGTGGCTTCCCCAGTCTTTGGTAGCTCCACGGCTGCCCCGCTTGTTTCTTCTTGCTGAACCTCTGTATCTTTTATCATTTTGTCTTGCAGATCTTGGATCTGCTTTTGGAAGGCCTCATTCTCTGCTCTCACTGCTTGGTTCTCTGATGTAAGTAATTCTTTTGCAGCCAATGAGCCCTCCGCAATGTGCAATCTCTGCACTTGCTCTAGCCGCAATTCTCTTTGTAAGCTCCGAACTTGATCTTCTAGAACGGGGACTATTGCTCCCTCTGGCTCTACTCCTGCTCTGCTAGCTCTTGGTGTGGATCTAAGCCTTAGGATTGTTCTCTCCTGTAGCTCCATCCTATCTCGTAGCTTAATGAGCTTTTCCTTTGTAGCTTCCAAATCATCTTCAATTCTTTCTTTGGCTTCTTGTGCACTGGCCACCTCTCTTGAAGCATCAGCAAGTTGGAGGATTAGTCCATCTCTTTCATTTTCTGCTTCCAAGAGAGGTGCCTTGAAGTACTTTGATTCTTTTAGTGCACTCTCATATTTTGTTTCCAGCTCATCTTCTCTCTTTTCCACTTCTTCTTTGCTGTCCCTCATTGTCTTTGATCGGGTTTTGATTTACTGCAATAGTTGATGCACTTTCTGGATATCTCTTTCATCCTCATCTTCAAGATCAATTGCTATTTCTACTACAGTCTCCTTTAGCTTCAACTCATCCTTTGCCTTCTCAGGTACTAACCTCTGCTCTCTGTCTAATATATTCTTGGTCCTCCTCTCCGTTCCTCTCCGTTCTTCTTGTGCTATGGCAATGCCATACACAACCTCGAGGGCCTCTTCTTGAGTATATCCTGTGTCTAATAGAGCATCATATTGCTCTTTCTTCTCGTGAATTGGATCCATTTTCTTCTCCTCTTGCTGTATTTCGGGCTTTTCTAGCACATCCACCTCAACTTCAGTAGTCATCTCCTCCACTATCTTTTCCTTTCCTTTAGGACTTGGCTCCTCTACCTTGCCCTTGCCCTTGCCCTTGCCCTTGTCACCTCTTTTTAATTCATCTTTAAGGTGTTGAACGTCTGCTTCAGTGTATGGCTCTACTGGTTTCTGCTCCAAGATAGCTTCTGATTCTTCATAAGCTTTGATATATTGATCGTACTGATCAATATTTGGTCTTGTTGAGCTGGCTCCGACTTTTGTTGGGTCTGGTATCCACTTTTCCTCAAAATTGCCTTTTAAAGCTCGCTCGGCTCTAAACTGTTCAATCAGCCTCTCCATTCTGGCGCCTTTTTGGCTCTTAGTTTGCTTTGGAGCGGGTTTCTTCTTGGTCTTCTTCTTGAGGGGCTCGTCTTCTTCTTCTTCTGGCTCAAAAACAATTTCTAGTTTCCGCCTTGCCCTTGTTGACACTCTCTTTGTGACCTCTGGCTGGTCTTCATCTTCATCTATCTCTTTTAGCCATTGGTTTTGCGAGGGAGCCTTTGGCCACTGGTCCCTTGCTCCAATAGCTTCATAAGCTATCTTAGTCAACACTTCGGCTCCTCCAATGTACTTTGGCTTCTCATTCTGCAAAGCAATTACTTGCTCATGGATGTGCTGAGCATAATTGACTTCCTTGGGGATGTTGCTCTTTATTGCCCAAGTGATTGTTGTGGAAATAGCATGTGGTGGTGTGGTATACTTCTGTGGCCTTTGGCTGCATATGTGTACTCAAATCTTGACTTGAAGTTGAGTATGATGAATTTTGGCAAGATTAGGCTTTAAATAGAGGATTTTCCACTAATTGGGCTAATGGAGTGATCCCCTTGACCAAATGGTACCAAACTTCATATGTGGCATGTATATGATATATATAATGGATATATGATGAGAAATGATCAATTTTGACCATGTATGTGCAAAGTGACATCATACGCGTATGATGTCTTTTTGGCCAAAATGGTACTTTTTGGTTCCAGATAGCTTGTGCATGTGTTGAACAACAACCCTACAAAGTTTCATTGAGTTTGGAGCTATTTTGGAAAATTTAGGGCCATAAGTCGGTTTTATGACCTATTTTGCGTCTTTTTAGTTTCCAATTGGTTTTTCAACTCCAAATATCATGATACTTTGTACATTTGATGTTGTTAGCATATAGAAAGAGGCTATGCATTCATGTGTTCAAGATGATGTGAAAATCATGCTGTGAGACATCATACGCGTATGATATCTATTCTTCATGAAAAGTGTTTTTTTTGTGCAAAGCATGGTTTGTGCTAGTGCCCTAAGCCCTGCTAACTAGTTTTCAACCTTAAAAATCATTAGTTTAGTTAAAAGCCCCCCTTTGTAGGCATTTTAGTCTCCGAAGTCGTCTTTTGGTGTTGGAGTTGATTTTCCTCGATCTTTCCCCTCGAGAGTTGCATCCCGAGCTCATTTGAGGTGTTGGGAAGTCGTCTATGTGGTTGGACTCGACTTTGGTTCCTTCTTTTCCACCTTTAGCCATTTGGTTGCCCGAAAGCGTCTCTTTCACCATTGGTAAGTGAAACGGTTTTCTCTTGGGTTTTGCTTGTACACATGTGTCATTGATGGCTATTTGAAGCTGCTTGTGAAGTTTCCTGGCAATCGGTCGTCCATTTTGGTCGTTATGCCAAAATGACGCTTTGTGTGTCTGCCACCGATGAATCGGTTGTTTTGACCCACTTTTGGTGGTCCAAACCTGGAGATACTCCATGGTTGCATTGTCCTCAATGTTGTTAAGCTTCTTGTGAAGTTTTGTGTCGTTTCGACAACTTTTTCCTGTTTACCGCTTGCAGGCTCTATTGACCTAGGGTTTTTTCAGTTGGTCTTTCTCGTACTTTGAGAGTTAGGAACTCATCTTTTACACTAGGGTAAGCCAGTTCTTGCATGGTTTGGTTAGGCGGTTGTGCCTCTACCTAGCATTCTACCCATTTCCCCGTCTGCTCTTGTTTCTTTGTTTTGGTTAGTTTGCGCGATAAAAGTTAGTGGTAAGCATCAAAAGCTTATGGTAGCGAGTCTACCTCTCATATCTGGAGTCCTATGAGCTCTCGTAGCAGTCGTAGAAGGGTGTAGAAGGTCGGATGCTTCTGTGTGCTCTTTGCTCTCTCCAAGTGGGTAATAGTGCAAATGAGCTTGTTGTGCAAATGAGCTTGTAAGTGAAGTAAAAAATACTTAACTTTGGACTTCCCGGCTCACTTGTTACCAAATTTGACATGTGCTCCTATCTCGTTGTGAAATGCACTTTAGGATTTGAAATTTCTCAATTTGGACTCTGTTTGACCTGTTTCTAAGAAATCTGTCCACTTTGCCAAAATTCTGTCATTTCGGACTTTTCGCAACTTTTCCTGAATTGTACCCAATTTTTACCATGGGTTGCCCTTGTCATTAGGATCATCACCATCTGTTCTTTTCTTTTTTTATGATCTCGTTTCACCTGCTTTTTTATTTTTCTTTTACTTTTATTAAGAAAATCCTTAAAAATAAAGGAAAATAGCAAATTGAAGCCAAAAATTTCCAAAAATACACAATAATTAGCTGGTAACCCTGTGTATATGTAAATACACTTATTTGTGGTTTCTCGGCTTGGATTACCACTTTTTCCACTTTTTGGCTCCAAAACACGCATATTTAGTCGTATTTACAAACTTAGAGACTCAAATTCATCATTTGATCTCTTATTATTGCAAAACAAAGTATATAAGGGCATAGATATTATCAATATCCTCAATCAAACATAAAAAATTTGAAATCATGTAAGACACTGCCCTTGTAATATCATTTTCTTTGTCCTTATTGCTTGTAGTTCCTGTATACCTGTATACCTCCCCCCCTCCTAGTCTGAGTCCTCCTGGATGACTATGAAGTGTTTGAGGGTGAAGCATTGTATTTCTTGTGGTCATGCTTGGTCAATTCAATTGTAGAGCAATGAAATAGCAATATTTCCAATAATGTCGCTTTTTGTTTGATTGTCAGGTTTTTAGGCAATATTTGGGTTGTCTGTAGCACTTTTGTAGTAGAATCAGTATCTGGATTCTTCTTTACATTGTTATCCTTTTTTATCATCCAAATCTGCTTCCAATTTGCATGTGCTTGCCACAATTTTTTTGCTATCTAAATTTGCTTGACTTTAGGTTGTGATGTCTCTGTCCTTGAGTACTTAGGATTCTCTGTTGATTGTATTGAAGGGAGTTTCTGCTTACAAATCTTTGGAATCCAAATTTCCTTGCTATGGCTTTGTGTTGTCATCAACTTCTTTGGAATCCAGATCTGTTTCACTGAATTCGACTGTCGGAAATCACTCTGTTGTCTGGTGTTGAAGACTTTGTTTTCCACCTTTGTTCTCTCTGGCACAACCTTCTTTGGCCTCCATACCAACTTTGAGTCTATCTTTATCCAAGGTTGAGCTGTGCTTTTATTTTTTGTCTTCTTTACCCATTTTTGAGAGTTCTTCATTGAGGAGCATTCCTGTTTTGTAGAAGTGGCTTTTGGTTGCCATTGCTCCTTCTTAATCTCTTTAGGTCGTTTACGCTTGTCATTGGATTCTTCGGCTTGCACCTGTTCGGTTGCGTTGGAGAATGGAATTGAGTGACTTTCCTCCTCATATTTGATGTTAACTAAATTAGAGCTCCAATTAATCATCACATTGTACTGCTTTTGCCATGGTTGTCCTAGCAACAACGGATGTTGCGTAGCTTTGTCTTCAACCACATAAAACATATGTGGATACACATATTGATTTATCTGTACGTGCAATACTGTGCATCTGATTGCTTTAATTGAGTGTTTTGAATAACTCTTCAACTCCTGTTTGGTAGTTTGCAGCTTAGTGTCATGTTTCAATTGCTTGTACAAACTGACTGAAAACAGGTTAGCTTGTGCTCCTGAATCCAATAGTGCCCTGGCTTTAATATGGTTTGTCCCCACTTTGACCTCGATAATGGGTTCTACTTTGTCTTCACCCATTTCAGAAACACTGACTGCGTTTATTCGTAAGGCTCCTTCATTGCGCTATCTCTGACGCAATAGTCTTCTTTTCTCCATTCTTTCTTTTGCTTCCGCTTGCGCTTCCTCAGCAATCTTTTTCTTTTTTTGAAGTCACAACTTATCTTGATGTATTTTGAGAAGCATCTCTTGGGTTAGTGGCAAATGATACTTCTTCAATCTGCATCCACTAATCCAGTTTGGCATTTCTTCTCCGTCTAATGTAGCAAGCTCGACGGCCCCACTTGGTGATAGATCTTTAATCACAAGAGGTCCCATCCCTCGCTTTTTAAGTTTTTTTGCATGCTGTTTTAGAGTGTATACTAGGACAAAGTCCCCAATCTTAAACTCTTTAGTTCGCACATGCTTATCAAAGAACTCTTTTTGTCGCCTTTTCTGAGCGTAGATTGAAGCCACAGCTTTTAAGCGAAGCTCATCTAGCTTTTCAAGGTCGTCTATTCTATCTGAAAGCTCATGTCCTGTCCACTCTAATTCCTTAGCTACTCTCAGTGTTGGAATTAAAAACTCTATTAGTAAAATAGCATTCAAACCAAAAACCATGTTGTATGGGGTCGTTCCTATGGATGTTTTATATGCTACCCTATACGCCCATAATGTTGAATGCAATTTTTGGTCCCAATCAGTTCTCGACTCAGATACAATCTTTGCAAGGACCGTGCATATGGTTTTGTTCGTCACTTCAGCTTGTCTATTGGCTTGTGGATGATATGGAGCTGATTTGTGATGTATTACCATGAATTCGTCTAGAAGGATCTCCATCAATTCATTTATGAAGTGTGTGCCTCGATCACTCACAATTTCTATTGGTAATCCATCTCGTACAAAGACATATTCATACAAAAATTGTGCCGTGGTCCTGGCATCTGCTTTTTGAGTTGCTTTTGCCTCAACCCACTTTGTTAGATAGTCCGTCGCCACAGTGATGTATTGTGCATGAGTCGTGTATGCAGGAGGTGAGATAGGTCCAACATAATCAATCCCCCATTTTGCAAAGGCTCTTGCTCCCATCATTGGTCTAAGCGGCATATCATCTCTTTTCAGTGGTACTTTTGTCCACTGACAGTCATCACATAGTTTTACGTATTCCTCAGCGTCCATGTGTAATGTCCGCCACTATATTCCTGCAGCTAAGACAATTTTTGTTGTCTTATCACCTGAGAAATGGCCTCCACCTACTCCTCCATGAGCTTGATCTAGGATTATCATATACTTTGACTCTGATGCGCATATCCTAAGCTAGTTGTCCTTTCCTCTCATATAGAGTTGATTTCCTATTAAAGCATAATCTCACGCTTCTGTCTGTACAGCTCTCTGACGCGCTTTTGAGGTTCCCTCTAGAAAAGTTTTATTTGTGAGATATTCAACAATATATTGACTCCATTCAGGAGCGATCATTATCTGATACAATGTTGAATACTCAGCTGGTGGTTTTGACGAACATGTAATACATACTGTGACATACTCATGTACACTCTCTTTCATTCCTGGACAGTAGACTCCCATTTCTAACAGATTCCTGTACGTGTTCCTTCTTGAACAATGAAATGCACATTCCTGAACATGTGCTTCTTGCAGATATATGTTATATTCTTCAGGATTGATGCATAACCTTAAAATGTTATCGGTTCCTAAGTGATACAACCTTCCTGCAATCAACTGAAGATTTTCGGATTGCTGAATAGTAACTTGTTTCTGGTTGTATTCTTTTCTATCAAACTCTCCTCCATAGGTTAATAGACTAACAACATCATGAGACCACTTTGGTATCATTTCTATGTTGAATAAGTACGCATCTGGCATGTCGTCATCTACACCTATAGGGTCTTCTCCATTCGTCAACCTTGAAAGGTGATCCGTTCTAAGATGTGTCTTTCCTTTCTTTACTACTACCGTGAAGTCGAATTCTAATAAGATGATGAACCATCTCACTATCCGTCCCGTATTGCATGGTTTGTTCACTAGGTAGAGCAAAGCTTGATGATCTGTGAAAAACACAAACTTATTGGCTAGAAGATAATGCCGAAATTTCTTCACAGCATAAATCATTCCTAATCCCTCTCGCTCTGTTGTTGTGTAGTTCCTTTCAGCATTGTTGAGCTATCGACTAGCATAGCAGATTGGAAAATCCATGTTTCCTTCTTCTAGCTGAGCCAGGATGCATCCTATTGGATATACCGAAGCATTTATATGCACATGGAATATCTTCTCCCAATCTGGTGATTTCAAGACTAGAGCAGTAATGAGTGCCTCTTTCAGTTTCTTGAAGGATTCCTCACACTTCTGTGTCCATTTGAAATTCACTATTAGCCTGTAAAGTGGTTGGCCTATTATAACGTACATGTAAATAAATCATCTATAATATCCACAATGTCCCATAAAGCTATGCACTTGTTTCGCGTTGGTTGGTCTAGGCATATCCACTATTACTTTTATCTTTTCCATATCCGTAGATATTCCGTTATGTGAGACAATATATCCCAGAATTCGGCCTTGTTGGACCATAAACACACACTTCTCGATTGAGACAAATGCGATATGTCCTACATTTCTCGAATGCCTTTCTTAGGTGTTCTAGATGCTCATCTCTCAGAAGAGAGTGTACACACAAATCATCCATGTATATTTCTAGAAACAACCTCAAGTACTCTTTGAAAGCATGCATCATCAGCCTTTGGACTGTTGCGGGAGCATTAGTTAAACCAAATGGCATAACTCGATACGCATAAATTCCCCACTCCGTTGCAAAAGCTGTTTTGTGTTGATCTTTTGGCGCAATGGCAAGTTGAGTATATCCTAAAAAATCCATCTAGAAAGGAATATGCTCTTTTCCTCGATACACGTTCTAGAACATGATCATCTATCGACAAGGGATAATTGTCCCTGATTGTCACATCATTTACTTTGTTCAAATTGACACACACTCGGAGTTTCCCGTTTTTCTTAGGCACTACCACAATCGGAGATACCCAGTCCGTGTGTTCAATCTCATATATGAATTCAGCTTCCATTAGGTTGTCTATTTCTTCTTTGATTCGCTTAGCAAACGTGTCATTATACGTGTACGGTCTCTGTCTGCTAGGCTTAATGTCTTGCTTCAAAGGAATTGTGTGTTGGCATATTGATGGATCGACTCCTTTCAAGTCCTTGTACGACCATGCAAACACATCCTTGTATTCTCTGAGAAGACTCAAAAGTCTCTCTTCTTCTTCCGGAGACAAATCTATAGCTATGTATATCGGTCTTGGTTCCTCTCCTGGAGCTGCTAAATCAACCTTTTTAGCGTCCTCCGGTCCATCATAGGATTCGTTCTCCTTTCTTTCTTTGATAGGCTGGGTTAATATCACCTTCCTATCCTCTATCGTAAATTTCATGTAGTGAGAGGGAACATCTATTTTTCCCTTGATATTGGCATTTTCATCCTCATCGCTCTCGATTTCAGTCATCCAAACTTCTTTCAGAGTTTTCTTTAACTCTCTGTACTTGTTTCGGCGTTCTAATTTGGACTCTTTGTTTTCCTTGTTTCTCATATTCTTTTCCACTTTATCTGTTTCGGTTTTCGTTTCACTAGGTTGAACTCGATTTTTTGAGCTTCGTTTGTCTTTCCGTGAGCTCGTTTCCACATTTCCTCTCATTCTTCCAGAAATCTTGTCCTTGACACAATCTTCCGCCTTTACTAGCATTAGGAATTGGTTTTTCCCTCTTATCCTAGGCATCAGATTGTTTCTAAACCCTTTCGTTTTTCTCTTTTCTCTGTAGCGTTTCTAGCGTTTTTCAGTCTGATTTGAGAAGTCGTAGAATCTGACATCCTTTATGCTTTCCTCGTTCTTGTCTGTGGACTCATTGTCAACTTCATTTCTCCATTCTGGATGATCGGGAATGTCGTGAAACATCTCCTCTTCATCTTCCTTGCCTGGTGTATCAATATTTTCAGTCTCCTTTTCGAGTACAACTCTCATCATGAAGTACGGAACCACATCATATCCATCTTTATCACAGAACTTCGTTGTGGGACCATCTTGAATTGCACAAACATCTAGGGTTGCTAGAATGTGTGTCCATTCTAATGGTTCAAGTGCATCCTCTGGAAAGGGTTCACGTATATAAGTTTCGTCTTCAATTGTCATTTCTAAAACACATTCTTCGCGCTTCAGACTTCCACAGTTCAAAGCTCCACACATCCATAACTCTTTGGGTTTGCCTAACCAAGCTGGAAACTCTGATCCTGCCAAAGTAGTTGAATCAAACTCTTCAACTGGTGTTCGGTTCACATCCTTGTAGCTATGGTCTTTTAGGTTCACACGAGTAGTGGTTTTCATATGTCTCAAGTATATGTGGTCGTAACCCCAATCCTGGACCATTTTCAACTATCTCATGAACGGTCTTCCAAGTATAATATCATAGTTATTCTCCTTGCCAAAGTCAACAATAGCAAAAGTATGCTCGTACTCAATTCTGCAAGAAGTCACTACGACTTTCTCTAATAGTCCCAAAGGTCTCTCCATATGTCCGTCCGCTAGTTGGAGTTTCAACGTCGTTTTTCTTATCGTCGGTTTTTTCCATTTTTTCTAGATTTCTTTCTTAGCAATGGCTACCCCAGCCCCGCTGTCAAGTATTGCCATCGTGTTAACTCCCTAGAATGCAACTGGTAAGGTTGTATTCCCCTCTTCGCCTTTGCAATACTCTCCGACCTTGTTCAAAGGTATAGGCTTAGCGTTTTTTTGTGGCTTACTAAGCTCTCGTATGCCCTCTTGCAGTTTTGCAGTTGGGTCTTTTATCCCAAATTTCTCCAAGCATTTTCCTACAGTTGCCCACATGTTTGGTCGTAGTCTCAAAAGCTCAGCTAAAGTGATAGTGCATGTCACTGGTGTTGAAAAAATCTCTATCAATCCTTGCGAGTCCATAACTTTTTCTGAAGAGATTCCTCGTGAGGGAAGCGCTCTAATCTCAGATTTTGCTTCGTATTCTCCTAAGTATGAAGGTAAGGTATTCAGAGAATGAGGTTTACTCTCTACTGTTCTAACATAGTCTCCATCTCCCCAGTAAGAATGCAGATCTAAGTCCACTTGAGATCCTACCTCAGATTCCTCTATGGGAGGATTCCTGATGTCCTTTTCCCCATTAGTCTGATTAGCTTGACAGCTCAGCTTGTTTGCAAAGTTTGCCTCTCTCACTTGTTTCCAAAACTCATTGTAATCCTCATCTCTTCTGTAAGACCTCTGTATCATAGGATGAAAACTCTCTATTTCTTGATCTGTTGTGTTCATCACTATACGTTCATCCCCGTATATTTTTTCAGGTTGTTGTGCATTGTTAGGCTTTTCAACTACCCATGAGAGGATAGTCTTTTGATGAATTGGGTTTTCCGCTCAACAATTCATTGGTTCTCTAGGTGGTTCTAACAAGGCTTATGCAGTCTCGATCATTCTTTGACACATTTCGAGTCTCTGCTTTTCCAATTCCGCGTTTGGATAAGTCAACCACTGTTGTTCTTGTGTTTGGTTGCTCTTTAATCTCGCTTCATAAGCTCTCATCAATGCATCCAATGGTTCGTGCACTTTGTCGACTAACACTGATCCCCCTGAGCTCACACTTGTTGTCTCTTTGACGCTCTTCAAATTTGACTTTTCAGAGTCCATTTCCCGTATTCTGTTTTGACTCTCAAGTTTCTCTAATCTGTATTTTGTTTGTTTTAATTCCTCAGCTAGAATCGCGTCTTGCTGTTCTTTTTTCAGTTTCATGCGTGCTTTCCTAGCTTTCCATGTGTTTTCATGGCTTCGTCGTCCTTGACTAGCCAATTCAGTCTCTAACTTTCCATTCTCTGGTTCTCTAGTGGTTTTCTTCGCTTGAGCTCTAGTAACAACTTGCGTTGGTATCAGAGTTTCATTTTCAAACCCACTGCTAGTACGAATCGACTCTAGCATGTTCAATGTCGTCTTTTGTACTTTGTTGGGATTCTTTGAACAATCCTCAATGAAGTGAGTGACACCACACTTTGTGCAATATGCATTTATTCTAATGATTTCTGTGTGTGGACAAACATTCATCAAATGGTCACCTCCACACTTATAACAGGGTCCTAATGCAGGTCTTTGGGTCCCTTGATTTGCCCTTTGTGGATAAGCTGGTCTTTGGCCTCACAACCCTCCATGAGCTATGAACATAAGTGTTCTTGCATCCAAGCTATACCTCTCTTCATCTGAGGCGTGTGCGGCTATTGGTGGTCCAACATTTCCCATCATGCTCCACTGTTCTGGTTGTTTTGGTTCTTCAGGTGGATAATACACAGTAGGAGCCATGAGTGCACTGGAATCTTCGTAATAAGTCTGAACAGGCACTAAAGCTTGTTCTTCCCGATTCTCTAAGGTGGGTGCATATCTAATGCCCACTGGTCTCGCTCCTGGTAAAGGTGGTTGTTGCCCCAATACCGGCTGTGGTCTTTCTATCCCCATAGGTCTTGGTACGTTTCCTGTTGGGTATCGAGGTACTGGATGTACCTGAGGTGGTGCTATTTGAGCTGGAGGTGCATACTGGCGCTCCTTCACATAACCCTTGTTGTAATAGCACTCCTCTGTTGAGTGATTTGTCCATTTTTGTTCAATCGCACACCATTTTGTTAGTTTTGGCATTGGTTAAAGGTATGGTGCTAATCTCCTAGGATTAGTTCAAGGTCACCTACTTAGGGCTCTCGTCCCCGGCAACGGCGCCAAATGTTGTGGTGGTTACGCTGCTAGCGGTGGCTATGATAGCAAGAACTCAACCGGCAAACAAGAATGTCAGACGAGGATGGAGCTTGACCCGCAGGCACATGGAAACAAATAGGTGGGTGTCAAATCACCTACTCGACCTTCTAATGACAATCACTACCAAGGAAATCAAATCTCAATTCTCAAATACACAAGTGACTGAAATCCATACTACGAACAAATGCTATCTGAAACATGATCTAGAGTCATCGCATCAGCCTCAAACTCAAAGGGATGTCTCTACACTAGGTAAGGACAATACTCTATGAATCTACAATACAATCTCAACCTGTAACCACTCCGTGCGGTAAACGCGTATGAAGATAGGACGAAAACAGGTGACCGAATCTCGACTCCGTTGGTACTAATGTGTAGCTCTACTCGCTGCGGTTCTATAGATATATGGCACGCTCAATTCTGACACACAGGTAGGGAGAAAACTCACATAGAAGCTTGTGGGAGCTCATCTCGCGTAGAAGCCGAATGCATGCACGCTTGGTATTGGTGCATAGCTCTTGCTCTTGCTAACACAATGGTGGTGTCGCTTCTCCAATGGCGGCTCCGTAGCTCGCGTAGCAAGAGGATAGACTCTCTCTCTCTCACACTCTCTCTCAGACACAGTCACAGTGCTCAAAAACTCAGCTTGATTAATGATTTAAAATTTTTTTTCTCTTAGGTTTACAAAAATTGGCTCTTATACCTCAGCGTTGGAGGTGTGAAAACATCTCTAATCTAATTACATAAGCAGGTGAAACTACTTGGGGAATACAAGTTGGAAACTCAATTGAGTCCCGCTAATTACAATGAATCGGCTCCATAAAAAAATGAAATGTCGAAAAGACATTTATTACAATAAGTGTTTACAAAAACATGGGTGTGAGCAAAAATGTATAGGTGTGGTCCTCCGCTCAACAGTGCCCTTGCCGCTTGATGAATGCTTTGTGGTTATCAATAGCCTTTGTCTTTAGCAATAGGTTATGGTTTCTTGATGGTAGATGTAAGACTTGGTTGATCAGATTAATGGTGATTGGAATCTTTACTGTCTCTCCGTCTTTGTTGGTCAAGGTGGACTCACCATTGTATTGAATTGAGCTCATTAGCTCATGTGCTCTCTAAAAATTTGTTCCCCATGGTTGTAGTATGAAGAAGGTGTCCATCTGTAGACACCTGGATCCCTCAATGACTTCTTCTTGCTGGTGCAATGTCCAAAGTTCCTTTGGAAAATGGTAGTCATCACTTTTGTACCGTCTTTGGCCTCAATCTTCCAATGAAGTTATTTGCAAGTATCTTTACCAGGTCCTTCTCTTATATGTGTTCTTTCTCATTTGATGAGATCTCCACCATCTGGTAGGGGTGAGCTTCCCACTACTTCCTTGGTCGTCTGTGAGGCACCTTGTCATCAGGTTTGCATGTAATTAGCTCCACAAGTTGGCTAAAAATTTGTCAAGGAAGTTAAAAAAAATACAAACTTGACCATAAAATGAAAAATGAGCATAACTTGATCAAAACAAGTCCAAACTTGACCGCACTTCACCAGTACATCTAGGAAAACTACATGCACTAGGTCATTTGACTACGTATCAATTTTGACTCAAGGGGTCATGGATCATTGGTTGGAGATTTATGCCAATTTTTGGAAATTTTCTCATACTTTGAGTATTCTCGCATGTTGGAAAGGGTTTTAAAATTCAAATGACTTGAAACTCTAGGGTTAGGTCAGCTTTGGAATTTGGGACTTGAGGGTATATTTTTTTCTTGAAAAGCTTGCAGGGGGTCATTGATCTCAATCCATGTTCATCAGCCATTTTGAGTGAAACTTGAGGTACATGTTTCTATAGCATATCCTAATCACACTCGTAAAGTTATTTTCAAGTTTGGACAAGTTTCTCTCTAGTTTTCCCAGCTTCCCAAGTTATGGCCCAATTTGGTTCAACTTTGCCATATTTGTATTGGTTGGCAATTTTGATCTTTGATTGTGGTCAATCTACTTGGCATTTTGGCTCTTCTGATGATTTGAGTTGGAGTATTGCCCAAATCATAACTATCTCTTGATTTCTGGCACAATTGGAGTCTTTCTTACCTCTTAAGGTTCCCTGGCAAGTTTGGACCTTGTACAAGCATTTTCTGACTTTTCTTGCACTACTATAAATTCATATCTTTAGCTTTGCACCCAAGCCAAAAATCACACTTTTCAGACTTTGACTCTTTGAGATTACAAATTTTGACAAATAAAGCAATTTATAGAGCCACGCAAAAGACATATTTCACATTTCCCAACTTGTACACACACACACTCTACAATTCATTTTTAGCAAAATCTGGTTGTATGGGGGGTCATGGATTGCGATCAAAGTTCAGAACCAAAATTTGACAAAACTTCATGGGCAGGTTCCTAGCCTATTTGCCAAGCTTCTCATGTGCTTCTTCTCAAGTTTGGACCAATTTTTTCCATTTGTGGATCAAAATGAACATTTGGTGACTGAAATTCCAATTTGACTTGAATTTTGGGGGTTTTGATGTCTGTTTCACACCAAATTTTTAGGGAACTGTTCCCAAGGTATGTGCAAACTGTCTGTATCCAAATTTCCTAGTTTCGGCCACTTGGGGGTCATGGATCATGATCCATGTTGGGATGCAAGAAAAAATTGTGATTGCAGCTCGATTTGAGTAGCTGATAGGTGCTTTCTCCAGCATCACTTTGCACCACTCTGATTTGAATTTGGAAATGGGGGGTCATGGATCACGATCCACGTTGCACCCCATTTGGCATTTTGACTTGCATGGCCAGATTTTGTAATGCAACCAAAGCATCCCTATGCACTTATAATTGGATTTGTGGATTTGGTTTGCTTGACCAAAAGGTCCTTGATAGTTCCCCCAAATCCTAACTTGGTTTTGATTGATTGTGCTGTTTTGGTTGATTGTAATGTTTTGATTGATTTTGTTGTTTTGGTTGTTTGTTTGCTTACTTGACCATTCATAGATGTTCATATACTAACGAGGATCATACCTGTGAAAACTGGTGTAGAGTGGGTGTCTAGTGTGGCTGTAGTAAGCAGAGACATGTTTGGAAGCTCTAGGTCACAAAGGCTCTCTCTCTCTCTCTCTCTCTCTCTCTCTCTCTCTCTCCAAGTGGTAATCTGTAAATGAGGTTTGATTTGCCCCATCTTCCTATATGTGCCCGTCTTGTCGTAAATGTATTGTGCATTCTTACCTTATTTTTCCACCTTTTGTATGTCATACCACTTGTAGCTTAGACGGCTCGTCATCCGGACACCTAGTTATTTACTGGTCATGATTTTGTACTTCTGGTCCATTGTAAGTTAGCCCAAATTTTGTCATGTGACACATCCATCCAGGTTTGACATGCTCAAAGCTCTTGCTTTATAGGTTGGATGTTTGCTTTCAAAACTTGAATCCAACTTTCTTGGCTCTGTTTATTGATTTTTTATATTTATTAGGTTAAAAGGCAAGAAAATCATTAAAAATTATTATTAATTGGCCAAAAACATTTGACAATATTTGACAATATGACTCAATGCTATGCTTGATAACATCAAACTTCTGCTAAAAGTCAATAAAAAAGCAAAAATTTAAGCAACAAAACACACGTTATACACTATACACATAATCTTTCAACATCTTGCCGCCTAATGTCTTGCAATATGCTACTCCGACTGTGGTTACTCTTCCATTCCTATTCAGAGTCACCCCAGGCAAAGGTTTGTGCAATGTGCATGGACGTAAACAATTTGTCGATGGAAGGCCATGAAATGTGGCCCTATCATGCTTATGGAAGAGATGCATTTGGTAATATAGTGCTATGTGTGATGAGGGTACTGAACTAAATTTTTTCGTGGTTTTGCTTGGCAAAGTTACCTCTATGCTACTGTACCAAAGAAAAGTTGTTGAGGACAAATTGCCCACTCTTTGATGGTTGGTGGGATGAGTAACGTAGGTTGGTTGTTGTTTGGTCTGGCCTGGCTCTTGGTACCCACTTCAAGATTGTTTTGGGAGAATGAGAAGATGATTGACAGTTTGATTGTTTTGGTCTCCAATGCCATGTTAGTTTTTTTGGAAATCATCAACTTCTCAGGTTGACATTTGGGAATCCATTCGTAGTTGTTGAAGCCTAATGAAGCATGGATTTGTTGTGTGGAATTCCACCTCTGTTTGGGCTTTGGAGTAGATGTTGTATAAAATAAGAAGCTGGACTATGTCAAGTTGGAAAAGTGATTGTGAAGCAATGTTCTGGGTATCCAAATCTATTTTTTCTTCATGGTCATGATTGACTTTTTGACCCAAATCTTCTTAATTGTATTGCTATGAGTGCACATAAATTGTTGTGGTTGAGGATCTGACTCTAGTTTGCCTACCACCAGTTTGCGATACTGAGGTTGTACACCTAGATGTGATCTGTTTGTGCCAATGGCATAATATAAGCTTTACCCTTGAGAGTGTACTTCAACATGTCATCGTGCCACTCTCAGACTGCCTTGTAAGTGTGCATCCACAAACCTGACAAGATGATTTTCTCATTCAAGTCCGTATCATCCATGACATGGAATTGATGTGGGCAGTGGTTACCATCGATGTTAATTGAAACATTGGCCTATCCCAAACTAACCATTGTTTCTTTGTTGGCTTCCTATAGCTCAATTTGGGTTGGTTCAATCATGGAGTTTGATAGTTTGAGGTAGGTTGAGTACCACATAGCATTGACCCGTGCCCTAGTATCTAAAAATTCTCTTTCTGTAGAGCCGTTATCTAGCTGGACATTGATTCAAACATCCATTTGGCCAAGCCAACTTTGTTCTATCTGAATTGCTGTAATAGGAGGAGATGGTGCTATAGCCTACCGGAGTGGGGTTGGATGTTGACTTTCCTTGCACTTTAAATTTTGCATCTAAGATTCCTCTTGTGCTTGTTCTTTAATTTCTTGAGCCTTCTATTTTTGTACCTTTGCTTCATGTATCTTCTCTAGCATTTCCGCGGTGAGTGGTTGATAATACTTCTTTAATCTTCAACCATTGATCGAATTAGACATTACCCCTCCCTCCAATGTTGCAAATTGGATGTCGCCACTCAGTAATGTGTCATTAATCACAAATGGGCTGTTACCCTGCTTTTTGAGTTTCTTGGACTGTTGTTTTAAGGTGTAGACTAGGACATAATCACCCTTTTGAAACTCCTTGTTTATCATGTGTTGGCCATGGAAGTCTTTCATCTGCCTTTTTTGTGCATACATGATGGATGCAACTACTTTTACTCTCAATTTGTCCAACTAGATTAGTTGGTCCAATTTGGAAGACAATTCATGCCCCATCCATCCCATTTCTTATGCAGCATGTAACATAGGAATAAAAAACTCCACGAGCGATATGGCATTTATCCCAAACACCAAAATGAACGGTGTTCTGTTCTATGGCATTTTGTATGTTACCCAATATGACCATAAAGTCGAGTGTAGTTTTTTATCCCAATTCATTCTAGATTCGTCGTTGACAATTTTTGTGAGCACTGTTGGTGAATCACTTTGATTGGATGATGTAACGCTTCCGATGTTCTTGTCGAGGAAGCACACTTGCCCATTTCATTGTGCTCCCTTGGCCTGAGGAGGGAGTACCTCCCGCTTCTCTCCAAGATTGATTCCAAGTTTGGGACTATTTTGGAGACCCCGCGCACAACGGCTTCAATCGTTGCCAAGGCAGCAGGTATATGTTTTGGTTCAGGACACCTACTATCCCTCGAAGGTAGTTCTTCTACCTAGGGTAAGTGACCGTTGGTTGTGCCAGAGCATGGAGTATTTGGGTCTCCCGAACTACTGTTTCATATGCAAACAGGTGGGCCATCTCACAAAGGCCTATCCTCACTGGGGACCTTGACTAGCGACACCGGCTCAACCTCTCAAGGTTGGACCAGCACAACAGATAGAGACCCAGGGTGCACAAGCTAGGACTTCTGCAGAGATGGGTGACAAGTCAGATGATGGCTGGCAGTAGGTACATGGCCGCCACTGTCGCCAAGGATAGGCTCGCCCCCCCCCCTGCCTAGAGGCCGACCCATGGCAGGTAGCACCATTGGGTTCCCTAAATCCCCCATTTGGTTCCAGAACTCAACCTGGAGCCAGCCAAGTACTGTATGCATAGTCCACTCTACGTGATCCTTGCCACACACTAGAAAGGAAAAACCAACCATTGTATCCAAGGCCTCGGCACCTCGGGTTGCCAAAGAAATAACATGTACTTTAAAAAAATATGCCTCAAGGTCAGGGGATGGATCGCCAAGAAACCGCGTAAAGTCGTAGTCAAAGAAGTCCCATCGTTGACAGATGTCAAAACTGGTCAACCCTTGCAAGATTGTCACAAAGAGAGAAGTTTGCACCAAAAGGTTCATCCTCAAGTAGGGAAGTCCCTCTTGAGCAAGCCAGCTTGTATTCAAAGCACAGCCAGGAGATCTCTGAGCTGCTGAGGAGTGTCATGTTCCCTGGGTTGGTGGTGGAGTATGGGAAGGGATAGGAGAGGAGGCTGTAGGGGCAGCTGGGGAAACTAGAGTCGCAGAAGGAGGGTGTTGGGGAGGGGGGAGCTAAGGAGTCAGTAGGCGAGGGAGGTGGAGGTGCTGTTAGTGGTGAGGTTGACGTGGAAGGAGGCTCCTCAAGAGCATCCTGCTGTAGAGGGTAGAAATGTGACAAACTTACTACAGACACTTTGGTCGTTAGCCAAGTTCAGTGTGACGCCGCCTGATGTAGATGGAAATAGACACATTGTGAATTACTTTTTGCAAATACACAGAGTGATCCTTGCTATGTATTTGTACATGACAGACTTGCTACAGACACTTTGGCCATTAGCCAAGTTCAATGTGATGCCGCTTGATGCAGCTACACATTGTGAATTACTTTTTGCAAATACATAGAGTGCTCCCTGCTATGTATTTGTAAATGAGGATTCTTGGACAGAGGATGTAGACCTACAGACTGCACGCTCTTCTTGGGCATGGGTTGTGGACACTCACTTCACACATGGCTTTCTCAAGGACGCTCGTATGCGGACTACTCCCCATCCAAGATGACCTCGAAGATTGCGAGATTGGCTACCGTGGCAATATCGGCTTTCTCTCACTTAACCCACGAGGATTGTGTCACAAGACGGGCACCACGTGCCAATAGAAAAGAACAGATTGAACAGACTTTTAGTACCTTAATAACAACTAAACTGAGAGAGAGAGAGAGAGAGAGAGAGAGAGAGAGAGAGAGAGAGAGAGAGAGAGAGAGAGAGAGAGAGAGAGAGAGAGAGAGAGAGAGAGAGAGAGAGAGAGACGATACGTGACACGGAGTGGAGGAATTCCACACCAGAGAGTATTGGCCCCAAACCTTGGTGCCCTTTTCGGTATTTTTTTATATTGCATCAACACAATACAAGCCGGTACTCCAGTCTCTACACCTTCTCCAGGAAGCATGCCAGAGAATGAGCCCTAACCTCATATTTAAAGGCCCTTGGCCTGAAAACTAGTTATAGTGAAAAGCCTTCAAAACTCAAAAACTTCTGGTCCAAAAGCAATGCCAAAAAGCTGCAAGTGCGTTTTGCAGAATTCCATACAATCGTCACGTTAGAAGTCAGCGCAAAACGGGAGCGTTTGTACAACTGCCACGTCATCAATTTTTTTGTGTGAGTGTGTGTGGGTCCTGCTTTATTTTACATCCTTTATGTCACTCGGGGCCCATAGGACGGGGTCCCCATAAGTTGGTAGGACTTCTTCTTCTGTTACTTGTTCTTCTTAGGGTTTAGGCCCCTCAGCTACGATCTGCAAGTTGGCTCCATTCTTCAGGGATTTGACATGTCAGCAGTTTGTGACATCCCCCTTCTTGAAAGAAAGTGATCGTCTGTGATTACAGCTCAAAAATTTTCGAGGGTCATTCTGAGGACATTCTGAGGGACAATCAGTTTGCTCTTTTTGTTAAGGAGTTAGCTTCTCCTTTCGGCTCTTTTGATCAAGGAGTTGGCTTCTCCTTTCGTCCACGTCAGAACTGTTGATATGCTGGCATAGTAAAATTAGCCATCACACCCAGACCGCATTGATCTTCCACGGGTGTCTTGATGCACTAAAATAACATACCCAGTCAATCTCATCCAGCTAGGAATATTCAATGTGTTGTGCTTACATATGCATGTTACAAGACACAACAAACAGCACCGTTGAGCACTCCCCCGAGATGAGCGCTTTACGGTATGAAGCTACTCAACGACTACCTCATCACTCCCCCCAAAATAACCTAAAAAGATATGGGCCATGAGCTCAAAGGACTGTAAAACCAAACGCTCCCCAGACCGCAGTCTACGTCGCTTGGAGGTTCAAGCATACAACCAAACGCTCCCCAGGCATCGGCCTGCGTCGTTTGGAGGTTTTTAACATACAATGGAACGCTCAAGAAATAAACACCCAATGTCCCCAGCAATAATTGTGAAAGTGACAAAATTTGGAAAAGGGAAAGCAGGGCATAAATGCTAAACACGAGCCTCTACATTGTGCATGTCATCAATAGATGGTAATACATGGCCAATCCGACAACCAAAAGGCGATGGGCTAACTGCTCAATTGTCTTCAACGTGCAGTGGTCATAGTGATAACTGGAGGACAAGCCCACTTGTTTAAGATTGGGGTTATCTCATCTTATGATCCAAATATGCTTGCATCCATTCACGTACCTAAACCCTTGTTTCCATACCGTATATACCATACATAACCTTACATATTCTGTAGATTGATTCGTCTCACACGCTACATTTTTAAAATTAGAAAAATGTGGTTTTTATGAATTTTTATCTTCAATCAATGTTGCATATTTTTATAAAAAGATTTTGTATATGTTTTTCGATAACGATGCCTAACGCATGGTACCTAATGTGCCTAACTACCTTCGGTACAAATGTAGCAATTTTTTCATCTCACAATTTTTTCTACATTTTTGAAATGGAGATGACATGGAAATTGACTTTAAAGGATGATGTTTAATCCAACTATCTTGCTTTGGTAAACTATTTCACCTTCTGACGTTTTTCATAATTGCAGGAGAAATGACACAGTATTTGGTAACTGGAAAGGCATGCACAAAAAATGCCCTCTTACTTGAGAGATAATGAAGACGAATCCATAGTGTGTAAAACCACTCAGATAAAAAGAGCGGAACAAACCCTAGAGGTAGACAACATCCATTCAATCATGTCTACACCCATTCAATGCACTCTTACTTTAGGAGAACTGTTAAAAATCAAACCATATTTATGGAATGATCTACAAAAAACTCTAGAGAAGGTGGGGATAACATGGCTAATTGTGAAAAATTTTAAAAAATTTTGAACAAAAATTGGATAACAAAGAGATTAGATCTGTTCGAATGAGCAAAGTTGGAGAATACTACGAAGGGGAAGAAGGAAATGCAACCCTTCCAGTGAGATATAATGATATAGAAACCATGGCAGTACTGGATAGTGGGGCAGGCATAGCCTTAGCCACGAAAGTAGTATGGGAATCATGGGGAAAACCAGCCATTAGACAAACTCGAATGTGTTGGGAATGGGATTGAGTTAGCTATGGTGGATGAAAGAGAAACATAGCATCAATGTGTGAGTGTGTGTGTAAGCAAGGTTATCACTCAAGTGAATTAGGCTCCAAGATAGAATTAGCTTGGACTCATAAACACAATCTTGAGTATTGACTTAGCTTAGCACAAGCTCACCATAGCCAAGCATGTAGTGCAAAATAGAGTTGTGTTTATTCATTCATGAAATGAACTTTAAGTAGCTCTACAGCCTTGCTCCACAGTATGTGGGATAAATCCACTCTCCTCTCCTTGACTCACACTTTAGGAAAAAGCTCACACTTTACAATCCTCCCCTTGAGGTTTGGACTATGACAAGGTACTAAAGATGCAGAATCCACGCAGGATGATAAGTTGTTATCCACACAGGATGGTAATATCCACACAGGTTAACAAAATCCACACAGGATGGTGATGTCTACACAGGATGATAAAATCCACAAAGGATGGTGATATCCACACAGGACGATAAAATCCACATAGGAAAAAGTCCTCCCCTACAAGTAGAGAGGCTACATCTTCAAACTATGGATTTACACACTATGGATTGGTCTTCATTATCTCCCAAGTAAGAGGGAGTTATTGTAGGGTTTAAGCTAAACAAGACATTGCGGAGAATTGCAGCGAAGTTATTGAAAGGTGTCACGAATAATGCGTGATGCAAGGCGAGTGCAACTCATTGAAATGCTGCTTTACCAAGCGATTGAAAGCAATGAAATTAGTCGGCTGTATCATCCCTTGTTATAGTGGAGAGTAGAAGATAGACATGATCTTTGAGGACTGATTCACGTAGCCCTCGTACAAAATGGGAAAACCATTGCTTACTGTAGTGCCATTTTTGTAGTGTAAGTATTAAAATGTAATTCGTGTATGTGCCATACAGGCACTTGGAAATTGGAGGTTATTTCTAGTCTTCTCTTGTGGCTAGCATGCTTTGAGACTGTCAAGATATCTTCTCATGCGCGTGCGTGCGCGTGATGTGTGTGTGTGTGTGTGTGTGTGTGTGAGAGAGAGAGAGAGAGAGAGAGAGAGAGAGAGAGAGAAGAACCAACTCGTGTGTGCACACGTGTACACATGCGCACGCACGCTGCGTGCGCGTGCACACACACACACACGTGCATGTGTAGATTTGGGCTCTTTGATGCCAAGTTCACGGGCTACCATGCCCACACCCACACAAAGAAACCTTCGGGTTTCTAGGATGCTTATGGCAGCAAACATACTGGAAACATATGCAAGCTTGTGAGTATGCACTGGACTGCCGATCTCCAAAGATACTAGGTTTTTGTGAATGACTTTTGGTACATGAAGGGTCTTAATTTTCCTGCAGTATGATCTAAGCTGCTTCTAGTGAGATCGTTTTTTATTTCTAGACACTTGCTAGGTTTATAGTCTGGGTATTCTACATGGGCATTCTAAAACCATAAAATGAAAAGTAAGTCAAATCATGTGAGGCTCCCAAATGAAACATAGGGATCAATTGAAAAAACGAAAAGAAAAGGAAATGATAAAATTTCAGTGTATGCCTAACTCTTGCCTTCTATCACCCAAGTATAACCTTTCTATCAACCAAGTGTGGTAGATTGGTTATGCCATTTCACTCTTGCATAATAGGTCTTGAGTTCATCTCTCCTTGTTGGATAGATCTTTAAGGTCTCTTGAGATAGTTTCCTTTGACGTTAAAACAATCTTCTTCTCGGGTATAACCTTTCTAACACCCAAGTGTGGTAGATTGGTTATGCCATTTCCCTCTTGAGTAGAACAAAAAACAGATAGCACATCAAAGATCGTATTTTTCACTAGTACATTACCTACAAATATGCTCTAAAGGGTCAATATTATAAGTAGTCATATAATCCTCATGAACAAAAATCATGAAGGGAAGTGGAATACCCTTCAAATAAGTCGAAATTTGATGTTAGCCATATGCTCAACAAAATTTACAAGCCCTCTTTTTTTATTGCTTTCTAAACAAGCCTTAAAGAAGAAGAAGAAGAAGATTGTTTTAATGTCGTAGGAAACTATCCCAAGAGACCTTAATGATCTATCTGACGATGAGAGTTGAACTCAAGACCTGTTAGTTTTCTCTACTCATGCTCAAAAAATTCTTATCAAGAAGATCTTTTTAGGTTTTGGACATCCTTGTTTGTTTTGTTAATTCTTTTGACACTTTTGTGGGATGACTGTTGGGCTCATCCAATGCCAAAGTTCAATGTTTATTGAGGACAAATATATGAAGTTACATGGGGAGCAACATTTGGAAGGTCCGCCATCCTAGTACTGTTTGTACACATGTACACTTGCTTTCAAGGTTTCTACAACCTCGTCTAGCTATCTAGACCTTAGAACCAATAGGTGCCAGAAACCTCCGTTCTAGTCAACTTTCGCAAGACTTATAGTTATGCACCGGCTCACCCCAACAACCGCGCTCGTACACTAATCTTAGGAATTCATTTTTTTCTCTCTTTATGCCTCCTCTTGATGTCTTTGGAAAGAATATACCACACACACACACACACACACAAACCCCTATCTAGGTATATATACACATAAATTTGTACAAAAAAATAGTTTTGTGTGTGTGTGTGTGTGTGTGTGCGTGCATATATATGTATATATCTAGTTTTTAAACTCATAGCATGGAAAAACGTTTTACTCACATGGTTTCCTTGTAGCTGGACAAAACAACGACCTCTACCTTGCACACTCAAACAATCAACATTTCTTACAGTACAACTGTTCTTGACCCCCAACAACGCATCAACATTATGCTAACCAAGCAAGATTACTTGGGATCCAAAAGAGATGTTTTAAGGATCACCCATTCTAAGGGATTAGGGACTAATGTCCTATTTAAAGAGAACGACCATTATTGTAACTCGTGTGCATAGCTTTGTATGGGCTTCTTTATAGGGATGAATTAGGGATTCTATATGAGTTCTCTCTCTCTCTCTCTCTCTCTCTCTCTCTCTCTCTCTCTCTCTCATCATGGTAGTGACCCTACCCCTCTATTAGTGTTCATTACCTCAGCTTAGCCTAGAGTGGTTGAAAACCCTTAGTTGGTTTCAAGCCAAGTTTAAAGGAAGAGAAAAATACTTGAAAATAGCTCAAAATTCTTGCAGCTTTGCAAAATATTTTTTAGCTTTTTAGTTTGTACCTTTACAAGGAGAGGAAATCTCTCTCTCTCTCTCTCTCTCTCTCTCTCTCTCTCTCTCTCTCTCTCTCTCTCCCCCCCCCACCCCCCCAAAAAAAAAACTACAAATTATATATAGTGCATGTCATACAAAAGTTCCATACGGAGGAGAGCCACATTTTGTCTTCCTAAGGAACGGAAGCCGTACCTTGCTGCGGAGTAGCAAACACATAGATATGGAGATTTGGATGTAGATGACAAGCCTTTATGTTTTATTGACATAGTTTTGTCCAATACTCTCATTCTTGATTTTCTACCGTTACTATGGACTGCTCTAACCAATTTATTTTTCAGCTTGCAAGTGGGAAGACTTTGTCTTTGCTCCTGCATTGGTAGCTCTGACCACCACTAGCCAAAAGTATCCTTCTTCCACTTTGGCGTATCATATGTAGAAAGTCCTACACCACGAATTTCTGAGCGAGATGCCGTTCTCCTATCTTTGGCATGGGATTTTCCCAAGGACGATTTTGACCCAGGTTCAAATCAAGAAAAGTGAACCATCTAGATCTCTTAGATTTTCATAGGTGCCTCATCAATGGAGTACCTTGTTTGCCCTCTTAAGAAGGTTGGTTCTTCTCGATTAATCTCAATTTCAAGCTCCACTTCAGTGCCTTCGTCTTGATCAATACAAGTTTCTAGATCCATCAGCATGATAATAGGGATAATCCCTCACATCCAAGACCCTTGAAGCTACTAGTTTCTTAGCTTCCCATCTCTCATGTGAATTCATTCTCTTTAGTGGTCACCCAGAAGAGCCATTTTCATCCTCCTCTATGATGACAATCCTAGAAATCCCTCTACACCTGATGAAGGATGACTCATACTAGAGGGATTAGATTCCTCATCCACATTTTTTTTTCATTGGTAGAAGATCTTCCCTTTTTTGGTCCACATCCCACATGGAAAGGCTAATTGTATTCATACTCATAGAGACAACCTTTACAGCTACTCCTCTCTTTGGTAAGCATCTCATCATAAGCATCAAAAAAATACCCAACCCCTTCGGTTTTTGCTTCATCATCATCCTCTAATTGACCTTGTAGACCCATCTAGCTATCCATAGCCTTCATTTCATCCTTCTCTACAAAGCTACAAACCAATTGCACTGCAACAACACTTCCACCATTATCTTCATGATCAAAGTCATCAACATGGTACCGCATAGCACCCTCAACTACATCCCTTCCTCCACGTGCTTTGGCACCTCAACCTTGTCTTGTTTCACACTAGCTATCACCACATTATCAGACACACAATAATGCATCTTCATGCTTACCAACATAGGATCATCTAAATCTGTTGCTCACCATAGGATTTTCAAAATTGTCGATGCGGAAGCGTAGAGACAAAGGGGAGAGAGAGAGAGAGAGAGAGAGAGAGAGAGAGAGAGAGAGAGAGAGAGAGAGAGAGAGAGAGAGAGAGTCTCCTGAACCAATCAACCTTGGCAATGAATAACTGAATGTGTATACAATGGAGGCAAGGGGTTGCTTATATAGCAATCCCAGTAAATTGCCCTACCCAAGACTTTGACAAATAAGTAGAATAAATACCTAAAAGCCAAACTAAATAATGGGATCACATTGGGTAGTTCACTTGAGATGCCTAAACTTTAACACCCTCTCTGCAGATCATAGTGGACATCAATAGTGAGACCAAGTCGATGTAGAAGCTACCATGGACACCGGGTAGTGGCCACCAACTGGTTACACCTCGGTGTTGCTCTCCTCAAATTTGTACCTGAAAGTAATGCCATCCTAAGCATCGGTTGCCTTTGTAGAAACGTTGAACTGAAGACCACACTACGTCCAATAATCCCCATTCGTGAACTATGAACACATCACGTCCAAAATATAAAACTCCAAGAGAATGAGCTGTTGGAACACATCCTGTCCATAATCTGACCGAAAACAATCAATTGGCTAGCCCATCCATAGCGTTTTAGAAGTCTGATTGGTTCCTTGCCAGATGCATGTGCATTGAACTCCAGCTTACGGGTCCAAACACGAATAACTTGAACTCCAACACAAGGGTCCAAATTAATTATAGGGAGAAAACATTGCCCATCTCTGCCACTCACAAGCCTCTCTCTGGCTGAAGCTAGTGGTGACACCTGTCATTTGACCAGAAATCTGACGTCGAGGCCACTGTGGCCACCACCACCACGAGTGCTTGCCAATCTCCTCTGTCAAATCTTTATTACCGTAATCTCTGTCTAGATTGCCTTTATCCTTATCTTTCTGTGAGTTCCTGCTTTTGCCTTTGGCTTCAAAAGCTCGAGCCAAACAAAGTGTCGGATCACAATCATGAATGTGGTCGTACCTCCCGAGTATCGAGGCAGCTGACTGACTACTAGTATTTCCATCCATGTCCACGTGACCTTTGCCAGTGTTCTCTAGCAAACTCCTCCATTTTATTTTGACTTCACAAACTCAAGCCAAAAAAATTGTCAGGTTCCTTGAGAACTGTGCCAATACATAGGCTGCTAAATGGATGGTTGACGATCCGTTATCCATAGCTTTTGGTTGGTTTTGGTTGTTGTCATTGCAGGTGCTCGGGCAAGGCGAGGTCGTTTTGAAGTTGCAAGATCTCAAAAACTGAACTCCTCCTTGCACTCCAAGAGTCCTACAAACCAAGGAGGAAATGCTCCAAGCTGATCCATCCCCAAGCAGTTCCACTCCTCTCTAGTACTTCCGAGTTACTCTACAAAATATGATATCCTTGTCTTCAACTCCAAACTCTTCACCTCTCTTGAGCCGCTCCACAATCTGTCTTTTGATTCCTACTCGGAGGCCTCGGTGCCTCTCATAACTCTCCCAACACTTGTGATTCCAAATACTATGCCAAAAAAATTCATAAAAAAGAGCTGCCTCTCTTGATCAAGGGTCAAAGCCTTGCTGCCTGCAGCGTTTTGAAACACTGGCAGCACGTAGGCCAATGGGGAGAAAGGAGGGACCTATTGGCGCGCGTTTTGAAATGGTCATGCACCAAGCATGGGTGGCTCGCCTAGGGCGTCTCAACACACAAACAAGAGGGGGCAAGGCACCGGGTGGTGGGGCTGTGGACGTCTCAAAATGCAGAGGAGAAGAGGGGATGCGGCAAGGAGATGGAAGCATTCCAATATGCACACAAAAGAGAGTGGGGGAGGTTGTGGTCAAGGAGCGCTAGCGATAGAGTTTTTGAAACACTATCCGCAGGGAAGACAGCCGAGCTCTCCACCACACAAGGGCTCTCGAGCGCTGAGGATGTACGTTTTTAGAACGCCAATTGGGAGGGAAGAAAAAATGCCAACCGCAAGGTGATCTTCTCACAGATTCCTCTCCACTATGCAACTCCACCTCCACCAAAGCTTTGATACCATGTCCAAGTCGACGATGCGGAAGTGGAGAGAGAGAGAGAGAGAGAGAGAGAGAGAGAGAGAGAGAGAGAGAGAGAGAGAGAGAGAGAGAGAGAGAGAGAGAGAGAAAGAGAGAGAGTCTCCTGAACCAATCAACCTTGGCAATCAATAACTGAATGTGTATACAATGGAGGCAAGGGGTTGCTTGTATAAAAATCCCAATAAATTTCCCTACCCAAGACTTTGACAAATAAGTAGAATAAATTCCTAAAAGCCAAACTAAATAATGGGATCACATTGGCTAGTACACTTGAGATGCCTAGACTTTAACAAGGATGTAGACTCATCCTCTCTATCTTCCTCGCTTGTCTCCCAAAAACTTGAGCTTTTATCTTCATCATCATCAATATGACACACCAACTCTTTGTCAACTTCCTCATCCTCTTCCCGCTCCTCAAAAACTTGACCATCCTCCTGGCTTTTCACATTTTCTTCATCTACTGCATCGAACTAGACCTTTTCCCTAATCTTTGGATGCAAGCACTCAAGAAACTTTGACAATTTCAAATAGTGATTGCCTTTGACACCCATAGGAATCTCTAGCTTCCTCCAACAGGCTTCAAACTGCTCAAGAAAAATAAAAAATGCCTTACTTACATATTGGCATGCCACCTTCAACTTTGCACCAGCCTCTATGAGAGTAACCACGTTCCAAAACCACTTCAAAAATTGACTCTGCAGCGCCTACCATGAGCCTCGATCCACACTCTATAAACCATCAAACCAAATCTTTGCACATCCTTGCATCAACAACGGTACCATCTATAGCTTTTCTTCATCACTCTGCATCCGCAATGAAAGCATAAACAACTCAAAATATGACAACCATTCGTCTACATCTTCATCACCATTGAAAATCGGACCCGAATTCTACCATATCTTAATTCACAAAAATATCACCAAGGAAAAACTAGTGTGTTCCTCAGTGGGGGCACCAAAATATGGAAAAGGGGAAAGGGGAACACGCTTGGAACACAATGAACATGCCTCTCTATACAACACGCCAATCTACTAGATTTCACCTTCAAACTCAACACAATCCATAGGCAAACCATCATTTTCACTCAACCAACACACTTAATACCACACACCAAACAAGCCCAATTAGTCCACACTGCTCAGTTCACAGCCCTCCACACACACACAAATTCTCTGAATATCTCTTTGCACAATATACCTCGTGGGGAACACCTGTAAACACACGCTTGAAAATGCATGCACACAAGCAGAGAAGAGAAGGGGGGAGGGGGAATCGATACAAACATACGACAATGATGGCTTCTCTTAAAAAAAAACCATATATAATATTTGCTCCAAGAGGGCATACTCCTTGGCAAGCTCAACACACAAACCGATAGCTTTCCTCGCTCCGCAGAGCATCCATAGCTTCAACAGCTGCTTCCTTGGCAAGACAATGGTTCCCCCCCACAACCGTAGGGAAAAGAACCCCTTCAACTTACAAAAAACTCCTCTTATAGGAGAGGGTCAACATATCAAAAACAAAAAATTGGTTTAACTTGACTCGTACAGTCCAACTTGAGCCTCTTTTTGGCATTTCTCATACATTCCACCCACTTGGCAATCCATATTTAGCATATTTTCATGCTCTTGACAACTCCGCAACCTTCCATGTCCCTCTCTCTCTCTCTCTCTCTCTCTCTCTCTCTCTCTCTCTCTGCCTGTGGATCACCTCTTAGTTGCAATCCTCGGACCAACTTGAGTACCAAGGCATGTGAGCTCCCACCTCAAGGGATGTCACATCACAATGACAACGGCTAAGGGAGCATCCTCTCGATTAAAAACATGGGCCTCCTTATAGGCATGCGAGAACGAGCCCCCAAGTGGCTCTGCCATGACATCATCATCAACCAGATGCCGTCGATGGAAAATAATAGCAGCACACCCATGACATCACACACAATGAAAACGGCAGCGAGCACCGCCGGCCCACGGCCACCACCACCTGACAGAGTGCTAGGGCATGAGCACCATGGCCTAGAGCTTCAAGCTCCTTCTCTCCAATTGTGGATGTCCCCATTGCCTCCACGGCTCTGGATATATACCCTCTCTTGTGGTTTTATGGCAATGCATATGGGTCAAATCCTTGGGCCACATGGCAGCGACAAAGTGCTTGGTCCTCCAAACTTCCCAAACAACAAACTTCAAAGAAACTTGGTTTTTCCCCTGACTTTAATCCACTGCTAGTTGATGGTCATGGCTCCAGTTTCCAATCTATAAAGCATGGCTCAAAGCTTATTTCTTGGGCTACAACTCCACCTTCTATTTCTACATTTTGACCCCCAACACGACCTCAAATGATGCACATCAAAATGACAACAAACATCAGATCCTCCCCGCCCGATCAGTGACAACTTCAACCTGCTCTAACTTCAGTGCTATCACTTCTAGCTATCTCCATATGTTGTCCACCACCTTTGAAAACATTGTCAAGATTCAACAAAATTCAGACGACATATCTCCCAATGAGGTGAAAAAGACTCATATAATCGGACCCTACCAGAACTTCAAATCTCTGTAACTTGGCAACCAGACATCCGATTGTCCATTTGTAAAGACCAACATGCTCCACATTTCAAGCTATATAGACATACACTTCAACTATCACCTGCCTACCCAAGATATTCACACCTGATTTAGCCCTTTTCCTACACCCGTCCGTCCATACCTGTCTATGCCATATTCTATGGCCAACACACTTTAGCTACACCATCATTGCCCAACCCCCTTGTGGAAAATTTATGTTCAACTACAAAATTGCTTCATTCCTCTTTCAACTACACACACGGACAAACACTATCAGCAAACCAAAACCATACATACAATCTTATTCTTTCCTGGCAAACCTCAATTGGGTTGCCCCACCCCTTGCACCACAACATGTCTTCCACCTGGGTCAAAACACGTGGTACTGATTTCATCCATCCACCTACAATCGCATCCAATAGTGCTTTATCCCACAACACCTAAATCGTCATGCTTGTAGGCTGCACATGGCCTACCTTCATTGCTCCAAGCATCCCTTGGCAAATAGCTCACTTCAAACCAAGCACAACCCACACAATCAATCAAAATGGACGTACCTGACCCTCCCTCCCAACCATAGAAAGTGAGGCTCTTCATGCAAGAAACCTCCTTAAAAGAGAACTTTTGTTGACACAAATACTTTGTCACTTCGGCCTCTGCTTTCACATCCTTAGCAAATTATTTCTCATCCACTGGAAACACCTCTTTTGGAGGGGCTAACCCTTGCATCACTTGTATCTTGGTGAAGGCTTTGTCAATGAGCACCTGTGTCTCTTCATCCATAGCAACCGATGGATCATCAAATCCCTAATCAGGCTCACTCTCAAGGCATCTATAATCCATAACATCACCAGTGCGATCCATAGACAACTCCAGCTACTCCTCTCTTTGGTCAACATCTAACTCATCATGAGCATCAAAAAAATGCCCAATCCCTTTGGTTCCCGCTTCATCATCATCCTTTGATTGACCTTGTAGACCCATCTGGCTATCTATATACTTGGTTTCATCCTTCTTTGCAAAGCTACAAACCAATTGCACTGCAACAACACTTTCCACCACTACCTTCATGGTTGTTTCCGTGTTCCAGTTAGACGGATGTTTGATTCAATTCTCGAAGAATCCGTTTTTTAAAAGCTTTTTCAAGCCACAACGAACAACACTCCTAAGCACTCCTCCCAGGCAAACGATCTTAGGCATGAAGCTACACAACGACTACCTCCTCACTCCCCCCACAAATAACCTAAAAATATATGGCCCATGAGCTTAGAGGACTGATGTAACCAAAATCTCCCCAAATTGCAGTCTAGTTGCTTGAAGGTTCCAATCATACTAGTAAATGATCCCCAAACACCCGATCTGCATCATTTCGAGGTTCAAACATTATGAAACATCACTTCTTCTCTTCAATACTCCACCTGGGAGTACAAATCATTGAAACCAACATTGAGACCACAATCAACCAATTCTCAAATCAGCACCAACACACGTTTAAGACAAATACAATCCATTTCAAACAAATCATTGAAACCAAATTCAGAAACTCTCAAATCAGCACCAAGACATGTTTAAAACAAATACAATCCATTTCAAACAATACTTTCTCAATCCAAGTTCAAAAGTTATCTAAATACAAATCATCTGGCAAATTCATTCAGGGTTTTGTTGCGACAATCGAACTTTGAGGACAACATGCTTGTCCTTTTGTATCAAGGTGATTGTTCGATTTTGGATCTAGAGTGTGGCGTCATTCTTGTTGTTTCAAGGCATGCCCAAGAGAGCGTCGAAATTTCCCAACTTCATAATGTGGAAATTAGCTTCTCCTTGGTGTGAGACCATGGGGAACTAGACCATGCAATTCACCACCCAGCCTTGCTATATATAGTCTCCTAGCTATTCAAACATAGTACCCCTTGATTGCATGTCCGTCCTGGCCCTTGGCCCGCCTGGTCTTACCCTAGGCATAACATTACTGCCCCCTTGGAAAAGTGTTTTTGTCCTCGAAAACAAAAATGGTGATAGCTTCCTAAGAACATTATTTTCTACAGTGGCATCCTTCATGGATCAAGCTATTTGTTTGACCGAAATATGGCTCAGTAGGAGATTCAATGAAATCAAGGAGAAAATATTGATTTTCCACATTGTTGTCCCTTTGCAACAATCTTGGGTAACTGGCCCATATCCAATATAGTGCGTAAACTCCATTTAGAACTCATTGAGCATGATAAAGAAGTTATCATAACAAAGGTGTACCCAAAAGCCTGTACCTCTTTTTACTTTCCATGAAAGTAACTGACTGACATAAATCATCATAAAAGTATAAGTCCTTGAGTTAATATCTTTGCATCAATAAACAACCCCACCTTAAGTGTTCACGGTTGAGAAGTTGATTTACACATGAAGAGACTAAGTTTATTTACAAACATGCTTTGCCTTATGGTAAGCAAACTCCAACTACAATGAAACATGCTTTCTAATTGGATTTCTTGGTGCTAACATACACGCTTTGCATAGCCTTTAACACAAGAATACACTTTTAATCTGCCTATCCTCTTTGGATAAAATGACAATACTAAGGTGTGTATCTATCCTCCAAGTAGGGATCACAACTGCCTTACAACATTGCTGAGGAATCAACAATGTTATGATTAACCATCTTGGTTAACTAAGAGATCCACAAGTACCCAAAATGAGCCATGACCACTACTGGTGATTGTTAGATCTATGTCATGAACGTGCATGCTGCTCCAAATAAACCTTTGCTAAACACTAGGGCCCATAACACCTAGCATGCATTTAGCAAAAAAAAATCCAAACCTGCATATTCATGTCCGTCTTGGACCTTGGTCCAACAATGGACCATAATCTAATGTGAAAATTGACCACACCTAGGTACCAATAAAACATGTTTACCAATAGAACAGAGCCTTGCCACATGTATAAACAATCATCCGTTAAAGTTGTTTAACAACTCTTGTACCTTAATAAGTGTTAATTGAGCAGAAATCAGTTAACAGGAGCTGCTAAAGATCGAAGCCTTATGAATGCACATCGAAAATGAATATGAAGAAGCAGTGAAGATTGGAGTTATACACTTTTCACATTTTTACAAAATGGTCATATATTGTAATTTCACTATTTACTTAGCCACTGTGATAATTGTAACGTGTTACGGGCTCAATAAGAGTTCTAATATGTAAAGAATAGGTCATTTAGTGTACCTAGGTTGCAGATACAGTAAGTTGTGGAGCCTCAAAGGTATTGGATGCCGAGACATTACACATTTTAAACTTTGGCTAAGGTATAAAAGCCAACTTTGTAAATATTTTATTAAGTTTTGGATTAGAAATACACATCATGAGCTAACGGCGCTCAATTCTCTCCTTCTCATGCTTCCTACTCCCTTGTCGTTGTCATATGGCAGTGTCGCCTGTTCCCGCAGGTCAGAGCTCTACGCATTGACGTAAATATATCATGGTAAATCTTAGATTTTGGTGTCGCCAACCTGTGGGCTAATTTCATCACAAGTAGAAATTTAAGCTAGTAAATCACAAGGTAAGAATAGGTGGGATATTGGGGCATCACTGCTAAGCATTTAGATGCATTTGGGGTCAGAAACGACTAGGTCAAAATCTCACTGTTGTTAATAATCGTGTTTTTTTCACTTCATCAAAAGTGAAATTTGAGACCATAAGCATGTGTGCTTAGGGATTATATACTTGTCCTAGAAGTTTCGTAACATCTGGATGTCGTTTGATGCTGCAACGGTCATGTTTTGTTTTCTGATTAGTGACTAGCTTTTGATGACTTAGGTCATTTGAGTGTAGCTTGTGTTAGATGTGAGCTTTCTGTTGTTTTCTAAGAGATTGACACCCTCTTGTAGACTCTATGCACTAGTCGAGTCAGCTTCGTCCCATGGATTGACAATTATGTTCGTGGTTCTTGCTATGTCTGCAATAAGATAAAAGTAAAGTTAGGAAACCCATCCACATTTGGCGTCGTTGTCGGGGATGAATAGACCTAAACTAGGAAAAACAAGAGCTGTTTTTGTAGTTGTCTTTAACTTCCTCTAGGATCACCTAGAGTTAAACTTTCTCTTTAAAACTACATAGCTTAAGAGTCTCGTCTTTTGCTATGTAGAGGTAGCTTGTACTTTCTAAGAACCCTGTAAGATTGTAGGATTAGGTTCGAATTTTGAGAATTATTGATGGGACAAGAAAAGTCTTAAGATCAATGCTCAGGAAACCTTAAAAAACAAGAAAACAAGTGCTTGTGGACACCTTCCACAAATCAATTGCAACAGAACCTAGGAGTAGGGTACGTAGAATCCAAGGTGGGATCTTAAATCATTGATCACTCCAAAAGAACCATCTGTGAGTTGTTTATGTGAAGTTAGAAAATTTCAGGTCTACGGCTTGAAACAACACCAAAAGACTGTCAACCATTGAATCCAACTGGAGATTATGCTCATAAAAGTTGCATATGCGATCAGGATTGTTGTACATGGATTACATTGGTCAAATGTACAGTCCAGCGCCAGTAATGGAAGATCCAACAAATCAGTAAATATAAGCAAGTCTAATTGGAGAACCAAGTCAAAGTCAATATAAAGGTCAGGATGAAATAGTCTATAGCCTGATGCTCAATGTTTTAAAAGAAGATGCCGACAACTTGGCAAGTATAGAAGCTGAAACTTCTCAGCTATAGATTGACATGACAAAACCAAATGAGATACCACCACTCATGGCGTATTGCTCAGATTGTGGAAGAAAAAATGGAAATTTTCATGAAGATTGTCCAAGAAATCTAGACAACATGGACATATCAACTGCCAAGCAAAGCATGGAGCAAACTTGAAATGTGAATCTCGATTTATCATTGAAGGTCAAAAAGAGTGTAAGGTTTGCAAATGATTCTGCATCCACTGTCACAAGTGTGCAATCATTCACGAGTCTAAGGGACACATCAAAGAGAATGATGTTAACTTTGTATGGCACACATAATTCATGTGCACACTATGTGGACCAAAAAGGGCAACTGTACAAAAAGGATCAACCAGTGTTTGAACGGCCCACATCCCAGCTCATAGAAGTGCATCCAATTATAGATCCAAAAGGATGGGTCATTTCAAAGGATATAATCTATTATAGCCCATCCTCACTAGAGCTACCCGAGTGAATCCAAAAATATGTTCAGAGCCAAACTCTCCTTCATCGGAAATCAAGCTTCAACGTTGTGACCAAATGAGCATATACTTTGAGCAAAACACTTGTAGATATAGATGAGAGTCTAAGATGTATGATGACTTGGGTCCTGAAACCACAGAAGCTCCTATCATAAGAGACCCATGGGATAGACAAGATCAGGACAAAGATAATGCTATCTACAGCTTGACTTGGAAAATAATTTGTCATCTTTTACGGAGATACATAGGAAAACTATGTAGAAGGTTTATAGATGCCAAACATCAACATTGCTACCCAAAGTGTGCCTTTAAAATCCCAAAAGGTGAGATTAAACTAGAGCCAAACAGTTTTGAACTCTCATAATGGAGTAGGCTATAGTGATCACCCAAGGAAGGGGGGAGCTGCAAATCCATCAAACTCAACTCTGATACTAAAAAACTGCTACACCACTAAGAAGCCCTAGAAATTCCAACCATTGGAAGAATCCCTAGAAATCAAAGAAAAAACCATTGAAAGATCATATGGTTGCTGGATGTTTTCCAGTGACCCAGATCCCATCAAAATCTACAGAAAAATTCTTCTATGAAGATCATCAAGGACAAAAGTTTTAGCTGATGTCCACAAGTCAAAGCAAAAAGTCGACAAATCCCATAGTGTTCAAGCAAATGCATGGGACCAACCTCACATATGCATATCAAGATACATACGATCATGAATATCAATATGTTCATGACCTTGTACAAGCCCCTTCGGATGTTAAAATTGGAGTCAAAGACTATCTGAAGATGATGAAAATCCTCAAGTTACCAGAATAGGTGATAGATAAGTCAAAGTCAATGGAAGCTAAAGTTTGGAAAGCTACACAAAGGTCACTACCAAAATCTCCTCCGAAGAGACAAAATTTTCCAAAACGTATAGTGGATATTCTAAGATCAAAAGTTACTCAAATGCAGGTAGACAATGCTCATCAGCTGCAAGAAAAAGGTACAGTAACGCAAGACAAGCCAACATCAACAGAAGCAGGTGATCAAGACAAATCCAATGTAAGAAAAGCTCAAGCCAAGGACAATGCCACAACAAGATCAATCAATATAGAAAGATATCCTGAGACGATCAAGTCGAACATTGTTGGTGAGAAGGAAGAAAAACTCTCAAGCAAAGTAAAGTTATATTTTCATGTGTTTTCGCACTTGGAAAATGTGGACAACCACAGCTGGAAGATGCTCCTAAATTCATTGACATATCTAGAAACAAATGAGCAGAATGCTGGGGAATCATCTCCACCACCATTCAAATAGGTCCACAGATCATCATAGCTCATTTTCATGTGGTAACTGCAAAATATGTATGAGATAACATCATATTGAGAATGCCATTGGCCCAAAATCTCCTAGAGATATAGAGTTCAATGAAGATGCAGTCATCAAAGAAAACAAAGAATGAAGACCAGAACTGGTCACCTGTGCGGACGACAACACAGAGTCCTGAAGCATAGTTAAAATGGAGACTGATATCAAAGCAGATCTGATTGAAGATGATTCATCTCCATCAAATAGAACTTTAAAAGAGCTTAAAGAAAATTAGGCAATAGCAAGTGCAGATCAAACAAAGTAAAGAGAAACTACAAAAGCTATTGAGCAGAGAATGCCACCAAGATAAGAAGTAAAGAAGATCAAAACTGCAAATACCCAGGAAGCAATATGAAGTCCAAACATCCAGACATTTCCAGATGAATCAGTTGATGAAACAGAGTCTCAGCCACCATCCATAGAGGCACATTTAGATCAAGATGAGACCGTGACAAAAGCAATACAACAATCTTCAATAGAACCTCCAATGAGAATAGCTATAGTCCTCAGTAGTGTAAATGGAGCAAGTGTCAGATGCAATGCCCTATTGGATAAAGAAGCAAAGTGAAATATGGTTGTAGATAGCATCCAAACAATACTCGAGATCACTCTAGGAAAACAGAACAATAAAGTAATGCTAGATAAGGCTGCGAGCGAAGAAGAAATGGTTTCTACACTTAGCATCCGGAAGCATGAAGAGCAAGTAAAGTTTCAAGTAAAGTCTTCAAATTAAACCACATGCATGCAGATGTCATCCTTGGACATTAGTGGTTAGACTAACACAAGGCCTACAGAGAAGATATAATGTTGATACTCTCTTTTCCAATTTTCTTGAATTTATTATCGAGGAGGTCACCTAAGAAAAATGTAACCTATCATGTGAGTTCAACAAAAGGGTATTTAAAGTTCTTGAAACTTACAGATACAAAAGGATACTATTTTGTCATATTTGAAAAAAACTTACAAATTTTGAAAGAAAAGGGTACATTATATTCCTTGAAAAAATCACAGATAAGGAGTTTTACAAACATGTCTTAAACGCACGTGATATGGTAGTTTTATACATAGCGACCCCCTCGAGAATTTAATTAAGTAAGATATGTTAGCTTGAATGCTTCTATCCATTTTTCTCTTCACATACATGACAAGGTTATGTAGGAGCAAAGTCTTTTGGGCCGTAGTGTCCAAAATACATTTCTACATTATTGTGCAATTACAGACTACATGTAGTGTTTGAATTGGCACATGTTGTCACATGGGATACAACATGGTCTCGAAACTCAAGGAGTTCAATTTAACCAGTATGGAGCAAGGTTAATGAGGGTCCCTCTCACTCATGTCGCTGAGTGTTTACGGTTACCTCAACACACAAGTACCTTTCGTACTTGAAGAATGTTCTTTTTCCAGACATCCTTATTTGAGATATATTCAATATGTGGAGAATACGAATCTCTGGGACTGACACTGGCGCTCGCTATTTCAATTGTGTGTCACAAAAAATTCTCCAGACACTGGTAAAATCTGTTTATAAGACCATTTTGAGCATGTGGTATCGGGTAAGATTTCAGTGGCCAAAAATTGTTGGATACCTAGTCAAACGTTTTCTAACCTCACTCTTTTCTTATTACAGATATAGCGAGAACCACGAATATAATTGTCAATCCATGGAATGAGGCTGACTCAACTAGTGAATAAAGGCTACAAGAGGGTGTCAATCTCTTGGAAAACAACAGACAACTCGCATCTAACACAAGCTACACTCAAATGACCTAAGTCATCAAAACCTAGTCACTAATCGGCAAACAAAACATGCCGTTAAAACATCAAACAATATCTGAATGTTATGAAACTTCTAGGACAAGTATATAAGACCTAAGTACACATGCTTATGGTTTCAAATCTCACTTTTGAAGAAGTGCAAAAAACGCGATTATTAACAGCAGTGTGAGATTTTGACCTAGTCGTTTCTAACCTCGAATGCATCTAAATGCTTAGCAATGATGCCCCAATACTCCATATATGCTTACTTTGTGATTTCCTAGCTTAAATTCCTACTTATGGTGAAATTAGGCCACGGGTTGGTGATGCCAAAAGCTACAAATTACTATAATATGTTTACGTGAATGCGTAGAGCTCTTACATGCGGTTGCAACTCAACAAACGGCACTGCAATGTGACAACCGACAAGGGAGTAGGAAGCATGAGAAGGAGAGAGGTGAGTGCCATTAGCTCACGCTGTGTATTTCTTATCCAAAACTTAATAAAATCTTTACAAAATTGGCTTTTATACCTTAGCCAAGGTTTAGAATGTGTAATGTCCCAGCACCCAAGACCTTTGAGGCTCCACAACTTACTATATTCGTAATCTAGGTACACTAACTGACCTATTCTTTACATATTGGAACTCTTATTGAGCCTGTAACACGTTACAATTATCACAATGGCTAAATAGGTTGATAAATTACAATATATGGCCATTTTGTAAAAATGTGAAAAGTGTGTAACTCCAATCTTCACTGCTTCTTCATATTCATCTTCGATGCATTCATAAGGCTTCAATCTTTAGCAGCTCATGTTAACTAACATCGGCTCAGTTAACATTTCTCCCTTTCAATTTTAGTGCCCGTCCTCGGAAACTGTTAAAAAGTGTTTGTAGAGGCAGCGGAAGGTTTTTCATTTGTTGTTGATGGGCTGATCATCTTCATTGTCGTTGAATTTGTTGATGATGTTCAATTTGCTGCAGCATCTTCATTGGTCCAAATTTGTTTCTGATGTGAGAGATGATGTTGCATTTATCCGTTGTAATAACATAATGATGAGGCTGATGTTTATTTATGAAAATTATGTAAAAGGGTAGTAGAATGATGCGGCTCTAAGTTAGGGTCTAATACCTGGATGACCAAAGGGAAAAAACCCAGTGGGAAAAAAAGTGTCTTTGGGATACACACATTATTGGAGTACTTATTAGCATGGGAAATATTAATAAAGTACTGAAGGGATTATTTACTTATAGATATTAAAATAAGAGGGCAAAAAATATATGAAGGTAGCATAATGGAACATTGGTTTTCCTGTTGTAGTCCACTCAAGCTGCATAGGTGGAAGCAAAACAGTGTCTAATGTATATGTCCGATGATGGGACATTCTATATGCATTCTCAGAAATGCATGGGAAACAATATGCTATGCAAGAAAGATTTTGAGGGGTTCTTCATAATGATGGTGTAGCTATAAAAGCACATGACATGGATTTGCAAGCTGGCACCCCTTTAAGAATGTTTTTTGTTATCGAGGATATATGCTCTCATCTTACTGTGCACTATGCGTGAGTGTTGAACTCTACAACACTCCACCAATTGTAAGTTAATAGATTTTGACTCTTATGCTCATCTCATCCAGCATGAGCGATATGACTTAGTTATGTTGAACTCTTCTAGCCTGAGCGTAAGCCTAATAACTACGACTCTTAGCACATATTTTATTACGACTTGAAGCTTTGGGACTAATGCTTTCCTCATTTTATCGCTCAACAGCCCCGACTCTGACTATGCCAAAGAGTTTTTTTTTTCTTTTCTTTTTTGCACCTTGGCGACTTGACTTTTTACATTCTTGTGCTTACTACAAACATTTCTTCAAGTAAAAGTAATCTTGAATCCTTAAAAAGAGGATTAGAAAAGGATCAAGTTGGCATTGAAGATTTATTTTGCCATACCTGTTTTATCTTCTTTGAATCTGCATTTGCGCTGGTTGGGTTGTTCTTCTTTGACTGTGAAGTCTCTATTATCTATTTGATTCTCCAATTAGGCATGTTGATAGGAATCTTTGATGTTGTTGTAGGCCTTTGTTCACTGTCAAAATTTGGCTTTTGACTAGGAGCATTGGAAGACTTAGGAATCCAAATCCTTGATGACCTTTGTATCTCCTTTATTGACTTTGCTTCGCTCTAGGTCTTGTTGAGTTCTTGAGATCTTCATGCAGGTCTCGTGTAGTTGCAGTTGGCTTGTGGTTGACTGGTAGCCAAAAATCTTTGTATAACCTGTATAGAATCCTTGTCCAAGAGGAAGATTCTTTGAGATTCGTCTTTGTTCTCTATCCTCTTGAGAGTTGTGGTAGACTTTAGCATCTTTTGATGTTGTTCTGTTGTATACCTGCTTCTTAGGTATCCTAGGATATTGTCGAGGTTGATACCTTGTGGGCATTCTTTTTTGGGAGGGATTTGATGTTATAGAATTGATACTTTATTATTTATTACAACTGACAGGTGGAAAAGACTAGACCCAGCTTGGCCTATGCGAATGGATATGTATATCATGTACATTTTATTATTCAAGTGCTCTTTTATGAGCTTTGGCCATTTATGACCAGCTGGCCAGTTTGTAACCAATTTAACCATTCAAGAAATCTATATAACAAATATGTGCAAGAGGGAAATGGTCACTCTTGCACGGGGGCAGATTGCACCCAGTGTCCGTCTCATTCTTCTCTCCTCTCTTCTCTTCTCTGTCACAGTGCCGGCGTAGCACTCCGCTCTAGGAGGTGCGCCTACACGTGCTTGCTTCCTTTGGCTCTCTACCTCTCTCATGTGAGATTTGCTATGGCGTTTACGCATACACGATGGCGTAGATATGGAGATCTATTGATTTATGGTCTGTAGCATGTTATTCTATGTATTTTGCAAGAAGCCATGACTTCCGACTGTAGCAGTGGTATCAAAGCACGAGGCTACGATTTGGGTAACAAACAATCTGGCATCCAAGTAAAACTCCATGATTTGCCTTTGAGGAATATAGATCCTTACTGTGCAGTATCTCCCTCTCACCCACTTGCACGTGCAAGTTTGCAACTTCCTCTTTTTGCATGGCTTTCACAACCAACAGCCGGATATCACCTACCACCTCATGCAGCAACAACGAGTGGCTCTGTGCCTCCTCTGCTCGTAGAGTATACTAACACCGGTCTCTCTCTTTCTCTCTCTTGCATGGGGTGGTCGATCCGCATGCAACATACCCACTACCCTGCGGTGCTAGTCTCTTTCCTTCTCTCTCTCAGCGCTAGCACCCCAGCACACCACAGGCCTTATGCGTCTCAGGTCCGGATCATGAGCTCGAGACTGCAGACCCATAGTACTCTCTCTCTTTCTCTTTCTCTCTCTCTCTCTCTCTCTCTCTCTCTCTCTCTCTCTCTCTCTCTCTCTCTCTCTCTCTCTCTCTCTCTCTCTCTCTCTCTCTCTCTCTCTCTGCATGCCGGACACAACAATGGCGTCCACCCGCAGGCATGCAGCCCACTTTTGTTTTCTCCCTATACTCTCTCTCCCTATACAATAGAAACTCTTCCCCTCGTCTGCGACTGGCGCTTGGATACATGTCGCATGAGCTGGCTGCTGCCCGGTTTCTCTCGCACAATTAACTATAGCCATTGGTTATGACTGCCCACTGACGAGGAGATGGAGGGAAAAATCCTAACTTAAGAGCATGCCTCCTTAGCCATGCAGCCCGCTCACACCTACCTTCACTACCACACCCCATTCCCAGTACTGAGCGCTAACCATTTCCCACCACTCTTGTGTTATGCATGGCGCCAGCATTGTTGACCCAGTCTCTCCCTCGCATGCAACCATCTACAGCACCCACCGCTCACACTTTGGTGTGTATCCTGTCCGCAGTAATATCTCACCGCTACAATATTGTGGGGCATCCAAATGCATGCAGACGGATATCACCTAGTTGGGTTTTTTTTCTTTAATTCCAAAAACATATATATAAATTATTATCATGTTATTTTCTTTCTCTACTTGCTTGCCAAGTCATTGTCTCCCACTGTCTGTATGGTGGTATACCAACCACCAACTCTCTCTCTCTTTCTCTCTCTCCACGGCTATCACAGGCTGCCCTCTAACAGACCATCATCATCTCTATCCCTCATCTTGCCCTACCACAATCAAAAAACACAAATGCACCACTTCTCTCTCGTTCAGCTAACAAGCAAGACCATATTGAAACTCCCTTCCGAACATCGCCATCTAATCTCTCCCTATCTCCCTTTGTTGATGGACTCGTCATAACTAACTCTATAATTCACATTGAGCTCAAACGCTAGCAACGGCGGCTTGGTGCACTATAACCTGCAGGAATTCCACCAAGTAGGCAACAAAATTGAATCCCACCCTCTACCGAGATCAAGATTCTCAAGGCCTCATATGCCACCACAACTAACTGGCGCGCCCGGCCTAGGTCTTCACAAGCCATGTGGTACGATGATGACATGGGCCACATAGTGGGGGCCACTAGTAGCACCAGAGTCGTCACTGGAAGCCCCACTACAGACCAATGATGTCGCTCACCATCAAATAGCGTCGTCAAACAGAGTGCCGTGGTAACTAACGGGCGCCAACCATCTACACAACTTCTACAATTGCATGGCGGCTCTTGCTTCTCCACCTTGGCATGCTAAGGCGAGCCCGCCGAACAAAAACTCGCTGCCTCAAATGTTTCACATAATTTTTACAGTTTTTGAAGCTGATTTTGTATTTCTGCTCTCAGTTTGAGTCGTATTTGTAGACATTTATTATCTAAATTTTAAAAAATAAAAATTTGACATAGTGTCTCACGATCGTCATTCATTGCATGGAAACGTAGTACAGTTCTCCCTTGATCTCAGCCATATGGTGGGCAAGCTACAGGCACTCACAGGCATCATCACAACTAGGCCGCAATGCCCGCTATCGAGCATTCTCAAGCATCGACGATGCTCATGATGTTTTTTTTTCAGTCTTTTGCTTTACAACATTTTATTTTTGTACCTAGGCATTAGATTAGATCCACAAGGATTGTAATTTTGGTCTTTTTAAGACTGTTAATAAAACATTTCCTTTAACTTATTTTTCTATTTTCTCCCTCTCCCCCTTCCCTCTTGGTCGATGGTCAATGACATAGAAGCATCGGACATTGAGGAAGCTCTTCGACGACCACTGCAATACTTTCTTAGACAAACACCCGATGTTGAGCATCCACGAGAATTGACCACAACGATGACAATTTTAGTCTATTTTTTGTATTAGATTCACAATGATTTTCTCACTTTGTGTTCGTAGGTAATTTTGGCATTTTAAAGATGATTACTATAACATTTCATTTCATTTCTCTATCTCTTCACAACCCTTCGCCACCCCTCTATTGTTATGTTTTGGTAATTGGCGTCAATCATGATAGATTTTTGGACAATTACGCAATGTATAATAATCCACTAACTGCAATAAACAAATAAAAATGCATTCGAGCACATGCATCTACCTGGTACTTGAACCACGCAAAAGACATGGCTCATATATATAATTTGGACACTAGTATCATACACTGACCACCCTCACAATTGACGCTTATCTCGAGCACCTTTGCTCATTCTAATTGAACATGATCATTGAGTTAACAATAGTTTTTCGATGAAATTTTAAACCAAAATTAGGTGTTTCACAACAACCTGAGCACAAGTTGCCTTGCAACAACTCGCACTTCATTCTTGTATTTTTTTTTGTTAGTAGCACTAGTTGATATATGCTATTTAATTCGAACTGCAGAAATTTTCTTTCCGCTCAGTTGTTTCACATTTGTCTCGGTTGGATACTAATCCCTTCTGTAGTTGTCATTGCAAGTTCCTAACCAATTATTAACCCCATGCTAACACATTTTGGATCTATTAACTATACTTTGCTGTAAATTTTCTAGTTGCAGCACTTGTATCTCTCCCCATGTACCAACAATGGTATATATATTTTCAATTACATTATTCCCTCCATGTATGTACATCAAATATGTCATTTCTCTTTTCATATTTCATTTCTTTGCATTGTGTTCTAACCTGAATACTTGAACACTGCTAAGGTCATCACTTCTAATGATATTGAAATGAATTTTTATTGAGATGATTTGTCTATAAGCTATGCATCTCCTCATGTGAGCTAAGGTGCTCTTGGATACTGAATAAAAATTTGTAAGTACTTTGTTATAGTGCACAGTGGTGTCAATGCTCATCTATGTGCAGATTCGCCGATTTAGATAGCACAACAACAAACTACAGATTCACGCTTTTTGAACTTATATCAAGTGCAGATTCGCCGATTTAGGCAGCACATCGGGTGTAGGTTCGCCGATTTAGGCAACACCGATCACAAAATCATGTTGCAGTGGCTGGCCACCACTGCAACTGGTATGATTTTGATACCCGGGTACATAATGAAAGTGATTTGGATTTGGAACTATCTTGTGTAATTGAAATTGGATTGGATTTGGTAAGATGATTTTTTGTCACGACAGTATTTCTAGAATGGACATTGAGATTGATGAGAATTGACTATTGATGATGAGTGTGACCAATGATATCCTTATTCCTCAGGGTATGACATATACTGCTTATTCTAGCGGTATGGGACACTAGAATCGGTAGTATGTGGATGACGGAAGGCATAAACAATGTTGTCTAATTTTATGGACTTTTCTTTTACTATTTGATATAGATTTCTAATCATTGTTTTTGACAAGTATTGTTTGCAGATTTTTATCTTCGCAACTGAGGACAATTGTTTTCCAACGGGGAGGTATGTTATAGAATTGATATTTTATTATTTATTGCAGCTGACAGGTGGAAAAGACTAGACCCAGCTTGGCCTATGCGAATGGATATGTACATCATGTACATTTTATTATTCAAGTGCTCTTTTATGAGCTTTGGCCATTTATGACCGGCCGGCCAGTTTGTAACCAATTTAACCATTCAAGAAATCTATATAACAAATACGTGCAAGAGGGAAATGGTCACTCTTGCACGGGGGGAGATTGCACCCAATGTCCGTCTCATTCTTCTCTCCTCTCTTCTCTTCTCTGTCACCATGCCGGCGTAGCACTCCGCTCTAGGAGGTGCGCCTGCACGTGCTCGCTTCCTTTGTCTCGCTCTGTGCCTCTCTCATGTGAGATTTGCTATGGCGTTTACACGTACACGATGGCACAGATATGGAGATCTATTGATTTATGGTCTGTAGCATGTTGTTCTATGTATTTTGCAGGGAGCCACGACTTCCGACTGTAGCACTTGACATTACTTCATATGCCCTTACCTGCAGTTTTGGTACCCATATATATTTGTTACCTCTATTGTATTCTTGTTCCTTTAAGATCCATTGTGATGCTATCCATCCCATGTGTTTGTTTTTTTGTGTTGATTTCTTGTATTTAATCCAAACCGGATCATCGACTTTGACTAAATTACTCTAAACAAACACCTGCTTTACTATCTTTTGCTTTCCTGAGTACTTTGGCTGAAATATCTTTGTTTTTATGGGTGTCTTCCTAGAGGTTTCAATTCGGTCATCAATTGACTTGAAGTTTTGAAAGCCTGACTTGCTAGAAGTATCTGATCCACGAGGGTTCTTTGATATAGAGGCATACGTTGTCACACTTTTCATCCTAATCCGTGGAAGGTGTGCATAGAGACAATGATGTAAAGTGCTCACCACTGTACACATATGCAACAATTGAAAGCCCATCTACCAGCTTCAATTCTCCTTGTACAAATTAGATGATGTTATTGCAGAAGCTTATACATTGATGGGGTGACTTAAGTCCATCTTACAAGTATGCCATCCATACATATATAAAATAATAGAATAACAAGCCCTTGGCTTCAATGACAGTCTCAACCTTATGAGCCCCTGCTATACGTGCCTTGCACGATTACACTGGCATGGATACATCACAATGCATCATTGCTAAACTCAAACTATGAGATTATATCCACTAAGTGCCAAATATTTATACCATTATCCTTGATTTAAAGTCAATTATAGTACCTTGGTACATAAGAGAAGCCTTGCTTCACATAAAGTCTGACAAAGCACTTTGTGTTGCACAATAGATAAATCTTTTTTAAATTGAAGGTTAAATTTCAAAAAAAAGACAAGCATAACTTAAAATTTACTAGCCTTGTTCCCCTTTGAGATGAGTGGCTATCGCTTGAATCTGGCTCATAGCCATGTATGCTAAGAAATTTAGAGCTATCGAGGATGTACCCTGCGTGCCATCGTGGCTTGGGTCAGACCAACCTCCAAGAGCCTAATCAGATAGACATGGTGCCAAGTTTCCCAAAATCCTTACGCTAATAGCATATTCCAAACTTTGGAAACTTCTATGCAAGATCCCTGCACTGAAGCCTTGCCACGCATAAGCCCATCAAAAAGATGAGACAAAATGAAGCATGAGTGCTCATAGCTAATAGGTGATCCTGGTGACACACATATGTCAAAGCAAAAAAAGAGAATTGACTTTGTCAAAATTGCATAGAGAATCGGCCTTGACAAATCTTACATGTTATTGAGAATCATGAGATTGCTTAATATCATATTAGACAGCTCACAAAAATTAGTTATCAAAATTCATCTAAACTGCCAAACTCTCTCTGACTAAAGCAACATTTTCTTGTCAAATTGGCATTTTAGAAAATGATGCAAAAAGAAGAAGTTCAAGAATTTGAAACTTAAACATACCGATTTTTGGTAAATACCACCCTCGTAGCATTGGAAGTCGTAACATCCTGAGCTGCCAATATAGCTTGCATTCACCCTTGAAATTCATTGGATCTGTTTGGCCAACAGTGGGTTTGGCATACCCGTTTTCAACTGCATCGGATTTAGTATCCACAACCTTGCACAAATCCATGTTCCTTACATATTATGGAGTTCATGTTCACTTGGTTGTAAGCCATGTTCCAAACTAAAAAGCGCTATGTGCTCCCTCTCCCTGAGAGGATCTCTGAAAGTGGTTGAATTTCCTTGATATGCACAACTACGTAATACAAAATCCATGTAGATAAATGAAATTGGCTAAGCTCATACCAGCCTTGCGATAATGAAAATCAAGCCATGCTTGATAAACTTGAACATACCCCTTGGGCGGCAATCATTGCAAAAATTGAAAATCACAACCTTAAACAATATGCACATGATTGCATAATCAATTCAAAATTGAAATTATAACTTAAAAGTGAATACTTGGTATGGCGGCGGATGTAGGTAAATTTCACTAGATTATGGCAAGGTCTCCATTCTAAGGTAAAGGTTGAAAACCTTGTGAACCTCCTCCTTGACATTGCTCATTAGTTTTTCTTACCATGTATGTCGAGTAATTGGTAGTCCTTGACCTCTATAGATTTGTCTTGATCAACAAAAACACTGGAAAACTTTTCCTAGGAACCATGTTCTATCAGAAATGCAAATTTAAAACACAAATTATAGAGAAACCCCTATTGGCTTCTTAATCTATAACAAGTGGTCAGTCATGCCGAGCAACTTTGGCCATGCCGATCTCCTTGAGATGCTAGAACATTATCAAGTTTCCATACCTTTGCATGATACAGCTCAGTAGCCCAACTTTGGATGCTACCATTGGTGTTAATTACCTGCACCTTCCCAATCCACACAACCTTTTTTGGGCTCTTATGCCATATCATTGCCGATGACAATATCAAAAGAACGAGTTGTCGTACTTTACGTAACCTTTGTTGGCCATGATTGGAATGCTGAGAGATCTGCAAGATTCCATGAATTTATAATTTAAAATGTTAAAATCAACTTGCTTACCGACTCTTACGATAATGTATATCGTAGCATCAACAAATCTGATGTATTGTCTGGTAGACTTGCTAAAACAAATCCGAGGCCAATGGAGATCCTCTCTAGATAATAGCTAGAAACTCAAGAAAGTTCCCTTCAAAGGACCGTGTCCTCATCAAGATTGCTTGAAGCGGTCATTGAAACGGCCCTTGCCATATTCTTGGATTGCTCCCTTGTTGAATGCTGATTGTAACCAAGAAGATTACCTTGCATGGACTTTGGTTGGCAAAATTTCTTCGTCTCCACGGCTCCCTTCTCCTCGGCTTGCATGAGCATGCAAGGCATGCAATCCTAGAGAGAGACCATGCCTTTCTTTTTGCTCAATAATCTGAAGCTTTGATACCAGTGTCAGACTGTGGGGGACTAGACTATGCAATTCACCACCTAGCCTTGCTATATATAGGCTCTTAGCTATTCATACATAGCACCCCTTGACCTCATGTGCATCCTGGCCCTTGGCTTGCCTGGTCTTACCCTAGGCATGACACTTGGTATCCGTGGATGGTCAATAGAAGAGAATCAATGAACGGTACTATCTTCTGCATTTGCCTTGTGGCTAGCTCGGCTTCAGTTCTCCACCCTCTCTGTGAATCATAGTCAAAATCAGGAATTCAGGATGGATGAAACTCTTAGTAGCTCCTGGGTCAAAGAAGATCAGGGCTTTCAAGCCGTTGATTTTACCATAAGCTTTGCACAATTTATTTGAACTTTTAAGATTAATTCCATAAGCAAGCGCTGACACATTAACCAAGGTATCACATCGTTGATTGAAAAGCTCACCTTAATTATAAGATGGACGTAGCGATAATTTATACATGTTTGCAATAATTACTTTGATTATCTAATATCGGTTTTTACAATCTTGCAAGGAGAACTAGACCACTTGGCAACACCTCATTGGAAGAGATGACGTTGGTGAAGATGACGCTGGTCGTAAAACAAGGTAAAAATGGTGGTAAAAAAAGGAGGGGGGGGGGGGGGGGGGGGGGGGGGGGTGGGGTGGGGTGGGGCCGTGTTGGTGGGTAGGAGGAGCAGGGGGGAGGGCGGGCAGGGGAAGCAAGGACACAAGGAAAGGAGGCAGAGGCAAGGGCAACATTGCAAATAGGCTGATGTGCAGCGATGGTGCAAGGGATAGGGCAACGAGCACGGGTGCGAGTGCAACAAACAAGGATGCAACGGGGGGGGGGGGGGGGGGGGGGGCAATGGAAAGGAAGCTTAGAGCGTGCAAGGAAAAAGGTTCTTAGGTTTTTTTCTATGTAACATAGAGTAGAACACAATGTCTTTGCACTTCCTTTAAGTAAGAGGCCACCCTTTGCACCTTGGAGCCTTCCAAGAAACCTGAAGTCGTGGAGCGGAGCTTAGATCGACTCACACACACACAGAGATACACAGACAGAGAGCTTACACAATACGCAAAGAATTTGTTGAAGGGTTATCTCCCAAATCTTATTATTCACAAAAGTATAAGTGAGTATATACAAAGAGTTAGTGATAAGCGAGTTAAGCGGACGGGCGGCCATATCCGTATAAAAGGCCACTTGGGCTTTAATCCCAACAACCTCCCACTTAAAGTCCAATGTGGCACTTTAAGTAACTATAAATCTATGAACATAAATGTACAAAGATTTACATGGCTGCTATCTATCCAATGCCCAATAACTCACGACAATGCACAAAGCCCTCTCTTGGAAGTCCCTTTGTGAGTAGATCAGCAGGATTGTCCTTGGTGTGGATCTTCATCAGTTGTATCTGCTTGTCTTCAAGTACTTCCCTAATGAAGTGGTATTTCACATCAATATGCTTAGTCTTTGAATGGAACACTGGATTCTTTGCCAATTGTATAGCACTTTGACTATCACAATACAACTCTGGCATATCTACTTTGATTCTCAAGTTTGCTACCAATCTACCAAGCCAAATAACTTCTTTGCATGCCTCATTTGTTGCAACATACTCAGCTTCTATAGTACACTGCGTAATACAATGTTGTAATCGTGATCACCATGATATGGCACCTCCAGCCAATGTAAAGACATAGCCTGATGTAGATCTCCTCTTATCCAAGTCTCTTGCATACCCTGAGTCAGTGTATCTTCTGACACTCAAATCCTGACTACCATAGCATATGCGCATACTCTTTGTATGTTTTAAGTATCTCATTATACCTTTCACTGCCTCCCAATGTTTCTTCTTGTTCACTTCCTCTGTAAGCAAGCTGCCTTCTACATTGGCACTTGTAAGACCCTCTGGCGTGATAGAATTAATTAATGACATGCAAAAAGTATTGCAATTGTCTGGCAAAGTGATTAAAAGAAACATAGTCTTCATTGAATCTGATCCAAGCTGTTAACTGGCTAAAAATTGTGTGAAGTTCATTGAGATGATTTGACATGGCTGTCTCTTCCTTCATCTTCAAATCCACCAATTTCTTGAGCCAGTAAATCTGAGAAGCAACACTTTTTTTCTCGTACATACCACATAGCTTTTGCCATATGCCATACGCTGTAGTCTCTTTTGCTACGTTGAAGTCAACATTTTTTGCCAGTATCAACATGATTGTGGAACAAACTAACTCGTCAAGATCTTCCCACTCATCTTCAACATATTCTGGTCCCTCCCCTTTGAGCTTCAGTGGCTTCACTTGTTTTTTCTGCACCAAAACCTGCCAAATTTTCTTCTTCCAAAATGGAAAGTTTGTGCCATCCAGGTTCTTTATGTTGTAAATAGTCTCACTTTGAGAAGATGCCATGTCTGCCAAACTGTTTACTCCTGGGAAAAATCCGGCAAATTTCCCCCTGTAAACTGGCCTCTTTACACAATAAACAAGTTGTAAACAACAAGCTGAACACCTCTCCTCAAGAACTGTCAGTATTTTGAAAAATTTTGACAGAGTCTCCCCTGTAAACTGAGCTCTGGAAATCAAAAGATAGCTCAAAAACAACCATAAATAGCTGACCAATGATAAATCTAAAAATCTCTGTAATATGCTATCCTATAAGCATACACGTCTCCTATTTGGGCGATCACAAAACCTGTATCTGTCTCAAGACTGAACCCTGAACAATGCCTCAACGGCCTGACGCATAAGATGCAATCTAGTGTCTACACAAAGTCATACATCCTATGGGATAAAAGTTGCCGCAGAGGATGCGTGTAGAGGGGAACTCAAGCAACCTAATCCACCTCACACTGGGTAACCCAACCCCCAGTGCTTGGCTTCAAAAAACCTCACACACGACTCTCTCAGATGGCTCAGCAAACTGCCAAGAACTAGCATACATCCTACAATAGACCAATCACTGTCCTATGACCTCTGCGGCGGTCTGTTTGCTAGTGTGACTGACAACTAGCAGACCAACAATCACAGTACATCAATCTGCAATACATGCCAATGGTGTCAAGCCGTCGTATGGCCACACCTCCCCTGGAACCTGGCAAGCACAAGAAGTAGCAATGCAGATTGCAATATATATATCTGATGATATATATGTTACCTGGTCTATAGATGATGCTTTGAAGAATAATGAGTGATGTATGTTGATGCTGATATTGATGCCGACCACCTCTTACTTGCCAATCTACACAAGATGGGTTTCTTTGCGGCTAAAACCTATCTTTTGATATAGTGTTCAGAACGAAATTTTGAGGGCATAAACAACTTTGAAAGGGGGGTAAAACCCTAGGTCACGTACTGCAAATACTCCCGGAACACCGAGTGTGAATTTCCAAGCTCCGGATCTAGAATCTGCCTGAAAAGTGCGCGCACACGCGATTACATGAAAACGCACTGAACCTTACTCTGATACCAATTGAAGTTGCGGAGCTGAGCTTAGATCGTTCACACACACACACACACACACACACACACACACACACACACACACACACACACACACACACACACACACACACACACACATGCACAGATACACAGACAGAGAGCTTACACA